>NC_081363.1:48178311-50719977 GCF_030684315.1 Stegostoma tigrinum
CTTCCCCCCCCCTTCTTCCCCCCCCCTTCTTCCCCCCCCCTTCTTCCCCCCCCTTTCTTCCCCCCCCTTCTTCCCCCCCTTCTTCCCCCCCCTTCTTCCCCCCCCCCCCTTCTTCCCCCCCCCCCTTCTTCCCCCCCCCCCCTTCTTCCCCCCCCCCTTCTTCCCCCCCCCCTTCTTCCCCCCCCCTTCTTCCCCCCCCCCCTTCTTCCCCCCCCCCTTCTTCCCCCCCCCCTTCTTCCCCCCCCTTCTCCCCCCCCTTCTTCCCCCCCCCCCCTTCTTCCCCCCCCCCCTTCTTCCCCCCCCCCTTGCTTCACCTCCCCCCCCGCTTCTTCCCCCCCCCCATCTTCCCCCCCCCTTCTTCCCCCCCCCCTTCTTCCCCCCCCCCCTTCTTCCCCCCCCCCCCTTCTTCCCCCCCCCTTCTTCCCCCCCCCCATCCCCCCCCCCTTCTTCCCCCCCCCCCCTTCTTCCCCCCCCCCCCTTCTTCCCCCCCCCCCCTTCTCCCCCCCCCCAACTCCCCCCCCCCCTTCTCCCCCCCCCCTTCTCCCCCCCCCCCATCTCCCCCCCCCCTCTCCCCCCCCCTCTCCCCCCCCCTTCTTCCCCCCCCTTCTTCCCCCCCTTCTTCCCCCCCCCTTCATCCCCCCCCCTTCATCCCCCCCCCAACTTCTTCCCCCCCCCATTCTTCCCCCCCCCCTTCTTCCCCAACCCCCCCTTCTTTCCCCCCCCCTTCTTCCCCCCCCCTTCTTCCCCCCCCCCAACTTCCCCCCCCTTCTTCCCCCCCCCCTTCTCCCCCCCCCCCTTCTTCCCCCCCCCCCTTCTTCCCCCCCCCTTCTTCCCCCCCCCTTCTTCCCCCCCCTTCTTCCCCCCCCTTCTTCCCCCCCCCCTTCTTCCCCTCCCCCCCCCTCTTCCCCCCCCCCCTTCTTCCCCCCCCCCCCTTCTTCCCCCCCCTCCCCCCCCTTCTTCCCCCCCCCCTTCTTCCCCCCCCCCCATCTCCCCCCCCCTTCATTCCCCCCCCCCTTCATCCCCCCCCCCTTCTTCCCCCCCCCTTCTTCCCCCCCCTCTTCCCCCCCCCCTTCTTCCCCCCCCCCCCTTCTTCCCCCCCCCTTCTTCCCCCCCCTTCTTCCCCCCCCCTCTCCCCCCCCTTCTCCCCCCCCTTCTTCCCCCCCCTTCTTCCCCCCCCCCTTCTTCCCCCCCCCTTCTTCCCCCCCCCCCTTCTCCCCCCCCCCTTCTTCCCCCCCCTCACTCCCCCCCTTCTCCCCCCCCCTTCTTCCCCCCTTCATCCCCCCCCCCCTTCTCCCCCCCCCCTTCTCCCCCCCCCTTCTCCCCCCCCCTTCTCCCCCCCCCTTCTCCCCCCCCTTCTCCCCCCCCCTTCTCCCCCCCCTTCTCCCCCCCCCTTCTCCCCCCCTCCCCCCCCTTCCTCCCCCCCCTTCTCCCCCCCCCTTCTCCCCCCCCCTTCTTCCCCACCCCCCCCTTCTCCCCCCCCCTTCTTCCCCCCCCCCCTTCTTCCCCCCACCCCCGCATCTTCCCCCCCCCCCGCTTCTTCCCCCCCCCTTCTCCCCCCCCCTTCTCCCCCCCCTTTCTCCACCACCCCCCCTTCTCCCCCCCCCTTCTCCCCCCCCTTCTCCCCCCCCCTTCTCCCCCCCTTCCTCCCCCCCCCTTCTCCCCCCCCTTCTCCCCCCCTTCATCCCCCCCCCCTTCTCCCCCCCCCTTCTCCCCCCCCCCTTCTCCCCCCCCCTTCTCCCCCCCCCTTCTCCCCCCCCCTTCTCCCCCCCCTTCATCCCCCCCCCTTCTTCCCCCCCCCCTTCTTCCCCCCCTTCTTCCCCCCCCCTTCTTCCCCCCCCTTCTTCCCCCCCCCTTCTTCCCCCCCCCTTCTTCCCCCCCCTTCTTCCCCCCACCCCCTTCTCCCCCCCCCTTCTTCCCCCCCCCCTTCTTCCCCCCCCCCCTTCTTCCCCCCCCCCCTCTTCCCCCCCCCCCCTTCTTCCCCCCCCCTTCTTCCCCCCCCCTTCTTCCCCCCCCCTTCTTCCCCCCCCTTCTACCCCCCCCTTCTTCCCCCCCCCTTCTTCCCCCCCCCTTCTTCCCCCCCCTCACCCCCCCCTTCTCCCCCCCCTTCTCCCCCCCCTTCTCCCCCCCCTTCTCCCCCCCCTTCTCCCCCCCTTCTCCCCCCCTTCTCCCCCCCTTCTCCCCCCCTTCTTCCCCCCCCTTCTTCCCCCCCCCTTCTTCACCCCCCCTTCTTCCCCCCCCAACATCCCCCCCCCCCCTTCATCCCCCCCCCTACATCCCCCCCCCTTCTCCCCCCCCCTTCTTCCCCCCCCTACTTCCCCCCCCCTTCTTCCCCCCCCTTCTTCCCCCCCCCTTCTCCCCCCCCTTCTTTCTCCCCACCCCCCTTCTCCCCCCCCCTTCTTCCCCCTCTTTCTCCCCCCCCCTTCTCCCCCCCCTTCTCCCCCCCCTCTTCCCCCCCTCTTTCTCCCCACCCCCCTTCTTCCCCCCCCTCTTTCTCCCCCCCCCTTCTCCCCCCCCCTTCTCCCCCCCCTTCTCCCCCCCCTTCTCCCCCCCCCTTCTCCCCCCCCTTCTCCCCCCCCTTCTCCCCCCCCTTCTTCCCCCCCTCTTTCTCCCCACCCCCCTTCTCCCCCCCCCCTCTTCTCCCCCTCTTTCTCCCCCCTCTTTCTCCCCCTCTTTCTCCCCCCTCTTTCTCCCCCCTCTTTCTCCCCCTCTTTCTCCCCCCCCCCTTCTCCCCCCCCTTCTTCCCCCCCCTCTTCTTCCCCCACCCCCCTTCTCCCCCCCCTTCTCCCCCCCCTTCTTCCCCCCTCTTTCTCCCCACCCCCCTTCTCCCCCCCCTTCTCCCCCCCCTTCTCCCCCCCCTTCTCCCCCCCCTTCTCCCCCCCCCTTCTCCCCCCCCTTCTCCCCCCCCCTTCTCCCCCCCCTTCTCCCCCCCCCTTCTCCCCCCCCTCTTTCTCCCCACCCCCCTTCTCCCCCCCCCTTCTCCCCCCCTTCTCCCCCCCTTCTCCCCCCCCCTTCTCCCCCCCCCCTTCTCCCCCCCTCTCTTCTCCCCACCCCCCTTCTCCCCCCCCTTCTCCCCCCCCTTCTTCCCCCCCCTTCTTCCCCCCCCTTCTTCCCCCCCCTTCTTTCCCCCCCCATTCTTTCCCCCCCCCTTCTTTCCCCCCCCCCCCTCTTTCTCCCCACCCCCCTTCTCCCCCCCTCTTTCTCCCCCCCCTCTTCTCCCCACCCCCCTTCTCCCCCCCCTTCTCCCCCCCCTTCTTCCCCCCCTCTTTCTCCCCACCCCTTCTCCCCCCCCCCTTCTCCCCCCCCCCTTTCCCCCCCCCCTTCCCCCCCCTTCCCCCCCCCCTTCCCCCCCCCTTTCCCCCCCCTTTCCCCCCCCCCCTTCCCCTTCCCCCCCCTTCTTCCCCCCCCCCTTCTTCCCCCCCCCTTCTTCCCCCCCCTTCTTCCCCCCCCCTTCTTCCCCCCCCCCCCTTCTTCCCCCCCCCCCTTCTTCCCCCCCCCCCCCTTCTTCCCCCCCCCCCCCTTCTTCTCCCCCCCCTTCTTCTCCCCCCCCCCTTCTTCTCCCCCCCCCTTCTTCTCCCCCCCCTTCTTCTCCCCCCCCTTCTTCTCCCCCCCCCTTCTTCTCCCCCCCCTTCGTCTCCCCCCCCCCTTCTTCTCCCCCCCCCTTCTTCTCCCCCCCCTTCTTCTCCCCCCCCCTTCTTCTCCCCCCCCTTCTTCTCCCCCCCCTTCTTCTCCCCCCCCTTCTTCTCCCCCCCCCTCTTCTCCCCCCCCCTTCTTCTCCCCCCCCTTCTTCTCCCCCTCCTCTTTCTCTCTCCCCCCTCTTTCTCTCTCCCCCCCTCTTTCTCTCTCCCCCCCTCTTTCTCTCCCCCCCCTCTTCTCTCTCCCCCCCTCTTTCTCTCTCCCCCCCTCTTTCTCTCTCCCCCCCTCTTTCTCTCTCCCCCCCTCTTTCTCTCTCCCCCCCCTCTTTCTCTCTCCCCCCTCTTTCTCTCTCCCCCCCCTCTTTCTCTCTCCCCCCCTCTTTCTCTCTCCCCCCCTCTTTCTCTCCCCCCCCCCCTCTTTCTCTCCCCCCCCCCCCTCTTTCTCTCCCCCCCCCCCTCTTTCTCTCCCCCCCCCTCTTCTCTCCCCCCCCCCTCTTTCTCTCCCCCCCCCCCTCTTTCTCTCCCCCCCCCCCCTCTTTCTCTCCCCCCCCCCCCTCTTTCTCTCCCCCCCCCCCCTCTTTCTCTCCTCCCCCCCCCTCTTTCTCTCCTCCCCCCCCCTCTTTCTCTCCTCCCCCCCCCTCTTTCTCTCCCCCCCCCTCTTTCTCTCCCCCCCCCTCTTTCTCTCCCCCCCTCTCTCTCCCCCCCCCCCCCTTTCTCTCCCCCCCCCCTCTTTCTCCCCTCCCCTCCCTCCCCTCCCTCATATTTCTTTCCCTCCCTACCACTACCACCACCTCCAGTCTCTCCCTCCTCTTCTCTTCTTTCCCCTCCCCCCACAATTTGCCCCAACTCTAACCTATTGCCTTAAGACAGTCAGGTTGTGAACTTCAAGGCATCTGACAATTTTGTAATATAACTGGCTGTTTGGAGCTGTACAAGAAAAACTCCTGTGCTTTTTTTTTTCCTTTTTTTGTCCTGTTTTCTCTCACTGGCAAATGACTCCCAAAGCATCATCTCCCCAGTTTGCAGTTGAAAATATCCAAAGTCCAAGGGTGAAATTCTCTCACCCCTGTCACATGTGGCATGGTGTATTGATATACCAGTGTGCTGTGTCACTGCTTGCTTGCTTGCTTACTAGTTAGCCGCTTCAGGTGTGTAGTTTCACACTTTATTGTAATACATATTTCTCTTTTTGAACAGGAGAAAGATCAACAAGTTGCTGCTGTACAGTCACTGACGAAAGATGCTTTGCAAGGTCTATTTCCTGGAGTGTTGGTGCCTTCTGCCTTGGTAATGCTTATTTAACACACACAACATCTTGACTTTCTTTCAGATGAGATTGCAAATCAAATGGTTTTATACATTTTTAATTTGTATGGGGCATTTAATCCCTGGCATATGTAGGAACGTAAAAGCGGCAATACTTTGAATCTTTCAGTCCCTCTAACTGGCTCTGCTGTACTCGGTCATTGATTATGTACCTCAAGGTGCTTAACCTCATTTCCTTACGCCTTTAAAAATCTGCTAATTTCTATTTCAAACTTAAATCATGACTGAGCCTTTCAAATTGCTTGCTGTACCTGTGTGTTAGCTTTTTAGTGCCTTATGAACCAGGTTACTTTCAACATCAACACTTCCCAACCTTTCCGTTTCTTAAGAGTTATAAAACAAAACTTATTCTTTGTTTTGAAAGTAATGTTTTCTTTTAAAGCACAGCTGTTGAATTCCATTTGTAATTTATAGTTTTTTATTTGGCTTTCTATTGAGACAGGTTTCAAGACTTCACTCAAAAGTAGCCTCCTCTGCAAAGTTTGAGTTTATTAGAAAAATTGTTCATATTTTTAACTGTGACATGAATTCTGATTTTGTGCTCTGTATGGCAGCAGTACAACTTTCTTCCTAATGTGAAAAACAGTTTTTTTGTTTTAAATCTTTACAGGAATATTCAGAATGGCTACAGGAGTTTGAGATTGCAGCACAAAGAAGTTTGTCTTCGTTGCTAGCAGATCAAACAAAGGTTTGTTTCCTTAAACTATGCTTGAGAAAAGATTATTACATTATAGCAACATATTGGTTTGTTCATTCATTTCACTTTTTTTTTCATGTTATACATTTCCTCCTGAACAAAGTTTTCAAGGTGACAACAGTTGAGGTGGAAATTGAAATTGTTGGATAATGTTATTGGTAGTAGCAAAGGTTGTATAGAAGAAATGAACATTTTATGGATATTACATTTCCTGGATAAAATTCATTAAGGTAGCATGGGAACTGAGCTAATTCAACCTTTTTCAAAATATCTAAGCGTATTTCAAACTCACTTCTTGATTACTTCTGTGGAGTACCGTCTCAGATCTGAGTCACTTGTACAGAGATCAGATATGTTGAAGATCTGGTACTGAAATCTCCAAGTACTTTGTTATCGGAGGAGGAATAATGGAGACTTATGGAAAGTAGTTTGTGCTTCGCTTTTCTTTAATGAGTGCTGGCTGACACAAGTAAATACTTGTCACTTTTTGAATATTCCATGAGTGAAGGTAAATTCTTATTCATGTGGGTGTGGCTAGCTAGGTTAGCATTATTGACCATCTATAGTTACTTTTAAGAAGCTGGTGATGAACTGCCTCCTTGAATTGCTGCAGTTCATCGGTATGGTACACCCACATTGCTGTTGGGAAGGGGCTTCTCTGACTTGGACTCAATGACAGTGAAGAAATAGTGATCTTTTTCCAAATCATGATGACGAATGGGTCAGAAGTGATGTTCCTATGTATCTGCTGCCCTGGTCCTCCTAGATGGTAGAGGCTGTGGGTTTGAAGCATGTCAAACATGTCTTTGATTTTCTGCAGTGTATTTACTAGATAGTAGCCATACGTACAATTGAGCATCAGTGATAGAGGGAGTGAATGTTTGAGTATTTCATTCATATTCCATGAGTAGAAGTCTGAACAGAAATAAATAAACTTCAAATGCAATTAAGTTTTCGAGCCAGAATGAGACTTCATTTGGATTGCTGCATAAAATAATTAAAAAATGGTGTGATTAGTAATTAGTTGGTTCCCTTGCAGCTTGCTCAGCCTAAAATATAACACCACTAGGTATTTCAATTTTGACAGTGTCCAAGTCATTATCTCTCAAATCAGTTATACTGCATGCAGTGTTTCCTCTAATTTTCTTGCTGGTTGCCCAGACCTCCAAAGCCCGTGCACAACAGTGACTCCCATGAGGGAGGTCAGTGCTACAGTCAGTGTACTGACACTGCAATGTGTCAAACATTGGAGCAGCTGCTCCAGTGCTGCCATGCATTTTAGAAGGAGGTGTTACTAGCATGAACTGCTTCTCTCTATAGATACCTAAATTAGCTGTGTGAATGTAATAATAGCTTGTCATTACTGCAGATGTATAACCGTCTGGGTCTTGGGCGACCATGAAGGGGGAAATAGCATCTGTTTTAGAAGAAAATCTTCACAAAACAACTTTGGTCCTTGTATTGCCACTTTGCAGAAAATATTGAAATTGTTTTCCAGTTGTTTATTTTGTTTGTGAAATACAAACCTCTTGAAAAGCTGACATGCTTTGCTTTTAATTATGTCCCGACTTAATGTACCCTGAATTGTTATAGCATCAAAACCCACAGAGAAATTGTTTGTTTTAAGCTAAATTTCCCTAAGACATGTAAGCCATTTGTCCTGGTGGGAAATCTAATAGCAGTTGTAGGATTGGGCAATCCAATGGTATTTATTTCTAATTATTTTTGTTTTCAGTTTTCAGGATTTTATTGCTTGCATTTGACCCTGTTTCACCCTGGGACAGAGTTAATCCTATACTCCATCTCTAATGGTTTTCCTTCATTAATTAGCTTTTTTTTTTGTAAAGCCGTGCTTACTTGCAATGTTAACTGAATTGCAGCCAGAGGATGAAGCTAGCAATAGCTTTTCTCACTTGCCACTGTCTTAGAGAACAAAGCTATGACACTGGATGTACCCAATCTCTCCTTGTTGCTCTTTGCTGTTACCTGCCAACATCAGGTGCTGCCTTGTCCTTTCTGGTAGGGTCTGTTTGTTTAGCATTCAAAACTTGGATGGTCTTCATTTCATTAGCTAAATATTGGGAAGACTGAAGTAATTATATTTTAAAATCTGTATCCTCTGCACTGGCTTAAATGATCCTCAACAATAGAATGTTCACTCTGTCATGATCTCTCTTCACATTTTAATTGATTGAAACTACAAGTGAAGGTATCTTAGACCCAGTCTTAGAAATTCCTCCTGAGCCACCTGTATCTTTTCACTGTTACAATACTTGAAATCTGCTGTTTTGATCAAGCCCATACCCTCCCAACCTGCATTTTTAATTTCTGCCTTTGGCTCAGTGTACGTTTCTGCTCACATCTGTTTGAAGCATCTTAGTACATTTTTCTGTATTACGGGTATGCAAGTTATTGCTTTAACTTTTTGGTTATTTCCAAAATCTAGGTCATAGAACACAAAGAAAAAGAAGGTGAGGAGATGCATGCGATGTTACAGTTAGAGTGTGAGAAGTACAAGACAGTACTTGCTGAAACGGTAGGTTTTGTTTAATTGCCTTTCCCAGCAGAGTTGAAAGTTTGTGTTT
This sequence comes from Stegostoma tigrinum, assembly GCF_030684315.1. Taxonomy (NCBI): domain Eukaryota; kingdom Metazoa; phylum Chordata; class Chondrichthyes; order Orectolobiformes; family Stegostomatidae; genus Stegostoma; species Stegostoma tigrinum. The sequence continues at coordinate 48,186,552 of NC_081363.1, forward strand.
TCTTTTCATATGTTCCACAAAAAGTAAATTCTCAATGATATTATCCATAGGAAGGAATTTTACAGAGATTGCAAAGCAGTGTTGAAGAGGAGGAAGGCAAATGGAAATTGAAACTGGAAGATTCTCAGAAGGCATTGATAAAGGTATTGGACTCTTGCAGTGGTGTGCCTCATTTCCTAGAATTGGACTATTCATTGCAGATAAGAACTAGGGCCTTGGTCAGACTGGTCAGAATTATGTTACATAGACTTTCTCTTGGTTTAGACTGTTCTATGTTCTAAGTGTTCAGTTTTTGAATTTGGCTTTCTTCTGTTTCAATTCTGATTAATATGAGATGAGAAGCTTGGGCTACATGTCTCATTTTAACAGTACTTAATTCTTCAGTATCAAATTGAAAATTATTTAGAAACCCATAGTATCTGAAAGTGTGAAACAACTGCTTTTGTGTGCCTGTATGTGAAGTTTATTTTTCGATTTACATAATTGAAGGAATTCTAAAGAGTAGTGTTTAGATACATGACTATGAAAGGCCTAATCTTTAATATTCATTTTATATTCTAGATGCAGTCAACGGTTCGCACGTTAGAGCAAGAGTTAGAAATGGTGAAGCGTACAAACACTGAAGTTGAGCAAGTATGTGAATCACTTTTTGTCCAAAAAATTAAAGCTGTTGTTTTTTTAGTATGTGGAGGTATTTTCAGCAGTGTACTTGTGCAAAAATTAAGGGTGGCAGACGTCAGGGATTTGTGCCTACAGTGATAATGTTCTATTGAGCCAGCAGGCCTGGATTCAAGTCCCATCTATTCCACAGGTGTGTGATGACATCTTTGAACAAGTTGGTTAAAATGTCAATTGAAGGGAAACATGGTCTAGGAGGTTCAGGTTCATGTCTCACCTGCTTCAGGTACATCATTGCATGTCAGGGCAGTTAAACAAACTTGAGAACACATCAAATTGCATTTGCAGGTATTATTACAAGAACGTTTCAGGGGAAACTTCATCAAGAAATGAGTTGGTGAGGCATACAGAAAAGTTAGAAGTAGCCTTTTCTGGGATCAATTGGACATGGAGAGACTGCATAAAGTATCGAAGTGTGGCTGTGAACTTGGCTCGGAACATTTGAATCAGACTGACAGGAAGTAGCAAGATCTGCAGGAGAGGAGACAAAAGAAGACAGAACAAGTCAAACAGAAATTGAAATCCCCTATATTAGATGTTGCCCATTGTTGAGGCAGGAAGTAGGTTAGCAGAGAAATTTAATAGGTGGTATGAATGTTGGTGGGAGGGAATGAAGACTGAAGAGTGTGGAGGTTAATTAAGTGTAAAAGAAAGTTAGACCGTAACAAAGGAGACTAAGAGGTTGGATGATGACCCATGTTTGGTGTGGGTTTGTACAGATATAGTCCCAGATAAATCGTGAATTGGAAGCTCAAAGATGGCTAACGTGGTTGCCTTTTCTACTTTACGGTGGCAGAACAGATTTTGGTTGTGACTTTATCTGACGAGGTTAAGACAGTGGCTGAAGAGTAGGAATGCCAAATGACAACAATAATTTGAGGTCTGGGTTATTGAGGCAATTTATCAGAGGGGAGACGTTTTTAAAAAAAAGGGTAGGACATGATAGAGGGGTGCATCAGGAAGGCAGAGGAAGTCTAGGACAAAGGGCCTAAAGTAGTTTTTTTGTCCCTGTAATTGGGTCTGTATTTTAAATCTTAAGCTGTTACATTTGAAAGTTATGCAGAAATTATAGCAATATGTTGATTGTATACAATGGGTGCTTTGAGTTTTGATTGAGAAACTCCAATGATTTTTTTTCTGCTACAGTCATGTCAAAGGGATAATGAGGGGAACAAGTAAAAACTAAAATGAGAAAATCGTAATTTGAGAGGTTGTGCCATGTGTTTAATGGACTAGAGACCTTATGGCTTTCTGTAGTGGGAAATAATTGTTCTTGACGTGGCAGTTTGGTTCAGTGGCAGGTGGTGGCATAATGGTAATGGTGGGCTAATCATCCAAAGACCCAGGATAATGTTCTGTAGATACTAGTGCAAATCCTATTGAAGTAGCTTGTTTCAATTCTATTAATTCTTTCTGTCTCCATCTTTTTACAATAATGGCTATCTGGTTTACAACATGGTTTTTTTTGGGAAATTTGCCTTCCTTGTCTGGACTCGCCTACAGATGAGTCTAGATTGTCAACAATGTGGTTGACTCTTAACAGTCCACAGAAACATCCTAGCAGTACACGCCATTCAAGGGCATCAGCAAGTGCTGGCTTTGCCAGTGTTGCCTTTGTCTAATTAAATAATTTTGAAACGTGTTGCAGACTTGAGCATAATAGTCCCCTTATAAAGGATTGTGTTCTTATGAAACTGACCTAAAATGTATTTGAAATAGTAAGAATTGCTGATGTTGGAGTCAGAGATAATTGTGTGGAGCTGAAGGCACCCAGCAGATCAGGCAGTATCAAAGGAGCAGGAAAGCTGAGGTTTCGGGTCAGGGCCCTTCTTCAGAAATGGTTGCGGGGGGGAGCTCTGAAGTAAACAGCAAGGAAGGACAGGGCTGGGGAACGTTGGTATTCGGTGATAGGTGAGTGCAGTTAAGCGGTGGAGGGGATTCCTCAGTGAGGTGAGAGGAGTGGATCGGTGGGAGAAGAAGACAGATGGGTCAAGGAGGTGGGGATGAGAGGGAGGGTTGGTCATGGGACCAGGCTGGTGGCGGGAACATTTTGAAACTGGTCAGGTCCACATTGAGACCATTGGGTTGTAGGCCCCCAAGGCAGCATGTGAGGTGCTACTCCACCAGTTTGACGGTGGCATCATTGTGACACTGGAGGGGGCCCAGGATGGGTGTTGAAGTAGTTTGCGACTGGAAGATGTAGTTTGTCACGAACAGAGTGCAGGCGTTCTACAAAGTGGTCTGTGAGCCTCCACTCCGTCTCACTGATGTAGAGGAAGCCACATCGGGAGCAGCGGATGCAGTAGACCATATTGGTGGATGTTCCACTAAAAGCATTTGAGCTTGGATTGAGGTATATGACGCTAATGTAATGAACTCGTGTCGGCACGATAGCCAAATGTGCACCTGCATTGTAACACATCTGTGATTACAATTTATTTAATTTGTATCACAATCTGAGAAGCTTGAGCTCGATTTTCTTTGTGTCTTTTAGACTGGTTGAACTGTGGGATAGACCAGGGTAATGGAGTTAATTAGATTCTCTGGCAGAGAGAGAGCATGGATATTATGGGTGAAATGTCCTTCGTCTAAACAGTAACTTAGTTTTAAGAAGTATCATTATCAGAAAAATCCTGATTCAATTAGCTGTGATAATTTGTTTGATTGCCTGTTGGACTCAGTAAAGCCTAAGCATTTTGATCTCAACATTAATTCTTTCTTTTTTAAAGAGAAGCCACCTCCCTGTAATTTTAAAAACTTATTCTGCAATGAACTGCTACAAAAGTTATAAACTGCTGGAAATCTGAAGTTAGAACAGAATGCTGGAGAAACTTGGGCTTTGCAGCATCTGTGGAGAGAGAACTAGTTAACATTAAACAGATTCTTCAGATCTGAAGAGCCTTAAGATTTAAAACATTAACTGTTTCTCCCTGCACAGGTGCTGCAGAATCAGAGTTTCTCTGGCTTTTTTAATGATACAAGGTATTTGGTATTGATCATACTATACCATTGTGACAAGTAAATAGCTCTAAAATCTGCCTACATTATTAATGCAAGTTCTTTGAAACTATTATAATTCTTTTACAGCTTAAAAAACAAAATAATCATCTTGCAACTGAGTTGGAAAAGGTGGAATCAGAGAGAGCAACTTGTGTAACTGAAGTTAGAGAAGTATGTCTGTCTTTTTTTTAAAAAAAAAGAAACGTTTATGATTGCTATAAAGTTGCTGACAGCAGAAAATAAAACCAAACAGTACGTGTGGTGACCCATTAAACTTGCAATTTCTGAAAAGAACCTCTTAAAATCTCATCTAATGCGACAATGGGGTCTTGACTTTTTTTTGTCAGCCCAATTCAAGTATGAATGTAACTGTCCCAAGAATGGTCTAATTAGATTTTTAAACTTCATTTTCAGCTCAAAGTTCTGTTGACTGAATTACAGAAAAAACTTGATGATTCTTGTGCTGAAGCAATAAAGCAGAATGAAGAACTAAATTTGGTAAGAAATTTCACGCATTTCTTTAACTTATTCCAAAAGATGCTTAAATTTTATGCCAGCCAGTAGTGCAGACCATCCTGTACTCATCTTCCTTACAACAAATGTGTTTTTTAAAACTATTTCTAAGTACTGAAACAAACTTGTTCATAATTGAGCAACTTCAACCTATTCAACTGACATTTGTTAACCTTTCTGAATGAAAACAAACGCCGCATCTTTAATTTTCTCTAAACAGAAAAATTACTCCCAACAGCAAAAAGACTAACACCCCAAATTCAATTCTCACTCATCCAGTTTTAAAAAGTGATGGCAGTCCCTCATGCTGCCTGGTCCACTTTGCCTTGTGCGTTGAGTTGGTTAAGACCAGGGTGGGGGCATGTTTGGTAGTGCCAGTTGGTTCCTTGTGTTGTCTTAGTTCATCCCCTTTGCACTAATTTTAGCACAAACTATTTCTTGCCAAATATTTAAATTAGTATCTGATTCATTACAGAAAATCTGCTTTGTTGGTTTTTCTGCTAGACATTAGGGTTGTTAGTTTTCTTTTATGTTTTGAGGAGTTAATCTCATAAGGAATGTTAATGAATGTGAAGTGTTGGAGAAACTCAGCAAGCCTGGTAATGTCTGTGGACAGAAACAGCTAATGTTTCGAGTCCAGTATGACATCCCCTGAATGAGTTTCCTCACCACTACCGTTTATTCTATTTCAGATCACTGGCTCCATTGTAATTTGCTTTTACTTAAAGGATGTTGAAGCCTAGTTTAAAAGACCAGCTTTTAGGTTATCCAGAATTTTTGAGAATTGCACAGGTTGCATTAGCTGATACAATGAAACTCGTTTATTCAATGTGGCATTAATAAACTCGGGCTTCTACCATTTTAATTATGCATAATATAATTGCATCTGTTGATGTCTCCTAAAATTTGGCCTGTATTGCAACATAGTCAGTTTTAAATCTGTGGTTGAGTCTCGCCCAGAGGAAAGGTTCCAGTTTCAATTATCTTGCAAGTCTTCTTGAGTTTTGATCTGTACAGGAGGATAACAGCTCACCCTTTCTGTCTTTTTGGTTACTGTGGTGAAAATAAACAATGTCTCCACCACTGCTGTTTTTAGTAGTTGGTTTGAGGTACCCAAGTGGAATATCAAAGTCCAGGATTATTTTGTTGTTTCCCTTATCTAAACAAACTAACAGTTAATGTTTAGGGTTACACAAGAAGGACCGTAGTTCTCAAAGTACTGAGTAATGCTGAATAGCCACAGACTTTCCTTCAGCAATGGGTTAATGCTTTGAGGGCTGAGGAGAAAACTTAGCTGAAAATATAACCAAATTAATTTGTTTTGTTTTTATTTACAGCTTAAAACTCAGTTAAATGAAACATTAACAAAACTGAAAGTTGAGCAGAATGAAACACAGCATGTGGCTTCCAGTCTTTATAAGGTAAGTGTTTTGATGCATCGAGCATGTTGCAAGGTGTACCAGCCACCCATGTTGATGAGGTTCTAAACAATTTTGTTGGCCCTACCCAAATGTTGACTTTGACTGCTTCTCAACGTATCTATCCATGTGCTGCTAAAGGTGCTAATATTAACAGCAGGTTAAATGCTATTAAATAAAAATAACAAGCAGTTTTGCTTTTTAAAAGAATAGTTTGACCAACAGGCAAGTCATTCTAAACTTGTTAGAACCTTGATTAAACCAGACTTGAGGTCCAGTCTGCGTATTATTGAAATGAGGTTCCAGCGATTTTTACCAAAATGAAGGCCAGTATCCCATATGCTTTCTTAACGGCCTCTTTGACCTGTCCTGCTGCCTTCAAAGATCTATGGACCTGCAGTTTGTGAGTTTGTACCATTTCAATGTGTGCTTCCTTGCCCTATTGGTCTTTCCAAAATGTGTCACCTTTTCTGTTTAGTAGGATTTCATTCCATTCGATTCGCCGCTATTTCACCTACCTGACTGCCTGTCTACATCATCCTTGTCGTCTAAGGCTTTCTTCCTCGCTATTTCCACCACCACAAACTTTCATGTCATCAGTGCATTTATTTATCACACCCAAGTTCAAGTCTAAATCACTGAGGTACACACAAACAGCAAGGGACCCAGCACTGAAATCTGTGGTGCACCACAGGTCGCTAGGTGTCCAGTCTCAAAAACATCTTTTAACCATCATCACAAGAAAATTGAAGAACTGCTGATGCTGAAATTCAGAAATTGCTGGGTAACTCAGCAGGCCTGGCAGCAGTGTGGAGAGAATCAGTTAACATTTTGGGTCCGTTGATCCTTCCAAAGAAGGGTCAGTGGACCTGAAATGTGAACTGCTAATACTACTTCCCTCCTGATACTAATTTGTTCGTGTGTCACCGTCCCTTTCCCTGGTTTCTATACCCACATCGTAAACCCCTATTCACTGCAGCACACAAATTGTCACTGTGGTCCTTTAATGGGCCCCGTTCTTTCCCTGGTTATTCTTTTGTGCCTAACAGTATACATATAAAATGCCTTTCAATTTTCCTGTCATCAGCCAGTGGCTTTATTTCCCATGTCCCCTCTTGGCTCTCAGAATTTCTTCTTGTAAGTCATTGACTGCATTCTTTTTAATATTAAAAAGTTCTGACATTTTTGTTTCTGCCTTACAGGTTCAAGAATCTTTGAATGTTATTCAGGCAGAAATGGCGAGAACTAAGAGAGATGACAATGCCTTAGCTAACAGTGACATTTCAGAGGTGCAGGTGTGTTTATTTGTTTTCATTAAAAATTCACATCATAACAGTTGGTTAACATACTGGATAAATGGCATAAAGTATGTTTCCGCAGTTTTGGTTTCAAGTCAGTATTGTTGCTATAGCTAATAAGTTAAATAGCTAACTTAGCCCTTCTCAAAATTAAATCAGAACTAAACTTGAGATTTAGTCTTTTTTTTGTTGGCTACGTATTGACTAATTCTCACATCATGTTTGCCATTGTTTGGGATTTGTTTAACCAAACCCATGCCCATAGTGCACACGTTCTTTGGCCAGCAAAAGCATGTCTGTATAAACCAGCTGCTTGCCTGCCACTTTGTTGGAGGTTGGTCAGAGATCTTCTACATGCCCTTTTGGATGGAAAATCATGTGCTGTAAATTGGTGTGAAAATTTTTGGAATATTATTGCAAAGTTATTAGGTTAATGGTGTAGGGCACTTAAAGTGATGAAAGAAGACACTTCTGATTATAACTAATAGCAGGTACACTGTATTTAAATTTAATGTGACAGTAATAATGGTTCACCTGAAACTTAGGTACTCTGTGTCACTCTTTGTATCCTGTCCGTTTTGCCTTACTGGAATAAAGGGTTTTTTACTCTTAGAGAATTGGAGTGTTGTTACTTCACCAGGAATATTTGATGAGAAATTAACTTATAGTGAATTTATACTTTAACTTTTTTCCTACTTATTACTTTTTCTGTGGAACAGTTAAACGTCAAGGAAACCTCTTTGGATCTTGATCAGAATATAGTTCAACTTCAGCAACTACTGAAATGTATGATTCTACAGCTCTCAAAAGGAAAGGAAAATTCACAACATGTTACTTTACAGCTTGATCAAAAGGTACAGAATAAATACTAAATTTTTCCTATAAGTAGATTTGCTCTCCCAAGTGTCCTGACTTGAAGCCTACATTTCTGCTCGGTTGTCAACAACTTTTTAACATACAAAAGAGGAACGCTGTCAGTTTTACAGCACGGAAGGAGGCCCTTCAGTCTCTTGAGTCCACACCAGTCATCTGCTTTATTCCTATTTTTCAACACTTGGCCCAAGGCCGTTGTTGCTGTTTTTCAGGTGTTCGAGTGCCTTCCTTCTGCAGGGACTGTTCTCTCCAGGACACCCTGGTCCACTTGTTTTTCACTTCCAACACCACCCCACCAGTCCCCCAGCCCCACTGCACCTTCCCCTGCAACTGGCAAAGGTGTAATATCTGCCCATTACCCCTTCCCTCCCCAGCATCCAAGGACCCAAACATAGCTTCCAGGTCAAACAACACTTCACCTCAACTTCCTACTGTCTAGTCAACTACACTTGTTGCTCACAATGTGGCCCCCTCTACTTTGGGAAAACAAAGCGTAGACTGGGTGACTGCTTCACAGAACATCTGCGTTCTGCTTGCAAAAGGACCAAGCTTCCAGTTGTCTGCCACTTTAACACATCAGTCTGTGTTCCCTGGCCAACATTTCTGTTTCTGGCTTGCTATAGTGTTCTACCAAAGCTCAGCACAATCTGGAAGAACAATACCTCATTTACTACTTTGGGACCCTGCTGCCCTCTGGACTGTATATTGAATTCAATAATTTTTAGGGCCTGAACACTCCCCTGTCCTAGTCCGCTGTCCCACACACCAGGCCTGTTATCACAGCCTACCGATACACGCTACCTATTGCTAGTCACTAACGGTCCCCATTAACAGCTGTTTACCCTCCTAACCAGATGATCATCGACTCCTTTGTCTATCCGACTGCTCTTCTGTGTGTTCGGGCTCTATCCTCACCTGTTTTCTTCCCTACCCCAACTCACTGCCTTCCTCCTCCGATCTTGTGCAAATACACCTTGTTTTCCTAGCTACCATTAGGTCTGAGGAAGGGTCACTGGACCTGAAACGTTAACTGATATTTTTTCTTCATAGATGCTGCCAGACCTGCTGAGCTTTTCCAGCAGTTTGTCTTAGTTACTATAAATGGTTCTCTGAGCAAGGGTGATTATATTTCATTGTATAAGAATATGATGCGAGTCCAAGTTGAAGATCTTGTGCTTTTAAAGAATTTCACTTACTTATGTATCAAGGGCAAGTTAGCTGAAGTAGTTGGGAATATTCTTATCTGTCATCACATTTTAATCTATGGTGCATTTTTTTCAAGGGGGAATTCTCAGCTTCACGTTTCCTTGGCTAAAAATTTCATGGGAAAACTGGTCCAGGAGTGGCTGACTAGAATAAGTAGTAACAGTTCTAAATTACAGTAAGAAAGTTATAATATTGCCAGAAAAGTACTAAGTCTGGAGATTTAGTTCTAAAAGCTTGCAATGAAAGATGGCTAAGAAAATAGGTGTCAACATGTTTTCAGAGAGCACAACTCAGGAATAGAAACTAGGCCATTCTGTCCATTTTGAGTCTGCTCTGCCATTTCAATCATGGCTGCTAAGCTTCTCAACCCCATGTCCCTGCTATCCCCCCATAACCCTTGATGCCCTTGGCAATGAAGAACCTATCTATCTCTTAAATTTACTCAATAACCTGAGAAGGACCCTTTTATCCCCACTTTTTCTCTGTTTTTTGCCAGACAACCAGTCTTCTTTCCGTGCTAGCACCTTGCCTGTAACACCTTGGGCCCTTATCTTACTCATCAGCTTCCTGTGCAGAACCTTGTCAAAGACCTTTTTGAAGTCCAGGTAGATAACATCTATAGGCTCTCCTTGGTCTAACCTGCTTGTTACGTCCCCAAAGAATTTTAACAGATTTGTCAGGCATGACCTCCCCTTGATGAAGCCATGCTGGCTTTACCTATTTTATCATGCACTTCCAAATATTCAGAAATCTTACCCACACAATAGACTCTAAAATCTTACCCATTACAGAGGTTAGGCTAAAAGGCCTGTAATTTTCCGTCTTTTGCCTTACTCCCTTTTTAAACAAGGGTGTCATATTAGCAATTTTCCAGTCCCCTGGGACCCTCCTTAACTCTAATGATTCCCGAAAGATCAGCACCAATGCCTCCACTATTTCTTCAGCTATTTCCTTAAGAACTGTGGGGTGCAGTCCATCTGGTCCTGGTGACTTATCTACCTTCAGGGCATTCAGTTTTTCTAGCACCACCTTCTTGGTGATGACCACCATACTCAGCTCTGCCCTCTGAATCCCTTGAATTTTTGGGATATTACTTGTGTCTTCCACTATGAAGACTGACGCAAAGTAATTATTTCAGTTCCTCAGCTATTTCCTTGTTCTCCCACTACAATTTCTCCAGTATTATTTTCCAGTGGTCCAATATCCACTTTTTTGCTCCTTTTTATATCTAAAATTCTTGTAGTCCTCCTTTTTGTATATTACTGGCTAGTTTACCCTCATTTAATCTTCTCCTCCTTCCTTATTTCATTTTTGTTGTCCTCTGGTTTTTGTGAGCTTCCCAACCCTCTGGTTTCCCACTGCCCTTTGCCACATTACATGCTTTTTTGCTATCCCTGATCCCCCTCGTCAGCCACAGTTGCCTCATCATCCCTGTACCATGTTTTTTCCTAGGGAAGAATTTTTGCTGTGTCTCCTGAAATAGTGCTAGAACCTCCTGTTTCACTGTCTTTCCTGCTAGGCTCTTCTCCCAGTCTATTCTGTCCAGCTCCTCCCACATGCCTCTGTCATAGCCCTCCTTCAGCTTTAATACCGTTACCTCTGATTCCATCTTCTCCCTCTCGAATTGCAGAGTAAATTCATCATATGTTCACTGCCTCTTAAGGGTTCATTCACCTTAAACTCCCCTCGCAAGTCTACCTCATTGCACAACACTAAATATCTCTAAATTCAGAATTGCCTGATTCCTCCTGAGCACTTTCACAAGCTGCTCCAAAAAGCCATCTTGCAGGCATTTCACAAATTCCTTTCCTTGCAATCCTTTTACCACCCTGGTTTTTCCCAGTCTGCCTGCGTATTGAAATCCCCCATGATCAATGTGACTTTGCCTTTCTTACATCACAAGACAGGAAAAGGTGCTTTATCTTGCACCCCAGCTCCTGACTATTATTTGGAGGCCTGTACATAATTTCAGCTATTTTTTAAGCCTCTGTGGTTCCTCAATTCTACCCACACAGTTCCTTCACCATCTGATCCTACTTTGTTTCTTACTTTTGATTTTGTTTTTTACTAATAAGGCAACCCCACCCTCTCTGCCCACCTGCTGAACTTTGGATAAGATGTATATGCTTGTATATTCAGCTCCCAATCCTGATCTCCTTGCAGCCATGTCTCCGTGATGACCACTACCCCATATCTGCCAACTTTGACCTGCATCACATGCTTTCTCTTATTCCTTATTCTGCATACATTCAGATATAACATCTCTCCTCAAAGGGTGAGTAGTCTCTCGAGTTGCAGTGGTCCCAGGTGGCTTCCATGATAATGGATGTTTTGGAAAAATGTGAATTTTCTGACATAGGCTCTGTGACCTGTTACCTGCAATGCTTTGCAACTTGTCCAAGGCTCACCTATGGAATCTAGAGTTTGTTTTTTAAAACTGACTGGGACTGTGATTCTTTGAACTCCAGGTAATCCTACAAGTGAATCCACTGGTCAGCTGACAGGAATTTCACCAATATTCTGCACTGGTTGATTGTGGTTTTGCTGACAAAAGTGGCTTAACAGTACCTCCAATTGCACTAGTCCCTAAAACTTGGTCAGACTTGGTTCACACATGCCAAATCCTCTGGATTTGGATTTGAGCAAGTCCCAATGTAACACAAGTATGCACACTCCCTGTAAACTTGTCTGGAATCCTTTATGACTTGATTAAGAATTTAGTTATGGTGATTGGCTTCTGCTCCTGTCTGTCCCCAAAATATTTGAGATAAAGGTGTTGTCATTTCACCTTTATGAAGTCATGTGTTGAACTTTCTAGTCTGATAAATCATGTGAAAACCAAATTTTGCTGTCTACCTTTAATGGAGCAGGGACTGCTAAGATTGTATTTTCATTTATTGTCTTTTAGGTGCCTAGAGTGCTGAAGGAAGAAGACTCTGTTTGAAGATGGTGCGATGGTTTGCACCTTGATTTGCCAAATTAAAGCCTTATTTATGTTTCTTGCCCTTCTTAATTGTCAGACACTGAATAGAGCTTTACTTTTGTGTTTTTTTTTTAATATTGGATTAAACTACTGATTCAAAAATATTGTAGGCAGCTTGAGTTTTTAGTTTTCTAAAACATGGTATTCAGTCTTTACATTCCTAAATACAGATATTCTTTACATTTTTTTTTGCTAAATGCCAATGTTGGCTTCTGGAAAATATAATTTGGGCAAAACCAGGAGCTAAAATAATAAATCTAGCAGCAAATTTTCTTTTCAGGTTGAATTTAAAATTATCAGGGTTTAGCTGCTGACTTTCAGCATTACACACTCCTCATGTTGCTAACATAGAAAATCTGAAGAATGTTATAATAGTGAACCTAAGTAAAGGATGTTTATTTTTCAGCCAAAAGACTTAAAAGTTCGACTGCAGTCTGGTCAGATGAAATGTTAATATAGATAGCAGTCTGCCAGTTGATTTTCTGTACCTGTCCCTCTTACGAGCATCAAACACTGTTGAACAATCAGCAATAAGCGGTGAATGTTCAATTACTGCTGATTTAACAGTGCAAACTCTTTCTATTAAGTGGGTTTCTCATACAGTCGACCTATCGTGCATTGGAGGCATTTGTGTCTGCATACCCAAGCTGCTAGTTTAAGAAATGGTTTGTAGATGGGTGAAGAAGGGTAAACCATTCAAATTAATGCTGCTTTGATATTTTACTGTTTTCTTTAAGATAAAATTGAATCCAAGGAGCTGCCATTTTAATAAAGTGATGAACTGTAAATAAGGCCTGTGTAAAAATGAGGGAAAAATAAAATCTCCTTTGCATCTTATTTTTCCATGATATGATCACTTTTTGTTTTTCTAGTGCAGTCAGGAACTTTATTAAGTCTGGATTTCAGCACCAGGATTGGGAAATATTGTATCACGGTATTTCAGCAAATGATGCTGTGGATTTCTTTGACTTGGTGGACTGGGCCTTAGGAGCAATGGTGCCTCAAAATGTTTATCTGCACAGCAATGAAATGTTGGAGGTGTCTGGGGCAAGGCGGATACACAATGGTAATAAGTTGCCATGCACGTGTCTGAAACTTAAATTTTATAGCAGCCGTATATTTTGGACTACTGTGACTCCTGGACTAATGCCAGTATTTCAAAGCAATATTGGACCTTGGTTCTGTTTTCTGAAACTTTTTAAATGAAAAATTGTCATGGCATTATTGGCTTACTGCCACCTTTCCAGTGGGCTGGAATAATGAAGGAACTCTGTAGTTGGTGTAAATTTAAATGCTTTCCAAATAATTTTTAAAGAGTTGTAGTTTATGGCAACATACTCATTAAATAAGAAACCAACCTTGTGTAAAAGCTCCTAGTTGGCAAAATATTGGAGAAAAACTTGGAAAAATAGGCAAACTTAAAAAGCCCTTTTCAAAATGTGTCTTCGAGACAAAATTCTGTTTTCCTTTGACAAATATTTTCTAGATCTGTTTTGGATCTCCGATGCAAAAAGGATCCACTTCAGGAGTTTAAAAATGGGCAAGTCTATATTTGATTTTTACAAAGCTGACTGGAATTGGTATTAGTCATCCTCACCAATGTTAGAGATTTTGGGTCAGGTTCCATTCCATTTGCCCCTTCTGGAAACTTGATCCATCTTGTGTTCCACTGCTACCCAATATTGAAGTTAATACTGCGTGTGGTTTGAACAAGATTTCATCTCTTTGGTAAGTGACACCTGGTGTATTCACCATTCTCAGAGTAAACAGACTACCTTAACTAGCCTTATCATGCTCAAGTATTGAATATTTAACCCGTTTAGTAACTGTATTTGAAAGTTAAAACCCATGTCAATTCTCCTTTTAAACTGAATAGTTGAAGATCACTCATCTGAAGAAATTAATATAAAGCACTGTCCATGGTGTGAGGGTTGGATGTGCATAGCTGTGTAAAGTTTTTGGTTCTAGAAACTCAAACAGAAGGTTATCACAAGATTGCTTTATGGTTTTACCAAAAGTAAATGGAGGGAAGGATACCATTCATTCTCTTTTTTTTTAATCTATTTAAAAAAGCTTCATGATGCCGTCTTGTTATAGAACGGGATCATGAATAAATCTCTGGTTTCCATTTACACCAGTATTAATGCACACTTTTTGCTTCATGTCACAACTAATTTGGAAGTTGGCCTGTGTGGCCCATTCTAACACAATATCAAAAATTTGTGGGGAATGGTGTTTTTTGGTGAAATAGTGTCTATTATAGGGTGACAGGGGAGAATGCAGTTTTAAGAATAGAAATTTAAATGCTATTTGTGGCATTTTGAGTAATTAGTGATTTGTGTCTGTCTGAGTTTGAAATGAGATCATTGACAAAATAATCCCGTTAAAAGGGAAATTATTTCCTGGAATGATCCACATATAAAAATGTAAATGCTGGTTTAGACAGATGTGACTGAAGTACATTGCAACTCATTACTAGCCAAGAAAATTGAAAATTGTTGTCTTGCTTTTAATTCATGGATCTGTCATGACCAGGATTCCTAGTTGTGTACCTTTCAGTATCTGTATTTTAAGTTGACTTTTTTGTCCAAAATATGTGGATTCAGGTTGGAATGCAGTTTTTGCAAAAGAGTCACAGAAGGCTGGCAGGTGTCTAACTTGTATTGATTTTGCTACTTAACAGTCATGGGATGAGTCTGTAAATTCAGGTACACAATATTCAAAGATAGTTGAGTAGATGCTCTTAAAATGTCAAGACAAAGGACTTTAATAGGAGAATGCTAATTTAGGTATATAAATGGAAATGAAGGCAAATAAAGTTAATTGTTCCTGGGGGAAAAAGTGGGATGCAAATAATGTTTGTTTTCCCCTGTGCTGGTGAGCTCCTGAATCATGCTGATAACACAAAAAATACCCAAGAAACTGAGCCTGTTAGTGTAGGAAGAGACTGTTAAAAGGAGTATTGATGACCATAACCAGAGACATAACAGTGGTAAATGTCACTGCGGTGGCTGGATTGCTGCTGATCCAGTGCTTGATCTAAATTGGTGTTGAATAAGTTGTGGAAATAAACTGCCTATTCTAAGTTTCCTAGCTTAATGGGTGATGAGGAATGCATTATTCCTTGTTCTCCTTCATGACCATCCATGTGGTCTAACCTTTTTTGATCTGTTCACTCGCATTTGGCATATATGATATGGAATTAAATCCTGGCTGGAAGTCATTGGTTGACTCTTTGAATTGCTGTTTTTTTTAAAAAAGTCCATACAACTAAGATTCCATCCTTAGTCTTCACCCTCTTCTGTACTAAGCAGGGACCAAGTTGAAATATATAGGCATAACAATGCTGAGCTTGACATGCTCCACAGCCTCAAGTGTTAGTGACTGATTCTGGTTGTCAGAACTTCGTGCACTTTAAAACTGGCTTGGACAAAGTCTGTCCTGTACAGCTTTGCTAAATGCCATACCCTACCTGTTGGCTCATGCTGAGCCTATAGCATTAGGGCTCATACATGACCCCTAATATCTGCTTGAACCTTAGCTGAATTCTAATCCAGTCTGTTGTTGAGTAACCTATTTTTTTAATTGCCCTACCTTGTATTTGAGGCACATTGCAAAGGGTAACTTCCGTAAGGACATTTTGTGAAATGAAATTTTCTCCTGTTATATGCTCCCATATTTATTTGTACAGTTTGTACACTTAAGCCAGTCAGAGATCATGTAGACTGAATGTCATCAATGCATTCTTGACTTCTCTAATTGGCAGAAAAAAGCCCTATTTGAGGCTATCAAAATATTATAAAATTATATACAAACCGGGAGCATCAATATAAAATAGATCAATAATTTTACATCAAGCCTATGAAGACTTGTAGTTTTGTTCGTAGTTTCTGAAAATGAATGAAAAATAAAAGGTGCTGTAAATCCCCAACATGTAGTGATGCAGTGAATTTGGAAATGGATTACGTGAGCACTTGAGTGATTGTGTCTTATTGAATGAACAAGTTGACGTTGAAGATAATAAAGTGTGAAGCTGGATGAACACAGCAGGCCAAGCAGCATCTCGGGAGCACAAAAGATGACGTTTTGGGCCTAGACCCTTCAGAGAGGGGGATGGGGTGAGGGTTCTGAAATAAATAGGGAGAGAGCGGGAGGTGGGAGGAGGGGATAGGTGAGAGGAAGAATAGGTTAGGGAGGTGGGGACGAGCTGGGCTGGTTTCGGGATGCAGTGGGGGAGGGGGAGATTAGAAGCTTGTGAAGTCCATAATGATACCATTGGGCTGCAGGGTTCCCAAGCGGAATGTGATTTGCTGTTCTTGCAACCTTCGGATGGCATCATTGTGGCACTGCAGGAGGCCCAGGATGGACTTGTCATCTAAAGAATGGGAGGGGGGGTGTTAAAACGGTTCATGACTGGGAGGTGCAGTTGTTTATTGCGAACCGAGTGGAGATGTTCTGGAAGCGGTCCCCAAGCCTCCGCTTGGTTTCCCCAATGTAGAGGAAGCCACAAGGGGTACAGTAGATGCAGTATACCACATTGGCAGATGTGCACGTGAACATCATCTTGATATGGAAAGTCATCTTGGGGCTTGGGATGGGGTTGAGGCAGGAGGTGTGGGGGAAAATGTAGCACTTCCTGTGGTTGCAGGGGAAGGTGCCGGGTGTGGTGGGGTTGGAGGGGAGTGTGGAGCGGACAAGGGAGTCCTGGAGAGAGTGGTCTCTCTGGAAGGCAGACAAGGGTGGGCATGGGAAAAATGTCTTGGTTGGTGGGGTCGGATTGTAGATGGCGGAAGTGTCGGAGGATGATGCGTTGTATCCGGAGGTTGGGGTGGTATGTGAGGACGAAGGGGATTCTCTTAGGGTGGTTATTGCGGGGGCGGGATGTGAGGGATGTGTTGCGGGAAATGCGGGAGACACAGTCAAGGGCGTTCTTGACCACGGTGGAGGGGGGGGGGGGTTGCGGGTGGGTGGGGAGAGGTTGCAGTGCTTGAAGAACTTGGACATCTGGGATGTGCGGGAGTGGAATGCCTCATGCAGGGAGCAGATGCAGCGGAGGTGAAGGCATTGGGGAATAGGGGATGGAATTTTTGCAGGAGGGTGGGTTGGAGGAGAATACACCTCCTTATCTTGGATTCTGCAGCATCTGCAGTCCCCATTATCTCTGACAGGATGGTAATTTGGGTGGGTTTTCATTATCCTGCTTTTTGTGTCTTGGGCACCCTTTTCAATTTTCCACAATGTCAGTAAGATGTTAAGTTATATCTATACTGGAACAGTTTGGCTCGGGCCATAACAGGTTTTTGAGCATGTCTGTAGTACTATTGCCAGATGGTTGTCAGGGCCCATAATCTTTGCAGCATCTAGTGCCTTCAGCTGTTTCTTGACATGTGGAGTAAGTCTCTAATTGCTTGAAGACTGGCATCTGCGATGCTGGGGACATCCAGAGAAAGTTGAGATGAATCACCCACTTGGCACTTTAGCTGGGGATTTTTTGCAAATACTTCATTATTTTCTGCACAGTCTTAATGGGCTATCACATTATTGTGGAGGAATCTGCATTCATGTCTGGACAGAACTCATCTGATCTGTTTATGGAATCAATTAGCCTTGGCTGACACTTTGGTATGTAGTGTAAAAGATATTTGCGCAAATTTACTATTTAGGGCTTTTACTCTGGGCAGTGCAACAATTGATTGGCGAAGTGTGAAATCTGAGCTTTGGATTTTTCTGTATATGTGCAGCCTCTCATTGCTGCCTGTTTCAATGGAATAATATGAATGCTGATTGGCCCACATCATGTGAATGATAGTAAAACTAATGTTAAACATACAGTAATGAATCTGTTGTAATACAACTCACATGCAAGATATTGTGATCAGAGATAATGGGAACTGCAGATGCTGGAGAATCCAAGATAACGAAGTGTGGAGCTGGATGAACACAGCAGGCCAAGCAGCATCTCAGGAGCACAAAAGCTGACGTTTCGTGCCTAGACCCTTCATCAGAGAGGGGGATGAAGGGTCTAGGCCTGAAACATCAGCTTTTGTGCTCCTGAGATGCTGCTTGGCCTGCTGTGTTCATCCAGCTTCACACTTTATCTATTATGCAAGATACTGTGTTGCTTTAAAACAAGAGGTATTATACTACTTGAAATGAGCAATGCATTCTAGTATTGTGCGTTTCTTGTGGATCAATGACCGATATATCCTCAATTGGAAGCAAAAGCATGTAAAGTGAAATTTTTGACTATCCTGTATTGAGAGGAATGTTGAATTCCAGAAATAGACAGCAAGTGTGATGTGATTTCTTGATTGCGTCCCTCACAACCTGTTGTCACATGATGACACGCCCTCTTACAACTACAAATTCTCTGAAATGAGCAGAGCTCTTGCCATTCTCACTCACGCAGTCAGTCATGTAATGTTATGGCACTGAATCGGGCGATTCAGCTCATCAAGCTGGTACTAATGTTTTTCTCTGCTTAAACCACTTAACTTAAAATCATGTTTCTGGTTATTTAATGCACATAGTAATATTATGAAGCAGTTATGTCATTACGGGTACTTTCACAGATATTTACTGAAGTCATATATTTGGGTGTATAGTAACTGATATTTACTGTACAGCCTGATTATGAGGAATTAATTAACACATTATTTTCTTACATTAGGGTAATAGAAGTGTGGAGCTGGTGCACTATTGCTGTGGTTTTGGTAGTGGGAATGGATTCCATCCTTTGTTCTTTTAGTTGAAGTTGATGTTCCTGCATGCTCAAATCATGTTTCTGACAGTGTGTCCACTGCTGAACTCTGTTTATGAAGATTGACCACATTTTGGCTTGTTAACTTGTTTTCCTTGGCTTCTATTTCACTGAGTATTTACGGAATTTTCTGTTCTTGTGCCAGGTGTATTGAAGTCTGCACTTTGTAGTCTGGTGTAGGTTAAATGTTATTTTACAAGCTTCCTAGACTTGGCATCTCGGAGGAAGCATAAATTGTCATTAATTTTGCATATGATATGTTGGGTTGACTGAAATTGTGTCTGCACTAAAATCCCCCATGACCATTTCTCTTTTTGCTGGTCATGCACCAGCATTATCACATTAATGGCCTGGATTTTTTGGCCTGTCACAAAGTGCTGAGGTTTTCTTGCTGACCCTGCAGAAATTTGCTATAAAGATCTAGTGACCTTTTTCAATGAGGATTTTCTCTTCCTGTCAGTTTGGTGATTCCTTTGAATTGGCACTTGGTTCAGGTTTTGAGCAGGAATGATGTCCTTGAGCAGTGTCAATAGCCACTTTTCAAATATTCTACCTGAGAGCAAATCAGGAAGTGAAAATGTCTAATCCCCTCATTGAATATTTTAAATTTAATAAATAGTGAAATAAATCATTGGGACATATGTAATTAAGTAGAACTGAAAATAGCAAATTTTGATTTACACTTATGGAGATTATTTGACATTCAACAAATATAAATTGTACTTTCCAGACTTGAGAAATTTTAGTTGTAGTTATCAAACTTGTGCACATTTTTGTAATTGTTATACAACTTAATTAGTAAAAATTGACACCAATATTTTAAAGTGACTAGAAGCTCTTATTGGTTTAATGATTTCTAGTTGAATGCAAGCTCTGTGGAAAAGTGTAGAATCATAAAACCTCTAACTTTCTGCAGTTGGATCTGTACAGACTCTAGAAATTCAAATTTCTATAGTATTGATTGGAAATGTTGATAATTTCACCACTTAATATAATACTCAGCCATTGCAACTCTTTGTTACCAAGTTTAAAAAGAAACTTTACCCTTGTTTGGTGCACTTCTTTTAAAATATAGTTTGCCTTCTTGACAGTAGATGGCGCTGCTACTCCAAACTTGTAGGTCTGTTCTCACAATACTAAATTTCTAGTTATTCCCTGCAGGTAAGAAAAAGGTAGTTATAGGAAGTCTTTATTGTGCATTTCTTCAGTTAAGCTTTCTTTTGGTACTCTGCACTTTTTTGTTTTGTTCCTATCCCACCCATTCGTCCTTTCCATCTACTTTGTCTTCTGTGTTCCCACTTCCAACATCCTACACTTTTTAAAAAAAATCACTTTGGTATCAGGGATAGCTGCTTCATTTTCCCTTCTGTCTCTTTGAAACCTCCAGCTACAGCTGACAGTATGCACCCATTGAAGTTTTTTTTATAAAGGATCACGGCCTGTTGTCTGATCTTCAGATGGGAAATTTACAAAGTGCTTAGAGTTCAATGGTGGACCTTTCTAGACAGTCAAACTATTTTTGATTTTTTTTTATTAGTAT
Organism: Stegostoma tigrinum; assembly: GCF_030684315.1. Classification (NCBI taxonomy): domain Eukaryota; kingdom Metazoa; phylum Chordata; class Chondrichthyes; order Orectolobiformes; family Stegostomatidae; genus Stegostoma; species Stegostoma tigrinum. Next base: position 48,206,821 of record NC_081363.1, read on the forward strand.
GTGTGTCATTACTGACCAACTGAATTTCCGTGTGTGGTCTTCTGGATAAAGATCAAATTCCCACAAAAAATGGAGTTGCATTTATACTGTGTCTTAACATAGCTTTAACAAGACACCGGGCACTTGGAAAAATAGTTTAACCTTTTGGAACAGCTGCTATTGCAGCATTGGCAAATGATTAGTTTGTTCACAGCAAGATCCCATAAGGAAAGCTCTGTCCTTTGAGTGAACGAGGAGGGTGGGGTGTTTGGAAATAAAGGCAGAGAATGGGCTCTCGGTGGACACCACTTAAAAATATTGGGTGTTTTAAACACTGAAGTAGAATGTCTGAGTCATTGTGTGTGTTTGCCTTTGGGATGGTTCTTCTGCCAGGGAGGTGACTTGATACAGCTACGTCCAGTTTCCAGGCTGAGTCAGATTAAATTCATTAAAGCTTTAATAGAAATATACTGACCTTTTTGTATGCAAGTTTGCAAATTGGTTTGTGCCTGTTTCTGTGGCAACATACTACTAAATTTAATGTTGCTTATACTTGTAAGCAGCAAGTCTCTGAAGATCTAGCCTAAAATTCCCTATTTCATGCTTGACTTTTAATGGCTGGAAATCGTGAGATCTAATCTTGAATCAACTGATTTTTCACTAACAAATGCATTTGGACATTGCAGATGTTTTGAAGTTACTGTTTCAAATTTCATAATGCAACACAGCATAATCCATTTATGCACTTAATTGTTTTAAATATTGCATTTAGACACTGGGACAAGCACCAGGGACTTGTACTAAAATTGCTTATTCGAAAACCTTAAGTAAATCAGAAGTTGTTCTGCTCACATTTATGGTCCAGCTATATCACCTATCTGAACCTGGATTCTCTTTGAATGAAAGACGTATTTTTGGAAATAGTTTCCAACCACTTTAACCAAACTTGTGAAGGCTTTCAAACGCAGTGGGAGTCAGAACCAAAGATATCACAGAAACCACAGGACATTGTTTTGTGGAAAGATGAAAAGCCATAAGTCTTTAATCCTGATCAGGTTTTCAGGTGTAAGCCCACTTTGAAACTAGCAACATAATATAAAGAGGGATCGGTCACCAGAAGTGGAATTTAGGAAGCTCAAACTGAAAAGCAAAACCCCTGAGGAAGCAATCTTAGGATTACACTCAGCATCACATGCTACTCAGTATAGAAATGGAAAAACTTGGGGATAATGAACACATCACATTAAAAGTGGTGCAGGTGTGAGAGCTTTAGATTTCTAGGGCATTGAGACTGGTTCTGGGACAAATTGGACTTATACATGAGGATGGATTTCACCTTGGGGACCTAGACACTAACACTCAAATTTGCTGATAATGGTGGTGTAGATTTTAAACTACTTTGTCAGGGTGTTGAGAGGAGAATTCATATGGCATAGAAGCATAGCGGGTTCTAGGAAGTAGAAATACTGTGAGTCAAAGTGGTAAGCAACAGAAACAAATCTTCAAATCACCTGGGGTCAAATTGCAGGATATTACAAAGGCAGAATTAAAAGTTGCAAGTCTGAGGATTGGGAGAATTTTAGAATTCAGCTCAAAAACAAATAAAGATGCCAGTAGAAGTAATATATTTACATCTTTGGAAAGCTTTTTATAAAGTACTGTTATTGAAATTTTAAAACACATGGATTTAAGATGTACTTGCATTTGAGGACTGCCAGAAGGCCAAAAAAGGAGGAAGTAATGGATCTTTCTCAGGTGGGCAGGCTGTCACTGTGAGCAGTGCATTTTTCATAATCCTACCAATAATTGTGGGAACAACTTTGTAAATGATTCAAAACTTGGTGCAAATGTGAGTGTAGGAAGGGTGAAAATAGGTTTTAGTGAGATGTAGACAAGTTTGAGTGGATGAGGGCATGACAGATGGAATGCAATATGAATAAATGTAAGATAATCCACTGATAGGTGTTACAGAATATTTCTTGAATGGTCAGATTGGCAAATGTTGGTGTCCTTTTTGAAAAGTCACTGAAAGCTAGCATGTGTGCGTGGAGATCAATCTAGAAGGCAAATGATACGTTAACTTTTTATTCCAATAGCATTTGCATTCAGGACCAAGGATTTCACACTTCGTTTATGCAGAATGTTGGTCAGACTGCAACCTGGTATGCTAAGGCAGAATATATATACCATCAAGTGAGTATAGCATAGCTTCAGATTTAATTCATGGGGTGGTGGAAATGACTTTTTGAGGATGTGGAAGGAGACTGGATGTGTGTTCTCTGGTCTTTATAAGTTAACAAAATTCTTCAAGGAATAAACTAGTAGATACAGAAAGTTTGTTCCCCTCTGTAGAATCAGAGGAGGTAGCAATGTAAAGTGACCAGTCTAATTGAAGACTAGCAACTTGATAACGTCAGCAGTACCACGTGTAGGGGCACATTGCTAAAGTTACAGCTGCAGGGAGAGGATGTCCTAATGTTTAGGCAGCACTGTGAAGGATTAATAGGGTTTGTGGAACAGTGCTAGGCACGCAAGCCTGAGGTGCAGGTGACACCATTGTGCGTTGCCCTTGCTGCCAGGGGATCTGCGGCCCTTAAAGTTCCCAAAAAGTGGGCCCCTGCACACTAACTTGGAGGTTGCCAAATTTTGTGAAATGATTTCCCAATTAAGTGTTCAAATGTCTTAACTATGTAGTGTTTTCTGCAGCGTGGATGTCTCTGCTACTCTCTGTATGATCAAAGGTGCTAAGTCCACTACAGATTGACAGGGTCAGGACTCTCACTTTTTAGTATGCCTGGTTCCTACTAAAACAAGCAGAAAACAGTGTGGTGAGTCCAACTGCTGCACTAGCTTGTGTGAGGACAACTGTTAACCAACTGCCTATGTGAGGTGCATTGCTGCAAGACTCCATTAACCACAGCAACTGCTTCTCTAACAGCTCACCAGTTCAGGAGTAACAGACAACAACTGTTATTTAGCCTGTGACAGCCTTTAGCAGCTTAATCATCATTTTTTTTTAAAAAAGCTATCTTTAGGTTTTGAGATCTGCATAATCCAAAGCCTGAGTTTTGTGGACAAAGTCTAAACAAGCATGTGACAGCACCACCAGCATGACTGTTGCTAGCTCTAAAGATGTAGCAATCCAATGATTTTCAAGCAAGTAGAATTTAAACCCTGAAGAACTGTACAAGCCTGAATCATTGAAATTCTTGAGTTCTGACAGGCTGATTTAGAAAATATCCATCTGAGCTGGAAGGTGATGATCTCTTTGAATTCAAGCTGTTCAGGAAACAACTGCAACTGTATTTTCTGGACCTTGCTAAGTTGGAATCAGCACTACCAGAAGATGGCCTCAAAGACCCAAGCAAAATATAGGTTGGTGTAAGAAGTGTAATTGGGACACTTTGAATTGTAACTAATCGAATTGTTGAGCTTGTGGTAGCTTCAACCCTCATGGAAGTAGGAACATAAGGTATAGGTGCAAGAATAGGGTATTTGATGTTTCACATCTACTCTGCCATTCAACAAGATCATAGTTGATCTGGTTGTGTTTTTTACTCCACACTTCCCTTTGATCCTCATACTCCTGGCTTCCTTACCTAACAAAACTATATTCGTCTTTGCGTTGAATTTATTTAATGACCCCACATCCATTGTTTTCTGGGGATGGGAATTGCATGGATGAATGACCTGAGTGAAAAGAAAATCCCCATATCAGCTTTAATTTTTAAAAAAAGCAGACCGTGTATTGTGGAACTGTTTCTCTCCTCCTCCTCTCCCCCCCCCCCCCCCCCCCCCAAGTTCTTGTTTCCTGAAAGGAGACCTAATCTCAGCACTAACATATTTGAGTCGTCTCTGTATCTTGCATGTTTCAATGAGATCACCTCTCCCTGTTCTAGCTTCCAATGATCATAGGCTTGATCTGTTCAATCTTTCCTCAGCATAAGCCCTTCATCCCAGGAATGAATGAAGTGAACATTTTCTGAACTTCTGATGCAATTACATTTCTTTCAAACAGTAAATCTGATACTGTACCTAGTACTCCATAGTCTCACGCCTACAGCAATAGAATATTTTCTGCATAAATCAAAGGAATCTCTGGACCATGCTGAAGGTTATAGCTGTGATTATTGCTAAAATGTGGATGCAACTGTGAAGCAGTCATTTTGTGTAGATAACATTAACAGGCTGACAGAAATATTACAGCACAGAAAGAAAGCATGTAACCTATCATGTCTGCATACTTTCTGTGCATTTTGGGCTTTGTGCCAAACCCTTACTCTTTTTCCCCTAACCCTGAAAATGGATGATCATTTAAATGGAAACTATTATCTTAAGTCCAATTGGTCTTGTTTACACCATGTTTCCAGGTACAGGCTTCAAACCCTAGCCACTTGTCATATTACGTCACCAGCCATGACTCTTTCCCCCACTAAACTCTTTAATAGGCTGACTCCTACTTGTGTGTGCTGCTCTCTCCTGAACCATGTAAAAACTGAAGCTGTACTTTAACATGTTTGTTGACACTGTCACTAGTACCTCCCTTGTCTCCTCACTGGCTCAAATCATCCATTGTTCTGCCAGTGCTGGATGTTTGACAGAGAACAAAATGCCATTGCTTTTAGGCCCAATGTGAGCTCTGTTTTCTTGTCACTGCCTTCATTTCTTACCCTGGCATCTGCCTGAGCATCAATCTTAATGTCCTATTCAACATGAGAGGAGCTACTGGCCTTATAACCACATCAGCAATATCTCCTTACAACCTCTCCAACAGTGTCAGCTCCACTCCTCTATCAAGTGACCTCTCATCTGTCTTCACTCCAATGAAAAAAGCCCTTGCACCCTCAACCTTTCTTTAAAAGACCTACCCTCCAGTCCAGGCAGCATCCTGGTAAATCTCCTCTGTACCTACTCTAAAGCTTCCATATCATTCCAACAATGTAGTGATCAGAACTGAACACAATATTCCAAGCGTGGTCTAACCAGGTTTTATACAGCTGCAACACAACCTTGCGGCTCTTAAATACAATCCTCCTGCTGAAAGCCAACACACCATATGCCACCTTTACAACCGTAGCAACTTTGAGGGATCTATGGACGTGGACCCCAAGATTCCTCTGTTCCTCCAATCCTGCCATTAACTCTATATTCTGCATTCAAATTTGACTTTCCGAAATGAATCACCTTTTTATGCTTTTCTGGGTTGAATTCCATCTGCCACTTTGCCCAGCTCTGCATCCTGTCAGTGTTCCATTGCAACCTACAACCGCCATCCACACTGTCCACAATTCCTCTAACCTTCGTGTCATTGGCAAACGTACTAACCCACCCTTCCACTTCTTCATCTAAGTCATTTATAAAGATCACAAACTGTAGAGGTCTCAGAACAGATCCCTGTGGAACATCGATGATAAAGTGTGAAGCTGGATGAACACAGCAGGCCAAGCAGCATCTTAGGAGCACAAAAGCTGATTGTTTCAGGCCTAGACCCTTCATCTTGTGGAACATCGCTGGTCACCAAGCTCTGGGCTGAATGCTTTCAATCTACTACCACCCTCTGTCTTCTATTGGACAGCCAGTTTTGTATCCAGAGAGCCAAATTTCCATGAATCCCAAGTCTTACTTTCTGAATGAGCCTACCATGGGGAAGCTTATCAACTGCCTTCCTAAAACCCATATATACCACATCTGCTGCTCTACCTTCATCAATATATTTTGTCACATTCTCAAAGTATTGAATAAGGTTTGAGGTGTGACCTGCACTCCTCAAAGCCATGCTGACTATTTCTAATCAAACTGTGCTTTTCCAAATAATCAAATACTATCTCTCAGAACCCTCTCCAATAATTTGCCTACCACAGAAGTAAGACTGACTGGTCTGTAGTTCCCAGGATTATCTCTATTCCCTTTCTTGACCAAGGCAATAACATGTGCCACCCTCCAATCATCTGGTTATACTCCAGTAGACAGTGAGGACACAAAGATCATCGTCAAAGGGGCAGCAATCTCTTCCCTTGTATCCTGTAGTAACCTTGGGTATATCCTGTCTGACCCAGGGGACTTGTCTATCCTCATGTTTTTCAAGATTTCTAGCACATCCTCCTTCCTAACAGCAACCTGTTTGAGCATATCTGCCTGTTTCATGCTGTCCTCACAAATGTCAAGGTCCTTCTCACTGGTGAATACTGAAGCAAAGTATTCATTTAAGTACCTCCCCTACCACCTCTAACCCTGCACAAGTTCCCTCCACTATCCCTGATTGGCCCTACCCTCACTGTGGCCATCCTGTTGTTCCTCACATAGAAGTATAGAAAACCTTGGGGTTTTCCTTGATTTTACCCACAAAGGTTTCCTCGTACCCTCTTCTAGATCTTCTAAGTTCATTCTTCAGTTCTTTCCTGGCTACCTTTTGTAGACGTCTAGAGCCCTGTCCGATCCTTGCTTCCTCAACCTTTTTAAGTAAGCTTCCTTCCACCTCTTGACCGCTATTGTAGGTTGTCTTGTCATCCAAGGTTCCTTCACCTTACAATCCCTTCCTTGCCTCAGTGGGACAAACCCATCCAGTACGTGTAACAATTGCTCCCTAAACAACCTCCACATTTCTACTATGCATTTCCATGAGAATATCTGTTCCCAATTTATGCTCCACAGTTCTTGCCTAATAGCATTGTAATCCCGCCTCTCCCAATTAAATACCTTCCCATACCATCTCCTCATATCCCTCTCCATGACTATAGTAAAAGTCAGGGAGTTGTGATCACTATGACCGAAATGCTCTCCCACCAAGAGATCTGACACCTGACCTCGTTCATTGCCAAGCACCAAATCCAATATGCCACCCCCCCCCCCCCACCCACTTCTGGTTGGCCCCTCTATATATTGAGTCAGAAATCCTTCCTGGACACACCTGACAAAATCTGCTCAATCTAAACTATTTGCACTTAGGAGGTTCCAGTCTATATTAGGGAAGTTGAAGTCACCCATAACAACAACCCTATTAATTCTGCACCTTTCCGCAATCCCTCTCCCAATCTGTTCCTCAGTGTCTCTGTTGCTACTGGGCGGTCTATAAAAAAATGTCCAATGAAATGACTGCTCCTTTCCTGTTTCTGACATCCTCCCATACTGATTCAGACAAACCCTCCTCCCACTATCTCCCTTTCTGCAGCTATGATACCATCCCTGATGAGCAATGCCACTTCTCTCCCCCGCCCCCCCCACAAACCTCTTGCCTCCCTCCCTATTTCTTTTCAAACCTCCATACCCCAGACCATCCAGCAAGTATTCCTGCCCCTGTTATTCCAGTCTCTGTAATGGCCACAACATCGTAGTTCCAAGTACTGATCCATGCTCTAAATTTATCACCCTTACTCTTGACATTTCTTGCATTAAAATAGACACACCTCAATCCATTGAATTGACTGCAACATTGCCCTATCAACTGCTTATCCTTCCTCACAGATTCCCTGCTTGCTGTATCTGCCCATACACTGCTACCCCATCCTCTGGTAGTTCTGGTTCCTATCCCCCTGCTCAACTAGTTTAAACCATCCCGAAGAACTCTAGCAAACCTAGGGTTATTGGTGCCCCTCCAGCTGAGGTGCAACCCAGTCTTTCTGTACAGGTTCCACCTTCCCCAGAAGGTATCCCAATGATCCACATATCAGAAGCCCTCCCTCCTATGCCACTCCTAATCCTGACGCTACTACTCCGCTTGTCCTGGCTTTCTTCTTTCTTTCTTCCTAACTCCCTATATTCACTTCTCAGGTCTTCATCCCACTTCCTAGCTATATCATTGGTACTGATGTCTACCACAACTTCTGATTGCTCTCCCTCCCCCTTAAGAATCCTGAAGACTAAATCTGAGACATCCCTGACCAGGGAGGCAACACACAATCCGGGAGTCTCGCTCGTACCACAGAATCTCTTGACTGTTCCCCTGAATTCCAGACCTGACCTTGCGTTCCAATTAGTGTCATCCTCGAAGACAATGACAAAGTAAGTAAACTACAAAGACAACATTCTCAGTTCTCTAGCTGACATTAAATTATTGTATCTGAATAGGTTCAAAAAAATTGGACGTTTCACCAGTGAATACAGTTTCTTGCGTATACATGTTAATGCTATTCCTTAAAGCACTCTTGTGGTGCAGTGATTATTGTACTGACCCCTGCAGTGAGAGACCCGGATTCAAGCTCAAGCCCCACCAGCCCCAGAGGTGTGTTATAACATCTCCGAATAGGTTCATTAGAAAAATAAGTTAAATTGAAAAAAATTAAAATTTAGAGGTCACTCTTTCCACGATCCTCGAGTTAAGTGTAGTGATAAAAATGGAACAGGGTAAGATGGAAGGAGATGGTGTCATCCATGAAGTCTGGAATTGCATTACCTGATATAATTCCATCACTTGCTGTGTTGAAAATGCTGCTCCCTAAATGAGATTTGTTGTACCCAAGGCAGCACAAGCCTCTGAAACAGTACCCAATCAAATTCCCAAATTGTCGAAACTAAATCTCAATCATGGCCAAAATTGCTCTCAACTTGACAGTCCGAGTGGATACTAGCCGGTATATCTGGAAAAGCCCTCTGGGGAATTATTGACATCCTGTACTTCAATTGGGGTTGGTGTTTGCAATAATTAGGATTTGGACTTTCCATAAACCAAGATCTTTTTCATCAATAATTGGACCATATCCTGTGTGAAATTGCAGATGATGTCATTGTTGGCCAAACAAAATTAAAACATACAGATTCTGAGTTGAAGCATTGGCCCATTGAGGCCGTTCCACCATTCAATAAGAACATGTTTCTGTTTGTCTTTTGAATTCTACATTCCTACCCAGCTCTCACCTTTTGATCTCCTTGCCTAATAATAATCTACCATTATCTTAAATAGTCAATAACCCTGACTCCACAAACCTCTGAGGCAATAGTGACAGTGTTGGCTGTAGAGTGTAGTTTTGATAGTTAAGCTGGTGAATTTAGGACTTGTGTTTTATGGATTCTTCCTTTTTCAGATTTCTGGTCATCTGTCTGCTTTACTCTATAGCATTTTTTTAACACTGTAGCTCAGCGGATCAGAAAATTATTGCAGGGCAGAATCTCGTTAACTTAATTCTTGATCTGTTCAATCTCAACTTCTTTCTCTTAAAGCAACATTGTGTTACGTGGCTCAAAAATATGCAATACATATTTTTCAAGTTGTGAAACTTTTCTGTTTTCCAATTAGTGGTTTGGTTTCCATTGCAGTTTATAGTCCAAAGAAATGAAAAATATACAGTCCCTTGCATATCTCCACTCTTAAAGAAAATGAAACACCATTTTAAATGCATTTCATTACTGGATATACATAGTTCATGTACAAAACAGCACAAACCAGTTATAATCATTTGTTGTCATTAATTTGTTATATGCCATTTAACCAGTTTCTATGAATTTACTTCCTAAATGCCTAAACAATTTCTGTGCAATCATATTTTTGAAAATGTCAGCTATTGCATTATCTTCAGAAATGTGAGCAGTTTTTAAGTGAATGGTTGAATCAATGCATTTTAATAATTTTGCATTTCAAAGCTTGAAATTCAATGTAAATACAAGTGGATTATAGTTGATATATACTAATGCTTTTTTATAACCACAACAGATGCAGACTTTATAAAGTTAAAGAGTCACTAGTAATCTCAGTCTCCTTTTTCTGCTCTGGTGTACTTAATCTTGACATTGGTTTAATTTCTTAGATGTATCACGTTTGCTTCTCTATCTCTGATTCATCATCTGACAATGGCACTGCAAACACCTGCGTGTAACTAGATCAATTATTATTTTGAAAGGTTTTTACAAGGTTGGAGGGTTCCAACAGCAGTGCGTTGATGAGGATTGCTTTTAACTTCTCAAAGGATGCTCGGGATCCTGTTGACCTTGCCACTTTTTGCCTGTTTTGTAGCAAATCTTTTAAAGGTACCACTATTGTGATGAAGTTAGTCACAGATTTTAGACAATCATAAAAATCTTGTGATTTCCCATTTCTTTTTATAAATGAAGAATTCTTTCAGAGCTTTCATTTTTGATAATACTTGCCCTTGCTCTATTATATATTCTGGGTAATTTACTCTTGCTTTTGCAAATTTGTTCCTGGCAAGGTTTGTTACTAAGCTGGAACTCTAATTGCTTAAGAAGATCTTTGAGTTGCTTTACATGGTTTTTCCCAGGTGTAACTGTAAGATTACAACATTGTCTAAATGAAATACACAGTTTAACACTTTAGCTCTTACTTGATTTTTGAAGTCTTTGGAATGTAGTTGGGACATTTTTAAATGCAAATAACAACATTTTGACATTGCTACAACCCATTTGTGTAGAGGGAGATTTCTAAGGGGATTAGGATTTTAAATGATCGAGTTATATGCGGATGTTTCCTAGTTGTTTGCCTATATTTAGAATCTGTTTATTTGTAATAGTCTTGTTCAGTGCAGAAATCTGGCCCATCGTTTCTGTCAGTTTGGGTCTTAATAACATTAACTTTCCTCAGGATTAGTGAAGCTTAATTTCCAGGGCCAGTACAGAAAATGTTGGAAAAATTCAGCAGATCTGGTAGCATCTGTGGAGATGCAGAGTTAACCTTTCAATTCCAGTTTGACTCTTGTTTGGATCTTGATTCAAGAATGCTGCTGTAGAGAAGCACAACACCACGTTCTTGAGCAAAAAACTTTGAGTTACTCTGGAATCTCTTAGAGGGAGTTGGTTAGCTCGGTTGTCTGGACAACTGGATGTAGAGTGACATTAGCAGGACTACGGTGACTTTACCTCTGAGTATAGGAAAGGGATTATCTGCCCTTTTGACAAAGATCTTTTCATACCTCTCTCATCTACCCTGTTCAACCTCCCCTGCACTGTGATTTTTATCTCCCACTTTCTTGGTTGTAGTTCAAGCTACAAGTTGATCCCTGGTATTTTCCTTTTTGCGTTCCTTTTTTTTGGACTAATGAACACCATTTTAAGTCCCAATGAACTTTCCATGTTCCTTTCAGCATTCTGAATGAATTGTTCCACTTTATTACATTGAAAACACTTAGGCTTCAATTTCACCTCCAACCTCAGTACTTTCCTTTCTGCTCTGAGGAGATCTTGGAGCACTTCCAGCTGTTTCTTCCTTAGTTTGGCTACTACTTGTCTTTCTTTCTCTCTATCATCGTCTAATCTTCTCAAATTTATGGAGGTGACTGATTATAACTAGAAAGTTTCTCTGACCTCATAATTGTCAGTCATTTACACCTAACTACCTAGCAGTTTTAATCTTCTGGTCACTGGTATGGATTCTAAATAGAAAAGGCAGCGGGTTTTTAAAAATTCTTTCAAGACAATGAGCCCTGAGAGCTTTATGCATTGTTGTTTTTTTCTCCAAATGCCTATATCCATTTGTAACAACTATTTTGCTTTACCCTTTCAAATTCTATATGTTGTTCTTTGTGTCTGGTTGAAAGAACATTTGTAGCATCATAACTGTTATCATCCCCAAATCAACGAACAATATCCTTATTAAAGATGAGTAAAATAATCAGGATGAAGTATAATTTATGTTGCAGACATACTGTAGACCATTTATCTGCACCTCCTTGCTGACCCTGTAAGGTGTACCTCTTCTACTTCGTGACGTCAGGCACTGTTTAAACTTTGTCCTAACAATGGGAATAAATTGTTGCAAAAAGGGTAGACGTTTTGTATGCCAAATTCTGCATGGCCCATCTGGGATGGTTATGATATTATCCCCCGAATGCAGAACCATGGAATATCCTTGCAACAATTGTAACCATGCCTGACCATGCAGAGACTGACAGTGCCTTACCACATTCTGGTATTTCCTTACATTTTTAAAGGGGTGGTTGGAGTAGAAGGGAATGGTACCATCCTGAGGAGTCCACAATATTTGCTCCTTTTGGCCCTCTTCCTGATTCTGGACATTCCAGGTAAATAGGTACTTCTGTGGTAGTGCAGCATCTCTAAACTTGGCCTTTCTAGAGGTTTCTAACAGGAGGAAAAGAGAGAATCTATTCTGTTTATACTGATTCTTTACAAGAGTACAACAAAACCTATCCAACAGTCCTGCTCTTAGTTCTATATCTTTCTCTGATTCAAATCTTTATCTACTGTTAGAAGCAATAATAGCCTCTGTTTCAAATACACCCAGTGCTAAAAGAAACAACTCCTACATAAAAACATTGTTCTTAAGCCATGTTTTTATGAATCCATTTGAATTGAAGACTCCTGATCACTGATTTCCCAACCATTCTTTCAGAACACTTTACAAGTTTAAAAACCTGATCAAACTCTTCTTGTACTTCTCTGTAATGATGAAACAGGTCCTATAACCTGATCTCTTCTAATTCACCCTGAATTATTCATCCATGACAAGTATTGTTGACTGGAATATTTAAAAATATTCCCTTGTCAACATTTTTAAAAAATGCTTACAATAGGAAACAAAACACTTATTACAAACAAGGGGATTGTCCAATTAATTTTCATTTATAATGGGAATTGTAGATTAAATAGTATGACTTATTAGGAAATAGTTTTGCACACAGAAACTGTGTCGTCAACTACTTTGGCATTATATACATTTTATGGCTTTATACTCGGAACTTTAAGGGTGTTTTTGTATTTGCCTTTGGAGTTTTTCATAAAATCTAATTGTTAAATATGACATAGATGTGATTTTGTTTTATTTGCTTTTCCTTATTTCATTTTATTTCCTCATTTCAATATAGAACTTATTTGTGTTGCACTAAGTTCACAAAAACTGTTGCAGTAAAATATTCCATCATGAATGTCAATTATTTGTCCTGTGATGAGTAGACATAGTGCTCAAAATTGGCTTAAAACTAATCGCCAGCTGCAAATTATTTATAATACTGTGAATTATCTTTTAAAAATTCAGTTGCAGAAAAATTCCTGAGTTTTGTAGGATTTTACCTAAGTAAAATCAGTAGTTTGATTAATTAAGTAATAGTTTTACACATTGAACTCAATGCTTGCTGCTGGATGCCCACGGCAAATGAAACCTCTCCACTGTTATGTAGGGTGCTGTGCACATCAGCAATACTGACTTTTTTTTTTCTAATCCCCTATTATACTAACCTGATATCCTGAGCAAGTGGTTTGCTGCACAGAGTTTAACTGTTGCAGTTCTATCTCATACAATCAATGAATAGATTGGACTACATTGTAGCAATTAGCATTCATTTTTTTATCAACAGCGATAACAATTCTATGAATAATAGTGAAATACTGGAAAACATTTTATTCAGAACAATGATGCAGAATTTTGTACTGATGAACATAAAATCTAGTTTCCAAGTATAAAGTAACAATTCTCCAGAGGTCAGACTTTGTTACAGATACCAAATAACCTTGAGAAAATAAGTTTGTCATTATTTCTGGAACCTGAACTGTACTGATGGCCGATTTTACTTGAGCAGCTTAAGAAATTTGATCATTTCAGTTCTCACAAGGAGTACGGTGGTTTAGCTGGAACAGGCCTAGTTAGCCACTAAGCATCATAACGGCATCTTGGAGCCTGGATTGCCTGTGAGCCATACACCACAGGAGGTATATTATTTCACTTATTTTTTCTTTCTGTCTTTAGCTCTAGCAGCTGCCATATGCATTTGTTTGACCGGGCTGGCTAACCTCTGCCTATGCTACTGTGTAAATCAAATAGAGACACAAGGCTGACACATCCATTGATTCTCACCTACTGTGGATGAAGCTTTTTGCTCGGCGTTCCCATGGCAGCCTGGCTAAGGCAGAACCTCTGTCAGGGTAATTTTGAGTTTGGGCAGTATTGAATTGACTATCTGTAGTTTTGTCATCCCAGTTTTAATTTTAATTTTACTTCAATTATTCCACTGTCAGGAATCTCAATGTATTACTTGTAATGACAGCAACAAGAATTTTGGAGGAACATTTTCGTAGTATTCTTTGCTTTTCCTTACCAGTGGACAAGTCAGATTTGTTCTTGCCTGTATTAGCTAAAATAAGCAACCACATGTAACTGAACACCTTTTGGTAGAGGAAGGGACTATAAATTCAGATGAAGTTTTAAACGTCGATTTTAAGAGTTGTTTTTTTGAAAAAATGAGTTTGTTATTTTAATGATGCCTTTTCTAAGGATGGGATTTTTATGGAAACAGATTAGTCTACAAACTTAGGGCAATGAGCAAGTACAACGGGTTAGAATCTGAGTTTAATGAGAGGGTGTGTGTAAACAATAACAGAAAGCAAGGTTAATAAAATGAATACATTGGAAAAACTGCAATCACTGCAAATTGGGTATGAAGGGAAAAATCTCACACATATACCAAAGGTCCACCAATTCTGAATAAGTAAAAACATGTGGAACCAGTTCAATGCCTGAACAACATTGAAAAATGAGGCAGAATTGAGTGAGAAGTGCAGTCAAGCCTATCTCAAACTTGGGAGCCATCTATTGCATCTTTTAGCTAAATTCCAGGTCCTAAGGAGAGATTGAGAATAGAGGCACTGCAGCGTTGTGTTAGGAGTTGAGGTGGGTGACAGTGAGAGGGGGAGGATGATGTCTCGGCGTGGTAAGTGCCTATTAAGGGGATTATGGCTTGTTAACAACCTTATTAACTGCGCATCTCACTTCATTAACATGCAGTGTCCTATCCTCCTACCCACTGTGAGCAAGTTAGGCGCTGAAAAATTCTGGACGTGTAAGTCAGAGTAGGTACCTGGCAACCTCAGTTTCTCTCTTGCTGCAATGGATATCTATGTTAAACATGAGGCACAAATATTCCGAGACATGCTTCCTGGGCACCAGGCTATCTACAGATGCGTGCCAACATCTAAGAACCCAAATGAAAGATCTTCAATCTACTTACAGTATATTTTAGCACTTCAATATTGCATCTCAGTACAAGTTAATGCAGCAGCAATGAAACACACAGCTCCTGGACTGGTCCAGGCTGCGTCTCTGGGCTGTTCACTTGTTCTGTTAGTTCTCACTCTGAGCCTGCTCGAATACTCTCAGGATATTTGCCTTGCCTTGCCCTGCTGTGCAGAGGAGGGTGCTGGTGAATGGAAAGCCCTATTGAGACCACATTCACAGAAGAATCAGGGACCCTTCAGACCACCCTGGGAGGGGATGAAAATGTGGAGAAATTGGAGTTCACGCTGAAGAGAAATTTGTATGGAAGAGTAATTGAATCTGTTAATGTGATGGAGGCACAGTGAAGTTATAGATACACATGGAAAGAGGCCCAAGGCAGGCAGTCACGATAGTCAGTTATTATTGGATTTGAAACACAGGTTTGCCATATTTATTGCTGTATTTCAACCACATGCAGAAAGACAAAGTGGGAGGAAAATGTAAATTGACAATACATTTCAAATCAACTGAGTACATTGTTCTGCGACAGAATATCCTTTGATTGCAAATAATCCAAGATAAAGGCAACTTGCTAAATCTACTGAGTACAAAAATCCATCTGTTTGCTTCAATAACTGACTAGAAAAAGAAACTATTGAAAGATTTAAAAGAAAATGTAGAAGAACAAAGTTAAGAAAAGAACATGAACATGAACAGGAAATGCTGGCTTAGAATTCTCAGGTGACCAATCCTTCATTATCTAGATTCAGACTGCTAACTGCTGGGCCTCTTTGTCTATCTATGGGAGGGAAGGATAGCCTGCACAATAAAACATAGGATTCACTGAAGCTTGTAGAACTGTCATTTGCCATGTAGTGGTTTTAAAGAATAAATCATTTGAATGAAAAATGTGCCGTTATCTGTTACTGGTGACACAGTCTTATCAGTGAACTCATCTAAAATTTCTGCATACCAGAAACTATTGGGAGCACACACCGACACTTCTCTGATATTTAGCCAAACTCTTCATTAATAGATTTAATTTGTAAAACTTAACTGTGTTGTCAGCTTATTAGGTCAATGTATACATTCACCTAATTGAAACAAACTAACAAGCTTCAAACTTTCAGATATTATTAAATTAATTTGAGGAGAGTATTATTGTTTCAAAGGTTGAAAGATTCCCCACTACAAACTCAAATATATACCTTCATAAGTGTAACCTTTTGATTGTTGCAGTTGAGGGAGAAATTTTACAAAGTAAAACTCTTCAGTAGAGACTTAAAATAGATGCCTCCATGTCAAATGTGGAGTGTGTTCTAAAACCTGTAGGTGGATCAGAAGTCTTCTTTAAAAAAAACATTTTCAACATTGTTAATCATGCCAATTGAATTGATTTTTGCCCTATATTGCTTTAATTCTTTCATGTTCAATAGTCAGTTGGAAATTATTGATCCACTGAGTATTCTGTACTGGCTCATGCAGCTACTTCCTGTTTTCAGCTTTCAGAATTTGATTTGCATTATTAAGCCAGGTGATGTGTGTAAATCCTCGGGGTTTAATGTACTGATGGAATTAAGATACACTATTTTAAATGTGAGGAAAAATTCAAATTACTGGGACTACTGACACATTATACAATTTTTCATTCCATTCCAATCAAATTTATCTATTATTTTTAATTGTCAATTTGAGACAAAATGAATGGATAATATTATGTATCAACACACCACTCTGGCAAAATAGGTATATTTATGAAATGAACCAATATCAAGCAGCATGTAATGGTGTTGGCAGGACAGGGTGGAAGTAAGATAGGTTTTGTGATAAAGCAGCAGTAGGCTTCACTACATGAGTTTGCCCAAGTTTCTTCAGTGTTAGGAGAGTTGATTAGAGTCATAGAGATGTACAGCACAGAAACAAACCCTTTGGTCCGACTTCTGACAGATATCCTAAATTAATCTAGTCCCATTTGGCCCGCATCGCTCTAAATTTCCTATGCATATACCCATTTTTGCCTTTTTAAATGTTGTCATTGTATCAGCCTTTGCCACTTCCTCCGGCAGCTCATTTCATATGCATTTCACCCTCTGTGTGAAAAAGTTGTCTCTTGGGTTCCTTTTTTAAATGTCCCTTTTAAATCTTTCCCCTCTCTCCCTAAACCTGTGCCATCTAGTTTTGGACTCTCCCTGGGGAAAAGACCTTGTCTATTTACCCTATCCGTGTCTCCCATGATTTTATAAACCTCTATAAGGTTACGCCTCTGCCTTCAATGCTCCAGGGAATATAAATCCAGCCTATTCCACTCTTCCTAATAGCTGAAAACCTCCAAGCCTAGCAGCCTGATTCTAAATCTTTTCTTGAACTCCTTCAAATTTTGCAACATTCTTCCTATAGCACAAAGTAGAGTTACGTACAGTATTCCAATAGTGTCCTAACCAATGTCCTATAAAGCAGTGACCTCTCGACTCCTGCATTCAATGAATTGACCAATAAAGGCAAGCATACCAAATGCCGTCTTCACTATCCTACCTACCTGTGACTCCACTTCCAAGGAAGTATGAACCTGCCCTCCAAGGTCTTTTTGTTCAGCAACACTTCCCAGGTGCTTCCCATTATTTGTGCAAGTCCTGCCCTGATATGTCTGTCCAAAAAGCACCACCTCACATTTATCTAAATTAAATGTATCTGCCACACTTTGGCCCATCAGCCCATTTTATCAAGGTCCCGTTGTATTCTGAGAGAGCCGCCTTTGTTGTCAACTGCACCTCCAGTTTTGGACTGCAGATCTGCAGACTTACTAACCATACCTCCTGCATCCAAATAGTTTATACAAGTGACAAAAAGCAGCGGACCCAGCATCAATTGTTGTGGCACACCACTGGTCACAGGCTTCCATTCTGTAAAGCAACCCTCCCCCGCCACCGCCACCCTCTGTCTTTGAGCCAGTTCTGTATCCAAATTGCTAGTTCTCTCTGTATTCCATGTGGTTTAACACCGCTTTGCCTTCATCAATCATCTTCATTATTTCTTCAAGACTGTTGATTAAAGTTAGTGAGACACTATTTCTCATGCACAAAGCCATGTTGACAATTCCTAAGTTTGTCTGTCCAAATGCGTGTAAATTCTGTCCCTCAGGATTCCCTTCAACACCTTCCACACCACCCATATCAGGTTCACTTGTCTATAGCTCCCTGGCTTTTCCTTACCACGTTTCTTAAATAGTGACACCACGTTAGTCAACCTCCAGTCTTACTGCACCTCACCTGTGGCTATTGATGATATAAATATCTCAGCAATCCCTTCCCTGCCTTTCTACAAACTTCTAGGGTACACCTGATCAGGTCCCTGGGATTTATCCACCTTTTTATGTATTTCAAGAAGTCCAGCATGACCTCTGTAATGTTTTATATTTAACCTGTAATATTTATTTCCCCAAGTTCTATATCTTATTTTTCTCCACAGTAAACCCTGATGCAAAATGCTTGATTAGTATCAACATCATCTCCTGCAGTTCTACACATAGGTGGCCTTGCTCATTGTGAAGGTGCCCTGTTCTCTCCTGAGTTACTCTTTTGTCCTTAATGCATTTGCAGAATCTGTTTGGATTCTCTTTAACCCTGTTTACCAAAGATATCCTATGTCCCCTTTTTGCCCTCTTGATTTTCCTATTAAGTAAAATTCCACTGCCTTTATACACTTCTAGTGATTCACTCAATCTCTGCTCTTTATACCTGACAATATCCTTCCTTCCCCCTCCCCCGTCATCCGAAACTTATCATCGTTTCCCTTCATCCTAACAGGAGCATACTGTCTCTGGGCTTTTGTTATCTCGCTTTTGAAGACTTCCCATTTTCCAGTCATGTCTTTACCTGCGAATATCCACCTCCAGCAACTTTTGAAATTTCTTGCCTACTACTGTCAAAATCGGACTTAGTTCAATTCAAAATTTTTTTTTTTTTTAAATCCAGTCTATCCTTCCCATCACACTTTTTAAAAACTAGTAGAATTATGGTCCCTGGCCTCAAAGTGCTCCCCCATGATAACTCAGTCACCTGCCTTGCTTTATTTCCCAAGCATAGGTCAAGTTTTGCACCTTCTCTAGCAGGTATATCCAAGTACTGAATCAGAAAATGGTCTTGTATGCACTTAACAAATTCCTCTCCATTCAAGCCCCTAACACAAGGGCAATCCTAGTCTATGTTTGGAAAATTACCATAGCCACACTACTACCCTTGCAGATAACTGTGAGATCTCCTTACAAATTTGTTTCTCAATTTCCCACTGACGGGGTGGTGGTGGTCTATAGTACAATCCAGTAAGGTGATCATCCATTTCTTATTACTTATTCTTATCAGTTCCACCCAAAAGCTTCCCTGGAGCTATTCCCAGCGATATCCTCCACCAGTCTAGCTGTAATGTTATCCCTAATTCAAAATACCACAACCCCCACTCTTGTCCCACTATCTATCCTCCCTATAGCATCCATGCCTTGAAACATTTAAGCTGCCAGTCTTGTCCATCCCTGAACCATGTCTCTGTAATTGCTATGGTATCTCAGCCTCATGTTTCCAACTGTGCCCTCAGTTCTTCTGCCTTAGCTGTTAAGCTTCTTGCATTGAAATAAGTAGTTCAATTTATTAGTCCTACCTCATTCTCTGCTTTGTTCCTGACTGTCTGACTTGCTCTTTTTCCTAACTGTACCAGTCTCAGATTGATCCTTTTCCTTACTATCTCTCTGGTCCCAACAGCCCACCCTGCCTTCCTTTGTTTAAATCCTCCCAAACAGCTCTAGCACATCTCTCTGCCAGCATATTGGTTCCCTTCCAATTTAGCTGCAATCCATCCTCCTTATGCAGCTTACTTTTCTACCTCAGGAGATATTCTGATGATCTAACAATGTGAATGCTTCTCTCCTGCAGCAACTCCTCAGCCACGCATTCATCTGCTCTATCATAAGACCATAAGACGTAGGAGTGGAAGTAAGGCCATTCAGCCCCTTGAGTTCACTCTGCCATTTAATTGTGGCTGATGGGCATTTCAACTCCACTTCCCTGCACACTCCCCGTAGCCCTTGATTCTTTGTGAGATCAAGAATTTATCAATCTCTGCCTTGAAGACATTTAATGTGCTGGCCTCTACTGCGCTCCGTGGTAATGAATTCCACAGGCCCACCACTCTGGCTGAAGAAATGTCTCATTTCTGTTTTAAATTTTACTCCCTCTAATGCTAAGGCTGTGCCCATGGATCCTAGTCTCCCCACATAACGGAAACAACTTCCCAGCATCCACCCTTTCTAAGCCATGCATTATCTTGTAAGTTTCTACTAGATCTCCCCATAACTTTCTAAACTCTAATGAATACAATTCCAGGATCCTCAGCCATTCATCGTACGTTAAACCTACCATTCCAGGGATCATCCATTTGAGTCTCTGTTGGACATGCCAGTGTCTCCTTCCTGAGGTGTGAGGCCCAAAATTGGACACAGTATTCAAAATGAGGCCTACCTGGAGCTTTATAAAGTCTCAGAAGCACATCACTGCTTTTGTATTCCAACCCTCTTGAGATAAATGACAATATTACATTTGCTTTCTTAATTACGGACTCTACCTACAAGTTAACCTTCAGAAAATCCGGGACCAACACTCCCAAATCCCTTTGTACTTCTTTTACAAATTTTCTCAGTTTAGAAAATAGTCCATGCCTGTATTCTTTTTTTCCAAAGTGCAAAACCTCACATTTGCTCATGTTGAATTTCATCAGCCATTTCCTGGACCACTCTCCTAAAACTGTCTAAATCTTTCTGCAGCCTCCCCACCTCAGTGCTACCTCGTCATTCACCTATCCTACCTTTACTAGCTTGTGGCGCAGGGAGTAATCCAGAAATTACTACCCTCTAGGACTACTTCTTAAATTCCTGGCTAACTTCAAAATTCTCTGGTCAAAATTTCATCCATTTCTCCTCCTATGTCATAAGTTCCAATTTGTGCAATGACCATCTGCTGGTCTGTCTCCTTTTTTTTTTCTATACTTTTGCCGAGATATCCTTGATCCTGGCTTCGGGGAGACAGCACACCATTCTGGTCTTTTGCTGTTGGCTGCAGAAACGTCTGTCCTTGCCTCTGACTAGAGAGTTCCCGATCGTTATTGATCACTTGGATCCTGACATACCTTCCATTACATTAGATCAGTTCCAGTACCAGAAACCTGGCTGTCAGTGTTACATTGCCCTGAGAGTCCATCACCCCCTACATTTTCCAGAACAGCATACTTGTTTGAGATGGGGTTAGCCACAGGAGACTCCTGCACGACCTGCCTCCTTTCCTGACAGTGACTTATCTACGTGACGGAATCATTGGTTTATCTCCCTCCCTGCAACTGCCATCCATTATACCCTCTAGCTCCTGTAAATTCCTCATTGCCTCTAGCTGTTGATCCATGTGATCCAGTAGGATTCACAACCAAACGCACTTCTGACAGAAATAATCATCGATAATGTGGAGACTCTCCCTAATCTCCCACATCCGACAGGAAGGGCACATCACTCTACTAAAGGCTATCTTTGCACCTTGCACCCAGCAAGTAGCACCTTCTTGCTGCTGACAAAAAACAGGACTACTTGCTACCTACTTTTTATATTGTTAAAGTTTAATCAAGAGACAGATCTTAATACAACATAAAAACCCACAAATAATTGTAAAAACTCGTGGAGTTTATATACAAAAAAATTAATTCTCCTAATCCCAACCGCAATCAGGTATAATAGCAGTAGAAAGTAATACAAAATTAAGCGATAAACACAGAGAATTCTAGAGAAGCTCAACAAGCTTGGCACACTCTATGGAAACAGAAACGGTGTTAAAATGTGAGGTTGGTATGACACTTATTCAAGACTGCTTTGTTCAACCAAGGCAGTATATTCAGCAGGGTTACAGTCTGTTCCAATCTGAGAGTTGGAAACTTGTCCCTGTGTATGAAGTGTTCTTGCAGCAGCATTTCAATTCTAGTTGCTGATGCATAGCAGAGTGCAGCTTTAAAGTGGAGAAGCATCTCATAACTGGATTGGAGTGGTGCGATGAAAAGAGACTTCTGAAAAGCTGGCAGATGTGACATGCCAGCGTTTGCTGAAGTGGGGTGCACATGGCTGGCGCCCTGGACCATGCCTTGAGATGTTGTTGACCAATAAGTAAAATGGAAGTTTGTAACGCAGGGTAGCTCACCTGTTGTGCCAGGAACACCTCGATAGAAATTTACTCTCTTCTTCAGCCATCAAAGGCAACGATGCAGCTACATCTATCATGTACAAATTGGATTCAGAAGTTTCACTAATGCTTGATGGAAAGGTTGAACCCATGGGTTCTGGCAGCTTTTCCAACTGTTTCAAGGAATAGAACATGCTTTGCTACCACAGTTTGCAGTTTTCATATGGTCCACGTGCATGTTCAGGACCATCGCACTGACCTGAACTCGCTGTTCCTGACCAGACATTGACCATGCCTCTTACCCACGCAGAGCCATTTCCATTATTCTTGCACAAAATCTCATCCCCCTGTAGTAAACTGCACCTCTCACTTAGCAGTCTTGGGTCTGGTACTTGTGTTGCTGATGCTATTTCACCCTCCTGCCTAGGTCCAAGAAAATCAGATTTATCCTGGTATGATCTTCTCACCATTAGCAATTCTGTCGGAGTTATCCCTGTAGTTGCTTTTGGGGAGGTCCTGTAATCAAACAGGAACCAGAACAGGCTGCCTTCAAAGTTTGGACTGCTCTTTCTGCCAAGCCATTGGATGTTCGATGGTATGGAGCAGTCCTTCTATGTCAAAACCCATTCGGCTTTGGGTATGTCATACATTATCAGCCGGTAAGCGATGGCCCATTATCTGTGACCAACACTTCTGTAAGTCCGTGTAGTGGAAAGGTTGCAGAGTTTTTCTGTCGTCATCCCCGTGGTTGACGAATGGACTCTATGCATGTCAGACCACTCTGAGCAGGTGTCCACCATGACAAAGAACATTGAACCCAAGAAAGGACCTCCATAGCCAAAGTGTAACCAGTTTATCTGGCTTTTCCCACAGATGTGAGGGAGCTGCTGGCTGTAATTCTTGTCCTTGTTGGCACTCTGGGTACTGTTCCACTAATGTGGCCAAGTCTGCATCCAAGCCTGGCCACCAGACATAACTTCTTGCCAACATCTTCACTTTGGAGACTCCTGCGTGACCCTGGTGGAGTTCAGCTAGTACCTGGCGATGATCTTTGCTCAGGACAACCACTCTTGCTTTCTGTGTCCAGAAAGTTTTCAGTTCTGGTTGTGATGGCCCTTTGGTTTTCCTCCTCACCACTGATTTGTTTCAGTTTTACAAGGCCTGGATCTCCTGCATTCAAAGTCTGATATTTTCAGCGGTGACTCGACGTTTGTCCAGGAAATTTAAAACACTTACAGACTCTTCAAATGGCAGTACCACCGGTGGTGTACCTGCCAGTAGGAGGCACTCAATGCATTCACAACCACTACTTGACCTCCAAGACAGTGTTTAAACTTGTAATTATAGGAATTTAATATTAAGAGCCCACCACTGAGTTTGGCCTGACGCTATGGGCTGCACTGCTCTGTCCTCTTTAAGCAGACACAGTAGGGGTTTCTGGTCTGTTACTATCACAAACTTTCATCCATAAAGTGTTGGTGGAATTTCCTGACTCCAAATATGACAGTGAATCCTTCTTTCTCCATCTGGGCGTATTTACGCTCTGCCTTAGCCAAACTCCTAGATGCATACGCTATTGTGCATTCCTCTCCATTCGGCCACCTATGAGCTAGTACCAGCCTGATGCCATATGGGGAGGTGTCGCATGTCAATACCAGATCTCGCTTGGGACCATAGTGTGCCAATATCTTAGAAGATGACAGCTGGTTCTTCACTCTGTGCAAGTTGTTTCTTGGCTACGTGACCATTTCCAAGGCTGACCCTTTTTAGAAGTTGATGCATAGGTTATGTATGAAAAATTTCAGTAATACTTCACCAGCCCAAGAGATGACCTAAGCTCCTGGACAGACATGGAAGCTGAGGCACCTTTGATCACCCTCACTTTATTTTCCAGCAGGTGCAACCCAGTCTTGTCGATTGTGTAGCCCAGGTAAGTCACTTGGGGTCCTGGAACACACATTTTTCCCTTCTTAGGCATACGTATGCCTTGGAAAAATGTCTAAGAACTATATTGAAGTTCTCTAAGTATTCTTTACTAGTCTTTCCTGTTACTAGCACATCTTCTAAATAAATAGCGACCTTAGGTAGACTTGGCAAAATGTTTTCCGTTGTCAGCTGAAAAATGGCACAGGCTGACGATATCCCAAATGGCAGTTTCTTACCTTGGTACAAAGCATTGTGGGTATCAATTGTAGCGTACTTCTGGGGGTCCTCATCGGAATATAATTACATATCCACATGGCTCATATCTAAATTTGTGAAAGACAGCCCTGTGCCAGCATTGAGAATAAATCCTCAATGAGAAAAGTGGTTTACATCTTTTAAAAACCACACAAAGGTGAAATGACCAGTTGGGTTTAAAAATCAGTTTGACTGGTACTGCCCCATTCTGCAAATTGGACTGGTTTGATGATTCCTTCGCTTTCCAGCGTTCCAATATCTACCCCTACCAAATGGCACTGGATGGGTCTTGCAAAATTGTGGAATTGCTTTCTTGTTGATATGTAAGGTGGCCTTGGCACCTCTGATAGTCCCTAGTCCTTCCTGGAAGACTTCTGGGTATTTCATTAGGACCTCATGTAGCTGTTTTCTAACTGGAAAATGTTGAGCCAATTTAAGTGCATCTCCCAACTAATTTCACCCCATCAAGCATGGGCCCAAGCCTTTTATTATAATTACTGGTAACTGAACAAACTACTTTTCTTAAGAAACCAAAACAAAATTGTACACTTACTCTGTAAAGGTTCTCAGGCTGGCCAAGCTGTTGTGCAAACTTAGGGATTGGAGTCCAGAGCAAATTTTGTTAAAAATTAGTTCTGCTCCTATCACTGTACTGGTTGCACCAGTAGCAACCTCCGTTACAATGAGATGACCGTTTAAGCAGATGTTTATTTTGATTGGTTCTGAATTTGATGTTGCTAAGCAATTTAATTGTTCTAACACAGATGTAGGTGAACTTTCCAGGGTATGCACCCTCCTGGATACCAGCCTATGAGCTACCTTACTCAATTTGGATCTAGTAAAACTCTTTTGCTGTCTTGATTCCACATATTGGCAGCAACTGTAATGGCTAGCTGAAAAAAAAATCTAAATGGAATGTGGATGCTGTAAATCAGGAGCCAAAACAGAAGTTGCTGAAAAAACTCAACAGCAACTGTGAAGAAAAAAAATGTCAGAGTTAACCTTTTGCTTCCTGTGACCCTTCTCTGCTGGTTTGGATCCTGAAGAAAAATTTAACCATTCAGCTTGGCTTTGTTTTGGAGTTTTGCAGTGGGCCAGCATAGAGTATTTATAATCAGGATATGTCCTGAGTGGGAATATGTAATTGCCTGTATTCAAGTGGTATTCCCTAAACCTAGTCTGACTGGAAATTGGAATACCCTGTAACCCATATGCCCCATTTGCCACATTTTCTAACGACAAAGCCAGTGTAGTGCCTGTTTGAATTCCAGTTGGGCTGTAGCTGGCAGGTACTTTTGCATGGTTACATCGTCAATCCCATATACTAACCAATCTCTAAACATCTCATTAAGATGTCAACTAAACTCACATGCCTCTGCCAGCTGTCTTAACCTACTTAAAAATCCCGGTGTGGATTTCCATGATTCTTGAATTACCAAGTAAAAATGATAGCATCTCAGAATTATAGGACTCTTAGAATCATAATATTCCTTAATTAAATCTGTCAACTCTTGCACAGTTTTAGTATCTGGTGCTTCAGGAAAAATAGGCTCCTAATAACCAAAAAAGCTGCAGGTCCACAGGCTAATAAAATGTGAGGCTGGATGAACACAGCAGGCCCAGCAGCATCTCAGGAGCACAAAAGCTGACGTTTTGGGCCTAGACCCTTCATCAGAGAGGGGGATGGGGTGAAGGTTCTGGAATAAATAGGGAGAGAGGGGGAGGTGGACCGAAGATGGAGAGAAAAGAAGATAGGTGGAGAGAGTATAGGTGGGGAGGTAGGGAGGGGATAGGTCAGTCCAGGGAAGTCGGACAGGTCAAGGAGGTGGGATGAGGTTAGTAGGTAGGAGATGGAGGTGCGGCTTGTGGTGGGAGGAAGGGATGGGTGAGAGGAAGAACAGGTTAGGGAGGCAGAGACAGGTTGGACTGGTTTTGGGATGCAGTGAGTGGAGGGGAAGAGCTGGGCTGGTTGTGTGGTGCAGTGGGGGGAGGGGATGAACTGGGCTGGTTTTGGGATGCGGTGGGGTAAGGGGAGATTTTGAAGCTGGTGAAGTCCACATTGATACCATTAGGCTGCAGGGTTCCCAAGAGTTGCTGTTCCTGCAACCTTCGGGTGGCATCGTTGTGGCACTGCTGGAGGCCCATGATGGACATGTCATCTAAAGAATGGGAGGGGGAGTGGAAATGGTTTGCGACTGGGAGGTGCAGTTGTTTATTGCGAACCGAGCGGAGGTGTTCTGCAAAGTGGTCCCCAAGCCTCCGCTTGGTTTCCCCAATGTAGAGGGAGCCACACCGGGTACAGTGGATGCAGTACACCACATTGGCAGATGTGCAGGTGAACCTCTGCTTAATGTGGAATGTCATCTTGGGGCCTGGGATAGGGGTGAGGGAGGAGGTGTGGGGGCAAGTGTAGCATTTCCTGCGGTTGCCTCTTCAGTCCGCCTCCCCCTCTCTCCCTTTTTATTCCAGAACCCTCACCCCAAACCCCTGTCTGATGAAGGGCCTAGGCCTGAAACGTCAGCTTTTGTGCTCCTGAGATGCTGCTGGGCCTGCTGTGCTCATCCAGCCTCACATTTTATTATCTTGGATTCTCCAGCATCTGCAGTTCCCATTATCACAGGTCCACAGGCTGTCAGAATTACTCATTGCTTTTCATCTGCTCTAATATCGTTTTCCCAGAAAAAAATAACACATCATTTCCATAAAGTGGGCCCAGTCTTCAACGGCAGGGTAGTATTAGTCAAGCATCCCAAATAATGGCATGATGCATGAAATGCTTAGCCCAACTCAAAGATCACTGTTCCGAGCAAGTTTATTGAGGAACGTGCTTTACTCTTATCGCCTGTGAAAAACCCCACAAAAACTGATTTTCTGTCACCAAGTCACCCTTTATTTACACATGGACAGCCCTTGACTTTGGCACAGCCTTGTCAGAGTCAGCACCCAGAGTGTCAGAGTCTCTGACACTCCTCTTTTCACCTATTAGCCAGGCATTCCTCATTGGACCAAACTAACAACTCTGATCAGGGAACTCATGTTCTATTCCAGCTGACTGACCTCCTTCCAATCACTACAAGGCCTCTTAATTTCTCATATGATCCTCTCAGATTTAAGACCATAAGTCATAGGAGAGGAAGTAAGGCCATTTGGCCCATCAAGTCCACTCTGCCATTTAAATCATGGTTGATGGGCATTTCAACTCCACTTCCCTGCACTGTCCCCGTAGCCCTTGATTCCTTGTGAGATCAAGAATTCATCTTTATATTTCTTGCCATTGCCCTTGTCGTTAAGGCCCCTATAAGATTCCATCCTTAATATTAATTCTGTTTGTTGTAAACAGCCTTTATTGTCTAATTTCTGTACATATATATCAATAATGTAGATAGCAAATATTTGGTTCAATTGGATTTATGAGAATTATATCCCTATCATTTTGTGTGTATCGCAGTTTGTAAAATTGTCAAATGAATCAGTCAAATTTACAAAATAATTAGTCTATGAAATGTTAGTTTGTGATTAGAGTTCCTTTTATTGCTCCTCTCTCTCCTCCATTTTAAATGTTCATTACCGTTTAATTTGCAACAAAAGTATCTGCTGAATGTCACATTACTTGTTAAGGCTGTTTCAGTTCCTGGAATGCTCTATCATACGATGCTTTTTTTTTATTCTGCAATTTATTAATATATTCATCACAAAATTACTTTGGTTAGTGCAATCTGAAATAAACTTTCTCCATAAGTACACAGATAAAAATATTTTGCTGCATTTCTGCAGCAAATGTGATTTGACAATTTAACCTAGAAATTGTTGCTCAGTACCAACCTCAAAATTTGAAATTTAGGTTATTTTACACAGCAAAAGTCAGAATTGCGTATATCTCTTAAAACTATGGACATTAGTAAGCCTGATTAGAATGTAACACTGGTGCATAACAAGTTTTTCAAATGCTGGAACGTGGAAGAGCACAGTTAATGCCATTCAAAATACATGTGAACAGTCTAATTGACATTTTTATGCTCAGAACTTTCATTTCCGAGTGTTAAACTACATTATAAAGTATGCATGAGCATTATTCTCATGAAAGTGTTAATGAGGTCATAAAATTATCACCAAAAAAAAACATGTCATTAGTGCTGTGGTTTGGGTTTATAAATTAATTACAGTACATTGATCCTATTAACCCTTTCTCCTTTCTGTATTCATATACAGTGAAATCATATAGTGTTTACTTTAACCACTTTTCAGGATAGAGAATGATTTCTCTCAAAGTCTGTCATCAGTTTGTCATCCCATTGTGATTATGGATCATTTATTTAAATTAAAGAAGGTAAATTTATGTAACCCAAAGCATCTATTACAAAAGCATTAAACATTAATGATAGACAGAACAAAGCAGCTAACAAGCTGTTTAACAATGCACCGTGGATTAAACAAAATCAATCCAAAAGGTGTAAAACTACTACAGAGAATTAATGATCTTTGATAAAATACTTAAATAAGCAAATCCATGGCAAAATAATTCTGTCCCGTTCACTTCTGGAAAAATAAACTGAATAAATAGGTGACCATCAGACTACATTTGACCAGAGATAATATGCAAAAATAGCATGCCTATTGAATAAAACATTGCACTGGAATTTTCCAGAATGTCATTCCTGGCTCCAAATAACAATTTGCAGTTATATAATATCTTTAATGTAATCAGGTATGTTAGAAGATCACAGGACAATAGCCTGATTTTTGTTGTGCATTTATTGAGCTGGCTGTAAGATGGATGCCTGCAGTGACTTCAGCATGGTAAAGGCACATGACTCTGGCAAACCAGGAGTCATAATGGTATAGTATTGCACTTTTATTCCAAATATCCCTGTGTTCTCACAAAAAATTGCATGCATTATCATCTACGCTGTGAATTCCCCAAGTTATCTATTGTGCAACATTATCCACGTGAACGCTTTTGCACTTCATTATTTTCATTAGTTTCTGCACACACACGGCACATGTCGGGTTAAATCTCCTTTTTTGATTTATTCTTGCTGAGATTTTCTGGGGGTTTCTCACCATGGGCTTAGTGAGTTTTCTCCCCATATCCTACAAAACCCAGCTCATTAAATATCTACTCCATTCCAAAGATGCTCCCATTGCCCTATCTTGCAACTTGCCATTCTTGGAACAACACACCACTGCTGTAACATCCTGGAATTGAGTGGCAAGCCAGGTTCCAAGTGGTGACATCTTAAAAGTTGTTGTGCGTCCAGACAAGCACTGCTAGTTTGGAGCTGCCTTGCAGGATTCCTGCCATTTGCCCTACTCATGACAGACAAGGGAAAATTGGCACCCTGTTTTGTGGGTAGGAATCTGGAGGTCCCACTGGATGACCTGGTGCAGAGGCAGAATGTTATTTTCTCCCAGGAGTAGCAAAGGAGTTTTTGACACCAGACCATATCAGTCTGGTGTGAGGTTCCTGCCTAGGTTAAAGAAGTCTCAGCCATCTGGAGGATAACCATCTCCACTCTGCCAGCATAAAAGCCACCACTTGCTCTGCAGTACCTCACACACTCTAGCTCTTCCACAGTATCAACCTCCCACCAAGACTCATGCTCAAATCACTCTCACTATTACCTGCAACATTTTCCCTGACTTGCTGTTGCCCATTCCAACCCCAAACAACACGACTGCTGTATGCTTTCTTTGTTGCTTACTCACTCACTCACTTGGGACACCAATAACAAGAGCTGTGCCACTCCCTTTCACCTCCTTTTAATACCTGCTTTTCACTGATGATTGAGGAAAACAGCCCTCTCAAGGGCAGAGTCAAGATGTGGAGTGGGCTGCCTGAAATTTGACTGCTCACCCTTTTGATCCTGACTCTGATTGCCCTGAGCAGCTGACTTACTATCTCCAAACCCATGGACATGCTATAGAAGGCTGACCCACTGTGCCAGGATGCCCTGACTAAAGGTTAAAACACAACAAAGAACTGTGGATGCTGGAAATCTGAAACAAGAAAACAGAAGTTGCTGGAGAAACTCAGATGTCTGTAGAGAGAAATTAGAGTTAATACTTCCGAGTCCAACGACCTTACTTTGGAAGAAATGTCCACTCTGAAGAAGGGTCACTGGACTCAAAACATTAACTCTGCTTTCTCTCTACAAATGCCAAATTTGCTGAGTTCGTTTCTGACTAAAGGCTATCTCCCTTAACTGGACTGAGGACTGCTGACAGCAACGACAAGCTTCTTGGTATTATATCTGCACTTAACAGCATGGGAGTACGGCAGTACCATGAGCTTGGTATATCTGGCTGACAGGAAAGATGCAAAAAGGAAAGATGAGGCAAGACAAGGCAATGTAGAAATGTTACAGGCATCCAGGTTGCTCAGACTGAGTGAGCACTATGAGAAAAATTTAACAGCCAGGTCTAGTCCATAATCTGAATGTATGTTTCTGAGTACACAGTGTCCTTGCTGCAGCACTGAAGTGGAGCAGTGTCCTGTATGTGAATTAGAAATGTCCTATAGGGGGTCATAGAGGCTGGCACATGTTGGATACCAATATCTGTGGTTCCTGAAGTGCATGAAGTCAGTGACCATGGAGCATGTCCTATACTGTTGGTACCCAGTGTCCAACATGCTCCTTTGAAGCAGTCAGCAAGCTGAAGTCGCCAGGTACCTGCCCTCTTTACCAAGTTGAGAATTTTCTGTGATAGTAGGAACTGCAGATGCTGGAGAATATGAGATAACAAGGTATAGAACTGGATGAACACAGCAGGCCAAGCAGCATCAGAGGAGCAGGAAAACTGATGTTTCATGCCTAGAAGAAGGGACTAGGCTCGAAACGTCAGCTTTCCTGCTCCTCTGATGCTGCTTGGCCTGCTGTGTTCATCCAACTCTACACCTTGTTATCTGAGAATTTTCTGCATCTAGTTTGCTTGTGGCAGCTTGTAGAGTGGGAAGCTGCATATTAATGGGTTGAGAGTGGAGTTAATAAGGTAATTAAAAAGCTTTAATTCCCCTTTAAAGTCATTTTGACTCTTATAACGTAGGTAAAAGCTGCAGTGAGTTGTTCCCAGTGTTGAGATAAGCCTCACTGGAATTCTTGAACGATCCCGCCTTTTTTCTCACAGCTCTCATAACATTAAGATCCCTGTAAGAATTCTCCCATTGTCTTTAAATTGTGCAGATATCTTAAAGGTGAGTGTGTGTGCTGTAATTGGCATTGTATTTCGGAAAAAGACTCATGCTGGACTCGAAATGATAATTCTGTTTCTCTCTCCATAGATGTTACTCAACTTTGCTGAGTTTCTGGAGCATTCTGTATGCTTGCTACATAGTTTTGGCGTTCACAATATTTTGCTTCTATTGTATTTGGCAGTTCATCTGGGTGATGTACGTTCTGTGGGGACTGTTATTCCCAGGTCACTTGTTATTGCAGTACCTGTTGTTCCATTTCTGTTGTTCGTGTGCTATGGCTCTCTGGGACTAATGGTTGGTCTGTTGTTTGCAATCATCTACCTGTAGTGAAAGAACAGCTGCTCCATCTGTGCATTTGTGATGCTGTTATGACAATACGTCTGGTCATTCACTTCCACCATGGTTGACTGAGATGGTGATTGCTCTGTGTTGGTCGCATGTTGCCATTTGGGCTGATTCTTTTCAAGAACTTTGATGACTTGTATACAGCTTGGGTCTTCAATGTTCAACTTTTGGCGAAGGCTTGGCAATTTTATCAAAATAAAATTTTGATTTCTACAATTTCAGTAGTTTGGCTGCAATGTGACATTAGTCTTTGCATTAGACTATCATCTTTTTGTTTCATCGATGTGTCCTCCATTTGAGGATTGACTTATTCAAGTCTGTTCTTATTTTTTTTCAATATCTTTATGATTCCTTTGAAAGTTTTATGGTTGTCACAGTCTTTCAACTTGGCTAGAATTACTGTGGAAGTGATGTATGGTAGTGAAATTTTCAATCCTCTGTGAAGCAGCTGAATTCTTCACTCATGAACTGAGGACCATTGTGACTCATCACAATGTCTGGAATGGTAGGAACTGAAGTGTTCTTTCAGGAATTCTACCATGTTTCTTGTAGTTGTTGAGGTCAGCTGGTCTACCTCCCAGGATAGTCCTCTACAGTGACAAGGTACTTTAGTTCCTGTGAAAGTGAAGAGGTACAGTCCCAATTTCGTCCATGCTCAAATTGGGATGGCATGTGGCATCTGCAACTGTTTAGCATGGTTTCCTTGGTAATCATTACATGCACTGCTCTGACTAATGCTGTTACTTCCAATTCTGGTTTTCCTCAGGACTAGACAGAACAAACTTCTGATATGTAAATCAGAGTGGGTACCTGGCAGCTTATAGCTTGCTCAATGCTCACCCTAACTATCATCTGACTGTTTCTTCATAACAATGCTCCTGCATGCTCTATGGCCACCCTCTTCCTTGATCCTTCATCCATGCACTTTGCTATCAGCAAACCACCAGCTTCACCACATTATCACATCTCCTCTTACATCAACTGTCAGTCACTTTTGGCTTTCAACTCTTTGAGCTCGTTGAGACCTATAACTTGCATACTTGCCAGAGTAAGTGTAGGGACCAGAGAAGGGGTAGGGCCATCAAGGATTGTAAAGGGAATCTGTGCACAGAGCCTAAAGAGATAGGAGAGGTCCTTATGAATACTTTTCTTTGGTATTCACAGCTGAGAGAGACCTAGTTGTAGAGGAGGACAGTGTGAAATAGGCTAAGTAGAGTGAGTAGGCTAAAGGAGGTCAATATTAGTAAGGAAGGTGTGCTAGGAATTTTGAGGAAGTTGAAGATAGATAAGTCCCCCAGGCCTGAAGGGATTTATCCAACGGTTCTATGGGAAGTGAGGGAAGAGATTGCAGGGCCTTTGGCAATGGTCTTTTTGTTCTCCCTGTCCACAGGTATAGTGTCGGAAGATTGGAGAGAGGCAAATGTCATTCCCTTTTTTAAAAAAGGGAATGGGATAACCCTAGAAATTACATGCCAGTTAGTCTTATGTCAGTGGTGGGCAAACTATTGGAAAGGGCTCTGAGAGATAGGATTTATGATCACTTAGAAAGGCACAGTTTGATTCGTTATAGTCAGCATGGATTTGTGAGGGGTTGATCAAGCCTCACAAACCTTATTGAATTCTTTGAAAAGGTGACCCAAACACATGGATGAAGGTAGAGCAGTGAATGTGGTATACATGGATTTAAGTAAGGCGTTTGATAAGGTTCCCCATGGTAGGCTCATTCAGAAGGTAAGGAGGAATGGGAAGGAGGCAGTGTGGCAGATTGGATTCAGAATTGGCTGACCCTTAGAAGACAAAGGGTGGTAGTGGATGGAAAATATTCAAGGTGCTCAGTTACGAGTGGTGTACCACAAGGATCTGTTCTGGGTCCTCTTCTATTTGTGATTTTTGTGAATGATTTGGATGAGGGTGCAGAAGGGTGGATTAGTAGGCTCACGGACAGTACAAAGATGGGTCAAGTTGTGGACAGTGCGGAGGGCTGATCTAGGTTACAAAGGGACATTGATAGGATGCAGAGCTGGACTGAGAAGTGGCAGATGGAGTTTAACCCAGAAAAGTGTGAGGTGATTCATTTTGGAAAGATAAACTTAAAAGCAAAATGGAGGGTTAACAGAAAGATTCTTGGCAGTGTGGAGGAGCAAAGGGATCTTGGGGTTCATGCCCACAGTTCCCCAAAAGCTGCCACCTGGGTGGATAGAGTTGTTAAGAAGGCATATGGTGTGTTAGCCTTCATTATAGAGGGATTGAGTTCAAGAGCTGTGAAGTTATGCTCCAGCTATGCAAAAGCCTGGTTCGGCCATATCTGGAGTATTGTGTCCAGTTCTGGTTGTCTCATTACAGGAAAGATGTGGAAGCGTTGGAAAAAGTGCAGAGGAGATTTATGAGGCTATTGCCTGGAATGGAGGAAAGGTCTTACGAGGAAAGGTTGAGAGAGCTAGGGGTTTTGTCTTTAGAATGACAAAGGATGAGAGGTGACTTGATCAAGGTGTACAAAATGATTTGAGGTATAGATAGAGTAGGCAGCCAGAGACATTTTCCTATGGTGGAGGTAGCTATTATGAGGGGATATAGTTTTAAAGTGAGTGGAGGTAGATATGGGGAGGTGTCAAAGGTAGGTTCTTTACTCAGAGGGTGGTCAGGGCATCGAATGCATTGCCAGAGAGGGTAGTGGAGTCGGCCTCATTAGGGGCATTTAAGCGGCTATTAGATAGGCATATGGATGACAGTGCAATGTTGGGGTGGAGGTTAGATAGACCTTAGTTTTAGGGTAAAATTCAGCACATCGTGCGCTGAAGAGCCTGCTGTCACCCAGAGGTTCTTGTACTATGAGCATGTTGATGAAGGGGCTTACAATTATAGTTCAAGAAAACTTTGTGTTCTCTACACTCAAATGCCATTAACTTTGGTAATAAATGTTGCTTTGATAACCTGAAAATGTTTACAATATCAATTTGCTGTTCCTTAAGGCTGTAAAATCATATACCACAAAAACTAGTAATGCAGCTCTTCTCATGTAATGCAATCCAGAATAACGTTAAAACTGCCTTTAGAAATGAACATCCTTAATCTCAGTTTTAACAGAGCACATTTTCATTCCTCAGTGCCGCAAGGAAGATTTTAACTACCAGCCACCAGAACACTGATGTTGCCTATATGGTTCTGGATCTATTTTGAGGACTAGACTTGATTAATACCATTTATTCAGCAAGCTGTCTTCAATAAATTGGCACCTCACTCACCTAGCCAGCTCTAGGCTAGTACAATATTTAGCAGCCAGAGACCAACACAAGGCTGTGGGTAGTGGTAAAGGTCCTTTAGTCAAATCAGGGAAGTGAGCATGGTATCAGTGTGTATTATTGTGGAGCACAGAAGAGCACACATGTTCTTCATGCATGGACCTACAGATTAATAAGGAATGTTGTTTTTAGCCTCTCCTTTAGTTGGACTGCCCGTTGAAACTGGGCACTGCGAAAAATAAGAAGATGACTAGATCAGGAGATAGTAAGGACTGCAGATGCTGGAAGTCAGAGTCAAATAAATGTGTAACAAAAACAGAAGTTGCTGGAAAAGCTCAGCAGGTCTGGCAGCATCTGTGAAGATAAAATCAGAGTTAACGTTTCAGGTCCAGTGACACTTCCAATTCCGAGGAAACAAACTCCCTTTCTGAGCTCTCTTCCCCCCCCTTCCCAGTCCTGATGAAGGGTCTAGATCTGAAACGTTGACTTTCACACTCCTCCAATGCTATCTGACCTGCAGCGCATCTCCAGTTCCACAGTTCATCAACAGTTCTAGATCATTCAGCTTCTTGAGTCTTAGCAAACAGAACATGTTATGAGTCAGGAACAATTCTTATTTCTTTGAAAAAGCTGATTTTTCCTTGATTTTGATAATCAGTGTCATTTTTCAGATCAGGTTCTGTGTTAAATGTGAATTTGCATTCTCTGGCCTGTGACCAATCTTGATTTTGCAAGATGATAAGTGTGCAATGGTGTTGCACAATCCCCTTTACATAAAGTAATTGTAGCTGATGGAATTAAAAAGGTCTCTTGTGGCCATATGATCTTGTTACTGAATACACCATCAGTTATCCATCTGCATTGTCCATCTGTCAATGTTGCCATCAAATAAGTTGCCAGCAACATCTTGAAATATTGTCATTAGGTCCAGAATAAACAAATGACCGTTGTACTATGGTCTACCATGATCAAGTCTAATCATCTAAATTTTGATTTCAAAATCCCCAACAGTAGCATTTTGCTCTTCTCTTAGACTTGGCTTTTGAATAAAAATAACACTGTCACATGTAGACTTCTTGTAAGTAAAAGAAAGAATTTTACTGATTATGTATAGCTTCAAATTTTTCACAGCAGAAAAATTTCTGGCACAGTTTATTCTAAAAAGGATTACCACTCATCTGACAGATGAGTGTACCAGAATCACTGTGTGGCTTTCAAACTCGACAATGAATGGTCTGTACGATTTTTGAGAAGGAAACTGGAACTTTTGTATCAACTCAAATGCATACTGCATAATATCAGACAGCATGAATGAAAGCTGTTTTACATTAACAATAAGAAAACTATCTCGATGGTGCTCTGGTCTATTAACTATTCCAGAGGCACTTGGAGAACTAAGATTGTGTGTGGATCGCATTTAGTCAAACAATGAAGTCAGAAAAGAAATCAGTCCTATCTTGTCTTTTGACAATAGTTTGGCAAAATTAGCAACAAGTAAGTTTTTCACAAAACTGTATACCAACAGTGGGTTCTGGCAAATACCTTTAGGCCAAGAGTTAATATTCATGACAGTACTAACAGCATCATTTTTGTGGTTTTCTTTCAATAGTCCAACATGTCCCTCTGCACCAAATCTTCCAACATCTAGAATTCTGGAAGGGGAACAGGAAAATATTTGCCATATTGATGTTATCTTAATAAATGGCAAAACTAAGAAGGAACAGATCTGATGATCAGGGATTTGTCAAGTTCACTACTCAATGCAGACCTTACACTAAATGAGAAATGCCAAATCTCGAGAATGACAATTACATTCCTAGGATACATTATCCAAGAACAAAGAATTGCAATGGATCCAAGAAAGAAGAGACATTAGCAAACTTCCAGCAGGAAATTACATTGGTTTTGCATGATGATGTACGTTGTCATGTCTAGCCCCTATCTAACTGATAAATTAACTGCTCAGTGCTCCTCACCCTCACATCCTGCCTGCCTATCCCTCTGCATTAAAAACAATGGGAGCTATAGGATAGCAGCTTGAAAGTCAGTGCTGAAGTCTGTGAGTGTGCACTAAGTAAAATGAAATATGCTGAGGCTAGCACCTCCCAAGTAATCAACAAAATAAGTGAGTGCTAAAAAAGCAAGCTTCCAGTCATCAAATGTATCCTGTACAGATGCATGAAATATTTGTGTGTCCGTATCGGTAAAGTGACCTGGCAGAAGTACTAGAACATAGAACAAAATCCAGACAATATCCAGGCTTGTCCTGACAAGTGGGAATTGACATTCACAACACACAAATGCCAGACAATGACCATCTCCAATAAGAGACAATATAACCACAGCCCCTTGATATTTAAGTGTGTTGCCATAACTGAATCCGTCACTATCAAAATCATGGGGTTTACCATTGACCAGGAACTGAACTGAACTAGCCATAAACATAAAATGGCTACAAGAACAGATGAGAGGTTAGTAATACTGCAGTGAACAACTCACGCCCTGGCTCATCAAAGCCTGCCCACCATCTACAAGGTATATGTCAGGACTGTGATGGAGTACTCCCCAGTTGCTGGGATGGGTATAGCTCCAATAAGAAGCTTGATACCATTCAGGACAAATTAGCCTGTTTGATGGCACCACAAATGCAAGCATGCACACTCTCCACCCCCGACATACAGAAGCAGTGTGTGCTATCTACAAGGTGCACTGCAGAAATTCATCAAAGATTCTTAGCACTTTCCAAACCTATGACTACTTCCATCGAGAAGGACGAGGGATGCAGATATATGGGAACACCACCACCTTCAAGTTTCCCTCCAAGTTAAGTGCTGTACATATACTTTAATATTATTTATTCTGGATCTTTGAATTTTTGAATCAGTAGGATTTAGGTTTACTGTATGTCTGAATGGATTTAACAATTAACTTGTATATTTTTATTATCATAGTGATTCTTTTGAAATACAGATTAGAAAGGGACATTCTGGAGAACCACCAGATTTTGTTTACGTTAGGAGGGTTTATGACCGCAAGACCTAAGACCTTAAGACATAGGAGCAGAAATTAGGCCATTCAGCCCATCAAGTCTGCTTTGCCATTTAATCATGGCTGATAAGTTCCTCAACCCCATTCTCCTGCTTTTTCCCCGTAACACTTGATCCCTTTGATAATCAAGAATCTATCTATCTCAGTCTTAAATGTACTCAATGACCTGGCCTCCGCAGCTTTCTGTGGCAGTGAATTCCATAGATTTACCACTCACTGGCTGAAGAAACTTCTCCTTATCTTCTTGTAAAAGATCTTCCCTTTACTCTAAGGCTGTGCCCTTGGATCCTAGACTCTCCTACCATTGGAAGCATCTTCACAACATCCACTCTGTCCAAGCCATTCAGTATTCTGTAAGTTTCAATTAGATCCCCCCTCATCCTTCTAAACTCCTATAAGCATGATCCCAGAGTCCTCAAACGTTCCTCTAATGTTAAGCTATGAGTGAAGAAGGTATTGTGCATGAGGCTCTCTGATAAAAGATTCTGGACTTGTTTATTTGGACATGGGGAAAGTGTCCACAGCTTGGTACAGTGGGGTGGCACAGTGGCTCAGTGGTTAGGACTGCTACCTCATATTGCCAGGGACCCGAGTTTGATTCCACTCTTGGCCAACTGTCTATGTAGAGTTGATACATTCTTCTTGTGTCTGTATGGGTTTCCTTAGGGTGCTCTGGTTTCCTCCCATAGTCCAAACGTGTCCGGCATGGACGGATTGGCCATGCTAAATTGCCTACAGTATCTAAGGATATGCAGGGTAGGTGGATTAGCCATGGGAAATACAGGAATAGGGCAGGGTGGGATGCTCTTTGGAGGGCCACTGAGGACTTGATGGGCTGACTGCCCTGCTTCCACACAATAGGGATTCTATGATATGGTAAGCATCTTTTAGATTTCAGTTGGATAATTTTAGTAGTCCTGGCTAAAGCCAGATATGTACAACAGTTGCTCCCAAGAAAAGGAAGTCATTTTGAACATTAGGAAGGTGGTTACCTCAATGTAAGGTGTTTGCTTTAAAAGTGCCCAGATCCATGTTGTAAAAGTTTGAAGGAGATATGTGAAGCTGAGAAAATATTAACTGTTACATGATGAATCAAGGAACGCACTATTAGATTCTTGTGTCCAGGAACTGAAGCCAAGGCTGAGACAAATCCTACGTGGGATAGAGAAGGGAATTCTCTCGGGTGTTTGAGTACCATAATGGAATGCTGTTGGGACTAATAAGATTGTATTTTTTTATCATATCTTTCAAAAATTTGTAATTGTGCATTATATATAGATAATTTGGTTTATTCTATTGTATCTTATTTATTTTGCAGAATAAACCTACATTCAATTGTTAAAACAGAATCTGCAGCATTGCATGGTTGTGTATCATGAAAGATCACCTCGTTAAAACCAAAAAAAATCAAAAGATATGATCTACTGAACCAGGTTTCAGTCTGAGATCTTACTTGCCCAGTAATAACATTAGCTGCGGACATAACACTGAATATATATTGGGAATTCACCATCAGCAGTAATACAGAGTGTGTATGCATTTTTTATTTTAGATTAGTACATTGAGGATTTGGTATTATGCAATGAGAAGGGGTTAATAATCTTGTTGTGAAGGGAAGAGTGACTTTAGCATGTTATAATTCTTCACTGGAATAGAAACCGAAGAAATCTAATGCAAATTTACATCTTCATTTGAAACAAAGGAAACTATGAAGCTATCAGGATCAGTGGCTATGAAAAGTTGCGTAAAAACCAATAAAACTGCAGATGCTGTAAATCAGGAACAAAAACAGAAGTTTCTGGAAAAGCTCAGCAGGCCTGGTAGCATCTGTAAGGAAAAAATCAGAGTTAACGTTTCGCGTTCTGAAGAAAGGTCACTGGGCCTGAACCGTTAACTCTGATTTTTCTTCACAGAAGCTGCCAGACATGGCAAATTGTGTCACTTATTTAAAAGGCATGAAGGTGGATATTGGCCGATATTTAAGGCAGAGGTTTGCAACCGCTGTGCCGAGGCAAGGTGAGAAGTATGCCACAAAATTCTCAGGACGCAGAACCCCTTTGCGTGGACTTCTGATACTGGGTGTATGTGGAGATTCAGCAAAGCATATGTGCAGAAGATTGGAAATCCACTCCTTATGCAGCCTGCTTGTGCATGCACAGGCCCAAACATTCAGTTTCACCATGTGCAATGATCAACTGTTGTACTCCTGGATGGAAGAAATGGTACACATGCAGTAAAAAGGGGCACAGTTGTGAATAACCTGTCGAATTGGCCTGCCTGCCTGGACACATTCCCACCTTAGCACAGCCTTTAAGATGAATAGTTTGGGATTTTTTTTAAACTTATGTCACTTGATCGAAGTCTGAGAGAAAAGTCTAAGAAGAAACAAATATGTTGCTGTATGCAAAATGCCGCAAACCTTTCTAATAAAGCCATAACCTTTGTAAATGCAAGTATATGTGGCACTTATAAGCAATTAATTCAGCTGAAAAATGTACATGTGTTGAGGAATGATTTACCTCATTGAAGTGTGCCTTTATGCCAAAAAGATTGGGAAACACTGATTTAAGGAACAAATGCAAGCATTACTCTGTTAAACATATTTTTCAGGTGAAAGAACACTAAAGGAAAAGTGCCATAACTATGGCTAACAAAAGAAATTAAGAAATCTGTCAGATCCAAAGAGGAGTCATATAAATGTAGTAGAAAAATGAGTAATCCGAGGATTGGAAGTTGTTTAAAATTCAGCAAATGAGGACAAAGAGATTTATTAACATAGAAAATAGGTGCAGGAATAGGCCATTCAGCCCGTTGGGCCTGCACCACATGAACGTGACTGGTCGTGCAATCTCAGTATCCCATTCCCGCCTTCTCCCCCAACCTCTTGACCCCTTTAGCCACAAGACTCCCTCTTGAACATATCTAATGAACTGGCCCCAAATACTTTCTGTGGGAGAGAATTCCACAGGTTCACAATTCTTTGAGTGAAGAAATTCTTCCTCATATCAGTTTTGAATGGCTTACCCTTTACTTTTAGACTGTGACCCTTTGCTCTGGACTCCCCCAACATTGGGAACATTCTTCCTGCATCTAGCCTGTCCAGTCCCATTAGGATTTTATATGTTTCTATGAAATTCCCCCCTTATTCTTCTAAATTCCAGTGAATACAAGCCCAGTTGATCCAAATTTTCCTCATATGTCAGCCCTGCCACCCCCAGGAATCAGTCTAGTAAACTTATATTGGATTCCCTCAATAGTAAGACTGTTCTTGTTCAGATTAAGAAACCAAAACTGCAAACAAAGCTCAAAGTGTGGCCTCACCAAAGTCCTGTATAACTGCAGCAAGACATCCTTGCTCCAATACTCAAATCCTCTTGCTGTGAAAGAGAGCATGCCATTAGCTTTCCTCACTGCCTGCTGCACTTGCACGCTAGCCTTCACTGACAGTTCCACCATGACACCAAGGTCTTGTTTCACCTCACCTTTTCCTAAACTGCCACCATTTAGATTATAATCTGCCATCTGTTTTTGCGACCAAAGTGGAAAACCTCACATTTTTCCACATTATATTGCATTTGCCAAG
This sequence comes from Stegostoma tigrinum, assembly GCF_030684315.1. Taxonomy (NCBI): domain Eukaryota; kingdom Metazoa; phylum Chordata; class Chondrichthyes; order Orectolobiformes; family Stegostomatidae; genus Stegostoma; species Stegostoma tigrinum. Next base: position 48,248,477 of record NC_081363.1, read on the forward strand.
TACTTGCCCACTCAACCAGTATGTCCAAGTCATCCTGCAACCTCTGAGCATCCTCCTCACAGCACACGCTGCCACCAGCTTAGTACCATCTGCAAATTTGGAGATATGGCATTCAATTCTTTTGTCCAAATGGTTAATTTCTAACAATCTAACAATTAACATTTGTTAAGAATGGAAAAAAAAGTAGATTATGAGATAAACTTAACAGATCCATAAAAATGGTTTGCAAAAACTTTTATACATATATAAAAAGGCAAAGATCAGTGAAGACAAATGTACATCCCATGCAGTCTAAAACCAAGAGAATTGATGATGGTGAACAATGGCTCAACAATTAAGCAACTCTTTGGACTCTATCTTCACAGAAGTAAACGCAAATAACTTCCCAGAAATGCTCAGGAATCAAAGGTCTAGTGAAAAGAAATAATTGAAGGAAATTAGAATTACCTAAAAGGAATGTGGAGAAATAGAGCTGATAATCTGCATCCCAAGATACTAAAGATGTTAGCTGTGTGATGGTCATCTTCCAAAATTTATGGATTCTGGAATAGTATCAGCAGATTACAGAATAGCAAACACAATCCCACTATTTAACAAACAGAGGGAGAATACAAAAGCAGGCAATAACAGACTACTTATACTAACATGAGTATTTGGGGAAAATGCTAAAGTTTGTCATAAGGACATCATAATAAGGGACTTGGAATATATCAATGGAATTAGACAGAGTCAACATGGATTTTCAGAAGGGTAGCCAGGTTTGACAACCCCACTAGAGTCTTTGAGGATGTAACTAGCAGAATAGATAAGGAACAACAAGTGATTGTTGTTCATTGGATACTCAGAAAGTTTTGATAAGAGTTTATTGTGCAAAATTAAAGCCCGAGATTGGGGGTAATATAGAAGTAACTGACATTGAATGAGAATGAATTTCACAGACAGGAAACATAGAGTGGGAATAAATGAATCTTCTTTTTAGAGAGGAATGGGTGACAAGTGTGGTTTCATTGGGCCCCAGGTATTCACGATATATTTCAACCATTTGGATAAGTGAGTCAAAAGTAATATTGCTAAGTCTGCTGATGACACAAAACTAGTGGGATTGTGAGTGATGAGGAGGATATAAAGAGGCTTCCAGGCAATTTAAACAAGTTGAGTGAGTGGAAAGTACTTTGCAGATGCACTATAACATCCTCTGAGGGTAGTGGCTTTGGGTGTTTCTGCCTTGGCCAGCTGCTGTGCTATCACAGTGAGGTGCTCACCAGTTTGTGCCCCGGATATTTTAAACATGATATTTCCACCAAAATGTCAATATCTGAGATAATCAGGGGTGCAGGAGAGAATCTTGCCCTCGCTTCCTCTGAGGTCTCAGTACTCTCTACCTCAGAGGTCAAGGAGATGACTTCTGGTGGAGTAACCCATTCCTCCACAGGGCTGTGGCTGGTTTGCTGATACCTTCAAGACACAAGTGAGAGAAAGTGTCACAACCAGTAGTTAGAAATGACATGAGATGAATGACACTGTCAGTGAGGTTAATGTGAGAGTCGCAGTGGAATATAGAATGTTACCTATTTGGAGCAGCATGGATATTTCCATGGGAATCTGCACAGAAGTGGTCCTGACCTTTTCTTATGAGAGAAAGGATGCTCTCCTCATAGTAGATGAAGAGTCTAATGTTGGGAACCACCCTCGAACCCCGTCCCCAGCTTTCTGAGCCTTTTCTGCCCTATCGTGTTCTGCCTTCTCCTGGAATGAGAGAAAAGGTGGGACTGAGTTAGATGAATGTGTGTGGCATAGTTGTTAGTGCTAGTGCAGGTGGTCAAAAAATGAAGTGTATTTGGCAAGTGAGTACCCTTAGTGAGTGTGCAGTGTGCACTCGGTATCGTTTGCCCCCAAACCAATACCCACACCCACAATTAGTGGTGTGGGTGTGGGTATTGGTTTGGGGGCAAATGATACCGAGTGCAGGAAAGAGTTAAAGAGAAATTGTGAAAGCCGTAGAGTATGAGCTTTAGTGGGATGTGACTGCAGTAACAGACTATTAGAGAGAAGTGTCACTTACTTTAGCACAATGGAAGAGGTCACTGGCCTTCTTCCTAGATTCCTGTGCATTACTCCAGATGTCTGAGATTGTACTGACCTGGATGACAACTTCAGACTAGGCTGGCATGATGTGAATTTTCCCTTCTTTGTCATGTCCAGGGCAATAAAACACAGGCAGGGCAATTGGAAACTAACAGTGCTTGTCTGAACACAACAACCCTTTAATGAGGCCACCATCACCAGGCATGTAGGTGTATCCCAGGATATCCTGACAATGGTGAGTTGTCCTGGGTATGTTGAGTTGCACAATGGGACTAAATGGGACTAAGTGAGATTGGTGTCAAATGTGTGGGTAGATAGTTAATGAGACAAGTTTGGTAAGATTTAATGAGAAATCTTACTGGGCCTTATTAAGGGAAACCCACAATGAAACTGAATAAATTTGGCCCTGAACCAAAAATGCCTAAGGTTCAGTCAAAGGCATTCTGAAGGCCAATTTCAGAGCTTATAAATTGGCTCCTTCTACCCGGGAGAAAGCAACCCTGGACAGATCCAAATGATCAAATCTCAGCCATCAAGCAATCTCAACAATTAGATCCCTACAGAACAGTGAGCACATTGTAAGGCTGATGCCTTCATCCATCCCTCCAACTGTGACTTTGTAATACATGCAGCTGAATCTACAAATCAAAATGAATTAAAATCACATATTAGTTGGTGTAAAACTAAATGTTGAACAACAAAGTGATGGAAAAATTCATCTTCAAATGCAGCAACATTAAACATAGACGTTGCTGCTGTTTCTTTTTGCTTCTATAGTACCAGTGATAGGTTTGTGAAGTGGTGTTACAAAAGATGTAGCATCCCTCGCACCTGAGGTTCTGACAAATTGAAAGCTTACATGGGCAGCCTCACTTCACCCAGTTGTATATACTTTCAACAGAATTGCTGATGTAAATCTTCCCTGGGTTGGATTTGTGCTTTAGCTGGATTAACCTGGTTTTGTTCCTTCATATTATATCAAATCCAGGTGATATTTTGGAGATAACTCAAGATGTGCGCACAGTTAGACCCTGTTTTCTGAGTATTGAACTGGAAACTTAACACAGATATTGGTTCATCTGAAAGTGGTGCAAGCCCACATTATATTGACAGCTTGATATTGCAGTTAAGCCAACTGCATGAAAATTTCAGCTCCGGAGTGATAGAATAACAACTGATACAGGAAACCTAGTAAAAAAGGAACAGTATGAGAACTGTAGGTTGCTCCTTGCCCATCGGCTATGCACCATTTAATTTTCCTTCTTTCAATCTCCTGCCAAGTTTCAAACCAGCAAGTATTCAAGAGCTGTGGGTTTTGCAAGAGAAGCTGACAGATACTTCTGTGATAATATTCTTGTCATCATATACCACCTGCATGTTGACAAAATGGAAACTTTCTTTGATCTGTCATAAATATGGGATTCTCTACAGGTGTTGGAGAAGTATGTTCGCACAGTGTGTAGAGATAAAACAGTGGGATATCACAATGACAATGTTTCCTTCATTTTCTGTTGCTATTGCAAGGTTGATAAAAATAACCTAATATTATGAAAATCAGAGAAGTGTGTGAGAGTTTGAATTCTATATTAAACCCAGAGTAAGAAAATTTTCTGAAGAAGAGTCGACTTTCCTGCTCCTCTGATGCTGCCCGGCTTGCTGTGTTCCTCCAGCTCCACACTGTGTTGTCTCTGACTCCAGCATCTGCAGTTCTTGCTATCTCCATAAGAGAACTCTTGTTGAGGAATAACTTCATTCGGACAAACGACAATCACTAATTTAGAACACAAGCTAACAAAATTTATTCGTTAGCAAAGATTGACACACTTTTCACGTGTTAGTACATGGCATTCTACATGTTAAATACATACCAGTCATCTTTCTTGTGGATGCTAGGAATCCTGAGGTCTTCTTGGTTCCTTGAAAATGATTCTTCACTCACAAAATTGTTTGAGAATTTATCTTTGGCAACTTGGTTCTGATGTATCAATAAATTTCTTTACGGCTAAGATTTCAAGTCTAATGGATTCTTTTTCAATTCACAACTTCTCAATATTCCTTAACTATGGTAGCCACGCACTTGTGCGCTGCTGACTATCCCCCCACTTCTTCACTCTCATTTAAGGTACCTGTTTTAACCTGATAATTCAGATTACAATGGATACACTCATCCCTATTCTGGATTTTTATGGCAACCCTCGACTGTGACAATTACTTTAGTCACTATTGGGTTCTTGTGGAAACTGTTCACCTTGGGACAAGTATCTATAACCTGGAAATGTCCCTGGTAATTCTTTCTCCCTACCAACTGTCCAGTTCTGATTCTTTCTTCTAAAAATGTACTAGTACAAGTTCTGTATTGAACATTATCCTGTGGCAAGCTCAAGGAGCCCATTAATACTCTATTTTTATATACTTTTCAGGAAGATTTTGTAAATCCAGCCTCGCTGTCCTCACCAGTGTCAATGCAGCCAACAACATCTAACCAAATATTTACAGCTATTGACCAACGAGAAGAGTGCTCCTGGTTTACTTACAATATTCTACCTATAATTTGTACCCTTTGAACCAGAAGCCCTATTATATCTAACCCTCAGGTTGTCCTATGAGCCACTGAGTTAAAACTATGTATTATTTCTTAAAACTGCATGTCTCAGTATTTGACAGTTAAAGAAATGTCAACTTAGAATCATTGTTAATGATATCCCAAAAATATAAAGAAATTTGCTTTTCATCACTAAGCTCATGCACAGTACGATTTGATAACTTAAGCGTTAATAATTACATGATGTTAACAAAGTGAAGTCCAAACAGTATTTAATTAAGAAATAATGCAACATTTGGAAACCGATTTGTAATTGGTCTGAAATGTACCTACCGGGTTGTGGGCCTCATAAATGCTCTGACAGTTTACTTGGTGCGAATGTGACATTGAGATCCTCTTTTAACACATTGTCTAGTGTTCACTGATTGGTTGACCTCTCCAAAAACCTTGAGTGAAGGTCCCACTGAGAAGTCAAAGATGGTGCTTTTATATACTCTGGGAGGTTTTACTTTCTGTCCTTTCTGTATATTGTCCTACCAATATTTATTGACTTTTTTGAAATTAAAATGGAAAAAGTTAACTACCACAAAATCAAACTCCATTCTGATCTGAACATTAGACCCTTATTATGATCTGTCTTGTGCCAAAGTGCTCAATTTCAGTTTGAATCATGCTTGGAGATCGTGTCTCACTAGCTTGATTGAGTTTTATGAAGAGGTGACAAAGAAGAGTGGTGAAGGCAAAGCGGTAGATGTTGTCTATATGGACTTCAGTAAAGGTTCCATATGGTCAATCGGTTAGTAAGGTTAGATCACATGTCACTCAGGGGAAGCTAGCCAATTGGATGCAAAATTGGTTTGAAGGTATAAGACAGAGGGTGGTGATAGAGGGTTGCTTTTAAGACTGGAGGCCTGACACCAGTGGTGTGCCTAAGGATTGGTTCTGGTACCCACTGTTTATCATCATTCATAGAAATGATTTGGATGAGAATTTAGGAGGCATGGTTAGTAAGTTTACTGATGACACCAAAATTGATGGTGTACTGCATAGTGAAGAAAATTATCTTAGAATACAACAGGACCTTGATCAGATGGGCCAATGGGCCGAGCAATGGCTAATTGTGTTTAATTTAGATAAATGTGAAGTGTAGCGGTTTTGGTAAGGCAAACCAAGGCAGGACACGTACAATTAATGACAGGGCCCTGGGAAGCGTTGCCGAACAAAGAGACCGAGGGTAGCAGTACATAGCTCCTTGAAAGTGGAGTCATGGGTAGATAGGGTGGCGAAGAAGGCATTTTGCATAGTTGCCTTCATAGGTCAAAACATTGAGTAAAGGAGTTGGGATATCACGCTGTAGCTTTACATGAGATTGGTGAGGCCACTTTTAGGACACTGGGCACAATTCTGGTTGCCCTTCTATTGGAAGGATGTTGTTATATTGGAGATGGTATAGAGAAGATTTACAAGGCTGTTGCTAGTATTGGAGGTTTGAGTTATGGGAGAGGCTGAATAGCTTGGAGCAATTTTCTCTGGAGCATCGGAGGCTGAGGGAAAACCTTACACAGATTTATAAAATCATGAGTGGCATGGAATAGCCAAGGTTTTTATCCTAGGGTGGGGGAGTCTAAAATGCGACGGAGTAGGTTTAAGGCGAGAGGGGAATGAATTAAAAAGGACCTAAGGGGTAGCTTTTTCATACAGAGAGTGGTGTGTTTATGGAACAAGCTGCCAGAGGAAGTGATGGAGGTGGGTAGAATTACCAACTTTAAAAGGAATTGGATGGGTATATGAATAAAAAGGGTTTAGAGGGATTTGGGTCAAAAGCTGACAAAAGGGACTAGGCCAGATTTGGATGTCTCGTCAGCACAGATAAGTTGGACCAAGGGTACGTTTCTGTGCTGTATGATTCCATGACTGTATGACACTATGTACTGGATTTCCAGAATAATTAAAATTACTTCAGATTGTCTAGCAACTTATTAAGTTGAGAAAGTGTAGATATTTAATTTTTTACACTTTTTGAAGTTAGTTTGTGGGATGTAGGTACTGATGAAGCCCATCTTCCACTCTCCATCTCCAATTGCCCAGCTGGAGGAGACGGTGAGCTGCCTTCTTGAACTGTGCAGTGCTTGGGGGTAATTCCTCTTGCAGTGTTGTTAGGAAGGGTGTTAAAAGGTTTCAACTCAATGACAGTGAAGAAACAGTGATATATTTGCAATTCAGATTTTTTGTGAGTTGAAGGGGAACATGCAACTGGTGGTGTTCTACTGCCTTTTTCCTTCTAGGTGGAATGTTTGGAAGGTGCTATCAAATCATTTTATTGATGGTGCACATTGCAGCAACAGTGCACAAGTGATGGAAGAAGTAAAGGAGTAAGTTGGGGCAGCATGCCATTTAAGTGCTTTGTCATGCATGTTGTTGACTGTCTTGAATATTTTTTGGACTACAAGCAAATGGAGAATATACCATCAGACCAATGACTCATGCCTTATAGATAGTGGGGGAGCATAGTTCACTGCAAACTCCCAGACTCTGATGTGCTCTTGTACTAACAGCAATTATTGGGCTCATCAAAATATGTTTCTGGTCAATAGCAATTTGAAAAACGTTGATTGAGTTTTAAAGTTTTATCAGCAACGTGGGCATTAAGGCTAGCTGGAGAGTCAGAGCTTTTGAATCTTTAAAAAGCTTACCTTGATCAGCAGCATCTTGAAGCAGAGGTTTTCTGGGAAGGGAGTGACTTTTTTTTCATCCGTCAGCTATATAACTGATTGTTGTGTAAACCCGAGACCCTACCCTTGTAGGGCCTCTCACCCATCCACCTCCTCTAACCTTATAGACCAGGAACAAATCAAGGTAAGCTTCTCTTTTTTTTACTTTCTGTTTAGGGGATTAGCAGGGATGGCAGTGCAGGTAGAGGAATGTTCCTCCTGCATGATGTATGAGGTGAGGGACACCATTAGTGTCCCATCCAAATACGTCTGCAGGAAGTGCTCCCAACTCTTGCTCCTCCAAGACCGCATTAGGGAGCTGGAGCGGGAGCTGGATGAATTTTGGATCATTCGGGAGGCAGAGTCAGTGATAGTCAAGAGTTTCAGGGAAGTAGTTACTCCTAAGCGTGAAGAAAGCTGGGTAACTGTTAGAAGGGGAAAAAGCAGTCAGTGCAGGGATCCCCTGTGGTCGTTCCACTGAAAAACAAGTATACTGTTTTGGATACTGTTGGGGGGGGAGGTACTTACCAGGGGCATGCAGTAGGGTGCAAGTCTCTGGCACAGAGTCTGTCCCTCTTGCACAGAAGGGAAGGGGGGATAGGAAGAGAGTGATAGTCATTGGGGACTCAATAGTTAGAGGGACTGATAGAAGTTTTGCCGGGAATGAAAGATACTCACGGTTGGTGTGTTGCCTCCCAGGTGCCAGGGTCCGTAATGTCTTGGATAGTGTCTTTGGGGTCCTGAAGGGAGAAGGTGACCAGCCCCAAATCGTGGTCAACATAGGCACCAACGACATAGGTAGAAAGAGGGATAGGGATGTCAGGCAGGATTTCAGGGAGCTAGGGTGGAAGCTGAGAGCTAGAACAAACAGAGTGGTTATCTCTGGTTTGTTACCCGTGCCACGTGATAGCGAGGCAAAGAACAGGGAGAGATTTCAGCTGAACACGTGGCTGCAGGGATGGTGCAGGAGGGACGGCTTCAGGTACATGGACAATTGGGGCTCATTCTGGGGAAGGTGGGACCTCTACAAACAGGACGGTCTCTACTTGAACCAGAGGGGCACTAATATTCTGGGTGGGAAATTTGCTAATGCTATTCGGGTGGATTTAAACTAGCTCAGAAGGGGGATGGGAAACTGAGGTATAGTCCTAGTACACAGGAGGATGAGCGTAGGGAGGACATGGTCAGGACCTCACTGTCACAGGAGTGTTCTGGCAGACAGCAAGCTGGGTTGAAGTGTGTCTACTTTAATGCAAGGAGTATCCGGAATAGGGTAGGTGAACTGGCAGCTTGGATAGGTACCTGGGATTTTGATGTTGTGGTCATTTCGGAGACATGGATAGAGCAGGGTCAGGAATGGATGTTGCAGGTTCCAGGGTTTAGATCTTTCACTAAGGTCAGGGAAGGTGGTAAAAGAGGGGGAGGTGTGGCTTTGTTGGTCAAGGACAGTATAACGGTGGCTGAAAGAACTTTTGATGAGGACTCGTCTACTAAGGTGGTATGGGCTGAGGTTGCCGAGGAAGGTTTATCGACTGAGTCAGTATGGGTGGAAGTTAGGAACAGTAAGGGAGCAGTCACCTCACTGGGGTTTTCTACAGACACCCAAATAGCAGTAGGGAGATCGAAGAACTCAGGCTGGCAGATTGTTGAAAAGTGCAAATGTAGCAGGGTTGTTGTTATGGGTGACTTCAACTTTCCCAATATGGATTGGAACCTCAGTGCAGATGGTTTGGATGGAGCCGTTTTTGTCAGGTTGTTCAGGAGGGTTTCCTTACTCAGTATGTGGACAGGCTGTTGAGGGGAGAGGCCATTTTGGATTTGGTGCTCGGCAATGAGCCAGGACAGGTGTCAGATCTCGTGGTGGGAGAACACTTTGGCGACAGTGACCACAACAGCCTCACATTTACCGTAGCCATGGAAAGGGAAAGGAGCAGTTACCAGGGGAAGATATTTAACTGCGGTAAAGGAAACTATGACGCTATCAGACAGGAGTTGGGAAGTACAGATTGGGAGCAATTGTTCCACAGGAAGGGCACAGCAGACATGTGGGGGCTGTTTAAGGAGCAGTTGTTGCGAGTGATGTATAAATTTGTTCCTCTGAGACAGGTAAGAAGGGGTAAGATTAAGGAGCCTTGGATGACAGGTACAGAGGTGCTTCTTGTCAAAAAGAAAAGGGCAGTGTACGTAAGGTGGAGGAAGCAAGGGTCTAGCACAGCTTTAGAAGATTACAGGCTTGCTCGGAAGGAGCTCAAAAATGGACTGAGGAAGGCCAGGAGGGGGCACGAAAAATGCTTGGCAGGAAGGATTAGGGAGAACCCGAAGGCATTTTACTCTTACGTGAGGAATAATAGAATGATCAGGGAGAAGGTGGGGCCAATCAGGGATAGCGTAGGGAACTTGTGTGTGGAGTCTGAGCAGATAGGGGAAGACCTAAATGAATTTTTGCTTCGGTTTTCACTAAGGAAAGGGACCTTGTTGTGAATGAGAAGTTTGAGGAGCAGGAAAACAGGCTTGAACAGATCGAGATTGAGGAAGTTGATGTGCTGGAAATTTTGGCAAACATTAAGATTGATAAGTCCCCAGGGCCAGATCAGATTTATCCTAGGTTGCTCTGGGAAGCGAGAAAGGAGGTTGCTAAGCCCCTGGTGAAGATCTTTGCTTCCTCACTCTCCACGGGAATCGTACCGGAAGATTGGAGGAAGGCAAATGTTGTTCCTCTTTTCAAGAAAGGGAATAGGGAAATCCCTGGAAATTACAGACCTGTCAGTCTTACATCTGTGGTCAGCAAGGTTTTGGAAAGAATTCTGAGGGATGGGATTTATGACTATTTGGAAAAGCATAGTGTGATTAAAGGGAGTCAGCATGGCTTTGTGAGGGGCAGGTCATGCCTTACAAATCTTATTGAGTTCTTTGAGGAAGTCACGAGACAGGTTGACGAGGGTCGAGCAGTGGATGTGGTGTACATGGACTTCAGCAAGGCATTTGATAAGGTTCCCCACGGCATACTCATTCATGAAGTCAGGAGGTATGGGATACAGGGTGATTTGGCTGTCTGGATTCAGAACTGGTTGGCTGACAGGAGGCAGAAAGTGGTTGTAGATGGTAAGTATTCTGCCTGGAGGTCAGTGCTGAGAGGTGTCCCGCAGGGCTCTGTTCTTGGGCCTCTGCTCTTTGTAGTTTTTATAACTGACTTGGATGAGGAGGTTGAGGGGTGGGTTGGTATATTTGCTGATGACACAAAGGTTGGAGGTGCCGTTGATAGTATCGAGGGCTATTGCAGGCTTCAGCAAGACAGGGACAGAATGCAGAGCTGGGCTGAGAAATGGCAGATGGGGTTCAACCTGGATAAATGCGAAGTGATGCATTTTGGAAGGTCGAACTTAAATGCTGAATACAGGATTAAAGGCAGGATTCTTGGCAGTGTGGAGGAACAGCGGGATCTTGGTGTTCAAGTGCATAGCTCCCTCAAAGTTGCCACCCAGGTGGGTAAGGTTGCTAAAAAAGCATGTGGTGTTTTGGCTTTCATTAACAGGGGGATCGAGTTTAAGAGCCGCGAGGTTATGCTGCAGCTCTACAAAATCCTGGTGAGTCCACACTTGGAATATTGTGTCCAGTTCTGGTTGCCCTATTATAGGAAAGATGTGGAGCTTTGGAGAGGGTGCAGAGGAGGTTTACCAGGATGCTGCCTGGACTGGAGGGCTTGTCTTATGAGGAGAGGTTGACTGAGCTCGGACTTTTCTCTCTGTAGAGAAGGAGGAAGAGAGGTGACCTGATCGAGGTGTACAAGGTAATGAAAGACATGGATAGAGTCGATAGCCAGAGACTTTTCCCAGGGCAGGATTGACTGCCGCGAGGGGTCATAGTTTTAAGGTATTAAGAGGAAGGTATAAAGGACACATCAGAGGGAGGCTCTTCACCCAGAGAGTTGTGAGCGCATGGAATAGTTTACCAGTGGTAGTCATGGAAGTGGAGTCATTAGTGACATTTAAGCGACTGCTGGACATGCACATGGACAGAAGTGAATTGAGGGGAATGTAGGTTAGGTTATTTTATTTTTGGATTAGGATTATTCCACGGCACAACATCATGGGCCGAAGGGCCCGTACTGTGCTGTACTGTTCTATGTTCTATGTCACTCTGAATTCCTTGCCATTTGTATTGTTATATAATATGGCAAATAGTACATACAGCATTAATGTGAGTTCTAATAACACTGAGTTTAGGTAATAAATTCAAAGGAGGTGCTGGTAAAGTCCTTGAGAGCCCATGGCAGACGCCGACGGAACCCCGCCCACAGCCGACAACCTCATTGCTCCGCTCACCACCTCCACAGCCAGCAACCTCAGAGGAGACAGCCACACTGAACCCTGCTGAATCTTCACCATCCCCCCAGACCTCCCACTGACTGAGGACGAACGGTCAGTCCTAAGCAAGGGGCTCACCTTTGTCCCCCTACAACTACACATCAACGAATACCAGTCACGTTTGGACATAGAGCAGTTTTTCCGCCGCCTTCGCCTCCACGCTTACTTCTTCGACCGGGAGCCTAACCCTCCCTCCACTGACCTCTTCACCTGCTTCCAACACAAGTCCTCATCCTAGACACCACCCCCAGGCCTCCTACCCTCCCTCGACCTCTTCATCTCCAGACATTAACCACCTCAACCTCTCCACCCCTCTCACCCACTCCAACCTCTCCCCCGCAGAACAGGCAGCCCTCCGCTCCCTCTGCTCCAACCCCAACCTCACCATCAAGCCCGCAGACAAGGGTGGCGCAGTGGTACTATGGCGCACTGACCTCTACATTGCTGAGACCAAACGCCAACTCTCCGACACCTCCTCCTACCGCCCCCTTGATCATGACCCCACACCCAAGCACGAAACCATCATCTCCAACACCATCCATGACCTCGTCACCTCAGGGGACCTCCCACTCACAGCCTCCAACCTCATTGTTCCCCAACCCCACACGGCCCATTTCTATCTCCTTCCCAAAATCCACAAACCTGCCTGCCCTGGTCAACCCATTGTCTCAGCCTGTTCCTGCCCCACCGAACTCATCTCCACCTATCTGGACTCCATTTTCTCCTCTTTGATCCAGGAACTCCCTATCTACGTCCGTGACGCCACCCATGCCCTCCACCTCCTCCAGAACTTCCAATTCCCTGGCCCCCAACACCTCATTTTCACCATGGACGTCCAGTCCCTATACACCTGTATTCCGCATGCAGATGGCCTCAAAGCCCTCCGCTTCTTCCTGTCCCGCAGGCCCGACCAGTCCCCCTCCATCGACACCCTCATCTGCCTAGTCGAACTCATCCTCACCCTCAACAACTTCTCTTTCGATTCCTCCCACTTCCTACAGACCAAGGGGGTGGCCATGGGCACCTGCATGGGCCCCAGCTATGCTTGTCTATTTGTAGGTTATGTGGAACAGTCCCTCTGCTGCACCTACACAGGCCCCAAACCCCACCTCTTCCTCCGTTACATTGATGACTGTATCGGCGCTGCCTCATGCTCCCCAGAGGAACTCGAACAGTTCATCCACTTCACCAACACCTTCCACCCCAACCCCAAGTTCACCTGGGCCATCTCCAACACGTCCCTCACCTTCCTGGACCTCTCAGTTTCCATCTCAGGCAACCAGCTAGTAACTGATGTCCATTTCAAGCCCACCGACTCCCACAGCTACCTAGAATACACCTCCTCCCACCCACCCTCCTGCACAAATTCCATCCCCTATTCCTAATTCCTCTGCCTCCGCTGCATCTGCTCCCAGGATGAGGCATTCCACTCCTGCACATCCCAGATGTCCAAGTTCTTCAAGGACCACAACTTTCCCCCCAGGGTGGTCGAGAACGCCCTTGACCGCGTCTCCCGCATTTCCCGCAACACATCCCTCACACCCCGCCCCCGCCACAACCGCCCCCAGAGGATCCCTCTCATTCTCACATACCACCCCACCAACCTCCGGATACAACGCATCACCCTCCGACACTTGCGCCATTTACAATCCGACCCTACCACCCAAGACATTTTTCCATCCCCACCCTTGTCTGCCTTCCGGAGAGACCACTCTCTCCGTGACTCCCTTGTTGGGTCCCCACTGCCCTCCAACCCCATCATACCCGGCACCTTCCCCTGCAACCGCAGGAAATGCTACACTTGCACCCACACCTCCTCCCTCACCCCCATCCCAGGCCCCAAGATGACTTTCCACATTAAGCAGACGTTCTCGTGCGCATCTGCCAATGTGGTATACTGTATCCATTGTACCCGGTGTGGCTTCCTCTACATTGGGGAAACCAAGCGGAGGCTTGGGGACCACTTTGCAGAACACCTCCGCTCGGTTTGCAATAAACAACTGCACCTCCCAGTCGCGAACCATTTTAACTCCCCCTCCCATTCTTCAGACGACATGTCCATCATGGGCCTCCTGCAGTGCCACAATGATGCCACCCGAAGGTTGCAAGAACAGCTACTCATATTCCGCTTGGGAATCCTGCAGCCCAATGGTATCAATGTGGACTTCACCAGCTTCAAAATCTCCCCTTCCGCACCGCATCCCAAAACCAGCCCAGCTCATCCCCTCCCCCCACTGCATCCCAAAACCAGCCCAGCTTGTCTCTGCCTCCCTAACCTGTTCTTCCTCTCACCCATCCCCTCCTCCCACCTCAAGCCGTACCTCCAATTCCTACCTACTAACCTCATCCCACCTCCTTGACCTGTCCGTCTTCCCTGGACTGACCTATCCCTTCCCTACCTCCCCACCTATACTCTCCTCTCCACCTATCTTCTTTTCTCTCCATCTTCAGTCCGCCTCCCCCTCTCTCCCTATTTATTTCAGAACCCTCACCCCATCCCCCTCTCTGATGAAGGGCCTATGCCCAAGACGTCAGCTTTTGTGCTCCTAAGATGCTGCTCGGCCTGCTGTGTTCATCTAGCCCCAAACTTTGTTATCTTGGATTCTCCAGCATCTGCAGTTCCCATTATCTTTGATTCAAATAACTTGTGTTTGGTTGGGGATGACAGTTTTGCTAACCCAAATGGGCTGTTGAATAGGTTTTATTTAACAATTGGGGTGATGGCTCAGTAAGAGACAATTCTGACAATAGTAATTTAGAGTTCAGAAAAGGCATATAGCAGAGTTTAGTTCACTAACAAGTAAATACTAAAGCTAAGTATTAATACTAATTAATTACACTAGGAATAGCAAAAAGGAAGATAATAATTTATTAGATACAAGAAAGACAGCATGATGGTAGAATGACAGTTGATGTCCACTGCAGTTTTAGCTGTACAAGAAACATCACTGCCATTGTGTTTGCTTGAGACAACTGAATGTTTGGAGGTTTGCACAATGTTGTGCTATTTTCCACTGAGACACTGTCTCTCTCAGATGCTACCATCAGTAAAAATGGTCAGAGAAGAGATCACAAAAAGATAATGTCACAGATTAGGTTGTAGTTCTAACTATAACGAAAAGGCCGGAGGTAAATTCTATCATTAGTAAAGAAATATGTGAGGTAGATGAGAGGTATGCAGAATTTCTGATGAAAGTGAAAGTACCTCCTTTTTCTTCAGGTAAGGTAGCTGAACTTACAACGATACTACGAGAGATAGGGGTAACACCAGGTGGCTTACTAGAGAAAGATTTTCCTTCCAGCAAGTCTGATGGGGGCTAAGGTTTAAGAAATGGCACTGGTGGAGAGTATATTCTGATTCCATTGTATGCAGTAGAACTAGAATGTGATTTGTTATCTGGAGAAGTAATTGTTGAAGTAGTAAAAATATTATTTATTGAGGGAGTACACTTACTTCTGGGCAATGATTTG
Organism: Stegostoma tigrinum; assembly: GCF_030684315.1. NCBI lineage: Eukaryota > Metazoa > Chordata > Chondrichthyes > Orectolobiformes > Stegostomatidae > Stegostoma > Stegostoma tigrinum. Next base: position 48,263,650 of record NC_081363.1, read on the forward strand.
GGAGGACTAAAGGTAGTGGCTTTATCTATAATTACAGAATGCCCAGAGGATGTACAAGAAACAGAACAATTACAGGAGCAAGTTTATGGTATCTTTCTTTTTAGACAATTGCTAAAGAAAATCCTTCAATAAGGGTTGATGTGACAACACAAGCAAGTGAAAGGAAAGCTGAAACTTCCAAAAGAGTGAAGATAATTCAGGTGGAGTGTTTGTTATGATCTACAGAACAAAAAACAGGTCCTGAATTAAATGAATTAGTACAGTCAGGTCTTACTGAGGTATAGGCTGAAGCAGTTCCAAAGTGCTATTGCCTTAAGAATGGGTTGAGACAACTGAATGTTTGTAAGTTTGCACAAAGGTGTGCTATTTTCCACCGAGGCACTGTCTCTCTCAAATGTTACGGTTAGTAAAAATGGTCAGAGAAGTGTAAATGAGGAGGTGGAAACCCCCTCAAAAAACCCACATGTTTCTTTAGAATTTGTGATAGATCAGTCTCAGAATCTGACAAGCAATTTACTTCAGCCCAGTTGAGCCTGATATTCTCCACCTATGTTGTTCCCAATAAAACTGAAAAAGTTTCTTTCACAACGTGTGAGGATAAATCTTCAGACCTTAAGGCACCACTTCAGCTGTTTACATTCTTAGTACAATTTTTGAGGGTTGGAGTGCATTGTGACTCAGCTGCTTCTGACACATACTTTCAGGTATCGGCAAAATTGACTCTCTCATGTCCACCTCCATTCAAGCCAGTCTCCCCCTCAGCAAGGGAGTGACCAAGTATTGATTGGTGCCTGCAATGACCCTTATGTTTATTAACCGTTCCTCTTTCGGTTGGGAGTCTGGGCTTCTCTCATGCCCTTTTTATACCATGTAGATTTTCTTCCTTCTTTTTAGTTTCTGTACTTTTGCTATATGTTGCTCATGTTTGCCCCTCATACACATCTGTTCAATGTGTCCTTTATCTCAGCAGACTCTTGCATGCAGCTTCCTTATACCAACAATTTGCTGCTGCATGGCTTGTTTCTCCACAGTGATGGTAGTTTTGAATCTGCTTTGGTGCTGTTCTTTTAGCCGCCCTTTTGTGTTCTGCCATGCTTGAGCTGAGCTGTTGAGCTCCCTTCGTTGCCTAGTCCATTGAGACTCTTATCAGTATTTCTTTAAGTCTAGGTTCCATTCTGCAAGTCATCTCTTTTGGGTTGCTTCATCTTAAGCCACACACCAGTCTGTCTCCAACAGCATCATTTAATTTGAGTAATCACTTTAGTGCAATTTTCCCCTTTACTTCCTCAGGTCTGGTGCGAGCATGTTAGGTGGCAACTAACACAAACATACAATGCTGAGATAACTTGCCATATTAAACACCAAACAGCTTGTTAGGAGTTGACAGGTCGTGTTTAGATTAGCCTCTTGGTTTATTCTCTGCCCTGACATTGGAATCTCTGGTCATCAGAAAGTACTGGTCAATCATAACCCAGCAGCTTCTGGGTCCTAAAAGCTACTGGTGGTAGCCTACATGTTGGAATCTAGTAACAAGAAGGTAGGGCTTTATTATCTTCTTGCTGCGGGATGGGGGTCACAGCAATTGAAAGATACTTACTCCCCTTAGAAGGAAGTAGAAGAACTGAAGTGCTTTGACCAAAATCTTGCAAATATCTCCCGATTCATCAATTGTTTATTTGTATTAGAAAATTATAATTGTAACGCCATTATTTTTGTAAGATTATTAAGAGATCAGAAGTTGTGGACTTATTAATTTAACACCTGTTGTGGGGAAGTTAATGGAATGTGCAACTTTAGGACCTGAAAAAACTGAGCTAATTGAAGAGAGCTAATTGGGTAAACTTGCAAAGGGTGGATTCTGATTCATGAACCTTACGGAATATTTTGAGGATGTAACTAAACTAATAGTTGGGAGATATCTATGGATTTAGTTTACGTGGATCCCAAAAGACATTCAATAGAGTTCTACATAAGAAACTGTCAAAACTAAACATACCAGATGGACTGCAGCTGTTCAGAAAAGCACCTGACCACTGTTAATGTGAAATGAATTATGTAGACAAATGATGGGTGGTAATGTTAGGTAGTTCAGGTTATGAGGTAAACAGATTGAATAATAGCATATTGTTGAGATTATAATGAGGTTAGCTAGGTGGACGTCATAGAGCATAAGTTCCTGAATTGGGGCTGTTAATCTGGTCCAATCAGGCAGGCCTGGCTGAAAGATAAGAGCAAGAGTGTCAGCTATCCTATTCACTCTGAGAGCTGGTTTTGGGAGAGTTGGATCAATGTCAAGGACTTTCCACATGCAAATAAATGGTGACTTGGTACAGGATACCAGCTCCTATGGAGTTTTTTGTTAAGTGATGATGAGACAAAAGTGTGTTCCTGAAGAATTTTGCTCGCAATAGTCTTCTTTGAGTTGGGGTAAGCATTTCTGGCATCATGCCATTATTTGGGAAGCTTGACTCACTTGATCCTACCATCAAAGGCTAGGCCCATTATGTGAAAAGAATGTGTTTTTGTTTCCAGACAAATAACACTGGGGACAGATGAAAAGCAATGAGTAATTTTCCTGACAGCTTGGGGACATGCAACCTTTTCAGTTATTAAGAGCCTAACTTTCCCTGAGGTATCAGATACTTGAATGATTTAGTGGTTGACAGATTTAATTAAGGAATATTATAACCCCAAACCACCTCTAATTCTGAGATGCTATTGGTTTTACTCAGCAATTTGAGAATCAGGGGAATCCATATTGGGATTTATCTAGGTTAAAACGACTGGCAGAGGCATGTTACTTTAGTTTAACCCTTAAGATGCTGAGAGACCTTTTGTTACGTGGGATTAAAGACATAACAATGCAAAGCTTCCTACTAGCTGAAGCCCAAATGGACTTTAAACATGTAGTATAAAGGCTTTACATTGGAAAATGTAACAAGTGGATGCAGAAAGATCCTGTCCTGTAAAACTGAAAGAGCTGATGGTGATGGGGGAAACCAAAGGGCCTTTCCAACCAGCAATGAAATCTCTTTGGACCTGGAGAGACCAAATCAAATAGAGGACAGCATATTTTTATGGGAAGAAGGAGTGATTGTCCCAAAGCAAAGTTTGCCAGATACTGGATGAACTCCACCAGGGCCATCCATGAGTTTTCAAAAAGAAGTTGGCAAGATACTATGTCTGTTGGCTGGGATTGGATGCAGACATAGCCATGTTGGTGGGCAGTTCCCAAGGTGCCAACAAGGACAAAAATTACCACCAGCAACTTCCTCACATACGTGGGAATAGCCAGATAAAGCCTGGACTCCACGAAATAACAACCATGCAGGTCCTTGGGTTCAATGTTCTTAGTCATTGTGGATGTCTATTCAAAGTGGGTGGACATGCATAGAGTTCAGCCATCAAACATGGGGACAATTACAAAAAATTTGCTTGCATCCTTGTGATACACAGATTCCCAGAAGCGTTAGTTACAGATAACGGGTCATTGTTTACCAGCAGGGAAATTGAGTAATTCCTAAAGTCAAATGGCATTTGACATATAAGGACAGTTCCATATCATTCATCATCCAATGGTCTGGCAGAAAGAACAGCCCAAACTTTGAAAGCAAGCTTTAAAAAAAAACAACCTACAGCTTCGCAGACCAGGTTCCTATTTGATTATGAGCCTGTCCCTCATGTAACTACACGGGAGAGCTCCAGCAGTGTTGCTACTGGGGAGAAGACTCCGTACCAGGTTAAATCTGATCTGGACCTATGGGGGAGAATGGTGAAATGACATCAAGAATGCCAATTCTGGACATGAGTCTGCTAAATGAGACAGTTTACTCTGAGGAAGAGGTTTGGTGTAGGAACCACGGGAATGGCCCTGCGGTGCTAACAGGCATGGTCAATGTGAAGTCGGGTCCAGTGATATATAAAGTTCAGGTAGGTGCGAACAAGTATGTGGACCATGTGAAAGCCGCAAACGTGCAAATGGTGTTGGAGTGATATGTGCCTGGATCCTCGATGGCCTTTCTGACTGCTCCAGAACCAATGGGTTCTCCTTCTCCATCAAGTGTTGAAGGTACATCAGAATTTGAGTTAGACATGGTGAATTTTGCCATCTTAATGCCTTTGCAACCTGAACAAATCAATTCTTCTCTGGGATGCTTCACAAGCTGCTGAGTCCTACATGCTGCAATGTAGTTCCTGACTGGGACTGTTAATCTGCTCCAATCAGGGAATCAAAAGTGACTTCTGAATCTGTTTAGAATCGCAAATGTATATGGAATTAAACGGCACAGTATTGACTTATTTAGTAGTCAAGCTACTTAGCTCCAGCAACCACTCAATATTAATGATTAGCGTCTGTTTGTCAGTCATAGCAATGTCATTGTGCAAATATGTCTAAATATAATGCATAATGTAAACTTTGTTGAAGCACAAATTATGTTATTTAACCTGCAATATACATTATCTTTTTGCAAGGTATATTTGCAGATGCTCATCTTACAAGTCAGATCAAATATTTACTTGGCAAATGACTCTTCCTTTCCCCTCTCTGCCAATTGATAAATATTAAGTCCATTTTGTCTTTTGCTGTTCTCTGTGACCTTTCATTTTAGCCATTGTTTATCATTTTGCAGCATTTGTATGATGAGGAATAAATAAATCTTTGCATGGTTTGAGTTACAGAATTGTTAATGCATACGTGGGCTGTCCTTTCAAGGTTAACATTTTCCGTTTCCTTATCTGTAATCTCTGAATAACCTATGATGCAAATTCAATGTGGTACTGTAGTTGAACTATTGTCTGATCTCAGACATTTAGCCCAATGAGCAGCCTAACTGGAATGCAGCTTGGAAAATCATCTCAGCCAAAGTAAAGAAGGCGGTTAATGTGCACTCATGATCCAGTACTGAGAGCATGATCTCCTAAGCTTACATATGTTCCAGCAAATTAGTCAAATAAATCATTGGGAAACTATATAATTCAACAGGTATTCTCAGTAGTCAATACAATAAGCATGTTTGCTATTTTTAATGAGAGAAATAGATAAACCTCCAGGGTATAGAATTTGAACTCTGACAGCTAATCAAGTACATATTACAGCACCTCTCAGTCATAATTCCAATTGACTGAAAGTTCTAAAAGAGCTAGGATGTGTCTGAGAAAAACAAAATCTCTAATTCTGGAATATCTTCACCCTTGTAACATCAGAGCCTGACCTATAAGTATGCCTCAAGTCAAAACTTCAACTTGTGTTTGTATGTTTGAATCTAATTAATGTTTGCTACATATAGCTGGCATGTTGCAACCACTCTTGTATGTGGAGCTCTGTAATTTAACTAATTATGTTCACAGGTGTATCGAAGCAGCAGAGACCTATGTAAATTTTTTGGGCAATGTTCAACGTTACTTTGCTTTACAATGACCTATGCAGTTAATAGACTCAATGTTAGAATCACTATTGGATGATTTGGTGTTTGGTACTAATTAATTCCCTATAATCATGCTTCCTTAATGTAAGCATCTCTAAGGTTATTTAATGATAACACATGCCATCTTATTCAGTGTTATATGGTGTACAGCTAAATGCAATTTTAATATAACAAATCCTAAATCTAAATTCTATGCTCTTGACATTTAAAATTTTACTGCTGTGGTGAAAGATTTTTGCCCATTACCCCCAACTCCTACCAGGCTAAGACATACCTAAGGGGAAGGAATTAGAACTGGATAATTATAAAATGTCTATTCATGCATACTGCTGAAAACAATATTGTAACTCATGATCTTACATGGCCTCTTTCATGTCCAACTCTGACAGCAGGCTGAGACTTGGTTTGCATCTTTTCTAAATAATCGTAGCTCTTTCAGTACTGAATTAGAAGTTAGCCTACTGTTCAAGTCTGTGGAGTGGAGTTTCAGCCCAAGATCTGCTCACTTAACTGTGATAATGCAGTCTCTGAGATAAGGCTTACACATAGAAATGAGATGTAAGGTAAATTTATTACTTTAAGTTTCGTGTGTTGGGGCTTGTGATGTGAATACTTACTGTTCGTTCTGATAGAACAGCCTGTTTATTCAATAATTGTAGGCTAGAATTCTGGATCACTTTCTTCCTTTGAAATGTGATACAAACTATTATTTTTATTTAGGACATTAATTTTGTATCTCTAACAATGTGGCAATCCAAGAAGAAGTTGGAGGGCAGACTCTTTTAACATCTGAGACTGTGTTAGTTTCTTGGGAAAATTCCTATTTTTCTTCCAACAGTATATTTATTCAATACTCATAACACAATCTGACATTGATTAATGTGTTTTTGAGGCAGTAAACATTGTTTTTTTTTCAAACTTTGCCGACTCTCTTCTCTAATTCAGATTGTGAAAGAAAGTCACAATTTAGCAAACAGATTTGGCAACAGAGCACCACAATAGCCCACAATGTTTGTCACAACCATCTGCATACAGCAGATGGAATGCTGGTTTCCCTACAGCTTAAGTTGTGTAAAGCCTATGTCCCACTGCATTTTCAGCATAATTGAATGTCTAAGGCCTATATATTCAGGTCTATTTTTGAACTGTTACATTTTTTATTGAAGTAATTGATCAGCTTTTGTTAATATGTTTATACATACTGTGAATATTCAGATATTTATGGGTAAATACCTTCTCCTTCCATTAAGCTGCATTTTAATGAAGAATTTGTTGTCACAACAGAGCAATTGTAACATCTTAGTGCTTCATTTAATAATTGTCTTGAGCCCAGATGAAAGTCCACTCTCAAGCATACCTTTCCTCTCAAAGAATAGACTTGTTACTTTATCTCCACAATATTAATATTGTAGCATTGCTCAGGGCCAACCAGAAACCCTAATATTATAATTAGCTTATGGAATTGAAATTTTCCCTTATTCTGTGCACTGCATGAGAACAATTATATTAGCAGACCATATAGTTCAGATTATAAACCACTAAATAAGTTTATTGGAAGTAAAAAAGAGTTAAAATCAAGTTTAAATTGATAGCAAAACTTGAATATTTATCATGAATAAGCAAATAAGTCACAATATCTTGTTAACTCTCTTAATTTCAAAATAAAAATGTCTAGAGTCTATCCTAATATGCCGAGATGAGGAACTGGAAAAAGGCTGTCACCCTCTTCCTCAGAATTGGAACTTCTGGTTTCATTTTAAGCTGTTGAATAGACTTTAAATGGTAAGAGCAACCTGTCTCCAATCTTTCATTGTGAAGAATTGCTTGAAACAAAGGAAATTAAAAATGCTTCTCACAATTTAATATAGCTGTCACTCATAGGTTCAAAGCTATAGGGCTGCTCTCCCAGAACATATTTCCAGCCAACATTGTGCCAAGCTGACATCCTGCCAGATTCAATCACTGAGAACTACAGAAATATTTATGAAGATAGGCTTTTGGCGAGATTGACATGAATAGCTTTATAATTGAAAAAAACTAACTTTGTAAGGTCTTTGGTATTATATCAACAATCTGTAGCTACTTCACCACTGGGATCTGCTCTCCTCACAATGTAGGTTCTAGTCATATGTGCATCATATTGTTTCTACCTAACCCAGCGGCACCAATTCCGCAGAAAAATATACATTTACATTTCACAGTGGTGTGTTGCAGATCAGTAATAAAAATCTTATACTTGCCTTACATAGTTATTAATGTGATAAAGTGTTCACAAAGGTGTAATCAGACAAAAGAAAAGTCAATGAGACATTAGAATGGGCAACACAAGGTTTGGAGAAAGAGGTAGTTTAAAGGTGGATCTTAAAGAAGGAGAGGGAGGTGGAGATACAGAGGATTTAGGGAAAAAACTCCTGATCTTTGGGCCTAAATGACTGAAAGTTTGGCCAGTCATGGTAGGACAAAGGGAAAAGGCTACAATTAACTAAACAATCCGGAAAGGTTTTCGGTTGCAGGGCATTCCAGAAAAGTGGACAAAATCACAAAATTTAAGCACAAGGATAAGAGTTTTAAATTTGATGTGTTAGGAGGCCAAGAGTCAGTGTAGGTAATTAAGCAGTGTGGTAATGTGAGACCAGTGTAGGATAGGTATAGGCAGCACAGGTTTCACTGAGCAGAAGTTATGGAGGATAGTGAATGAGAGATCACCAAAATGAGCATTGAAATGGTCAGATCTGGAAGTAATAAGGGTATTAGCAGCAGATGAATTAATGCATGGGGCAGAGACAGATGATGGTGGGAAGTGGAGGAAATAATATAGCATCAAAACTCATTTTTGGATGAAATAGGACTCTCAGGTGTGAAGGGTCTTATTTTGGCAGGGACTAATTAGATGGCTGAGAATATGGAGTATGTGACAGGGGCTGAAGATGATGGATTTACTCTTCCCAATATTTAACCAGAACAATTTATTGCTTATCTTGACTGAATATTGGACGAGTAGACTTACAATCCAAAGCAAACAAGATTGCAATGCAAAGTCAATGCAGGATATGAAAGAAGTGGTAGGGAGGTAGAGATGAATATTATCAGCACTCATTTGAAAGCTGATTCCATGGCTAGAATTTTACACCCAACTCACCAGGGGTGGAATGACATGCCACAATTTAGGGTGCCATGTCAGTGATGCTGTTCCTGCCACTTCTACCATCCTACCTACATCCGAAATCTTACCAGCAGCAAAGGAGGAATTGGGCAGACTGTTCAGACATGGGATAACTGAGGCCCTGAACTGGAGCCATTTAAGTGCTTCCCCCAACATTTCTATTTGGGCAAAGAAGCCCACTGCAACTGCCCCAATTTGATGGCAATTATGAGATGGGGGCAGATATCCCATCTTAGACTAAATAAAAGGCAATCAGTTGTTTAAATATGGTGGGGTGGGCTAGCCAATCCATGGCAGGCGCTCCTCAAAATTGTGCATGAAGGGCAGAAGCACTGGCCCTGTTAAAGCCTTCAAATGATGTTACCAACAGGCATATATAGAAAAGCATCAAGTTTAGATCCCTGGGGCAAGATTCAAAATATAACAGTTCTCCTTTCCCATTATAATTACATTAAAAAGAAAGTAATCTAATATTTTACAGGAGAGTCTGATTTTAAATAAAACCCTCTCAATCATGTTCTTTGAGGTAGGTTAAAATATATATTCAATCCCCCAGCAAAGATTAGACAGTAGATCACAACATGGTGTCCCAACATCCTGGATTTTACTGTGGTAATCACAGTGAAATTGTCAGTATGCATTGTCATCACTGCCCTGAAGCTGAGAGCAAAACTGGGGACTTTCTTGTGCAAAGTAATGCAGTTTCTGGTGATTCTACACTCCTATAATGCTGTGGTCCCCTCAAACAATAGCAAAATATTGTGGATTTTGGAAATCTGAAACAGGAATACTGGGGAAACTCAGCAGGTCTAGCAGCACTTGTGGACTAAAAAACAGGGCTAATGTTTCGATGCAGGTATGACCTCTTCACTTTCTGAAGAACAAACGTAATGTACTCAAAATGCTAACTTTGTTTCTCTTTTCAAAGATGCTGCCAGACTTGTTGAGTACCTCCAGCATTCTCTGTACTTGTCTGATATCTCCTCAGCTTGCAGTTTTAATGGTATTCTAAATTTACAATACTACCAAAAACATTACTCATCGTGAGTTGCTGATTTTATATTTGTAGAATATCAATTCAAAAAAATTCTGTGTATTGTAAAACTTTTTAATGGTTATGTTGATATCATCTTCTATCTGAATTGAAAAATGGATCTTTATTTCAATAGTTGAAAGCATAATTTAAAAGTGAATGAGAGTAATTTTAAATTCCTGCTTTGTTAGCTAAAAGAGAACTTTAATGTGATTGGCTGCCTACTCTACTTGCTAAAAACACTACTCTTGGATGTCTGGAGATCCTCATGAATTGGTGCCATATTTAAAATGCCAACAGGAAAATGGAAATTCATGCCACAGATTGTAGATTTTGTTAAGGTCAGGAGCAAGTGCTGCTTGTCAAAATCTAAGTAATTTTACTCAGTGGACTAATGGTAAGGCTGCTATCATCTTTTAATGAATGAATAAATAAGTCTGTTTTATACAGTTAGCAATTTTGAAAATTCCTTGGTGGCTCATAACATGTTTGAAAACTAATTGTATATTTTTAAAGTTTTAAGAGCAACAGTTACTTTTGCATCAGATGAGGAATGATCTTAATTGTATTGGAGAGTTGCACCCAGGAATGCTCAGACACTGATATCTTTGAGTCTTGGACATCATCCATGCTGATCACAATGCATGGCAGGAGCAGAATGGAGAAAATCCAGTAAAATGGTGAGAGACCTTGTAGTGAAGAACATACGTCAGCAATTTCAGTAAAGCCAGATTCTCTTCAAGGGCATCAAATTAATTTGGCAGCATAGTAGGCTAGAAACTAGGGATTCCTTCTTGTGATGCTTCCAAGTAATACAACAAAAGAATGTAATTATGTTTTTGTGCCTGTTTTGTGGAGAATCTAGGAATTGAACAAACAAAAGCCATTTATTTATGAAGGTTAAGCAATTTCTAAAATAACATTTTGAAGTTGGCTCTGTGACAGTGTTTCACAATGAATTCACATTGAGAAATTAATGTTACCAATTAATGTTAACATTACCAATACCAATATTCTGTATATCTTTGACTTAGAGTTGATCTTAAGTTGTTCATGCGACTCTTCATTCTTTTTAAAATTGTAGAATGGGGGAAGGGCTAGATATGAGAATACAGACACAGTTTCTCATCTGTACTGAGTCAGTTAGTTCCCTGGAGGCTCAGCAGTAACCGAATAGCTGATGTTAAAATGACTTGTCTTGTGCAGGTGCTACATGGAAAACAGCCACAGCTGAAATGTTCTCACATGTAAGATATATTTTATACTTCGGTTCCTGTTCATTAATATAGTGGCCACATTTATGTCAAGTGTTTTTGTTTTTAATTTTAGACAGGTTTAGTCCTCATTTAGTTTTATGTTGTCCTTTATTGGATCTTAAGAACATAATGATCAGGAATAATTTGTACCAGTGCACAGCTTTGTTTAAAAACTATTTTCCTCTTGTGTTGCTTGCCTTTCCCTCACATTGACATTGCTCATCTTGATTTCTTAAATCTATCATTTTTTGAGATGTGGCATCACTGACATGTTCAGCATTTTCTATCTCTTTTAACCTTGACTAATTGGGTGATGATGGGCCACATTCTTGAACTGCTGAAGTTCATGTGATAAAAACTGTGGAACTATATTCACATTGTGGGCTGAAGGGCCTGTTCTGTGCTGTACTGTTCTATGTTCTATAGGGTGCATACATGAGGATCAACGGTCGGCACAACATTGTGGGCTGAAGGGCCTGTTCTGTGCTGTACTGTTCTATGTTCTACTGTTCTATGTTCTATATTGCTAGGTTGAGTGCTCCAGAATTTTTGACCCAAGAACCATGGGGAAAAATGATTGTTTTACAATGTAAGATGTGCAATCCTTGTAGAATATCACCACCGCTGGCTACAAATCAAAAGATACACTGAATAAGGAACACATAGTAAACACCTTTTTCATCGTTTCACCTGACCCTCATGATACCTCCTTTTACTTATCTCTATAGCTTGAATCAATCTGGAAAATTTAGACACCCAGGCAGGAAATCTGCCAATGTACTTTGCACTCTAATGGCATGACCATTTTATTTATCATAAAAGCAAAATTTAAGTCCCAATTGTACATGTCGTATTACTTCTGAAACTATGGAGTAACAAACATTTAAAAGATATGTATTTGCAACACTGTAACCAAAATCTGAGCCATAGCAAATTTAGCTGTTCCTTTTTATTATTTTCAAATAGATGAATAAGCTGTCTAACTCTCTCATGACAGGTTACAGTGTGACACAACTCACAATCTTTCCTTAGTGTGCTCCCAATCTCAATTATATCTACTCTGTCCAAAGTTAACATTGTACTTTATTTTTCTGTTCTAAGTCCATTAAATTGGTCATATTGTCAAATACTAATTGAAGAGTTGTCTCGAATTTCAAGAGTTTTTTTCTCAGTTTTGACTTAATTTCTGTTGCCTCTTGGATCACATGATCTCTAGTCTGTGGTTGGAATAGGCAATCTAAGCTTTTATCACTTCTTCTAATAAACTTACACTTCTCATTTGGATAACAAAGTGTGAAGCTGGATGAACACAGCAGGCCAAGCAGCATCGCAGGAGCACGAAAGCTTTGGTCTTAGCTTGGCCTGCTGTGTTCATCCAGCTTCAAACTTTGTTATCTTGGATTCTACAGCATCTGCAGTTCCCATTACCTCTCATCTGGAGTTTGGTATCCTTTTTATCAGCTTGATGACATATTTAATTGAAAACATTTGGGAATGGACTTTTAACATTGTACAATTGCTTAAACATACAAGATTGTGTGTCTGTAGTTCCTTATATAATGTCAGTACACCTCTTCTAAGGATTTCTTTGAAAACTGTAAAATAATTGATTTCTAAAAAACAAAGTATCAACATCCATAACAATTCTTTTAGTTTACTTGATTATCATGCTAGCAAACACTGAAGCTTGAATCTTCTCAAAAATGGAAGCATTCTGTGCCTTTGCCAAAGTAGTGATGGAATCCTGATTATATGGAATGTCCACCCCAATATTCATCACCCTTTGTTTTTATCACAGAAGTGGGGAATGCATTTCATTGAGGCACTGGCATCTTTCAAAATGCATCTGCCTTCAATCAGAAACCATCTTTTGTTAATAGGATTTCTAAAGCAGGACATGTATTTTCAAGTTGGAGGTAAAAGGTCTAAAACTACCAGAATTTCTTGGAGAGGTCAGGTAGTCTTTTGGACAAATTGCATTTTCTCATTGGGATAGTCAAGAGTAAACATCGATACATACAAAAAGTAGTTAAAGTCTATGGAACAATCAGGTTGTTGAGTTATTTTTATCTCCTGCTCCCTAAATTTGGAAACAAACACCTGCAGTTGATAAAAGGTTGTGCAAACTAACTCTTTCAGTAAAAATGTTATTCCAAATTCCTTGTCTGATTTTTTTATTGAGACTACCTTTACTGATGTTCATTACTTATGTTCTTCTCTTTCCTCCTGCATTCAATCTTTCAAATCATGTCTTAATTTTAAAGATTTCCAGTAGGTCAACCCTCCGTTACCTTTTTTCAAGAGAGATCAAAATGGCAATCCTTTTGGTACTAGAAATGCATGGATATATGTATCATCATATAAATCTTTATACTTTCACCAGTTTATTGATATCTTTTGTTCTGTTCATAACAGTATACAGTCTCCAGTTTTCTAAGTATGGTCTAACCAAAGTTCAATACAGTTTTCGTGCAACTTTCTTATTTTTCAAATATATTCTGGACAAAATAAAACAAAGCTTCACAGTTTAAGCTGCTGGAATTAGAACAGAAGTTGCTGGAAAACTCAGCAGGTCTGGCAGCATCTGTGGAGAAAAAGCAGAGTTGGCAATTTTTGTTTTTGTTCTTGATTTCCAGCATTTGCATTTTTGTTTCTCTACAGGAACTAGAAATCAATTAATAAATCTGGTATCGTAAATTTAGTCTCGGGTGGCACACTGGCTCAGTGGTTAGCACTACTGCCTCATGGCACCAGGGACCCGGGTTCGATTCCATCCTTGGGCAACTGTCCGTGTGGAGTTTGCACAGATTCTTTCTGTACCCGCATGGGTTTCCTCCCACAGTCCAAAGATCTGCAGATTAGGTGGATTGGCCATGCTAAATTGCTCATAATGTTCAAGGATGTCTAGATTAGATATGTTAACCATACAAAATTCAGGGATGCAGAGATATAGGGAAAGGGTAACGTGATGGGTTTGGGTGGGGTGCTATTTGGAGGTCAGTGTGGACTCAATGGGCTGAAGGGCTTGTTTCCACATTGTAGGGATTCTGCGAATAAAGGTGAACGTGACAACTACCATTGTTGCAAAAAAACTACTTAGTTCACAAGTACCCATTTAAGCAAGAAAATCTGCCATTCTTCTATGGTCTGGTCTACATTTCACTCCAGGCCCACAGCATTGTGTTTGATTCTTAATTGCCCTATGAAGTACTTTGTCTTCGACCAGGTAACTATCGGACAACAAATGTTATCTTTGCCAGAAACAATCACATCTCCTTAAAATATAAAAATGTAAAACTCCTCCCCGCACTACATCATAATCAGGACAGGATTCCTGCCATTTCCTGTCTTTTTCCCCCTCATTGAACCCCTGGAGTGTGATAGCAGGCAATTTGGCACATCAAGTCCACACTGACCCTCTGAACAGCTTCCCACCCAGACCCATCCCCCAACCCTGTCCCTGGAATCCTGCATTTCCCATGCCTAACCCATCCAGCCTACACACTATGGGCAACTTGCATTGCCAATCCAACTAACCTGCACATCTTTGGACTGTGGGAGCAAACGGAAGAAACCCACAAAGACACAGGGAGAATGTGCAAACTCCACACAGATGGTTACCTGAGGGTGGAATCAAACCCAAGTCCCTGGTGCTGTGAGGCAGCGGTGCTAACCACTGAGCCACCGTGCTAACTGATTCTATGAATTTTATTTTACATGAACATTTGAAACTAGGAACAAGAGTGGGTCACTTAGCTCCTTTGGCCTGCTCTTCCATTCAATAAGATCATGGCTGATCTGATTTTAATCTCACTCTACATTCCTACAAATTCTCAGTGATCTTTCATCCCCTTGGTAATCAAAATCTATCTGCCCCAAAAATACTTAAAAGATTCTGCATCCACCGCCTCTTGAGGAATGACATTCCTGAGACTCTCAACCCTCAGAGAAATAAATGTTTCCTTATTTCTGTTTTTAATGGGTGACCCCTTAGTTTTAAACTTTGGCACTGGTTCTAGATTCTCCCAAAAGAGGAAACTTTCTTTTAACATCCACCTGGTCAAATATCGTCAGGGCCTTGTGTTTCAATGAAATCACCTCTGATGCTTTAAACTACAGAACCCTAGCCTGTCTAGCCTTTCCTCAAGGCAATCTGCCCTTCCAGATATTAGTCTAGCAAACCTGTTCTGAACTACTTCCAATGCATTAACATCCTTCAACATTAATGGTGACCATTACTGTACACAGAACCCCAGATGTGGTACCATCCATGCCCTATGTAACTGAAGCGTAACTTCCTTACTCTTGCATGTAATTCTTCTTGCAATGAAAAATAATATTCTATTAACTTTCCTGATTACTTTTTGTACCTGCAAGGTTACCTGTACTCACCCTCTGCAATTCATGCACTTGGACACTTGGTTCTCTCTGCATTTCAGACCTCTCACCACTTAGATTTTTAAAAATTCTTTCTGCCAAAATGAACAATTCTACACTTTCCAGTGTTGTACTTTATTTTCCAGAACTTTGCATGCTCACTTAATCTATCTATAACCTTTGTACATTCTTTCTTTCTGTCCTCTTCAAAACTCACTTTCTTATCTTTGTCATCAGCAAATTTGACTGCCATATCTCGGTTAACTTTATCCAAATTATTTGTATAATTTGTAAAGTCGAGGTCCCAGCATCAACCTCTGTAGTGCACGACTAGTGACATCCAAACAGTCTGAAATGAACCATCAATTCCTAATCTTTACTACCTATTAGCCAGACAATCTTCTATCCAAGACAAGATGTTACTCTCTGTACCATGAGCTTTTATTTTCTGCAATAACCTTTATCAAGCTCTTCATCAAATGCCTACTGTAAATCTAAATAAGACTATATCCACTGATTCTCCTTTATCTATAGCAGGAGTTATTTCCTCAAAGAACTCTAATAAATTAGCTAAACATGATTTCCCTTTGGCAAAACCATACAGACTCTTGCTGATTACTTTGAACTTATCTAAGTGACCTGTTGTAACATCTTTAATAACAGCTTCTAACACTTTCCCCACAGCAGATGTTAAACTCTCCACAGGTATGCATTCACTCAACAATGCATGTAACATTGACTGTATGTTACAACTGCTTAAATAAGTAGATAGCCCAAGGGTTGCATACTGCCCACATGATAAACAATATTTACCAGCTAAGCGGGGCTTGTAATCCAAGGGCCATTTTTGGGCCCTGTCAGGTTTTGAATTTTCAGTTTTCAACGATTACTTAGCTATAGGTGTTCCATGTATGCTCATTAAAGTGATCTCCTGTTAATTCTAACACTAATAATTTTAGAATGAAAGGCCCAATCCCATAACTTGCATTCTCATTTAAGGTGACACATTGAAAATATTCATGATATATCTACTAGTAAGGAAAGCAATGGTGACCAATTAGTCCATTAGCAAAAACATGCTATTCCATGTTGTCTAGAAATGAAGAAGGTTTACCCACTCTATCATTCACTCTTTCTTTAATAAAGATTAAGGGCCATCTGCCTCCAGGGCATTAACCTTCTTCCATGAGCCCAGACATGAGTCAATTAGCTTCTTTCAACCTCTAAACTGCTATCTTTTGCATAAAATAAGGATTGGTCCCATGATGAATCATAGATGTAAGATCTTTAAGCGGGTTTGAGATTTTCAGCTCGAGTTGCAAATTGTTGCTGTTAAAAATGGTTTGACTGTATAGTCAGAGATAATGGGAAGGGTCTAGGCCCAAAACGTCAGCTTTTGTGCTCCTAAGATGCTGCTTGGCCTGCTGTGTTCATCCAACTTCACACTTTGTTGACTGTAGAGTCAAATCTCTTTGGTGGGGCTGATGTGGCTAAAAGGCAGCTTCACATTAAGTTTTTATCAATTTCAAATCAATTTTTGGAAAACCAATGTGAAGTACTATGAATAAGAACGTTATTAATCACTAATGGTCCATTGGTCGTGTGTGTGTGAGAGAGAGAGAGAGAGGTCAAGAAACACATAGGACCCCTTCCTCCTGGACACCACCCCAAGGCCTCTTACCCTCCCTTGACCTCTTCATCTCCAACTGCCATCGAGACATCAATTGCCTCAACCTCTCCACCCCTCTCACCCACTCCAACCTCTCCCCTGCAGAACGTGCAGCCCTCCACTCCAATCCCAACCTCACCACAAAACCCATGGACAAGGGAAGCACAGTTGTAGTATGGAGCACTGACCTCTATATTGCTGAGGCCAGGCGCCAATTCTTCAACACCTCCTCCTACCACCCCTTGCTCAGGACCCCATCCCCCCACTACCAAACCATCATCTCTCAAACCATCCAAAACCTCAGGTGACATCCAAGCCACAGCCTCCAACCTCATCGTTCCCTATCCCCACACTGTCCCCTTCTATCTCCTTCCCAAAATCCACAAACCCGATTGCCCTGGTCGACCCATTGTCTCTGCCTGCTCCTGCCCCACCAAACTTATCTCCACCTATCTCGACACCATTTTCTCCCCCTTGGTCCGGGAACTCCCTACCTACATCCATAACACCAACCACGCCCTCCACATCCTCCAGAACTTCCGATTTCCCCAGTCCCCAACACCTCATCTTTACCATGGACGTCCAGTCCCTATACACCTGCATTCCCCATACAGATGGCCTAAAAGCCCTCCAACAACTTCTTGTCCAACAGGCCTGACCATTCCCCCTCCACCGACACCCTCATCCGCCTAGCCAAACTCGTCTTCACCCTCAACAACTTCTGTTTCAATTCCTCCCACTTCCTACAGACAAAGGGGGTGACCATGGGTACCCGCATGGGCCCAAGCTATGCCTGCCTCTTTGTAGGTTACGTGGAACAATCCCTCTCATGTACCTAAACTGGCCTTAAACCCCACCTCTTCCTCCGTTACACTGATGACTGTATCAGCGCCGCCTCATGCTCCCACGAGGAGCTCGAACAGTTCATCCACTTCACAAACCCCTTCCACCCAACCTTAAGTTCACCTGGACCATCTCCAGCACATCCCTCACCTTCCTGGTCCTCTCTGTCTCCATCTCTGGCAACCACCTAGAAGCAGATAATCATTTCTTTCACAGCTATCTAGAATACACCTCCTCCCACCCACCTTCCTGCAAAAATGCCACCCCCTACTCCTAATTTCTTTGCCTCCACTGCATCTGCTCCCAGGATGAGGCATTCCACTCCTATCCATCTCAGATGTCCTCATTTTTCAAGGACTGCAACTTCACCCCCGCAGTGGTAAAGAACGCCCTCAACTGTGTCTCCTGCATTTCCCGCAACTCATCCCTCACAGCCCCTCCCTGCAACAACAAACAAAACAGAATCCCCCTCGTCCTCATGTATCATGCCATCAACCTCTGGATGCAACATATCATCCTCCGACACTTCCACCATCTGCAATCCGACCCCACCACCAAAGACATTTTTCCCTTCCCACTCTTATCTGCTTTCCAAATGGGCTACTCCCTCCGCGACTCACTTGTCCGCTCCATCTCCCTTCTAGTCCCACCATACTCGGCACTTTTCCCTGCAACCGCAGGAAGTGCTACAACTACCCCTACACCTCCTCCCTCACCCCCATCCCAGGCGCCAAGAAGACTTTCCACATCAAGCACAGGTTCACTTGCACATCTGCTAATGTGGTACACTGCATCCGCTGTTCCTGTTGCGGCCTCTTCTATATTGGGGAAACTAAGCCGAGGCTTGGGGAACGCTCTGCAGAACACGTACACAGTGTTCGCACTGAACAACTGCACCTCCCAGTCGCAAACCATTTCAACTCCCCCTCCCATTCCTCAGGCAACATGTCCATCCTGGGCCTCCTTCAGTGCCATAACGATGTCACCCGAAGATTGCAGGAACAATAACTTATATTCCGCTTGGGAACCCTGCAGCCCAATGGTATCAGTGTGGATTTCACCAGCTTCAATAACTCCCCTTCCGCTACCGCAACCCAAAACCAGCCCAGCTCGTCGCCGCCTCCCTAACCTTCCTGCCTCTCACCTATCCCCTCCTCCCACCTCAAGCCACACCCCCATTTCCTACCTATTAACCTCATCCCGACCCGCTTGACCTGTCCATCCTCCCGGGACTGACCCCTCCCTACTTCCCCACCTATACTCATCTCTCCTGGCTCCATCCCCGCCTCTTTGATCTGTCAGTCTCTTCTGCACCTATCTTCTCCTCCATCCATCTTCTATCCTCTTCCCTCTCTCTCCCTGTTTATTTCAGAACCCCCTTCTCCTCCCCTATTTCTGAAGAAGGGTCCAAGACCGGAAACATCAGCCTTCCTGCTCGGCCCTCTGTGTTCATGCAGCTCTACACTGTTATCTCAGATTCTCCAGCATCTGCAGTTCCTACTATCTCTGGGTTTTTTTCCCCGTTCATTTCTCTTTTGATCCGAACCACTGACCACTTTGCAATTACAGATTGAATACAGCATTACATTCCAGAAAAAAGCTGAAAACTGTCTTTTTTTTAAAAGATTGTGACACAATTACCAGTATCAATTCCCAGTTGTAGATAACCCATTTTAATATCCAACAGTTAGCAAGCTGTTTCTGAAGTGGGCAACCCGACACAAAATACTTCAATTGTCAATGAAAAAGAAATGAAACTGTTTTGAATTTTAGTTTCAGTACCAGACACAGGCTGGCCAATCAGTACTGAACATGCAGCTTGACGCGCCTGTGTTGACTTGAGGGGTTCTTTCCCCCAGCAGGATTTCCTGCTTTGTCGCTGACATGTTAGTTTCGAGGCGACCGGACGAAGCTGCTCCGCTTGTCTGATCGTCTCTGGCCTGAAGCGGTGAACTTTCCGCTCGCCGATAACAGCACCAGCGGGTTCCGGGCGAAAAGTTAACCAGCGGCTTCGCAGCTGCGCTCAGTGTGGCAGAGTTCTCCGCTCCTCGGAAAGGCCTTCGGTATGTACTGTTTCTGTCAACAACATTTCAGGGCAGAGAGCTGGATCAGATGTTTGAGAGCGGAAAAAAAACTTTGCATTTCAACCCTCTCGATCTGTTTTACTTCCGTTGTTTGTTCTGTGTCGGATCACTGCTTGCGTAGCACAGCTTAGTTTAAATGAACGAGCTATCATTTCGCGATGTTTCCCTGCTTGTTGTAAGAATACAGATGCATTTTGAGCACGCAAGCTGTGTGTTTGCTATGATAATAACTGGAAACAATGTCGATTTTTATTTCTTACGGATTTGCCAACTAATCCGACTGTAGCGAGGGTTGGTTACATGATCCAGTCAGTTTCGACGTTTATCAGTTTATTGTTTATAAAATCCGCCGTTTCAGTTTGCGTGATCAATTGAAGCCAAAGAATTGAGTATCTAGAGATAACACGCGGTTGAGATGAATTCTTGACAAAATGGTCGATTTCACTGTTTCACAAATAGATTTATCCTTACGGGTCATGTACAGGCGGCTGCAATGGGTTAGATTACTGTGACGTTTCCCGACAAGATGCTCAGTATTTCCCAGTTTTGAAAGGAAGCTGTGCATTTCCGTGTTTATTACTTGTATTTTCTTTGAGCACGCATTTCTTTTCTGTTTTTCCTGGAACTTCTGCCTGGTATCCTTCAGCGGTTTTATAAGAGTCTAATGGACAGTGTTCTCACGTTATTCCACCGTATATTGTATAATAAGAGTTTGATCCAATACTAGTTCAGTGTGCAAATACACACTTTAATTTAGATAAATGTGAGGTGCTGCATTTTGGAAAGGCAAGCCAGGGCGGGTCTTATACACTTAATGGTAAGGTCCCGTTGCTGAACAAAGAGACCTTGGAGAGCAGGTTCGTAGTTCCTTGAAAGTAGAGTTGCAGGTAGAACAGGATAGTGAGGAAGGCATTTGGTATGCTTTCCTTTATTGGTATGTACATTGAGTATAGGAGTTAGCAGGTAATATTGCGGCTGTGCAGGACATTGGTCAGGCCCCTTTTCGAATATTGCATGCAATTCTGGTCTGCCTGCTGTAGGAAGGATGCTGTGAAACTTGAAAGTGTTCAGAAAAGATTTACAAAGAATTTGCCGGGGTCGGAGGCTTTGAGCTACAGGGAGAGGCTGAATACTCTGGGGCTATTTTCCCTGGAGCATCAGAGGTGGAGGGGTAACCTTATAGAGGTTTATAAAGTCATAGGGGCATGGAAAGGGTAAATAGACAAGGCCTTTTCCCCGTGGTGGTGGAGTCCAAAACTAGAGGATGTTGGTTTAGGGAGAGGGGAAAAAGATTTAGAACAAAGAAAATTACAGCACAGGAACAGGCCCTTTGGCCCTCCAAGCCTTTGCCGATCCAGATCCTCTATCGAAACCTGTTGCCTATATTCCAAGATAATGAAGTGTGAAGCTGGATGAACACAGCAGGCCAAGCAGCATCTCAGGAGCACAAAAGCTGACGTTTCGGGCCTAGACCCTTCATCAGAGAGTGGGATGGGGAGAGGGTTCTGGAATAAATAGGGAGAGAGGGGGAGGCAGACCGAAGATGGAGAGAGGATAAGATAGGTGGAGAGGAGAGTATAGGTGGGGAGGTAGGGAGGGGATAAAGTCAGTCCAGGGAAGACGGACAGGTCAAGGAGGTTAGTAGGTAGGAAATGGAGGTGTGGCTTGAGGTGGGAGGAAGGGATGGGTGAGAGGAAGAACAGGGTAGGGAGGCAGAGACAGGCTCTGAGCCTATTTTCCAAGAATCTGTATCTCTCTGCTCCCTGCCCATGCATGTATCTGTCTAGATAGATCTTAAATGACACTATCGTGCCCGCCTCCACCACCTCTGCTGGCAACGTGTCAAGGCACCCACCACCCTCTGTGTAAAGAACTTTCCACGCATACCTCCCTTAAACTTTTCCCCTCTCACCTTGAAATCATGACCCCGAGTAATTGAGTCCCCTACTCTGGGGGGAAAAAAGCTTCTTGCTATCCACCCTGTCTATACCTCTCATGATTTTGTAGACCTCAATCAAGTCCCCCGTCAACCTTCGTCTTTCTAATGTAAATAATCCTCATCTAATCAAACTCTCTTCGTAGCTAGTGACCTCCATACCAGGCAACATCTTGGTGAATCTCCTCTGCACCCTGTCCTAAGCATCCACATCCTTTTGGTAATGTGGCGACCAGAACTGTACTCAGTATTTCAAATGTGGCCGAAGCAAAGTCCTATAAAACTGCAACATGACCTGCCAACTCTTGTACTCAATACCCCGTCCAATGAATGAAAGCATGCCATATGCCTTCTTGACCACTCTATCCACCTGCATTGCCACCTTCAGGGTACAATGGACCTGAACACCCAGATCTTTCTGTGCATCAGTTTTCCCGAGGGCTTTTCCATTTACCATATAGTTCACTCTTGAATTGGATCTTCCAAAATGCATCACATAGCATTTGCTTAGATTGAACTCCATCTGCCATTTCTCCGCCCAACTCTCCATCTATATCTATATTTTGCTGCATTTGCTGACAATCCCGTTCACTGCCTATTACTCCACCAACCTTAGTGTCATCTGCAAAATTGCTAATCAGACCATCTTTACTTTCCTCCAGATCATTTATGTATATCAACAACAACAGTGGTCCCAACAAGGATCCCTGTGGAACACCACTGGTCACAGTTCTCCATTTTGAGAAACTCCCTTCTACTACAACTCCCTGTCTCCTGTTGCCCAGCCAGTTCTCTATCCATCTAGCTAGTACACCCTGGACCCCATGCAACTTCACTTTTTCCATTAGCCTACCATGGGGAACCTTATCAAATGCCTTACTGAAGTCCATGACATCTACAGCCCTTCCCTCATCTATCAGCTTTGTCACTTCCTCAAAGAATTCTATCAAGTTAGTAAGACATGACCTTCCCTGCACAAAACCATGCTGCCTATCACTAATAAGCCCATTTTCTTCCGAATGTAAATAGATCCGATCCCTCAGTATCTCCTTCAGCAGCTTCTCCACCACTGACATCAGGCTCACTAGTCTACAACTACCTGGATTGTCCTTGCTACCCTTCTTAAGCAAGGGGACAACATTAGCAATTCTCCAGTCCTCCGGGACCGCACACGTGCTCAAGGATGCTGCAAAGGTATCTGTTAAGGCCTCAGCTATTTCCTCTCTCGCTTTCCTCAGCAACCTGGGATAGATCCCATCCAGACCTGGGGACTTGTCCACCTTTGAATACCCAACACTTCCCCTCCCCCCGCCATGCCGACGTGACCTAGAGTAATTAAACATCTATCCCTAACCACAACATGCGTCATGTCCCTCTCCTCAGTGAATACCGACGCAAAGTACTAATTTTTTCTGACTCCTCACATAACTTCCCTCCTGTGTCCTTGAGTGGGCCAAACTTTTCTCTAGTTACCCTCTTGCTCCTTACGTATGGATAAAAGGCTTTGGGATTTTCCTTAACCCTGTTTGTTAAAGATATTTCGTGACCCCTTTTATCCCTCTTAATTCCTTGTTTCAGATTGGCTCTACTTTCCCCATATTCTTCCAAAGCTTTGTCTGTTTTCAGTCACCTAGACCTTATGCATGCTTCCTTTTTCCTCTTTACTAGTTGCACAATTTCACCTGTCATCCATGGTTCCTTAATCTTGCCCTTTTTATCCCTCATTTTCACAGGGACATGTCTGTCCTGCACTCTAATCACCCTCTCTTTTAAAGCCTCCCACATATCAAGTGTGGATTTACCCTCAAACAGTTGCTCCCAGTCCACATTCCCCAGCTCCTGCCGAATTTTGCTTTGGTTGGCCTTCCCCCAATTCAGCGCTCTTCCTTTAGGACCACGCTCGTCTTTGTCCATCAGTATTCTAAAACTTAGGGAATTGTGATCACTGTTCCCAAAGTAATCCCCTACTGAAACTTCAATCATTTGGCCGGGCTCATTCCCCAATACCAGATCCAGTATGGCCCCTTCCCGAGTTGGACTATTTACGTACTGCTCCATAAAACCCTCCTGGATGCTCCTTACAAATTCTGCTCCATCTAAACCCCTAAGACTAAGTGAATCCTAGTTAATGTTGGGAAAATTAAAATCTCCCATCACCACCACCCTGTTGCTCCTACATCTTTCCGTAATCTGTCTACATATTTGTATCTCTATCTCACGCTCGCTGTTGGGAGGCCTGTAGTACAGCCCCAGCATTGTTACCGCATCCTTCCTATTTCTGAGCACTGCCCATATTGCCTCACTGTTCGAGTCCTGTATAGTGCCCTCCTTCAGCACAGCTATGATATCCTCTTTGACCAGTGATGCAACTCCTCCACCCCTTTTACCTCCCTCTCTATCTCACCTGAAGCATCCATATCCTGGGCTATTTAGTTGCCAATCTTGCCCGTCTCTCAACCAAGTCTCAGTAATAGCAATAACATCACACTCCCAGGTACTAATCCAAGCCCTAAGTTCATCTGCCTTTCCTACTATACTTCTTGCATTAAAACAATGCACCTCAGACCACCTGTCCCTTTGCGTTCATCATCTGCTCTTTGCCTCCTCTTCCCCTCGGTCACACTGACTTCATTATCCAGTTCCTTACAGGCTTTAGTTACTATCTCCTTACTGTCCACTAACCTCCTCATTTGATTCCCATCCCCCTGCCACATTAGTTTAAACCCTCCGCAACAGCATGAGCAAAAGCACCCCATAGGACATGGGTTCCAGTCCTGCCCAGGTGTAGACCGTTCGATTTGTAATAGCCCCACCTCCCCCAGAACCGGTCCCAGTGTCCCAAAAGGACATTCTTCTTCTAAAAAGGACCTTACGGGCAATATTTTCTCGCAGAGGGTGATGCATGTACGGAATGAGCTGCTAGAGGAAGTAGTGGAGGGGGATACAATGAGAACATTTAGAAAGAATCTGGATGAGTATATGAATAGGAAGCGTTAGATGGAGATGGGCTAAGTGCTGGCAAGGGATTAGATTAATTAATGATATCTGGCTGACATGGGCGAGTTGGACTGAAGGGTCTGTTTCTGTGCTGTGTGTCTCTATGATTCTGTGACTGTACAGCAGGGTCAATGGATAACAATTTGTACTCAGAATGCTGCCTGGTCTTTTTGTTTCCTTGAAAGCATACTGATGCCAATTGTAACACTATATTTGATCAGCGCAAGTGGAAATTACCATTGAGGCATACCAATGATAAAGAGTGAAATTACCTTCTTTGTGTATATTCCGCAACTGACTCTTGAGTATTGAGACATATACTTCCAGATCCTGTACACTGTTTACATTACAGGATATGTACATGTAGTAATGTGAGGGAAATTTTGCAATATCCTCATTTTCAAGTTGGTTCATCCGCATGGTATTGTTTGTGGCAATGAAGTGAATGTATTCTGCCCTTGCTAAGTATCTAGTTTTGCAGAGGATCAACTGATTGGCCACCATCCATCACTTTTACTGACCAGAGCCACACTGCAATATAAATGCTCTTTATCAAACTCTTTGGCAGTCCCTCAGTGTTTTGGACAAGTTTCTTCCACTCTGAGGGTTGGGGATGGGTCCCATGGACTCTACCACAGGCGGGCCGGGTCGTCTTTGAGGAGATGAGTGGGACTTTCAAAGGTTCTGTTTCACCTATTCCACTACATGTACTTGGCCTCCACATGCTCCACTCGTAGTGTTTGGCACCTGTTGCGGAGGCTCCTTCTCCAGTGTGTGCATTCAAGGGCAGGTGATTCCCACGTGTCAGCAGAAATGTTTACAGGGGCTTTCGGAACGTCCGTGTAGAATTTCATGGTGACAGAGCCAAAGGCCTTTGTGATATCAAAGAAGGCCATGTACAAAGGCTGGTGCTGTTTCCTGCATTTTTCTTGGATTTGTCATGCACTGAAAAATCCATGCCTGTTTTGCTTCTTGATGGGCAGAAGGTACGTTGAAACTTGGGGAACAGCCACAGGGAGGAGGTTCTTGCAGTGAACTTTCCCACGTCAGACAGTGGTGAAATCCCTCAGTAATTTTCACAGTTGTATCTGTGACCTTAGGTCAGCAGTTAAGCTGTGCTTAGATCTCCAGGCATGCTGTCTTCTTTCCAGACAAAGATGAGTAGGACAAGAGTATGTATCCACCGTAATTTAAATCTCAGACAGCATGGTGGCTCAGTGATTTTAGCACTGCTGCCCCAAAGCGCCAGGTACCCAGTTTCAATTCCAGCCTTGCATACCTGTCTGTGTGGAGTTTGCATGTTTGCCCGAAGTCTGCTCGGGCTTCTGTTGGATGCTCTGGTTTCCTCCAAAGATGTGCAGGTTAGGTGGATTAGCCATGGTAAATTTTGTGTAGTGTTTCGGGATTTTCAGTCTAGGTGGGTTAGCTGTGGTAAATACAGGGTTATGGGCAGAGGGTAGGGGGCTGAGTTTGGGTGGGATGCTTTTTGGAGGGTTGGTGCAGGCTCAATGGGCTGATTGGCTTCTTTTCGCACTGAAGGGATTCTACAATTATATGATTCAACAGGGATTCTATTTATGCTGGAGGCCTTGTTGTGTTTCAGCTTTTTCGATCTCAGTGTGTTTGGAGGTATGCCGAGATGGCGATGGGGTCTGTGTTGCAGTCAAGAGCACTTGTGTCAAGAGCACTTGCGACAGAGGCTTTGTTTTGGTTGCAGATTGAACTATTGTTGTCACATGTACTGAGATACAGTGGAAAGTGTTGTTTTGCATACCGTACAGGCAGATCACACCATAGAAGTGCACCAGAGTATCAGAATAGAGTGCACAATACAGTGTTACAGCTGCAGAGAAGGTGCAGAGGCAAAGACCAGAATTAACATTTGAGAGGTCTGTTCAACAGTCTGAAAACAGTCAAAGCTACTTGTAAAGAGATTACCAAATTTCTATGACCAATTTTCCAAGAAATAGCTACTCCCAATTAATCCTATGACTTAATACCTAGAAAACTTTGATCAAATACCACTTGATTTGTGGAAACTGCAACTTTAGTCTCAGAATCACAGAACTGTTATAACACAGGAAGATGCCATTCAGCCCATTGTATCTGCATGGTTCTCCAAATGAGCAATTCATAGTGCGCTACTCCCCTCCTTTCTCCCTGTAACACTTCACGTTCTTCTTTTTTCAGGTAACAATCTAATTTCCCTTTGAGCGCTTTGATTAAGCCTGCCTCCACCACATTATCAGATGATTCATTGCAGATCTTTATCATTTGCTGCATGGAAAAGGTTTTGCTCTGCAATCTTTTTCTCAACATTTGTGTCTTCTTACAAACTTTGATTGTGTTCTCTGAATTTTCGTAAGTGAACTCGGGAACAGAAAGTATTTCTGCCAACTCTATATGGGCAAAATCAAGTCACATGACACCAGGTTATAGTCCAACATGTTGGTTTGGAATCACACAAGCTTTTGGAGTGCACCAAACAAAGGAGCAGCGTTCTGAAAACTTGTGATTCCAAATAAACGTGTTAGACTATAACCTAGTGTCATGTGACTTCTCTCTTTGTCCACCCCGGTCCAACACTGGCACCGCCGTCCTGTTGACTGTATGAAAGAATTTTCTTAGGCCAACATTGTTAATTTCAATGGGTTTTATCTTCTTTTTGGATTGTGCCATGATCTAGGAAGCCAAATGGAATATTTTACCAGTTCTTCCTTGCCCAGTTTTGCAACAACTGTTCCCTTAAAATTAACATTTCCTTGACCTGTGGTTCCATATCTGGCTATTCCTTGATCAGTAATTGCCTGGCTGGTGTATTTTTGAGCAGCTTGGCATATCTCATTGTCTTCTGACCATTTTTTGTTGATTGTAACTAGTTTAGTTCCTTTTACTGTTTGAATAAGATTGAGGCCAAGACGCACATTCACACTTAAGTATGAGAATTCTTGACTACGAAAGTACAAATATTTACGCTTCTCAATACCCTCCTTCCACACACACACAGGCGCACATGCACACACATACACCAATTAAAGAAAAAGCTTTTTCTGCAAATAATAATTTTGGAAAAGATTTTGCATCATTTTGTGCAAGGTAGCAAGGATAAAATATGAAAAATTCAACATTGCTTTTAATTAATGTTCTCACAGATGTCGACAGATGTAACTAAGCACAGGACATTCTTGATGGGATCTTCAAGAACAGTAGGCCCTGAGTTGTCAACAAATATTCTAAAACAACTCTCAAAAAGTGGCTGGAGCTGAACTTGCAATCTTATCTCTTTGTCAGCCACACTCTGATAGCTGTAAATCTAAGCTTGTGATTTCCGTTAAATACAGCAACAACAGACGTTGGCTGTTTACATAGCTTAAATCGTGGGATTTCCAATAAGGGATTTTTTAAAAAGAAACTTTCGTGTTCAATTCACCTGTTCAAATGACTCACTGTGTTC
The DNA here is from genome assembly GCF_030684315.1 of Stegostoma tigrinum. Lineage (NCBI taxonomy): Eukaryota > Metazoa > Chordata > Chondrichthyes > Orectolobiformes > Stegostomatidae > Stegostoma > Stegostoma tigrinum. The sequence goes on from NC_081363.1 coordinate 48,291,888, forward strand.
AATCGTTCAATTTGAATCCTGAAAATAATGCAGTATCTTCATAACTGCTGCTCTGTAGCTGTGTCCTATTTCTGTCTTTCTTTGTAATTTGCATACTGTTTTGCAAATAAAGCCTTTTTCAGTAGCGGGGCACTGCTTATAGCTGTGAAGTGTTCTTGATCCATGGCACCGAAACTGAATGTTAATATCTGCGGGCTATCTGTCTTTAGTGTTTTTTTTGTACTTTATAAAGTGAATATATACTGCAGCTCTCCTATGATAACGTAGATCTGCTCATTTTAGGATTGATTTTTTGTTACTTTCAGACTTAGAACATAGAACATAGAACGGTACAGCACAGAACAGGCCCTTCAGCCCACGATGTTGTGCCGACCATTGATCCTCATGTATGCACCTTCAAATTTCTGTGACTATATGCATGTCCAGCAGTCTCTTAAATGTCCCCAATGACCTTGCTTCCACAACTGCTGCTGGCAACGCATTCCATGCTCTCACAACTCTCTGTAAAGAACCCGCTTCTGACATCCCCTCTATACTTTCCTCCAACCAGCTTAAAACTATGACCCCTCATGTTAGCCATTTCTGCCCTGGGAAATAGTCTCTGACTATCAACTCTATCTATGCCTCTCATTATCTTATATACCTCAATTAGGTCCCCTCTCCTCCTCCTTTTCTCCAATGAAAAAAGTCCGAGCTCAGTCAACCTCTCTTCATAAGATAAGCCCTCCAGTCCAGGCAGCACCCTGGTAAACCTCCTCTGAACCCTCTCCAAAGCATCCACATCTTTCCTATAATAGGGCGACCAGAACTGGATGCAGTATTCCAAGTGCGGTCTAATCAAAGTTTTATAGAGCTGCAACAAGATCTCACAACTCTTAAACTCAATCCCCCTGCTAATGAAAGCCAAAACACCATATGCTTTCTTAACAACCCTGTCCACTTGGGTGGCCATTTTAAGGGATCTATGTATCTGCACACCAAGATCCCTCTGTTCCTCTACACTGCCAAGAATCCTATCCTTAATCCTGTACTCAGCTTTCAAATTCGACCTTCCAAAATGCATCACCTCGCAATTATCCAGGTTGAACTCCATCTGTCACCTCTCAGCCCATCTCTGCATCCTGTCAATGTCCCGTTGCAGCCTACAACAGCCCTCTATACTGTCAACGACACCTCGAACCTTCGTGTCGTCTGCAAACTTGCTGACCCATCCTTCAATCCCCTCATCCAAGTCATTAATAAAAATTACAAACTGTAGAGGCCCAAGGATAGAGCCCTGTGGAACACCACTCACCACTGACTTCCAGGCAGAATATTTTCCTTCTACTACCACTCGCTGTCTTCTGTTGGCCAGCTAATTCTGTATCCAGACAGCTAAGTTCCCCTGTATCCCATTAACTTCTACTTCGGCAATTCCAAGAACGGTTCTATCTCATGAATTTGATTGGAAGTGCCATAGTCACATCCACTAATCTGTGGAGATCATTCATGCAAGTGTCTGTGGATTCCCCTGGATTTTGAACTTTTCTGTTACATCTTGCTGTTTCAAGAATTGTCTTTGTTCTGAAATTGAAGTAATTGTCAAAAACCTACAGAAACTTTATAAAAGTTTTTTTATCTCTTGGTGAGTTGTAACATCATCAGTTCCATTGTCTCATTGTCTAAATTGAATACGTAAATGCGTTTACTTAGAACATAGAACATAGAACAGTACAGCACAGAACAGGCCCTTCAGCCCACAATGTTGTGCCGACCATTGATCCTCATGTATGCACCCTCAAATTTCTGTGACCATATACATGTCCAGCAGTCTCTTAAATGACCCCAATGACCTTGCTTCCACAACTGCTGCTGGCAACGCATTCCATGCTCTCACAACTCTCTGTGTAAAGAACCTGCCTCTGACATCCCCTCTATACTTTCCACCAACCAGCTTAAAACTATGACCCCTCGTGCTAGCCATTTCTGCCCTGGGAAATAGTCTCTGGCTATCAACTCTATCTATGCCTCTCATTATCTTGTATACCTCAATTAGGTCCCCTCTCCTCCTCCTTTTCTCCAATGAAAAGAGACCGAGCTCAGTCAACCTCTCTTCATAAGATAAGCCCTCCAGTCCAGGCAGCATCCTGGTAAACCTCCTCTGAACCCTCTCCAAAGCATCCACATCTTTCCTATAATAGGACGCCCAGAACTTCTTCAGCTTCCAACTGCTTGTATGGTTTGGAAGCATTCCATGTCTTAAGCACTGTTTTCTCCAAGATGTCCAAATCTGCATTCTATCTGGCGCATCTCTGAAATTAAATCTTTCTGGCAATTTTATTTCTCCTGCTGTATCTGTCTAATGTGGTGATTTATTCATTATGCTTCAAAAGTTTTCAAATCAGAAATGTCAAATGCTGGTTTAGTCTTCCTGTTTTAAAGGCTAATAATCCTTTATCATCATCATCAATACTGCTTTATCCTATTCACATGAAAAACATGAATCTGTTGTAAACCAATACTGTTTGTTTTCCTTGTGGGATTTAAGTTGTGCAACACAACAATGTTGCTTTCCTGTACTTTATCACAGAGGGTTTTATAGAATCGTAAATGCCATTTACCCCATCATGTCAGTCTTGGCTCTAAAAAGAGCTACTCAGCTAGTCCCATTCTCCAACTTTATCTCCGTTACCCCCTAAATTAATCACTTTTAAATATATGCGCAGCTCTGTTTTGAAACCCCCTTTGGAATCCATCTCCATCACTCTGACAGACTGTGCAGTCCAAACCTTAACTCGCTGACTGAAGGGGGTTCTTCTCATCTCACTCCTACTTCTTTTTTTCTTGAACTTTTGTAGCCATAATAAAAATTTCTTACCTTCTGTTGCTGAAATGGAAAGTTTCCCCCTTCTGAGGCCAAAACGAGTGTTTCCTGCCTTTTAATGAATAAACTGGATGAATTCTCATCTTTCATAGCCTAATAAACAGTTCCCATCCTTTTTTCCAACTTTACCAAATGATTCTTGTGACTTTAAGAATTAATCCTATTTGCTTATAGCTTTTCTTTGATACCTGCTATCGACGGTGCTCCTAATAATGCCCACTGTCTTATAATTTTAATAAATGTTCTTGCTTTTCTCATGGCTTCTCCAGACAAATCCTGGTTTTTGCATCTTCATCCCATTAATTCTGGTTTTGTGATGCTCTTGGTGCTGTAACCTTGATTTGTTACTTCCATGGCTGTTGACTTCTGTACTGTAGTTGTGTCTCCTGGTGTCTGCCTGCCAGGGTGGCAGTGCTTGCTGTGAGCTCTAGGTGCTCCTTTTTCCAATTTTAGCCTTTTCAGCTGCGAAGATTTCCCCTCTTGCACGCAAAATATTAACTTTACTTAAAGAGCCACCAATGTGCATTTGATCTCTGTGTCTGCTCCTCTTATCAGGACTGCTCCTAAAGTTCAACGGTGTTCAAGGGCAATCTGTAACTTAAAGTGTAACTAATGTGCCAGCCCCATTTAGTTTCTAGAGATAATGGGAACTGCAGATGCTGGAGAATCCAAGATAACAAAGTGTGGAGCTGGATGAACACAGCAGGCCAAGCAGAATCTCGGGAGCATAAAGGCTGACGTTTCGGGCCTAGACCCTTCATCAGAGAGGGGGATGGGGAGAGGGCTCTGAAATAAATAGGGAGAGAGGGGGAGGCGGACCGAAGATAGATAGAGGGAAGATAGTTGGAGAGGAGAGTATAGGTGGGGAGGTGGGGAGGGGATAGGTCAGTCCGGGGAGGACGGACAGGTCAAGGAGGTGGGATGAGGTTGGTAGGTGGGAAATGGAGGTACAGCTTGAGGTGGGAGGAGGGGATAGGTGAGAGGAAGAACAGGTTAGGGAGGCGGGTTTTTGACTGGACGTCCATGGTGAGTTTCTAGCTCGTATTTGCTTCTGTGGTTCCCTCACCAGATTTGAAGTGCATTTTATCTTGATTGTAGATTCTACCTTCTGCTGGACTGTCAGCCTGAGTCACTTTTAAAGCTATAACTGGAAGTTTCTTCGGATTCATTGGAATTAATTCCATACAACTAAATTGAATTCCAATCCACACTGCTGATTACCATATTATATGAGCATATGATGCAGCCACTGGCAATATGGCTGGGTAAATAGTTGACTCTATCCCTTTTCCTAACTAGGTCTGCATAGCTGAGAAGAGGCTTTTGTCTTAAACAAAGTGTAATTTATTGCTCGATAACAATCAGGTAACAGTTACATTATCATATTAGAATTGTTATTAAAATTATTAGGAGACTTAGGATAAAAGATCATAGAATCCAGGCAGCATGGAAGCAGGCCATTCAGCTCATCAAGTTCACTCTGCCCCACCAAACAGCATTGTACCACACCCACCCCGCTACCCTATCGCTGCAATCTTGCATTTCTCATGGCCAATCTACCTAACTTGCACATCTTTGGATCATAGGAGGAAAGCAGAGTACCTAGAGGAAACTCACACAGACATGGGGAGAATGTGCAAACTCCACACAGATAGTTGCCTGAGAGTGAAATCAAACTCAGGTCCCTGGCACTGAGGCAGCAGCACTAACTACTGAGCCACTGTGCTGCTCTCTTCACAGTCCCAAGATGTTCAGTCTCTCTCCATCCAAGTCGTTGTGCCATCATCAGATTGGGTGGAGCTTAGTGTAGTCTTCAACATTTACCCTATCAGAACCATTGCCTTCTAAACAATTTAGTACTGAGGTGAGAAAAGAGTTCTTTACTTAGAAGTGGTGAACCATTGCAATTCTGTGGCCCGATGGACTCCAAATTCTGTTGCCAAGTTATGTATAAGGCTGCAATTGCTATGTTTTTGAACACCAAGGGAATTGAAGGAAATGGGGATTGGGCAGGAAGGAGGAGTTGAGATAACAGATTAGCCATGTCATTTAGCAGAACAGGAATTGTCTGATTATTGTTCAAACTGTTATGGGTGCTATGACTTTCATGGTCAAATATTTGTACAGCCTGGGAGATGTGGGTGAAGTGTTTGCCGTATGGCTGTGTGTGAGAGTGAGGTGTAACGTATGAATGTTAGATATCTGTCTTGTTCGATACAGATTTTGCCGATGGATGGGTGTTGGACGTAGAGAATTGAAAAGTGTCTGAAGCTACTAGTGTAGTTGATTGTATTTTGTATTTGAATACACATTCACTGACCTTGTCCACTGATATGAGATTGTTGAAAGTCTTATAGCACTGGGTTCAGATTTTTGGCATGACGTCTGCTGGATTGTCTGCTGCCACTGCCTTTTTACGCATGTCAGGAGTGACCCTGACCACTTGTTGATACAGGATATTTTCTGCCTCTTGTATATTAATGTAGCTGGAGGATTGGCTAACCAATAGTAAACAGAGCATTGGGATATAGGGGACATTTTCAGGATGGCAAGCTATACCTTTAGCCCAACTTGTCCAGAGTGCCTCAGGGATCAGTGCTGAAGCCACAACATGTACAATCAAGCCTCGATGAGGAACGTGAATGCACTGTTGCCAAATTTGTGTGTGGGAAACGGGTGAGAAGGCAAGTGGTGAGGGTGACACAAAGAATCTGCAGAATGGAATCAACAGGTTCAGCACGTAGGCTGATGAAATGTAATGCGAGAAAATGGGAAGCAATACATGAGATTACAGGAGCTAAATATTACTTAAGTGGAGAAAGACTGCAGAAATCCACAACACACAGGGATTTGGGCATTCTCATGCATAAATCACAAAACATTGGCATCCAAGTTCAGCAGGTAATAAGGAAGGCAAGTAGATTGTTAGTCGTTATTTCAAAGAGAATGGAGAATGGAGTACAACAATATAGAAATCTTATTAAAATCATGCAAGGCACTAGACTTGGAATGCTGAACAGTTTTGGCCCACTTAACTGAGGAAAGAGATACTGAATGAGAGGTAGTCCAGAGAAGATTGAACCCAGGTATGGATAGATTATCAAGAAAAGGTAGTTAAGTGGATTTGAGGGGTATCAGATTAACCATGATCTCAAAGAATAGCAAGACAGACTCAATGGGCTGAATGGTCTACTGCTGCTCCTATGTCTTATGATTTTGTTGTGGTATAATGGTAATGTCACTAGTCTTGTAATCCAGACAGTCAGGTGAATGTTCTGGGGAGATGGATTCAAATTCCATCATAGCAGATGGTGAAATTTGAAATCAATTAAAAAAACCCGGAATTAAAGGTGAGTCTAATGCTAACCATGTAACAATTGGTGATTGTTGTAAAACAGAAATCATCTGGTTCACCTGAGGCCCTTGACAGATCCTCTGTGGTGCAATTAGTCAGAGTGTTTGGCTCTTAACCAAAAGGTTGAAGGTTCAAGACTATCCAGAGACAAAGCCTTGGCTGTTTTGGGGGTCAGTAATCTCAGTTAGCTGGAAGACTGGCTTAGAATCATACAGTCATACAGCACAGAAATGGGCCCTTCAGACCAACTTGTCCATGCTGAACAGGTTTTCTAAAATGAACTAGTTCCATTTGCCTACGTTGAGCCTATCTCAGTCGAAACCTTTCCTATTCAGGTACCTGTCCAATTGTGTTTTAAATGTTGTAATTGTATCCACTTCCATCTGGCAGCTTGTTCCTTGTATGCACCACACTCTGCGTGGAAAAAGTGGTCCCTTTCAAGTTTTCCCCTCTCACTTCAAATTGATACCTCTGGTTTTGGACTCCCCTACCCTGGGGAAAAGACCTTGACTCTTCACCTTCTAAGCCCCACATGACTTCATAAACCTCTATAAATTCACACCTAAGCCTCCTGTATTCCAGGGAGAAAAGTCCCAGGCTATTGAGCCTGTCCTTGTAACTCAAGCCCTCCAGTCTCGTTAACATCTTTGTAAGTATTTTTTACACCCTTTCCAGTTTAATAACATTCTCTCAATAGCTGGGCGACCAGAATTGTACACTACTCCAAACGTGGCCTCACCCATGCCTCGTACAGCTGTAGCATGATGTCCCGACTTCTGTACTCAATGTTCAGACTGATAAACGCAAGTATCCCAAATGCCTTCCTCACCACCCTGCCTACCTGTGATGCCACTTACACTGAACTGTCTATCTGTACCCCTTTCTTTTCAATAATATTCCCTCGGGCCCTATCATTAACTGTGTCAGCCATGTCCTGGTTTCTCTTAACAAAATACAACACCTTGCATTTATCTAAATTAAGCTCCACCTGCCATTCCTCGGCCACTGGCCCAATTGATCAAAACCTCATTGAACTTTAAGATAATCTTCTTAACTGTGTGCTATGCTACCAATTCTGATGTCATCTGCATACTTACTAACCATGCCTCCTACATTCAAATTGTTTGTATAAATGACAGCCAACAATGGACGCAGCACTGACCCTTGTGGTACACTGGTCACTGCTCTCCAGTCTGTAAAAACTAACCTTTAGCATCACCCTCTGTCTCTGATCGCCAAGCCAATTTTGTATCCAGTTGGCTAGCTCTCCTTGGATCCCAAGTGACCTAACCTTACTAACAAGACTCCCATGCGGAACTTTGTTGAAGGCCTTGCTAAAGTCCATGTAGACTATGTCTATCGCTCTGTTTTCACCTTCTCGGCCACCTCTTCAAAAAACTCAATCAAATTTGTGAGACATTTGTGACACTTAAAGCCATGCTGACTATCCATAATCAGTCCTTGCCTTCGCAATTGCAAGTCAATCCTGTTTGTCAGAATCCCTTCCAACAACTTACCCACCACTGATGGTAGGCTCACTGGTCTGTAGCTCACCGGCTTTTCCATGCAGCCTTTCTTAAATAACGCCACAACATTATCCCCCCTCCAGTCTTCCAATAGACTTTTCTATTGCCACTGCTTGAGTTTTAAGTATTGTTTCAGCTCTCAAATCTTGGGCCACTTGTGTTGACAAGCCTCAACTCCTTAGACCTCCTGAGGTTGAGATGCTGGTAGGCTTTCAGCAAGAAGTTCAGAATAATTATCTGAAAATGCAGTAATTATTCATAAACTACTAGAATTTTGCCTCCTTAGAATCTCTCTTTGGTCTTTGAAATATCCATGGTAACTTGAGGAAGATACTGAGGCTTCAATAGAGAGGTACAGTACACTGCAGTTTACTAGATTTCTGCTTCCTAAGAGGAAACAAAAGTATTGAGAAAGACTTGAAAAATTGAAGCATTTTGTTGGAACAAAAAGTGGTACAATATTTGTGTTGAAGATTATGAATGTATTCGACAATGTTATTTAAAAGCAATGTTTTTAGCAGTTAATGGTGTACGAGAAGACATAAATACAAGATTAAGATCCAGCTGAGAAACAATAAAATATTTTTTACGTAGAGAGGTGTGGTGCTGAGGAGCTTTTCTTTGCAGGTTTGGTGTTTGAGGCAGAAACTAAATCAACATTCAAGATCAGGTTGGCTAAGTAGATTAGAGAAAAGGGACATAAAGTAGTATAGAAGAGGACTGGTAAATGCAATCACAACTATTTTCTATGTGCACAGTAAATGCTGAGATTGTATTATGGCCATGCTTCTGTGCTGTAATTTCAGTAGTTTTCCATTGCAGAGGAATTGTGTTTATTTATCACCGGTTCTTTCCATGGCTTGTGGTATAATAACGTATAGCAAAAAACATTCTTGTGTAAATCCAGCATTGATTAATATTTTTCCAAATCATTTTTGATGGTTTTAGAAAAAGAAAGCTCACAAATCAGAGTTACAAGAAAGTAATTGCTAGATTTTATTTGCATTGTTTATTTATATTGCTAGAATTTACATTTTTTCACAATTTTTAATACCAACTTCAGTTAATTACTCAATTGTTCAAACTTTGTAGTTTAGAAAATGAACTATTTAAAAGTCCCTTATTTAAATTTGGGGTATAGTTCAACCATTGCTCTTGCGAACCTCAAGTTTGACCCTTGTCCCTGCATCATGTAATGTAAAATTAAATACAGGATATATTATTTGGGCTTTAATAAACTGATGTTTGGAGACATTGGAATTGTGTAACAAAGCACTTTATTTTATTGAAAGTGCATATATATATGTAAGTTGAAGAGTCTATGCTGTACAGTTAAATATAAATTTAAAATTGTGCAACAAACAAGGAATGGCATATATACTGTAATGATATTGTACATGCATGGCAAGAGAGTTTTCTGAAAATTAGTATTTAGGAAATTTTACATGGCAATAATTTTGAGCAGATTAACAATGCGTGATTGAATTCTCTTTCAGTCCTTTAACACGCCTCAAAGAGTACACAATTTAAATATGAAATACTAGCATTATGATCCTATTGGGGAAAATGTAAACCAAAATAGCCCAATGTACCAAATAAGCTCCAAAGAAGAAATTACCAAGAAGATTTCACTTTTTAGATCTTTTATTAGCATTATTCCAAAGCAATTTAAATAAAATCTAATTTAACCAACAAATGATGCTGTGAATAAAATGGTAAATTTCACTTTAAATAGTTGATAGAACAAAGGTACATCTTACACAAACACAGGCACTCACAAGACATTTTGCGTAAAAGTTGCACAATGTAGCTATGTAGTTCTACTATGTGTTGTTCTTGAATTGTACAGGGTGGCTCAGGACCCACCAATAGCTTTCACCTTTTTGAGTTGTGTGGATGTGATCATCAAGAGTAAGACCGACTTCTATGAAAACGCTCCCTCAGATCGTGGCAGTCTTAATGATGTAGCTTACCTGTGTTCCTTTCAAACTGACCAACTAACAGTGTTCTTGTTCACAGTGGGCATTTCTAGGAAAATAAAAAGGTCCTCAGCATCTCTGAACTATTCACATAGATTTCTAGACCTCACATCCTTTTGCCCTACATTTAAGTACGCCCATAGCTCCTGCGTCTTTTTCTCTCAAAGAAGTCAGAGAATGATTTGTTTCTTCACACAAGAAAGAAACGAACATTGATAACAAGGTGTGGAGCTGGATGAACACAGCAGACCAAGCAGCATCTTAGGAGCAGGAAGGCTGACGTTTCGGGCCGAGACCCTTCTTCAGAAATGGGGGAGGGGAACGGTGTTCTAAAACAAATAGGGAGAGAGGGGGAGGTGGATAGATGATGGATAGAGAAGATAGGTGGAGGGGAGACAGACGCTGTCTCCTCTCCACTTATCTTCTCCTCTGTCCATCTTCTATCCGCCTCCCCCTCTCTCCCTATTTATTTGAGAACCCCCTTCCCCTCCCTCATTTCTGAAGAAGGGGCTCGGCCCGAAACGTCAGCCTTCCTGCTCCTAAGATGCTGCTTGGTCTGCTGTGTTCATCCAGCTCCACACCTTGATATCTCGGATTCTCCAGCATCTGCAGTTCCTATTATCACTGAAAGAAATGAACATTGGCTTTTTATGGCTGGGCTGAATGGGTGGTACAAATAACCACAAAACCCTTATTCCTCATTCACCAGCAATTGCACACCTCATAAGGAAGGCAATGGCCTAGTGGTATTATTGCTGGACTGTTAATCCAGAGACTCCATCTAACGTTCTGGGGGCCTCTGTTCAAATCCTGCCATGGCAGAGGATGAAATGTGAACTCAATAAAAAAAATGGAGTTGAGAGTCTATTGATGACCATGAATCCATTGTTGATTGTCAAAAAAATCCCATCTAGTTCACTAATGTCCTTTCTTGAAGGATACTGCCATCCTTACTTTGTCTTGTCCACAAGTGACTCCAGACCCACAACAATATGGTTAATTCTTGACTTCTGAGGAAGGATCACCGGACACGAAATGTCAACTGATTCATTTCTTCACAGATGCTGCCAGGTCTGCTGAGCTTCCGGCAACTTCAGTTTTTGTTTGTAGTTGATTCTTGTCTGCCCTCTAGGATGGGCAATAAATGCTGGTCCAGCTAGTGTCGCCTTCATCCTATGAATAAAGAAAAACAAAATTGTCCTCTCGCACTGAGCATCATAGCATTCAGTTGGCCACATAGATAAAAATGAACACAAAATACACATTTCAAACCAAATTTATAAGTAAAATCATGCCATATTTCAAATAGATAACTATTAATCACCCTGTTCATTCCTTTACTGCGTATCATATATGTACCTTTCCCTGACTTACTGCTCCAATAGTCTTACACCCATTGCTGATACATAGATGGTGAAAGACTACTGAATTTTAGTGGAAAATACCAGGGGTGGGGGGAGGGGCTTGCTGAATTCCTTTATGCATCTTTAGGCCAGATTTGAATAGCACCATCCTGGCATAGGTCAGAGCAGTCCATAGTCAAATGGAACAAGACATGGAGAATATCAAGGCTGGGCTGACGATTGGCAGATAACATTCACACCACACAAGCGCCAGGTGATGGCCATCTCCATCAAAACAGAATCTAACCATCCTGCATGATGTTCAATGGTATCATCATCACTGGATGCCTACTATCACCATTCTGGGGAATTCTAGAATCTATTGACTAGAATCTGAACTGGATTAGTTGCACAGTGGTTACAAGGGGCAGGCCAGAGGCTAGGAATTATATAGTGAGTAACTCACCTCTGTTTCCCCAAAGCTTGGTCACCATCTACAAGGCACAAGTCAGGAGTAGGATGATATTGCCTACTTGCCGAGATAAATGCAGCTCTAACAACAGTCAAGACACATGTCACCATTCAGGACAAAGTTGCTTGATGGTTGGCACCTAATCCATGTACATTCTGTCCCTCTGTCACTGACACTCAGTGTTTATTATCTACAAGATACACTGCAGAAATTCACCACAACTCCTCCATAGACAGCATCTTCCAAACTAACAACCACTACAATCTAGAAGGACAAGGGCAGCACATAAATAGGAACATCGCCGCCTGTTCATACAAGGCCTTTACAGCCCAGAAGGAAACAGGACTCTGAGCACATCATTCTGAATTAGGTTCAAAGCAGATCCTATCGATGAAAAAGGCTGAACTACCAAACCACTCTATTTTAAGCGAATAATGATTAAAACCAAAACAAATCTCACTGTAAAATTAATATAGAAGAATTTCAGGTGTTATTAATATGTAATTTAATGATTCAGAAGTTTATGGGATATAAATTGGAGTTTAAAGGGAGATTAAATTTGTCACTGTAAAGTGATTGAAACTTTGGATTTCAGATGTTGCCAGAATACTGACATTGTCTACACATCCAAAGTCATACATAAGAACATAAGAACAAGGCCATCTGGCCCCTCGAGCCTGCCCCGCCATTTAATAAGATGATGGCTGATATTTTTGAGACTCAGCTCCACTTACCTGCCCACTCACCATAACCCTTAATTCCTTTACTGTTCAAAAATTTATCTAGCTTCGCCTTGAAAACATTCAGTGAGGTAGCTTCAACCACTTCACTGGGCAGGGAATTCCACAGATTCACAACCCTTTGGGTGAAGAAGTTTCTCCTGACCTCAGTCCTACATCTGCTTCCCTTTATTTTGAGGCGATGCCCTCTGGCCCTAGTTTCACCTGCTAGCGGAAACAACCTCCCTGCCTCCAACTTATCTATTCCCTTCATAATCTTATATGTTTCTATAAGATCTCCCCTCATTCTTCTGAATTCCAATGAGTACAATCCCTTTCTACTCAGTCTGTCCTCATAATGCAACCATCTCAACTCTGGAATCAACCGAGTGAATCTCCTCTGCACGCCGTCCAGTGACAGTATATCTCTTCTCAAGTAAGGAGACCAAAACTGTGCACAGTCTCCAGGTGTGGCCTCACCAGGACCCGGTACAGCTACAGCATAGCCTCCCTGTTTATAAACTCTATCCGTCTAGCAATGTCAGACAAAATTCCATTTGCCTTTTTAATTACCTGCTGTACCTGCAATCCTACTTTTAGTGATCAATGCACAAGGACACCCAAGTCCCTCTGCACAGCAGCATGCTGCAATTTTTAATAATTTAAAACATCATCCATTTTGCTGTTATTCCTACCAAGATGGATGATCTCACACTTATCAACATTGTGCTCCATCTGCCAGACTTCTGCCCACTCACTTGGACTATCTGTATCCGTCTGCAGACTTTCAGTGTCTTCTGCACACTTTGCTCTACCACTCACCTTAGTGTCTTCTGGAAATTTTGACACACCACACTTAGTCCCCAACTCCAAATCATCTATGTAAATTGTAAACAGTTGCAGTCCCAACACTGATCCCTGAGGTACACCACTAGCCACTGACCACCAACCAGAAAAACACCCATTTACCCCTACTCTTTGCTTTCTACTGGTCAAACAATCCTTAATCCATGCCAATACATTACCTGTAATACTGTGCAACTTTATCTTACGTAGCAGCCTTTGGTGTGGCACCTTGTCAAATGCCTTCTGGAAATCCAGATATACCACATCCATAGGTTCCCCATTGTCCACCAGGCAAGTAATGCCCTCAAAGAGTTCCACCAAATTAGTTAAACTAAGTCTTTCCATGTATTCTTGTAAAGATAGATTTAGAAGAGTGAAAGCCATAAAATGACATATGGGCCCATTTAGTTGGGGAACAGAAGACAGCAAGTGTGAGGAGAATTGCTCTATCTTCATTAGAGATGTGAATTATTCATTGTATTTCCGCAGATCAAAGAAAAGTTTAACAAAAACTAATAAACAGGGGGAGACTTTAAAACATCCAATATACTTATCATTTCAAAGAAGATGCTTTGCAAATGTGGATGTTTGGTTTTAATCTCTATCTGCAACATCCCAGGAGTGTCAATGCCATGGTGCTAAATTTCAGAGGATTTTGAATTGGGTGTTTCTGTGTGTTTTATCACAAAAAGAGGGGGAGAAAGCTGGCAACACTGGTTGCTTGAAAACAGATGAGATCACTAGCAAAGGACTAGCAGTGATAAGGATTTTTAAGGATAAGAATACAGTGAATCTTTTTGTTGAGGTGCTTAAAAAGATTTGGAAATTTATGGAGAGTGAAAAGACCCCAAGATATTTCATATCTTGGAAAAAGCAGCAATTTTGAGTTGAATTAAAGTAAATTCCTATGAGGTGAGACACAGCTTAGTTTGATCCTTGAAGAAGTGAAGGAATTCTTGAGATCTCGTAATATATAGGGGACCTCATGGATGGAAATAAAAACAGAGCGAAAAGTGACCTTTTGAGATGTTTGGCTTTAAAATCTAAGTGTTTACAAAATGTATAGTGTTGATAATGTTTGCTTTGTTTAACTCTAATGCAAAAAAACGTTTTAGCTTGAACTATGAAATCTTGTGTTGTGACTCTTCGAATGAATATTAGGAAGTGAATGTTCTTCCTCAAAATCATAACACTGGTTTCTTCTGCAGAGTCTTGAACTTGATATTAGTTTGTATGAAAGGAAACTGGGATTACCATGGGTGATTTCAATAAAGTTAGAAAAGAAAGATATTGAAATGCATTAAATATCATCAATTGTGACAATGGGCAGAATCTTACGCTGCTTGCAATGATGGGAAACAAGGTGGGTGGGGGAAATTTAATTGAGCAGCAGATCAAATATCAGGTAACTGATGATGATTTGAAGCTTACCTATTGAGTTCAAATGTGCTTGAAAGAAGGTCAGGCTTCCTAGTGACAACTAACTGGAAGCCCTTTTGAGTGGAGCTATTTCACTCAGGAATACTGTTGCCCAATTTGGATTCCATGAGGCCCACTCAGCTCTGACTTCATTACAACGTTGGTCTAAACATAATCAAAAGAACTGTACTCCAGAGGTGAGATGACAATAACTGCCCTTGACATTTAGGCATAATTTGATTGGATATAACATCAACAAAACAAGGAAAACAGGAAATTTTGGGAATCAGGGAAAACTCTCCACTTATTGGAGAAGTACCAGGCACACCTCAACCTCAGGACGTCACTGCGGTAGTTTCTCAGGGTAATGCCATTGGCCCAACCATCTTCAACTGCTTCATCAATGACTTCATATCTTTCGTAAGGTTACAGGTGAGGATATTCAGAGATGATAGGACCATATTCAACACCAGTTGTGATTCCTCAGATACTCAAGCAGTCCATGTCCATGTGTAGCAAGTCATGGACAACATCCAGGCATGTCCCAATAAGTGACAAATAACATTCACTGCATACAATTGCCAAGTGATGACTATCTCCAACAAGAGAGAATCTAATCTCACCCCTTGATGTTAAGTGGCATTATCATAGTGAGCATCCTGAGATCTATCATTGATCATAACGAATGCAGCCAGGCATGTAAAAGCTGTGGCTACAAGAGCATGTCAGAGGCTAGGAATTCTGTGCAAAGTAACTCACCTCCTGTATCTGAAATGCCTGTTCACCATCGACAAAGCACAAGTTAGGAGTTCAATGCAATACTTCCCAGTTGCCTGGATGATTGCAGCTCCAATAATATTCAAGAAGCTCAACACTGTTGATGACCAAATTGTTTTCTAGGTTCATCTTTCATCCTTTCCACCACCAATGCAAAATAGCAGTCGTGTGTACCATCTACAAGATGCATTTCAACTCAATATTTTGATGGCAACTTCCAATTTCATACCTCAATCATTTAGAAGCACAAGATTGCAGGTTTGTGGGAACACCACCACTAAGTCCCTCTTCAAGCCATACATTATCCACACTTTACTGTTGCTGATTTAAAATCCTCAAACATCATCCTAATAGCACTGCAGATGTAACTATATTCCAAAGACCTGAGTGGTTAAAGAGAGCAGCTCACCATTGCCTTCTCAAGGTCAGTTAAGGATGCAAACTAAATTCTGCCCTAGCCAGTGACACTCACATCCCCTCAAAAATTAAAAGAAAAATTGGTCATCGATAACCCCAAGTAGACATAGTGATGGAAAAAGTCAACCCAGCAACGCTGATTGCAGTGTTGCAGCTGTTGAGTAATTGGTGGAAGACAGTCCAGGACCAAATAGAGCAGTTGCCAGAATATGAAGCCAAGAGGCACAAGATGACCAAGCACTGCAGGATGCTGGCCACCAGGGATATGTGCAATGATGAGAATCGGCTCTCAATTAATTATGTATCCTGCAGATGGTGAAGCTACCTGCAGATATTCATTTTTATTCTTTCATGGCATGTGAGTATCACTTTTTCAAAGCCAGTATTTATTGCCTAAAAACATTGTCGAAGATGGCATGGAATGTGATAGCTCTTGTATGACTACTGCTCCAAGAAGACCTGTGCCCACTAAGATTGGAAGGCAGTCCAATGCCAGTGTATGAAAATTTCCAACAGTATTGAACTTCATTGCCAGTGCTCTTTCCAGTGATGTTCTGGTCTGCCACACACAAAAGCATCTGTGAAAGGACAGTTGGCTGCTTCAGATGAGGCAATTATTTAATAAAATTCAGTACAGACACTAAGAACCAAGTGGTTAGAGTAATGGGATTTGCTGCAATCATAGGACTCCCACAAGTACAAGGAGCAATTCATAGCTCCATGGTATCAGATAGTTGCATTCATTAATAGAAAGGGATTTCATTCTCTGTGCAGCCAGTATGCATCTGGTGTGTGTTCTCATGAGAATTCTCATGAAGCCTACATCTGAACAACTTGTAGCTGTCTCAAGTATTTGCTCTACCTCACTGACTACAGAGCTGGCTCATTGCTGGCAGGAGATTACCACAGAGAATAAACTGATAACACCACTACAAAACTCATCATGCAGCAAGAAGAGGGTGGATGGTACTACTGCTAAAATAAAGCTACACTCCTTGGACCATTCAGTTAGAGTGTACTTTGGTACTCAGCATCAGAAAGAGCCTAGGAACACTGTGTTCTGTTATGTCTTCTACAACTTGCTTAGCAAAGCGGAGATTATCTTGCAGAGAGGTTTGGAAAGGAAGGGGAAAATGATTCTGGCAGTGAGGAAGGGAATGTGCGACAAAAGCCAGGATGATGTTTCAGTGCTGCAAATGGATCTGTGATAATCCTATCATGACTGGATTCGAGGCTGAATGAGATGCCAGTACAACTGTAAGATGTTTTGAATATAATCCTGAATTGTCTGGGAGGCTGAGGTTCCCTTGAGGGCGCACATGTTTTTGTTTTGTTTTATTTCGTTGCTGTTATGATTTGTTGGCTGCAACACATTCTGCATTTTCACATTAAACTGCTGGCATTGTGATCCTTGCATGGGTCAACCTGAAATGAAACATCTTCACTTGTTCGACATGTGTTGCTTAGACCACGTTGCAGCATCAGTGCCAAGAGGAACGCATTACTACCTGCATATTCCTGTGACCTCTTGTATTATGTCACAGCACAAGACTGGAGGCGTCTTCATCGGACATTGAAGATACAAGGAAAAGTGCTGCAGGCCCTTGGAACTAGCAAGTCCATATGCATACAACTTTGGGAGCCACGTGAGCCTTCAATTTGGCAAGGGTACACTTATTTTTTCATTGGCTCATTTGCCAAATGGGGACAGTGCCTTGCAAAGAATTGATCTAGACCCCAGTAAGACATATAATGACACGGTTGCAGATGCTGCTGTGACAACAGTCTCAGAAATTTAACAATTAGGTAAACACTATATGATGGGTTGCCAGAGATGATGGGAACTGCAGATGCTGGAGAATCCGAGATAACAAAGAGTCTCTGATGAAGGGCCTAGGCCCGAAACGTCAGCTTTTGTGCTCCTGAGATGCTGCTTGGCCTGCTGCGTTCATCCACCTTCACACTTTGTTATCTTATGATGGGTTATCAGATGTTTTCCAAGGCCTCAACTTCAACAAATGATGCTCAAGGTTCTATCCTACACATGTCAGAATATGCAGAGATGCCCCTGTGTATAATGTGATGTGATAAAAGATATAACCGTGCCCCTTTTATCCAAGACTGACTGGGAATGAAATGCAATACCCATAAATGCATGCAACAACCTGCAGCAATGAGTAGTATCAAGAAAATTAACATGCATTAATAAAGTGAAATGAAGCATATTATTAATTTGTGTTTCACATACATATATACCTATGCCACCCGCACTCCCTTATAATTTCTTATTTTTTTTCTTTTTCCGTTGCCACGTTTAGTTGCTGGCTCAGTATCTACAGTTGCAATGATTACGGCCTGCTAACTGTTGTCGGAGATGAATTTGGTGGTTCTCTGTTGGTCTGAGGTCTAGAGGGCTACAGCCTGAGGATGGTCTTATGCAGGGATGTAGGTACTCCCTCTTCAGCTGGAACTGCTTGTGGTGGTACGGCCAATGATAGAGGGCAGATGGAGTGTCTGAGAATTAATTCCCAGGGTGCCTTCCTGCCACTTCACCTTCATGACTGTCATCATGGCACCCCAAGACTGTGTGAGGAGAAGGCACGCTTGGACTGAAGTCCAGGGGCATTATCCTGATCTCACTTAGCCATTGTTGCCCTGCATCCAAACTCAGCATGATGGAATGCAGGTCTGAATACATATCTGACAGCCACTGAGCACGCTGCCAAACCATGTCTTGCATGGTAGTTCTGACCTCCCCAAGGGAGATGCCAACCCTGAGGTACAAAAGTCATTACTGTATGGATAAAGTGGACTGATTCTTCCAGCCTTCAGTCAAGTCTGTGCATGCCTGTGATATCTTTCTCTTCTGTCGCCCTGACTGTTTGTGCACTTCTATCAGGTTTCTTATGGACAAGCTTAGAGGCTGGTCATCTGCATGGACTCAGCAGGGTGTTCGTCACTAACAATCATTTGAGTGTCAAGGGCTTCAGCTATCATATCTTGCATCAACTGTGGACATATGTCTGTATGGTGCTTGCCAGGTTGTGACTCTCAATCTAATCTACAATGACTACCCATCCAGCTGAATGTCGTTACTATTGACAGTGCAGGCATCCTCAGATTTGCTGCTGGTGGTGGAAAATGGACTGGACTCGCTTAGCTTATTTTTCTTGGCCTTCACTCCCAAACCAGCATTAGAGAACAAAAAAGGATTAGCTTATGGTTAAAAATGCCTTTGCCCACCACATTTTATACTAGGTGCATTTTCTTGTATTATGCCACAGCATAAGACTGGATGCATCCTCATGGGACGTTGAGGATACGTGGGCCTGTCCATTCTATGCATTCTTGGTCACAGTCCCCCCGTTTCATTTCTGTAACTTCCTCCTAAGTTGGAGTGAGAATTTTGTGATTAGAGAATTGTCCTCCAGTTTTCTTTTTCTCTCTCACTGGTTGTGAGCTGTTTTCCCCTGCACATAAACAGAAGGGTTTAGAGTTATCCAAGGGGGCCTATCATTGGTAAATGAGCATGCATGTTACTACATGTGCCCTCCTGTGTCCACCCAAGTAAGTAATCCACACATGCATGCTATCCTGCAGCTGGTCACATTGCAAAGCATTAAATGGCTTCACATTCAATCCACTTTTCCCATCTGTTGCTGAAACCCACAAACCTAGATCCTGTCTGCCATCTCTCTGCACTTATATGTCCTTGTTGCCCTTGTGGCTGCTAATCTATTGTGCAGTGCACAGCAGATCTTTTGCTGTATTCCTGTACTACAGCCAGGCTCTACTGTGGGTCCCTGGGTCCGTGGCCACTGATATTTGCTGTTACCTCCATCCAGGCTGTCTTGGTCACGTGGGAGGGCTGCCTGTTGACATTCCTGCCTCCTGCCTTTCTGCGATGGCCTTGAGAAGGACTACTGTCTATATGGGGTAGGGACTGGTAAAAGATCCAAAATTGAGAAAGTGAAGAAAGACATCAGCAGCATGAAAAAAAAGCAAGGAGCCGGATGAAGAGAGTGTATATGCAGCTGCAAAAGCAAATGTCGAACAGGGCTTCTGGCTGGCGGGAAATAAATTTCTGTCCAGGTACCATTAATGAATGGCATCAGTGCTTTTAGTCCCATGAGGGAATGGTAGGGGCATTGACTTTTGGCTCACTCTGGTGCTCATGCATGCATATCGGATTAGCTGACCATTGAGTGTTGCTTTCTTTCAATCCTGCTGCCAAACAGAATGTAAGGTTCTGCTTATGTTACATATAATGATGGTATGATAGTTAATAATATATATCACACAGAAGTAATTTTTGCTAGGTACTTTATGCTGACAGGTTAATCAATCAATTGATATCATGCGACATTTGCTGACCTTCCTTAGTGGCAGCAGGAGACGTTGAGTTAGTTTAGAAAACCTTTTAAGTGGTGGTGATCTGTACATGGAGAAAGCAAAGATTATCTCTGTCTTCACTTCAGTCTATGATTAATTATGTATTTTTTGGCATGGCAGGACTAAAATATAAAGAGAGATTGGATTGGGTAGGACTGTATTCCCCAGAGTTTAGAAGAAGGAAGGGGGATCTCATATAAGCCTATAAAATTCAAATAGCACTAGCCAAGATAAACACTGGAAGTATGTTCCTGATGACTGAGGAGTCCAAAACCAGGGGTCACAGTTGGAAGATTTGGGATAGGCTATTTAAAGCTGAGATGAGGAGAAATTTCTTCACCCAGAGAGTGGTGAGCCTTTGGAATTCTCTGCACAAAAAGTGGTCAAGGCAAAAACATTGAATGTATTCAAGAAGGAATTAGATATGGTTCTTAGGAATAAAGGGATCAATAGAAATTGGGAGAAAGCAGCAACAGAGTATTGACTCGGATGGTCAGCCCATTATCAGATTGAATGGTGGAACAGGATTAATGGGCCAAATGCCCCACTCCTGCTCCTGTCTTCTACCTTTATATTGTTATAAGACAAAGCAGAATATCTCTAAATACAGACTAACCCCATAAATAGGCACAGTCAATTGACAACTAGATAATCCTTTTATACAAATCATCCTTCTATTCTAGCCCTCAGGCCTATTGAAGAGGAAGTCTCTGTGTGTGTAGAAAGAGAAAAATAACACCCATATGTCACCATGATAGTGCCTGATACAGATGACTTAGTGATCAAACCATAGGACGATAAGACATTTAGCCCATCAAGTCTGCTCCACCATTCAATGAGATCATGGCTGATCTGATAACCTTCAACTCCACTTTCCTGCCTTTCCCCCCAACTCCTGATTCCTTTATGGATTAAAAACCTGTATTTCAACTGTGAATACACTTGATAACTTTCTCTGAGGAAGAATTCCATAGACTATGCCGTCTGGTCTAAGACTCTTCCACAAGGGGAAACAACCTCACAGCATCTACCCTGTGAAGTCCCCAAAGAATGTTGTATGTTTCAGGAGGGTTGCCTCTCATTCTTCTAAGTTTCAATGGGTATAAAACCAACTTAAGGCCAAACTGTCTTCACAAGAGTCCCTCCATACTTGGCATTAGACTAGTGAACCTTCTCTGGACTGTCTGCAATGCCAGTACCTCTTTCCTTTGATAAGGGGCTCAAACTGTTCACAGTATTCCAGTTTGGGCTGACTGGTGCCTAGTATAGTTTTGGCAAAGCCTCCCTACTTTTTTGCTGTGGTCTCTTTGAGTGCCCTATTACCTGCCTAATTGGATGCTAGCTTTTTGTGAATCATGGGCAAAACCTTCCAAATATCTCTATTATATAGCTTTCTGCAGTCTTTCTGTATTTAAATAATACTCAGCTCCTCTATTCTTCCTGCCAAAGTACAAAACCTCAAACTTCCCTGCATTGTATTCCATCTGCAAAGTACTTGCCCAGTCCTTAACCTGTCAATAACCTGTGTCATCTACGCGACTTATGTTCCCACCTATTGTTTTTCATCTGCACACTTGGCTGTCATATATTCATTTCCCTCATCCAAGTTGTTAATGTATATTGTAAATAATTGCAGTCCCAGTACTGACCCCTGTAGCACTCCACGAGTTACAGGTTATCATTCTGAAAATGCCCCCCTTATCCCAACTATCTGTCTTTTATTAGTTAGCCGATTCTCTACCAATGCTAATATATTGCCTCCAGCACCATAGGCTCATTGCCTACAATGTGGTACATTATCAAACACATGCAGAAAATCCAAATATATTACATCCACTGCTTCACCTTTATCTATCCTGTTTGTTAACTCCTTAAAGAATTCTAATAAATTGGTAAGACATGATTTCTTCTTCACGAAGCCATGCTGTCTCTGCTTAATCAAATTATTCATTTTTAAATGTTTAACTATTACATCCTTTATAACAGACTCTTAACATTTTCCCAATAATGGACATTAAGCTTACTGGCCTACAGTTATCTGTTTTTGTTATCTCCTTCACTTTTTAAGTAAGGGTGTTAAATTGGCAGCTTTCCAATCCACTGGGGCTTTTCCAAAATCTAAGGATTTCTGGAAGAATATCAGTGCATGCACTACCTCTGTCGCTACTTCCTTTGCTACCCTGGTTTGCCTGGATCCCTCTTACCTGGATGGGTGCAACTCCAAAAACACTCAAGAAGCTTGATATTATCCAGGAGAAAGCAGCTGGCTTGATTGGCACCACATCCACAAGCACCTACTCCTTCTGCCACCAATGCTCAGTTGTATCATTGTGTCCTACCTACAAGATGCCCATAGAAATTTACCAAAGATCCATAGATTGCATCTTCCAAACCCATGACCACTTCCTTGAAGGACAAGGGCAGTAGATGCATGGGAACATTACCATCTGCATGTTCCCCTCCAAGCCACATACCATCCTGAGTTCCTTCACTGTCACTAGGTGAAAATTCTGAAATTCTCTCCCTGTGGGCATTGTCGGTCAACCTACAGCATATGGACTGCAATATTTCAAGAAGGACCTAAAACGTTAACTCTGATTTTTTTTCTTCATGAATGCTGTCAGACTTGCTGAGTTTTTCTGTAGTAACCTCTGTTTTTGTCCCTGCTACTTTACTTCATTTCACCTTATGAATATCCATTGGGCCCCACACCTCAAGAAGGACATACTAGCCCTGGAGCATGTCCAGCGGAGATTCACATGGATGATCCCTGGAATGGTAGGTTTAACATATGATGAATGGCTAAGGATCCTGGGGTTGTACTCATTAGAGTTTAGAAGGTTGAGGGGAGATCTAATAGAAACTTACAAGATAATGTATGGTTTAGAAGGGGTGGACGCTAGGAAGTTGTTTCCGTTAGGCGGGGAGACTAGGACCCGTGGGCACAGCCTTAAAATTAGAGGGGTAAATTTAAAACTGAAATGAGACGACATTTCTTCAGCCAGTGAGTGGTGGGCTTGTGGAATTCATTGCCGCAGAGTGCAGTGGAGGCTGGGACGTTGGATGCCTTCAAGGCAGAGATCGACAAATTCTTGATCTCAAAAGGAATCAAGGGCTACGGGGAGAGTGCAGGGAAGTGGTGTTGAAATGTCCATCAGTCATGATTTAAATGGCGGAGTGGACTTGATGGGCTGAATGGCCTTACTTCCACTCCTATGTCTTATGGTCTTATGGTCTTATGGTCTTATATTAATCACTTCAGCCACTCTATGTATATCTAAATTATACATTCTCACCACTCAGTGAAGAAATTCCTACTTTGTTCCTTATTTGACTTATTAATGACGATCTTACATTAGTGGTCCCTTTTTTCAGATGCCCACAAGTGAAAACATTTATGTCTAACCTATTGATCCCTTTCAAACTTCAAAGACCTACTATGTAACCACTCAGTTTTTTTTCATAGAATAAGGAACTCCATCATGTTTAATCTTTTCTGAAAGTTGTATCTACTTAATTCTGGATTCATTGTTAAGTATTTTCTCCAGTGATCCTATGTCCTTTCTTTTATTGGTAAACCAGATTGTCGAAGAATTTTTTGCTTTGGTAAAACAGTAAAACAGTTTAATCCTTGTTTCAAAATTAACTGAACATTTTAAGAGCAAGAAGATATTCATGATTGAATGATTTATCACGTTATTTTCTGTGAACTTTCTGTGTTTTATTTGTATCATACTGTCCACTCCATTGTCAGGGCCATTTTCAACACAGAACAAATTATGAGAAATCTGTTTTTTTTCTCTATTGTGGTTTTGTTGAGAAATCAAATCGTTGGCCTGCTCTCAAGTCTCTGTTAATACTGCTCTTCATATTGTTGATGGGGTATCAACTGAAAGGCAGGTTATTGACTTATTTAAATTGATCTCTTCTTTGGAGCAAGGCATGATATTTACTCAATAGCATGCAGATCAAATGTACATCTCATTTTTTTGTGGTTTAATGATTTGAGGTTCCAAATGGCGGAAATGTCAGAATAGTTATTTTAACTGTGACATATTGACACTGAGTTGTAAATATGATTGGTTGGATTCGAAACGTTATCTCTGTTACTTTCTTCAATGATGCTGCCAGACCTGTTGCTCCACTTTCTGCTAGTATTACATATTGACTGGAAGTTCACACTGGCAAACTGCTGCTAGACCTCAGAACAGTAGAGGAATTTCACATCTAACCTTTACAGTCAATATCAGTGCAGTCCTAAAGCCAATTGATGCTATCTTAATGCAGTTGGCATGAGATAATTAATTCAGTATCATTCTAAGCAAAAGCCTAAAATTAGTTTAGCTGCATAAGTGCATCTGTAACTGGACATAGTGCAGTACATATTCAAATCAATATAGTTAAATTGTTCCATTTATTGGAAACATTTGCAAGACTAAATAAAACATAAGCTCAGTTGCTGTTTTAACGATCTTAAGCACATGTTCAACCAATTGGTTGTGCACAACGCTGTTTAATTAATCTTATTAATGCTTTTGTGTGTTAAAATCATAAACTACGATTGGTGATTAAACAAGCTTTCCAGCTTTAAACTTCCAGGGCAGAGATCTCAAACCACAACAATTTCACTGTAGGAGTTGAGTGGTGGGTTTGAGAATGTAGAGAATTTGACAGGAATCCTAACAAAAGAGACCCTTTGATTAGATCAGAATGGCTTTTGTTTCTTCTCTCTGCTTGAGCTTTGGATCTGTCAAACAAAATGTCTGGCATGGGGAATGTTGCACATTTGGCAGTTTTCCATTTTATTGAACTGTATCCTGCTTTCATGCAGACAATTGGCAAAGACTATATGGTTTTCAAATGCAGATTAACACATTGTGGGTGGATTGTGCTATGTATCCCATTGCTGATGCTCCAAACGCAACACACATATGGTATCAAAATTAGATTTTTTGACTGCTGCATGGAGATTTGGACATAAGACAGTCAAAAGAATAGCACCATGCCTTAAAACACAGACAGTCAACTAAAAAAAGCTTTATGGGCACCAGCTTCATGCATATCTTGCAATTAGATTTTTAAAAGTTGAATTATAGCCAAACTCACTGGAAGAAAGACTCCACTACAGACATCAGAGTGAATATTGTGACAAGCGTTTTTATGACTGATCTGGGAACTGAGGTCAGTTGCAGAATTGTTCAGCACATTGATAAGAGATTTTGACAAAAAAAGTCACACAACTTGTACAGGTTATATTAACTGATGCGTTCTCGGGCTAATATTTTTGTCAACATGGAGAAAACCATAGCTGTGATGAAAATGCTGGAAGAAGCTGGAAATGGCAAGACCAAACCTGATATCTCTCATTGTCATGGGGACAGTCCTGATGATGGATTGTGGTTCACCCATACATAGGCTTTGGAGGCAGCTGGTCTCCCTAGAAGCAGCTGGCCACTTAAATAATCAGATGGCTCCACGGACACCAGATTTTGGAGTTCGAGGTATCTGGGACGTGGAGTATAGAGATTAGTCTGGGAGAGAGAAGGTTTGTTTTCAGTGCATTTCTTTTGGGTAGTCCTGCGTATGGCCTGAATTCACCTGACAGATTGGGGTCAAAGATTTTTTCGGGGTGGAGTGAAGGAGTATCCTTTGGCAGGGGATATATTATGTGCCCTTTGGGATACTTAACATTGGAGAGAAATGTGTGTAAAAGGTACAAAAGCCCTTTAGAATTGTTCATCTTGTAAAGAGCTATAAATAAGTGTTTAGAAATATTAGTCTGGTTTTATGAATAGAGTGCTTTTCTCAATATAGTGTAGCCTGTAATATGAATCTCCAGGTAATCAACCATATTTTTCTTTTGTGTGCATGGACACTTGTGGATACTCAATGAATTAGCATGGCAGGTTGAAATGATAGGGGTATAGGTACTAAATTGGTATAGGAATATGAAGGTCTGTGGGACTGGATGGGGGCACAAGGTTGCGTGGAATGATATGGGTGGGGATCTGGTCCTGAGACCCTTTGCTACATTTAAGGTGTTCTTTGATGAAAATAAAGGTACCACGTAAGATTGCAAAAAGGCATGCTGCTTACTTGCCATGCTGTCTGTCAATGTGTGTAGCCATGGAGGGCGGGTTTAAAATACCATTGTTTGTCTGGGTGTAGAATGGTAGAACAGAGCTGATGTCAGAGTTTATTCCAGGATGCCCTGGTGGCACATTCTCATGGCTATGGTGAATGGCAGAATCATGCTAACTTCATATTTGGGGTAGGTTTGGTAATTAATGTGGCAAATTTAGGATAGTAGCATGAGAAAATGCAATGGTACCCTCCATGAAAAGGACATAGCCAAAACTTGGTGGGATTCAGCCCTATAAGGTTTGAACAAGTTTTTGTTCATCTGAACCAATAGCTCCTTGCATGGCTTGGCGCATTTATTACATATTGCTTCTGTGAAGTGTCTTGGGATATCTCATTGCATTGATGGATAGATGCTTGATTTAGAATCATGATTTAGAAGGGATCTTGAATTGGCACCAGACCCATACGTAGATCCATGTGAAGACCCAGATCCATTTTTATTTTATTCTGCCTCGGTGCCAAATTCAGATTTAAATCTTTGTTTATCAGGTTTCTATCCTAATGCACTCTTTTGTGGAGGCTTTATTTAGAAGGTATTTGAGCATGTGTTACTTGGTTATTAATTTAAATGTTGGCAGTTTGTCCTGAAGATGTAATCAAGTTGATGCTGAAGATTTGCTTAATAAATGTAATTATTTGCTCCCTTGCTGTACGATTTAGTGGATCTATGGGTTGTTTTCCTCAAAATGGTCTAACACGTAAGTGTAGAAAGTTCCAAATTTTGTTAACATTAGGAAATTTTCTCCAGTGATATTTTCAGGTTTTGAGAAGTCCATGTGTATTATTTTGCTCTTCTTAGCCCCAGTAATTTCAGACTGGCTAAAAAACCTGTTTCTACACAAATGTAATGAAGACACTTGAGCTGTAAAATATCTCAACCATGTTTCTTGTTCATCCTTTGATGCAAAGATAAACACGTTCATTATCTACAGTGGTTGGTTCGGTTCCACTTGGTATGAAGATGAGAACTAAGGCTGATCTATACCCAGACAGTTCTGTTGCAAATAAGTCAGGATATCACAGGCAGTTGAGTTTTAACATGTAGTTTCTTAAGAAATTCTTCTGCTTGTGTTTTCTGTCTGCCTCTGATTTGTGCTTGCTTTGAAAGCAGGCCAAATGATTTTTATTTGGTTATGCCAAATGCAGTAATCCTGGGTGAGCTTTCCCCAGGATTCAAAATCAATTTTAATAAAACTATGAAGTAACGATTTGGTGCCCTTGTAGTACTTCTTTTGAGATAATGGGAACTGCAGATGCTGGAGAATCCAAGATAATAAAGTGTGAAGCTGGATGAACACAGCAGGCCAAGCAGCATCTCAGGAGTACAAAAGCTGACATTTCGGGCCAAGACCCTTCATCAGAGAAGGGGATGGAGTGAGGGTTCTGGAATAAATAGGGAGAAAGGGGGAGGCGGACCGAAGATGGAGAGAAAAGAAGATAGGTGGAGAGGAGAGTATAGGTGGGGAGGTAGGAAGGGGATAGTTCAATCCAGGAAGACGGACAGGTCAAGGAGGTGGGATGGGGTTAGTAGGTAGGAAATGGAGGTGCGGCTTGGGGTGGGAGGAAGGGATGGGTGAGAGGAAGAACAGGTTAGGGAGGCAGAGACAGGTTGGACTGGTTTTGGGATGCAGTGGGGGGAGGGGATGAGCTGGGCTGGTTGTGTGATGCAGTGGGGGTAGGGGATGAACTGGGCTGGTTTTGGGATGCATTGGGGGAAGGGGAGATTTTGAAGCTGGTGAAGTCCACATTGATACCATTGGGCTGCAGGGTTCCCACATTGTGCCACAATGATGCCACCCGAAGGTTGCAGGAACAGCAACTCATATTCCGTTTGGGAACCCTGCAGCCCAATATCGCCCCACTGCATCACACAACCAGCCCAGCTCATCCCCTCCCCCCACTGCATCCCAAAACCAGCCCAGCCTGTCCCTGCCTCCCTAACCTGTTCTTCCTCTCACCCATGCCTTCCTCCCACCCCAAGCCGCACCTCCGTTTCCGACCTACTAACCGCATCACACCTCCTTGACCTGTCCGTCTTCCCTGGACTGACCTATCCCCTCCCTACCTCCCCACCTATACTCTCCTCTCCACCAATCTTCTTTTCTCTCCATCTTTGGTCCGCCTCCCCCTCTCTCCATATTTATTTCAGAACCCTAACCCCATCCCCCTCTCTGATGAAGGGTCTAGGCCCGAAACGTCAGCTTTTGTCCTCCTGAGATGCTGCTTGGCCTGCTGTGTTCATCCAGCTTCAGACTTTATTATCTTAGTACTTCTTTTGATTTCATTGAGACCACACCCCAGACTCAAGTTCTCCATAAGCACATATCAGGTGTTTTCATACAGCACACAAGTAGAGCTATTTCCCTACACTGCTTGTATCAGTTTGAGGCTGTCAGTTTATGTTGTTACATTATAAGAACTAGGAGTTAGGACTAGGCAATTCAACCTGTCAAGCCTGCTCTCCCATTTGATACAATTGTGGCTGATTTCATCTCAACTTTAACTCCACTTTCCTGAAGCTCTCTGTAAGTTTTCAACCCGTTATTAATTAAAAATCTGTGTATCTCTTCTTTAAAGTTGCTCAGTGCCCCAGCACCCGTAACATCACTATCCCCTGAGGTAGTGAATTTCACTAATGTCACTAATCCTTTGTTAATCTCTTTGGGATTTCCAGCAAGCCATCCTCTCGTTCTGCCGTGAGTAACGAAGCAAAATAATGGCCCAGCATACCTCCCATTTCTGCATGGTCGGTGACAATATCCTCACTCTCAACCTTCAGCGGACCAAATGGAATTGAAAGGAAATAAATAAAGTCAGTACCTTATATTGCATCATGTTTCTCAAAGTGTATTTTCGGCATCTGATGCTATGTTGGTGAATCATTTGTGTGATTGGTAAATATTATCAATGTTCATACCCAGTTTGAGAAAAGAAGTTTATTTCTGTTCAATTTGTGTACTTGAATTCAATGAGTTCTTGTTACTCCGCATGCTGTTCATTGGAGCAGACAAATTTGAGTAGTTTAAACCAGGGGACTACCCTTAGAGTGCGCTTGCTTTTAACACATGGTTATCATTATGATCAAAGGCTTCCTCTTGCAGTCTCTGATGATTATTTCCTACATTGTCAGTGCATAATGGTGACTGAAGAAACAATGGGCTGTGATCAGGCTGAAATAGATCAATCACGCTGACCCCTATATTACTTTCCCTGGAGTTAACTTCCCTTTTAAAGAACTCTTTTTACTGAATCACATGAACTTTTGTTCACCTTTTAGTTTTTGTTTGATAATGGGATTAGGTTTTGATTTAGATAAATGAGAATTTTCTTTTAGAAATCTCATAGTTTTTCAAGAGTTTGATTTTTATTCAATGCTCGCCTCATAATAACTGGGCATTTTACAGACTAACAAAAATATGTTATAAACCAATGGACTTTACGGGGAATTTTTTTTCACTGTACTCTTTGTAATTAACTCATAAGTAAGAATGGGTTTCTAATTTGAAGAAGTTAGGAATCTCAAAGATCTCTTCTGACTAAAATAGAGGAAATCTCACTCACCCTGACAATGCTTTTAGAAGTACACTTCTGCGACTTTGGTATCAAACTGAATTTTGGATGCTGATGTTGGCATGTAATTCCAGAGACCCCAATGTCTTAAGCCTGAAGTCATCAAATTGTCTTAAGCCAAAACGCCTAGTGGTGATCCTAACTCATTCATGAGTAGTATATTAGATCTAAGTTTTTTTTTATTCATTCACAAGATAAGAGTGTCACTGACCAGGTCAGCATTTATTGCCTGTCCTTAATTGCCCAGAGGACAGTTAAAAGTTAACAACATTGCTGTGGGCCTGGAATCACATGTAGGCCAGACCATGTAAGGATAACAGCGATGAGGTTTTGTTTTCTGTCATGGGTTCTGTGACTTTGTAACTCAGTGCTTCAGAAGACGGTAGAGGCAGGACAATTACATATTTTTAAGGCAGCGATAGATTCTTGTTAGGCAAGGGAATCAAAAGTTATTGGAATAGATGGGAATGTGGAATTTCAAACACAAGCAGTTCAGCTGTGATCTTATTGAATAGTGGACCAGGCCTGAGGGTTTGAATGATATACTCTTGCTCCTGTTTGGATGTTTGTATCTTTGTAAAGTGCTGGAAAAACTCAGCAGGACATCAGGCAGCATCCAAGGAGAATGAATAAGTCTTAATGTTTCATTTCTGACCTTCTGTTGAAATGTAATCTTACCATCTAATATAAATGGGACAGTAGCAGCACCATAATCCTATGTTGTTTTGTCTTCTGCAATCTTAATAGCAGCAGGAAGTTCAGGTAGGAGACTATTCTAATAGGTAAACTGATGTTCTGTGAAGTACATGAGACCCTGATTGCACTTTAGAAGTAAAAATGAGCATTTTAACAATGAGCATTTAGACGCTGCAGTAACCCTTTTATCACATTTTATTTTTGTGGACCTGAAAAATCCAGGAGATTACTGCTGCCCTCATAAAAATACTCTGGCCCTCTGCTGTCCCTTATTTCTCCCAATTCTTGGATTGTTCACCATCACTGCACAGAAACTGACCAACCGAAACAAAACCAAGCCCACTGTTCAAATCAAATAATTTCATTCTCTTTGACCATTTTTGCATGGCTACGTGCTAGCTTAGTTAAAACATATTAAGTTCGAGGTTGATAGATTCTGGCTAAGTATATTAAGGTATGTGGAAACAAGGCATACAATTGAAGTTAGGTCAACTATCTCATTGAATGGCAAAATAAACTTGAGGAGCTGAACAGAGTACTTCTGTTTGTATTTTGTATGTTCCCAAAGAATTATTGAACTTGCAACTTGCTCAAGTTGATTGAGAAAAGAAATTGAATTCTCAGGATTAAGTATGAAGTAAGATTCCATTCATTGCTCCAGAACACAAGCTTTACCTCGAATAATTTAAATGAAAGATGTGTTAGAATACTGGAAACATAGAGCCATGCTGTTGCTTGACATCACCTTTCACATTAACAGTTAAACGATAGCGAAACAACCTGCAATATGCTTTGTCTTTGGCCTTAATCAAATTATTTCAATAGGATTAATCTGAAACTATATTAAACATTAACTTTTATTCAGAGAATAAGCTGTGTCGATTGCAGGAATATGCTATATTTTAATACTAATAGTAGAACTCGCATTTCTTATTTTTGGTAATTATTTTTAATGTGCTCGTGTTGGAAATAAACTGCCAGTAGGAGCACCAAATCAAATCTTCGAGCTGTGTTTGCAGGACTGCTGCTCATTGGATGCTTGCTTGAAGAAATGTGTTGGAAGGGTGATGATTGTGGAGGGGAAAATACGTACAAATCACTCTGGGATACATTAACATTTCCAAAAGTGAAATTTTCTGTAGGGCTAACTGTAGCACACATGGAGGTGAAAAATAAAAAAAAAGTGAGAAATCTGATTCCAGTTTTTAGGCTAAATGTAATTCTTTGAAAACTTTTTGGAGCTCCCCGTTCTTCAATAAAACGTACCTGTAGATTGGATAAAGACTAGGGAAACTTCTGTTTTTGTTCCTGCAGAACAGTTTTTGCAGGGCCATTACATGTTACATCAATAAAATAAATGACTCCTTCTCAAATTGAGATCCCTGCTGTTTTCACCCCAGTATGGATTGTTAATGTTTACAAGATGTGGATATTTTTTCTTTTGTGAAGTCTGATTATGCCTGTCGAATATTGAGGTATCTGATTTCAGTGGTTTTTACATGGTTCCATTTGTCAGGCATCAAAGTTCACTTGGTGTACCAGAACCTCGATAGCAATTCCAAAGAAAATACTCTTGGAAAAAAAGTGACTGGAAAATCTAGTCGACTCCTTTGTTCTCAGACTGAAATCTCTTGCCTAAAACTTTCTGCTTCCCCACTTGTTTTATTGGTCTTTGTAAAGATATTGGCCTTTGCATTCATTAGAGCACGTACAATGTTTTAACTGCAGGGCAACTAAAGCCCACACAGCCTCCATTTCAGCAGCAAAAGCAGGTAGCAGGCAGGACTTTGATAACAAGCTGCTCGGGTAAGTACTTTTTTTTATTTTTAAGGCCAGAGAGCGCAGCACTGATTTTTTGTCCCAGTAAATGTACTTTGTATCTCTCTTTTCCCGTTTCTGAATTACTGGGGCAGTTTTTTTGAGGCTTCATATGGTATCTTAACCACTGCAAATTTTGGTTGGCATCAAGTGTGTATTAGCATGTAAGTGAGACCTTGGGATCAATATTTCCCAGACATCACAATATGCTGTTGGATGATGGTGAATCCAGCTTGTCTCTTTCTGTTATCCACACTCTCAACTCCTGTTCCAAGGTGAAATCAGGGCTTAAGTGTTAGTAGAAGCTAACAGAACATGACTTGCTGTCTATTGTTATCTGTACTCTTTGAGTTGATTGAATTAGACATTCCCATATTACACATATGACATACTTCTTGGTCACAGATGATTTTCTGTAAATATTTAATGCTGAATATTTGGAGATAACAAGAACTGCAGATGCTGGAGTCAGAGTCAATATTGTGTGGAGCAGGAGGAACACAGCAGGCCAGGCAGCATCAGAGTGGCAGGAAAGCTAATGCTTCGGGTCAGGACCCTTCGTCAGGACTGAATGCTGAATATTTCTAAGTCAAGGAAAGAAAGTCTAACATACAAAAGTGAAAGTAAAATCTTTTTATTGTTTGGTTATTCTGATACTTTTCTGTCTGGTGCAAGAGGCTACTGCCACCAACAAGCTGCTCATACTTGTGAACTGACTTTGCAGAGAAGGAACTTAACACTTATGTAACAGTTTTCAAAACCAAGGCATCTGCTGCGCATAATCACTGTTGTAATGTATGGCAAATGTGGCTGCAAGTCCTACAGTCTATCATGAAATAAACTTGGAAATGCAGTGGTGGCAGGTTCAGTTGAGGCATTCAAGATGGCATTGGATGGTTATTTGGATAGTAACGTATGCAGGGATCTGGGAAAAGACAAGAGTGACACTAGGTAATGGAACCAGTCCAGGCTGAATAGCCTCCTTCTGCACTGTAACAATCCTGTGATTCTGTGAAGCGGCCAGATGATTTGCACTGGGGCTATTGGTTGAAGCATAACTGTTAGCCAAGGTACTGGGAAAATATCACTTCTCTTCTTTGAAAAATGCCATTGTGAAATCTTTCATACTTGCTCACTTACAGGATGGTAGCTGTAATGCTGCAGGTTTAGTTTTATTCCTGTGCTTGGGGAAGCAGTTATACCTTAATTTTGAATTTAACAAACAATTCTATGGCTTTGGTTGACTTGGGTGGAATTTTCGGATCTTGCTGGCTGTGTGGCAGGAAGAGACATTTGAGTGGAATGGTAGCATACCTATACACTTCTGCCTTTCTGCCTAGACCTGAATTAAGTTCTGGTTAGCAAGGCCCATGGTTGACCTTCCTCTCCTCCCACCAATTGAGGCCATTATTTGGCCGATTAAGGACCAGTTTAGAGATGCATTCCACTGCCACTGGAGTCGGCTCAGCTGTAAGTAGGCCTTTGGCCTTGTGGTGTTCACAGCCATTGAAAACGTGCAGCCAGCTTGTTAGCTCAGGGGAGAGAATGTTTCTGTAAATAAAAGGCACTCGGTGCCTGCATAAGGAATTAAACATCAGGAAAGGTAGATGTTGCGGACACTGACAAGCAACCCATGTCTTCGCTTTTGATTCACCTCTCTCCCTATGACCTTCAATTACTGAAACCTGTCCCCCACGTTACCTACTTGTGGCCTGAGTTGCTGTGTGATCTTGGGACTCTATATTCTATTCTGCAGCCATGGCCTTGTCAGTAGCATTGCTGAGCACAAGATTAACTTGAACGGTGGGACTTCAGTCCCGGTGTTGTGATTTCAGGCAATGCTGCCCAATGACTTCGATTCTGCTTGATTTGGCTTGTGAATCAGTGGGCCACCCTGAACAGAACTTTTGCAGGTTCTCTTCCCTGAAGCAAGAATGAGATTCTGCTCTTACTGTGAACAGTTGCGATGTTACCAGCATCAAGCTTTCAGGGCAGAAGTTCAGTATGCTGGTGATAATCTGAATTTGATGACCAAATTCTGCCAAACAGAATCCTGGTTCACTTTAGGTTTAGAGCATTTCCTGTGTTTTGTGGCCCATGAGGCAGACAAAGCAAGTGCTTATGTTAGTTTCCTCAGCTAGCTTTTCTTGGAACAACCAGTCACTAGTGGTTTTATCTTCAGGGTAACCATTCCATCAAACATGGCTGACTAGGACATGCCCCCAGTTAGCTTTCCATTGGCATATTCAAAGAAATGCATGGCTGCATTTTAAATGCACCTTCTTTAGTCATTAAGTTTTGTTGTGGGGCACAAACCTGGAGCTTCTGATTCAGAGGCAGGGACGATGGCACTTTGCCTCAAGACCTCTGAAGCAGCTCAAAATAAAATTGAAAGATTGAGTAATCCCTCAGCACTAAAGCAAAAGGTTTAATAATGTGATCGAGTCTTTAGAGTGGAGCTTGAATTCGCAACCTCTGTTGAAGTAGCAAGAGCACTTACGTTGAATTGAGGCTAACATACTGTGCAAAAGTATCCGATAATGTAAAAGCTGAAAAAGCTATGGATGCTGTAAATCAGAAACAAAAATAGAAATTGCTGGAAAAGCTCAGCTGGTCTGGCAGCATCTGTGGAGAAAAATCAGAATTAACGTTTCAGGTCTGGTGAGTACCGAGGAAGGGTCACTCGACCCAAAACACTAATTCCAGATTTATGTCTGCAGATGCCAGACATGCTGAGCTTTTCCAGAAATTTCTGTTTTTGTATCTGATAAGGTAGCACTCCTGGGATGAAAAATGGACTGCTTATGCTGAGGAGTTATTGGTACAAAATATTTTTTACTTAGTTGATCTTTCCCAGCTAGACAATTAACAATGATAGACCCTGTAACCCAGGTATTGAACAGTGAATCAGAAGTTAAAGAGAGTGCAACCATTGCAGGATTTTTCTGGTTACCTGATTCTATTCTCCTCAGCAGCACTGGAACAAGTTAAACAATACATTATAGCTTCAGCATCCTATCAACCAGCAGCACTGGAACAAGTTAAACAATACATTATAGCTTCAGCATCCTATCAACCCTGAACTTGTTTGACTCATATCCTTTACATTCTAAAAAAAGACCCTGCTGTCACCCTTGTAAAGTTGCTTGTTGCTATACCTCCTGTAGCCTGTCTGGAGCTGAAACACTCTTTCAAGCATTTGTCACCTCCAGTGTTCTCTCCCCGACCATGTTCCATAAATCTCAGCTCGTCGAAACTATTCCACACATAAACTACCTGCAGTAAGCGTGGCTCATTTATCACTGCCCTGCTGGTAAAGCACAATGAGCTTAGCTTCAACATTTTTATCCTTGTGTTTCAGTCCCTTAATGATTTCACCCTTTGTAAAACTGTAATCAAAACTGAAAACATGACAAATTTTCGTCTCAGTGACCCAGGGCTGGAGACGAGAATACTGACCTGGATACCCTTACCTAATTGCTCTCCTGTGACTGCTTCTTAGCGTTTTTATATATGTAGAATGAGGTTGAAATGAACAAGTTGAAATGTTTTAGATTCAGTCGTCAAACAGTGTGCCAATAGTGTCCTTGCTTATGGAAAAAACATAAAGAAGGAAAATGCTGTTTTTGCCCTGTTTATCCTTTTAGATTCTTTGATGTTTTATTTAAAAAAACTTTTAAAAAGAATGTGAACTGCTTTGCATTTGGCTGTTATTAACTTGAATCAGTTGTGTTCTTTCTGATTTAGTTTGCTGCACATTTTCATGAATTTTTATTATGTTTATCTGAATGTTGCTTTGACTTCCTTATAATTCAAATTTTCAAAAGTCATTGAAGAATGTACCAAATGTGTACAAAGTTTACAATTGAATAGAAGCACTGTTGTCTACTAAAATTAAAAGAGCAAAGTCCATCTGATAAAGAATTCAGTAAAAAGTACAAAAACCAAAAGAACGGCAGATGCTGTAAATCAGGAACAAAAACTGAGGTTGTTGGAAAAGCTCAGCGGGTCTGGCAGCATCTGTGAAGAAAAAAATCAGAGTTAATGTTTCGGGTCTGGTGACCCTCCCTTCCCAGACCCGAAACATTAACTCTGGCTATTTTCTTCACAGATACTACCAGATCTGCTGAGCATTTACAACAATTCCTGTTTTTGTCAGTAAAACGTATCTTTTGTTTCCTAAATGGAGAAAGCACAACTTTGGAATGGTAATGGAAATATAGTAAAATAATGGGCAATTATGTACCTGAAAGTAAACAGTATTGAAAGTGGGAATTTACTGATTGAAATTCCACTCCCCAATGGCTAGCTTATCAGCCAGTGGCTAATGCCTTCAGTTTATTATTGATTACATCTACTGCTAACATTTTCAACTTAAAATAAAGTGACAATAAAAATCGTTTACAAAATGTTTCTGCTGGGAAGTTATGGTGTGGAATAGCGTAATACCATAAAGGGCACATAAAGATCTAACAACCTGATGTATATCCGTTCTGTATATATGCATGCATGTGGCTTTATTTCAAAGCAAAAGCTTTATTTTTCTCTGATATGTCTCACTTCTTGAACACATTGATCCTTTCCTGGTTTGTATTGTTCTTGTTGATTTCTGGTACCTTAGCTAAATGACTCTTCTTTGTATGTGAATTCAAACACAAAAAAAATCCCGAGGACGCCCAGCCATAAAGAACAAGCTCAACCAAGTTAGATAGGCAATAGATCTTCACTGTGCATTAGCAGTAAAATAGGTTGTAGTGAATTTCATGGAAATAAAAATCAAGAGTATGTAATATGGAAAACTGACTTGCTAACACCTGTTTTAAACGAACACACAAAGATCAATCCTGTTGTACTCGCAACCAGAGGGCAGACACATTCATTTTCAGCAGCAAACACTGAACAATGACACAGAAACAGGACCAATGATGATTCTGTCCCTACCTCCTGAGTGAAACTGGTATTAGATATTGACTGATAAGTTGGCCGTTGGGAAACAGAATTCTAATAATTAATTAGAATAGATTCCCTACAGTGTGGAAACAGGCCCTTCAGCCCAACAACCCCACACCGCCCCTTGAAGCATCCCACCCAAACCCATCCCCCTATAACCCACACACCCCTGAACACTATGGGCAATTTAGCATGGCTGATCCACCTAGTCTGCACATCTTTGGACAGTGGGAGGAAACCCACGCAGACACAGGGAGAATGTGCAAACTCCACACAGACAGTCGCCTGAGGCTGGAATCGAACCCGGGTCCCTGGTGCTGTGAGGCTGCAGTGCTACCCACTGAGCCACCGTGCCGCCCCACGATAATTAAATTGCTAATTTCAATATTGTTTACTTTTAAGTATGTGACTATTAATTTTACTATATTGTTGGTGTTATTGTTTTACTTCCACTGTTTCACATTCCATGCAAGGTGTTCAGCATCACCCAACCTCAGTTAATCAGGATAGCAGGGAAGCTGACATTTTGGGCCTAGACCCTTCTTCAGAAATGGGGGAGAGGAAGATGGTTCTGAAATAAATAGGGAGAGAGAGAGAGGCGGTACGAAGATGAATAGAGGAGACAAGGCCTGCTGTGTTCATCCAGCTCCACACCTTGTTATCTCAGATTCTCCAACATCTGCAGTTCCTATTATCTCTGATACAATTTTAACCTCACTGCGAAGCCTCTTCTAAGGATGGCTCACCTGAAGAAGTTACGCTCCTCCCTCCGAACAATCCTCAGGGGATCTCTCTCCCACTGCAACTCTGTCTCCTCTCTCCATCTTCGATCCGCCTCCCCATCTCTCCCTATTTATTTCAGAACCCTCTTCCCCTCCCCCATTTCTGATGAAGGGTCTAGGTCCGAAACGTCAGCTTTCCTGCTCCTAATATGCTGCTCGGCCTGCTGTGTTCATCCAGATCCATACCTTGTTATCTCGGATTCTCCAGCATCTGCTGTTCCTTTTATCTCTAATCAGGATAGCAGTTAGTGTTGGGGAGCCTGATGGATTTTCTTTTTACCAAGCCCCTTACTGCTCCCCTGTGGAGGTCATCTATATCAGTGCAAACTGGAGATAAAACATTAGATTTTACTGATGTGTGTAGGTACTTACATAGTGACATGATGCTGATGTTTACTTTGAGGCTGGCAACTTTATTAATTTAAAGCTGAAATAAAAACCTGAAGGTAAAATAACAAAGCAGTGTAAAAAATGTGTTTGTATTTTAAAAATGCAGTAAATATTGTAGAAATAAGGTTTGTTTGTAAGCTAAAGTATTTTTTAAAAACTGGTTGTCCCTGGAGATTAGAATTTTACTCAGTCTGCCAGTAACCTGAGGTTTGAAACTACCTTATCATTCAGTTTCTGAGAATTTGTTTGGAAGGATACTGTCTCCTGTTTTTGCAATGACTGAATAAGTGAAATAAAATGTGTTTGCAATTTTAGGCTGCTGCTCATCCTTTAGTCCAAAATGAATATGCTGCAAGCTGCCTTGGTTTTGCTGTATTAAAGTCATTTGTCAGCATCTGTTTCATTGAAGTTGTTAAAAATGAGAATGCAAGTTAGGGACTGATGATTACTGAACTACTTATAAAAACACTAGTCCTAAGTATGGTACTGAATTACCCGAGTTCTGTCCCCTAAATCTTTAAACACAGGAGGCATAATTGCAAAAAAAAAATTTGCTTCAATTTGATTTATTGTCAGTGAGCCTGGCAAGCCATTGCTCCACACACCTAGAAAGCTGTTGGCTGTTGGTTTGTTCGCCGAGCTTGGCAAATGAATTGCAAACGTTTACCTATATACAGGCGAGCACCAGAGGAATCACCCACCTACGCACTGATGATGTCTTCTCGACTGAAGACGAAACATTTGCAATTCATTTGCCAAGCGCGGCGAACAAACCAACAGCCAACCAATTTACCCGAGCTACCAATATTTCGCAATGTCTCTAACCTAAAAATCTGACAGTAAAATGCTGTACCTACCACCTACCATGAGAGTTCGCCTCCGCCATCCTGACAGCAGTGTACATACCACCCCATGCAGATGTGAAGAATGCCCTAGATGAGATTTATACCACCACAAACCCTCTGGAGACAAAATTCCTTGAGGCCCCATCCATTATGGCTGGTGATTTCAACCAAGCCAACCTCAAACATTCTGGACCATTGCTACACAACCATCAGAGACAGTACCCCTCCATCTCCCACCCATACTTCAAAAATCAGATCACAGCACTGTGTTCCTCCTCCCTGCTTACAAGCAGAAACTGAAACAGGAGAATCCTTTGCAAAAAGAAGTAAGGTGCTTGTCTGAGGCAGTGGATGACCGTCTTTAGGCCTGTTCAGTATCAGTGGACTGGACTGTGTTCAAAAGTACAGCAAAAACCCTTGACAAGTATGCCACCACAGTCATGGACCTAATCAGCAAATATGTGGAGGACTGTGAACCAAAGAAGTCAATTGGAGTGTTCCTCAACTGTAAACCTTGGGTGAACCAGGAAATCCACTCCCTACTGAAGACCAGACATGCATCATTCAAGTTGGGTGAGCCAGACCAATACAGAAGATCCAGATATGACCTCCACAAGGCCATCAGGGAGGCCCAGAGGCAGCACTTGACCAAATTAGAGGCCCAAACCAACCATACAGGCTCCCACCGCCTGTGGCAAGGCCTAAATGACATTACAGAATGCACAATGAAGTAGAGCAAGATAATGGACAAAGCCACATCCCTCCCTAACATGCTCATTGTTTTCTGGGCTCAGTTTGAGCAGAAAGCCAGCAGTGCAGCCATGCCTTCCCCGACAGCACTACACACACCTGTTCCCTCAGTCACCACTTCAGACATCAGATCGGTCTTTCTGGGAGTTAACCCAGGGAAAGTGACGGGGCTGAATGGTGTCCCCGGCCGAACCCTCAGATCATGTGTGGACCAACTGATGGAGGTATTCACCGATATCTCCAACCCCTCTCTCTTACAACCCGAAGTCCCCACCTGCTTCAAGAAGACCACCATCATCCCAGTACCTGAGAAAGCAACGTGCTTTGATGACTACTGTGCAGTGACCTCCATACACATGAAGTGCTTTGGGAGGCTGATGATGGCTGACATCAACTCTGGTCTGCCAGCCTGTCTCAATCTCCTGCAATTTGACTACCAACGTAACAAGTACATGGGCGATGTCATATCCCTAGCCCTGCTATCATCCCTGGAACATCTGGACATTAAAGACACCTGTGTCCGATTCCTGCTCATTGATTACAGCTCCATCTTCAACACCATTATCTCCTTCAGACTGATCTCAAAACTCCATGACCTTGGTCACAGCTCTGCCTTCTGCAACTGGATCCTTAGCTTTCTGATCCACGGACTGCAATCATGGACTCCATTTAAAAGGTGAATTGTAAATTGTTTTTTGGTAAGGTGACTGTAGAGTAACGCATACGAGCCCAGGGATCGTCTGTTCCATCTGCTTTTCCGCTACTGGCAAAAGGCAGCCAACATCATCAAAGACCTCGGCAATGACCTCCTACGACCTCTTCCATCAAGCAGAAGACACAGAAGCCCAAACACACGCACAAGCAGGTTCAAGAACAGCTTCTTCCCAGCTGTTATCAGACAGATTAATGGACTCTCTGGCCTCAAGTTGTGCTGATCTTGCTAATGTTGATCTTGCCTCGCGCATGTCCAGTGCAATATAACCTACATACCTCTGTCTGAGTCTTTTTGATCTCTAATTCTTTGCTTACTATGATCTGCCTGCACTGCTTGTAAACAAAGTTTTTCACTGTGTTTCAGTACACATGACAGTAAATACATCAATCAATCAACCAAAATGTATCTTGTTACAAAATACAGTGAAGACTGTCATATAGTGTTGCTACTCTCTGGAGCCATCTTAAAACACAGAAAAATAAATCAAAATACAGAATATAAAGGCAGAAACCTGGAGAAATCAAGAAAAAAGTATCCAAGTTTACAGGGTTTCTGGTTAAGTGCTCTATCATGGGCTTTGGACCCAGTGACCAGGCACAAGCCTGTCTTCAGCACCATCTTGTCTCTACCGAAACCCTTACTGCTATGAGTCCTCGATGGTCCTTGCCAGCGCAGATGACGCTGGGTATCATGCCAACCCTAACCTGACTCCGTTGCTGCCAGCAGCCTACTTTGGACCCACCTCGCCAGTGCAGCTGTTGCTGATGCCGCTGGGTATTGTTCTGGGCTCAGACTGCTGCCTCCTTGTGAAGCGGTGTTGAATGTAGATGCTACTGGGAACCCAAGCTCGCCTGTGCCGCAGCAGCTATGAGTTGGTGCTAGGATTGCCTTGACAAAGAAACCACAGGAACCCAAACTCGCCCCTGAAACGACTGCCATGAATCTGTGCCGCTGGACCCACTGGAGAGTGTGCGCTGCTGAGCCTATGTGCCGCCACTGATATTGGTGCCATGACCGAGAGGTAAGCAAAATAAAACAAAAAAAAAGTGAGAAAGAAAAGAAATTAAAAGAAAATCTGACAGAGCGGACAATCCCTGGGCTCATAAGCCCTACTCCTGAGCCATCTTACCAAAAAACAATTTACAATTCATCTTTTAAATCAAATATCAATTTTTTTTTTCAAATTCTAATGGAGGGCATTGCTGGAAAGGCCAGTATTTGTTGCCCAGCCCTATTTGCTGTTGAAAGGCCATTTCAGAAGGCAATTAATAGTTAACCACATTGCAGTAGGCCTGGAGTCTCATAAAGACAGACCAGGTTAGGACAGTATATTTCCTTCTCTAAAGACATTAGTGATCCAGATGGGCTTAAGCAACAATCAATATGGTCACCATCAGACTTGCTTTTATTACAAAATTTTACTTTATTCAAATGTCACCATCTGCCATTAGGAACTTGAATCCGGGATTCCAAAGGATTAGCATTCTGGATTTCTAGTTCAGTAACATTACCCCTACGCCACTGTGTCCCCTATATAATGATTGTGTTAGTGAAAAAATTGTAGTTTTTACTATTATATATTACTCACAATTTGAGATAATTAACAAGTTTTAGAAAGTGGAGAGATATTTCATAAATCCTGGTTTCAGACCAGTAAATCTTACAATGTGAATACTGCTTCATAGAATGCATGTAACAAAGCATTTCCATGGCACGATCAGGAAAAATGTTGTTAATTCAACACGTTCAATGGTTTTCTTAGTCTTTTTCTTAGCCCTCAAGCCTGTTGGCTAGCAGTACTTGTCACCAGCTGCAATAATTATAAGTGTTAATAATTGTTCTGCCTAGAATGAATGGCACAACTTTGAACAGAATAATAGAGTGCAACGTATTTCCTTCATGTGGCTTTTGAAAGAAACTATGATATGCTTGATTTGAAATCAAAACGTTGTATTGTGAAAATGGGATTGACAGTAACACACTCTGTTCAACTTGATGAAAAACGCAGTTTAAATGAAAGGTGTTCAACAATTAACACCGTACTATGGGAGACAGTGGGCCAGTCAAATGACAATTGGTCAATCATGTGAACAGAGAAATTTCTTCTTCCTATTTAGTTCAACCTTCTAAATCTACGGATGGATAATTATTTATTTTGGTTGGAAAATCTAAACTGCTAGAACAGCTTCTATGTTGAAATTGTGATCAGATTTGATGATTAATTAAACACCAATTAGCACATTTCAAAGAAGGACAGTATTGACTTCAGGTGCGTGCTGTGGCTGCTCACTCAGAAAAGCAGTTTCTACAACAACTTGTATTTCTACAGCACTTCTAACATAATGAAAAGTCCCAAGACATGAACAAAGCATCGTGAAGCCATGTATGATACTAAGAGATAATGAAATATGAGCCAGAATCTTTCCCTAAACTGAGTCAGGGCTGCTCCAGTCCCAGTAGGGACTCTTGTCCCTGGTAGCAAATTGGAAAGCCTTAGAGATGACACATAGTACCAGATTGTGGTGGAAGCCAACGCCTTAAAATCTGGTTGTGGATTCCTGGCCAAGCAAAAGTGGGCTCACCATTAACTTTTCAGTTGAAGTTGAGGCCACTGCCTCTATGAAAATCTCTGCCTATTAGGCCAAGAAATCAAATGTTAAAGACGTTTTTAAGAAATATCGTAAAAGAAGAAAGTGAGATGAGAAGGTTTGAGGAGGGAGTTCCACAGAACTTAGGACCTAAGCAACTGAAGTATCAGACAACAATGGTGTAGTGATTGAGATCAGGAATTAATTAGAGCAGTGCAGGTATCTCA
Organism: Stegostoma tigrinum; assembly: GCF_030684315.1. Taxonomy (NCBI): domain Eukaryota; kingdom Metazoa; phylum Chordata; class Chondrichthyes; order Orectolobiformes; family Stegostomatidae; genus Stegostoma; species Stegostoma tigrinum. Next base: position 48,335,471 of record NC_081363.1, read on the forward strand.
GAAGGTTTTGTGGCTGGAGGAGGTTAGAGATAGGAAGGTGTGAGGGTATGGAGGGATTATGGGGAGGTGACAGCCTAGTGGTATTATCACTGAAATGTTAATTCAGAGACTTGGGTAATGTTCTGAGAACCCAGGTTCAAATCCCGCCATGGCAGATTGTGGAAATTTGAAGTCAATAACAATCTGGAGTGAAGAGCCTAATGATGACCATGAATCCATTGCTGATTCTGGTTCTCTAATATCCTTACGTGGTCTGGCCTACATGTGACTCCAGACCCACAGCAATGTAGTTGACTCTTAACTTCCCTCTGGGCAATTAGGGATGGACGATAAATGTTGCCTAGCTGACGACACTCTCCTCCTACAAATAAGTAAAAGAAATTGGATTGAACAGGAATCAGAAGGCCATGGTGATGATAGCTTGTAGCTTGCTCACTTTGGCTGGACAGATTGATAGGTGAATAGCATTTGGTGTGATTAGAAGAAGGCCAGCATAGTTTTGGATGATCTTAACTTTAAAAATGCAGGAGACCAACCAGGGCATGTTTGCATAATTAAGTCTAGAGTCAACAAAGCCTTGAATGAATGTTTTAGCAGCAGATGAGCTGAGGCAGGAACAAAATCAGGTGATGTTACAGAAACAAACATGTGTGATCTTCGCGATGGCACAAATGCATGTTCTAAAAGTTAAAGTTCTAAATTGGAGTAAGGCCAATTTTGACAGTATTAGGCAATAACTTTCAGAAGTTGATTGGGAGAGGCTGTTCACAGGGAAAAGGACGGTTGTAAAGCGGAAGGCCTTTAAACATGAGATAATGAGAATCCTGAGATAGTAGGGTGTAGGTAGGGTGAAGGGCAAAGCTGGTAGGAATAGGGAATGCTAGATGACTAGTGAAATTGGGGGTCTGGTCAGGGGAACAAAAGCAGGCATATGCCATTTACAGACACTTGGGATAATGTGAATCCCTAGAAGGGCTGTAGGGAAATCAGGAGGGCAAAATAGGGACATGGGATAGCTTTGGTAAATTGGGTTAAGGAGAATCTGAAGAGATTAAGGACAAAAAAGTAAGTAGGGAGAGAATAGGGCCTCTTAAAGATCATCAAGGCTGTCTATGCATGGGACTGCAGAAGATGAGTGAGATATTAAATGAATGTTTTGTGTCAGTATTTACTGTGGAGAAGGACATGAAAGCTAGAGGACTTGGGGAAATAATTAACAATACCTTGAAAAGTGTCCATATTACAGAAAGGAGTTGCTGGACAACTTAAAAATGCATAAAGGTGGATAAATCCCCAGGACTTAATCAGGTGTATCCTTGAACTTTGTGAGAAGCTAGCGAAATGATTGCTAGGCCCCTTGCTGAGATGTTTGTATCATCGATAGCCATGGATGAGGTGCTGGAAGACTGGAGATTGGGCAATGTCATGCTATTTTTAATAAAGGTGATAAGGAAAAGCCAGGGAACTACTGACTGGCGAGCCTGACATGTGGTGACTGGGTTGTTGGAGGGGATTCTAAGTAACAGGATTTAGAAGTATTTGGAAAGGCAAAGACAGATCAAGAATAGTTAACATGGCTTTGAGCATTGTAAATCTTGTCAGACTAACTTGATTGAATGTTTTGAAGAAGATTAATAAAGGCAGAGCAGTGTACATTGTCTATATGGACTTCTGCAAGGCTTTTGACAAGGTTCAGCATGGTAGACTGATTAGCAAGGTTAGATCACACGGAATCCAGGGAGAACTAGCCACTTGGTGAAAAATTAGCTTGAATGTGAGAGACAGAAAGGTGGAAGGTTGCTTTTCAGACTGGAGGCCTGTGACCAGCGGTGTGCCGCAAAGATCGGTGCTGGGTCTACTGCTTTTTGTCACTTCTATAAATGATTTGGATGTGAAAATAGGAGGTATGATTAGTAAGTTTACAGAAGGCATCAAAATTGGTCGTGCAGTGGATAGTGAAGAGGGTTTCCGCGTACTGCACAGGACCTTGATCATATGGTCTGAAGAGTGTCAGACAGTGTTTAATTTTGATAAATGTGAGGTGTTGCATTTTGGTAAGGCATATCAGGGCAGGATGCACACACTTAATGACAGGATTCTGGGGAGTGTTGCTAAACAAAGAGGCCTTGGGTACAGGTTCATAGTTCCTTGAAAGTGGAGTCTCAGGTAGACAGGGTGGTGAAGGCGGCATTTGATATGTTTATCTGTGTTGTTCAATGCATTGAGTATAGGAAATAGGAGGTCATGTTGCGCTGTACAGGACATTGGTTAGGCCACTTTTGGAATACTGCGTTCAGTTCTCCGTGCTATAGGAAAGATGTTATTAAATTTGAAAGGGTTCAAAAAAGATTTACAAGGATGTTAACAGGGTTGGGAAGTTTTGAGCTTTAGGAAGAGGCTGAATAGGTTGGGGCTATTTTCCCTGCAATCTTGGAGGCTGGGGGGGTGACTTTATAGAGGATTATAAAATTGTAAGGGGCATGGATGGGGTGAATAGCCAAGGCCTTTTTCCGAAGGTAGGGGAGTCCAAAACTAGAGAACATAGGTTTAAGATGAGAGGGGAAAGATCTCAAAGAGACCTAAGAGGCAACATTTTCATGCAGAGGGTGGTGTGTGTATGGAATGCGCTGCCAGAGGAAGTGGTGGGAGGCTGGCACAATTACAACATTTAAAAGGCATCTGAATGGATCCATAGATAGGAAGGGGTTGAGGGATATGGACCAGATGCTGAAATATGGCACCAGGTTAATTTAGGATATCTAGTCAGATGGACGAGTTTGACTGAAAGGTCTGCTTCTGTACTGTACAATTCTGTGACTATGACTCTAGAAACTCATTTTAGGATCAAATATGTCGCTAAGACCATAAAGAGACAAGATAAAGTGCTTAACCAGTGAACAGAGTTTAAACAGGGACTACAAACAATAACTTTTGTTGCTTCAATGTTTAAATGGAGGAAATTTCTGCTTATCCAGCACTGGAAGTCCAATAAGCAGTCTGATATTCTAGCAGCAGTGGAGGAGTTGAGAGCAGTGGTTTTGGTGATAGTGAGGTAGAATTGAATGTTGTCAGCTTATATGTGAAAACTAATGCCATACTTTTTGGAAGATCTCGTCAAGAGGCAGCATGTAGAAGTAGGAAGAGTTGTGAATGGATCCTTGGAGGACACTAAGAAAGTGTCAAATTACTGAGAGCAAATTTCTGCACTTAAGTACATATGTGTGGACTTCAGAAATGGTTGTCACTTAGGCAATAATGACGGCAAATTCCAGCAGTTCCATGTTCATTCTACTGAAAAGTTGAGGTGCTAATGAAATTCCAGGATAAGGGAGAACTTTCCTGTCAGGGTTAAAAGAAGATACAAATTCAAGACAGGTTCCATATCTGTTTAATTTCCTAGGTTCACCAGAAAACCTCTGCACAACTTTCTCATTGTCCAAGTAGAATTTGTGGCTTTTGAAGCACTGAAGGTGAATATAGTTATTTATCTTCTGGCTGGAGCCCTTTTTAGAAAAAAGCAATTACTTCCATACACTTGTGACTTGGTTGGTGAAAACTTGTAGCTTGCTCACTTAGAGTGGGCAGGTACTGTACTGATTTTCTGGTGGCGAATCAGATGGGCAACGCTACAGTCTCAGGTTGTCATCCTATGTTTTGTAGATAAGATGATATTGAGACCCAGTCACAATTCTGGAATCCACCAATGACAGATACAATCATTTTAAAACGCGTGTATCTCAAAGAAATCAAAGTAAAATAACATGGAATTCTATCACTGCGCATTTTTTCAGCCGTATTGTGTTACTGGTTCTTAGGAATTGAGAAGTGAGGATTAAGCTGTGAAGTATTAATCAGATTTATTGTGGTTACAGTTGGATTCATGCTTACTTCATTAACAAATGAATAGAGTGAAAAGATCAATTTTTTTAAGCATATCTGTGAATTTGCACTGAATTAACATTGATTTTGATACACATTTAATGCACATTCACTGTATATGACTGAATTGCAGAGCTGGATAACTGCCAACCAGAATCCTGGAAACAGTGAATTGACCAAATTTACATTGTGCCAACTTGATTCTAATGATGAGGGTGAATTTCCACATGAATTCTGTCTGGCTGCCAGAAGTTTGTGATAAAAGTCATGAAAACTCGAGAAAAATTATACAAGTAGTGTTATGTCATTTTTCTTGGCTTTCCACAACTTCTTGCTGAAATTACAGCAGACAAGTGGGAAAACACTTATGGAAATTCTGATAAAGACTCGTAAAGTGTGTCTCTGGAAATTCACATGCTGTGACTATGTTGTGGTTTTAAGAGGTGTATTCTGACCTTTTTTTTTCAAGAGAGGTATTAAGGCAGAGATGCATAGCTGTCTATTGAAAGCCCATAAAATAAACAGCTTGTGAGGCCTTGGGGATATTTTAGGTAAAGTTGGAACAATAGAAGCAGCCTGAAGAGGTGGCGTCAAGCTCCCAACCGGGACTTTTAGTTTTATTTTTCAGTAGCACTTGCTGGGTCTTGAAGTAGAGTTTGGAAGCTATAGATCATGTCTCCCTGAGATTTCTGTTGATGTTTGTCCTTCCTGCTGCTGGAATTGCCTGTGAGACAGTCTATTTTTCTGACCTTGTCTTTAGCCAAGGGTGTGTTCATGGGATATTATTATATTGGAACAGTTAATTTGTAGTAGTTAATAACCTGTAATTCTCTTAATTTTTCCAATAGTTATTCCAATTTCTTTCTTCTGTTGTATTTTAACTACTGTGTATGCTTCAAATCTAGTAGATTGACTAATTGAGTTGCACCTAGAATGCAACACCTTACACTTAACTTTTGAATAAGAAAAAGTTCGGGTCTGTACTATCTTCTGAATATATTTTGAGGGGCTGTAGTCTGGTCCATAATAATACATATACATGCCCCCACGGAACTGACATACACACACAATACACAACATGACACACATAGTATCTGTGGAGAATCACAAGCATGCCCATTACGTCTCACACATGCGCACACACGCACCCACACACACCTCCCTGTTGAAATATACACATACTAATGTACTTTACCTGGTCCTCGAGAAGAAGGTGGAGGTGGTTTGGGGTGATCTGCTAAATTCTGAGGGAAGGTAGAGGGTCTGTCATCCTCCTGTCACCATACCAGCTGCAGGAAAGGTGGAGGACAGAGACTAGTTAAGTTGGTTTGGGCGAATAGGGATTTTCCTTTATCCCTTCTGACATTTGATGAGCCCAGAGCTGTATTTGATGGCCTCCCTGGCAGCTCTGGGTGGGCAAGGATATTTATTTGGCACTCTTTGCCCCAGAGAGGAAACCTTAGAGGCAATGGTACCTTGCTTACACTTACCAAACTGCCTCCATGAGTTCATACCTTGCACCCAGTTTGGTGGTGGTCGTCCTTATGTGGCATCATCTTCATTCAGCTACATTTGCAAAGGTGGCTACCAGACATGGTGGCACTGCTGCATTGACAATCCTCTGATTGGTCAACAGCAGCCATGCTATAAAAGGACCATGAAGTGGACTGCAGCAGTTCAGGATAATAATTGGTAACTGGACACCTGTAAAATGCAATGAGTCCTTCTATTTCTAAATTTCTTTGAGACCTTGTTGAGACAATAAACTTCATCAAATCTCTTACACTTTTGTATAAACATGTAACAAAAACAATAAATCATTCCTGGGATGTGGATGTTGCTGGCTGGGCCAGCACTTATTACCCATCCTTAGTTGGCCCTCAGAAATGGTGGTGAGCTGCCTTCTTGAACTGCTGCAGTCTAATTGGTGTAGATACACCCATTTGGGAGAAAGTTCCAGGATTTTGAGCCAGAGGCACAGAAAGAATGACAATATATTTCTAAGTCAGGATGGTGAGTGGATTGGAGGGAGCTTACAGGAATTGGTGTTCCTATGTACTGCTGTCCAAGTTCCTCTAGATGGTAGTGGTAGTGGATCTGGATGGTGCTGTCGAAGGAGCCTTGGTCAATTTCTGCAGGGCATCTTGTAGTTACTACACACTGCTGCTACTAAGCATTGCTGGTGAAGAGAGTGAATGTTTCTGGATGTTGTGCTAGTTAAGAAAGCTGCTTTGTCCTGTATGGTGTCAAACTTCTTGAGCGTTGTTGGAGCCACAGTCATCCAGGCAAGTGAGTGGTGTTTGATCATATTCCTGACTTTTACCTTGTAGATGGCTTTGGGGAGTCAGGAGATCAGTTATTTGCTGCAGGATTCCTTGTTTCTGACCTTTTCTTGTGGCCTCAGTACTTATACGGCTAATCCTTTTGCAACAATATGCTGACCTCCCTATTATTGAGAATAGAAATCTTTGTAGAGGCTTCTCCTTCAATGAGTTGTTTAATTTTCCACCATGAATGCTAACTTAATATGGTAGGAATGCAAAGCTTGGATCTGTTGGTTGAGAAATAACTCCACTCTGTCTATCACTTGGTGCTTATGCTGTTGTGCATGCAAGCAGTCCTGTTCTGTAGCTTCATAAATTGATGCCTAATATTTTTAGGTATGTCTGGTGCAGTTTCTGACAAGCACTTCTGCAATTTTCATTGAAACAGGATTAATCCTTTCAGCTGATGGTAATGATAGAGTAGGGTTTATTCCAGGCCATGAGGTTTCTAAATTGTGTTGGATTACAATTCAGCTGCTGTTGATGGTCCACATCACCTCATGAATGTTCAGCCTTGAGTTGGTAGGTCTGATCGACGTCGATCCCATATAACACAGTGATAATACCACATTACACAATGTAGGGTTTTCTCAATGTGAAAATAGGACGTAATCTCCAAAGAACTGTCTGGTTTTTGCTCTTATTGATACTGTCATTGATAGATGCTTCTGCATCAGACAAGTTAGTGAGGGTGAGGTTAAGTATGTCCTTCTCTTTTTAATTCCCTTACCATCACCTGCTGAGACTAGTTACGATGTTTATGACAGTTTAGAAGGAGAGTCATACAGGACTCAAAACAGTAACTATTTCTCTCTTAACAAAGGCTGCCAGACCAGGTGAGTTTCTCTAGCATTTCCTGCATTTGTTTTAGCAAGTATTGGCTTGCATTGATCATAGTGGACAGACAAACATAAATACTGCAGACGAAGAAACATGCATTTCAGATTTTAGAGAAGTGAAAATGATTAATAGTTTCATTATCAGTAGAATCATGCCATGAATACTCCTTCTATAGCCAACACGTTCTAGCATGTGACTTGAATCGTGAGCTTCTACATCAGAGCTGGGGGCATTTCCTACTTGTCTCCAAGTCCTTTTAATGGCATCGTAAAAGCTATGGGAAATATAAATCTGAGTTTAGGGTTGTGGGGAGCAAGTTCAAATTAATTAATTAATTCAAGACTAATTTAATCTTAAATTAGCCATCAAAAAGTGGAACACATGGAAGGAGTGGTGGAAGTGAAAATCTTGGAATTAATTATGATGCAATTGAAAAATTAGCTGCCGCATTGTACGTCTTTCTCAATCAACTAAGATTGATCTTTGTTATCCATAGTTATCACAAAATAGAAAATATATAGCTCTTCTTGGTAACCGTCCACCAACTGATTACTAAATTAAACTGCAAAATTTCATTTGTGTATTATTTGTCTATTTTTTCACCTTTCTGAATTTGTAAAGAATGCTGTTACTCCCCGTTCATTCCATCTTTTCTATCCTTCCATGTGAAATGAGGAGATTTTTCTTCACTCAAGAGATTTTGAATCTTTGGAATTCTGGCCTTCAGAAATTGTGCGTGGTGGATTATTGATCACTTTTAAGGATAAGACGTTCAGAATTATGGTCTTTCAGGAAATTGAGGGATAGAGAGTGCAGGTGGGAGAGTGGAGTTGAACAGAACATTAGTCTTGGTCATAAAATGTGAGGCTGGATGAACACAGCAGGCCCAGCAGCATCTCAGGAGCACAAAAGCTGACGTTTCGGGCCTAGACCCTTCATCAGAGAGGGGGATGGGGGGAGGGAACTGGAATAAATAGGGAGAGAGGGGGAGGCGGACCGAAGATGGAGAGAAAAGAAGATAGGTGGAGAGGGTATAGGTGGGGAGGTAGGGAGGGGATAGGTCAGTCCAGGGAAGACTGACAGGTCAAGGAGGTGGGATTAGGTTAGTAGGTAGATGGGGGTGAGGCTTGGGGTGGGAGGAAGGGATGGGTGAGAGGAAGAACAGGTTAGGGAGGCAGAGACACGGACTGTTTTTGGGACGCAGTGGGTGGAGGGGAAGAGCTGGGCTGGTTGTGTGGTGCAGTGGGGGGAGGGGACGAACTGGGCTGGTTTTGGGATGCGGTGGGGGAAGGGGAGATTTTGAAGCTGGTGAAGTCCACATTGATACCATTGGGCTGCAGGGTTCCCAGGCGGAATATGAGTTGCTGTTCCTGCAACCTTTGGGTGGCATCATTGTGGCACTGCAGGAGGCCCATGATGGACATGTCATCTAAAGAATGGGAGGGGGAGTGGAAATGGTTTGCGACTGGGAGGTGCAGTTGTTTGTTGCGAACTGAGCGGAGGTGTTCTGCAAAGCGGAAAGTTTCTGCAGAACACCTCCGCTCAGTTCGCAACAAACAACTGCACCTCCCAGTCGCAAACAATTTCCACCCCCCCTCCCATTCTTTAGATGACATGTCCATCATGGGCCTCCTGCAGTGCCACAATGATGCCACCCGAAGGTTGCAGGAACAGCAACTCATATTCCGCCTGGGAACCCTGCAGCCTAATGGTATCAATGTGGACTTCACCAGTTTCAAAATCTCCCCTTCCCCCACCGCATCCCTAAACCAGCCCAGTTCATCCCCTCCCCCCACTGCACCACACAACCAGCCCAGCTCTTCCCCTCTACCCACTGCATCCCAAAACCAGTCCAACCTGCCTCTGCCTCCCTAACCTGTTCTCCCTCTCACCCATCCCTTCCTCCCACCCCAAGCCACACCCCCATCTACCTACTAACCTCATCCCATCTCCTTGACCTGTCCGTCTTCCCTGGACTGACCTATCCCCTCCCTACCTCCCCACCTATACTCTCTCCACCTATCTTCTTTTCTCTCCATCTTCGGTCCGCCTCCCCCTCTCTCCCTATTTATTCCAGAACCCTCACCCCATCCCCCTCTCTGATGAAGGGTCTAGGCCCGAAACATCAGCTTTTGTGCTCCTGAGATGCTGCTTGGCCTGCTGTGTTCATCCAGCCTCACATTTTATTATCTTGGATTCTCCAGCATCTGCAGTTCCCATTATCTCTGATATTAGTCTTGGTCATATTGAATAGCGGACGATGCTGCTGTATGGCCTACTCTGCTGATGTTCTTCATTCCAGTTCCAAACCATTTCTGTTGAAATGAATTCCACTGTCCCCCATTTCTGCCATTGAACTGCTACCTCTGAATTAAGGTTCAATTCGGTAACTCTCAGGCAATGTTTGAGTTTTCATGTATTCACTTTCGTTTTGACGCAAAATTCCACACTTGTATTTACAGGGTGTACAGAAATGTCTTTGTTAAAATTTTACTGTCTCACAAATTTATAAAATGACCTTTGTACAGTCCCTTCAGAATACTGCTGCTGATGAAATAAGTAATACAGAGGAGGAGAGAACTCTTTGCTGGAGTCTGCATTAATAATTGCATAGCTGCTTAAACACTCAATGCAGATTAAGGCACGGTGAAAATAGCATTGTGGCTGCTAAGGCTGAAACAGAAGAAATATCCTAAGGAGAGAACATGCATACACAGCCCACCTGTCTATATGGCATTAAAAAAACAAGGACGCAGCCAAAATGATCAAGTGGACACGAACGTCGCTGCGGCTGACAGTTTCAATAGTGAAAGAAAACCTCTTGTACAATCTGCCTCTCGCAATTATCACCCCTCAGGCCATCTGTAATCTGCTTTTTAAGGCTCTCCTATTATTAGTTCGTTCTACGTAGGCTGAGCCATGCACACTGTATACTCAGTTTCATAACTATTAACAATACAATTATTTTAAAAATGAACTTGATAACTGATCTGCTTGGCATTAATTATTTACCAATTTCTTTTAACCATTTACAGTTTTGCTGCTGATTCACTTAAACTGCAGTTGTTCATTCTTTTCTTTAATGCTCCTTCTTGAGATGGCACATACCCTTTACTCTTTACTTCACATTCTGTTCTGTATTCCCTTTACCACGCACATTTGGCAGCCAAGGGAATAGGATGGTGAAACTGTTGACAGCCATCTTCCAGGACCCAAGTGCATGAGAGACACCCCTTTGAGTTCCCTGTTTCCCTGTATTAAGTTAAGGAAGTGAGCATGGATAGTAATTTTGGAGTCATACCAGTGCAGCAAATTCTGTTTCATAGAAAATGAAGAGAAAAGATGGATAAAGTTGGCACTCTATAGTTAAGTAGGAATAGAAAAGGATGAGTTACATAATAACTATTGTCAGGCATGAGATCAGTTAGAAAGAAGGGCATGGAAGTGAACATCTGGTAACCCAGGACACCAGAAATCAGTTTCTATTAGCAGATCAAGCTAAAAATATTCAAGTTACACAGCATCATTGTTTCCATCTTTTATAAAAATACTTTCTAATTCATCACTTTTGTAAAGTATTCATTTAGGTGCTCTCACACAGTTCCTTTACAGTGGATCGGGTCTCATCGCCTGATTGAATTCAGTAAATGCTGCTCTGGAACTGTCACCGTGGACAAATGCCACAGAAGGACATGTTAAATTTTTCTTAGAAAAGAAAGCATGTAAATAAATTAGACAACTTTTTAGGCTTTCTAAGCACTTCACCCGCAGTAAATGTAACACATACAGATTAACTGAATTTTATTTTCCTCTGTGCAAATTAATTAGATTGCATCACGTACATTCCAATATTTTAAAGTATGAAATTAGAAAAGTACAAATTACAATAATAAGGAATGCATGAAACTAAAAGTTTCAGATCAAATTCAAGGTCTGGAATTTGCACAACAGCTGATAAAGTGAGTTAGTAAAAGTAAGCAAACAGACTACAGTCAAGTGAAAATAGCATTACACTGATATTTTATTTTCTCAATCAAAAAATTTATTCAAGAAAGACATGCATTTCTGTAACATTGTTTGCAACCTCAGGACACTTCAAAGTGGTTTAAAGCCGTTTAATTACTGCTGAAATGTCACTACTGTAATGTAGGAAATGGGGCAGTCAAAAGCAAAATATAAAATTTCTACCGATTTTAAAAGTTAAGACTGAGAATGTGGACAGAAAAGAAAAATCCATATTGTATGAAATCTGGCAAAGTTATGAAGGGTATGACAATCCATGACTATTTATGATACATTATCTGGAACATATTCAAGATTCTCACTGTGTCCAGACAGGAAAATTGTGTCTTCAGAATTTTAATCTTGTAGAGCAACATACAACATACTGCCATCTTGTAGTATGTTGTATGTTACTGTTTAGGTCATGCTTTTTTATTCTTTCGTAAGATGTGGGCATTTTCTGGCAAGGCCAGCATTTGTTGTTCATACCTGATTAGCCACGAACCAAGTGGTTTGCTAGACCATTTCAGCAGGCAGTTTAGATTCAACCACATTGCTATGGGTCAGGAGTTACATGTTGGCCAGTCCACGTCAGAAAACAGATTCATTTTCTTAAATGCCATTAGTGAATGAAATTGGTCTTTATTAAATCACTGGCTGTTTCATTTTCATTTTTTTCATACAAGTTTTATGTTTCGAGTTTTATCAATTGAATTTAAATTCTACTAACACCATTGTGGGATTTGAGCTAGGTATCTTGAACATTACTCGTCCATATTACCACTGTGCCACCATCTCTTAGTTTGTCCCATAGTCAAAGGCAGCAAAATAATGGAATTTGGAACCCAGAAGTCAACAATTATGACTGAACATAGCACACTGCGCAAGGTGGGGATGGGGTGAGGGTTCTGGAATAAATAGGGAGAGAGGGGGAGGCAGACCGAAGATGGAGAGAAAAGAAGATAGGTGGAGAGGAGAGTATAGGTGGGGAGGTAGGGAGGGGATAGGTCAGTCCAGGGAAGACAGACAGGTCAAGGAGGTGGGATGAGGTTCGTAAGTAGGAGATGGAGGTGCAGCTTGGGGTGGGAGGAAGGGATGGGTGAGAGGAAGAACAGGTTAGGGAGGCAGAGACACGTTGGACTGGTTTTGGGATGCAGTGGCTGGAGGGGAAGAGCTGGGCTGGTTGCGTGGTGCAGTGAGGGGAGGGGACGAACTGGGCTGGTTTTGGGATGCGGTGGGGGAAGGGGAGATTTTGAAGCTGGTGAAGTCCACATTGATACCATTGGGCTGCAGCGTTCCCAAGCGGAATATGAGTTGCTGTTCCTGCAACCTTCGGGTGGCATCATTGTGGCACTGCAGGAGGCCCACGATGGACATGTCATCTAAAGAATGGGAGGGGGAGTGGAAATGGTTTGCGACTGGGAGGTGCAGTTGTTTATTGCGAACCGAGCAGAGGTGTTCTGCAAAGCGGCCCCCAAGCCTCCGCTTGGTTTCCCCAATGTAGAGGAAGCCACACCGGGTACAGTGGATGCAGTATACCACATTGGCAGATGTGCAGGTGAATCTCTGCTTAATGTGGAATGTCATCTTGGGGCCTGGGATAGGGGTGAGGGAGGAGGTGTGGGGGCAAGTGTAGCATTTCCTGCGGTTGCAGGGGAAGGTGACGGGTGTGGTGGGGTTGGAGGGCAGTGTGGAGCGAACAAGGGAGTCACGGAGAGGGTGGTCTCTCCGGGAAGCAGACAGGGGTGGGGATGGAAAAATGTCTTGGGTGGTGGGGTCGGATTGTAGATGGCAGAAGTGTTGGAGGATGATGCGTTGTATCCGGAGGTTGGTGGTGTGGTGTGTGAGAACGAGGGGGATCCTCTTTGGGTGGTTGTGGCGGGGGCGGGGAATGGGGGTGAGGGATGTGTTGCGGGAAATGCGGGAGACGTGGTCAAGGGTGTTCTTGACCACTGTGGGGGGAAAGTTGCGGTCCTTGAAGAACTTGGACATCTGGGATGTGCGGGAGTGGAATGCCTCATCGTGGGAGCAGATGTGGCGGAGGTGGAGGAATTGGGAATAGGGGATGGAATTTTTGCAGGAGGTTACGTGGGTGGGAGGAGGTGTATTCTAGGTAGCATTGGGAGTCGGTGGGCTTGAAATGGACATCAGTTACAAGCTGGTTGCCTGAGATGGAGACTGAGAGGTCCAGGAAGGTGAGGGATGTGCTGGAGATGGCCCAGGTGAACTGAAGGTTGGGGTGGAAGGTGTTGGTGAAGTGGATGAACTGTTCGAGCTCCTCTGGGGAGCAAGAGGCGGCGCCGATACAGTCATCAATGTAACGGAGGAAGAGGTGGGGTTTGGGGCCTGTGTAGATGCGGAAGAGGGACTGTTCCACGTAACCTACAAAGAGGCAGGCATAGCTGGGGCCCATGCGGGTGCCCATTGCCAGAGACTAAGGGGGTGGCCATGGGCACCCACATGGGCCCCAGCTATGCCTGCCTCTTTGTAGGTTACGTGGAACAGTCCCTCTTCCGCACCTACACAGGCCCCAAACCCCACCTCTTCCTCCGTTACATTGATGACTGTATCGGCGCCGCCTCTTGCTCCCCAGAGGAGCTCGAACAGTTCATCCACTTCACCAACACCTTCCACCCCAACCTTCAGTTCACCTGGGCCATCTCCAGCACATCCCTCACCTTCCTGGACCCCGCAGTCTCCATCTCAGGCAACCAGCTTGTAACTGATGTCCATTTCAAGCCCACTGACTCCCACAGCTACCTAGAACACACCTCCTCCCACCCACCCACCCACCTGCAAAAATTCCATCCCCTATTCCCAATTCCTCCACCTCCGCCACATCTGCTCCCAGGATGAGGCATTCCACTCCCGCACATCCCAGATGTCCAAGTTCTTCAAGGACCGCAACTTTCCCCCCACAGTGGTTGAGAACGCCCTTGACCACGTCTCCCGCATTTCCCGCAACACATCCCTCACACCCCGCCACTCGCCACAACCGCCGAAAGAGGATCCCCCTCGTTCTCACACACCACCCCACCAACCTCCGGATACAATGCATCATCCTCCAACACTTCTGCCATCTACAATCCGACCCCACCACCCAAGACATTTTTCCATCCCACCCCTGTCTGCTTTCCGGAGAGACCACTCTCTCCGTGACTCCCTTGTTCGCTCCACACTGCCCTCCAACCCCACCACACCCGGCACCTTCCCCTGCAACCGTAGGAAATGCTACACTTGCCCCCACACCTCCTCCCTCACCCCCATCCCAGGCCCCAAGATGACTTTCCATATCAAGCAGATGTTCACTGCACATTTGCCAATGTAGTATACTGTATCCACTGTACCCGGTGTGGCTTCCTCTACATTGGGGAAACCAAGCGGAGGCTTGGGGACCGCTTTGCAGAACACCTCCGCTCGGTTCACAATAAACAACTGCACCTCCCAGTCGCAAACCATTTCCACTCCCCCTCCCATTCTTTAGATGACATGTCCATTATGGCCTCCTGCAGTGCCACAATGCTGCCACCCGAAGGTTGCAGGAACAGCAACTCCTATTCCGCTTGGGAACGCTGCAGCCCAATGGTATCAATGTGGACTTCACCAGCTTCAAAATCTCCCCTTCCCCCACCGCATCCCAAAACCAGCCCAGTTCGTCCCCTCCCCCCACTGCACCACACAACCAGCCCAGCTCTTCCCCTCCACCCACTGCGTCCCAAAAACAGTCCGTGTCTCTGCCTCCCTAGCCTGTTCTTCCTCTCACCCATCCCTTCCTCCCACCCCAAGCCGCACCTCCATCTCCTACCTACTAACCTCATCCCACCTCCTTGACCTGTCCGTCTTCTCTGGACTGACCTATCCCCTCCCTACCTCCCCACCTATACTCTCCTCTCCACCTATCTTCTTTTCTCTCCATCTTCGATCTGCCTCCCCCTCTCTCCCTATTTATTCCAGAACCCTCACCCCATCCTCCTCTCTGATGAAGTGTCTAGGCCCGAAACGTCAGCTTTTGTGCTCCTGAGATGCTGTGGGGCCTGCTGAGTTCATCCAGCTTCACACTTTATTATCTTGGATTCTCCAGCATCTGCAGTTCCCATTATCACTCACACTGCGCAAGGTACGTGCAGGGTCTCTGTCTGAATTATGTGAGGAATGGCCAAGGGTTACCTTTCCTTGGACAAGGATAACTAAATAAGAAAGACCAAAGGAAGGATGAAAAGATGATGAAACGTCATGAATTTAAATGTTATTAGCCTGACTGGGAGAGCAGTGAAGTATTTGACATGATTGTGAGAAATGGGATACAAATCACACATCTCCAGGAAACAAAGTAAAAGGGTTACAAAATAAGAGATATTGGTAGTGAATGTAACTTATACTACCATTGACAAGATGGTTACGTAAATGACATTGGATTAGCATTAAGTGAGGACATAAAGGACACAGTGTTTGGAGTGGACAGAATCAAAAACAGAACCATTGAAATAAAGCTAGAAATCAGCACAGTGGTTAGCACTGCTGTGTCACAGTGCTAGGGACCGAGAATCGATTCAACCCTCAGGCGACTGTTTTGTGTGGAGTTTGCACATTCTCTCAGTGTCTGCATGGGTTTCCTCTGGGTGCTCTGGTTTCCTCCCACAGTCTAAAGATATGCAGGCTAGGTGGATTGCCCATGCTAAATTGCCCATAGTGTTCAGGGATGTGTAGATTATGGGGAAGGGTCTGGGTGTGATGCTGTGTGGATCGGTGTGAACTTGTTGGGCTGAAGGGCCTGTTTCCACCGTGTAGTGATTCTGTAATACTATGAAAAGATGAAATAGAGTTGATGCAAACAGAGAAGAGTTCTGGGAACATGTGGACAATTCAATTTAAGCAGAACCAAGCATTGAAAGACTAATGGCAGTAGGAAACCTGAATGGACCTGTAGGGAGAGAAAGAGAGGGATACTAATTTATCTATGATTGCCAGGGTTTTCGAGAAGCAAATGAAGAAGGAGCCATGACCTTGGATATTTTAGGTAATATAAATACTTGGTACCAATATCACAGAAACCACCTTCATGCTTACAACAGTAGTAGTGAAGAAATATATTGTGGATTACATCAAGGTTGGAACATTTAAAGAGCTACAAAGCCTTCCCAAGTGAGGAACTGACCACCTAGCATAGAATGCTTATGCAAAGAAAAGAAATTACACTTGAGAGGGAGGCAGTATTTCACAGTTTTACCAGGCTTAAAATCAAATAAGTCCCCCGGTCTGGATGGGACATATTCCTAGAATACTGTAGAATGTAAGGGAGAAGATTGCAAACATTACAGTTAACTGTAATTCTCAAGGGTATGGAGGAAAAGCACTTTAGTACTATTATGCAAAGATGAGGAGAATGATTGCAGTTGCAAAAATTATGAAAGAATTAAACTCTTATCACATAAAAGGCCATGAAGATAAATTTGGATTCATACCCAGACAAAAGACTACAAATGCCATTTTTGGTTTGAGACAAGCGATGAACTAATATCAGGGAGGCTAACAGAATATGAAGATTATGTTAATTAATCTGGTGAATGCTTGTGACTGGATGCCTAAAGAGGGATTCTGGATATGTTCTGGAATTGATGGAGTTGCTAAGAATTATACATGACTGTTACAGGACATATTTAAGGTGTGCCACATTACAGTAAGGAGCAGTTTAGGTGTGAGCGGACTTACAATGTGGGAATAGACCAAGGATTAGCTTGAGGTGCTTCTCTTGATTACAATGCATGTTCCAGCTGAGCAGTTGAGGCGGAAAGTGCCACGGGTCAATGAAGCTTGTTGGTGATGTTCAGCAATGTGTTGGAGATGATGAGAAAAGCCCAGAAAGACAATAGTTTGAAATCATGATAGCAAAGATCCAATATATGGACCGTCATTTTGAGCCTAGCAAAGAAGAGCAGAGTGAAAGAGTAAAGACTATAGGAGAAAGTGAATAGATACAAATTCTTGGTGTCAGAAGTGACAGACGATATAAGTATTTTGATCAGACGTGTGAGTTTGATTACTTTTGTGAAGGACTTGAAAAAAACAAAAGCCATTCTGCAACTATATCTAATTTAGTGTTAGAGAGCATGTTATAATACATGCCCTCGAGTGTTCATAGAACATAGTTTGTTTGTACTATAGCGTTTAGGATAGAGAGAGAAAACATTGAAAGACATTACCTTGCCTTTTGTTGAATCATCAAGAATTGGTTTTAGCTTAGAAAAACCTAGGCACTGAAAGCTTTTAGGACAGTTTTGGAAGAAAACTGGAATGGGATACAAATATACTTTTTGTTTTAAAATGGAAAGCTCAGAGAAAGATCAGATACTTTGGTATAAAGGTTTAGGTTATTGAACATCCAGGTCAAGACTGTTAACTTAGAAATTTGCAGATTATTAAAAGACGGAGAAGGTCGAAAGGAGTAGTTACGTCAAACTACACATTGATCTGGAAGGATAATTTCTTACAATTTGAAATGTCTTAATGTGATAGTTTTGGGGAATAGATGACATTTCATTTTACTGTGAATCTATGTAGCTTGCTTTGTTTTATTTTAATGTTTTACGTTATAAACTTAAAGTTTATTGTCAAAGAAAATATACCACATTGTGTGCCTATGTTCCAGTGAATAATCACCATACTAAATTGAAAGAAAAAACTACCAAGTCAAGTTTCATTCTGAGATTTGACATATTCAAGTAACACCATCAGCAGGGATCATAAGCTTATGCAAATTGGAATTCAGCCATGGATTATTCCTGGTTTATATAATTGGAAGTAGGGCAGTGGAATGCTATGTTGTAGAAATCACAGAAACTAAAAGTAAGAATCTAGAACGCAGTGGGAGATCAATTTGCCATATGGCAATTTGACCAACATCAAGAAGAAGGGAACAATGGCTGAATACTAATGAAATGTGAATGCCAAGATGGATATGTGGTGTTATGAGGACAGAGAAAATCATGAACCAGTATATCAAGATTGTGAGATTATTGAAGAGGAGATTGAAATTGTGTGATTGTAGATAGGAAGAGTAAATGTGATAGGACGAGTGGTGGAGATCGGACTGCTAGGAGAAAGGAGAAGAGGGAATTTTAATACCAGATATAAAGATGAGGTGGTAAGCACTCAAAACGAGCTGGATTGAAAGGGGAAACGGTGACTCACTGGAGAACAGAGATCAGCCAGCTTTGTGGTGACGCCATGTAAAATGAGAGAAGCTAAAAGAAGTAATCAGCTAACTTAATTTTTTTCACTGAGAATTTCAAAGAATTAATGCACTATGAGCTTTCAGCATATCTCATGATTACAAGTAAGATCATTATCATGTCATCACTCACTGTGCATTGGTGGGGTAGAAGCTTTTAGTTTGTATTTGCAGGTTGTCTGTGGGAGCTCACAAAGCAGCTTGGGGACAGAGAATGCATCCTGGTTTGTTAGTAATCTGAAAGTTTGCAAACACTGGTAACCTATTTACTTGCCGCTGTGCTGTGTCTTTAAAAGTAATAAATTGCCAGATTCCTGTAAATTTGCAAGAGACCTGATGACAACTGACAATAAAGATTGTCCATTGCAGCCTAGAATGACAATTTCCTGTGTCCTGATGAGCTGTAAAGTGACAATGACAACAGTGCAGGCAGATAAGTGTACTTGTTCGGCATCATGAAGTTGATGACAGATGTGTCTTCCAGTCTTTTGGCCAAGTGCCCTGCACTTATTGACATCTCCTCAGTGGAGTCCTCACATGAACTGCATTGCCTCTATATTCCATGTGTTTGTGTCAGGGAAAGTGTTATATCTGTTATGAACCACCTTATTTAAGTGATGCTTCTTTCTCTTAGGGTCATAGAGTCGTACAGCACAGTTACAGGCCTTTTGGCCCAAACGGGTCTCTTCTGTTCTAGAGGTCCCCTCTTTTAATAATGATTGCATACATGGGTATGCCTACAGGGAATACTAATCTTCTCCGTTATAGTGGAAGGTGACTGAATATCGGCCAGTGACGTGAACCAGTAGAAACTGAGTGAAATACATGCAAAGCAGAATAGAGAAACAATTGCTAACAAAACTCTCCACATTCTTTTATGTCAGAGTCACTTTGGTTTCACTTGTCTAAGCTGGCTGTAAGTTTTCCTGAGTGAGTGTATTGTCAGTATAAAAGCAGGAAATGATGATCTACAGCATTATTCGTTCTCCATCTCATGTTTGAATATGGAATGTGGGACTCAGTGGGCAATTCACAAGATGGGGCAAAAAGAATGTTGAATGCGCCAGAACGATTTTCAATTTGAAAGCAATAAAAATTAATTTTGCCTGATTTCTTCCCCACAAAATGTATTTTCATTCATTATGAACAGGAAGCGAGTGATGAAGTAGTACAACCCCAAATTGCACAGTACTGAAGTCATCAAGGCCTAAATAAACTTTAAGCCTGTGTGCCTCAAAATCATGGTAGTAAATAGTACAATCCTGTCCTTGTTCTAGAGCCTGAAGCTAGAATAAATTCTTTGTGCCTTCTGTGATAGAAATGTTTCATCTTTTCCTCCAAATGTTGATACTAATTTGCACTTTCAGTCAGCTCACTAAAACCATTTATTATTCTTCTCTAGAAACAGCCAGGATCTTCCAGTATTATAACAAAACTTTCCCTCATGTTATATGTTACAAAGTTTCAAATGTCTGTTCAGAAAAATAAAAGGATTTGTTACAGAATGGATATTCTGTTCAGTTATGTACATACGACACTGGACCTTATACCTTTAAAAAAACCTGACAGACTGCAGGCTTATTGATGCAAACTTGGTCCAGGAAACGGTTGCTGTGCAGAAACAAACAGGCCCACAGTTCTCTTCAAATTAGGCTATAAACCTTATTTCATATTAGACAATTATACTGCAGACCCCTGATGGGTGTCCTCAAATAGCTTGTTGGTAAAGAGGATTGGAATTTTGGGTAGTTGTGTTGCCCACAGCACCCTTCAGGTAAGTCAGGAAAAGTGATCATGAGTGATGTGATTAGCCAGGGTGAGAGCAGAGGCAAGAGTAATAGGAAAGGGAATAAATGTACCTCACAATGGCTCGTGATTTCAATGTGACTCAAGGATGAGCATTCCTGCACTGTGGATTTTTAAGAAAGTGCCTTTTTAGTGGCAAACTTCAGCGGGTGCTTTGGGGACTGCTAGCTTGGCTGCACGTACATCCAACTTTCCTCATCCTGTGTTTTCCATTTTCAAGGCAGCTGAATTTTAGAACCATATCATTTTAGGGAAATGTGATGGCATAGTGGAATTATCGCTGGACTGTTAATCCAGAGACCAGATAATGTTCTGGGACTGGGGTTCGAATCCCGCCATGGCCAATGGTGGAATTTGATTTCAATAAATATCTGGAATTAACGGTCTAATGATGACCATGAATCCATTGTCAATTGTTGGAAAAACCCATCTGGTTCACTATTGTCCTTGAGGGAAGGAAACTGCGATCCTTACCTGGTCTAGTCGACACGCGACTCAAGACCCACAGCAATGAGGTTGACTCTTAACTGCCTTCTAGGCAATTAGTGATGGGCAATAAATACTGCCTAGCCAGTGACACCCTCATCCTGTGAATGAATAAAGGAAAAAATAAATCAATATGGCAGATAATGCATTTCCAGCATGGTGACGGGGAATCTTTTATTGTATTGCCTGCATTTTGATGAATAGATATGATGTCATGTTATTAAGTTATTGAAATGTTTGGTTAGTTATATATTTAATATATTTGTCCATCCTCTGACTAGGTACATGATGTCACTAATAATATTTTAGATAAGTCAAAGTCCATACCCTTCAAGTTCTGAAGAGGGGTCACTGGACCTGAAATGTTAATTCTGATTTCTCTCCACAAATGCTGGCAGACCTGCTGAGCTTTTGTCACAACTTCTGTTTGTGTTTATGGAATGTTGATGTTTTGGAGCCTGGCACAGTACCTTGAGTTTCTAGGCCATGAATGTTCAAAATGTCACTTTCAAATCCTTCAGTATTAGCACAGAAATTATGAGTCTTGATTTTTCCTGGCTGAAAATGACACAAAACTAACACTATATTAAGCCTGTTACAGAGATAGTAGGAACTGTCGATGCGGGAGAAACTGAGATAACTTGGTGTGAAGCTGAATGAACACAGCAGGCCAAGCAGCATCAGAGGAGCAGGAAAGTTTGATGTTTCTGAAGAAGGGTCTCGACCCGAAACGTCAAACTTTCCTGCTCCTCTGATGCTGCTTGGTCTTCTGTGTTCATCCAGCTTCACACTGTGTTGTCTCAGTATATTATTTCTACTATCTCAGGTTGCACTGAGCAGCCATCTCCTGTGGAAGAATGCTCTTGGCAAGATATTGCAGCAATTCTGCATCATTGCTCCATTGACCTATCATTTTGGGATGTGTGTTATTTCTACTTTACCTTTTCTTGTTCTTGCTAATTGGAAATGTGTTAGTAAAACTTTTCAAACAGTTAAAGCATTAGTGCAGCTCTGATGAGGTGTGATTTGTCATCAGACAAGTTAGACATGAACTTGCTGCATCGATGTTTGCATTCTCCATATTTTAAACCAGTGATCTCTGAGGTGTTTCTTTGCATTAGTATGTTCTCACGTTCTAGATAAACATCACTATATTTTCTGATCTTTTTGAATATGTTCTCTACAATAGATTCGAGATCTTTATCATGGCAAAAATACCTTAAAAGCACCACGTATAATGATAAGGAGATAGTAGGAACTGCAGATGCTGGAGAATTTGAGCTAACAAGGTGTAGAGCTGGATGAACACAGCAGGCCAATCAGCATCAAAGGAGCAGGAACGCTGACGTTTCGGGCCTAGACCCTTCATTTCATTTTCATTTTCTGAAGAAGGATCTAGGCCTGAAACGTCAGCCTTGCTGCTCCCCTGATGCTGCTTGGCCAGCTGTGTTCATCCAGCTGTACACCTTGTTATCACGTAAAATGATAAAATGGCTTTTCATTCTGTCCAGGATATTTCCATCTTTCAAAGACTTCATTGATTGTCAGAATTCTATTTGATTGTGACCTCTATAACCTGCCAGATAATGCCAAAATAAAATGTCTCGCTAACAAATTCTAGTGAGCATTGGTCTTTGTAATGTTTGCCTAGTCACAAAGCATATTAAAGCTAATGGAGTGTGTTGAGAAACTATCACCTTTCTGAAATGCTGAGCCAGCAGTTAAGCAACATATTGCATTTTTCTTTGGAAGAGAAGTGATTAATCTCTGTGAGTTATCTTTAGTGCAAACTGAATGCAACTTAGCAAGGAGTTGGTTTTGATATGTGGGTGATTATAATTACAAGATCTTTTTGCTAAGAATCGTATTAAGTAAATTTCTGGTAATGGTAAGGTGCAGTGATGGGAAATATTTTGTTGCATTGCCTGCATTTTAGTGAATAGATATAATGCTATGTTATTGAAATGTTTAGTTATATGTTTAATATATTTATCCATCGTTTGACTAGATGCATTATATTGCTAATAATACTTTGACTTGTCAAAGCACATATCTTTCAAGCAGGACTGAAATATTAAATAGTTTTTTTGTGTCTGGCCTATATTTTAATTTCTCACCCCTTTCTCACTCTCTTCAATGGGGGATGAAATCAAGTAACTTTACTCCAATCCTGGTCACTGCTTATAGAATGGCAATTTATGCCCTGGATGGTCTGAAAAGGCTCAGGTAAGTTTAAAAACAAGTTTCCTGTTTTTAAGCTCCATGTGAGCTAGGATGAGCATGAATGCCATTTTCTGCCATTAATTCTTGCTCCTTCTTGCCGAATGGAAGTCAGTCTGGCCAGGTGTTGCCTCAGTCTGCATTGATATGTTTCAATCAGGTTTAGTACAGGAACAGGGATGTTTTATTGCAGTTATACAGGGGGCCTTGGTGAAGCCACACCGAGAATATTGTGTGCAATTTTGATCTCTTTTTCTGAGAAAGGATGCTTTTAATCTAGAGGGAATGCAGGAAAGGTTTGCCAGGCTGATTCTGAAGATGGCAGGACTGACGAACGAGGAGAGATTGACTAGGTTGGGATTGTTTTCACTGGAGTTCAGACGAATGAGGATGAATCTCAAAGAGACTTGTAAAATTCTAACAGGACTGGACAGGGTAGATGCAGGGAGGAAGTTCCCAGTGGAACCATGATCACAGTATGAGGATTTGGGATAGACAATTTAGGATAGAGATGAGGAGACATTTCTTCACCCAAAGTGTGGTGAGCCTGTGGAATTCATTGCCACAGGAAGTAGTCATTGCCAAAACATTGAATGTATTCATGAGGTGGCTACATATAGCACTTGGGGCAAATTGTATCAAAGGTTGTGGGGAGGAAGCAGCATTCAGCTATTGAGTTGGATGATCAGCCATGATTGCGATGAATGGTGGAGCTGGCTCGGAGGGCCAAGGAGCCTCCTCCTGCTCCTGTCTTCTATGTTTCCATTATTACAATCTGACAGGCCTGCACATTCCTGGTCTTCATAGGTTCTTTGTCCCTCATCCTGCCCTCCTATTAATATCATGGTCCATGTATTTTCCTCGAAGTTTGATTAATGCAAATGCTTCCAACAAGGCGATGGCATAGTGATATTATTGCTAGACTATTAATCTAGAGACATGGGTAATGTTCTGGGACTTGGGTTCAACTCCTTGGCAGATGGCAGAATCCTTGGAATTTGAATTCAGTAGAAATCTGGAAAGAGGAGACTAATTTTGACCATGAAACCATTGTCAGTTGTCAAGAAAAAAAACCATTTGATTCATCAATGTCTTTTAGGGAAGGAAATCTGCCATCCTTACCTGGTCTGGCCTACATGTGACTCCAGACCCAAAGCAATGTGGTTAACTCTTAATTAGTCATTGGGCAGTTAGGGATGGGCAATAAATGCTTGCCCAACCAATGATGCCTGCATTCCATGGATGAATTAAAAGAATAAATCCTTTATTTAATAATAAAGTATCTTTTTAAAACTATATATTCATAATCATGACTGCATTAACACAATATCAGTGATTATCTTTAATCACGGAGATGTCCATAAAAGTAGTCCATTTGCTTGATTCATGCACAACTTACATTATGCCAGTTAAATATTTCTGTACATGAACAGTTAAAATAAATGCAGCTAAATATAGCTGGTGGGTGTGCTGGACCCTGGCAATCCATTTTCTGACTGGTACAGTCCTTGGTGTCCAAAGTGTCCTTGGTTTCAGTGGTTCACTGTCTGGAGGACATGGGGTCTCTGTTAATAGATGTGGTTGACTCAGGAGAAAACTGGGCAAGCAAAGTGGTCATCCTTGTGGGCCCCTATGGGCCAAGAATTGCCCTCAGCAGCTTGGGAACATGGAACCTGAAACCCTAAGCATGTGCTGATGAATGCTGTAGGGCCTGAGGTGCAGTGTGGGCCTAGAAGCCACAATAGAGTGTGTGAGAGAGCGAGAATATCAGCAAACAAAATCAGAGGTAGTCTTGTGATACATTGTAGCATGGTAGATGCACAGACAGATATAGAGCAGTTGAATTGGTGAAGGGAATTCACACATATATTTGCTAGAAAATTCAGTGGACTACTTGGAGAGTACCTATGAACCAAGAAGCAATATCCTTCTCACCTAGAAGGCAAGGTAATCTGCTTCATGTTGTTCACAGGATCAGCAGGAGTTCAATGATCAGTAGGAATTCCAGTAATTATTCTTTTTCTGGTTGCAAAAAATACCTATAATCAACTCACCCCATTAGTCTACTCTTGATCATCTGTAAAATAATGGAATGTGTCATCAACAGTACTATGATGCAGCACGTGCTTACGAACAACCTGCTCACTAGTGCTCAGTTTGGGTGTTGCAAGAGCCAGTCAGCTCCTGACCTCATTACAGCCATGGTTCAAACATGGTCAAAAGAGCTGAATTCAAGAGGTGCAGTGCGAGTGCCCTTGACACCAAAGCCACATTTGACCAAGTGTGGCTTCAAGGAGCCCTAGCTAAACTGAAATTAACGGGAATCAAGGGAAAACTGTCTGGTGGTTAGATCATATATGGCACATAGGAAGATGGTTGTAGTTGTTGGTCAGTCATCTCAGTTCCATGACATCTCTGCAGGAGTTCATGAGTTCATTGTTCTAGGCCCCACCGTTTTCAGCTACTTCATCAATGATCTTCCCTCTCTAATAAGATCAGATGTGGGACTGCCCACCTATGTTTGCACAATGTACAGCACCATTCATGATTCCTCAGATACTAAGCAGCCCATGTTTCAATGCAAGAAGACCTAGATAATCCCTAGGCTTGGGGTGACAAGTGGCAAGTACCGTTTGTGCAACACAAATGCCAGGCAATGACCATCTCCAATAAGAGACAATCTGACCACTGTCTTATGACATTCAATGGTGTAACCATCACTGAATCCCCTACTATTAACATCTTTGGGGGTTACCACTGACCAGAAACGTGACTGAGCTTGCCATTTTGAAGAGCAGGTCAGAAGCTAGAAATACTGCACCAAGTAGCTCACCTCCTGACTCTGCAAAGTCTGTTCACCATTTACAAGGTACAGCTGTTGTGGAATACTCCCTATGTGTTTGGATGGTGCAACTTCAACAATGCTCAAGTAGGTTAACACCATCCAGGACAAAGCAGCCCACCTGATTGGTACCAAATGCACAAGCATCCAGTCTTATCAATGCTCATCAGCAGTAGTATGTGCTATCTATAAGATTCACTGTAGAAATTCGACAAAGATCTTTAGACAGCACAACCACCTCTATCTAGATGGACAAGGGCAGCAGATACGTGGGAATATCATCAGCAAGTTCAATTCACCATCCTGACTTGGAAATATATTATTGTATCTTTACTGTCCCTGGGTAAACATCACGGAATTTTCTCCCTACGAGTATTGTGGAACTACGTACAGCATGTGGACTGCAGGAGTCAAGAAGGCAGTTCACCATCACCGAGGGATGGGCAATAATTGTTGGCCAACCACCAACACCCATATTCCACAACTCTGATGACTTGAGACCAAGATTTGACCTCATAATGATTTTCAGATGTATTTCTAGCCATTGTCATCCATTGTAAATAATTTGTTTTTGACTGAAGAGTTTTCACGAATGCACCTTAGGGCTTAATGTTGGAGGAATGAAGAATCACTGTTTTAGAATTTGCAAACATCTTGTGTGCATGAATCATGCACTACATTAAGAATGTAAACTTTCTCTTGTGAAGAGAGGTATGAGATTTTTATATTCATTAATTTTTTTTAGAGTTTGGGTTTTCAAACAGTGGCATATGGGGTTGGTTACATTTCTGAAAGGTTTAAAAATTAGCTAAGTCAGACAATCCTTTGGAACACTGACTTTATCCAGTATATGCTAGAGACCAAGGACTCCTTGGAATGTTATCAGAAGATTGCTTTTATAATAGTGGTTTACAACAAGTGGGGTAAACATTGAAAGCTGTTTTAGCATGTTTCTCATCTGGCTAAT
Source organism: Stegostoma tigrinum (assembly GCF_030684315.1). Classification (NCBI taxonomy): domain Eukaryota; kingdom Metazoa; phylum Chordata; class Chondrichthyes; order Orectolobiformes; family Stegostomatidae; genus Stegostoma; species Stegostoma tigrinum. The sequence goes on from NC_081363.1 coordinate 48,362,065, forward strand.
CTTAGGGACCCCAGAGATTGAAAGGGAGTTTGGAGGAGACCTGACTAGTGTCAGAAGGAAATATAGTTTCTCTGTTTGAAAGGAATAATAGGGGAGTGCAGAGAAAGCAAAGTTACTTCAGTCTAAAAGTTCAGATTTTGAGACTTTCAGAGGTGTTTTGGATGCAGGACGTCCCAAGACATCTTCTGATTATTAGAAGCTGCTGTCAGTTTTATGAGGATTCATGTAAGAAGACTTCACAATTCATCGATTGGATTAAAGAGAATTGGTTAAGTTGAACACAGGGATTTGATACTTGAGGGCTAATTTCTCTATCTCTGTAATGGATAAAATAAGGCACTGATGAAACTTTGTTTTGCTGTGTACTTTAAGACTTTTCTAACTTGGGTATGTGGAGAGCTTTTATTCACTTGGTCTTTTGTACAATAAATATTTATTGTTAAAGAAAATCTGGAGTGAATGATCACCATGTTAACTAAAATTTATAACAAGGGTCTTATCAAGCCACATTTTTGTCTGGGCTCTGACTTGGCCAGAAATACCAACAGTTGGGATAGTAGCACCCTGTTGAATAACAGAATTGGATGAATGGCAAGAGATAATAGGAACTACAGATGCTGGAGAATCCAAGATAACAAGGTGTGGAGCTGGATGAACACAGCAGGCCAAGAAGCATCTTAGGAGCAGAAAAGCTGATTTTTCGGGCCTAGACCTTCATCAGAAATGGGGGAGGGGAAGAGGGTTCTGGAATAAATAGGGAGAGAGGAGGAGGTGGATTGAAGATGCATAGAGGAGAAGATAGGTGGAGAGGAGACAGACAAATTAGAGATCCCCTGAGGTTTGGCCGGAGGGAGGAGGCTAACTTCTTCAGGTTAGGGTTAGCCTTCTGATGAAGGGTCTAGGCCCAAAACATCAGCTTTCCCTCTCCTAAGATGCTGCTTGGCCTGCTGTTTTCATCCAGCTCCACACCTTGTTATCTTGGATGAATGGTTGTTTTGTATAGTCAGTTAACATGCTGACCTCTCATTTCAGAGTTTAGTTCAATCCAATTTTGTGAAATGATATGAATTTAAAGATTGTTAAAGGTCACTACCTAAATGTTTAGACATAGCCAACCTCCCAGCAGACAGGCATCTAAATGCATAAAAGGCTGTTGCCATGGAAAAGGAGAGTAATAGTGAGAGACTAGCATAACCTTTTCAAAATGTTACATCTTTGAAGATCTGGGTGCTAGGTTGTAGGTAGATTTCTTGCAAAGCTGATGTACCTGGCATCATTCCACCGGTCCACCCTTATCATACAGGTAGGAAGATTCCAATTGGGAAACTCGCTTACGTCACTTATTGTAAAAATAAATTTGTACATGCATTGCTGTGGCACCTTTCATAATCACAGGACATCGCAAGCAAATGGAATATTTTTCAAGTGTAGTCAGTTATTGTCGTAAAGCACGATATGGCACTGGGATAAGTAATTTGCATGAATAGTGCAAAAACACTTGAGACCCTAAATGCCAACCAAGTTAAAATTGGTGAAGAATTACCAACATCATTAACTTTAATTATGAACTTCACATGACCGCTGGAGTACATCTCATCACTCTAGATAACTATTTCAATATGAATAAAGCTAATATCTGACAGATTATACACAAGAACTGCAAAAGGAGAATCACTCAGCTTCTTTTTTGAACTGAGTCACCACTTAGTTCAAGTAGTTGGAAATAAAATGTGGTGCTTTTCCTCTGAGGTAAGAATTAATCACTTTTCACCATCCAATATCCATGAAAATATATGAACAAAATTTGAATATCCTGCAAATAATGCATTGAGGTTACAAAGTGCAAGCTTTAAATGAGTTTGAGATTCAACTGTAATTGTTTGGTGCAAAAGGAGATAATGGACTTCACCTTGATGTAAAAGAATATGAAGAGATGAATGATTAAGGATGAAAAAAGTCAATGACTGTCTTTAGCAAAGACTTATTTATTTTAAACTGGTAAATTTGGTCACTAAAGTAGTAGACAGGTATTTCAGATACATGTTAAGCAATCAGACACTGCTGTGCCACTTGGAATTTTGAAGTCCCTCACTTTAGAAAGTCCTGTTGTAAGAGCTGTGGAGTCACCATCTTTTTCAGTGCCATTTATGCACTAGAGTAGTTTTGGATTTTTATCTATATATATCCAATATCATTTCAGTTTGTGTTTTAAAATAATCACATGATTGGAAGGCAAACTTTTGGACTTTATGGTAAGACGGCTGGTTGTAAAAGACTAAACTGCTGAAACCTGTAAAGAATACTGTTTTAGTAATTCCTGCCCTGAAGATCTATAAAAACAAAGTTCTGACTTATTTTGATAAAGATCATGTAATCATCCCCTTTGCACAGTTCATGTGAAATCATAGTGAAATTTCAAAACATTAGTGACATTAAGATATGCATTTTTGCAGTCCCACTTTGTGTGTTTTTTCCCCCTCAAGTTTTGTGCAAAGGTGGCTATGAAGTAAGCAGGTATGTGTCCAGCCCTCTTTTTAACTAAATACAGCATTCAACTTCAATGTAAATAAATTCCTTGGAAGCACCCCATTCCACCATGTTTCAATGACATTGGTGTAAAAGAAGGCATAGCAAAACAATTTAGAGTCAGTGTTTACTGATTGATGGCATCTGCCACGAAGTCATTATTTTTTAGATTTTGTCATGTCTATCAGCCAATGATTATGGGAAATAGAGATCAGAAAGAGGCAGAATCATATGCCATCTGCTGCAAATATAATTGCAGCTAGCATGCAACCATTGACGCTGTGACAACAATCAGATATGTTTCCTTGCACCTTTAATATTGAACCAACCATGGGGATGCTACAATGGAATGGCACAGAAGTCCAGCCCCGTTGCACTCACGTCATGCAACAACACTATTTTCACTTAAACAACTACGAAACAGCGGGTTGGATACTAAGCTGCTTCATACTTGCTTACAGATTTATTTGCAACTTAGATTTTCTTTCCTTTTTGTCTATTTTCTCTTCCTTCCCTACCCTCAACTAATCCAGGAATTGCAGTGTAAACGATGTGCTGCTGTATTTGAGTTTGTCTAAAATTCACCATTAGCCATTTGGCAACAATTATGAAATTTTAAATCAAAAACTTTGGAACTCCTTAATTTTCCCGTAATCTCCGTTCTCCTGTTCCTTTTAAAACTTGATATCTAGATGCCTCCTAATGACTACTTCCTTATTTTTCCCTTTACTGTTTTCAATATTTGTTTCTCACTGTTAAAAAGGAAATTTAGATTTGGTGGAATATATTTAACCATACGTTTAGCATTTCAATGTGAAATGCTACAATTTGGTAAATTTCTCGGAAATGCTTTAATTACAAAAAAACAATTATTTGATATACTGGATGGGTAGTGCAGGATTCACAGAGATCGTGTCAGGCTCTTATGACTGACAAATTAAACGTCGCATGGTTTGGCAGCAACCGAACTTTAAGCTTTCACTTCGAATACACATATGTACATTATATGATATTAATAATCATTTATTTAATCGCGCCTAATTTTGAATGCATGTTTTTATTCCAAATTCTTTTTGTAATTCCAAAACGTTTTTCAATATGGATTATTCAAATGTTACTTGAAAGAAGCCTATTAATCTATTGTGTATTGAAGATGTGTTTAACAAGTCAAAGCACTCTAACATAAAAGTTAAGGATGAACGGAGTTTCACACACCACAGCTGTCACATTGTGCTTTCTGTGGCTTTACTGGCAAACCTTTTTGGGGAGGGGGAGGGAGGAAAGAGAGACACTTTGGAACAGCAAAGTCATTGTTTTCGCTGGATCTGGCAGTACCAGCATGGCCCCGGAACCGAGGTTCAATAGGAGAGACAGCTCAACACATTAAGTGTATGCTTCCATTGACCAACAGCAACAAGCAGCAGGCGACAGTCAGCGGCAGGGTTGGGACACAACGCCGACATCTGCCACGCCAGTCGGGCACAAATGAGTTTACAGGGGCTGCCTTTCTCTCGAACTCGGAACGGATGGAAGTGACAGCTGTAGCCGCGCCCCTTTGGCAGATTCCTGCTAATGAGTTAGGGGAGCCTGGGCCTCCTGACTACATGAACACTCGCGGCTCGCGCTGCTGTTCGTTATTTTAATTGACTCGTGGCGTGACTCGCGCTCCGAACCCTGGCCCTTTCCAGGCGCTCGCGTTTCACGCGGCGGCTCCGTCTGCTCTGTTTACATAACACCCTCCGACTAGGAACGCAGCACAATAAGAGTTCCGGGGAGGGGGGGTGGTGAGCAGCTGACAAAATGAATGACCTTTTTTTCAAAATTTACACCTCTCACTTGTGCATTTCTGAAGTAACACAAGAATAAGCTGTGTGATTGGACATGACGTGCATGTAATAGAGTTCAATAGTGATGGAAAAGATCTTAGTCGGTGTAATAGTGGCCACAGGGTTACCTCCCGGGTGAGCAGTTATTGGTAGACTCCTCCCCCGCCCCCGGCCCTGGCCAGCTGACTAATCTGATTGTTGACGGTTTTTTTTCCCTTTGGTTCTTTCTCGATGCAGGGAGCACTCGGCTGTTTGGCAGCAAGGGACAGATTTTGAGGATCAGAAGCTGGAGGAGACGTCGGAGGAAAGGGAGTCGGACAAAACAAAACACCCGTCCACAACCAAAGCAGCACAAATAAATAAAAGGACGAAACTCATGGTATGCTTGTGGATACAGTCATTCAGTACTGAGCGGTGAACGTCGGCGAGACGTAAACCGAGCGCCACTCATGTTTTCATCAAGTCAAGAAGATCACACTGCGCCCACCAAGGATCCCGTGAAGTATGGAGAACTCATCGTCCTGGGGTGAGTAAAATGATAAGCAGCATATCTTCAGCTGAAGGCAACGTTTCCGTCTCTTTGTAGATCCCTGTTTTGCTCTGAATGTTGGGGTATTCTTGTTTCTCTCTGACTGCAGATCTCCCCCTCACTATGTCTGCACTTGTCTTCCCCACCTCCTTTTGCATCTTTGTGTTCTTCCTCGCTCCATGGCAAGTGATCTGTGACTGCTCCGCTGCCTGTTAGTACGCTACCTCAACCGCTGAACATGTCATCTTTCTTCAGTGTCTCCATTAAACTAAGTTTTTAATGTTCTATATTTGTCTTGAGTTCTCTGCCTTTATGCTGTTGATGTGTTTATTTCACTTTCTCTGCACATGGCCTCTTCCTTTACGGATCCGTGTGCCCACTTCTCAATGTCTAAACTCTGTGCGGGCCCTTATATCTTTGTGCAAATTGTCTGTCTCTTTGACTGAACGACATCTCTTTCTATATCTTTTCGTGAGTACTGCATTCTGATTTTCTCTGCAGATGGACTGTTTCTCTGATACTGTGAATGCTTGTTAGCTTTTCCCTATTTTCCCTCCAACAACCTCTCTTTTGCCCCATGAAGACGGCCCTTCTAATTTATCTTTTTTGAACATAGCTAGTTTGTCCTCTGCACAGTACTGCCTGGATCGCTGTTCATCCTCGCGGGGAACAATAGTTGCCACTATCATTCTGATCCTTACTCCTTGCCATCATTTATGACCCCATTCATTGATTCAAATCTTATTTTCCTTCTCTATTCTTGCACTGACCGTCACGACTAACTATTTGCCATCTTCAAAAATTTTTTTTGTTTTTTTTATGTCCTTTTTGTGCAATGAATCTGTATCTGCCTCTTACCCCAATGCCACTTTGTCCGTGATTGATTTTGCTCCTAGAAGTCTAATATCTGCTTTTATCCTGGCCCATTTGGCAATAATTTATTTTATGAAACTTGAAAATATTGTTATTTATTTTGTAATAGTTTGGTCATGTTTAATAGCAAATAAATTGAAAGTCCTTTTTAAAATTACTGTTCATTTCAGTGAATGGTAAACTTGTGGTTTCTTATTGAAACACATTTGCTTGAAGTAAAAATGAAAATTGTGATTTTTAAAAGATGGTCATCTGATTACTCAGAATGATGTACTTCGGATATTTATATGATCGGGCATAATATTTATCAGAACAATCACTTCAAATTTCTAGGAGGGCAGTTTATTACTAATATTACAACTGGATTTCCTAGTTCATGCTGAGGTATAGCATTTGTTGCTATCTTTTAAGAAAGCTGCACGCAAGCCTCTAGCGATCTCTCTGAAGCAGACCCCTTTATCCAAACTCTCCATTTCTTGATATCCTTTTAATTCAGGTGTCCAGTAATGGTGATGACATCAAGTACATTAAGCAACTAACCTCAGTACGTCAAAGCAGGAAAGAAGAAAAAACTGTTATTTACTTCTTATTCATTTATTGTTTTTTGTATTAAAAAAGTAGAGTATATTTATGTAGCACAGTGGTGAAATTTGACATTCCACAAATATAAAATTTGTCGTTTCAAGGCTGGAGAGGTTTTTAAAATCTGCTATTATGATTTTAAGATGCTGTCTAAGAGTAGTTACACAATATTCAACAAGATGTAACATTTTAAAGGTTTTTTTTACAACATTAACAGTAGTGTAGAAATGGAAGTTCGTGTTGATTGAAGTGATTTCAGAAGAGTATCACTGAAGAGGATTTCAACTGGAGAATAACATGGAATCACTGCTATAAACATGAAAATCCAAACATTTCTACATGTGTGGATTTTAGAAGTTGCTGTTAGTTTTACCATTGTAACATTGTAAATTCATGCTGATAGTTTTGTAATCTTTGCAACATCAAATACCGGGCCAAATATGCTAAGCATTCTACATATTTCAGCTTGATTATTAAATATTATTTACTACTTATTTGAAGGGCAACAGAAGCTTGCAGGTGAATTTATCAAATATGCTTTTCTGAAGATCGGGGGTTTAGGCCTATTACTGATCTCATATAGGCTGCATCCTTTTGCGTAATAGAAACATAATTTTCATGTAACTTTTAAAATCATATTTCAAATTGTACATTTCTAACCCTGTAGATTTTCAGATGATAGATAAGTTATCTACCGCAGTTATAAACAGTGCATTGAAGGATTTTGCAAGATTTTATGCTATGCTGTCATTCATAGAACCTTGGGATTTTGTTGTACTCCTTTAGAATAAACTCAGTTTAGTTTTTCATCTTTTTTTATGGGAACTTCTAGCCTATTACAATTAACACACCATCCTATTTCTGCAGTAACATCTTATACACTGCAGTAGAATAGTTAGCTCTGTCAGTTTAATGGGAGAAAGTTATCAGACAAATCAAGCAATAATTGGCTAGGATGGCCTTTTAATTATTTTGAACAAGGCCACGGTTGAAAAGTAATATAATTGAATGGATCCTCTGAAGACGATTTTCTTTTTGACAAGTAAATAACATCTAACTTCTACAAAGAATTGTTTGGGGAAAATGTTACCTTTTTAAATAGACTTCAATGTTTCAAATGTTAAAACTTTAGTGATAAGAACTCCTGAAATTTTAGAAATTATTCATCACTGTTGAAATAGTACTTGAGTTGTGTAGAAGACATTTAAACTTGTAACCTTTTGTTTGTAGTTGACAAAAATAGTGAATTATCACATACAGTGCTTTTATGGATTGAATTGCATACCCAAGGGTTTCCTCATTAACATTGTCAATGATATTGTGTTCAAGAATAACGAAGTTTGTTTTTATTATTCATTTGTGGCATGTGGGCGTCACTGGCTGGGCAGCTGTCTCTATTTACCCTTAAGAAGGTGGTGCTGAGAAGCCTCTTGAACCATTGCAGTGCTTGTACTGTGTGTAGATCCACAATGCCTTTAGGGAGGGAATTCCTGGATTTTGACAGTGAAGGAATGGTGATATATTTCTAAATCGGGATGGTGAGTGATTAGATTGAAATGATATATTGATTTGATTTATTGTCACTGTACTTTGTTACAAATTACAGTGATAAGTGTTGTATACTGTTGCCACTCTCTGGTGCCATCTTAAAACACAGAAAAATGAACCAAAACCAGAACATGAAGGCAGAGAAAAAATAAACAAAATGTGTTCAAATATAGAGCCCTTCTGTATTTGCCCTGGTGGCCATGCATGAGTCACCTTTGCTGACCCTCCCACCATTGGAATGAATAGTGCCATTCTTTGCCACCATCTGGCTTTCATTGACGCTCTCGCCACTATGTGTCCTTGCTGGACCAGATGCCACTGATGCTGCCACATTCTGCACTGGCAAACTCGACCCCACCGCTGCCATGATTCTGCTTTTGGCCTACCTTGCTGATGCAGCCATTGGCGATGCCACCTGGCCTTGAACTAGACCCAGACTCGCCTTTGTCACAGCAGCCATGTGTTGGTGCTAGGACCGCCCTGTCAATACAGAAGCCACCGGGAACTGAAACTCTTTCAAACGCCACTGCCACAAATCCGTGCTGGGCCTACTTGTTGCTGCCAGTGCAGTCACCACAACCAAGCTCTTCAACAAGAAGTAAATAAAATAGATTAAAAAAAGAAAAAAAAACGAGAAAAGAGAGCAAAAAAAGTTGAAAAGAAAATTGGACAGAACGGACCAACCCCAGGCACAGAAGCTCTACTCCACTGCCATCTTACCAGTTTGGAGGAGTAACTTGCAGGTGGTAGTGTTCCCATGTATCTGCTGCCCTTGTCTATCTAGGTGGAAGTGATTGTGGACTTGGAAGATGTTGTCTAAAGACTTGGCAACTTTCTGCAGTACATATCATAGATAGTACACACTACTGCTACAAAGACTTGATGGTGGAGGGAGTGGATGTTTGTGGATGTGATGCCAGTTAAGTGTGCTACTATGTTGAGGATAATGTGACACTCTATGAGTGTTGTTCAAGTTGCACTCATCCAAGCATATTCTGGAGCATTCCATCACACTCCTGACTTGTGCTATGTAGGTGGTGGAAAGACTTTGGTGAGTCAGGACGTGAGTAAGTTGCTGCAGTATTCTGAGCGTCTGATCTGCTCTTCTAGCCACTATATTTATATGGTAAGTCCAGTTGAGTTTTTAGTCAACAGTAAGTCCCAGAATGTTGATGGCGAATTCCATGATGTTTTTGCCATTGAATGTCAAGGGGTGGTAGTTAGATTGTCTCTTATTGGAGATGGACTTTGCTTGGCAGTACAAATGTTACTTGCCATTTGTCAGCTTAAGCCTGGATTAGTATCCAAGGGCAGCATTAGTATCTAAGGAGTTGTGAATCGTGCTAACCATTGGTGAACATTGTCACATCGGACCTTATGATGGAGGAAATGTCACTTGATGAAGCAGCTGCAGATGGTTGGGTGTAGGATACTACCCCACGGGGCCCCTGCAGAGATGTCCTGGGGCTGAACATAGCACATAAAACATAGAACATTACAGCACAGTACAGGCCCTTCGGCCCTCGATGTTGTGCCGACCTGTCATACCGATCTCAAGCCCATCTAACCTACACTATTCCATGTACGTCCATATGCTTATCCAATGACGACTTAAATGTACCTAAAGTTGGCGAATCTATGACCGTTGCAGGCAAAGCGTTCCATTCCCTTACTACTCTCTGAGTAAAAGAAAGTAAAGGCTGAGGTGACTGACCTCCAGTAACTGCAGCCATTTTTCAACATGCCAGGTTGTGACACCAAAGAGACTGTCACTTAACCTTATATGGAATTTTTTTAACCTCTTTTGGCCATGTTTGAACTTAGCTTCTGATGACACTACAACCAGAGCTGCCCCTGGTTGAATGCAAACTAAGTATTACCGATTATGTTTTTGCTGAGCAAGTGCTACTTATAGCACTGTTGATGACACTTTTTGTCATTTTACTGATGATTGAATAGACTGATAATTGGCCAGATTGGATTTGTCCTTTTTTTTTGTACAGGACGTATATGGGCAATTTTCCACTTTGTTGCATAGATGCCAGTGTTGTAACTGTACTGGAAAAGCCTGGCTAGGTATGCAGCAAATTCTTGAACAAAAGTCTTTAGTGCTATTGCCGGAATGTTATCAGGGCCTGTAGCCTTTGCAATATCCGGTGACTCCAACTGTTTCTTGATTATCATATCGAATTGGCTGAAGACTGACATCTGAAATGATATTGGAGGACAACAGGAAGAGGCTGTGATGGTTTATCCACCGGGCAGCTCTGGCTGAAGATTACTGTGAATGCTTATTTCTCTCTTTTGCACTGATGTATTGGGCTCTTCCATCATTGGGAATGGGGATATTTGTGGAGCCTCAGCCTCCAGTAAGTTGTTAAATTGTCTACCACCAGTTCCAACTAGATATAACAAGACAGCAGAGCTTAGATCTGATAATTGGTTGTAGGATTACTTAATTTGATCTATCATTTGCTGCTTATGGTATTTGGTATGCTTGGTAGCTTCACCAGATTGACATCTCATTTTTTAGGTTTATCTGGTGCGGCATCTGGTATGCCTTCCTGCACTTTCCATTGAACTAGGATTAATCCCCTGGCTTGATGGTATTTGTTGAGTGGGATATGTGCTGAGCCATGAGGTTGCACATTGTGTTTGAGTATGATTTTGGTGTTGATGATGACTAACAGCGCATAATGGATGCCCAGTCTTAAGTTGGTAGATCTGTTTGAAGTCCCATTTTGCACAGGTTAGTGCCTCGCAACAAAATGGACAGTATTTTCAAAGTGAAGGTGGGACTTTGTCTCCACAAGGACTCTGCAGCAATCACTCTTACTGATACTGTCATGGACAGGTGCATCTGCACTGGGCAGATTGATGAGAATGAGAGCAAGTGTTTTTCCCTGTTGTTGGTTCCTTCACCATCTGATGCCAGCCCATTCTAATAGCTGTCACTTATAGGACACAACCAGTTAACTCAGTAGTGCTGCTGCTGAACCACTCTTGGTGGTGAACATTGAAACCCCCCCAACCAGGGAACATTTTGTGCCCTTGCCACTCTCAGTGCTTTCCCCAAGTGTTGTTCCAAATGGAGGAGTACTAATTCATCAGCTGAAGGAGGAATGTATGTGGCAATCAGCAGGAGGTTTCTTTGTCCACATTTAATCTAATGCCATGACAGTTCATGCGGTCTGGAGTCAATGCTGAGAATTCCCAGGGAAGCTTCTTCCAGTCTGTATACCACCATGCCACCATCTCTGGTGGGTTGCCTTGCTGCTGGGACGGGGTGTTTCCAGTGATAGTGATGGTCATGTCTGTAAGGTATGATTCCATGACTATGACAATGACAGGCTGTTGCTTGACTCGTCTGTGAGACAGCTGTCTTAATTTTGGCACTATCCCACTTTGCGGCAATTGGTTCAATTGAATGTCTTGCTAAGCCATTTCAGAGAGCAGTTGAGACTTAATCATATTGATGTGGGTGTGGATGCAGATTAGCTTCCTGAAGTTCATTAGTGAACCAGATGGGTTTCCTGAGAATCGCAAATGGTTTCAAGGTGATTAGTAGATTTTTAATTCCAGACAATTTTCTGTTGCAAGACTATAGTTTCAAATACAGTAAAATGGTTATTACAAACAAACAATGCAGAATTGATAAATTATTTTTTTCTGGCAAAATTAACAATAAGTGGTATTAAAGTGTGGAGCTGGATGAACACAGCAAGCCAAGCAGCATCTCAGGAGCACAACAGCTTTTTGTGCTCCTGAGATGCTGCTTGGCCTGCTGTGTTCATCCAGCTCCACACTTTGTTATCTTGGATTCTCCAGCATTTGCAGTTCCCATTATCACTAATAAGTAGTATTAGTTGTGTGCAAATTTGATAGCAACTCTGATTACTGTATGTGTGCAGTAATGCATGGAAGACTGGAAGATGCTGTCAGAGATGTAACACTTCCTAAATACTCTTGAAAATAGCTTGCTGCTGGACTCACCATTTCAATAAATTGAACAACTTGAAATTGTTGTAATTGGCATTAAATGAAGTGACCATAATAGTCAAACATTGTTAGCACATGTGCATTTCAATTCAATACACTTCCTTTTTAATCATGTGGTAAGTCTTTTGTAGAAAATAGAGAATGTAAATTAGGAGCAAGTGTAAGCCATTTAGCCCAATGAATCTTCTTTGCCATTCAGTACAATCATAGCCAATATTCAATATTCTATAACGTTGTCATGTTCCGCTCCCTCTCCTCATTCTCTTTGCTAATCTTAGTGTTTAGAAGTTTTGTTTTTAACACAGTGTAGGCCAAGTCAATATATTTATCTGGATAGATAATTACATAGGCCCACCACGTTGAGTGAAGACATTGCTCCTCATCTCAGTCTTAAAGGTTGTGATCCCTTGTTCTAGAAGACCACCCCTCCCCTCCCAACTGTTCTGTGAAGGTCAAGAAAGAGGCATGGAGGAACTGAATGGATACTTTGCATCAGTCTTCTGGTGGAAGATATTAGTAGTGTATCAGAACTTCAAGAAAGACAGGGAACACAGGTCATCATTATGGAAAAGCTGCTGGGGAAGCTGAAAGGCTTAAAGGTAAACAAATCACCTGGACTGAATGGACTACATCCCAGAGTTCTGGGGCAGATATCTGAGGAGTTTGTGAAGGCATTAGTCGTGATCTTTTAGGAATCACTTGAGTCAGGGAGGGTCCCAGAGGACTGGAAAATAGCTGGTGAAACACTCTAGTTTAGAAAGGAGGGAACAAAAATTAGAAAATTATAGAGATAGTCTGCCTCCCCCTCTCTCCCTATTTATTTCAGAATCCCCTTCCCCCCCCCCCCCCCCCCCCCCCCCCCCCCCATTTCTGAAGAAGGGTCTCGACCTGAAACATCAACCTTCCTGCTCCTCTGATGCTGCTTGGCCTGCTATATTCATCCAGCTTCACACCGTGTTATCTTAGAAAATTATAGGCCCGTTAGCTCGCCCTCAGTTGTTACTAAGATTTTAGAGTCCGTTATTATTTGACACATAGATTCATGCATTGCAGACTTGATAGGCTGACAGACCTTTTCTGCATTGACATAATTACCACAAAAGATGCAGTAATCCCAATTTTCTGCGCTTGCCATGTATCCTTGAATGTAATGATATATTTTTAAAGGTTATAAGGTTTCCTGCCTCCCTGACCTTCCTAGGCGGCTTTACACCACTGAATGAAAAATGTCTTTTTTCTCCCTAAATCCCTGCTGAATCTCCTGCCCTCTTGTGATTGACCCATCTCTGTTTGGCTGTCCATACCCTCATAACCATATACACCTCTGTCATGTCTCTCCTCAGTGTTCTCTGTTCTAAAGAAAACAGTTCAAACCTGTCTAGTCTCCTCTTGTAGCTCAATTTCTCCATCCCAGGTAACATTCTGGTGAACCACCTGTGCACCCACTTTAGTGCTATCACATCCTCCTTGCAGTGAGGTGACTAGAACTGCACACTGTACTCCAGCTGTGGCCTAACCAATGATCTCTACAACTCCAATATTACTTCTTGCTCTTATACTGTATGCCAGACTGATGAAAGCAAGTGTCCCATATGCCTTCTTAACTCACCTATTCAATTACTCTGTCATTTTCAGCGATCAGTGAATAATTACCTCAAGATCCTGCTAAGACACCCAATGTCCTGCCATTTACTAAATATTCCTTCATCTTGTTTCATCTTCCAAAGAGCATCACCTCACACTCATCAGGGTTAAATATTATCTGCCACTGGTCTGCTCATCTGACCAACCCATATATATCTTCCTGTAACCTACAACCATCTTCTTTGCTAGTAACCATCTATCAATCTTGGACTTGACTGCAAATTTGCTTAACATTCCTCAACATTTTTTATCTGTATGATTTATGTATATAACAAATAGTAAGGTCCCAGTACCGATTCTTGTGGTACACTGCTGGATACTGGCCTCCAGTCACGCGAACAGCCTTCTACCACTACCCTTTGTGTCCTATTCCTCAGCCAGTTCCTGATCCATCTTGCCAAGTTTCCCATTCCATGTGTTTTATCCTTCTGAATCAGTCTGCCATATGGGTCCTTATCAGAAGCTTTTGCTAACATCCATACAAACTACATCAACTGAACTTCTTTCATCTACACACTTGGTCACATTTTCAAAAAAATTCTAACAAATTTGTTAGGCATGACCTCCCTCTGACAAATCCATGCCTTTCCAAGTGGGTATTAATTTGCTCCTTCAGAAGTTGCCCAGATAGTTTCCCTACCACTGATGTGAGATCAGGGGATTTGTCCATTTTTAAGCCTGACAGAGCCTCTGATACTGCCTTGTTTCCTATGTCAAACTCTGCAAGTTCCCCACAGTCCTGTTTGCTGAGGTCCAGAGTGAAGACGAAAGAGAAGCATTCTTTTAACATCCTTCCAACATCCTTCGGCTTCACATACAGGTTGCCTCCTTGGTCCCGAATGGGCCCTGCTGTTTCCCTAGTTAACCTATTCCCTTTAATATATTTATAAAATATCTTAGGATTCTCCCTAATCATTTTTACAAGTTCTTTCTCATGCCCATTTTTTGCTGTTCTAATTGCTTTCTTAAGTTTCCTCTTGTACTACTTGTATTCTGCTAGGGCCACAGCTGAATTGCTGCCTTTGGACTTTGTTAAAGCTTTTATCTTCTTTCTTATCCAGCCCTGAATTGTTGCAGACATCCAGGACTCTCTGAACTGATTGCTACATTTTTCTCTAACGGGCATATGTTGGACCTGTACTCTCCCCAGTTCCTTTTTGAATGGCCCCGCTGCTCTGCTATAGTCATACCTGCAAGGAGCTGCTCCCAGTCAGTTGTAGCCAGCTCCCCAGTCACTTTTGGCCAAAGAATGAAATTATGGAGTACTTTGAAGTGCGTGATAAAATAGGGCTGAGTCAGCATGGCTTTGTCAAGGTGACATCATGCCTGACAAACCTGTTACTTTGAGGAGGTAACAAGCAAGTTAGACAAAGGAGAGCCAGTGTGGATTTCCAGAAGGTCTTTGACTAGGTGTAGCTCAGGAGGCTGGTAAATAAGATAAGAACCCATGGTGTTAGAGGCAGGGTAGCAGCATGGATGGAGGATTGGCTGTCGGGCAGAAATCAGAGAGTGGGATAAAGGGTTTTTTTTTCAGGATGGCAGCTAATGAGTGGTGGAGTTCTGCAGGTGTCCATGTTGGGACCACAACTATTCATATTAAAAATTAATCTGAATGAAGGTACTAAGGCATTATTGCT
Source organism: Stegostoma tigrinum (assembly GCF_030684315.1). Lineage (NCBI taxonomy): Eukaryota > Metazoa > Chordata > Chondrichthyes > Orectolobiformes > Stegostomatidae > Stegostoma > Stegostoma tigrinum. The sequence continues at coordinate 48,377,229 of NC_081363.1, forward strand.
AAATTTGCAGATGACACAATGATAGGTGGAGGGACAGATAGTGTTGAGGAAGCAGGGAGGTTGCAGCAGAGCTTGGACAGGCTAGGAGAGTGGACAAAGAAGTGGCAGATGGAATGCAATATGGGGAAGTGTGAGGTTATGCAGTTTGATAGGAGGAATAGTAGTAGAGACAATTTCTAAATGGGGAAAAGCTTCAGAATTCTGAAGCAGAAAGGGACTTGGTAAACCTAGATTTTAAAGTTGACATGGGAATTCATTTGACATTTAGGAAGGCAAGTGCAATGTTTGCATTCATTTCAAGAGGGCTAGTGTGCAACAGAAATGTACTGCTGTGGCTGTATAAGGCTCTGGTCAGACGGTGTTTGGAATGTTGTGAACAGTTTTGTGTCCAGTATTTAAGGAAGGATATGCTGGAACAGTTCCACAGGAGATTCATCAGAATAATTTTGAGATGAAAGGTTTGTCATATAAGGAGTGGTTGAGGACTCTGGATCTGTGCTGAATGGAGTTCAGAAGTATAAAGAGGGTCTCTTTGAAACTTACAATACTGAGAGGCTTGGAAAGAGTGGACATGCAGAAGACATTACCATGCTTAGGAAGACTAGGACCTGAGGAGACAACCTCAGAGTGAAGGGACAACCCTTTCGAACTGAGTTGAGGTGGAATTTCTTCATCAGCGGGTGGTTCATCTGTGGAACTCATTGCTGCAGAAAGCTGTGGAGGCCAAATTACTGAGTGTATTTAAGACAAAGTAGGTTCTCATTAGGAAGGCGATCAAGCATGATTGAGAAACCATGAGTCAAATTGTCATAAAGCATAGAAAAAGCCCTTCAGCCCATCAAGTCTGCACGGATTAATCTACCCTTATCCTACTTTCCAGCACTTTGATGCATAAGCCTTGATTATAACAACATTTCAAAATGCTCATCCAAAATGTTTCAAAGATTGTGAGGCTTCCTGCCTTTACTGCCCTCGCAGACGGTTCATGCCTGATTTTTACCATGCCGTGAGTAAAAAAATATTTTCTTTAAATCCTGTCTAAACCACCTGCCCTTCAACTTAAAATTATGTCCTCTTGTTATTGATGCTTCCGCCTGTCAACGCTGTACAATTTAAGCAGGTCCTCTCTCAGCTTTCACTGCTCTGTAGAAAACAACCCAACTCTATCCAGCTTCTCTTCATGTTTAAAATACTCCAACTCAGGCAACATCCTCTGCAGCATAATCACATTCTTGCTGTAGTGTGGTGACCAGAACTGCATGCAAAACTCCAACTGTGCCTAACCGAAGTTTTGTGCAGCTCACCTAACGATCCTGCTCTTACATGCCATGACTGATAAAGGCAAGTGTCCCTTATGCCACGTTGACCACCCTGCTAATTTGTCTTTTTACCTTCAGGGATCTGTGGACAAGCACTCCAAGATCCCTGTGTACCTCTGAGCTTCCTAGTGTCCAGCCATTCATTGAATACTCCCTTGTCTTGTTACTTCCACAGTGCGAGACCTTACACCTTTCAGGATTAAATTTCATCTGCCACTGATCTGCCCATCTGACCAACCTGTTTATGTCTTGCTGAGCCTAAAACCTTCTTCCTCCCTATTAATCAATTAACCATCTGACTATTCATGCCACCTGAGAACTTACTTATTGCACCACCAATCCCAAATTCTCATTTATACTGTTTATTTAGATCATGAACAACAAGGAACCCATCAATGATCCCTGTGGTATACCTCTAGACACTGGCCTCCAGGTAAGCAAACAGCCTTCTAGTGCCACCCTCTGTCTTCTGCCAATTAGCCAGTTTTGGATCGAAGGCACCCTGGATCCCATGTGCGTTACTTCATTTATCATGTCGGAGCTTGTCAAAGGCTTTTCTGGAATGCATAAAAACTACATTACCTTCATCTACACACCAGATCACCTCCATGAAAATTTTAATCAAATTTGTTAGGCATGCCCTCTCTTTGACAAAGCCATGCTGACTAATTCCTGATTAAACCATACTTCTCTGGAGATTAATTTTCTCCTTCAGAACTTTCTCCAGTAGTTTCTCTACCAGTGATGTGAAACTCACTGGTTTATCCCTGTCTACTTCCTGAAAAGTGGAACCACATTAGCTGGATAACATATACGGTGAAGTGATCACACCACAACTAAACAGCGCATGGGCAGAAAGGGATGACCCATCAGATAGAGTAATTCACCATTCACGACTCCTCGGGTACAGAAGCAGTCCTTGTACAAAAAACCAACATCTGGACAAAATGCAGGCCTGTCAAGTAACAAGTGGCAAGTAACACTCACAACACACAAATGCTAGGCAATGACCATCTCCAGTGAGAGACAATTTAACTACTCCCCCATGACATTCAGCGGTGTTACTATCACTGAGTATTTCACTTTTAACATCCTTGGTGGGGGGGGTTACCATTGAGCAGGAACTGAACTGACCTGGATTATCCACTTAAATACAATGGCTGCAAAAACAGGCTAGTGGTTAGGAATACTGCAGCGAGTAACTCACCTCCTGATTGCTCAAAGCCTGACCACCATCTAGAAGCTACACTTGCCTGGATGGGTGCAGCTCCAATAACACTCAAGAAGCTTGGCACCATCCAGGACAAAGCAGCCTGCTTGATTGGCACCACATCCACAAATATCCACTCCCTCTATCACCAACACTTAGTAGAAACAGTGTACTATCTACAAGATGTATGGCAGAAATTCACCAACTAGACAGTACCTTCCAAACCTACGACCGCTTCCATCTGACGGACAAGGGCAGCAGATGCCTGGGAACACCACCACCTCCCAAGTTCCCCTCCAAGCTGCTCACCGTTCTGACTTGATGGGCTGAAAAGGAAAACAGCAGATTTTATACTTCAGCAAGAAAGTCTGCTGCCAGAGAAACTAAATTCCCTACCTTGGAAACAATGAGCTAGCAATCACCCAAAAGCGGTCAAAACAATGTATCCTGCAAGTATGATAATTTTTATATTCCTTCTTTGAGGCATTGGAGGACAACATGTGGGACATGGATTGAAGCATTTCGAGAAGGCAGCTCACCCTCCAACTTCTCAAAGGCATCTTTAATAAATACTGGCCAGCTAGCAATGCCATTGCCCCATGATTGAATAAAAAAATTTCCCCTTGTACTTTCTATTCTCCATTAGCATTTTGGTGACTTGTTTACCTTGCACCTGCTAAATCCCCTCTCTTTTCCTTCTAATCTAGGCCTAAATATTTCTAGACATATAGGCTTCTTTGGTCTTGTTGCTCCTACATGTTACCCTAAGATGTACCTTAAAGTGCACTCTCCCCTTTTACCTTCATGAATGCCCCTCTATTCTGTTATAGATTTTCTCAAGTAGCTATGCCCAGTCTACTTTGGGCAAGTCCCTGCTATATTTCCATAAAATCTGCCTTCCCCCAAGCCAAAACTTTTTTTTTATTTTTGCAGACCATCTCTTTCCTTCTCCATAACAAACTCAAAAACCTTGTGGAAACCTACTGTAAATACTCTCCAAGGTACAAAGATACCTATCAACAATTACCCTTTGTTTTCTGCCACTGAATCTAGCTTGCTACATTCCCCAGGATCCAATTGGCTTTTTTTTAAAAAAACAGTCTTCCAAGTGGAAATTTGTCAAAACCTTGCTAAATTCCATGTAGACCAGATAAACAACATGATCGTCATCAGACCTCAATGTGACTTCCTCCAATAATTCAATCAAGTTAGGCAGATATGATCTTCCTTTGAGATATTAAGAACTGCAAATGCTGGAGTCAGAGATAACACAGTGTGGAGATGGAGGAACACAGCAGGCCTGGCAGCATCAGAGGAGCAGGAAAGCTGACGTTTTGGGTCGGGACCCTTCTTCAGAAGTTCCACATTTCTGAATTCCACATGCCTTCTTAACCACCATATTGACCTATTTCGTTAGCTTCAGATCTCTGAAACTAACAGCATAGGTCAATATGGCAGTTAAGAAGGCTCGTGGAATTTCTGAAGAAGGGTCCTGATCCGAAACATCAGTTTTCCTGCTCCTCCAATGCTGTCTGGCCTGCTGTGTTCCTCTAGCTCCACACTGTCATATAATCTTCCTTTAACTATTCTTGATTTGTCTAAGTGATGGTTTGTCCTGAGTCTCAATACTTGTGTCTCTTAAAAAAAAGTAAATACTCAATTCTGATGTTAGATTATCTGGTCTGCACTTACTTGGTCTATATCTTGTTCTATTTGTAATCAAAGACTGAAACGTTAGCAGTCCTCCAAAATCAGTCCTTTAATCCAGTGGAAATTGGATAATTATGAATAAACCTTCAGCTGCCTTCTTTTAACAGCCTGGAGTACATTTCATCTGGCCCTAGTGATTTATCCACTTCAGGGATGCTCATCCCATTAATACTTCCTCTCTCTCTCTCTCTCTCTCTCTCTCTCTCTCTCTCTCTCTCTCTCTCCCCCCCGCCCTCTCTCTGTCTCGTCTTTGTCACACCTAATTAAACTTGTGGTTAATAACAATGTCTGCATTGCTCACCCTCTTTTGTGAAGGCAGATGCAAAGTAGTCATAAGCAAAGATACCAATATTTTAGCTTCCTGATTTCTTTTTGTGTCTAATCTTGTTTAGTAATCCTCTAATTTAAATGTGCAGATTAGCTATCTTTGGGTTCACCTTGATCTTTCTTGCCAATATTCTTTCATATCTTCTGTTCATTTTTGATTTTATCTCTTTGCTTTCTATCCACTTGGCCTTCCTTAGTACTGAGTTGTCACAGTTGGATGTGAGTTTTTTTTCTGCCTTATCTAACCTTGTAAATTCCTTTATATACTGGTTGCTGCACATTTGGCTGTCCCACCTCTCTCAGTGGGAACATGTTTATTCCTAACTCTTTGAATCCCCGTTTGAATGCCTCCCAGTGCTCTGACACTGTTACTTTCAAATAGGTGATTCCAGTCCACTTTTTCTAAATCAATTCACAGCTTATTAAAATTGGTCTTGTCCCAGTGTAGAACTTTAATTCTTGTTCTGTCTTTGTCCAGTTGTGCAGGGTAACACGGTGGCTCAGTGGTTAGCACTGCTGCCTCACAACATCAGGGACCCGGGTTCAGTTCCACCGCCGGGCGACTATCTGTGTGGAGTTTGCACATTGTCTGTGTGGATTTCCTCCGTGCGCTCCTGCTTCTTCCCACAGTCCAAAGATGTACAAGCTAGGTGGATTGGCCATGCTAAATTAGCCGTAGTGTTCAGGAACGCAGAGCTTAGGTGGGTTATAGGGGGATGGATGGGTGTGGACTTATTGGGCCAAAGGGCCTGTTTCCACACTGTAGGAATTCAATGGCTTCACCTCTCCTACTGCCTGCCAGGCATGTTGGAAGGACTTAAAAGCTGATAATTAACGATTTTAGCCACATACGAATGCACCTTCTATGGTCATAAAATGGGTCTTGATAGCCATGGCAGCTCTGGCCCAGAAATCAGAATGTGAGAGAAATTCACATTAAGGCTTCTTCTCACATTCTATTACCTATGAGTGTGAGATTCAAAACTCTATTGTCTACATCTTTACTTGCATAAAGTCACTTATCACCACACTACTTCCCCCTCCTTTGTTGATTCATAGTAATGTAATGTCTTTATTTTAAAAATTTTTTAACATTGTTTTTATATTCCTTTGTGACCTGGTTCTTCCCTATCTGTGTAATCTTGAACCTCACAACCCTCAGGTCTTTGTTTATTTAATTCTGGTCTCTTGAACATCCCAGAATTTAATTGTTTTACAGTTGGTATCTGTGCCTTAATTGTCATGGCTCTGACCTATGGAGTTCACTTTGCATTATTCTTTTATGATAATCTTTAAAACCTAATTCTTTGACCAAGCTTTTGGCCATTTGACTGAATGGACTGAATTTAACAGCCATGGCTGTGATTCTCTCCACTATCCGGAAAGGTGGAGGGAAATCGCAGTTGCCTTTTTCAGAGACCGTGAATTTGCATGGCCATCAGTTAATTAATTGCCTAGCATCAGAGTTTGCATCTTAAAGCATTAAAGATTCCACCTGTAATAGCTGTGGTCATCAGCTTTTTAGTCTGAGGCATTGCACTGGAAGTGAAGCCATTGGTGTGGCTGCAGCCAGATTGAGCAGTGCGGTTGGTTGAGACCTTGAATGAATATAAATCTGTGGGGCTCGATGGACCCAGTTAGGGCAGCGAATAGGGAGCACAGGGAGGTGCTTTGTTAAAAGACGGTGGGAACTCCCCAAAACCTTTGCTTTTGGTGCTCCCTCTGGCTGTCTGGAGGGCTTGAACCTAGGAGGAATCTGTTAGCTTGTACTGTTTAGCCTCCCCAGTTGAAACACATTCTACCAGTAGCATGGGATTAGGCCATGTGTGTTGCCCCTTATGAACATTTATACATTCTTGCACAGTATGAATGTGTGAAGGACAGCCTCTGTGATTTCTGAGGCTTGCTGACCTGTGGCATTACCTCAGCCAATTCTATTTCTGCTTGTGCTGCATTAATTGCTGATTCATTCAGTTTGAATGTTGTGGATTTGGAGATTTGTCAGTGATGGTTGAGAAATAGCTTAGCAACTGGCGTATTCAAGAATAGTTTCTGCAATTAACAGGAAAGGTGGTACTTCACTTTACCAGCTAAGAAATTTAATTGGGCTTTTTAGTTGATATCTTTTCCTCCTTGGTGGATTGATCCCGTGTCCAAAACACCAAAATAATTTATCCTTTTAAGCCTGAAATAACACACATGAATAGAAAATTTCCAAACTTTTGTGACCAACCTCCCATTTACCTTTCTCCTCAAACTTATAGTCATCTAAACTTCTGTTTGTAGATTAACACAAACCAAGTCCTGTACACTCCACCTCAGTGCTCACTGACCTACATTTTCTCTTAACACCCAGCTTTATAAATTCTCATTCTGGTGTTCAAGCCCCTTCATGGCTTTGGCCCTTTCTATCTTAGTTACTATTCCAGCTATACAAACCACTAGACACTCTGCTTTTCTCTAATGGTAGCTTCATGTCCATCTCTCACTTCTATTGTTGGTCATGACTTAAACGATATATGCCCTGTTTCCATCCCTAAGCCTTTCTTTCACTCTGCCTGTTCCTCCATTTTAAATAGGTTTCAGAATACTTGCTTCTTTAATCTAGTTTTTGGTCACCTGTGTAAATGTCTCCATTGACTTGGTGTTAACTTTGTCTGATAATGTTTGGGTGAAATGCCCATTCATAAGGGTGGTTATAAAATTACAACTTGTCATGTAACCTGATCATCAAGATATATAATATGCATCAGAATAACCCAAAAAGGCAAATTGTTTCAAACAGTCAAGATTAAAAGGAACATATTGCATGAAGCAGATTTTAAGAATATTCAGTTGACTTTTTTGACTGCAATATGCATACTCTTCCTGCACTATACAAACTGTGATATCCCCAATTATTAGTTTTCCCAGACTGTCATATTCCTAATCATTAGTTTTCCAAGAACATTTGGAAGTCAACATTATCTACTTTCAATGGGACCAAAAAAAGACTCCTCATGAGACCATACAGCACAGAATCAAAAAGCTGTACAGCATGGAAACAAACCCTTCTGTCCAACTTGTCCACGACAACCATATATCCTAAATTACCTCAGTCCCATTTGCCAGCATTTGGCCTATATCTATCTAAACCCTTCCGATTCATGTACCCATCCAGACACCTATTAAATCTTGTAATTGTATTGGCTTCGATCACTTCCTCTTGCAGCTCATTCCATACATACACCACCCTCTGCCTGAAAAAGTTTGCCCTTTTGGACCCTTTAAAATCTTTCTCCTCTCACCTTAAACCTATGCCCTCTAGTTTGAAGTCCCCTATCCTGGGAAGAGACCCTGTCTGTTTACCCTATCTATTCCCCTCATGATTTTATAAAGCAAGGTCATCCCTCAGCATCAGGTGCTGCAGGAAATATAGACCTGGCCTATTCAGCCTCTCTCTGTAGCCCGTCCAACTGGCAACATCCTTGTAAATCTTTTCTGAATCCTTCCAAGTTTCATAACATGCTTCCTATGGCAGGGTGACCAGAATTGAATGCAGTATTCCAAAAGTGATCTAACCAATATCCTGTACATCCACAACATGACCTCCCAACTCCTATACTCAATGCACTAAGCAATAAAGGCAAGCGTACCAAATGCTTTCTTAATTATCCTGTCTACTGGAGACTCCACTTTCGAGGAACTGTGAACCTGCACTCCCAAGTTCCCTTTGTTCATTAACACTTGTCCGGAACTTTACCATTAAGTGTGTAAGTCCTGTCCTGGTTTGCCTTTCTAAAATGCAGCACCGAACATCTATCTAAATTAAACTTCATCTGCCACTCCTCGGCCCTTCTGATCAAGGTCCCTTGGACTCTGAGGTAAATTTCTTGGCTGTCCACTGTATCACCAATTTCGGTGTCATCTGCAAACTTACTAGCCGTACCTCCTATGTTCATATCCAAATCATTTATATAAATGGAGAAAAGCAGTGCACTCAGCACTGATTGTTGTGGCACACAGCTGGCCTCCAGTCTGAAAAGCACCCCTCTGCCACTACCCTCTGTCTCTTACTTTTGAGCCAGTTCTATATCCACAGATGCTCCTGAGATGCTGCTTGGCCTGCTGTGTTCGTCCAGCCTCACATTTTATTATCTTGGAATCTCCAGCATCTGCAGTTCCCATCATCTCTATATCCACATGGCTAGTTCTCCCTGTATTCTGCGTGATCTAACATTGTTAACCAGTCTACCATGAGGAATCTTGTCAAACGCCTTACTGAAGTCCGTATAGATCATACCCACTGCTCTGCCTTCATCAATCATCTTCGTTACTTCTTCAAAACAACTCAGTCAAGTCAGTGAGACATGATTTCTTACGCATGAGGCCATGTTGACTATCTCTAATCAGTCTTTGTCTTTCAAGATACGTGTAAAATGATCTGTGGAGAGTGGAAAGTAACTAGGGTCTTAGATGTTTAGCATTTTTCAGGAAGGGTTCTACTGAAGTGTTATAAATCTGATTTTGATTTTTTTTTACAGAAATTTTTCACTAGGTGTCTGCCTCAAATAGCAATAAAACAACTGGTAATATGAATATTTTTTTTTCCTTTTGTAGCTTATGTTAAGGGATGACCCTTCATAAATTTTTTTGTTCGTTGTTCTATTGTTGATTAACTATTCTGTGCTTGGAATAAATTTAGCGCAAGATGGAATACGGAAATCACATTATCATTTTTTTCATCATCAATATAGCATTAGGAATTATCTACTATTAAATAAATGTAGTTTTCCAAGTAGTTTATGGTACACATGTAGCAGTAGTACAAATGTAGTTTTTGTCTCCTCCTAAAATTTTAAATAGGGAATGTGGATCTTGGTACACCATTCATTGTTTATGATAATTCACAGTAGTATGAGCAATTAACATTTTTAACTTGTTGCAACTTGTGAGCCCGCTTTAGTTACAGAATTGAATTTAATCAAAACTACTCATCTTTTTAATCAAATTTGTTATCCTTTAAAATCAAAAATATTAGAATGATATCCCTTAGCGTAAATAGAGGAATATCCTCTCTACTACATCAATTGGGCACTGTAATTTCACAAGTAAAAATGCGTTCATTGAAGAGATGTAAAAGTGAGCACCTTAGTGAGATACTGTGAAGACATTCAAAATCATAAGAGATCTTCAATTAAATATGTAGGGAGAAACTCATTCCTCCAACAAGTGATTTGGTACTCTGAGGTTATAGATTAAAAATAATTGACAAAAGAATGAGAAGAATAAGACTTATTTCCCACATGGTGCTTTCCACTTTTAATCCTATCTTAAGAGGGTAGTGAAAACAGATCCTTTAGCAAATTTCAAACAGCAACTGAACTCATCCTTTCAAGAGAACTTACAAGTATGGAAAAAGAGCTGGCTCAGGTATGGAGGACTGAGTGCATGAATCCTTTGTTATAAGACTCATTTCCCAGATTTTGTGCTAGCAATGACATCAGACTTTTTGTGTTTGTGATCCTCGCTCTTCTCAAATTGGTGCAACTTCTGAGTTTGCAGATATGCAGTTAACAGTGAAAATCTGGATGTTTCTGGCAATGATCTTACACTTTTCTCTAATGTGTACTGTTGGCATTTTCACAGATCTTAGTGAATTAAAAATCACTGACAAGAACTTATCATTTTACACTATTATGTTGATGATAGTAACACTTAGAAAAAGTTAAATATTTTTCATGAGATGTAACTGTGTTATGTCATGAGCATTCTTGAACACCCTCTCTGGCAAGGAAAACAATGTTGTACTTCTGTAAGAACATACTTTTTCATTCTAATAAATTCTATTGCTTTTAATTTTATAGTTTGTTTATAAATTTCAACTTATCTGTAAGCCTCAACCATCTAATTAAAAGTGAAGAATGATCAATTCATTTTATTTCCTGCTTTGTTGTTAGAAGAATTCTTCAATGTGATTAGCTGCTTGTACTCCTGACTACAGCACTGTTGCTGGATGCCTTGAGTTGCCATTGACTTGGTTCAGATTAATGCTTGGAGAGGTGAATTTCATACCGTTGAAGTTGCCAGATCTTTGTGAGCAGTTTTCTTTAAAGTCACTAGTGAGCACTATCACTTTGTTGACTCCAGAATTAGGTCCATTGATTCTATTTTAGGGCAAAGGCTGTGAATGAACTGATGAAATTGGAATAGAATGTTAGGATTTAAAAATAAGGTTACAGAATGGAAGCAATTTTTTTGAAAAAGTTTTAGTTTCATTTTTAATTTGTGTTTAAATATTTATGGAAATATATTTTTGATCATTCCCATTGAAATGACCACGTAAAGGAATGTCTGTTATAAGAATGTCACTGTTTGACAGTTGACTTTATTTTTAAGTGACCAGGTTAACTGGTTCCCATTGACATTCTTTGCATTAGCTTTGGCATTTTGGGTCAAACTTTGGATATGTTTTCATCATTGCTGTTTTATTTGGATCTATACTGTGACAGAAGAGAAAAGCCCAGACTGACTAAGTCAAAGCACAATGGAGCATTTGCTGCTTTAGAGGTACTTTATAAATGCAGATTTCTTTGTAACTGTGCTAGTGTGTAGAATTTCACTTCTGCAGATACTGGGACTTTGACGTGTAGAGGTGGGTGGGGAACTGAAGTGCTAAATAGAATGCTTTCAGTAATGAGTTCTTTTGATAACTTCAATTGAGTGATGACTATTCATGTCTAATATTAAAAAAAGCATAATAATAAAAAAAGTAAGCAATGGTGTGCTTCTGAGACTTTATAAAACTCTAGTTAGGCTCCATTTAGAATACTGTGTCCAATTTTGGGCCCCACATCTCAGGAAGGACATACTGGCACTGGAGCATGTCCAGCGGAGATTCACACGGATGATCCCTGGAATGGTAGGTTTAACGTACAATGAACGGCTGTGGATCCTGGGCTTGTATTCATTAGAGCTTAGAAGGTTGAGGGAAAATCTAATAGAAACTTACAAGTTAATGCATGGCTTAGAAAGGGTAGACACTGGGAAGTTGTTTTCGTTAGGCGGGGAGACTAGGACCCGTGGGCACAGCCTTAGAATTAGAGGGCTTAAATTTAGAACGGAAATGAGGAAACATTTCTTCAGCCAGAGAGTGGTGGACCTGTGGAATTCATTGCCACGGAACGCAGTGGAGGCCGGTATGTTAAATGTCTTCAAGACAGAGATTGATAAATTCTTGCTCTTGCAAGGAATTAAGGGCTGCGGGGAGAGTGCAGGGAAGTGGAGTTGAAATGCCCATCAGCCATGATTAAATGGCGGAGTGGACTTGCTGGACTGAATGGCCTTACTTCCACTTCTATGACTTAAGGTCTTATATTGTAAGACTATGGTATTCAGCAGTAGTATTCTTGCAAGTATTTTAACAAATTTTGTGTTTAAGCCTGACAACCAAGAATGTAGATTCAAACTCTAACATAACATTCAAGTGTAGTAACATTGATGTATATGCTAATTACAACCTATCTCATTGAATAGGAACCCATAATATCAAGTCAAATGATGATTTTTAAACCTCATCTCAATACTGGTAGGAATAATCTATTCAGCCTGCTGAGAAACTGCTTGGATTGGGACAGTGTTAGCTTTACACTGCATCCAATTTCATCTCCCACAGAAGTTAATGGATAACAGTGGACAGGATGTAAAAATCAGTATTTAATTTGATCGATCAGATTTCCCACATGCTGAGCAGAGTTTAAAATAACTTCATTGGATGAAGTACTGTTTTGTTGAAGAGTTTTGCTTAGTTTTTTAATTAAATCCTTGTGTTTCATTGTGTTAAGTGAAATGTGTTTTAAAAACCCCATAGTATGATTTGAAGAGCTATATTGGTTCTCCTGACATTCTGTGCCTATCTGATGAAGTTGTTTTATTGTTCGTGCTATTCAGTTTTATATAGAATAGATGCTTCCATTCACTTAGTTGTCAGTGTACATCTAAGAAATTAATTGTTTTGACACGTTTTTGAACGAGATGATGAAGTACCATTTAAGCGTGTCCTTTTTAAAATTATATGTAGTTAATCTTCCTAATTATGAGGAAAATGATAAATGGTAAGTGTGGTCAAACTATAGTTTGTAATTGACTTCTGATGCTATAAATGAATACATAACTTGGAGCTGTAACTAACATTTGGAAGGAAATCATTTATTTCTCCCAATTAAATTTCCTTAGTTTTAGACTTTAGTGATGACTTCTGGAGAGAAAAGTGTTTATGAAGAGCTGACAGCAGAACATTGCAGATGCCTTTAATGAGAAGTTATTGTGATCCCAGCTAATATTATCATCAGACAGGTCAGATCTCAGATAGGAACCTGGCTTGATATATCATATTTTAGTTTTAACAAAGTAATCTTTCATTGAAAGACAAGCATGCAATGCTGCAGATTTTCTTTTTAACAATAAAAGAGGTTTATTAACAAAAGATGTCAATATAAAATAGAATAAACCAAATCATTTACTTGTAGTACAAATTCAAAGATTTTTAAACATGCAATAAAAGTGTAATTCCAGTAATCCCAAAACGCTCCTTTCTAAATTGAAAAGAAACAAAACAGCTTTTGTGTAGAACCCAAAACACCACTTATGGAGTCTTACAGTGCAGAAACAGACATTTTGGTCCAACTCGTCCATGCGATAAGATATCCCAATCTGAACTAATCCCACTTGCCAGTATTTGACCATATTACTCTAAATCCTTTCTATTCACATATGCATCCAGATGCCTTTTCAATGTTGTACCTCCCTCCAGGACTTCCTCTGGCAGCCCGTTCTATTCATGTACCACCTTCAGCATGAAAAAGTTACCTCTCAGGTCGTTTTTTAAATTTTTCCCTTCTCACCATAAACCTATGCTGTCTAGTTTTGGACTCCCCCACCTTTGGAAAAAGACTATGGCTGTTCACCTTATCCATGCCTGTCATTATTTTAAAAACTTCTATTAGGTCGCCCCTCAGCCTCCAATGCTCCAGCAAAAAAGCTCCAGCTTATTCAGCCACTCACTATAACTTAAACCCTGTAGTCCTATGAACATCCTTGTAATTCTTTTCTGCACCCTCTGAAGTTTAATAACGTCTTGTAGAAGGACAACTAGAATCATATGCAATATTCTAAAAATTGCACCACCAATGTCCTGTACAAGTACAATGTGACATCCCAACGTCTGTACTCTGTTCTGACCAAGGAAGGCAAGTGTGCTAAACACCTTCTTCACTACCCTGTCTGGCTGAGACTCCACTTCCAAGGAACTATGCACCTGCATCCCCAAGTCTCTCTATTTGGCAACTGTCCCCAGGGCCCTATCATTAACTGTATAAATCCCTGTTGTACATTACTCACACTGGAGTCTCTGTATCAAACACCTCAGTAGGTTCAAGTCAGTTGTGACATCACTTCAAACTGCAGGTAGCTTCTGCCTGGAGTACATCTGGTTAAATGTACTCAGCTTTCAGTAACCTTCCTCAGGCTTTTGTCTCAACACCTTTGGTCTGGGACTAACATTAACTTCTCACACTAAGGTAACTAATTTTACAATATATTCATACCTTCTCAGGAGTATCCGCCTATGTAACCATGCTATTCCAAGGACCTCAGAGGACTACTCTACTTGGAGTAAAAACTGAAACCCAAAAATCTCCCTGTCCTTCTATGGGTGTTTCCCATAAGCTTTACGAAAACAAGTTCTAGATATTCCCAATAAATCTTGAGGTCCCATTGTTTATATTAATTAAATTTTTTAAAAATCTAAAATATATTCACTGGTGTTGTATAAAATTCATTCATTCTAAGGCCAGGCCAAATCAAAACTATTTTAAAAGAAATCACCATGGCTACTGGAATACTTAACAAATTAAAAATTAAACTTCAGACATGCGGAAACCCAAATCTACATTAAAAAATAAATATATGTTATATAAAGTCATGGCATTTACATCACATAATAAGCATTTGTGAGTAGGCACTGCACTTTCAAACATAGAAATAATATATATCTTGGTTGAAAAATATGTTTACTTTGTGATACAGCTCATTATAAACCTGTGTCAATATCCACAGACTGTTCAGTTTTACAAAAATAGCTTACTTTATTCAAAATAGCCAGTGTGCAGCAGTGCTGAAGAAGCTATTTAAAAAAAAACTAGTTTTTAATCAGATGACACCATTATTTGTTTGGTCTTTCTTGAATTGTAATATATCCTTTAAATATTTTTGTACAGTTGTTAAGTATGCCTCACTCTTAGAGGGTCCAAAGCTTTTAACAACAACACTTAAAAACTGATAGAACATAAATCAAAATATCTATTATTGTGACCACAGCATAGGGTGTGATTTTCTCTTCCCTGGAGTTGGTGTGATTAGTGGACAGAAGAAATAATGAGGCGAGTTGACCCTGCGTAGAAACTCAACCTCTTCTTGCCACATATGGTCTGAGCTAGAAGATTGATGGATGGTTTTTTAACCTGCTACCAATTAAGACCCTTAAGTGGTCACTAATAGTTAGATAAGGGTTTTCGTTTGCTATTTCTACAATTGTCTGCCCCTCCAGCAGGCTAGAAAGGTGGCTAATGGGAAACTTGAGCAATCTTCCTGTTGGATTATAGGGATGGGAAAGCAGGTGGGAGGCCCCTGCTTCTTAACCATTCCAGTCCATGTGTTGAGTTGTTAGAGATCATGAATCTAAAAATGTTTTGTAGGAGCAGCCTTAGCAAGTTCCTGAATGCATCTTGTTGATGTTTTATACTGCAGCCACAATGCTTTGGTAGTAGAGGGAGTGAATGTTTAAAGTGGTGGATGTCTTGCCAATCAAGTGGATTCCTTTGTCCTCGCTGATGAATTTCTCGAATGTTCTTGAAGCTGCACTCATTGAAGCAAATGGAATTCATCACACTCCTGATTTAAGGAGTTAGGAGCTGAGTTGCTTGTTGCAGAATTTCCAGTCCTCAATGCTTATATAACCACAGCGTTTATATGCTGATCCAGCTGATGAGTGCTTCAGCATTCATTATGCTGTTGAATGTCAAGGATAGGTGATTGGACTCTCATTTGGGATTACCATTGCCGACACTTGTATTGCACATGCCTTTCTGCTTTTTAAACTTGATTACATTTCACTTCAAGCGTCAGCTTTTATGCAACAGGGGAAATATGCTAGAATATTTTGCTGCAAGCTAGAAGACTTTGCAGGTCCTCCAACTGTTCTAGTTGGTTTGCAATAGTTGCAAGACACCATATACTTACTGGAGCTTCTTGCTTTCTATAGAAGCAGGGGAGTTGCTCATCAGAAGAGTTATGTTTTGGACATTTGCAATGGAGTCAACTGTGTTAAGGTGTCTGTGTGGTCCCATGCACCACTCTATTCAATGCTGCTCAAACAATTTGCACAGAGTGATGGAGTTTTACAGCACAGAAACAGACCCTTCGGTCCAACTTGTCTATGCTGACCAGTCTTCCCAGTCTGACCTAGTCCCATTTGCCAACATTTGGCTCATATCTCTAAACCTTTTTTATTCATAAACCCATCCAGATGCCTTTCAAATACTGTAATTTTACCCGCATCCACCACTTCCTCTGGCAGCTTGATCCAAACATGCACCACCCTCTGTGTATGCCTCAGGTCCCTTATTTTAAATCTTATTTTTGCAAGTGAAAAAAGATGCATTTGTTAATTTACTATTATTAAATTATCTATATTGTGCCTTTGAAACAAACATATTGATCAGAAACATTTATAAGAATATAATAGCCTTTATTGTCATGTACACTGGAAAGACTGCAATGAAAAGTTTGTAATGTTGCTGCTCAATGCCATCTTAGGTACAGGGTACCTAGGTACAGATACTTTAAGTGTTGTTACAGAATTGAAATAGTAAAGTACTCACCTGGGAACACAGTTTAAAAGTCCAGAATGAGAATAAAAACTGTCTTCAAAGTACTCAGGTTATGGTCCTCTCTCACTGAGTCCGTACCTGCTGGGCTTGAGAACATGAGGCCTCGCTGCATCCATGTGCTGGCCTCCATCCAGGATTTGCCTCCAGGACTCATCTCCCCTGCTGGCCTGGGCTTGCCTCTGCCTCTGCTTTGGCTGCGACTCAGCTCCCAGCTCAATCTGCCTTTGCTCTGCTCTCGCTTTGATTGCAACTCGCCTTTGGGACTCGGCCTGCACGTGTTCTGCTGCGATTCTGACAGCAGCTCGCATCCAGTTTTGCTCTGCTGCTCCGGGACTCAGCTCACTTCTGGCACTTGGCCTGTGCTCGCTTGCTTCCTGTTCCGGCTGTGACTCGCTTGTGGGACTCAGCCCCTACAGCTGTGGCTCATCTCCCATGCTGGACTAGCCTTGGACTCTGTGTTCTTCATTCCAAGTAGGGTACTTGAAGAAGTTAAAAGTTTGGGTGAGGTGTGTGGAAGAAAAATTTCAGCAAGAGGAGGGCTAAAAAAGGAAATGGAGCTGGTGAGCAGAGGAGCTGGAGCATCTGACTCTGCCGCCATCTTAGAAGATGTAATAAAGGCCAAATTATTTGATAGTTATTTCATAATAGAAATTTACTGCAACTTTTGTTTTGTGCACAGATACAATGGTTCTCTTCCAAATGGAGACAGAGGGCGCAGGAAAAGCAGATTTGCTCTTTACAAACGATCCAAACCTAATGGAGTCAAGCCCAGCACAGTGCATGTTATTTCCACTCCCCAGGCTTCCAAGGTATGTGGTTAAATTGGTTGGTTGAAATAACCATTATTATAATTACAACAGAGTTTGTGCCACTTGAGATTTCTTGTTGGCCCAATTTCCGCTCCATCATTAATATTTCCCTTCACTGAATCTAAACATTTTTTTGCATTTTTTAAATGATATTGTCTTGCGCTTGGTACTGCATAAGACATTGTATACACACCTTGGTGCCATCCTTTCTATTTACCCCTTTCTCCGCTACGTGCAAAGGAGTAACATTAACATGACTTGCAATGAGGTTCAGTAACTTGCTTTGTAAAAGTACAGTAAATCCATCCTCACTTTGTTAAAAAGCAGTCCATTTCCCAATTCAGTCCACAATTTAAAAATAATGTAAAATTAAGAGACAGCATTGCTGTCTTTACAGCATTACTTTGTCAAGATAGTGTAGAAGAATTCTGTATTGGTGTACATTATATTCAACATCCATATTCAAATTTAGCGTACAATACACACGGGTTAACGAACCCTAAACTATGGTATGAGAATTGCATGCACAGTTACTCCAATGAGCGATTAAAATACTGAACTCAAACTGCCTTGCCTGCCCACTATTTGATGCTTCCCCGACCTAACCATTACAAACATCACATTTCAATTGTCCCCATCTCCCATTCCCCAGTCTTTTCTAATCCCTTTTTCCTCTCCACCTCTGTCTCTGACCCGGTGCCAAAGGCCTGATCACCTTGCAATCTAGCTGGCCAGGAAACATGTCCTAATGTGTTTCTGACCAGTGGGTTTTAAAATGCAGTTGTTGTGAAATGCTAGATCATAAAATCAGTTTGAGCTGAATGTTGGATGTGCTGCTTGAGACACTGGTGACAGGTGTGTAAGAGGTTAACAAATGCATAGCAACCAAGGTCACTTTATGTCCCCAAGCTTTCACCCTGTTTTACTGGATTATTCCTCATTCCTGCAGATGCTTATATTTGATTCCTAATTAGTCACCACACATTCCTTTAGAGTGAAAGAGCTCATTTTAATTTACAAGCTATGAACAGGTTTCTGCTGTTTGTTTTTAACATTAGAGGTGGCATAATGGTAATGCCACTGGACTAGTATCCAGAATCTCACCACAGCAGCTGGTGAAATCCAAGTTCAATTAACTTAAGACTCTTGTGACAAAGTGGTAGTGCCCTTACCTCAGCCAGGAGGCCCAGGTTCAAGCCCCACCAGTTCAGAGATGTGTAGTAATATTTCTGAACAAGTTGATTAGAAAACAATCTAGAAACTGCTCAAGTGACTTTCTCTTGTGGATCTAAGAGCCTAACAGCCTCTGTTACATAATCTGTCATTCAAGATATGAACAGTTGTTTGGCAGTGCTTGATGACACTTTGTCATCTACCGGGAGAAGTTGTTCATCTTGATTATAATCTAACTGTCTATTAATTATATTTAATTTTAATAAATGGAGATAGAACCTTTTTGAATTAATCAGCATCCGACTTTAGAACTAATGTAAGATCATTAGTTTGATAACATCCTTACAAACTGAAAACTGTGCATTTCAGGGTGTAGGTCAGTGCTGTTTTTAATTCTGCGATGGCATTTTTGGTGATGCTCACAAGGCTATTGTTTATTATCTGTTTCTAATTGCCCCTCAACTCAGTGAGCCATCCATTCACAGGTAGTTCAAGGTCAATGACATTGTTGTTGCTCTTTTCTTCCTTAAAGGACTTTGGGGCAGGACGTACAGTCAGATCTGATACGTCGGGGTTGCCCCACGTTATGTAGGGAATTCTCATCCTGAAGTGATCAATTAGTGGCTGCATTGTGGGCTTGCCATCAAATTAAGGACACTTAATGAACATTCAAAGCTCAAGGGCCAATGGGAAACTCTCCAGCAAGGAAGAAGAAACAGCCTGCCTTTCAAATTAGGGAGAAAATACATCTCAATATCTTTACAACTTTTGAAACTTCTAAATAAGACAAATAGACTCAGCAGCCAAGTTACCTTTCTGTATCTTCTTTGTAGGCTACCCTGTGGATTCAGGTGTAGGTAGTTAAGTAGGGAAGGCCTCAGAAGTCGACTTGCTTCACTAGACCACTGTCCTGAAGCCGTGCCCAGTTAGCTGTGTTATATCCCCACACCTCAGGAGTCAGAGGCTGATTGGAACATGCTGGTTAGCTAGCCTGTGATTTTAGATTTTAATAGGCCTGTATCAATTGGCCTTCAGTTCCTGTTGCTCATAGATTGCTGTACTGCCTTCAAGAAAATGGCCAACTGGCACAGATGTTCACATTTGCCATCTTTCACGCTATTTAGATGCTAAAAAGTCTTTTGCTCTGTGCATTCATTATGGTGTTTTCATGTAATGAGAAACGAAAGGCTGATTTCCCAGCTGTTTGGAAGTTTCAATTTTAGTTCTTGAAACAGAAGTATCCATATTGGGTGTTTCATGCAATAACGTGTTTGAAGCTAGGTGGAGAGAGATATCTTGGTAACCAGAACTGTTTATTGATCTATGTACATTATGTTCAGGGCAAAGAGAGATGGGTACATTACAATCATGGAAGGCTGCACTTGCTGACACTTGTGGTGATAGCACTCATAAATACATTTGCAGAATGTGTGAGGAAATACCTAACAAATACCAAAAAGTTAAAAAGATGTATGTCAGGTAAGAAAAATAACTTGTTAAACTTAGTAGGGTTCCTTGTTTAATTTTTAAAAGTTGGCTTAATAGAGTCATTGAGATGCACAGCACGGAACAAACCCTTCAGTCCAATACTGACCTAAATTAATTTAGACACATTTGCCAGCATTTGGCCCTTATCCCTCTAAAACCTTCCTATTCATATACCCATCCAGATACCTTTTAAATGTTGTAATTAGACAGCCTCTGCTACTTCCTGAGGCAGTTCATCACCTGACCTGTTTATAACTGTATACTGTGTATGCATTTGCATCCATTGGGAGCAAAGAATATGGCAAGGAAGTGACCTCTTGGGTTGTTTTGGCCATCTTTGTGATTGGTTCAGAGTAGCACTGCAAGGATGGATATAAATAGGCTGCTTGTCATCCTTTGTAGTGCATTGCATAGAGATGTTAGTTGGTGGAGATGCCGCTGTGGAACAATGAAAATGCAGATATCCTTACAGAAATTTGCCGTCTCAGATTTTGAAGTAAATATATGGATAGTATTTTTCTAGTTATTTTCTTTTTCAGTGAAAAAATCTTTTAGGTTACGCTGTGGTACTAGTTGTAGCATGTTGAATGTGACATGTTAATAAGGGTCGATTAATCAGGTTGGAGCCCTGCCACAATGTTGCCGTCATGTATTGTGGCCTTTAAATGGGCAATTAATGATCATTGGCATAATGGCCCAGGTAGACTTTGTTTAAATGCAGTCTGTACTTGATTGAGAGTTGTGCCTTTCTTTGGGAAGGGCTATTGAAAGCTATCTCTGCCCTTGCTGCTGATTTTTTTTTGCCCCTCCACTGCATCACTGTTTGTGGCTTGGGATTCACTGACAGTCCTGGGCCTCACGTGTCAAATTGGCAGCACCTTTTCTGTGAACCTGTGGAAGGCTTGCTGCTGTCCAGTTGAGTGTCTGAGTGGCACTTAGTATAGTTAACCTTCCTAAAACAGGTGATGCGGGGCTCTTGCTGGTTTCTCAGTTGGCAGATGAGAGAGACCCCCCCCCCCCCCCCCCCCGCTTTGCCTCCATTAAATGCTACCTAAGGCATGTGCCTTTACTAAGGCTATAATTTATGCCTTTGATCAAACTGTAAATAGAATTCTTGAAAAAATGACCATTTTAGTTGATCAAATATTCAATATTTACATATTCAATTCTTGATTTTCTGCATAGAATTTCATAACACATTTGTCAATTTATTTTGTACTTCCCCTATATAATCGTTTTCTCAAATTTTCAATCAACACGTTGGATAATATTAGATTAAGTGCAGAGTTCCATGTTGCCTACTTGAGGAAAAAAGGAACAGCATAGTGGTCCAATACTTCTTGTAACTTTTAATCATTTCACAAATTTGTATTGCATATTATCACTATTGTATATCATAACTTCTGCAGTATGATTCTCTGCACTCGACTGAAACTGAAATATTGGAATAAATGTCCTATAAGTATATACACTGTAAATACATGCTATGCTTGATTAATGTAAGTTTTGAGAGCCAAAAAAAGAAATAGAAGTTCAAGATCTGCAGCTGAGTAACTTGAATTTCAAAAGCATGACAATTGCCTTTTTAAACAACATTTTTGATTGTGAAGTCATCACATTATGTGGCACCTTACATACTACACTTTCAGTGAGATTACTTATTGAACTGTATCATTTAAGAGCTGCCATTTAAGTGGCATTTAATGCCACCCAACCTCTTCAATTGACAAAGGCAACAACAAGCAATAATCTTTTCCTTGTAATTGGCAAATTGTTTCCAGAGGTTTTCAAAATTTTTAAAAGGTTCCATTTTTTCCTTACTTTTGCTTTTTACTCCTCTATCAATTCAGTCTCTTCATTTTTTTTATGCCTTTACTTAATTTGACTCTAATGCACCCCACATTCTTCTGCATTTTCTGTGTCCATCTTTGCTTAAATATCATTCATTTAATTCGTTCTGATTCTAAGGTTGTGCTCCCTTGTCCCCACCAGCAGACAACTTTGTAATTTAGTTTACTGTACCTATTAGTTTCAAAATCCTAATACTCCCTTACTAAAACACACCATAACCTTCTATATTCTAGGAAACACGTTTAGTTTATTCATACTCCTTTCAAAATTGTAATTCCATATTAAATCACACCACAATCTTCCATATTTTACGGAAAACAAGCCTAATTTATGCATTTTTCTCCAATTTAACCTTTGGACCCCCCCAGTAACATTCCAGGGAATCTACAGTTAACGCCTTTCAAGGAAAATATAACTAAGAGGCACTGCCCTAGGCTGTATGCAGTATTTAAAATGCAGATTAGCTGTGGCTTTGTATAGCTGCAACAAAACTACTTCTCCCTGGATATTACAGCCCTTTGGGTCTGAACAAAAACAAAGTTGCTGGAAAAGCTCAGTAGGTCTCGCAGGATAAATCAGAGTTAACATTTCGGGTCCGGTGACCTTCCTCAGAACCAGACCGAAACTTTAACTCCGTTTTTCCTTCACAGATGCTGCCAGACCTGCTGAGCTTTTCCAGCAACTTTGTTTTTGTTCCTGATTGACAGCATCTGCAGTTCTTTCGGTTTTCCTTCAGGTCTGAGTTCTACCATACTCTTCGCCTTTTTAATCATATTTTTGTGCTTCCTTGTTACATTATAAATTTTGTACAAAGCAATCTCATAAACTGAAATAATTTTGCCATAAAATTAGCTAGCTTATAGTTAAATGATAGCTGCAACATTCACTTTAGTAAGAATTTTTGTGTACGTGCATTGTTTATTTATATCACGTTTACAATGTTGCCATTTTCTTGCATACAGAGTTCCTGTTCCATTTCTGTAACTGTAACATTAATTTACCCCTGGAAGTACTTTGTAATTTTATCTGTGAGCTTGTCTGTGCAGTTTTACTTAAATTTCAGAAATCTACCAAACTTCTGCCTCCATCCATTTTCATTGGCTCAAACTCTTGTAACTTTTTCCCTCACAGCACTGTGGGTATACTTATATCACAAGGACTGAAGTAGTTCAAGAAGCTGTCTTTTCTCTATCTTCTTGAGGGCTGTACTGGATGGAAAATAAAGGATTTTGCTAGTCATGCCAAATTCCATGAGTGAATAAGAAAAATCTTGTGCCATTAGTTGTCATTAGATACGTTCTGTATTGTAACCTTTGCTTGTCATGCACAAAATTAAAGTTTGCCACTTGCATATTTCCTTACTTTTCACTGCTTCCTTTCTACTCCGTGACCTCAACAACTCTTCTCTTCCCTGGAAAATGCTTACCTGGTGTTCTCTTGTGCTAAACAAAAAAACCCCCAAAGAACTGTGGATGTTGGAAGTCAGAAACAAAAACACAAATTGCTGGAAAAACTCTGCAGGTATTTCATTGTCTTGTGCTCCTCTTTTTCACACTGATTGCCTTGTTTCTCCAAGCCTTGAGTCATTTGGTTTTAGTTCTAAGTAAGTTAAGTACATTTCAGCATTTAGTACACTTTGTGTCAGCCTGCAAATTAAAATAAATACACTCTGTTAGCAATTGTCCGGTAGCAGATATTGACTTGAAGTTGTCATGGGATGAGTATCAGTGACAAGGGCAACATTTTTTGCCCATCCCTAATTGCCTTTGATAGTAAAAGAATATCAGTGAACAACAGAGTTTACCATAATTGATATAGTTTTGAAGTAATTTTTAATGATACTAAATTTCATTTCCAGATTGTTAATGAATTGAAACTCTGCCATCTACTCAGTAATATTTGAACCCATATACCCAGGCATAAGTTTGAACCTGTGGATTACTTGTTGATTGATACAACCACTATCCCTAAACTGATGTTAGTTAAACAATATTACATTTGTGTTTACAACTTCTATGTTCTTTCCCAGCAAAATACTTTATTAACATAGGATATTGGAATAGAGTGTGCTTTCTTTGGCCTTTGATGATTTCAACGCTACTTTTCCTATTTCGAATTAATGTAGTCATCATCACCATTAATAAGGATTTAGTAAGTCGTAGCTTGCATTCAATGCTTCTTTCAGCAATTTAAAATTGGGAGAAATTGATAGAGTAATATTGTCAATTGGTTTTTTGGGCCCATTAGCAAAGCCAAATTTATTCACTCACCAATTTAACCATAAGGAAAATACTAAACCAATATTTTACATTTACCTTCACATTCAAGGTACAATAAACGTTCTGAATAGAACAGATAAGCAAGATGCTAATGGAGGGATAATCTTGTAATAGTCTCTATCACAAGGGGCAAACTAATTGGACTAAAGGCAGACAAGTCAGGACCTGATGGCTTACATCCAAAGGTTTTAAAGAAAGTGGCAATAGGGGTAGTGGAAACAGTGGTCAAAATATTCCAGAACTCACTGGATTCAGGGACGGTTTCAGTGAATTAGAAAACTGTTAATACGATGCCCTTGTTAAAGAAGGGAGAGAGATAGAAGAGAGGAAAATATAAGCCAATGAGTCCACCATCCGTCTTTGGGAAAGTTCTGGAAAATTCTAGAGTCCATTATTAAGAAAGAAGTAACAAGGTCTTTAGAAGAACTGAATGCTATCAATCCTAGTCATTGTGGTTTTGTGAAAGGGAAATCATGGTTGACAAATTTACTAGAGTTCTTTTGAAGATAAAACAGAGTTGATGAAAGGGAACCAGTAGATGTCGTGCATTTGGATTTTCATAAGGCATTCAGTACGGTGCCACATGAAAGATTATTACACGAGATAGGTTATCATTTTACTGGGGCAATGGATGATCATGGATAGAAGAGTGGTTAACACATAGAATCGCTAAAGTATGGAAGCGGGCCATTTGGCCCATTGAATCCACAATGACTATCTAAAAAGTATTCCCACCCAAACCCACCCACCTGCCTTATCCTTGTAATGCCACGTTTCCCATGGCCAACCCACTTACACATTCCTGGACAGTATGGGTAATTTAACATGGCCAATCCACCTAGCCTATCTAGCACCTGGAGGAAACCCATGCAGGGATGGGGAGAATGTGTCACACAGTCAATCAATGGCGGAATCGAACCAGAGTCCGAGACGCTGTGAGGTAACAGTACTAACCACTGAGCTACAGAGTCAGAATTAATGGGTCTTTTTTGGATCAGAAAATTTTAACTATTGCAGTGGCACAAGAATCAGTCTGGGGCCTCACTTACTATCTAAATGAGTGACTTGGAGGAGGGGCTAGAGTGTAATATATCCAATTTTTCTGATAATACAAAAATAGTTGGAGGGCTTGTGATGAGAATTCAGTGAATCTGCAAGGGAATATAAATGGGTTGAGTGAATGGACAAAATATTTGGCCCATGTAGTTTGATGCAGTAAAGTATGCAGTTTTACAGTTTAGTGGGAAGAATCAAATGACAGACTAATATTTAGACATGGAGAAATTTAAAAAGTGTTAATGTGAAGAGATCAGGTTGTTTTTGTGCATGAAACATAAAAGGTTAGCATGCAGATATGGGAAATAATAATGAAGGCAAAAAGAATTTTGGCTTTTCTTGCTCGAGGGTGGTAGTTTTAAAAACAACAATGTATTATAACTGTATTTGTTATTGTGAAACCACATCAAAATTACTTTGTACAATTTGATCCCCATATTGAAGAATGGATGTACTGGCATTTAGAAGAAGTTCAAAAGGGATTTCCTAGGCTGATTGCTGGGCTCAAAGGGTTGACTCATCAAGAATGGCTGAACAGGTTAGGCCTTTATTCACTAGAATTTAGAAAAATAAGGGGCGATCTTATTGGAACCATTTTGAGAGTGGTTTGACAGGATAGACATTGAGAGATGTTCCACTAGTTGGGGAATCTCAACCTAGCAGTCATTGTTACAAAATAGGGGGACACTCATTTAAAACTGCTATGTGATGGAATTTCTTCGCTTAGTGGATATTGAATGTTTGGAATTCTCTTCCCAAATGTTGTAGAGTCTAGCACATTGAAAGTGCTTAAAGAAGAGGTGGATAAATTTTTGAAATGTTGAGGAGTTGACTTGCGTATGCTGAATTGGCATGAAAAAGGAGTTGAGCCCTGGACCATATCAGCTATGATCTTATTGAGTGATGAGGCAGGTTTGAGAGGTGGAGTGGCCTACTCCTTCTGTTTCATTTATTACGCTCGGTGCATTCTAGAACCTTAGAACCATAGAGATGATACAGCACAGAAGAGGGCCAAGTAGTCCTTCTTGTCCATGCCAACCCAAAGTCGCCCGTATGCCCTTTCTAATCCCATCTTCCTGCTCATGGCCCATAGCCTTGCACTTTACTGTACTTAAGGTGCTGATTCAAGTACGTTTTAAAAGAGTTTATAGAGTCTCTGCCTCCACTGCCAACTAAGGCAGTGATTTCTAGATGCCCACCACCCTCTGCATTAAAAATATGTTTTTCTTCATCTCCCCTCTAATCCTTCGACTGCTTAGGTTGAATTGATGACACCTGGTTTTCGAAGTGCCTGCCAAGGGAGAAAGGTTCCTCCTATCTACCCTATCTCTACCCCTCACAATTTTGTATATTTCAATCATGTCACCCCTCAGCCTTCTCTATTCCAAGGAAAACAACCCCAATATTCTTTGCACTCTCTCCAGAGCAATCAAGTCCTTCTTTTAATGTGGTGACCAGAACTGCACACAGTACTCCAGTTGTGGCCTCACCAGAATCTTGTACAGTTTCATCACTATATCCCTACTTCTGTATTCAATACCTCTGGCAGCGAAGGAATTCCGCATGCCGCCTTTATCTAACTTATCTGCCTATACTGCTACCTTTAGAGATCTGTGCACTTGCACACCAAGACCTGTCACTCCATCTGCCTCGCTTAGTGTATTCCTGTTTATTGTACATTCCCTTTTACTGTTTGACCTGGCTCTCTTAGACCGCCTAGTAGGCTCACATTTCCAATCAGTCTGCATGCTCCTAACTTGTGGCATGACCACGTCCTCAAACATGCTGGTTTCTGCCTCGCAGTTGCCTTGTAGAGACTACAACCACTGTTTGAGTGCTCAAGATTGTGTAGCTGGTGACATTTCCTACAGATGTGCCTGTGTTGGCCAAATCATACACTCATGACCTTGCACATGCCAGGATGTATGTTCCACTCAGCTGAGCTGTCTTGCCACACCTTTAGCTTTATACACTATTTATTATAAGCAGAATTACTTACAAGGTACCTACCAGCCAGCTTCTCTTAGAGCACTGAAGTAGCACTTCCGTGTTCAACAAGTTCTCCACTCTCACTGCTTTACTTTCAATCTGTATTCCAATCATGTAAGGTAGCTAGTAAGTGTAGAACTGTACTCAAGCGGCAGGCAAGCCAATTAGCCAACACCATCCTGTCCTGGGTACTTGTTCTGGAGATGGGATAAAGGCAGGAAGACTTTCCATATGGAAGTAACAGTTGTCAATTAATGACCACCTAAAGCCTATTAAGGCTCAATTTCCATTTGGCCTCAAGGCCTCCAGAGGTGTGGATTTAGGCCTGCTGCCTGGAGACAGAATTTCTGTTGGTGGAGTAGGGGGCCAGCACTCTGGGCAGTAGAAAGAGTGTAATGAGATTAGCCAGGTGGAGCTCATAGAATATGAATTCTCTAATTGGGCCAGGTTAACAGCTCCAGTTGGGGATCTCTGGCTGACATATAAACAGGAATGTTGGAGGTTCTGTTCACTTTGATACTAGCTGTGAGGAAGCTGGATCGGTATCAAGGACTCTCCACATGTTAAAAAAGGGGTGATATAGCGAAGGCCTCTGGAGTTATTTCAGTAGCAATGTGGAAAAAAAAATACACTACTGAAGAAATTTGCTCACAGTAGTCATCTTTGGGTAAGCATTTCTGGCATCATGCCATTATTTGGGAAACCTGACTTATTTGATTCTGCTGTCGAAGACTGTGCCCACTCAAAGTGGTTGGACATGCACAGAATTCATTCAATGATGAGAGAAAAGCTGCGAGAATCTTTTGTGATACATGGACTCCTGGAAGTGTCGGTCACAGACAATGAGCCAGTGTTTGCCAGCAAGGAATTTGAGTATTTCCTAAAGTTGAATAGCGTTTGCATATGAGGACAGCTTCATACCATCTATCATCCAATAGTCTGACTAAAAGAGCAATGCAGTCTTTGAAGGCAGGTTTAAAGAAACAACCTACAGCTTCGCTTGATACCAAACCGTCCCAGTTCCTATTTATTTATCGGCCTATCCTTCATGCAACTAGAGGGATAGCTCCCGCAGATTTGCTAATGGGAAGAAGACTCCACATCAGATTAAGTTTTATCTTCCCAGATCTGGGGTGGAGCTGGGAGGGTGAAACAGCAGGAATATCAATGTCGGGCTCAAGAGACCTCCTAAGCAAGAAGGGCAGTTTCATCCAGAGGATGAAGTTCGGTGCTGAAACCACGGAAATGGTCCTGCGTGGGTAGGAGGCATGGTTAATTCGAGGTCAGGTCCCATAACACATATAAGTCAGATAGGTGACGTGGTCTTGAACAAGCATGTGGATGACATGAAACCTGCAAACTCGCAAGCAGTGCAGGAGCAACATGTACATGGCTCTTCAGAACAGCTGGAAAGGCTGTCAGAACCCTGTGGGTTCTCACCCTGTGTCTAGTTTCGAAGAAACCTTGGAGTGTGAGATGGTGGATGTTGCAGCTTCGACTCCTTTACCACCTGAAGAAAAAGATGAATTTCTTCCGAGGTGCTCCGGTTGCAAGAGATGGGCTATGTTCTGCTACCCCCTGTCTGTATCCGAAGTTGGAGGAACTGGACCTGATGAGAAAATCCCCCGGGAGACACTACAAGAAAAAGAACAGGCCTATGTTGCCAGACTTAGAGGGGGAGAGATGTAGTGATTTGTAATGAAGTCAGCCTGGTTGACCTCACTGAATGAGTTCCTTGACTGGATTGTTAATCTTATCCAAACAGGGAACCCTGGGTGACAGATATAAACAAGAGTGTCAGAGGTTCTATTTACTCTGAAGCTGGCTATTAGGTAGTGGATGAATATTAACTGGGACAGGTTAGTATTGAGTGAAGCTGGAGTCTTTCTTCAAGCCTACCTTCAAAGTTTGCTCTGCTCTTTCCACGAGACCACTGGACGATGGATGATATGGAGCTGTCCTTATGTGCCGAATGCTATTTGGCTTTAGGAGATACTTGAATTCCCTGCTGGCAAATGTTGGCAGGTACTCTGCACGTGTAAATAAAGGGTGACTTGGTGACAGGACATTAACCTCTGTGGAGTTATTTCGGGCAGGATTTTGAGGCCCTCCCGTGTGCGTGGTATCAGCTGCAGCTGTAGGCACGTATATGAAGGGTTTTATTTCTCCTCCTCAACAATAACAGTGAAGTATTTTGTTTTCAAAGCTTACAAACTATTGCATAATTTGGGATACCCAGTTTAAGAAAAGCAAATAAAGTAATGCATTTGATCACAATGTGTGAAATTTGGATTTTAAACTTTTTGCCCTGGTATCAATCAGTCTAATTTTTTCAGTGAACAACATTTTAAATTCCATGCTGGATGTATGTGTGAAGAGGATGTGCTTCGATCTAGATGTAGGTTCTGCCTCTTTTTTAAAAAAAAACAGGCTGTATAAGCCTCTAGTTAACAAATAGTTGAGCCCTAGCCTTTTCCTCAGAACCTGAAACTATCTTCTTGTGTGCTAATGAGAATATGTCTCAGCTTCCCCCAGAGGTCCTAAGCACCACTGATACCAGGCTTCAGCCAATTTAATTCACTTTGTATGATGCCAAGAAGTGGTTTGGGGTGTTGAATACTGCGAACGCAATGGACCTTGATAACATTCTGGCAGAGCACTGAAAACTTTTACTCCAGAAATTTTCGCAAACCTACCCAAGCTGCTGTAGTACACCTATAACACTGACATCTATTTGACAAAGAGGAAATTGCCCAGAATTGTCCTGTACACAAAAAGCAGGAGGAATCCAAGTCATACAATTGCCATCCTATTAGCCTTCACTTGATCATCATCAGTAAAGTGATAGAGGATGTCATCAACAGTTTTTCCAAGCAGGACCTGCTCAGCAATAACCAGCTTATTGATGCCTAGTTTCGGTTCTGTCAAGGTCAATCGACTCCTGACTTCAATATAGCCTTAGCTTAAACATGGACAAAAGCGTAAAATTTCAGAGGCGAGGTGAGAATGTCTGTCCTTGACATCAAGGCCATAGTTTACTGACTGTGGCATCAAGGAGTCCTAGCAAAATGAGCCATTGGTAATTGGATGGGGTGGGGTAAAAACCTCTCCAATGTTTGAGTCATATCTGGCAGGTAGGAAGATGTTTGTGATTGTTGGCAGCAGACATTGCAACTCCAGGACATCTCTGCAGGAGTTCTTTAGGGTAGTGCCCTAGGCCCAACTATTTTCAGCTTCCTCATCAATCAAGAAGTGAGGATGTTTGCTGATGATTGCACAATGTTCACCACCATTTGTGACTTCTTAGATATTGATGCAGTCCACATTCAGCACATTTAGGGTGGCACGGTGGCCCAGTGGTTAGCACTGTAGCCTCATGGCGCCAGGGACCCGGGTTCGATTCCAGCCTCGGGTAACTGCTTGTGCGGAGTTTGGTGCATTCTCCCTGTGTCTGTGTGAGGTTTCTCCGGTTGCTCCGGTTTCCTCCCACAGTCCAAAGATGTGCAGGGTAGGTGGATTGACCATGCTAAATTGCCTGTAGTGTTCAGGGGTGTGTGGGTTATAGGGGGATGGGTCTGGATGGGATGCTTCAAGGGGCATTGTGGACTTGCAGGGCTGAAGGGCCTGTTTCCACACTGTAGGTAATCTAATCTAATCTAATCTAATCTAATCAAATCAACTGCAACAAGACCTGGATAATATCTAGGCTTAGGGTGAAAAGTAGCAAGTAACATTCATGCACACAAATGCCATGCAATAACCCTCTCCAAGACGAGGCAATCTAACCATTATCCCTTGTTGTTACTGTAGTGGGTAACTTGCTTCCTGACTCACTAAAGCCTGTCCAGCATCTATAAGACACAAGGACTGTGATTGAATATTCCTCACCTGCTGGGATAAGTGCGACTCCAACAACACTTAAGAAGCTTGACACCACTCAGGACAAAGAGCCTGCTTGATTGGCATCACATCTGCAAAAATCCAATCTCTCTACCAATGATGATCATTAGCAGCAGTGTGTACCATGGGTCATATTCTTAATGGCATTGTGGGTCTGCCTGCAGCCCATTACTGCTGCAGTTCAAGGCAGCTGACCACCATCTTATCAAGGGTGACTGTGGGCAGGCAGTAACTGTTGGCCCAGCAAGTGATACCCATATTAAATAAACATTAAATTAATATTTTAAAAGGCATCACATTTATGCTAAGGGTCTGAGCAACCATAAGTCTTCAGTGCAGAAGTAGGCCATTCAGCCCATTGCATTTGCACCATCATCCACGACCACTGCTGATCTGATATCCTTTAATTTGAATTTCCTGCCTTTTCCCCAATAATTCTTGATTTCCTTTTGATTAAAACTCTGTCATCTCAGCCTTGTACATACTTAATGACCCAGCTTCTACAGCCCTCTATGGTAATATTTAATAGTAAATTTAACTAATATCCAGCTCCTCTATTCTACCTGTCAAAATATATAACCTCACATTTTCCCATACTATAATCCATCTGTCAGATTTTGCTCACTCACTTTACCTGTCCATATCCATCAGTTGACTTTTTGTGTCATCTTTACCACTTACCTTCCCATCTATTAAAAATGAGATTTTTTTATCATGACTTCTTATTCACATTTAATTGCATACAATTAAATGCATTAAGTTTTGGAACTGAAATGAGGTTAAATTCCGTAATGTCATCTAATTTGTGATATTTTTCATGAAGAAAGCACTTTGATTTTTTTGTCGTTCATTTTATATCCTATGTAAGTCAATTTACTTGATTGTGGCTGTTGAAATAATAATCAGGTAGTTACCAAAGCTTTGTATTTTTATGCTTTTTTTTAAAAAAAACCTCAATTGGATTATATATGTCTAAGTAAATATTAGATTTATTGTGACATCAATTTTACATTTTTGCTATTACCACAAGTGAATCTCAGTTTTAACATGCTCAATAATTGTGAAAATGGGTCATTTGAGTGAAATCAATGCTGTTTCATTGATTCACATTTGAAATAACAAGTATGAATTTGAAACAGATGGAAAAAGAAGATAAATTTTAATTAATAAATCCTTCAAAAGCACAAAAATATGTTGTACATTTTAATTGAATAAATTATTGGTTAATTTTCCTGTAGACCTCTGAACCTCTTGACAGACACAGATGGAAGCCTACACTGTGTTAGAGATATTTTCAATCATGTTTTGAAATGCCTCTGAATCAGGTGGAACTTGAACCCAGGTTTTCTGGCCCAGAGGTAGGGTCACTATCACTGTGCCACAAAACTCCTATCTCACAGTGTGATTTTCTGTAATTATTGGCCATTCCACTTAGAATGGCGGAAGACCTCTAACAACTAGGAGAACAATACAAAGTAGAATGCAAGAGTGTCCATCCTCAGGTGGCCTGTGGCTGCCGCTGCATCCATACAGTCAAAGACTACCTAAACAACGCTGGAGTACTGGCCGCACCTAATCTGCTGCCGGAAGCCTAGTTTGGCAGATAAACTGCCCTTTGCCAGTTGCAGGATCCTGAATACTGACTGAAAAATGCCAGTTGGCCGCCAGTGGCCATTAAGTAACTTAATAGGCTACCTGCTGCTTGTAAGAGGGTAGCCCTATTGGTCTGCTGATTTGCCTTTGGGAAAATGGCTTGGGGGTGAAGGGTCACATATTCACTGTGCAGGCTGATTATGTGAAATTCCATGCCTACCTGCAACTGTGCTATTAAAAACAGGCCCTTGCAATTTAAAAAAATAGTTTAAAGTACCTGGAATATTTTGAATCAAATCTAGATTTTAATTAGTTACGAATAATTTTCGACTGTTGTATTGGCGACAAATGTAACCAAAAATGATTATAACATGCATTTTCTCTTCTCCCTAAAGACTCTTAACTCCGCTGTCACATGATTCTCTTCTAACTTCCTTTCTCAAAGCAAGACAAATAATGAGTTATGGGCCTAATGACTTTATGTTATCTTTTCAAATAGCTGTTCTTCACATTTGATCCTTGATATTGTGTGCCATCACACTTTTATTAATTTCAGAAAGTGTTAGAGACAAGCTACGTAAAGACCTCATTCAATATCTGTACAATTTTTTTTAATATAATTCACTTCAAAATGATCAGTGAAGCTTTGCCTTACTTGTTGTTTCCTTTCCCCACCACTCCTATCCTCCTCAAATATTGCATTGTGAAAAAGCAATTGGAGTGCTTCAGGGATCAATCCTGTGATTTCCTAATCCTAGTGACTTGGTGCTGTGCCATTCAGTGCATTTACTGAGCTGTCAAGAAGCCATTGATTTTATTAAGAATCCCTTTTTAAATGGTTCGGCTCCCTCTCAACTAAGTCAATGTCTGAAGCAGCAGGAATACTTGTGTTAAGCATAGCAGTTGTAGGGGCCTCTGCTGTGTCGCCCCTTTTGTCTCAAGCATACTGTTATACATAGAACATCATTGTTGTGATTTTGTGGCTAATGATGGCACGTTAAGACAGGAATGAGACTCCTTAATTAATCGATTCAAAGGTCTTGGCATGAACTTTCTGCTAGTTCACATGAATTCATAGAAATTACATAAAATTTTTGCATGAAAGTACATTTTTTCTGTTTACTTTCTTGGTCCCTGTAATGAATAAAATCTTTAAAATTCTTTTATCAAGTGCATTTTGACTTCCTATGATTATTTTTGGAAGACCTGAGGGTTAAATATTTAGGTAAAAGCACAAGACTTAATTGAAATTTAATTCCATTTATCAATTAGTCTAGCAATATTAAGTAGTAAGCTATTATCAGTGGTTTGCTTGAAATATTTTTCTATTCCGAAGGATGATGCAAAGCAATATTTTTTTTCAGAAATGTATCAGGATTTTATCTGCCACTTATTAAGAATTTAGACATCCTCTTTTGAGTGTATGAATGCACTTCTGCAAGCAAAATTTAATTTTGCCAGATAGTCAAACAGTCTTTCTTCAAAAGGCCATCTGGATTAGTGTTATCTTGTTTCGTTTTATTGTATTTAGCAGCTGTGCAGAAGCCAAATCACTCCCTTGGGAACATAGTGACCTGTTATTCGACTGGGTCCAGTGTCCCAGTGGTTGCTGCCTCCCTGAACTGTGGGCTTTGTTTTTGGGTGGGTATTGAAAGACACAGACACAGTTGATGTTGCAGAAGCATGCAAGACACTTACTTTGCAAGTTTCTAAATATAAGAAAATATGACGTAGTTTGGATATTTTGGTTTATACTGAGTTGTAAACTCTGAGGTTATTACACAGAAAACAGCCTGGTCACATGGCCTTAGGGTGGTATACAGGATTATTTATTATTATTTTAAGTGATGCATTGTAAAATTCACTACTTGAAAGATTTCATTTACAATAATACAATTCTATAGGGTGTATGGTTATCCAAAACTTTTACCTCGCAACAAACTTTACATAGGCAGTTAAGTGGAAATGATAGGAAGTTTATGTTGTGTCTTTTTTTTATTATTGTTCATTCACAGGATGTGGGCACCATTGGCTAGGCCAGCACTTGTTGCCCATCCCATGTTTACTTGAGACAGTGATAGCTTCCTTCTTGAATTGCTACTATCCTTTTGCTGTAGGTAGACCCACAATGCTGTAAAGTGGGTGTTCCAGGACTTTAACCCAGTGACAATGAAGGAATAGCAGCATATTTCCAGGATGGTAAATGGCTTTGATAGGAACTTGGAAGTGATGGTGTTTTCGTGTGTCTTCTACCTTTGTTCTTCTCAATGCTGATGATTGTAGGTTTGGAAGATGCCTAAGAAGCTTTGGAGAATTTCTGCAGTGCAGCATGTAGATGACACGCAGTCACTTGTGGGTTTTAGTGGAGAAGGAAGTGAATCTTTGTGGATCTAGTGCCAATCAAGTGAGCTACTTAGCCCTGGCTGATGTTAACCTTCTTGAGTGCTATTGAAGCTGAAGACATCCAGGCAGTTGGAGAATATTTCGTCATCCGCCTGTCTTGTCCCAGTTGTAAATGGTAAATGGTAGGTAGACTTTGAGGTTCCAGGAGGTGAGTTACTTGCTTCAGGGTTCCTAGTCTTTGACCTGCTCTTATAGCCATAGTGCTTATATGGCTAGACCAGTTCAATTTCTGGTTAATGGTAATTGATAGGGGGTGAATTCAGGAATGGTGATGCAATTGAATGTAAAAAGGTGATGGTTAGATTCTTTCTGGTTGGAGTTAGTCATTACCTGGCACTTGTGTGGTTCCAATGTTTCCCACCCAATTAAGATTTGTTAGATCCATTTCCTCCAGGTTGTTTTTTAAGTCCAAGTTTATTTGCCTGAAGGTTTGAGGGGTTATTTCAAATTATAAAGCCGTATAGTTTTCTCAAACCTCTTCCCTTAAAAAATTCAAAATCGGCTGCCAAACCCAGTGAGAGAATAAATCTGTTATAGCAGTTACAGTAGTTGTTTTTGACACTAACATTTGGGATACCAATGTCATTGTTAACAGTTGTTTTCTTTCCACAACCTGCAGTTATTCCAGTAGTGGGACAAAAATTCATTGTTCAA
This sequence comes from Stegostoma tigrinum, assembly GCF_030684315.1. NCBI lineage: Eukaryota > Metazoa > Chordata > Chondrichthyes > Orectolobiformes > Stegostomatidae > Stegostoma > Stegostoma tigrinum. The sequence continues at coordinate 48,412,917 of NC_081363.1, forward strand.
TTGGCAGTTCAAAGAAGTTATTTGTGTTATTGAAATTATGGATAATTTTTTTGAATGGATCTTTTTTATGATTATATAGTGATTGCTATAATAGGTATTTTGGCTTTTGAGGCCTACCCATTATGGCTAGTGGGAGAGATGGCATTGAAGGTATAATATAAACTGGTGGAGGGATTACTTACCATAATTTGTCATGTGTTGGCATTAAATTGGTAATGAGTACAAAAAGGGATTGTGGGTTTATATGGCAGGCATGGCATGGCATAGAGATCACGAGGGCCTTCGGGAATACGTGGCATGAATTTACATGGATATGTGGGATGGGCGAGGTATGTGAGAGATGAGGACTAGAGATACTGATTTAAAAGCAAATACCTGGTACAAAGTCTCAGGGAATCAGGGGGACTGCCAAAACAACTCAACACTCAACAGCCCTGAGACCACCCCTGATTTGCATCTGGGAGGCAGCAACCCTAACTTCATCTTGAAATTTCTCACACTCCTCCAGAAAGGATATCCAGCCATTGGTGTTTTTCTAAACCAGGTGCACTGAGTCAGGAAATCTTTCACCTCATATTACCCTCCTTAGGAATGATATTGCAAATCTCTGTGCCGAAAATGTTCATGATTTGCAGGCTAATTAAATATTTCCCTCTAACTATCTTGTGCTTATGCTCTTAATTATTAGAGACATGACTTTGAAAATAATCACAAGTAGTAACTTTAGCATAAGATAAAAATAAATTTCTAGTTGTGTAGACTTGCCTGTTGTTTAAATAGTCCTGAAACAACTAGAAAATATCAGAACAAAACAAAGAATTATGGATGCTGAAGATCTGCTGGAGAAACTCAGCAGGTCTGGCAGCATCTATTGGAAAAGCAAAGTTAATGTTTTAAGTACAGTGACCCTTCTCCAGAACTGAAGATTTTCTAAACTAAGGAGGCTTACTAATGTCCAAAGGGTAGCCTTTTTCTGTCTTCAGTTTGGCGCCAGAATAAAAACAAGGAGTGAGATGATCACTCCTTATTTGGTATGAATGAGGCAGAATCTTGCAACTGCAAGCCTGTAACTTTGCAATAGTAAGCCTGTAGCTCTTAGTGTAACAGTTTTTTAAAGGAACGAAGGACAGCAAAGACGCACAAACAAGAAAAATAAAAGTAACCAAAAAGAGGGTAAAATCAAAGAAGAGAGATGCAAATCCAAAAACAAACACTGCTTGTATGCCTAAAAAAAAAGTGAAAACCTTCAGAAAGAAAGGGAAGGTGAACACTTACTTATGCACTGGGCATCAATACTAAACAAAGTGTAATGGGACAAACGATAGCTCATTTGAGGAAAAAAGCACTGATACTGTTATTTTTCCATCAGCAAGGAGTGGTTTAGTTGAATTAATGCATCAGCTCAATACATGGGTGATCAAAAAATCCCAGAGAAGATTTGGAATGTTCTCTAAAACTATATCTAGATAACAAGTGACTTCAGGATTAACAGATTCCAACTTATGCCATGCAGAAAGCAAACCCAAAAGCATATTCACCAGTTTGTCAGAAGATCTAACAGTAAACAGCATGAGCAGGTCTTTTCTGAAGACGTGTTGGAGAGGAAATTGAGTTGGTAATCAATTCCTCTCTATGCCACTCCTCTTCCAGCCAAACTCTTGAGTACAGTTTCAACGCCGGCATTTACCTGATGACAAGGAAAGTCGCGTAGGTATGTCCTGTACATAAAAAGCAAAATGAATCCAACCTAGCCAATTACCACTCTACCAGTTTACCCTTGATCATCAGTGATGGAGGTGTCATCAGCAATGCTACCAAGCAGCACACGTTCAGCAAGAACTTACCCACTGACACCCAGCTTCGCTCTGCTAGTACCTCTCACCTCCTGACCTTATTATAGCCTTGGTTCAAACATGGAGCTGAATTCCAGAGGTGAGGTGAGAGTGACAGTCCTTGACATCAAGGCTGTATTTGACAGTGTGGTATCAAGGAGCCCTAGCAAAACTGGAATCAGTGGTGTCAGGGTGCACATTCTCTGCTGCTTGGAGTCAGATGTGGCACATTGGAAGATATTGTGGTTGTTGGAAGTCAAGTCATCTCAGCTCCAGGAGATCTCTGCAGAGTTCCTCAGGGTAGTGTCCTAGGCCCAACCATCTTCAGAGATAATGGGAACTGCAGATGCTGGAGATATCCAAGATAATAAAATGTGAGGCTGGATGAACACAGCAGGCCAAGCAGCATCTCAGGAGCACAAAAGCTGACGTTTCGGGCCTAGACCCTTCATCAGAGAGGGGGATGGGGGGAGGGAACTGGAATAAATAGGGAGAGAGGGGGAGGCGGACCGAAGATGGAGAGTAAAGAAGATAGGTGGAGAGGGTGTAGGTGGGGAGGTAGGGAGGGGATAGGTCAGTCCAGGGAAGACGGACAGGTCAAGGAGGTGGGATGAGGTTAGTAGGTAGCTGGGGGTGCGGCTTGGGGTGGGAGGAAGGGATGGGTGAGAGGAAGAACCGGTTAGGGAGGCAGAGACAGGTTGGACTGGTTTTGGGATGCAGTGGGTGGGGGGGAAGAGCTGGGCTGGTTGTGTGGTGCAGTGGGGGGAGGGGATGAACTGGGCTGGTTTAGGGATGCAGTGGGGGAAGGGGAGATTTTGAAACTGGTGAAGTCCACATTGATACCATATGGCTGCAGGGTTCCCAGGCGGAATATGAGTTGCTGTTCCTGCAACCTTCGGGTGGCATCATTGTGGCAGTGCAGGAGGCCCATGATGGACATGTCATCAAGAGAATGGGAGGGGGAGTGGAAATGGTTTGCGACTGGGAGGTGCAGTTGTTTGTTGCGAACTGAGCGGAGGTGTTCTGCAAAGCGGTCCCCAAGCCTCCGCTTGGTTTCCCCAATGTAGAGGAAGCCGCACCGGGTCCAGTGGATGCAGTATACCACATGGGCAGATGTGCAGGTGAACCTCTGCTTAATGTGGAATGTCATCTTGGGGCCTGGGATGGGGGTGAGGGAGGAGGTGTGGGGACAAGTGTAGCATTTCCTGCGGTTGCAGGGGAAGGTGCCGGGTGTGGTGGGGTTGGAGGGCAGTGTGGAGCGAACAAGGGAGTCACGGAGAGAGTGGTCTCTCCGGAAAGCAGACAGGGGAGGGGATGGAAAAATGTCTTGGGTGGTGGGGTCGGATTGTAAATGGCGGAAGTGTCGGAGGATAATGCGTTGTATCCGGAGGTTGGTAGGGTGGTGTGTGAGAACGAGGGGGATCCTCTTGGGGCGGTTGTGGCGGGGGCGGGGTGTGAGGGATGTGTCGCGGGAAATGCGGGAGACGCGGTCAAGGGCGTTCTCAATCACCGTGGGGGGAAAGTTGCGGTCCTTAAAGTACTTGGACATCTGGGATGTGCAGGAGTGGAATGTCTTATCGTGGGAGCAGATGCGGCGGAGGCGGAGGAATTGGGAATAGGGGATGGAATTTTTCCAGGAGGGTGGGTGGGAGGAGGTGTATTCTAGGTAGCTGTGGGAGTCGGTGGGCTTGAAATGGACATCAGTTACAAGCTGGTTGCCTGAGATGGAGACTGAGAGGTCCAGGAAGGTGAGGGATGTGCTGGAGATGGCCCAGGTGAACTGAAGGTTGGGTTGGAAGGTGTTGGTGAAGTGGATGAACTGTTCGAGCTCCTTTGGGGAGCAAGAGGCGGCGCCGATACAGTCATCAATGTACCGGAGGAAGAGGTGGGGTTTGGGGCCTGTGTAGGTGCGGAAGATGGACTGTTCCACGTAACCTACAAAGAGGCAGGCATAGCTGGGGCCCATGCGGGTGCCCATGGCCACCCCCTTAGTCTGTAGGAAGTGGGAGGAGTCAAAAGAGAAGTTGTTGAGTGTGAGGACGAGTTCCGCTAGGCGGATGAGAGTGTCGGTGGAGGGGGCCTGGTCGGGCCTGCGGGACAGGAAGAAGCGGAGGGCCTTGAGGCCATCTCCATGCGGAATGCAGGTGTACAGGGACTGGACGTCCATGGTGAAAATGAGGTGTTGGGGGCCAGGGAATTGGAAGTCCTGGAGGAGGTGGAGGGCGTGGGTGGTGTCACGGACATAGGTGGGGAGTTCCTGGACCAAAGGGGAGAAAATGGAGTCCAATTGCTTCATTTAATGACCTTCCCTTCATCATAATGTCAGAAGTGGGGATGTTCGCTGATGATTGCACATTTTATGACTCCTCAGATTCTGAAGCAGTCCCTGTTCAAATGCAACAAGATCTGGATTGGACTGACAGGTGACAATTAATATTCATGCCACAAAATTACAAGGCTATGACCATCACCAATAATAAACAATCCAATCACTGCCCCTTGACATTCAGTAGTATTACTGTCACTGAATTCGGCCACTATCGGCATCTCCGAGGTTGCTATTGACCAGAAGCTCCACTCGACTTGCCACGCAAGCACAGAGCAAGAAAACTGTGGTGAGTAATTCACCTCCTGACTCCCCAAAGCCTGTCCATCATCAACAAGGGATAAGTCAGGAATGTGATGGAATAGTTTCCACTTGCCTAGTTAGGTGTAACTATGACAACACTCGAGAAACTTTAGACCATCCAGGATAAAGCAGCCCACTTGATTTGCACCACGTCAATAAGCATTCACACCCTCTGCCAGTAATTCTCAGGAGAAGCAGTGTATGCTATCTACAGGATGCACTGCAGATATTGACCAATGCCCTCAGACAGCATTACCAAACCCAGGACCATCTAAAGGACAAGGGCATCTGAAACATGGGAAGATCACCACCTGCAAGTTCCCTTCCAAACCACTCACTTCTGACTAGGAAATATATCGTCGTTCCCTCACTGTCATTGGTTCAAAATCCTGAAATTCCCTTCCAATTGGTATTGAGGGCTGACCCATTGAAGGGGACTGCAGTAGTTCAAGAAAGCAGCTCACCACAATCTTCTGAAGGATAACTGGAGACAGGCAATAGATACTGGCCAACCAGTGATCCCCATGGCCACAAACAATTAAAATAAATTAAAGTTTTTGAGATGGATCTTTTGAGCAAGGAAAGGGGCTATATCATTGACATATTGATGAGGAAAGACACAAGTATAAAGCAACAGTGACAAGCCAACAGAAAAAAATATGCAGTAGGTACAATTAGTCGTATTATTTTGATTAGCAAAATACATCAAAATGAAAGGATTCTGTAACAAGTGATTTTGTGCACTTACCCAATGGCTGTGCTCTTGTTGTTTATGTCTGTAAAGGGTGTAATGCTGGGGATAATGGGAACATGTGTGGGGAATCTGGTTCCAGAGGCCAAGCCAGACCCCAGAGCAAAACACAGGTGACCAGCAAAATGGTGCAACACCACAACATTAGCACTTAGAAAAATGTTAAGGTGCTCAAACACATGAATGAAGTTCAGTGTCAATTCAGTGAAAAGTGAATTTCAGATGATGATCAATCTTTACGTATTGTTAACTTCACACACCATAGTGGCAGTGTAAAGCGACCAGAAGCCTTTACAGTCATTAACGTCACATCCTGAAAAATCAAATTGACACACATTAAAAGCTAAATTGCCACAGGAGTTACTGTCAACATGACAGTAATGTACATCAGCAAGTGGTACTCCATGGTAATGCTTACAAGAGCCATTTCACAGTGTTTAATGGATCGCCAATTTTGCACGTTGGCACAGTCACACTGTAGTACCAAATGCACGAGCTCATCTTAGCATTCCAAAATTTTCTGCCTTGGAGCTATTACTTAGCCAGCAGTGATAGGATATTTATTATCTGGCAATGATCTCGGTATAGTCAAAATTCATAAGATTTAAAACACTGCCACAGCGGCAGAGCAGCCTATATGACATAATCAAATCAGTTCACAATCTCAACAGTTTTATACAGACTGCTTTGACACAATTGGCAGTTTTAAAGGCAGTGTAATTTTGCATCTCTTTTTGAGTGGAACTAAGAAACAACAATAAATAAAACTTGGAGTTAGTTATGGCCCCCAAAAAATAGTTATTGTGTGGAACATCATATTAATTAATCAGGAACGAGAGATGTGGCATGGAAAACATAGTAATCGCAGGTGCCCTCAGCCTGCATGTAGACCAGGTAAACCAACTGAGGACTAAAACTGTAGAAGATGATTTTCTGGAGTGTGTCTGTGATAATTTCCTGGGGCACTTTGTGAGAAACCAACTAGAGGATTAAGTAACAACAAAGGGCTAAGTGACAAATCCTCACTTTTGCAAAAGAACCTTTTGGAATGAGCAACCAAATAAAAATTTGTTCTTTGTTTGAGATTGAGGGTAGTTCAATCTGTAGTAAGGGTGTTAAATTTGAATAAGGGCAATATGGAGGCATGAAGCAGAAATTGGCAGTGATGGATTGGGAGATTACGTTAAAAGGCATGACTATACATAGGCAATGGTAGCCTTTAAATAACTAATATATGGCTTACAGCAACTATCTATTCCTTCAAGGTTTAAAACTCAGAATAAGCTAAGTACCTGAGGTTGTCAATGGAAGTTATAAATTGTATAAGATTAAAAGAAATGGCTTATAAAGATGGCTGAAATAGTGATAAATCTACTGACTTTAGCAACACACCAAAGGAGGACCATAAAATTGATAAGGGAAGTGAGAATAGATTATGAATACAATGTAGTTCACAAAAGCAGACTGAAGAGCTTCTATAGGTACATAAAAAGAAAACTAGCTGAAGACAAATGTGGGTCCACTACGGGCAGTAGGTAGAATTTATAATGGAAAATAGAGAAATGGAAGAAGATCAATCATTACTTTGGTAACACTGTTCGGACATGGGCTCTAACAAGAAATCTGGAGAATTGCAGGAGAAGTCAGGTGAGATCTTTCTCAATGTCAGGACTGACTAATGAATTTTCAAACAGAATTCAGGATGTTGAGAAAGGAATCTTGCTACTGAACAGTGAGACACCTATTGACGAGAATAATGATTTTGTCAGCTTCATTAAGTCTAAATATTGTCTCATTCATATGCAATTTATTGTCCTTCTATCTGCCCCAAAGAAATTAGACTTTGATAATTCTCAAACTGAAAGTCACTAGGCACCTGGCAACTTCAGAACACCTCTTGCTCATCAACACTGCCATCCTTGAAACTCCGCATCACCTTTTCAGTTTGTGCTGCATGCACCCCACAACCATGGATGCTGGCATCCATTATGTACCAGCCTTCTCTCATCATCATGACACATCTCAGATCTGCATACAGTACACTATTGCATTGTCATGCAGGACCTCATGATGAATCAGAAACTATCATTGCAAGGTATTGTAAGGACACTTTGTATACAGAGGGACAGGAGCCAAGCTCTCAGATTGGACTAGTCTACATTTTAGGGCTGTTCAGTTGCTCTCTTAGCACTCAACCGCTTTGAGCCTACCTGGATGCTCACATCATACCTGCCTTGTCTCGCCACATCTTTTTTACAGTAAGCCCATGCAGCCAGAACTACCAGACTCCTGGTGGTTCTGTCTTGCTTTGTCCTTTAGTGCAGGCAAAAAGCCAGGAAGCTTGCCTTGGATGTCAGTGCCATCAGCCAAGTGAAAGATGATACCATTCAGCCAATGGGTCCAGGCAAAGTAAGTTAAGAGTAGCCTTACCTGTCCAGTGGCTTGGATATTGTCAGTTAGCCACTCAGGGTGGTCTTAGTCAGTTACCATCCTAAGGTGTGCGGAGCCTAGTGTCATGCACCCCTGCGACCATCTTGGATTTTTCTGCTTTATTGTGGGGCTAACTGCTTGGAATGAGAGAAAAGCAAGTATTAAGGGATATTGAAGTGTGTGGCACACCTGTTGGTGCTGCAGCAGGACAGGGAAAGATATTAGTTTTCTGAGAGTGAGCAGACTACACAGAGGCCAGACAAGTTTAGTAATATGGTGGTGTTGTTCGGATGAGAGAGAATAAAGAATGATGCTGCATGCAACATTGAGAACTGTTACATGAACGAGCCTTGGTGCGAGATGGATGCAATAACAGAGAAAGTCTGAGAGTGAAGCACCTAAGAAAAAATAGTGGCATTTACCCTGGCCAAGCAGAGTAGCTCATTGACATTTAATAGTGATAGATGTGACCACAACGGCTTGGCTGGGAACCTTTACAAGGCAGGGCTGGCAGGGTCTAATTACGTGGCATCCTCTGCTGGTCCTAGGGGAAGAGCATGTTTCTGTTCCGTGCCTTGGAATTCTGTGGTATTCTGTGGTAAAGTACGAACTTATCCTGGAAAATTGTGAAGCAGCATATTATTTAAATGGATAGAGATTGAAAAACGTATTGGTGCTCAAAGAATCTGTATGTCTTGTTTCATCAGTCATGAGAAGTTTTAGAGTCATAGAGCTGTACAGCATGGAAGGCAGACTTTTTGGTCCAACTTGCCCATGCTATTAATTAATCTAGTCACATTTGCCAGCATTTGGCCCTAATTCCTCTGAACACTTTCTATTCATATACCCCTCCAGATGTCTTTTAAATGTTGTAATTGCACCAGCTTCCACCACTTCCTCTGGCAGCTCATCATACATGCACCACTCTCTGTGTGAAAAATTTGTCCCTTAGATTCCTTTTAAATCTTTTACCTCTCCCCTTAAACCTGTGCCCTCCAGTATTGGACTCTGCTACACTGGGGAAAAGACCTTGGCAATTCACCCTGTCTATGCCCCTCTTGATTTTATAAAGTTCTATAAGGTCACCCCTCAGCTTCTGACGCTTCGGAAAATAGCCCCACCCAATTTGCGTCTCCCTTTTGCTCAAACCCTCCAACCCTGGCAATATCCTTGTAAATCTTTTCTGAACCCTTTCATGTTTCACAACATCCTTTCCATTGCAGGGAGACCAGAACTTAACACAGTATTGCAAAATGTCCTCTACAGCTACAACATGACCTCCCAACTCCTGTGCTCAATGCACTAGCCAATAAAGGCAGGCATACCAAACACCATCTCCACTATCCTGTCTACCTGCGACTTTATTTTCAAAGAACTGTGAACCTGCACTCCAATGTCTCATTGTTCGGCAACAGTCCCCAGGACCTTACCATTAAGTATGAGTCCTGCCCTGATTTGCCTTTCCAAAATGCAGCACCTCACATTTATCTAAATTAAACTCCAACTCTAGGATTTTTTTGTGACAGAGATTAAAACAGGGAGAAAAAAATGAAAGTATCAGCGATCTCCTCTTTAAAATGGAGATGAGAAGTATTTTCTGAGGGTTGCATAATGTGAAACTCTGTTCCTCACGGAGAGCTGAAGGCAGGATCTTTGAGTATTTTTAAGGCTGAGTTAAATTATTGATTGACAGGGAATCAGAGGATATCAGCGTAGGCAGGAAAGTGGACTTGAGGCCACAATAAGATCAGCAATGATCTTCTGTTATGGCAGAGCAGGCTTGAGGACCCAAATGGCCTGCTGAAGCTCCTGATTTGTATGTTTTTATGCACTGCACTCTACAGCCTGATGGTTGTGTTTCTGACAGTTTTGGACTGAAGAATTGAGTGAAACAAATCTGTGTCCGAGTCTCCACTCTGGCATCTTCTCAGTGTTTCTGACCTTCATGTTTCCTGCAGATATAGAAGGACACTGTACTTGCACACTAGCTAAGATGGCAAACTCTACAATTTATCAAGACTGAAAGTAAAGTCAGAAACACATCCTGATCAGGGAACTTTTCTGTGTTAACAATGCTACACTAGTGGCCCATTTGGCAATCTGGTTACAAAGACTTGTGATTCGTCTGTATCATCCCTGTAACTTACTCTCCCTGAATATTATCATCAAGAAAATAGTAGTTGGGGACAATATGTTACATTGCTGTCTCTGATCATGCCAAATAACATCCCACTAGGTTTTTGTTTAATTGGTAGACTTGAAGAATTTTTCAAAGTGTATAAATTAAGATATCTCTCACTTGTAAAAATCCTCGATGATAAAAGGATTCTTCAGCTGGGCTTTCATTGCTAAATCTAAAGGATTTGTAAAGAACAATGAAAATTTGACTTAACAAAAATATATAACCAATATTGTAGTGGATGTCATACTTCAGTTTTTTAAACAAGCTTTAAGCACTTTTTAAATAAACAGTTCTAAGTCTTTACACTTCTTTCCACTTTTATGTATTTTATCACCATTCATCTAAAATGTCTTGGAGCTGTTTTTCAAGATTAAAGGTAGTGTATCAATTTTAAGTTATTGTTATGCTTATCTAACATTTCCTCGTCACTTGTTCTTTAATGCCGCTCTCTAAACAGAATGAGTGGGATTTTTCTCTGCAATCATGCGTGACCAATGCCTGTGGAAAAGATGCAGTATCCAGTTTTGCAACTCATTTCCTCCCTCCCACTGTTGGAACAAACTGATGAAAGATGCCTGCAAGCTGAGATATCGTTGGTAATGCCTTCAAATTTGTAAATGGAGAAAGAAGGCATACCAGGTTCCTTTCCCTGCAATTTGTTCCAGTTGTGAACATGGCAGATGACTGGTCTATGCTTGATTTAATGTGTGGCATATATTTTCAGAGCTCCTTTGCCCCTTTATACTGGTTACCTGCTTCACCTAAATGGAAATTCTGTGTGAAGCCAGTCTGACAAAGTGAATTAACTCTGTCTGCAGAAATGATTCTACACCCGTTCACATATTGTCAAAGAAGACAAATGAATTTCTTATGTATGGGAAAAAGGATCTGAAGTTGACGTGCCAAAGCAGTAACATCAGTATATTTTATGCTATGGAAGAATGTTGGAAAATCACTCAATTGCATCTGGACTTTAATTAGCTAGAAAATTGTTTTAGTTTATTGAAGAAAGTATCATGTTTTTTTCAGAATTGTGATGATGTTACAAATAATTAATAATTCATAATTCAGCTACAGATAATCATTAAGGGAAACTAATGTACAAAATAATAAAAGGTTTGCACAGTTATGAACAGTTCAAAATGTAGATATTACAGTATGTTACAAAATGCAGATCTTCTGAATTAATGGATAAAAAAGTTTGTCGCAATTAAGTCCATAAATAACATTTTATCACGTTACCTTCATTAAGTTCTCAATCATTTACATTCAATTTGAGTTTTATAAAGTATGGTATTAGGCAGTCCTGTAGTCTGTTTGTTCTATATTTTGTTTATGAAATGAGGTTGCTGAATGGATGTGGCAACAGATAGTTGGGAGATGACATTCAAAACTTTTCAAACAACGTTCAAACAGAGTTTTCTTTCCTACTTTACAAGTGAAAATGCTATAGTTTGTATGTTTTATTACTGTTTTACTCAGTTGGTTCCCTCTAATCACTAGTCATACACAACTGTGACAATTGACGCACTTCTTGACATAAGCTCCATATATATTTTTAAAAAGATTTACTATTTTCGGCATTGCCCAAGCTGACATCCTTGTTACATGACCTCTTTGGACAGAAAACTTTCTTATGGTTTATACTATTAGGATAAAAGACTTGAAAATACTTGTTACTTGTAAGGTATCCAGGTTCAAACTTCTCACTTCAAAACTTACTGTTTAGACTCAGCCTTGATTCCCTAGCCCGAAACACAACTTTCTCTAGTGTCTGAACTACCTTGTTGATGCCACCTCCAGTTTCATCTTATCCTTGAGACCGCTCCTGCGCACTCAACCCCATGCAAGCAATTGATAACGGTTTCCTCACCAGTGCTACTTACTTCCCTTTCAAATTTAATGTCATCCTTTCCAAAAAAATCTCCATCCACAAGTACTGTTCTCGCAAACAAACTGGAAAGTTTCTTTTCTGCCTTCTCCAAAATCCTTTCCTTTTGTTGCCACCTCCTAAATCCATGCCTGATCTTTCTCACAATTCCACATTTCAACCTTGTGAATCGGGTTTCTGCCCCAGCTGCAGTGTTTATCCAAGGGATGAATTTCATCCTGTGCAACTGTGACCATAGCTTTTTGTACCTGCTCTGCCATTTAGTAAAATCTTGTTCGATTCTCTACCTTACTATCCTGTCCTCATATCCTAAAATTTCTTAGTAATTTTCATACTATCACTATAAGAATGTAAAAATCTAAAATATTTGTCTTCGTAATCTTCTATGGTTAGGACGGTATAAGAGAAGCACAATTTACTATGGTTCAAGCAACATCTTCACCTTGGTAGGATAGTAATGCAACACCATACAATAGGTCAGTTACATTTGACTTTTCTGTATAAAGGCATTGAATTATGTATGATGGCGTATTAGACGTTGTATTTATGTAATTCTGGTCATCTTTAAGAGAAGGATGTCTATATTTCTTATGTATTACAATAGTTGAACTTTAACACTTGTCCAACTTTTTGTTTAAAGACAACTTACATAAGTGAAACAACATTTGCTTCATTCCATAAACTGAAATCCGAAAATTTCCTCTTTCTTCCCTTCACCCAGTGCAAGATGAGTCTGTGGTATTGTTTGTCAAGAAAACAGTTGAGGCCAGAACATTGAATGTTTTCAAGAAGGAGTAGGACTAAAGGAGTCAAAGTGTATGGCGAGAAAGCAGGATCATGGTACTGAGTTGGATGATTTATACAGTAATGTCGGGTGCAGTTGACCTATTGTATGGTGTTGCTTTTACTGTACACGCAATGTTAGGTCTGATCCTTTGGTTGTGGATATACTTAGCTTGTTATATCACCTCCAGTTGCAAGTAGTCTTGTTCTGTAGCTTCACTAAGTTGACACCCCATTTTTAAGTATTCTTTATGCTGCACTTGTAATGTCCTCCTGTACCATTGTTGAATAAGGGTTGATATGCTAGCCTGATAGTTATGGTAGAGTGAAGGATGTACTGTGCTATGACATTGCAGATGGTCTTGCAGTATAGCTCTGTTGCTCATTGTCCCTGACATCTATGGATGCCAAAATCTTGAGTTACTGGATCTGTTCAAAAGGTCCATCCCATTTAGCACATTGATTATAGCACACAACATGTTGCGGATTTTGCTAAATGTAAAGATGGGGCTTCATCTCCATAAGGACTGTGTGGTGGTCACTTCTACTGATACTGTCATGGACAGACGCATGCGCGGTAGGCAGATTGGTGAGGATGAGGTCAAGTATGTTTTTCCCTCACTACTTGCCAAAGTCTAGTGGTTATGTTCTTTAGGACTTGACCATCCTTGTCAGGTTGTGCTGCTTACCCCACGCAGCTGGTGGACATCACCTAGAATGGTTCCTTCATGTGGGAGGGGATATGGTATGTGGGAGGCAATGGCCTAGTGGTGTTATTGCAAGAGTATTAATCCAGAAACTCAGCTAATGCACTTGGAACCCAGGTTCAAATCCTGCCACGCAGATGGTGTAATTTGAATTCAGTAAAAGAAAATCTGATGTTAAGAGTCTAATGAAGAACATGCATTCATTATCGATTGTTGGGAAAAATCCTCTGTTTAGAAATGTTCTTCAGGGAAGAAAATCTGCTGTCCTTACCTGGTCTGGCCTACATGTGACTCACTGCAATGTGGTTGGCTCTTAACTGCCCTCTGGGCAATTAGGGATGGGTAATAAATGCTGGCGTAGCCAGGGTTTCCCACATCCTTTGAGTGAATAAGTAAAAGAAAGTTACTAGGAGGCTTCCTTGCCCATGTTTGACCTGATGCAATGTCAGTTATAGGGTTCAGAGCCAATGTTGAGGAGTCCGAAGGTAACACCCTCCTGACTGTGTAAACCAACATGCCCCCACCTCTCCTGGGTCTGTCTTGCCAGTATGTCTGGGACATTGTGTGCATTATTCTGTGAGTACAATTATTATCAGGCTGTGAGATAGCTGTCCCAATTTTGGCACTTGGCCCCATATGTTTGTAGGGAAGACTTTGCAGGGTAGATGGGGCAGTGTTTACCATTGTTATTTCTGGTGCCATGGTCAATACTGGTTTCATTTCTTTTTTGAAACATGCTTGCAATTGATACAGCTGAATGGATCTGATCCAATCTCAGCTCTACAGTCTTGCTATATCCAGTCAAGAAAGGTGGTATACTCTTTAACAGATCAGGGGAGGAAGCTCCACAAATATCCCCATTTTCCATGAAGGGGTAGCCCAGCACGTTAGTGCAAAAGATTAGGCTGAAGTATTTGCAACAATGTTCGGACAAAAGTGCCAACTGAATGATCCATTTTGGCATCTGCAAAAAGAGGTCCTCAGCATCACAGATGCTCGTCTTCAGCCAGTTTAATTCACTCCAGGTGTTATCAAGAAACAGATAAGGGAATTGGATACTGCAAAGGCTATGGACCCTGACAACATTCGGCAGTAGCAGTGAAGACTTATCAGGACCTGCTTTGCTTCCTCACCAAGTTGTTCCAGTGTAGCTACAATACAAACATCCACCAGTGTGAATGTGGAAAATTACCCAGCTATGTCCTGTACACACAAAAGGAGTACAAATCCAACCCAGCCAATTGCTAACCCATCAGTCTACTTTCGATCATTAGTAAAGTGATGGAGGTTCCAACAAAAGTGCCATCAAGCTGTTCTCCAACAATCAGTGTGGATTCTGCCAGTGCCACTCAGCTCCTTCATTTCAGCCTTCGTTCAAATATGGTCAAAAGAGCTGAATTCTGGTGGTGAGATGAGAGTGACTGTCTTTGACTGTTTGTGGCATCAAGAAGCCCAAACAAAATTAGTGTCAATGGGAATTTTGTGGAAACTCTTTGCTGATTGGAGTCATACCTGTTTAAAAAAGATTAGTGTGGTTGGAGATTAGTCATCTTAATCCCAAGGCGTCTCTGCAGAAGTTCTTCAGGGTAGTGCTCTTGGCCGAAGTATCTTCAGCTACTTATGATGGACATTCCGTCCATCATAAGGTCAGAAATGGGATGTTTAGTGATGTTTGCACAATGTTCAGCACCATTCACAACTCCTCAAATAATGAAGAAGTTCATATTCAGATGAAGAGGATCTGGACAATATCCAGATTTGGGCTGAGAAGTGGCAAATAACATGCCACACAAGTGTTGTGCAATAACTATTTCCATCAAGAGAGGATCTAACTATCGTCCCTTTACATTCAATAGTATTGCCATTACTGAATCCTCGCCTATCAACATCCTGCTAGAGGGATGGGGTTGACTAGAAACTGAACTGGTCTATCTGTATAAGTGCTGTAGTTACAAGAGTAGGCCAAGTCTAGGATCCTGCATCAGGTAACTCCCCTCCTGACTCCACCAAAAATTATCCACTATATACAAGGCACCGCTGGTCAAGAACGTGATGAAATATCCTCCCACTTGCCTGAATGAAAGAAGCCAACGACACTCAAGAAACTTGATATCATCCAGGACAAAACAATTCATTTGAGGGGCACCATATCCACAAACATTCATTGCTCCGCCATCAGCACACAGCTTTAGTGTGAATCATTTGTAGGATGCACTGCAGAAATTCACCAAGGTTCATTAGACAGCACTTTAAACCCATGACTACTTTCATCCAGAAGGACAAGGACAGCAGATGTTTGCAATGCCACCACCTGCAAGTTTTCCTCCTAGTCACTCACCATCCTGACTTGGAAGTACGTTGCTGTTCCTTCACTATTGCAGGGTGAAAATCCTGAAGCATTTTAGTACGACAAACAATAGTTGGGTTTATACAGTTCATGGTAGGGCTTTGGGTAGTGTTATAGGACAGAGACACCTAGGGGTGTGGGTACATAATTCTTTAATGTTTGTGTCACATACAGACAGGGTGGTTAAAAAGGTGTTTGGCAAGCTTGACTTCATTGCTCAGCCTTTTGAGTATAGGAGTTGGGACGTTATGTTGAGGTTGTACAGGACATTGGTGAGGCCTCTTCTGAAAACTGTGTCCAGTTCTGGTTGCCCTGTTATAGGAAGGGTATTATCAAGCTGGAGACGGTCCAGAAGAAACTTATCAGGATGTTGCCAGGTATGGAAGGTTTGAATTGAAAGGCAGGATAAGCTTGGAATTTTTTCATTGGCGCGTAGGAGGTTGAGAGGTGACCTGATAAAAGTTTATAAAATAATGAGAGATATAGATCGAGTTAATGGTAGTTGTCTTTTCCCGAAGATGGGGAATTTCAAGACCGGGCGCACAATTTTAAGGTGGGAGGATAGAGATTTAAAAAAGATAGGTAACTTTTGTTTTACACAGAAGGTGGTTCGTGTGTGAAATGAACTTCCTGATGAAGTGGTGGATGCAGATACATTTACAACGTTTGAAAGACATTTGGATGGATGTATGAATATGAACAGTTTGGAGGAATATGAGCCAGGAGCAAGCAAGTGGAACTAGTTTAGTTTGGGATTATGTTAGGCATGGATTGATTGCTTGTTGAAATGTGTGTTTCTGTGATGTATGCCTTCGTGACGATGCTGTTTTGCACGTGCAACTATTGTAACTTTTGAACTTGGAAGGTGTCTAAACAAATGTCTATTTTCCTTATGCTACAACTCATTCTAAACTTTCTCTATTGAATATAAGTTTGTTATTAATTTGTTATTATTACTTGACGTAAGCTTTCTACTTTTGTACTGAGTGGGTGTTCAGATAAGTGGGGTATGGATGCTAGGGCAGTTGCTTGCTCCTCCTGCAGAATGTGGCAGTTGGGAGACGTGGCACACGTCTCGGCTGGCTACATCTGCGGGAAGTGCACCCAGCTACAGCTCCTTGAAAACCGTGTTAGGGAAATGGAGCTGGAGCTGGAGCTGGAAGAACTACGGATCATTCGGGAGGCAGAGGGGGTAATTGAGAGGAGTTACCGGGAGTTGGTCACTCCTAAGGCTCAGGACAAGGATAGATGGGTTACAGTTAGGGGGAGGAAAGGGGACAGACAGACAGTGCAGAGATCCCCTGTGGGCATTCCCCTCAGCAATAAGTATACCGTTTTGGATACTGCTGGGGGGGATGACCTACCAGAGGAAAGCCATAATAGTCAGTTCTCTGGCACTGAGCCTGACACTGTGGCAAAGAAGGGAAGGGGGCAGAATAGAAAAGTACTCGTGGTAGGGGACTCAATAGTTAGGGGAATTGACAGGAGATTTTGTGGTCAGGATCGGGATTCCCGGAAGGTATGTTGCCTCCCTGGTGCCAGGGTCCGGGACGTCTCCGATCGGGTGTATAAGGTTCTAAAAGGGGAGGGCGAACAGCCAGAAACCGTGTTACATATTGGCACAAATGATGTAACCAGAAATAGGATTGAGGATATAAAAAGTGATTTCAGGGAGTTAGGATGGAAGCTGCAGAGCAGGACGAACAGAGCAGTGTTCTCTGGTTTACTACCAGTGCCACGAGATAGCGAGGCGAGGAACAGGGAGCGGGCGCAGCTGAACACGTGGCTACGCAGCTGGTGTAGGAGGGAGGGCTTCAGATATGTAGATAATTGGGATGCCTTCTGGGGAAGGTGGGACCTGTACAAGAAGGACGGGTTGCATCTGAACTGGAAGGGGACCAATGTCCTGGGTGGAAGGTTTGCTCGAGTAGTTCGAGAAGGTTTAAACTAGTATGGCAGGGGGGTGGGAACCTGAGCTGTATACCGGAGGTGAGAATTGATGCAGGTGAGGCAGTAGCAAGAGGTAGACCAGCTAGTGGGAAGGAACCAAGGGATCGGTTAAAGTGTGTTTGCTTTAATGCAAGGAGTATCAGGAATAAAAGTGACGAACTTAGAGCATGGATCAGTACCTGGTGCTATGATGTTGTGGCCATAACAGAGACATGGGTTTCTCATGGGCAGGAATGGTTGCTGGATGTTCCAGGGTTTAGAACATTTAAAAAGAATAGGGAGGGGGGAAAAAGAGGAGGGGGTGTAACACTACTAATCAGAGAGGGTATCACAGCTACAGAAGCTTCCATTGTCGAGGAAGATCTGCCTACTGAGTCAGTATGGGTGGAAATTAGGAACAGCAAGGGAGCAGTCACCTCGTTAGGGGTTTACTACAGGCCCCCCAATAGCAGCAGGGACATTGAAGAAAGCATAAGTTGACAGATTTTGGAAAAGTGTGGTCGCAGTAGGGTGGTTGTAATGGGTGACTTTAACTTTCCTAATATTGATTGGAACCTGCTTCGAGCAGAAGATTTGAATGGAGCTGTATTTGTAAGGTGTGTTCAGGAGGGTTTCCTAACGCAGTACGTTGACAGGCCGACGAGGGGAGAGGCCATTCTAGACTTGGTGCTTGGAAACAAGCCGGGGCAGGTATCAGATCTTATGGTGGGAGAGCATTTTGGTGATAGTGACCATAACTGCCTCACATTCTACTAAGCTATGGAGAAGGAGAGGATTAGGCAAAATGGGAGGATATTTAATTGGGGAAGAGGAAACTATGACGCGATTAGACACGAGTTAGGAAGCATGGACTGGGAGCAATTGTTCCATGGTAAGGGAACTATAGACATGTGGAGACTGTTTAAGGAACAGTTGCTGCGAGTGATGAGTAAATATGTCCCTCTGAGACAGGCAAGAAGGGGTAAGATAAAGGAACCTTGGATGACGAGAGCGGTGGAGCTTCTTGTGAAAAGGAAGAAGGTAGCTTACATAAGGTGGAGGAAGCTAGGGTCAAGTTCAGCTAGAGAGGATTACTCGCAGGCAAGGAAGGAGCTCAAAAAAGGTCTGAGGAGAGCCAGGAGGGGGCACGAGAAAGGCTTGGCAGAAGGAATCAGGGAAAACACAAAGGCATTTTACACTTACGTGAGGAATAAGAGAATGGTCAAAGAAAGAGTAGGGCCGATCAGGGATAGCATAGGGAACTTGTGTGTGGAGTCTGAGGAGGTAGGGGAAGCCCTTAATGAGTTTTTTGCTTCTGTCTTTACGAAAGAAACAAACTTTGTAGTGAATGAAACCTTTGAAGAGTAGGTGTGCATGCTGGAATGGATAGAGATAGAGGAAGCTGATGTGCTGAAAATTTTGTCAAACGTTAAGATTGACAAGTCGCCAGGCCCGGACCAGATTTGTCCTCGGCTGCTTTGGGAAGCGAGAAATGAAATTGCTTCGCCACTTGTGAAGATCTTTGCATCCTCGCTCTCCACTGGAGTCGTACGTGAGGACTGGAGAGAGGCAAATGTAATTCCTCTCTTCAAGAAAGGAAATAGGGAAATCCCCGGCAATTACAGACCAGTAAGTCTCACGTCTGTCGTCTGCAAGGTGTTAGAAAGTATTCTGAGGGATAGGATTTATGACCATCTGGAGGAGCATGGCTTGATCAAATACAGTCAACACAGCTTTGTGAGGGGTAGGTCATGCCTCACAAACCTTATCGAGTTTTTTGAGGATGTGACTAGAAAACTTGATGAGGGTCGAGCTGTGGATGTGGTGTATATGGACTTCAGTAAGGCATTTGATAAGGTTCCCCATGGTAGGCTCATTCAGAAGGTCAGGAGGAATGGGATACAGGGGAACTTAGCTGCTTGGATACAGAATTGGCTGGCCAACAGAAGACAGCGAGTGGTAGTAGAAGGAAAATATTCTGCCTGGAAGTCAGTGGTGAGTGGTGTTCCACAGGGCTCTGTCCTTGGGCCTCTACTGTTTGTAATTTTTATTAATGACTTGGATGAGGGGATTGAAGGATGGGTCAGCAAGTTTGCAGACGACACAAAGGTCAGAGATGTCGTTGACAGTATAGAGGGCTGTTGTAGGCTGCAGCGGGACATTGACAGGATGCAGAGATGGGCTGAGAGGTGGCAGATGGAGTTCAACCTGGATAAATGCGAGGTGATGCATTTTGGAAGGTCGAATTTGAAAGCTGAGTACAGGATTAAGGATAGGATTCTTGGCAGTGTGGAGGAACAGAGGGATCTTGGTGTGCAGATACATAGATCCCTTAAAATGACCACCCAAGTGGACAGGGTTGTTAAGAAAGCATATGGTGTTTTGGCTTTCATTAACAGGGGAATTGAGTTTAAGAGTCATGAGATCTTGTTGCAGCTCTATAAAGCTTTGGTTAGACCGCACTTGGAATACTGCGTCCAGTTCTGGTCGCCGTATTATAGGAAAGATGTGGATGCTTTGGAGAGGGTTCAGAGGAGGTTGACCAGGATGCTGCCTGGACTGGAGGGCTTATCTTATGAAGAGAGGTTGACTGAGATTGGTCTCTTTTCATTGGAGAAAAGGAGGAGGAGAGGGGACCTAATTGAGGTGTACAAGATAATGAGAGGCATAGATAGAGTTGATAGCCAGAGACTATTTCCCAGGGCAGAAATGGCTAGCACGAGGGGTCATAGTTTTAAGCTGGTTGGTGGAAAGTATAGAGGGGATGTCAGAGGCGGATTCTTTACACAGAGAGTTGTGAGAGCATGGAATGCGTTGCCAGCAGCAGTTGTGGAAGCAAGGTCATTGGGGTCATTTAAGAGACTGCTGGGCATGCATATGGTCACAGAAATTTGAGGGTGCATATATGAGGATCAATGGTTGGCACAACATTGTGGGCTGAAGGGCCTGTTCTGTGCTGTACTGTTCTATGTTCTATGTTCTAACTCCCAGGATGCAGAATGTTTTTCATTGCTCTGCCTCTGAAACAAAATCAAATAAACTTACAACAATTTATTATAAACTATACAGCAGAGTGTAATAGACACTTGGATTGCAGTGGAAATTTACAGCTTATATAGACAATAGGAATGTAGACACTTGTATTCTGCAAAAGAAGAAAAGCTACAAATATTATGTATTGGGGCATTTTTGCTGAGTATATTTGTGGAATAATATCATACAGATCTTCATGTATGCAAACCTGTGATTGATGCTAAGTGATATGTTACTTATAAATTAACATCTGGAGAAAGTTTAGGTTAATGGAAATGATTGTATTTAAAATTCACAGAACCTTATTCAAAGCTGGGCAGAAATTCCATTGTATTTTGCAGCTTTTCATTTAATTAGTATAAGTTTTATGGTCCACTTTTTTATGCACTCTTCGGACGTGGGCATCACTCTGGCTTGCACTTATTGCTCGCTTCTAGTTTCCCTTGAAAAGGTGGTAGTGAGCTGTCTTCTTGAACTGCTGCAGTCCATGTGCTGTAGGCTGACCCATGATGCCCTTAAGGAATTCTAGCAACAGCAAAGTAACAGGAATATATTTTCAAGTCAGGATAGTGAGTGGCTTGGAGGGAAATTTTCACATCTTGTTCATGTATCTGCTGTCCTTATTCTTCTAGATGGAAGTGGTTATGGATTTGGAAGGTGCTATCTGAGTATCTTTTGTGAATTTCTGCAGTACAATTTGTAGATGGTACACACCATTGCTAATGAGTGTTAATGGTGGATGGAGTTGATGTAGTGGCAACCAAGCAGGCTGCTTTGTCCAATATGGTATCAAGCTTCTTGATAGTTTTTGGAGATGCATACTTCCATGCAAGTGAGGGATATTTCATCACAGTCCTGACTTGAGCCTTGTAGATGGTGGACAGGCAGTGAGGAGTCAGGAGCCGAGTCACTTGTTGCAGTATTCCTAGCCTGTGATATGCTCTTATAGCCACTATATTTATATGGCAAGTCTGGTAGAATTTCTGCTCAAAGGTAACCCCAGGTTGCCGATTTGTAGGGGATTCAGTGATGGTAATACAATTGAATATCAAGGGACAGTTTGTCTGTCTCATTTTTAGAAGATGACCTTGCCTGGCATTTGTGGAGTACGAACGTTTCTTGCCACTTTTCAGCCTAATCTGGATAGAGTCCAGATTTTGTTGCATGTGAACACGGACCTTCAGCATCTGAGAACTACAAGGTGAAGGGATGGCCATTAATAAACATTAGTGGTAGGGAAACTATTGGAGAAAATTTTGAGGAGAGGTAAGGCTTGATCAGGGTTAGTCAGTGTGGCTTTGTCAGAGGAAGGTCATGCCTAAAAAAAAATTGATTGTACTTTTTGAGGAGGTAGCCAGATGTGTAAGTGGAGTTTGTGCAGTTGATGTAGTTTACATGGATTTCAGCAAAGCCTTTGACCAGGCCCCACATAGAAGGTATCAAGAAGGTAAAAGTATATGGGACACAGGGTCATTTGAAAAAGTGGATGCAAAATTGATTCAACTGTAGTAGACAGAGGGTGATTACAGCAGTCGGGTTTAGAGATTGGAAGCCAGTGTCCAGTAGTGTACCACAGGGATCTGTGCTGGATCCCCTGTTATTCATATTTATATGACTGACATAGGTGACTGTATGTGAGGGTGAATTAGTAAGTTTGTAGATAGCACAATGATTGGCTGGGTAGTTAACAGTGAGATTGATCTTGGGCTACAAGTAATTATAATAAATGGGATGGCTACATGAGCAGGTAAGTTGCAGATGGAAGTTAACCTGGAAAAGTAAGAGGTGATGCATCGTAGAAGAAGTAATTTGACAAGGAAATATTCGATGTACAGCATGTCACTAGGTAGTTCTGCGGAACAAAGGGACCTTGACATGTTTGGCCATAGATCCCTGAAGGCAGAACGGCATGTTAGTAAGGTGGTGAAAAAGACATTAATTGTGATTTCTGTGGAATTTATTGTACTCCCTCTTTGAATTCCACAGTAAAGGTGACTGATGGATTGCAAGCATTTGAAAAAAAACTGGTTTTCTGGTGTTATCTGGAGGGCCACACAAGGATCCTAAGCAAAACAGGCCTGACACCATTTGTGTTGATAACGAATGAGTTGTGGGAGTGATGGTGACAGGAAACTGGAAGCATTTATATCTCACCTATGTAATGTTGTTGAAGTTCGAACTAGAAACGTTAACTCTGTTTTCTCTTCTCAGATGCTGCCAGATCTGCAGATCCAGCAATTTCTGTTTTTGTATTATCTAAATATGTCTCATTTGAAGTATCTTTGTTCTCTAAATTATAAATGATCTATATTCTGAATTGTTTTGACAGTATAACAAATTAATGATTGTTTTAATTTCACTCGTGGGACATGGGCAATGCTCACTGGGCCAGCATTTATTGCTTGTCCCTAGATGCCCTTGAGAAGGTGTGCTGTACATCTCTCTATGACTTTCTATATTTACAGATGTGATAACTTATTTACATTGACATGTTACCTATGCTAACTGTGTGGCTTAGGAACATACAAATAGAAGTAGATCATTCAGGCCCTCAAGCTTGTTTCATCATTCAGTGAGATCATGGCTAATCTGTGCCCTAACTCCATATGCCTGCCTTTGGCCCATATTTCTTAATACCCTTTTTTCTACAAAAATGTATCTATCTTGTATTTGAATTTAATCCAGCATCTGCTGCCATTAGTGAAAGAGGGGTCCAAACATCTACAGCCTATTGTGTGTAGAAGTGCTTTCTAACATTTCTTCTGAACAACCTGGCCCTAATTCTTAGACTGTGCCTCCAAGCTCTAGAAATCCAAACCAGTGGAAATAGTGTATCTTTATCTACCCTATTTTTTTCCTGTTAATGTATTGAAGACTTTGATCAAATTACCACTTAACCTTCTAAGCTACAGAGAAAACAGACCTAATTTGTACAGTGTCTCCTCATGACTTAACCCCTGAAATCTAATTATCATTCTTGTAAACCTACATTGTATTCCCGCCAAGGCCAATAAATTCTTACAAAAGTGTAATGCCCAGATCTGCTCACAGTACTCCAAGTGGGCTGTAACCGGGCTTTTGTATAACAGCAGCATAGCCGCTGCACTATCTCGCACTTCAGATGTCGACATACAAAAAGAGTGTGCCCTTTCCTTTTTTCTCACCATGTCTCTGTGCTGCCCTGAGATCTGCAGCTGGGAGTATAAGGTGTCTGTCCTACAGTTGAACCTGTTGACCTTGGAGGTTTTATCAGGTAGCCCTAAGAATATTTGTCTCTAGAGGGCCCAGACATACCGAGTGCGTCCCTGCCCACCAAGACCTCCGAGTCCCTGGCCAAATGGCTGGCTACCAAAATACCATTGCCTGGTGTATCCTGGGCAAATCTCTCCAAATGTATAGGGTAACTCTGGACTGCCACTGCTTGACTGAGGACACCACAATCTTTTACAGATGGCACCAGTGCCAGGCATCCTAGGTTATTCTGGCCATGGTGAATATCTCCACCTATATGAGTAGGAGAATCCAGCTAGTGTTGGACATGAACTTGCCATAGAAGCATAGCAGCAGAGCTAATGATGCAAGTTTGGGATGATCAAATGAAAAATCTTACTTGGCCTTGTGGTGAAAAACCTCCCGTGAAACTTAACAAGACTGATATCTAGCCAATTTTTGGTAAAATATAGTCCATTGAGTTTAATTAATGTGTAGTGGAGATGCACAGAAGAGGAAAGGCTGAAATTTCATTTTGATTCCATGCTAGGTAGGTTGATGCTGTCCATTGTACTATTGGAAGCTTTATATTCCTCCTCAGTTTTCCAACAACTTGGTAGGGAGCTGGGAAATTGAATTAGCCAAGAATCTATTTTCTACCAACCAGCAACTTCTGTTGGAAGTGTAAATGTGGACATTGGATGAGAGTATATTTTGGTTAGTCTTGGTATTCTTTCCTAAACCCGTTGATTGTCAAGCCTTGAATATATTGTTATATTGTGAGGTATTGAAAGTACTTTTAGAGAAAGAGAACATTGGCATGAAGAAAAGTGTTACTGATGTAGTAATTTCAGTGTGGAAGGATAGATGTGATTATCACTGATTTCTGATTTAAAACTATGTACTCCACATCTTCTTTAAACTGTTTAGAATTTGTACCCAAGTTTGTCATCTTTGAAACAATCTACATTTTAAAAAAAAATTTTAGTTGCAGTCTGAAATTATTAGAGATTTGATACCTTCATAAACCTGCTTTATGAAGAACAAGTACAAAACATATTTTAAATCATGTGATAACATGGTGTAGAGCTGGATGAACACAGCAGGCCAAGCAGCATCAGAGGAGCAGGAAAGCTACTTGCTGCTTGGCCTGCTGTGTTCATTCAACTCTACATCGTGTTATATCAGATTCTCCAGCATCGGCAGTTCCCACTATCTCTTTTAAATCATGTGCAAGGTTTGTGAATAATATATTCATTATTTGACCTATAAGTTATGCTGTCCTGTACACTAAGACATTGAGCTTCATTTGCAATACTCTAGATTAAGATTCAGATAAAAAGATTTTGTTTTACTTGAAATGTCGTATTCCAGCCTATAAATAGCTTTTGCTATTACCATTCTTAGAGTCAAGTTCATTCTGTCTTTCCAGCCAAGTTATTTTGTCAGCTCCACCTTATCCTCCAGTTTTATTGTTTTTCACATTACCTCCACCCTGTTGATATAGGTAACAACACTTGCATCACAAGCTCCCTGTGCACCAGACACCCGCACTAAATAAACCCAACAACACATGCATCCCTTAAGATGACAATTGTACAGACAAGATTGACCATTGTTATAGACATTTTCCATCTTTTGTAAGTTGGTGTACAAAATGTCATGGGATGTAGCTAACTATTGTTACAATGATTGTACTGTTGAAAGCCAGTTGGAAGTCTAAAGAAATGTATTAATGTGCTTCTCTTATTTTATGCTTCATAGGCAGTCAGTTGTAAAGGGCAACATAGCATCTCATATACACTATCCAGAAACCAAACTGTGGTGGTAGAGTATACTCATGACAAGGACACAGACATGTTTCAGGTGAGACCTAACTACTCTCTGTATTTGAGTAAGTTATGCAGAGGGCTTGTGTGGTGCATTGGCCCTACCTTTGAGCCAAGAGGCCTCTGTTCAAGTTCAACCTAGTCTGGGGGTGTGTAATGACATGTCTGAATAGGTTGATTTAAAAAGCACAAAGTCTACGCACTATCTGGATTCTTAAAAGATACTACATTATTGTGATAATTCATCATATTGATTGTAACAAAATACTTCAAAATCAGAAAGGCTTATGATTCAGTTGTTGGTTTATTGAATATCACATGAGCTTCAGTTTGGGAATATACAGTTAGGATGAATATTCCTGGGTTTCAGGGGAAAACCAGTAACTAGAACTTATGCTCCTTATCAATCATCTTATCATGATTCCCAAAAGACGTGCATGATGTGTCTATCGATTGTGAACCCCTTCAACAGTTGAACAACTTATCTAGGCTGAGTTAAGAACTGCATAAAACTGGCTAGCACATACCATTATCTCCATGAGATGACAAGCGGAAGGAACAAAAAATACTTATTGTGCGCAATAAAAATCAGCGTCTTTTTAGTTTTTATGTGTTGACGTTTCCACGTATCATAATGGTTCCTGTGGGAGATAGATCCACCAATTTTTGTATGTCTTTTCCCTACGATTTCCCTGTAAGATCATTATACATCAAATTGTTTCTCCACCTGTCTTCTACAGTAAAGCATTCAAAAAAAACTATTGTCCCAAACATAAACAATTTAAGGCGTTAAATCTGTACTTCCAACATATTGTCTTTCCCTTGAAAAGTGCTCAAAGATATATTTGTTACGTTAGTGTTTCTGAGACCAACAGCATTGAAAACTTAAACAGTTGAGGAATTTCCAGATGTTAAAGATTATCAATGTTTGAATTTTAATTATTTAATACGTCAAAAGATCTAAATTTCATTAAATAAAATAAGTTAAAGTTGCTGTGATTCTAGATATTATTGTCAGTGATATTATCAGACAAATGATTAGCACATTGATATATAATTTCTAAATGTGCATACTTGGTGGGCTAATTGATAGATGAGTAGCCAAATAGTAGTACTTCAATTAGTGGTGTGGAAGAGGAACTTTGAGTCAGATTTCCTGGCCCAACGGATACAAATCTATGTTTAGATTGAATGGGATTGAAGTAGGAGGGCAAAGCTGGGTGGGACCTGATTCCCGATTTCCTGTCCCATTCCCATCATGTTGTATTTTTAAGGGCACTGGATAGGGGTGTACACATCAATTCCAAAGCTGGTGGCTCCATTTCTAGTGTGGTGATTTCAGATCTCCTGTAATTTTCATGGAGTTGGGCTGGTTCCTGAAGCAGACATGATTCATGCCATCTCAGAGGTGTCTTGAATAATGTGGGAAGCCTGTTCTTGAATTGACAGCCTTTTGACAAGTAATTTTATAAGGTGAACTTCACATAACATAATGATGTTTGATAAATTAATAATGTTTTAAATGCTTGGTGATGACTCCTCTGAACTGACCAATGTTATGAATGTAGAGAAATCTTCGGATGTGTTCAATTAATTTATCTTGTGAATGAAACGCTTTTCCAAATTGAAGAGTATTGAGATTCAGATTTTATTGTATCAATTGTATCCTGTCCTTTGATATTTTTATTAATTGTTCACTCAGCCACCTGTCTAGGTTTGAAGCAGTGGAACAGATTACCATTTGGAACTATTATTGGACATATTTGCGGAAATAAATCTCACTTTGAAATCTTGGGGTGAACCCCATCAGTTTCCTTCCTCCCGTTGAGGAGACATTAGTTGAGTTGGTTGGGAACACCAGAAGTACGTCGTGTTGAGGAGACAACAATGGGCAACCAACCTAGTAAACATTGCTGTTCTATTCTCCACTCCAGTTACCACCAACGCTAAGAAATTCCTGTAATACACGAGCATTTTTCCATCTTCTCCAATTAATTGCCTCTCTTCTGCTATACAAGAAATAACATCCCTCCAGGAACCTCAACAAAGAGGAGATTACATCCTCAAACTCTGTGATAGCCTTCTCTCTGATGAGGCAGTCTATGAACGCTCAGAGGATGCACCAGCACTCTCCACTAGCACAGAGGCTTTGGCTTTGCTGGGAAATCTATCTAGATTAGACTCAGGGATACAGTCTAGTGAGCATGTTTGTGACATGTCTCCAAATCTGGTGGAAGAGGAAATGCCAAATATCTATGGCACTTTGAGAACTACAGGTGATCCGACACCTACTCTTCCTTATGCAGAAGACGTGCCCCTGCATTTGGCTGTAAATGACAGTGAGCCTGTAGATATAGCCAAATCAGGGAGTTGTGCAAAAGACACTCAGTAGGATGGAACTAAAAATTTCGGAGTCAATTCATACCCTCATTACTGTGGTGGCTCCAGTATCTGAGCACTTGGCAGTCTCCACAGAAATGATGGCAGCTTCCTTGGAAATACGTGTCGTGCAGAAGGCTAGGTGGTGCCAGATATGCGTTCAGAGCTGACTCCCATCCCTTCAACCATGTTTGTTCAGCATCAATGGCAAGGTGGGATAAGGGATCTTGACCTCACTTCAGGTGCTCCTACCTCTTGAGACAGGGTCGTGCCAGCAGACACCCACATGGAGGCACTGAGAAGATTCTTTCAAGATATTATGGAGGAGTCCTTCCTCTCTGACTCCTCCCTCCCTGTGATCACAAAGCCTGCAGCATTTCAAGTTGAGGAGGGTGAGTCTGTATCTGGGCAGGAAATTCACAGCTGGCCTGGGCCTTCTAGGCTGAAAGATACCGGTGATGACTGCCCATATTTTCCAAGTCAACAGGATGAACTATATGTCAAGCTCCCTCCACCCCACTTCGGATTTTAGCTCTGTGTTTAGACATAGTGGGAGGCAAAGAAAGAAGACACAATATACTAAGGGCACGTAGGTGTCCTGGGTTCTACATCATTGTAAATAAGCCATATTTTCAAAAATATTCATTCATGTGCACCAATTTGTACAGCTATTATCTGTTCATAATATACTAATAAGAGTCAGTGAAGTGAGAACCAGATGACAGCTGAGGAAGCTCTTCATACATCCTGAAGATATAAGATTTTACAACAACAAAGCAATTATCATCTCTGACAAACAGTTAGCTTGGTGAATGTGGCTAGCTCCTTCTATCAAGTATCTTTGAATCTTAACTTTGGAAGGCAAATCATTGCATGTTAATGTGGATTAGACTGAGGTGAAAGGCGATGTAAAGGCAAGGTGACAGGGCTTGGCCTTGCTTTAACCTTATGGTGAGAGGGCTGAATCATTGAGTCCATTCATGTTAGTGCAGCAAGATTTTGCCTTTGAGCTTCTTCAATGGAACATACTGACATTGGGGACTGTGGCAAATTCACTGGACAATTCACATCTCTGTTGTGAATGCTGCAGCGCGTAGGAGTCAGATCAATTTCCAGGATATCTGGTGCAGTCTGCAAAAAATAACTGACATTGCCACAGTGTTACCACAGTGGTCACAGATATGTGCCGTTGAGCACAAATTCTTGTACAGCTTCTTGCATAGATCTGTGATGATGGATCAGGACATCCTTAATCTTCTATGTCATTGCCATTCTGTAATTTGGAGATAATTGCAGCAAAGACTATAAATGCAGCGTTTGACTATACCTTTGTGCTACCTTGGTGGATGTTGCCCTGCTGATTCTTCCTTTGGAAGCTCTGCAGCAGCCACTGGATGTTTTTGTTGCTGGGCTTTCTGAAGGTCTAGTTCCTAATATCTCATTCGATAGGAGCAATGCCTAAGGAAGACAGATTGGTTGAACTCAGCCATTTCTGCCTAGGTGGAAGAGATTTAGTGGGCAAATTCAGAGAGATTACATTGTTATGTTGTTAAAGGTATACCTAAGCTCTCACGTCCTTAACAATCAAGCTGAATTTTATGTCCTGATGCAAGATTGCATGGCAGTTTCCAAGAAGATAATAGTCGTGTACCTAAGGAGATCTGATGTATATGACCTTACCAAATGCACAGTGGACAACTAAAGTGTCCATGTTCCATTGGGAGTAGGCTTCTGCCAATAAGCTCACCACAATCCTTTCCACATCATACTCCTTGTCTTTGCCAACTTGTAATTCTTTGTGAGGATATGGCAACTGTTCTGTGTTGTCTTCTAGTACTTGTTATAGATTGGCCTGGCCAATGGGATCATTATCTTCTCCTTCTAAGTTTCTTGTGACATTAAGATTTGATGAGCTTAAATCTCAGGGTGGCAATCGGTGGCCACAATGAACAACTCACGTTTGTTTCAGGATATAATTTAAGTGGATTGTTTGACCAGTGCTGACCTCCAGTGAAGTGAAAATCCACTTGAGTATAATCTATGGATTTTTCACTGCTGTTAGCCCTTGCAGTGCCTCAAAAATGATCCAAATTCTCTCTCCAAATAAAAAAAAGCTACTTAGTCCACCCATTTTGGATACTGTCCTAGCTCTTTTCTGAACTTATTCCACAGATTGATTTTTAGAATAATTGGTGAGTTTCCATCTTTGTGTTCATGTGAGTGACTGGCACGCATTGTTTGTGACCCAAGAATTGCTCCCCATACATTCTGTTTTGTGTTTCTGTTTGTGGTCCAACATTAACATCAATGAACCCATTTTACTCCTGACCTCTGACTCTGGATGTTCTTAAACACTTGCTAGCTATATGCCGTCACAGGTAGAAGCCAGAGAAGCCATCACCTGCTTGAACCTTCCTATTCAAGAGCTCCTGGTCCCCTGCAATTCACCATCAGGTTTCCCCCACTACTTTCTCCACTTACTTGCAATCACTTTCATCAGTGCCCTAGTACAATGAGACTAATTCACTGACTTGATTAGAGACAAAAAATACTGCAGATGCTGGAATCCAAGGTAGACAAACAGGAGGCTGGAAGAAAACAGCAAGCCACGCAGCATCTGTAGGAAAGGAGCAGTCAACATTTCAGTTATAACCCTTCTTCAGGACTGTTCCCGAAGAAGGACTGAGGCTCCAGAAGCTTGTGTTTTCAAATAAGCCTGTTATCCTGATATAACCTGATATTGTGTGATTTCTGACCTTGTCCGCCGCAGTCCAACATTGGCACCTCAACATCAAAACACAGCTAAGACCCAGAAGATGCCTGGTACCTAAGCATGCAACAATCTGCCACAAACATGCAAGCTCCCTCCACTCCAGCGTACATGCTTGATATCCTCAAGTTGTGCCTGAATTGACCTGACAACAAATATGGTCAGTGTGGCTGCCTCCTGCATTGCCACAATGACGCCACCTGAAAGCTGCAGGAACAGCATCTCATATTTTGCTTGCGAACCCTGCAGCCCAAGGATATCAATGTGGACTTCACAAGCTTCAAAATCTCCCCTCCCTTGACCGCATCCCAAAACCAGCCCAGCTAGTCCCCGCCTCCCTAACCATTCCTCCTACCTCAAGCCCCACCCCCATCTCCTATCCACCAACCTCATCCTGCCTCCTTGATCTGCCTGTCCTCCCTGGCCCGACCTATCCCCTCCCTAACTCTCCACCTACATTCACCTTCACTGGCTCCAACCCCACCTCTTTGACCTGTCTAACTCCTCTCCACCTATCTTCTCCTTTATCCATCTTCTATCCACCTCCCCCACTCTCCCTATTTATTGCAGAATCCCCCTCCCCTCCCCCATTTCTGAAGAAGGGTCTCGACCCGAAATGTCAGCTTTCCTGCTGCTCTGATGCTGCTGGGCCTGCTGTGTTCATCCAGCTCTATACCTTGTTATCTCAGATTCTCCAGCATCGGCAGTTCCTACTGTTTCTGATCAGTGTGGCTGTTGTATTGCTCATGCCAAGTTGCATGGATGAAGAATACAGGAGGAATGTGACTGTTGATCATGGAGACGTCTTCTGCAGATGAATCTGCTCCATGTTAATAGAAACCGGATGGCTAGCACAGCAATTGTGCAAGTTGCAATGAATACCGACAAGGCAACAGTTTCCCACTCTCAGATTTTAGCACTTGATTGTGGAGAGGAAACTAACATGAAGACTTGTGCACTTAATGAGATACAAATAGCTCTCTCAATACCCAATGACAGAATTCTGAATTCACCAAAGAAGGCATGAAGACTTAATTGCAAGAATTTTTTTATGGATGGCAAGAATTTGATTTTTTTTTTGCT
Source organism: Stegostoma tigrinum (assembly GCF_030684315.1). NCBI lineage: Eukaryota > Metazoa > Chordata > Chondrichthyes > Orectolobiformes > Stegostomatidae > Stegostoma > Stegostoma tigrinum. The sequence continues at coordinate 48,444,702 of NC_081363.1, forward strand.
CTCTCTTGATGAAGTAATTTCGCTCATCATTATTCTTGCCACTTGAGAAAGAGTGAAATTCACCCCTGTACCAGTTCTCATATGGTTCAAACTAGTGATGACTAGGGTGAGGCGATGGCCTAGGCATATTATCGCTAGAATATTAATCCAGAAATTCAGCTAATGTTGGTCCTTGAAGGAGCTGAGTTTGAATCCAGCCATGGTAGGATTTGGTAGATTTTAAATTTGAACCACAGCAATGTGATTAACTCTTAACTGCCCTCTGGAGTGAACTAGCAAGCCCGCTCAGTTGTCTCAATCGTGACAGAGACTGAACAAAGATATGAAACCTGGCATCAACGCATGCAGTGAAATGACAACAGAAAAAAACGGCCCCGTTGACTCTGCAAAGTCCTCCTTAACCAACATCTTGAGGCTGGTGCCAAATTTGGGAGAGCTATCTCACAGACGAGTCAAGCAGCAGCCTGATACAGTGATACTCACGGTATCGTATCTTACAGACAAAGTTCCAACATCACCACCATTATTCCTATCCCACCACCATTATTCCTATCCCACCACCATTATTCCTAGCCTACCATCAAGACAAATGCAGCAGAGGTTGCAGCACATTTGTATTCACTCAGGAGGGAGTTGATGTTAGTCTCCTCAACAATGACTCCTCATCCCATGAAGTCTCATGGTTTCAGGTTAAACAAGAGCAAGGAAACCTCCTGATAATTACCACATCCAGCCTCCCTTGGTTGATGAATCAGTACTCCATGTGGAACAAAAAGTGGATAAAGCACTGAGGACAGCAATGATGCAAAACCTGGGGATTTCAGTGCCCAGCACCAAGAGTATCCTGACAGCAGCAAGACAGTTTGAGCTGATTGGATGCTAAAGGTTATTGCTGCAAGACTGGGTCTGTGGCAGGTAGAGAGGGAACCAATAAGAGAAAAATCTACTTGACCTCATCCTTACCAATCTGCCCACTGCAGGTGCATTTGTTTATGACAATATCAGTAAGCGTGACAACTGCACAGTTCTTATAGAGACAAAGTCCTGCCTTCACATTGAGAATCACTTTCGTGTGTGGCAAAGCACGATGCTAAATGGGACAAACTTTGAACAGATCAAGCAACTCAAAACTGAGCAGCCATGAGGCACTGTGGGCAGTCAACAGCAGCAGGATTGTACTGTGACAGAATCTGCTACTTCAGGACATGTCTCCCACTCAACCATTACCATCAACCCTAGATCAATGGAAAGTGCTAGAGGCCATGCCAGGAGCAGCACCAGGCTTATGTAAAAATGAGGAAAACCCAGTGAAGTACCAAACGGGACTGCTTGTATAACAAATAGCATATGCAGCAAGTGATAGATAGAGCTAAGCGACCCCACAACCAACTGATCAGATCTAAGCTCTGCAGTCCTGCACCGTCCAGTCATGAATGCTGCTGACAATTAAACAACTCATTGGAAGAGGAGGCTGTGCAGATTTCTCCATCCCCAATGATGGAAGAGCCCAATATCTGAGTGCAAAAGGTAAGTATGAAGCAGTTGCATTAATCTTCAAACAGAAATGCCAAGTAGATGGTGATCCTTATCATAATCCTCCTCCAGTGGTCCCTAGCATCATGGATGCCAGCCTTCAGTCAATTTTGATTCTCTTCTCAAACAATTGTTGAAGGCACTGGATTCTGCAAAGGCTATGGACCCTTATAACATTCTGGCAATTGTACTGAAGACTTATGCTTCACAACTAACCACTCCCCTAGCCAAGCTGTTCCAACACAATCACAATACTGGCATCTACCTGACAATATGGAAAATTGCCCAGGTATGTCCTCTCCATAAACGCAGGACACATCAAACTCAGCCAGTTACTGCTCCGTCAATCTACTCTCAATCATCAGTAAAGTGATGGAAGGTGCCATCAAAGTGCTATTAATCAGCACCTGTTCAGCAATAACCTACTCAGGGACACCCAGTTCAGGTTCCTCAAGGGCCACTCAGCTCCTGACTTCATTACAGCTTTGTACAAACATCGTAGAAAAGCATTAAATTACAATGGCAAGGTAAAAGTGATAACCCTTGACATTAAGGCCACATGCGACTGACTGTGGTATCAAGGAGCCCTAGCATCACTGGAATCAGTGGGTATTGGGCAAAACCTATGCTGGTTGAAGTCATACCTAGCACAGAGGAAGCTAGTTGTAGTTGTTTGAGGTCGATCACTTCAGCTTCAGGACATTTCCTACAGGAATTCCTCAGGATGGTGTCCTCCTTCATCTACTTCATCATTGACCTTTCCTCCATCAGAAACTGGGATCTTTGCCAATGATTGTGCAACGTTCAACACCACTCACGACTCCTCTGAAGCAGTCCATGTCCAAATGCACCTAGATCTGAACGATATCCAGGTTTGGGTTGACAAGGAGAAGGAATGTTCCTATCACACAATTGCCAGGAAATGACTATTTTCAATGATCTAACCACTGCCCCTCAACATTCAATGGTGTAAACACCACTGTCTCCATCACAATCAACATCCTGGGAGTTATTATTGACCAGAAACTCAGCTAGACAAACCATATAAATACAGTGGTTACAAGAGCAGATCAGAGGCTCAACTCCTGATTCCTCAAAACCTGTCTGTCATCTACAGAGCACAAGCTAGGAGTGTGATGGAATATTCCCCACTTGCTTAAATGGGTGCAACTCCATCAACACTCAAGAAACTTGACATCCTCCAAGACAAAGCACCCTGCTTTACCGTATCCACATGCATCACTTCCTCCAGCACTGCAGCTCAGTAGCAGTCTTGTGTACTAAATACAGAGATGCACTGCAGAAATTTGCTAAAGATGCTTCGACGGTGCCTTTCAAGCCCACAACCACTTCTGTCTGGAAGGGGAATGGCAGCAGATACATGGGATATATTCAGCTCTGGAGGATTTATAATGGAATTCCTTTGTGTATCCTTGTCTAAGCTCCAAACTCCACACATAGATTCAACTTAGCAAGAATTGTTATTTATCTTGACAGTTTTCTGACCACTTAAAAGGATTTTGTTTTTTAAAGTTATGTTAAACAAACATTCGTTCAAAAATAACAGCATCATGGGCATTTCAAAGACTTCCTAATGTTGTGTAGGATTCAGGAGCTCTCTAAAAGATGGATACAGGGTGAGTGGGTATGGGTTAGTGAACTGTTATGGTGGAATGAATGTGAAGGGACTATGGAGCTTATAGAGGTGAGGCATGTCATGAGCAATGTGGAGATAAAGGGGCCTCACTCAGTATTACATCTGGACTATTATTCCAGCCAATGGAGCAGAACTTCAAACCTAGTCATCTCTATATCCCTCCATCTTCCCCCTGCTTCAGGAGACAGCAGCCTGCCCTAACTCTGAGATGGAAAATTATAGTGAACAAGCATGACAATATCGGTGACAGAATCATCACATCAGAAAATTGTTTGACTCCCAATTTCCACCTCAATGGGGAAAGGATCTGACCATTCTATTTAAAAATTATTCAAATCGTAAGTAGAGCTGTATGAATCAAATTTATCACTTAAGCCATTAGAAAACAAACTGAATTTTAATGTTAAACAGTCTTTAAAAATTCTCAAGGAGAAATGTGCATTTGCATTGTAATGAGAAAGCATAAACTGCTTTTTGATAAAATCCAATGAAAAAATTAGTTGAAGTTTCATTTACTTTTCCTTTCTCACAGATTGGGAGGTCCACAGAGAACCCTATTGACTTTGTGGTGACGGACACTGTTTCTGGTAGCCAGAGTAATGATGAGATGCAAATTACTCAAAGTACAATCTCTAGATTTGCGTGTAGGATAGTTTGTGACAGAAATGCGCCGTACACTGCTCGGATTTATGCCGCAGGATTCGATTCATCAAAAAATATATTCCTTGGAGTAAGTATGGTGTATGATTTGGTTAATCTAAAAGCACATTTCTTAAGTATGCACAGATTAGATTCTAAGTGCAAATATTATGTAAATTTTTCCTGGTAACCATTGAGAAAAATATTAATTGAGATGCTAGTTTCTAGGAATATCATGTACAATATCTGCATTTCTCTTTTATTTATAAAAGTTAAAAAAAATCTTGTTTATTAGATCTTTCAAACATATTCTGAAAAGTTGTTTTTAAGCTTTGAAATGCTCACATGTGCCAGTCAAGAATTATAGAAATTAATAGCACAGAAGGGCACCAATTCAGCCATTGTGGCTAAAAAGTAGTCATGCAGCCTAGTCCCACTTTTGTATTTGAGGTCCAGTACCTTGTAGGTAATTCTACCTCAAGTCTGTGTCTGAATGTTCTTTTAAATGCTATGAGGATTTCTGCTTGTCCTTCATTTTCAGACAATGTTTTCCAGAGCCTCAACACACCTTGGTTGAAGAAAATATCCCTGCTAGTCCCACCTAAACAGCATCTTACTGCATGTCTGTGCCCCATCCCCAGATATGAAACCCTCAACCAAGGGGAAGAGGCTGTCCTACACACTCTCCCTAAAGTCCTCATGGTTTTATACTATTTGTTAGTGCTTTTGACTTGCTGTTAGTTTTAAAAGAAGCTGTAGGAGAAGCATATTAAGGTCAAGGGTTAAACTTCAAAAATGGTGCTGTGTCACAAACCTAACATAATTCCATTTATTTCCAGCTTTTATCTAGGTAAGCTTGCAGGTAAGCAATGAAAGCCTGTGTGTTGCAAATATGCAGTTAACTTTAAATTTAACCCAGAATTGTGGTTTTAACAGTGAGTGTGTGGATTGCCTGAGCTGACAGAAGGGTGTGATTGATCACACTTGCTTCAGTTTTCTTGCTGTCAGTCTCCACTGCAGCATATGAGTACTACAACTTGGAATTCTCTTGAGGAATAGCACCAGACAGCATACCAATAGCAACAGCAGCACCAGCACCAGAACAGGCTCCCTGCTCAGCAGTAAATTGTCACTCCACATGACAAAAGGGATAAACAGTAAGCTGCAGCTCAAACAAGGCGATATCTGCAACACAGGCTCCACAGACAGAGGATGAGCTGTCTCAACATGACACAGTAGCAGTACCTCAAAAGAGTCAGGCTTTTGTTGTAAGATAATAAGGTGTAGAGCTGGATGAACACAGCAGGCCAAGCAGCATCAGAGGAGCAGGAAAGCTGACAGTTCGGGCCTAGACCCTTCTTCAGAAAAAGCTTTTGTTGTGACTTATTGCTAGTATCTACAGTCCCTAAAAAATAACTATCTTTCCAAGAGGGCCAGATGGACATGCATCAGCAGTCACTGTGGAGGTAAGAACCAACAGTTCGAGGATGGTTTGGTGACATCTCATAGATCTCTTGATCCAGTCTCTGTAAGTGTACGTCTCAGATCACCGGTGCCTTGTTTTCTGAAGCATCTGCATATGTGGACTTTGCCACAGTGGAGGTTTTTTGTAGAGGCTTGCTGTCCCCATGTGGAGAACGTCATTTGTAGCAAGCAGATGGCAACCAGAAGTTTTCATAAATCACATCTTGAATGGTGCAATTGGAGGAATTGTCATTAGGCAATTACACTCCTTCAATGTCCAGCGATCACTGGAAGGTGATATTGATGAAACCGTCTTGATTTGTTCCTTCTATGCCAGTCATATTTCCTGCAGCTTTTCACTCCTCAACGTAACCCATCTGATTAAGTGGAGAAGAGGAATACCTTCCATTGCATCCTTCTTTCACTATGGACAAAATTGACTTACATTTTCTTATATGATACATAGGTGTTGCCGGGTGGACCATCGTTTGTTGTTTATTCCTAATTGCCCTTGAACTTTGTGGATTGCTAGGTCATTTCAGAGGGGCAATCTAAGAATCGATTACATTGCTGTAGATCAGGGCAAGTGAAGATAGTTCTGGCTGTTTCTTTGAAATTGCCTTGCAGTGGGGAAAAATATGCTGTTATTGAATAAACAGTTAATACATCTTTATCTGCTGTGTTGAGCAATCTCCTGTTCAAAATAACTTCTAATTGTCCTGAATAGCTTAACTTGACTGTACCTGAGTGAAGAAACTATTTCTTACCAAAAATACCTTGAGTTTTATTAAGCATAACGCTCTCTAATGGTGCCAGCTTTGGCTCAGTAGTAGCTCCGAAGTCCAAGTCGAAGGTTTATTGGTCCTGTCCTATTGTGGAGCTTTGAATGTTTAGTCCCATCCTGTTTGGACAATAGCCCAGAGTTCTGAAGGAAATAGCTGTGGAGATGATTGAGGCATTGGTGATAATCTTGGAATCAATGGAGTTAGGGAGGGTCTTAGAGGACTAGAAAATGGCTCATCCAGCACCACTGCTCAAGAAGGTAGGGAGGCAGAAGATTGGAAATTATAGGTCAGTTAACCTGTCCGCTGCCTTTGGTAAGATTTTAGAGCTCTTGATGTTCTGTCTGGAGTCACACGTAAGGTTAAGGTTGCTTTTTGCAATGATCAATGATAGTTTCACGACACCATTATTGAAATTAGTTTTATATTCCAGATTCCTATATTCATTGAGCAAATTTAAATGTTATCTGCTGCTGTGGTGTAATTTGTACCTGTGTTCCCAGAGTCTACATGCCTAAATTACCACTAGATCAGTGATGCTACCTCCTTCTTGATCGATTTATATTAGGAGGCATGGACATGATGGTTCTTGGTTGATGGTTGAAATGAACTGTGTCTGATGGAAGACGTGAGGTATAAGATTTGTGATGCCATTCAAGTTTGTCAAGATCAGCACAAACACTTTCCGTCGGCTCCTCATACATTCACTTCATAGTCATCTTTTCTAAAGTCTCCACTTATGTGCAATTTTTCACAATGACACTAAACCGGCAGCGGGCTGGTTTATCATTTGTTCATCATTTTATCAAACTTACATGTGAACCAGAAGAGGGACCCAACAAGACCAATGTGACCACAAGGGCAGTATTAGAATGAACAGCTGGGTTGCTGAAGATACACTTCAGGTACTTCAAAAGATCTGGAGAGTGGTCTTCAGTAGTTTGCGGTGGTCGTCCCTTGAAGTATCTTGAGAACTACATGGTCTGCTGTACTGATAGTACTTTGTGCAGAAGACCTCTGTGTTTTGGAAAATGTAAGTTCCCCAACAAACAGTACCTTACTCATCCTTGTACAATGCAAGCAATGCGAAGTGAGAGCATCTTGAAGAGGCATAACTGAATTGAGGACTTTCTGTATCCTATTGTCACCTACGTTGCCCTGCTAACCAACGATCTTAGCATATCAGAAAGCCTTGAACAACTAAGACGAGTCTTTGTTCTACCTGTGCTAGACATTCTTCTGCATAGTTTGCTAGGTTGCTTGAATCTTCATGTCAGTGAATATCAGCACAGTCGTATGAAACCAATTACCTCCATTCCCTCTCCAATTGATGTGTACTGCTTCTGAAAGTGCTACTAGAACCACAAACGTTGCCTGTTGCAGTTCGATTACTTTTTTGTGGATGACTCCCATAGCTTAGAGTCTGCATTTAGCTGAATGGAGCTTAGAGAGTCCTGAACGTTCAGTGGAGACTCTCCAGCGCTGACCTTGTTTCCAGCACCAGCTCCTGCCCACATGTGATGTGCTTCTCACCATGTGACAACTGTGACATCTCTACTGCATTATTCACTGAGGTGCCAATATTATCTGTACTTGTGGATGGTGTGTGTGAATCATTTGATAACTCATTCTCAGAAGGCCCTTTTCCCTCTGAGGAGTGCTCAGATTGGTCCCTCATCAGTTGTGATTTGTAGGAGATCATGTGTTAGTGAAGTCACAAGACATGAGCTACTACAAGCATTGAGAAAGAGTTCAACAAATAGTGTATCTCATCATATTTCAGTTATTGATGAAATCAAGTCAACGTAAAGTCTTCGTTAACAATGCATCTTCTAATGCTAACACTGTTTCTGGATCATTCCCATTTTTACATTGACAACATATAATGTTTGCTCCACCTGTTAATTCTAGGCTGTCCACCTCCACTAGATCAGAGATATTATGGTTACTATTTTCCCTTGCTGAAGTTGGCCATATTAAGTCATTTATGTGGTACAAATGTTTATTCCCACTTGGTAGCCCAAACCTGAATGTTTTCCCAGTTTTGCTGCATGTGGGGATGTTGTTCCTCAATGTCTGCCGAATCACAAAAATCACTGAACACCGTGTAATCTTCAGCAAAGATTCTGTCTGACTTTATGACGGAGGGATGAAGCATCTAAATGCCTAGTACACTGTCCTGAGGAACTCTTGCGACAATGTGGCATGGTGGCTCAGTGTTTAGCACTGCTGCCTCACAGCGCTATGGACCCAGGTTGAATTCCAGCCTTGGGTGACTGTCTGTGTGGAGTTTGCACATTCTCCCCGTGTCTGTGTGGTCTTCCTCCAGGTGCTCCAGTTTCCTCCCACAGTCCTTTTAAAGAAGTGCAGGCTAATTGGATTGCACGTAGATGCATAGATTGGGTGGGTTATAGGGGGATGGGTCTGGGTGGAACGCTGTGAGGGTCAGTGTGGACTTGTTGGTCCAAAGGGCCTTTTTCCACACTGTAGGGATTCAGTGATGTGATCTATGAATGCCTTTGGACTGAGGTAATTAGCCTTCAGCAACCACAACCATCTTTCTTTGGGTTTTATTGTTCTACACGTTTTTAATTAAGCAAAAATCATTTTGTCACCAAATGTCTTATTATAACAGGTAAATGTAACTTTTTTGTTAAAATATAACTTGTATTTTTTACATCCATATTGTTACCTTTTGTAGGAAAAAGCTGCTAAATGGAAAAATCCTGATGGCCACATGGATGGGTTAACGACTAATGGAGTATTAGTGATGCATCCTAGGGGAGGCTTTACAGAAGAATCCAAGCCTGGGATATGGCGGGAAATTTCTGTTTGTGGAGATGTGTATACTCTAAGGGAAACAAGATCAGCGCAGCAAAGAGGGAAACTGGTGGGTGAACATATTTGTTTAATGGTAACCAACATTTATAGCAGTGTATTTTTTCTCAACAGTTAATTCATATCAAATCGATCAAAAATAAGTGATTCAATATTATCAGCGTAAATATTGTAAAATTTAAAAATCTGACAATTAATACTTATGTCTGGTTATTTAAACCAAGTTGAAGGGTCTAGGCAGATTATGCAGTAGGATAAAATGACAGCATAAATATAGATCAGGATGATTTAGGGAAGAAAATTTGGAGAAGCGCAGTCCGTAGCACCATTGCTTAAATTTAAAAAGCATAGCAAAGGCGAGGGGAGTGAAGGTTAATGGAAGCTTGACGCAAATGTCTTTAATTATACTTCTGGGCTGAATAAAACGGGTGTTAGTAAAGGCGCCCCATATGTAGTAACAGCATTCAAATTTTAGACCATGTAAACATTAAGAATTGTTGATTGGAAAATAATAATGTGCATGTATAAAAATAAAATAAGATTCCTTTTGAATCTTTCCTGCACGATTTGACTTGAATCAAACATGGTTTATATTTAAGAAAACCACTACCAAAAATGAAAATCCATTCTTGACTATTGCTTCAAATCACTCTGTATTCTAAGCGTAATATGTCGATCCCAAGTCATGGCTTTTATAAATAGTTATAAATGGAAAAGAAGTGTTTGACGTAAAAGAAACGTATAAGTCTTTCATTCAATACCCTGTGCATCCTATTGCACTTGAATCTTGTTCACTCTCTTGGTCTGTGGGCTGAGGCTGTCCAACATTAATAAAACCTAGAGGGAAGGTTATTGAGTTGCAGAATTGCACATTTGATATTTACATGCTAACCAAAGTATATTTTCTAAGGAATCTTGTGTACTGACATCATAGTAATGATTCAGGTCCTTATGATGATGGAGAAAGTAGGGCCTGTTAGGAAACCAGAGAGCAATCTGTACACAAAGCTGCAAGAGATTGGTAGAGTGTTAAATACGTATTTCACATCTATTTTGGCTCAGGAGAAGAAGGATGCAAGTACAGAACCTGAGGAGGTGGACTGTGAAGTTCTTGAGTGTATTGATATAAGGAATGAGGAGATATTTGGTGGAATTAAAATTGATAAATTCCCATGTAGGGATGACTTGTATCCCAGCTGCTTTGGGAGATGAGGGATGAAATCATAAGCGTCCTGACCCAAATTTTTAAATCACATCTGGCCATAGGAGGTGCAAGATTCCGCTTTACAAGAAGGCGTTATAACTAAACCAGGGAACTATAGATCAGTGAGTCTGATCTCAGTGTTAGGGAAATTACTGGAGAAAATAGTGAAGAAGAAAATTTATTTGTCAGTTAGAGAGGCAAGGTTTGATCAGAAATAGCCAGCATGGTTTTGTCAGAGGGACATGTTACCTAAAAAATCTGGTGGAATTTTTCAAAGAGGTGATCAAATGTTTTGGCGAGGGGAGAACATTTAATGTTGATAATATGGATTTCAGCAAGACCTTTGACAAGGTCTCACGTGTGAAACTGATAAAGCAGGTAAAAGCTCATGGGATTCAGAGTACTAAATGAACAGCAGGACACTAGGAAGCTCAGAGGAAATGTGGGATCTTGGGGTGCTTCACCACAGATTCCTGAAGGTGGCTGGTTAAGGTAATAGGTTAGTTAAGGCATACGGGACACTTGCCTTTATCAGTTGTGGCATAGATTATAAGAGCAGAGAAGTCATGATGGAGCTGGACAGAATTTTAATTCAGTCACATATTGAGTACTATGTATAGTTCTGGTCACCACACTGTGGGAAGGGCGTGATTATGCTGGAGGTGTGCAAAGGAAATTCACCAGGATATTGCCTGTGATGGAACATTTCAGTTTTGAAGAGAAGCTGGATAAACTTAGGTTGTTTTCTTTGGAAAAGAGAAGATTGAGAAGGGACCTGATAGAAGTATATTAGATTATGAGTGGTACGTTCTCATATTCTCATGTTACTCAAAGGGTCAGGAACAAGGGGCCATAAATTAACAATGAAAGGCAGGAGGTTTGGAAGTGATTTGAGAACGAAACATTTTCATCCAGAGGCTGGTGAGGGTCTGAAATGTGCTGACTGGGAGGGCAGTTGATGTGGAAAACCTCGCAATCTTTAAAAAGTACTTTGATGAACTCTTGAAGTGTCATAACCTTCATGACTATGGGCCTAGTATAAGAAAGTGGGACTAGTGAAGGTAATAGTGTATTTTAGTCAGTACAGACACGATGGGCTGTTGGGCTTCTTCTGTGCAGTATGACTCTTGATTCCATGATGGTGCATCATTATTTCAGGAGGTATCTTATGAATTTCCAAGTATTGAATCTCGACTTCAGCACTTGCAGCCTATGGCACTTCCATCTGAAGGCATCGAATCAGCTAAACTCTGCTGCTTTGTTTTTACAATTTCAAGGCTTATCAACAATGTGTTGGAATGCTAGCAGGAACTCATTTAACTCCGCCTGCAACCTAAATCTGTTCTCCATTGTGTGGGAAATCCCCTTCTTATAGTAGGATCTGGTATTTAAATGTTAAATTATAATTAACCAGTTTTTTCCAGGATTTTGTCTTTGACCTTCAGTACATGGGCTTCATGGAATTTGCCAGGTAAAACAAAATAAGAAGGCAATAGGGATTGAGCAAGTGACAGGCAACAGAGACTTTAAATATTGAGATATGGCAATTGCCCCCTTGTCCAGGTTGACAGGGTTTTGCTCACAGGAATGCAGTGGAGATTTTTGTCTTTGGTCTGCACTTCCAAGATGTTAGTCATCCCAGCAGCACAGGAGTTACTTATGCAGTTCTCCCATGGAATGCTAATTAAGAATAAGAGGAGCAACAGCTGGTGGACTAACAGCAGCAACCCCATTTCTCAACTCCATAAGATATACTAGCACATGTGGGCCATTGAACCCTTTGACTCTGCTTTACCATTCAATGCGATTATCACTAATCTGACAATTCTCCACTCTACTGTCCCGCCTTTTCCCCTATAATCCTTGATTCATTTCCTAATTAAAAATTTGTCTAACTCAGTTTTGAATATTCTGAATGACCCAGCCTTAACAGTGCTTTGCAGTAAAGAATTCCACAGATTTAATACCCTTTGAAATAAGAAATTCCTACTTGTTTTTGTCTTAAATAATTGACCTCTTACTCAAAGATTGTGCCCTGTGTTCCGAGACTCTTTCAGAAGGGGAAACAACCTCTCTGCATTTTACCCTGTCAAGGCTCGAAGATCCTAGCCAATCTGTGAATGAATTTTTAAAAAATATCATTGAAAATTATGGTACAGAAAGAGGTTGTTTGGCTAACCATGACAGGTCAAAATGAGCCAATCCCACTTACCCGCTTTTGTTCTGTAGTCTTGTAAGTTACCTGACTTGCAATGCACATATCCAGGCTTTGTAAAGTGTGGTTAGATTTTCTGACTCTGCCAACGTTCTCAGAGCATTAGCTTCAGAACTTCCCATTCTCTGAATGAAAATAAATTCTCTTCAACAGCCCTTCAGTGCTTGAGCATGGGGTGATACAAAGCTGTTTAACATTTCTGCGGATGATACTGTAAAAGAAGAATCAGGTGAAGAACAGGAGGTTTCAAAATAAGAGGTCAGTTGATGAAAGTAGTGACAAGACTCTCATAACTAGTACATAAATGTACAAGTACTAATTAAAGAGTGAATGAAGTAATGAAAGTTTACAGAATAAGATTTAATTGAAAAAGACAGAAGTTAATAATATTAGAAAAAATAATAGTGCCAATGCAGAGGTAAAGATAAATTGGCAACAGCTGAATGTTTTACAATTGAAAGTATCTTATTAGAAAATGGTTAATGCCATTTTTAAAAAATTCAGGGCTAGAATAGCAAAGGGAAATAATGAACTCTCCAAACATAGAGAATTGCTTACCATTGGAATGAGTAGTGACTTGAAAGACTCTAGACAGTATCATTAGTGAGGTCGGGTGCAGGAAATGAGGCTGGGTTAACTAGTGAATAGATGATCCATCAGGCAGAGTTCTGGCAGTGAAAGCATTCCTAAGGATAATTGAGTCACTGAGTTCTATAATTCTTAAGTACTTGGTGACACCAAATCTTTACAAAAATTAAACAAAGAAGATAAGCGTAGTTGGTAAGAATATGAGAAAAAGGAACAGGAAGAGACAATACACTTCTTCCAGTCTTTCTGTTAATTGTTTGAGAGCTGTTCTATTCCTAAAATTAAAATTGTGCAGGAACTTGTGGCTAGGTAAATACGTACATAAAGTATTTAGTTAAAACAAATTAAGGATGACAAAAAAGGTGGTGTGTTACAGCAGCTGCATGTGGGACTTTCTAGAGGCCAGTGTGCTGCAGAATGAACACGTCTATCAGTGACTTTTTGCAGCCAGAGCCACTGAACTGGTGCCAGAGCTTCAAGTGCTTTGACACATTAGAGAAGGGAAAAAAAAATCCTGAATATTTTTTATAAAGTACAAGTCATCTGGCTTTATGATAGGCCTTTCAGTTTGATCAGTGTTCGGGAATAGGGGAATGTGGCTGCAGCTGAGGTAGGTAACAAGATCTAGAGGTCAGGTGTGGGAGCCTCAGCCTTTGTACTTGTTAGGTTTGAGCGTCTTTCAGCTTGTTTGGTTGAGAGTGGGAGCTGCAAAGTTATTAGCTACCTGACCACAGCACAAATGTACAAGAAGCCCTTCAAGTAAGTGAAATGTAGGACACAGTATAATGAAGGAGATTGACGCTCTTCCCTGTAACAAAGCTTGATGCCAGGATTTGAGGCGTCTGCTCAGGTCAGGATAGGATCTTAAAGTAGATGGGAAAGATCAATGTTGTTATGTTCCATAAAGTTACCATAGACGTGGAGCAGAAAGAAGTTCTGCCTAGTCAGTATATGAGGCTAGATACCAAATTAAGAATTAGACCCTTAAAGGCATAACCTCTAAGTTAACACTTAAATCACATGTAAATTGACATGGGGCAAATGAAGTTAGAAAAATAAATGTGTGGTTGAATAACTGGTGTAGTAGAATTGGGTACTGGTTCGTAGACCATTGGCACAAGAACTGGGGAAGGTAGGAGCTGTATCATTGGAATGGCATTCACCTAATTGTGCTGAGTGTTCTAGTGAGTTTCTAGGGAAGTAGAGTAAACTACATGGTAGGGAAAGGGTCAAATCTCAGAAAATGTGGTAAATTAAAGAGTACAGACAAGAGAGAAAAATATTAATGTGAGAAATGAGAAATAGGGCATGACAGGAAGGGAGAGAGTACAAATCAAAGAGAAATCAACAGATAAAACTACAGAGCACAAAATAAGAAAAGTACAGAACTGAAGTCTTTTCAGTGCACATAGCATTCAAAACAAAATAGATGAAGAAATAGTACACATAGAAATCAATAATGATAATTTGTTTGTCATTACAGACGTGACTGCAGAATGACATTGATTGGAACCTGAATATTGAAGTGTTCATTACATTTAGGAAGATTGGGAAACCAGGAAAAGATGGAAAGATGGTTTTATTAATTAATAATAATATTAACACAGTAGAGAGGGATGTGCTGAATATGGGAGCCAGCCAGAAATGTGCAACGATCATCATGGTGAATTTTGATCTACATATAAATTGGGAAAAGGCAGGCAGAAGAAAGTAGCCTGGATTAGAAGTTCTTAGAATGTTTGGTGGATAGTTTCTTAAAACAGCACGTTCTAGAGTCAACCACAGACTCAGCTATTTGACAACAAAAATACAAATTGTGATAAAAGCTCAAGTGGTCTGGCAGTGTCAGTGGAGATAAATCAGAATTGATGAGAACCTTCCTCAGAATCCCAGGGTCGCTCAACCCGAAATGTTAATTCTGATTTCTCTCTACAGATGCTGCCAGACATACTGCGCTTTTCCAGCAATTTCTGTTCTTGATTTTGATTTACAGCATCTGCAGTTCTTTTGGGTTTTATTAAGTAGGCTATTCATGATTGTGCTGTGTTAGGATTATTAATAATCTGATAGAAATGGATTCCCTCTGACAACAGTGAATTAATTATAGGTTGAGTTTGATGGAGAGAAGTGTGGGTCCAAGGCTGGTGTTTTAAGCTTAAGTAAGGATAGTTATTCGGCATAAAGGCAGAGAGATCTAAAGTGAACTGGCAAATTTGCTTAGTGAATAGGTCAATAGAGATGCAGTGGTTGACATTTAAGGAGATATTTTGGAATACATAGAATAGATACTTACCATGAAACAGAAAAATTTCAGGCAGGTATCTACCATTTTTGCTTAAGTGAAAATGTTAAAGATATCAAACTTAAAGAGAAAGCATATAATTATGCGAAGCTGGCTAGTAGGTCAAGATTGGGCGGAATATTTTTGAAAAAGCAAAGAATAGCTAAAAGACTAATAAGGAATGGGAAGATTGAAATCCAAGAGAAAGCTAGCTAGAATTATAGGTTGGAATCCTTCCCAGCCCTGAATGACATGGGCTATGGTACGAAATTTGGGAAAATCTGGTGAGAAATTGAGTGATTCCCTTTTCAACACCGAGAAATAGTTACATTCTCCAAACAAGTCACAGGCATCAAGATGAAATTTTCACTTGTGAGCATCAACTGCCTATTAGCAGTGCTTATCACTCATTATCACCCTAATTATTACTTAATTTTACCTCAGTAATATGCAGTCACCCATTCTCCAATCCAACTGATTGAAGCTAGATGTCAAAAAGTTAATATATGTAAGTCAGAAATGGGTGTCTGGTGACTCCTATGGCCAACATCTTCATTTTGGAAAACCCTAGATGATCCTGGCGGACTTCAAGCCAGTATTTGGCGGCACCCTTTGCTTGGGACAATTACTCTTGATCCCCACAGTGCCATCTTTTCTGCTGATCTTGCCTCACTGCGTTACAAAGTTTTCAATTCTAGTAGTGATGGCCCTTTCGTTTCCCCCACCACCAGCAGCTGTTTTAGTTTTGCTAGGACATAACATTTTTGTGTCTGATATTGTCAGCGATGATCACAGGATGCCCTGAAAGTTTAAAACCAGAAAAGACTCTTCTAATTCTGTACCACCAGCAGTGCATTTGCCACAGGGAGGCGACTCAGTGCATCTGCATTTGCTACGTGGAGAGTGTTCTGCCTTGTAATTGTACGCACTCAGTATATGAGCCCACTGCTAAATTTGACCTGAAGGTAAGGGCGGCACAGCGCTGCTCTCTTTGAGTAGCCCTAGCAGGGTTTTGTGATTGTTACTATCATAAATTTACATACATAAAGGTATTAGTGTAACATCCTCACACCAAAGATGACCGCTGAACCTTCCTTCTCTATCTGGACGTGTCTTCATTTGGCATCAGTCAAAGTCCATAACATATACGCTATTGGGCATTCCTCTCTGCTGGGCTGCTGGTAAGCCAACACCACTCTGATACCGTACGGGGAGGCATCACATGTCAATACAAGATCGCGCTAGGGGTCACAGAATACTAAATCCTTACAGGATGATAGCTGTTTCTTCACTTCCCCGAAAGGTAGGGCTTGACCATTTCCAAAGTTGGCCCATTTTTAAGAAATGACACAAAGGTGTCAGGATGGAGGCCAAGTTATGTATGAACTTTCAAAAATGGTTCTCGAGCCTAAGGAAAGACCTAAGCTCTGGTATAGATGTGGGAGTTAGGACACATTTGAAGTACTCACTTACCTTCCACCGAATGTAACCTAGTCTTGTCCTCCGATGAAGGGCCTAGGCCCGAAACGTCAGCTTTTGTGCTCCTGAGATGCTGCTTGGCCTGCTGTGTTCATCCAGCCTCACATTTTATCATCTTGGAATTCTCCAGCGTCTGCAGTTCCCATTATCTCTAGTCTTGTCATCTGTAGCCGAAGTAGGTCACTTAGGGTACTGGACTATGCATTTTTCCCTCCTGAGGTGTATGGCCGCCTGGGAGAAACATTTAAGGACTATGTCCAAGTTCTCTTAAGTGCTCCTTATTGGAATGCAGTATTATTATTAGCAGTAGGCACATCCACTTATTGAATCTTCATCATAAATTCCTCTCCGTCCAATCCCTTAACACTATGCCAGTCCCAGCTTATGTCTGGAAAGTTAAAATCCCCTACCATTACAACCTTTTTATTGTTACAGATATTAGAGACCTTATATATTTGTTTCTCAATTTCTTGCTGACTTTTGGCTGGGATGAGGGGTGGGTGGGGACTACAGCACAATCCCATTAAAGGTGATCATCCCTTTATTATTTCGCAGTTCCATCCGTATAACTTGACGGCACATTCTTCCAGGAATATCCTCTCTAAGTACAACCGTAATATTATCTCTAGCCAAAAAACATCAATCCCCCTTCTCTCTTGCCTCCCCTCCCTTTTCTATCCTTCCTATGGCATCTGTATCTCAGAATGTTAAGCTGCCAGTCCTGCCCTACCCTGATCCGCATTATTGTAATAGCTATGATATCACAGACCTGTGTTCCCAACCATGCCCGAAGTTCATCTGCCTTAACAAGCATCTTGCATTGAAATAAATGCAGTTTAATTTATCAGTCTTACCTCATTCTCTGCCTTGACTATTTAACTTCCTTTCTATCGATTGTACCGGCGTCAGGCTTATCTCTTTTCTCACTGAAAAGATTCATCAAAGGCCAGCATACCATAACGAAGCCATGCTTTACTTACACATTCACAGTACTGACAGTGATCCATCTAGATCAGAACTGGTTTCGATTGAATATAACCCCTAACATTCCTGCTTTTATCTATCAGCCAGGACTCCCAATTGGAACAGCTTAACAAACCCAATTAGAGAATTCACATTCTAAGAGATCCATCAGGCTGACCTTGCTCCAATCACTACAACCCTCTCCCTTGAAATCCTGGGACATATGCTCATTCTTTCTCCTGTAGCTTCTCCTGGGACATTTTCACACCCAGTCCAGTTCGTCTGACTCTGCCTCGGATGTTGACAGTGTGTACCAGACCGTAACCCACCTCTTGCGCCCTGAACATCTTGGCCAAAATTCATCTTCTTCTTCAAGCAATAACATCATTGAGGCTGTGACATATACCATGTCCATCCCAACCTCAGAGATTTCTTTGAAGCTAGATGGGTGGGGAGAACCCCCGGATTCTGACAGCTTTGCTGGATGTTCTGAGGGGCCATCTGTGTTTTGCTCCTGCCCTGTTTGCGTGGTTGCAGTTTTCATATGGTCCACATGCTTGTTTAGGACTGCCTGTCCAACCTGAACCTTGTACATCATAGGACCTGACCTCTCATCAATCATGCCTCTTACCCATAGGCCATTCCTGTGATTTCAACACCAAACTTAATTCCTGAAGTAAAGTGCCTTTCTCCCTTAGAATAGTTTTGTGTTCGGTACTGGCATTCCTGATACCATTTCACCCTCCCCTGCAGGTCTGGGAAGATCAGATTTAACTTAGTTTGGAGTCTTCTCCCCACTGGCAACTGTGTCAGACCTGTCCCTGTAGTTGACTGAGGGGCAGTCCTATAATCCACAGGAACCTGGACAGTTTGGTATCAAGCGAAGCTGTTGGCTGTTTCTTTGAGCCTGCCTTCAAAATTTGGACTGCTCTTGACGATAGCTGGTACGGAGGTGTCTTTACATGCCAAATGTCAATCGACTTTAGGAAATATTTGAATTCCTTGCTGGTAAATAACAGCCCATTGTCTGTGACCAACAATGCCAGGAGTCTGTGTATTGCAAAGATATTCGCAATTTTTCAAATATCTTCCTCGTGTTTGGCAAATGAGCTCTATACATGTCCAACCACTTTGAGTAGATGTCCGCAGCAACTTAAAACATACAGCCCGTGCTGGCAGAGTTGACTTGTAACCAAGTCCAGGGTTTACCTGGCCATTCACACAAATGCGTGGGAGCTGATGGCGGTAATTTGTGTTCTTATTGGCTTTTTGGGCACTGCCCCACTCATGTGGCTATGTCAGCATCCAATCCTAGACACCTGACAGAAGACTGGAGGGTGTTTAATATGATGTCATTATTTAAGAAAGGTCATAAGGTGAAATCAAGGAACAATACACCAGTGAGTCTTACATCAGTGGTGGGAGTTCTTGGAGGGCATGTTGAGGAACAGTAATTAAATGCATTTGGGAAGGTGAGGACTGATTAGGGATAGTCAACATGGCTTTGTGCATGGGAAATGGTGCCTCATTAAATTGATTGAGTTTTTTGAAGAGGTGATAGGAGGTATAGTTAGTAAGTTCACAGACGACATCAAAATCGGTGCTGCAGTGGACAACGAAGACGGTTATTTCAGAATACAACACAATGACAACAATACAACAATACAATGGCACCTTGATCATATGGGCCAATGGGCTGAGGAGTGGCAATTTAATTTAGATGAATCTGAGGAGTTGCATTTCGTTAAGGCAAATGAGGCAGGACATATGCGGTTAACAAAGTGTGGAGCTAGATGAACACCACAGGCCAAGCAGCATCTTAGGAGCACAAAAGCTGACGTTTCGGGCCTAGACCCTTCATCAGAGTCTAGGCCCGAAACGTCAGCTTTTGTACTCCTAAGATGCCGCTTGGCCTGCTGTGTTCATACAGCAGCACACTTTGTTATCTTGGATTCTCCAGCATCTGCAGTTCTCATTATCTCTGTGGACATATACGGTTAATGGTAGGACCCTGGGGAGTGTTGCTGAATAAAGAAACCTTTGGGTGCAGATGCGTATTTCCTTGAAAGTGGAGTCACAGGTATACAAGGTTGGCAAAGATCTTTGGCATACTTGCCTTCATAGGTAAGAGCATTGAATGTAGAAGTTGGGAGGTCATGTTGTGGCTGTACAGGACATTGTTTAGGCCACTTTTAGAATACAGTGTTCAATTATGGTCTCCCTGCTATAGGAAAGATGTTTTTTAAACTTGAGAGGGTTCAGAAAAGATTTAATAGACAATAGGCGCAGGAGTAGGCCATTCAGCCCTTCGAGCCAGCACCACCATTATGATCATGGCTGATCATCCACAATCAGTATCCTGTTCCTGCCTTATCCCCATAACCCTTGATTCCACTATCTTTCAGAGCTTTTTCTTGAAAGTAACCAGAGACTTGGCCTCCACTGCCTTCTGGGGCAGAGCATTCCATAGATCCACCACTCTCTGGGTGAAGAAGTTTCTCCTCAACTCTGTTCTAAATGGCCTACCTCTTATTTTTAAACTGTGTCCTCTGGTTCTGGACTCCCCCATCAACGGAAACATACTTCCTGCCTCTAGATTGTCCAATCCCTTAATAATCTTATACGTCTCAATCAGATCCCCTCTCATCCTTCTGACCTCAAGTGTATACAAGCCCAGTAGCTCCAATCTTTCAACATATGATGGCCCCGCCATTCCGGGAATTGACCTCGTGAACCTACGCTGCACTCCCTCAGTAGCCAGAATGTCATTCCTCAAATTTGGAGACCAAAACTGCACACAGTGCTCCAGGTGTGGTCTCACCAGGGCCCTGTACAGCTGCAGAAGGACCTCTTTGCTCCTGTACTCAATTCCTCTTGTTATGATGGCCAGCGTGCCATTAGCTTTCTTCACTGCCTGATGTACCTGCATGCTTGCTTTCATTGACTGATGTACAAGAACACCCAGATCTCGTTGAACTTCCCCTTTACCTAACTTGACTCCATTTAGGTAGTAATCTGCCTTCCTGTTCTTGCCACCAAAGTGGATAGCCACACATTTATCCACATTAAACTGCATCTGCCATGCATCCGTCCACTCACCTAGCCTGTCCGAGTCACCCTGTATTCTCATAACATCTTCCTCACATTTCACCCTGCCACCCAGCTTTATGTCATCAGCAAATTTGCTAGTATTAGTTTTAATGCCTTCATCTATATCATTAATGTATATTGTAAATAGCTGCGGTCCCAGCACCGAACCTTGTGGAACGCCACTGGTCACTGCCTGCCATTCCGAAAGGGACCCATTTATCACTACTCTTTGCTTCCTGTCAGCCAGCCAATTTTCAATCCAAGCCAGTATTTTGCCCCCAATGCTATGTGCCCTAATTTTGCTCACTAATCCCCTATGTGGGACTTTATCAAAGGCTTTCTGAAAATCCAGGTATACTACATCCACTGGCTCTCCCTTGTCCATCTTCATAGTTACATCTTCAAAAAATTCCAGAAGATTAGTCAAGCATGATTTCCCCTTCTAAACCCATGCTGACTCTGACCTATCCTGTTACTGCTATCCAAATGATTCGTAATTTCATCTTTTATAGTTGACTCCAGCATCTTGCCCACCACTGACGTCAGGCTAACCGGTCTATAATTCCCTGTTTTCTCTCTCCCTCCTTTCTTGAAAAGTGGGATAACATTAGCCACCCTCCAGCCCGCAGGAACTGATCCTGAATCTATAGAACATTGGAAAATAATTACCAATGCATCCACGATTTGTAGAGCCACCTCCTTAAGTGAGTTTTGAGAAGATTTGTAGCTCAGGTTGAGGTTCTGGATGTGAGTTTGCTCGCTGAGCTGGAAGGTTAGTTTTCAGACGTTTCATCACCATTCTAGGTAACATCATCAGTGAGCCTCCGACGAAGCCCTGGTGTTATGTCCCGCTTTCTATTTATTTGGCTGGGTTTCCTTGGGTTGGTGATGTCATTTCCTGCATTGGTGATGTCATTTCCTGTTCTTTTTCTCAGAGGATGGTAGATTGGCTCCAAATCAATGCGTTTGTTGATGGAGTTCCAGTTGGAATGCCATGCTTCTAGGAATTCTCGTGCATGTCTCTGTTTGGCTTGTCCTAGGATGGATGTGTTGTCCCAATCAAAGTGGTGTCCTTCCTTATCTGTATGTAAGGAAACAAGTGATAGTGGGTCATGTCGTTTTGTGGCTAGTTGATGTTCACAGCTAATGAACTTAAAAGACCCTATACAGACAACAAATAAAACGAACGTCATCTACAAAATACCTTGCAAGAACTGTGACAAACACTACATTGGACAAACTGGCAGAAAGCTAGCCACCAGGATACATGAACATCAACTAGCCACAAAACGACATGACCCACTATCACTCGTATCCTTACATACAGATAAGGAAGGACACCACTTTGATTGGGACAACACATCCATCCTAGGACAAGCCAAACAGAGACATGCACGAGAATTCCTAGAAGCGTGGCATTCCAACCGGAACTCCATCAACAAACGCATTGATTTGGAGCCAATCTACCATCCCCTGAGAAAAAGAACAGGAAATGACATCACCAACCCAAGGAAACCTAACCAGATAAATAGAAAGCGGGACATAACACCAGCGCTTCATCGGAGGCTCACTGATGATGTTACCTAGAATGGTGACGAAACGTCTGAAAACTAACCTTCTAGCTCAGCGAACAAACTCACATCCAGAACCTCCTTAAGTACCCTGGGATGCAGACCATCAGGTTCCAGGGACTTATTGGCCTTCAGACCTAACAATCTATCCAACACCATTTCCTGCCTAATATAAATTCCCTTCAGTTTGTCCATTACCCTCGGTTCTTCAGCCACTATAACATCTGGGAGATTGCTTGTGTCTTCCCTAGTGAAGACAGATCCAAAGTTCCTATTCAACTCTTCTGCCATTTCCTTGTTCCCCATAATAAAACCATGTTTCTGGGATTGGAGGGTTTGAGCTATATGAAGAAGCCGAACAGGCTGGGGCTTTTTCCCCTGGAGCGTCAGAGGCTGAGGAGTGACTATGTAGAAGTTTATAAAATCATGAGGGGCATGGTTAGGTCTTTATCCCAGGATAAGGGAGTCTAAAGTTAGAGGGCATAGCTTTAAGGTGAGAGGGCAAAGATTTAAAAGGGATCTCAGGGACAATGTTTTCATGCAGAGGGTGATATATGTATGAAATGAGCTGCCAGAGGAAGTGGTTGAAGTGGGTACATTTTATCGGGCACCTGGGAAGGTACAGGAATAGGAAGGTTTTAGAGGGGTATGGGCCAATATGGGACTAAATTAGTTTAGAATATCTGCTTGGCGCAGATGAGTTGGACTGAAGGGTTTATTTCTATGCTGTATAATTTAATGACACTCTGAAAGCATTCCGTGAACACCTGTTCTGGATTACCTTTGCCAATTTCATTTGATGAGTCTTTATGAAGTGTAAAGTTTTCTATTATAATTGCTTTGCCTTTGGTACTAGCTTTCTTGCTTAATTGAAAGAGCTCACTGAAACATAGGATTCTTAAGTGGCTTGTCAGGGTGTATGCTGAGAGGATGTTTCCCCTCATAGAAGAATCTATAATACCGGAGGGCAGAGTTTTAGAATTAAGGGGTGCCAATTTATAACTCAGATGAGGAGGAATTTCTAATCTGTCAGAGGATTGTGAGTCTTTGATACTGTTTGCCACAGAAAACTATTGGGGTGAAGTCCTTGTGTACATTTAAGGCTGAGATAGATTCTTAATCAGTTGAGGAACCAAGGGTTAAGGTGAAAAAAACAGGAAAGTGGACAACAACAATGTCATAACAGCCATGATCTTATTGATTGATAGAGCTGGTTCGAAGAGCTGTGTGACTAATTTCTGTTCCATTTCTGATGGCCTTAATGTTCTGTTCAACAGTATGACTAAGTAAGGATCCATTACTTCAGCCTTTTCTGACTTTTGCTATTCATAATATCCACCTAATTTGATTCTACTTCTTAGCTGTTCTGAGCCAAGGTTTCTTCTTACTACCCGACTGTCATCTTCTATTCAGGGCTATGCCTCCTTTTCCATTCTTCCTGTCTTTTTTTGAAATATTGTGAACCATAGAACATTTATTTCTCAACGTGTAACCGTCTTTGAAATGGTAATTAATCTAAATCATTCATCTCTTTTTGTGCAACTTATTCATCTATCTGTTATGATTGCTGTGTGAATCAAATAAAGGCCTTTACTATTTTCAAGCCATTTTACTTTTACAAGGGCTTGATGCTCTGTTGCGTTATTGCTGTTAAACTTGGCCCCAGTTTTCTCACTATTTATTTTTACCCAAGTCACTGCACTACACGGCTCTGCTGTGATCCTAACTTGGTTTAAGTGGAGTCAATGCCAGCAAAGCTGCTCTTGTTCCTTAGTAATGATGTGCCATTGCTGATAAATCAAAGTCATTATTACTGCACTATGTTATGAGCTGTGTGTTTAATTCTCTGAAACACTTGACCCTATGTCATTTCCCTGTGGCTGAGGCAATAATCCAGAGGCTAAGTAGCTTTCAGGTTCTGCTTATTAATTTAGATCCCAGCTGTTCAAATTCCCCCAGCAGAACTTGATTCTTAGTTCTATCTCTGCAGTTGATTCCTACGTGTATCACGGCAACTGGGTTCTTCCCTTCTCGCTTTCAAGTCCTTCTGTATCTACAAAGATATGACCCAAACTCAGATACCAGATAAACATCACACCTTTTTGAACTCCTGGTCTCGACTGCAGAGAACAGTATGCATTCCCCAAAATTTTCACTTTCCTGAGTTGAATAGGCTCCTGCATCCTGGTTGCTGTAGTCAGTTTGTTCGTCTGCATACACAACAAGACCTCATACATGTTGGACAAAGGCAAGTGTCAAAGCTCTTCTATCGTGGGGTCTGGATCTCCATACTGGTTTGATTCACAGCGTGGACTTTATTGCAAGCTCACTGAAGTAGGTTTTGTGATGACAGTGGCCTTAGAATCAGGCAGAAACAAGGTGGAGGATTTTCTCATATGGGAAGTGACAGCTAGTCTAAGCACTCAGTTTGAAGGCAGCAAGCATCAATGCAGCAGGAAGTTGATTGAGACAACTTGGATGCTGTTGAAAAGGATTAAACATACCTTTGCAATTAAGTGAGTGATGACAGGGCTTCACAGCCATCGGTCATTTTGCAGCTGCCTTTCATAAGGAGTTTACAATGGAACAGTCTGAGTGGTACAGTTCAGAATGTGAGTAAGCTGTCAGTTACATTCTTTTGTCATCTCAGTTCAGTATGCCATGACCTCTTTGAAATTGGGTTGTGTGAAGCTTAAGGTAGCACAAAAATGATACAGAACAGCAGCACTTGGAAAAATTAGAAAACAGTCATGTTTTCTTAAGTGTGATTAGATTAATTCAGCCTTCATTTAAGTGGACCAATGTTAGACACGTGAGTAGAGTAACTATGGGAAGTGATCACAGGCAGCATTTTCACTGTGATTAGCAAAAGTGCCCAAGTAATCAAATTGGCCCCAAAATCACTTTTCCTAACTTGTTGACCTTTGCAGGAATTCCATTGATTCTGGGTCCATCAATGGGAACCTGGTCTCTTGGACTTACTCCAGTCCACAGCCTCCCTGATGACTGATAACTCTAAAAGTACTGCTTAAGGATTGTGACTACCTTACTTGATCAAAATGTTCAGATAACGTTTTCCCTTTCTAGCACCCCACAATGTGTGCAGCTTGGTGAAAATTGAAATCCTTCTGAGCCACACACACCACAGAAGTTACTGAAGTTACAATGCACCACCTCTCTATTATGTCAATTTATATTGTTTACTTACTTAGTTCGTTAAAATTATTAATCAGTTGATTAATTACTTCTATGTAACTATTGATTTAATTAGTATAATAATTTAATAAGTTTAAGTAACAAATTCATGACATACTTCCCTAGACAAAGAGCAAAATTAAAACCGAAGTGCTCACCAATCAACTATTTCTACCTGTTATCCTGTGATGATATTCCATTTTATTCTGTTGATTTTGAAGCTGCAACTTCACTACTCGTTGCTCCTCTTGCTTACTGTAGACATCCTCTTGCCTTATTTTGCCTTCAGCCCTGTTCATCCTGAAGTCAAATCTAGCACCTCTTTCCTAACAGTTCTGTGGGTGTCCCAATACCCTAAGGACTACAGCAGTTCAAGAAGGCAGCTCATTTTTACTTCCTCCAGGGCACTAAATACTGCCCTAGCTAGCAAGGCACACATGTCCCAAGAACAAATAATAAAGAAAGCTCTTGGGCTTGTTTATTTTCCTGGATTGTTCCTCTCAATGTTATGTAAGTCCACTCTCAGACTTTCTTTTAGCCTTGATTTCTTCCTTCACATTCCTTTATGTTAGTTCTTAGGTCAACTGGAGTGTGGTTTGTATGAATATTCTAAAAACATTTGATGCAGTCCCCAAAAGAAAGCAAGCGCAGTGGTAGATGGAATTAAAGACAGTTCAACTGCAAGGGTATAGATGAATATAGCACAAAAAGATATTTCCAGATTGGAAAGGGGAGCATGAGACATTCTACAAGGGTTTGTCCAATTTTATTTACTATTTCATGATAGTCTACATGGTCTCATTAAAATGTAATGAAATTTGATGCCACAAAACAATACATCACTGACATCAAAGTGGCAATATGAAAGTTTGCTCACATATATCTCATACAAACTAAACAGGCCAATTACTGCTTCATCAGTCTACTGTTGATCATTAGGAAAGTAATGGAAAGATCCATCATCAGTGCTCTCTAGCACTTAGGAAAATGTGCTTACTGACGTTCACTTGGATTCCAGGACCTTCAGCACCTGATCCCATTACAACCTTGATTCAGAGACAAAAGAACTGAACCCCAGAGGAAAGGTGAGAGTAATTGACCCTGGCATCAAGGCAGCATTTGATAAATCGAGGAGCCTTGGCAGACATAGTCTGTGGGAATCAGAAAGAAAAATTTCTGCTTCTTGGTGCCATATCAAGCACAAAGAAAAATGGTTGTGGTTGTTGAGGTTAGTCATTTCAGCTCCAGAACATCTCTGCACGTGTTACTCAGGATAGCTTCATCCATTCTTCTTTCTACCATAAGGCTGGAAGTAGGTATGTTTATTTGTGATTGAAAAATGTTCAACATAATTTCCAACTCCTCAGATACTAAAGCATTCCATCCCCATGTGCAGCAATACCTGGACAAATACCAGGCTTCGACTGATAGGTGGTGCAAATGTTACTAGCTACTTAAGTATCAGACAGTGAGCACCTCCTACAAGAGAGAATCTAGTCATCATCCCTTGATATTCTATGGTATTACCCTGACCATATCTTCCATTATCAATATTCTGGAGCTTACCATTGACAAGTGACTGAACCAGATTGGCCATATAAATGCTGTGCCTACAAGAACAGAATGGAAATTAGCAATTTTGCTGTGAGCGATGCACCTCCTGACTCCCCAAAACCCCTCCATCATTTGCAAGGCACAAGATAGAATATAATGGAATACTACACTCTTGCCGAGATGAATGCAACCCGAACAACACTTGAAGCTTGACGCCATCCAGGGCAAAACAGCCACTTTATTTGCATCACACCTATAAGCATTCACTTTGTGCATAAGTGATGCATTGTAGCAACAATGTGTACCATCTACAAGAAATTCATTATGACTCTACTGACAGCACGTTCAAAACTGCCATCCATTACCGTCTGGAAGGACAAGGGCAACAGATACAAGGGAACGCCACCACCTGCATTTCTTTTCCAAGCCACTCACCATCCTGACTCGGAAATGCATTGCTGTTCTGGAATTCCCTCCCTAACAGCACTGTAGATTTGCCTGCATCAAATGGACTTCAGTGATTGGAGAAGGTAGCTCACCACTGCCTTCTCAAGGACAGTTATGAGTAGGTAGTAAATGCTGGTTCAACTAGCGAAGCCCACATTTCCCGAGTTTTTTTTTAAGAAAACTGGAGTGAAAACAGGATATGGCCAAATCTTCTGACTTCTTGCTCTCAGTAGCCCCGAAAGTATTTTTGTTTCAAGCGCATATCTAATTTATTTTATTTAGGGTAGTCAGCATAATCAGTGGCCAGTCTGTTGAACCGTTAAGTTTTGGGAGTGCCAACAAGGCAAGGGAATCCGTGATGAATAGGAAGTACGGAGAGTTTGAGGGACCTTAGTGTGCATGTCCAAAGAACCTTGAAGGCAACAGGACAAGTGAATAAGGTGGGTAGTTAGACATGTAGACTACTTGTAATTTTTACTTGCATTGAATATGAGAACTGGGAGGTTATGATGGAGCTGTACAAGATGTTACATTAGGCCTCAGCTGGATTGCTGTATGCAATCCTGGTCACCAGACTACAGGAAGGATGCAGTTGCACTAGACAGCGTGCAGAGGAGATTCACCTAAGTTAGAGCATTTCAGCTAAGAAGAGACACTAGTCTGGTAAAACTTCCTTAGACAAGAGCAAGCTAAAGCAGGGAGACTGCATGAGGTGCACAAAATTATGAGCAGCATAGATGGGATAGATAGAAATAATTTTTTCCCCATAGTGAATAACCAGGGGGTGTAGATTTAAGGTAAAAGGCAAGGTGGTTTAAAAGAGAATTAAAGAAATATTTTGGTAGTGATTGGTATCTGAAACCCACTGCCTGAAAGAGTGGTGGAGGTAGGAACTATCATTACATTTAAGAAGTGTTTAGATGATCACTAGAAGCACCATAGCATACTTGGCCCATAACCTGGTGCTGTAATATATTTTAGAATTGAGAGATGCTTTACACAATGTGCCAAAAGGACTCTTTCTGTTCTACAAAACGCTATAACTATTACATATCATCGCATCAAAAAAATCTATCTTCCCTCTGGTCCTATTGCAAGTTAAGTCGATGTCTTCTAGATATCACCCTATCCATCAGTCAAAACAATTTCCCATTGTTACTCAATAAAATTCTTGTTAACTTTGAACAACTTGAATAGGTTTCTGCTTAACCTTGTCTAGAATTATTCTGTTAATTCTTCTCCACACCCTCTGAAAGGGCTTGATATCCTTCATAAAAATATGAGGTCTGACATTGGATTCCATGTTCTGAGGCCAAACCAAAAATTATGAAGGTGTAATGCTTCCGTTTATAACCCATGATTTACTTTCTAACAAGTTTATTAAGTTTTGCTGCCACCTTCACAAATTTCTGAACCCCTCAGCTCAATTTATTCTTATAACTCATTTACAATTGTACCACTTCAATTCATCAGTTTCCTTCTCAAAATATGCAACTTCACGTTACATTTATCTGCCATGTGTACCTTTTTCTCCTATTTATGTCCTCTAGGAGTTTTACTACTATCCTTTGTCATTACATCTGAAGTTTTATGTGATCTGTAAACTTTAAAATTGTTCTATTTCACATATAAATTATGCTTCTGCCTTATTTTATTTCCAGTATTCAGTAATTTATAGCAAAATACTGCAGATGCTGGAAATTTGAAACATGATAATTTTAACAAAGTTTTAAATATCCAAATGATTTCTCTTATGAAACTGAGATCTTTATCCTATTACTTCTCTGTGGATGCTACCAGCAAAACTCAAGGAAAGCTGCTTGAAGCCCTTCTTAGATGCTCATTGAATAGAGAACAACAGCAATGTGCAAGCCACTCATGGTCTCACGTGTTGGGTCTGGCTGCCTCTATTTGAGCTTCATTGTTGTCTTTCCAGCTCGGTAGCTTGGTCACATTTTTCTTAGGTCTTGGTTGCGTTGGGGCCTTCTCCTGATGCCCTCCTCTGGGAACCCAGGCCCTGTGTATCTCCATCCCTGCTCCATTGCGGGTGTTGGCTTTGGAAGACGAGTAAAGACCCCTTTGATCAACTTGGAGCCAGGACCCATCAGCCAATATCCAGTTTCAGAGGAGGTGTGGGTTCTATGAAGTGTGACCATCTCCAGCTCAGAGGCAGTGGATGCAGAAGTGAAGGTGCAGGTGGCAGCAGAAAAGGAGCACATTGCCAGTACCGTGGGGATGATTTCGGATGGTGGCAACTGGAGGAACAGAGAAGTTGAAATCTTCGGAGAGGGAAAGATGGACTTTTGAAGCTGTTTCAATTTTACTAGTATCAATTTAATATTAATTTATTCCGTATTTTACCATATGTACAATTTATTCTGTACTCCAGAATGGTGGCAGAACGTGCTGACATTATACACTTCTCACTGTGTCTAACTATAGATGACAATGTGAAATAAATTTAATATAAATATAATATTGGCTCTATTACCCAGATGACACTGACGATAAGGGAAGGCAACTCTGTCATCAGGACTGAAACAGCATTTGGGACTCTGAGCAGGGAGAAAAAGGAATGAAAGGAGAACACTTTGAGCAGAGTCCTAACTTCCGTGTCACCATTTTGTATCTTTCCTCACCTGGCCCATAATACGGCCAGCTATCTAAAAGTTGGTGAACACTTATTGCAGTGAGATACTGAAAGGCCAAAGTGAGGAGTTCCTCTGTTGTAATTAAACTAGCAGACCCTAATCAGGTCATTGGTGAGGATTAGAATATACACAGTTGCCTGTTGCTTCTGATGTTCCTTGCAGTGGACCTCAGTGTAAAGGCCTTGTATTCATGGTTAAAAATAAATTTCTCTAGGCTCTCTGATGAAGGGTCTAGGCCCGAAACGTCAGCTTTTGTGCTCCTGAGATGCTGCTTGGCCTGCTGTGTTCATCCAGCCTCACATTTTATTATCTTGGAATCTCCAGCATCTGCAGTTCCCATTATCTCTTTTCTAGCTGTGCATTGGTTTTCAGATAAAACTGGCCGCTAAAAATTCTGTAACTCCATCTAGCTGAGCTGAACTTTCCACTGCTGTCCTCACCTTCAGCATCTCCTTCTGCTCACTTGTGATGTGTGAGTCACTATGACATTTTGGCTACTTGCCTTAAGTGATCCTATTGAGGTGTCTTTGCCTGAACTGCTAGTGAGTGCACATTATTCATTTAATGGTGCTTCCACAGATTGCCTGATCTCTTCTGAGCAGCTTGCCTCCTGAATGGCGCCTTCAGGACCAGAGGGAGATGAAAAATCTCAACTAGAACTGAAAGGTGGAAGGGTTCATGCCCCTGTTTGCACAGATCATCATTGCCTATTAATATCACTTGAAAATGAGCTATGTGACTGTATGATGTCTAATTTGACCACCAGGTAGTTTGGAAACCCCCTATCTCTCCATGACTAATACTAGGCATGCTGACATGTAGCGGTAGTATGTTATGGAATAATCACGTGGCTATGATGGAAGCACCCTTACCCCCATATTGTTCCCTGTCTCTCCTTGATGTTATGAATTATTTTCAGTAGAGAATGATGTGAGTTATGAGAATGAAAAATGGAATCTGCTGAGGACTGGATGGTGACATTTGTAAGGAATGATATAAAAAAATGGGTGTGAGATGACATTAATACATAGGTAGGGATAAAGGGTGACTGGCGGATGGGGATTTAAATAGATGCCTTGGTGGAGTTATATGGATGTATCTGCAAAGTATATTGATCTGAGGAGCGTGGATATGTTGCCTCCCTGATGCCAGGTTCTGGGATGTGTCGAAGAGATTGTAGGACATTTTGAAGGGGTAGGGTAAACAGCCATATCGGTGTGAATGGCACAGGTTTAAAAAAAGATGAAGTTCTACAAGTTGACTATAGGGAGTAAAGATATATTTTGTAACCTAGAACCTCAAAGGTAATAATCCAGTGCCATGCGCTAGCAAGCATAGAAACAACAGAACATACCAGATGAGTATGTGACTGAAGAAGTGGTGTGGGGGGATCAATTCAGAATCCTGTGACATTGGGATCAGTTCTGTGGAAGATGGGACAACAGTACAAACAGGATGAATTACATCTGGGCAGGACTGAGACCAATGACAACAAAAACAGAAGTTGCTAGAAAAGCTCAGCAGGTCTGGCAGCATCTGTAAAGAAAAAAATCAGAGTTAACATTTTGGGTCTGGTGACCCTTCCTCAGAACAGAGACCAATGACCTTGGTGGGCTCTTTGCTAGTCCTGTCGGATGGTTTAAACTAGAAAGGCAGAGTTCAGAATCTGAGCAGGGAGACAGAGAAGGAGAAACGAGAGTAAAAATGAGAGACGGAAATGTAAGAAGCAAAAGTGGAACAGAGTACAAATGAGCAAAAAAGATAAATGGGGCCATAGTGCAAAATAAAGCTGAGCAGACAATAACAAGATTAGAGACATGTCTCAAGGCATTGTGTCATAATGTGCAGAACATAATGTGCAGGTGGACAATTAATAGCTCAAGTAGAGATGCATGGTTAAGATTTCCTACAGTTACAGAGACATAGCTACAGGTGACCAGGTATAGGAACAGATCATCCAAAGATATTCAACAGGAAGGAAGGACAGACAAATAGGGAAAGGAGGTGAAGTAACATTGTTAGTAAAGGAATATGAATGCAATAATAAGGAAGAATGTTAGGTCTGAAAATTATGGTGTGGATTTTGAATGGATCGAGATAAGAAAAACCATTGGGCAGAAAACTATGTTTGGGTTTGTCTAAAGGCCCCAAACAGTAGCAGAGATGTAAGGCAAAGGATTAAACAGGAGATCAGAGATGTATGCGATGAGAGTGCAACTGTAACATGTATGAACCTACTGGTGAATGAACTTTCCTAGGCTAGCTATAAAGCAATGATAAACGATGACTGAATTAACAATTTTGTGTGGGGCCCATTGGGGAACAGCAACAATAAAATTATATAATTGCTCAATAAGATGGAGGGTGAAGAGGTTGAGTGCGAAACTTGGATCCTGAATTGAAATAAAGTGAACTACAAAGATATATGAGGTGTGAGTTGGTAATGATGCATTGAGGAAACTTACTAAAATAGTTGGCAGTGGATAGGGATATATTAATATTTAAGGAATGTGCATATGAATTACAACAATTAATTCTTCATTAGATATTAGAATGAAGTATTAAATCCAAAGAGCAGACATACAAAATTGCTAGAAAATACAGCAAGCCTGAGGAATGGGAACAGTTTAGAATTCAACAAAACGGGGGAAAAAAATTGTTAAAAGGAGCAAAAATAGACTATGAAAGTAAGCTTGCAGGGAGCACAAAGAGCTGAGTGTAAAATTGTCAACAAATATATGAAGAAAAAAAGATTAGTGAAGACAAACTTTGGTCCCTTACAGTCAGAAATAGAGAAAGTTATAATGAAGAACAAAAAAATAGCAGAAGAATTGAACACATTTTGATTTTGTTTTCACAAAAGAGGATACAATTAATTTCTCAGGAGTGTTAGGGATAAGGATCAAATGAGAGGGAGGAATTGATGAAAATCAGTATTAGGAAAAAAAATTGTGTCAGAAAACTGTTGGTGTTAAAGATAAACATATCCCCAGGGCCTGATGTTTGCTTCCCAGAATACTTAAGGGAGTTGCCCTGGAAATATTGGATACCTTGGTGGTCACCTTCTAAAATTCTAGAGACACTAGAGTAGTTCCTACAGATTGGAAGATGGCAAATTTATCCCCATTATTTTTAAAAAAAGGATGAGAAAAAAAATTTGCAGACCAGTTAGCCTAACGCCAATAGTAAGAAAAATTTTTGAACCTGTTATAAAAGATAAGATAACAGAATACTTGGAAAACATTTACAAACCTGACTGCCCTGGTCAACCCATTGCCTCCGCCTGCTCCTGCCCCACCAAACGTATTTCCACCTATCTCGACGCCATTTTCTCCCCCTTGGTCCAGGAAATCCCGACACCACCCACGCTCTCCTCCAGAACTTGCAACTCTCCGGTCCCCAACACCTCATCTTTATCATGGACGTCCAGTCCCTGTACATCTGCATTCCCAATACAGATGGCCTAAAGGTCCTCCGCTTCTTTCTGTCCCGCAGGCCCGACCAGTCCCCCTCCACTGACACCCTCATCCGCTTAGTCCTCACCCTCAACAACTTTTCTTTCAATTCCTCCCACTTTCTACAGACAAAGGCGGTGACCATGGGTACCCGCATGGGCCCAAGCTATGCCTGCGTCTTTGTAGGTTACGTGGAACAATCCCTCTTCTGTAGCTACACTGGCCCTAAACCCCACCTCTTCCTCCGTTACATCGATGACTATATTGGTGCCGCCTCGTGCTCCCACGAGGAGCTTGAACAGTTCATCCACTTCAACAACACCTTCCACCCCAACCTTAAGTTCACCTGGACCATCCCTCATACCTCATTCTCCTTCCTGGACCTCTCTGTTCTCATCTCTGGCAACCACCTAGAAACCGATCTCCATTTCAAGTCCACCGACTCCCACAGCTACCTAGAATATACCTCCTCCCACCCACCTTCCTGAAAAAAGGCCATCCCCTAATTCTAATTCCTTCGCCTCCACTGCATCTGCTCCCAGGACGAGGCGTTCTACTCCCATACACCTCAAATGTCCTCGTTTTTCAAGGACCGCAACATACCCCCACAGTGGTCAAGAACACCCTCGACCATGTCTCCCGCATTTCCCGCAACTCATCTCTCACACCCCCTCACCGCAACAACAGCCAAAACAGAATCCCCGTCAACCTCACATACCACCTCACCAACCTCCGGATCCAACGCATCACCCTCCGACACTTCCGCCTTCTGCAATCAGACCCCACCACCAAAGACATTTTTCCCTCCCCACTCTTGTCTGCTTTCCGGAGGGACCACTCTCTCCATGACTCCCTTGTCCGCTCCACACTCCCCTCCAGCTCCATCATACCCGGCACTTTTCCCTGTAACCACGGGAAGTACTACACCTGCCCCTACACCTCCCCCCTCACCCTATCCTAGGCTCCAAGAAGACTTCCCACATCAAGCAGATGTTCACCTGTACACCTGCTAATGTGGTATATTCCAACAGCTGTTCCCGACGTGGCCTCCTCTACGTTGGAAAAACCAAGCGGAGTCTTGGGGACCTCTTTGCAGTACACCTATGCTCAGTTCGCACTAAACAACTGCACCTCACAGCCACGAACCATTTCAACTCTCCCCCCCCACCCCATTCTTCAGACAACATGTGCATTCTGGGCCTCCTGCAGTGCCACAACGATGCCACCCAAAGGTTGCAGGAACAGCAACTCCTATTTCACTTGGGAACCCTACAGCCCAATGGTATCAATGTGGACGTCACAAGCTTCAAAATCTCCCCTCCCCCTACTGCATCCCTAAACCAGCCCAGCTCGTCCCTGCCTCCCTAACCTGTCCTTCCTCCACCTATCCCCTCCTCTCAGATCAAGCCCCACCCCCATCTCTTACTGACTAACCTTATCCTGCGCCCTTGACCAGTCCCTTCTCCCTGGACTGACCTATCTCCTCCCTAACTCCCCACCTACATTCACCTGTCCTGGCTCCATCCCCACCTCTTTGATCTGTCTGTCTCCTCTTCACCTATCTTCTCCTCTATCCATCTTCTATCCACCTCCCCATCTCTCCCTATTTATTTCAGAAAACACCCCCCACCCATTTCTGAAGAAGGGTCTAGGCCTGAAACATCAGCCTTCCTGCTCCTCTGATGCTGCTTGGCATGCTGTGCTCATCTAGCTCTACACCTTGTTATCTCTACCTGGAAAACATTAACAGGACTGGACAAAATCAACATGGGTTTTTGAAAGAGAAATCATGCTCAACTAATCAACTGGAATTTTTTTGAGGATGCAGTTAGT
Source organism: Stegostoma tigrinum (assembly GCF_030684315.1). Taxonomy (NCBI): domain Eukaryota; kingdom Metazoa; phylum Chordata; class Chondrichthyes; order Orectolobiformes; family Stegostomatidae; genus Stegostoma; species Stegostoma tigrinum. The sequence goes on from NC_081363.1 coordinate 48,480,141, forward strand.
AGAATAATTAAGGGAGTACTGATGGATTTGTGATGTACTTATATTGGGATTTCAAGAAGACTTTTGATAAGGCTTCACGTAAGAGGTCGTGAGAAAAATAAAAGCTCTAGAGACTGGGGTAATATGGCATGTGATTGAGAATTGGTTGACAGACTGGAAGTAGAGAGTAGAGCTAAATGAGTCTTTTTCCAGGTGGCAGGTGGTGACGGTGACTAGTGGTATGCTGGAGATCAAAAATTGGACCCCATATATGACTTGGATGAGGGAATCAAATGTAATATTCCCAATAAAAACAGAAATTTTCGGAAAAGCTCAGCAGGTCTAGCAGAATCTGCAGAGAGAAATCGGAGTTTATTTTTTGGATCCAGTGACTCTTGCTCAGAACTGATGGTAGCTAGGAAAAAGTTAGTTTTTATTACAGAAGGTAGGGTAGGTTGAGGGGCAGGGAGTAAAATTAGTTTGAGATAAAGCCCAAGGAGGAAGAAAAACAGTTGGACAAAGGATAACTATTTCCCTAGGAGAATGAATAGCTCCCAATGGGGACTGTTAGTAGCTAATAATGGGTTGTGTGTAATAGCAGACCGCGTGTCATCAAGATAATAAAACGTGAGGCTGGATGAACACAGCAGGCCGAGCAGCATCTCAGGAGCACACAGCTTTTGTGCTCCTGAGATGCTGCTCGGCCTGCTGTGTTCATCCAGCCTCACATTTTATTATCTTGGATTCTCCAGCATCTGCAGTTCCCATTATCTCTTCCCGCGTGTCATCAAGGCCTGGTGAGTGTGATTTAGGGTAAGGACATGGCAGAAGTTGTCTCAATCCCTAAAATTGTTGAATTTGATATTGAGATCCAGAAGGCTGTGGAGCTCCCAAGTGGAAAATGATGTGCTATTCTTCCACTTGTGCTGAGCTTCTCTGCAGCACTGCAGCAAGCCTGAGACAGAGCTGTTGGCCAGGGAATGAGATGATGTGATGAAGTGGCAGGCAACTTGAAGCTCAGTTTTTTTTTGCGGACAGAACGTAGGTGTTCTACGAAGCAGTCACCCAGGCAATGCCTTGTTTCCCCAGGGTGGAGGAGACCGCATTGAGAACGGTGAATGCAGTAGACTAGATTGAGTGAAATGCCTGTAAAGTGCTGCTTCATGTGTCTCGGCCCTTGGATACTGAGGAAGATGGAAGTAAATGGGCAGGCATTACACCTTCTGCGATTGCCAGAGAACATACCATGGGGCTGTGGGGGTGGTGTTGAGAGTGAAGGAGGAATGGGCCCTGCAGAAGGCTGACAATGGAGAGTTGGAAAATGTGTGTCTGGTGGTGGCATCCTACTGGAGGTGGTGGGATCGGATGCTAATGATCCTCTGGACGTGGCTGCTGATGGGATGCTAGGTGAGGGCAAGGGGTCCCTGTTGCTGTTGCAGGAAGGAAGAGGTGGAGTGAGGGCTAAAGTGTACAGGGTCTTATCAACTACGGTGCTGGGGAATCCTCAGTTGAGGAAGATTGTGGTCATTTTGGAGGCCCCCTTGTCAAAGTTGGCATTGTCAGAACAGATGTGACGGAGACAGAGGAACGGGGAGAATGGAATAGAGTCTTTACAGGAAGCAGGGTGTGAGGATGTATTGTCAAGGTAACTGTGAGAGTGGATTGGTTTGTAGTAGTTATTGGTGGCCAGCCTATCCCCAGAAATGGAAACAGATGTCGAGGAAGGGAGGAGTTAGAGATGGACCAGGTGAAGGTGAGTGTAGGGTGGAAATTGGAAGTGAAATTGATAAATTTTTACAATTCCAGATGAGAGAGGGAAACAGCACCGATGATTATCATCGATGTATCAGAGAAAGAGTTGCGGTTGGGGACTGGAACAAAGAATGTTTCACGTACTCAACAAAGACACAGGCATAACTGGGGGTCGTGCATGTAGCAATGATCACCCTTCTGTCTTCACTTTCTTCAGGTCAATTAAAAGAGATGTTCAGGGTGAGGGTGAGCTTGGCGAGGGGCAGGAAGATGGTAGAGGAGCCCGATTTAGTCTTTTCTTCCCAGGACAAAGCCGAGAGCCCTGGGACCGTCCTGACAGGGGATGGACATGTAAATTGATTGCACATCCATGGTAAATACAGAGAAGGTGGTTGGAGGCCATAAACAGGAGATTCTGAAACTGACATAAAGCCATGGAACAGTCATGGATATAAAAGGGGAGAATAAAAAGTCAAGTCAAGGTAGGAAGAGATCAGTCCTTTGGAGCAAGAGCAGGCAGAAACAATGGGTTTGCCAGGGCAGACCTGTTTGTAGATTTTGCGAAGGTGATAGAAGCGAGCTATGCAGGGTTGGGAGACTATGAGCTCGGGGGCAGTAGGGGGAGATCACCAGATGGAATAAGATTAGTGACTATAGTGGATACAAAGACCAGATGCTCCATGGTGAGGTCATAGTCCATGGGGAAATAGAAGGAGGCATCTGAGAGTTGGCAACCAGCCTCTGCAAGATAGAGGTCGTACAGCAATAGCACCAGCTTTTTCAGCAGGTTTAATTACAAAATCAGGGTTGGTTCTGAAAGCATGGAGTGCAAGGTTTTTGAAAAGATTTGTAGCTCAGGTTGGGGATGAGGTTTTAAACTTGCTCAGCGAGCCAGTGTGCTTGAGTCTACAAGTCTACAGCCTCAGCACAGGGTGTAGTTAGTTCATGGGGAGGTAGGTTGAAATGGTTAGTGAGGTTAGAGAAATTGAGGCAACTAGTGTCAAGTTGGCAGTTCTTGATGAACAAGTCAAGTGCAGATCAGATGTCAGACGGAGAGGTCCAAGTGGAGGGAGAGTGTTAGCAGTGAGCAAAGGGGTCTGTGGGATGGAGAATGGACTCTTGTCCAAAGAAATGGGCATGGAGGCGAAGGCAGTTGAAGAAGAGTTAAATGTCATATCCTGCCTGAAATTCATTAAGGTGGAGATGCAGAGGGATAAAACTGAGACCTTGGGTGAGTACAGACAGATCAGTGTTGGAGAGCAGAAAGCCAGGAGGAATAATAAATATATGGCAGGTGGTGGGTTGGGAAGGGGATGGAGTCAGAGGAAAGGGGGAGGGGTGGAAGATTCAGGAGGGCCAAGTGTATCTCTAGACATGTTGTATCTTGTGTTCCTTGATGCCTGAAAGGAAAGGAGAAAGTTGCTTGTTAGCATGCCGAATGAGCTGGAAGATGAAATTGAACTGGGGAGTACTGCAACTGAGCCAGCGTGAAGTGAGTGCTGTTGGAGAGAGAGGTTGAGAGTGTGCATATGATGATGCATGGCACTCTGAGTGTGGATCTCAGAATGCTGCAAGTATGGGTGTCTATGGTAATCATGGGTGGACTCAAAGCACGAAGAATACAACTTGAGTTGGAATCCATGTGGTGTGAGTCTGAGCTGGAGACAGTCACTAAGGAATGTGATATGGCTGCGGAAACAGGTTTTAGCAAATGCGTTGTCAAACACCAGGACCAACAGTGAAATTGATGATGATAGAAAAGAAAAATAATTGGAATGTAAATCCTGTCAGAAAGAGGAGCAGAATTTCTTCAAGGTGGGCATGCTTGGAAGAGATGTGACACGAAGTTCAATACTAAATAAAAACCAAAAGAACTGCAGATGCTGGAAATCAGAAACAAAAACAGAAAGTTTTGGTGAAGCTCAGCAGGGTTGGTAGCATCTGTAGAGAGAACTAGCTATCATCAACTCTGAAGAAGCATCACTGGACCTGAAACGTTAATTCTGATTTCTCTCCGCAGATGCTGCCAGGGCTGCTGAGTTTTTCCAGCAATTTCTGTTTTTGTTTCTGATTTCCAGCATCTGTAGTTCTTTTGGATTTTAGCTAACATTTCCAAATTTGCTGATGACACAAAACTACATAAGTTTGTGAGTTATGAGGAGATGCCTGGTGGAATCTAGATAAGTCTATGGGCAAACATGTGGCAGACGTAGTACATCATGGACAAATGTGAAGTTTTATACTTTGGTCTGAAAAACAGGTAGCGTATTATTTTAATGATTATTTAAATAATGATAGATTGGAAAATGTGAAGAAATCTTGCAGACCATTCATTTCATTTCAAGAGTATTTGAGTTCAGAAGCCCTTGATGAGATGGCAGCTGAAATAGTTTGAGCAGTTTTGATCTCCCTACCTAAGAGAGGAAACCTTTCAGAAGGAATGCTTACAACTAGAAAAATGTGCAATTTATAAGAATAAAAGCAGTTACTTTGATTTCATGAAGGAACACAAGCAAAAGGGAGGTAGAATTAAATCAAGTCAAATTAAAATAATAAAGTAAAACCAAAGGAAGATGAATCTAAATGTCCAGTTTTATGGTAAATTTGTATATATTCTGAAGGTAACAGATAGTTTTTAGAGTTACAGGATGGGATATCAGTGGGGATGAGTGGTGTGTGCGTACTGCAGGATGTGTGAATTCATGGGTATACCAGATGTCCCAGAAAACCACATCTGCAGAACATGTCACCAGATGTACAAGCTTGAGCTCTGTGTGTTGGGACTTGAGTAGCGGCCTTGTAAATTTCTCCAGCAATTTCTGTTTTGTTTAAGATTTACAATATCCGCAGTTCTTTGTTTTATTATAGTTGCAGTTAAGATGGTGCCCCTGTTTAGGGAGTCTAGAATCTAGTACAGTTTTAAAAAAGGGTAATGCTATTTAGGACTAAAATGAGATACTTTTTCACCCAGAGGGTGATAAATCTTTGGAATTATCTACCCCAGATAGCTCTGGAAGCTCAGTATTTGAAAATATTTACATTAGAGATTGATACCCCTTTGATTTTCAGTAGTGTAAAGGATTACGGAGATAGTCTGGATGAAGTGTTCAGTTAGCCCTGATCTTATTAAATGGAGGTGCAGACTTGATGGGCTAAATAGCCTACTCTTGTCCCTAGTAGTAGATGGTTCCATTTCATCTCCACTGTGTCGTTAAATTCTGAAACACATGAGCAATGGGTTATGATCACACCTGTCCACTTCAATTGATTCAGAATCCCAGAAGAGAAATGTTAACATTATAGTTCAGTTAAAGAACCAGTGGGAAACCTACTCTACAAAACTGTGAGTTCCTGACCTGTTACCAACTTTTTCCTTGTTGACAGGGAGGAAGAAGAAACCACAGAAGCCATCGCAGATTTTGAACCTGCCCTTTCCAATTTATATTAAACCTGATGTAACAGCCACCATTCATTATTGATTGCAATTTGTAATGCCAGCATTACCGTTTCTTTCAGGCACAATTAAGGAAGTATTTCTTCCTAAGTCTTACCAGTGAATTGATTCTCTCTGAGTTATGATAGAAATTGATTATAATTAGTTTGAGGTTAATCTGCATGATATATTTTGATAATGGAGTATTGGTTTTTAGGACATAACTCATCAAGATTGGAAGTAATTTACAAAATACTCAGGTTTCATGTAGGGCAATTGCGTATTTACTATTCATACCTCAGAAAATTTCATGTCATTAAGGCATGTATTAAATATGTTAGGAACTATTACAAAGTTCTGTTGTGTTTACCTTCTAATTACCTGCGAAACTTCTAAATCATTTGTACCTCATTATCATTGTTAGCTCTCTTCAGTGCCTTACAAGTTGTGGTCCAGCTAAGGCCAAAGTGACCTTCAGCTCAGTGAATGTTAGCATCATTTGAGTGCAGTGTATCAGCCTGAAATGATAATTTGCACATTATACCTGTTGGCATACCAAAGTTTCAATTTGCAACCCACAATGGATTAATGAAACTAGTCAAAAATGGCAGGTCACAAAAGCTTTGGGGCAAACTAAGTAGGAAAACATTACCTTGAAGTAATTTGGTGACCTCACCTAGACAGCATTTATCAACCGTATACTCCAGCGTAAGTGGCAGTAAAACTAAAATGACTCATTTTCATGGTTATGGTTCTCCCAAAGTGATGTTTAGTTGGAAATTTCAAGTTTTTGTACTTCTGATGAAGACACAGCAAGACAGCATATGACCAAGTCAGAATGGTACATGACTGGACGGGGAGTGAGCTAGTAATGATGTTTTTGTGATGTCGCTACCCTACCACTACTACCAAGATATATGTGTCAGCAATTCAGGGGAGTCACAGCATTGGAAAGTCATTTCAAGGTATGGCAACCTAAAGTGGTTTCATACAATCAAAGAATAGTTACTGCTTATTTCCTCTAGTCCTGCAATTTTCTGGCTCTTAATCATTTTCCCTTTATCAAATTCCCTTGTGAAAGCAACAATTGCATCTGATTCTAGTCCCATTTTGTAAAAAAAAGTATTTCCTCATGTCACCTTTAGTTCTTTGCCAGTAATTTTAAATTGGTGTCCAATGGTTTTTGAATCCAAACAGTTCTTTTCTATCTATGCCATCAGGACTGCTCAAGATTTTCAATACCTCAGCCAAATCTCCTCTTAATCTTCTCTTCATTTCACAGATTTTCTTGCAGAATTTGCCTGAAGGTTGAAAGTTGGAATTATAAATTTATATTTTTCTATTCCTTTTAAATTATTGAAGTCTTGAGAGCTGATAATCTTATTTCTATAGTTCAAAGATTTACTGAACAGAATTTTATTTTTAAACTGTGCTGGTTAATCATGAGTACTTCAGATCATTTTCATTATGTGGCTCATTGCGACTTCTAGCAGTTTACAATTACAGTACCAGCAATAAACAGAAACACAGATAATGTAAGTCTAGATTGACGTGCTATTTTGTAATATGGGTATCACAGATTTATTCAAATTCTGACTGCCTCTAATGTCCATCTCTGGCAGGATGCTACTTCATAGTGTTAAGGAGTGACATCACTGTTGATTTCCTATCCCCCATTATAGGAATACCGAAGCCAATTAAAATATACCCGTCACCGTAACTACCATTGGATGCAGACTCAGTTTAATTTGTCGATTGATCCTCAAACTTTTGTTGGTCTGTACAGTTTAATTCCAATTTTAGTGTTATAGTTATCATTGGAAAAGGAAAAACATGAGACAAATTTATGTTTTTCTCTTTGACTGCTATGCCATAACTAACAAGTACTTTTGAAATATAAACGAGAGGGGCATTTTATATGTACTTAGCATTTTTAACTATTTTCTTAGGTGGACAATGAAACCAATGTTCTCCAGGATGGCTCACTTGTTGATCTTTGTGGAGCAACACTTCTGTGGAGAACAGCAGATGGCTTGTTCCATACTCCAACCCAAAAGCACATTGAGGCTCTTCGACAGGAGATAAATGCTGCTAGACCTCAGTGTCCAGTTGGGCTTAACACTCTAGCATTTCCCAGCATTAATCGAAAAGATATTGTGGAAGAGAAACAGCCCTGGGCTTACCTCAGCTGTGGTCATGTCCATGGTTACCACAACTGGGGCCATCGTAGTGACACAGAAGCCAATGAACGAGAATGTCCTATGTGCAGAACCATTGGACCATATGTGCCCCTTTGGCTAGGCTGCGAAGCTGGATTTTATGTGGATGCAGGACCTTCTACACATACATTTAACCCATGCGGACATGTGTGCTCTGAGAAAACAGCAAAATATTGGTCTCAAATTCCATTACCCCATGGTACTCATGCATTCCATGCAGCATGTCCTTTCTGTGCTATACAACTAAATGGAGAGCAAAGCATCATTAAACTAATTTTCCAAGGACCAATTGACTGATGAAGATTTGAACACGGGCAAAAAAAAACTCTTTTGGGAAATACTGTGAAAATAATCTGCTACTGTAGCTGGATGTTCACTTGGCGGATGATGGACATAATTATTTTTGGAGGAATTGGGAGGGCAAGCAGTTTGGTATGGGATACAGTTAAATGTGATGTGGATAATAATGATTAATAAATATTTTACGGGTGCAGAATTTGGACAGCCATTCGTAAAAGCTACAACTGAAAAAATAAAAGTTACCCTTTTGCTCTAACCTATTTTGCTACAGTGTGCCCTTTGTATAGTTTTATAATTTATATGATTTTAATATATTGCGTGCATATTGAATGACTTGTCTCGGTAAAGCTGTAAATCATTTTATGGCTTTTGCGTAAACATGGCAGTAAAGTATTTACTTGTTTAGATTTGCTGTCTTTTAGCAAGAATGTATAGCGATGATCTGCTCATTGACTATAATTTGATTTCATTTCTCAGGTGTGCAGATAAATGATTAGCTAAATTCTGCACCAGAGATCAGTGGCAAGGTGGATATTTGTCATAATACTGAAGTATTCTTCAAAAGCTTTGCACATCTTTTGCAGAAATGTTTCTAAAATTCAATGCAATATTGTACTTTGAAAATATTCTAATTTTTGAATGATGAAATGAGCTGTGATGCCCTATCCGCACGTCAACGAAAAAATTGTTACAATTTAATTGAAACTGAATGAATATTTGTTTTAGTGTTTTGCAATCATTTTCCATTTGAGTTGCATCTTCAGTGTGCCATTAAATACTAGATGAAATACCAATAATTGCTGCAGATTCCAGTCTGTTGCCTCTCAGTTGTGTACTGTTCAGCTCTGCTGTATAATGCATTACTAGTTTCAAGTACAATGTTTACATAATTGCCAGTAACAACTCTGCAACTTTTATTGATTGTCATTGTACAAACGAGTGAAATAGCAGCATGAATGTTGACAGTAACAGCTGTGGACATACCTCCTGGAAAATTGTGGTAAATTGAACTATTTGCAGAGTTTAATCTATAATTTAAAATAGTTGACAGCTAACCTGTTAGTAATGCAAACATAACATTTATGGATCTTTCCTTTTTCAGGATTATTTTGTAATTTTTTTGAGAGGATATATAAGTTAATATGTAAGAAAGTTGTGATGCAATTTGGTTTAATACTGGCTCCTTTAAATTGAGTGAAAATAATCATGGTAAACACAAAATTATTGCTTCAGGTCCAAAAAAAACATGCGGTTCTCATTCCCACTATTTATTTTGTCATGACTTTTGAGGAAACCCTAAAAACGTGTTGTCATCACAAAAGTTTTGGTTGAAACAGAACTTCTTTAACCAGTCTCAAAACAGATGCACACCTAATTTAATTTATAAAACTAGTTTGATGTATACGATGCTTGCAACTGTTTCATTGAGGTCTAGTTACAGATTTTCATATCTGGTTTGTTATATGCAATTGTACTGTTTATTTGCTTATTACGAACAGAATAATTTTGAATTGAGTAATGAGCTTCTTATCATGGTGTTATTCATGTTTTATTGCATTTTCTTGATTTAAATGTAAATTAAAGTCGAGTGACAAGATTTTGCCCATTAGATTCATATATTTTAAACTTGTACTATCACTGGTACCTTTCACTGCAAGTGATTTTATTTTTCTTCAGTCCAATTAAGATTAATATATTTACTCTCCATTTATATTTTATAACACTGTTGGTTGTATATAATTTAGCTGTTGCCATTTTCAAAGGAAATACACAAGATACTAAAAGGCTTTACCTGTATTTATTTCCAATATGCATATAGAAAGTTTAGTTCTGTTATTACTAATGAAGTTATTATAGTGAGGTGTTGAGTACTGAACAATACCATGATAACTCTTGCTGGCAAAATTTCAGCTAATGTAGTATTACACAATAATCAAGCTTCTTTAAAAAATGGGGAAAATGTTGTAGTTAATTTTTATCACTAACATGCATAAACATCAACCTTGTCACATGACTGGAGCTAATTCCCATCTGTTGTAACTTCTTTGCTAATTTAATGCCAGTAAAGACATGGCCTTTTTGATCATTTAACCTACCAGTGTTAATTTCTATACATACAGAATGAAAAGCTTTCTGTTTAACTTAATGTGAATTTTGCCTCTCAAGGTGTATGCACATTGAGATTTCTCTAGTTAAAATACAATAGCTTTACTTAAATTTGGTTTGGAAAGAATTTTGTTGGTACCTAAGGTGCAAACTGATTTTTTGTGATGTATTATCACATGCTAATAAAGGCTTTTTTCAGAAACAGTTATGCATTGGATGTAATTTGATTTGTATGTTGGATCTTTGTATTGCATTCATTCGATATAACATTGTATATTGCAACAAATAGGCTTCATACAGGGGACATAAATATTAGAAGAACTTATTCCGTGTTACTGACATAACAAATCCTTGCAACAATACCTTAATTTTTGCATTCAAATGATTTTTTTTACTTTAAAAATGCAACATCTGCACCCACACTAGCCAAATTGTTATCTCTACGTTTTTAACTAACAAATGTAAAACATGTGGAGGTAATTTTTTGTATAAGGCAGGCAGTATTGAGTGAATCAGCAAACCATCATACATTTCTGGTTTTCAGTTCATTGACTTCAGTGTAAAAAAGTATTGGGTGACTGATCTGATACTACTAATTTTATGCCATTGCCAAATGTTAAAATTACTATCTTGATAATCTCAGCTTTGAATTGTGCATAGTAGCATCCTTAAAATAAAGAATATACATAAGTACCTTGTTTTGACAATGTTCCTTAAGCCTGTTGACTTGAACCAAATGTGAATTGTGTTCTATGTCCCACTAAATTTTTTCCAATTCTTTGTTAATGCATTAAAATTCATTCCCATGAGCTGATATATTGCACATCTGTGTCAAAATCAGTCAGGACTGGTTGATTTCAGAGAACATTCTCCCTTGTATAGCAGAGCCGTTTTTTGGAGTGAAACTGTTTGTCGAGTTCTAAAAAAAGTGTTCTGTGATTCTTGGAAGTGGACTCTCTCCCTTAAACAGGTTTAAACGGATTATGGTTTGGATCCTGAACACTTTGTTTTGGTGTATGAAAGTAACATTAAGCCCATGAAGACAAATTTATCATTACTGTTTGCAAATTTCTAAATCACTTGAATACTAAGTTTTATGTACCGTTTCTTAAAAATCTGTGAGAAAACGTAGTCAACTTAACATTGAGTATATGACCAGGTTACTGATAATAATCAAACATTATTTTCCACTGTTATGAGTGAATTGCAAATTTTTACCTCAATTGAAAATATTCTTGAACATGACTGTTACCATACTTGGACAGAATCTAAAGTCCAGTTATATATTAGCTCAATCAAAAATCCTATGCAGAATATAATCTATTATATCCAGACTAGAAATGATATTTTATTGTATTGAGATTATTTATTTGTAATCTTAATTCCAGTACCCCCTACTAACTGAATTCAAAGTATTTGTTTAAATCAGACAGCTGTGATAAAGTTAAGTAAATATTTACTTGAGAAGTTATTCTATTATATATTCACATGACTCCAAACTTACCTCACAAACGCTATACTTCACTTCTTCCAGAATATCTTAAATATCTGAAACCGTGACTTGATACCTTCCTCTCACCTTTCCTGTGACTGATGTTCCACCCTCCTCCAAGCTTGACACTTCCTTCCCGCGTTACTGATCCAGTGCATTCCTTTCTCCTGCTCTGGACATGATGTGCATCAGCCTCTATCCTAGCACCTGACACCCATCCTCTCCTAACCCCTCCAAACCTTATTTCCTCACTGAGCGAGCCCACCCTAAACATGGCATCACTTACCTTAGCACTTTTCTCCAGTACTTACCTGATCCATTTGACATTCTAGACACTTGGCAACCTACCCACTTGGCACCATATCCCACCTGGCTCTCTACTTATTGGCATACCACTCCCCCCTTGCTTTTAGTACTTACCATTGTGACAGCAGCTGTCAAAGTGGCTGCATGTGATTCTGAACCTATAAGGTCAGAGGTCGCATGACACCAAGTTGTAATCCAACAGGTTTATTTGAAATCACAAGCATTTGAAGCATTACTCCTTTGTTAGGTGAAGTAAAAAGAAGCACTCAGGCACAGAATTTATCAGCACAGAGATCAAAAGATCATACACATGGTGTGAGTGGAATGCCAACAGGCTGAATAACAAGTTTCTGCATGTGATTGAAAGTGTCGGAGGGTTTAAGTAAAGTGTCAACAGCTGAACAGCAAATGAAGTGATGACCCACGATCTAATTAATTGAGGCAGAGATAATTATAAAAAGTTAAAAATAAGATTGTGTTGGAGACAAACCAAATGGCTGGGATAACGTGATCGGTGTAGGTGTTGCATGCTGAAGGTCTAACCAAAGCAACAAGTAATCCAGAACTGAACAAACTAATTAAGATAGAGTGATCATAACAAGTTATTAATTTGACACCCTCACCGTGATAACTTATGATCTCTGTACCTTAATTAGTTTGTATAGTTTTGTATTACTTGTTATTATGGTTAGACCCTCAGCATGTGACTTTTATACCTAACGTTATTCCAGTCATTTGGGTTGTCCCCAGCAGCATTCTGTTTTTAATTTTTATGATTATCTCCCTGCCCTCAATTAATTCGATCATAGATCGTCCCTTCACTTGCTATTCAGCTGTTGACACTTTACTCACACCGTCTAACACTTTTGACCACCTTAGAGACTTGTTATTCAGCCTGTCGACACTCCACTCAGGCCATTTGGATGATCTTTTGAGCTCTCTGCTTACACATTCTGTGCTTGTGTGCTTCTCTCTCTTCACATCACCCGACAAAGGAGCAGTGGTCCGAAAGCTTTTGATTTCAAATAAACCTGTTGGATGATAACCTAGTGTCATGTGACTTCTGACCTTGTCCACTCCAGACTTATCAACCCAGAGCTCAAACAGTTTGTTGAACACCAGTTCCCTGGTGCTAATCATTTCAACAACTACCATTTTCCTTCAAGGGCGGTGTTTCCTGTATTCTCTGTAATGAAGACAAAAGCTAGATATTCATTGATCATATATCATTTTTAGTTGGTATAAGAATTCTTGGGTAGTTTACTCTCATAGTATAATTTATTTGTTTTAATTAACCTAATTTTATATTCAAGCCTGCCAGTCATCTTTGCTTAAGTTTGATTTTCTTTTACTACTTTAATTGACCCTGGATGATAAATGCTCCCCTTGGACTTTTTCTTCTTTATAGCAGGGATGCGTATTGTGAAAAATCCCTTTAAATGTTTGCCACTGGTTTGCAACTGATTTATCTCCGAGCTTAATATCCCAGCTTGCTTTAGCTATTCCAAACTTCTTGCCCTTGTATTGGCATCTTAAAAGTTTAAAATGACAGTCTTAAGTCCACTGTCTTCCCTTTCAAACTAAATGTAAAATGCAATCATATTACAGTCAGTGCTACCTAGAGATGCTTCTACTTTAAAGTCATGAATTAATCCTGCCATGTTACACTACAGCAAGAATGAAATCATCCCAGCCTGAACGATATGTGTGAGTTGGCTAGTGATGAGCCATTCAATGGAGAAAGAGCAAGAAGCCCCACTTTCCAATCAAGTATTTAATGGCAAGCTGAGAAATTCTTACTAATGAGTGACAAGAGGCCTTTAACATCTTATTATTTCCTAATCTCACCTCACTAATTTATAGTCTACCGTTCTCCCATCCACCAAATGGAAATTAGATGGTGACAATTCCTGACATGAAAGTTAGTGGTTAGCTGATGACTCCAGCTCACCACAAACTCATCTTGACACTGATCTTGGAAACCAATCACTAGCATCTCCTGGCACACTCCATGAGCGGTGATGACACACAACCCGTGTCTGTGAAGGTTGGCATTGAACATGTACCATCCTCACTGCATCATAGCATGCCTCCAAACCATTTACATCATGGTTCTGCACTTCACTGCTGAACTTTAGAATACACAGGCACCTTTCATTGGAATTTTGTGGCAAGGGCACTTTGCACACAAGGACAGACACTCACTTAAGGATTTGACCAGGCTATATCTCATAGATCCTTGCTTGCTTTCTTACAACTGGCTCACTTTGTGCCTAATTTGATGCCAACTACATCTCCGGCTAGACTTTTTCTTTAGTGCTGTCAGCCAGTGCTTAAGAATCTCTTGTCTTGCTCTTTAGTACAGACATAAAACAAGTCATCTTATCATGGTAGTCAACTATGATCAGTCAAGTGAGTGGACATGTTGCCCTATTGGATTTTGCTATGTCAATCTCACACATATAACATGTGCCAACAGCCTAAGTGGCAAACACACAGCACTTGCATCAATCAATTGGCCATGCATCAAAGCCCTAAATTTAAGGGGCGTGGTTTTCAGTCTGGTAAATGATGGGCCGGTACAGTAATTCATGGATATTGCCCAATCTCAGGCCACGGGTTTGGAAAAGGTCAGTCGACCACAAATGGTGGAACCAAGTCAAGGGATTCATACCTCTTTATCCTGGGAAGTGGGCCACAAACAGTCCTTCAGATCCAGTGCAAATAATCAGGGGATTCAGGGTAAATCAGTCAGAGAATGACACACGGATTAGTCATGGGTCTGGTCAGTCATCAGTCAGGACTGTCCCTCCAATTTGTCAGGGTAAATGGGCAGCAGTCAGTCCTGCAGATCGTCTGAATGAAAGTGAATGGCATTATCAGATATATCATTGCAATGGGGAAATAAATGCTGGGGATGAAGAGGTACAAAGATGTTGAAGGGGTGGAATTTCTAATTATAAGGAGGAGAGACACAGTGTATAGTAGGATGTGAAATATGGCAAGAGAGGCATGCAATCTGTGGTCACAACTAATGGCCTTGTCAGGGATACTGTGCAGCATGATGGTGAGCATGACTCAACTGTAGGGCCAGATCTTGCAAAGCAATGATGAGAATTGCAGATGTAATTCCAGGTAGTGTGTGGAACACATGGAGGATAGGTACTGATGGGCTAGCCAGAGTGCGCCAAAAAGAAAGGAAAATTCAGATTCATGGGTCCCAAGACTCTAAGTGCAATCTGCATTGCCTTCCATATTCAATCAACTTGAAAATGCACATTGTAAAACAAAATTGACCACAACCATACCCAGAGTGGATGGAATCAATGCTTTATTTTCTGTTTGAACATACAGGCTGCACTTGTGAGCAATGTAAGGCTCTTCAAGGGGCAATTGCATTAATTAGGCACTTTCATGGTACAGGATGAAGTCATCTGCAATCATTATCTTGCATGTGAAATGTGCAGTGTGTCCAAATATGTGGAGATCACGAGCAATCTTAAGCATGTGTTTAAGACTGAAGTCATTACTGACTGAAGGTAGTCATTCCTATGAAGCAGAGATAATCCAGGCAACCTTAAAAGTAGCACCCGTTGGCCACAAAGCACAAAGATACTGCAAGATCTCAAAGGCACACAGAACTGTTCCGCCATCTTGAACTGTAAGCATTCACCAACATGCTTTTATATACAATTATGCCTTTTGTAGGTAATACGAGGAAGGCAGGACAAAGTCTCAGTACTCGTGCAGTACTTTGAATCTCCTGCTGGCTGCCTGCAACATGATTGATTCAATGATCAGGTTAATGTTCTCTGTCAAAGTTACATATAGAGGCATTCCACAGCCCTTTTTAGAGTGCCCCATGTCCCACTGTACGGAAGAGGATGCTAAACCCTCGTTTATGCGTGATGCATATTCTAAGTGCTCACATTACTAAGGATATGTTATTTATATTTGATCCCGAGATAGGCTCATTGCAAGCATGATGAATGGACCCAGCCACAACAGCATTTATTCCCACAGCCTCTGCAATACAACAAAGGCACAGGTAAGAGGAGGAGGAACAGATGTGCCAACTGCAGACTGAATAGTAAACAAATAAACAGAACCTCCATTTGTCTCTCAGAACAGAAACAGACTGCTTATCTTTCAACCCTGGTCGGCCCATTGTCTCAGCCTGTTCCTGCCCTACCGAACTCATCTCCACCTATCTGGACTCCATTTTCTCCCCGTTGGCCCAGGAACACTCTACCTACGTCCGTGACACCACCCACGCCCTCCACCTCCTCCAGAACTTCCTATTCCCTGGCCCCCAACACCTCATTCTCACCATGGACGTCCAGTCCCTATACACCTGTATTCCGCATGCAGATGGTCTCAAAGCCCTCCGCTTCTTCCTGTCCTGCAGGCCCGACCAGTCCCCCTCCATCGACACCCTCATCTGCCTAGCCGAACTCGTCCTCACCCTCAACAACTTCTCTTTCGATTCCTCCCACTTCCTACAGACACCCGCATGGGCACCAGCTATGCCTGCCTCTGTAGGTTATGTGGAACAGTCCCTCTTCCGTACCTACACAGGCCCCAAACCCCACCTCTTCCTCCGTTACATTGATGACTGTATCGGCGCCGCCTCTTGCTCCCCAGAGGAGCTCGAACAGTTCATCCACTTCACCAACACCTTCCACCCCAACCTCAAGTTCACCTGGGCCATCTCCAACACATCCCTCACCTTCCTGGACCTCTTGGTCGCCATCTCAGGCAACTAGCTTGTAACTGATATCCATTTCAAGCCCACCGACTCCCACAGCCACCTAGAATACATCTCCACCCACCCACCCTCCTGCTAAAATTCCATCCCCTATTCCCAATTCCTCCGCCTCCGCCGCTTCTGCTCCCAGGATGAGGCGTTCCACTCCCGCACATCCCAGATGTCCAAGTTCTTCAGGACCGCAACTTTCCCCCGACAGTGGTCGAGAACGCACTTGACCACGTCTCCCGCATTTCCCACAACACATCCCTCACACCCCGCCCCCGCCACAGCCGCCCAAAGAGGATCCCCCTCGTTCTCACACACCAGCCCACCAACCTCCGGATACAACGCATCTCCCAGTCGCGAACCATTTCAACTCCCCCTCCCATTCTTTAGATGACATGTCCATCATGGGCCTCCTGCAGTGCCACAATGATGCCACCCAAAGGTTGCAGGAACAGCAACTCATATTCCGCTTTGGAACCCTGCAGCCCAATGGTATCAATGTGGACTTCAGCTTCAAAATCTCCCCTTTCCCCACCACATCCCAAACCAGCCCAGTTCGTGCCCTCCACCCACTGCATCCCAAAACCAGCCCAGCCTGTCTCTGCCTCCCTAACCTGTTCTTCCTCTCACCCATCCCTTCCTCCCACCCCAAGCCGCACGTCCACTTCCTACCTACTAACCTCATTCCATCTCCTTGACCTGTCCGTCTTCCCTGGACTGACCTATCCCCTCCCTACCTCCCCACCTATACTCTCCTCTCCACCTATCTTCTTTTCTCTCCATCTTCGGTCCGTCTCCCACTCTCTCCCTATTTATTCCAGAACCGTCACCCTGATGAAGGGTCTAGGCTGAAACATCAGCTTTTGTGCTCCTGAGATGCTGCTTGGCCTGCTGTGTTCATCCAGCTTCACACTTTATTAGCTTGGATTCTCCAGCAACTGCAGTTCCCATTATCTCTGCTTATCTTTCAAGTAGCAAAAAATTTACAATCAACTAACTTCCAGCAGGTCTGAACACCATCAACATGAAGAGTTTGCAGCCAAAAGTCCCCTCAGAACGTGCAGGAGGTAAAGGAGGACCAGAGTCTAATGTCCTTGATGCTATTCCCTCCAGACAAGTGAGGAACAGTGTTGCTACATACTGATGATGTCCTGGATACTGTCATAGCATTATGCCAACTTGCTACATAGGACCTGCAATATGAAAGAGTGGATAACTTTCCAATCCAAATGGCCACTAAGTGCTAACCTTTTGTGCAACTGGATCCTTCTAAGCAGCTACTGGGAACCTGTATGGGCTCTCTCAATCCTTGAACCACAAATGTATCACAGTTTTTACCAATGCAGTTTATGCCAGATCATACCACTCCCATCTCATGTGAAGTTCGTTTTGCAGCCCAGGCAGTATGCTATGGCATCAAAGCTTCCCCATGCGCAATGTGTGATAGACTGAATACAGTTTGTGTTGAGAGGATCATTTCATAATGCTCCTAATTCAACAGTAGAAAGAGCTTCCATTCTATCAATATGCAAGTCATCTGTGATCATCAGTACCACATTTAGAAGTCTCTGCCGGATACCTTGGGAATTGTCATGATGCAACAAGTCAGACAGGATTTGATTGACACCTTGTTCCAGTGATGAAAGTCATGTACCGTGATCTTTCATTGGTTGTAAATTTGTTGCTACTTGAAAGATAAGTAGTCTGTTTCTGTTCTGAGAGACAAATGGAAGTTCTATTTATTTGTTTACTATTCAGTCTGCTGTTGCTGAGTAAAAGTGAATAATTTGAATGTTTGAAAGTTTCCCTATTTGAACAATTACAAGAATTTAAGCTACTTTGGCCATTAAGGTAAAAGATAGTGATAATGGGAACTGCAGATGCTGGAGAATCCAGACAACAAAAGTGTGGAGCTGGATGAACACAGCAGGCCAAGCAGCATCCCAGGAGCTCCTGGGGTGCTGCTTGGCCTGCTGTCTTCATCCAGCTCCACACTTTTTGTCAAGGTAAAAGATAGTAATGACTTTGAAAGGATAATAAAATGAGATGAGAACAGGTAAGCTGGATGGCTTACAGCCTAAATTGTGATAGATGTGAGATGGCCTCCTTGTATGTGCAATGAGGTGCCAACCATTCCAACTATGTGTCCTGGGAAGCATTAGTTTATGGCTGTTTTCCCACAAGGTACATGGTGATGGGCAACTCTAGACTGCCAATGCGTAACTGGATGCATGATTGGATTTCAAACATGGTACTTCCACTAGGCATCCTGGGATATCCTGGAATTGAAAGATCACACCTACAGCAGGGCACCACAGGGATTTAATGCAGATGTAATGAGCTGAATTTAGGACAACAGCGCAAGAGAACTCACTAGGTCTCACGGAAAGAAAGCCTCCATGAAACTTGCCAAAATGACAATTCGTCAATTCCACCGAAGCATATTATAGCCTGTACTCTGGTTGGTTCCAGAAAGTTTCTATGAACCACATCTGAGATAATAAGGTGTAGAGCTGGATGAACACAGCAGACCAAGCAGTATCAGAGGAGCAGGAAGGCTGACGTTTTGGGCCTAGACCCTTCTTCAGAAATGCTTATTCAATTCAGAAGCACATCTTTTGCTTTTACACTATTCAAAAACTCTATCCATTTTTCACAAATCTCCTTTGCAACAGAAAAGTCTTCTGAAATAATAAATGGATCACTGGATATATCGGAATTATGAGAAAAATATAGTCCCAGTTTAAAGACTAGAATTTTAATCTGTGATAATGGGGCATTAGGAGTTTAGTTTTAAAAACACTGTATCCCAGCTAGCTGTATCATTTACAGAAGCAAATCAGCTCATCAATCAGGCTCCTATTAATAAAATTCAAGTCTAATAGCCTTAACTCTGAGGACTAGATGTTACAAAGATATTTGATTCCCTGTGTGTTTTAGAGGACAGGAAAAGAAAGGAAGTGTGAATTTTTCAGCGATTTGCTATAGTGAATTCTGCTATGCGTTCTGCCATAACCCTAGTAAGTAATTCCATAATTTTTGGGCAACTGTATTCAGAATGACTAAGATATCCCAGTTTAGTTTGTTTTTGGTGAGTAGTGTGGTATAAAAACATCTTTACTGAGCAATAAATACTTATTATGTGTGTTGTCGTTTCATGTTAAGATCTGGTTAATTAACAGTTGATCTGAATCCCAGAACAGAATTCACACAGGGCTTGCTACATTTCATGATTGTGACTTGTGACTTGCTAGATATGGTAATATTGCTGGAGTAATGCCTGTTGACAGCTGCTAACCTACAGGTATATTGACAGTATATTATTCTGGGCCACTGAATCTGTAGGCTATTAATCTTGAAAAATTGAAGAATATTGACGATTATTGCCAGTAGCTAGCTACCAAATTATGAAATTGCATCAATATATTAATTAATTTAAACTATGTAAAAGATGACTATATAGCAAACGAAGAATTACACCAGAAATGCATCAATGCTGGGGCAAAATTCAACTTTCACAGAACACAAAACAGATACTAATGGAACAACTAACCTCTGATCCCCTTTCATAATGTTCCCTTAGTTTGGTGTTGAACATGATTAATTATCAAAGTTAAAAGGGAGATCAGAAAGAAAGGGGGTACTAGAGATTTAAGATTCTCAGAATATCCTGCAGTTTTAAATGGCAGAGTCCTTTAAACATTTTCTGTCCAGTTTCTCCCTGTGTGCAGCCTGATTGATAGACTGGTGGCCTCTTGGATGGGAAGCCTGCTTCACCAGGCTGCAGTGTTTGAGAGCAGATAAACATAGCAGGCAAGTCAGAGTGGTTGTGGAACACTTGAGAATGGTGGGACTTTGAGGAGGGTCAGTAGTTGGTTGTGTAGGTGGTTGAGGACATGGTGGCCAAGGAAAGATTCAGTGTTCGTCAGCAGTCAGTGATACATGGTAGAGAGTGGAATTGCAAGAAGTGGTGTTCGAGATGAATCTATGGTCTGATGTTGGTAACAATTGTGAATGATGGATGAGTGGAGCAGATAAATCATAGAATCGATGGTTTATTGGCTGGCTGGATCTAAATGAAGCTCTCCAAATTCAAAAGCACTATTGCAAATATAATCACCAGGTGGATTCTGATCTTCTTACCTGCACCTGCCAGGTTAATGCTTGAGAAACCCAATGATATAAAAATAAAATTATTTCAAATGAAGGTGGATAGTCTCACTATAATATTTAAATGACAAACCCACTTCCATCAGTTGGATTAGACCCTACCACTTGTCCTGGCAGTTTTAATGCTGTAAGCAGAGGGGTTTGAGTTGGGAGTCTCAGATTTTTCCATTTTAACCTCACCCAATTGCAACCCATTCTTTTCTGACTTCTTGTTTTTGTCTCAGCTTTAATCTATATTTATTTGCAAAAATGTACTTTATTCATAAATAATCCACAAGTACATCACAAAACAGTTCCAAGTCAGACAATACAGAAAATATAACTTTTTAAAAGTCACATTTTTCACTTGAACATATGTTTTCTTAGGTAACTCCATCCAAATACAAAAATGGAATATTTACTAATATGAACAGAACAGCATACAAGCTACAAGGAGTTCGATAAGTTAACAGCTCTTTGGCACATTATGGGAGAAAGGCCTAGGACAATATCTTTCTCCCCTGTGGTGGCAGTGACAAGCTTTAGTGCATCCCTCAACGTCTAGCCCTGGATCTTTGAATGTGCCTGTTTGTAATACTCAGTCAAAGCCAAAAGACCAAAGAACATCTTTCACTGAGTTGATAGTCTTCGGGCTCAATTGATATTTTTCTCGGTGTGCATCTTAGGGAACAGACAGAAGAGCACAGAGTCCTATGTCATGGAGCTGCTTGGACCAACAATCAACAAAAGCCACTACGTCTCTTCCCAGACCTTCTTTGCAAAGACACACTGCAGAAAGGAATGTATAATTTTCTTTTCACCAGAGCTGATGTCTTGAGGACAGTATATGATGGTGCAGAGAGTCTGGGTGTGCATGAAAGAGAGTGCCCTTCCCACCACCAGCCAAGCAACTTCTTGATGCTCATTGGAAAGTTCCAGCAGTGAAGTATTCTGCCAAATGACTTTGACAGTCTTGTCACGGAACTGTCAAGAGGATGGACTGTCTCATTTCCCTGCAGAGCTTTGAGGATATTATATGCTGACGATTGCCTGATAACTTAGATAACACTATATCCTGGGAGAGGGAAGCAAAAGGAAGCATTTGGAAAATGGATTCAGTAACATCTGGTCCCAAGATTTCAACCGAGCAACAGTGAGAGAAAATAGTGATAAAGTTCTAACTCAGGATGATGTGTAGCTTGGAGGTGTTTTTTTTCCAGGTGGTGGTCCTCTAAAGCATCTACTGCTCTTGACTTTCTAGATGGTAGACCTTTCTGGTATTGAAGGTGCTGGTAAAAACCTTGGTGAGTTTTTGCATTGCATTTTGTAGATGGTACACACAGTTGCCATTGTGTATCAGTGAAAGAGGGAGTACATGTTGGTGATGGATGAGATATGATGATACTCACTACTTATCAGCCCAAGCCTGAATGTTGTCCAGGGGCTTTGGCAAATGAACATGCAGCTTAGTATCTGAAGAGGCATGAATAGTACTAAACAACTATCAGTGAACATCTACATTTCTGAACTTATGATTGAGAAAAGTCATTAATGAAGCAGCTGAAGATAGTTGTGTCTTGGACACAAATTTGATAAACTCCTGCAGTGATATCTTAGATGAATGGCCTTCAACAACCACAACATCTTCTTGCTTTTTATGATTCCAACCAGTGGGGACTTTTCCATGGATTTCAATTTTGATAGGACTCCTTGATGCTACATTTAGTCAAACACTAGTTTGATGTCGAGGTCAGGCTCTCCTGTCCATTTTTGGGCAAAGGCTGTAATGAGGTCAGAAGCTGAGCAGCTATGATGGAGCCTAAACTGATCATCAGTGAGCCAGTTATAGCAATGCTGCTAATTATTATCATTGCCAATGACTCCTTCTGTCAATTTGCTAATGATCAGAGTAGTCTGATGGAGCGTTGGCTAGCTAGGTTGTTTTTATCCTTCTCTTTGTAAGTGAGGTACACCAGGGCAATTTTCCACATTGTGCAGTACATGCCAGTGTAATAGCTGGATTAAAACTATGTGGCCAGGGTTACGGCTGATTCTGGAGCACATATCTTCAATCCCACTGATAGAATCTTCTGTGAAGGAATCGGTAAATAGAAATACACTCATAATGAAGGGTTATGAGGGTAAAAGAGCATTTTCCTCTAAATTAGAGCCATTCATATATCAGAAATTAATTATCTGGATCAAGGCACAGTTTAAGTACAGAAGAGCAACAGTCAGATTTGCTTGACTATCTTACTTTAATTTTAGCATTTCTAAAATGTTTCATTTTGTGAAAAGAGCAAATGTGGTGCTCATAACTTCCAGCTACACATCTGACAAGTCAAAACTTGTTTTTATCACAGCAGTGAAGACCCACTATTTAAAAAAAGACACATACCAAAAAACTGTGCAGAATGATAGCTTCCTTTTTAAGGACAGGAAGACATCACAATGTAGGGACTCACAATGAAAACACATTTTAAAGGAAATTTTTCACAATCCTGAACCATGTTCTTATCTTGAAAGACAGACTGCTGTCCAAGGTAAAATTTGACTACGACAATACTCACCAGCTGGCTTCTCTAGGATCAAAGAGATGCATAACTTATTAGAATTTGGCAGTTATATAATTTCCTTTAGAAGTACAAGTGTTGCCTTTCAATGGAAATTTCCACAGATCAAAACCAAGTTTGGATCCATAAAGAACTAACAACTGTAATTAAGAAACCATTCCTATGTCAGAAATTAATTATCTGGCTCAAAACACAGTTTAAGTACAGAAAAGCAACAGTCAGATTTGCTTGAATATTTTACTTTAATTTTGATGGCTGTCCTACTCAAATATGTTTACTGCAACAATTTCACTTTAAACTGGATTCTCTACAAGAAATAAGATTGCATTTCTCAGTTTTCTTTGTATAACCTACTTAATGTTATGATTGACTGTTTCTACTATAATACTCTTTGCAATTTCAATTCTTTTGATAAAAAGATAGATCAGTTCTTTGAATCCTTTTAAATATCATTGGGATCTGCCCTTCACAATATGACATTGGAAGAAGATATCTGAGAAGTACTCCTGATCTGGGATTATCCCAAAATGGGCTAAGATTATTATCCATCACATTTGTCATGCAGTGAGTATTGAGATTTGGAACAGATGCCTATATTTATATCTAAAGGTCTCTTTTTAGATTAAATCCTGAAGATGAGGTTTACTGACAATGAGAAAGAGACCCAATTTTAGATTTAGGGACATTGAGAAGGCATAGGCCTAGTGGTATTATGCAAGACTATTAATCCAAAGATCCAGGTAATGTTCTGAGTTCCTGGGTTGAAATCCCACTATGGCAGATGTTGAAGTTTGAATTCAATAAAACTCTGGAATTGAGGAACCAATGATAACCATGAAACCATTGCTGATTGTCAGGAAAAAAACCCATCTGGTTCACTAATGTCCTTTAGGGGGGGATGCGGCTGTCATAAACTGATCTGGATTATATGACACCAGACCCACAACAATGTAAAAACCAAAAGAACTGCAGACGCTGTAAATCAGGAACAAAAACAAACTTTCTGGAAAAGCTCAGCAGGTCTGGCAGCATCTGTGAAGGACAAAACAGAGTTAATGTTTTGGGACCATTGACCCTTCCTTAGAACAACAATGTATTTGACTCTTAACAGGCCTCTGGGTAATTAGGGATGGGCAGTAAATGCTGGCCTAGCCAGTAATTCCCACATCGCATGAAACAGCATATAAACCATGAATTTTCTTCATATTACATTAGAGTTTAGAAATTCCTTGTAAAATTCATATGTATGAATTGCCAAGTCTTTCAGTTAAGTAATTCAGATGTTTGCTTACGTCTTCATCTTCATGTGTACTTTACCTGAAGTCAGGTTCTTGGCTCATTCTGCTAATGCTGAATCCTAAACTACTTGCTTGGCAGCTTTGTCAATGGCTATTGTCTTCGAGTTTTCTTCCACAAGAAATAAGTTCCAAATCTAATT
Organism: Stegostoma tigrinum; assembly: GCF_030684315.1. Classification (NCBI taxonomy): domain Eukaryota; kingdom Metazoa; phylum Chordata; class Chondrichthyes; order Orectolobiformes; family Stegostomatidae; genus Stegostoma; species Stegostoma tigrinum. The sequence continues at coordinate 48,504,644 of NC_081363.1, forward strand.
CAGTTAGAAGGAGAATCAAACTTGTATTGTTGCCATTATTTTGAACCATAAACTAGCCAACTAAGCGAACCAATCGTAAGAATTGTGTTATTGATCGGCATTGATCAATCAGATCAATTAAAATCAATCTACCTATGCCTTAAAAATATTTAAAGATGCACTTCTGCTTTTTGAGGAATTGATTTCCAAAAATCTCATGACCCTGTGATAAAAAATTTTCATCAATGTCTTAAGTGAGCATTTTAAAAAACATCAATGACTCTTAGTTCTAGATTCTCCCACAACAGGAAACATTAAAAAATGGCCCATTTATGCCCATTCTCTGTTTCCTGCTTGCTAGTGAATCGTCTATCCATGCTAATAGGTTACGAACTACACCATGGGTTTTTATTTCCCAAAACAGCCATTGATGTGACGTTGGATAAGACAACCTATGGAAATCTGAGTATAGCACTTCCTCCAGATCCTCTTTATCTGCCACAGATGTGACTCTAATAAATTAATTAAGAATGATTCTTCTTTCACAAAACCATGTTGACTTTGTCTGAATGTCTTGACTTTCTCAAAGTGCCCTTCTATAACTTCTTTAACAATAGCTTCTAACATCTTCCCAATGACAGATATTGAGATAATTCGCTTATAGAACATAGAACATTACAGCACAGTACAGGCCCTTCGGCCCTCGATGTTGTGCCGACCTGCCATACCAATCTGAAGCCCATCTAACCTACACTATTCCATGTACATCCATATGCTTGTCCAATGACAACTTAAATGTACTTAAAGTTGGCGAATCTACTACCATTGCAGGCAAAGCCGTCCATACTCTTACTACTCTGATTAAAGAAACTACCTTCCTTTTTGTTTCCTCCTTTTTGAATAAAGGAGTTATGTATACTATTTCCTAACCTGAAGATGCCTTCTTGAATCTGGGCAATTTAGGAAAACTAAAAACATCAACTACCTCACTAGCAGTTTATTTTACAACTGTAGGACTTGTCAGCCCACAGCTCCAATAATTAGTACCACTCCGTAGTGATTGTAAATTTCTTGAATTCATCCCCACTTTCTGTATATGATATACAGCTATTTCTGGGATGATACTTGTATCCTTTGTAGGGAAGACTGATACAAAATACCTGATCTATTCATCTGAGATAATGGAATCTGCAGATGCTGGAGAATCCAAGATAATAAAGTGTGAAGCTGGATGAACACAGTAGGCCAAGCAGCATCTCAGGAGCACAAAAGCTGACCCTGATGAAGGGTCTAGGCCAGAAACGTCAGCTTTTGTTCTCCTGAGATACTGCTTGGCCTGCTGTGTTCATCCAGCTTCACACCTTATTATATTATGTTCTATCCATCTGCTATCTTTATTTTATGTTAATTCCCTGACTCAATTTCTATTGAACCAATACCAGCCTTACTTTGTACTTTAATGTTTTTCTTCCTGGTTAATATTTTAATCATTTTTTGCATTTTTTTAAAAAAAACATTCTGTCCAGTCTTTTAACCTGCCACCATTTTTGTGCAATATATGTTTTTTGTTTAAGTTTGGTACTTTTTTTTAGTGAAACACAGGTGATGGGTCTACCCCTTGGGATTTTATTTTCTCATTATAATGTAACTATTCTGTGTGTTTTGAAAAATAACCTCAAGTGTCTGCCACTGCATGTGTGTTGACCTATCCCACAAACAACTTTGCCAAATCACTTCAGCTAGCTCTGCTTCCATGTTCTCATTAGTGCCCTTATTTGATTTTAAAATACCAGTCTTGGGCCCACCTTTCTCTCCCTCAAATTGAATGTAAAATGCCAATCTTGATTGAATCAATGATCAATCAACTAGTGTCTGCTGCCCCAAATTTCACTGAACCTTTCAAGGTTGCAATTGAGTACTGAACTGAGAGCAGGTGCAGTCCTATTACAGGGAGATGGGTCAAGCATAGGGCAGTCAGTGGGTTAATTTTCCAATTGCCAAACAATTGGAAAATAACCCCTGTGATTGTTAGTGCCTCTTGAATGTTCAAAGTATATGTCTGTCATAGATATAGGGATACTTATTGTAAACCTTTAATCTTTGTGGAAAAATTGGGAATTAATTAGCAAAGCTGATAGAATGTATTGTTTATTGAGGGGGGGATTGAATACAGAGGTAAGGATGTCATGCTTCAAATATATAGGACACTGGTGAAAACAGTTCTGAAGTACTCTGTATAGTATCGATATCTTTATTAAAGAAACGTTGTAAATGTATTGAACTGTTCAGTAAAGTTTTATTGTACTAATATGATGAATGACAGGTTATCTTGTGAAGTACAGTATAGTATAGGCTTATATCTGCTATGAAACATATAATATCCTAAGGTACCTTGATAGGGTATGTATGGAAAGGGCTTTTTTGTGTGAAAATCTTGAACTACAGCCATCATTTAAAAATTAAGGGCTGCCCATTTAAGAAAGAGGTGAGATTATTTTTCTCTCAAAGTGTCATAAGTCTCTGGAGCTGTCTTCTTCGAAAGATGGTGTGGACAGAGACCTTGAACATTGTTAAGGCAAAGGTAGATAGATTCTTGATATTCGGGGCAGCACGGTGGCTCAGTGGTTAGCACTGCAGCCTAACAGCACCAGGGATCCGGGTTCAATTCCAGCCTCGGGCAACTGTCTGTGTGGAGTTTGCACATTCTCCCCGTGTCTGTGTGGATTTCCCCCAGGTGCTCCGGTTTCCTCCCACAGTCCAAAGATGTGCAGGTTAGGTGGATCGGCCATGTTAAATTGCCCGTAGTGTTCATGGGCGTGTGCATTATAGGGGGATGGGTCTGGGTGGGATTCATCAAGGGGCGGTGTGGACTTGTTGGGACGAAGGGCCTGTTTCCACTCTGTAGGGAATCTAATCTAATCTAATCTAATCAAGGCAATAAAATAGGTTACTGGCACAGGCTGGAGTGTAATCAGTTCAGTGGTGATCTTGTTGAATAGTTGTATAGCCATGGGGGTTCCATGTGTTCTGCTTGCTGCTAATTTGTAAGTTAATTTGTTCATAAGTATGAAAACCATGGATGAAAAGTAGGATCAAGAATAACATTGGCCTATTAAAGTTTCAAAACCCTGAGAGTCCAGATGATCCAAATCTTGGTGAAGCTCGACTAGCTTCACTTCTATGTGTCTTCTAATACTCCTCTCCTTCTCCAAGAAGTTAGATAGTGCCAATTGCAGACATGAAAGTCAGAGTGTTTGGCTGACATCTGAAGCTTGCTGATTGCTTGACCTGGCCTTCAACCAACTATATCTTCAGGCTCCCTGAACACTGTTCTTCCCCAGCCTTCAGCCATGTAAGTCAGCATTGGCAAATCACTAGCATCACCATATCATCACACCCGCTCTCAATCACTTCAGCCCTTTAGGATTTCACTTTGGACCTCAGGGCCAACCACAAATTGTATGCTTCTGCCAGAACACCTCACATACAGGGATAAACAAATGCATCGCATGCAACAGAAACAGAAATTGCTGGTGAAACTCAGCAGTCTGGCAGCACCCGTTGGAAGAAAGCAGAGTTAACATTTCAAGTCCGGTGACTCTTCATCAGAATTGAACTCTTCACCAGTTATGATGAAGAATTATTAAAATCGAAATGTTGACACTGCTTCCTTCCCACAGATGCTGATGGACATGCTGTGTTTCATCAGCAGTTTCAGTTCTTGTTTCAGATCTCTGGCATCCACAGTTCTTTGTTTCATTTTGATGTATCTCGTGCATCTGCACAGGCTACATCATATGGCTCTTAACTTAATTTCTTAGTCTTCACTCACTTTGTGATTACTTGGAGGCTGCCAACCTCTGGCCCTTGAATTGCAATTTTATGCAAAGAAAAAGACAGGTCGATTGTCATGGCTCAAGAGCTTGACACGTTTAGGTCAAAGCAGCCTTGCAGTGTTTGATCAACACTGCATTCCTAAACATCCGTTATCTTCACCACTGATGCACAATAGCAGCAGTATGTACGATCTACAAGATGCATGCATGGTAGAAGTTCACTGAGTGCCCTTAGAAAGTTCCTGATTTGGGAGGATGAGGTGGGTGAGAAATATTGAGTGGACATGTGATAGCTGTAGTCCATGATCCTTGATGAGTTGAGTGTTCAGCAGCAAATTTAGAGTGAGTGCTCACCCTGTTAGTGTGAAGTAGCAAAGAGAATATTGTGTTACTTACCCTTGCAGAGTGAGTTCTTTCTACACTGCTGTGCATTGCATTTCATCTGGCACACAGCACTGACTCAGTCTGCTATTTTGCTCCAGGTTGTTTGGGTCTTGGCGTCCTTTCCACCACCCGATCCACAAGCATCTCAAGGTCCACTTTAGTGACCAGAGGAGCGAACTTGCCTTTCTACCCTTTCCCTGGGGATTATGATGTAGGACTGCAGTGTGATGGGCATTCCTGGCTTGTAGCATCTGAAGTGGTTTAAATATGGCACCAGTGGATGGCATGAATGTTGCAAACTCCCGAGCAGTGCCCATTTTTACCTCTTCTGCCACATTATTCTCTGACACTGCCATTAAAGAGTCCAGATGCATAATTGTTGAGGTGAAGAAAAGAAGATTGTGTGAGCCACGAAGGACTGAGTGCCATGAATCACACTCGAAAAATATTCCAAAAAATGGGAAAATGCAGCCCTTCAAATCCATTATAACCAATGTAGGTAGGCAGTTGCTCAAATTTTCACCAATGCCATAGGCATACCACTTGGTGGACTAACAGTCCAATTCTAATAGCAATTAATTACATCCGTGGTGTAAGTAAATCTGAAGTCCATATACCACAGGAAAAGAACAATTGAGTTCTAAATTAACTTAAAAATCTACCGCCAAAGCTGGAATGCTTTACATCTAAGACACCTCCTACATATATTCCTGAGTACTAACTAACCCTTCACTAAACCAGTTTAATAACTGGATACAAACATACACCCATATACTTACAGCAAGTCAGGGAGGGCATAAAAGTGAAATATACACTACTGCTACGAAACTAATGGCTAGCAGCTGGCTGTAGTTTAGGCAGGATATACACTTAATGGAATACTGTCCACAGTAGCTGAATCAACCAATACCAGAATACCACCTTCAGACTTACCTGTGACAGGGCTATAAATGCTTCTCCAAGTATGCAACTATAGCATAAATGTCAAATGCAATACAAGGTTAAATCACATGCTCGGTTGCACCAAACTAAAATTATTATGAAAAAAGACAGTACAGACAAATGCTGACAAAGATACAGAGTACCATTTACCATTCAAGTATCACAGTCATTGCAGAGGTTGGATTGGTTTCAAAAATATCCCATGCTCTCTCTAAACAACAGTCAGATATAAAATGTTACCTTAGAATCTCAATGAGGCTTTAGGAGTATCCACAGACAAGGACAACCGAGAAACACACATTCAGGCCCAAGTACGTTGGGGGAAGAGCAGAAAAAGACCTCCTAGAGTAACTCGGTAACAGACATCACCCTGATCTACAACTTCATCCAAATAAATGTAGCAAGGTAGGTAACACTACATATAGGTAGGTGTACCTGTAGCCTATCCAGATAAAATTGCTCTCCTTAACAAATCACACGGTAAACTAATATCAGTCATTGTGGGAAAAATTTTTTTCTGAGATTGAAAAACAAAACTATTGGGTCAAAGTCTCAGTATTGCAGGTGAAGAAGTGAAATATTTAGTCTGCATGATAATCCCTGAGAGAGGCCTGCAAAAGGACAGGAAGGGCAGCTAATCAGGATGAGGAACTGCTTCAACGATTAGACCAAATGAAGGAGAATCCACCAGGATATCCATAAAAGTATTCTACTAAGAGCCCCCTACTGGCATGATCTGAGTTAAATTGCTCAAGGGAAATCAACATGTACCCCAAATCACAAATGAGTACAGCTTGTAAATAAAGTTCACAAGGCTGTAGTTCAGGCATATTGTAGTGTCATGACAATGTAATGAAAATTGACCTCCTCATACTGGTGACCAGATGTGTTTGAAGCAGTAAAACAAACATGGCGAGTTGTAAACAGTGCAATTTAATTTAATAATGTCATTGTTTGTTAAGCTGTCACCACTGCCTCCTGGAAAGCCAAATAAAACAATGCAAAAAACAATTATTGATTGGGTTGGTCCACTTCTTCCACCATTGTGACATAAGCATGTTCTCAATTGTGTTGATTGGATGCAATTTCTTCTGCTGCCTAGTCCCACAAAACCATTTCAGAAGACACGCTCATTAATGCCTTTTTCAGTGGTGCATTCATGATCCCAGCTTTTAATCAGGGTGGAGCCTTTGTCTGCAAGATCTTCAGAGATGTCTGTGCAAATGAGGGAATTGTGTTAAAATACAGGACATTATGTCCTCTGCAGTTGGCAAAACTATTTCACTGTAAAAGCTAGAAAACCATGAAAGCTATTGGTCCATCTGCTGAAAATCAGAGAAATAAATGAGCTGTCATCAGACCAGAAGTGCAATAATCACTCATTCCCTACGTGGTTTCTGCCTGCTACTCTGCTTTCCTCCCATAGACCAAGGATGTGTAGACTAGGTGAATTGGTCATGCTAAATTGCCCATAGTGTCCAGGAATATGTATGCCATGGTAAATTCAAGACAACAGGTATAGGGCAGGGGGCATGTGCCTGGGTGGGATGGTCTTCGAAGGACTGGTACAGATTCAATGGGCTGAATGGCCTCTTTCTGCATTGTAGAGATACTACAATTCTAGTTTCAATACAATCACTAGATTCTTTTCCAGTTTGGTGACCTGTGACCATTAGAATTCCACTGTGATCAACGCTGGGGCTGCAACTATTTCCAACATATATTAATGACTTGGAGGACGGAAGTAAATGCAGTGCAGCCACATTTGCGGACAACACAAAAATAGGTGGAAATGCAGCTTGCGAGAGGGATACAAACAGTTCACAGTGAGATATTGATAGTTAAGTGAGTGGGCAAAAAGTTAGCAAATGAAAAATAATGTGGAAAAATGTGAAATTGGCCTTTTTGAAAGGGAGAACAAAAGAACAGTATTATTTCAATGGAGAAAAACTACAGAAAATTGTAATGGGACTTGGGGGTACTCATTCTCAAACTCTCCCCTCGCCTGGTTCAGGTTAAACCACCACCAGTCAACTCTTTTCTAATGAGAGAATAACCCTTCGGTGTAGTATAACTATGGCAACATTACTTTTACCTTTAACTAATTGGAGAAAAATACTGTTAACATCAGATCTTCAGTGTGATGAGTGAAATGCAATTTTTGGGGCGTTTATCCTGCAACTTGTAGTTCACCATTTTGCCTCAACTTAACAATTGGGGTGCAAAAACAAACTACTTGTTACAACATACTCAAAAAATAATTTTGCCCTTGGTTGACTATGAACAAATGATCCCACTTGCAGGATTATTGTGCATGCATTAAAAACCATTTGATAGTCAACAAAAGTAAAAGCTAATTACTGCAGGTAATTTACCATAAATGTGCATATTTACTTGTGCAGATTTTTGTTTGTTAAGTACTGCTCTTGTGTCTCTGGATTACCAAAATTACAAATACTGCTTGATTCAGTATCCAATGACAGCAATCACTTAGCTCAGTAATATTACCACAAACTAGCACAAGTGTATTCTGTAACATTTTGGAATGATGAAACATTTGGTGATTTACTTTTGTCTCCTGAGACCACAGATGCACCATAGTTATTCTTACGATGAGAAACTCACTGTTACATGAAAACAGCATTCAGTGTCAAGGTTTTAACACATAGTATTTTGAAAAAAAAGGTCTTGGAAGAATCAGTTAAAGCAATTTCCATTTACAAGCAAAGGTATATTTGTGATCCAGGCAATTAGTATAGTTTCAGGAATAGCCCTCAGAAGATTATTTCTTTGATTATTATTTTGAACAGTTACAAATAAGAGCATTGCCTCAGATTTTCTTCTAATACTTCTGCAGCCTAATATTTTACAAACTACATGTTAAATTTGGAATTACTGGAAGATTTTGAGCTGAATTTTTCATGCTAATCAACACACCTCAGAAGCTGCTGTCTCCCAGAATGTTTCATAGATCACAGAAATGAGATTAACTCTCAACAACTGTAATAGAATTTTCACACTAGCTTTATTTATAGCAAAGTAAGCATTTTCTGGGGTTGAAAGGAGAATAGCTTTTGGCAGTCTGCCACACGCCATTAAAGTCCTTTATGTGCAATTCTTTTCTTGTCCTTTGCAATCTGTTTCTTGGTGTATTTTAACTAGATTGAACTGTCTCTTATTATGCATTATTTCATGAATTATTGCATTAAATTTAAACTTTGTGTTTTTACTTGTTTTGATATAGTGGATGCTTAATAGGTGATAAAGATTTTGAAGGTCAAGAAAAACTGAATCTACAACTTGCAGCTTTCTAGTATTAACTAAAATAAAATGTTAATCACCATTTTCTTTTATCTAGACAAAATATTTTACCTTTTTTTCAATTTCAGTGATTTTATTTCCTGGCTTTTATGGACTGGAGGACAAAGATATTTCATATAATGAATTATACAAAACATGTTTCTTTATGTTTTATAACATGATACATGTGCTTTAAACCTTGCTTTATTGGTTGATTTTATGGATAAGCATATGGATGATGATGGGATAGTGTAGGGGAATGGGATTAGATTAGTTCACAGGTCGACAACATCGAGGGCTAAAGGGCCTGTTCTGCACTGTATTGTTGTATATTCTATTCTATATTCTAAATGGATTTTAATTTACGTACTTTCACATAATGATTGCAACATGAAAGCAGTTTGATCCGAACATTTGCTCTGAATTGTGTGAAAAGGCAGAAAGAGAGAGTGGGGTGGATTTTCAGAAGGGAAATCCAGAGACAAGGAATTCCTAGTGATTATATTGAAACTAGAATTGTCGAATCCCTACAGTGCAGAAAGAGGCCATTCAGCCCATCAAATCTGCACCAATCCTTCAAAGACCATCCTGTCCAGACACATCCCCCAAACTCCTATCTTGAAGTTACCATAGCATACACATTCCTGGACACTATGGGCAATTTAGCATGGCCAATCCACCTAACCTACATATCTTTGGACCATGAGAGGGAAGCAGAGTACCAGGCAGAAACGAGGAGAATGTACAAACTTCACACAGTCACCCAAGGCTGAGAATTGAACTTGGGTCCCGAGCACTGTAAGGTAGTAGTGCTAACCACTGAGCCACTGTGCCTAATTCTGGAGTGTTTTTCAAATGTCATTTTAACAGCTGCTGAGTTTGGTTGAACATGGATTCTGTGGGGTTGAGGACAAGGGCATGGCGGAGGAAATGGAAATCATGGGGCTGCGAGCTGAATTGGCCAATTGTGGGCATCTGATTGCGTAGAGTTATATTTGTTTAACCTGGAGATACATTCCTCCTCGCCTGGCCTCTAAGTAGCAACAACATATATTTACCCCAGATCAGATTCTTTATTTCCCAGCTGGGATTCTTGAAGTGTGGAAATCCCAGCCTTAGTGTGTTTAGCAATTCACCAATTTTCTGAGAGTGGATTGGTGACCAATGTCTTGTCCTACTTCAATTAAAATTGGAAGCAAGCCGATGGGATTGAGATTGAAATTTTAACATTTTTAACTTTTCACTCAATTGTCCTTGGAGACTGAAAGTCCATGCTGATATTTGTCCTTCTGTGAACAATAGCTCCAATGTCACAGGCTCTCTCAGTTTCTGTTCCCGCATTCTTGGTTCCTAGTACAATCACTAACTCGGGAATAACTTCTGGGTTTTTGTTTACGAATTTTTGTAAATAAAAATTGCAGGTGCTAACATATTCTGAGGAGGGAATAATAATTAGTTGTAACAGGCGATAGAGAGAGCGGCTGACACCACCATCAGCACACAGCCAATCAGGTTGTTTGCACCTTTAAGATCTATCTGCCTCTCTCCCACCAATTTCCTACCCAATGGGGCCCTTCTGTTTGCTAGATTTTCTATGATTTTTTTCTACTCTGTCATTCTCCAAGATCAGTTAGGTGGCACAGTGGCTCAATGGTTAGCACTGCTGCCTCACAGCATCAGGGACCCAGTTTGATTCCACTGTCAGCTGACTACATGTGTGGAGTTTGCAAATTGTCTCTGTGAGTTTCCTCCAGGTGCTCTGGTTTCCTCTCACAGTCCAAAGATGTGCAGGCTAGGTGGATAGGCCATGCTTAATTGCCCATAGTGTTGGAGGATGGGTCTGGGTTGGATGTCTGAGGGTCAGTGTAGACTTATTGGGTCGAAGGGCCTGTTTCCACACTGTAGGGATTCTATGACTATGGCTCTATGAATTACACCTTCATTTCTTTACCTATCCAAATAGCATTTTCTTTTAGTTTGTATCATCATCCCTTTTTTTTCACTTAATCACTTCTGATCTCCACACTACATTCCTCACTAACCTTTCTCTGTGCATGCCCAACCCCCACCACATTCCCTACCTTTGTATTAGACTATAAACTGTTCACCTTTCACCTTTAGCTAAGCCTCCACGGGGAGACAGATAGGAGGGAATACTGCAAACAGACCAGGAGCTGTGTTTGCTGATCCCCCTATCCTTGACTCTACTGAGGGCCCTAAGTGGCCTAGTAATGGCAAGGAGAAGCCTACTGCAAGTGAATTTCACTGGACAGTTGGTGTTGAGCAGCAAAGCCAGGCATTCTTTGAGTATCCCTGTTCCCTTTGAAGATATTCTTCTGTCATGATGGTATTAGGTCCACAATTGAATGCCAACCTGCCAGTTTCTGGTAACATTGCAAAGGCTCGGTGCGTCAGTACAGCTTCGAGGTATGGCTGGGTGGTGAGTTTCAGATGTTGAAGCTGGCCAAACAATTGAAGTAAAGAACTTAAACAAAGTTGCTGGAAAAGCTCAGCAGGTCTGGCAGCATGTGTGAAGGAGATAACAGAGTTAACGTTTCAGGCCTGGTGACCCTTCCTCAGAACTAAAGAACTTAACCTGCTTCAACACACATGTATCAGTGAATTGAGAAAACAGACTTGCTTGCACAAAATGAAGATGAGCCAGATCAGTGTCGATAGATTCAGGGCATGGCCTAAGAGCAGAAATTGCCTGGCTCAGAAATTGATGATTTTGCAAAAAAAAATTACTTATTTTCATAGAGCAGAAATTCATTAGATTAAAGGTCCTCCAGGTGTTGTTATGGGTGAAGGATGCTGCCTTTTCCAAATATTGCTGACATCAAATGTGAATTTCTCATGAGGTTACCACACAGTTGTTGCTTCAAGCCTTGAATTCAAACCTTGGCCTGACTGAGTTGCAGTTCACATCTTAACGCTGCTTCTGTTGAACCAGCCAACGTATACATCTGATTGGGTGCAGAGAATCCTGCTTCCCTGCGCTAATTGTATCAGAGATAATGGGATCTGCAGATGCCGGAGAATCCGAGATAACGAAGTTTGGAGCTGGATGGACACAGCAGGTCAAGCAGCATCTTAGGAACACAAAAGTTGACGTTTTGGGCCTAGACCCTTCATCAGAAAACGGGGATGAGGAGAGGGTTCTGAAATAAATAAGGAGAGAGGGGGAGGCAGATTGCGGATGGATAGAGGAGAAGATAGGTAGACAGGAGACAGACAAGTTAAAGGGGCGTGGATGGAGCCTGTAGAGGTGAGTATAGTTGAGGAAGTAGCGAGGGGATAGGTCAGTCCGGGGAGGATGGGCAGGTCAAAGGGACGGGATGAGGTTAGTAAGTAGGTAATGGAGGTGCGGCTTGAGATGGGAGGAGGAGATAGGTGAGAGGAAGAACAGGTTAGGGAGGCGGGGACAAGCTGGGCTGGTTATGGGATGCAGTGGGAGGAGGGGAGATTTTGAAGCTTTTGAAATCCACATTGATACCATTGGCCAGCTTTCCCAATGAGTGGTTGCTAATTGGTCAGCTGAATGTTCACGTGCCATGTTGAGCTGATAGGGGTGGGAAGAAGTGGATCTGTCACTTCTTGTTCTACCTCCTTCACCCTGGGACGAACTGTAAAATCCCTCCACAACACCGCACCCCAACACCCAAGCCCCCAGCTCAGTTTTGGATACAATAACCTCCACTGCTCAAGTCTGATGCTGCTCTTGTTAGACTGCGAAGCTGCTAGTTAGTCCATCGATTGAGTGTGGGACTTCTTCCCACAGTGGTGATGGAAGTGTCACCTTAAGCCAAACAATGGCCCACTGAGTATGACAGAGCTGTGAGACTTTTTCATGTAGGCTCCCATCTGAACTTTCAGTCAGTAGTGGGGAAGATACAGAACACAACATCCTGTAAAATCCAGCCCAGAAAGGGAGAGTTTGTCGCTTTCTCTTAAGGTATCTGCGAAAGTTGCTTTCAGTGAAGATAGTTAAGCAATGCCTAGTCATAAATCCTGTGGTAAGGACAGAAACTGGTTTAATTTGGGCTGAGGTTATGTTTCAGTTGATTAGTCACTTGATCATCTTACAGAAAATGTTCATGAAGGATATTGGCCAGTCACTAACAGGGGATCTTTGCTTGACTTAAGAGAGCCAATTATCTTTGCTCAACATCAATCTGTTGGGATTTAGCCTTCAAAAATGGGAAAGGAAAACTGAATGGCAAGTACAACTTTTGGATCAACATTTTTCACACAACTAGGTCATATTTTGGTAAACTTTTGAACTAATACTAGGTTTCATAGCATGCAGCATATATGGTCCTTTGGGGGGATGCCTTGGCAGAAGCCTATGTGCTCAGTCAATAACTGGCACTGAGCAATCCATCTCCTTCATAAATGCTGAAAATCTGCCTGTGAGTCCCATTGACTTTTTCCTCACAGGACATAAGGGCATTAAACGGGAAAATACTTCATTTGGTGAATTCCCTTTGACAGGAAATTTGGCTATTATCTCCTGCAAGAAGATTGAGTATTTCAGGATAAGCCTAGTGTTTCCCAGTGACATGGAGGAGCTGAAGTATAGGTATGTTAAAGTAGATCAAGCCACTTTTAGGCTAAATAATTGCTACCAGGCAATCTGGGTCTTTACGATATAATATACCTGGTTTGAGATTCCTTAACCAGTGGAAACTATGAACAATTAATAATACAAATGTTGTTTATAAGTAATGAGTGTGCTCATGCCCAGTGACAGCAAAGCAAGAATGGAGACAGTGACTAATGTGTCTTGCCCTGGTGGAGATGTTACTTTTTTTTAGCATTGCTCTGCAATCCTACCATTGATTGAGATGGCACTATTTCTGGGTAGCATTCCTGGTATACTTGCTGACGTGCCCATTCCAGTCTGAGGCTTTGGACCAATTTCCACAAAGACTTTGGCCAACACAAGATATTTAACTTGGCCCCTTTAAAACTTTTTTGAACTTCTATGTATATTTAGCCTGAATGTTTAGTGTATCAGTACTCAGGCATAAATCCTCAAACATGATAAGTTGGGGAACTATGCAGAGCAGATTCTTACAGATCATGTGAGTGAGCTGGGCGCTGTCTTCCCTGTGCCATTGAACCCCAGTACTGCTGGCTGAACTGTGTTTTTAATGGATGCTCCCCAGTTTCCATAAACTCCATCAATTTACACCAGTTTTACACTGGATTTAGTGAGCAGGAAAACTGCTTTATAAACATTTCTTTAGGGAGCACAAATAGTTTTTCTTTGGTGAAACTGTGAAGATTATGAAGAAGAAATTCGCTGATAATTCGATTGAGAACATAGAACATAGAACATTACAGCACAGTACAGGCCCTTCAGCCCTCGATGTTGTGCTGACCTGTCATACCGATCTCAAGCCCATCTAACCTACACTATTCCATGTACGTCCATATGCTTGTCCAATGACGACGTAAATGTACCTAAAGTTGGCGAATCTACTACCGTTGCAGGCAAAGCGTTCCATTCCCTTACTACTCTCTGAGTAAAGAAACTTCCTCTGACATCTGTCCTATATCTTTCACCCCTCAATTTAAAGCTATGCCCCCTCGTGCTCGCCGTCACCATCCTAGGAAAAAGGCTCTCCCTATCCACCCAAACTAACCCTCTGATTATTTTATATGTTTCAATTAAGTCACCTCTCAACCTTCTTCTCTCTAATGAAAACAGCCTCAAGTCCCTCAGCCTTTCCTCGTAAGACTTTCCCTCCATACCAGGCAACATCCTAGTAAATCTCCTCTGCGCCCTTTCCAAAGCTTCCACATCCTTCTTATAATGCGGTGACCAGAACTGTACACAATACTCCAAGTGCGGCCGCACCAGAGTTTTGTACAGCTTCACCATAACCTCTTGGTTCCGGAACTCGATCCCTCTATTAATAAAAGCTAAAACACTGTATGCCTTCTGAACAGCCCTATCTACCTGGGTGGCAACTTTCAAGGATCTGTGTACGTGGATCTCTCTGCTCATCTACACTGCTAAGAATCTTACCATTAGCCCAGCACTTTGCATTCCGGTTACTCCTACCAAAGTGCATCACCTCACACTTGTCTGCATTAAACTCCGTTTGCCACCTCTCAGCCCAGCTCTGCAGCTTATCTATGTCTCTCTGCAACCTACAGCATCCTTCGTCACTATCCACAACTCCACTGACCTTAGTGTCATCTGCAAATTTACTAACCCATCCTTCTACGCCCTCATCCAGGTCATTTATAAAAATGACAAACAGCAGTGGACCCAACACTGACCCTTGCGGTACACCACTCGTAACTGGTGTCCAGGATGAACATTTCCCATCAACTACCACCCTCTGTCTTCTTTCAGCAAGCCAATTTCCAATCCAAACTGCTAAATCTCCTACAATTCCATTCCTCCGCATTTTGTACAATAGCCTATTGTGGGGAACCTTATCGAACGCCTTGCTGAAATGATTGGTTGCTGATAAAATGTCTTCATGACTTGTGTTAGCTAGGTGAGGATGTCTCATTGTATGATGGTGAATAATTGCATTGCGGAATGAAGATGTACATGGAGGTACGTGTGATTCCGGAAACATTGGAGTGATTCTAAGTGCTGCATTTTCTATTTTTACTGTGTTTCAGAACTACTGTTCTCTTGTAGACAGCAGGAAAAAAAAGTACTCGCTTTGTGAGTATCAGACTTTCATTTGTTGGGACTGATGAAAATTGAATCACTTGAGCAGTCAAAGGCATGAAATTTAAGTTACATTGTGAATATGTTGGACTTTTACAAGCCTGCAACCGATGGCTCACTTTCAATGTAAACATATAAAGATATGCATGAAAATTCCAAGGTCAGCTGAGAAATAGCCTAAAAGGCAGAGAGAAAAAAATCAAGACAGCATACTGCTCTTCACCTCCTTCACATATCTTGCAGTGGTTTGTTACAGATATTGCAGAATTAGGTAGGACTCCCCAGTATCCAAGGGCCTGAACATACTTTCCAGGTGTAGCAACACTTCATCTGCACTTCCCAGAATCTAGTCTACTGCATTCGCTGCTCACAATGTGGTCTCCTCTACACTGGGGAAATGAAGCGTAGACTGGAGGGGGGCTGCTTTGCAGAACATCTACGGTCTGCTCGGAAAAAGACCCTGAACTACCTGTTGCCTGCCACTTTAACGCACCACTCTGTTCCCCGGCCAACATCTCTGTCTCTGGCTTGCTGCAGTGTTCCAGCAAAGCACAATGCAAGCTGGAGGACAAACACCTCATTTCCCACTTGGGGACCCTACAGCCCTCTGGATTGAATATCGAGTTCAATAATTTTAGGGCCTAAATTCTGCCATGTCCCAGCCCCCTGCCCCACACACCGGGCCTTGTTACCACATAGCCTGCCATTACACACTACTTTATATTTGCCACTAATAGTCCCCATTAACAACTATTCAACCTCCCACCATGATAGTTATCAACTCTTTGTCTGTCCAATTGGCCTTCTCTCTCTTTAGGCTCTATCCTAACGTTTACACCCTACGCCATTTCCCTCCCCGTTTTCCTGCACATAAACTGACTTTTTTCCACTGACCATCAGTTTGAGGAAGGGTCACTAGACCCGAAACATTAACACTAATTTTTCTTTCACAGATGCTGCCAGGCCTGCTGAGTTTCTCCAGCAACATTTTTTGGTTCCTGACTTATAGCATCTGCAGTTCTTTCAGTTTTTAGAAACACTAATGTGGTGGGTTTAAATCTTAAAACTAAAACGTCGTGCTAAGTAATTATGTATTATATATTAATCTTCAAGTTTGGAACTCTGCTGGAACCTAACTCTTTCTGCATTTGTATAATCTGTGTACAACAACATTGTTAACAAAACTATAACATTGTTTGAATTCAGACTTGGAGACAAGGTTCAAATCAATTTCTGTTTAAAAGCATTTTGCTGTGTCAACAGGGAATTTTGACAGTTTTGGAAAGGAAGAGAAAAATTAGTTTGAGGCAGGACACCTCCTTGTTCAGTTAAATATATTCTGGTTAATGAAGGAATGACAGCAAACTGGAGTACAAATCAAATCTGTCAAAGCCATATTCATTAGTTGTAGCAGAGTGCATTCACTTTTATTCTGAAGTGGTTGCATGTTTTAACTAAACAAGTGACATTTATTTTGATTACAAAAATTTGAAAAATACTTGGTCCAATAATTGTATAAATACCATGACAGTGAAGCCTTATTTTTAACAATGAAAGAGCTGCGAAATATCCAATTTTTAAAGATTATCCAAAGATTTAAACCCACCACATTAGTGTTTCTAAAATTTTCCAATTTTCTCAATGAATTCACGTACATTATCAACGGTGTCAATTTTAAAACTGTGTTTGCACTATTAGCATAAAGTAGGACCTGGCACAACCCAGGGATATTCTCGATTGTGCACAACTAGTTTCCTCTTAGAAGAAGCATTTGCTTTGTATGAAGCATAAACCAGTATCAGACTCTTTGGCTTGTCTCCATATGATAACAATAGACTGTGGAAAGAAAATATCTTTGTGGAAAGATGAATGAAAGGGTTCGTTAAACCATTCTCCATCCACTTGGTTGAGGCCCTGTCTCCAGATGCACAAAAACAGCCTGGGATGATTGAATTACCAATGTCCCTCCCACCATCACCAGTGGAAATGTGCTGAATTCCTTTCATTTCCTGATATTCCCGTGCTCTGTTTCCTTCTTTCTGCTCATCTTGGAGCTTGTGGAGTAAGGTAGTCCAGCTACATATCTGGATCTTATCAATGCATTTCTAAAATTTGCTCATTCGATGTAGGGATTGTTGGCTAGACCAGTATTTACTGCCCATCGTTAAATGTTCTGGAGAAGGTTGTGGTGAGCTACTTCCTTGAACGGCTACAATCATCGGGGTATAAGAACAGTTGTATCGGACAGTATTCCAGCATTTTGCTCATAGGATCGTGCTTTTATGGACCAACCCAAATCCCCGTCAAATCTATTAAGGAGATAGCCTAAACCCTAACTTCTTCTAATTTAAAAAGCAAGTGTAAGGTGCTGTGTTCCAGATGTAATTCAATTGGTTACATTACTTGGCTTTAAGAAAAAATACACTTTCTTCTTACTCTACACTTAACATAAAGATGAAAGAAGGAAGAATTGGACTAATTTTAACTTTATTTGAAAACTTAACGGAATAATAGATTATTGAACTGCAGCTGTTCCAGCTTAGGAACATCCCACTGGCAGAGAAAAATTCAATAAAACAGATTGTCTCACATGCAATGTTTTTCCAGTCCAGGAGGAAAGAACTTCAAGTGAAAAAATTCTGACAGACAGGGAAAACTCAAGCATTTTAACATAGAAGGGAGAGATGAATGGCAGCTTCAAAGCCTCAAGAATTACAAAAAGCTAAAGTAAAGCCCTACTTCTGTAGGAGCCTGCCTGTACCCATTCAGGCTGCTTCTATTGTTCCAACATTGTGATAAAAAAACCTCCAAGGCCTAACAAGCTATTTACTTTATTGGCTTAGAACAGACTGCACAGTATCTCTGGTTCAACCTCTCTTCATCGAAAAAAAGGACAAAATGTACCTCTCAAAGCCATAGTATTGTCACAGGCACATGCCCAGTGTAAATCAGGGTTTGAAAGCTTTGGGTCAGATCTAACTGTAATGCTTTTAACAAGTAGAGAATCAACCAACACTTACTTTTTATACTCATGAATGAAGAATGAACCAGATAATGAACCAATGAGGATGCTGACATATATATTAGGAGTGAGGTTTTTAAAAGAAGTTTCTTCTGACTACTGAGATCAGTGAGAATTAGTGATTTTAAACTGAAGGTGTGACAAGAGTGTTTTTCCGAAAGGCAGAGATAGTAATTAACATGCAGTTTACTTAAGCTTGCTAAACCTCCTCCAGCTTTACCCATCATGGCATACATTAAATAGTAAATAAAAAGGGTGACAGCCAGAAACAGATCATTGCAACTAAAATGATCTGAAGATAAATCATTAAGGCACTTGACTCGCATGTTCATGGTGACTGTTTATAACATCATTAAAAATCTCACTGAGCCTGTCATAAACGTGTTTGCAGTAGGATTGCAGATTCAAAGCTGAGCGCAGGCTGGCACTTCCCATTTTGGTATTGAAGTATGACAAAGGTGTCTTGGATTTTATCACACCTGCCATGTCTATGACAAGTCTTCTGGAACCATCACCCACTGTGCAGCTCTTTATATATGTGTGTTTCATGGGGAGATAACCAGCAAAGTATGTGCGGATGCTCAGCTGAATTTCTCACCCAATACCACTGGCAGCTTCTAGTGCTGAAGGTTCCGGTGCCAAATTTAAAAGTCACTATGCACGTCTTGTCCCTTTGCTGTAAGCCAGGATCTCCAGACCAGACGGCAGTCATAACTCTCACCCCTCCCTGCAGATATCTGCCAAGCACCAGAATATGGCTCCCTGCTTTCATGATGACTCTGCAGACTCTCTGCCCCTGGCTGTTCTGGCTGTAAGTCTTGCTCGCTGAGGGGTGAACCATATCCTTCCATCAGATACATATAAGATAGGAGGCCAGCCAATCTGATATGCTACAATACAGTGGGATCCAGTGCACAAAGTGGACGAACTTGCTTTTGCCGTCCTCAATGATAAGTGCCACTATCTTTTCACTACAACCTCACAGTCACAGGGACATCAGTCTAACACTGCCACTGTACGACCATTGTCATAGGCATGCTGTTCTCAGCACCACATACTTGAAGTGAACATAGAGGACTCATGCACCCACCTTGTGCTGGTTGTCTTCTCATACTTCTTGGGCACAGTGCTTTCTACTGACTGACACGGGATCACTAACTTGACAGGCCTTTGTATGGAGTAGTCTTGCACCTATAACCATCATGTTCAACTTTTCTTTCATTGCAGGGGCCAGTTGGCATGCAACATGACTAAGAGAGCTCTGACTAGTTGGGGCCTTTCTGATCTCTCTATCCTCACCAGCTATGAAGAAGAATCAGTAGACCTGGCAGGTAAGGACCAAGACTGATCCTGCACTAATGGTGAGGCAGAAAAGGTGGGACTCAGTGGACAAAATTGCTGTTTGCTCTTCTCAGGTTATCAGCCACGTTCACATATTCCACTACATAAGGATTTGTTCTTCTTCACCAACAAATTCTCTTTTCTCTTCCATATGAGTGACCGATCCTCAGACAGTGAAATGGAAGATGCCCCAGAGGTTGCCCAGAATAAGCACCTCTGAGGGCAAAGCCTGTGACATCTCAGAGGATGCACCAGTAAGACCATCTCGTGCACCCTAAACCATCTCAGGGACTGTCGCCTCAGTGGCAAGGTATGTCAGCTGGACTAAACTTGGCAACACCATCTTGGTGAGCACATGTCTCACATGCATTCACAGCATGTGAAGCAAGAAAGTGTTGCAGCCTCTGGCACTCACTAAACTGCCAGAGGCCAAGCCCCTGCTGAGCCCCATGTCTCTGTTCTTGATTGTAACTGACATGCCCAAGCTGTGTGGAGAATAGAGGAACAGGGGCACTGGAAAGTCATCACCCGATTGGAGGAGCCAATCAGTAGCCCCCGCAGTGGCTTAGCGACCTTTGTGGTGACAGCTGTCTTGGAGAGCCAGTTCCAGTGGAATGACCAGCAGAAGCAGGCAAAGTACCCCTGATAGTTGACTCTCAGTATTCTTCAGAGACGGACACAGGTGAGTGTTAACGCTTGTACACCTCATGATACTGACAGCTCATTCTCTGAGAATAAGTAGTCATTGCAATGCTACACTATAGGATCCTACCATTGTACAAGACTATAGGTAGAAAGCTCTATGAGACTAAAGGTGAGGGATTTGATAGATCTGGGGGGCCTTCCTCAGGTTGAGTGCTCACTGAACAGCCTTCTCTTTAAAAGAGGGATGTCCAAAAAAATAGCAGCCCCTCTGTGAGTCACTGTTAGTGAAGTACCAAGGTGTTACATTACAGGTGCACCCAGAGCATAGCAGTCTCTCAGCTAGGTTTCCTCCCCCAAAGTTAACGCATCACAAGCTGACAGAAGAAAATGTGTTTAGTTTCAAACTTGGATTTCAAATAACATTGCAAAATGAAATACTTCTCAGTCAATGAAATGTGTTGAATAGAGATTGAAGCACTCCCAGGCAGCTGGTCTATAATAAATAGCATAGTAAAGGAAAAAAAAGTCCATGTAGCTCAGTCCCACTAGATTACGGTGGCGATGAGATTTTTATGTAGCCCGTTGTCTTTGTGTCTGAGTATCTGGGGCCATTTGACCCTCAGCTTCCTCTTCAGAAATACTTCCCATTGCTCCATCTCGTCCTGCCCTGAGACCCCTTCCCTTTGTATGGCCAGAATGTGGAAAATGCAGCGAAGAACTCTGTCCCTGTGGAAGCCCCCACAGTGTTGTAAATATCTGTGCCAAGACTTATGATTGCAGCAGTATCATGAACTAAGATTTGACAGGATTGCACTTGGTGCCTTGTTTGCTGGCAGTGGATTTTATAAAACAATTTTTTCTATTTATTTCTGCTGGCATTTAGGTTCTCATTGGGATTGGTGCCAATGATTATTCTCTATTTGTAACCCTTGGATTTTCCATTTTGTCTACGTGAAGTGCTGGGAAGAAAGAGCCATTGAAGCAATGCCTAGTAGATCAGAGCACATGAAAGTGCTGTATACCCACAACTACTTGTCACACACCTGTGTTTGTGAACACAGCCAGAACGTTGTTCTTTGACAAATGCTTCAATGTGCTCACAATAAACTGTGACAGCAGAGAAATGTGCTGGCTGACTAACTCTTTTCTCGAATGCTCTTCAGAGGTACACTGATCACAGCATTAGATTATTCTATGAAGGCAGATGGTTAACAACCAGCAGTCCCAGGGATGTCACTAACCATATTTGCTGACATGATGTACCTACATGGCAATGATTGTCAGGAATTGAATTCAGAGTCAGGAATACTGCGGTGTGCCTGCTGTTCTAGGAATGTCTGATGCTACCATACACCATAGAGCTAGTGCACCAAGTGATCAAGCCAATCATTCATGACAGCAAGATTTTTACCTGTTCCTCCACATCCCAATGCTTTTGCCTCAGCAAATGCTTCAAATGGCTTTAGATTTTATAGTGGTCCATCTGAAAGGAATTTGAGCATTTCTGCTTCCCTAGCCATGACCAATTCCTCCTCTTTATCACCACCTCCTCTATGATATCATCCTTTAAACATTGTTTACACATGATTTTTCTCTTTCAGTTAAATAGCTCCTTTTAACATCGATCTGGTTTAGGGCTTATCGAAAACAAATGAATTGACTGAGGGAATTGAAATGTTCTTAACAACTCCCCATTCTAGCATGACTAGTGCCACTTGTTAAACTTATGGTGTTAAATTTTTAGTAGCACGAACCCCTTAAGGATCCTTACATATATTAATTAGTATGAGGCAGAAGGGCCAATCTGCATCTTCCCCACTGTTGGTAAAATACCAGCAATGACAGGAAGGCAAGAGTGTGTCATTATCTCTTAGCAAACGCCAATTTTTCAAATATTTTTCTTCCCAGAATTTTCCCTGGGCCCCACAAAATCCTGGCTATTATCTCAAACAGCAGTCAGTCTGGAAGGAATGATGTCATAGACTATCACTATCATTGGTTATTAACAATTGTGTTGAATCTTTGAACAGAAGCAGGCAGAATGTATAGTATAATTCATGACTTCATCCAAATTCTGTTGGAAGGAGATTCTACCATCTGGATAGATAAAATTGCGCTCTACAGCCTGAGGCATATCAAAACATTATCTACATTTGTTTTGTGCTGCAGAATGTCACATTTAAGAGAGGTCATTCCATTCAGCCGGAGGATCATGATGAACATTTTGCAATAGTGGCAGAGGAGAAAGGAGAGGAAGAAGATGGTGAGAGGCCAACAAGACTGATGCATCAATCCTTATTATCATGATTTTTGTTTTCATCTAATAGCAATACTTGGGGGTATCATTTTAATAATCCTGTTATCTTCTCTGGACTACTCCAGCCTTATTAAAAACACATTGTAATTCGTCACTGTTAGCTTCACTTCCAGCATAATTGTCAATCTTCAACATTTCACGTGGGGAAAGCAAGCTTTGGGGCCTGATCTACAAATCAGTGTTTGCTGACAAAAATGGTCATAACCCTGCAGGCTTCTATCACAGTTTCACAGCAAATTGAACAAATTGCAATTGCTTGCAGTAAACCTGAATTTCTTCAAGAGTAGAAGACTCCAGCTGTAATATGCAGTAGCCAGGATCTGTTTCACTAGCATCAAGAATTGGGCAAATGAAACACAGAGCAAGAGGAAAAAATGGCTGGGGAGGAGGGAGGAATGTGAAAATGGGCAGAAATTAAGAACAAAGTAAATGGGTGAGATAGTCAATTAAAATGCAATTAAGATGCTTTTAAGTTATTTCTGTGTTGTTACACTCATCACTTGCAGAATAATACGAAGGGTTGGAAAGATTTTTGCAGGAATTATAGACAGAAAGTAAGTTCATGATGTGGCTGCAGAGTCATCTGTCTGACAACATTTCCCAAATACATGACCTAGAGCATCTAGAAGGACAGGGGCAGGAGGGACTATACAAACACCACCAGCTACCAGAAGCTCATCATCCACCTTTGAAAATATATCTCCATTCTTTCATTGTTGCTGTGGCAAAGTATTTCCGATGAAGGGTCTAGGCCCGAAACGTCAGCTTTTGTGCTCCTGAGATGCTGCTTGGCCTGCTGTGTTCATCCAGCCCCACACTTTGTTATCAAAGTATTAATAGTTGTATATATCAGCACTGTTAGTGTACTTCACCATATCCATGGTTGAAGGCAGTGTCTTGACACTTTACAGCCATTTGGCATTAATGAGTTGAACTGTGAACCAACTCCCACTTCTTCCCATTCTTTTAGCTTTACTTGTTACATTCTGTTACCATGTCCTTTCTCCTCTTAACCACCACCACCCCACCCCCCCCACCCCAGTGGGACAGTCTGACCTTTCAAGTCTGGCAGCCAGGCACAGCATTGTTCTGCCATTCTCACATTCTGTTCACTTAATCTGAACTATCAACATCTTTTCTCCTCCAGCACTCTACACCCAATACCCCCCAAACTTACCCCACCCCAACTATAGTGTAAATGCTGCCATCTCCGCACTTCACTTCAGCACTGATGAGAATCATCTAGGCATGAAATGTTAGCTTGCTCTCTCTCCATGGATGCTGTCTGACCCGCTGTGATCTCCAACATTAGTTGTTTTCAGTCATGAGAAATACTTATTACACTTTCCCCTCCTGAGGCTCATGCAGAAAACTGAAGTCTGTTACCACACCTGTTCGTACCACACATAGGGCGTTATGCCTGGATGGAATTTGCAGGAGGCACTTGTATGAACTCCATTAATAATTTGATTGAGAGCGTAGTTATAATATGTTCCCTTTTATCTCTCTTTGTGACCTCAATTTATTGGCATTTATTAATGAAAATACATTTGCTTTTCCCATTTGCAAAGACATCTTAATAAGAAATCATAGAATAAAATATATTTAATCATATTTTATACTTATTGTGAATTAACTTTTATATTATGCAATATTGTTCCCTGTTGATGCTGCACTAAGCTCAAATACTGAGTTTCCCACTTAGAATAGCAGGAAGAGAATGTAGACAAGCATTACTGTTAAGATGCTGATAACATGACACATGGCACTGTTGGCACTTTGACAACAATCATTGAGCAGCGCTGATTGACTGTAGCTTGCAATAAACTTGTTCACTTGCAGAAATTTCACAGACAGAAACAATAACAGCTACAAGCCAGAACAACAGGTATTACCCAGTTCTGTATATCAGAAATGCTAAAGGTAATGAGATGTCATCGTGAGAACATTGACAATTCACCAGATTTTGCTAAGTGTTACGAAATGATTCTTGGCAAGCTTCATCATATGGTGTCACTGTATTGTGAAGGGGATTTTTTTAGTTCATTGATTGATTTTATTGTCATAAAATACAGTGAAAAGCTTTGTTTATGAGCAGTACAGGCATATCACAGCAATCAAAGGATGTACAGACATAAAAGATCTAGAGACACACAGGTTACATTGCAGGTTACATTATTTGAGGCTAGAGTCCATTCAACAGTCTGATAATGGCCAGAAAGAAGCTGTTCCTGAACCTGATCATGCCTGTGTTTTTAGGCTTCAGTATTTTCTATCTGATGGAACAGGTTGTAGGAGGTCATTACTAGGGTGCGGTTGGTCTTTGATGAGGTTGACAACCTTTTCGCTGCAGCGGGCCTTGTAAATAGAGTCCATGAATGGACAGTTGGCTTCTGCGATAGTTTGGGTGTGCACACCACCTTCTGTAGTTTCTCACAATCCTGGGCAGTTTCCATGCCAGGCCATTATGCACCCAGATAGTATGTTTATGTCACCACCCCTCAGCTTATCTCCCTCAGTCCATTTACATCCCCCAGAACCCTGACACCATAGCAAGTTGTCCCCATAGCCGCCCCATCCTGGGACACAATTACACCAAGGGACCCAACAATACTTGCTGGCATCCTGACCCCCTGAAGACATCCCCCCAACCCCCAACCCCTTCAATCCCAGGACTCAACACCCCTGCCTTGCTCTGCAGCTAGACCCTCCTCTCCAAGCACAACTGGAACCGACTCCCCATCTAACTTGATCCTGGCTCCTCATTGGCCCCCTTCCCACCACCACAGGACACAACCTGAAACTCCCAGTTGGACCTAATACCTGCCTTCACCCCATTGGATCTGACCTGACTCCTCCTGCCCCTACTACTGCGAGACACAGAGTCCCAGACCTGACACCCACCCTCACTGCACCAAACTCTCTTCTCTACCACCCCCACATCTGACTTGTCCCACCCAGCCACCCACCTCAATCTACTTTAAACATTGCGTTTTTCCACCTTGTACACTGGCATCCTACACATCTGACACCCTACCCAGCTATTACCCGACTGGCCTGGTACCCAGTCTCCTATTCATCTGGCATCCCATGATGAGAACCCTAGCCATGTGGCAGGTGTCAGGCTTTTCAGCTGGCAAACTACTTACCCGGCACTCTACACATGTAGCACCCTACCCTCCCAGTAGCCTAACATCACACTTACTTATCTTCTTACACTTTAACAGCTGCTATCAAAATGGCTGAAAGCATCTTTGCATTTCAGAAGGTGGCAGCTGTATGCTGTGTAAAGTGAGCATGGTGCTTTCCTCTCACAGATCTACTCTTTGAAAGAGCTGTCAGAATAGAAGTATGTTCCCACATTTCTGAGGGAACCTAGAGCGGAATGCTCCATCAGAAATGTGGAGTTCCCTACTTTCGTAAAAATCAGGGCAAGATCCAGCCCTCAGTCAGTCATTGGATGGTATCGCACTTCACACCAGATTTAAATGATTTACAGATTTGCCTTAGGCTGGGAGACAGGAGAACTGATAAAAAACAGGCTTTGAAATGTGTTGGAAGTGGAGCCTAATCAGAGTGACACGTTGTCAGCAACAAGAACGTCAGCAGCAGGATTGGCTTGTAGGGAACAAGTTGTGGCAATTAGTGCCCAATTAAAGGCCACTTCCTGCCCCTATCAGATTTCTACCATTTCAAGAGGGGTCACTGCCAAGTGGGAAGTCTGCCAGGTACACTGAGCAAATTTCTGGCAGGAGGATCTCCTCTATGCCACTCCAAGGCTCACGGAGAGTATCCTAACAACCACAGGTATATATCACTGTAGCTACCCCACTAGATGGCGAAGGACTCAATCAGAAACAAACCTCCCATCCCAAACCCTGGCGACCTTGACTGGCGCAGGCTTGGAGGGCCGAAGGGCCTGTTCCTGTGCTGTAGGTTTCGTTGTTTCTTTGTTTCTTTGACTGCAGCATGCCTGGGGTGTCAAATTTAAACATCTCTTCAAGGTTCCTCAGGATTGTCTCAGCTTCTCCTGTGTCCTGAAGCTTCAACAGCAGTTACTGTCAGCGATGGTGTAGCTGTCGGTGTGCCGCCCCTCTAATGTGGCTGACAACCCTTTGAATTGGGTCAAAGTCCTCCAAAAAAGTGGCACTCCCATCAGCAGGCTCTTAATTGGCTACTGAATGTGAAACGTTGCCTTAGCAAATTAAAGATAATGATGCGTTGATAATGTCATTGAACTCAGTCTAAGGACTGAGCTTGATACTCTGGGGACGCGTATTTAAAACCTACTATGGTGACTTGTGAAATTCAATTTAAAAATCTGAGATATCAAGCTAGGCTTTGTAATGATAGGAGTATCAATGGTCATCAAACAATTGCTGTCTTAATGTACTGTTACCTTTCTGCATGGGGTCATGTCTGAGTGACGAGGCTTCTCACCTTACGGTAAAATTCATGCCCAGATTTCTGGATGAATTCCTGTATTCCACTGGCTGTAACATACAGTAGTTCATCTGACATGTAAATGTACCTGACTTACCAGGGCTATGACTGTGGCTTTAGATTTAATCATGTGGTGTTCCATTGCAGTGGTCATTAGTGGCACTTTCTAATGAAGCGACCTTCACATCTTTTGTGGAACCTGACCATTCATTCTACGTGCCAATGATAAAACATTTAGATTTTGCTTCGATACTGAGTACATCTGCACTTTCAAGAAATAATGCAGTCTGTTATATGTTGCAATTGTTTGCTTTTACATTCCTGGTTCAATTGTAAATCACACCTAGTTTCATTGCCTAGATTTGTAAATCCGGTATATTAGCGTGGTTCCAGGATTGGCTAACTAATAAAAGACAAACAGTTGAGATAAAGGTGCTATTTTCAGGATAGCAACCTGTAAGTAGTGGAGCACCTCAGCGATTGGTGATGGGCTCACAATTACTTACAAAATACATTAATGATGTGCGTGTGCTATAGCCAAATTTGTGGATGACATAAATACAGGCAGGAAGGTAAATGGAGTGGATTACACACAGTCTACAGGTGGATATAGACAGGCTAACTCTGTAGACAAAAACCTGCCAGATGTAATATAGTATGGGAAATGTGAAGTTATGCACTTTTGCAGGAAGATTAGAAAAGTTGGATGTTATTTAAATGGCGTAAGACGGCAGAAAGCTTAAAAAACCATGGTATTTTGGAGTCTTCATCCATGAATCACAAAAAAACTAGTACCCAAGTCCAACAGGTAATAGGAAAGCCAAATGGAATGCTGGCCTTTATGTCAAAAAGAATGGAGTATAAAAGTAGGGAGGTATTGCTGAAAGTAATCAGGCATTAATTAGGGCCTACCGAGAGTACTAAGAAGAATTTTGAGCCTCTTACCTAAGGAAAGGTACTCTGGCAATGGAGGCAGTACGGAGAAGATTCAGTTGGCTGATACCAGGTATAGAGTGATTGACATATATGGAGAGTTCGAGTAAGTTCGGCCTATATTCATTAGAATTTAGAAGAATGAGAGGCAACCTTATTAAAACGTGTAAGATTCTTAAGGGACTTGTCAGGGTGGGTGCAGAAAGGTTTTTTTTTGTTGTGGCAGAGTATAGCACCAGAGGGCAAAAATGTCAGAATAATTTATTTGAGACTGAGATGAGGAAAAATTTCTTCATTAAGAGGTTAGTGAATCTGTGGATTTATTTGCTGGGAAGGGTTGTTGAGGCTGGGTTGTTAAATGTAGTCAAAGCTTAGGTAGACAGATTTTTGAATAGTAAAGGAACCAAGGGCTATAGAGGAAAAGCAGACAAATGGAGTTGAGGATCGTCACATCATCCATGATCTCATTGAATGGAGAATTGATGGACTAAATAGCCCTCTACCTCTCCTACATCTATGGCCTTTCCTGTGGTATTTCATGTAAATTTGACCCAGCAGGCAGTGGGCAAGAGGAGGCAAGAAGGGAAAGTTTTGTGTAAACTGATGGGCAATTTATGAGACATAATGATCAATGGTATAGTGTGGATAATGTTTAGAAAAGTTTCTCATCTCAGCTTAGTTTTAATGTTTAAAATGCCAAGGTTATTCTTTCTAACCATCATTGACTATAAATTCTCTGTATAAGACCATTGTGACTGTGTTCAGCATAGTTGTACTAAACAATCTAAAAAGGCTCAGGGGAATTATGCAACCTTGGATCACACTATTTGTTAGTGGGCAACACGGTGAATCATTATTAACAATTTATGAGTCATCAAATCTCATGGTTAACTTCTTATGTTGATAACCTTACTTGGACAAAGCTACGCAGCAGCTTCTACAATCTTCTCCAGTAACTGTGGCGAAGGTCTTCATAATGTCAACGAATTTTACATTTGCTGCACTATGAAATCACACTGATTGTCCTGTGTGTTGCACAAAATAAAACTTTGAGTAATGTGCTATAGTAATGTTAGATAATGTAATTCAAATTTGATGACTAGAAGGAAGAAACTATGGCAATTGCCACAATAAGATTGTTCTCCTTCTCAATAATGATGAATAATTAATAATAAGATTCTTAGACTCTTTTCTTACAAAATAGTTGGGAAACTTAGAATCATTGTAAAATCAAAGTTATCATATTTGGATATATTTGTTCTGTTACTTTTCATTTTAATCATAGTAAATCACAGAAACTGTGTCATCTCCATTTGTAATATGTTGAAGTCAGTGAAATTTTCTTTTCAGTGAAGTATTACAGCAACATCTGAAACATAACTGGGTTTTCTGTTGTATTTGTAAAGGGGAGAAGACCAAGAGTACAACATTCAAGTCATTCAAGAAGGTTTCGCCGTATTGCTCAATCTGCAATACAACTTCTGCCTCTCCATTCCAAACATCCAATCAGTGTCCACTACACTGAGATATTCCTTTGAACATAATCAATGCTGAAGAATAAACATGTTTCTTGAAGTAAAATCAATGTTGACATTCAGTAAAGTGCAATGCCATACTTGTAATATTTCAGGCAATTTTGCTTTGATTTGATTTAGTCCTGTGGTGAGTCATTTTAAAGGTTACTAAGCAGCAGTTAGTCAACTATTACGATGCGTGGATTATGCTGTTTTTCCTGGCACTACACATTTCACATTGTCAGACCAATTAGGTGACCATGTTTCAAGACAGGATGCATTTGCTTCATTTCAATTTAGTGGTAAGGTGGCGAGATTTTGTTTACTAAGTCACTTCTTGCCGTTCTCAGAATAACAATTCCCAGTTTTTTTGCCTAGCTTGCATTTTTTGGGGTGCAATTTTCACCTGCCAGGATCAGTGAGTTGAGAATTGGCTTTAGAAAGTGAACACGTTAAAATTTCAAAGCTGTCCCCAAGCCTTCTATTTTGGTTTTAGCAGAGGTGAGGCAGGCAACTAACCTGACTCAAAACATGTTTGTTATTAAATGGAAGGCTTTATGGAAGGTACATGGCTCCATTGTAACCAATATTTTACTTTGAAAGCATAGAAGCCATAATTCTCAGGTGTCAGGAATTACAACAGGCAAGATGAGGTAAGATTCATTGAGTAAATGCCTTTACTTCACAGCTTGTGGACCAGAAAGGGCAAGAATCATTCCCAAGGTCCAACAAGGTCAGCTGCATGCAGTTAAGAGACTGACTGAGCAAATGCCACCCGTGACATTTGAGCCTTCCACAATGTTTGATCCTGCTTCCTGGAATGTCCAAATCAAGCCCCAACCACAATGTTCACTGCACACAGAATCTCCACTGCTGCACCCCTGCTGATGTCCTGATCCACTTCCCCAGCATTGTCGGACTTACCTGACATCTATTCTCTGGCTGCCTTCCTGATCAACATGCAGCCATCCTGGTAGATAGCTGTCAGACAGGAACCTGATGAAGATGCCTGGTAATTATTTTGTGCAGGGCGTTAGGAAAAGCATTATTTATTCATTTCCACCTATATATAAATAAATTCCAAGTGGAGTAGGACAACATTTCTTCACCGGCAGTCCCACTGATGATATCACCTAACACGGTGACAAAACATCTGTACGAGAACCAGCCAGCTCAGTGAGCAAGTCCACAACCTCATCCATAACCCAAGCTACAAATCTTTACTAAAACTTTAAATTTCCATTTAGAGTCTGTCCCTCCACCCTGAATCTCTTCACAAACCATGAAAATATCAGACAGTAATTACCACTGATTTAGCTTCAAGCTCTCTGACGCAAGCTATAAAAATCAAACAGGACTGTTTGAATGGGCACTTCCATATTAAATGATAATGGACCAACTACAATACTCCCAAATTTGCTGATGGCACCAAACTACACAGGAATGTAACTTGTGAGGAGGATACAAGGAGGCTTACAGAGGACTTGGGCATACTAAGTCAATGGGCTAGATTGCAATGTCAGTGACTGAACCAATTCGCTTTGGTAGAAAAACAAAATATTTTTTAAATGGCCAGAGATTGGAAGGTGTGAGTGTCCTTGTCCATGAGTGACTAAAAGTTAGCATGAAAGTGCAACAAACAATTAAGAAGGAAAATTATATGTTGGCCTTCATCATGATGAATTTGAATATAGAATTCAAGATATCATGCTGCAATGGTATGTAGTATCAATGAGGTCTCACTTGGTGTACTGGATATAGTTTTGTCCCCCTCATCTAACGAGAAGTACATTTTCCATCGAGGGGCCCTGCAATGGAGGTGCATCAGATTAATCCTTGAGATCTCAGGATTGTCCTGAGTTTTCAATAATGAGAGTTGACTCCCTTGAAACTTACAGAATTATTACAGGACTAGACAGAGTTAATATAAGAAAATGATTCTTCTGCTGGAGAGTCCCAAATGAGGGAATTTATCTCAGGATAACAGTAGGCTACTTTAGACTGAGATGAGGAAGATTTTCTTCATTTAGAGAGTGTGGTGAAGTTTTGAAATTCTCGACCCCAAGGTTTGAGGAAACTCAAGTTGAGAGATTTCTGGAGACTAATAACATCAAAGAATGAATGCAGGAAGTTGACACTATGATAGTTGGTCAGCAATGATCCAACTGAGTTACTGTCCATGAGTAAAAAAGATTTCCACTACATCAATGTACACAACATCTGTGACTACACCAGCTGAACAATGATGGACTTCACATGTTTTCCAGGGAGCTGTAACAACTCCCATGTTCTTGAACACTTGCTGGCATCTGAATCCTTCAGCCATCCCTCGGCACATACAAAGATGGTCAGTCAGAAATGGATTCATAATTGCTAAAAGAAACATCTTTTTCCATCCTTTAAATTTACTTGTGCTGCTCAGTCTCATCTCATGTGGTACTTAAAGATAGTTTTAATCAGCTGTTCAGATGTGATGTGATATTTGTATATTGACCCAGATATACGATGAGCAATGATCACCTTTCATTGCCAGACAGTTACAATATGTGTACGCTTTTGTGCAGTAACCTACTATAGGGAGAGGCTGATACACATCTGTACTGAATGTATCAGGGCAAGAAACACCATGAATTCTCAACAGGTCAGCTTTGAAGAATCTGGACTGAGGTGAGCTGAGTCTAAGTCAAAAAATGGAAGTTAGAATACTTACACAGAATACAATGTGTGCAGAAAGTGAAATAAGGAGATAAAGACAAAGATATAATCAAAGGAAAGAAAAAAGACAAAAGGAAAAATTTAAAGCATGTAAAGCATAATTTCTTCTAAAAGTGTCTAACTACAACTAGTGACATTCCACATTACTAAAGGTTCAACTTCAGAGGTTGCCTGGCAACAAATAAACTTAATATGTTGTTGAAAACAGTTGAGCTACAAAGTTGTGACATTATCTGGTATGTTTCTCGGATTTCTGGTGGCTAACTCTATGCCCTTCAAGTGTTTACCTGCAGAAACTCGCATTGAGGTATTGATGCAGAAAGAGCTTTGGAGAAGCTGGGCAAATTAGACAGTGTTTAATCTTGCATTGCCAGTCACGGAAAACAGCTGCCCAATTTACTCCATAACACATGAGTGTTGATGGCCTCCCTATTCTTTTTATCGTGACCACGAGGATGAAACTTCTAGCAATGTCAAAAAAGGGTCACTGACACACTTCCTGGGCACCCTTGAGGTTCAAGTCTCCACTCCATCTGCTCTTTCCAAAATTTGAAGGTTACTTCATGCATGGACTGCTATTTAATATATACAATGGGATCTCATACCCTGGCTGAAGAGCAGTTCACGATCACACTGCCTCCTCTGGAGAAAGCTTGCTGTACTAAAATGCCTTAAGTTGTCACTGGTAGCCTTTCCATAAGACCACCAGAAGATATAGGAACAGTATTAGGTCATTCAGCCCATCAAGTCTGCTGTGCCATTCGAACATGGCTGATATGTTTCTCAACTCCATCCTCTTGCTTTCTTCCTGTAGCCCTTGATCCCCTTAGCATTAGCACACCTATCTGTCTCTGCCTTAAAGACACTCAATGACTTGTCCTCCACAGCCATCTGAGTTCCACAGATTCACCACCCTCTGGCAGAAGCAATTCTTCCTTATCTCAGTTTAAAAGGGTCATCTCTTCATCTAATGATTGGATGTATGCAATTGGGTCCTTCCAGTGGTAGTGAGCCATTACGTCTATCGGAAAACGGCGGTGAGGGGCAACCTTTGGCAAAATGTCCTTTTCCCTCACAACTCAAACACCATGGCAGATTCTGGCACTTTCACTAAGGGTTGGAAAAGGTGAGTTACCGTCGCCTCGACTAGAACCACGCTCTTCATTTCCCCAGACAAGTGGCACTCTCTGAAGCCCCTGAGTTTTAATAAGGTCCATTTTCCCTGTTTTTTTTTCTCTCTGTTATCCTGGGTTTCCCTTTCCCATGACAGAGCCTACAGCCTAAGGACCCACACTTCTGAATATGTATTACCCTCAGGTTCAAAGATTTCACAGTCTTTCCTAGATGCCTCGATAGAATGTTCTATTAGGGTTTGCAACCAAACACTCCACTGTCTACCATCAGAGATTGTTTCTTTGCTGGGTCCCAAAAACAGTTATGAACTGTTTCCAGAGACAGGAAGCAAACACTTTCAGGTGTTCCCCTTTCCTTTCTCTACATTTATTCAATTTGTCTATGGGGTCCTCCAGTCTATTGTTGTCAGTATTACCTTCCCCATAACCCTGTATCTGACAGCAAACCACCACAGCCCCCTCCCAACACCCCCTCCCCCCCCATTCTCCCACTCCCACCAATGCTCTGTGAATCAGAAAAGACATCTCATATTGGTCACTTAAACAGGCAGGCAAAAGCTTCAGCTCCTCCATTCAGAGACCGTGGAACCTTCTATGATGGTGACTGGCAGCAAACAGCTCATGCGGGTCATCACCTGATGGGAAGGTCTCTAGTAATAACCAGTGATGTGTTATGGAATGAGGGGTATTGTACTGCACGCTCGCATCATGCAATCCTGTTCGGACTGTCCGAAGGTTTATCGAAGGAAGCTGCTTTAGAGCTTCAGCTTGTCTCTTAGTGCCAAAGGGATGCACTGCAGTCTATAGGGAATGCTCTCTTTGACTTCCTGTCCCCGAGGCATTGAAGATTAGGTGCATCGGGTACGTTGGACGGGGATGGTGACTTCAAAATATAACTGGTTGGTATCGGAGGAAGGAGAAAACTTTTACCCGAGTATGGTGGAGAGGCTCTAAGGTCAAAATTATGATCATATTTCCTGCCCTGATCTGAACAGAACTTTATGTAAGGGGGAAGGGGAGAGTAAATCAACCACCAGTGTGGAACAAAGCACCAGGTAAACATTTTTAGGGGTAGATTTAATTGCACAGAAAGATATGAAAGAAATGACAGGAAAGGAGAAATCAGGAGAGGTTATTAAAGTCTCCAGCACAGGCAAAAATAAGACAGAGCGTTTCGAAAGGGTTAGGAATCAAACTTCAAGCACACACGATAAACGAGTGGCAATGAGAAGAGGGAGCATTAAAACGGGACTGGAGGAATTATATCTGAATGCAAGCATTATAAGAAAGAAGGTAAATGAGCTTGTGGTGCAGTTCACAATTAGCAGATATGGTGTGGTGGGCATCACAGAGACATGGCTGCTAGGGAATCAGGATTGGGAGCTGAATATCCAAGCATATATGTCTTATCAAAAAGATCGGTAGATGGGCAGAGGGGTTGCAGTTGCCTTATTAGTAAGAAATGAAATTAAATCAATAGTAAGAAACAAAGTAGGGTCAGATGGTGTAGAATCTGTGTAGGTAGAGTTGAGCAACTGCAGAAGAAATAAAATGCCACAGCTGAAATAATATATAGGCCTCCAAACAGTAGTCAGGAGCTTAGGTGCAAGATACACCAGGAGATAGAAAAAGGTGTGTAAGAGAAGAACGTCACAGTGATCATGGGGAATTTCAATACGCAGGCAGACTGGGAAAATCAGGTTGGTAGAGGATTGCAAGAAACGGAATTTGTGGAGTGTCTGTGAGATGGCTTTTTGGAGCAGCTTGTGGGAGAGCCCAGTACGGAACAGGCAATTCTGGATTTAGCATTGTGCATGAGGCAGACTTGATAAGGGAGCTTAAGATGAAGGAACCCTTAGGACGCAGTGATCATAATATGATTGAATTTACTCTGCTGTTTGAGAGGGGGAAGATGTTAATGTTATTACAGCTGAATAACAGCAACTAGAGAGACATGAAGGAGGATTTTGACAGTATTGACTGGGTGAGGGGCCTAGCAGGAAAGACAGTGGAACAGAAATGGCAGGAGTTTCTGGGGATAATTCTGGAGACACAGCAAAAATTCATCCCTAGGTAAAAGATGCATGGTAAAGGGAGTCTGAGGCAACCATGGCTGACTAGAAGAGTCAGGGGTAGCATAAAAGCAAAAGAGAAAGCAAATAATGTGGTGAAGGGCAGTGGGAAACCAGAGGACTGGGAAGCTTACAAAGACCAATAGAGGACAACAAAAATAAAAGGAGGGATAAGATTAAATATGAGGATAAGCTAGTGAGTAATATAAAGGAAGACTATAAAAGTTTATTTAGATATTAAAAGGCAAAAGAGAGGCAAAGGTGGACATTGGACATTGGAAAATGATGCTGGAGAGGCAGTATTGGGGCAACAAGGAAATGGCTGAGGAACTGAATAATTACTTTACAACAGTCTTCACAGTGGAAGGCATAAATAATATCCCCAAAATTCAAGAGATTCAGATGGCAGAGCTGAATATGGCGTCCATCAGCAAGAAGGTGATGCTAGAAAAACTGAATGCCCTGAAGGTAGATAAGTCACCAGGCCCAGATGGACTGCACCCCAGCGTTCCAAAGGAAAAAGCTGAAGAGATATGGAGGCATTGGTGCTGATCTTTCGGGAATCATTAGAGTTAGGAAGAGTCCCAGAGGACTGGAAAATTGCTAACATGACACCCCTGTTTAAAAAAGGGAGTATGGCAAAAGTCTGAAAATTACAGGCCTATTAGCCTAACCTTAGCTGTGGGTAAGATTTTAGACTCCATTGTGAGGGATAAGATTTCTGAATATTTGGAAGTGCATGATAAATAGGCAAAGCCAGCATGGCTTCATCAAGGGGAGGTCATGTCTGACAAATCTGTTAGAATTCTTTGGGGAAATAATGAGCAGGTTAGACCAAGGAGAGCCAATGGATGTTATCTACCTGGGCTTCAAGAAGGCCTTTGGGAAGGTGTCACACAGGAGGCTGCTGAGTAAGGTAAGGGTCCATGGTGTTAGAGACAAGCTGCAAGCATGGATAAAAGATTGGCTGTCTGACAAAAAGTAGAGATTGAGGGTAAAAGGGTCCTTCTCAGGATGGCAGCCGATGACAAGTGGTGTTCTACAAGGGTCAGTGTTGGGACCACAACATTTCAGTTTATACATTAATGATCTAGATGAAGAAACTGAAGGCTAAGTTTGCAGATGATACAAAGATAGGTAGAGGAACAGGTAGTATTGAGGAGGTGGGGAGGCTGCAGAAGGACTTGGGCAGGTTAGGAAAGTGGGCAAAGAAGTGGCAGCTGCAGTACAATGTGGGAAAATGTGAGGTCATGCGCTTTGGTAAGAAGAACAAAAGCATGGACTATTTTCTAATCGGGGAAAAAATTCAGAAGTCTGAGTGCAAAGAGATTTGTGAGTTCTGGCCCAGGATTCTCTCACGGTAAACTTGCAGGTCAAGTCAGTATTTGGAAGGCAAATGCAACTTTGGCATTTATTTTGAGAGGAGTTGAATATATAGGCAGGAATGTGCTTCTGAGGCTTTATAAGGCCTTGGTCAGGCCACATTTGAAGTATTGTGTGTAGCTTTGGGCCTTGTATCTCGGGAAAGATTTTCCTGCCCTGGAACAGGTTCTGAGGATGTTCATGATAAATGTCCCAGGAATGAAAAGTTTAACATATGAGGAAAGTTTGAGGGCCTATACACGATGGAGTTTAGAAGGATGAGGGGTGATCTAATTGAAACTT
Organism: Stegostoma tigrinum; assembly: GCF_030684315.1. Taxonomy (NCBI): domain Eukaryota; kingdom Metazoa; phylum Chordata; class Chondrichthyes; order Orectolobiformes; family Stegostomatidae; genus Stegostoma; species Stegostoma tigrinum. The sequence continues at coordinate 48,541,585 of NC_081363.1, forward strand.
ACAGAATACTGAATGGTCTGGATTTAGTGGTTGTTGGGAAGATGTTTCCATTGGTAGAAGAGACTGTACCTGAGGGTAAAGCCTTATAGCAAAGGGAAGACCTTTTAGAACGGAGATAAGGAGAAACTCCTTCAGCCAGAGAGTGGTGAATCTATGGAATTCACTGCCACGGAGGCCAGGTCATTGAGTACATTTAAGATGGAGATAGATAGGCTCTTAATTGTCAAGGGGATCAAGTGTTATGGGGAGAAAGTGAGAGAATGGGGTTGAGAATCTTATTAGTCATGATTGAATGGCAGAGTAGACTTGGTGGGCTGAATGGCCGAATTTCTGCTCCTATGTCTTGTGGTCTATGGCATTATCTTCAACTGACCTCCAGCCAGGATTGTCTCTTTCATCCCTAATTTCTGTACCCGAAGCATAGGGAAACCCTTTCTGGCTGGAGGGCTGTGACTTCAAGGCATCAAATTCTTGTCGATATTGAGAATGATCAGCAATGTGCTTAATGCAGGATTTTAGGTGCTGCCTGAAATCTTGAGATTTGCTTTTAAGCTAGTGAGTCTTAACTTCTGACTCCTGAACCTTCCTCAGTGCCTTTTCGGCATTTCTTTTTGCTGTTTCAAATTGAGAGGTAAACTGTCTTCCCCTGATTGACAATCTCTAGGGATTTAAGCTTTCCCTTTCCTTTTGTGTTTTTCATTTGAAAAACTGCACTTTCCTGTCTGCAACCTCTAAGGCATCAGGTTTCTGTTTTGGCCCTATGTTTTCTAACTTTAATTCACTTATGTCAGAATTTCTCTGCTTTAACACGTGCGTCATACACCAAGTCTCCGCTGAAAGATAACAAATTCCCATCAGCCTATCCTCTTTGTGTGCCCGCTATCCCAAGAATTTCTCAACATACTGTAACAAACAGTTGGTATACTGGCACTCATAACATCACAAGCTTCACAAGAAGGAAAGGGACATTCTTGGTTAATTTCACTGTCCTCCGCTATTAACAGAATAAATTGCATGAAATGGTGTCCTATTTATAGTTACTTTCAGTTGCTTGTTGCACTACCAAGAGATACCACAAACTTTTAAAGTGTACGTCTTAAATTGAAAATGAATTTGAATAACACTTCGCTAATCTGTGCACTTGTATATATAGCACTTGCTGCAAATCCAATTAATTCAGTTATCAAAATAGTGAACCACAGGATAACTGAAGAAAACATAATCAGCCTGTTAGTGAGAGCACTTGCTCAGAGCAGCCATCTTTGAACTTACTAGTCTGTTCCAGCAATTCAGTATGTTTAAAATTGGTTTGATAAACAAATTGAGCAAATATCTTTCTGCTTGAATCTGGATTTGATATTTAAGTATGACCCATAGATTCATTCAGCTGTACTACATATAAATAGACCCTTCAGTCCATCGAGTCTGTGCTCACTAGATATCCAAAATTAATCTAGTCCCATTTGCCAGCATTTGATCCATATCTCTCTAAACCCTTCCTATTCATGTACCCAGCCACATGCCTTTTAAATGGTGTAATTTACAAGCCTCCACCACTTCCTCGAGCAGCTCATTCCATCCATTCACCACGCTCTGCGTGAAAAGTTGCCTCTCAGGTCTTTTTTATATCTTGTCCCTCTCACCTTAAACCTATGTCCTCTAGTTTTGGACTTCCCTAACCTGGGAAAAAGACCTTGGCTTTTCACCTTACTAATACCCCTCTATAAGGTCACCCCTCAACCTCCTATGCTTCAGGGAAAATAGCCCCAGCCTATTCAGCCCCTCCCAATAGCTCAAACCTTCAAACCCCAGCAAATTCCTTGTAAAACCTTTCTGCATTTTTTCAAGTTTAACAATACATTTCATAAAGCATTGACGCAGTATTCCAAAAATGGCCTAACCAATGTCCTGTGTAGCCATAGATAATGGGAACTGCAGATGCTGGAGAATCCAAGATAATAAAGTGTGAAACTGGATGAACACAGTAGGCCAAGCAGCATCTCAGGAGCACAAAAGCTGACGTTTCGGGCCTAGACCCTTCATCAGAGCTCTCTGATGAAGGGTCTAGGCCCGAAACGTCAGCTTTTGTGCCCCTGAGATGCTGCTTGGCCTGCTGTGTTCATCCAGCCTCACATTTTATTATCCTGTGTAGCCATAATGTGATATCCTAACTCTTATACTCAATACACTGACTGATAAAGGCAAATGTACCAAACGCCTTCTTCACTACTAAGTTTACCTGTGACTCCACTTTCAAGGAACTATGAAACTGCACCCCAAACTCTCTTTGTTCGTTAACACTCCCTGGGACTATGCCATTAAATGTGTAATTCCTGCCCTGATTTGACTTATCAAAATGTAACAGCTCACAGATATCTAAATTAAATTCCATCTGCCACTCCTCAGCCCTTTGGCCCGTCTAATCAAGATCCTGTCGTACTCTGAGATGACCTCTTCGTAGTCCACTACAGCACCAATTTTGGTGTCATCTACAAACTTACTAACCATACCTCCTATATTCACATTCAAATAACTTATATAAATGACAAAAAGCAGTGGACCCAGCACCGATCCTTGTGGCACAGCACTGGTCACAGGCCTCCAGTTCAAAAAACTACCCTCCACCACTACCCTCTGACTCCTACTTTCGAGTCAATTTTGTTATCACTCCCTAATCAGTCCTATGGGAATTCTATATTCATGTCGTTAGGAAGTAGTCAATGCATTATTTTGGATGTACTTGTATTTCTGATGTACTTTTGTATTTACCCATGGTATACAGTTGCATGACAAAATATGGTACAAGTGTAGATAGCAACCTATTTCCACCTCTAATTCATGTAAACTAGAATGCTATGTTATTATCTCTTTTTTTTCCTTTATTCATTCACAGGACAGAGATGTTGCTGCCTAGGCCAGCATTTATTGCCCATCTCTAATTTCCCAGAGGGCAGTTAAGAGTCAACCATGTTGCTGTGGGTCTATAGTCACATGTAGGCCAGACCAGGTAAGGATGGCAGTTTCCTTCCCTAAAGGACATTAGTGAGCCAGGTAGGTTTTTCCCAACAATTGACAATTCAATTGGTCATCACTTGACTCTTAATTCTGGATGTTTATTGAATTCAAATTCCACCATGGCAAGATTCGAACCCAGGTCCCCAGAATGCTATCTGGACCTCTGGTTTAACAGTCCAGTGATAATACCACTAGGCCATTGCCTCCCCCAATGAATTAATAACTTCACTATACTACAGCAAATTTTGAACTGCAGGAGCTGCAGTTTATATTGGCAAATATATCTTTATTTTCACAAAGATGCTTCAAACTGTTCACAGTATGTCTGAGTTATGCTGTTCTCAGCATTGTCTATTGATTGATTAATTACGTGAGGAGGCTGCGGTGTGCAATATGACAGTGGACAGTGTATAATGATCAAGAGGCATTGTGTGACCAGAATATTTCATTATATAAGCTGTAGTTGGCTAATGATAGTTTTATTGAAATTGAAGGATGAGCTTCACAATTACTTTTAGATAAGCTCTTTCTTTCTATTTTTTGGAATACTTAGCATAGTCACTGTCAGCACACAAAAAATGTGTACTTTCCACAGTCCCAACAGCAGCATTTAAAAATTATTAAATTATTTTTTAAAAAAAAAGTAAATTCATTTGTTGTTTGTTCGGACAAAAATTGGGAAGTTTGCAACAGTGAAAGCTTGATATACAAGCCTTGCTGTGATTTCATGTACTTTGGAATGAAACAATTTCTGATTAGTCATAATAATATGGCTGAAACAATTTCATATACAACATTATTACGCTTGCTCTTTGCAAATCTGCCAAATTTTAGGTCAGCTCATAATCAACCTATTCATGTTCAAACAGGCAATTGGCGTCCTGACTGCAAACAGTAGGTCAACAACATATTAGACACCATGCATGCAATGAATCCCTGTTTTCCAATTGTCTTGGTTATTCTAACCATTGGACAAAGAACTATAACATGGGCATTGTTGCTCTGAGTGAGATATGAGAGTAAATTCAGCTTGAAGAATAAAGTGAAGATTACTTCTACTTCTGGAAGGCTAAACCTGAGGAAGAATTAAAACCCCACTGAATTCATTTTACATTAAAAAACAGGCTAGTTGACTGTCTCAGCAAGATCACCTATGGGAATTGCAAATGTCTCATAACCCCCACTCTCATCCAGACACTGTACACCATAGCCATCAGTCCGTACGCTCCAATCCTAGAAGCTAAAGGTAAGGCCAAAAAGGAATTCTACTTTACCCTTGATCATTCATTGTCCTGTGCCTCAAAAGGAGACAGGCTGACTGTCCTTGGTAATTTCAATACTAGAGATGAAAGGGTCACAGATCTCTGAAAAGGCATGATTGACAAGGAATGTGTAGGGAGTACAAATAGAGTTCTACTCTTGACAAAATGGTCAGGGCATGGCCTGGTCAAAACAAACATCCTATTTTTTTCAGACAAACAAATGCAAGACCTCATGGCAACACATTTGTTCTGCACACTGGCACCTATTTAATTGTATCATGGTCTGAGTGAGGGGCCACTAGGTTGCTCACATCACCTTGACAAAGCCAGGAGCCAATGACTGCTGCTCTGACCATCACTTAATCCAGTCTACCATCTCCGTTAGCCTCGCCCAAAAATCAACAGCAGCAACAGAAGCAATGCCACAGGAAGATCAATGACAATGGACTCAATGAAAGACCTGCTCATATTCAACCTGAAAATACTCAGGAAAGAATCCACAGAATGTCAACAGTGCATGGTTTGCCTTTAAATCCATTATAAACAGTGCTTTCATGACAACTTTGTGCTTCACTACTAGGAGACATCAAATGGGCTTGACAGGAATGCCCAGGAAATCTAAGAAAGTGTGCAAGTGGAATCTGAACGGGAAATGTTACAAAAAATAAAAGGAAAAGGAACAGGCAAATAAACGCTTTGATCCGACAAAAAAAAATTATTTAAAGAACAGATGGTGGATGGAAAAGTCCAAGAAATCCAGCAACTTTCAAACAACCATGACATGCATGGATTCTTTAGTGCAATCAAGATTGTCCATGTTCCGAGCACCCAAAGGTCCAACTGAAAGCTATGAAAAGAGAACTATTCATCCAGGACAGAGAGCAGTGAGTGTTCATTGTAAGGAAAATGTTAAGGAACTCCTCAACTGAGACTCAGTCCTTGATGTGAAATACCATTGATCACATCTCTCAGCCTGTTACCAAACACCTTCTCAGCACAACACCTGCACCATATGAGGTTGACAAGTCTGCCTGACAGCTGAGAACTCATTGGTACAGATGAAATCTCCACTAACTTGCTGAAATTTGGCAGAGAAAAACTTTTGGCTTGAATGTATAACCTCATCTCCCTCACTGAGAGCGTGCCAATGGATTTCTATGATGCCATAATTGTGACTATTTTCAAGAAAGGAGGAAAGACTGATGGAACTAACTACAGAACATCTCCTTACTAGTCACCACAGAGAAATTTTTTTAAAAATTCTCCTCAATCACCTCCTCTCAATGACTGATGAGCACTGAATGGAGTCAGTGGAGGATTCCATCCATCGAGAAGCACTTTGACAGGATCTATGTGATCTTCACAGCTAGACAAGTCCAAGCAAAGTGAAAGTAGCAGCGGAAATCTTTATTCATGGCCTTTTTTGACCTCACAACGGTCATCAGCTCTGTGAACTGAGAGTTCTTTTGGAACATCCTCCTCAAATAAGGCTACTCACAGGAAATCATTACCTTCCTCTGCCTGTTGCATGACATACAACCTGTAATGGCGTCCAGTGCATCCATCACAGACCCAGGACAAGTGGAAACTGAGATCAAGCAAGGCTGTGTTGTCACACCAATGCCCTTCGGCACTTTTCTCACCACAATAGCCCACCCCATATCCACAAAGCTTTCCAGTGGGATGGTACTTCTCTGTTGAATGAGTAGGAACTATTCAGTCAATATGGCCTCCAGTCTTGAACCAAGGCCATCCCAATATTTGACATTGAGCTGAATGTAGATGACATTGCACATGTGCTCATTCAGAGACTTGAAGTTGAATCTTACCAGAAATTGGTTAAGTGTCATTTGCTGCAGTATGACAAAGGGCTTCTCTCTGCACGCTTTAGCAAGTGTTCTTGCACAATCTTCCCAAACTTGCGTCATTACCTATGCCTCATGCCACTATTGTGCCCACCCATCATATTCTCCCACTCACCAAGGAGGAGATACTGGCTATTGCCAGGACCTCCCAGGGTTCCTGCCACCAGTATCATCTTTAAAGACCAGTCATGCACCTGATCAAGTGTAAACAGTCTACAATTTGCTGCATTGTTCATTTGGGTTGCCCTGGATGTGTTGGGCTCAGGATGACTGGCACCTTGCTTTGCCAATGGAGACCTGCTGGACTGGGGGGCGTCCTAGGGGTAGCTGCTCATGGAGCACGCCCCAGGTTTGTTGGTGTCTTATGCAAGCCCAATCAGCAAATTTTGAGTTGGTGTTTCCAGGTAACTGTTCTGAATTTCATGTAAGGACTTGTCACAATCGAGTTTCAATGCAGTGCGTGGGAGAATGGGAAACAGCATATTAGTGAGGCAAGATGATGAGGTTGTTGGCTTGCTTGCTGAGCTGGCTGGTTATTGTACAGATGTTTCATCACCATGCTAGGAAACATCATCAGTGCAGCCTCCAATGAAGCAATGTTGTTCTACTCCACTTGGTATATATATGATCCAGCCTGTCAAGTTGGATTGTGGCATTTCTGGTTCTTTTCTGTATGCGTTGATATATGGTGTCTAATTCCACACGTTTGTTGATTCTATTACGGGTTGAAAACCAGGTCTCCAGGAATTCCCATCCTTGTCTGTGGTTAGCTTGAGCTAGGACAGTAACGTTGTCCCAGTTAAAATGATGGCCTTCATTGTCCGAATGCACTGTATTGAGGGAAGTTTTGTCATGTTGTTTTGTGGCTAGCTGGTGTTTGAGTATCCTGATGGCTAGTCTCCCCTCCTGTCTGGCCAAAATAATGCTTGTTGCAGTCATTGCAAGTTATTTTGTAAACTTATGTTGGTCCTTCATGTCATGGGTTTGGGGCCTTTGGTCCTTGTGAATGTTTGTTGTAGTGTGTCTATGGGTTTGTGTTGCCATGATTCGTAGGAATGGTCATAGGAGTCTCGTTGTCAGTTCTGATATGTTTTTGATATTTAATGGGGACAACAAGACCATCCTAGCTCAAGCAAACCACAGACACACATGAGAATTCCTAGAGAGCTGGTTTTCTGGTTAGCACTGCTGTCTCACAGCGGCAGGAACCTTGGTTCATTTCCACCCTCAGGGGACTGTGTGCAGTTTTCACATTCTCTCCGTGGCTGCATGTGTTTCCTCCGGGTGCTCCGGTTTCCTCTCATAGTCAAAAGATGTGCAGGCTAGATGGATTGGCCATGCTACATTGCCCATAGTGTTCGGGGATGTGCAGATTAGGTGGGTTTTAGGGGCACGGTTCTGGGTGGGATGCTGTGAGGGTCATTGTGTACTTGTTGGGCCAAAGGGTCTGTTTCACACCGTAGAGCTTCTATGAACATCGCTTCGTTGAAAGCCGCATTTAGCATGGTGACAAAACGTCTGTACAATAACCAGCCAGCTCAGCAAGCAAGTCAACAATCTCATCCACAATCTCAGCTGCAAATCTTCACAAGAACCTTCAATAGATGGGATGCTGTCATCATGAAGATGTTGTTATATTAACAGGCCTCTTGCTGCTCACTAGTGAGAATCTGGTCTCACCACTCAACACTTGTTTGGAAAATTGATCCTTTAGCTCTTGATGTTGGAGAGCTTCTCAATTGTCATTTCATGCAGTCTCCTAGCTTTCACACCAATGCCCATGTTTTTCAGATTCTGCCCCTGTCTATCTCTTTCAGAGATCTGGCACAGATTTGATGAAACTAACAGACATGTCTGGGTATATGATTGCAACCAACAATTATATTGTTGGTAACAGATGATAATGTTGATGGAACACAGTCCCTTCTGTTTTGAACATTTTCCTTTCTCTTTCTGAGCTGGAAGACCGAGTGCATTTTCTGCTTTCTTGTTGAGGTGGATCAACAGCGTTCTGTATTTTCTATTTCTCTGATTCTCTGTCATTTTTCCCTGAGGGCATCTGTAATTGCCATAACAATTCATTAATGCTTAATTCCTCTAATGCTTCTTCTAATTTTTGCCAGAAATGATCCATCATATCACACATCATATTTCCACTCCATTTTCTCATCTGTATTTTTTTCCTTCTCCCCTCTCTCTTTCATCCAACGATAGAAATACGCCTGCTTATCTTACGACGCTCAGATTTGAAGAAGGGTCACACATAAAATATTAATTGGCCTACTGTCTCCTCAAATCCAGACTGACCCTTTCAATGATTTAGCGTATTATTTTTGTCTCACAAGAAAATGTTATAACCCAAATATTGTAGTCACAATTAGAATCACAATGACCAACATGGATCAGAAAGAAAAGTTCCTGCTGATTTGAATATGAGCTTTGGGCCAAATTTCTGATGGAGGTTCATGCAGACATCTTTCGGTGCAGGAAATCTCAAAGGGAGCTATGAAGTGAATCAGTGCAGTAGCCACACCCACTTCTTATGGCAGAAGTTACATATTCTACAGGGTTAAGAGATAACAATGTGTAGAGCTGGATGAACACAGCAGGCCAAGCAGCATCAGACGATTGTTCATCTTTTCAACATTGGAATGAAGAAACATTTTCATTATTAATCATCCAGATATTTCTTCAATACATACGTTCCTGCTTCTGTTGATCAGGATTCAAATCAATGTCATAACAGAAAAAGATCCATGCTTAAACATAATTTTTTTTATCTGGGCATTGTGAATAAACTAGATCTAACAAAATGTTAAAATCAACAACTGCTTCGTCATGTGGTAGAAAACCACTTAGCTCTAAAAACTTCAAAATGATGTCTTTGTTCTTAAAAGTATGCTCTAAAAGGTTTTTTTTTAAAGCTCCAGAAAAACCATGCATCAGATGAAATACAAAAGCAAAGGCTGTAAATGTTCTGCAGGTCAGCATCTCCTCTGGAGAAAGGCAAGAGGTTGGGTTAACTTCAGGCATAACTATCCAACACAATGATTTCTTTTTCCCTTTTAAGAAAGTGTCACAGTGGGACTGCTGAATGGGCGCTGCTTTGTATTTTCTTTTGCTTTTTTCCTTAGCGTGACTCACAGTTCAATGCAAAACTTACTTAGATGCTAACCCCGATAATGCAGTTGCAGCAAAACAGATGCCAACAAAAGGGAATTTAAAAAAGGGACTAACGCCAACCTACTTCTCAACTGTTCAGCTTCTGATGAAGAGCTGTGTGGGAATTTAGGCTGTGAGGTGGAAACAAAGGGTGAGAATGGATCCAGAAATGTTAATTTTGTGGGCAGCATGGTGGTAAAAAGAGTATAATGTAGGAAGATGTCAAGTTATTCACCTTAGTTAAAAAGTATACAAGCAGAATATGAGAAAAATGTTAAAATTCAGAGGGAGCTAAGTGCACTTGTGCAAGGAACACAAAGTTAACAAGTAAGTACACACAGTAATCATGAATTTACATGGCTTATTGACCTTTTTTTATAAAAGGGACTGGATTACTAGAATGAGGAGGATTGGCTATAAATGTTCATGGCTTTGGTAAGCTCACACCCAGAGTAGTACATGCAGTTTCGGTCCCCATAACTATGGAAGGATATAATTGAAAGTGTTATAGTAAAGATTAATTAGTTTAGTTCTTCAAATGAAAATGTTGTCCTACGATGAGATGTTGATTGGATTTATAGTTTCTAGAGAATGGGAGGTAATCTTGTAGAAACATGCAAGATTTTGAAGTGTAGCCACCAATGGGATGCTTTCCTTCAGAGAGGAGCTTCGAACACAGGTCACAGTATGAGGACAAAGGGTGGTTTTTGCTGAAATAAGAAAACATTTCTTCAGTTTTACTTTTTCCATCGTTGAATGCATTTAAGACAGATGGTTTTGGTCTCACAGGAAATCAAGGGAAATGGGAAATGGAGAGGAAAATGGAGTTGAAGCTAAAGATCAGTTATGATCATATTGAATAGTGGGACAGGTTTCTTGGACAATTTGGTCTATTCCTGCTTTTATTTCCTTTGTTCCTGTCAGCACTTGACATAAAATTAGCAAAAAAATGATTGAATATTTCTATACAATTCTCGTAGGCAATTACGACCAACAGTTTTCATCACACTTCTTCCTACCCAAATTTACCTTGGTAGTAAAAAAGAACTTTCAGCTAATTGAAATCAATGAAGATATTATCTCACACAACACAACAGTGCTTCAATTAAGAAAGCAACAATGCAATCTATTTGAGACATGCATGGTTAGGAATGGGATTAGAGTTTTCTAACAATAGTTTATTAGCTTGGATCCAGGATATATCCTGAATAATGCATTATGCAGTTGAACAGAACAGCCAATTGTTTAAAACTGATGGACGAGGGTGTCCGTGCATCTGTAATCCCGGGAGTGGGGTCAGTCCTGGGGCTCCATAGTGGCATATGTGGGTCTTTGTGTGTCTGTGTTTGTCCAAGGTGTTGGGGGAACAGGGAGACTGGGTACTTTGAGGATAGACCTGTCTGGTTACGTCTCTCAGAAGAAGGGCCACAACCAGTCTGTCAGGGCTGTACAGGAAAACTAAGGTGAAATGCTAGTGGGGAGGACAAAGGAGGCCACTGTGATGGAGAACCTATTTGAGTGGATGGGGGAAATGGAGCTGTCAATTGCAAGGAGAGGCAAATGTATTTGGAAGTGGCAGACATGGACGTAGGCATGGACAGTAATAGGGTAATGCAGGGTGGGCATTCAGGAGAAGGAATATATGACCATAAATTAATATATGACAATGGTCATCACATATGCCAGGAATTGAGTGAAAAAATGGACAAGTCAGGTTTAACTGGGCACCTGGGAAGGTGCAAACCTGATGGAAATCATGAGAAGCGCTATCAGGAAGGGGACCCAGGCATTTGGACCCTCACCAACATGTAGAGGCAGAGGTTGGAATCTATTGGCAAAAGGTGTTGTGGCTAACATTAGAAGGGGTATTCAATGAATGAGACCGGGTTAATGGGAATGGAATGGGATGAAGAGTGGTACCTTCTCCCATGGTAGGTCACAGAAGATTGGTGCTGGTGCCAGTCCTCTCCTCTGAGAGCTAGGACTGTCTCCTGAGAGAAGGTGAGAAGCCTGATGTCAGGTAGACTTGCAGTTGTCTGGAATCTTCCTGCCCAGTTGTGGGCTGAGAGGAGGAAAGAATTGAGTGAGATGAAAATGGAAGACATGTCTGTTAGTGCTGGTGTAGAGGGTGAAAGTTAGTGAAATGTCCCAGTTGAGTGAGTAGGTGAACAGACACCTTATAGTGTTAGTGGTGTGTTGAGTTTGTGGGGAATGAGAGTTATTGAGGGAAGATGTTGAAGTCAATAGTAAGAATGGGAGAGCATGAATCTTCGTAGGAGCTGTAATAGAGACAGCGTGAGCGTGAAGTAGCAGAGAGAAAAGTGTGGCAATTATCCTATTGGAACGGAGGAGATCATTGATTCCCTTAAGGAGCTGTTGGAAATTTCTCTGACTGTGAAAGTGGCACTGACCTGGGAGATGAACTCAGACCAGCTTGCCAGGGTCTGGTGTCACAGCCTCCTCTGCTGGTTCTTGGGGAAGTGGACAACCCTTTCTTTTGACTGAACATTCTGTCACTGAACAGGACATCTTCTGGATGTCAATGCTCAGCTGGGTGCAAACTGGCCCTTTAAACATGACATGATTATGAGGGATACAGATAAGTCGTGAGTGGAAAATTCTTTTGTGACTGGCATTTGATAAGATGAGGCTAGAATTGGACGACAGGGGCACTGTGGAACTGAATAGGGAGTCAATGAGGCAGTTTGATAAAAGGCAACATGAGATCTCACTAGGCTTCATGGCAAGAAACCCTCCAAAAAGCTCAACAACAAACTGGCACTTAGCCAAAACAAAAAGTAAGATTGACCCCAGTGGCGTGCAGGGTTCAGATTTTAGAAGATGGTTATTGGCCGTGAATCAGGAATTGTTAGGTAGGTACATCTCAATCCTACTTTTTCTACACAAACCAGTAATTCCATTCCAGACATGAGAACCACTGAACCCAGCAGATGTCTTAGTATTGGTAAGAGTAAGATAATGATGAAGAAGGAAGAGGAACAGGAAGTGAAAACACCAACAGAATCAAAGACATGAGGCTCAGAGAGCTGCAGCAGTGGGATAGCAAATAGTACATGAACAGTGGAACCAGGATCTCCAGTGATGTTAAACAGTCAACGGGGAATGGGCTTACCAGCTGAGTTGGCGTTGCCTTGCGATGACTGAAGGACAAAGCTCAGACACTTTGGCATCATTTGAAACCTACACTGCCTCTTCTTGCTCATCGCTCTGCTGCTGCACGGCTTGGTGCACAGTACTATGCTTGTGTGCCTGAAACTCACAGTGGCATTGACTTTCCTCACCATCAATTCCTTTCAAAACTCAACTGGCATTACCTAACTGGCAGTCTACATAGGTTTTTGTGAGTAGGAGCATAGTTTGACCGGTTCACCATGGACCAGTTCACAGCTAAATTGCCCACAACATGTGATTTTTCAGCTATTGCTGGGTTTCCTCAGGTACACAGTGCCATTGACTACACAAATGTAACTTCATCCAACCAGATTCCTGGACCGGAAAGGATTTCACTCCTTCTATGTCCAGGCCATTTATGACCACGGATCACAATTCCCACATGTGTGCTTCGGCTATCTATGATGGCAGATGGTAGTGTTCTACACTACCGCCAAGTTTATCAAATGTTTGCACCCTCACCTTTAACCCCTCAATACTCACACACGCAAACACACACAACACACACACACACACACACACACACACACACACACACACACATACACACACATACATACACACACTGAGCGCTGGTTCATAGATGCTAAAGGTATTGCAGAAGATGTAGCTGATGACCCCAGTACAAAACACCAAGAATGATTCTGAACAGTACTAGAATGCTGCTTGACACATCCTAAAGGGCCATAATTAAATAAACACTTGGCTCCCTGAAGATGCGTTTCCATTGTTTTGTGTCACTTAGGAGCTCCAACACTTGTTGGCAGGGTCTCCAGTATGGGGATTGTTTGCTGCATCCTACACTACCTAGCTCAACAAAACTGAGGAAGCCAGGACAGCAGTAAGATGAGTACACAAGCCTGAGATAATTTAATTGTGGACTTGGGATCCTGATGCAAAATCCTTCAATGCTGGTGGGATTCAGAGAGTGAAATGTTGACTGGAAGTTGTCACATAGAAGGTCCTGGTGAGGGCTAGAACATCCTACTCTCCCATTAAGATAATTTGGTGTGTTAGCCAAATTTAAATCTAATGAGTTTTAAAGATGGTGATAGCATGACAAAACCCACCCACCCCGAGGGTGAAGTTGCTCCTGCCATGATACTTAGTCTCAGAAAGGAAAATTCTGCCCACTCCGTCATTGCTTCTGTAACATGACTCATTTCTCTATCTTAGTTGCCTCCACTGCATAATTGGAGATGAGAAAATATGAGTTGGCTTCAGTTCATCAATCATGGCACTATAAAATGAGCAAGTCAACCTGAAGTCAGAAAATTATGATCTGAATAATTTGTGTGTAACAGAGCTAGTTTATATGAAGAGCCCCTCATTATAACTCTGTGGAAGGCTAAGATGCAGAAAATATTCTGCAGGAAATATATTTTCATCAGCAGAGGAATTTTGATCTCACTACTTGATAAAGAAATGCACAAAATAATGTTAATTTGGTGACAAACCCAAGGAGTTACCATGGGAACAGAAAACTATAATATTTGGAGCCATTTAATAAAAAGGTCATTGATTGCTGTGTTGGAAAAGTGACTGAAGCAACTAACAGAGTACAAGATGCATTATTCTAGATATTAGTATGCATGTCAGTTCTCAATAAGGCCAACAGTCTATACTTCTTGTCTGTAGCCTCACAAATTGCTGGAAAAGATCCATCAATATAACACTATGCTCGAGCACATTTTTCAAAATGGACAACTGGATAAAAAAACAACAGATCTGGGAGAGATGCAGCAGTCAATGGGAAGTATCAATTGTCTTTTGTTCATTTACTTCAATATGCAAAAGTACAGTTTCACAGCAAAAAGACAGAATGACGCAATTAATGCCTGGTAGTGTCTTCGGGGACTTAATCTTTGCTTATAAGAAAGAAGATGATTCTGGAAAAGAAAATAGTGAATGAAGATAAATACTTAACTATTTATTTGCTATATTTCCATGACCATTTTCAAAATGCTTGCTTTCTGTGTTAACAAATGTACTCAAAAGTTTATGGCAATGTTGGATAATCCCAAAGCAGGATAAGGGTCATGAAGAGACCATACACAATACTTCTTTATATTTTGTTTTGAATAAGCCTTTGTTTCAGCATCTGTTGACATGGAAGAATGAATAAATTGACCATGAGATAAAGAATTGTAGAGGGTTGGCATTTGATCTTCTGTGTTCGTTCATTTTCTTACAACTTAAGTCTAGGTCAATAGGAAAGAAAGGCGCTTATCAGGGCACCCAGTCTGCCATGGCTCATGATGACTTCTCTCCAATTGTCACCTCATTCATGATGTTACTGAGCTTTTATGGTGTCCATCTTATGGAATTGCACTGCAAAAGGGCTGGAAGTGCCCACCACTGCTGTGAGCTTGTGACATTCATACCACTGGCATCATATTTAACATGGGCATCACACATGCAATACTGATACTTCTTAGTTAGGACTTGAGACAGTATCTAATCCCGAATGTTAGCAATGCATTTTTTTTTGTTCTTTTAACAAAATGATGCACAACTAAATTCTGGACATTTTAAGCTGATCAATGCCTTGAGTGATAGAACAAAATTTATTGGCAGTTTTGATAACTTTTCAAATTACCAAATTACATTTCAGAGAATAAAGTCACAAATAAAATGCAATGTTTAATTGTTTTTAATTTGTCAATTCTTGCACTTTTTTTCTTGTAAATGTCAATGTTTCTAAGGGGCTTTATATGTTAAAGTGACTTGCTGTATGAAATAATTCATTTTGTTGTTGAGGTGGTCTCCATCTGCACTGTGCCATTTCTCTAATAAAGGAATCTTAATTACTGATTTGATTTTGACCTAGTTAACACAGTCTAGAAACAAATCAGGAAGATTCCCTTTGTAATTTAATTGGTTTTTCAGCTACAGCTTATAATCACTAAATATGTTTTAAACTTTGTCGTGAAAGTTACTTGGCAATCCATTGAAACCTGGAAACTGGTGTAATATTTTTCAGAGATAATGGGAACTGCAGATGCTGGAGATTCCAAGATAATAAAATGTGAGGCTGGACGAACACAGCAGGCCAAGCAGCATCTCAGGAGCACAAAAGCTGACGTTTCGGGAAGGGTCTAGGCCCGAAACGTCAGCTTTTGTGCTCCTGAGATGCTGCTTGGCCTGCTGTGTTCGTCCAGCCTCACATTTTATTATCTTAATATTTTTCAGTTCGGATTTCACCTTTTGAAGGGTTGTTCCTGCATTGTTCTCCATATCACGTAGATCCCCTGACTGATAATGTAGAAATCACTCCACAGTTCCTCATCATGACATGATTCCGTTTCACTCGAGCCACATGCACTGATACCTCAAGTTCCACAATACTGGATCCCACAGACATCTAGCCTCAAGCAACTTCCTTCTCTGCTTTCCAAGTACCAGTTCAACATCTGTGTCAAAGCACTTGATGGTTCTGTGGGTTCAGGATCCTGTTGTGTTTCTTCTTCTAATCTCTGATATTCCAATTTTGGAGAATACTTTTACGCCACTTGGAAGGTCCATGCTGCCAGCTCTGTGATCATTAAATGTTTTCCTTCTCAGTATTTCTCTCTCAGTCCTCTCGGATTCCACCTTGAAGTCCTGGCTTAGCCTCATGAGATGCTGCAGAATCAACTCATTGACCTGGAGATTGCCTTCAGCTGGTGTGAAAAGCTCAAGGTGACTGTCCACACGAAGGACAAGGGCACTTTCAATGATGAGAGAGTGTGGAGAATAGCTTGTTGATAAGGATGGAATGCTATTCACAGCATAAACCAACTCTGGAAGATACTTGGGACGCTGTTGCTTATTTTAAGGAGACAAGGCACACGGATCATTCAGATTATGGTTGAATCATTTTGCCCTGCCCATAACCATCTGCATGAAAGGGGATGCAGCTGCTCTTGGCAATACTGCAAACTTTGCAAACCTTGTGAAGGATCTTGGTCTCAAAGTTGTTTCCGATCACGGTGATTCTGACACTGAAACAGACAATCCAATCATATACTAACTCTCTGGTGCTCAGAAGCTTTTGGTCACAAATGTGAATGGCTTGCAAAAATGTTTTGAAGACATTGTGAGTTTGACAATGTACTCAGTTCTGTTAGTACTGATCCCAATACCAGACAACCCAATGCAAAGATCTCTAGAGGTGTCTTGGTGACCACAGATCTATACTGGGCTGAAGTCACCTCCCTGTTTTGGTCAACATAGATATCTCACAATTTTAACAGTTGTCATTAATATGAGTAGCTAACCCAGCTCAATAGCACAGTCTCTGATCAGAGCAGTTGTTGTTTATATCATATAGTATTCTGTTTGATCTCGAACTCATGGCACACCAGACTGTCAGAAAGGATGAGTTACGTCGCGTCTCTCTTTCCTTGACATGACACAACCAATAGAGGACTCAATCATCCTCCCTGATCCTCCTCCAGCTCCTCAACAGTTATTGTATCTCTTTGAATTCCCTCATTTGCTGGCACTGGCTTAGTGGAGATTGGGTTCTTTGGTAATGGAGCAGTCAACTGATATCCATGTCAATCAGCTGAAGCTGATTGAGGCTCTATTTCAAGATATATGGCAAAAGTGTGTATGAAAAGGACCGGAGGTGTAACAAGCTTCTGCTTGAGGGTGCAAAAGGAGTTTCACATGCTGGTCCAACTCCCTGTCGTGCTCCATGAAATATCACACCTTATTTATGTCTTCCCAACCACTGCTGAATTGTTCTCAGATTTCGTCAGAAAATCATGAAGTAGTGAACAGCCTTGCAAAAAACTTCCTTTAGTAACCAGGAACAAGGAATCTACTTCTTAGGCCAGGACCAGCCACTTGGATTTTCTCATTGACAGGGACAAAGGAGTAACTTGGCAACAAAGTGCCCCAGGTAATATACTGTTGTTCAAAAAGTTGGCAATTCTATCGATTGACTTTTAAGATAAACTACAACCAATAGGCCAAGACAGTCTTGCAAGAGTATAATCAATTATTGAGATGAAATAAGTATATTGTCTAGATACTCAAACAGGTCTGGAAAATAACATCACCAAAAGTTTTATCCATCACACATACAAAAGTGGAAAAGGTATTATAGAGCTCAAATGGCTTTTTGTGTATTTGTAAAGTCCCTTGGTGCCTGTTCAAAATACTGTCTTTTCAATGCTCATTTAGTGATGGGTAGCTGCTTTTAACCATGAGCCAGATCAAGACTGCAAGAATGCTTTGCACCTTTAGAACTTGTAATCCTTCCTCAGTTCTAGGTGGAGAGTAAGCGTTCTTATAACCCTTTATACTGAGTGCTGAGCAATCAGTACAGATCCTCATTTTTTCATCTTCTTTCCTCATGAGAACTATGGGGAATGTGTATGGTTTTGATAGCTCTCAGATAACACTTTGCACTGTAGACCTCGCCAGGTTGTCGCGGGCATCCCTTCTCTAATGGGTGGGACACAATGGTTAGGAACTTCTATGGGATGATCATGTTTAATCACAATCCTGAGGCTCACCAGCTCGAAATAGGCTACATCCTCTAGGTCACCCCCACCTCACCAGTGTCTAAGCTTTCTCAATGCTCTTTATGCATTTTTCTACAATTTGATTCAACACTAAATTTAGAAGTTGCATTATTGTTTCCAAAGTCTGAATTATTAATGTGCATGATAAATATTAATGGAACTTGCAATAATTCTCTGGGACTCCACTTTTTACCTTGTCGGAACCTTTGTTTCTACAGTCTGTGTTCTAGTCTGGCACTCAGCTGTCTATCTATTCTGCTACTTGCCCCTGACATTGCCTACTCTGGCCCAGATTTTCATCACATCAGTGAGGTTCTTTGATGTTGGAGAAATAATTGAAATCCTAAATTCTGCTGACAAATATGGCATTTCCCAATTCTTTAGGGAGTGAAAATAGCCTGAGCTCAGAATTCATGCATGCACAGTTTCCAGAGATAGCTGGCCAATTAAATCATCAGTTGCCTCCATTTCTGTGTGATTTTGGTGAGGCTATTGTCTGAAGCTTGAAATGTGCAGATTAGATGGAGTAAGGGCAGATCTGACCTTTATGGATTCGTTTGAATAGCTAGGGTCCCCTTTTGGACAAGTAAGATACCACTTTTGGATTTGGTGCCAGGACATCAAGAACATTCCTATGCCCCGCTTCTTGTCTTCAAATAACAGCCAAACCTTAACCAGACCTTTGTTCACAGTGAACTACCCAGTCTTCAGGACAACATCGAACACACTATACAACCCTGTGATGGTAACCTCTGCAAGGCAAGTCATATCTTCGACATGGACACTACCATCACACATGGAAACACCCCCCACCACATACAGGGCAGATACTCTCGTGACTCAGCCAATGTTGTCTATCTCATATGCTGCAGGCAAGGATGCCCCGAGGCATGGTATATTGGTGCGACCATATAGATTCTATAATAACGGGTGAATGGACACAACACAACAATTGCCAGACAGGAACATTCCCGCCCAGTTGGGGAACACCTCAGTGGTCAAGGATAGGCAGCCTCCGATCTTCAGGTAAATGTCTTCCAAGGTGGCCTTCAAGATACACAACAATGCAGGATTGCCGAGGAGAAACTGAGAACCAATAACCAAAACCATGAAGGTGGCCTCAACAGTGATCTTCGATTCATGTCATGCCACATGTGACCCCACCATACTGTTCTGTATCTGTAAAATCTTCCTTGCTGTCTTGGATAGTATCACCATCACCTGGATAAATTGTTATGATCTCTCAATAAGTTTGTACAGTTTTGAATTACTTAGTACTTTGCTTCAACTCTCAGCATGTAACTCCTAAACCTATCATGTTATTCCAGTCATCTGGTTTGTTTCCAGCACCACCATATTTTTAGTTTTGTGTAATTATCTCTCTGTCTCATTTAATTGGATTATGGGTCATTCCATCACCTGTTAATCAGTTATTGATACGTTAGTCACACCATCTAACACTTTGGATCACCTCCAGGAATTATTATTCAACACTGCACTCACATCATTTGTATGGTCTTTTGATCTCTCTGCCCATACATTCTGTGTCTGTGTGCTTGTCTCTCACTTCAACTGATGAAGAGGCTGTACTCTGAAAGCTTGTGATTTCAAATAAACCTTTGGGACTATAACCCGGTGTCATGTGACTTCTGACTTTATCCTTCCCAGTACAACACTGGCATCTCCACATCATTTTTAAACCATTGCATTCCATACACTGCAGCATGACCCAAAATGCCCTTAGGCAGGGAATTCCAGGATTTTGACCCAGTGTCAGTAAAGCACATACCACATTTCTACCACCATCTACATGAAAAGTTGTTTACTCAGATCTTCTCTAAAACAAATCCTCCTCACCTTAAACATATCCGCTCTTGTCTTTGACATGTCTGCTGTGGGAAAAATATTCTCATGATCTATGCTGTCTATGTCTCTCATAATTTTGTATATCTCAATCAGTTCTCCCCTTCTCCACTAATACTTTTCGTATCAGGCAGTATCCTGGTGAATCTCCTCTGAACCCTCTCTAGCGTAATTGCATCCTTCCAATTGTGTTGCAACCAGAACAGCATACAGAATTCCATCTGTGGCCTAACCAACGCTTATGAAGTTTTAAAAAAGACTCCCTTGCTCCTATATCCAATGCCCTTCTGAATGGAGGCAAGCGTCCCATATGCCTGGTTCACCAGCCTTTGCTGACACCTTCAGGAATGTACTGGCTTGTACACCAAGGTCCCTTTGTTTCTCAGTACTCCCTTGGGACCTACCATTCATTGGGTATAACTTTGCCTCATTAAACCTCTCAAAACATTTAACCTCACACTTACCAGGATTAAATTTCATCTGCCATTGCTCTGCCCAATTTATCAGCTGATCAATATCAGACAACAGCCTGAGATCACCCTCCTCACTATTAAAAGTCCAGGTCATTCTCCTATAACATGATAGTTGCCATCATATGTAACCCGTGCTACAGAAAATCGCGTTACAGAAATTTGCCATAGAAGATTGCACTATAGGGAAATTGCAATAGAAAATCGCTATAATTTTACAGTATGAAGTTCATGTTACCCAAACAGCGTCCACTATTTATCAAACGCATTTCTGCTCATACGTGTCAATGAAACACACATTATAGCAGAACTACCTGTATCACCAAATTTTGTATCATCTGCAAATTTACACATTATACCTTCTACAGTCACATCCATGTCGTTAATGTACATAACAAACAGTAAGGGTCGCAGCACTGATCGCTGTCTTTCAATCACAAAAACATCCCTTCACCATCACCCTTTGCCTCCTTTTAGGAAGTCAATTTTGCATCCAACTTGTTTTGGATCTTATTGGCAGTTACCTGTTTGATGGGCATTCCATGTGAGACTTTGTCAAAGGCCTTACTGAAGCCCATGTAACTGCACTGCTCTCAACAATACATTTAGTCAATTTTTTAAAAAACTCAACTAAAATAGTGAAGCAGGATCTCCCTCTGACAAACCCATGTTGACTGTCCTGATCAATCACTGCTTTTTCAAATGTTGATTATTTCTGGCCCTCAGAATTTTTTCCAATAATTCCCCTACCACTGATGTCGGACTAGCTGACCTGGACTACCCCTTCTGCCCATCTTCAACAAAAGAACCACATAGGCTATCCTCCAGTCACCTGGTACTTCAAGGGTAGCCAGCAAAATATTAAATATCTCTGTCAGAGTACGAGCAATCTCCTTCCTTGCCTCCTATAGCAGCCTGGGATACACCTTATCAGTCCCTTGGATTTATTCGTGCTTATACCCACTAAAACATTTATTACTTTCTCTTAACATGAAATAGGACATGACCACCCTAACTGAAATTCCCAGCCACAATGCTTTTCTCATTTGTGAATAGCAATGAGAAGTATTCATTTAAGAACTCACCCATGTCCCCTGGCTTCACACACCTTGGTCTCTCACAGACCAACGTTTCCTGGTAAATCTCTTAATCTTAATAGGCTTACAAAAAACCTTGGATCCTTGATCCTATTTGGCAAAGATATTTTGTGGCCCTTCTGCGCCGTCTTAATTTCTATTTTGTAAGCATTCTTCTACACTGTCTATAATTTTGAAAAGCCTTCTCTGCTTTTAATGTGCTGTACCTGACATACAAATGTTTGTTTCTTTTTCTTTATCAAAATCTCAACTCCCTTGACATCCAGGGTTCCCTGTACTTGATGCCCTTGCCCTTCACTCTGAGAGGAACATGCTTGGCCCTTAATACCCATTGTACTACTTTTAAATGACTCCCACTTTCCAAATTTACTCTTACGGACAAATACCTGCTCATAGTCTATGTTTGCCAAATCCTGTCTAATGATATTGAAATGGACTTTCCCACAAGTTAGACACTTCTTATGTATTATCCTTATCCCTTTCCACAAGGACTTTGAAGCTTACAGAGTCATGGTCACTGGCCCCTAAATGCTCACCCACTAAAATTTCAATCACATGATGGGCTCTGACACGGATGGTGTCTGTCCTTCGCACACATGGTTGTTTAAATCCCATGTATCCACCATCTTCCAATAGCCCTTTATTCCTTTGCCTTTCCAACCAGTCCAACCTAGTCTTAAATTGTGAATATGGTCTTAGCTTGTCTATTTGACAATGATTGCCATATAATAATCTCAGTGAAGGAACAGGTTTCTGTTTATGTTGTGGGAAATCCCATTGCACAACCCAAAATATTTCACCATTTTCGTGGTTGCACTAAATTAATTGGGAAGTACTGAAAATGGCTCAGATCAAAATCACAGCAAAGCTAAAGTAGCTACACGAAGGGCCCTAGAAAACCATTAAATGCCTGAACCATAGATCCATGCAGTAGCAGGATCTGAAAATCCCTATGATTCATTAAACGAATATATTTTTAGAGTCAGATGCTTCGACCATCAGCTTAATGATCCACCACATCTGCTGAATGTATGAAACACATACATTTTACTATTTTTATATATTGTGGGCTTGGAACCTCATTTGAATGCTATCTTTTCTGGAAAAGGCTCTTCTCTTCCTGTACATCATCTCAAAATGTGTCCGCCCTGTTTCTGATAGACTCTGGACTGAGGCTGACAACAAGAAAAGGGAATTACCGCTCGAGAGAAGAATAGAAATTGTGAGCATGTTAGTGTCTTGAAATTCCACAGCCCCCTCATTACTGCCTGTTTTTCTACTGTTTTGCATGTTAATTATACTTTTTTAAAACCACACTCATGATGGCAACACCCACCTAAAAAACTGACTCTGAAACTGTCGTGCAATCCTTAGTCATAACTGCTACAAATCTAAAGTCAACCAGCTGCCACAAATACAGCTTGTATGTCGTTTTGTGTAGGAGGAAACAACTCAGTGAACCTGCATCAATATGACTACAATAGGAATATAATAATTTTAAACCTAAGTTTCAATTGTGCACCTCCAGGAAGACTATTTCCTCAGTAGGGCAGACACAGAAAGATGTTTCCTTTTGAAATGAAAACCAAAAATTAGGATAATAAAGATAAGATAGTTGCTAATATATCCAGTCAAGATTTCAGGAGAAACATCTTTATCCAGAGAATGGCTATCATGTGGAACTTGTTACTTCAGGGAGAAGTTGGAGTGAATAGCTTGAGGTTGCCGAGCCCATGAATTTGATCGCGGACATTTTGTCACCCTGCCAGGTAACATCGTCAGTGTACCTCCAGTGAATAGTTTAGCTATATTTAAGGAAAAGCTAGAGAAGTACCCGAAGGAGAAAGGAATAGAAAGGTATGTTCTGAAAACAAAAAAAAATTTTTGGACATCGCAGCAGGCTGGCAGCATCCATGGAGAGACAGCAAGCTTCATCAGAGCTGAAGTGAAGTGTGGAAGGGGCTGCATTTATGCAATATTTGAAGGGGAGGGGCATGGTGTTGGAGTGTTGTTGGAGAAAAGATGTTGATAGCTTGGATTAAGTGATCAGAGTGTGAGAATGGCAGAACAATGGTGTGTATAACTGCCAGACAGTCCCACTGGGGTTGGGGGAGGCGAGAGAGGACATGGTGACAGATTTTTGTTTTCATACTGTGAGATAATTTAAGTGGGGCAGAGGTTTCAGTGGATCATAAACTACCTTTTGGGCTGAATGGACTGTTGTTGATGCTGTAAATACAATGCAGTTTTATGTAAATGAATCTCCTATGTGAATTCACACATTCAGTTTTTTTCTAATGTGATGTGCCTAACAAATATTGCCCTTGTGGAATACTTACCCAGGAAAATTGATTCTGATGTGGATCTCTTGCAGTTGATTTTCTAGTTCGAAAAATGGACTAAGCAATACAGTAACATGTCCAGTGCAAGCAGGGCATTACAATTTCTTTCATTCCAGAGTGCATCCTAATTGATTAGAAGATACAGGAACCATTCATTCAAGTTGTTCTGTATCAGTGTTAGGATTCTTGGTGGATGATAACTTTGACTTGGAGACATGTTTATCAATGATAGCAAATGATTAGTACCATGACTGCAGATCGTAACCCTGGATCATCAATGAACATATCAAACTTTTACCTTCAACACATTGTAAAAATCGTATCTATTTATTTATATACATTTTTGATCGAGTACTGAATTAGGATAACAACTGTTTAAAAACTATGGATCGTGGAAGACCATAAGACCATAAGACATAGGAGTGGAAGTAAGGCCATTCGGCCCATCAAGTCCGCTCTGCCATTTAAATCATGGCTGATGGGCATTTCAACAGCACTTCCCTGCTCTCTCCCCGTAGCCCTTGATTCCTTGTGAGATCGAGAATTTGTCGATCTCTGCCTTGAAGGCATCCAACGTCCCGGCCTCCACTGCACTCCGTAGCAATGAATTCCACAAGCCCACCACTCTCTGGCTGAAGAAATGTCATCTCATTTCTGTTTTAAATTTACTCCCCTCTAATTTGCCCACGGGTCCTAGTCTCCCTGCCTAACAGAAACAACTTCCCAGCGTCCACCCCTTCTAAGCCATACATTATCTTGTAAGTTTCTATTAGATCTTCCCTCAACCTTCTAAACTCTAATGAGTACAATCTCAGGATCCATCATACGTTAAACCTACCATTCCAGGGATCAACTGTCTGAATCTCCGCTGGACATGCTCCAGGGCTGGTATGTCCTTCCTGAGGTGTGGGGCCCAAAATTGGACACAGTATTCTAAATGGGGCCTAAGTAGAGCTTTATAAAGTCTCAGAAGCACATCGCTGCTTTTATATTCTAACCTTCTTGAGATAAACGACAACATTACATTTGCTTTCTTAATCTCAGACTCTACCTGCAAGTTAGTTTTGAGAGAATCCTGGACCAACACTCCCAGATCCCTTTGTACTTCTGCTTTACGAATTTCTCACCATTTAGAAAATAGTCCATGCCTGTATTCTTTTTTCCAAAGTGCAAAACCTCACATTTACTCACATTGAATTTCATCAGCCATTTCCTGGACCACTCTCCTAAACTGTCTAAATCTTTCTGCAGCTTCCCCACCTCCTCAGTACTACCTGCCTGTCCACCTATCTTCGTATCATCGGCAAACTTCACCAGAATGCCCCCAGTCCCTTCATCCAGATCATTAATATATAAAGTGAACAGCTGGGGCCCCAACACTGAACCCTGCGGGACACCACTCATCACCGGTTGCCGTTCCAAAAAAGAGCCTTTTATCCCAACTCTCTGCCTTCTGTCAGACAGCCAATCCTCAATCCAAGCCAGTAGCTCACCTCGAACACCATGGGCCCTCACCTTGCTCAGCAGCCTCCCGTGAGGCACTGTATCAAAGGCCTTTTGAAAGTCTAGATAGATAACGTCTACTGGGTTTCCCTGGTCTAACATACTTGTTACCTCTTCAAAGAATTCTAACAGGTTTGTCAGGCACGACCTCCCCTTACTAAATCCATGCTGACTTGTTCTAATCTGACCCTGCACTTCCAGGAATTTAGAAATCTCATCCTTGACAATGGATTCTAGAATTTTACCAACTACCAAGGTTAGGCTAATCGGCCTATAATTTTCCATCTTTTGCCTTGATCCTTTCTTGAACAAGGGGGTTACAACAGCAATTTTCCAATCATCTGGCACTTTCTCTGACTCCAGTGACTTTTGAAAGATCACGACCAAAGCCTCTGCTATTTCCTCAGCTACCTCCCTCAGAACTCTAAGATGTAGCCCATCGGGGCCAGGAGATTTATCAATTTTTAGACCTTTTAGCTTTTCTAGCACTTTCTCTTTTGTAATGCCTACCATACTCAACTCTGCCCCCTGGCTCTCCCTAATTGTTGGCATACTACTCATGTCTTCCACTGTGAAGACTGACGCAAAGTACTTATTAAGTTCTTCAGCTATTTCCTTATCTCCCATCACTAGCCTTCCAGCATCAATTTGGAGCAGCCCAATGTCTACGTTTGCCTCTCGTTTGTTTCTTATGTATTGAAAGAAGCTTTTACTATCATTTCTAATATTACTAGCCAGCCTACCTTCATATTTGATCCTCTCCTTCCTTATTGCTCTCTTTGTTGTCCTCTGTTTGTTTTTGTAGCCTTCCCAATCTTCTGATTTCCCAGTGCTCTTGGCCACTTTATAGGCTGTCTCTTTTTCTTTGATATATTTCCTGACTTCCTTTGTCAGCAATGGCTGTCTAATCCCACCCCAGATAATCTTCCTTTTCTTTGGGATGAACTTCTGTACTGTGTCCACAGTTACACCCAGAAACTCCTGCCATTGTTGCTCTACTGTCTTCCTCCCTCGGCTCTGCTTCCAGTCAATTTTCGTCAATTCCTCTCTCATGTCCCTGTAATTACCTTTATTTAACTGTAATACCATTATATCCGATTTTGCCTTCTCTCTTTCAAACTGCAACTGAACTCTACCACATTATGATCGCTGCTTCCTAAGTGTTCCCTTACTTTAAGGTCTTTTATAAAGTCTGGCTCATTACTTAGCACTAAGAGTTGCTTCACTTTTTAAATGTAAATTATTATAACACTTTGTAAGTGGTATTTACATTGCTGATTGTTCAAACAGTGGGTGAGATTGATTGCAGATGGGCTGGCACCTCAGATGTATATGAAGAGAAATTCATTCCTCAACAAGTGAATGGTTAGTTAGAACATAGAACATGGAACAGTACAGCACAGAACAGGCCCTTCAGCCCACAATGTTGTGCCGACCATTGATCCTCATGTATGCACCCTCAAATTTCTGTGACCATATACATGTCCAGCAGTCTCTTAAATGACCCCAATGACCTTGCTTCCACAACTGCTGCTGGCAACGCATTCCATGCTCCCACAACTCTCTGCGTAAAGAACCTGCCTCTGACATCCCCTCTATACTTTCCACCAACCAGCTTAAAACTATGACCCCTCGTGCTAGCCATTTCTGCCCTGGGAAATAGTCTCTGGCTATCAACTCTATCTATGCCTCTCATTATCTTGTATACCTCAATTAGGTCCCCTCTCCTCCTCCTTTTCTCCAATGAAAAGAGACCGAGCTCAGTCAACCTCTCTTCATAAGATAAGCCCTCCAGTCCAGGCAGCATCCTGGTAAACCTCCTCTGAACCCTCTCCAAAGCATCCACATCTTTCCTATAATAGGGCGCCCAGAACTGGACGCAGTATTCCAAGTGCGGTCTAACCAAAGTTTTATAGAGCTGCAACAAGATCTCACGACTCCTAAACTCAATCCCCCTGTTAATGAAAGCCAAAACACCATATGCTTTCTTAACAACCCTGTCCACTTGGGTGGCCATTTTAAGGGATCTATGTATCTGCACACCAAGATCCCTCTGTTCCTCCACGCTGCCAAGAATCCCATCCTTAATCCTGTACTCAGCTTTCAAATTCGACCTTCCAAAATGCATCACCTCGCATTTATCCAGGTTGAACTCCATCTGCCACCTCTCAGCCCATCTCTGCATCCTGTCAATGTCCCGCTGCAGCCTACAACAGCCCTCTACACTGTCAACGACACCTCCGACCTTTGTGTCGTCTGCAAACTTGCTGACCCATCCTTCAATCCCCTCGTCCAAGTCATTAATAAAAATTACAAACAGTAGAGGCCCAAGGACAGAGCCCTGTGGAACTCCACTCACCACTGACTTCCAGGCAGAATATTTTCCTTCTACTACCACTCGCTGTCTTCTGTTGGCCAGCCAATTCTGTATCCAAGCAGCTAAGTTCCCCTGTATCCCCTTCCTCCTGACCTTCTGAATGAGCCTACCATGGGGAACCTTATCAAATGCCTTACTGAAGTCCATATACACCACATCCACAGCTCAACCCTCATCAACCTTTCTAGTCACATCCTCAAAAAACTCGATAAGGTTTGTAAGGCATGACCTACCCCTCACAAAGCTTGTGGAATTGTGATCAGTTGTCATTGACAAAAGCCATCATCCTTCCAAAAACTATGTGACTGACCCCTGGATAGCTGAACAGCTTGTCGGTGTGAATGATATTGCCAGAAGCCTTCAGATCCCTGGAAGGGGAGCTAGATTGTCTCTCTGCCGTAGAAAATACCTGAAGCTTGCAGAGAGCCAGTTGTCTTTACCGTCAGTTTCTTTAAGCTTTTGTTTTTAGCCATTAAGTCGCAGACTTTAAAATTTGTGAAGCAGTAGTTCTGTACTTCGTTCGAGGAAGTGAAAAGTATTTGGAGAACAGAGATTGAAGAACAGCAAGTTGTGGAAAGTAAAAGATTCATCTAAGTGAATCCTGTGGACAGGGACCATTGAACTGGTTTCTCAGTATTTCTTTCCTCTACCCATAACACCAATGTTTTTTGCCTGCGCGTCTGTATATAATGGGATTACAGTTTAACTGGTAGAGTCAAAAGTCACAGATATTTGCCTGTAGCTAGAATCTAATTTTTGAAATAAGTCGTAATTCTTGATAAGGTTAGTAACTTGGTCTGTGCTTTCTATTCACCTAGGTACAAAAAGACAGTTAAATGGGAGAATATTGTGTACTTTGATAAAATCTTTAGGTGTTGTGATGACTCCAGGAATAGTTGGGCTTGATTGCCAATGTAATACCCAGTGAGAAGTGATAGAGAAAGAGAGACAGAGACAGAGACAGATACAGGCTGCAAAATGTCACTCTAATCAAAGCAAAGTGCTGCAAATGATGGGAAATCTGAAATAAAAGCAGAAAATACTAGAGAAATCCAGCAGGTCTGGGAGCATCTGCTTCTTCAGAACTGCAAGAACTTGTTCTTCTGACAGGCTGCCTTGCTTCTGCCTCACAACCTCACAACCATGTGACCTGACATTTCCCCCACAGGACCCGAAACTTACCCCTGTAAGGCGTTATTGAAATAATTCCACAGAGGCCAGTATCCTATCACCAAGTCACTCTTTATTTACACATACTTGATACTGATCCAGGTCTCAGCCAGAGCTCTCTGATCGAACCAGATTAACAGCCCCAATGATAGAACTCATATTCAGAGAGGTCCACCTGACTGACCTCATTACAATCATGACACTGATGTCTCCTGCCCACCTCTTCATACTTTAAACAGCCTTCACTTACCTGCCTCATTCGTATCTTGTGCTCTGGCACTCTACCTGCATGTCACCCTGGCATCCTCCTGCCCTGGCACCAAATATTCTCAAGTGATGATCTAGGTCTGATTATTATTCCTCAGAAAATTTAACCCATTATAACATGCTTCAATGAGATCATCGCTCCTCAGACATATAGGTTGAACTTACTCAATCTCTCCTCATAGGACTATGTGGAGAGGTAATTGTCTCATGATATTATTGCTAGACTGTTAATCTAGGCATACAGGAAATGTTCTGGGGATCCATGTTTGAATCCTGCCATGGCAGATAGTATAATTTGAAGTCAATTAGAAAATAAACTGGAATTAAAAGTCTGATGATTGCCATGTAAACCTTGTTGATTGTCGGGGAAAAAACCATCTAATTCACTGATGCCCTTTAGGGAAGGAAATCTGCCATCCTTACCTGGTATGACCTGCAGGCCAACAGTGGTTGACTCTTAACTGCCCTCTGGGCAATTAGGGATGGGCAATAAATGCTGGCCTAGCTAGCAACACCCTCATCCCATGTATGAACTTAAAAATAAATTCTTTATTCTTATCAGGAATTGATCTAAAGAATCTTTATTGCATTCTCTTTAAAATGAGCATATACTTTATTAGATACTGAAAGGCAAGCTCTTTGCACTTAAATCCAGTGCTTTCCCAGTTACCATTGATAGTCAGTCTCCATCTCAGGTAACCAGCTAGAAACTGATGTCCATTTCAAGCCCACTGACTCTCACAGCTACCTAGAATACACCTCCTCCCACCCACCATCCTGCAATAATTCCATCCCCTATTCCCAATTCCTCCGCCTCCGCCGCATCTGCTCCCAGGATGAGGCATTCCACTCCCACACATCCCAGATGTCCAAGTTCTTCAAGGACCGCAACTTTCCCCCCACAGTGGTCGAGAACGCCCTTGACCGCATCTCCCTCATTTCCCGCAAGACATCCCTCACACCCCGCCCCCGCCACAACCGCCCTCAGAGGATCCCCCTCGTTCTCACATACCACCCCACCACCCTCCGGATACAACGCATCATCCTCCGACACTTCCGCCATCTACAATCCGACTCCACCACCCAAGACATTTTTCCATCCCCACCCTTGTCTGTCTTCCGGAGAGACCACTCTCTCCGTGACTCCCTTATCCGCTCCACACTCCCCTCCAACCCCACCACACCCAGCACCTTCCCCTGCAACCGCAGGAAGTGCTACACTTGCCGCCACACCTCCTCCCTCACCCCTATCCCAGGCCCCAAGATGTCCTTCCATGTCAAGCAGATGTTCACCTACACATCTGCCAATGTGGTATATTGTATCCATTGCACCCGGTGTGGCTTCCTGTACATTGGGGAAACCAAGCGGAGGCTTGGGGACTGCTTTGCAGAACACCTCCGCTCGGTTCGCAACAAACAACTGCAGCTCCCAGTCGCGAACCATTTTAACTCCCCCTCCCATTCCTCAGACGACATGTCCATCATGGGCCTCCTGCAGTGCCACAATGATGCCACCCGAAGGTTGCAAGAACAGCAACTCATATTCCATTTGTGAACCCTGCAGCCCAGTGGTATCAATGTGGACTTCACAAGCTTCAAAATCTCCCCTTCCACCACTGCATACCAAAACCAGCCCAGTCTGTCTTCGCTTCCCTAACCTGTTCTTCCACTCACCCATCCCTTCCTCCCACCTCAAGCCGCACCTCCATTTTCTACACACCACCTCATCCCGCCTCCTTGACCTGTCCGTCTTCCCTGGACTGACCCATCCCCTCCCTACCTCCTCACTATACTCTCCTCTCCACCTATCTTCTTTTCTCTCCATCTTCGGTCTGCCTCCCCCTCTCTCCCTATTTATTCCAGTTCCCTCTCCCCATCCCCCTCTCTGATGAAGGGTCTAGGCCCGAAATGTCAGCTTTTGTGCTCCTGAGATGCTGCTTGGCCTGCTGTGTTCATCCAGCTCCACACTTTGTTATCTTGGATTCTCCAGCATCTGTAGTTCCCATTATCACTGATACCATTAATAGTGATACCTTTTTATTCCAGGTTGATTCAATCACACATTAATCGAAGTTAGGTGCTCCGCCTGATAGTACGGGCTCATCTAATTACCCATCTACTAACATTACTAATATGCTACCAGGAGTTACAACAGCCTGAATGTAGAGTCCTTGATTTCAATGCTTACTCCCATTAATTTAATGGATTGAGGGAGAGAGGCATCTCACTTTGATTATTCTGAGGTAAAAATGAGCAGGTCATGCAATGGAATATTACTAATTGTAAATAATTGTCAAAAAAAGGAAAAGCATTATAAAAATTCATTGTCAAGAAATGGAGATTGTGGGCAAGGTACATTTATTGTCTACCTCTAGTTACCTTCAAAAAGGGAGTAGTGAATTTGTTCTGGACCTTCTGTAGTTTGTGTCATAAAAACATTTCAAACAGAAGTGATAAAGCAATGGGATTCATGTTTAACTCTGGAAGTTTGAGGTGGAATTTTCCCATCTGGAAGAGTTAGCAATGTCGGATAAGGGAATTCAACCCTTGGCAGGATCGGTAAATTCGTAGTCAGAGATCATGGAAACTGCAGATGCTGGAGAATCCAAGATAACAAAGTGTGGAGCTGGGTGAACACAGCAGGCCAAGCAGCGTCTTAGGAGCACAAAAGCTGACGTTTCAGGCCTAGACCCTTCGTCAGAAATGAAGGGTCTAGGCCCAAAACGTCAGTTTTTGTTCTCCTGAGATGCTGCTTGGCCTGCTGTGTTCGTCCAGCTTCACACTTTGTTATCTTGGTAAATTCGTAATGTTTTGTCACTGAAGAAATGACCGACATAACAAAGCTCTACAGCTTTATTTCTAAATTAATTGCAAACTGACAAACTTGTTAATTGGAAATGAGTAGAAAAACAAACTGCAAAGCTTTGCTGTCAACTGCTAGAAGCATCGGAAAGGGAAAGCAGTGTTGGTGATAGTTTGTTCGCGAGTATGACTCAGTTTTCCACTCAATAGATAAGGTCACACGAATCTTGACTGACTCTTATCACAACACTGGAACCAAGTGAAAAAGTGATGTGATGGAGTTGATGCACCAGAGTCCTTCTGGGACTGGCCTGCTTAACCGCTTTGTTGTCTTTTTTTGTGTTCTCTGTAAAAATAATCATTCAAATGCCAGCAGAAACCTCGACTTGCATGTAACTTCCCACACAGTCAAAACTTGTGTAGCCTAAGTGGATAAGGACAGGAGATCAACAATTTGAATCATATATGACATATTTTTCTCATTAAATAAAGGTCTGCATAAATGCAAAAGCATTGCACCATTATTTTTGACATTTCTGTGTCTTTATCAATCCTGTTGCATTCTTGCAAGATCTTAGGGGAAAAAATCTGAAGCGGATTACAGAAAGTTATTTTGATTGATTTCCTTTCAGGTGGGAATCATTTTGTTATGTTTTAATAACATTGCACTGAGCTTAGCATCTCATTGGTGCAGAAATACTGCTAAAATGTCTCCCTAGGTGTGTATTCCTAAGGCCCAGGCAAATGCACTGGAGACTTGGGCTCAGATCCTGTTATGGCAGCTGGTTTATTTAAATTTAGTTAATAAATCTGGGATATAATGCTAGTGTTGGTGTTGGTGACCAAGAAACGGTCATCAATTGTTACAAAACCCATTTGGTTCCCTGACTTTTATGAAAGGGTATCTGCTGTCCTGACCTGCTGTGTCTTACATGTAACTCCAAATCTGCAGCAACACTTAACTGCCCTCTGAAATCGCCTACGAGCCACTCAGTTTGAGGCAGTTAGGGTTGGTTAATAAATATATCCAAGGAAAGATTTAAAAAACATAATTTATAAAGTTGCATTTGCGGTCCTCTGCTAATTTTTAATAAAAAAACAATGACTTCCTAACCTTAGCATTAAGAATTCAAATCACAGCCTGACTGTCATTTGCATTCAAGTGGCTCTGCCAGTCTTTCAGCTGTGTTGCTATTCAGAAAGATATAAAGCCTCTGCTTGGTAGAAGCAAGGGCAGATCTCTAAACGAGCTTCATTGCTTACAGGAGCTACTCCTGTCAGTCCATTACCAAGTAATCTTGGCAGCAGCTATGGATAAACTGAGGCTGATCTATCCTCTTCACTGAACAGAGAAATGTGATTATGAGAGACAGCAACAGAGGGATGTCTTGGGAAAATATAATGAGAAAAGGAGCCCATCTTTCAGTGATTGAATGATGCAAATTTGAACATTTAATTTGTAATAGTCGTTCATTATCCACCTAATTTACAAGTCATTATGCAGAATTAATATTGTATGATGTATATCTGTATACTCTATGTCCTCTGAGGTATTCAGATCTGAGCAGAAAGTCTTTGACATCAGTAGTTCCAGTGACTGATGCAGATTTGTTTCTTTTCATCTGTAACTGAATCGGATCGTGCGCTCATCTGTTTCCATTCATTTCTTTGCACTAATTAATTAACTGAGATTTGTACTTTGTAGATCTTTTGCATGGTGTATCCTTTGCAGGCTTGCCATACTGACTAGTACAGATAGTCACAGATTCCATATGCCATATTTTCACCACAACTATGGCTTTCCGATCCAGTCATTTAACAAGTGCTGAATCCATTACTGTCATTACTTCTTTTTATATTTTACTGCAAGGGGTACTCACAATTTAAGATAAATCCAAATGAGAATCAATAACAAAGTTGCTGGAAAAGCTCAGTTGGTCTGGCAGCATCTATGCAGGAGAAAACAGAGTTAACGTTTTGGGTCCAGTGACCCTTCCTCAGAATCCCCCATTTCTGAAGAAGGGTCCCGAAACATCAACTTTGCCCCTCCTCTGATGCTGCCTGGCCTGCTGTGTTCCTCCAGCTCCACATTGTGTACTCAAATGAGAATCAGTTTCTTTTGCATTCATTTAGTTTTAGAAATTGCCATGTTTTCAATCAAAAGTCAATTTTCTTTTATTTAGAAACATACATTGTTTACTGAATATTGTGGTCCATTAGGCTTTTCTCTGCTGTTAAATTTAATTGGTATTTATTGAATGTTTTTGTTTTATGCACTTTATACTGCTTTAAAAGATACTGCGAGTAAACTTAATCTCTCACATACTGCATGATGTCTTTACATTGACACATCTAATAAAGTATAATAGGAAAGTAATTCATTTGAAAACCTAGTTGAACCCTGACACACACCTCATTTCATGTCATATCCATTTACTGCTGCTGCTGTTATCCATTTTTAAAAATCTTTTTGTTGGATTTGATATGAATGTGTTGGTGTTAGACTGGGGCGGACAAAGTCAGAAGTCACATGATGCCAGGGTTATAGTCCCACAGGTTTATTTGGTATCACAAGCTTTCAGAGTGCTGCTGCTTTATCAGTTGAAGCACTCCACCTGATGAAGTAACAGTGCTCTGAAAGCTTGTGAATTCAAATAAACCTGTTGGACTATAACAAAAACAGAAGCTGCTGGAAAAGCTCAGCAAGTCTGGCAGCATCTTTGAAGACAAAAATCAGAGTCAACATGTCAGGCCTGGGATCATTCCTCACAGTTGCTGCCAGACCAGCTGAGCTTCCAGCAACTTTTGTTTTAGTTCCCGATTTACAGAATCCACAGTTCTTTAGGTTTTTATTCTGTTGGACTATAACCTGATGTTGTGGGACTTCTGACTTCATTGGGTTTGGGAAACTATGGCAAGGTCAACCTTCATTGCTCAAACCTAATTGTCCATGAGAATGTGACGGGTCAGCAACCTGAACCATTGGAATCCAAGTGGAGCAGTTACAGTGAAAGTGCAGCTACGGAGCGATCCCTAGATTTTGACTTAATCAGAGTGAAAAAGGGGCAATCCAGATCCCCAAAAACAGCTTTGTTCTGCAGATCCTCAAACACACACTCTCAGCAATGTGCCAGCATCTTCTGGCACTACAATCAAGCCTATCCCAGCTCAGAACCTTCCTCTTCCAAACCTGCAAAGGGCCTCCTCTGTTTTTCATTCTGCGCAGGATCCACACCCTCAACCAAGGCTTTTACTCCGCTCTATCTGACAATCATCCCCAATGTATTTCCAAGATCAGTTGGTGCATGCTTTGGTGGAACTTGAAAGTGGTGCTGTATCCATGTATCTGTTACTCTACTTTTCTGAGTGGTTGATATTGTGACATTTGGAAGATGCTGGCAATGGAGTTTTTTGGGAGATGCTACAATGTTTGATATTGCTAACTTCATATATGTCAGCTACTATGACATATTTTGGCTGGAGTACCAGATAGGATGGCCACGGATAAATATTGTAACTTTTTATTTTGCTTGCAGATTCAATTGGGGGAAGGACTATTTTACAGCAAAGGACTGAAGAAAGAATAGCCATACTTTTAAAAAGCCTATTACTGAAACTCATTGTTTGTGGTGTTTGCATTGCTACCTCATTCATCAGTGGGGGAGGTTGATTGCCAATGGGCTGCCAGTAGGGTGTTACCAAAGGAAATTCAGCTAGTGACAGGTTGCTTATTGGTTTGTAAAATTGTGACCAGTTGTGGACACCAAAGACCATCAGCCTGACAGCAGCTATCTTACTTCTGAGTAACTGAACAGCTTGTAGGTATGAATGATACTGGCAGAAACCTTCAGTATACTGAAAGGGCTGGTTAGTGGTCTCTCTAAGCCTGAAGAAAGCCAGTTAATTTTCAGCCATCAGTTATGGTAAGCTATTGCTTCTAAACAATACGTCAGAGAATTTGTAATGTGTGAACGAGGTGCACTGTACCTCCTGTGAACGGATGACAGAACTTGAAATTCTAGAAGGAAAAACCTTCACTTCTGCGAATTGCTTCTGTCTGACTCGTTTTATATATTCAAGAACAATGCCGCAGTACAATTGGTATGTTCGTTTCTGAGTACTACTGGTTTTTTTTGTTCATTTTTCCCTCTGGAAGGAAAGATTACAGAACTGAAGCACTTGGGAAATAACTGGAACACTTTTTCAAGCCCTGAGAGCTGGTGCTATTGAGCTATTATCACTTTCTTTTGTCCCTTTCACCCATAACACCATTTTTTATCTGTCTATGCCTGTCTGTATGTGTTTATTAGAGAGTTTATAAGGGGATTTATAGAGCCATATGTTGACAGTTCATAACTGTTTACATGTGGTTAGATTCTATTCATTTAAAATAATTAATCGTTCTTGTTAAGTACAGAAACCTAGTCCAAGTTTTCTGTTAACGTGGGTCTGAATTGAGGACTTGGTGTACTTTGATTAATGTTTTTACTTTTGTCATGATTCTGGATTGAGTGGAATTTCATTTTCAGCATGCTACTTCAGTGAGATATGATGACAATCAGTGCCAATGTTCCCAGCACATTTTTATTTAAATAAGATGCACAACTGTGGCATAACTGTAAATATAATGAGTGATATGTATTGGTGCCTAACAGTCATGGCTTGGCCTATGTTGTATCTTTT
This sequence comes from Stegostoma tigrinum, assembly GCF_030684315.1. NCBI lineage: Eukaryota > Metazoa > Chordata > Chondrichthyes > Orectolobiformes > Stegostomatidae > Stegostoma > Stegostoma tigrinum. The sequence goes on from NC_081363.1 coordinate 48,578,171, forward strand.
CAAAATGCTTGCTACAGTCTGGAACTGTACAATATTGTAGAAGACCTTCTCCATGATGATGTGATACCTATGCACTGATAGTGTACAGAATAGATCCATTTTTGGCCATTCTCTGTTACATAGAACATAGAACATTACAGCACAGTACAGGCCCTTCGGCCCTCGATGTTGTGCCGACCTGTCATACCAATCCGAAGCCCATCTAACCTACACTATTCCATGTACGTCCATATGCTTATCCAATGAAGACTTAAATGTACTTAAAGTTGGCGAATCTACTACCATTGCAGGCAAAGTGTTCCATTCCCTTCCTACTCTCTGAGTAAAGAAACTACCTCTGACATCTGTCCTATAACTTTCACCCCTCAATTTAAAGCTATGCCACCTCGTGCTCGCTGTCATCATCCTAGGAAAAAGGCTCTCCCTATCCACCCTATCTAACCCTCTGATTATTTCATATGTCTCAATTAAGTCACCTCTCAATCTTCTTCACTCTAACGAAAACAGCCTCAAGTCCCTCAGCCTTTCCTTGTAAGACCTTCCCTCCATACCAGGCAACATCCTAGTAAATCTCCTCTGCACCCTTTCCAAAGCTTCCACATCCTTCTGATAATGCGGTGACCAGAACTGTACGCAATACTCCAAGTGCACCAGAGTTTTGTACAGCTGCAGTATAACCTCTTGGTTCCGGAACTTGATACCTCTATTAATAAAAGCTAAAACACTGTATGCCTTCTTAACAGCCCTGTCAACCTGGGTGGCAACTTTCAAGGATCTGTGTACATGGACACCAAGATCTCTCTGCTCATCTACACTACCAAGAATCTTACCACTGGCCCAGTACTTTGCATTCCGGTTACTCCTACCAAAGTGCATCACCTCACACTTGTCTGCATTAAACTCCAGTTGCCACCTCTCAGTCCAGCTCTGCAGCTTATCTATGTCTTTCAGTAACCTACAACATCCTTCGTCACTATCCACAACTCCACCGATCTTAGTGTCATCTGCAAATTTACTAACCCATCCTTCTACGCCCTCATCCAGATCATTTTTAAAAATGAGGAACAGCAGTGGACTCAACACCGACCCTTGTGGTACACCACTAGTAACTGGTCTCCAGGATGAACATTTCCCATCAACTACCACCCTCTGTCTTCTTTCAGCAAGCCAATTTCTGATCCAAACTGCTATATCTCCCAAATCCCATTCCTCCCCATTTTGTACAATAGCCTACTGTGGGGAACCTTATCGAACGCTTTGCTGAAATCCATATACACCACATCAACCGGTTTACTCTCATTTACCTGTTTGGTCACTTTCTCAAAGAACTCAATAAGGTTTGTGAAGCACGACCTACCCTTCACAAAACCGTGCTGACTATCCCTAATCAAATTATTCTTTTCTAGATGGTTATAAATCCTATCTCTTATAACCTTTTCCAACACTTTATCAACAACTGAGGTAAGGCTCACTGGTCTGTAATTACCAGGGTTGTCTCTACTCCCCTTCTTGAACAGGGGAACCACATTTGCTATCCTCCAGTCATCTGGCACTATTCCTGTAGACGATGACAAGTTAAAGATCAATGCCAAAGGCTTGGCAATCTCCTCCCTGGCTTCCCAGAGGATCCTAGGATAAATCCCATCCGGCCCAGGGGACTTATCTATCTTCACCCTCTGTAGGATTTCTAATACCTCTTCCTCATAAACCTCAATCCCACCTAGCCTAGTAACCTGTATCTCAGTTTTCTCCTCAACAACATTGTCGTTTTCTCGAGTGAACACTGTTGAAAAATATTCATTTAGTGCTTCCCCTATCTCCTCTGACTCCACACACAACTTACCACTACTATCCTTGATTGGCCCTAATCTTACTCTCGTCATTCTTTTATTCCTTAAATACCTAAAGAAAGCCTTAGGGTTAACCCTGATCCTATCTGCCAACAACTTCGCATGTCTCCTCCTGGCTCTTCTGAACTCTCTCTTTAGGTCTTTCCTGGCTACCTTGTAACCCTCAAGTGCCCTAATTGAGCCTTCACATCTCATCCTAACATAAGCCTTCTTCTTCCTCTTGACCAGAGATTCCACTTCCTTCATAAACCACTGCTCCCTCACTCTACAGCTTCCTCCCTGCCTGACAGGTACATACTTATCTTGGACACACAGGAGCTTTTCCTTGAATAAGCTCCACATTTCTAATGTGCCCATCCCCTGCAGTTTCCTTCCCCATTCTATGCTCCCTAAATCTTGCCTAATCTCATTGTAATTGCCTTTCCCCCAGCTATAACTCTTGCCCAGTGGCATACACCTGTCCCTTTCCATCACTAAAGTAAACATAACAGAATTGTATATAACAAAGTGTGGAGCTGGATGAACACAGCAGGCCAAGCTGCATCTCAGGAGCACAAAAACTGACGTTTTGGGCCTAGGCCCTTCTTCAGAGAGAATTGTGATCGCTATCACCAAAGTGCTCACCTACTTCCAAATCTAACACCTGGCCGGGCTCATTACCCAGTACCAAATCTAATGTGGCTTCGCCCCTTGTTGGCCTGTCTACATACTGTTTCAGGAAGCCCTCCTGCACACACTGGACAAAAACTGACACATATCCTTTCCCGAATTACTGGATCAATTTCCAAAATAACACTGCTGGCATGTACCACTACTTTGCTGCCTTCTTTGTCAAATAGCTTGCTGCTACATACTCAAGCCACCAGCATAATGTCAAATGCTGCACATGCCTAAACATTGCTCCGCTGAATTTCAACAAAATTGCACTTCTATTTGTGCCTTGTCCCTGAGTGCATCAATTCTTCCAGCTTCTATCTCAATCTCAGTCAGGAAATGATTTTGCCCATGTCCTATTTAAATCTGAGTACGACCTTCTATCCTGTATCCACTGCTTTGTTAAAATTGCTTTCTTGCACGTTCGGTTCAGTCTCACTGTTTCTTCCTCGCATGAGAGAATTCCTTGTCTACTCCATTATCACTTCTGGTGTTGAGTTCTTTAAAGATCCACTGACCTCCTCACATCAATCTCCACAAGCACAAACACATGGAAAGTGCTCCATCCCATATATTTGCTTATATTCATTTTCATATTTCTAGCATCCCATTCTCTCCACACCTCATCAGCTTCTCAAGTCTCAGAAAAGTGGTTTCAGTGTTCTAGACCTTGTTTCAAATCTGTACAGATCTCATCTCATCCTGAGGCAGGAATGTATGATGGAATGTTTGAAGCCCAATTTTCAATGTTCAGGTGACAATGAATAGTTTACACAATCTTCTAAACTTCCAGAAGTCTGATGCTTCTAAATTACATCACTAAATAAAAATTTCCATAAATTTGTTGGTACTGTACCAGAATCAAAACAATCCAGGATACATTAGCAGGCTATCAATTGTTGCAATTAATCACATTAAGACCTGTTCACTGCCCTTGGAGAAAATTATTGTCGATTTTTCTTCTAAACATCCACGAAAAATAGATTCATTTTAAATTAATGCTTTTAATATAATTGCAGCTGAGATTTCAGGTGGGCTATATTACATTGACTCCTACCTTAAGTGTGTATAATTTCAAATGGCAAGTACTGATGTATATGAGTTTAACAATCTTGCTTTGTGTGCTACCTATGGATGACATTAGCAGTGCAATAGCTGCTGTAAAAAAGGATGGAACTTAAATGCCATTGGCAAGATGGTCAAAGGTTTACTTCATTTGGTGTCTGTTTGGTATTTGGCTCTTTATTGAAGCTGATCAATCTTAGATGAGCTTCATTTGATTTATTAGTAATGAAGTGTGAATTTGTCTGTATGGTTCGTAATGAGAACTAGACATCCCCGTTGGCAGCTGTAGATTTAAGCCTCCTCTGGAGCTCAGAACTTGGCAACAATGAGTTATGAGGTCCATTATTTCTCCCCTTCCACACCTACTTGTTTCAGCAGAGTGAGTGAGCTCTTAGGCTGCTGATTTTGCCCACACCTATAAAAGGCATTTATCATTTTCAGCTCAACTCCTATTTTCTGGAGCAGCATATTGGAAAGCTTTTGTATTTTTAATCCAGTTAGACTGTAACAACTTACTGGTGCACAAGTAATAGATGTAATAGATTGTGATGTGTTGCTTATATGTTTACTGGCTGCAAAAATCAGCATTGTCACTTGAATCTCAGCATTTCTAAAACCCAGGCTGCAACACTCAGTCAAGTTTGGAACGCCGTAGTCACGGAACATGGGTTTTAATAGAAATTTGCCCCATCATAATAAAGATGATGACAGGGATCTTTGATGGAATTTTGGGTCAATTTTGCAAAAATGAAAATTTCTGGAGACAGTTGTATCCATTAAAAACATATCTTCACAAAGCTGAAGCTTTTCTTTTTTTTGACTGAGTCTGAATCGCATCAAATTTTGTGGAGGGGTTCTTGCTTAACGTGTTGTCTTATCCTGTCTTACTAAATGCACATCATTCATTGCCTACCATGAGTTGTGGCATTTACAAGATGTTTACTGTGCATTAATCCCCATCAATTGTCATCCTGCTGCTGCCATGTCACTTGTGAGAAGTGTAAAAAATGGAACAAGATAATCTCACTTTTGTGGTGGGCCTCACAATACTTGCCATTTGGTTCTGCCACACATCTCACTAAACCCAAGTCAGTCACAAACCTGTAAGATTCTGCCTATTTTTGTCCATTTTCAAAATGCAACAAGATAAGTACAATTATACAGAGATAGTAGGAACAGCCGATGCTGGAGATTCCTGCTCCTCTGATGCTGCTTGGCCTGCTGTGTTCATCCAGCTTCACACTGTGTTAAGTACAATTATATTCCTGGACTTAAACGGATGATTTTGACAGTCTTCTACTCTTCCAATTTTTTTTTGTTGAATGGCTCAGTTTGCATTTGGTGTTAGAGTTGTTAACTTAGCCTAAGAGCAAACTGCCATGTCACAATAGTCTTGATTTTGATAAATGAAATCAGATTGGAAGAAATATGATGTGAATTGAACTTGGGACATCCAGTTAGGCTATCAATTTGAGAATCTTGAAGTCCACATTGAAATTTGCCCTTAAAGTAATTAAAGTAATTAGCAATTCAACTTAAATTTAATTGTAATTAAAACATATCAACAGCCACTTGGTAATTTTTGAGTGTTCTGGGGTTGGAGACAACCTATCAAAGTGTTTGGTATGATCCTCATCAGTAAAATGCACATTTGAAAGAGAGCAGCAATTTGTACAGTTTGAGAAAAGAGTACTCATTGGTTAGTAAGTTGGCTTTCGTTAGACAAGGCATGGCCATGGGGAATGGACCAGAGAGCTGCTTTCTCCCATGCTGTGCTTAATTCAAAAAAGGTGCTGTGTCTTAACATGTTCCCTCTGCCTGCAGAAAGCAGGTGTCTGTGCATAAATAAAGGTAGCAACTTGCAAATGTAAGTGAGCCACGCAGTGTGTCTGACTCATGAATTTAAATTGGTTGTTTATGTAATTCCTAGCACACTTAGGATTACTCAGCAAGTGTTGTTGGATCATAGAATCACATCCAACATTTTGAGTTATATAAGCATTATTTAGTTAAGTATGAAAAGAGCCAAGGGTAAATGCCATGTGATTTGGTTCAGCAGTCATTGAGATATGCAGCCTAAGTAACAAGATTCTCCAGCATCTGCAGTTCCCATTATCTCTGATCACAATGCAGCCTAAGTATCTGGCATTCAACCAATGTTGAAATTCAAATGCCATTCTACTTACTACAGATATGAATTACTGTCACCACAACATGCAGGTCACATATGTCCATGTTGAGACAGATTATTATGAAGTCACTTGAGTTTATTTGTGGGCAGCAATTGTAGGAGATCACATCCCCCTGAAAGACTATTCAATTTTATGTTGAATTAAACAAGACAGCCTTTTCAACATTTGTCAATATGATTTGGTTTCCCATCTGTTTTTCATATGTCTTCAGTACCTTGAGTTCATTGCTGTCAATCACTACCTTACACATTCTGGTTGCCTGCGTTTTTATTGGAATTAATTCTGACAGCTTTTGATCTACTAATATGCTAGTGGGGCACAGGAATATAAAAGCAAAGTGTCTAGTGATCTGGTTTGGATCGTCCTTCTTGAGTCTTTCTGGTTTGAAATTTTTCTATTCATTCATGGGAAATAGGCACTACTGGCTAGGCCAGCATTTATTGCCCATCCCTAATTGCCCAGAGGGCAGTTAAGACTCAACCAAATTGCTGTGGGTCTGGAGTAACATGTGGCCAGACCAGGTAAGGATGGCAGATTTTCCTCCCTGAAGGACATTAGTGAACCAGATGGGTTTTTCTGCGATAATGGGAACTGCAGATGCTGGAGATTCCAAGATAATAAAATGTGAGGCTGGATGAACACAGCAGGCCAAGCAGCATCTCAGGAGCACAAAAGCTGACGTTTCGGGCCTAGACCCTTCATCAGAGAGGGGGATGGGGGGAGGGAACTGGAATAAATAGGGAGAGAGGGGGAGGCGGACCGAAGATGGAGAGTAAAGAAGATAGGTGGAGAGAGTGTAGGTGGGGAGGTAGGGAGGGGATAGGTCAGTCCAGGGAAGACGGACAGGTCAAGGAGGTGGGATGAGGTTAGTAGGTAGCTGGGGGTGCGGCTTGGGGTGGGAGGAAGGGATGGGTGAGAGGAAGAGCCGGTTAGGGAGGCAGAGACAGGTTGGACTGGTTTTGGGATGTAGTGGGTGGGGGGGAAGAGCTGGGCTGGTTGTGTGTTGCAGTGGGGGGAGGGGATGAACTGGGCTGGTTTAGGGATGCAGTGGGGGAAGGGGAGATTTTGAAACTGGTGAAGTCCACATTGATACCATATGGCTGCAGGGTTCCCAGGCGGAATATGAGTTGCTGTTCCTGCAACCTTCGGGTGGCATCATTGTGGCAGTGCAGGAGGCCCATGATGGACATGTCATCAAGAGAATGGGAGGGGGAGTGGAAATGGTTTGCGACTGTGAGGTGCAGTTGTTTGTTGCGAACTGAGCGGAGGTGTTCTGCAAAGGTTTCATGGTCATCATTAGACTCTTAATTTCTGATTATTATTGAATTCAAATTCCATTATCTGCCGTCAGAGATGACCGGAACTGCAGAAGCTGGAGAGTCCAAGGTAACAAAGTGTGAAGCTGGATGAACACAGCAGGCCGAGCAGCATCTTAGGAGCACAAAAGATGCTGCTTGGCCTGCTGTGTTCATCCAGCTTCACACTTTGTTATCCATTATCTGCCATGGTTGGATTCAAATCCAGGTCCCCAGGCCTTTATCTGGGTCTCTGGATTAACAGTCTAGCGATAATACCACTGGGCCATCACCTACCCATAAATCACATGAGGTAAGGTAGAATTTTGATTGCTTTGTAAGATGCTTTATTCCATGGTAGGAGAAACATACAAAGCATTGAATATAATGAAAGTCACTGGACAGAATCAGCTCAACTTCTGACTATGCACTGTTTTAAAGAATTAATGTTGTAATAGTAGAGTTGGGGGTGGGGGAGATAATTCTTATTTAAATTAGGAAGATTTATTCACTCCTGTCGTCATTTAATCCCATTTCTTTACTTTTATATTCTGTACTTCAATTTTTAAAGTCCAACATTCCATCTGCCTTTTTAATACCTTCATTTATCTTCACATAAACTTTCAAAAAATTATGTATTTAAATCCTTAGTTATGTTAATACATAACGTTCAATGTAGCAAAGGCATTAACTCTCACCATTGTGTGCAAAACTGGCAGTAGTAGATTAGCCTCACACCATGAAAAGACACATTAGGTAGGTGTATAACAAGCTTTTAATCTGTCAATCCAGTAATGTTCCATTTAGTCCCGCTTGATGACCATTTCACTCTCCTCCACAAATTCCCATCGCCTGTCATGTTGACCAGTCCATCCCCTGTTATGTTACATTCATCCACTTAACGACTAATTCACCCTCCCCACGTGATGACGTCCCGCTCCTTCCCACTCATAATGTCACAGTTCACACCCCCCATCATACCCTATTTATTTCTTCATGATGTCCCCTTCATCCCTTGTGGTTTTCCCTCCGACACCATGTTGTCTTGTTTTCCGCTTGTGAATTGAACTGACCCCCACAATGCACAACCCATGCCGGCAATGATGTCCCACTCAGCCCTACCTCACAACAGTGCACCACTTGAACCACCCCTAACTCTGAAATATCCCACACAATTCTTGCAGTATCTCACTTGCTCCCCCTGACGTCTGATTTCTCTATTGCCCTAACACTAACCAGTCAAGGCCTGCATTCAAACCTCGACTGGGGACAAGACTGCTATCTCTCAGTCAGCAGGCTGCACATGCATTCTTGAGGTCACTGATAACCTTTAAAGGAAAGCAAAATAATGTATTAAGTTCATCATGGACCTAGTGAGCCAAGGCGCCTGATGTTTCACACTGTCTCAGAGATATTAGGAACTGTAGATGTTGGAGAATCTGAAATAACAGAGCTGCGTAGAGCTGGATGAACACAGCAGGCCAAGCAGCATCAGAGGAGCAGGAAGGCTGACATTTCAGGCCTAGAATCTTTTCTGAATGGCTCATCTGCTCATTAATTTCAAATTATGAGTAATAGGCCTTGCTGCATATTTTGGCAGCACCAAAAGTAGAATACTTAATCTGACCTGATCAGTGGCAACTGGAATTCTTGCGCTTTTTGCTCTCTCATTTTTTTTAAAAGAACTTCTTTATTTTTTGGCCATGCTGATGAATAGACTCACTGCAGTCAGGGTGTAATCATTTTCTCTGATACTGCCAGAAGCTGCTTCCCCACCCAACCCAAATCATAGGCTTATTAAGGAGCAGTTATCAAATAAACCTATCTGAGCTACCAACCTGAAAAAGCTTCATGTGACAAGAATCTTTTATAGCAGTAAATGGCAAAATATGTAAGAAAGAAAAATAATCCTGTAATCCTTGTTTAAGGAGAAAGTGCTGACAGATTATCTCTAAGATGTGATAGCTGACTAGACCTAGGTATATTAGCCCTTCATATCTCTCAATTGTGAAAACTTACAAAAGCTTGGGATAGATCCTGCTATAATTATACATTTATTTGCTTAAGGTATTCTACTGAGCTGTATAAATGCCAAACTCTAAAAGTAGACTAATAGCAGAAATGGCTCAAGGGAAACATGAGCAGTAAGGAATACTAATGATAGAATTGATATCATTACCGAGCAAAAAAGATACTTATCCTATCAGCCTACTTGTTTTGTATGCTGTCTTTTTGCTTCAAGTTTCAGTCAGATAATGAAACTACTCCATTACATAAACCACGCACATACTGAAATATATTTGAAAGGGTAAATGTCATCGTACTTGAGTTATACTTCACAGATAATATGTACACATGTGTTATACAAAGTTATTTGTACTTCAATATTACAGATGTGTTTTTGAATAAATGCCACTCATTCACCTTTAAAGGTTCTCATATCTGCCTTACATTCAAATGAAAATTTGAATTGAGGTGCCACCATGTTTTTGTTATATTATTAGTTCACATCGCGTTTGTGCTGGAGTTGTCAAACATGCTTCAAACTGATGATGTAATACCAAGGTACATCACTTTAACTGGAATTGTTGTACTGTGTGCTTCTAATTAGACATCAGAAATGTGAGACTCTGATTTGTATTTTCAGTAAAACATGCAATGCAAAAGATCCTGGCTGTTAGCCTGGCTCTGTTACTCTGGGGTAAGGTGAAAGTTGAAATCATTGTGGGATTTATGCAGGAGGTGAGTTGAATAAACAGGGTCTGAAAGCAAAATATTGTAGATGTTGGAAATCTGAAATAACTAAAAAAAAATTGAAAAACCTCAGCAGGTCAGTCAGTAGATGTAAAGAGAGAAACAGAGTTAAGATTTCACCCTTTTACTGTGATGCTGGTATGCGCCCATTCCAAGAGGATAATGTCAGTGTACAGCAAGTATCCAATGGGTTTCTATGTATTCATCCTTCAGTGGTTTTAGGGTCTATTGCTCTTGTCCCCAATCAAACAGCATCAGTAAGTGACTTGTGCGCCACAGGTATAACCACTTGAGACCTGGTTTATATTATGAGTGAGAAACCCTAACTGTGAGGCACAGAGCAAGGTACAATTGGCATCATTTTACCATATGGGCCAGCAGAGTAGAAGTTATTGGTTTTCTCAAACTGATGCTTCTTTGCCTTGATTGAACAGGAGGTGCCCCTCAATAAGCCCGAAAAACAGCATCGCGGAGAAAGCTGATTTGATGGTAAGGTAAAGGCCCACATCCACAGAGGTGGGGCAGGAGGAGCATTCTGAATGCTGTTGGTGGGCGCAGCTGCAAAGCTATCCACTAGAGAAGCCAGCAGTGCTCTTAGCCTGACTCGCTTCATCTGAGAGTTCAGCTTACGGAATTGAATCCTTCCAGTGTTGGGTCCTATGCAAACACTTGCCCCACAGCAGAAAAAAAAAACTCCTCCCTACAGGCACAGGGCCAACTATCAGATGTTTAGCCTTTTCTCCTCATCGAGGACACTAATGCCATTCACTAGAATTTAACTGACCAGCGTCAATGAGGGAATACAATAAAGCAGTGATTATAACAATAAGTAGCTCCGAAAAACTAGACCTTAATTCAAATGAAGGTATTAATGTCATTCTAACATTCTGCTATGAACCCAAATGATTCTCTTTGAACAATAAAGTTATTTATCTCATTTGTTTTCTATTACTTCTATGTCCTGCTACCCTCTGGTTCAAGCAGGCTTGAAGTGGATTGCTTGCTCAGTTCACAAAGAGACATGAGTTAATGCTGAACCTCAGTGAAAAGGAGTTCAGCTTAACATAGGAAGATTATGACATTTTGTATGTTATTTATCTTTTAAAATATTTATCCATAATGATGTGAGCATCACTAGCAAGGCCAACTTTTGTTGTTCATCCCTAGTTGCCTTTAATGACATAGGTTCAACATGAGGGAGAGCTCAGTGCTTAATGGTAGCGTGATAGCTTATGCTGTCCGTAGCTCTTAGGGGCGCATCTCAGCAGAGGCATGTACTTCCGTCTTCTTGCTGATCTTCAGATCTTCCTCCTGCATTGAGATCAGAGCAGCCCCAGCTGAATCCATGTCTGCTGGTTCTTTACTGTTCTTTGTTCTCTTGTCCTGTCATGAGGAAAAGGCAAACTTTATTTTTGGAACTCAATGATGCACTCCCTGCACCATCAACTGTCAGTAGCCACAGTGTGCACCATGTACAGGTTGCACTGCAGAAATTCACCAAGGCTCTTTAGACAGACCTGACAAATTCATAACTATTTCCATGTAGAAGGACCAGGGCAGCAGATACATGGGAGCACCATGATCTGTGATATTTCCCTCCAAGCCAGTTATCATCCTGACTTGGAAGTATATCACCATTCCCTCGTTGATGCTGGGTCAGAGTCCTGAAATTACCTCGCTAATGGTATTGTGGGCCTAACTGCAGCACACGAATTGCAGTGGTTCAAGCAGGCAGCTCACCACTACCTTCTCAAGAGCAACTAGGATGGGCAACAAGTACTGGACCAGTTACTGATGCCTACATCCTATGAGCGAATCAAAAGAATCACTTGGAATGGATGGTAGGCATTTGAGGAGGGTAGCTGTGAGGTAGACATTGATCTGTTGAAGTGGCGATTTGAAGAAGAGGAACATGTCCAACTGCAAGGTGGGTTACTCAAAAGAGTGCTATACAGGTGATTGCCAGTGGGGTGAGAGAATGACGTTGCCAACTGAAATTTGGAGGACACTAACCTTGCTGGGCGAATCTATTGAGAAAGAATTGATGAACATGACAAGTTATTTTTGTAACAGACTATGGGTCTGACCTAATGATCCCCCACATGCTGTTGGCTGCTTGTGCTTGTATTAGAGAATTGTTACTTCCGAACTCAGTGCGCTGTGGTGTGGCTGAGGCTGCGCTTCCAATAAGAAGTGATATGAAAATACAATTGGCTATTAGTGTTGCTATTTGTGTTCTATAAGCTGTGCAAGGAAGGATTTGCTGCACAAATAAAACCTTAAGAAGGCATTTTACTCAGTGCAGTCTTTTCTTTTTGGGAATCTGAGTCTAAGGGAATAAGTAAATTGTTTGAGATAACTAGTGTGGAGCTGGATGAACACAGCAGGCCAAGCAGCATCTTAGAAGCACAAAAGCTGACATTTTGGGCCTAGACCCTTGAAGGGTCTAGGCCCGAAATATCAGTTTTTGTGCTCCTAAGATGCTGCTTGGAATGCTGTGTTTATCCAGTTCTGCACATTGTTATCTCGGACTGTCCAGCATCTGCAGTTCCCATTATCTCTGAAGTAAATTGTTTGATTCAGTTTTTCTAGAAAGAAATTGAAGGGGAATTATCTTGCTGGGAAATGAGACTTGAAATGGGGCAGTTATTGTTTTATTTTTCAATACATTTTATCAAGCAAATATCTTGGCAATTGTTTCCATAAATAGACTATAATAGGTCATGGACAGCGTGCTACTATCACATGAAGAGGGATGATCATCTCTCCAGTTTCTTACCAGCCCTTGGTCAATGCAACAATATTTTTGTTTCCTTTTCGGCAAATAGAATCACAGAATCACAAAAGTTTGATGGCGCAGAAAAAGGTCATATGGCCCATTGTGCTTTCATCTGCTCTTCAAAAGTCTCATTATGCAGTGCCAATCTCCTGCTTTATCCCCAAATCCTTGCATCTTATTTTTTATCCAAATAATTATCCAATGTTATCATGAATGCCTCAGTTGAAATTGCCTGAACATACTTTCAGGCAGTGCTTTAAGTTTTAAGGTAAGGAACAACAGATTTAGAATGGATTTTAGGAGACATGTTTTCACCCAGAGAATATTGGGTATTCGGAACTCACAGCCTAACAAGGTGGTAAAAGCAGGAACCCTTAAGATATTTAGGAAATAATTGAAGAGCACTTGAAAAGCTGTAGTATTAATGGTCACGCTTCAAATCTTACAAAATGGCATTTGAATAGATAGATGCTTGGTGACTGGTGCAGACACAATGGGCCAAATGTCCCTTAATTGTGCTGTAAAATCTCAATGGCTATTTTTGTCTCTTTCCCTTTCTGAATAATGGCGTTACATTGGTAATTCTCCAATCCCCTAGTACCAGTTCATCAACTACCTTTGTAGCTCACCATTGTTATTGAATCAGCCTCATTCTATGAGGTGGGGGCAGTCTTCACTTTAGCCTCTCTTCTTTTTTTTATATATTTAGGGAAGTTCTTGCTGTCCATTTTGGTATAACTTTCAAATTTACTTTCAAAGTTCATCTAGCTACCCAATTACACTTTTAAAAACCAATAAAAGATGACCAAAACATTCCAAATCCTCTAGGTTACCACTCATTGTTGTCATATTGTATGTTTTTACTATCAATTTGATGCTGTCCCCAACTTCCCTGGTTAACCATAGCTGGCTTTTCCACTTCGAGAATTCTACGTACCAGCTGGGATATGTCTTTCCTGTGAGCCATGAACTATTTGCTTAAACATTTGCTGCTAAACTCCGTTCCCTTCCAATTTACTTAACTCTGCCCTTATTTAAGTTTAGCACAGTTATTTCTGATCCAAGTTTCCCCCTCTCAAATTCAGTATTAAATTTTGCCATGTTATGCAGCACTATTAAACCTGAGCCAATGAGAAAACACAGTATTAACAGATATATACAACACAGGTGTCTAAAGAGACAGGGAAGTACAGACAGTGGCAGTTTACAGTTCATAAGAATCCTTGAGTTGTGAGAGTGAAACCCAGGAGCCAATGATCCAGATATTCCAATTGGCCAGCTAATTGTTGCACTTACATATCAGAACTTTGAAGAGTACCAGACACAGCAGATGCTGTGGAAATTGCCTGGGAAATTGAAAATTCCAGTGGGAAATTTTGTTCTGCATCTGGAACTCTTCAAAATAAACCCCTTAACTTCAGCAGATTTGGAAGGCACAGCTATAGTTGATAGTTACCTAGCAAACATTACACAATTAAAAACATAAACTAACTTCTGTCTAACAAGTAAACTGACATTAATCTGACTGTGATTACCACTTCTTGGAACTTCTGGCCCTAAGGTTTGGCTGTTGTCTTGTTTCCTCCATTAACCTTGTGAACAGTGGTTTGTCCAAATTATCTATTCACCACAGATGGCTCCTGATACTGAAAGATGAGGAGAGACAGGTAGAGAAAGAGAGAGCGTCTCCAAGTTCCTGTTCACAAACTTATTTTTCCTTGCCTACCTGCACTCACCTATTACCATCCCACCTACCTTCCCCAGCCCCTCTCATCCCTGCCTCCTTAACCTTGACTGCCTTCTTTCCTACGTATCTCCCTCTCATCCCCGTCTCCTTGACCTGTACGTCTTCTCTCCCACCTATCCGCTCCTCCCACCTCACCGACCAATCCCCACCACTGTCTACCTGCACTCACCTATCACCATCCCAACTGCCTTCCCCAGCCCCACCCCACCTCTCTTTATTTATTTCAGAGCTCCCTTCCCCCTCCCCCTGAAGAAGGGTCCTGACCTGAAACATCAGCCTTCCTGCTCCTCTGATGCTGCCTGGCCTGTTGTGTTCCTCCAGCTCCACACTGTGTTTTCTCTGACTCTAGTATCGGCAGTTCTTACTATTCTTATTTGTCCTTGCCTCTGTTTTGTTGTCTCAAACAGCTATTGATATAAGACAACAAAATGTGAGGCTGGATGAACACAGCAGGCCAAGCAGCATCTCAGGAGCACAAAAGCTGATGTTTCGGGCCTAGACCCTTCATCAGAGTGCTCCTGAGATGCTGCTTGGCCTGCTGTGTTCATCCAGCCTCACATTTTGTTGTCTTGGATTCTCCAGCATCTGCAGTTCCCATTATCTCATCTATTGATATAGTTCTGTTTGCATATTTGAGTCTGTTTGTTGTCTTTTTCAACTGGCTAAGTGGCAAAGTGAGTCTGTCATCTTCAATGTGCAGTTATCATGTAAGTGTGAGTAAGAGATGCAAATTATTTGACGCCTCACTGAGTTTCAGAGCTTCTTGATTAAAATGTTGATCCTGAAGCAGCTGGTTTCACATATTCCATGTGGGTTGATTGTCTGAACTTGTCAGGTGATCACAGCAGCCACTTTGGTCTAAGAAGTGTCCTTTTTAAACCCATTTTTTTCTGCATGGAAGTATCAGATATTAAAGTCAAATGATGAAAGTTGAGGATATTTTTAAACAGAGATAATAGGAACTGCAGATGCTGAAGAATCCGAGATAACAAAGTATAGGACTGGATGAACACTGCAGGCCAAGCAGCATCTTAGGAGCACAAAAGCTGACGTTTCAGGCCCAGACCCTTCATCAGCCTAGGCCTGAAACGTCAGCTTTTGTGTGCCTAAGATGCTGCTTGGCCTGCTGTGTTCATCCAGCTCCACACTTTGTTATCTCGATATTTTTAAATAACCTGTTCAGAGATTCTAGTACAAATTGGTGGACCACGTGAGACTTCAACCCTGGTCTCCTGGCTCAGATATGGAGGTGCTGGTGTTGGACAGGGATAGACAAGGTCAAAAGTCACATGACAACAGGATATAGTCCAATAGGTTTATTTGAAATCACTAGCTTTTGAAGCGCAGCTCCTTCATCAGGTAAAGTGAAGAGAAGCATACAAGCACAACATTTAAAGGAAGAGAGATCAGAAGATAGTATAATGGTGTTAATGGAGTGATGTGACTGAGAGGTAGGGGCACTTACACTGCACCACCAGACATGCAACAGAGAAAGTTGTGTATTAAGGATTCATTTTCATCACAATTGTAAAAATCTAAACTTGCATTTTTATTGCTCCTTGCATTCCAGTTAATATATGTCAGATCTAAGCCTGATTGTAATCAACTGCCTCAAGAAAATTGCATGCAATGTTCATCATAGGAATATCACAAACCAATTTGCACAGGCTAAAACCACTGCCCAGAGTTAATCACAAAGGAACTATTTTTAAACTTGAGCCCAAAACTATTCGCTTTCGTAACAAAAGTTGTAAGTACATTTTATTGACTATTTTGACGAAAGCTGAGTGTTTCCATTTTATACAAATCCCTTTTAAAAGTTAAATACAAGCTGTCTCTGCATCGCAAATGGTTCCATCTGGAATCTGATCACAGTTTGAATTGTATGCAAATCAGAACGCGTCAGGACGACGGAAAACAGTTGTTTGTAATTACAGGAAATGTTCATATGCCGGCCCTTTAAAATGACAAAAGTTTCTGAGATAGCATTCACAAAATGAGCATTCGTAAGTAGGATATTTGTAAATCGGGGACCCTCTGCAGTTCCTAATTTAGCATAAAGCTCTATACAATGTCTTTTGGAAAGCCCAACATTTATTGGCCATTCCTAACTTCCCTGAGAAGGTTCATCTTCTTGAAAACTGGATATCTTGCTTGGCCAATTCAGAGTCGATCGCATTGCTGTGGGTCTGGAATCACAGGTGGCCAGACCAGATAAGGACACTACATTTGAGCAGTTTTGGAAATGTTTCATTGACGGTTTTCATTAACAATATAGTTTGTGTTGTAATTAAATTTTAATAGCAATACGATTCTGCTTATGTGATTATATATTATGGACAGGAGACAGGACAATCATTCTGTTTGTCCTTTGGTTTGAATTTCAATTTGGGATGTTTAAGGAGTAGTTGAGAAATAATTCCGTCTGAGAGAGATGGTACTTAATGATCCTACAAAATAGCAAAGTCTGTTTTTTTTCCAAATTCGACTCCCATGATGGCTCATGTGCGTAGTTCTTCAGCTGAAAAGAGTAGCTTTTTGCTGTCTTATGTTCCATAGTGCACTATGGATCCGTAAATATTTTCTTGTTTAGTCAAGTTCAGGAATGTTGCTTTTGATATTGCCCGTTTCAGTTCTATGCTGTTTGCCTGGGCTTCAGAAGTAACTGGCTCCATAATAATCAGAGATAATAGGAACTGCAAATGCTGGAGAATCTGAGAGAACAAAGTGTGGAGCTGGATGAACACAGCAGGCCAAGTAGCATCTTAGGAGCACAAAAGCTGACATTTCGGGCCTAGACCCTCTGATGAAGGGTCTAGGTCCGAAACGTCAGCTTTTGTGCTCCTAAGATGCTGCTTGGCCTGCTGTGTTCTTCCAGTCCCACACTTTGTTATCTTGGCTACATAATAATGTCTGCTCTATCCAAATATATACTGGAGTCAAAAAGGTTGAGTTTATTTCAAACTTTTGTACTGAGTTTATTTCAAACTTTTGCACTGAACGCATCTACTCATATCGGTTGACAAAAGATTCCTATAGTTGCCCTACTTCTAACCCACATAAAAATTTTCTGGAACTTTTGTTCAGCATAATAATATCTCTATTGATTTTGGTTATGTTGAGGCTTAATGTGAAATAGATTTCACCATCAGTTTTGGCTGATCAACTATAAAATTGTCATTGACTTCAATTATTTACCACAAGAAACAACATTCAGTGTTTCTAATCCATAATTGATGGGATGTGGATGCTGGCTGGCCAGCATTTCTTGCCCATCCCTGGTTGCCCTTGAGAAGGTGGTGGTAAGCTGCCTTTTTGAACCACTGCAGTCCTCCTGCTGTGGGTTGACCCACAATGCTATTAGAGAGGGAATTCCGGGTTTTTGACCCAGCAACAGTGAAGGGGAGGTGATATGTTTCCAAGTCAGGATGGTGAGTGACTTGGAGAGGAACTTGGAGGTGATGGTATTCCCATATATCTGCTGCCCTCGTCCTTCTAGTGGGCTTGGAAGGTGCTGCTATGGAGCGTCGGTGGTGGAGGGAGTGGATACTTGTAGATGTGGTGCCAATCAAGCGGGCTGCTTTGACCTGGATGGTGTCAAGCTTCTTGAATGTTGTTGGGGCTGCACTCATCCAAACAAGTGGGGAGTATTCCATCACACCCCTGACTTGTGCCTTGTAGGTGGTGGGCAGGCTTTGAGGAGTCAGGAGGTGAGTTACCCACTGCAGTATTCCCAGCTTCTGGTCTGCTCTTTTTGCCACTGTGTTAATGTGGTGAGTCCAGGTGAGATTCTAGTCAATGATATCTCCCAGGATGTTGATAGTGGGGGAATTCAATGATGGTAACAGTGGTTAGATTGTTTCTTATTGGTGATGGTCATAGCCTGGCATTTGTGTGGCATTAATGTCACTTGTCACTTGACACCCCAAGTCTGGATTTTGTCCAGATCTTGTTGCCTGTGAACATGAACTGCTTTAGTATCTGAGGAGTCACGAATGATGCTGAAGATTGTGTAAACATCAGCGAACATCCCCACCTCTGACCTTATGATGGAGGGAAGGTCATTGATGAAGCAGCTGAAGATGGTTGGGCTAGGTCACTACCCTGACGAACTCCTGCAGAGATGTTCTGGAGCCTGGATGATTTACCTTCCACAATCACAATCATTTTCCTGTGTGCCAGAGCATTTGCCCCCGGTACTCATTGATTCCAGTTCTGCCAGGGTTCCTTGATGCCACCCTCGGTTGAATGCAGCCTTGATAACAAGGGTTGTCACTCTCACCTCTGGAATTCAGCTCTTTTGTCCGTGTTTGAACCAAGGCTGTAATGAGATCAGGAGCTGATTGGCCCTGGCAGAACCCAAACTGGGGTTGCTAATATTCTCTAATATTTTTAGAGGGTCATTTATACAGTTTCAATAGTTATCTGGTGCATAATGTCCTTTGATAGAGAAATTTGATATGCCCTGCAATTTCCATATCATGTCATCTCATGCATCATGTTACTTTGTTACTTATCATGAAAATTTGCTGTGAAGTCAAAGGCTATTTAAAAGGACATAGTAGAAATATCTACTGCTTGGGTATGTACTTAAAAATACTGAGCTACAAAACTTGTACAGATGCTGCTTTTGAATTGGGTTTCTATACAGGCTAACTCAAGTCAGTTATAAGTCCTACAATACAAAGGAGCTGTTGATTTCAGAAGTGAGTAGAGTGGGGCTAAACAAAATACATCAAATATAAGCCTGATTTACCCTTTCAATTTATATTAAGAAGTGCATTGCATTTGCTCAGTCCAACAGGTGCTTGAACAGAACAAGTCTCTTTTAGATTATATTTGGGCATGGAACAGGAAACTGGAGGAAACAAATAACATTGATTGGATAACAATGAAAGTAAAGAATGTAGTTGCAAATACTAAGAGATCTCTGGACAAAATGATGCAGTTAAAATAATAGTCAAAAAGAAACAGAGAGCAAGGCGAGAATGCCAAATGAAAAAAATCCAGAAAAACATGCAGGAGAAAAGTAATAAGAGTGACACAGGAAACAGGTGGAGATACTCCAAGAAAAAAAGAGTGCATCAGAAAGCACAGAGTAACAGGAAGGAGAGAATACGCTTCATTGAGCTTATAATCATGAGGGATGAGGTTGTGACCTTTCAACAATTAGGTGTTATTAATGCTTAATTTAAATAATCCTTGTTCAAGTAGAATTCATTACAACTGCTTGCTGTTTTGTTGTGAGTGTTGAATAAAGTCAATGATTTAATCATTTGATTAATTGGGAAGTGTGCCATTTTATGCATAAACGTGTGACTTTGCAAGGGAAATACATGCTTTGAATAACCTGGAATGACAACCTTCTCTTCTCTTGCGGAGCCTGATCAGTTTGGAGACAAGCATTGATGATTTCTACGGCGGGAAAGATATATTGCTCCAATTTATATTTTATTTTGAACCGGACTTGCCCATCACTGAATATGAATGTGACAGGAGCAGACTTCAGGCACCCACCGTGTTCAGGACTTCCATTGAGTTGCTGTGTCAACACAATTGTCATTAGTCAGAGGAATTGGAGCCGCAGAAGATGGAGCAAAGTGGCGCTAGGCTGTATTTGTTGAGCATGTATCCCACCATTTACTGTCATCCTTCCACACAGAAGATACAAGACATAGATCATATGTAATTGATTAAATTGCACATGCAAATTCAATTTGGGGGCTTGTTGTAACTATTCCTGACAAATAGTTCTAAAACAGTCAAGATCAGGAATCAAATAAAGCAGTTTTTAAGGGCTATGGGCTTCATATTAAAGGTTGAAGTGTCTTAGCTGATTGCGTCCCTGGTGCTGTGAGGTAATGTAAATCTGTCCAGATCTGGTATCTTAATGTCCGTTCCTTAAACCTACCTTTTAGATTAAGCCATTTCGTCAACTTTCCTAATAGTTCCTCCATTGGTTCTGGTTTTGCCTCCGAGTTGCTTTTAACTGAATTTTCTGTATTAAACATTAGCTGCTGACATTAACTGGTATCGCCCTAGTGTGAATTAATTAGATGGGATGGTTTTTTTAAAGCACACTCAGGAGACCTTCTCCTGTCAGTACTTAGATAATCCTACTAGAGGTAGGGCAGTACTAGACCTAATCCTGGGAAATTAATCCAGTCGAGCTGTTGAAGTTTCAGTGGGCGAGCATTTTGGGAGTAGTGACCATAATTCTGTAAGTTTCAAAGTCATAATGGAAAAGGGTATGGCTAGTGCAGAAGTTAAGTGCTTAAATAAGGGGAAGGGCAATTTCAATATCATTAGACAGGATCTGGCAAAAATAGGCGGGGAACAGCTATTTACAGGTAAGTCTACATTTGGAAAGCAGGAATCTTTTATAAGTAATATAGTGAAAATTCAAGGCCAGTGTGTTCCCCAGACATTGAAGGGCAAAGACATCAAGTCCAGGGAACCCTGGATGCCAAGGGATATCAAGAGTTTGATAGATTAAAAAAAAAGGAAGCATAGAATTCTTACAGTGTGGAAACAGGCCCTTTGGCCCAACAAGTCCACTCTGGACCTCAGACATTCTACCGAGACCCATCCTGATAACCCACCTAATCTACACATTCCTAAACACACTGGGCAATTTAGCATGGTCAATCCACCTAGCCTATACATCTTTGGACTAGGGGAGGAAACTGGAGCACCCGGAGAAAGCCCATGCAGACACAGGGAGAACGTGCAAACTCCACACCAACAATCACCTGAGGCTGGAATCAAACCCAGGTCCCAGGCACCGTGAGACAGCAGTGCTAACCACAGAGCCACCGGGCCACTCTGTCAGGTGCATATGTTGGGTACAATCCAATTAAAACAGGGGTGTGCCTTAAAAAGTATAGGAAATATGTGTGTGAGGGGGTGGGTTGTTTGCTTAAAATGAAATTAGGAGGGCAAAGAGAGGCCACAAAATATCATTGGCGCCAGAGGACATGGGTGAGGTCTTATACGAATATTCCTCATCTGTATTGACAAAGGGGAAAGACATTGTCATTGGGGATTTCATTTGGGATGGTGAGGTTCGAGAACATGTTAAGATTAATAAGGAGGAGATATTAGATGTTTTAGTGGGCATTAAGGCGCCTAAATTCTCAGGGCCTGATGAGTTGTATCCCAGGCTGCTATGGAAGGCTAGGAAGGAGGTTACTGGAGCCCTGATAAAGGTATGCAATACTTTGCTGGTTACTGATGAAATGCCAGATGACTGGAGGAAAGCTAATTTAGTTATTTTGTCCAAGAAGAGAGCAGAGATAAGCCAGGCAATTACTGGCATCAGTGGTACAGGAATTATTGGAAAAAATTCTGGAGGTGAAGATGAATTAACACTTGGAAAAAGGCAGTGATTGATCAGGGATGGTCAGCGCAGATTTGTTAGACAGAGGTGAATGATTGAATCTCTACTGTGTGGAAGCAGGCCATTCATCACACTGAGTCCACACCGACCTTTGAAGAGCATCCCATTCAGACCTACTCCCCTACTTGTATGACTATGACGAAATGACTCGAATAGTATAAAGTCAAGTTTGTATTTTATTGGTGTACTACAGTTAGTTGTGTAAAATTATGTAGAAAATATTAGTAATGTCCTGGTCTTTCCTGCCTTTAAAAGAACTGCTTTTTCTTAACGGGCAAGTTATGAATTGTTTGCTTAGTAAATAAGGCAGCAGGCACAGGCTGTTCTGATCTTGCTGTGCCAAGCCTGCCCTGAACCTCAGCTACAGGTGCTTGTACAGCAAGCAACTCATCTAAGCCTTTGCTTTTCTCTGTATTTGCCCCTTCAAAAGGAGTTAATTTTCAGTAAAACCCAGATATTCCTTATAAATCTGTTATAAAGATGTGATGCCCTGCACTGGTAACATCTCTTGTTTTTGCGTCTGGATGACTTCGTGTAGAATGCTACCACCAATTCTCTTCATACGTCTGTCTAAGGGGCTGTTCAGTAATCTATGGTGGAAAATGGACCATGAATAAATGGGAGCAGAACGGGTACTTGTCTTTCAAAACAAGATAGAGCTTATTACGTAATGCTAACCACATACAGGTTATATTAACTATTATGCCTATTCATAACCACTAGCGGGAGGTAGAGAATAACTAGGTGTACCAGAGCCCAACTGATTCTCCACACAGAGGCCATTTGGCATCATTAGACTGGGCGAGTTCAGCATGGCTAAAACCATAACTCTTTCAGAGCCATTCCCTATCTAAGAAGATCCTGCAGACCGGAGGTGATGTCATCACAAAGCTGATTGCTCCAAAGAGTCCATCTAAACCTCAAATGTCAGAGTGCAGCATTGAACCAAGTGAAAGGACAATACATAAGGTTGTGTTAATGCTATAACTTTACTTTGATTCATTCTCAGGATGGGCGAGTTGCAGGCAAAGTCCCAGCACTTATTTTTGGAATAACTTGTGGGATTTGGGCATCACCAACTGGACTAGCATTTATTGCCCATCCCTACTTGCCCTTGAGAAGGTGGTGGTGAGCTGCCTTCTTGAGCTGCTAAAGTCCATTTGTCGTAGGGAGACCAACACTGCTGTTACGGAAAGAGTTCCAGGATTTTCACCCAGTAACACTGAAAGAATAGTGCTATATTCCCAAGTTAGGATGGTGAGTGGTTTGGAGAGGGGCTTTGAGGTGATTGTGTTCCCCTGTATCCGTTGCACTTGCCCTCCTAGATTTTAGTGGTTTTTGGATGGTGCTGTCTGAGGACAATTTGTTGGATTTCTGCATTGCTCCTTTAGATGCTGCTCCTGCATAGGTGCAAAGGAATTGAATATTGAATGTGGCCCATGTGGAGGCAGACAGGTGGGAGGGTCTTTTATGCCGGTAGCTTTATCTTGGATGGTGTCAAGCTTCTTGGGTATTGCTGGAACTGCACTCATTCAGCAGGTGGAGGGTATTCCATTAGACTCCCAGTTTATGCTTTGGGAAGTCAGACAATCAGTTACTCACTGTAGTATTTCTAACCTCTGAACTGCTCTTGTATTTATATTTATTTATATGATATTTATGTAGCTAGGCTAAATCAGCTTCTGGTCAATAGTAATCCCTAGGATGTTCATGGTGTGGGATTCAGTGATAGCAATGCCATTCAATTTCAAGGGGCAATGATCAGATTCTTTCTTGCTGGAGATATCTGGAACATGTGTGGTGCAAATATTACTTGCTACTTGTCAGCTCACATTTCTTGGGTCATGCTGCATTTGGGCTTGAACTGTTTCAGTACCTGAAGACTATCCCAGGCATGTCTGTCCTTAGATGCGCTTGATGGTGAGTCAGCTCCTGACCTACTGCAGTATAGGTGAAGGTGCTCCTGCCGTGTTGTTGGGAATCTTGTTGGTGCTTTAGTACATCGGAATGGTTTACTCTATTCCTTCAGAGATGTCAGTCAACAACATTGGTGTGAAACAAGAGTCACAGGCTAGACATGGTAAGGGCAGCAGCTCATTCTCCTTAAAGATCATTGATGAATCATTTGGTTTACTAATTCTGGCAGGTCATTTACTGGTATCATAGAACTAGGTTTAATGAATATTTCATCTCAGCATATTGAACATAAATATGCAAATTTACAAAACAGAATCAAGTAACGATTGCCTTGGTCTGATTTATGCATAATTTTCAGGCTGAGATGAATGAAAATTCAAATCTCACCTTGATGCTTGATTATGGTCATTTTCAGGCATTCTTTATTAATTATAATAAAAACATAATCACAGAAGTATCAATGTATATTTATCTGATGTTTATCTATCCCATGAATGCAATGCATATTATGATGTCAGTGAATTCATATTTAAAAGAATTTATGTTCCCTAAAGTCAACCATTGGTATTATAAAGTTCCTGCACTTGTGTTTATGTATTGCTCAATACCACATGATCAAACTATCATTAGGACAAGCTAAACAGCAGGGTTTTAGTACAAGATGTAATTAGCATGGCAGTGGATGACATGAGTCTCTTAATTGCACTAAGTGTCATTCAGACGTATGTCAGATACAGAGGGGAGGTGCATACCCAATGCTGGTTCGGTTTGAAGGAACAAGCCTTTCCTCAGCAGTGCTGAAGCCATTCAGTGGAATGTGTGTATTTGTCCATTTTCAAAAAGAAAATTGAACACTGTAAAGAAATTTTCTCGTGCAAAAAAAGGGAGATTTATGTTATCGAGCGAAACTTTGCAGTTGTATTGTGATGTGGGCTCTTGTTAATCAAATCAAACTATAACCCGAATTTTTTAAATAACCTTTGAGAAGGCAAGTTGAACACGGTATTAACACGATCATAATTGCTGTTTAATATGGCTAAGTGTAACTTTTACTGTTGCATAACATCTTTCAATTGTCTTTCACTTCTGCTCTTGCTGGTGTCATGAAATCAATTATATTTTTAAACCACTTTCAGCATCATCACCTATAAAACTTGACAGAGCAGGCTGGGCACATGGTCTGTTCATTTGAGTCTATCTATCCAGTAAGGTTACCACCACGTATCAAATAGTAAATGATACACTGTTACTTCCATGCATCTTTCATCCTATTTACTCTGAACAGTTTTAGATTATAATCCACCCCTATTTACTTATGATGGTGTGAAGAAACATCAGTGGTACAAATGTAGTCTAATTGGTACTTTTCAGGTTAATCTTTGACATATCAAGCATGTGTTCATTTCTAGCATGTGAGCAGTTATATGTTCATTTCTACGGTGAGGAGGTGATGGCCTGTTAATTCAGAAACTCAGCTAATATTCTGGGTTCCTGGGTTTGAATCCTTTCATGGCAGATGGTAGAGTTTGAGTTCAGTTTATATAATCATCTGGAATTAAGAATTTACTGATGCTGTGAAACCATTTTTGATTGTCAGGAAAAGCCCAGCTGGTTCACTAATGTCCTTCAGGGAAGGAAATCTGCTGTCCTCACCTGGCCTGGCCTACACATGGCTCCAGGCCCACAGCAATAAGGCAGACCCTCAACTGCCCTCTGAAGTAACCTTGCAAGACACTCAGACTTCATAGCAACTGATAAAACAGTGAAGAACTGAAACTGGATGGACCACTGGCATCAGCCTAGGCACTGGATATGACAATGGCAGAAAAGCCCTTTCAACCCTGAAAAGTCCTCATTAGGGCTAATTAAATAAATGTGAGTCATTATTTCAATCATTCACACAAAGTTAATTGCTATGCTTCAATATGTTTTTACTGTACCAATCAAATGCTGACACCATACAACTGAATGTTATACATTCCTTATTAAGCAGATGTTAGGCGTTCAGATTAAACCAGTATCACAAACGTGGGGATCAACTCTGATTCAATGGAAGAGTGTAGGTCATCATGCTAGGAGCAACACCAGGCGTGTACCGAAATGAGGTATCAACCTGGTGAAGCCACAAAACAGGACTATTTACCGCCAAAAGTCCTCCTTACTAACATCTGGGAGTTAGTGTCAAAATTGGGAGAGCCATCTCACAGGCGAATCCAGCAAAAGCCTGACTTAGTCATACTCACTGAATCATACTCTATAGACAATGTCCCAGACGCCATCATCACCTTCCCCGGATATATCTTGCCCCACCCAGCAGAGGTGGCGACACAGAGGAATGCAGCTGTGAGGGAGTTGCCCTGGGAATCCTCAACATTGACTCAGGATCCCATGAAATCTCATGACTTTAGGTTAAATATGGACAAGAAAAGCTCCTGCTGATGACCATGTATGCCCTTTCTTGGTTGATGAATTGGTACTCTTCCATGTGGAACAGCCCTTGGAGGAAGCACTGAGGATGGCAAAGGTGCAAAATATACTGCGGGTGGGGGATTTCAATGTTTACCACCACGAGTGGCTCAACAACAACACTACTGATAGAGCTGGTCGGGTCCTAAAGGACATAGCTGCTACACTGGGTCTGAGGCAAATGTTGAGGGAAAAATATCCTTGACCTCATCCTTACTAACTGTAGAAGTATCTGTCCCTGACAGCATCTGTAAGAGTGGCTACCACACAGTCCTTGTGGAGATGAAGGCCGGCTTGAGAATAATCTTTGAGAATAAACATTGAAAATAACGTCCATTGTGTTGTGTGTCACTACCACTGTGCTGAATGGGGCAGGCTTTAAATAGGTCTAACAACTCAAGACGGGGCAACCATGCTGTGCTGTTGTCCATCAACAGCAGTAGAATTGTACTCCAGCACAATCTGCAACCTCATCGCCTGGCATATTCCCTACTCAACCATGACCATCAAGCCATGGGATCAAGCCTGGTTCAATGGAGAGTACAGGTGGGCATGCCAGGAGCAGCACCAGGCACACCTAAAATTGAGGTGTCAACCTGGTGAGGCTAAAGAACAGAGCTACTCGTGTGCCAAACATCATAAGCAGCAAGTGATAGACGGAACCAGATGATCTCACAACAAACCGAACAGATCTAAGCTTTGCATCCATATCCATGAAAGGCAGTGGATAATTAACCAACTCACTGGAGGAGGAGGTGGTTTCATGAATATCCCCATCCTTAATAGTGGAGGACCCTGACATATCAGCGCAAAACATAAGGCTGAAACTGTGGAAGAATAATTTTACATCGCAAGGGTAAGTGAGAATTTAGGCCAAGACAGAAATTATATCACAAGGGTAGATGGGAATTTAGGCCAAGACAGAAAAGACAGCCTTGGGAGAAACGGATGGCATGGAGAAAGAATTTTAATTAGTTAGCATGGGGGACTTTAATGAGCTTAGCAGACGTCGGGAGGTAGTTACTCAGACTGTGTTGTCACTATGTGCATGTTATCTTAGCTAGAGTTAGAGAAGGATCTTTTGACATATTGTCACTATACCAAGGTTTTAGGCTGAATTAGAGATGCCCCTTGTATCCCTAGGAGCCTAGTTACTGATAAGCTAGAGCTTCAATCAAACTGTATATCACGCCCCACGTTAGCTGCATGCTGAAGGTCATTTGAAGAAATAATTATTAAGGTATCTGTAAGACAGCATTCCTGTTACCTTGAGCAGTGTCTGTTTTCTTTAAACTTACAAGGATAGAATCAACGACTCAAGATGTCTCAGGAACACCCTGCTCTGGAGTTAATGGTATAAAGGAGATTGTTATACTCTGTATTAGAAGAGTCGGGTGCCGGTGGAGATCGACACTCACTTTCCTTGGTACCAAGTTAGAAAATAAACTGCTTCGAACAGGAGCTGGAGTCAAGTCTCATTATTAGTTAAGTAGAAATAAAAATTTCTACAACAGAAATTATATAATTTTAAATTATATAATATTATAACATTTATAATAATCTTCAGCCAGAGGTGACAAGTGGGCGATCCATTTTGGCTTCCTCCAGTGATACCTGGCATCACTGATAACAGTCTTAAGCCAAGATAACAAAGTGTGAAGCTGGATGAACTCAGCAGGCCAAGCAGCATCTCAGGAGCACAAAAGCTGATGATTCGGGCCTAGACCCTTCATCTTTTCCGCATGATATCAAGATTGGTTGGAGGTAGTGGATGGTACAAAGGCTATGGACCCTGATAGCATTCTGGCAATAGTACTGAAGACTTGTGCTCCAGAATTTGCAGCTCCCCTAGCCACTCTCTTCCAGTGTAGATACAACACTGGCATCTACCCGACAATGTGGAAAATTGTCCAGATATGTCTGGTACACAAAAGGTCCTTAGAGGCTGCAGGAATAGCTTCATGATGCTGCTTCATTTGAATGACTGTGATGAACAGCTGGCATGGAGTCGAAATCCTGGGAGTTTGGTTGCTGTGGAGTTTGGTAAGTTGGGGAGGGAAGTATATTTGCATTTTCTAACCTATTCCCTAACTTACTTCAGCTGTTGGAACTAAAGTCTGTTTGGTTTAATGAAAAGAGTGAAAAACAAGTGACACATCATGGAGTCTGATCAACTGATCAGCTAGTAAGTGCTTAGCATATAGGATAGTGTAAACAGCTTGGTGAAAGACACCTGAGGCATGGAAGGCCTAGAAATTAAAAACAAAGCACACTCAAATTTTAATCTAGATCCCTAAGATCTGCTTAATTAAGGAATTATTCATGCCCAGTTGTAAGTAGTGTCAGCATTTGATTGGTACAATAAAAGTGTGCTTAGTAAGAGTGAATTATTAAATCAATGAATTACATTTATCTAATTAACGCACACAAAATGGTGAGGGAAGTGTTGTGTTGCTGCTGCAAAATGTGGGGGCTTCTGAAGTGATCCAAACATAGGAACATAGCTTGAATCGATCCTGCCTCCATTGTATTCTGAGCCAGTGAGTACCACAGATTCACAACCCTCTTTCAGAAATAGTTTCTCCCCATCTCAGTTTTGAACCCACCTCCTCCAACTCTATATCTATTGACCTTTTGTTCTGGGCTGTCCCACAAGGGGGGTTCAATAGCATTTTATTAATCCCCTGTAGCATTTTATATATACCTCAATCAGATTCCCCCCTCATTCTTCTAAACTCTCCTGAGCAACTACAAACTCTAGCTATTGAACTGCTCTTCATTTGACAGCTATTCGATGGTAAGGGTGATGGCACCAACAACAGCATGGCAGTGAGAGAGGGCTATTATTGGAATGGCGGCAGCCTCTCGGTGATTGGATGCGGTGGTATGAGCTGCAGCAACAACCTGGTAAAAGATGCAAGCAATTTTTCTATCGTTGTCCCGGTGTTTGATGAATGAACTCTCTACATGTCCAACCAGTGGGTGTTCACAATGGTTAAGGCCATTGTGCCCATGAAAACACCTGTATAACCAACATGTAACCAAACTTAGAGTTTACCCAACCATTTCCACAAAAATGGGGGAGCTGCTGGCAGTAAATTTTTCCTTGTTGGCACTCCATATCTGTTTCCAATCCTGGCCACCACATGTAACTTTTCACCAACATCTTCAGTTTGGAAACCCCTCGATGATGTTGATGGAGCTCAGCTGGCGTCTGGCATCAACGTTTGCTCGGGACAATCACTGCTGCTGTCCATAATAATATGCCATCCTCTACTGTGAGCTGATATTTCCGGAACCAAAAACGTATCTGATCTGGTTGCAATGGCCCTTTAGTATCTCCCATCACCACCAGCTGTTTCAGTTTTGCCAGGATCAGGTCTTCCTGTGCCCAAAGTCTGACATTGTCAGCTGTGACTGGAGGTGTGTTCAGAAAATTTAAAACCATTATGAACTCTTCCAGCAGCAGTACCAGTGGTGATGTATTTGCCAGTGGGAGGCGGCTCAATGCATCTGCAATCACTACTTCATCTCCTGGACAATGTTCTAACTTGTAATCATACACACTCAATATTAGAGCCCAACTACTGAATTCAACCCAGCAGGGGTTTGTTGTCCAATATTATTATAAATTTACATCTGTAAAGGTATTGGTGGAACTTCCTGACTCCAAATATGACTGTCAAATCTTCCTTCTCTATTTGGGTGTGTTTATGCTCTGCATTAAGCAAAGTCCTGTATGCGTATGCTATTGGGCATTCCTCTCCATTGGACCACCTATGAGCTAACATTACACCAATGCTGCACAGTGAGGCATCACATGTCAATACCAGATCTCGCTTGGGATCATAGTGTGTAAACAACATAGACAATGATCGCTGTTTCATCACGTTGCTGAAAGCTATAGCTTGGCTATGCAACCATGTCCAAGGCTGACACTTTTTTTTTAAGAATTGATGCAAAGATGCCAGAATGGAGCCCAGGTTATGTATGAACTTTCCATAATAAGTCACCAGCCCAAGGAAAGACCTAAGCTCCAGTACAGACGTGGATCACCCTCACTTTATCTTCTAACATGTGTAATCCAGTCTTGTCAAGGTCACTAGGGTGCCTGGAATGCACATTTTTCCCTTCTAAAGTGTATGCCCACTTGAGAGAAATGTCTAAGTGTTTTCTAAGTGCTCTTTGTTGGTTTTCCCTGTTATTAGAGCATCATCTGGATAAATGACAGCCTAGGATAGACCTTCTAAACTATTTCTCATCGTCCACTGAAAAGTTGCACGGGCTAATGATATTCCAAATGGCAGTCTCATATATTGGACCAAACTCTTATGGGTATCAAAAACCAAAAATATTTCAGATGCTGTAAACCGGGAACAAAAACAGAAGTCGCTGGAAAAGTCAGTAGGTCTGGCAGCATCTGTGAAGAAAAATCAGAATTAACATTTTGGGTCCGGTAACCCTTCGTCAGAAATTTCTGGACTCAAAATATTAACTCTGATTTTTTTCTTCACAGATGCTCCCAGACCTGCTGGGCATTTCCACCAACTTCAGTTTTTTCCCCCGTATGGTTGTTAATTGTTGCTAACTTCTGGGAATCCTCATCCAACGGCAACTGCAAATACACATGGATCACATCCAGTTTTGTGAAGGACAACATATCAATCAGCTTTGTGTATAAATCCTCTATGCGAGAGATTTGGTATTTAATAAGTGTGAAAAGCAGTTTACAGTTTCTTTAAAATCCACACGAAGACAACTTGACGTTTAGGGTTCATAATCAGTACAACAGGTGCTGCCTATCACACAAACTGCACTGGTTTGATGATTCCTTCATTTTCCAGTTTTCTGATTTCTGCTTCTACTTTTGCCCATAAGGCAAGCACTGGGTGGAGTCTGAGAGATAGTAGGAGTGCAGAATTATGGAATTGCTTCCTGGTCAACACACATGGTCTCAATTCATAGTCCCCAGACTTTCTCGAACAACTTCCAGGTATTTCATTAGGATTTCACTCAGGCAGCCTTTTTCTAATCAAAAAGGGTTAAGATAATATAGATGAATCTTTCTTAACCAATTTTGCCCCAACAAGCAGTACGGTGGCCCAGTGGTTAGCACTGCAGCCTCACAGCACCAGGGACCCAGGTTTGATTCCAGCCTCGGAAAACTGTCTGTGTGGAGTTTACACATTCTCCCCGAGTCTGCGTGGGTTTCCATCGGGTGCTCTGGTTTCCTCTCACAGTCTAAAGATGTGCAGGTTAGGTGGATCGGCCATGCTAAATTGCCCGTGGTGTTCAGGGGTGTGTGGGTTATAGGAGCATGGGTCTGGGTGGGATGCTCCAAGGGGCGGTGTGGACCTGTTGGGCCAAAGGGCCTGTTTTCACACTGTAGGGAATCTAATCTAATCAAGCTTGGGCCTGAGCCTTTTTCTACCATCAATGTAACTGAACTAACTGCTTCCCATAAGAGTGATAATGGGAACTGCAGATGCTGGAGAATCCAAGATAATAAAACATGAGGCTGGATGAACACAGCAGACCCAGCAGCTTCTCAGGAGCACAAAAGCTGACGTTTCAGGCTTAGACCCTTCATCATGCTTCTCATAAGAGATTGGAACCAAAGTTGAACCGTAAAACGTAAAGGTTCTCCAGTATAGCTTCTCAGTGTAGCCAAGGTCTTATAAGCTCCAGGGATTAGAGTCCATAGTCAATTTTGTTAAAGCCCGGTTTTGTATTCACTGAAATGGCAGTGCTGGTATCCACCTCCAACAGAAGTTGGTGATCATTTAACCAGACGTTTATTTTGATTGGTTCTGATTTGGATGTTGCTAAGCAATTTAACTGTTCCAAACCAGATGTAGGTGGGCTTTTCAAGGTGTGCACGCTCCCGGATACTGGCGTATGAGTTCTCTTTCTCAATCTAGATCTAGTGGGACTCTTTTGCTCTCCCAAGTCCGCATACCAGCAGCAACTGTGGTGTTTTGCTGGTCCCAAATTGGAACCATTTGGCCAAGTATTATCTTTGTTTTGGAATTTAGTTGTGAGCTGACCTGGAGTCCCTCCGTTCGGGATGTGTCCTGAGTGAGGCTATATAGTTTGCCTTCACTCAAGTTGTACTCCCCAAGATCAGTCAGACTGGCAACGGTGTCCACTTCCATTGGAATATCCTACAATTCATATACTCCCCTTGTTGCATTTTCCAGTGATGGAGTCTGTTGTAGTATCTGTTTGAAGTCTAGTTGGCATTGATCTAATAGTCGCTTTTGCACATTTACATCATTACTCCCACATACAAAACAGTCTCTCAGCATTTCATTAAAGGTTGAACCAAATTCACTGGCTGTCATAAACTCAAAACCCAATATGAATTCCTTTCGTTCTCAAGTTGCCGAGTAAAACAGATAGCATCTAAGATTTAGAGGAGGCTAGAGGTTGTAATATACCTTAATTAAAACTTATGACTCTTGAAAGGTTTTAGTATCTAGTGCCTCGGGGCAGTGACGCTCCTAATAACTGAAATAGCTGCGGGTCCACAAACTATCTGGAGAATTACTCATTGTTTTTCATCTACCCCAATGACATTTCCCCAGAAAAAATAATGCATAGGGTCTAGTCTTTATAGAAGGGTCGAACAAGTCAAGTTTCCCAAATAATGGCATGATGCCAAAAATGTTTACCCCAATTCAAAGATGACTGTTGCAAACAGTTTTCTTCAGGATGTGCTTTAATCTTGTTGCCACTGAAATAACTCTAGAGAGGCCAGTATGCCGTTCCCAAATTACCCTTTGTTTACACTTGGAGAATCCTTGCCACTGATCCAGCTTGTGCAGACTCGGCTCTCAGAGTGAACAAGAAGTCTGACACTCCTGCTTTTATCTGTCATCCAGGGGTCCTTGATTGGACCAGATCAACAGTCTCAATCAGGGAACTCATATTCCATTAGATCCACCCGACTGACCTCATTATAATCACTACACTGCTTTCTCCTGCCCACCCCAACATACTTTAAACAGTCTTCACTTACCTGCCTCCTGCGCACCTTGCGCGCTGGCATCCTACTCACATGCCACCTTGGCACTATACTCTCCTGGCACCATATATTTGGAAGCAGTGACCCAAGTATGATTGCCATTCCTCAGAAAATCTGGCTCATTTTTATATGTTGCAATGAGATCACCTCTCTTCAGGGATATAAGTTCAACCTACTTAATCTCTCCTCAGAGAACTCTGTGGGGATGTGGCTGCCTCATGGTATTATTACTAGACTATTAATCTAGAGACCCAGGAAACGCTTTGGGGAATCCATATTTGAATCCTGCCATGGCG
The DNA here is from genome assembly GCF_030684315.1 of Stegostoma tigrinum. Lineage (NCBI taxonomy): Eukaryota > Metazoa > Chordata > Chondrichthyes > Orectolobiformes > Stegostomatidae > Stegostoma > Stegostoma tigrinum. The sequence goes on from NC_081363.1 coordinate 48,611,612, forward strand.
GGTAGTGTAATTTGAACTGAATTAATAAAAGAAATTAGAATTAAGAGTCTAATTGTGATCATGCAACCTCTGTCAATTAGCAGGGAAGACCCATCTGATTCATGATGCTCTTTAGGGAAGGAATTCTGCCATCCTTACCTGGCCTGACCTACATGTACCAGCAGGCCCACAGTAATGTGGTCGACTCTTAACTGCCCTGTGGGCAATGAATGATGGACAATAAATTCTGGCCTAGCCAGCAACACCCTCATCCCATGAATGAACTTAAAAAATTCTCCCTTCTTAGCAGGAATTGATCTAGTGAATCTTGGTTGTGTTCTCCTTCAAATTAACATATACTTCCTCAGTTAAGGAAAGCCAAGCTCTTTGCCCTTGAACCCAGTGCTTTCGCTGTTACCATTAATATGTTAGCTCTTTAATTTTTAAATTTTTTTCTTTTCTGTTTTTCTTTCTTTTTCTTTCTCATGCTACCACTGCCCCCAACGGTGACCCAGCAGTAGTGCTTATATTTTCCCCATGTCAGCAGTGACTGTCTGTGAATGTGTAGTGACTCAGTAAAAAGATGCCATTGTGCAAGAACTTTATATGTTTTCACCACCAGGAAAGCAACACGTGGTTAGTGAAATATTAACCAGCAAAGCCTGATAAGGGCAATGCTTACGTGAAAAAAAGTGAAGGCGTAGGGCAGGGACTAAATTAAAACGGAGTTGGAAGGGGAAGTAAAGAACTGTATCTCCTACGGAGCCCACCTCTCCCTAAAGGCATCGAGGACATTGATGGATACCATGTGCTCCCCCTCCAAGGACACCTGTAGAACAGGGCAGACAGGTGGCCGAAGGAACCTGCTTCATAGCCTGCTGCCTGGACCTGGTGATAGTCAGCCTGCCCAGACCCAGGAGTGAGCCCACAAGGAAGTCCTCCAAATTGTTCCTCTTTTTTCTAATTCCTTCATGCTAGCACTGCATCCGTGGTGTGTGGGGGGTGGGGGCGGGTGTGCGGGGTGGTGGGCCCAGCTGTAGTGTTTGTGTTTTGCCCACATCATTCATGGCTATGTACGTATGTAGCAACTTGGTACAAAGGTACCATTGTGCAAAAACTTCATTCTTTATTTTACACCAACAGGAAAGCACCCATGTGGCTATTGAAACATTGACAAGCAAAGCCTGATAGGGGCAATGCTTCTGTGAAAAAAGTAAAGGTGGGAGGGGCTAAATCAAAAAAAAAATGTTGGAGGGGGAAATAATCTGTTCCTTTTTATTTGGAGCTCATTGAGAGCATTTTAGGTGTTTGACATGAGTCAGTTTGTAGGAACCTGAAATAACTGCACACAGGCTGGTATCATGTCACCAAGTGACATTTCATTTCCATGTGCACAGTACTTGGGCTATGACGGGCCAGCTCAGAGTTAGTTCCTGAAGTGAGGAGACGCTGAATCCTCTATTTATCTCTTTTTTTTTCTTCCCCCTACACTACCACCGTACAGTAGCACTCCTTATTTTCCCCGCTACACATTTGGTTTTGTGTGTAGTGACTCAGTAAAAAAGATTGTGTACACCATCATTTAAAAACTTTATTCAATATTTCCACCATGGAAAGTACCCATGTGGCCAATGAAAAGCAAAGCCTGATAAGAACAATGCCTACATGACAAAAGTGAAGGCAAGGGTAGGCATTAAATCAAAATAAAGTTGGAGGGAGCACTAATCTGGTCCCTTTTTATTCACTGAGACATCAAATAATCAATTAACAACCATCACTTGTTTCCCTCAGGCTTTAATTACTTCTCATATTAATGGATTCCTCTCTTCAAATATACTTTTCAATGTGAAAACAAAAAAAACTAATGAAACGAAGCTGGGGAATTCTTCATTGCAGACAACTATTGAGGCTGGATCTGACTGACCCAAGGCTGGGATAGACATATCTTTAATCAGGAGAGAATCAAAGGTTATGCAGATATGGCACAGAAGTGGAATTGAGGTTTATCAGATCAGTCATAATCTCAGGATATGACAGAGCAAACCTGATGGCAAAATGGCCTATCTTTGCCCCTACAGCTTATGGTCTTAAAATATCCAGCAGTTTAAAGGTGCATAAAGCCTGTCAGCGTCTGTGAAAGCAGCAATAGCAGCATCAAGGCTGACCACTTAAAAACTCAAATCAGCTAGAAACAATGAGAAAGCTTTTGAGGACCAAGTCTCACCAAAACTGGAAGGGAAAGAATTCTGAATCTTAATTGAATAATACCACTGTTGACACCCGATATGAATTAAGTCCCTTTGAGGAAGGGTGAAATAGTTTGTATTTGAAAGGAAAAGACTAGGCCAAAAGAAGGCTTAAACATTATAGTAAGCTTAGAAACATTGTTATGATTATTTTCAAAATCAGGAAAAGCTATGAGAACAATCTTTTCAAAACAGGCCACTTATTTTAAAAGAAATGGGCAAATAACGGTATAAATCCACTAATGATTGTGGAACATTTGAAGGTTGTTTTAATAAATTGTTTTACAATGTTTTGAAGTAGAAAACAACGTTTCATTGTTCAATTGAAAATATTTCTTTAACAAGCATTATCAGTCCGATACAATATTGTTCAATGTTAATTCACACAATAAGTTCATAGAAGTAGTCACAATTCTCCATAGCACAAATTCTCCATAGTGCCAGATGTGTGTGAATATCACAAAGAAGGGGAAAATAGCAGGAAAAAAGCTATTTTTCCTCCATTTTGTATGAAAGGCTTAAAATGCAGTATTTCTTCAATTTAAAAAAAATCATCAATCTTTAACGATGAAGATAATTCTGCAACATTCAGAAGTTTTTCAACTTTAATTAATTGAAATTATAGAAGATTTCTGGAAAAAGGAAATAAAAATGTCGAAGTTAGATGTTTTTCTGACACATAATACCATTTTGGATGCTGTTGGGAGAAATAACTGTGCAGGGAAAACGGTGTGAGTTAACTGCATGGCACCATGCGTGCGCATGCTGTATATAACGGGAGGAAGAAGCATGGCAAGACTATAGCAGCAGGGGATTCAATTGTAAGGGGAAGAGACAGGCATTTTTGCCACTGCTGAGCAAACTCCAAGGTAGACCATAGCCTCCCTGGTGTCAGGGATGCTACTGAACAGCTGCAGGGAATTTGGAAAGGAGAGGGCAAACAGACAAGAGATCATGGTACAAATGACATAGGTAGAAAGGAATGAGGCCATGCAAGCATTATCTATTTGATTTGATTCATTATTGTCATATGTACCTAAGCACAGAGAAATGTTTCAGAGATAATGGGAACTGCAGATGCTGGAGAATTCCAAGATAACAAAGTGTGATGCTGGATGAACACAGCAGGCCCAGCAGCATCTCAGGAGCACAAAAGCTGACATTTCGGGCAATGGGTACCACCCAAGACATTTTTCCATCCCCACCCCTGTCTGCTTTCTGGAGAGAACACTCTCTCCGTGACTCCCTTGTTCGCTCCACACTGCCCTCCAACCCCACCACACCCGGCACCTTCCCCTGCAACCGCAGGAAATGCTACACTTGCCCCCACACCTCCTCCCTCACCCCTATCCCAGGCCCCAAGATGACATTCCGCATTAAGCAGAGGTTCACCTGCACATCTGCCAATGTGGTATACTGCATCCATTGTACCCGGTGCGGCTTCCTCTACATTGGGGAAACCAAGCGGCGGCTTGGAGACCGCTTTGCAGAACACCTCCGCTCAGTTCGCAACAAACAACTGCACCTCCCAGTCGCCAACCATTTCCACTCCCCCTCCCATTCTCTAGATGACATGTCCATCATGGGCCTCCTGCACTGCCACAATGATGCCACCCGAAGGTTGCAGGAACAGCAACTCATATTCCGCCTGGGAACCCTGCAGCCATATGGTATCAATGTGGACTTCACCAGTTTCAAAATCTCCCCTTCCCCTACTGCATCCCTAAACCAGCCCAGTTCGTCCCCTTCCCCCACTGCACCACACAACCAGCCCAGCTCTTCCCCCCCACCCACTGCATCCCAAAACCAGTCCAACCTGTCTCTGCCTCCCTAACCGGTTCTTCCTCTCACCCATCCCTTCCTCCCACCCCAAGCCGCACCCCCATCCACCTACTAACCTCATCCCACCTCCTTGACCTGTCCGTCTTCCCTGGACTGACCTATCCCCTCCCTACCTCCCCACCTACACTCTCTCCACCTATCTTCTTTACTCTCCATCTTCGGTCCGCCTCCCCCTGTCTCCCTATTTATTCCAGTTCCCTCTCCCCATCCCCCTCTCTGATGAAGGGTCTAGGCCCGAAACGTCAGCTTTTGTGCTCCTGAGATGCTGCTTGGCCTGCTGTGTTCATCCAGCCTCACATTTTATTATCACAGAGAAATGTTTGTTTTGTATGAGGTACAGAAAGATCATGGGGTGTTTGAACAGGGTGAGAAATACAAAGTTTTGGCTGCAAAGAAGGTGCACAAAAAACAAGATGAACATTAGATCTGAAATTTGAGACGTCTCTTCATAAGCCTAATAACAGTGGGGAAGAAGGAGCTGGGATGTAGGTTAAAGAACAAGGCCCAAAAGGTAATCCCTGGATCATTTCTAGTGTCACTTACTTGTGAGTATAGAAGTAGGAGGTTAGTGCAGATAACTGTGTGGCTTGACAGATGGTGCAGGAGGGAGAGATTTCGATTTCTGGGACATTGGGATCATTTTTGAGGGTGGTGGAATTTGTACAAGGGAGATGGTTTGCATCTGGCCCAGAATGGGACAAGCATCCTGACTGGGAAGTTTGCTGGTGCTTTTGGGGAAAGGTTTAAATTGACTTGGTCGGAGGATGGGATTCAGAGATAATAATCAGCTGGGGGACATGAACAGTCAAAATAAGAAGAGACAATGGGTGAGACATGAGGGCATAAAAATGATCAGCATTTAAGTCACAAAGAAATTTAGAAAAGTAGGTAGTATTTATTTTAATGCCAGAAGTCTGACGAAGAAGGTAGATGAGTTGGGGCACAAATCAAAACATTGGGATATGATGTCACTGTGATAGGTTTGAGAGACGGGCAGGATTGGCTGCTCTGTGTTCCATGATATAGGATCTTGAGGCAAGATGAGGGATGAGATAAAACAGGAGCAGGTGTTGCAATATAGAGCAGAGTAACAATTGCAGCAGTAAAGAAGGATGGCGTCTTAGAATGCTCCTCAAATTAAACCATATGGGTAGAACCTAAAAACCAAAAAGGAGCAGTCACAATGCTGGGAGTGTATTATCAGTCCCCTAACAGTCTGAAAGAAATAGATGAGCAGGCATTTAAACAAATTTCAGAGAAGTTGACATGTAATAAGGTAGTGATAGAGGGGATTTTAACTTATCTAAGACGAATTGGGGTAGTAAAAGTGTGCAAGGTTGAGAGGGAGCAGAATTCATAAATTGTGTCTAGGAGACCCTCGTAAGCCACTGCATAGGAGGCCCTGCATTAGAGTGGCCAATCCTGGATTTAATCTTTGGACTTGCATTTTAAGGTGGGCACATGATTGAAATCTCATTGGGGAAGCATTTTGCAAGCAATGAACATAACTCCATTTGACTCATAAATTGTTGTGGGAAAGGGCAATGTTGGGCATAATGTTAAAGTTCTCAAGTCGGGGAAAGGCTGATTTTAATAAGATTAGATATGATTTAGCCAAAGTGGACTGACAGCAGGTACCTTTATTTAAATCTGTGACAGAGCAGTGTGACATATTCGAGAAGGAACGGGGGAATCTATATGACCAGCATGTTTCAATAAAGATAAAGGTTGGGAACAACAAATCCAGCCAACCCGGAATATCAAGGGATATATATGATTGGATAAAAGAAAAAGGAAGGTTTAAGGTAAATTCCAAGGTCTCAAAATACTACAGTATGTGCAAGTGGATGGAATTAGGAAAGCAAAAAGAGGACATGAAAGAATAATGGCTGGTAAAATAAAGGAAAATCCTTGGTTATTTTACAAGTACATTAAAAAGTAGGGCCCATTAAGAACCACAGTGGCAATTAATGCATGGAGCCAGAGGACATCGGTAGGGTTCTAAATAAATTTTTGAATAAACACTTTGTATCAATGTTCATTAGTGAGGGGGATGATTTGGATCTACTGGTCAGGGAGAAAGATTGTGATACAATTAAAGAAATTAACACAGGTAGTTATGACGTTCTGGCAGGTCTGGCTTAAAAGTAGGTAACCTTCAGGGCCGGAAGAAATCCACCACAACCACTTGAGTGATGCAAAGGAGGAAATAGCAGGATTGGTGGTAATAATTTTAAGATTCCTGTCTGGCCGCAGGAGAGGGGCCAGAGGACTATAACTTAAGGAGTGGTCAAGGGATAAACTTGGAACCATAGGTCAGTCAGTCTAACCCTCAGTGGTTGGGAAATTACTGGAAACAATTCTGAGGGACAGAATTAATCTGCACTTGAAGAGGCAGGGATTAATCAATAACAGTCAGTGTGGTTGTGTTCGGGGGTAGTCACTTCTGGCCAAATTGATTGAATTTTTTGAAACGGCAACCAGGTATGTAGATGACAGCAAAGTAGTCGATACAGTCGAACTGCACTTCAGCAAGGCTTTTGATAAAGTCCTACATAGGAGATTAATAGTGGAAGTAAGAGCCCATGTAGTCAAAGGAACCTTAACTAATTGAATTCAGAATTGGCTGAGTGGCAGGAAGCAGAGGGTGATCATGGAGGGTGTTCTTTGTGACTGAAGCCGGTGTCCAGTGTGGTTCCGCAGGGATTAGTGTTGGGGTTCTTGCTGTTCTGTATTGCATAAATGAGTTAGACTTGAATTTGGGAGGATTGATCAATAAGTTCATGAAGGATATGAAAACGTATGGGGCGGTAAATAGTGCGAAGGATATAGACTGTTGGTCAGATGGGCTGATCAGTGGCAGATGGAATTCAATGCAGATAAATGTGAGATAATGTACTTGGGCCTGATAAACCAAGCAAGAGAATACACGATGAATGGTAGGGAACAACAAGATCAGAGAGATACAGAGGTAGCTGGACAGATAGATTAGACAAGTGATTTAGAAGGCATAGAGGTATACAAGATAATGAGAGGCATAGATAGAGTTGATAGCCAGAGACTATTTCCCAGGGCAGAAATGGCTAGCACGAGGGGTCATAGTTTTAAGCTGGTTGGTGGAAAGTATAGAGGGGATGTCAGAGGCAGGTTCTTTACGCAGAGAGTTGTGAGAGCATGGAATGCGTTGCCAGCAGCAGTTGTGGAAGCAAGGTCATTGGGGTCATTTAAGAGACTGCTGGACATGCATATGGTCACAGAAATTTGAGGGTGCATCCATGAGGATCAATGGTCGGCACAACATTGTGGGCTGAAGGGCCTGTTCTGTGCTGTACTGTTCTATGTTCTATGTTCTATGTTCTAAGGCATAGGGGGTACTTGCCTTTATTAGCCAAGGCTGATAATTTAAAAGTAAGGATGTTAGGTTGGAAGGATATAAAAAGTTGGTTTGTGTTCAGTTCTGGAAACCACATTATCAGAGGGGTGTGATTGCACTGGAGAGGCTACAGAGGAGATTTACCAGGATATTGCCTGGGCTAGAGAGTTTTAGGTATGAAGTGAGTTTGGATAGGCTCAGGTTAAAATTGTATCAGAGATAATGGGAACTGCAGATGCTGTAGAATTCAAGATAACAAAGTGTGGAGCTGGAGGAAGGCAGCAGTCCAAGCAACATCTTAGGAGCACAAAAGCTGACGTTTCGGGCCTAGACCCTTCATCAGAAAAGGTTTGTGCTCCTCAGATGTTGCTTGGCCTGCTGTGTTCTTCCAGCTCCACACCTTGTTATCCTGGATAGGCTGGGGTTGTTTTCTTTGGAGTAGTGGGGACTGAGGGTGGGCGTGGGGTTCATGATTGCGATGTATGAGAGGCATAGTCAGGGTAGACAGGAAAGAACTTTACCCTTTGGTGGAGGGATCAATAACCATGGGGCATAATTTAAGTAAGGGCCAGAGAAGGAATGGGGGAAAATTCTTTTCACTGGGGGAGTGATGGGAATCTGAAACTCACTTCTTGTAAAGGTGGTGGAGGTAGAAACACTCATCACATTTAAGAAGTATTTGGATGCATTCTTGTGATGTCAAGACATACAAGGGCTATGGGACAAGTGTTGGAAAAAGGGATTAGAATAGTTAGGTAAATGTTTTTGACCTGCAAAGACTTGATGACCGTATGGCGTTCTCCTGTTCTGCAGATCTCTATGACTGTAAAACATTATTGGCAAGTCATTATTAGCAATTCATCTTATTATCCAGTAACTAAAGCATTATTTGCAATCTTTGGGAAACTTGTTGAAGAAGATTCAGTATTTAGTACAACTGAAGTGATTGAACAATTAGAAACACTGAGCAGTCAAATCAGTAACATCTGAAAAAAAACAAAATCCTGCAACAGCTTTCAAGTAAATCAGTTTCGTCACAGAGAACTGCATGTTCCAGGTAGAACAATGCTCAATGCAAGAGCAATTCTGCGAATACTCTTAAAGTACAGAGACCAGTACTATTTGAAACAACATCATCAGAAACCAATACTTCTGAGCAGAGAAACATGCTCCACCGTTAAAATTCTAAAGTATGTTGAATAAACTCAATCAATTCAGTACCAAAATACTAGTGATTAACGTAACTCTCCTCAACAAGAGGATAACTTCATAGTCCTCAGGATGTTGTGTGTTGAACCTAGGCCACTTCAGATTAATTTCATTGGCATCCAACAACCCTTCATGACTGAGAGATCAAAAGATGGTGTTGATACTTCAGGTTTGGTAGAATTATTCATTCATCTTCAAATCACAGATGGATCTTCAGAATCTGATTATTGGATATGCTTGGCACCAGAACCACCTGGAGTTAGTGGTAGATTCCTGAAACAGTCAATTCAGCTGTTCAGAAGAAATAGTCACAAAACAGCACAGTCAGTTTTACTGTCTATGATTGAGTCTGATAAAATGTAAAAAAAACAAGTAAGGCTAACATATTCAAGTACTTCATCACAGTTTTGAAAGAAGATTAATTCTTCTCTGATGCGATTTATGGAAATGAGAGATTCTCCAAGGGAAACAAATGTTCAGCAGTGAACATCAATACTAGAGCACATCTCAGCAAACAGCATCCTGGAAACAATTGCTCCACCAAAATCCACTGTGGCTACAAACTGACCCTAAATGATTCATTCTTCAAGCAGCAGACTTTTAAACCTATCAAGCTGACAATCATTTTAATGTCAGAGACTTGAGGAGAGATGGGCTTGTGATAAAACTACCTTACTTATTTGAAACAATTGTGTCAAGATTTTAACAACCGGGAGACAAGATAAGGGGAGATGCTGTCTTAAGGCAATTAGGACCTGAATGGGTTTACTGACACCATGAGATTAGCTCCAACCATCAATCTATAAATGACTATTCCCTGGGAGAGCTAACAAGAGTTTGCTTGTTTCCGGTGGTGTGTGAGAATGCTTTAACAGCTGTAATGTACCTTAATTTTAAGCCTGATATCTCACATGAAACCATCATGTATCTTAGGTGTAATATAACCAGTTATTAAGTAATATGGGATAAAGCCCTAATACTTTTAATGAAGATTCAGCCTATGTTCTGCCTAAAATTTCGTGAGGGTATGCTCCCCCACATGGTATCAGTAGCCTAAGGTAATACCAATGAATCTACCTGAAGCATTCCAGTTGATTCAAGCCGAAATTAACATATATATGACTGCATATCTCTAAGTTTAATTGGAGGGCTGGCATAGCTACACGTACATGTCGACTCCTTCACTATGGTGAAATGTTACAGTCCTGTTAAATCTGGACCCCTCAGTCTTTGCTATCCTCTAATAAGAAATGATTGATTTTAATTTCTCAGAACACACAGAGCTGCAGAGATCACCCTTTAGTAGGAGGGCACTGAAGATCATGAGACTTCAGTAAGGCATTCAACAAGTTTCCTCATGGTAGACTGATTAGCAAGTTTAGATCACATGGAGTACAGGGAGAACAAGCCATTTGGATACAGTACTGGTTTGAAGGAAGAAGACAGAGGGTGGTGCTGGTGGGGAATGGTTTTTCAGACTGGGGGCCTGTGACAAGTGATGTGCCACAAGGATCGATGCTGGGTCCACTGCTTTTCATTAGTTATATAAATAATTTGGATGTGAGCATAGGCAGTATAGTTAGTAGGTTTGCAGATGAGACCGAAATGGAGGTGTAGTGGATAGCAGAGAAGGTTAACTGAGAGTACAATGGAATCTTGATCAGATGGGCCAGTGGGGCAAGGAATGGCAGGTTTAATTTAGATAAACGTGAGGTGCTGCATTTTGGAAAGGCAAATCAGGGCAGAATTGGGAGGCCATGTTGTGACTGTACAGGACATTGGTTGGGCCACTTTTGGAATACAGCATGCAATTCTGGCCTCCCTGCTATAGGAAGGATATCGTGAAACTATAAAGAATTTGGAAAAGATTTACAAGGACGTTGCCAGGGTTGGAGGGTTTGAGCTAAATGGAGAGGCTGACCAGACTGGGGTTATTTTCCCTGGAGTGTTGGAGGCTGAGAATGACCTTACAGAGGTTTATAAAATCATGAGGAGCATGGATAAGGTGAATAGCCAAGGACTGGAGTGGAGGAGTCCAAAACTAGAGGACATAGGTTTAAACTGAGAGGAGAAAGGTTTAAAAGAGACCTAAAGGGCAACATTTTCATGCAGATGAGTGATGGGTGTATGAAATGAGCTGCCAGAGGAATTGATGAAGGCTGGTACAATTACAACATTTGAAAGGAGGGATATATGAATAGAAAGGGTTTAGAGGGATATAGACCAAATCCTGGCAAATGGGACTAGATTAATTTAGCATAACTGGTCAGCATGGGCGAGTTGAACCGAAGGGTCTGGTTCCGTGTTGTGCAGTTCTATGACTCTATGTGACAGCTTGGAAGGTTCCAGTTGTATTAAGAATTAAGCTCTACTCTGGCTGTGACTGCTACAGGGAACACAGCCCAGAATGTTCTATGTCATTTGAGACTCAACCTTTTTGTAATGACCTCTTTTATAAAGCACCTCTTCCTTATGCATGTTTTGTGCTAGGAGAGTGCTCTGAAGACTGGAAATGAATTGGGCCTCATCATAGCCCTCCTGAGCCTCTCTCATGCAGCAACTGGCTTTGCACAGGTTTCCCTTATCTCCTACTTCAATTCCTCAGCCAGGCAAAGAGGAACTCTCAGCAAGATTCCTATGATTAGTGTTACAGCCTGGGGACGCTATGGCCTTGTGGTATTATCGCTGGACTGTTAATCTAGAGACTTTGATAATGTTCTGGGGACCAGGGTTCAAATCCTACCATGGCAGATGGTGGAATTTGAATTCCATACGTATCTGGAATTAATGGTCTAATGATGACTATGAATCCATTGTCGATTGTTGGCAAACCCACCAGGATCACTAATGTCCTTTGGGGAAGGAAACCACCATCCTTACCTCGTCCGACCTACATGTGACTCCAGATCCACAGCAATGAGGTTGACTCTGAACTGCACTCTGGGCAATTTGGTATGGGCAATAAATGCTGCCTAGCCAACGACGCCCTTGCCCCATTAATAAATAATAAAAAAATTCCCTTTCTTCTGGTGACACCGGGAAGATGTCCAACAGGATCAGGCAGTATTCAAACAGAATTACCTCCATAGTGTTTGAATGTTTATAGTCTTGGATATGGAATGTTTTCAAGATCTCTTAAAAGAGATGCAATCTGTCATATTTCAACTCACAGAGCCAAGATCTCTCGTTTGATTGCCCATTAATTCTATATTTATGTGTAAATGTTCATTCTCTGGCTCTAACTTATGTTTTAGTGGCCTATTCCAGAATAGGACATCTTGTAACTATGTTATTATTTTTCTATATGTGGTTTTTGCATTACATTGACTAGATATAGTTAGTCCGATGATTCTCCATTACAGTAGAGACAAATAACACTACTGAGCAACATCTCTGCCGTTCACAGTAATTGTCAGAAATTATGAATGTCTTTGTACGCAAATTGTGCACCAACTTCTATAAATTGCCATAAAGTGAACTTGCAAAGCTATACTTAGAGGAATTTCCTTGAATCTGTTTCTGGGCTCCAGTTCCCACCTTTGGCAGTAGATTTGATGACAGGTGAACTCAGCTTTTTAGCTACTGTCTTTACTGTAAATTTATATTGCCAAAGAATAACACGACAATTAGACTGTATCTCTTGGATACTACTTGTGTTGAATGCATTATTTTCTTGACTGCTGTATAGTCTACCTCTCCCTGACAAATGATTTAATTCCACAAAGGTTTCTTCCACATTAAATGTTTTACAAAGATGCCAAAGCCAGCAATAGGATAATGGATCGTGACTGATTATAACCAGTTTATTTTTATTTATGATACTCACAAAGTATTGCGTAGCATCATTATTTGTAATTTAAAATGGCATTGTGCAGAACCATCCAGAACGATGAGTAATACTTTTCTAAAATTATTTGTTGTATGCTGTGGTTTGAGAATCAATGTTGAAGGGAATAATTGGTAAGACATTTTTCCTATTGTCCCTCAGGTTGAGTCACGAGATAAGTCAGCCTGTGTTTGAATTGCACTGACATCAACGTGATATAATAGTGCAAGGTGCTCAAATCAGCAGTTTCTGGAACTAATGTCAAGCTGCTGGAAATCTGAACTGAAAATTGGTTGAGTTTAATTTATTAGTTGTAAATTCATTGTGTAGGTAGGTGTTCTCCACATAAAAGCATGCCATGATTATAAATTATCACGCACAGTCTACCCTGACAAGAATTTGTAAGGAATTGAACAGTGCTGATTTATTGCGCATCAGATTTCATGTAAGTAGAGTTTACTTACTCTTCTTGTGCTGGCTCATTAGTGAAGACAGTTCGGGTTATTTTGGAAAGAAACAAAAACTGGCGTCATGTGAGCTTTGTAATAATAACACCTGGCTTGGTTTCATACTGCAGTTTTGGGTTGAATTACTGGTTACCTGAGCCATGATTTAAACACACAGTGAAGTGCTAAAAGGAAACCTGTATGTTTAGGACTCAAGTACTGATTAGGAGCAATTTTCCTGAAGTGAAGTTGTAATAATACTATAGCCTTAAGAGATGTAATTTGTCCTTTTTCAGAGACACTGAGTGGTCTGTTTCCAGCTAATAAAGTAAACAGCTTGTGAAGCCTTCGGGTTTTTAAAAGCTGGAACAATAGAAGCAGCATGAAGAGGGTGGGGTCAAGTTCCCACAGAAACAGGATTTTAGTTTAACTTTTAGCATTTATTGGGGTTCGGACGGTACTATATATTTCTCCCTGTTACAGCAAAACACTTGAGCTCTCTTTCTTTCTCTGTCTCTCAGAATTTTCTCTTGTTGTTCTTTCCTTCTGGACTAGAGAAATATTGCATGTGAGACAAACTATTTTACTGAATTTATCTCTACCAAGGATGTGTTTAAAAGTTTTTCATTAGAGCTAACTTATTCCAATTGACCATTCTTTTGTTTGTATTTTAACAATAGTGTAAGAATAAAGTGCATCTTGATTCAAGCCTGGTAGTTTGACCAATTGAAGTATATCTGGAACACAACACCTTACACTTGCCTTTGAAAGTAATAAAAAGTTGGGTAGAAACTGAACTAGATTGGCAGCATAAATACTGTGGTTATAAAAGCAGGTCTGGGAGTGGGGATATTGCAGTAAGTTCCTCCTTTCTCTCCAGTGCCTGTACACCATCTACAAAGTTCAAGTCAGCATTATAATGGAATATTCTCCACTTGCCTGGATGTATGGAGCTCAATCAACACTGAGAAATTCAACACCATCCATGACAAAATAATCTGCTTGATTGGTACCACATTCACCACCAACAACATTCACTCCCTCTACCAGCACAGTGTGTACCATCTACAAGGTGCATTGTGACGATGTGCCACATGTCTTTCCACGGCACTTCTTAAACCCTTGACCTCTACTACCTAGAAGGCCAATGGGACGCAGATGCGTGGGTTCATTATCACCTGAAAGTAACCCTCTAAGACAAAACACTATCCTGGCCTACAATTATATTGCTGTTACTTCACTGTCGCTGGGTTAAAATCTGCGAATTCCCTTCCTAACAGTTAGCCTAAGCATTGCAACCCATTTCTTATGAATGAAGTCAAAAAGGTCACATGGAGAGCTGGTAAGCACAGCAGATTTCCTTGACTGTTGGACGTTAATGAACCAGATGGATTTTATGACAATGATTAGTTTCATAGTCACTATTGCTGTCTTTATATTTTGGATTTATTAACTAAACAAAACTCCACCAAATACTTGGATAGGATTTTTATCCATGTCCCCAGAACATTTACCTGGACCTCTGGATTACTCATCCTGTGACATTTGTCACCCTACCGTTACCTTCCCCCAAAGGGCGTGTGGCTTTGCTTGCCATCATTTTCTTCTCCTCTCATTCCTCCTTCAGACCACTAATTACAAAGAAAGATGTTTGGACGTTACAACAAACACAAATGGACACATTTTATAAAACATAATCTCTCATAGAAACATACAAATCACATGAATTTACAGAATGACAACAGGCCATTTTGCTCATTGTGTTCAGGCTGGCCTGAGAAGGAGCGATCCAGACTAACCTCACTTCCCAATTCTTGTGAGTTACACAACTTTAAGGGTATACCTAAAGTAAGAACTATCAGGATTTCTGCCTCTTGTTCCTTTTCAGTTAATAAGTTTCAGATGGCCACCTGACCACCATTTGGGTGATTTTGTTTTTCCTCGGATCCCTTTGAATTCTCCTACCATAAATCCATGTGTCCCTGATTATTGATCCCTAACTCAGAGGAATAGGGGTATTCATTCTATCTTCTTCTCGAAAATGCCATGAATCTTTCCATGCCTAGAGATACACGACTCAGACAAAATACGTGGTTACCATCTATACTCGAGTAAAAGTCGATCTCATGTAAAAGTTGACCCCTTATCTTTTGGCCAAAAACTCTTGAATTTTCCATATATATCTCGTATAAAAGTTGACCTTGATTGTTCACAGATAACAGATCAACATTTGTGAGTTATCCTGTACATATCGGTAAATGTTATGATAAGGAAATGATTGATGAGACTGTATGAAAGCAAACAGGAGAAAATAGAGGGAAATGGAAGAATTTAAAGTTTAAGATGCATCAGGTCAGAGTCAGGAATACAGGGAATACTTGAGGAATACAGTCACATACCAAGTTGAGGTTTTGAAATTTCTTCATCATTTTGTGTAAAAATGCCCTTTAGAAGAAACAAAACATATACAGCAGTGTTTAAAATGAAAGTTCTTGAAGTTGCAGAGAAGATAAATAACAGTAGCAGCAAAACAGTTTTGTATTTCAGAGAAACTTGTGAGAGACTGGAGAAAGCTATCGAATGAACTTCAGGCAATGCCAAAGCAAAAGTGCCAACAGAAGTAAACTGAGCAAGTGGCCATAATTAGAGAAAAACGTCGCATAATGGGTACTTGAAAATCATCTAAATAGAAGATATGTTAGTCGTGAAGCCACCTAAATTCATGCACGAAATGTTTCAAAGAAGGATAGAATTTCGGATTATATAGTAAGTGCTGGATGATGCACAACGTTCATGAAAAGGCATGACTTAGTATTTTGGCAGAGAACTAAGGTTGTACAAAAGCCGCCTGCTGAAATCAGGGGTAAGATATTACAGTTTCACCAGTTTGTAATCAGAAATCGGCAAAAGGAAGACTACAAGTTATCACGCATCGGAAATGTGAACAAAATGCCTGTTACTCTCAACATGCCGGAGGATCAAACTGTGAACCAAAAAGGAGAAAAAACAGCAGTGGTGAAAATTAAGTTTACTTTAGTTCCTTCTTGTCTGGCTGATGGTACTAAGTTAAAACTGATGGTTGTTTTTAAGAAAAACTTTGCCAAAGGAGAAATTTCCAAAAGGAATTGTCATCTATATGCATCCACAAAGCTGGGTGGATGAAGGTGGATATAGAAAATGGATAAAGAAAGTTTGGAATTTATGACCTGGTGGAATATACAAGGAAAAGTGTTTGCATATCTGGGGCCAGTTTAGATGACATCTAGTGAAGAATGCTGTTGATAACATCTGATCCCATCACACTGACGTAGGTGAAATTCCTGGTGGGCTTATAAGTATTTTGCAACCAATGAATGTTAGTATCAATCCGCCATTTAAGGACATCATGAGAATGAAGTGGAATAACTGGATGCGTGATGAAGAAAAAACATGCACGAGAAGAGGCATCTTTCAGGCTCGAACACTGCCACTGATCTGTGAATGGGCCGTTGATTCATGGAAGTACACAAAAGCTGACACTATTTTCAAATCATTCAAGAAATGTGGAATTTCAAATACAATGGGCAGTACGGAGAGTGATTACCTATGGGATGACATTCGATAAAGAGCAAGTGGATGATGTGCTAAATATAAATACAGACAGTGAAGATGAAGAGGATCCATATGATGATATCATTCATCCTGATGATGATGAAGTTTATTCAGTGCTGAGGATGTTGAACATCTGTAATGTTTTTAATATATAAATAAAATCTTATCATCGGTAATTCATTTTTGTTTTTATTGTCTTTATTTGGTACTAACTGGTATCATAATCTGTTGTGTTATACTTTTCTATTAGATTAGAGATTAATTGGGCTCCTGCTAATGATATGGCACTTTGGACTGTAGCATAAATTTCAGCCCCTCAAAAATATTATCCATATAAAAGTCAACCCCATAAATTTAACCTTAAAAAAAATCCAAAAGATTTGACGTTTACACAAGTAAACACAGCATATCTGTCTCCATAGCTTGTTTCTCCTGGAAAAAAACTGCTCGTCTGTTGCCAGAGACTATAGTTTGAGGGCCGGCACTCCTCATGGTGCGTGATCAATCAGGAGACTCTTCTGCCACCCGTAATCAAGGACAGTGGAAGAATTTACAAAGGAAAATTGATCATCAGCCTGTTTGTCCACAGTATGAATGTACCTTGTGTGGCCATCAAGTTCTTGGTGATATTTAAACCCAGTCTCAAAGGTCAGGACACAACCCATTCTGTCACAGGATCTTCCCTATGCTATTTACACCCTTGTAATATTATACACATCAATTAGGGCTCTCTTCAGACTTCTCTGTTCCAAAAAAAAATCACTATTCTATGTGCAAACATAAATTGCTTTTGTTGTTATCCAATCTTTCCTCATAACTACCATTGTCAAGTCCAGTAAAGATTCTTGAAATTCACTGCTATACCCTCTCTAGTGCAATTGCATCTTTCCTGGTGACCAGGAATACACAAAATATTCTGACTGGAATCAAGCTATTTTAAAAACTGAAAGAACTGCAGATGCTGTAAATCAGGAACAAAAGCTGAAATTGCTGGAATAGCTCAGCAGGCCTGGCAGCACCAGTGAAGAAAAAAAATCAGAGTTAATGTTTTGGGTCTGGTGAGGTTCTGAAGAAGGATCACTGGACCCGAAATGCTAACTCCGACTTTTTCTAACTGTTTTTGTACCCGTCCACTATAAACTCTCAGCTCTTTTAACCTCTTTTATGCCTTAAGTATGTAAGGTAATCATCCCATGTACCATCTTGACTGTCCTTATGTACTTGTCCAGCCACCTTCAGGAGTCAATGGACATGCATTCCAAGGTCTTTCTGATCCTCCACATTTCTTAGTATCCTATTATTCTTTGTGCATATTCCTTTGTCTTGGTAGCCTTCCCTAAAAACATTAAACATATTTCTTGAATTGAATTCCCTAAAGCTCTTTGTATTGGAGTAGAAGCCATTCAGCAATGCCAAACTCCATTAATTATTGTCCATTTTCCGCTGCCTTCCAAACATGCTTACTGATTTCAACTTTACTTCTCTCTCTTCTGAATATACTTTAAAGTTCCCATTGCTCATTAGGCTAATTTAATCCCTTGCCAATAGCACTAGCAAAGCTCTCTAAAAGGATGTTAGTGCTGGCCTTGTTGAAATGCAACTCAATGACTTGTACAGGTCCCAACTCCCCTAGGATCAGCCCCAATGCCTTAAGAATCCTAAGACTTTTTAGAAGAAAAATAAGTAATTACATGAGAGAACATATTAAGGGAGATCATACTTAACAATTTGCATATGTTTAGTCAAATGAACAGTTTTGTTTGTTTAAAATTTCAGAAAAAAATGCCACCTTAAGCAGGCAAATGGACATCTTTTAGTGGGTTCACAAACTAAATAAGTATTAAATAATCTGCTTGGCTGCTCTGACAATTGTAAAAGTTTACATACTCCTGAAAAGCAAACTACTTCCTATGACTTGTGTTTATATGGCACCTTTCATAACCATAGGATACTTCAAATGGCCAGCCATTTACACCTTTGAAACACTGACAGCAAAAGGAGTTCTGCTTTTGAAGTTACCAGATCTATGATTTACAGTGAACATCCGAGGAACTTTCCTGTTATAAATCATTTTAAAATATCTCGGAGAATTTATCTGCTAAACATATACATGCTTTAACTTCATTAGAATATTCTCTAAAGTCATGGTAGATAAGAGCTTGCTTATTAGGGAAGTGATGCATTAAAGAACAAGCCTGGTATTAATCTGCGTACCTACAGCTTGACAGCCCTCTTTGTCAATTAATTGCTATTAGTTGAAAGCAGCCTTATTGTTTATTCTGTTCGCCTCTTGCCATTTTTGAAAACTTTACTGAAGTAAACTCTGCGAATTGCTGACAGAAATAAAATAAATTGAAGCAGCCTGTTAACATTGTGGTCAAACCACTTATTTCACAGCCTGAGCATTCAGTAATTTTGAAGATTGTTTCAAGACGCAAGTCACATTCACTTAATCTGATAGAGCAACTGTTGGTTTAGAGAAACGGGTTAGAAGGCTGCAGCTAATTCTACTGGGGTAAGAATTGTTTTGAGTTACAACCCAATCTTTGGCTGACAAGCTGTTTGGTTAATTGCTCTGCTCTCATATCTTTTCCAAGATTATTTTTGAGCAGACTGCTTAATGTACAAGTAGAACTGGCAGAATATCCAGCAGGTGGTTTGGCGCCTCCTGTTAACAGTGAATGTGCTAAGCTGGGTACAGTGTATGTTGCCCATCCTCATAGCCTTCTGTGCTCTGCATTTTCTATCACAGCTCCATTCTTGCAGTTGCAGATTTAATAAGGCAGACTGAATAATAATATTTGGTTAAATTTGCATAGTGTATTAACTAGATGTCTTTTTGAGATGGGTTGAAGCAGAGTTTTACAAACAGATGCTATGGGCAAATAAAAATAACTTCACAAAACCTCTCATCATTGTTATGTAATGCAACCAGACTTGGGGAGTTAAATAAGAACTACTTTTTGGACCATCTTTTCAGCCCAATGAAAATACAGTTAAGCACTTGGTTTGATGGATGTGGTTACTGAACAGTTACAGATTGTGCTACTTATGCCTAAGATCTGTGCATACACCTGAATCTGTGTTTATGTAACACAGGGACTGCTGTGGGTTAACTAACATTGTAGATCAACCCACAGCAGGCAGATAGCAGCAATACAATAAAGCAGCTCACCACCACCTTCTCAGGGGCAACTAGGGACGGGCAATAAATGCTGGCCCAGTCAGCAATGACAAATCCCATGATTATTCAAAGAAAAAGGACTGTCTTGAAATGCTACTATGTCTCTTACAAATATACATTCTTTCAAGGTGTAAATATCCAAATATGATCAGTTAACAGCAGCTGAGAAAGGAAGTTCAGGACTGTATAAGATTAAAAAGAAAGTTGCCAGAAGTAGTCATAAATCTGAAGATTGCGAGATTTTTCAAATTCTCAAAAGGAGGACCAAGAAACTGGTAAGGGAGAACAGAATATGAATGCAATATAGCAAAAACACAAAAATCGACTATAATAAACTTGTGTAGGTACATTTCTAGTGGTTGTAGGAATCTTGTTGTCAGTTCCGATTTGTTCTTGTTCACTAGGAATCATGATGGCACACAAATCCATAGCCACACATTGACAAACACTCACAAGGAACAAAGTCCCCATACCCACAACATGCAGGACCAATGTAGTGTACAAAATACCAATGCAGTGTACAAGGACAGCCAAGAACATTACATCAGCCAGACTGGAAGGAAACTAGCCATCAAGATACACAAACACTAGCAGAAAAATGACACAATGAGCTTTCCCTCATCTCAGTGCATTCGGACAACAAAGGCCATCAATTTAACTGGGATATTGTGACCATTCTCGCTCAAGCCACCCGTAGATACACATAGGAATTCCTAGAAGCCTGGTTCTCAATCAATAAACATGTGGAGTTAGACCCCCATATACAAACACTTGCAAAAAGAACCAGAATACCTCAACAGACTATGTAAATACTAAGTGGAGGAGAACAACATTGCCCCATCGGAGGTAACACTGATGATGTTATCTGGTATGGTGCTGAAACATCTGAACTATAACTAACCAGCTCGGTGAGCAAGTCAACAACATCATCCTGTCCATATATTCAGCAGGTTTCTGGTCCTCTCATTAGGAATAGTGCTTCCTTGGTCAAAATCACACTTACAGGGCATAAAAGCAAGAAAGTTCTGATCAATCTCTAGCCTCTGCTGGAGTATTATGCCAACTCTGGGATCTGAACTTTAGCTTGTAGAGATTTTAGAATTGGTGGATAGAACATTCACAAGAATGGTTCCATGGAGGAGGCACTTCAGTTATGAGAATATATTATAGATGTTGGAGTTATTCTCCTTAGTGACAGGAAAGTTGGGAGGAGAGGGGAGGAGTAAAAAGGGTAGATAGGGAGAAATTGTTTTGTTGGTAGAAGTGTCAAGAACCAGAGGGTACTATTTTAAGGTGTTTAGCAAAAGAAACAACAGCGATAGAGAAGAGAAACTTGTAGTAGTAAATAATAAGGATGTGGAATGTACTGCCTGCAGATGTGGTGGAAACAGATTTAATTGTGATTATCAAAATTAATAAACACTTGAAAGAAAATGTTGGGCCACAGGAAAAGAGTGTGGGAGTGGGGTTCACTCAATCACTCTGGGAGAAAGCAGGTCCAGACACAGTAGACAAAATGGTCATCCTCTCTGATGAAGGGTCTAGGCCCGAAACGTCAGCTTTTGTGCTCCTGAGATGCTGCTTGGCCTGCTGTGTTCATCCAGCCTCACATTTTATTATCTTAGAATTCTCCAGCATCTGCAGTTCCCATTATCTCTCATATTCTATGGTATTCTATATTTTATGAATCTATGAATCTATACTTCAAGAAAAGAAATCCTCTTGCCTTGGGAAAGGAGATAAAAGAGCAAACTGGAAAGTGCACAGCAGGAAATCCTGAAAATGATGTTGCAAAACAATATCTGGCTATGATTCTGAGATTCTGTGGAGATTCAGGATCATTGGTGCAAATAGGAAAGGCCCAAAGCCAGGAGTTCCCTTATTTCACACCTTCATAGTGTTTCTCAAGGTAAAAGGCTAAGTTCTCACAGTTACTTCCAAGACATCCAAAAAATTATTACTTCTCCCTTGGTGAGCAGGCTAGCAATTGATTTTCTGACCCAAAAATGTCAGTTATGAGAAAAATAAATGTGGTTGAAACTTAAACAACCTGCCCTGGCCTACATGGGTTGATAGCACCTCCAGCTGTCTCTCCAGAGTGCAATCTCAGCAAGATTTCAATTTGTTTAAATTAATATTGGTTCTGTTCAATTGAAACTGAAGATGACATGTCAATCCACAGAATATGATCACACTGCTACCTTGACTTTAAAGCGTAGCAGAAGATTAACAGTTGTCTGCTTGAGGATGCTGGCATTTGCCACTGATTGCTTCCTTCAGCAGCATTATTTCCATAAACTGCAATCTGAGTCTGTTCCTTATGTCAGAGAATCAGGCACACGGTACACAGTCACTGTGACCTGACCACCAGCCGCTCCTGTAGACACTACTCCCTTTAATTTAAATTCAATTCAATTTAGAACCTTCACCTGAATCCGATCATTACTTCTTTTCTCCGCTCTTACCAAATTGCTTAAAAAGCATTTCTTTGATTCAGCTTTCAAATTTTAGCAGCTTTGACCCTTGCCATTTCCTTCCCAATGCTCTCCAAATCGCCTCTCTAAAGCCTACAGAGATATTTTGTCTAAGGCATGTTGGAAAAAAATGCAAATTCTTTATATGGAATTTCTATCAGAATGTTGGCTGCTTCATTCTTTACTTACTCTTTTCCTCTCCCAATAATCCACAAGATTTTTCTCCAGCATCTGAAGATGCTCATTCACTGCTGAAATACGTGTGAATGTATTCAGTAGATTTTCAGAGCAGCTTCTGTTCATGAGTGATTCTTGATAGCGACAGGTGTTGAGCAGATTATCTGTGAGATTGAGAGTATCAAAACTGTTACATGACACTTAAATTGATATATCTCTGGAAGGAATCAGCGCATACTGATCAGCAATGGGAACAACATTGTCTGATAAAACTATTGGACTACATCTTCCATTACACTGGCCAAAGTCAGCTAGCTCAGAACAGTGTGGCTCAAACCCGCATTCCACTCAATCCTATAGCTCAGTTACTTTCAGGATAGTCTAACTGACAAACTGCATTCCCAGCTTGATGCAACAAAAAAGAATGATTTGATTAATCATAGAATCCCCTCAGTGTGGAAACAGGCCATTCGGGCCAACAAATCCACATTGACCCTCTGAAGTGCATCTCACTCAGACCCATCTCCTACCCTCTCCCTGTAACCCTGCATTCTCCATGGCTAACACACCTAATTTACACATCCCTAGATACTATGGGCAATTTAGCATGGCCCACCTAACTGGCACATCTTTGGACAATAAGAGGAAACCAGAGCACACAACAGAAACCCATACAGACATGGGGAGAATGTACAAACTCCACACAGGTAGTTGCCTGAGGATAAGATCTCTGGTGCTGTGAGACAGCAGTGCTAAACACTGAGCCACATCTTCATACTCTCGTGATTCCAAAAGCACTTTACAGCCAGCTAAGATAATAAAATGTGAGGCTGGATGAACACAGCAGGCCAAGCAGCATCTCAGGAGCACAAAAGCTGACGTTTCGGGCCTAGACCCTTCATCAGAGAGGGGGATGGGGAGAGGGAACTGGAATAAATAGGGAGACAGGGGGAGGTGGACCGAAGATGGAGAGTAAAGAAGATAGGTGGAGAGAGTGTAGGTGGGGAGGTAGGGAGGGGATAGGTCAGTCCAGGGAAGACGGACAGGTCAAGGAGGTGGGATGAGGTTAGTAGGTAGCTGGGGGTGCGGCTTGGGGTGGGAGGAAGGGATGGGTGAGAGGAAGAACCGGTTAGGGAGGCAGAGACAGGTTGGACTGGTTTTGGGATGCAGTGGGTGGGGGGGAAGAGCTGGGCTGGTTGTGTGGTGCCGTGGGGGGAGGGGACGAACTGGGCTGGTTTAGGGATGCAGTAGGGGAAGGGGAGATTTTGAAACTGGTGAAGTCCACATTGATACCATATGGCTGCAGGGTTCCCAGGCGGAATATGAGTTGCTGTTCCTGCAACCTTCGGGTGGCATCATTGTGGCAGTGCAGGAGGCCCATGATGGACATGTCATCAAGAGAATGGGAGGGGGAGTGGAAATGGTTGGCGACTGGGAGGTGCAGTTGTTTGTTGCGAACTGAGCGGAGGTGTTCTGCAAAGCGGTCCCCAAGCCTCCGCTTGGTTTCCCCAATGTAGAGGAAGCCGCACCGGGTACAGTGGATGCAGTATACCACGTTGGCAGACGTGCAGGTGAACCTCTGCTTAATGTGGAATGTCATCTTGGGGCCTGGGATGGGGGTGAGGGAGGAGGTGTGGGGACAAGTGTAGCATTTCATGCGGTTGCAGGGGAAGGTGCCGGGTGTGGTGGGGTTGGAGGGCAGTGTGGAGCGAACAAGGGAGTCACGGAGAGAGTGGTCTCTCCGGAAAGCAGGCAGGGGAGGGGATGGAAAAATGTCTTGGGTGGTGGGGTCGGATTGTAAATGGCGGAAGTGCCGGAGGATAATGCGTTGTATCCGGAGGTTGGTAGGGTGGTGTGTGAGTTCATCCACTTCACCAACACCTTCCACCCCAACCTTCAGTTCACCTGGGCCATCTGCAGCACATCCCTCACCTTCCTGGACCTCTCAGTCTCCATCTCAGGCAACCAGCTTGTAACTGATGTCCATTTCAAGCCCACCGACTCCCACAGCTACCTAGAATACACCTCCTCCCACCCACCCTCCTGGAAAAATTCCATCCCCTATTCCCAATTCCTCCGCCTCCGCCGCATCTGCTCCCACGATAAGACATTCCACTCCCGCACATCCCAGATGTCCAAGTTCTTTAAGGACCGCAACTTTCCCCCCACAGTGATCGAGAACGCCCTTGACCGCGTCTCCCGCATTTCCCGCGACACATCCCTCACACCCCGCCCCCGCCACAACCGCCCCAAGAGGATCCCCCTCGTTCTCACACACCACCCTACCAACCTCTGGATACAACGCATTATCCTCCGACACTTCCGCCATTTACAATCCGACCCCACCACCCAAGACATTTTTCCATCCCCTCCCCTGTCTGCTTTCCGGAGAGACCACTCTCTCCGTGACTCCCTTGTTCGCTCCACACTGCCCTCCAACCCCACCACACCCGGCACCTTCCCCTGCAACCGCAGGAAATGCTACACTTGTCCCCACACCTCCTCCCTCACCCCCATCCCAGGCCCCAAGATGACATTCCACATTAAGCAGAGGTTCACCTGCACGTCTGCCAACGTGGTATACTGCATCCACTGTACCCGGTGCGGCTTCCTCTACATTGGGGAAACCAAGCGGAGGCTTGGGGACCGCTTTGCAGAACACCTCCGCTCAGTTCGCAACAAACAACTGCACCTCCCAGTCGCCAACCATTTCCACTCCCCCTCCCATTCTCTTGATGACATGTCCATCATGGGCCTCCTGCACTGCCACAATGATGCCACCCGAAGGTTGCAGGAACAGCAACTCATATTCCGCCTGGGAACCCTGCAGCCATATGGTATCAATGTGGACTTCACCAGTTTCAAAATCTCCCCTTCCCCTACTGCATCCCTAAACCAGCCCAGTTCGTCCCCTCCCCCCACGGCACCACACAACCAGCCCAGCTCTTCCCCCCCACCCACTGCATCCCAAAACCAGTCCAACCTGTCTCTGCCTCCCTAACCGGTTCTTCCTCTCACCCATCCCTTCCTCCCACCCCAAGCCGCACCCCCAGCTACCTACTAACCTCATCCCACCTCCTTGACCTGTCCGTCTTCCCTGGACTGACCTATCCCCTCCCTACCTCCCCACCTACACTCTCTCCACCTATCTTCTTTACTCTCCATCTTCGGTCCGCCTCCCCCTGTCTCCCTATTTATTCCAGTTCCCTCTCCCCATCCCCCTCTCTGATGAAGGGTCTAGGCCCGAAACGTCAGCTTTTGTGCTCCTGAGATGCTGCTTGGCCTGCTGTGTTCATCCAGCCTCACATTTTATTATCTTGGAATTCTCCAGCATCTGCAGTTCCCATTATCTCTCTTACAGCCAGCTAAGAATATTTGAAGTATATTCAGCCTTGTTATGCAGCCAAATTGGCAGACAACTTTCCTACATATATAGCCCTGTGA
This sequence comes from Stegostoma tigrinum, assembly GCF_030684315.1. Taxonomy (NCBI): domain Eukaryota; kingdom Metazoa; phylum Chordata; class Chondrichthyes; order Orectolobiformes; family Stegostomatidae; genus Stegostoma; species Stegostoma tigrinum. The sequence goes on from NC_081363.1 coordinate 48,637,403, forward strand.
TAATCAGCTTTTGTGATGTTGGTTGAGGGATACATTTAAGTCAGGACACTAGCTGTTTTTCGAAGCAGTACCCTGGAATCCTTTACATGCACCTGAGAAGGTAGAAGGTAACTCATTTGAAAGATGGCATCTTCAAAAGTGCAGCACGGCCTCAGCAGAGTTCCCTATAATTTTCTTACCAGCTATGTGAGCTTCCAAGTTTTGTGTGTGGCAGAGACTTCTAGAGGTGGAGGTCAATGCTTCGATCACCAATGCCAAGCACTTTGCATGGAGATTCAAGGAGCAGCTGTACACCTATACGTTGGAGCAATTTAAAATGTACGTTGCCCCTCAGTACTACACTGGAACACAAGTCTCTGAAGTGAGATTTGAGCTCACAATCTTCTCCCAGAACCAATATGAAGCATATAAACTGAGTCACATTTGACACATTATTGCCAATATGGTGCCTCATGTCTGCTAAAAATAACAGTATTTCAAAAACACCGAACCAAAATACTTACTGTTGTGATGCCAAAAGCATGGGTTCAATTCCTGCCACGGAAGACCCTCCTTCTCACCCTCTCCCCTCAACTGAGACATGGTGATCCCCAGATTAAACCACCGTCAGTTATCTCTTTCTAATGGGATGTAACCCTGTTGTAAAAATTAATAAGAAAATCAGTGAAACCATTAAATGTACTCTGCCCATGAACTGTTTATGCAGTCTTCCAGATTTAGAAGAACATTGTCACCTAAATATATATGAGTAGCACAAAGGTGCATCAGATTTCTGCATTTCAAAGAAATGAAGTGGCTGTTGGACAACCATCACAGCATGATCCGAAGCTCTGTGAGGTTTCTTTGGATATACTATTAAATATTAATAGTAATTAATAGCAAATGTTCTAGGAAAGATCAATGGGATTTATTTACATGACAAGAATCTGATAAAAACATCAAATACATAACTATGAAGAATGGTTTCTAAGAAATTTGTGAAGTCAAAAGTGAATTGATAGAATAGAAAGTTTTGATGATATTGTTGGATTGAAAAAAATGGGAATTTTCCCTTACTCAGGAATGAAGGCTTAACTTTTTTTTGTGAATCTACAAAGGTTATCAAAGGAATCTGCAAAAAAGATTGAAAGTAAGTTACATAAAAGAAATGGCTGATCAAGCAGTGTGATTATGGAGCTCTCAATAATAATTGATGTATTATAGTAGCAATATGGGCTAAATTTTCTCATCTTCAGTCAAAGTTTTTTATCAAGGGAGATTTGTTCCAGTTGGTCCACCAAGGTTTGGGGCGATTCATATCACAGAACTTTCCACTCTTCATCTCATTAATTGCACGACAGCAGATGGGCTTTTGAGTGCCTTTCTTAAGGAATCACGCAGAGGAAGAAGTGTTCACACCTTCTGGCAGTCACACCTCTGGCACTGTACATGTTAAGGGGAGGCAGTGGAGCAGTGGCATTGTTGCTGGGCTAGTAATCCAGACAGCTAAGTAATATTCTGGGCACTGGGTTTGAATCAAACATGGCAGATGGTGGAATTGGAATTCAATAAAAATCTGGAATTAAAAAAAAAACAAATGATGACAAGAAACCCAGTGTCATAAAAACACATCTGGATCACTGAGGACCTTTAGGGAAGGAAAACTGCTGTCCTTGATAATAAAGTGTGAAGCTGGATGAACACAGCAGGCCAAGCAGCATCTCAGGAGCACAAAAGCTGACGTTTCTGGCCTAGACCCTTCATCAGAGAATCTTGGATTCTCCAGCATCTGCAGTTCCCATTATCACTAAACTGCTGTTCCTTAGCTGGTTTGGCCTCCATGTGACTCTATACCCAAAGCAATGTGGTTGGCTTGTAATTGCCCTCTAAAATAGTCCAGCAAGCCGTTCAATTGTGCTAATTGCTAAAAAGACTCAAGAAAGAAATAAGCCAGACAGAGCAGCTGGTATTGACTAAGGAATTTGAAGAGACAATAGCAAACTCAGTCCTGTCAACCCTGCAAAGTCCTACTTACCAATAGCTGGGTATTAGTGCCAAAACTGAGAGAACTCTCTCACATACTAGTCCTGTAATAGTCTGACAAACTCATACTCACAGAATAAAGAGAAAAGAGATAAGCCTGAGGCTGGTGCAGTTGAGGAGAGGAACAAGTCAAATAGTCAAGTCAAGTTAGCCATAAGCAAGGCTGAGAATGAGATAAGACTGGTAAATTTAACTTATTTCAATATAAACTGTGGGGAAAAGACCTTTATTTCAATGCAAGAAGTCTGACAGGTAAGGCAGATGAACTCAGGGCCTGGTTGGGAACATGGAACTGGGATATCATAGCTATTACAGACACATGGCTCAGGAAAGAGCTGGACCGGCAGCTTAATGTTCTAGGTTATAGATGTCAAAGCAAGGATAGAAAGAGGGGCATGAAAGAGAAGAGGGAGTGATGTCTTTGGTTAGGGATAATGTTATGGCTTAGGGAGGATATTCCTGGGAGTGTGTCCAGTGAAGTTATTTGGGTGGAGCTGAGGAATATGAAGGGGATGATCACTTTATTGGGATAGTCAGTGGGAAATTGAGAAGCCAATATGTAAAGAGATCTCAGATATCTGTCGGGAATAATAGGGTTGCAACAGGGGATTTTAACTTTCCAAACATAGACTGGGACTGCCATCATGTTAAAGGCTTAGATGGACAGGAATTTGTTGAGTGTCCACAAGAAAACATTCTTATTCAGTATGTGGATGAACTTTCTAGAGACAGAGCAAAACTTGATCTTCTCTTGGGAAATAAGTCTGGGCAAATGACTGAGATGTCTGTGGGGGAGCACATCAGGGTAAGTGATGATAAATGCATTAGTTTTAAAATAGTTATGGAAAAGAATAGGCTTAATCTAAAAGCTAGAGTTCTAAATGGAGTAAGGCCAATTTTGACAGTTTTAGGCAAGAACTGTCAAAAGTTGATTGGGAGACACTGTCTGCAGGTAAAGGGATGGTTGGAAATGGGGGAATTCAAAAATGAGATAATGAAAGTCCAGGAGCAGTATGTTCCTGTTGGTGTGAAGGATAAGGCTGGTAGGTGAAGGGAATGCTGGCTGACCAGAGAAATTTTGCTTATGGTAAAGAAAAATAAGGGAAAATATGTCAGATATAGAAAGCTGGGATTGAGTGAAAAAGGAGTATAAAGGCAATTGGAGTATACTCTACAGGGAAATCAGGAGGGCAAAAATGAGACATGATATAGCTTTGGCAAATGCGATTAAGGAGAATCCAAAGAGATTCTACAAATACCTAAAGGACAAAAGAGTAACTAGTGAGAGAATAGGGCCCCTTAAAGATCCACAAAGCTATCTATGTGTGGGAACGCAAGAGATTGGTGAGATACTAAACAAGTCTTTTGCATCACTATTTACTGCGGCGAAGAATGTGAAAACTAGAGAACATGGAGAAATTAATTGTGATGTCTTGATAAGTGTCCATGTTACAGAGTACGAGCTGCTGACATCTAAAACATGTAAAGGTGGGTAAATCCTCAGGAACTGATCATGTGTCTCAGGACTTTATGGGAAACTAGGGAAGCTATGGGTGCTGGAAGACTGGAAGGTGGCTAATGTAATGTTATTATTTAGGAAAGGTAGTAAAGAAAAGCCAGAGAACTATAGACCGGTGAGTCTGATAATGGTTGGAGGAAGTCTAAAGGGACAAGATTTGCATGTATTTAGAAAGGCAAGATCAGATTAGGAATAGTTGACATGGCTTTGTGCATGGAAAATTAAGCCTTACTAATTTGACTGAGTTTTTTGACGGAGTGACGAAAAAGATTGATGAAGGTAGAGCAGTGGATGTTATCTATATGGACTTCAGCAAGGCTTTTGAAAAGATTTCACATGGTAGACAGTTTAGCAAGCTGAGATCATATGGAATCCAGGGAAAGCCAGCCATCTGGATAGAAAATTGGCTTGAAGGTAGAAGACAGAAGGTAGTGGCAGAGGGTTGCTTTTCAGACTGGAGGCCTGTTACCAGTGGTGTGCCACAAGGATTGGTGCTGGGTCCACTGCATTTCATCATGTATATAAATGATTTGGATGTGCATATAGGAGGTATGGTTAGTAAGTTTTCAAATGAATCCAAAGTTGGTTGTGTAGCGGACAGTGAAGAAGATTATCTCAGGTTACAATGGGACCTTGATCAGATTGTCCGATGGGCTGAAGAGTGGCAGCTGGAGTTCAATTTAGATAAATGTGAGGTGATACATTTGGTAGGGCAAATCAGGACAGAATTTCTACACTTAATGGTAAGATCCTGCGGAGTTTTGCTGAACAATGTGACTTTGGAGTGTAGGTTCACAGTTCCTTGAAAGTGGATTCGCAGTTAGACAAGGTATGAAAAAGGTAACTGGTATACTTGCCTTCATTGAACAGTGTATTAAGTATTGGAGGACACTGGTTAGGCCACTTTTGGAATACTGCATGCAATTCTGGTTTCCCTGCTATAGGAAAACTGTTGTTGAACTTGGAAGGATTCAGAAAAGATTCAGAAAGGATCTTGCTGGGTTTGGAGGATTTGACCTATAGGAAGAGGTTAAGGCTATTTTCTCTGGAGCATTAGAGGCTGAGGGGTGACCTTATAGAAGTTTATAAAATAATGAGAGTCATGGATAGGGTGAATAGCCAAGGTTTTATCCCCATGATTGTGAAGTCCAAAACTAGAGATCATAGGTTTAAAGTGAGACAGGAAAGATATAAAAGGGATGTAAAGGGTAACTTTTACGTGCAGAGGGTGCTGCGTGTATGGAATGACCTGCCAAAGGAAGTGGTGGAGGCTGGCAAAATCACAACATTTAAAAGGTAAATGGATGGGTATATGAATAGTAAGGGCTTAGAGGGATATGGGCCAAATGCTGGCAAATGGGACTAGACTAGATTGGGCTGTCTAATTGGCATGGATAAGTTGGACTGAAGGGTCTGTTTCCATGCTGTATGCTCCTATGACTCTTGGTGATGTACCTTGGTACCTTAAATGGTGCCTTTAAAGGTGACTTGTAAACTTTCCATTGTACTCGTGTGAGTACATGTGACAATAAAGCTAATTCTACTTCTAATAAAGCTAACTCTACTAATAGAGGAATTATCTGGTAGTCCTGTGTGTGCATCCACCTCCTAGTGGGTGCCTACTGGCACCGTCCATGACAGGAAAAGGCACCTGGAGTGAGATCAGAATCTTGCCTCCTCTCATCACCTTGACATTGATGCTGAATACCAGTAGTTGGAATGATGGAGTCCTTTGATCCAGCCTACCGAGAGCCTCTGAAAAAGCTGCCTGCTCTTCCTGTGCCTGTTTCTGCAGGTTGACCCAGCCATTATTGGCTGAAACCATGGGATCACCTTCTGCCTGGAACTGAGCAGCTTTCTGTTCTCCTGAGGTCTCTGTGTGCTCCGGGCTTGCTGTGCTTCTTCCCTGACCCACTGTGAAGATATGTCACTGATGCTTTCACCAGGCTGTGCCCCTGAGGGTAACCTAGAAAGAGAACCCACTGGGGTAATTGTTGCCGACCTAATGGACAGTGTAAGTGAAAGCCTTGCAGGTATGAATGGATTCCTCCTCAGAAGTGGAGGTGCAGCTTAGGGTCTCTGGAGCTGGCCTTTTCTAAGCAGAATTTGCTGGTTCCTGCTCAAGCCTGCAAAGGAGAAGAGACGGAATCAGTTGTGTAAGAGGGATGAAAGCTGGTGTAGGTTGAGAATGAATTACCATCAATGGTAATGGGAGAGCTGCACAGCCCAATGCTGCTTTCTGGGGTTTGGTTGCCCATCAAGGTCTCCATGAGCCCACACAAACTGTCATCCTCTTCCTGGGCAGGTGTACCATCTTCTCCCAATATGGAGTGAGGACACCGTGTCTACCATCACCACACCCCACCCCACTACGTCCCCCACTTCTTGGCAGCCTAGTTCTGAGTCATCTTTTCCTACAATAGGACAAAGGAAAGATTGAGTTTGATGGAAGTAGATGAGAGAGCTGTCAGTGATGAAGCAGTGGCAGGAGGGTTGGTGAGGTGCCCCAGTGCGTGAGTAGGAAACACAGTGCGTGCACTGGAAAGAGTTGAGTAAGTGGTGGCCATGTGAATGTGAGGTAGCAGAGAGACAACAGTGACAATTATCCTGGTGTAACACAGAAACATATTCACCTTCTACCTGCACTTCTGGGCATTTCTTTTAACCCAAGACACAGCACTAACCCAAGTTGGGTTGGATGAGACCTCTTGCCAGTCAGCAGGAAAAAAACACTGTCCTCTCCATCCCCAAGTCCATGGTACTTCATAAAGTAGTGAGCTAACTTTATTCTGGACCGTTTCCTTCAGTATAATGCTGGAACACCACAGTATGAGTGCACTGAAACACAAACTGAAATTGCTGGTGAAACTCAGCAAGTCTGGCAGCATCTGTGGGTGAAAGCAGTATTAATATTCAGAGTCTGGTGACTTTTCATCACAACTGAAAACAGCTGGGAAAAGGTGGTATTTATGCTGAAGATCAGTTTGTAGCGTCAGTGGGGTTTGGGAGGTGAATAGATAGGTGGAGATGGAGCCCAGAGAAGCAGAGACATGTGAAAGGGATAGGCAAACAAGGGAACTATTGATAATAAGCCAGGACAGAAGAGAAGCTGAATAAGTGTCAATGACAGCTGGTGGGAGTGGTTCAGCTGTGCTAAAAACAATCCATGTCATGATGGAACTGAGTGTGTGTGTGAGTAAAAATCATGAAAGGATGGAAACAGTCTCTAAAATTATTGAACTCAATATTGAGTCCTAGAGGTTGCAGGGTCCCCAAGTGGAAAATGAGTTGCTGTTCTTCGAGCTTATGCTGAGGCTTGCTAGAAAGTTTAAATATGGCACCAGCAACATGAAGTTTGCAAAACTGACAGCAGTGAGAACTTTCACTTCTTCTGTCACACATGACCCACTATCATTGGTATCTTTACATAGAGATGAGGAACGACACCACTTTGATTGGGACAACACATCCATCCTAAGACAAGCCAAACAGAGACACGCACGAGAATTCCTAGAAGCATGGCGTTCCAACCGGAACTCCAACAACAAACACATTGATTTGGGGCCAATCTACCATCCTCTGAGAAACAGAACAGGAAATGACATCACCAATGCAGGAAATGACATCACCAACCCAAGGAACCCTAAACAGATAAATAGAAAGTGGGACATAACACCAGCACTTCATCGGAGGCTCACTGATGATGTTACCTAAAATGGTGACGAAACGTCTGAGAACAAACCTTACAGCTCAGTGAACCAGCTTACATCCAGAAAAAAATAAAGACCCACTCTCTTGTGGACTGAGAGGAGGAGAGCGCTGTGTTGGAGGTGAAAGGAAGACGTCAGGTTGGCTGTGCACCCTTGCGACCAGTGGATCTTAATGCTGGCTTCGGCCTAACGCTGGTTCAGGGGAGCAGCCAACCTGCAACGATGGCTGCGGCAAGTGCTCATGCCCCAGGTCAGGGGGTCTGGAACGCCATCCGTGTTTCCATAAAGAAGGTGGATGAAGGTGCACCTGTGGACCGCACCTTCTTCGTGAAGAGGGTCCTGTTGGACTGTTGCGGGTTCGCTGCTGCGGACATTTACTGCCTGCAGGATTTCCCCGGAGGAGGTTTTTATGATGTGACCTTCAGGAGTGCCAAGCTTTGTGAGCGCTTCCTGGAGGTTTCCAAGGAGAAAGGAGGTGAGGGCCCCCTCTCTGTGTTGACCGCTGTCCCGCTGTTTGTGATGCCAGCGCAGAGGAGCCGTATGGTGACTGTACACATGTACAACCCGCATGTGCCAGCAGTTGATGTCCTGACCTTCCTTGGAAGGTACATGAAGGTGGAAGGGGACCTAATTGACATCATGGACCCCTTTGGCATCTGGACGAGTAAGAGGCAGGTCAAGGTGATGCTGAGGATGGGCGCGGGCGGGAATGTCGTACACCCACCGTCCAGCTTCGCGATCGGCGGGAGCAGGGGCTACCTGACCTATGCAGGGCAACCTAAAGTCTGCCATGCCTGTGGTAGGTCAGGTCACATGGTGGCCGACTGCAAAGCCACCATCTACAGGAACTGCAGGGAGGAGGGACACCTTGCAAAGGATTGCCCCCAAGTGAAAAGCTGCAACCTTTGCAGGGAAGCGGGCCACCTCTATAGGGCATGCCCGCGGCGGGGGACCACCTACGCCCAGGTCACCGGCAGGGGCAATGCGGGGCCAGCCCCCCCGGAGGAAAGGAAGGCACCAGGGCCCAGCAAGGACCCCACTAATGTGCAGGAGGGCCAGGCCGTGCAGGAGGGCCCAGCCCCGCAGGATGGGCCCGAGGCCAGCAAAGTGCCCCTGCAGGCTCCGATCCCCCCCGACAACCCGGAGTCGATGGAGGCGGCGACAGGCGACCCAGGGGAGTGGACAACAGTCCGGAAAGCAAGGAGGAAGGTGCATCGACGGGCCCAGGAACCGCAACCATCAGGTGGGAAGAGGCAGCTACAGGGGGGCTATAAGAGCTCCTCTGACGAGGGGGATTTGGAGAGGGTCCACCCGAAGCAGAAGTTAAAGATGTCGAGGGGGAAGGAAAGCAGCACCCCGCTTCCAGGTGACGGGAGGCGTCCTGCGGCTCCCTCCAACACCCAGTCAAGTGCCGCTGGAGCACTGGAGGGCCCCCCGCGACTTCCAGGCGGGAAGGGGGAAACAGTGCGTCCCCAGCCTGATCCGGAGCCGGACCCTCCCGCCTCCGCACCCCTGCCGGGGGTTGCCACCCGGAAGGCAGCACCGTTGGCTTCCTGAGCCCGGAGAGCGTCCAGCAGTTAGCCCGGGCAATGGGCATAAAGGGACAGATGGAGGGGCTGGACCTTGGGCTTGGGGAGGGTACTGCGGTCACTGCCCACAATGGGGGTACGAATTGCGAGCATTAATGTGCGCAGTGTCAAGTCAACCGCGAGATGTGTGTCCACGTTGGCCTACCTGACCACCATCAAGGCGGACCTCCTGTTTCTGCAGGAGTGCGGGATACCGCACCTCGGCAGGTACGGAAAATGGTCCGGTGCCTGGACCTGTGGGCCTTCGATCTGGTCGGGGGGTAACAACTGTCGCTCCTTGGGCCTGGCTATTCTGCTACGGGGGCGCAACTTCACCATCTCTCAAGTTCAGGTGGTGGTGGGGTGCCTCCTAGTGGCTGACATCACCTATGGGAACACTCCCCTGAGGCTGATCAACGTGTACGCCCCAGCGGTGCGGAGTGAGCGGTTGGCCGTCCTGCAGCGGCTTCCATCCCTGCTGGCTACGTCCAGGCCGGTCATCCTAGGCGGAGACTTCAACTGCATCATCGATGCAGATGGAAGATCCGGCGTGGGGACAGTGGGTGAGGGGAGTCAACTGGACATCATGTCCAGATTCCTGATCGGCACGATGAAGGACGCCAAGCTGCTCGACGTCTTCAGCACCCCTGCAGATGGAGCGCAGCAGAGGCACACCTGGTCGCGGCCGGACGGGTCTATCCACTCAAGGGTAGACTTCCTGTTTGTGTCACGGACGTTCTCGGTCAGGTCCACCGGCGTCGAGCCGGTGTTCTTCTCTGACCACTGCCTCCTGCTGGCCGACTGTCACTTACAGGACGACCAGCCGGCCGGCAAGGGGACGTGGAAGCTCAACACGACTCTGTTGACCCCAGAGAACGTCGAGGAGCTTAAGAGGGAATACGCCGGTTGGAGAACCGTGAAACCCCTCTTTGAGTCTCCAGGCGACTGGTGGGAGACAGTGAGGGAGAACATCAAGAGGTTCTGTGTCCTCAAGGGTGTTCAGAAGGCGAGAGAGAGGCGGGGAAAGCTGTCGCGACTCCAGAAAAGGGTGCAGAACCTGCTCCTTCTGCAGTTGATGGGGGTCGATGTCACGGAGGACCTCCGCGAGGTGAGGGGCGAGCAAGCCTCGCTCTTCGCCGCGGAGGCCTCCCAGATAATCCTCCGGTCCAGGGTCCGCTCCGTGGAGCAGGACGAGACGTGCTCGCGTTTCTTCTTTCAGAAGGTGCACAAAGAGAGCTCTGTGCTTAGCCGGCTGAAGGAGGACGACGGCTCGGTGACGTCGTCTCAGCCCGACATTTTGAGGATCAGCAGATCCTTCTATGACGGACTGTACGACACGAAGCCCAAGGACAGCACGGCCTCCGAGTGATTCCTATCGTCTATCACGGAGGTCTTAGAGGGCGGCACGAAGGAGTGGCTGGACCGGCCGATATCCCTGGACGAGCTGACCAGAGCCCTCAAGTCCTTGGAGAGGAATAGGACTCCCGGAAGCGACGGCTTACCGGTCGAGCTGTATTCCGCTCTCTGGGGCCTGGTCGGCCAGGACCTGCTGGAGGTGTACGATAGTGCGCTTCGGGCAGGGGAAATGTGCAAGTCCATGAGGACGGGCATCATCACCCTCATTTACAACAGGAAGGGGGAGAGGGAAGAAATTAAGAATTGGCGTCCCATTTCACTTTTGAACATGGACTACAAAATCATGGCCAAGGTCATAGCCAACCGAGTCAGGTCTGTCCTGGAGTCAGTGATTCACCCTGACCAAACCTGTGCTGTGCCGGGCAGGAAGATCGCTGAGAGCCTCGCGCTCATCAGGGATACGATCGCCTACGTACAGGACAGGCGGGTGGACACTGCCTCGTCAGCCTGGACCAGGAGAAGGCCTTCGACAGGGTCTCTCATGCTTACATGAGGGACGTCCTCTCCAAATTGGGGCTCGGGGAGGGCATCCGCAATTGGATCCGGCTGCTCTACGCCAACATCGTTAGCGCAGTCTCGATCAACGGGTGGGAATCAGACAGTTTTCCTGTTAGATCTGGAGTCAGGCAGGGCTGCCCGCTCTCTCCTGCCTTGTTCGTGTGCTGTGTGGAGCCCTTCGCCGCATCCATCAGGAAGGACGTGAGCCTGAAGGGCGTGACTATCCCAGGCAGCGGAGGCCTTCAGGTCAAGACCTCCCTGTACATGGACGATGTCGCCGTCTTCTGCACCAATCGTCGTTCGGTGAGTAGACGATTGGACATCTGCGGCCAGTTTGAACTGGCCTCGGATGCCAAAGTCAATAGGGGTAAGAGCGAGTTCATGTTCTTCGGGAACTGGGACGACTACTCCTTCATCCCCTTCACCGTCAGGACAGACTACCTGAAGGTGCTGGGTGTTTGGTTTGGTGGAGCTGGGGCGTGCACTAAGACTTGGGAGGAGCGTATCACCAAATTGAAGCAGAAGCTGGGCAGGCGGACGCTCCGGTCCCTCTCCATTGCAGGTAAGAACTTGGTTGTCATGTGCGAGGGGCTTTCGGTACTGTTGTATGTGGCGCAGGCCTGGCCTATTCCCTGGACCTGCGCCGTTGCGGTCACCCAGGCCATCTTCCACTTCATTTGGGGGTCGAGGATGGACCGGGTCCGTAGGGACACCATGTACAAAGGCCTGGAAAATGGGGGAAAGGGCGTACCGAACGCCACCCTCGCCCTGACGGCTACCTTTGTGTGCGGCTGCATCAAGCTGTGCGTAGATCCTCAGTACGCAAACACCAAGTGTCACTACTTACTGAGGTTCTACCTGTCCCCGGTGTTGCGAAGGATGGGCCTGGCCTTGTTGCCGCGGAACGCTCCGAGTAGTTGGACCGTCCCGTACCACCTGTCCTTCGTGGAGAAATTTTTGAAATGAAACACCTTTGACCACAAGGCCATCAGGCAGTGGTCAGCACGTAGTATCCTCGGGACCCTTTGGGGAAAGGAGAGGGTGGATCCCGTCGTGTGGTTCCCCACGCAGACTGCCAAAGTCGTTTGGCAGAATGCCTCATCGCCAGAACTTTCAAACAAGCACAAGGACATTGCTTGGCTGGCGGTGAGAGGGGCTCTGCCAGTGAGATCCTTTATGCATGCCCGGAATCTCTGCGCCACCGCACGCTGCCCTCGAGGTGTCTGCGGGGGGGGACGAGACTGTCGATCACCTCCTTCTGGGGTGTGCCTATGCGCAGGAGGTCTGGAGGGGGATGCAGTGCTATTTGTCGAGGTTCGTGCCGAGCAGCTCCGTGACGCGGGACTCCGTGCTGTACTGGCTGTTTCCGGGGACGCACACCGAGACCAACATCAACTGCGCCTGGAGGACCATCAATGCGGTGAAAGACGCTCTTTGGTCTGCCCGCAACTTGCTGGTCTGCCAGCTGAAAGAACTGACCCCAACCGAATGTTGCAGACTGGCGCACTCCAAATTCCAGGACTACGTGCTGAGGGATGCGCTGAAGCTTGGGGCAGCCGCCGCCAAGGCGCGGTGGGGAAAGACCACGGTATGAAACCCCTCGTCCATAATAGAAAAAAGGGTCCTATCTGGTAACTGGGCCCAGCTGGCGCCTTCCCCAACTGGTCAGGGGGCCAACTGGGTCTGTGCGGGGTGACAACTGCCGGGGGGTGGTTTCTTTGCTTTGTTTTTTTTTTCTCTCTGTTTTGTTTTTCCCTTTAGTTGGTATACGTACCCCCTGGGTAACCCGGAGCGGCTTGCATGACTGGGTAGGTATATAAACGTTTTATTTTTTGTACATTCTATGAATAAAGTATATTTTTTCAAATAAAAAAAAAGGTGACAAAATATCTGGGAACACACCTTCAAGCTCAGTGAACCAGCTTACATCTGGAACAAAATAAAGACCCACTCTCTTGTGGACCGAGAGGAGGAGAGCGCTGTGTTGGAGGTGAAAGGAGGACGTCGGGTTGGCTGTGCACCCTTGCAACCGGTGGATCTTAATACTGGCTTCGGCCTAACGCTGGTTCAGGGGAGCAGCCAACCTGCAACGATGGCTGCGGCAAGTGCTCGTGCCCCAGGTCAGGGGGTCCGGAACACCATCCGTGTTTCTGTAAAGAAGGTGGATGAAGGTGCACCTGTGGACCGCACCTTCTTCGTGAAGTGGGTCCTGTTGGACTGTTGCGGGTTCGCTGCTGCGGACATTTACTGCCTGCAGGATTTCCCCGGAGGAGGTTTTTATGATGTGACCTTCAGGCGTGCGGAGCTTTGCGAGCGCTTCCTGGAGGTTTCCAAGGAGAAAGGAGGTGAGGGCCCCCTCCCTGTATTGACCGCTGTCCTGCTGTTTGTGATGCCAGCACAGAGGAGCCGTATGGTGACTGTACACAGTACAACCCGCATGTGCCAGCAGTTGATGTCCTGACGTTCCTTGGAAGGTACGTGAAGGTGGAAGGGGACCTAACTGACATCGTGGACCCCTTTGGCATCTGGACGAGTAAGAGGCAGGTCAAGGTGACGCTAAGGATGGGCGCGGATGGGAACGTCGTACACCCACGTTCCAGCTTCGCGATCGGCGGGAGCAGGGGCTACCTGACCTATGCAGGGCAACCTAAAGTCTGCCATGCCTGTGGTAGGTCAGGTTACATGGCGGCCGACTGCAAAGCCATCATCTGCAGGAACTGCAGGGAGGAGGGACACCTTGCAAAGGATTGCCCACAAGAAAAAAGCTGCAACCTTTGCGGGGAAGCGGGCCACCTCTATAGGGCATGCCCGCAGCGGGGGACCACCTACACCCAGGTCGCCGGCAGGGGCAATGCAGGACCAGCGCCACCGGAGGAGAGGAAGGCACCAGGGCCCAGCAAGGACCCCACTAATGTGCAGGAGGGCCAGGTCGTGCAGGAGGGCCCAGCAAAGTGCCCCTGCAGGCTCCGGTCCCCCCCCCCCCACCGACAACCCGGAGTTGATGGAGCGGCGACAGGCGACCCAGGGGAGTGGACGACGGTCCAGAAAGCGAGGAGGAAGGTGCGTTGGCGGGCCCAGGAACCGCAACCATCAGGCGGGAAGAGGCAGCTACAGGGGGGCTATAAGAGCTCCTCTGACAAGGGGGATTCGGAGATGGCCCGCCCCAAGCAGAAGTTAAAGATCTCAAGGGAGGAGAAAAGCAGCACCCCGCTTCCAGGTGACGGGAGGCATCCTGAGGCTCCCTCCGACACCCAGTCACGTGCTGTTGGAGCCCTGGAGGGCCCCCCGGAACTTCCAGGCGGGAAGGAGGAAACAGCGCATCCCCAGCTTGACCCAGAGCCAGACTCTCCTGCCTCCGTACCCCCGACGGGGGGATGCCACCCGGAAGGCAGCACGGACGGTTTCCTGAGCCTGGAGAGCGTCCAGCAGTTAGCCCGGGCAATGGGCATGAAGGGACAGATGGAGGGGCTGGACCTTGGACTCGGGGAGGGTACTGCGGTCACTGCCCACAATGGGGGTACGAGTTGTGAGCATTAATGTGCGCAGCGTCAGGTCCACCGCAAGATGTGTATCCACGTTGGCCTACCTGACTACCGTCAGGGCGGACCTCCTGTTTCTGCAGGAGTGCGTGATACCGTACCTCGGCAGGTACGGGAAATGGTCCGGCGCCTGGACCTGTGGGCCTTCGATCTGGTCGGGGGATAACGACTGTCGCTCCTCGGGCCTGGCTATTCTGCTGCGGGGGCGCAACTTCACCATCTCTCAAGTTCAGGAGGAGGTGGGGGGGGCGCCTCCTAGTGGCTGACGTCACCTACAGGAATGCTCCCCTGAGGCTGATCAACGTGTACACCCCAGCGGTACGGAGTGAGCGGTTGGCCGTCCTGCAGCGGCTTCCACCCCTGCTGGCTACGTCCAGGCCGGTCATCCTGGGCGGAGACTTCAACTGCATCATCGATGCAGATGGAAGATCCGGCATGGGGACAGCCGGGGGGGGGGAATCAACTGGACGACACGTCCAGATTCCTGATCGGCACGGTGAAGGACGCCAAGCTGCTCGACGTCTTCAGCACCCCTGCAGACGGAGCGCAGCGGAGGTACACCTGGTTGCGGCCAGACGGGTCTATTTGCTCAAGGATAGACTTCCTGTTTGTGTCACGGGCGTTCTCGGTCAGGTCCACCGGCGTCGAGCCAGTGTTCTTCTCTGACCACTGCCTCCTGCTGGCCGACTGTCACTTACAGGACGACCAGCCGGCTGGCAAGGGGACGTGGAAGCTCAACACGACTCTGTTGACCCCAGAGAACATCGAGGAGCTTAAGAGGGAGTACGCCGGTTGGAGAACCGTGAAACCCCTCTTTGAATCTCCGGGCGACTGGTGGGAGACGGTGAAGGAGAACATCAAGAGGTTCTTTGTCTTCAAGGGTGTTCGGAAGGCGAGAGAGAGCCGGGGAAAGCTGTCGCGACTCCAGAAAAGCGTGCAGAAACAGCTCCTTCTGCAGTTGATGGGGGTCGATGTCACGGAGGACCTCTGCGAGGTGAGGGGCCAGTAAGCCTCGCTCTTCGGTGCAGAGGCCCCCAGGGTAATCTTCCTGTCCAGGGTCCGCTCCGTGGAGCAGGACGAGACGTGCTCGCGTTTCTTCTTTCAGAAGGTGCACAAAGAGAGCTCTGTGCTTAGCCGGCTGAAGGAGGACGACGGCTCGGTGATGTCATCTCGGCCCAACATTTTGAGGATCAGCAGGTCCTTCTATGCCGGACTGTACGACACGAAGCCCACGGACAGCACGGCCTCTGAGTTGTTCCTGTCGTCTATCACGGAGGTCTTAGAGGACGGCACGAGGGAGTGGCTGGACCGGCCGTTATCCCTGGACGAGCTGACCAGAGCCCTCAAGTCCTTGGAGAGGAATAGGACTCCCGGGAGCGACAGCTTACCGGTCGAGCTGTATTCCGCTCTCTGTGGCCTGGTCGGCCAGGACCTGCTGGAGGTGTACGATAGTGCGCTTTGGGCAGGGGAAATGTGCAAGTCCATGAGGAAGGGCATCATCACCCTCATTTACAACAGGAAGGGTGAGAGGGAAGAAATTAAGAATTGGCGTCCCATTTCACTATTGAACGTGAACTACAAAATCCTGGCCAAGGTCATAGCCAACCGGGTCAGTTCTGTCCTGGAGTCGGTGATTCACCCTGACCAAACCTGTGCTGTGCCGGGCAGGAAGATCGCTGAGAGCCTCGCGCTCATCAGGGATACGATCGCCTACGTACAGGACAGGCGGGTGGACACCTGACTCGTCAGCCTGGACCAGGAGAATGCCTTCGACAGGGTCTCTCATGCTTACATGAGGGACGTCCTCTCCAAAGTGGGGTTCGGGGAGGGCATCCGCAATTGGATCTGGCTGCTCTACGCTAACATCGTTAGTGCAGTCTCAATCAACGGGTGGGAATCAGACAGTTTTCCCGTCAGATCTGGAGTCAGGCAGGGCTGCCCGCTCTCTCCTGCCTTGTTCGTGTGCTGTGTGGAGCCCTTCGCCGCATCCATCAGGAAGGACGTGAGCCTGAAGGGCGTGACTAGGGCGTCCCAGGCAGTGGAGGCCTTCAGGTCAAGACCTCCCTGTACATGGACGATGTCGCCATCTTCTGCACTGATCGTCGGTCGGTGAGTAGACTGTTGGACATCTGCGGCCAGTTTGAACTGGCCTCGGGTGCCAAAGTCAATAGGGGTAAGAGCGAGTTCATGTTCTTCGGGAACTGGGACGACTGCTCCTTCATCTCCTTCACCGTCAGGACAGACTACCTGAAGGTTCTGGGTGTTTGGTTTGGTGGAGCTGGGGCATGCACTAAGACTTGGGAGGAGCGTATCACCAAACTGAAGCAGAAGCTGGGCAGGTGGACGCTCCGGTCCCTCTCCATTGCAGGTAAGAACCTGGTTGTCAGGTGCGAGGGGCTTTCGGTACTGTTGTATGTGGCACAGGCCTGGCCTATTCCCTGGACCTGCGCCGCTGTGGTCACCCGGGCCATCTTCCACTTCATTTGGGGGTCGAGGATGGACGGGTCCGCAGAGACACCATGTACAAAGGCCTGGAAAATGGGGGAAAGGGCGTACCGAACGCCACCCTCGCCCTGACGGCTACCTTTGTGTGCGGCTGCATCAAGCTGTGCGTAGATCCTCAGTACGCAAACACCAAGTGTCACTACTTACTGAGGTTCTACCTGTCCCCGGTGTTGCGAAGGATGGGCCTGGCCTTGTTGCCGCGGAATGCTCCGAGTAGTTGGACCGTCCCGTACCACCTGTCCTTCGTGGAGAAATTTTTGAAAGGAAACACCTTTGACCACAAGGCCATCAGGCAGTGGTCAGCACGTAGTATCCTCGAGACCCATCGGGAAAAGGAGAGGGTGGATCCTGTCGTGTGTTTCCCCACGCAGACTGCCAAAGTCGTTTGGCAGAAGGCCTCATCGCCAGAACTTTCAAACAAGCACAAGGACATTGCTTGGCTGGCGGTGAGAGGGGCTCTGCCAGTGAGATCCTTTATGCATGCCCGGAATCTCTGCGCCACCGCACACTGCCCTCGAGGTGGCTGCGGGGTGAAGAGACTGTCGATCACCTCCTTCTGGAGCGTGCCTATGCACAGGAGGTCTGGAGGGGGATGCAGTGGTATTTGTCGAGGTTCGTC
Organism: Stegostoma tigrinum; assembly: GCF_030684315.1. Lineage (NCBI taxonomy): Eukaryota > Metazoa > Chordata > Chondrichthyes > Orectolobiformes > Stegostomatidae > Stegostoma > Stegostoma tigrinum. Next base: position 48,654,799 of record NC_081363.1, read on the forward strand.
CCGAGCACCTCCGTGACGTGGGACTCCGTGCTCTATGGGCTGTTTCCCGGGACGCACACCGAGACCAACATCAACTGCGTCTGGAGGACCATCAATGCGGTGAAAGACGCTCTTTGGTCTGCCCGCAACTTGCTGGTCTGCCAGCTAAAGAACTGACCCCGACCGAATGTTGCAGACTGGTGCACTCCAAGGTCCAGGACTATGTGCTGAGGGACGCGCTAAAGCTTGGGGCAGCCGCCGCCAAGGCGCGGTGGGGAAAGACCACGGTATGAAACCCCTCGTCCAGAATAGAAAAAAGGGCCCTATCTGGTAACTGGGCCCAGCTGGCGCCTTCCCCAACTGGTCAGGGGGCCAACGGGGACTGTGCGGGAAACAACTGCCGGGGTATTTTCTTTGCTTTGTTTTTTTCGCTTCTTTGTTTTTTTTCCTTTAGTTGGTATACGTACCCCCTGGGTAACCCGTAGCGGCTTGCATGACTGGGTAGGTATATAAATGTTTTTTTTTGTACATCTTATGAATAAAGTGTATCTTTTCAAATAAAAAAAAGTGACAAAACGTCTGAAAACTAACCTTCCAGCTCAGCGAGCAAATTCACATCCAGAACACAATTCCATAACATGTGGATATGGCCAGTTGTATAACTTTTGAGATGAAGAGTGGAAGGTCGTATGAGGGACATTGTTATTTGTCATGATGAACCAGCTGCCTTGAATCTCACTTGATACATTCTTCACCAAAATTGAGAAAGTTCAGCTCATAATATTAGCTTGTCTGGAAATTCATTCCATGCATTTAAATGAAGCCTTTAAAAAAAGATACCTTCAGGTGAGTTGTTCAATGTTTTATAAATCAACACTGAAATCCCCAACTATCGGCATCCTGGGGGTTACCATTGTACAGAAACTGAAGTGAATCAGCCAGATAAATAAAGATGAGAAGGTCAGAAGCTAAGAATTATGTCGTGAGTAATTCACATCCTGATTCTCTGTACCAGTCACCATCATTTCAAAATATGTTTCACTTGCCTGGATAGGTGCAGATCCAACAACTCTTAAGAAACTCAACACCACCCAAAATGAAACATTCCATGTGATCAGCTCCCCAGCACCACTTTCATCATTCAGCCTCTCCACAACTGGCAATGTGGCTGCACTGTGTATCATTTCAAAGGTCACTGCAGCAATGCATCAAGACTCCTCCTACAGCTTCTTCTAAATGTGCTACCTGTATCATCTTGAAAGATCAAGACAAGAATTTCATGAGAATGTCGCTGTCGGCAAGTTCCTCTCCAATCTAGAAATCATTGAAACTTTACTGCTGCTTTTTCACCATTGCACCATTGATAATCCCTCCCTACCATCAGTTTGGATGATCCTATCCTAGTGATTGCGATGGTTGCATGAGGTAACAAATGCTGTCTTCTCAAGGCCAATTAGGGAATAGGCAATAAATACCGGCTTAGCCAACAGTACCCACATCTTATGAATGAATAATCCTGAAAAGATATCTAGCAATGTTGGTTGATGGATGAAATGGTATATACTGGCCAAAAGTCAGTGCTTCAAAGTATCATGGGATATTTTATATTCTATTGTCTTAGACAGAAGTGGGCTTGAGTTGCACTATGCATCTACAAGGAAACTTACCTTTGTTTCCTTCCTTTGAGAATAGGAAGAAAATCAGGCAAATTCCTTGTGCAGGCAGGTGCTTTGACCACTCAATCTTATGTCCTCTGTGCCTAACAAATTGCTTTGAATAGCAGAGTGTATCTGAGCCGTTCTTTTCAGATTTGCTTAAATGTAGTTAAGAGAAGGCTCGACAACAGAAATTTGCTTAAATACGAATGTTTATTGAGCAATAATAGAAGTCAAAAAAGTAAGGAGCAGGAGTGTCAACATTACTGCAGCCACATTTCCTTTCTCAGTACCTGCCTATGCAGCTGGTGCACACCCCATGGCCTCCAAACAACTTTCAGGCCGTCCCAATTTGGACCAAACCATGACGACTGCTACCTACAGTACACTCAGAGTCTCCAGAAACAGTTTTCTTTGTGGATCCTCAGCTTCACATTCGCAGCCACACACCAGCATCATCTTGCAATACAGTCAACACTACCCCAGCTCACAGCCTCTCTCTCTCAGACCTGCAAAGGGCCTGTACTGTTTTCCATTCTACGTAGGATCCATACACTCAACCAATGCTTTTTTTTATCTGTCCAATTGGCCATTAAGGATTATAAGTACACTAAACTTACTGGTGCTTAACGAGAGTCCTGATGAAGGGTCCCAATCTGAAATGCTAACTTTCCTGCTCCTCTGATGCTGCTGGGCCTGCTGTGTTCATCCAGCTCCAGCTCCACATTGTATTGATTTTGACTCCAGGAACTGTAGCTCTTGCCATCTCTAAATATTCACCTTGGAATGTTAAGTGTTTTCTGTTAATCTCCTCTTATTGACATTGTGTGAAACTCCAAGTATACCTTCTTTGGCAAAGCTTTTGTTACTCTCTGTTGAAGTCCTTCTCTTTGACTTGGTTTCATTAGTTATATCTGAAATTGTTCCTGGGGAATTTTAGTGGTGTTAAAACTGCTATATTAAGGCAAGTTGTTAATTAGTTCATCGTTTGACTTAAAGTGCTAAATCTTTTAACTGGAATGTCAAAGCATTAGTGCTTTATCGCTGTGAAATTCTGCCCATGTAGTACTGCCTTCTGCCAGCAAATGGAGCTGTTGCACTTTATAAATCAATAAGTCAGCGCAGAACTTTAGTGGGGCTATGGAACACCGACTGTTCCCCCCTGAGCTGTATGACGGATCCAATCTGTTTTTTGCTGAACCCCCGTAAGAATGTTCATTGGTTAAATGAAAGTACCTGGGTTATGGGCAAAAAATTAGTGACTTGCTGTGTTATTATAAATATTGATTCCTAAACTGTGTTTAGTTTTCAACATAGTTCTTACTAATTTATGTCAATTTATTCAACCAATTTATTGCCTATGTAATACAAGCGATTAGTGAAATTTTAAATGCAAGTATATTTAACTCTTCCCTTCTGAACAGAGGACCTCCCAATGATTGACACCTCAATTGCCATGACTTGCAGATTAGCTTTAAAATATTAATAAAGCAGCAAATGATAGACTAAATTTCTGCGTGCAATGCATCACATCATGAAGTCTGAAATTACTAGTAATTTAATCTTTAAAGGAATTATAGTCATGGGGGTTCCTTATATGAAAAACATATAATGTTTTTTATGCAAAATATTGCCTGCATTGTACAATTAACCACTGTTTTGAGCTGCAAATGACTGCTATTCATCATCCTCTAGAGATGTTGTTTCGCAGTTGTTACTGCCCATATTTAGAAGTAATTGGTTTCTTTGTTTCTGGATAATTTCCCTCCTGCAGTCCTAGATAGGCATTTGGAAATTGTGTTTTAATTTTCTGGCAACTTTCAGGTGACAGTGACCAAATGATTTTTCACATGATTAAACTGCTGGGAATTCCATTTCAGCCAGTCAATTGGAGAGGTGAATTAAAAAACAAAATGGTTTTCATGGTAAATGATAATTACAGTCGTGTTAAGACTGCTGCAATTCAATGTGAATATCCCATGTTTCATTTGCAATTGAATAAGCTTCTTTGAAAGCATGAAAATTACTTCATCATCTTCATGCATGAGAAACAATTTATGCTTGTAATTGTAAACTATTATGTGCTATTAATTTTTTAATTTTTAAATATTTCTTCTATTCACTTCTATTGTCTTGTTTTGCTGTTCCACGTGCACTGATGGCACCTGTGATTATGACTTTTGTACGCGCCTTGAATGATTTAATGATTTTGCAAATTAAATAAATCAATGATATAATGTACCTTTTGTCTAAGGAGCTGAAAACCAAATCATTAATGGACCTTAAGTCTAGAAAAATGTAAAGACTAATTGGTTAACCTTTCCTGGTCACATAATTAGCTGTTAAACCGCTGTTTTTTTATTGATGTTTTTGAAGCCACATTATTTTACTGTATCAAAAAACATGCCACGTTGCAATGTGTTTTGAATTTATTCAATAAGAAAGCTGAATTCAGAAACATTTCATGACTGTAATGGTTTTACCGGTTTATTTCACTTCATTTCACTCAGTACAGAAATGTATGGGCCCACATTCTTCAGGAGAAAGCTGTCTTGTCCTTGACGAATAGGCAATGGCATGAAACTGATTGTTAAACAGAGTCTCGTAAATCAATCTTGCTGAAGCCCATGAACAGCTGGTACTCTCGGTACTGAGTCATACAAATTACAATTAAAAACCATAAACATAGAAAAGATTAGAGTTAGATCTGAAGAACAAATCCTTTGTTAAAACTGATCCAACAAATCTTAGAACAATGGTAAGATACATAATAACAATGTAATTAAAAAACAGACCAACTTTTCTCCTTTCACTTGTTTACAAGTTTGCTGTGTATTTCTAGCTTTTTTGTTCATTTCAGCCTTCTCATATTAGACTGAATGAAAAAAAATATAGGCTTAGTGTGCCAGAAAGTACAGAGGATAATGTCACGAGTTGGGTAATTTGTCATCGTTTTTCTTCAGGAATTCAATCAAGAATTGTCAATCTGCAAAATATTATAATTTCCTGGGATATAATTCATGACAAAAATAAAGAAAAACCATTGCCCACATATGTACTGCAAATAGAATTGTCACAACAGTTATGGGAGCGTGCTTCTCATTTCCTGGTTAGGGAAAGATGACATTTCTAATATACAAGCTATTGACGTCAAGACCCTTCCAGGACCTGAGCAAAGAAATCAAGACTGACTTTCAAATATAGCATGCAGGATTGCTGCACCATCAGACCTGTTGTCTTTTGGGTGAGATATAAATCAAGGTTTTATCTGCCTATTTGACCCACCATGCCTCTGTTTTCTTTTAAGAAGAGCAAACGCTATCCCTTGTGTTCTGCCCATTGATGATAACTAATGTCACCAAAATCAATGAGCTGTTTATTATTACATTGCTGCCATGGGAGTTTGCTGTATACAAATTCTCTGCAGTGGGTCCTATATTACAACAGTGACTATGCTTCAAAGTACTTCATTAGATGTGAAGAGCCTTGCAATACCTATACAGAACTTTCTCTTATTAATTTGTTGCACAGTTGTAAGAAACTTTAATATGGCTGCTTTTTATTGACAATCTATGAAAGTTTTGAGATTATAAATAGTGGTTTGCCTTCTCAAATTTGCAAAAAGGTAAACAGAAGTTCTGAAATATATAAGCTGCTTATATTCTGTCTCTATTACAAGCAAATACATAAAATTCCTATTAGATGTCCCATTCTAAGGGTCTATAACAGAAGTTTGGAAAGCAACGTCATAGGAATGTGTCTCCAATTTTCAGATGTTTGATTCCAATAGGTGAGGCTTGATCCCAGTAGGGTCCAATCATATAAGCAGCGCTATTAAGTATTTTCAATTGACCTAGCAGTAAATATAAAAGGGAGCTTAGGAAGCAATCATTTGAAGATTTTCCTATGTCTGCAAATGCTCCCAAGTCTGCTGAAATAATGCAATATAATATGAATACCTGTCAGCGTTAAGGTGATATGCTGTCAGATTATCAGGTTGATCCTGCACTGTGGCAGACAGACTGTAATATATAGACACAATACTGAATCAAGTTTGTCTTTCCCAGGGAAAGGAGAGCTGTCACTTATGGCTCAGATGTGGTTTTTATTCTCTCATCATCTTGGCATATGTTCTACCGATTTTGAAGATCAATTTACTTAGTAGTACATGATGTCCTGGCTCAGTTAGATTGAATACAGCCTGGTAATCAAGGATTGATGGGTAATAACATGGGGTGAATGTGTGTAGCAAAGTAAAGTTGTCATTGTCCTAAAGGGCCATAGGGCTGCTCTGGGCCACCACACCAGAATGGCGTGTGGAGTCTTCTCCTTGTTAGCAAGTATGCTGGTCCATGTAGTTGTGTGAGGAGTGGTCTGAAAATCAAACAGGAACCAGGACAGTTTGGTACTGAATAAAGCTGTAAGCTGTTTCTTTAAGCCTACCTTCAAAGTTTGGACTGCTCTTTCTGCTAGTCCATTGGTTGATGGATAGTACAGATGCCCTTACATGTCCAATGCTATTTGACTACAGCAAATATTTGAATTCCCTGAGGGTAAATGATGGCTCGCTGTCTGTGACCAACAGCTCCGGTGATCTGTGTATTGCAAAAGATGCTTGGAACTTTTTAATTGTCATTCCTATGTTTGATGAATGAGCTCAATGCATGTCCAATCACTTTGAATGGGCGACCACAATAACTAAAAACATACAGCCCATGGAAGAACTGGCAGAGTTGACATGTAACCAAGTCCTGGACTTACCCAACTATTCCCATGAATGTTGGGGAACCACTGGTGGTAATTCTTGTCCTTGCTGGCAGTCTGGCAACTGCTCCACCCAAGTGGCATCTAATTCGGCCACCAGACGTACCTTCTCATCAATGTTTTCATTTTGGAAATCTCCAGATGACCCTGTTGGCATTCAGTATCTGGCAGTGACTTTGCCAGGGACAATCACTGTTGCTCCTTGCAATAACATGCTGCTCTCTACAGTGACCAGATCTTGCAGGATCCAGAAAGATTTCCGTTCTGTTTGCGATGGCCCCTTTGCTCCCCACCATAACCACCAGCTGTTTCAGTTTTTCCAAATCTTTATGTGTCCACAGTCTAATATTGTCAGTGGTGACCGGAAGGGCGTCCAGATAGTTTAAAACCAAAATAGATTCTTCTAATGATGGCAGCATTGGTAGTATATCTGCCAGGGGGAGGCTGCTGAAAGCATCAACATTTACCACCTGGCCTCCTGGACAGTGTTCCAACTTTTATCCACTCAGAATAAGAGACCATCACTGAATTCAATCTGAAGCTATGGGCGGCATGGCTTTCTCCTCTTTAAGTAGCCATAGCAGAGGTTTGTGGCCCATTACTGTCAGAAACCCATGTTCTTAAAGGTATTGGTAGAAGTTCCTCACATCAAAGATGGCCACCAAATCTTCATTCTCTATCTGGGCATATCTTGATTCGGCATCAGCTAAAGTCTGGGAAGCATATGTTGTGGGACACTCCTGTCAGGTGGGCCACCGGTGAGCCAATACTACCCTGGTACCATACAGAGAGGCATTGTATGTCAACACTACAAATCACTTGGGATCGTTGTGTGCCAACACATTAGACAATGAAGGCTGCTTATTCACTTCCTTAAAGGCTACATCTTGCCCACAAAACCATTTCCAAGGCTGACTGTTTTTCAGTAGCAGATGTATGGATGCCATGATAGAGACCAGATTAGGTATGAACCTTCCATCTTAGGTCACCAGCCCAAGGAAAGACGTAAGTTCCAGGGCAGACCAGTACAAGTGACTGCCCTCACTTTATCTTCCAACAGGTGTAACCTGGACTTGTTGACCCTGTAGCCCAAGTAGGTCAGTTGGGGTGCCTGGAACACACATTTTTCCCATCTAAGGTGTACACGCATCTTGGGGAAACGTCTAAGTTTTCTAAATGCTCATTATTGGTCTTCCCCGTTATTAGCACATCATCCAAATAAATAGTGACCCATCATCCGCTGAAAAATGGCACAGGCTGTTGATATCCCAAATGACAGTCTTGTATTTTGCTACAAACCCCTATCGTTATTAAATGTGGCATGCTTCTGGGAATCCTCATCTAATTGCAATTGCAGGTACACATGGCTCATGTCCAGCTTTGTGAGGGACAACACTTCGCTCTGCCAGTTTTGCATACGAGTCCTCTATGTGAGGGATTGGGTATTTATCCTCCTGTGAAATATGGTTTAATGCTTGTTTGCAATCCCCACAAAGGCGAACTGAATCGTCAGGCTTCACTGTTGGTACGACTGATGCTGCCGATTCTACAAACTGTATTGGTTTGATGATTCCTTCCCTTTCCAGCTTCCACCTTCCAGATTTCCACCTCTACTTTTGCTCATAAGGCAACTAGCACTGGGCGGGCCTTGCAGAGATCATGGAATCATTTCTTCGTTGACCTGTAAGATGGCCTTGGCCCTTTGATAGTCTCCAGACTTTCCTAAAAAACTTTTGGGTAGGACTTCACTCAGGCAGCCATTTTCCAATCATAAAATATTGGCCCAACCTAAGCATATTCTTTCTCAATCATATTCAACCCATTAAGCTTGGGTCCGAGCCTTTGACTATGATTGAATGAAACTGAACCAGCTGCTTCTCATAAGAGAATGGAACCGAAGTTGTATCTTTAATTTATAAACATTTCCAGGTATAGGCTTGCAGCTTGGCCGAGGTCTTGCACAAACTTAAGGGTTGGAGTCCAGAGCGAATCCCGGTAAAGACTGGTTCCACTGCCAGTATCGACTGCTACTAAAACTGGGCAACCATTTAACCAAACATTTATTTTGATTGGTTCTGACTTATATGCTGCTAAGCAATTTATCTGTTCCAAACCAGATGTAGGTGGGCTTTCAGGGGTATGCACTCTCCTAGATTCGGGCCTATAAGTTGATATATTTGTTCAAGCCCAGTGGAACTCTTTTTCAGCCTTGAGTCCATATACCAGCAGCAACTACAATGGCCTACTTGAGATCCTTAAGAAAATTTAAGCCGCTTGGATGAGGCTTGGTTTTGTCTTGGGATTTTGCTGGGGGCTGAACTAGAGTGCCTTGTTCAGGATATAGAACATAACATAGAACATAGACCATTACAGCACAGTACAGGCCCTTCAGCCCTCGATGTTGTGCCGACCTGTCATACCAATCCGAAGCCCATCTAACCTACACTATTCCATGTATGTCCATATGCTTATCCAATGACGACTTAAATGTACCTAAAGTTGGCGAATCTACTACCATTGCAGGCAAAGCGTTCCATTCCCTTCCTACTCTCTGAGTAAAGAAACTACCTCTGACATCTGTCCTATATCTTTCACCCCTCAATTTAAAGCTATGCCACCTCGTGCTCGCTGTCATCATCCTAGGAAAAAGGCTCTCCCTATCCACCCTATCTAACCCTCTGATTATTTCATATGTCTCAATTAAGTCACCTCTCAATCTTCTTCACTCTAACGAAAACAGCCTCAAGTCCCTCAGCCTTTCCTTGTAAGACCTTCCCTCCATACCAGGCAACATCCTAGTAAATCTCCTCTGCACCCTTTCCAAAGCTTCCACATCCTTCTTATAATGCAGTGACCAGAACTGTACGCAATACTCCAAGTGCGGCCGCACCAGAGTTTTGTACAGCTGCAGCATAACCTCTTGGTTCCGGAACTCGATACCTCTATTAATAAAAGCTAAAACACTGTATGCCTTCTTAACAGCCCTGTCAACCTGGGTGGCAACTTTCAAGGATCTGTGTACATGGACACCGAGATCTCTCTGCTCATCTACACTGCTGAGAATCTTACTATTAGCCCTGTACTTTGCCTTCCGGTTACTCCTACCAAAGTGCATCACCTCACGCTTGTCTGCATTAAACTCCATTTGCCACCTCTCAGCCCAGCTCTGCAGCTTATCTATGTCTCTCTGCAACCTACAGCATCCTTCGTCACTATCCACAACTCCACTGACCTTAGTCTCGTCTGCAAATTTACTAACCCATCCCTCTACGCCCTCATCCAGGTCATTTATAAAAATGACAAACAGCAGTGGGCCCAACACCAACCCTTGCGGTACACCACTAGTAACTGGTATCCAGAATGAACATTTCCCATCAACTACCATCCTTTGTCTTCTTTCAGCAAGCCAATTTCTGATCCAAACTGCTATATCTCCCACAATCCCACTCCTCCACATTTTGTACAATAGCCTACTGTGGGGAACCTTATCGAACCTTATATGTCTTGAGTGAGGCTATGCAATTGCTTTCACTCACATGGTGGTCCCCCTGCTCAGTTGGGTGTGTGAGTGTGTCCACTTCTGTAGGAATACCCTGTAACTCTCATGCTCCACTTGTTGTATTTTCTAATGACAAAGCCAGTGTCATGCCTGTTTGAAGTCCAGCTGGGCTTCAGCTAGCAGGCACTTTTGCATGGTTACATCGTCAATTCCACATACCAAGCATCTCTCAACATCTCACTTAGGGTTAAACCAAAATGACATGCCTATGCCAGTCATCGTAACCTCATCAACTATTCTGATATGGTTTCCCCCACTTCCTGATTTGCTGAGTTAAACCTATAGTATTTCAGAATTAGAGGCAGCTTTGGGGTCATAATATTCCTTAGCTAACTCTTGAAAGGTTTTAGTATTTGGTGCTTCAGGGAATGTTAGGCTTCCAATAACCAAAAAAGCTGCAGGTCCACAAGGTGTCAGGAGAATTACTCATTGTATTTTGTCTGCCCCAATATCATTTTCCCAGAAAAAAATAAAACATTCTTTCCATATACTGGGCCAAGTCTTCAATAGTAGGATCGAATGAGTCAAACTTCCAAATAACTCCTTGATGCCAGAACTGCTTAGCCTCATTCAAAGGAAACTGTAGCAAGTGAATCTCTTCAGGGATTTTCTCTCTTTGCCACTGAAGTAACTCAATGAAGGCAGGTATCCCATCAGCAAGTCATCCTTTATTTACATATGCGTAATACATGACACCAACACAGCTAGCACAGAACTAGCTCCGAGAATGAACAGAACCCCTGACACTCCTGTTTATATCTGTCAGCCAGGACTCCCTGATTGGACCATGTTAACAGCCCCAATAAGGGAAATCATATTCTATAAGGTCCACTTGGTTGACGTCGTTCCAATCATTATTCCTGTTACATGAGGTTTTGGAGGTGGCAGTGACCAGGCCCTTTTGCAAAGACCATTCCTTTGGAGAAGATATTATGATATCAAGTAAATCAAGAAAATAAAATGAGCCAATGTATCTTGTGGTGTATTTATGGAGAACTCTGTGCAGTTGCTTTACAAAAATGTAAATTCCAGAGAACTCATTTGATGCGCTGCCTTATCTGACCAGTAGGTAAATTTGTGAGTAATTAAAATCAACTGGTCTAGCTGATCCTGCCTTCAGCTGTTCCATTAGTTAATTATCTCCCCACTTGGTGTTAAAAATGCCTGTTCAGTGACACCAAGAGTCAAAGGAAGGAGCTAAATTACTTTAATTATTGAGTAATTGCACACAGTGATGTTAATTAAATCTTGATCAGTTTGAGTAAGTGAATTGATTTCTCTGACTTAGAATGCAAACCACAGAGAGACAAGCCATTTCATAGTTTAATTAACATTACCTTATCACATCCCCAACATACTAAACAGACATTAAACTCAGCTAGGCTTCAGTGATATTTTTCTCTCAAATCTGTATGATATCTGCAATGTTTGCTCAATCACAGAATATAAGAGTTAGTGTATGTACATATATATTTGTTGTTTATTTTCAAGGCTATATCATTTGCAGTTTCCAGACCGTGATCATTGTAGCACATTGTGTTCACATTTTCCTTGGTGAATGCAGGTCATTTTTCTTACCACAAAGGGTGGCACTGGCTTGACTCAAGTCATCAGCCCCAAAATCTAACAAAAATGCCTCCTTTTTAGAAGGGCAAAACTAATAAAAGCTCACTACAAAAAGTAAAGGAAATTTTTCAAATAAAGCATTATTCACATGCTCCAGTACCTGGTCCTCTTTAAAGGCTGCAGAAAGTGCCGGTCAGTTTTATGAAACAAAGACCTGCAGATGCTGTACACGGGAACAAAAAAAGAAGTTTCTGGAAAAGCTCAGCAGATCTGGCAGAGTCTGTGAAGAGAAATCAGAGTTAACGTTTTGGGTCCAGTGACCCTTCCGCAGAACATTTCTTGAAACTCGGGCGGCACATTGGCTCAATGGTTAGCAATGCTGCCTCACAGCATCAGGGACCCTACTTCAATTTCACCCTTGGGCGACTCTGTGTGGAGTTTGCACATTCTCCCCATGTCTGCATGGGTTTCCTCTGGGTGCTCCAGTTTCCTCCCACAGACCAAAGATGTGAGGGGTAGGTGGACTGGCCATGCTAAATTGCCCACAGTGTTCAGGGATGTGTAGGTTATGTGGGTTAAACACGAGAAATATAGGAGAATGAGTCTGGGCGGGATGCTCTTCAGAGGGGCGGTGTGGACTTGTTGGGCTGAATGGCCTGTTTCCACACTGCAGGGTCTCTATGAACTGGGGACATTGGAGAGCGGAAACAAACAAAAGCAGAAATTGCTGGAGAAACACAGAAGATCTGGCATCATCTGTAAGAGAAGTCAGAGTTAATGTTTTAATAACAGGCAATGTTGAAATGAATGATTTTTTAAAAAAAAACTAATTACTGAAATTTGACTGTATCCCCTCATTCCTGTTTGATGTGGTACAGTGGCTCAATGGTTAGTACTGCTGTCTCACAGTGTTAGGGACCTGGGTTCGATTCCAGCCTTGGGTGACTGCCCTTTTAAAGTTTGCGTATTCTCCCAGTGTCTGCAAGGGTTTCCAACAGGTGCCCTGGTTTCCCCCAACAAGCCAAAGCTGTGCATATTAGCTGGATTGACCATGTTAAATTACCCCTACTGTCCAGGGACGTGCAGCCTAGATAAGTTATCCAAGGTAAATGTGAGGATGCTCTTCAGAGGATCAGTACAGACTCAATGGGCTGAATGGCTTCTTTCCATACTGTAGGGGTTCTATGAATTGTGCTATCTAAATTAAACAAAATTAGCACCTGCATTTGTAGGTGTTACTGATTGTACCTCACATAGGTAGATGGAAAAGCAAACCTAAACAAACAAGTAATGATCCAGAATAGAGGCAATTGTTAAAGAGTGCATTTCACTATCAGACGTTTTTTAAAAAATTGATAAATAAATTGATAGGGTAATATAAATTGTACGAAAATGCATTATTTTGCAAAGCAATGGCAAATAATTGTGCTCTCAGAAATATAAATCATAGAATCATAGAATCCCCATGGGTCGTACAGTTCGCTGAATCAACACTGCCCCACCGAAGATCATCCCACCCGGACCTAGCCCCCTACGCTATCCCCGTAACCTGACATTTCTCATGGCTAATCTACCTAGCCTGCACATCTCTGGACACTATGGGCAATTTAGCATGGCTAGTCCACCTAATCTGTACACCTTTGGACTGTGGGAGGTAATTGGAGCACCCGGAGGAAACCCTTCGGGAGAACATATAAACTGCACACAAACAGTTGCCCAAGGCTGGAATTGAGCCCAGGTCCTTACTGCTGTGAAGCTGCAGTGCTAAAGATGTTTGCTGCTCTTTTAATGGAATGCCTGTCTTGTTTTGCAAAGTAACCACCTCTGATCCTGACTGTCCTTCTCCTGCTCTGCCTCTCACAACATCACTGTCTACTGCCAGATCTGATGCCCCCTAGCTCTTGGCCTGATGCTACTCTTCCTCCTTTCTAGGCCTATCACACCTGCCCTTGCTGCTGGACTTGACACTCCCTTCCATCTTGTCAAGACCTGGCATTGCACTGCCTTGACAACCTCCTCGGCCCACTGTTAGGACTCAATACTGCCCCACTGCCTGCTGGATTCAGTATCGCCTACACACCCGATCCTACCCTGAATACTCCATCACCATCCTGACTAACCTGCACATTAACACTCAGAGATAATGGGAACTGCAGATGCTGGAGAATTCCAAGATAATAAAATGTGAGGCTGGATGAACACAGCAGGCCAAGCAGCATCTCAGGAGCACAAAAGCTGACGTTTCGGGCCTGGACCCTTCATCAGAGGGCTCTGATGAAGGGTCTCGGCCCGAAACGTCAGCTTTTGTGCTCCTGAGATGCTGCTTGGCCTGCTGTGTTCATCCAGCCTCACATTTTATAACATTGACACTCAACTGGCACCTTACCTACCTGGCACCTTACCCCCAGCAACCTACCCCTTACCCACGGTGCTATAACTACCTGGCACTGCACTTACCTGGCACCTAGCCCCCACCCACCAGGCTTTGTACCCTCCTGGCACTATTCTCACACTTGCTGTTTGACTGTCAAAGCAACTGATTATGATTTATATCTATATTCCAGACCATGGCAGTTGACTGTAGTGGGATGAAGGTGCGGCTTGTCTTCGCCTAAAGTTCCGTCGTACTGGATAGCTGTCAGCATGCGAGTAAGGCTTTGCATTTCTGAAAGGATCCTGATCAGAACTTGCTGTTGGAAGCACAGAGCTCTCCCATTGCCTAAGAAAGGAGTGCAGTGGCGACCTGTAAGAGAATGCTGTTCCTCTGAAAATCTGGTTCAATTCACATCACACCCATTCAGCATTTTTACTCAACTAAACTGCTAGCCTCACAATCCCACTTGAAAATAAAGTCCTTGCTATGTGCCAGGACTTGTAATTTAGTTAGCTGGATTGCTGTATAATTTTAAGTAATCAGGTGAGTTTTTGATTGAGGTTCAATGCAGTGGCATTAATGACCTGACTTCCTTTAAGGACACTACACTACATTTGCATGTTATGCATCACTCCGCTGTTCAATAATATGTTGCTGTAGGAGAAGCCAGTGTGCATTAGGGCTTTTCATTTCATGTATATTATTTCAGTGAGAAAATGCAACAAAACATGAAAGGATATTAAGTTGAGGGCACTGGCTTAGAGGTAATGTTCCTGGACTAGTAACCCAAAGGCCAAGAAGAATTCTCCAGAAGGACAGTCCAAACCTCACCATGGCAGCTGTGGAATTTAACTTCAATTAATTAATAATTTTGGCATTAAAGCTCATCCCTGTAATGACTGTCATGAACCGACTGGATTGGTGTAAAATCCCACCTGTTTTGCTAATGTCGACCAGGGGAACACAATTGCCATCTTTATCTAGTCTGGCTGATATGTAACTCCAGATGCACAGCAAAGCATTCATTGTCAGTTGCTGTCTGATGTAATCGAGTAAGGCAATCAGCTGTATCAAACTGCAACAAAACTCATACAAGAATTAATTTATTCACTTTCTCTGCATTAATTCAAACAATGGAAACAGCAAAGGCAGATCTTGCTCAACAAAACTGACAAAATCTATCTTACTAACGCCCTCTGGAAGAGATCTACCAGGATGTTGCCGAGTATGGAAGGTTTGAATTATAAAGAAAGGCTGGATAGACTGGGATTTTTTCCTCTGGAACCTAGGAGGTTGAAAGGTGATCTTATAAGTTTTATAAAATCATGAAGGACACATATGTGGTCAAAGGTTAGTGTCTTTTCCCTAGGATGGGGGCATACTTTTGAGGTGAGAGGAGAAAGATTTTAATAGTACATGAGGGGCAAATGTTTACACAGAGGGTGGTTTGCATGTGAAATGAACTTCCTGAGGAAGTGGTGGGTGTGGGCACAGTTACAACATTTAAAAGATTCTTAGGTAAGTACATGAAAAGGAAAGGTTTGGAGGGGTATTGGCCAGGAGCAGACATGTGAAACTAGTTTAGTTTTGGATTTTGGTCAGCATGGACTGGTTGGACCAAAGGGTCTGCTTCCATGCAGAATGATGCTGTGACTCTATAAATATTCAGTTCAGCAAGAGCTGAGAGCTAGATAGAAGCCTCAATGCCCAATATGGTTTGGATATACCACTCCCAACAGAATTGGCCAAGTCCTGAGGGTTGTATCAGTTAAACTGAAACTATTGCAGGCAATGAGAGAACAAACAAGAGTGAAAAAACTATGAAAACTTTGACTTTGACCACACTATCTACCTGTCACATAAACACCTATTCATAATATTATTTACAGGTGGGGCCAGCACACTGTCATTATGGAGGTAACGTTTCATCTTCACACTGTGACATTCTCAATGATGTTGTGCAGAAAGAGCTACCAACATACTAAACGAGATAGATTTGGGCAGAACTAGCAGCTGAAAGTGAATATCTAAGGGGTGCTGCAAGCCATCAGCAGCAGTAGGATTGTACTCAACCACAATCTCTAACCTCAAGGCTTGTTGAAACCTTCACTCTATCCATTACCATTAAAGTGGGAAAACAATCCAGGTTCAATGAGGAGTGCAGGAGTGGGCATACCTTAAAAAAACTGTCATCCCACACCTCATTTTTGCAGAAGCAGCACATTGATATCAGAATTGAACATTTCAAGAATAATTGGTTAGATCGAAGCTCTGCAGCCCCACCATGCCTTGTTGTGAATCGTCGTGCATAATTAAACAATTGACTGGAGGAGAAGACTCCACAAGCATCTCTATTTGCAAAGCAAAAAACAAAGATAGAACCTTTTTTATTCTCTCCAATCAAGCGAAACTGCTTTAGTCTGGACGGTGTCAGCAATACTAAAGGAGCCTGATATCATTCAGGAGAAAGCAGCCCTCTTGATCGGCACCTCATCCACAAACATCCATTCCCTCCAACACTGACACTCAGTGGAAGCTGTGTGTATCATCTACAAGATACACCACAGAAATTTGTCAAAGATCCTTAGACAGCATTTTCTAAACCCATGACTAATTCCATCTAGATGCACAAGGACATCAGATACATACCATTGCCTGCAAGTTACTCGCCAAGCCCTTCACCAGGCTCACTTGGAAATATACTGCTGTTTTTTTTCTCATTATTGCTGGGTCAAAATCTTGGAATTCCTCCCGAATGATATTATGGGTCTACCTATAGCACAGGAACTGCAGCAGTTCAAGAAATCAGCTCACTACCATCTTCTCAGGGACAAGTAAAGAATGGTAATAAATGCTGGCCAGCCTGCAATGCCTTTATCCCAAGAGTGAATAAAAAAATTTACATGATTCAAAAGAAATGCAGTGAGCATTTCCAACAAATAAAACCCAATCATCTCTCCATGGGTGTTTCAAGTCAGTATCATAACAGCAATGGTTTTGCTCGTGTACTTTCATATGATATGTGTAGCAACCAATAAGGAAGATGTAATAACAGCTGTACATCATTGCAAGGGAGGTGAAGTATAAAGTCTGAGTAAATTCCTACAACTGCACAGGACATTGATGAGACTGCACCTAGTGTACTGTGTATAATTTTGATCACCTTACTTAAGGAGTGATATGTCTTATGTTTTTTGGAACTAACCACTACCAGCTGATTATTGCGGAGGATTGCCACAACCAATTATTCTCTCCATGCTGCGTCAAACAGCCTGTTTGATTAACCATGTTGAGGATGAATCATTACTGAGTATTAACTATAAGGTATATTTGTCTTAACAGCAAGATGTAGTGTATTAATTGATTGCAATATGTTAAAGTTACATTGACTGTTCAGATATATTTACTAAGTGTATCAGGAGTGGGGGATGAAACTTTGGGCCATATTGGGACCTTCATCTGTACATAGGACATCACATAGGTGGTATGGCATCATCAGATTAAGTGCAGACTAATGCAATCTCCAATATTAATCCTTTCTGAGCCATTTATTCATATAACAGGGTATACTTGTGTTGGAAGCAGTTCACAAAATGTTCACTTGGCTGATTTCTGGGATAAAAGGATTATCTTATGAGGAAATGTTGAGGAGGTTGGACCTAGAACACTCTCGAAGAATGAGAGGTATCTTGTTGAATTATATAAGATTTTGAGGAGGCTTAACAGAGTTTAATTTGGGAACAATTTTTTGCAGTGTGAATTTAAAAACAACAGACATAGTTTAAAAATAAGGGGTCTTCCAATAAAGTCAGAAATGAGGGCAATTTTTTTCTGTCTCAGAGAATTGTTAGTCTTTGGAACTCTCCTTGGAGCTCAGTGGAAGCTGGGTTTGAATTTGGGACAGGATGTTTTCTCTTGTGGATAAGTCCGGAACAAGGGGGCTCTATTTTTAAATTTAAGGTTGTCCTTTCAGGATAGCAATGAAGAGGAATATTTTCTTTCCAAGATAGTGTAACGTTGGAACTCTTTGATTTGGGTGATGATGGAGCTAGGGTCCTTAAATGTGTTTAAGTCAGAGGAGGATAGATTCCATTTAGTCAAGGGAATCAAAGTATACCAGGGTTAGATGGGAATGTGGAATTCAAAAAAAACAGATCAGAATCATCCCATTGAATGGTGGAGCTGGCTCAAGAGACTGATGGTCTAATTCTGCTCCTATTTAGTATATTTCTATGTTCACAACAAATATATATAAAGTAGAATTAAACAGATTTTTGATCTATAAAGGAATCAAAAGTTATGGGTGTTGGGCAGGAAAGGATGTTAAAGCTGCAATTAGATCAGTCTTGATCTTGTTGAATGATAGTGTTGGTTCATGGGCCAAATGGTTTTCTTTTTATATAGTATCTTATTTACGATCTTATTAAAGTCCACCAAAAAAGGTGCTCTTCATCACTTCTCCTTTGAATGTGTCTCCTTGTAATTTTTTCACACAAACTGACACAAGTCTGACAGATCAACATTTCTCCTATAGGCCAAATTTCCCATGGCAATGAATAGATCAAAGTAAGACTATTGGGAAATCTTTCTAGGTCAGCAATGAAGAAGAATTCCTTCTTCTTGGTCTCAATATCTGCCATCAATCTGATTAGGATTGCTGGAGATACTGCACCACTGAGGGTTTAGTTCTCCTTCAGTTTAACTATTCCTTGAATAATGTTGTACCACAACCTCTCTAGTGGTACAATGCCCACTGTAAACTTGGCACAGAATGCTCATACACAATGTTTTGCCATTCCAAATCTGACCAGTAACACTGTCATTTTATATCATATGTTATTTGCCCTGGTGTTTTACGTCCTGTGTGCCCATGAGAAAACTACAGGCAACTTGTTGATGGCAAGAAGGTGTGATTTAATTTGGTCTAAGTGGTTGGTCTTTGCAAATCCCAAATGTTTTGTTGTTCCCATGTGGATGCAATATGAATCGCACATCTAAAAACTGTTAATGGTAATGTAAGGCTGGTGCAATGTATAATTATTTAAAACATGATTTATTATTTAATAAAGAAAGAAGGTGAGCAATTATTTTATCACTGTAGTTCACTCCATTCATGACTCAAAATAGATGGTGAGAAGAAGCATGATTTCTACAGATTTAAGGGAATAAAAGCTCTCACTGGTTACTTTTTCTCTCCTCTCTAGTTCTAATGCAGTGTGGTCAGTTGCAAATGTCCAAATTTCTGGCTCATTCAAGATCAGCTAACTTGTCACAAACCAAGCTGCAAACTTATGATTTCTATTGTTCAATTCATCAGGTGAGCAAATGATTTTTAATTTCACAGATTCTTTTTTAAATTCATTTTGTGGGATGTGGGTGTCGCTGGCTAGCCAGCATTTCTTGCCCATCCCTAGTTGCCCTTGAGAAGGTGGTGGTGAGCTGCCTTCTTGAAACGCTGCATTCCTCCTGTTGTGGGTTGACTCACAATACTATTAGGGAGGGAATTCTAGGATTTTGACCCAGCGACTTTGAAGGAAAAGTGATATATTTCCAAGTCAGGGTGGTGAGTGATTTGGAGGGGAACTCGTAGGTGGTGGTGTTCTTATATGTCTGATGCCCTTGTCCTTCTAGAAGGAAGTGCTCGTGGGTTTGGAAGGTGCTGTCTGAGGATCTTTGGTGAATTTCTGTAGTGCATCTTGTAGATAGTACACACTACTGTTACTGAGTGTTGGTGGTGGAGGGAGTGAATGCTTGTAGATGTAGGGCCAATCAAGCGGGCTGCTTTTTCCTGGATGGTGTCAAGCTTCTTGTTGGGGTTGCACTCATTCAGGCAAGTGGGGAGTATTCCATCACACTCCTGACTTGTGCCTTGTAGATGATGGACAGGCTTTGAGGGGTCAGGAAGTGAGTTACTCGCCACAGTATTCCCAACTTCTGGCCTGCTCTGGTAGCCACTCTGTTAATATGGTCAGTCTAGTTGAGTTTCTGGTCGATGGTTACTCCCAGGATGCTGATAGTGGGGAATTCAGTGATGGCAACTCCATTAAATGTCAAGGGATAATGATTAGATTCTCTCTTATTGGTGATGGTCACAGAATCCTATAGTGTGGAAACAGGTCATTCAGCGCCACAAGTCCACATCGACACACGGAAGAGAATCCCACCCAGACCCACCTCCCTGCAGCCCTACATTTCCATCTAGTTTCAAAATATTGACCTATGAATTGTTAAAACGCATTTACAAAATCTAAGACATAGTGATTCAAATATTTTGGTCACAAATATCACTAAAATCTATAAAGGTTATTTTGTTGATCAACTGCTTACAATCACTAGTGCCTCAGAAAATGTTTAATAAAAGAAAACTTCGATTATCTCTACCATTACATAACCAAGGTCTCAAAGCGAGGTGAAACTAAATGATATGTGAGTCCAACAAAAGGGAGATGGAGGACCCTGTATTAATAATGATTGAAGATATGGTTGCCAACTGATTATTCTCACCAATTTGTTTATTCAGGCAATGAGAGAAAGATAACAAAAATAAGCTTGGAGAAAAGACTTCATTAACATTTATTAAACTTCAGGTCACAGAAGTATTAAGATGCTGAAGGAGGCGGTTTGGCCCATCATGTATGCACTAGCTCTTTGAATGGGCATTATGACTTACTTCCAATCTCCTCCCTTTCTCCCCACAACCCTCAATATTGTTACTAGTTAAGTAATGATCTAAATGCCCACTGGAATACCCCAATTAAATCTGTTATCACCACACTTTAGGCTGCATATTCCAGATGCTGTGAAAGAGTTTTACCTCACATTACATTTGCTTAATTTGCAAATTAGCTTATATCTGTGTCCTTTTGTTCTCAATCCCTTTTATGAATATAGGTAACAGTTTCTCCCTAACTGCTCTGTCCTGCCCAGTCATGACTTTAAAAACTTTTATCAAATCTACTCTGACCACAGCTCTTCAAGAAAAACAGTCCCCACTTCTCCACTTTATCTCCATAACTTGAAGTTTCTCATCCCCAAAATAATTTACATAAACCATTTTGCACTCTCTCCTATGTGTTCAAATAATTGCTAAAGTGCAGCACCCAGAACTGTACGCAATACTCCAGATGAAGGCTAACCTAGTACCTTTTACAAGTTTAGCAAACTTCCTTATTCATGTACTTTAGAACATAGAACATAGAACATAGAACAGTACAGCACAGAACAGGCCCTTCAGCCCACAATGTTGTGCCGACCATTGATCCTCATGTATGCACCCTCAAATTTCTGTGACCATATACATGTCCAGCAGTCTCTTAAATGACCCCAATGACCTTGCTTCCACAACTGCTGCTGGCAACGCATTCCATGCTCTCACAACTCTCTGCGTAAAGAACCTGCCTCTGACATCCCCTCTATACTTCCCACCAACCAGCTTAAAACTATGACCCCTCGTGCTAGCCATTTCTGCCCTGGGAAATAGTCTCTGGCTATCAACTCTATCTATGCCTCTCATTATCTTGTATGCCCCAATTATGCCCCAATTAATAAAACCTTTATTATATGTATGCCTGATTAGCTATCACTTTACATTTCCTGCAATACTTAGTGGCTTACGCACATGTACACCTAGGTCTCTGTGCTTCTGAACTCTTTTTAGCATTTCACACTTTATTTTATCCTGTCTCGCCATCTTCTTTCTACCAAAATGTGTCACCTCACATGTTTCCATAATTTACTACTTATCTGCTCACTTGTTAATGTCTTTTTAATAGTTTTACGCTGTCTTACAGTTTATAATGCTTCAATGTTTTGCATCATCCACAAACTTGGAAGCTGTCCACTGTGCACCAAGGCTTGGATCATTTATGGTCAGCAGGAAAAGGTACCAAAAATGGAACCAAATCCATTAGAGACGATCCTCCTGCCCACAATATATCCATGATATATTAGTGTTTGCTTCTTAGCATGCAGCTATTTCTGTGTCCATATTGTCAACGTCCTATTTATTTCATGATCTATAACTTTTCTCACAAGTCAGTGTAGCACTGTACTGATAATTGTAGCAAGTTAGTTAACCATGATTTCTCCTTAAGAAATTGATGTGTCATCCTCCTGATTAATCCACATTTTTCCATGTAACTTTAACAAACAAATAATTGTTTCAAGATGGTTCCCCATCATTCAGGGTAAACTGGTCTGCAATTGCTGGGCTTAGCCTGCCATGTTTTTTGAATAAGAGTGTTACATTTGCAATTCTCCAGTCATTTGGTATTATGCTTTAATCTAGGGATGCTTGAAAGATTATTGCCAGTGACTACAATTTCCTCTCTCACTTCCATACGTATACTTGGGTGCCTCTCTTAGTGCCTTGACACATTTAAGCACTGATAGTCTGCCCAATACCTCCTCCTTATCAATTTTAAACTCTTCTAGTGACTGAGTTTCCTCTTGTATTAACATGGCCTGGGCAACATCTCCTTCCTTGATAAAGATGTGTGCAAAATAATCATTTTACACCTAACCATGTCTCTGTCTTCATGCGTAAATCCCCGTTCAGACCATCAAAAAGCAATGTATTCAACAAGGTTATTATTTATTAAAGATGCACTACTAATGCTGTTACACTGGCAATATGTTTGCTAAAGATGAAATTATCTGGGCTAAGAAAGAGATGTTTTAATTATTAAAAGACATTTTTATTAAAGAAATAATAGCTGATCTAATATTAGATGTTAATAACTAGTCTAATGGCATAGAGGCAGTGGAGAGATTGAGAGAGTTGGTGGTAAGGTAAACCTAAGTATCATGATTGCATGCAAGAAAGAGGAGGAAGCCAAGGTTAGATTACTTGTGTGCTTCAGAGGTAATGGTACAGATGTAGTTGAAGATGCTTTAGCTATGACTGATTAGATAAGAACAGAATCAACAAAGAAAACATCCATATTGAGTGAGGCAATGCAACAATGGAGGAGGATGTGTCTTTGTCAATGTTAAAAATAGACTTAGAAATGGGGATGACTGAATTTAGTTAAAGTTGTTTCAGAGTTGTGGCAAGGATACAAGTTTGAGTAGAGAGGTTTAAACATGAAGATGTGAGAGCGATAGTTATTGGTTTGGAAGATGACAAAACATTCAAGGACTTTGTAGAGAAAAGGCAAACTGATGAAGAAATAGACCGTACATTTTGTGAACTTATTGACAGCACAGAAAGAGATGTGAATGCAGTAAAAAGGAGGTTGAGTGTAGGTCTAGGGAATAGTGGCCTTTCTATGATTTAGTTTGGTAGTAAAGAGAAATAATTCTAATGCTGCAATCGTAGATAAAGACACCCTGATGTAGAAGCAGATAGTAAATATTACAATGAAACAGGTTAGAAGGTTCAGTATTGTGAAATTACCTTGAGAAAAGAATTACTTTTGCATTAAGCAATAAGTACAAACTTGGTTCTTGCTTCCTATCCTGCAACAAATCACCATCCTCATTAGACTTATGTTTGTCCCCCATCCCCTACTTAAAACAAATC
Organism: Stegostoma tigrinum; assembly: GCF_030684315.1. NCBI lineage: Eukaryota > Metazoa > Chordata > Chondrichthyes > Orectolobiformes > Stegostomatidae > Stegostoma > Stegostoma tigrinum. The sequence goes on from NC_081363.1 coordinate 48,678,219, forward strand.
TGCCATCCAGAAACAGCATCTCAAACCCTTAGCCAATGAGAAATAAATTCCCCTTTCCTCTACATTCTGATAATCTACTTATGCCTCTTACCACCACTTGCCAGAAAGCAAATCAGTACCAACTTCCATCATGAGCCAAAAACTTAGTCTTTGTAATACACATGATAATGTTTTCACATCCATTTTTCACTCAATACTTGTTCTTTTTGGAGCCTTCTTCATAATCCAGTCCTCTCTGCTTCTGATATACTTTCCTTCAGAAATGTTACTTCTCCTGACTCAGAGGGGGTATAAATTACTATTAACATTAACATTAACCTTAATGATTTGAGTACTGTGCTCATTGTTTACAATGATTCTACCTGTCATTAAGTTATTTAAACAAATTGGTTCGTGACTGTGTTGAAACAGCAATCAAAGCTCTGTTATCTGATTGGATGAAATATATTACCTAATTCAATAATTATAATGTAAAAAACAGAAACAACATTGTGCTATCAGACTGCCTGTCTGAATTCTTAAAGGAAGTGGAGTAGGAACTATAAGCTTAGTGAAAAAATTAACATGAATGAAATTAAACTGAAATTGAGTTGTTATTGAAAGGAAGCATAGCAGCAAATACATGCGCAGAAAATGTTCCACAGATGAATGACCAATCAGTGTGTTCTGAAAAAGTGTCACACTGGACTTCAAATATTCACTCTGTTACTTTCCACAGATGCTGCCAGACCAGCTGAGTTTCTCCAACACTTTCTGATTTTAAGCCAGGTGATCAACCCTGTTTCAGTGAGGAGTGCAGTACAGCATTCCAGGAGCAGCTCCAGGCATTACTAAAAATGAAGTGTAAAGCAGATGAAGCTACAACACAGGACTACTTTCATTACAAGCGGCAGAAACAGCATGAGACAGAAATAGCTACATAATCTCACAGCCAACAGATCAGATCAAAGCTCTGCAATCCTGCTACAGTAAGTTGTGAATGGTTGTGGACAATTTAACAAATGACCACAGGAGGAAACTTTACAAATGTCTTCATCCTTAATCATGGGGGAGTCTGGCACAACAGAGCAAATGACAAGACTTACATGCTTGCAACCATCTTTAATCAGAAGTGCCAAGTGTATGATTCATTTCAGCTTCCTCTTGAGATCTCCAGCACAGATGTCAGTTCTTGACTAGTTTGGTTCACTTCATGTGATACCAAAACAAAATGGCTGAGGGCACTGGATACTTCAAAGGGTATGAATCCAGGACAACATTCCAGAAATAATACTGAAGAGTTGTTCTCCAGAATTAGCCATGCACCTGATCAAGTTATTGCAACACAGGTAAAACACTATCACCTACCCGAAAATTCTTTCCTGGTATATTCTACCCACAAAAATCCAACATTCACTGCCTATTCACTGTCTTCCCACTTTCATAAAATGGTTTGGTGCTGGAGTCTGAGTCTGGGCTCAGAACACACTGGTTGAAGAGAAGGCAAAGTCAAAAATGGTCTTCAGGCTCAGACTTCAATGTAACACTATTTATTGTACATTAATACTAAATACTGTTACAGATGGTATTCATAAACATTACAGGCTCTGATCTTGTGTTATTTAAGAACTAGTCTGTTTTCATGTGTGCATGTTTGCCTGCTTTCGAGGCTCTCTCACTTTAGATTATCGTCTAGTCCACCTTAGATTGGGGTAGTTTATAGTTTAGTCTATGCTAACTTGACCCACATGGTGTTATTTATGCTCAATGATTTATAGCTCTGTGTCATCATTGCTGGGATGCTCCAGGGTCCTGAAGCCCCTACAAAAACACCTTTCTGTCGGCTTTGGTTAGATCAGAGATTCAATTGATCAGGCAACCTGACAGTGGGCCGTACTAACCAAAGGATCTGCTGATTTTTTAAGTTGTATTTCATCCACAGTTCCATCATGGACAGGCCTGAGGACAGCAGGGTGTAGTGGTAAATGAGTAGGACTGTGAGAAACTCCAGATTTTTCATCAGAAGATTTTTGATAGTCTGAAGCATTTGGTCTAGCTGTCCATTGGACGGAGGGTATCCAGGTGAACCTTTGATACATTGAAAACCCAGTGATGTTTCTTCAAATATCTTATTAACAAAGTGTGGGCTATTGTCAGAAACAACATCTGGAATATTGTGTGACAAATATTTCCCGTGTGCTCTTACAATCATTTCAGTGGCCATGCTTGCCAGTATTATTTTTAACTTTAAACCATTTTGAATGGTAATTGACAACAATGAGGTAAGAACAACCTTCAAACATGATCAGGTCCAAATGCAATTGGGTTCAGGATTTGTCAGGAAATTCTATAGGAATGAGAGGCTCCCATCATTAATTTGTGTGTATGGTGCATGTTTTACGATTGAGCACAAAGTCCTCTAACTGTTTTGAGGTCCCAGGCCATCAATGGTTCAAAGGTATGCCAAACTGTCTTTGGGTTCTGATGAGAGGTTCTCCAATTTGTCGCAGTTTCAGATGGGATACCCCGAACTGCCAAGCTCCAGGTGAGAAGGAGTGAACAGGTTGCTCTCTTGTCCCCTTGGTTGGTCGCAATGGGGCTAATTTGAAAAGAATCCCTGCCCTGTAGAGATACCTTTCTCCCAGAGCCAAATGAACCAGTGTTTAAAAGGATCCAAGCTAATCAGGCTTTCTTAAATTAACAAAATGCATTAAGCTTATTCATTACTAAACATGAGAGAGAAGCAGTAATACAACTCATATGCAGAGAGATTAGAAATAAGAGGTCAGTCTAAAAAAGTAAAAAAAATCAAAATCCATAGATCAGACTTAGAATTGCTCATGAAGAGAGGATGCTTGAACATTGTGACTGTAGCATTTAATAATAGGACAGTCAATATCCAGATCCTTGGCTTTCTGGGTTGATTGACACTCTTTTGTCCTAGTTCCTTTGGCAGTGCCTGACTGGCAACACTCAACACGAGAGATAATTATTTCCTTTTTGTACCTGCATTTCAGGGGTATTTAAAATGGTTGTTCTTCAAAATTTTACCCTCTGTGCACATTAGTTGACAAACCACTCAGACATCAGGTCACTAACATGTAAGGACTAGTGTTGCAATTGAGTTTTAGCTCCTTTTTTTAACCCCTGGAAGGCCAAACCATGAAAAATCTTTAAGATATGTGGGTGGGCAGTGCAGATAGAAATTAGAAGTTTTCCAGTCAGTGATACATATGAAAAAATAAAGAAAGATATTGCCACCAATTCTTCATTTTGTTGTCAGTCTAAGCTACTGATGCCTGTGAAAAAGGAAACCCATATAAACTCTTCAACAGAAGATGAGTTCAATCTTTATAAACAATGAATAGGTTTATTACATATTACTTAGAAACAACTTACAGTACAAATGAAATACTTAATTACCTGTCTTAAAATATCAGCTAAGTGTAAAATTTAAGCATACATGACAACTTTATCTATATGCCATTAACACTAAGAACTGAAGCTCTTTCCACCCTCTAGTGAACACATGCAGAATCCATACAACATGCAGACTCCTCTCCCAAACCCTGTCCTGCATATTGTGCGGGGTGGAGTTTATCTTCTGATGGCAGTTGAAACTTTCAAGTGATAACTGTCTTGTACGACACTAATCACTTCAGAATAACTAAAAGAAGCTTGAAACTGCAACTATTGGGCAAGAACAGGATCAGGCAGAGCAGGATTATGGCTAGCCTCTCACATTGAACAGTCTGCTATGTAGGTTCACTGTTGAAGAATGATCATTTGGGCAAGGTTAATGTCATGTGCAGTAATGCATAAATACTCATTCATCACATAACTTTCAAAGTACTTCATAAAAAAAAGTGGAGAAATAGGTAACAGGAAATTTCTTACCATAATTTGCACTATCACGCTTGTCTAATAGAGTGTATCAGAATGACCATAGATGACCTCACCAAGGTGCTGATTGGAATATCACAATTCAGTATGTGCTTGATGATCTTTTACTTTGTGAACATACTTCAGAAAGTGAAAAGGCAGCAACTAGTGGTAAAAAACCAGTTCTGCAGAGTAAATATGGGTCAGCCTGAGGCCTGAGCTCTGGATTTTATAAAAAAATTGACATACTTAGCTGATTCAAACGAAACAGTTAGCTTGAGGTTAGCACAACCTACCAGATTTATTTTCCACATGCATGATTTGTCTGAGATAACAAGGTGTCGAGCTGGATGAACACAGCAAGCCAAGCAGCATCAGAGGAGCAGGAAGGCTGATGTTTCGAGCCTAGACCCTTCTTCAGATGTGGGGTAGGGGAAGGGGGTTCTGAAATAACTGGGGAGAGAGGGGGAGGGGGATAGAAGATGGATAGAGGGGAAGATAGGTGGAGAGGAGACAGACAGAGGGAGGAGAAAGGTCAGTCCAGGGAGGAGGGACAGGTCAAGATCTGGGGTGAGGTTAGTAGGTAGGAGATGAGGGTGGGGTTTGAGGTGGGAGGAGGGGATAGGTGGGAAGACGGACGGGTTAGGGACTCGGGGACGAGCCGTCCTCCCTGGACTGACCTATCTCCTCCGTAACTCCCCACCTACACTCACCTTACTGGCTCCATCCCAGCCTCTTTGAACTGTCTGTCTCTTCTCCAACTATCTTCTCCTCTATCCATCTTATTTCCAACTCCCCCTCTCTCCCTATTTATTTCAGAACCCCCTTCCCCTCCCCCATTTTGGAAGAAGGGTCTAGGCCTGAAACATCAGCTTTCCTGCTCCTCTGATGCTGCTTGACCTGTTGTGTTCAACCAGCTCTACACCTTGTTATCTCAGATTCTCCAGCATCTGCAGTTCCTACTATCTCTGCATGGTTTGTCTGTTTGATTTGGTGAACTTTTAATCATGATTTCATTCAGTTTGTCTTGTCTTACGTTGACCTATTGTAACAAAATAGCATAACATATTTGAAGTGCCATTATATAGGATCATTTTAAGATCTTTTTGCAGTGCCACTCTAACAGTTAATCCATCCAATTGCATGGAAAATAAGATACTGGGTAATTAATATTATTCACTCAAAAACAGTTAAGTGCTCAGCTGAAATTACGGATTGAAGATATTGTACCCAACAACTGGTCACTCGGTGTTGATCAGAAAAAGTTACATTGTCTGAACATGTTTTCCCCACTGTACTCTTGTGAATTTGATTAATAAAACATCCCACTGACCTGGTATTCATTGTTTTTGGAAATACTTGTTACAGTTCGACAAGATAGTCTATGTGTTGAAACATTTGAAATCTTATTAGAATTTTAACCAATATCTGCCATTATCGTGGTTATTTGTGAAAATGCTGAATTGAATGTCGCATGCTGCGTTTTAGTGTACTTTCATAGTATAACATTGGCAGTTCAGCTCTTTAAATCTCTCTTTCGAAACCCATTTGCTGATGCAGTGTAGTGTTGACCACCTGTCGTACGGCGCAGTGACAGATGAACTAAGCCTTATCCTCTGTCAATGCAGATGGACTCTGAGTATGTCATCAAGCAAATTATTGATCCCAAGTGATTAAACCTTACAGGACTAAAGGATCCTTGTGCAGAAAATGCTTTGCTGCTGAAACTTCACTGAAAATGGGTGCCTGAGCTCCCCTTTCCAGTTAGTTATCAATATTGCCTGAAATTCAGAGCTAACCAGGCTCAGAAATCCCTTCGGCAAAAGATTGCTTAACATTAATTTGTTCCCAAAATTAAGAATGCAAATGCTAACTAAAACCAAATTCAGTAGCCTTTGCACAGCTGTGTTTAAAGGTGTCCTGTAATATTTGACTACAATAGAAATCTTCTCATTGTTTATTTTCATTGATTATAGTATCAATGAGAGTGTGTGAATAAATAAACTTGTGTTTTAGCTCTGGGCTCTTAACACACATGATAATTGACTGAAGCACTTTCCTTTTATAGACAAAACTGGCCAGAAACGTTGAAACCATGAATATTGAATGTTGCTATACATGTTGTATAGTATACACTTATGGTTTAGCAGAATCAGGAACTTTGGTCTGAGGCTAATGAAACAACTTGATGTCTCTCAAAAGCCATTTTTGACTGCTCTGATACAGCTGGCATTATGTTGTCTGCAATGTGCATGAAGGTGCATTGCAGTTTTACTGTACAATTGCTTAAAGGCAACCAGAGAATGTTGCTGGATTCATATTCAGCTAAAATTGGAGGAAATGTTACATCTGTTGAATAGTGGATGCGGTGTCCACTATATATCATTGACCTTTGGCAAAATCCCACATTTACACCTTCACTCAGGGTCAGATTTATCTCTGACTAATATTTATCAACAACTTCCAGCTCTATCAAACTTCCTGTGGTTCCTGAATAATGTGCCATTATAATTAGCAGAGCAACTACAAATCTCTGCAAAATGATTTTGTGATGTTGAAGCTTGATGGCTGATCATTTTAGTTTGTCTTCAAAAGGCTAACCTAACCTCAGTGTATTGCTCCTGGTAATTCCAATTAAGGAAAAATGGCTAGTTGCCTTTACTCTACCAGAGACTTAAAGATGGGCCAATTGTAGAATGAAGCCACAGCACAGGTGGAGTCCATTATTGCTATTTGATCACAAAATCACTTATTATGAAGGAAATTTTTTTACCAGCCGCTTGGTTTCTGCATCCATCTGTCACTAGCAGCAACATTATGTTCTTGCATTGCCAACAAAAGGGAGTGGGGGAGGAGATATCTGCTATTAGTGAGGGTGTTGAGATTTCAGAGAAAATGAATCATGAAATATAAGCCCTTCTCCGCCACAAGAATAGTTGTCAAAATGATTATGTCTATGTCAGTGTCTCCTAGACAGTCCTAACTAGGTAATTTCTGCAGAGTTTCTCATCCACTGAGTCCAGCTGTGTGTGCTGCTGTGCTGTGCTGGGTAATGTCATTTTGAACATAGTGTGAATATATTTTTGGTTGGCTTTTGAAACATGGCGATCTGAATGCTGAACCCATCATGAATATGGACTGTTCACACAACATGTCATTTTGTTAATATAATTAAGCCACATGTATGAGCTTATTCCTGGAAGCCTTTTATTGATATCACTCAAAATGATTCTCCTTCTGTTATACTTGTCTGAGTGGGTGCCCTAAGTGGCCTCATTCCACTGCTGACCAGCCCATCTCCTTGATAAATCAATTGCCACATTCTTAAGATTCAATAAAATTGCTACAGTTGGTTCAACGCAGTTAAACACATTGTGTATCAAGTGCAATGCAGAACTTTCTTCTGCATCTACCCAATTGCCAGCTTTCTGATACATCTGGAGCCACCAGTGATGGTAATGCAATTGCATAGAGTTGGGAGAGAATTGTCCTGGGAATCCTCAGTGCTGACTATGCAACCATGACATCTCTTGGAATCAATTCAAATATGGACAAGGAACTCTTCGACTGCGTAATACTTATCATGCTCTTTCTGATGTATTAGCTCTCGTCCATGTTGAACACAGCCAAGAAGAAGCACTGAAGATGGCAAGAGAAGAGAATGTATTCCGGATTTGGAACTTTCATGTCCATCACAAGAAATGGTTTGTTCGAACACTTGTCAGGCGAGCCAGGTGCTGAAGTGTGCATCCACCAGGCAGAGCCTGCAGCAGATAGTGAAGGAACAAACATGGAGCAAAATCTACTCAACATTACCTCCACATATCTATCCATCTGTCACAGGTGCATCGTTTGAAGGGTTATATTACTAGGGGCGATCCTTCTCAAGTCCTTTTCAAGACAAAATTCTATCTTCGCACTGAGGGCACCCGGAATTGTGTTTTGTGGCACTACAACTGTCTTAAATGGGACACATCCAGGCAGATCCAATATTCATGAAGTTCTATGGATCATTGTAGCAACAGAATTTTATTCAACCACAATTTGTAATCTCATGGCCTTATTCTACCTTTTCCATCAAGCCAGGTTAACACTGGTTTAATGATGTATGTTGGACAGCATGCAAGGAGCAGGGCCAAACATACCCACAACTGAGGTGTCAAGGCTGGTTTAGCTTCAACGTAGGACTCAAGCATGCTAAAACAATGCCACAGATATGGCAAAGTCGTCTCAGAATAAACAGATCAGATTAAAGCTTTGCTGTTCTGAAACATCCAGTCACAAATTTAACAAGAGCAGCAAGCCTCATGGCATTCCCAAATTTACTGATGGCACGGTACAGTAGGTTTGCGTGATAAACAAAAATAATGTATTTGAAACCATCTTCAGTGATAAGTGCCACATCGTTGATTTATCCCAGTCTCTACCTGAAGTCCAAGATGCCATTCTTCAGTTAACTTGATGTATTCCACATGATATCAAAAATGAACCGAGTGCATTGGATGCAGCAAAAGATTTAGAAATATGTTGCCGTTCCTTCATTATCACCGGGTCAAATTTCTTGAGACCCCTACCTCATGACAAGTAAATGTTCCTACACCGCAGAATTGCAGTGTTCACAGAAAACAGTGTGCCACTACCTTTTCAAGTGTGATTAGAGATGAGTAACAAATGCTTGCCAGAAATATTTTGTATCTTCCAAATGATTGAAGAAACGCTTATCACCATATTTGATACTCATGCGAATTGATTTAAGCACTGGGCAGAACTTTTTCCACTGTTGATATGATGGGAGAAAAATGAAAAAATATGGTGAGAATGAAAAAAGATCAGACTCTGATGCTCATCACTTATTCCCCCACTAGTTGAGGTCCTTTCAACCAAGTTTTCCTACAATACAGCAAAGGGTTGGGAGTGGGGACAATGGAGTCATTGATTGAATTGCAAGCTGATGTATAAAGATTTAGTGGTGATGTAGGAGCTGAAGAAATGGTAAGGTGTCCCCTGTGCGCTAGTAGAAAGAGCAAAGGGCCGGAATGGTTAGTAGATTGGAAGGATAAGGTGGCTGAGATTCGCTTAATGAGCATGATGCATGTAGTATGAGAACTGTGGTCTATGAACCTTGAAGAGATGTGTGTTCAGTGACTGAATTATAATGAGTACGAGGTGGTATTTACCCTTGACAGTGCAGGAAGTGTCACAGCATTGACTTCTGATGCTATTTGGCCGGTTGGTTCTACAATGGAAAAAATGAAAATAGGAGGGAAAGCGAGTGGTGTCTGCAGAGGGATATACAGATTGATGGAATATGCAAAGATTTGTCAATTGGAATTTAAAATAGAAAAATGTAAAGTTATGCACTTTGGCAGGAAGAATAAAGGAGCTGAATATTATTTAAATAGAGAAAAACTGAAGAAAACTACTACACCGAGAGATTTAGGAGTCTCAAGATATAAACCAGAACAAGCTTGCAACCGAGTTCAGCAGGAATAGGGAAGACAAGTAGAATGTTGGCCTTTATTTCAAATGGAATGGAGTGTAAAAATAAGAAATTCTTTCTAAAACCATTCAAGACATTAGTTAGACCACACCTAGAATACTGTGAACAGTTTAGTTCTCTTTATCTAGGCAAAGATATACTGCCATTGGAGGCAGTCCAGAGAAGGTTCACTCAGCTGTTTTATGAAGAGAGATCGCGTAAGTTGGATTTGTACTCAATTGGAATTTAGAAGAATGGGAGGAGACCTTATTGAAACATATAAGATTCTTAGGGGTCCTTGACAGGATAGATGCAGATGCAGATGTATGAGGACATAATCTCACAGTAAGAGGTCACACAGTTAGATAACAAAAGAAGAGGAATTTCTTCTCTCAGAGAGTGGTGAAATAGTGGAATTTTTACTGCAGAGGATTGTATAGGCTGGATTGTTCCAGATCCTTGTCCTGGAAGTGATGAGCAAGCTTGCTCGTTACTCTGTGACATCTTTAAAATTCAGTGTCAAGCACTACAGCTTGAGAGATAGCTCTTGACATGCTGCATTTGAAGTGGTGTATAGCTGACTGGTAAGTAAGATGCCAGGGGTGTGTAACTCAGAAGTCCCTCCAGTGGCGAGGACCTCCACCTCTTTGGAAAAAAGCAGAAAATTGTGTGGGAAAATTCGCCTCAGGCCAAACTGGACCGGGCATCCACTAAGTGCAAATAGGAAACCCCAGCCTGTTGTTTCTGAAGAATACAATAAATAATTGCTCAACAAGTGGCTAGTTCAGTTCTCTCAACTGACCACAACACAAAATGCATTTTAGCAAAGAGATGTTTCAACCACTTGAGCTCTGTGATTTTTAAGAACAGATGCTGGACAGGCTTTCTCTGAGTTTTAAGTTAAAAGAAGGAATAAAAATTCATTTCTTGTTCACATTCTAAAACGTAATAGCCACTTACTCTCTTTTATGCATACAAGATCCAAACACACAAGGAAAGATAGTTGCAAAAAATGTACCGTGCACTTAGATTACTTGGAAAATCAAAAATGTAACTTTTATCATCACATCATCATAGTCATAACATCGCAAGCCTGGTAAACTATCTGTTGGTTCACCTAAAAGAATAGTAATTAGAAACTTTTGGCTTTTCCAGTTGAAGTTGTGGTTGAACCCCTATCAAGAAGATATGATTCTATAGGCGAAATAAATTTTGTCCATTTCTTAGTTAGTGGGGGATTTTCTAGGTAGCATTCTCCCTTTTCCTGGATGGGATGGCAAGTCTGGTGACTAAAGTATTTCACTTTCTGCGGATATATAGACACTATTAACTGTTGACTCCACAAATAATCTGTTGTATCCTGATGCCTCTTTAATGCAAAGTCCCCAAAAGGGACATTTTAATGACTTCCCAGAGTCACAGACAGACATTAGTTGGTTTATGTTTGCACAGAAACCATGAAAAAGATAAGTTGAAATACAACCACCTTCTCCAATCACAATCAGAGTCCAAGATAACAAAGTGTGGAGCTGGATGAACACAGCAGGCCAAGCAGCATCTCAGGAGCACAAAAGCTGACATTTCGGGCCTAGACCCTTCATCAGAGAGGCCGTCTTACCAAAGTAAATTGTCCATATTCCATGCTGCTTTTTAAATGTAAAAATCTTCTGCATGAGTTCATGAGCAAATGGCAGACTAGGTTAAAGAAAAGGCTCTACCTTTTCATCTTCACATTTCTCTTCTTTCTTTTCAAAGTTTACCCTTATTTCATTTTTATTGAACATACTGTTAGTGTCTCAAGAATTCACATGTGAGTGACATCAGTCCAGGAAGTCAACCAGAAGTGACACTGAAATTCATCCAAGAATAGAACACAACATTATTTAATGTTAGACAAGTATATGAAGAATGTCACATAATTAGCTCCATGCATCTTACTTTAAATTTATTTAATATTTCTTGAAGATATATCTAGGAATCCTTAGTACAGAATGGTCTTCTCCTGCATTGCAACATTCCATGAAAACATCAAGGCAATTGAGGGATGTGGATCAGGAAAATTCTGGGTTTGATCCCTAATTGTTTTGCAGTATCTGATTGCTAAAATGGCCCAAAGAAGGAAAATGTTAGCACCTTTTTTCTACTCCTATTCAGCGATACTGGCTGGAAGTTGTGTGTATTAGTATGTATGTATCTGTAGGGATTCTCATTGAGGACCGGCTGTGGTTCTGTTGTCATTTTTGCTGTATTTTAACAGCCACAGATACTATCTCAGCTTAGAGGTGAAATCGGCACTTATGTGAGATGCTGGACCCAATGGGCAGGCAGGGATCAATTCCTTCTGAACAGGAGGGGGAGAATATGAAGAGCAATTCTAAATGTGTTTTCTACTACCCCAGGAATGCAGCATTGACGCTTGAAAAGCAATGGCTGCTGCGTGATGTGTGATGTGTAGAGTGAAGCCTGAATATACCTAGTTACCAATTTTTTTACAGAATTCTGAAGAGAAATCCCAGATATCAAAATGTATTTTAAATTCAGTATTCGTTAAAATAATGATATAATCTATCAATTACTGAAAGCAAAATTGTATTTTTTAAAAAAAATTGTTGGATCTTTTATCCCACCCAGTGTGAGTAATTTGATTCTAGAAATCTAGCTAAGTCCCCAGCAAGCCTGGATATGAATTATAATTATGTGTAGATCAGTAAAGACTTGAGATCTCACTTAGGTAAAAGGCTTTTTTTTCTCCCTAATGTGTGCCTCAGAGATTATACAATGATTAATGTACAAATGAAACAGATTTTCATGTCTCTATAAACCATTTGCTCTTAATATACCATCAGTTAATGGTGTTTGTTTAGATTGAAATTGTAAGGAATTAGAATTTACAAATCCTCTCATTTTGCTCTCCTTTTTGAGTTTGTACTTCACATTACAGATTTGTTCATGAGCCAGTTAGTCGGGTTTAAGTCAAAATCTTTGAAAAGAGCTAATGAGCTGATTGAACAAAAGCAGAAAGGACTAGAAACACTCAGCATCTGAAGAGAAAGAGAGAGAGAGATACAGAGAGAGGGAACATATTTCAGAAACATAATGCTCCTTGAAACCGGCAGAATATTGCAGATAAACAGCATTTATAATGGCCCAGAATGGCAACTTATCTCCTTGGTTAGCCAGTAGGGACCCGGAGGTATAGGTGAGTGCGGTGGTAGAAAGGTGGGGAGCAGTGATTTTTTTTTTGTGTTGACCATAAAGGAAGCCACACCACCAGATCCAGCAAACCTGGACTGAGGTAACAACCTAGGTCAGTGCAGTAGCCCAGACGAATCATAATTCACAGCAATGCAGGAAGAAGGTTAATGACCTTCTGTGCATCACAGAATTATGTTTTTTTAATATTCACTCATGGGATGTGGACTTTGTTGACTGGGCTGGCATTTATTGCCTGTCCCAAGTTGTCCTTGAGAAGGTGGTGTTGAGCTGTGTTCTTGAATCACTAAAATCCATGTGTATGTGCTGTGGGCAGGTAGTGCCAACATCTTATCTTTGATTGCTCAAACTCACAGGGCTACCGCTCACTCTAACTCAGCCACTGCACACTGATCTTACTAAGGCTCACAAGCAATAAGGAGAAGAGAATAGGAAACTGCATAGAAATGGGATGAATTGTGCTATTTATGAGATGGAAAAGCATGGAAAGGAAACAAGCTCTGTTCATTGGCAAGATTCTGACTTCATCGTTAAACCTTGGGGGAAGATCGGAAACTATTTCCTTGACATCAAGAATCTGATTTTTTAAAATTTTCACTATGTTTTTCCAACTTTCTCCCCGTTTCCCCTGACCTGCAAGGGAGTGCAGGATTGCACCGGCTATGTTAATTGAGCTACGTGAAATTTATTGCATTTATGTTGAATAAAAACTGATGCTGTTTGCTGTGGTTTTCAGCAAAATAAATTTTCTGTTTGAACAGTTCAGAAGTATAACAAAGACATTTACTGATAGCTGGAAATCCCAGTCAATGGAGAATCTGAATCAGTACAGCCATGATGTTCTGGTCCATGTTGATGATGAGATTTTGGCCACTAGGACAAAGCAATTGCAGGAGGTGTTCAGAGGAAAGAAAGCAAGAGATGTCAGAGTGCTGAGGCCATTTTAGAATCACAGAGGACCATGCTACAGTCGAGAATCCTGACGTTGAGTAACAGGAGCAGAAAGTGTGGTCCCTAGCTCCCAAGAGGAAATACGGTGTTCTTATTTGAAACAGTCAATGATCAATATGAATGGGACGGAAAGCCAAAGAAGTTCATGACCTCAATTTGTCACAATAGTTAACAAAACATGAGTCTGATCCATTTAATAAAACACAGAGAAGGCTCCTCTAATCTCCAATATCTGGCTAGCAAGTGACAGAAGGAGAGTGTCCCAGATAAACTCCAAAGAGGATGTTACAAGGTGCCTTCTTCTGTGGAGAGGGACAGGCATATACTAGCTCCTCAGAATCCTTTTTCAAGATATTAGGTGCAGGGGAAAAAAGGTATTTTTGTAAATATCAGCTGGAACTCATATTAGGAATCAAACAGGAATAGTGACATAATGTGTGCTAATAGCTGACAGAAATGTAGAAAGGAAACTCCCTAAATAAAAGTCTTTGGAAAGTGAAACAGTTCAAATACCAGGCTTAGGAGGGAGGACAGCCTTTGGGGAGAAATAATGTACATTATTTATTACAAACTATAAAGAAATTTATGGCTAAATTCATTTTAATTTGAATTTTATCAGTATATATGCTAAACATGTTTGGAAAAGCTGACTGATATGATTTTTTTTGATCATTATTGGCAGCTGACTGATCATTTTCCTTATCTGCTTTGTAATTGGAGCTAATTTCCAATTGGTCCGTGTTTAGATTTCATTAAGTTTGCGGTGCAATGCTACTTTTTGTGCCAATACAATATCTGCCCCATTGATATGAAATCCCCTTCAAGTGAGGATGCTGTAAACCCAAGATTTTTATTTCCATGTCAAGGCAACTGATACTGAAAATGTCAGCACATGGTTCAAGTAAAAAGCAGAGAAAGATTCTCGTCAATTACCAGTAGATGACACTATAGTACCATAAACATAACACAATTCCTTCTAATACTTGCTAGATTGATTCAGTGTGAACAGGCATCTGACTATTAAGAAATAAATGGTGTTTATAAGTTATAGACAAAAAATGTGTTTTTACAAAATTGGGTCTGTTGAGTAACAGCAGTATGCTTCAAATTAAAATATATCTGTACTCGGTTCACTTTAGGATGGATTTCTATTTACATAACACATGCAGAGCATTATTGCTGAACAGGGGCTTACATTTTATTTCCCTGTTAAGATATGGAGTTGAACCTGTAGACTCTTATAGACTCTTCACGAAGTATTGTTTTGTACATTTGTTTTTAGATTAGCAATGTATCATTACAGAAGCAGTAAATCTGTTTTTATATTTATATTTAGATGAGAATTATCAAAATTCAGTACGTTTTAGAACTTACTCAACAATTACCTTATTTTTATATTTTCTTTGCATATGAATGTTGTCAACAAGATCAGCATTTGTTACCATCTCTACTTGCCCTTGATAGCAATTAAGATTCATCCATGTGGCTATGAGTCTGGAGTCACATGTAGACCCAGAATTGGTAAGGATGGCACATCTCCTTCCCTAAAGTACCTAAAATAGTGAATTATGTGAATTTTTACAACAATTGGTGATAGTTTCATGGACACCATTACTGAGAGTAGCTTTATCTTCCATATTATACTCCAGCTGCTGTGATAGAATTTGAACTGACATTCCCAGATTAACCAGGCCTCTCAATTACTAATTCAGTGATGTTACCATTAAACACTCCCTCTGTAAAATCAGGTAGGGTATGTATGTAAAAAAACCACTGAGCTATCAAGCAACTATCAATTTTAACAGGAATGATCATTAATTCCTGGAGTTCTGAAATGTGTGGAAGATGATCTTCAACTTCCTTTTTGGTAAATTTTCAGTGTTTAAATTGCTGTTCAACTGATCAATTACCGCTTCTTTGTCAAGAGTTGGAATAAACATTAAGCCTTGTGACTAGACGTTTTAAGGTTCTTGTGAAGGTTTGTAGCTCGGGTTGTGGATGAGGTTGCTAGCTTGCTTGCCGAGCTGGCTGGTTATTGTACAAACGTTTCATCACCATGCTAGGTAACATTATCAGTGTAGCCTCTGATGAAGCAATGTTGTTCGACCTCGCTTAATATTTATATGATCCGAACTGTTAAGCTGGGCTGTGTCATTTCCAGTTCTGTTCTGCATGGGTTTGTGTACAAAACCCCAAATATAGTTTTACCTGTTGCTTTTAATACTTTGGATCTTTTACTGTACTAACTCTGGTTCCCACGTCTGCCAATGGCTGCTATCGTGCTTCAAATCAAAAACAGCTGTGCAAACTTAAAAATTTGGAGATCACTTCCAGTTACACTGATTAAAATGCATATTTCGTAAATTTACAGTAGAGACATGAGCTTCACTACTAATCGTGGTTGACTTGTAAGGTGGGGTGGGTATGTTCCCAAACGTAGGTAACTTAGTCAACCCACATCCAAATGATTTCCTGAAAAAGCAAGAGAAAATTGTCGAACAAGTCTATTCAGGATGTTTTTGCATTATTTTACAGCTAGCTGTAGGGTGTTATTGGCAGCTGTCTTTGAATGTTGCACATGTATTCTTGGGACATTATGGTAGAACAAAATGCAGAGAAACCTCCATTCTGTGAAGATCATCTATAACAGGGTATAGTTAGTCTTAACACAGGTCATTGTGGATATGGACTGACAACTCTAATGGTATCAACTTGGTGCTAAATTGCACAAGTAGACAATCATGTTCAGATAAACATACAAGATACTGAAGATGCTGGAAATCTGTAATATAAACAGAAAATATGGAAGTACTCAAGTGGTCTCGGCTTCAAGACACGGGGTCAATTTTTACACAAGGTTGGCTTTTGCACAAGGATATACGGTAGAATGATTTTGTTTTTCATTGCTGAACTGAATTGAGACATTGTTTGATGGCTGTATTATAAACCTGTCACAACAAGCCTTTTCTGCAGATTGTTTGGTGCACTACATTCTGTAATCCCAGTGCTTGTGTTTTACATCCTGTGGGAGATATGATGACACAATACATGCTTAATGCAATTGTATCATGATAATGTCATGTGGTTCATGATCTCATAATGAGGACTTTTGTATACTTTCTTCATTGCATTTGAGAAAATAAACATATTTCAGTTTCCGCAATTAGTTTTTGTAACAAAGAAGATATAAATGTGAATTATTTAAAGGTAGACTCTGTCAGAGCACTTCAGAAAGAGAAAAAAAATGGCAAAATGATTATGAAAGAGCTTGAAGAGTTGACCAGAAAGTTAGAAAGAGAAGTAGCAAAATGGAGGGATGGATTTAAAGGGAAACTTGAGAAAAGGCATCAGAGGGCCAGATTTTGATTCATGGAGGTGGGTAACAACTCAAGAAATTTCCTGACTGGTCATACTGCTGTGGTTAAACGTATTCTAAATCATAAGACTTTTCACTCAGGAGGCCAAGTGTAGGATCAGCTCATGACTGCTGGCTGCAGAAACAGAGCATAGCGGTGCATGAATAACCATGGCAGGGTAGTTAAAAGCTCCACCTTGTTTCCTAGGACTTTGTTCCAGTTGTTATAGAAGATTTTAGGGCCTTAAGTTCTCACTCCTCATATCACTTCAATGTTCCTTAAAGCCGTGCTCAAAGACTGCTCATACCCTCCATGCCAGTTCAATGTCAACTCATACCCCGACCCACCTCTCATCTACTTGGACCTTTTTTATCCTGTAAACCAATGTCACTCAAGGGAGGTAGGGAAGATTTAGTCAGTAGGGGTGGTGTTAGTGGCTATGAGTCATTGCAGGGGTCAATTCTGCAGTTACGTAGGAGAATTGTTAGGTCCTTACTTGTGTTACATTTCCTGACTAACTGTCCATTCCCAGGTAACTGTAGGTCTCCAATTCAACCTCAGAGTTGGAAGCTTTTGCAGAGGGTCACAGGGAGCAAAAGAATTGTCAATCAGAAATTCAAACTTTCCAGGCAATTTCCAGGTCAGCAAAATTGGGACCTCTGCAAGGTTTCAGCATCCATCTTGGGTTGTGTGTCTGGACTCTGACAGTCAGAGATTGGAAGAACTGGACCATTCATTTTCAACAATTGCTTATTCATAACAATTCAACAGAGAGAGAAGAGTTAGCCATGTGGGGTTGTACAATTGTATGTCATTGAACTAATTCCGGTTTGAAAATACATTTCTTGAACTACCAAGCTTAATTATCTCTGATTCCTCTTCCCTGTGAGAATATACAAGGCTGAGTCCAGGAAGTTTTGAGGAGCTTGATTTTTGCAGATGATAACTACACTGTGTCCAAGCAGTGATTTCTCCTCGAATTGAAGAGTATAATGTAAAATGATTATATTGTTTGGATTTAGATATCAGTGAGTTCTCAGATCTTAAATGGAAGAGCACAGGGGATGAATTTACAAAAGGAGATGACATTCATGTAATTTTAAAAATCATTTGGATGAAATTAAAATTGAAAACATGTATTAATTAAAATAAAACATGGTGGGTGGATGTCCATGAAAAAGAAAGGTGTTGCTCTCGAGTGGATGAAGTTGGCTGTACTGATATTGGCAGTTGATTATGAATAGTGCAGCAAAAACAACTGAGAATTTCTTTGCAACTTTTCCTGCTTCATCAGCATAACTTTGCTATGAACACATGTAAACGGAAACATCTGAGTGCCTATCAGCAATTGGGAAAGTCCAATAACATTCCAGTTCCTGGTGTCCTGAAGCATATCGATGAAATTAATTCCCTCCTTTTGCCTACTTCTAGAGATAGCACTGATTGTAGTCATGCATCGAAATAATTGAAGAAGATAATTGGTACTGATGTGGGCATTTGCCCAGACTCATAGGAACTCAATGATGGCCAATAATAGTACAGCCAATTTCATCCATTCAAGAACAACACTAATATTTTTATGGATATCCACCATGTTTTGTTTTAAATAAAACATGCCTTCATTAACTAATTAAAGCGGTAGTTACCCTTCTGAAAACCACGACATTCAGAGAAATTGTGTTATCTGAAACACATATTTCTACAGTAATCCATGCAAATGTTTGGGTTATATTCCCAGAATGCCAAATCAGGACCAAATACAAACACAATTTAACATAAAACACCAAAATAGACATGAAAATATGCAAAAGGAATACATTTTAATGTTTCTTTGCTCATATACAATATTGCTTTTCTGGAGGCAGAAAGTTGCGGTTTCTCTTCCAACTCATCTAGATGTTAAGTTGAGGATCATCAGACAGTACTTTAGAGGTGGAGGGTTGCTTTCAATATCTAATCCTAATTCTAAGACTTTTTCCAGATCCTCCATCATGTTGGGATATGCATGGGCCATTGAAGTGCACTTAACAGGGTTATACTTTTGTTACTCAGTTTAGTTTTATCAGCATAGCATTGAATTGAGCACTAAGTCCAATCAGTGAGATGTAAAGCTCTTTGGAGAGCCAGTCTTCAAAATCATAAGTCCTGAAGTCTGCCTAAGGTAAATACTGGGTGAATTAGCATGATATATTTAAGCGCAAAGATTAGGGAGTGGGAGACATGGTTTTACATAGTGCAAAACATAAGGCCATTTGAGTAAGTGGCATAGGGGCTGTAAACAGCCATAGTGTATTGGTGGAGGGGTGTAGGGTGGCATGCAATAGTATGATTGGGGAATGGCAAGTGTAATGGTGAGGGAAAATGAGAGTTGTAGGCTGAGAGGGGGGAAGCATTTTATATTTTGCACTTCAAAAATTTGAGCGATGAATAGAGCTCTGAAGCTGGTCTTCACATCCAGAATTCTTCTTCATTCATTCTGGGGTTGCTCAGCCAGGGTCCCTGGAAATCCCACCACTTGGGAATCAAAATCCCAACTTTCAGGCTGCTTTCTCTGGTGTTGGATTTGTAGATCTGTGTATTGTGTGTTATAGATCAGACATCACTGTGTGTGGACCAGAGTGCCTCGAAATAGCCTGAAGAACTGCCATCTTAAACACCCTAGCATTGCAGCTGAAATGAAAGAAGAAATTCTCTCTCATTGAATGCTGGAATTCAGTCACCGTTTGTGGGAATCAGAACCATGGAATATCTGCTAACCTTCAATAACAAGAATCTTAAAATAACAGCTCAACTGCCAATGTCAGTACTACTAATATCACCACTAATAGCTGCAATATCAGCTTATCTCCTCTTCCTAAACAACGCAGGCTGATCCTTTTTTCTCCTTTTATCTTTCTGGACTCCACATTTCAATACAGGGTATATGTGCTGCACTAGTGTTTCTTCTTATATGCACTAATTAGTAAACTCACTAATTTTGATAATTCAAAAAAAGCCTATTTAAGTTGGTTCCCTTTAAAACATAAGTTGATTTAGATCTGAGAGAAAGATATCCACAAGAGTATGAATCCTTTCTAACTTAACCATGCTGTAACCAACAAAGAGGACTGCTGATGAATAACCACAGAAAACTAGTTTACTCCTACTGACCCAGGAGGTGAAAGATTTGGGGTATCCCATTCGAAACTATAAAAATTCAAGAAAATTGCATGGATTTTGGCTATAACAAACAGGAATAAGTAACCCTTGGGTATGTTTCCACAGACAGGGTAAAATAGAAAGCAATGAATTTCTTCAACATGTCAGATATTTCAGATATTTGAAGGGCATAAGTTATAGATGCCTTGATACCTTGAGAGCTCCCTTGAGCAGCTCTGCTGATAATTCCTCTTGACACTTTTTTTCCCACATTATGTCTACTTGAGACAATCCAAAAGATCAACTTACCTTTACCAAAAGATAGCTGACCTCACTCAAAGTGTATCTCTCCCAAAGGGCAACTGACCTTCCCTGCCAAGTCCTACAACCAGATCCAAGGGGATATCATGCCTCTTCAAAACCCTGGTAATCCAAATAAATCCATAAAGTTCTGACCTGCTCCTACCACTTGAATCACATAAACTGCCGAGAGTGGAGGCATCTGCTGATTTATCTGGGCAGGCGACAGTCTCGTCGTATTATTGGTGGACTGCTAATCCAGAGACCCAAGTAATGTTCTGGGGATTCGGGTTTGAATCCCACCACAGCATTAGTGGAATTTGCATTCAATAAAAATCTGGAGCCAAGAGTCTATTGATGACCATGAATCCATTGTCGATTATTGGAAAACCCATCTGGCTACTAATATCCTTTAGAGAAGGGAATCTGTCATCCTCAACTGGTCAGATCAAAATATCACTCCAGACCCACAGCAATGTGGTTGATTCTTAACTGCTCTCTGGGCAATTAGAAATGGGCAATAAATGTTGGTCTAGCCAACAATGCTTTGATCCTGTGAATGAGTTAAAAAAAATGGGCAGTTCCTTCTTCAAAATATGTATGTAGGAGATCAGCGTACTCAATTCTCTAATCTATTGAAATTCCTTAAGGAGGTAACATGTGCTGTGGATAAAGGGGAATTGATGGATTTACTTGCATTTCTAGAAGGTATTTGATGAGATGCCACATCAAAGGTTATTGTGGAGAAACCCATGATGTAAGAGGTAACATTTTGACATTGATAGAAGATTGGCTAGCTAACAGGAAGCATAGAATATGTAATAAATGGGCTTTTTTTTGGTTTGATGTAACAGGATGTAACAAACAGTATGCCATGGGAATCAGTATTCAGATCTCAACCATTTACAATTTATTTAAATTACCTGGATGAAGGGATGGAATATATAGTTGCCAAATTTGCCTGATCACTCAAAGATACATAGGAGAATAGATTGTGATGTGGTCAAAGAAGGTTACAAAAATATATTGATAGGTTACATGAGAAGACAAAGATCTGGAAAATGAAGCATGATGTGGGAAATGTGAAATTAACCATTTTCCAGAAACGAAGAATATAATCTAAATGATGAGGGATCGCACAATTCTGAGATATAAACTGATCTGGATATCTTCATTCATGACTCACAAAAGATTAGTATGCAGATACAGCAAGTAATTAAAAAAACTAATGAAACATTGCATTATAAAGTATCTGCTGAAATATATGCCCCTGTCAAACCATTGACCTTCTGCTTAGTCTGCTTTCACGACCTGCTTTACACACCCTTTTTTTCATTTCTCTGTCAACTGCTTTTATTTAAGTTGAGAACACTGGTTTGAGGCACCCCCTAGAGAATCCTTAGCTAGCTATGAGATCTCCCATTAATCTAACACATTACTAGATCTAAAATAACCTGTTCCGGCACTGATGCCTTCCTTTACTAATAAAGTTAACCCACCTCCTATTTCTTTTTGTAATTCTTCCAGAATATCAAGCACCTTTGAGGGTTCAGTTCCCAGTCTCCCCAGGTTGAGTACTATCACGAGGGAAAGTTGGGCAGGTCATGTTTTTTGTCCGCTAGAGTTTAGAACAGTAGGAGGTGACTTTATTGAAATATGTATAATCCTGAGGAGTCTTGACAGGATAGATGTGAAAATATTTCCTCTTACAGGAGAATCTGGTGTCACTGTTTAAAAATCAGGGCTTATTACTTAAAACAGAAATTGGATGGCATTTTATTCTCTCACCAGGCCATGAGCGTTTGGAAATCCTGAAAGGTTGGCAGAAGTAGAGCCCCTTAAATATATTTCAGGCAGAAGTAGGTAGATTCTTAAGTCAAACAATGGGGTGAAAGCTTACTGGGCTGGGTGAGAGCACGGATTTGAGGTTACAATCAGATCAGCCATGATTTTATGGAATAGAGTAGTAAGCTTGGGAGCTGTATGGCATTTAGCTGCTCTTAATTCATCTGTTTGTATCCATGAAAATGGTAGGTGCTATATTCTGGAGTATGGCATTTGATTGCTGGTCTCATCTGCCACTTTTACTCTTGCAAATGTTCTGGCCATAGAATTTTGTTTTACTGTATATCAGCGGTGGCCTGGAGATCTGAATGTACGGATATAGGTGCGGTAGCATCATTGGCATGGAGACAAAGCGTGGTAAATGAACATGAGTTGGCATGTGTTGATACTAAGTTGGTCTATGTGCTATAAAGGCCTATGGGGTGGGCAGAGAATCACAAGGACTATATGCGTGGGTGGGGGTGATGGGGATGGAAGGATAGAGAGGGACTAGGCTATTAGGGCATGGGTAGTTCAGGGGAATATTCTCTGTTTTATTCTATCCTCTTGAATTTTGGACACAGTGCGAGATCTACCAGGCACAATTTCTTCCCAGTTCACCCCTACCCTGGAATCTTCTTCCCTATTCCTGGGTGACCCAGCCTGATGCCAGAGAACTTGGCCACCCTGGAACAACAATGCAAACTTCCAGGCTACCTTTTCCTCATCCAAAATCCCCAGACTTTCTCAATCTCCAGGATCCATGACACTTCGAATGGAATTTTCCCAGCATCTGAGCAACATGAGCTATGGTGAGTAATTTTGGAAAATCAGTGAAATGTCCAATGAGGACATTCTTGATGTTGGAATCAAAGAGTGCCAAACTCCAACATGTGGTGGGGGGGGGGGGGGGGGGTGGTGGTTGGGGGGGGGGGTGCTCAATGGTGGTGTGCTGTCCAGGGAGTACAAGATGGAAATGTTAATGGTTATTCAGTGGGGCTCTCTGATGGCTAGAGTGAGCCTTTGACTCCTGGTGCCAAGGGCGACAATGTTCCCTTTCATGTCCTCTCAACTTCTAAATGTGAGCAACAAATGGAAAACAAACCCAGAGTGGAAAGAATTAGAGTCTGTTCTCTGTCTCAAAGCTCAAACTTAGCTTTTGAAGCAAGAGTGGCCCTTTAAGGGAAATTAGCATCAATCAGACACTGCCAGAGTACAGGTTGAAGACATCTGTAATCATTGTACCCTGCATGTGAAATGCATGCAGTGTCCAACAGTGTGGGATACAAATCCGGCTCACATGCAATCTTGACCATGTCACTGGCCTTCACAGATTGAAGATCGTTATCTTTATGAACCAGAAGGTAATCACGGGAAATCTGAAAACTAGAACCCCTTGGACATAAAACACAAAATTAATGCAAGGCTTCATAGGCTGTAAAGGCATTCAAAACTAATAACCTCTCATCTTGAATTGCAATTGCAATGCAACAACATGCTTTTCTTTACAATAAAGTCTTTTTTTTGGGTGATGAGGCACTGGGAGGACAAGGTCTCAAGTACTCATATAGCAATTACAATTTCCTACTGTTTCTTTGCAACATTATTGCTGATGCATTCGTCAGAATAAGGTGTAATGTTAAAGTGTCATGCAGAGGTATTCCATGGCCTTGCTTATTCGACTACTCCATGTCCAACTGTATGGAGCAATATGTTAAGGTGTCATTTGTGTGTGATGCAAATGCTGATTATTCACATGAGAAAAGACCAGTTGTGTTTCTGATATTCTCCACACAAGGTCATTGGAAGTGTGACTGATGGATCCAGCAGAGGTTACTGTCTCTGTGGCTGCTGGACAATGAAAGAGCAGAAAATTTGATGAGTAACAGATGCTCTAGCAAACCCAAGAGCATCACTAACCTTGGCCGTCTGCCAAACAGTATCCACATGAACAGCTAAATGTTCCCCCAGAATGTACAGGCCCACAGTTGAATATCCTCAATGCCCTTTTCTCCAGATGAGCAAGGCACAGTTTTGCTGCAGATTGGGATATTTCAGGACACTGTCATTCATGTGTTAGCTCCAGGAGTTGAAGGAATGGGTCGTCATCCTATCCCGGTGGCCATCGTGGTTGCAGTTGAATTGCAGTTGTTGTGCCTGACAAACCTGTTAGAATTCTTTGAAGAGGTAACAAGTATGTTAGACCAGGGAAACACAGTAGATGTTATCTATCTAGACTTCCAAAAGGCCTTTGATACAGTGCCTCACGGGAGGCTGCTGAGCAAGGTGAGGGCCCATGTTGTTCGAGGTGAGCTACTGGCTTGGATTGAGGATTGGCTGTCTGACAGAAGGCAGAGAGTTGGGATAAAAGGCTGTTTTTCGGAATGGCAATCGGTGACGAGTGGTGTCCCGCAGGGTTCAGTGTTGGGGCCACAGCTGTTCACCTTGTATATTAATGATCTGGATGTAGGGACTGGGGGCATTCTGGCAAAGTTTGCCGATGATATGAAGATAGGTGGACAGGCAGGTAGTACTGAGGAGGTGGGGAAGCTGCAGAAAGATTTAGACAGTTTAGGAGAGTGGTCCAGGAAATGGCTGATGAAATTCAATGTGAGTAAATGTGAGGTTTTGCACTTTGGAAAAAAGAATACAGGCATGGACTATTTTTTAAACCGTGAGAAAATTTGCAAATCAGAAGTGCAAAGGGATCTGGGAGTGTTGGTCGAGGATTCTCTAAAGGTTAACTTGCAGGTAGAGTCCGTAATTAAGAAAGCGAATGTAATGTTGTTGTTTATCTCAAGAGGGTTGGAATATAAAAGCAGCGATGTGCTTCTGAGGCTTTATAAGGCTCTAGTTAGGCCACATTTAGAATATTGTGTCCAATTTTGGGCCCCACACATCAGGAAGGACATACTAGCCCTGGAGCTTGTCCAGCGGAGATTCACACGGATGATCCCGGGAATGGTAGGTTTAATGTATGATGAACGGCTAAGGATCCTGGGGTTGTACTCATTAGAGTTTAGAAGGTTGAGGGGAGATCTAATAGAAACTTACAAGATAATGTATGGCTTAGAAGGGATGGATGCTAGGAAGTTGTTTCCGTTAGGCGGGGAGACTAGGACCCGTGGGCACAGCCTTAAAATTAGAGGGGGTAAATTTAAAACTGAAATGAGACGACATTTCTTCAGCTAGAGAGTGGTGGGTTTGTGGAATTCATTGCCGCAGAGTGCAGTGGAGGCCGGGACGTTGGATGCCTTCAAAGCAGAGATCGACAAATTCTTGATCTCAAAAGGAATCAAGGGCTACGGGGGGAGTGCAGAGTAGTGTTGAAATGCCCATCAGCCATGATTTAAATGGCAGAGTGACTTGACAGGCCGAATGGCCTTACTTCCACTCCTATGTCTTATGGAATTGAACTTTCATATAACTGGCTCATTCCAAGGATTCTCTGGAGACCTGTGTGGTATCTCTTAGCCACCCACCGATAAATATATTAAGGATGTTACTGATGTAATTTGGGCCACATCACATTCCGTCATCTCATTTCTGAGGACAGCGTTGCAGACTAGGCAGGAGGCTTTGGTAACATAGTTGGCTTCCCCCAAGGCAGAGGGCTAAATAGACTGTACACATATTGTGCTGAGAGGGCCGTGTCATAAGACAGCCATGTTAATCAATAGGAACTGATTCTGTTCCATCAGTATACAAGGCATCTGTGATCATTGGTATCATATCATAGAAGTTTGCACTAGGTACCTCGCGATGCATCTAACCCTAAGAAGTCTCAATGTCTTGCTGTTTGATGGGCTAGATGCTTTACAAGGATGATTACTGGGAGATTAAGGCTACCCTCTGTGACCATGACTGATGGTACACAATCCCCTGGCTGAGGCCAACTGATGATACAATGCAACCCAACATTCAACAAAAACCATAATGGAGCCACAATGGATTGGCCTCCTGATGATGAGTTTCTGATGTTTGGATTGGCCTGGGGGATCATTAGAGTACACTCCAGACAGAGTGTGCCTTGTAATCCTGGTATTCTATGCTCTGCACAACTAGAGCTGGCAAAGAGAGCACGTGATGGATGTTTACAATCTGGAGTAGTCTTCCAAGAAAGAAAATTAGGATATTGAGTTGGAGGAACATTGCTTTCTGTATGTTAGAGGTCTGCAGTATCAGGCACTACAATCTAGACAAGGCTTAATTAATACTCAGTTTCAATAGGTGAGAGAGCTGGTGCAGTGATTGTTCATTGACAGAAAACTAATTGCTTGACTAGGAAGCTGTCATTTCTGTTCTGAGAGACAAACATAGCTTCTGTTTGTTTGTTTTCTGTAAGCTTTTACTGCTTTTAAATAAAGGTGACTGCTTTGAACTATTTGAAGCATTTACTTCCTCCTGCTCCTGGGCTTGCTGATACATCTATTGCGTTAGAATGACTGGTTTGATCTGTTTGAAATCTTTCCTGTACGTGATTGACTTACATTGATCAAAGATAAAAGGTTGCAGTGATCATTAGGAAATCAGTGACAGTGACTTAAAGAGGGATATAAGGTGGCATGTGGCTAAGGACAGGTAAGACGTATGACTTGGTGCTTAATCATAGAACGTTGCAGTCATGTGCAGTTGCATAGGCAATGAAGTGTCAGCTGTGCCACAGGCGCACTGAAAAGCATTGTCTTGTAGGACCGTAAGACATAGGAGTGGAAGTAAGGCCATTCGGCCCATCGAGTCCACTCCACCATTTAATCATGGCTGATGGGCATTTCAACTCCACTTACCCGCACTCTCCCCGTAGCCTTCAATTCCTTGCAAGATCAAGAAATTATCAATCTCTGCCTTGAAGACATTTAACGTCCCGGCCTCCACTGCGCTCTGTGGCAATGAATTCCACAGGCCCACCACTCTCTGGCTGAAGAAATGTTTCCTCATTTCCATTCTAAATTGACCCCTTCTGATTCTAAGGCTGTGCCCACGGCTCCTAGTCTCCCCGCCTGATGGAAACAACTTCCCAGCGTCCACCCTTTCTAAGCCATACATTATCTTGTATGTTTCTATTTGATCTCCCCTCAACTTTCTAAACTCTAATGAATACAATCCCAGAATCCTTAGCCGTTCATCGTATGTTAGGCCTACCATTCCAGGCATCATCCGTGTGAATCTCCGCGGGATACGCTCCAGTGCCAGTACGTCCTTGCTGAGGTGTGGGGCCCAAAATTGGACACAATATTCTAAATGGGGCCTAACTAGAGCTTTATAAAGTCTCAAAACACATTGTTGCTTTTATATTCCAACCCTCTTGAGATAAGTGACAATATTACATTCGCTTTCTTAATCACGGACTCAACCTGCAAGTTAACCTTTAGAGAATCCTTGACTAGCACTCCCGGATCCCTTTGTACTTCGGCTTTATGAATTTTCTCACCATTTAGAAAATAGTCCATACCTGTATTCTTTTTTCCAAAGTGCAAAACCTCGCATTTGCTCACGTTGAATTTCATCAGCCACTTCCTGGACCACTCTCCTACACTGTCCAAATCTTTCTGCAGCCTCCCCACCTCCTTGGTACTACCTGCCTGTCCACCTATCTTTGTATCAACAGTAAACTTCGCCAGAATGCCCCCAGTCCCTTGTAGATGCTGATCCACTAGCATAAAGTGTGAGGGGCAACTCTCGGCTGCCAGCATTAGATGAATGTACAGCTAGGGTCCAAAAATGGCACTGACACCAAGAATGCTGGGATCTCACAGCAGTGGTTGATATTTCCACTTATGATAAATGGGAGAATGGGACGAGAATCAGATAAGTCGGGTGTCATAAGGATGCGGTACCTAATTAATGAAGTGAATTTGGCTTAATAGCTTGAGAAAACTCACTATGCCCCATGGAGAGAAACTGACCTCTTGATGAATATTACACAGAGCTGATCTCTGGTAAGATTGAGCCCTTCCTCTCCAGGATCTGCTTGCATTCCCAATGGTGGCGACAATTCACTCCTGGAGCAGCTGTGTTTATGAAGCTGTCAGCCAATCTGACAGGCTGCCAGCTTTCCACGGCAGGACTTCCTGTTTTTGAGGAGCAGAATCCCAATCATAATAAATTGACACTACCCTCAACACATTATCCTTGTAAGGCAACTGGACTTTTCTCTGGTAATCTATCTCTGTAAAATTCACATCCTGATGTCTGAAACAGAAAAAAAATACTACAACTAAACTAAAAGTCGGAGTGGTTTATGTTGTGAATTTCCAACTTTGCCACCTGAATTATTGTTTGTTTAGTCCTTAAGCTGACTGCCATATCTGATGCAGCATTTTTCTTTGATTCTGCTTAGGTTGTAAATGGTTGCTTTTCTTGTTGATCCTCCTGTGTGGTTAAGTCTACATATATACAAATAGCTATTCTATTTGAAGAAATAAATATAAATTTTTATGTTGTTCAATTGTTTTGTTTGATTTTGTACATAACTGCGTAAGAAAACAATACAATGTGGAGAATTTTTAATTCCTTCTGCAATAAGTATAAAAG
Organism: Stegostoma tigrinum; assembly: GCF_030684315.1. Taxonomy (NCBI): domain Eukaryota; kingdom Metazoa; phylum Chordata; class Chondrichthyes; order Orectolobiformes; family Stegostomatidae; genus Stegostoma; species Stegostoma tigrinum. The sequence continues at coordinate 48,706,875 of NC_081363.1, forward strand.
CTCATAAATTTAATCAAATTAGTGATAAGATCAAGATACATCCTACAAATATCAGAGGACTTTAAACTATTAAGAGTGAAGTATTGTTCTGATTCAGATAGTCTAATTCTTTCTATACTGTGCTCCTTAATAACAGGTGTGAAATCTGAATCTATGCCTGGCGTCCTCCAGTATTTTGGTACAATTTTAAATCTGTTCAAACGGGTGAGGTTGAATGAATTAAAATCAAGTCCATTGAGTAAAAGGGCCTGAGTTTGTAGACAATGCTGCATAAAGTACAAAGATGGCCTGCATCCTGTCAAACTCTAGCTGTTCTACGACAGCACCATTTATAAGAAAGCTTCAGAAGCTCATTTGATTCAACTTTTGTATGTGAGGGTGTGAGTTTTTAGCATCATCCTGCCAAAAAGATAGCAATATTAATGTGTCGTCATCCACAGACAATTGTTGCAAAAGCCCTACTGCATTGTGCCAGGATTATTCTAAATCTTTGTGTTTCAGTAACAAAAATTACGGCAATAACAGCAGTTCTTATAGTTGGCAGTAAAGTTGGAAAATAAATCAGGACTTTGAAATATTAGCAACACTTGTGTTCCCCACGAATCTATTTAGATTTTGATATTGAAAACACAAGCTTAGGTTGTGTGAGCCCTTTAAATTTTTTCGTGAAAAGAAATGAAACATTTAAAATATACTTAGAACATTTCCTGCTGCTAAATCCTGGCAGATTACTTGTAGTCTTATCCACCAAAGCAAAAATGCATTGCAAGTATTTGGATATTAAACCTTTGGAGGACTGTCTTTTCAGGAGAGTAATCATTGGTATTAACATTCATGATTTTAACAGGGGAACTGATCACAGCTGCATTTGAGCTTGGGGTAAGAATTACTGTATTGTTTAAGAAATGCGCTCATTTAAGGCATTAGCGAAGATTAATTAGGCATGGGCTAATATGGATTAATATAGTTTCCAATCACAAATTTCACTTACTTTTATTCAGTAAAATATGCTAAGATTTATTTCATTTTATTAATCCAATTAAGTAGAATTATAAGGAAGTGGCTTTCTAATGTATATACAGCTTATTATGTGGACATATTTTCACAAAGCTGGAATGAATGAAATAAATCAGGTTAACAGTTTTAATATGAGTTTTATGATTTAATGAACTTTAGATTTTGGTGCTATGGGGAACCTTCTTTATAACTCCCAGACATTGTCACCATGGTGGTAATGGACAGCCTCAGAGCATGGACTCAACGTAGAAGAGAAGATTTTCCTTCTTGCTGATGGATGTGCATTTTGCTTTTACTCCACATCTGCTCTTTAATTTCAACTGTTGTTTCAAAATAATATGATAACTCTTTAATAACTTCATACGCTTCTATGGAAAATTTAAAAAGGTCAAACTCCTCAATGCATTTTGTTATTGATGAAAATATTCCAAACTAATCAAGACAATGCAGACCACTGCCAATTACAAAAGAAAAATAGTTTTACAATATTTATCCATTCAAATTTACAGTATGTAATTGTTTGCTGGCACAGTGTAAAAATGGTGATCTTTGTATTCTGAAAGTTGGAAAAGTCTTTCAGTACTGTAAGAGTTAAATAACTGAATGGATTGTACCATGCTATGGAATGGAGAGGTGGTGCAGTGTTCCTGTTCATGTTGGTACTTTCATTCCAGAATGAAAGTAGCATTACCCACAAGTCAATCTGGACTATGAAATCTCTCCGAGGCTGCATTCTTCAACTCACCTAGCATCTCAATATGCTACATCAGGCACAGGCCACAAACAACTGAGAAGAAAGTTGTTTCATGAATGCCAATGCAGTTCTGAAGTTAGTGTAGATAATTGTTGGATCGCATTTATACAAAGTGACTTCTTTCTGGCTTCATCAAACTAACTTTCCCTCTCCTCAATCACAAGATACGATCAAATGGACCAGTGTCCATGTAATAATAAAATTGTAGAAAGAAAATATAACATCAAAATCCAGAAATTCAGTGACTCTCTTACATTCTTGTGCAAATGACATACTGTCAGCTTTAAACATAAATAAAATAAGTGTGATGAAAATGGGAAGAAAACGAAGCATGAAAATAGGAAAGAGGCAAGAGAAAGAATATCTTCACTGCATTATCAATAATTCTTTAAATAAATATGAATAATTTTAGTGTCAACCTTGTTTACTATAGGTGTCTCCTAGCATTTCTATGCTGTTCAGGGATCAAGAGAAAGAAGAAAATTACTGAATGGTTGCAGATTTGTGCAGCTGAGAGCTTAAAATGGAGATGAGACAGTAATTCCACTCACTTCAGCATCGGAAACTTGAATTGGGAGCCTGGATTAATTGCGAACATGACAATAGTGATGGAGTCTGTTTGATGCATTACACAGTATCAAATGTCGACAGCCAGTGAAATCAAAGTCAGCGCAAAAAGCTCAAATCTACTGCAGTGCTTACATTTAAAGGAAGATTCTAAGATTAGAGTTTAGTTGTAATATTCAAAATAAAGTTAAAATACTTATATTTTTATTAGCACTTGCAAAGCGCCTTCAGTGTGAAAAATGCAGGAGACATCTATTTTCCTGTGAAAAGAAAATGACATCAAACATTATGAGCTTACATGAGAAGCATATGGTGTAAAAACCATTTTCCATTGCATAATCTTTTGAGAAATCTGATTTTCTCTACTTTTATTCAATTTCATGCAAACCGTTTCAGATGGGAGCTAGGAACATTAATGTCTCGGTGTCTGTATCAGCAACGCAAGAGTTTGATAACAGCTATGCTTTTATTGGAACAAGGTAGTCAATGTCAATTCCCCTGCACCAGGGAATGGAACACTCCATCATTGTGAAGCTTCCTAAATACAAACACTGTCAAAATTTCTGAAGCTCATCCCAAATAAGGTAAGTATTTAAGTTGCTAACCAAATCTCTGATTTAACTCTTCTGCTCCCCCACTGACATAACACAAATTACACACAGTATTTAAAACTGATTTTTGAGAGCGAGAAATCAAGTTATATTTAGGTAGCAGTCTTTATGACCTCAGGATATCATGAACTGCTTTATGTCTAAATAAAAGTATTGTTTTTCAAGTATGTTCACAGTTGTGGGAATGTAGGGAATGTGACAGCTGATCTATTTCCAGTAAATTTCAATAAAGAACATAATGCTAATAACCAGATAATCTGCTTTTGTGATCTTGATTGAGAAATTAATATTGGCCTAAGTACTGGGGAGAACCCTCCACATTTCTTTAAATTTAATGGCTTATGTTCTTCAAAGTTACCTGTTGCTCAAGCATTTGAAGTACCTTTGCACTTCTTGGATAATCTGAGTGAGTCTGGGCACTTTTCATGACTAAAGGTGACAGCTTCAGGCTCAATGTACAGTGAGAAGTGATCTGACCAAGGTAGCCATTATACTGCGCAATGGCTTTAATGTGCCCTGTGACAACATCAAGCTGGAATGGTGAGCAAATGACTTGAGCCATACCCAACCATCCCATCCTTCTAAACACACAACACATTGTACAACACTAGATATAATTCTGCAACTAGCCAACATTTGCTGAACGATCCTGAGTGTGCAAGGAATTATGTTGACAACCAATATAGTCTTGTCAATTGGGTTTGTAGTGTAGCACACTTGCAAATATTGGAAGCTGTTTATTGGGCAATGTCTTGACCAATCAGACTCAAGCTGCCTGGTTTAAAAAGTAAACAAAACATGGAGCTTAACTGTCAGTCATTATTAACTAATGAATTTTCCAGGGCAACACTTGTACCATTCAGAGTCCACCTACCAATTAATTACCAGTTTCTTTTCATACTGTATAATTGTTGGTTTGTCCTTACACAGGTATTCATGAATTATCCTGATGAACACAAGATAAAAGCTAAAACAAAACAATCTTGTTATCTCAGCGATACTCAAGTTTCGTGTAACAAACGACAAGAAAATTAAATGCCGAAGCAAGATAATTATCAAGTTAGAAAATATGGCTGAAAAGACACAATTGAGGAGGATTTAAAATCAGTAAGAGGACTGGTAGCATGAAGAAGTTTAGATAAGGGGTCATGCATAGCTTTAAGTGCTTCAGCCACCAGGAGGCAGGAATGGTGGAGTTATGCAGGGTATGTCAGACCGAGAGAATTGTATCTGTGAGGGGATGAGGACAGAAAATCCAAACCAGACGTGTCTGATCACCTACCAGCCCACTGAGATCATCAAGAATAATGACTCTTTCCTGGCATTGCCATGAATAAAAAACGCAGGTTCAGCTCAGCAATTTTCATGTAACCTAGACAACCACGTAAATTAATCTGCCAAATAATCATTCTCTGGGAGACAAAATAAAACAAAATAGATTTCCACTTTGTATAATGGGATTTCCAACAGCAGATGGCGATGGTGATAGAGGACAGCTGGAGCAGCCAAATGGACTCTCACTGGAACGAAAGAGTGTCTTTGTTGGGCAGAGGGCTGATGGAAAGGGAGAACAGATAGACAAAGGAATTCTTCAACGCATTGTAGCCCTATGGCTTTATTCCATATACATATTATAAAGAGTTCCTTGTTCGTGCTTGGTTTTTCTTCCAGTTTGTAATGACCTGATGCCAGTGGTTTAAAGGATCTCTGCTTCATGATCTTTGGGCTTTCTGTGTGAGCACATTATCCAGGCCATGGGGAAAGATTGGACTCCAAAGACCAAAGAAGAGGCTACCATTAGAGATGTGACTGTTAGCACAGAGAAGGATGTAGACCTCAGGCTAAAGAGGCAGGTGGATCAGACTGCTACACGGCAGGTGAGAATTCAGGCCGTGCTGTCCTTTTTTCACAGTAAGTCTCGCAGCCAATCCTACACCATGGCCTGCTCAAAAGAAGTATTGGAATTGACAAGGCCAAGCACCTCATAAATGACTACCCTAAACAACCACAGCCATGAGTGCTTTCTGACACAGAGACCCCATTCAGTGCAACACATTACATTCTCACTTGGTATTTACTTCCCAGTAAATGACAGGTGGGAGGGTTACGTATCCATCAGGAAGGGTCCAATCTTAGCTGTAGCAGTTGGGAACTCCCCGACAGTGAGTGTGAAATTTGGTAAGTTAAGAAGTGTCATGCCTAATTGACACAGGAGTAGAGGTATCAAGCTGTTATTCAACAGTTTTGCCATAGACATCTTACTGAGGAATGTGCGCTGATTTGTTACCCTTCCCTCATCTGGCCTTCTGCTTTGCAAGCTTTGGGCATCCCCTATCATGGTTACATCAATCTCTCCCTATCTGCCCTCAGTCACACTTTTCATTGTCTGGGGTTTCTGATTGTTTGTGACCTGATTAATATTCAAGTAGAAGTAAGGAAATAAAAGACAACTCCAAGGGTTGGGTTGAATGCATAAAAAGATACTTGGCTGCCCTTGGAAAGTATATTTGGTGGGTTGCTGTTGGTAACACATTACAAGGCCAGTAGATGGGGCTCATCTACTGGCTCTGCGTGCTCCAGGTGTATCAGCCTGTAGAGGGACTAATATTGTTCCATTTAAGGTAATCAGACTGTTATTTCACCTCTCTAAACCAACACTGTTCGTAATGGCTCATGCAAAATGTCACTAACCGGTCAATATCAGGCCTTGCTAGACAGTCATCATATGTAGCAGAGCTGACAAATTGATGTCTGGGAGCTACTCTCACCAATGAGGGATAAAAGGGTATGCTACCCATGCAGGTCACCAAAATTAGCGACAAAAATGCTTGCCTTCATCTTGCCTTCATAGGTGTTCTTAAAAGCTGTCGCTGTCATGGACAGTGAACAGACTAGAGGAGATGTCTCTAATCACATTTCAAATGTGGACACTGGTGAGTTGGAGGAGACATACAGGAGATAGCTTATTTTTATTTTCACCAAATACGAGACAACTTTCAATGAAGATAATGATGTCATTGAAAATTGTGACCTGGTGGGCCTCAGGATTGTGGCTAAAAATGATTGTCTAGTAATATTGCTTACCAGTCCTGATCCCAGCCCATCACTGACAGCAAGTCTGGGATCTCCTGCAGAGGTCTCTGGAGTGAGGTATTATCTGAGAGTCATCAAGTCTTTGTGCCTTGCCCATAGTCTTTGAAAGGAAGGAAGATGGAAAAATGAGGATCGCTTTTGAATAGAACAATCAAAATGAAGACTGCTAAAGATACTTGCCAGACATGCAGGATTGACAGAGCTTTACTAGTTTTCAAAAATGCAAAGTATTTTTGCATTCTCAATTTGTCTCAGGACTGTAAACAGCTATTCATCACTGAACAGGATTTTGAAAAACTGGCATACCAACCAGATACCAGGGCACATTATGTAAGAACAAGAAAGTTAAGGGTCTGAAATGCCCCTGCCTTCTTCTGCATGTGATGGATAAAGCTTTTGGTGATGTTAATTTCCTGTGTCTTTTGTATCTGAACTATATATTCAGCTTCATATGAACATTTGAGGAGACCCTTGCAAGGTTAGAGGTTATCTTAGTCTGCTTGTTGCAGTTTAACTCAAAGGTTAAAGGCCATTTCATATGCTAGTCAGAGTCTCGAGTTGAATGAGAGGACTGTGAAGAATTACTTCAGGATGAAAGTCAAACTGCTAGCTTTGAAGTGGGCCATTTCCCAGAAATTCAGAGGCATTCTGATTGGTGCAAAATTTGAAGTGTTTACTGACAACAATCTACTCAGCTACTTTCAAATGTGAACCAAGCTGGGAACAACATAAGGGTAACACCTGAAAGTTTGACTACTCCTTTCCTCCAGATGCTGCCTGGCCTGCTGTCTTCCTCCAGCCTCCTGTTTTCCTACCTTGGAGTCCAGCATCTGCAGTTCTTCTGTCTGAAACAACAGAGACCTGATGGGCCACTGAACTCACACAGTTTTGATTCCAGATCCAGTATAGGTCTGGCCAAAGTAATTGAAATGTTGATACCCTGAGTGGGAGGGAACCCACCACTGCCCAGCTGAAGGGGACTGTGACTGATACCATGTCTATACACAAAGTCTTTGGCAGCATTCTGATCCCAACTCTCAATGACCTTCAGATTAACATTCAGAGGAGTGTCATCAATGCACATCACATGAGCTTGGTGAAGACATCCACGAGTATGAGAATGTGCACAGCCCTATTCCCAATGGGGTCAAGGTCAATGACTGAGATCCAAAGAAGGTTCAGATGGGTAGAGCCAGGTATGATTTCACTTTTCCATCAGTTTCGAAAGAGGACCTCAGACAGCTACTACTGATTGAAGCAGGCTGCAGTAAACTGCACAATTGCTGGAAGGCCCAACATCCACCAGGCTAGCACGAGCTGATAAGGGAAACTGTTGATTTGCTGGAGTAGGGGCAGGGTAGGGAATAGAGTCCTCAATTGACTGGTTTATGACAAGAAAGGTGAAACAACTCATCCTCCCTGGCAGGTTCATGTGTGATGTGTTACAGCAGTTCATGATCAAACAGAACACCATGCAATGCAAACAACAGCTGGTCTGACCAGAGACTCTGTTACAACCTGGGATGGCTGTTCATATTGGTAACAAATGTTTAAATTGTGAGGTATGTACTTTTGCCAAAGGAGATAAGTGACCGCAGGCTAAAATGGGATTCCTGGTCACCAAGGGACCACTAGAGATCCTCAAAATACATTATTTTGGTCCTTGAGCTCAGTAGTAACAGGAGAGTACTCACAAATGTCTTTAATAAGTTATTGTAGCATTTGCACTAATAGCCGAACAGCCTCAACTATAGCCAAAGTGTTAACAAGTAATTAGGTTGTCTGTATTAGTGCTCCATGTCGGATTCACAGTGATCAGGGGCATAATTCTGACAGTTCACAAGAGTCACAAGTTCACAAAGTCTACCTGCTGGGAGGAAGAAACTGAAGTACCAAGTGCCACTGATTATACAATTGCTGGAGCACTGACTAACCTGGACACTAATGTTGGTGATGTGCCACAGAGCTTGTATCTCCAGGAAGCACCAGAACAGAAAAGAGGCTGAAATAGTCTTCTCAAGCAAATGCTGGCCAGGCATGAGCCCAAATGAATGTGGACCTGAACATTTGAACCACATAGTACAATTGAACCTGCTAATCACACGGGCACTGAGGGTTTCTGAGACAGCAAGTTTCAAGCACTGTGTAATGGGACCACCAGCAGTAGGTGGTGACTGTGATGTAAGGCACTTAGTATGGGAGCTGAGCTGTTCTCCAGCCCTCTAGCAGTGATGATGAGGTAGCAGCTAGCACAACTGATCAGATTTGGTGAGGAGTAAGCTGATGGAAAGGCACAACAGACATTAAAAAATCCTCAATGTAATGGAGCCCATGGTCTTGTTCCATTCGGGTGATACAAATATTTCCTTGTCTTTACTTAATATTTCCTACTGTTAGTAAAATCTTGAACCCAGTGGAACAAAGTATCCCTGCTTCATGATCTTTTGATATTCCATGTATTCAAATCTCATGTCACATTTTATTGCTTCAAACTAAATTATGTGAACTAAAGCTTCCTCTTAATTTCTGAAACAATGATGTTTATCTGCAGTTCTGTTCATTGATTAGCAGTTGGGAATCTTTAGATGGAAATTATTGGCAAAATATGCATAATGAATTGGATATATTCAGGACAGAGTGCATGAATACACATGACCAAATATTAAAAGAACAAGTGAAAGAACGGTCAAATTCACAATCAAATGAAATGCATGCAATGTTACTCATACATTAACCATGCTTGTAAAAAAAACAGATTCACTTGTGAAGTTGATAGATCTGTTGATATTCCAGGTGTTCCAATAATATTCAAAGAGGATGGAGAGACAAGTGCAGTTAAGCCACAATCAGATCAATTATGATGGTACAGGCTCCATGTGCGAAAAGGTCATTCTTGAGATGTGGATGTTCACTTACTATCCATCTCAAATTGTCTCTGAGAAGATTGTCTTTGAGTTCCCTTCTTGAATTTGTGCAGTCCATGTAGTATAGATACATCCACAGTGTTATTAGGTAGGGGATTTAAGGATATTTATTAGCAGTAATGAAGGAACAGAGTTCATGTCAAAATGGTGTGTGACTTCGAGGGGAGTTTACACATGGTGGATTTTCAAAGAATCTTCTGTCTTTGTCTTTCTAGGTGTTCGAATTTGCAGGTTCAGGAGGTGCTGTCTCAGGATGTTAGAAGCACTGCTACAGCGTATGATGTAGATGGTGTGCAGTGCTGCCATTGTGAATTTGACATGAAAGGAATAAGTGTCAAAAATGGCAGATGAGGTGCAAATCAAGTTTCAGGCTATTTTGTCCTGGATGGTGTTAAGTTTCTTGAATGATGTTGGAGCTGTACTCATCCTGACAACTGGAAAGTATTCCATCACACTCTTGACTTGTGCCTTGTGGATAGTGGACAGGCTTTAGGGAGGTTGGAGGCTCTTGTTCTTTTCTTTTATCCAACGTTTGATTATGGAATATTCTAAATTCAAATTCCCAAATTTACGATGACAAAGCATTGCTATACACCTCATTTCCTCATGAGATTGAATACAGGTAAATGGTTTCTGCCAGCTTTGGCTCAATGGTGGAGCTTTTGGCTTTGAGTCAGAAGGTCATGAGTTTAAACTATTGCAGAAACTTGAGCACATAATTGAAGTTGATAGTTTAACACAGTGCTGACTGAATTCTGCACTGCCAAAAGGTGTCTTACAAATGAAGCATTGAACCTGCTTTCTACAGTGGACTTATGAAATCCCATGATAATATTTAAACAGTTGTGAGGTAGTTGTCCTAGCCAAATCTTTTCAACATCACTAAAGCAGATTATCTGGTCATTTATCTTGCTATTTGTGGAACTTCATTATAAGGGTATGGTAGCACAGTGGTGATGTTATTGAACTAGTATTCCAGAGATAAAAATTCATGACCTAACATGGCATCTCAGGAATTTGCATTCAGTAAGTTATTATAAAATTGGAATAAAAACCAAGTAATGAGAACTGTAGGCAGAATTTTTTGTGGGCAATGACAAATCAGTTGGGAAAATATGGCGAGATTATAATAAATGAGATTCTCAACTTTCAAAAAAGAAAGTTTCATATTCCACCTATGTTTTAATAGTTAGATGAGAATTTAGCTAGTGAGCGGTGAGGACCTATTTGTATGCATTAACATCTCACTATTGCCTTATGAAACCTCACCTCATTGATCTGCTGTTTGCTCCTTTATCAGGTAATGCAGAGACACAGGATGACACTAGTTCGAAAGTTTGAGCAGGTACCTGGCCACTGTTGCCTGCAAGTACCTTCTCCAGGCCTCCTTGTTGGCCAGGACTCCCCAGCACCTGAGGCCATACTCCATGGGCAGTGCATTACTGGCTCATTCAGAACTTGAAGCCTTACCATACTTCTGCCTTGCATCACCTTTTGGCTTGTGCACAAAGCCAGGCAGCTTGTCACGTTTGCCAGCAGTGATCAGTCAAGGGGGTGGATGTGCTGCTGTTCATCACCATGCTACATTAATGTCACACCTATAGTATGCGCCAACATCTTTTGAGGCAGACCCACTGAATGCATTTCAATGTAATAGTCATTTATCAAAGTTTAAGGCAAGTAATCCTCAGACAAATCCAGGGAGACCGTTATCAGTCAGAGAGTGTTGCCAGTCAGCCAAGAACATCACCTTATCAGGCACTTAGTACATTCAAGGTCCAGAATTCTCTATCAATACAGTGCAGGGAGTCAGCCACAATCAGTTCTGCAGTTCCAGTGCAACAAGTCTGGGGATTAGTATTAAGTTATTAGGGAAGATGCATTGATATCAGTCATGTGTCACTGCCCAGTGAGTGAGGCCATGTTCAATTCTGTAGTCTGTTCACTGCTATGATGGGATCCGTTGTCCCAGTTCCAATGAGCCCAAATGGGGCATATCGGAAACAAAGCTGCTCCTCAGTAATGTGAGCATTCAGAGCACACACAAATGACAGTTTACACAGTCATTGGGACATATACAGTGAGACATAGAGGACACTGACAAGGAGATTATGGGATACCTGTACATTGACTTGTGAGATGGTAGACCTTAATCTGATGCAACACAAGCCATGACGGGCAAATATAGTTGGAAATTATAGATCTGGTAGGATTACTGAAATGTTGATCCTCCCCAACTCCCGCACTTCCACATCACCTAAGAAAGGCAGCATTGCATATATGTGCCTATTGGCAAATACTTACAATTCAAGGTGAGAGAAAATCACTTCCGTGCCCTTTGAGATGTTGGATTGTCTTTGTGACTTGTGACCAGTGGGTGAAACTTTAAAAGTCTTCTGTGATTACTGTGGCTTCACAGAGAAGACAATGATTAATTTGTAATGACTAATGACTTAGTCAAGTTTGTCTGTGACCAGGATTTGTATTTGACATAGTTACAATCATAATCGTGTGATTACAAATGTTTTAAACCCGTCCTGTGTAAGTACTTGATCAATGGAATTGTCCCTTGAAGGGCCTCATATCACCCACAAATAGAGCCCATTCCCTCAGACAGAATGAAGCACTTTCACCATGCAATCCGAATGAGGTAGAACCAATTTTAATTTCAGCTGCACCTTGGAAGAGGATGGAAGACAACTCAGGTAGTGCTTCAGCTGCAGGGTCAGCCTGCATCCAGGTGACCCACCCAACCTCCAACCCCACCACCAAATCTTCATGTTCCTATCTACCTTGCATCCCAGCTGATCTTACCACATTTGACATTCCATATTTTCACACTCAATTCTTTTGTTTAAATAATTTTATGCAACTGGCTGTTTCCAAGGATCCACTGGGCATCAATGTTGGACCTCTCAATTCTCAACCTCCTCAAGCTTTGAGGCTGTTTCTGATGCAATGTATGAGAGATTATACTGCTTTATTTTATTTCCTAATGATGAGGACAGTGTTTCAGTCTGGCAGTAGCTTTGCAACATAGTTGACTTCTCCCAGGTGCATTGTGCTATAAACTGTACAGACATCACAACTAAGAGTGTCATATCATCAGACAGCAGTGTTCCTCAATAAGAAAGGATTCCACTCAATCAATATACAAGTCACTTATAATCATTGGTTGCATATCTTGGAAATCTGTGCCTAATACCCTGGAAGGTGCCATGATGCCTGTATTCTTGATAAGTCTCAGGTTGCTTGTTTGTTTCAAGGTCCAGAATTCCCTTCTGCTAACATGGCTGATGACTCTCTTACAGAAATGACTGAGGCTACATGTGGATATAGAACTTCCATTCTTCAACCAGGGCCATGTTGGATCAGATGATGCTCGGATCAGTCTGGATGCACAATACATGGATGCTGCACTCTGCACAGCTGGAGCAGGCAAGGAGGGAATATGATGGACACTGAAGAGCTTCGCCAACTAACATTTGTATTCTGAAGTATTTGAAAGTTTTAACAGATCTTTAATGGCTTTGACAGCTCTGGCTTTCCAAATTAATTTTGCTGAAACAGAACTGTTGTGGCTCCATCTGTTCTTCACTGTCCAAATTCTAGACAGTGGGGTTAGGAGAACAGAATTTAATGAAGAAAGCTGACCAGCTAACTCCATGATGGCACAAGCAAGAAGCCAGGGCTGTCCTCAAATCTGCCCCCACAAAAGTTCTAAATGACATGTTTGGGGTGGGACTTCTGATTTTCAGGGGATTTTGCTATTTTCATAATGAAAATCTGGACTGATATGTTTAACACACTGCTTTCAACACTGCATATCCTCAATTCTTTATGAGCAGGTAGTGGTTTAGTGATAATGTCACTGGATTATTAATCCAAAGGCCCAGGCTAAAGCTCTAGGGCAATGGATTCAAATTCCACCATTTCAACTCATTGAAATTGAATGCAATGAATAAGAATTCTGGAATGGAAAGCTAGTCATATTAAACGATGATATTGCTAACTAAAACCACCTAGTTCACTAATCTCCTGTAGAGAAGGAAATCTGCCAACCTTACTTTCTCTCCAGATCAACAGCAATGTGGTTATTCGTAACTGCCCTCTGCAATGATCTAGCAAGTCATTCAGGTCAAGGCATGGGCAATGAATTATGGCTTTGCTTGTGGAAAAAAAAACAAAATGCCCTCTGAGATGTCCTAGCCACTCATTTGTATCGAAGCTGCTCTGACAGATTGCAATAGTACAAGAAATCATCTTACCATCTCCTTCTGATGGGAAATTAGAATGAAGCAATAAATGTTGGGCTTGATGGTGCCGAACACATTCTACAAATATGAAAATATGAAAGAAATTCACTAAACCCCAGTTCATCTTATTTGAATGCTACTCGAATTCACATTTTAAAAAAACTCATTAAAAATTTGTTTAATTATGTAGGCTATGATACTTTTGGTCAGAATTCACTTGCTGCCCTTTGATGATAGGCTAGTAATGACACAATTCCATTGAGATCAGTTACTTTTCATGTACATGTATTGAATAGCTTCTTTGAATCTTTACAGAGCAATTATTGTGGATTAGCTGTGATGTACTCAGACCAATATACAGCCTGCAGTACAAGCTACCAAACCCATGTTATCCAAAGCAGATTATTTTATTTTTCTCATTCCTATCAGTGATACAGACTCAAAAAGTTACCAGATGTTGTAGTATTTTTCTATATCATGTAACCTAAAATATATATTATAACTAAAATAATATTGCCTAGATACTTACTTGATTCAATTTTATTTCACAGAAGCACAATATTAAAGGAAACATGTGGCTCATGCATAAAAGAAAAAATCCACTTTGCATTTATAAATAAAAATGGTCAATTTATATTGAAACCTAGCATTGAATTTAAAGATTTCTCAATTTTAGTTATATTTTCTCTCTTTTTGCTAACTTCTAGTACAGAATCTGAATTGATTTTTAATATGCATCACTGACAGACTAAGAAAAATTTATTCTTGGAATATCCAGCTGTCAGAAACATTTCAAAAAAACATTTGAGACCATGCATGTTAGGAATAATTTTGAATAGCATGACTTAACTTTTTAACCTACCTACATTCAAACTTATCAGTAAGCCTCCGCAAAACAGAATAAATTTAAGGGATACTTCCTTGCCAGGTAGGTAATGCATAAACACAAATAATTGTTCAAAGGTCATTGCACTGGGAACTCTTGCTCTGTCAATGCAATAGATCTTGGTTTCTGTGAATGCCTGTACATCATTAACTCCATCCAGCTTCTGAAGTGTTAATGCTTTTATATATATGTTGGTCCCCAGAGTTGCTTTAATATCCCTCCCTTGTGCTTCCATTAAGGTCGTTGGATGCCAAAAAAAATGACACTGTTACTAATGAGTAAAAGACAGTGTTGACAAATTGTACCAATTGCATGATATAATGCAAATTTTAGTATAACATTACTGCTTATGCTTAGCTTTGGGTTTTAGTAAGTTTTGGGCTTTTATTTCAAAACAATCTTTTAGTGCCAGTGTTCTGAATTGTAAGGCCTATAATACTAATAGTGATGCTAATAAGGATGCGATACTTCTAGGTATACATCACTTTGTCACTTCCTTTTTTGCTTAATCTGCTGCTACTATATTGTGGCTTATTAACAGCTTTTTATTATTAAACTCTATTTCAATTGATCCTTTTGGGGTTGAGCGAAAAGTTTAGAAAGAAAAATCTTGCATTTCCAGAGTTTTACTTTCATACTTCCTATTATTAGATTTTTAAAGATATTTTTGCAAATGTAGGAATTGAAGTGAAGTTATATTGTTATTAATTCATTATAGTAATATCATACTTTCTTTGAGTTGCTATATGCAATTGTAAATATTTCTTATCATGTTAGACTCTTTTTTTGTTGGAGTTTAATTTAAAATAGCAGTTCCAAGATTCATCGAAATGAATGCACTATTTGTTTGCACAGTGTCACATCTCAGCATTGGCCTATTCCAGAAAATGTCTTGTGATCAATTTTTGGTAAAAAGATGCTATAGTCTGTGCAACACTAAACATGTTGTTCAAAAATGTTGCTTGCTAAAGATGTTATCTCTTAACATAATCAGTATAAAATTACATATTCAAAATGACAATTATTTTAAAGCTGTTGAATATGTATAATCACAAATTTCTTTTAGTTTAAATTGATGTAATGTTGTGACATTTTAGTGTCTTTTGATCCAATTTCAAATATACTTATTCCCTATGTAGGAAAGATTTAAATATGAACATGCCTGAATACAAATAATGTACATAATTTATGAAGTACATGTCTCTTGGGAACATGACAGTTCAAGTGTCAGATTCATCCTGCTGACAATACATACTCACGAGCAGTATACAAAGTGAACCCTGTCTATGGTAATGGACTGATCATTGACCTATTGATTGAGTGGTACAAGACATCATACAATATCAGCTGGGTCTTTCAAATTTCATTTGGTGCGTGACAAGAATTAACCTCAGGAACCTTGCATGTACATTCCAATTTCTGATGGTTAAGTTCTGGACAATGTTCAGCCGTGTCAATTTGCGAATCAAAATAAAAATTGTTTTCAGCGCAACAAAAGCTGTCAGTTAATAAAGCACAGCTATGCTAGCTTTATTATTGTGGTGTGCTAAAAGTTGCACAACTGACTTTTCATAATTTTTTAGTTATGTTTTCAATAGAAATACATACGAAGTAAAAACGAACTTGCTTGAGATCTTTTTCATGTTTACAATAATAGTGTGAGTGCAGCTTCGAGTGCTTACAAAATTGTATTCAAATTCTCAATACTCATAGATAAATTACTCTTAGATTATTAACAGATTAGTGTGTGCAATTATAAAGGAAGGCCATGAGTTGAAAAACACTGCATTGTAATTATTATGTGCATTGTAAATTACTCTTGCAGAAAAAAATGAGAAACAATTGTTTGGTTTTGAAGATGTTGTAAACAGGCAACATATATCATCACACTCATGGGCTACAATGCTGAAGAACCATCAAAATAAAACAAAAAAATCAAAGTCAGTTCATTAGCACAACGTACTAGTTGTGCTGTTCTATGAATTGGGAGACATAGGTTCAATTGCCAGCTTCCTTCTTTGTTATTACTGTGCTACAGATAGCATTTTTCAGTTCTTATTTAAGCCATTAATTGCTGCCTTGAATGGAATCTAGGCATCTAGTCAACAGAAGGGAAATGTATAAATTTTGCAAAAAAAATACTCCAGCTCATGATTTGAGCATTTTTTCAGGCTGATTGAGGTTGCCAGAATCACACTGTTTGGTATGCAAGCTGAAACGATGCAAAGATATGCAATATTAAAAAGTACACTGCTAAAAATAAAGATAATTTTGACATAACATATTGGTGGTCTTTTAAGGATTATGATGCATTGAATTAAAAGTTATGAATAGAATTAATTAGGGAATAATACAGAGAAAGTGGGAAGAAATCTGTAATTCTGTTGAATTTACTTTGTCGTTGTATAATGTAAGACAAATTAACAGCACACAACCATATGTTAGCTATTTGCATTGACTTTTTAATGAGATACCTATACAGAGTTCTTTTTGTATATTAATATACATTTGATGAAAAATGAGGTGAGGTTTTTTTGTTACTCAAACGTACATATGTGTTAGACCTTGTGCGTAAAGGTCTGATTCAAGATTTAGCCCTTATTTTTAAAATCTATTTTATAAAATGTTTTTTAAAGTTATATATTGTGTAGCTGTTAATTTAGTGTGTGCTTATTCTGTAGAATAAAATAAGTTTGTTATGAGTTTTACAAGAAGTCTATCATTCTGAATACACAAATTAAGCTTGCATGCTAAATATTTAGACAGTACATACTTACATTTGATAAAGGCATCTGTGTAATCAAGATTTGCTTAATCATTTCTAAATTTAGGTAATTCACTCTGAAAGCTCCTTTGCCGAATGTTGAGGTCCTTAGTCAAAAAAGGGTTTCTGTTACCAGCAATTACTTCTTCAAAGAATGTTAATCAGTTATTCAGAAGAAACTGAAGCTCACGGTGAATTAAAAATAGGAACAATGCAATGCTTTTTAAAGAGTTTATACTTGACACATAAAATAAAATGTGATATAATCTTACCTTAGGTGGCTGTATTGTGTTGCTGATTTAAAATATATTATGGCAACTTTCTTGAGCTAGCCACTAATAATTTTGGGAAGATATTTTGCTCTGTATGGAAAGTTAAAAAATGCACTACTTTACTAAGATGTCATTTATTTACAATTATGGTAAAATACTTGTTCTTTGACATTTACAAAGAAAATCATAACCATTTGTCTGATGAAGTGAATGTTTCAAAAATCCATACAAATATACATAATCTTAAGCAGAACTTTGTCTTATCAGACTTGCTCCGTGAACGACCCTGCACATAAATGGTATTCTGAAATTATGCACTTTAAAATAGCACCCTTTCATTCATGGGTTTGAAATATACATAACTGGCATATTTAATGTACTTGGATCTACCATACTTGGTTTATTAACTACCAGCAAAGAGAAATTCCTTAATAAAACGGAGGACCTTGTATGACAACTGCATTTTTCATTAGTTCAAGAAAATGTTAATCGTGCAATTCCAAGTCTAATCCTTTTGATATCGTCAGGTACCTCCTGTTCATGGGTTAATTGCTTTAAAAGCGGAGGCAATATTCTGAGCGTTGGGCTGTGTCACCTTTTCACAGCTGTTACCGTTGAGTGACAACTAAATCCCATGTGTAAGATGTGGAAAAGCTCAGTCTCCAATTGGGAGAAAATTTATGTAAACTGCAATCCCTTCAGTATGTGCGGAAGTCATAGACTTTCTTGATTTACCCTGCTTTTCCCAGAAAGCTCTATTGTTTGCCTTCCTAAGTCTCATCAACCCTTTGTAGCAGAATATCACAGCAGCAGCAGATAGCTTGAAAAATATAAATGCTATCATAGTGCTGATTAATAGCAGTGCTTATGAGTCAAGTCAGATAACAGTGCAGCTCTCCACTCAATTTCAGATACTGCTAATGGAATCTGTCTTCTCCAATTGTAATATGAGAAGGGCTAATTTGCTATGGAGCTTGGAGCTGTCACCAGCAGGGGATTGTGGGGTCAGATGGGAGCTGCCAGGTTTTTGCCCTGCAGCTTGTATCTCTAGCTTTGAATAGAGCAGCCCCCTGCCTGCCAGTTAGCTGATAGGCCGCTATGGGGTTTATGCCACCTCATACAATAGGAAAGGGTTGCACAGACTGACTTTTGTAATTGTGAAGCTGGCTCATATTTCGGGAGCTACTGTGCAGCGTAATTTCTAATAACTGGTTTTAACAAATGTCAGATTATTAAAAGTTTTCTCAATTACAAAAACTCATAAAACATTTGAATTGATAAATCTGTCCCTTGTTGAGTTTTGCCACTGGAAATAGAGCTTTTTTTTCCTGTGTGGCATTATACATTCACTTCGAAACTTGAATTGCTTTTAGTTTTCTCTGATTTCAGGCAAGAAATGGAGCTGTATTTACTTTGTAACACACACAATTAAATGGTGTTTGATTTCAAAAATGCCACAGGAGTTTTTTTTTACTTTTTGAGAACTAGATTCTACTAAACAACATGCAGGACAGAAGCTTAGTTTCTTAATGTCTCTGAAAATAATGTTAATCAGTGACAACCTAATAATGTAGGTGATACATCTGAGCAGCTACCTCTCAAGAGGATGGTTGTAAGCTTAAGTCCCAGGTTACCTGTCACTTGACCCTGCCTGCTTTTGTTGGGAACAGGCTTGGTGTTTCTTTGCTCCACTGTTAGATGGAGCACAACATGGACATTCAAGTCTTCTATCTTAATGAGGCCCATTAGTCTCGACCAAAGAGCCGTAGAGACCGCATATTATCGTTGAATCAGACCATATAGCTTGTTGATTCAAGATTTATAGCTAACAGCTCATATGGAGAAAATGTTTTCAAAGTAGACAAACATGCAAGGCATTTCAGAGGGACAATCAAAATATGGATGCTATGCTAACAAAATGTGGAGCTGGATGAACACAGCAGGCCAAGCAGCATCTCAGGAGCACAAAAGCTGAAGTTTCAGGCCTATGAAGGGTCT
Source organism: Stegostoma tigrinum (assembly GCF_030684315.1). NCBI lineage: Eukaryota > Metazoa > Chordata > Chondrichthyes > Orectolobiformes > Stegostomatidae > Stegostoma > Stegostoma tigrinum. The sequence continues at coordinate 48,726,017 of NC_081363.1, forward strand.
AGGCCTGAAACGTCAGCTTTTGTGCTCCTGAGATGCTGCTTGGCCTGCTGTGTTCATCCAGCTCCACATTTTGTTATCTTGGATTCTCCAGCATCTGCAATTCCCGTTATCTCTGATCATGGATGCTATGCTAAACAGGAAGATATCAAAAGGAGAATCAAAAGATTTGTCAAAAAAAGTACCATTTAATAGAGAATTTAAAGGATGAAGGGATGTGAAGGCAGAGAGATTTTAGGAAATAATTCCAGAGAATGAGGCCTTGGCAATGATAAGGGCAATGATTAAATGAGATTTTGCTTTAGAAACCATATGGGATACTTAAGAGGGTGAAAGATAGAATGCTGAACAGAAAAGCATTCGATTATTCAAATGTGGAGGTGACAGAAGTATTGAGAAATGTTTCAGCTACTAATGGATTGAGATAGAGTGGAGATGGATGTTATTTGCCTTCGTGATGATTCAAAGATGGAAGCAAATATTCTTTGTGATAGACAGGTTTTGGGGTTGAGCTTTAGCTCAGTGTCAAATAGTTTGTACTCAATCCCGTTCACTAGAGAAAGTGGACAGATCGGGAACAAATTCATATGGAGTTGGTGCAAAGGTTAAAGACAACAAAGCATCATCGTCACAACCAAAGAGTGTTTGAGACTATCATTTGAGACATTGTGGTGCTGCAAGAGGAGCCAAAAATATGTCACATTTAAATAGTGTGGCATGAAAAATATTGACATGGATTTGGTGGGTGACAACACTTTCAATAACTTTGGAGAGGAAAAGCAGATTGGAAATGAACAATATTTTAGACAGACAAGGGAAACAAGGTTGACATTTTTGAGAAGAGATAATGAGATGATGATTTGGAAAGGAAGAAGTCAGGGTGACCTATGGTTTGGAGGGAGATTGATTGTGATGGTGTAGAAATAAGAAAGGTGTGCATTTCCATAGCACTGTCAACAACTGCCAGGCAACACAAAGCACTTTACAGAACATGAAGTACTTCTTGGAGTGTACAATGTAGCAAACACAGTAGCTAATCTGCACAGAGCAAACTCCCACAAATAGTGATGAGATAGGTTATCTGGGCACTGTTATTTGTGATGTTAATTGGGGGATGGATATTAGACAGGAAACATGGGAAAACTCACGTTCTTCTTTGAAACAGTGCCGAAAGACACATGCAGTCAAGCCGGAAGGTAGCACCTCTGAAAGTGCAGCCTTGCATTGGAGAGTCAACATTGATTTTTGTGTTCAAACACTGGAGTGGGAAATTATCTGAGACCCTGAGAATTCAAAGGCAAGTGTGCTACCAACTGAGGCAGGGTGTATAATTTCCAGATGTTATTTCTGTTAGTTGGTTTGTGAATGTTTTTACCTAAATTCTATGTTCATATTCTAATATACTTGGGGTTTTTGCTTCCTCACAATGCTTTTCATACTGATATAAGTAATATGGTTGTTACATAATGGCAGGAATTGACATTACCTCATTTATTTGCTCACAACCACGTCCCGTGACCAAGGATAGTCAAATACATTTTCAATGCGTTATTTTTCACGTCCTCCTCTTTAATCACATGGGCTGCATGAACAACATAATCCATCATGAAAGCAGCTTTTTCAGTCTTCTCCTTATATATTCCTCTCTTACGTTCTTTCCAGGCTGCAGGCAGTATTCCTCTGCCAGAACAACAAAATGTGACCTCCTGGCTTTTTAGATTTAGATTAGCTGCAAGGAATTACCTAATGACAACATGCCTCTGATGTTTTCTTTCTCTGAGGAGGTGATTGAACAACAAATGTTGTCTCTTCTGGTGACAAGATCAAGGAAATTAGTGGAACTGAGGGTGGCATGGGTGCAGCATGTACCTTGGGTGGAGAATTTCAATGTCCATCACCAAGAATAGCTCAGCAGCAGCATTACTGATTGAACTAGTCAAGTCCTAAAGGACATAACTGCTAGACTAGGTCTGTACCAGGTAATGAGGGAACCAACAGGAGGAAAAAGCATATTAGACATCATCCTTATCAATCTGCTTGATGCAAATGCAAATGTATCGGTAAGAGTGATCACTGCACAGTCTTTGTGGAAACAAAGTCCTCTTCACATTGAAAATACCTTACATTGTGTTGTGTGGTACATCACCATGCCAATGGGACAGACTTTGAACAATTCCAGTAACTTAAGATGGGGCATACATGAGGCAATGTGGGCCATCAGCAGCAGCAAAACTATACTCCAACCCAATCTGTAACCTCATGGCCCACCACATCCACTGCTCAACCATTGCCATCAAGCCAGGGGATTTACCCTGTTTCAATGGAGAGTGCAGGATGGCAAGATAGGTGCAGCTCCAGGCATACATAAAAATCAGTGCCAACCAGGTAAAGCTACCAAACAGCATAAGCAACAAGTGGTAGAGAGAGACAAGTGATTCTACAACCAATGGATTGGATTTAAACTCTGCTGTGTTAGTGTTAGTGGTAGGCCATTAATCAACTCACTGTAGGAGGAGACTCCATTATGACTCCCATTGTCAATGATGGAGGAATCCCAGTTCATCAGTGCAAAAGGGAAGGCCGAAGTATCCACAACAATCTCCACTGTTAGTCCTCTGCATCATAGATGTCAGTCTTCAGCCAATTTGACTCACTCCATGTGATGTCCACAAATGGCTGGAGGCACTGGTTAATGGAAAGGCCACTGTTCCCGACTATATTCTGCCAATTCTGAATGTATGTTCCAGAACTTGTTGCTCCCCTAGCCAAGCTGTTCCAATTTAGCTACAACTGCTGAACAATGTTTTACCAAACAATGTGGAAAATTGTTCAGGTTTATCCTGCAAACTTAAAGCAGGATAAGTTCAATCCAGTCAATTCTGACCCCTTCAGTCTTCCTGATCCTCACCCCGATCATCAGTAAAGTGATGGAAGTCATTTCACAAATGCCAGGTAATGGCCATCTCCAACAAGAGAAAATCTAACCATTTTTTGTGACATTCAATAGCATTACCACCACTGCATCCCTGACTATCAACATCCTGGAAGTTACCATTGACCAGAAACTGAACTGAACTAGCCATATAAACACAGTAGCTACAAGAAATTGGAATCCTGCAGTGGGTAGTTCACCTCCTGATTTCCCTAAGTCTGCCCACCATCTACAAGGCACAAGTCATGGAATAGACCCCACTTGCCCGAACAAATGCAGCTCCAATGACACTCAAGAAGCTTAACACAATCCAAGACAAAGCAGCCTGCTTGACTGGCACCATATCCACAAAAGACCATCTGTCCACCACTGATTTCAGTAGCAGTAAGTATGTACTGTCTACAAGATGCCTTGCAAAAATTCACAAGGTTTCTCAAACCTTCCAAACTCTCAACCACTTCTATCTAGAAGGATGAGGGCAGCAGATATGTATGGGCACCATCATCTGCAGGTTCACCTCTATGCCACTCATCATGTTGGCTTGAAGATATATCACTGGTTCTTCTGTGTTGTTGGGTCAAAATCCTGGAATTCCACCCTTAAGAACATTATAGGTCTACCCAAAGCACATGGAAAACAACAGTTCAAGAAGGCAGCTCAACACTACCTTCTCAAGGGCAAATAGGGATGGGAAATAAATGGTTGCCCAGCCAATGATGCCCCCCATGAACAATTATGATATTAAAAACCAGAAACCTGTCACTTTGGTGCACCAGTGGAAACCTGTAACAAATGAGATTAGCATGAGGAACAGCTTCTCTCTGACTAGTCCTGGATTATTTTCAGTGAATGAAATATTCACTGCAATGATCAGATTTACACATATTTTGTGTGAGTTTTGCATTAAGGAATGAACACTGCTGCATACATATGTGGCACTTTCCACTCCTCCAAACAAGGTGATTAATAATAACTCCAAAACAAAAGGATAATCTGAGAGAAGCTCCACTTCCAGCATGAATTTTCATTTTGATGGGATCACAATCAACGACTTGGGTGCAGAGCCAACTTGCCAAATTTATGGAGCTCCTGATTTTCTGACGATTCATTTTAATGAACTGAATATTGAGAGGGCTCTAAACTGGATAAAATTGACTCTTGTATCAGCTTTCTAATCTTATCTCCTGTTAAGTAAGGTTCAGCACTGGGAGCAAAGCTCACAAAGCTTGCAGTCTTTATAGCTGAGGACCAACTTTCGAAAATGAGTGTACTACAATGGCTTTCTCATTGGCCACCTGCTATAGTATAATTGAATTAAACTACCCAGTAACTGTTTCTGTGTGGGCATATTTCTGTTGTGCTAAGGGGTGAAAAATGGATGTTGAAGCGGGGAGTGTAGAGATAAGCATCTCCATCACATGCACATGTGCAATCCACGTTTGTCATTTCATTGCACTTACCTATGTCTTATTACTTGCAGCTCAATGCTACTGCTTTCTCTCATCTGCCAGCATTCACTCTAAAACCAGAAAAGGAGCTTGAAACTTAGTAGCTCATGCACCACCAACTCATTGATCTTTCATCGCACTGGCAGCACCTATATGTCTCACCACTGCTTACTAAAGGCTTGCATAGGGCATAGTCATCTCCATGAAATAAAACCTAGGGATGATCACCTCTCATGAATATCCGGCACACGCACCAGGAAAACATTTTTTGATCCCAATCAACTGTAACTCTTTAAGCACACTGAGCAATCACTAATTCAGACGCTTTAACTCTGAACTCCTCCTGTACTGTAAAAGCCAAAAGAACTGTGGATGCTGTAAATCAGGAACAAAAACAGAAGTTGTTGGAAAAGCTCAGCAGGTCTGGCACCATCTGTGAAGAAAAAATCAGAGTTAACGTTTCGGGTCTGCTGACCATTCCTCCGAACTGATGGTAGCTAGGAAAATTATTACAGAGATAGGAGTAGGTAGCTAGGAAAATGTTGGTTTATATGCAGAAGATATAGTGGGGGGGTGGGAGTAAGGAGTAAATCAGAGGTGGCTTCCAGTTGCCTGCCACATTAACCCATCATCCTGTTCCCTGGCCAGCATCTCTGTCTCTGGAACAAACACAAAGTTGCTGGAAAAGCTCAGCAGGTCCGGCAGCATCTGTTGGTGAACAAAACACTGGTATGGGACAGTAGCTTGAAGAGGAAGAAACAATTTGATAACCGGACTCTACTGAGCGTGGTCTAGATTATTACACACTGCTTCGGCCAGTAATCAGCTGATGGCAATGCGGACACAACCACTGCAATGTTTGGCAGAGTTGTCAGAGATTATGTACATTCTAGAACAAAGTGCGGTGGAGACTGCCATGTTCTGTCTGACATGGCTCTGACATGCAAAAACCTGCCTGTTTCCATAGATTGGGTGTTGGTTGCTGTTGTGTGCCAGCTTCAACAGAACTGTTAGTATCTGCTAAATAAGCACATGGTTCACTCCATTGCTTGAGATGTAGTCATTTACTGGCTCAGTTAGAAAGGGCTTAGGAATCTTTCAGTTCCCTACAGAGGGTCCATATCCTCAAAGGTTTAGGAAGAGGAATGATAGCTAGGTACCCAATAATTGACATCTCAGGACACCCAGAAGTGCCCTGCACCCCTTCCCCACTGCCAAGGACCCAATGCCTGCATTATCTCTGGCTGCAGAGGACGTGCCTGCAAATGTGAAGACCTCCAAGCTCCAGGCTATTAGAGGACTCCTGCTAATTTGAAACAAGTTGGAAGAGAATCCACCAGGCTTTCACATGCTCAGCTTTGGCTCCCAAGGTGGTTATGTAAGGCAAAACAAAAAGACTATTCTGGAGACCCAATTTTGAAAGGACTGGAGTGCTCCACCTGAGCAGTTCAGACAATGAAGGCACATCTCCAGTAGACCAACTGCCTGATTGATGATGAACCAAGTGAGTGTATGTCCTCCAACAGTCTATGAGTTTTGCACTGAATCATCAGCTAGGCCTTCTTGGGGTACCCATTGTTACCCATGAACCAGCACTGGAGATGATTTTGGGATCAGGGGAGTGAACATTTGATGAACCTGAGAGTTGTGCAGGATATAAATGATAGTTTTCTTGATAACAGTTGCAATTGTGCAGGAACGTGTTGTGTGAGACAACTTCATAAGGGCATGAGGTGATTATATAAATAGAAACATTGTGAAAGGTTGTAGAGGGGCGTAGCAGGAGAATGGCTAAGTCATGATATTCGTTCGGAGAGTCAGTGGAGGCACCACGGACCAAACAGCCCCTTCTGCTCTTTTCACTTCTGTGATTCCATTAATTGTGTTCTGAGACTGAAGGAATGAAATCTTTTCCTGTTCAGGAATCTAGCTTTTATTAAAATTCACAAAATAAGAGAATTGTTGGCTAGACAAGCACATTTATCAAGCCTAAGTTACCCAGAGGGAGTCAACCACATTGCTGTTGATCTGGAGTCACATGTGGGTTGACCAAGTAAGGATGATAATTTCCTTCCCTAAAGTATGTTAGTGAACCAGACAGGATTTTCCAACAATCAATTCATGGTCATCATTAGAATCCTGATTCCAATTTTTTATTGAATTCAAATTCTGACATTTGCTTTGATGGGATTTGAATCCAGGTTCCCTGAACATTTCTTGGCCTCTGGATTAATAGGCTAATGATAATACCACTAGACCACTGACTCTCCCCCCGCTCCACCCCCCCCCCCCCCCCCCCACCATCATAGGATGATACCTGGATGATACTAGGCAAATCTGAGTGCCATGTGTACGCAGTCAATGGCCCCTTAATCTGAGGGAATCCAGCAATAACTGAAAATTTCATTGCTGGGCAGCTTGATGGGTCTATGGTGAAATGGATGAATGTTATTACTTTCCTGTAAAGAGCTTAGGTAACTTTTCAAGTTCTCTTGAGTAGTATTGGTTGGGAGATGCCACACAGATCTCCAGTTGATACCGTCATGGAGTCATAGAGATGTATAGCATGGATGACACTTCAGTCCAACTCATCCATGCCAACTAGATACCCTAAATTGATCTCGTCCCATTTGTCAGCATTTGGCCCATATCTCTCCAAACCCTTCCTGTTCATGTACCATGCAGATGCGTTTTTAATGTTGTAATTGTTCTGCATCTACCACATCCATACATGCATCACCTTTGCATGAAAAAGTTTTCCTTTAGGTCTCTTTTAAATCTTTCCCCTCTCACCTTAAATCTATGCCCTCTAGTTTTGGACTCCCTGACCTTGGGAAAAATACCTTGGCTATTCACCCTATCCATGCTCCTCATGATTTGATAAACCTCCATAAGGTCATCCCTCAGCTTTGAAGTTCTAGGGAAAATAGCCCCAGCCGATTCAGCCTTTCCCTATACTTGAAACCCTCCAACTCTAGCAACATTTTTGTAAATCTTTTCTGAACCCTTTCAAGTTTCACAACATCTTTCCTACAGCACAGTGACCAGAATTGAACATAGTATTCCAAAAGTGGCCTAACCAATGTCTTGTACAGCTGCAACTTGACCTCTCAACTCCTGTACTCAATGCTTGGTGGTACACCATTGTCCAAGACTAGTTCTCCCTTTCCTGATGCTTCCATGGGCAAGATATTTGTGTTCTTTATCTTTATCTTACTTGTCATACAAGTGCCAAATAGCACAATGTGAACCTATTTGCCTTTCATTACCCACTTCAATGCAGTCCTTAAGTATTGGGAGATCAGATAGCCAAACAGTTCCATCGCCACGTTGCTAACCTTCATATGTAGAGGCCTGAGACTGCCCACCCCCCACATGAGCATTGCTGGTGAATCTTATTTTCAATTCTTGTGAAAAGTTAGTTATTAACTGGACATGATGGGGAGGTAGCTATTTGTGTATTTATACCTTATTGTTTTCCTTCAATGCAAATTCATTCACACAGTATTCACACAATCCAATTTTGGTCTCAATTGCTTCTTTTGTTGGGCTTTTCTCCAAACCACATCAGCAAACGTTTAGTTGTCACCCGTTTGTTGCACTATTTAGTTTATTTCTAATTTCATTAAGAAGTAATATTTATTGGTGTTGGTTATTTCATTTCCACATCAGCTCAGAGATCATGGAATCACTGATGCTGAATTGATTAATTTAGTGCTGGAAAAGAAATGCTGGAAATACAATATTGGGGGTACTTTGTTAATCCTCAATTAATTAGATATCTTGGAGTGAAACTGAAAGAGGTAGGGGGATTAAGTTTGTTTATAACTTAAGTGATGTAGCAAAGAACTTTTCAGACTGGATGAATATCTCAGTTACTATGGTGTAGCGGCCATTACAGCAATCTATTAACCCTGTATGTACTGAATTGCTTTTGTAGTATTCACACAATCTCTAATGTGTTCCTATTGATTCCTGGACCATAACGTATTCTGTACATAAAAGCTACTGAATGCTTATTACAAAAGACTTGTGTTGGGAGGCATTGTAGGTTACATCACTTTTCTCTGAGAACTAGCTTTATACGCAATTCATGCTGTACAGTGTCAAAATAGCTTGTCTTTTGGTACTTTCAGTTTGGCTCCCTTTTCATATATGATCACAGAGTAGAAGTGTTCATAATTCACATTCCTTTAAAGAGAATAATTGTATTCATACATAGCAGTGGCATGCTATGGGCATCCTACACAGCCTCATTACCAATGATTTAAAAATCTTAGAATAGAGTCCCAACATATGAAAGCAGGCCATTCAGGCCATCAAGTTCACACTGACCTCTAAACAGCATCCCACCCAGACCCAACCTCCTACTGCTGTATGTCCCATGGCTAATCCACCCAGCCTGCACATCCCTAGACATGGGTCAATTCAGGATGGTTAATCCCCGCGATGTGCACATGTGAAAGGAATCCAAAGCACCCAGCAAAAACCCATGCAGACACTGGGAGAAATTGCAGACTCCATACAGACAGTCACCCATGGCTGGAATCAAACTCAAGTGTCCAGTGCTGTGATGCAGCAGTGCTAACCACTAAGCCACCATCAGTTTTCAATATGGAACAGGCCGATGATGAGATAATCAATGAACAATTACCTCAAAGCAGAATTATGCAGTTGCTAGAATCTGCATTGTCAATGGTATCCCAAAGTATGCTCCATTTTACTTTTACAATGTGTTTGGGAATGTTGAGAATGCCTGTTCAGTTTTTTATTTAATCTGGATAAACAGTATGGCTGTCATTGATATGAGAATGGCATTTCTGTATTGAATTAAAACAAATCTTCAAGGTTGTATCCTAACCCTGGTGAGGGGTGGTTATATGTTGAGAGTGCTGACCACAGTCATATGTAGTGGTAACCAGATCCAGCTGCTGGAATTGTTCAGATCTTGGATGGCTCCAGGATAATTAAGGCACTGGTCATTCTGCAAAAAGGTGTCATACAAAATTTGCAGTAGCAGGAAAGCTCAAGTAGTTTCTGTCCACGTGTATTCTCCAGCCCATAATGACTGAGGGAGGAGGGATATGATTCATGGTGAGCGTCCAGTCTAACACTGAAATCCTCAGGAGGTAAAGATCTTCTGAATTTGGGATTCTGCCTCGTGGAAGTGTTCTTTTGTCTTTGCATGGGAGCACAGAATTGAAGTATGGATACTCACTGAGGTTAACTGGCCCTGTTTGAATTGACACATAGATAAAGGCACAGTACTTCAGATGCAGTATCACTAGTGCCTTCTATAACTGTGGTGTAATCCTCCTACTTTTATTTACAATTCCCTTCACAATGCGTGACAATTTTTCCTAATTACTTGCTGCATTTGGATACTAGTCTTTTGGGATTCATGTGCAAAGACATTATTCTTCTGCGTTTCAGAGTTCTCTAAGCCAAGACTGTTTAGATAATATGCTTCTTTTTATTTTTCTTGCCATAATAGACAATTTCACATTTTCCCACATTATACTCAATTTGCTAGATCTTTCATTCTCACTTAACCTATTCATACATTTTTTGTAGTCTATGTTCACTTCACAACTTACTTTCCTACCTATCTTTATATCCTAAGCAAATTTGACAACTTTACCTTCCATCCCTTCACTTAAGTTGCCTATGTAATTTGTAAACTGTTGAGATCCAATCACCAATCCATATGCCACACCATTCATTGCATCTTGTCAACCTGAGAAAAGACTCATTTATACTTAGTGTCTGCTCCCTGTTGGCTATCAATTTTCTCTCCATGCCAATATCCTAACACTGGAACTTTTATTTAGCTTTATTATAGCACCTTATCAATTGCTTGCTGGAAATGTTAGTATAGTACATCAAGCAGTTCCCCTTTATCTCTAACATGTGTTACCTCCTCAAAGAAGCTTGATAGATTGGTTAACATGATTTTACTTTTACAAAATCATGTTACTCTGCCTAATTACCTTGGATTTATCTAAATACCCCAATATAAATTCTTTAGTGATAGCTTCCTTTTTGAATAAAGGAATTACATTTGTTATCTTCCAATCTCATGGGACTGTCTCCAGATTAAGGGAGTTTTGAAGAATTAAAACAAATGTATCAGCGATCTCATTAACCACTTCTTTTAAGATCCTTGATTGAACTGTCACTTCTCAGCCCATAGTTGCAATAATTTGCTCAATGCCACTTCTCTGTTGATTTTGCTTTTACTGAGTTCCTCCTCCCCTCCATTCCCTTGTTTATCTCTGCTTCTGGGATGTTACTTGTACCCTCTATAGTGAAGACTGACGAGAAGTAACTATTCACTTCAGCTGCCATTGCTCTTGATGAGTCTGATCTCTTGTAGGCTAGCTACGTTCAGCCATCAAATTCAATGTTAAGTAGTTCTGAGGAAGATTCACATGCAGGTTGTTTCGAAAGCTGTAGGTGGGATCTTCCCTCTTGAGAGGTATGAAGAAGGATGAGGGAGGTAAAGATAATCAGTCAGGTTAGCATTAGGTACATGTCCACAGCCTTCCTGCCACCTCAGAAATTCAGTTCTGAATGGAATGGTCCAAGTTTGACTTTTCCAGCCTGTTGCCCATTAAAACCTTTGAGCAGTGATTCTTAATCGGTAAAATGAAGCAACCTTCCACGCTGGCTTGGATGTGGGGACCTCAGTCTGCTGTCGTCTGAGGGGGATTGAGGGCATGGATGGGGTAGGCAGGGAATGGCTGCTGTAGCTCCTGAGACCCTTCTACTTGCAATCGTCATCGGGCAAAGCACCAACCACCTCCCAATCCCACTTATCCCTCGCCTGCCGCTCCAGAACTTTGGCATTACTGTGCAGTCGGCAGTCTCAGCCTTTGAGGTAGTGCTACAATTCACAGCAGCTGTCTGCCGCAAACTTGACAGTTAATGTGAGTTAAGACATTAGTGTTTTTCACAAGCTGATGCAGCAAAAGTCCCGCTGACTGACAATTTGGAGCCCTGATAGGCACAAGATTGGTTGAGCTTTCCTGTTGGTGGTTGTGGGATGTGGGGTGTTGGGGTGTTCTGTATGTTATAATTCCTACCAGCACATTTCATAACAAGATCCAAAAATAGTACTAGATCTGTTGAATGTTTCAAAACTGTTTTGTTTTTATTCTGTGTCAATCACATTTAACTAATTGGCATTATTGATTAGTTAAAGATCTTCCGTCAGTCCAATGCACATAGTCTTGATGTTCCAGCTTGTCAATTCAAGAGCTGGCAATGTTTAATTTATTTGTTTTCCTGGTGCAATACCTTCTGTTCCCTTGTTGAGCAGAGGCTCTGAAGCTCCAAGAACCCATTGCGCAGGTGGATGTAGTTAGTACCTTTCTAGTCAAGTGCTGCCCATTTGTGGTCGGCAATGACTGACCCATTGGGAACAACTGGTTCCTGCCTATGTCAGTGACATCCTGCTGCACCCCCTCTCTACTCCAATAAAGCTCAGCGTATCATTCATGATTTAGTTTCTCATGTTGGCTTAATGCTCTGTAGCAAAATTGGGATATCCTCAAAAGGGCACAAGCCTGAGGTAAGTGCATGGGGGCACTGAACTGTCCAAAAGTCCACTTTTGACTTTTGAATCCAAAGGAATTCAAAACATGACATTTGATACAGGTTTGATTGCAGGAGTTGTGGCAAAGATAATATATTTAGACATCAGTTGCCTTTGGGTTTGACTCTCAATGTTTTATCAATATTTACTCCCTTAGGCTATAATTCTGTGAGTATCCACAGGGTAGCGAAGACATTTTCCCATTGCTGAGAGGTTGGTACCTCAATGCCAGGCTCTATCCCATATGTCAGTGGGCCTATGTACTCCATGTCAGAGTCCAAGCTTTCTCTGAGTTCTTCAAATCTTATTAATGCTTCAAAAATTGTAATCAAATTAGACAAATCCAACTTTCCTTAACGAACTCATGACTTTCTAAGTGACAATGAACACTGTCCAAGAACTTAATCCAATAATTTCTTTATTAGTAACTATTGAGCCTATCGCTTTTTCTTCCAATGGTAGCAATCTACAATTATCCTGCACTGTGCCTGTAAATGGAAAGGATTGGCAGACAATGATCAGAGATTCCATTATTTGCTGCCTTGCCAATGTTATTAGTCTGGAATATTGGGTGTGGCAATATATCCAATTTGAAGCAAAGTAAACTGTTACATTTCCTTTCTCATTACATTTATTGCATCAAACAGTTCAAACACCTCCTTCTTCAAACAAGTAGGGTGTAACTAAATCAGGACAGTTCAATTGAACTGAAAAATTGAGAAACAATATAGAAGGATGGTGCAATCAATCTTGTCAAATACTATGGATGTGTTGAAAAAGATAACAAAAGCTAACAAATTATAGTCTTAGTCACAATATAGGGCATTTTTGACTGATTAGTGCCACTTTAAAGCTTGGAAAAGGTTGGACATTAGAATGAAGGATTCAAGTTGGTTTTTTTATAACATGGTAACACCACAAAAAGACTAAATATTTGTAAGGACCATGGCCTCTCTAGAACCATTTAATGCAGAGTCCCCTGTGACAAATGTCCCAAGGCCAGGACCTCTACAGACACTTGCCAGACAGATCTTTGTCCATTTTCAACATGGAAGGGATTGAGAACAAAGTACAGGCTTTAGGACCTCATTTCTACGTAGCAGTCTGCTTCTACACCAATAATTGGATATGCTGAAGGAGTACACCAACAACAAGGGGTTAATGACAATTAGCTCAAATGATAGATCTGACTGTTTTCTTTCTGCATTTCATGCAGATATCCCTGGCTGGGCCAACATTTATTGTCCATCCTTCAATACCCTGAAGAAGGAGGTGGAAAGCTGCCTTCAAGACCCATAAAAGTCCCTGTGGTATAGTTAAACCCACACTGCTTTTAGGAAGGGATTTTCAGGATTTTGATCTAGCATCAGGAAGGAATGGCAATATATTACCAAGTCAGGATGGTGTGTGGTTTGGAGAAGAACATGCATGTGGTTGTGCTCCAATGCATTGCTACCCTTATTGTTCTAGGTAGCACAGGTTGTGGATTTAGAAGGTGCTTCTAAAGGAGTATCTCACCCATGGTATGTACAGCTGTCATGTGGTTGGTGGTGAAGGGAATGAGTGCTCTAGGTGATGGAGCAGCTGCCAATCAAGCAAGCTCCTTTTTCATGTATGTTGTTAAGCTTCTTGAGTGTTATTAGAGCTGCATTCATCCAGGCAGGTGGAGATCATTTCATCAATCTCCAGACATAAGTCTGGATAGTGGACAGGCTTTGGGGAGACAGAAATAAGCTTACTGTCACAGAATTCCTAGCCTCTGGCCAGTGTATTTATGCAACTGGTCCAGTACAGTTTATGGTCAATGGTAACAGCAGGATATTGGAATTGGGTGATTCAGCAATGGTTATGGCTAGATTCTCTCTTGTTTGTGATGATCATTGCCTGGAACTTGTGTGGTGCAAATGTTACTTATTATCCCAAGACTGGGCTCTGTTCTGTTTTGCTATAATATCTGAGGTGTCCCAAATGGTGCTGAACAATCATCAGCGACATTTCCATTTCTGACCTAAGGATGGAGCAATGTCATTGATGAAGCAGCTGAAGGTTGAGCTAAAAGCACTATGTTGAAGAATTCTGGCAGTGATCTCCTTGGGTTGAGGTGGTTTACCTTGATTAAACAGTAATATTTTCCTTTTCTCTATACATGACTCTGGACAGTGGAGAGTTTTCCTCTGATTCTAATTGACTCTAGTTTTGCTTGGGTTCCTTGATGCCACACTTAGTCAAATACTGCCCTGATATCAAGGGTAGTCACCCTCATTGCACATTTCTCACTGAGGCTATAGGTGTCCCACCTAGTTTTGCCTCTTAATTGGCTCACACTGTGCTAGGTAATTTGCAGAACCAGACAGTCGTTCACTCCATCAGCTAGGTTGCCAGGTTGAGGGGAGTACTGTGAGCTAACACAATAATGCACTGAGCTACCTTCAACTCTCAAGGTATGTTGCAAAATCCATTGGTCAGTCATCACATTTTTTCTTCCCCCTCCAGTAATGTCGAGTAATCCAAAGCATGTAATCTTAAAATGATAGTCAAGGTAAAGTTGCCAGAGTCATAGAGCCTCAGAGTCATAGAGATATACAGTGCAGAAACAGACCCTTCAGGCAAGCTCATCTATGCTGACCAGATGTCCTAAACTGATCTAACCCCATTTGCCAGTTTTTGGCCCATATCCCTCTAAACGCTTCCTATTCATATACCCATCTAGAAGCCTTTTAAATGTTGTCACTTCCTTTGGCAGCTCAGTCCATGCACACACCACCTTCTGCATGAAAAAGTTGCCCTTTAGACCCTTCTAAATCTTTCCACTCTCACCTTAAACTTACGGCCTCTAGTTTCGGACTCCTCCAACCTGGGGAAAAGACCTTGTCTATTTACCCTATCCATGCCCCTCATGATTTTATAAACCTGTATAAGATCACCTCTCAGCCTCTGATGCTCCAGGGAAAATAGACCCAATTTATTCAGCTTCACCATATAGTTCAAACCCTCCAACCCTGGCAACATCCTTGTAATTTTTTCATGTAAACCCTTCCAAGTTTCACAACTTCCTTCCTATAACAGGGAAACCAGAATTGCATGCAGTATTCCATTAGTTGCCAAACCAAAGCGCTGTGCAGCTACAACATGACCTCCCAACTCCTATACTCAATGCAATGACCAATAAAGACAAGCATACCAAATGCTGTCTTCACTATCCTATCTACCTGTGACTCGACTCAAGGAACTATAAACCTGCACTTCAGGTCTTTTTGTTCAGCAACACTTCCCAGGACCTTATCATTAAGTGTATAAGTCCTGCCCGATTTGCCTTTCAAAAATGCAGCACCTCATATTTATCTAAATTAAACTCCATCTGCAACTCCTTGGCCCATTGACCCATCTGATCAAGATCCCATTGTTCTCTGAGGTAACCTTCTTCATTGTTCACTTTTCTAACTTCTAATTTTGGTGTCATCTGCAAACATACCCTCTATGTTCATATTGAAATCATATATATAAATGACAAAAAGTAGTGGATGCAGAACTGATCCTTGTGCCACACCACTGTTTATAAACCTCCAGTCTGAAAAGCAACCCTTCACCACCACAACCTCTTCTACATTTGAGCCAGTTCTGTAGCCAAACAGCTAGTTCTACCTCTGTTCTGTGTCATCTAACCTTGCTAACCAGTCTACTATGAGGACCCTTGTTGAGCTCCTTACTGAAGTTCACATAGATCACGCCCACGACTCTGCCGTCATCAATTCTCTTCATTCCTTCTTCAAAAAACTCAAACAAGCTAGTGAGACATGATTTCCCATGCACAAAGCTGTGTTGCCTATGTCTAATCAGTCCTTGCCTTCGCAAATATACATAAATCCTGTTAACAAAGTGTGGAGCTGGATGAACACAGCAGGCCAAGCAGCATCTTAGGAGCAGAAAAGTTTGTCAGGATTCCCTCCAACAACTTGCTCCCCCACTGGTGTCAGTCTCACTTGTCGATAGTTCCCTGGCTTTTCCTACCAGCTTTCTTAAATAGTGGCTCCACATTAGCCTACCAGACCATAGGGCTGCTCCTCATTAGAGATAGACAACTAGTGGTGCATTAAGCTGAGGGTCACAATGCCACAGATGTGGCTAGAGGTTGGGTAAAAGAGTCATTCATGATAACCTCAGCTCGGGCAGGAATTGGCCCAAACTGTTAGCATCATTCTGCATCACAAACCAGCCATCCAGCTAACTGAGATAACCAACAAATGAAAGCATATCGTTCTAATAAAACTCAGTTTACAATGACTAAAAAGTGCACTACTTTTAAATTATTACCTCGAGGGTATTTTCTAACACTTTAGCAATTGAATTCTACTGCCAACCGTAACCTGAATTTTGGCCACATTGTAATTGAGGGGAACAGATTCAGCAGTATGTGTTGAGCAACTTCAAATATCAGAAACACCTTTGTCCAATTGGCAAATGATAAAGGAAAACAGAACATATGAAATTCTGTGACAGCACAAAGCAACAGACATTACCCATCAGTTTCAGGTTTGATTTCAATATCTTAAGGCAGCCTGGTACTCTGTTTGATAGAAAATCCAGCCAATCACCAGCACCCTCATCCAACTTTATGCTCCTCTTAACCCCTTTGCCATTTCCATGCTAAATCTTACCACGACACAATGCCCATACCACACTAATACCAACTCAGAACTCACTCTCCTTTGACCCTTCACACCCCCATGCCTCCTCTGTAGTCACTTATTTGCGATGACTTCAGAAGCTGTGTGGAGAGGAAAAAACACAAAGCTCTAACAATCTAATACAACACACAATCATGCACAATTTATAGTAAAGCAAACTCTATTCATAAAACCTTTTAAAGTTTTAAAATCTCTCCAAGTAGTTTGGTATAAAAACAAACATACCCCTATTTAGTAGCCATATCAAAGATAGTTAGTGAATACAGAATTCTATACTGACATAACTGGAGCATTTGAAATCAGAGAAGGTTGCAGGCCACAGCGATGCCACCCGAAGGTTACAGGAACAGCAGCTCATATTCCGCTTGGGAACCCTGCAGCCCAATGGTATCAATGTGGACTTCACAAGCTTCAAAATCTCCCCTCCCCCCACTGCATCCCAAAACCAGCCCAGCTCGTCCCCGCCTCCCTAACCTGTTCTTCCTTTCACTTATCCCTTCCTCCCATCTCAAGCCGCGCCTCCATTTCCCACCTACTAACCTCATCCTGCCTTCTTGACCTGTCCGTCCTCCCCGGACTGGCCTATCCCCTCCCTACCTCCCCACCTATACTCTCCTCTCCACCTATCTTCTCCTCTATCCATCTTCGGTCCGCCTGCCCCTCTCTCCCTATTTATTTCAGAACTCTCTCCCCATCCACCTCTCTGATGAAGGGTCTAGGCCCGAAATGTCAGCTTTAGTGCTTCTAAGATGCTGCTTGGCCTGTTGTGTTCATCCAGCTTCACACTTTGTTATCTTGGAGCATTTGAAACACAGGCCCTAGGAAATGCCAAAAATAAACTCCACTGAAAGCATGGAACAAGTGATCATGTTATTTTTCTAATGTACACTAAGTCTAGATCATCTATCATTCAAATGAGTCCTGCAGATTGCATTTGTAACTCTCAAGATTAGCTTCTTAAAAAGGCCTCAATACTCTTACATCTACTTCATTAATTTGCGACTCCTATGCTACAGGTTAAGGCCCTAACAACAGCCAAATTTGGTTTTGTTTAAACTCAGCACCAGGCTAAAATGATCTTGCTAAATTTGGATTTCCCAATTGTATGAATCTCTCCTCTGCTGACGAAAATTGGCCCCTTGCAAAATGGGGCTAGGGTTCCGCATTTGTGTATTGATATCACTTTTACAACTCCTCCAGACACTGCAGAAATGTGGCCCTTATCCCTTTTAGGCTTGGGCATCAAAGCTTCACGTGAAGATTTGTGAAGGACTTGGATGAGGCACATCAGTTGGAGTTCTGCCAATTGTAGATCTAGGCTACCACAGTCGATTAAGCAAACCCCCCAAGAAATTCCTGGCATTAATCCCCTTAAAGTAAGTTTAGATAATGTACAGAAAACAGAAATATTGTCAGTTGAAAAAGACACAATCCATTTGGCCGGCTTCCCAACGAGGGAAAACAAATATGAATCATGCCTTCACGGTTATGCAGAAGATTATTAAATAGTGTTTGTTATAGATGTCATGAAGCAACAAATTTCAATGGTTGCCCTTTATTTCAGTGTGAAAATGGTGGTGCTATTTGTTCTCATTTGGTTGCTAGGACACCTGTGCACATTCACAGATTAATAACGTGGGGCAAATGTAAAAACTTGTTCATTGAAAGCCATTAAGAGGATTACAGACCAAAATGGATTTTTAGCTATATCTATATAATTAAAAATCTTGCATCTACTGCATGTCTGCAGTGCACAAAAAAAATCATACTTGAAACTATCACATATGCAATGTGTATGATACACTTGGTTTAAATATCAAATTCATTAAAAATGGACAAATAATTTAATTCAATGATGTTGATTGCCTGAAATGCAACTAACTGCTTAAGATGCACCAAGAAGCAAAAATTACGAAAATAGCAAATTGCAAAATCCTTAACTAAAATGTCCATATGCAAAGAATACAAAGAACCGAATTGGGGCCAATCGAACAGCTGAATGCTGTATCTGTTGTAAATCTGAAATAAGTACGTCTGCAGAGAGAGAAGAGCAGAGTTGAAAGATTTTATTTGATGTAATACTGCTGTGTGTACCTAGCATTTCCAGCAACTGAGTCATTGATCAAAACAGAAAAGTACATAATAGCAACATCTAAAACATGGCAGCTGATATGTGTCAAACTTTTATGTAGAGTATGTTAGAGATAATGGACCCGATTTTGCAGTTGGATTGACAGCACAATTGTCAGCATTTGGCATCTTAATCGGGTGAAACTGACAGCAAGTGAGGATGTCTGCATGTACGCAGTTTAACATGGAAATCCAGAAGTTGCTACCTGTAATTCTGTGTTTTTCCTAGGTTACATTGTTGAAGTCCTCTACATGGAAATCTCAGAAATTACTGGCTTTAGTGTGAACTTCCATTTCTCATATTTTAGCTTCTCTGCAAAAACCCTTGGAAAACTTGTAACTAAGATGGAATTTAATGAAAAGTTGTCATCTGAGGTCTGTGCAAGTGAATCGTCATGCAATAGCCTATGAGGTCCTGTGCAGGCCTGGTTTGGTGATGTATGGTCTGTATGAATGATTTGAAAAGGCCTGTACTGAAAACACTGATCAAACAAAACAACTAAATTTCCAAGGGAATATCAGTCATAATTACTATTGGGCAACCTCTCAGATCCTGAGACTATAGTTTCATATTTTTAAAATGTCAAATTTATTCAATACAATAAAGCCCTGTAGATTTTTAAAATAATAATTTTTGGTACAAACGTATGAAGATATAAGTTGGAAACAGGAGTTGGCCACACCACCCCTCAAACCTGCTCTACCATTAACTAAGATCATGGTTGATCTGAGTACTCCACATTGTCGCCTACTCCACATAACATTTTACCCTTTGCTCATCAAGAATCCAACTGTTTCCCTTGAAAATAGTCAAGGATTCTGTTTACATTGCTTTTTGAGAAAGATACCACTAAAGGTTCACATCCCTCTACGAGAAAAAAATTCTTACAATCCCTGTCTTAAATGTGCGACATCTTATTTCAAAACGGTGACCCCAGGACCCCGGGTGAGGTGGAACATTTCAGCAAGAAACAGCAAAAAAGGTTTTCTTCAATACCTCAGCTGGTAATTATAGACAGAAAATGTAGAGGATCACAAAGTTGACCTTCTTATGTCCTTGGTTCAATTCTGGCTTGAAACAGTCCGTGTCATACCTCTATAGAAGAAGTGAGGTCCAGAACCTACGAACAGATGGTGATAGAAAAAGTGCAGGCGATCTAGCAACTACCTTTGTGTCATCATCAAACTTAGCAACCATACCTTTGGTCCTTTCATCCAATTCATTCATATAAATTGTAAAAAAAAATAAGGCCCAACACTGTTCCCTGTGGAACACTATTCAATGCATCATTGCCAACCAGAAAAAGACCCAGATAACAAAGTGTGGAGCTGGATGAACACAGCAGGCCAAGCAGCATCTTAGGAGCACAAAAGCTGACATTTTGGGCCTAGACCCTTCATCAGAAAAGGTTTCCTGCTTTTCTGATGAAGGGTCTAGGCCCGGAACGTCAGCTTTTGTGCTCCGAAGATGCTGCCTGGCCTGCTGTGTTCATCCAGCTCCACACTTTGTTATCTCGGATTCTCAAGCATCTGCAGTTCCCATTATCTCAGAAAAAGACCCATGTTTGGTTACTCCTGTTTCCTGTCAGCTTGTGAATCTCTATCCATGCTAACATGTTACAACGAGCCCTTACTTTCCTCAATGACCTGTGGATGTGGCATCTCATCAAGGGCCTTCTTAATACAGTACATCTATCAGTTGCCCATTACCCATTACCTAATTACCATGAGAGCATCATTTCACCTCTGACTGTAAAATCCAGGTCAGAAATTTATATTGGGGCTCTATTGTTTACTTCGTTTCTCTGGGAATTATAATAATCATTTATAATAGTTATGGTGAATGATAAGGAGAGTTTCACATGAATATCATAGCCCTAGAGCATTAGGATTTACAAATGGAAATTTTTAAATTGGATTTCTTTTGCATTGAGATTTTGAATTGCAAAGAATCAGTTACATTCCTAGAGGTCTATCGTAGACTGCTTATTACAGGCTACTAGGCAACAGATAAGAAATTAAAGGTTAACCTTGTAAATCATAGTGGTCTTTAACAAAGAAAGAGTCATAATTGTACATTTTGATTCTCCAAGAACAGTCTTTGCCTTGCCTTTTTGCTCATTGGCATCTCGTTAAGAACTTAAAAGTTCAGAGTAGTTCTGTCTTGCCTTACTTGTTAGAAAGTCAGGCAGCTTGTCACAGTTGCCAGCAGTGATCAGTGAAGGGGGTAAACATGTTACTCTATGGCACCATGATACATTAATGTCACACCCACAGCTTGTGCCAGCAGCTAATGTAGAAAAAACAGTATATGTGCTTCAACTAAATGACCATGTCTCAAAGTCTAAGGGGAGTTGTCCTCAATCAACAGTCAGTGTTGTCAGCCAGAAGACACCAGCACTAAACATCTAGAGCATCATCCAACATCAGATCAAGACTTGGGTACTATTATTGACTACTTCAGGCATTTGGGGCTGGGGATTCCATACCATAACTGTCCAGGGTATGGGCCATGATCAATCCAACAGTACCAATGTATCAGACCCAGAAATTGTGGTATGTTAACTGGGAAGATGCATAGCTATCAGTCAGGAATTTGGATGGTCAACATTCAGAGTTATCCTTGCAACTTCCTCAGCTGGGAGGGATGGGCTATTTAATAAAAGCTAACAGGGGTTTTCAGGGTGCTGGGGGGAGCTGGGGAAGTCAGTTGTGGGGACTGAAGGCAGTATTTGTGAAAGGAGGCCTCTCAATTTGAGCTGTTACTGCTCTCAGAATCTTCAAAATGTGTGTCAAATGGCTTGTGTAGCATATGTCTGAATCAGTCTGTGGTTTGCAGGGTCCATGCTGAGACATCCCATTCTCCACCTCTGCATCTTTGTTGGGGCTTCAATGTTCTGATGTTATGGTAACAATATTTAAATATGGTGCGTTGGTGTAGTGACTGCTGGCTGGTCGTCTTACTGAGGAGCTTCTTTGCTTCTCGTATTCCCCACTTATGAGCTCACTGGAACCGTATCCAATGGATCCGAGCACAGAAGCTGTTGTTTTCCCTGGGACCGCTGCATTAAAAGCATCCACAGAAATGGATGAGGAACACATGAATCTGCAAGTCTCAGAGCATCTTCAACCTCCAGCAGCCTCCTAATGAAGGAATTCCAGTGGAAGATGCTATCATGATAAGCAGAAGACCCTCTGAGTCCTTCATCTTTCTTGTAAAATTCGGCAGATGAGAAAGAGAGAGTGGTGCTACTGTCTGTTGAGCAGTAGGAATCAGAATTCCATGCCACAAGGCCCAGCATGACTACAATGTAACACATTCTTTTGCAACCAATGAGAGCCTCAGCATGAAATTGCCATTCGGGTCAAATCTGGTGCTTACTTGCAGTGCAGTATGGTACAGAAAGAGGGTGCCAATTAATCCTTAGATGCTTTGCTCCACAGAATTGGAGCATGTGATGAAGATGTGTGATGGATAATGAAGTGATAATGGGAACTGCAGATGCTGGAGAATCCAAGATAACAAAGTGTGGAGCTGGATGAACACAGCAGGCCAAGCAGCATCTCAGGAGCACAAAAGCTGATGTTTCAGGCCTAGACCCTTCATCAGAGTGCCTCTCTGATGAAGGGTCTAGGCCTAAAACGGCAGCTTTTGTGCTCCTGAGATGTTCTTGGGCTGTTGTGTTCATCTAACTCCACACTTTGTTATCTTATGATGGATAATGAAGATCTGTTAGAGATGTTGCATTGTATTGAGTAGGAAAATAAGGACATTCGTCAGAAATAACATCAGTTTCACCATTCCATAGTGCAATTGATCACAGTAAACCAGGCAGGGCTTGTTTGACAACCACTTTTGATGGAACTGAGTTGCATGAAGTCAGCTTTCACCGACTGTAAATGTTTTGATGCTGCAGAAGTCAGAATGTCTGTTTAATCCCAATTGCAAATGCAACTTTTTCTGTCTTTGCTTTTTTCTGTTATCTAATCAAAGTTATGTTTGCAAACAATTGCAAACTACATCTGAAAACCCCTCATTTAATCAAGACAAAGTTTCATGCCTCAATGGGTGTTACCGAAAGACTAGCCATTCGTCAGACAGGGTTAGAACATCATGCTGTCACATGTTGTAGCCTCTCTACCTTCATTGCGATAGCTGCAGATAAAACAACAATCAATCACACGGCTGATAATGAAAAGTGAGCAGATATTTACCTAAGTATTCTATTTTGGATGAGCTTTCACCATGGCAGCTAAATGGCTTCAAAAGCTTTTCTTTCACCTTGCCTCCCATTATGTTTAGGTGCATTAACAGGGTCTGCAGTTAGAATGAAAGGAGTCTCTTTTATCATGGAGCTTTTGGCCTAGGGGATTTGGACAAGTGACCCCAGAAAGTCCAGACATGCAGGAAGCGTCCCGGCTCGAGAAAAGCTAACCTTCCTCTGCTTGAACTCCTACAGTGGCAATGACCTCATGGTATTATTGCTAGACTAATAATCCAGAAACTCGGCTAATGTTCTGGGGACCTGGGTTCGAATCCCACCATGGCAAATGGTGGAATTTGAATTCAATTTAAAAAACTGGAATTAAGAATGTATTGATCAGCATGAAATAATTGTTGATTGCCAGGAAAACCCCATCTGGTTCACTAATGTCCTTCAGAGAAGGAAATCTGCCACCCTCACCTTGTATGGCCTAATATGACACCAGACCCACAGCAATGTGGTTGACTCTCAACTGCCTTCTGAAATGGCCCAGCAAGCCACTCAGTTGTACCAATTGCTACAAAGTCTCAAAGAAATGAATCCAGAAAGATCAGCTGGCATTGACCTAGGCACCAGAAAAGACAACTTCAGAAATAGCCCCGCTGACCCTGCAAAGTCCTCCTCACTAACATCTGGCGGCTTGTACAAAAATTGAGACAGCTGTTTCACAGACTAGTCAAGCAACAGCCTGACACAGTCATACTCACAGAATCATACCTTACAGACAATGTCCCTGTCTCACTGGCAGGAGAGACCCAGCAGAGGTGGCAGTGCAGTGGTATACAGTGGGGAGGGTATTGTCCTGGGAGTCCTCAACATTGACTCTGAACACCATTAAGTCACATGGCTTCAGGTTAAACATGGGAAAGGAGACCTCCTGCTGATTACCACATACCGTCCTCCCTCAGCTGATGAATCAGTGTTCCTCCATGTTGAACAATACTTGGAGGAAACACTGAGGATGGCAAGGGTGCAAAATGTACTCTGGGTGGGGATTTCAATGTCCACCACCAAGAGTGGCTCGGCAGCAGAACTACTGATCCAGCTGGTTGGGTTCTAAAGAACATAGCTGCTACACTAGGTCTATGGCAGATAGTGAGAGAAACAATGAGAGGGAAAAGCATAACTGACCTCATCCTTACTAATCTGCCAGCTACAGTTGCATCTTTCGATGTCAGTATTGGGAAGAATGACCACCACACTGTCCTTGTGGAGCCGAAGCCCTGCCTTCACATTGAGAATAACCTCCATTGTGTTGTGTGGCATTACCGCCGTGCAAAATGGGACAAATTTCGCAACTAACATCTAGCAACTCGAGACTGGGCATTCAAGAGGCGCTGTGGACCATCAACAGCAGCAGAATTGTACTCCAGCATAAAGTTCAGCACGTTCATGACTCCTCAGATACTAAAGCAACCCATGTTCAAATGCAACCAGATCTGGACAATATCCAGGCTTGGGCTGTCAAGTGGCAAGTAACATTCGCAGGCCATGACCATCACGAATATGAGACAATCTAACCACTGCCCCTTGGTGTTCAATAGTGTGACCATTACATAATCCCCGACTATCAACATCCTGGGGGTTAACATTGACCAGAATCTCAACTGGTCTCACCACATAAACACAGTGACTACTAGAGCAAGCCAGAAACTGGGAATACTGTGGCGAGTAATTCACCTCCTGTCTCCTCAAAGCCTGTCCACCATGTACAAGGCACAATTCAGGAGTGTGATGGAATACTCACCACTTCCCTGGACAAGTGCAGCCCCAACAACACAGAAGACACCATCCAGGACAAACCAGCTGCTTGACTGGCACTACATCCACAAGTATCCACTCACTCCATCACCAACACTCAGTCGCAGCAGTGTGTACTATCTACAAGATGCACTGCAGTAATTCACCAAAGATCCAGAGATAGCACTTTCCAGACCCACGACCACTTCCATCTAAAAGGACAAAGGCAGCAGATATTTGAGAACACCACAACCTTTAAGTTCCCTCCAAGACACTCACCATCCTAACTTGGAAATATATTGCTGTTTCTTCACTATCACTGGGAATTCCCTCCCTAATGGCATTGTGGGAAAACCTACAGAAGGTGAGCTGCAGCAGCTCAAGAAGGCAGCTCAATACTACCTTCTCAAGGGTAACTGGGGATGGGCAAAAAACGCTGACCAGCCAGCGATGCTCAAATTCAACAATTTTTTTTTGTGTAACAGGTAGGATAGAGGTGGAGGGGTTACTAACCTGCGAAGTGGCCTGACATGAGATTTCTGGGAGCCTTACATGTGGCTCCTCTTCCAGTTGGTGCTACTGCCTTGTCTCTTTGTGAGTAAGGGGGACCAGGAGTGAGATCGAGGACCCTCAGTTCCCTGTTGCCTTACTGTGGGTACTGAGCATATCCAGCAGACTGAGAGTGCTGGACTCAGCTCCCCATTGAACCACTAACTGTCCATGGATATAGCCGGATGCATGCAGGCCAGTGCCAAAACAGTTTAGATGGCATTGGTGGACTTTTCCAACAATCAATTCTGTTTCTGAAGTGTCCCAGACAAACCTGCCTTCTAATCCTGTGTCAGCTTGTGCATTTTGACTAGATTATTAATGGTTGACACTATGGGGGCATCTCCTGCCTGAGGTTGAGTGGAGGGCTGCTCTCTTCAGGTTAGGGACTGTGTAGATGCTGCTAATGCTTGCAGAAAACAAGAGAAAGAATGAGTAGTGGAATAGTGGTAGAAATTTGGATGTCACATATGCATTCACAGCAGTGGTAGCGGGAGAATAGCACAGCACTTGACAATGAACCCTACTCGTTGCCTGGACATAGAAGTCTCAGCATCACCACAAGCAGCCTTTGTCTTCTCCCACAAGCTCATGGATTCTTTCTTTGGAGGAGATGATCAGATGAACACTGGGCACCCCACCACTTTTCCTGTCCCTCTCTGTTGTTGTATGAGCCATTTTGTCTACAAAAAGAGACAGTATAGGGATTGAGATGATGAATGTAGCTGGCACAGCAGGTGGGAGAAAGATGCTGATGACTTGTCCTGGGTGAGTGTGTAGAAAATGTAGAGGACTTATAAAGTCAGGTAGACTGGAGGGGGGAGGTGTGAGGATCTTTGAGGGAAGATGCTACATGAGTAATGAGAATGGTAGACCATGAGTCTTGATATGAGATTAGCAGAAAACAAGTGCAAGATAGCAGAGTGAAGCTGATGGCACTTAATTTGGTGGAGCACAGGAGATCATCAACCTCTTTGTGACATTGTCCAGTTTTCGTCCAGATTGTTGAAATTGCACTGACCTGGGTGGCAACTTTAGACTAGACTGGCAGGATTCAATGATGTGGCCTCTTCTGGAGAGAAATACCCTCCTCTCCAGCATGCTGGCCACCAGGACCTCCAGTCTCCTGTTAGCAAAGCAGGCGCCAACTTGCTCCTGTTGTAGATCTGTTGGGAAATTCAAGAACCGTGAATCACAATTCCTGGCTGGCAGTGTTTATCCTGGTGTAGAGCTGCAATGTAAATATGGTGCTGGCAGCAGGAATCCCAGAAAGGCCCCAGGTTCAGTAAGCCCAACTGTTGCTGGTAAGAACCAAATTGCTGTAGACCATGGGGCATAGTGTATTGGCCATGAGGTGTGAAGTTTAAATTTAGCTGAGAAAACATATTAGTGCTCATGGTAAAAAAAAATTCAGAAAACTCCTTGAAATTGATCCACCCAAACCTTGAGAAAATTCAGCCCACAATTTCTCCCAGTGCAGCTATAGTACCATTGCCACCCATTTACACTACATTAAGAAGAGTAACTTGTGCTGTTCTGCGCTATTCTTAGCTTTTAAATGAAATAAAGAACATCTACTAAATAATGGTGCAAACTTTCTAATTAATACACTCTGAAATTGCCTAACTGCATGGCACTGGAAATCAAGCAATAATAATTGTTCATTCAGAATGGACCATGACCAATTTTATGTGCGTTAAAACAAATGCAAAAACATATAGTGTCAGAGAGCTGTACAGCATAGAAACAGACCCTTTGGCCCAACACGTCCAGGCTGACCAGATATGCTGAACTAATCTGGTCCCATTTGCCAGCCTTTGGCCCATACACCCATCCAGATGCCTTTCAAATGGTACAA
Source organism: Stegostoma tigrinum (assembly GCF_030684315.1). NCBI lineage: Eukaryota > Metazoa > Chordata > Chondrichthyes > Orectolobiformes > Stegostomatidae > Stegostoma > Stegostoma tigrinum. The sequence continues at coordinate 48,753,218 of NC_081363.1, forward strand.
TTGTAGCTACCGCAACTATTTCCTCTGGCAGCTCATTCCATGCATGCACCACCCTCTGCGTGAAAAAAAGTTGTCCCTTAGGTTCCTTTAAAATCTTTCCCCTCTCAACTTAAGTCTATGCCCCCTACTTTTGGGCTCCCCCACCTTGGGGAAAAGACCTTGGTTATTCACCCTATCCACGCCCATCACGGTTTTATAAATGGTGACCCCTCTGCCTTCGATGCTCCAGGGAAAATAGACCCAGCCCATTCAACCTCTCCCTAAAGCTCCAACCCTCCAACCCTGGCAACTTCCCTGCAAATCTTTTCTGAACCCTTCCAAGTTTCACAACATCCTTCCTATGCCAGGGAGACCAGAATTCCAATAGTGGCCTAACCAATGTCTTGAAGAGCCGCAACGTGACCTCCCAACTCCTGTATACAATGCACTGACCAATGAAGGCAAGTATACCAAATGCCATCATCACTATCCTATCTACCTGCGACTCCATCTTCAAGGAACTATGAACCTATACTCCAAAGTCTCTTTCTTCAGCAACACGCCCCAGGACCTTACCATTAAGTGTATAAGTCCTGCCTTGATTTGCGTTTCCAAAATGCAGCACCTCACATTTATCTAAATTAAACTCCATCTGCCATTCCTCAGCTAATTGTTCCATCTGGCCTAGATCCTGGAAAAGCTCAGCAGATCTGGCAGTGTCTGTGAAGATAAAGAAAACAAAGTTAACATTTCAGGTTGGTGACACTCCCACAGAAGTGGAGGGAGGGTCACCGGACCTGAAATGTTAAGTCTGAGTTTTTCTTCACAAATGCTGCCAGACTTGCCGAGATTTTCCAGCAATTTCTGTTTTTGCTCCTGACTAACAGCATTCGCACTTCTTTTGGTTTTGACCAATATCTTGTTGTACTCTGAGGTAACCTTCTTTGTTGTCCACTACCCCTCCAATTTTGGTGTCCTCTGCAAAGTTACTAACCATACCTCCGATGGTCACATCCAAATCATTTCTATAAATGACAAAAAACAGGGGATTTAGCACCAATTCTTGTGGCACGCCACTGGTCACAGGCCTCCATCACCACCCTCTGTCTTCTACCTCAGAGCCAGCACTGTATCCAAATGGCTAGCTCTCCCCTTATTCCATGCAATCTAACTTTGCTAACCAGTCAACCATGAGGAATCTTGTCAAACACCTTACTGAAGTTCATGTAGATCAGTTCACCACTCTGCCCTCATCAATCCTTTTTGTTATTTCATTGAAAAAACTCAATCAAGTTAGTGAGACACAATTTCCCATGCGCAAAGCCAATTCCCTTTCCAAATACACGTAAATCCTGTCCCTTGGGATTCCCTCCAACATCTTGTCCCTCACCAATGTCAGACTCACTGGTCTATAGTTCCCTGGCTTTTCCTTATCCCCTTTCTTAAATAGTGGCACCATGTTAGCCAATCTCCTGTCTTTTGGCACCTCACCTGCGGCTATCAATGATACCTGTACCCCAGCAAGGGGCCCAGCAACCACTTCCCTAGCTTGCCACAGAGTTCTTGGATGTGCCTGATCAGATCCGGGGATTTATGCACCTTTATGCATTTTAAGACATCCACATAGGTTGCTTTTAAATATTTCTAATCCTTCCTCAATAATATCTCTCTATGCACCATTCTCAGCAATATGACGCATCCATGCACAATAATACAGAAAAATCTGCCTCAATATCACCTGATAACTGGTGGTAAACCTAATTTTTCTGAGACCAGTGAGTAAGGGGCTGATCCTGCAGCTGGCTGTGTTTACTGAATGTGATTAGAAAAGCACCTTGCCTTCATTAACATTAATGCAGAGAGTAAGGCTGTAATTCCTATTAACTAACAGTTTTAAAGTTACTGTTGATATATAAAGGAACCATGAGATAGCGAGGCAAGGAACAGGGAGCGGGCGCAACTTAACATGTAGCTGCGCAGCTGGTGTAGGAGGGAGGGCTTCAGATATGTAGACAATTGGGATGCCTTCTGGGGAAGGTGGGACCTGTACAAGAAGGACGGGTTGCATCTGAACTGGAAGGGGACCAATGTCCTGGGTGGAAGGACTGCTTGAGTAGTTCGAGAGGGTTTAAACTAGTATGGCAGGGGGGTGGGAACCTGAGCTGTATACCGGAGGTGAGAATTGATGCAGGTGAGGCAGTAGCAAGAGGTAGACCAGCTACTGGGAAGGATTTTCCTGGGAAGGAACCAAGGGATCAGTTAAAGTGTGTTTGGTTTAATGCAAGGAGTATCAGGAATAAAAGTGATGAACTTAGAGCATGGATCAGTACCTGGTGCTATGATGTTTTGGCCATAACAGAGACATGGGTTGCTCAGGGGCAGGAATGGTTGCTGGACGTTCCAGGGTTTAGAGCATTTAAAAAGAATAAGGAGGGGGGAAAAGAGGAGGGGGTGTAGCACTCCTAATCAGAGAGGGTATCACAGCTACAGAAGCTTCCATTGTCGAGGAAGATCTGCCTACCGAGTCAGTATGGGTGGAAATTAGGAACAGCAAGGGAGCAGTCACCTCGTTAGGGGTTTACTACAGGCCCCCCAATAGCAGCAGGGAGATTGAAGAAAGCATAGGTCGGCAGATTTTGGAAAAGTGTGGATGTAGTAGGGTTGTTGTAATGGGTGACTTTAACTTTCCCAATATTGATTGGAACCTCCTTCGAGCAGAAGACTTGAATGGAGCTGTTTTTGTAAGATGTGTTCAGGAGGGTTTCCTAACTCAGTACGTTGACAGGCTGACGAGGGGAGAGGCCATTCTAGACTTGGTGCTTGGAAATGAGCCAGGGCAGGTATCAGATCTTGTGGTGGGAGAGCATTTTGGTGATAGTGACAATAACTGCCTCACATTCTACATAGCTATGGAGAAGGAGAGGATTAGGCAAAATGGGAGGATATTTAATTGGGGAAGAGGAAACTATGATGCGATTAGACATGAGTTAGGAAGCATGGACTGGGAGCAATTGTTCCATGGTAAAGGCACTATAGACATGTGGAGACTGTTTAAGGAACAGTTGTTGCGAGTGATGAATAAATATGTCCTTCTGAGACAGGCAAGAAGGGGTAAGAAAACGGAACCTTGGATGACGAGAGCGGTGGAGCTTCTCGTCAAAAAGAAGAAGGTAGCTTACATAAGGTAGAGGAAGCTAGGGTCAAGCTCAGCTCTAGAGGCTTACAGGCAGGCGAGGAAAGAGCTCAAAAATGGTCTGAGGAGAGCCAGGAAGGGGCACAAGAAAGGCTTGGCAAAACGGTTTAGGGAGAACACAAAGGCATTTTACACTTATGTGAGAAATAAGAGAATGGTTAAAGAAAGAGTAGGGCCGATCAGGGATAGCATAGGGAACTTGTGTGTGGAGTCTGAGGACGTAGGGGAAGCCCTAAATGAGATTTTTCCTTCTGTCTTTACGAAAGAAACGAACTTTGTAGTGAATGAAACCTTTGAAGAGCAGGTGTGCATGCTGGAATGGATAGAGATAGAGGAAGCTGATGTGCTGAAAATCTTGTCAAACATTAAGATTGACAAGTCGCCAGGCCCGGAACAGATTTGTCCTCGGCTGCTTTGGGAAATGAGAAATGCAATTGCTTTGCCACTTGAGAAGATCTTTGCATCCTTGCTCTCCACTGGAGTCGTACCTGAGGACTGGAGAGAGGCAAATGCAATTCCTCTCTTCAAGAAAGGAAATAGGGAAATCCCCGGCAATTACAGACCAGTAAGTCTCACGTCTGTCGTCTGCAAGATGTTAGAAAGGATTCTGAGGGATAGGATTTATGACCATCTGGAAGAGCATGGCTTGATTAAATGCAGTCAATACGGCTTTGTGAGGGGCAAGTCATGCCTCACAAAACTTATCGAGTTCTTTGAGAATGTGACTAGAAAAGTTGATGAGGGTCGAGCTGTGGATGTGGTGTATATGGACTTCAGCAAACCATTTGATAAAATTCCCCATGGTAGGCACATTCAGAAGGTCAGGAGGAATGGGATACAGGGGAACTTAGCTGTCTGGATACAGAATTGGCTGGCCAACAGAAGACAGTGAGTGGTAGTAGAAGGAAAATATTCTGCCTGGAAGTCAGTGGTGAGTGGTGTTCCACAGGGCTCTGTCCTTGGGCCTCTACTGTTTGTAATTTTTATTAATGACTTGGATGAGGGGATTGAAGGATGGGTCAGCAAGTTTGCAGACGGCATGAAGGTTGGAGGTGTCGTTGACAGTATAGAGGGCTGTTGTAGGCTGCAGCGGGACATTGACAGGATGCAGAGATGGGCTGAGAGGTGGCAGATGGAGTTCAACCTGGATAAATGCGAGGTGATGCATTTTGGAAGGTCGAATTTTAAAGCTGAGTACAAGATTAAGGATAGAATTCTTGGCAGTTTGGAAGAACAGAGGGATCTTGGTGTGCAGATACTTAGATCCCTTAAAATGGCCACCCAAGTGGACAGGGTTGTTAAGAAAGCATATGGTGTTTTGGCTTTCATTAACAGGGGGATTGAGTTTAAGAGTCATGAGATCTTGTTGCAGCTCTATAAAACTTTGGTTAGACCGCACTTGGAATACTGCGTCCAGTTCTGGTCGCCCTATTGTAGGAAAGATGTGGATGCTTTGGAGAGGGTTCAGAGGAGGTTTACCAGGATGCTGCCTGGACTGGAGGGCTTATCTTATGAAGAGAGGTTGACTGAGCTCGGACTCTTTTCATTGGAGAAAAGGAGGAGGAGAGGGGACCTAATTGAGGTATACAAGATAATGAGAGGCATAGATAGAGTTGATAGCCAGAGACTATTTCCCAGGGCAGAAAAGGCTAACACGAGTGGTCATAGTTTTAAGCTGGTTGGAGAAAAGTATAGAGGGGATGTCAGAGGCAGTTTCTTTACACAGAGAGTTGTGAGAGCATGGAATGCGTTGCCAGCAGCAGTTGTGGAAGCAAGGTCATTGGGGACATTTAAGAGACTGCTGGACATGCATATGGTCACAGAAATTTGAGGGTGCATACATGAGGATCAATGGTCGGCACGACATTATGGGCTGAAGGGCCTGTTCTGTGCTATACTGTTCTATGTTCTATGTTCTATGTTCTATGAAAGATGGTTTTGTCTGTGCAAATCAATCTCACTTGAATGAGAATATATCTGCAAAGGCCAACAGAAGCAAAATGTTGCAATTTTTGAGGTCTCTCGTCAAAATTTGCCACAATCTACCAATAGACACTGAGCCATCCTTAAAGCCTTACTATTTCCTCTGCTCCTGAAACCTCCAGGCTGAAGAGACCTCTGTATTTCACAAAGTAAAGGCACCAGTTTTAGTGATGAGAGTGTGGATCACATTCAAAGGTTAGAAATGTATCACGAACATTTTGGAAAAAAAATTGGTGGATGATATTGCTGGAAGTAACTCCCAAACTTAAATGCATCTACTTGTAATTCTTCTTCTCACCTCTTTCCATGCTCGTGCAATTCCACAGTCATCATTTTCCATTTACTTTATTCTTTCATGGGGTGTCGGCATCATTGGCAAGGCCAGTCTTTGTTGCCTATTCTGAATAGACCTACAATTGAATGCTTTATTAGGTCATTTCAGAAGACAGTTAATAGTCAGTTTTTATGGACCAGGAGTCTCATGTAAGCCAGATCAAGTAAAGATGGTAGATTTCCTTCTCTAAAGGATATTAGTGACCCAGGTGCATTTTTATGACAATTGATGATAATTTTATGGTTGCATTATTTATTGAGATTTCACTTCCAGATCTTTCAATAATTGAAAGAATTGAACCATGAATTTTCACTCATTTTCCTCAGAGCATTAGTCTGGGTCTCTGGATTCTGGTCCCATGGCATTACCACTGTACCAGCTCTGCTCCCTGACTACACACCTACTCCATCTTGCATAGTACAATTGTGCAGCAGATGATGACGATGTTGGAGGTTTTGGCTGTGTGGAATCGATCTCAATTTATAGGCAATGACTATACAGCGTAGAGATAGTAAGAACTGCAGATGCTGGAGTCAGAGATAACACAGTCTGGAGCTGAAGGAACACAGCAGGTTAGGCAGCATCAGAAGAGCAGGAAAGTTAATACGGACTATAGGGATGGCCATGGGATAAAGACATCACTGCTCAGGCCACCAATGACACTGAGGCTAACGTTGCGCCACCCACCACTGACATTGCTTACAATGTCACTAACTCCGCCCCCATAACCAGCTCCAACTCAGCTACCAGCTCTAAAGCCAGTCCCTGTCCCAAGTCCTGCTGGGTCTTCACCAAGACCCCAGATCTCCCACTCACTGAGGACAGTCAGTCCTCAGCATATGACTACTATCAATCCCCTGTGCCCACACATCGATAAATTCTGTTCATGCTTGGTTGTCAAACACTTTTTCTGCTGCCTCGGCGCCTATTTCTTTAACCATGAGTCTAACCCATCCTCCACAGACCCCTTCTCCTACCTCCAACAAATCTCATTCTCGTGGACACCACTCCACAGCCTCCTACCCTCTCTTGACCGCTTTATCTCTAACTGCCATTGCAACAGCGATCACCTCAGTCTCTCCACCCCTCTCACTCACTCCAACCTCTCCCTCACACAACATGCAGCCCTCCACCTGAGCCCTAGCCTCACCATCAAACCCATGGGTAAGTGGGGGTGGGGGGGGCGGGGGGCGGTGGGGTGCAGGCACAGTTGTGATATGGCACACTAACCTTCACATAGCCAAGGTCAGGCACCAACTCTCTGACTGCCCCCTCGCTCATGACCCCACCCCTGACCACCAAACCATCATCTCTCAAACCATGCATAACGTCATCACCTCAGGAGACCTCCCACCCACAGCCTCCAATCTCATTATTCCCTAAACCTGCAATGCCTGTTTCTATCTCCTTCCCAAAATCCACAAACCTGATTGTCCTGGCCAACCCATTGTCTCTGCCTGCTCCTGCCCCACTGAACTTATCTTCACTTATCTTGACTCTGTTTTCTCCCCTCGGTCCTAGAGCTCTCCACCTACATCTGGGACACCACCCACACCGTCCATCCACCTCCTTCCAGACTTACAATTCCCTGGCCCCCAACACCTCATTTTCACCATGGACTCCTAATCCCTGTACACTTGTATTCCCCATGCAGATGGCCTAAAAGCCCTCCACGTCTTCCTTTTCCACAGGCCCAAACAGACCCTCCCCACCAACACCCTCATCTGCTCAACTGAACTGATCCTTACCCTTAACAACTTCACCTTTAACAACTCCCACTTTCTACAGATGAAGGTCGTGGCCATGGGAATCTGCATGGACCCGAGCTATGTCTCCCTCTTCGTAGGATACATGGAACAATCCCTCTTCCACAGCTATACTGACACTATCCTCCAACTCTTCCTCCGTTACATCAATGACTGTATCTGCGCTACCTCATGCTCCCACGAGGAGCTTGAACAGTTCACAACTTTACTAACATCTTTCACCCCAACCTCAAGTTCACCTGGACCATCTCACCCACCTTCCTGCAAGAATGCGATCCCCTACTCCCAATTCCTCTGCCTCTGCCGCGTCTACTCTCAGGATGGGTTGTCCACTCCCAAACATCCCAGATGTCCTCTTATTTCAAGAACCACAACTTCCCCTCTCTCAATCACATCTCTTGCGTTTCCTGCACCTCTGCCCTCACATCCCCTCCCTCAAACAGAAACAAAGACTGATTCCCCCTTGCCCTCATAAATCACCCCAGCAACTTCTGTATCCAATGTATCATTCTCCACTGCTTCTGCCAGCTACAATCCGACCCTACAACCAAAGAGGTATTTCTCTTCCCATCCCTATCTCACTTCCCTCCACGACTGTCTCATCTGCTCCACATTCCCCACTAACCCCACCATCCACGGCACCTTTCCTTGCAACCACAGGAAGTGCTACATCTGCCCCACGCATCCCCCCTCATCTCCATTCGAGGCATCAAAGAGACCTTCCACATCAGACAGAGGTTCAGCTGCACATCCGTCAATGTAGTCGATTGCATCCACTGTTCCCGATGTGGGCTTCTCTGCTTCAGTGAGACCAAGCGGAGGCTTGGAGGCTGCTTTGTAGAGCACCTGTGCTCTGTTCATGACAAATGACAACCTCTCCCAGTCGCGAACCATTTCAACTACCCCTCCCACTCCCTGGCAGACATGTCCAAGCTGGGCCTCCTCCAGTGTCATAATGACGCCACCCGCAAACTGGAGGAGCAACAGTTCATATTCCGCCTTGGGTGCCTCCAGTCCAATGGTCTCAATGTGGACTTTACCAGTTTCAAAATCTCCCCAATGCCAGTCTCATTTCATGACCAACCCTCCCTCTCATCCCTGCCTCCTTGACCTGACACCATCTCACCTAACTGCCCTAGCCCTACCCCTCCTCCCCCTATTTATTTCAGAGCTTCCTTCCCATGCCCCCAATTCTGAAGATGGGTCCCAACCCGAAACATCAACTTTCCTCCTCTGCTGATGCTGCCTGGCCTGCTGTGCTCCTCCAGTTCCAGACTGTACTATACAGCACAGGCTTTGTTTCCTGACAGCATCTAACTGTTCTGTTGGAAATAAAATAAGACAAATTCCTTGCAATATTACAGTATGAAAATGAAATGACTTGCCTGAAAGTTTATGGAATTTTCAAGTTTATGCCTTTTCATGTATGTAGTGATTTGCCATAATCTCATTCATTACATCCTTAACTCTAGAAAGATTGCCTGACCGTAAAAATTCTGTGGCCTATCCAGACTGTGTCACCATCACACTGGAAAAGACATAGGCCCAATTTTAGCAAAACTCACCCATCAGGAACTTGCACTTTGCCACAAAATGCACCTATTTGTTTCAATGTGCCATTTCATTTGGGTGAGGGGTGCAGTCCCACAATCAGAAAAGTTTTAGTGTGAAATAGTTTCATAAACTCTTCATGTTCACAAAATGACTTAGACATTGTTATTCACAACAAACTTATTTCTAAATGTTGAATCTGAAATCCAAAAATAACAAAGCTTTTTGATCTCTGCTCTGGATCAATTCAAATTTAGCAAAAGCTTCACTCTGATTTCATTTTTTTTTCCCTCAGTTGGCAAACATTTGCAAAGGAAGAGAAATCAATCTTCTGTATTTCAAGTAAAATACACATCAAGACATTAACATACTGTGTTGGTGTTCCTGGCTGTGTCCTCTACCACTGTTTTGTGCAGTTTAACAAGTATTCAATTCAGGTCAGTGTCTTAGTCCTCCCTTTGACATATGTTCTATGAGAAAGCCCAAAGCTGTCTAACATTAGTGTTAAATCCATGTAAAGTAAGATGAAAAGCCACGTGGGGGAGGGTGGAGGTTAAGTCATTCTTTTTGTTTTGTCCTGCAGTATTTCACTTTATATGGATGTTAGTCTAATAGAACTTTTGAGTGCCCTGTATTTATTTTGCAAACAATTATTATAGACACTGCCTAGAAATGAGACAAATCCAAAATGTCGCTGGAAGCTGAGTGATCTATTATGAACTAAGTATGCTCTCAGCAATGAGAGGTCGCTGTGACTCACCATTTTTCAACAAATTATGAATATTGAATTCAACTCAGCAATACAGAAATGAAGTACTGAAAATAAATGAATAGTTTTGCTAGGGAGTGCAAGAAAATAAAATAATGTGTCCTAGTATTTCTTTTGGTCAGAGATTATTGCAGTAGTTCCATCTGGTTGTGCAGAGTCCTATATTTCCTGTTATTTCCAACCATACTTTATTATTTTTTCTTTACAAAACAGTCATGAGTCATAATGATTTCCAAAATGATGTGTCTTCTTATTCTACTTCCTTCAGTAGCCTGAGCACACATGTCTAAATTTAAAAGCAAGGGGTCTGGATATTGGTAATTGCAGGAGAATAATAACTCCACACTAATCTTTTCACTAGTTGTAGAGGAATAAACCACATGATCAGCTTGCCTTTTAACACAAGGTAATATTCGTATTCCTGCTTACTTACACTTGTGATTTCCTTTCAAAAAAAAACTCCTACAATTTTCAGTAGCTTCAACTTTTCTATAAAATCTCAATGCACATTTTTATGCCACACTCTTGAATTGTAATGAAAAATATAATAGGTCATTCAAACAATAGTGCTTTCAATTATTTTATTATGACATTTAATTAATGGCAACCTGCATTAATGAATAAAGTCACTCAGGAGTCCTTCAGGGCTTCCTAAATAGTGACCAAAAGCAGCAGGGATTTTTTTAGATGTATGCTCCCAATCCTCAAGCACTGTATAGAAATGCTCACTAATGAAGAGGGAGGGATAGAAGCTTGTCTACATTCAAAGATCACTGGTGAGTCATGCAGCAAGAAAAGACCCCTTACTAGGAATAGTCACAGTTCCGTGGCATTGTACTAGCAAAAGGGCCTGATCAAAGGTCTCCCGTGGAGCTTGTATGGTTCCCTTTCATAGTACAACCATAATTAAAACTACTAACTCTCTTTTAAAATGCTGCAGGATGCCATGTAGGCATCTGTCTGGAGTGTCCTTTGTGATGTCATCAGCTGTCAAGGACCAATGCAAGAATGCTTTGAGCAAAATGCCAGTCATGAAGGTGCTTGTAGACAAGGGTCCTGCTAGGGTTTGACAGGAGCCTTGACTGCGTAATTCTTGCTGAATTCGGTTCTTGCTATTACGCTGTCAGCTGCCAGTAAATAAAACTCAAAGGGGCGAGCTGAAGTTTTATTACCTGATCCAAGAGGCTTTGTTCGTTTTGGCATCACACAGGGGAAGCTCTCGCCCCTCTATTATTTGTATTTGAAGACGTCCATTGGAGCCTGCAGAGTCTGGACAGAGTTCAGAGCGGGACCTTTTGAAGAGTGTCAATAGTTGTAACAGTTCAGCTGTTAGGAAGAAGAATAAATGGAGAAGCTTGTTAATCCCCCTTTGGCTCTTCTAGTGCCTTTTGCCCTTTTATCACAGCCCTATTAGGCTCGTACTCATCTCAGGTTAAAAAAAACATGAATTGTCGTGGTTAAGTACTAATTGGGGAAGGCCATAAATCATTAAGTTCAGGAATTTTTTCTGACTGGAAGTCAACTCTCCACAGGAATCAGGAGAAGGCCGGAGAAACTACTTGGAAACAACAATGCATTTTGTTTAATACAATATAAAGAAATACCAGTTGAAGAGTTTATAATTTACCCCAAAGAATAATTACATATATAGTTATAGCTTATACTGACAATGTACAGAACAGTAAAAGATAAACATTAATAGTTTGTATTACTCAACAATTAAGGGTAAAATAGAATCCTAATTTGTTTAAGTTAGGTAGAAATTTATTAGTCGTGCTTATATATTTTCGTAAAAGCATGGTCCATGCAAATGTCAGCCTGACTGATCTCAGTGTGGCTAACACCAAAAAAATCTGTAGCCAAGATTTGACATTGTATTGCAATATGTATCTTTTGCTGTATTAATAAAAATCAGGATCTAATAGAATTGACAAATTTCCTTCTTTGACTACTCAGTGTGAGGTCTGATTGTTATTTGATACCAAACATTATGATTAATGCTCTCAAGATATTTAATACTGGACAAAATGGAGGTGTTCTAGTCTGTTAGATTCTTATATTTATAAATATAGCAAGTATGTTATCAGACATAGTGAGAAGCGATTTTAAATGCTTTTTTGAGTACTTTTTGCGGCTTTGGACCAGCTATAACATAGCCATTCATCAGTGGAAGATGGATATGTGCAGACAAATAGTCATTATCTGAATAATTCTATTTCCAGTAACAAGTAAATCCTGCGGAATTAAAATTAAACACAGTAATCCTTGTCAATAAAATTGCCACTTGGATAAGGTTTAAAATGATTTTAAGATTTGCTGTGTCAAAAAAACATTTTTCAGATTGTACATTGAGGCCCCAATGATAGTTGTAAGAATTGACTGGTTCAGAGCTTTGGTTAACACAATAATTTAAAACCTCAGAAAAAGGCTCAGGCATCACTTGCAGTTTCTGGCCATTTTAACTCTCAGAATGGGAGTCGAAATACAACCAAATTTTTCTTTACAAGTGCAAGAATCACTACCCAATCAAAGAACTTTGTTGGGAACATTTCAAAGGTAGCATCTTGTTTCCTGCAGTTGCAAGACTGACTAGCAGATAATGAGCCAATATTAGTTGTGTCATTGCACCTAACATAGAAACATAGAATATAGGAGCAGGAGGAGGCCATTCAACCCTTTGACCCTGCTCCACCATTCTTCACAATCATGGCTGATTGTCCAACTCAATAGCCTAATCTTTGCATTCTCCCAATAACCTTTGATCCTATTCACCCCATGTGCCATACCTAGCTACCTCTTGAATCTGTGGTAATGAATTCCACAGGCTCACCACTCTTTCGGTGAAGAAATGTCTCCTCATCTCCGTCCTAAATCATCTACCCCAAAAGCTCATACTGTGGCCCCTGGTTCTGTGTACACCCACCATCAGTAACATCCTCCCTGTGTCTACCCTGTCCAGTGTTGTTAGAATTTTATGAGTCTCTATGAGATCCAGTTAGACCTCCTTTTAGTTCAAAATATGTTTAACCACCAAATTGTCAAAGGTGTAAACTCATAACAGTGAAGTAAGAGCAACAGGGTCCAGGCTGTAAGGGCAATCAACAGACCATCTCCTTAAGCAATGGGATTTAAAGATTGGAAAACACATACAAAAAGGATTGAGTAAGAGGTTGAATAAAACTGGGTGAATTCAATCCTTAATTAGGTAAAGAAAGAGAAATAAAGTGAAAGAAAGTAAGATTGGATCAACAATTGAGAAATTATAACAAATGGGGTGCTACAGGAATGATAGTTGGGTGGTCAACTATTTACAGACTATGTCAATTATTTGCATGAGGAAACCAAATATACAGTAGCTAACTTTTAGAATGACATCATGATAGATATGCAAGTAAGTTATCAGGAAGAGACGGGGAATCTGAAAAGGGACAGAGATTAGGTGAATGAGTAAAAACATTGACAGATGGAGTACTATGTTAGTAAATGTGAACTTGCCCATTTTGGCAGAAAAGAATGATAAAGCAGTGTATTGTTTAAATACAGAGAGATTGAAGAACTCAGGGATTTGGGTGTCCTGGAACATGAATCACAAAAAATAGTTCGCAGCTAAGTGGTCAGGAAGACAAAACAAATGTTATTGCTTATTGCGGGGAGAATGGAATACAAAAAAAGGGAAATTTTTACTAAAGGGGTATAGTTCAATAATAAGAGGGTTTCCTTTAAACTATTTTTCTAATCAACCTGTTCAGGGATGTAATTACACACCTCTGGGATAAATGAGACAATTGAACCTGGGTCTCTTGGTTCAGGAGTCAGTACACTACCACTACACCACATATTGGGCCCCGCTCATCTCCTTTTAAACACAGATGAGGAGACTTCTTTTCTCAGAGGGTCATTAGAATGTGGAAATCACTTCCTCAAAAGGAATGGCTTCTGGGCCATTTCATTTAGTCAAAGCAGAGTAAAATAGATTTTTGATAGAAAAGGGAATTTAGCTATGGGGTGCAGATTGAAAAGTGGAGATGAGACTACAACCAAGCCATTCATGAACTTATTGAATAGTACAGCAGGCTTGAATGGCTAAAACCCTATTCCTGATCCTAAATTCTATGTTCCAATATGAACAAAGAGACAAGAAAGAGACAAAAAAGTAAAACAAAACAATTTACCAATGGGCATTTTGAAATTTCTGCCAGAAATTTAACATTTGAACGAATGCTATGCCACATTAGTAATAATTAATTTTCAATGCCAGAAAGATTGATTGGAAGTTTTCAACACATTATTTGTTGAAGGAATTTGCACTTATAATGACAAGGTTTAACGTTTTCTGATGAGTTTAGTGACGTATTTAATGGTCAAATGCAACAAGATCATTAAAAAAGGGGAAGCTAAGGGATGTATACTGCTTTTGCAAAGCTAACAATACAGCTTGAATGGCAACTTTTGGGTAGTCATATTTAACTGTTATGTTGCCTGAAGTTGCTGTGACATTTGCCTATAAATATTAGATATATATTCCTTATTAATTTGATATTAATTTCTGGGTCATTGTTTCTGAAATGGCTTGAAAATACAGTTTGAATTTTAAACTATTTTGCTAATTTTATTTTAATTCTCAGTTTCCTCGAGGCATTTTCCATTCTTCACTCATAGCATTAACTAAGTTTCAGAGAGGAAACAGGTTAGATTGATGCAGCTCTGATTATCTGTGAAAATAAGCAACTTAAAGGACTACATAAACTTAAAGGAAAGTAACAAAGTGTAGCTGATAAAGTGGTGGTAATTGTGAAGGAAAAGAAAGATTTACATTTATATGGAAATGGTAGCAACCGCAGATGCTGGTGAATCTGAGATAACAAGGTGTCGAGCTGGTTGAACACAGCAGACCATGCAGCATCAGAGGAGCAGGAAGGCTGACGTTTCAGGCCCAGACCCTTCTTCAGAAATCTGTCTTCAGAAATCTGAAGAAGAGTCTAGATTCGAAACGTCAGCCTTCCAGCTCCTCTGATGCTGCATGGCCTGCTGTGTTCAACCAGCTCAACACCTTGTTATCTCTTTACATTAATATAGAAACTTTCATAACCACCCAAAGTGCTTTACAGCTAATACAGCACCTTTCTGAAGCGCAATTGCAGTTACAACTGCAGCCAATTTGCACACAGTTTCCCACAGATAAAATGTGATAATGACTGGATAATTTGTTTTAGTAATGTTGACTGATGGTAAGTATTGACCAGAATACCAGGGAGATTACATCTATCTGTCTTTAAAACATTTATATCCATAGAGAACAAATGAATCTTATAACATCTCATCGAAAGATGAGCAGCAAACACCACACCATTTTGAACCTTATGCTAAGAATGAATACTATGAAAAGTACTAAAATGGAACATGCAGTGATACAAAATCCTCCTCATAGACAGCTGCAAGAAATAGAGACAATTGACAAAAAGATACTGTTGTATTAGTCCAATAGGAAGAGGGTTTCCTTCCCGTTACAGAATGATGCTGGCGGTGGTTTAACCTGAGGGTCGCTACACCTCAGGCAAGGGGAGTGATTGAGAAGGAGAGTCCTTGATAGTAACCTCAGCCAGCTCAGGGACTTAACCCAAATGCTGGCATAACGCTGCATTGTAAACCAGCCGCCAGCCAACTGAGCTGACTGATTCTGAATTGGTTGAAGCATATATAAAGAGACTGATAGGAATATTCAGAGTCTATTAGTGTAAACATATTTATATCCCCGCTGATGGAACAGATTAGATAGAATACATGCATGACAAGTATGTTTAAAGAGACCAAGGAGTTAGTGCTTACTTCAGTTGGCTGCATGGCTTGTTTGGCAGACAGAATAATACGAACAGTGTGGGTTCACTTCTTGCAGCAGTTGAGGTTACTGTGACGGCCCTGTCTTCTCAACCTTGCCCCTTGTGTCTGAGGTACAGTATCCCTCAGATTAAACTCACCACCTGTCTTCTCTCTCCCACAAGAGGTCGGAATGGTTGTGATTTCACTGCTTATGGAGCTGAACAGATTGAAACATTTTGAGCATCACCTGAGTCTGAAAGGAGGAGGGATATTTACAAAGAAGTTCAAACTCCGCAAGAAACCCAGTTTTCCAGACGATACTAGTACAGATCCCAACAAAGCCTTTAATGAAGTAGGTATGGCATTGTTCCTTTAATTATTTCAGAAGATTGGCCAGATGACTTGTAGGAAGCAATTACTTATGGTACTGAGGAAGATTAGTGGTGCTCAGATATGACATGAGTACAAGATGTTGACTTTAATAAATTTTAACAAATGGCAAAAATCCAATGTGAAGGCAAGTTTATGAGGAAAATGTTCATATGAGAGACTTCCGATTTCATGGCTGAGAAAATAGAAGCACTGCTGCATGTCATTGGTAGGGTTTCTACCATCCAAAATATATCAGTCACAGAATCATAGCTATCTTCAATAAAAAGGCCAGCAAGGTGAGTTCAAACTCAGAATTTCCACCCCTTCTCAGTATTCCCGTTGGCTTCCAATAAGAACATTTACGTTAGTTTTTTGTCCAATGCTGTCAAGAGATTTATAGGCACCAGTTAGGTGTCTGGGCACATCCTGCACAGGGCTATCTGGTCAAATCAGTCAAGGAGATGGGTCATAGTCAATCCATTGGGCCTATCCACAGGAACTAAGGAAGAAGGAGGAGGCAAGTGCATCTATAGCCACAGCATTGAGCCTCAGCAGTTTAGTCATTAAAGCTATGGTTGCAATCTCTGAGCAAGGCCACAGTATAATTCTGAAGACATACAAATGAATTTACAATTGGGGAATCAACAAAGTGTTGTTGGGAAGGGTGTAATATGGAGGAAGAGCTCATGCATGGTTGTACCACCCTGGCACCATGGATGGGGGAATGTTAATGACAATACCAAGCATGGTCACCTCAAGTAAGTAGATCAGGGTAGGAAGGATAAGCAGGAGTAGGTGAATATAAATGGGTTAGGTGCGGACTTGGGAGAGTGTGAATCCTCTGGGACTAACTTGACCGGAGAGGGATATGGATATTTGGGTGCTCTCCACCAAAGTGAAGCTGACCCTGGAAGTCACTGAGTGGAGCATTCACATGGATATCTCTGCATCCTTGCAGGAGCAATCCCAGTCTTCTCCGGTGAAGATCAGGATGACGACCACGATTCTCTGCTCATAAGGAATAAGGAACCAGATATTGGGCAGCCTCTCTTTGCCCTGTCATAGGCCATCTTCCGTACTGAGAGAAAAGATGAATGAATGTGGTGACGGTGGGTAACATGACTCTGGTACATGTGGGGGAAAGGTGGTAAAGTGTTCTGAAGCACTGAGAAGGCAGCACAGACGGTATGCAGACTTAGTGCTGTTGAATATTTCCAGAGAAACTTTGTTCCTAACTGTATTTGTGCACAATGATCTATACCATCTGAAAAATAACCATGGCATGAAAATGGTACAACAAATCCAGGGACTGGATTAAACTCAAAAATTAAAAGTTTGCAATCTGAGTTGCGCCATTCCTACATTAGCTTTACAAAAATACCATCTGACTACCTGACTCGCCATTAAAATATTGGATGTTGTTGTCCTTGCAGTGCAAAAATGGACTATATGGGACCAAGAGAAAATCAATTCACTTCTATTCCAGTCTAACAACTTTTAATTTGATTTGATTTGATTTGATGTATTATTGTCACATTTACTAAGATACAGTGAAAAGTATTGCTTTACATGTTATCCAGATAAATTGTTTTTTTTGTAAGTAGATCAGGGTAATAGAACAGAATGCAGAATATAGTGTTACAGCTACAGAGAAAGTATAGCGAAAGATCAACTCGACCAAATTAGAGGGTCTTTTCATAAATCTGATAACTGTGTGGAAGAAGCTGATCTTGAATCTGTTGGTACTTGTTTTCAAACATTTGCATCTTCTGCCTGATGTAATAAAGTATAACCAGGTGGAAAGGGTGGTTGATTATGTCGGTTGTTTTCCTAAGGCAGCAGGAGGTATAGATGGAGCCAATGGAAGGAAGATTGGTGTTAATGACTACTAGCCAAACTTTCTGGCACCAAAGCTTAACTATTTCCAACTTGCAGTCCAATTCCTTAAGATTTCAGTTTTAATTAGAAATGTTAAGATTTAAAATATTTTTAGCTTTAAAATGCTATGTTTACATTTTTCTTTCTGAATTTCTGCTAATTCAATCTTTCCATTTCTCTGGTTTGTTCTCTAATCCTGAATAGGCATTGAATTTACGCATTCTAATTTACACTTGCGTCTCAATGTTAGCAATGTAAATTTCACAGTCCTACACTCTGATTGATTAAAGAGATATACAGTTGCCTGTCTTATTCACTTGGGCCTCATATGCCCTGTTTACATTACTGTTTGAATTTTCAACAATTTGCCACACAAAAACTTAAACATGCACACGCAAGTCCAAACACTGGCAGATACCATAGCAAAACTATTCTATTAAGAATTTTAAAACTTCTGAGTATCTGAGCTCTGATGAAAGTTCTGAAATGTTATCATAAACATCGTTTGGAAACTTGAGTTCGAAAGGTGAACAGAACTACGTGTAGCTTCAATTTGATTTCTATCTTTTTTATCATGTGTGCAAGAAGGGAGGATCATTTCAGTTTCATTTTTGAGTTCTGTCAGTGGTGTAAGCTTGTCTGAAAATGTGTTTACATGCAGTTAAACAAGACTTTAATAAAAACAATCCTGTGGAGTGAATATTGTGTCAGAGATAATGGGAACTGCAGATGCTGGAGAATCCGAGATAACAAAGTGTGGAGCTGTATGAACACAGCAGGCCAAGAGGCATCTTAGGAGCACAAAAGCTGATGTTTCGGGCCTAGACCCTTCATCAGAAAAGGGGAAGGGGGAGAGGGTTTTGAAATAAATACGGAGAGAGGGGGAGGCGGATCAAAGATGGATAGAGGAGAAGATAGCTGGAGAGGAGACAGACAAGTTAAAGGGCAGGGATAGAGCCTGTAGAGGTGAGTATAGGTGGGGAGGTAGGGAGGGGATAGGTCAGTCTGGGGAGGACGGACAGGTCAAGGGGGCAGGATGAGGTTAGTAGGTAGGAAATGGGGGTGCGGCTTGAGATGGGAGGAGGGGATAGGTGAGAGAGGAAGAACAGGTTAGGGAGGCGGGGACGAGCTGGGCTGGTTTGGGATGCAGTGGGGGGAGGGGCGATTTTGAAGCTTGTGAAATCCACATTGATACCATTGGGCTGCAGGGTTTACAAGTGGAATATGAGCTGCTGCTCCTGCAAGCTTCAGGTGGCATTGTTGTGGCTCTGCAGGAGGCCCAGGATGGATATGTTGTCTAAGGAATGGGACGGGGAGTTGAAACGGTTCGCGACCGGGAGGTGCAGTTGTTAATTGTGCTCCGAGCAGAGGGGACTGCTTTGCAGAACACCTACACTCGGTTCGCAATAAACAACTGCACCTCCCAGTTGCGAACCATTTCAAATCTCCCTCAGATTCCTTAGGTGACGTGCCCATCCTGGGCCTCCTGCAGTGCCACAATGATGCCACCTGAAGGTTGCAGGAACAGCAACTCATATTCCACTTGGGAACCCTGCAGCCCAATGGTATCAATGTGGATTTCACAAGCTTCAAAATCTCCCCTCACCCCACTACATCCCAAAACCAGCCCAGCTCATCCCCTCCTCCCTAAACTGTTCTTCATCTCACCTATCCCTTCCTCACACCTCAAGCCGCACCTCCATTTCCGACCTACTAACCTCATCCCGCCCCCTTGCCCTGTCCGTCCTTCCATGGACTGACCTATCCCTTCCCTACCTCCCCACCTACACTCATCTCTACAGGCTCCATCCCCACCCTTTTAACTTGTTTGTCTTCTCTCCACCTATCTTCTCCTCTATCCATCTTCGATCTGCCTCCCCCTCTCTCCCTATTTATTTCAGAACCCTCTCCCCATCCCCCATTTCTGATGAAGGGTATAGGCCCGAAACACGAGCTTTTGTGCTCCTAAGATGAAGCTTGGCCTGCTGTGTTCATCCAGCTCCACACTTTGTTATCTTTGGAGTGAATATTTCAAAGCTTTAGTGAACAAGGGTTGGAGAAATACAAGGGCTATGCCAATGACACAGAGAGACAATGAGAATAACATGTTTCCTTTTAGAAGTCGGGAACCATCATGAAAGTTAACGCAAGATTTTTTTGGACAGCGTAGGCCTGTAATATCAGCAGTACAGTTTAGCAGTCTCCAAAGTAATTGGGTAGAAGAAAAGCAGTCCCATGTGGCTTAGAAGACTTTGAGGCGTTGAAGAGGATAAAGGTGCTGAATGCACAAACTTAAGGAATTTAAGGAGTTTTAGGAACACATGCTAATGACTATAAACACTGGAAATGCTGAAAAAACTCGGTGAGTCTGGCAATATGTGTGGAGAGGGAAAAACAGAGTTAATCTTTCGACTGAAATGTTGCCTCCCAGAGGGCAAAGAACATTTTTAGTATCAGTTACATAAGAAGCTAGCTAAAGCAGTTTTGGTTTGTGAAAATTATTGGTCTGTTCCTTCATCAGAAGTAATTGCTAACTTTTACAATTGGACTGAATGAGCTATTCTACAGGTCATCCTCAGGGTTATTATTAGTAGTTAACTTTTTCAAGTCAACAAATCAACTGGAGTCAACAAGTTTGATAATTATCCTGCTAAGAACGCCATCAGTACACAGGTAATCTTAATTGTTTTGCAAGAAGAATGCATTTCTGGTGTTTCTATCTAATGTTTGCCAAATCTTCTTTCACTATCAAAAACTTCTCAGTGAACTTGGTTGGAAGATCTAGGAGAGGGAAAAGAAACAAAGACTACAATTTGAAAGGGGTTGGAGGAACAGAGGAATACTGTGGGTACAGAAGTACAAATCATTGAAGGTGATAAGGTAGATTATGAAAGTGAATGATCAAGCAAACAGGATCTTGAAGTCATAGAATACAAAATGAAGTAAGAAATAAGCCTGTACAAAACACCGCCTTAGCTTCAAGTGAAGCATTGTGTCCAATTCAGGGCATCACACTTAAGGAAGGAAGTGGAAGCATTAGAGATGGTACAGAAATGATTGATGAGAATGATTCTGGTACATGTAACTTCATTTACACGGAGAAACTAGCGTTGTTCTTGTTGGAAGAGTTAATATTAGTCGGAGACTTGAACTATGTGTTCAAAATCATGAGGAGTATAGACAGAAAAGGGACAGAGAAACTAGATCACAAGGATCCAGAGCCAGAGGATATCAATTTTATGCAATTGACAAAACAAGCCTCAATAGCATGAAGAAAATTGTTTTCATGCATTGAATGTTTAAGGTCTGAACTGCGCTGCCTGACAGTATTTTGAAGGCAGATTAAGTCGAGGCTTTTAGAGGAGAATTTGATGATTATCTGAAGAGAAAAATTTTGCAGGGCAACATGGAAAAGGCAAAGACATTGGGATGTAATGAGAGATGATGGGAACTGCAGATGCTGGAGAATCCGAGATAACAAAGTGTGGAGCTGGATGAACACAGCAGGCTGAGTAGCATCTTAGGAGCATGAAAGCTGACGTTTTGGGCCAAGGCCCTTCACCAGAAAAGGGAAAGCGGGAGAGGGTTCTGAAATAAATAGGGAGGGGGCGGGGGATCGGAGATGGATAGAGAAGATAGGTGGAGAGGAGACAAACCAGTTAAAGAGGTGGGGATTAAGCCTGTGGAGGTGAGTGTAGGTGGGGAGATAGGGAGGGGATCGGTCAGCCTGGGGAGGACAGAGAGGTCAAAGAGGTGGGATGGGGTTAGTAGGTAGGAAATGGAGGTGCAGCTTGACGTGGGAGGAGGGGATAGATGAGAGGAAGAACAGGTTAGGGAGACGGGGATGAGCTGGGCTGGTTTTGGGATGGAGTGGGTGGAGGGGAGATTTTGAAGCTTGTGAAATCCACATTGATACCATTAGGCTGGAGGGTTCCCAAGCGGAATATGGGTTGCTGTTCCTGCAACCTTCAGGTGGCATCGTTGTGGCACTGCAGGAGGCCCAGGATGGGCATGTCACCTAAGGAATCTGAGGGAGAGTTGAAATGGTTCGCAACTGGGAGGTGCAGTTGTTTATTGCGAACCGAGCGTAGGTGTTGATTTACTTTGCAGAGTCAGCATAGATGAAGTTCCAGTAGGTAGGGACGCAGTTCTTTAAAAATACCCATTGGCAACAGGGAGTATGTAAAAGGAACTCGAGGCAGGAATGCCAGCATTTTCAAGATCAAGGACCAATTTTATCTCCTGGAAATGCCTATCAAATGTCTGATCGAAGTTGTGGTTCTCGAGTGAGCATATCAGCAACACAAGGATCTGCATAATCAATGTCATGGAATTTCATAGGCAGACAATCATGTTCATCAGCAAGTGATTGCCAATGATGGACATGGTGGTTTGAATGGCTTGCTTTGGTTGCAATGTAACCATTCAATAATTCTATGATTCAATTTCTCTGAGATGAAGTGGTTGCTTTTTATTTTTTGTATCTTTACCAGATGAATATAATTTTTAGGCAGACATTGTCTTATGGAGGTATTTTGGACTTTCTATTATTTTATTTCTCTTACTTGGGGCGATACTCATCCCTTTTCCTTACAGGTTCCACAGACAATTCTTGCTGCTGAGGGTGCAGGAGAGGACAGGGGGCTCACTCGCAGACTGCATCCAATAGCTGTAGACAACCTTATTAAATCAACCTGATGGACACTCTGAGTGAGAAACTCCTGCAGTGCTTCCATAACTGGAATACATACCAGAAAATATAATCTGAAATATGCTTTTAATTATCCATAGGTATCTCCAAGTTAATGAAAATCCAGCTGTCACCGAGTTAAAATTGCAACTGATCTAGTATTAATTGATAATCGCAGAAGAGAGTTCCAAATTTCAACCACTCTTTACATGACAACTCTTTACTCTCTGATGAAGGGCCTAGACCCGAAACGTCAGCTTTTGTGCTCCTGAGATGCTGCTTGGCCTGCTGTGTTCATCCAGCTACACACTTTGTTAACTCTTTACATGTAAATGTGTTTCTAACTTCAGCCCTGAAACATACTGTTCAGAAAGTACACAATTCACTATTTTTAGGTTTTGGATGATCTTATACTTGCATTTACTGAAATCAACTCAGCACAGTTTAGCCCATTTATTATAGTAAAATGTCTTCACAATTTTATGCTCCTGTTTGCTTGCTATGAGGCAGCAGTACTAACCATTGAGCCATTGTGCTGTCTGCTTCCACATTGTAGGAATTCTACGATGCTATACTCCTATTTCTAATTCTTATGTTTCATCTACCATTGTGTTAGCTAAAAACTCATATATGATATTTTGTTTGACCATTGAAGTGGTTAATAAAGCAGCATAGAGTTGAAGTCCAAACAAAGATCTTTGCAGGTACCACTAACCACATCCTGCAGGTAAAGTGCTTGTCTTTTAATCCTACTCTTTTCATCCTGTTACTAAGTGAATTTTCTAACCAGGTCAATAACTTGCTGTCAATTCCATAAGCTAAGCTCCAACTTTAACTAACAATCTCATGTCAGGGACTTTAGTAATCTATTATCTGACAGTTCATACAAATAACATTGCCAGGCATTCCCCTTTCAATTACTTCGGCCACATCTTCAACTAATTCCGTTAAGTTCCTCAGCCCTTTACAAATCCAGGCTGGCTGTCTCTGATCAGCTGAAAATGTTCAAAGTCTCCAGACAATCTATACTTCCTTGTTTAGTCCAGTCACTTCATTACAGCAGCTTTCAGGCTAATTTCTCAGTTTCCCTCCCTCACTGACTTCAATAACAGAGTGACAACTGCAATTTTCCAATTTAACTGAATGGTTCCTAACTCAAGAAAACTTTGTAGGATCATAGTTAGGGCATTTGCGATGTTCTTACTACTTCCTTTAAAATCCTAGGCTGACAACCATCTAATTCGGAGGCTTGGGGACCGCTTTGCAGAACACCTCCGCTCAGTTCGCAACAAACAACTGCACCTCCCAGTCGCAAACCATTTCCACTCCCCCTCCCATTCTCTAGATGACATGTCCATCATGGGCCTCCTGCACTGCCACAATGATGCCACCCGAAGGTTGCAGGAACAGCAACTCATATTCCGCCTGGGAACCCTGCAGCCATATGGTATCAATGTGGACTTCACCAGTTTCAAAATCTCCCCTTACCCTACTGCATCCCTAAACCAGCCCAGTTCGTCCCCTCCCCCCACTGCACCACACAACCAGCCCAGCTCTTCCCCCCGACCCACTGCATCCCAAAACCAGTCCAACCTGTCTCTGCCTCCCCAACCGGTTCTTCCTCTCACCCATCCCTTCCTCCCACCCCAAGCCGCACCCCCAGCTACCTACTAACCTCATCCCACCTCCTTGACCTGTCCGTCTTCCCTGGACTGACCTATCCCCTCCCTACCTCCCCACCTACACCCTCTCCACCTATCTTCTTTACTCTCCATCTTCGGTCCGCCTCCCCCTCTCTCCCTATTTATTCCAGTTCCCTCTCCCCATCCCCCCCTCTGATGAAGGGTCTAGGCCCGAAACGTCAGCTTTTGTGCTCCTGAGATGCTGCTTGGCCTGCTCTGTTCATCCAGCCTCACATTTTATTATCAACCATCTAATTCGGGTGGTTTACCACTTTTAACAGCCAATGCTTTATTTTGCCACCTAAATTTTGTTAAGTGTCCATCTCTCTTCCAATAATATTTTCTTTGTGAAATCCGGCATGTTATCCTTTTCCTCTACAGTAAAAACCAACACAAAGTAATTATTTATCAAGTATACCATTTCCTTATTTTAATTTGAAATATCTTTCTTGTCAGTTTTTAAGGTCCTCACATTTCTCTTCATCACCCTCTTTTTCCTATCTTAATTATAAAGGAGTTTGTGTTTATCATAGAATCATAGAATCTCTACAGTGTGGAAACAGTCCCTTTGGCCCAACCAGTCCACACTGAACCTCAAAGCATCCCGGGATAATGGGAACTGCAGATGCTGGAGAATCCAAGATAATAAAGTGTGAAGCTGGATGAACACAGCAGGCCAAGCAGCATCTCAGGAGCACAAAAGCTGATGTTTCGGGCCTAGACCCTTCATCAGAGAGGGGGATGGGGAGAGGGTTCTGGAATAAATAGGGAGACTGGGGGAGGTGGACCGAAGATGGAGAAAAAAGAAAATAGGTGGAGAGGAGAGTATAGGTGGGGAGGTAGGGAGGGGATAGGTCAGTCTAGGGAAGATGGACAAGTCAAGGAGGTGGGATGAGGTTAGTAGGTAGGAAATGGAGGTGCGGCTTGAGATGGGAGGAAGGGATGGGTGAGAGGAAGAACAGGTTAGGGAGGCAGAGACAGGCTGGACTGGTTTTGGGATGCAGTGGGTGGAGGGGAAGAGCTGGGCTGGTTGTGTGGTGCAGTGGGGGGAGGGGACGAACTGGGCTGGTTGTGGGATGCGGTGGGGGAAGGGGAGATTTTGAAGCTGGTGAAGTCCACATTGATACCATTGACTTGCAATTTCCTTTTGGCACATTGTTCTGTGACTCTTATGATTTATTTTATTCCCTATCCTGAGTGACAAGCCAGCCTATGTGTAGTTATTAGAGGAGGACTGTTTCTAACTGGAAAGAGGGGCCAACAGTGGTCTCCATGGTTTTTGCAAGACCAGGAGAAGCAATCCTACTTCTGCTCGTTCATCAGAAATAAAACCTGTTCGTGGGTGACCTCTGGTGGTGCCATTAAGCACTGCCGTTTAAGCTGCTATAGCCTGAAAAGAGACCAGTTGAGCTCCACCTGGTTAAAGACAGATGTTTGATAGGGTCAAGAATGATGTTAGGCCTCTGATTTTCATATTCATGTTACCCAATACATGCCTAAGTGAAACTTGTAAATATCTGGCTTACAATTTAGCAGACAGTGCTGCTCTGAGGAAGAGCAGGAGCAAAAGATTGTAACCTGAAACTGATATTCCAAATCCTACATCACCCAAAAAATGAGGGTGACAAGGATCAATGTGAGAAATTCAACATCCCTCTGCTTGGCACTTTCAAATTTCCAAATATTTGTGTAGCTGGTGTGTGAACTCAATGAACTGGAAGGTTGAATTTATCTTTTATCATTACGCTCTGCTGTGTTTTTTTAAGTCAAAGTACTCCTAGCTTCTTTCGCCATGGCAACAGCATTCTCTGTGACTGCCATCATGTTCTAACTCCAGATCTATTTGGTGTTATCAACTCTTGAATCATCTGTGCACTGATGATCTTCTGATGAAGATAATCCCCAAACCTGTTGACTCTGTGTTCAAAAAGCATAACAGCTCAAGGCAAGACTGAAGCTGCTTCCAAACATGTTTGTCTATTCAGTGGGCTTGAAAGGCTAAAAAAAATGTTTAGCGACCCAGGACTGATTATTACCAAAAAAATATAATTTCAGAAAGTTTCATGAGTGAGATCTAGCGGGTTTGCTCACACAATTCTCCACTACTCAAGTTATTACATGTGCGCATGCCACCACAGCACCGTTCTTATTCTATCGTGTGGCCACCAGTGGCAGGTGTACTCACCATTACCTGGACTTTCACTGTTAGCGCCATATTTAAAGTCCAACTGTAGGTAAGATCAATCACTGCCAACAATAATTAGCTCTTTATGGTACAAGTTGAATGTCAACTTTCTGTCTCCTCTGATGCTGCTTGGCCTGCTGTGTTCCTCCATCTCCACACTGTGTTATGTCAAGGAAATCGTATCTGGCTTCTTATGTCTGATGCTGCATTGCTGTGTCAGAGTAAAAGTGATATTCCTCATGCTGATGTTGTCACCTTCCTCCTTGGAAGACTGTTGCTACTCTCCCAACTCTTCAGTATCATCACATCCTCACTTTGCCTGGATGGGCAAGAGGTCAGCATGTTAGGTTCACTGGCACACTCTGCCGAAACGATATCACAAGCCTTCTCCAGACTGACTCAAGCAATGGAAGCTCACCTTCAGGAGTTCTATCATCTGCTACTTGTTTGAGGGAATGGCCTGCATTGTGTCTATGCTTGGTATCAGTCGGGGAATTGTGTAACTGAGTCATCAGCAATGGTGCAGAGGGTAGCCATTGTACCCCAGTGGCCATCCTTATAAGGAGTCTGGGCCTTGAAATGAAACAGGAACATTGGAGTTCTCAATGACATAGCCATCATGGCACTTTTGGGGGTATATAGCACAGACCTCTAAGATGTGGTACGAACAATCACAGATGACTTGTGCATTGATAGAATAGAATCCTTTTCTGTTGAAGCCATGTTCTGTTAAGGCATTCTCAATGCAATGTGTGTACAGTCAATAGCATCCAGCACTTGGAGGAAGCCAACTACATTGGCAAAGCCTCCTGCTGGGACTGCAGGACTGATGTTCTTTCCCGGGGGAGCAAGATGAAGCAGTGTGATTTAGTATAGCCTGCATCAGTAACAGACTTGATAGGTTTGTGGGGCATGCACTGAGAGGTCCCACACAGATCTTTTATGGATCGTTAGTGCAGTCAGTTCCATATCAATTTGCCAACAGAATAAGAGGAGCACCCAATCCTTCATTTCACAGAGCCCGCTCCAGAAATTGGCTAGTTCTGTGACTGTGTGCTGAGACATCTTTATTCTGCTGTGGCAATGCACTTCACTCATCCAAATCCTGAGGGGACCCTCAGCTGCAACTCTGTCATGTGGAGGCCATTCTGCAGTTGTGGGATGTTGCTGCTAGTCCTGGACTTCTGGTGCACAGGTGAAAGATGCAGGTGATTGCTGTCCATAGAACATGCCTTGAGTTGTTGGGAAATGCTGGCCAAGGTGAAGGTGCAGGAGGAAGTGGTGAGTTGGAGCCACCGGGTACTCACTCAGGATTGTGTGTTGGGAATTGTGACTATTTAGTTTCTCTCCACTGCCTGGAAAAATGGCAAATTGTATGAAAAAGTGAGGCAAGATCAGGTAATGATGAGATATAAATGTATGCACATGGGCCTCCTGCTGCTCACTAGCAAGATTCTCATTTCACTGTTAAAACTGGGTGGAAAATTGGTCTTCACTTCCTCAATGTCAAGAATTTCAATTTTTTGATCTGACTCATTTGACTTGCTGTTGCCTACGTCATCCAGGAAGATTGGGATGATTCTGACCAAACTTCTCAATTTTCTCATAATGGTGGCAGTCATTTAAAATATGTTGCAATTATGTTCAGATTGCTATTTTCCCTATACATGGGAGATGTTACAGACATACTAAAATGACATGTAACAAAAGATTAACTGGTCCATCGAACCTGTTCCACTGTTATAGAACATAGAACATTACAGCACAGTACAGGCCCTTCGGCCCTTGATGTTGTGCTGACCTGTCATACCGATCTGAAGCCCATCTAACCTACACTATTCCATGTACGTCCATATGCTTATCCAATGACGACTTAAATGTACCTAAAGTTGGCGAATCTACTACCTTTGCAGGCAAAGCGTTCCATTCCCTTACTCCTCTCTGAGTAAAGAAACTACCTCTGACATCTGTCCTATATCTTTCACCCCTCAATTTAAAGCTATGCCCCCTCATGCTCGCTGTCACCATCCTAGGAAAAAGGCTCTCCCTATCTACCCGATCTAACCCTCTGATTATTTTATATGTTTCAATTAAGTCACCTCTCAACCTTCTTCTCTCTAATGAAAACAGCCTCAAGTCCCTCAACCTTTCCTTGTAAGACCTTCCCTCTATACCAGGCAACATCCTAGTAAATCTCCTCTGCACCCTTTCCAAAGCTTCCACATCCTTCTTATAATGCGGTGACCAGAACTGTACGTAATACTCCAAGTGCGGCTGCACCAGAGTTTTATACAGCTGCAGCATAACCTCTTGGTTCCAGAACTTGATCCCTCTATTAATAAAAGCTAAAACACTGTATGCCTTCTTAACAGCCCTGTCAACCTGGATGGCAACTTTCAAGGATCTGTGTACATGGACACTGAGATCTCTCTGCTCATCTACACTACCAAGAATCTTACCATTAGCCCAGTACTTTGCCTTCCGGTTACTCCTACGAAAGTGCATCACCTCACACTTGTCTGCATTAAACTCCATTTGCCACCTCTCAGCCCAGCTCTGCAGCTTATCTATGTCTCTCTGCAACCTACAGCATCCTTCGTCACTATCCAAAACTCCACCGACCTTAATTTGCTAACCCATCCTTCTACGCTCTCATCCAGGTCATTTATAAAAATGACAAACAGCAGTGCACCCAACACCGACCCTTGCGGTACACCACTAGTAACTGGTCTCCAGGATGAACATTTCCCATCAACTATCACCCTCTGTCTTCTTTCAGCAAGCCAATTTCCGATCCAAACAGCTATATCTCCCACAATTCCATTCCTCCGCATTTTGTACAATAGCCTACTGTGGAGAACCTTATCGAACGCCTTGCTGAAATCCATATACACCACATCAACCGGTTTACTCTCATCCACCTGTTTGGTCACCTTCTCAAAGAATTCAGTAAGGTTTGTAAGGCACGACCTTCCCTTCACAAAACCGTGCTGACTATCCTTAATCAATTTATTCTTTTCTAGATGATTATAAATCCTTTCTCTTATAACCTTTTCCAACACTTTACCAACAACTGAAGTAAGGCTCACTGGTCTGTAATTACCAGGGTTGTCTCTACTCCACTTCTTGAACATGGGAACCACATTTGCTATCCTCCAGTCGTCTGGCACTATTCCTGTAGACAATGACGAGTTAAAGATCAATGCCAAAGGCTTGGCAATCTCCTCCCTGGCTTCCCAGAGGATCCTAGGATAAATCCCATCCGGCCCAGGGGACTTATCTATCTTCACCCTCTGTAGGATTTCTCATACCTCTTCCTTGTGAACCTCAATCCCACCTAGTCTATTAGCCTGTATCTCAGTATTCTTCTCGACAACATTGTCATTTTCTAGAGTGAATACTGTTGAAAAATATTCATTTAGTGCTTCCCCTATCTCCTCTGACTCCACACACAACTTCCCACTACTATCCTTGATTGGCCCTAATCTTACTTGGTCATTCTTTTATTCCTTAAATACCTATAGAAAGCCTTAGGGTTTACCCTGATCCTATCCGCCAACAACTTCTCATGTCTCCTCCTGGCTCTTCTGAGCTCTCTCTTTAGGTCTTTCCTGGCTATCTCGTAGCCCTCAGATTATGATACCTGGAGCATCATGATTAGACACTCCCTCCGCCAATAACCATAGAATCTACACTGCAAGGAGAAACAAAAAGTGAAAGCCAATTACTGGGGGAAAAGAAATTGAAAACATTCTTCCCAACTCTCTTCATGATTGATTCTAGTTTAGGAGACAACTTGGTCATGCTAATATTACTTGATGTTTCATCCATCTTTTCTAACATGTTACAACATGGAAATAGAAAATGAAACTAATCCAAACAATGCCTCTCTATCCCTGGATTTATAACACTGTAAAGTTAAAACATTCAATGTCTCTCAAAATCATTCAATTGTTCCCAACCAGTCATTAAGAATAAGAGATCATAGAATCCCTACAGTGTGGAAACAGTCCACTTGGCCCATTGAGTCCACACCAACCCTCTGAAAAGCATCCCACCCAGACCCACCCCACTCTCCTATTCCTGTAAACCTGCATTTTCTATGGCTAACCCAGCTATCCTGCACATCTATGGTCATTATGGGCAATTTAGCATAGCCAATCCACCTAACCTGCATCTTTCCTCCTGTGGTTGGAAAGTGGGGCACCTGGATGAAACCCATGCAGACTCGGGGAAAATGTGCAAACTCTACTCAAGTATGTAATTGAACCCAGGTCCCTGCCACTGTGCCACCTCAATATCACAGACTAAGTTTCTAACTCAAGCAAAATTAACATTTTATTGGTAATAACATGGCTTTAGCAGAGCATTGATAAACAACAAGGCAGTTTATTTAATATCTTGATCTAAGCCCAATCTTCTTTAACCAGAAATCCCACTCACACATGGCAGTTAAGGGACAAATTAAAAGCAAAGAAACAAAACTACAATTTACTAGTTCAACAGTTTCATCATGGGTAGCAGGCCTTCAGAAATGGAATTATTCAAAGAGTAAACTATAGGTCTTGCTTGAATTCTGAAGTCACCAATTCATGCAAACAGGTCCAGTAGCCTTCCAGGATTATTGAGAAATTTCTTATTAAAGAATATTTTCCTATCAGAACAGCCAACAAGACAACATCTGCAGTGAGAAATCAAAGAGAGAGAGAGAGAGCAAAACATTGCCCCGCTATCCTGAAACTGGTTCAAAACACACTCATGGCTTCAGAACCCCAAACAGAGCTGGTTCACTTTACCCACTCTTTTAGCAGCATTCTCTGTGATTGGCTGGTCAGCATCAATCTGCCTTTGTTTGCCCTTCAACATACACCCCGTTGCCAGTTCTCAGGCAAGAGGATCTTAGTGCTGAAATGTCTACAGTGTTCCTAGGACAATAATTTACCTGCAATTATCTTTTCAGGTCAGTTCCCATTAACAAACATGTTTTATTTTCTCTCCTACTTTGCAAAACAATCTGCCATTGAAAGCTCAAAGTATGATTCTCAACCTCAGCTCGCAATTCTAAACCAAAAATGAGAAAAAAAATAAAATAATGAAAGTCTCAACAAGGATATAATCTTCCACCAAGACATAGAGAATGGAAAACATTTTATTTCTGTAAACTGTTACATTCTAATTTTTCTTTTCACTTTCAACTATATTGACACATACTTCAATGTAGCTCAGATGATAACACTAACACCTCTGAGTCAGAATGTTGTGGATTGAAGTCTTGCACTGCCACTCCAGTACAGTACTCTGGGTGTGTTGCACTGGTAAACCTCAGCAGGTCTGCCAGCATCTGTGGAGAGAAGTCAGAATTAAGTTTCGGGTCCAGTGACCAGAGTGTTCTGGAAAGGTCATTGGACTTAAACCATTAACTCTGATTTCTCTCCACAGATGCTGCCAGACTGGCTGAGTTTTTTCAGCAATTTCTGTTTTTGTTCACAATAATTCATTTCCTGTTGCATTGCAGCATGTGGGGGTTTGTTCAATGTAAATTAGCTGCTTTGTCTCCTGCATTACAGGTGGCCACACTTCAAATACAGTACTTCATTGTTTGTGAAATGTTTTGGAATAACTGGTTTCCATGGAAGTGACAATATAAATGGAAGTTTTTTTTTCTTTTTAGAACTGATAAAGAAGTTCTTCACCTTGGTTTTGTTTTTTGAGAATTAAACTAATATTACAGCTGGATGGAAAACTGCACATTGAGTGAGCAGTTGTCAAAACATGCAGCGATGTGTTTCAGAATTTTAAAATGTTTTTACAAGACATTCAAAGTAAACTTTCCAAAGAAGTTTTACGAAATGTATTACTATCGCCTCAGCCACATTGCGCCACTCTTAAAATTTCCAAAACCAAGCAAATAACTGATAGCTAAATATATCTTGCAGTACATTTTGAAATTACCATTTCTAACCCAGTGCCAAGCATAAATTATTGGACATTGCTTCAAAGACATTTTCTATCCATTACTCTGTCCGTATCAAGCAATGTGCCATATTTATCCTATCATACTTGAGAATTTGCTTTGGCCTTGCTTTAGAAGAAAGTGCTTGCACATATTTGTATTAACCATCTCAGCAAACCTGGATAACGTGGGCTACGGTGAATCAATTGGGAAATTATGACAAGATTAGAAAAATCAGATTCCCCTTTCAGCAAGAAAAGTCTGATTTTCTGTCCAGGGATAGAATGACAAAATGAGAATGTCTCTCATGAGCAACAAGTAGTTCAGTTACATACATTAACATCTCTTTATTATCTAATCTCATGCTATTTATACGTAGTTTGCTGTTCAGGGTGGGGCGAGACTAGAGAGTTACCTAACCCAAAATGGAAGTCTGAGGGGGTACCTAGCAGTTCCAGCTCTCCATTTGTTCCTCGTAACCTTCATCTTGGTCAGCAGTCACCAAAAATTCAGAACCCACTCCTGATAGTGGCCTCCTGTAAGCCCTGTTCACAGTGGTTGGTACTGAATGTATACCATCATCCTAGCATATCGCTGACTCACATAGAATATACACCTTAGACTGCATGGTTCTTTTCACTGCCATGCTGCTGTGGGATGCTTTAAACGCAGGACAATGCAATGCAGTGGGGCTAACTTCAGGCCTTTCCATGTCTTTTCTCAATGCTCACTCATTTCATGCCTACTTGGATGCTGAAGCCATCAAAGTCTTGCTGTTTTGCACATTGCTACATTTTTCAGAACAGGCAGGTTCACAATGTTTTCTGCCATGTGCCAACAGCTGGTGCAGCAAACACACTGATGGCACTTCAACCAATGGCCATATCTCAAAGCCAAAGGAGAGTAGCCTGCACTCAGGTCGAGGGGTTCTGTTGTCAGTGAAGGGGCTGCTACCACATAGAATCAAGGGAAGTATCATCAGGGGTAATGGGAACTGCAGATGCTGGAGATTCCAAGATAGTAAAATGTGAGGCTGGATGAACACAGCAGGCCAAGCAGCATCTCAGGAGCACAAAAGCTGACGTTTCGGGCCTAGACCCTTCATCAGAGAGGGGGATGGGGGGAGGGAACTGGAATAAATAGGGAGAGAGGGGGAGGCGGACCGAAGATGGAGAGTAAAGAAGATAGGTGGAGAGAGTGTAGGTGGGGAGGTAGGGAGGGGATAGGTCAGTCCAGGGAAGACGGACAGGTCAAGGAGGTGGGATGAGGTTAGTAGGTAGCTGGGGGTGCGGCTTGGGGTGGGAGGAAGGGATGGGTGAGAGGAAGAACCGGTTAGGGAGGCAGAGACAGGTTGGACTGGTTTTGGGATGCAGTGGGTGGGGGGGAAGAGCTGGGCTGGTAGTGTGGTGCAGTGGGGGGAGGGGATGAACTGGGCTGGTTTAGGGATGCAGTAGGGGAAGGGGAGATTTTGAAACTGGTGAAGTCCACATTGATACCATATGGCTGCAGGGTTCCCAGGCGGAATATGAGTTGCTGTTCCTGCAACCTTCGGGTGGCATCATTGTGGCAGTGCAGGAGGCCCATGATGGACATGTCATCAAGAGAATGGGAGGGGGAGTGGAAATGGGTTGCGACTGGGAGGTGCAGTTGTTTGTTGCGAACTGAGCGGAGGTGTTCTGCAAAGCGGTCCCCAAGCCTCCGCTTGGTTTCCCCAATGTAGAGGAAGCCGCACCGGGTACAGTGGATGCAGTATACCACATTGGCAGATGTGCAGGTGAACCTCTGCTTAATGTGGAATGTCATCTTGGGGCCTGGGATGGGGGTGAGGGAGGAGGTGTGGGGACAAGTGTAGCATTTCCTGCGGTTGCAGGGGAAGGTGCCGGGTGTGGTGGGGTTGGAGGGCAGTGTGGAGCGAACAAGGGAGTCACGGAGAGAGTGGTCTCTCCGGAAAGCAGACAGGGGAGGGGATGGAAAAATGTCTTGGGTGGTGGGGTCGGATTGTAAATGGCGGAAGTGTCGCAGGATAATACGTTGTATCCGGAGGTTGGTAGGGTGGTGTGTGAGAACGAGGGGGATCCTCTTGGGGCGGTTGTGGCGGGGCGGGGTGTGAGGGATGTGTCACGGGAAATGCGGGAGACGCGGTCAAGGGCGTTCTCGATCACCTTGGGGGGAAAGTTGCGGTCCTTAAAGAACTTGGACATCTGGGATGTGCGGGAGTGGAATGTCTTATCGTGGGAGCAGATGCGGCGGAGGCGGAGGAATTGGGAATAGGGGATGGAATTTTTGCAGGAGGGTGGGTGGGAGGAGGTGTATTCTAGGTAGCTGTGGGAGTCGGTGGGCTTGAATACACCTCCTCCCTCACCCCCATCCCAGGCCCCAAGATGACATTCCACATTAAGCAGAGATTCACCTGCACATCTGCCAATGTGGTATACTGCATCCACTGTACCCGGTGCGGCTTCCTCTACATTGGGGAAACCAAGCGGAGGCTTGGGGACCGCTTTGCAGAACACCTCCGCTCAGTTCGCAACAAACAACTGCACCTCCCAGTCGCAACCCATTTCCACTCCCCCTCCCATTCTCTTGATGACATGTCCATCATGGGCCTCCTGCACTGCCACAATGATGCCACCCGAAGGTTGCAGGAACAGCAACTCATATTCCACCTGGGAACCCTGCAGCCATATGGTATCAATGTGGACTTCACCAGTTTCAAAATCTCCCCTTCCCCTACTGCATCCCTAAACCAGCCCAGTTCATCCCCTCCCCCCACTGCACCACACTACCAGCCCAGCTCTTCCCCCCCACCCACTGCATCCCAAAACCAGTCCAACCTGTCTCTGCCTCCCTAACCGGTTCTTCCTCTCACCCATCCCTTCCTCCCACCCCAAGCCGCACCCCCAGCTACCTACTAACCTCATCCCACCTCCTTGACCTGTCCGTCTTCCCTGGACTGACCTATCCCCTCCCTACCTCCCCACCTACACTCTCTCCACCTATCTTCTTTACTCTCCATCTTCGGTCCGCCTCCCCCTCTCTCCCTATTTATTCCAGTTCCCTCCCCCCATCCCCCTCTCTGATGAAGGGTCTAGGCCCGAAACATCAGCTTTTGTGCTCCTGAGATGCTGCTTGGCCTGCTGTGTTCATCCAGCCTCACATTTTATTATCTAAGTATCATCAGGGGCTTGGACACATCAGCTAGCTAGTTGAAATGGATTCAAGGATTCCATATGATCTGGGAATGGGCCCCAGTCAGTCTGGAGGTTCAATGCAACTAGTTAGGGAATGAGCAGGAAGTCAACCAAGGAGATGCATAGACATTAGTCAGGAGTCTGGCCATTCAGGAGATGGAGCTGTTCTTCCAAGTCAGTCAGTGGGGAATGACTCATGGTCAGTCCTGTAGGCATGTTCACTGAACAGCAAGAAGCTTATCAGGGACCAATGGCATGGTAGGGACATTGGACAAACCGGTTGCGGGGATTAGAGGCAGCACGTTGGGCTGCAAAGGTGATTACAACTGTGAAGGAGGAAATTCGAGATATAAGGTGGGAGATGATGCAGCATGGAAGGGCATGGGTAAATCAAGGTCATCAAAGAGGTTAATCAAGGAGGCAAGGTCATTGAAGGACACCACAGCCTGGCTTTGGTGTCAAGGATGGTGCAAGATGATGGTTGGCATGATTAAGCAGTAGACAAAGAGCTCAGGAGGTAAAGTGGAGTGATAAAGATGTAAATGGAGGAGTTGGAAGGAAATATGTAAAAGCTCAAACCTGATGAGGTCAACAGGGGGTTGAAAAGAAGAAAGGGACATTAAGGTTGGAGGGGCAGGGAGGTCCACTCAATTGATGGACTGAGCCTGTGACTTAGTGTGCCGAGCACAATTCATTGTTGCCTTCCATCTCATCTGAAAAGCAAATGTGTAACATAAATGAAAAATGGCTGCCACCAGCCCCAGAGAGGGCAGACGAAATGTCGTTTTCTATCTGAAGTAGCTTATGTTGTGAGTTATAATGAGGCCTTTCTCGAGGCAATTGCATTAACTGAGCATTCTCACAGTATAGGCTTAAGACACGGGATTCTGAATTTCGTGCAATAACTACCTATTAAATACAATTTTAAGGGGGTGCTTGTGGTGCAGTGATAGTGTCCCTATCTTTGAGACAAGAGTCGCAGATTCACTTCCCACCTGCATCAGAGGTCTGAAACCATCTCTGAGCAGGTTGATTAGGAAATGTCTCAGATTCAAATCCTGGCCACAAGCAATTATGGTCATGTCATTGAATGAAGCATAAGTAATCACAGGCAATATTCCAAGTGTCACCTACGGGCCACAGTAGAGCTGATTTCCTCTCATCTTGAACTGTGAGTAATTGACAACATGTTTTTATATGCAATGTTGACTTTCTTGTCTGTTCCTGGCATTAGGAGTAGGGAAGGACAACTTTTCAGTAATCCTACAGGACTTACAATCATCTACTGTATTTGTTTGTCACAGTTTGTGTTGTGTACATCAGAATAAGGTCCACTACGTCAAAGGCCCAGTTATGGGCATCACATGGCCCTCCATTCCTTACTCTTTGCTAAATTGTCATTTGTGGCTGATGCAAACCTTGATTGCTCACATTCCTAAGGACTTATTCTGTTTCTAATATTCCCCACACATGTTTCTTGGAACTGCGACTAATGGATCCAGCCACAACAGTGGCTATTGTCACTTTGGCCACAGTGCAACATAGGCACAAAGAAATTGAGGAGAAACATATGCATTAGAAAGGTCAAGACTAACAGCAATTTGCCAAAAAGCTTCCACATGAAGAAGTTATGGATAAAATTCACCTCAGGATGCAGTGTAGGTATAGAAGGCACAATCTCTGCTGTTCTCGATGCCATTTCCTTGAGCTGAATAAGGTGTAGCATCTCCACAGCCTATGGATGTCCTGGCACATCATCACACATCATCAGAACTTTGCCATCTGCTGAAGTAAGATATGTGATGGAAGACTAGTCAATGGCTGTTAAAGTGATAGCTGCACTGTGTTTTTAGGTAATTGGCTCCTTCCAAGGATCCACTGTGGATTGCGTGGAATCTCTCAATCATCCACCCACAGATGTATCAAGGTTGTCACCGAATGTAATTTGTGCCAATCACACCACTTCATCTTGGTTTGCTGTGAAGTGTTGTGGTCCACGCAAGAGGATCTGGTCACATAGCTGGCACAGGGCACTTTGGAAAACAGTACACACATTGCATTGAGGGGGCCATATCATAACCAGCTGACTTCATCAATTGAAAAAGCTTCCATTCAGTAAATGGTCATCTGTGATCATCAGTGCCACATTTTAGATGCCTGTGCTAAATACTCTGCAAGCTGCCATGACATCTGAGCCCTTGATAATTCTCAGGCTCCTGCTTCATGCCAAGGGACATTTGCCTTACAAGGATGGTAACTGGGAGGCAAAGGCTGTGCTCTGCAACCTTGGCTGATGACCCCAATACTCAACCCTCTGACTGAGGACACATGTAGCACAATGTGGCCCATTCTTCCACCAGGGTCATAATGGAGCAGATGACAGGCTGGATGAAGCTAAGGTTCTAATAGTTGAGTCAGTCTGGAGAAGCCTTGTGGTGCAGTCCAAACAGTAAGTCACATGCTGTGATCTGCACAACTGGAGCAGGCAAAGAGGGGATGTGTTGGACTCTGAACAGCTGGCAGAGCGGCAGCAGTCTTCTGAGGAAGAAGTTAAGGACATTGAGTAGAAGAAACGTCATCTTCAGTCTGACAGAGCATACAACTTTGGGTACAAGAAGTCAGATAGGAATTCAATTAAACCTGTTTTGAATAGACCCTGAGTTTGGTGAGAACATTATTCACTAACTGTATGTTTGCTGTTGTTTAAAAGGTAAACAGCCCTGGTTCATTCCCAGAAGCAAATGTGGATTTTGTTTGATTGTTTTTCTTTGCTTTTCCAATTATTCAGAAAAGTTAATATTTTCAACGGTTAAAAGCCTCACAACACATGCTCCGGCATTGACAAAATGTTATTGTGTTGGTTGG
Source organism: Stegostoma tigrinum (assembly GCF_030684315.1). Lineage (NCBI taxonomy): Eukaryota > Metazoa > Chordata > Chondrichthyes > Orectolobiformes > Stegostomatidae > Stegostoma > Stegostoma tigrinum. The sequence continues at coordinate 48,791,426 of NC_081363.1, forward strand.
GCATTAGGGAAAAGAGTAGCACTCTGCCAGGCAGGGCTCTGACATGGTCTGGTGTTTAGGTCAGATAGCCGGTGTAGCTTCATTATTGGAGTTGTACCTGCTATGGCAGTCCATCAGATGGTGATGATGTAAAATAGCAATACATTTGTGCTTGTGGGCTTCTGTTCCGATGAAAATCCCGCAAGCTACCTATGTGCCCACAAAAGCTTTTCTTTTTCATTGCCCTCTTACAATATATACAGTGAAAGGCTATTCCTGGCTGGCAGCATTTTACAAGATGCACACTAGGTTTTAGACATGGTGCTGTCGGTGTGAGTGCAGAATCTCCTAGCAGTGGTGACGACATCCATATTTGCTTGGAAGCGCAAAATAGTGCAGGATCAGTATCATCAGGGTGTGGTACAACGGAGTGAGGTCTGCAGCAGCGAACTGCGTGAGATGATTCACTGGATTCACAGAGACAAACCCTCCACGAAACACCCAAGAAGGTACTCATAGCCCATTTTTAGTAAAATTCAGCCCCAGGCCTTGTTCTGTCTTACAGTATGTGATGGTTGCAAGATTGGAGTCTTTCTTCCGTCTGTCTCCACATACGATCTTTGTGCTAGGTCTCAATCAGAAAACAGTGTTAAGCCATCAGAATATCACAAATTCACAAAATGATGGTAGGTAATAAAGTATTTAGTTTCCTATGCTATTGTGGCATCAGTGAAACAAACTTCAAACCAAATTAAAAATCTTTCTGTGACTGACTGATATCACAGGTCCATTCTCCGTAAGCTTTCGATAGTCTTTTTGCCAATTAGTATTTGCACAATTGTCAGTCACCAAGTTTCTCTTACGTTTTTCACATACACCCAGTTGTTCTTTGCTGCTGAAATATGAACAATGTGAAGCAAGAAAATCACTCTGCATCAAGTACATTGAATTTCCTAGGTAAGCAACTTGTAAAACCTGAACCGTGAGGGCAGCGAAGTTCTACTCAGTTGCAGTGCATTGGTTTGTTCAGATATCGTTAAATATATTGGGGAAATAATTTTTACCTCCTGTGTTAAATTTTAAAATTGGAAACCAGTGAAAAAGAAATGATTATCACTGAGCATTCAGTTACTTAACATGGCAGTATGTGTCTTTCAGTGTCATTTTAGCAGTACCAAAACTTTAACCAAACAGAAATGTTGTGTAATGGGTTCAGATTTCATGGCTTTTACTTAATTGGGCATGGTTAATCTCAACATCATTATCCACTCATCTATACGAAGTGAATTTACAATTTATATACTATGCTTATCAGATTAACTTGCAAGATTTCAAAAAATTATCCATGGCTCTTTCCTCAACATATGTGAGTAGTACTTCCAGTAGCTTGGCTCTGCAATGCACATATTAGAAAGCAAAGCAACTCACCCCCACCACTGCCCTCTCCCACACCCCTGGCCCTCAGCGCTTTCACCTGTCTGCTATTCCAGGGATGATTGATAATAACTCCTCAATGCTCAGAAAATAATGTTTCCCCTGGAAAACCACTAATAAGGAAACAGATTCTATGGTAGCTTTGACACACCAGGGACAGGCAATATTCACCATAAGTATATCTTAAATCCCTGGACACTCGTGACCCACCCATGGTGTCTATTCTTTGCTTACTTCTGTATGGAGGGTGACACCTTTGACTTTTACTGGGGCATGAGTTGGAGTCTTTACATACTACTGATTCATTGCAGTCTGCAAACGGATTCATGAGCTCCCCATATCTCCCAATACATGACCTGGTTTCAACACCACACTAATGAAATGCTAATCAGACCTTTGAGTTTTATACCTGAGCTGTTTGAGTAAATGGCTGTTTCATATTGAGGTAGAAAAATTGTTTGTCACTGCAGGCAACAGTATTCCCAGGGTACTGAAAATGAATTTCAATGCAACCAAATAAGTTGTCAATATTTCTATATGCTGAAGCTTACAGCCAGTAGAGGGCATAGCTGACAAGTAATTTGCAAGCAATGTTAACCTGACTTTTATTAGGGAAAAGAAAAATGTTGGGTATTGCAGATTTGTGGTAGCACGCCTTGCATATATTTTTTTTTCACTCATGTGTGTGAGTTGAAAGAAAAGCTGTGGACAGCTCTCTTATTTTTTTTTAAGTTGCATCATGCAAATAATCCTTAGTCCTTTATTTATTGCACCTGCATGGTTAGGTTTTGGAGGAATAATATTTCACAGACTATTCAGCAAGCAGTGTGGAATTTTAACTGTACTTATAAGAATCCTGAGCTTTATTAAAAAAAAATTTGTAAGAAAGAGATAGTTAGATGGATACAAAACTCTGTTTGGGGTATTCTTTAAACCACTATCTATTTTATTACATTTCACTAACTCAATTGACATCAACTTGCAGAATCATTAGACATTTAATTCTAATAATACTGAGCTAGTAAAATGTAACACATGATTATACATGATGTGTATCAGTGGAGAATGGAATTTATCACAGTGTGTACCTCACCATGTAACTCAAACACCATTAAATCTGTTCTGTACTGTTTATGTCAAATGTTATCATGTAGGTTGTGAGAACTGCTTACATCATCATTGAGCTTTAGTTAGAAAATTTCAAACACTGGGTTTGATATCTGTGTGATAGTAAATATGTTTGTCACGCCACTTAGCTTGGATTTGAAGTGACCAGCAGCACGTGTAAGATGAATAATATTTAAAAATAATGCTGATGTGTCTAATTCAGTAAAATACACCTATCTCTTCTAATTATTTATTGGGAGACAGTCCCTTGTGGTATTATCACTAGGCTGTTAATCCAGAAACCCAGCTAATGTTCTGGGGACCCAGGTTCACCCATTAGGTTCACTAATGTTCTTTAGGGAAGGAAATCTGTCGTTGTTACTCAATCTGGTCCATATCTGATTCCAGATCCATAGCAACGTGGTTGACTCTTAACTGCCCTCTGGGCAATTAGGGATGGGCATTAAATGCTGGCCTAGTCAAAGGCACACACATCCCATGATAAATGAAAAAAAATGGAATTATGATGTTGCAATTATATTTTCTAATATTTATCAGCAGTACAAACTTACTAAAACTAAATAGTGTATTCTATGATTACTACCCTGTCCTCCAAAAGGTATTGTTGTTGCTTGTTAAGGTGTAGTTCAATGTGCACGCACCATAAAATAACCCACTAACATAGCCATTCACCTTGTGCTCTCTTTATTGTGAATGCTACCAGATTGTTGAGCAATGAATGAATCAGGGGCAAACACAATGCCCCATTTCTGAAGAAGGGTCCAGGCCCGAAACGTCAGCTTTCCTGCTCCTCTGATGCTGCTTGGCCTGCTGTGTTCATCCAGCTCTACACCTTGCTATCCCAACTTTCACACAATGATCACAACTGATAACTTTCAACACAGATCACTGAATAATGATAAGAAATCTATTTATCTTTTTCATTGCTCAGGGTTGCTGAGATCAGTTTAAGCATTTGCAAATGCTTGGAATTTAACAAAAGTCATACTTGCATCAATTCACTTCTTACGATGATTATCCCTCATCTTCTCTTAAGTAGGAGCTACAGTGGATTCATTTTTCCTACTTGTGTTGATCTACCTGTTTTCTTCTTGAAGTGGATTGGTCTTCAAAAAAAATATTGTGCACATGAACTTTCAGGATGGGACCTCATGATGGACAGTTCCCAATTGGAAAACATTTAATTAATCAGTAATAGAATAATCACAAAAGCTTCAAAAGGTAGAATAGTAGATTGAGGCAATGTAATGGATGCAATATATTTGGATTTTCAAAAGGCTTTTGACAAGTGCCCCACTTATGTTTAGGTTCAGAACATGTAGGGTTGGATTTAAAGGATTCCCCCTAATGACAGGTTTGAAAGCAGGAGCACATTAAATCCAACAAGTGATCTACCTATTGACACGCTGCCCAATCACAATTTTATCAGTAGTAGGATTGGCTCAAGGCAGCCTGTTAACCATTAAGCCAACTGTGGCCCTTAAGTGTGAAAATACAATCGTATATACAAGATAGTCACTGGGAACTCCAATAGGGAATTCAGGAGAAATTTCTTTACCCAAGGTGTGGCTAGAAATTGCTGCCACCAAGAGGATTTGGTGTGATTTACAGTGATCCATTTCAGGGTACACTGGATGAACACGTAAGATGGAAAGAAACAGGATGTACTAATGTGCTTCGATGAAGAAGACTCAAAAACATTAATGTTGGCATGCCCCTGTTGGCTAAATACTTAGCTTGTTTTCTATAATCACTACATAAGCTAGGCATGTAGGGAAAAGTTCAGAACGGTGACATGATATCCAATCAGACAAAAATTTTGAGGAAGCTTTTGAAGGAGTGGAGGTAGCAAAGTTGAGAGAGAGAAACTAAGAGGATGGGACTGAGCCACTTGAATTGCCTGCCATCAAAAGTAGTACATAAGGTGATGAATAGAAAATCAGAGTCAGAAGAATTGAGGATGGAACAGACTGGGGTTACTGAGCACTATAAAGGTTATTTACTAATTTTGATTTCAATATGTTACTGATGACATTTAAAAGGCATCTGGATGGGTACATGAATAAGAAGGGTTTAGAAGGATATGGGCCAAATGCTGGCAAAGGGGACCAGATTAATTTCAGATATCTGGTCAGCATGAACAAGTTGGACTGAAAGGTCTGTTTCCGTTATGTACAGCTCTACGACTGGATGTTGATGAATAGAGTCAAAGGAGGTTGGCAAGAAAATGTTAGTAGTAAATGGCCTTGCGTACTCTTCAAAATGATGGGAATATTTTTAAAAATCCTTACATGGAATGTGGGTGCCACAGGCAAGTTCTAGCATCTGTTGCCTATTCCTGCTTGTTCTTGAACTGAGTGGCTCTGAACAGCATTTCAGAGGGCACTTAGGGGTCAACCATATTGCTGTGGGCTTGTTATCACAGGTGAAGATGTCCTTCCTTAGGGACATCAGAAAACTAGATGAGTTTTATGATGACTACATGATTATCATTAGACTGACTTTTAATTTCAGGGTTTATTTTTGGAATTTAAATTTCACCATCTGCCATGGTTGGATTTGTATCCAGATCCTCAGAACATTATTCTGGGGCTCTGGATTACTATTCTGTGACATTATCACTATTCCACCACCTCCATCTTTTTAAAATCAAAGTAGGCATTTAGAAAATCAGTTAGGGAAGTGTAGAGTTGAAACAACCTGAGATAAGGATATTGGAGGAGAGATATGAGATGAGACTGATGATTTTGATTTTGTGTCAAGATAGATAGGATATGAGACTTGAAGCTGGGTTTAGCGTTAGCAGTGATATTCCTGATGGACACTGTTGAATTCAGGCTGAGAGAATAGCCAGGGAAGGGAGTGAAATCAGGAGTCAGGCTAGAGAATTTTGGATTATAGTTCAGGAAGATGGCTTCAATTTTGTTGATGTCAAATTGAAAAAGATTCTGGTTCATTCACAATTTTATATTGCATTGCAATTCAAAAGCTCGATTTATTAATCAGTTCATCCGCAATCGTATTCCGAGGCATGTTCGTTTATCATTCCAAATCAAATCTTTTCAAACTGCTGATGTACCTGTTTTATAATTACAAGATGGCGCAGTATTAACATGGGAGAAATTTAGAAACAACATCTTTAATTTCCCTTCTAAATGTTGCAGATTGATAGCATGAATAACCTTCCGACTTTGTAGTGACTTTAAAATGAAAGGTGCCCTCCAAGTGCTACTATTTTTTTTGTGAATAGATTCTTCAGTGTTCAATGATATTGCAGGACTATTGTAAGGCACATTTCCTGAATCCGTTCCCAGCTACAAAATACGGGTTCAATTTTTATTCCTTTAAAATATGGAACAAGCCAACTCTGTTTATCTGATGTCTTTCAACAAGTTTAATTCTGTTTGTAGATTAACTCTGGAAGTAGCATTTCCACTCAGTTGTAGAGCGGGCACTAAGCAGACAAGCCACTCATTGTTTCTGCAGTCCCCAGTCTTTTTCCCCTCCACCACCCCTTGTATTAAGCCCTAGGTGGCATTCTTTACATCTGACATCACGGCACTTTCTGTGAGGTGGTTTATCTGACAGGATTTGCTGGGAGACTATCTGAGGTGTGCAGAGCAGCGAGAAAGAACAAAACACTGTTGTGAGGCGGGCAGTCAGGGAGATCTGCAGCGATCGGGTGACTGCTGTGTATTCAAGGCGTGTAACCGAAGATCATTAGAAAGCATCATAAGAAATTAATTGGGAGGGAAACAGAAAACGCTGCTTACATGTTTTATCTTCTCAGCGCTTGCAAAAGAACCCACTTTCAGTCCATAGATGGTCAGTTTATTACGAAGTTCATTGAAATTTTTGAAAGCATCATTTGCTCATGTGCTGGCATGCATGTTAAATGATCATTTCGTTTGAATTTCCAGACCGGCTCCCTCCGCTAGTGCTTACGAATTGCCTCTTTTATATTTTTCAAAATAAAGCTGGTACAAGCAGATACACAGCACAGATTGACGATGCAGGTAGTGCCGTGGGTCTTTTTTTTCATTTTGGCCTTTTCCATTGTGGGCTGAGATAGTGTTTGTTTTCGTGGGCAATAAGTTAAATCCGTTGTGGAATGTGGGAGTTTTGCTGCGGGTCAATCTGTAAGTGTGCTTGCATTCTTTCTGTGGCTATGTGAGACTCCGGACCAAGATGCCTCATGGGTAGAATTAAAGGATGAGGGGCACTACATTTCCAAATTCAATGAACTGGGTCAATGACTCAATCTACCTAAATTTGGGCTCTTTGTTGTGCCCAACCTGAAGCAGATTTTGTTTTCACTAGTTCCAAAAGACTTAATAGTATTTAAATTCCCAAAATCATTCACCATACTGACTTGTAAATGCATTCCTTCAGCGTGGTTGTGGCAAAATCCTGGATTTCCCTCTCTAACAGCATTGTTGGGACATTTACATCAAATGGACACCAGCCCATCATGAAGGCAGAACATTGCCACCTTTTCAAGGGCAGTACAAGTGCGCAATAAATGTTAGCCCAGCCAGTAATGCCCACATCCCCTGAATGAATCCATAAAAGAAACTGGTAAGCCAGCATAATTCATCAGATTCCAAGTGGAGGTGACGGCCTAGTGGTATTATCGCTGGACTGTTAATCCAGAGACCCAGATAATGTTCTGGGGATCTGGGTTTGAATCCCACCACAGCACAGGATGGAAGTTGAATTCAGTAAAATATCTGAAATTGAGTATTGATGACCATTGCTGATTGTCAGAGGAAAAACCCATCTGGTTCGCTGATGTCCTGTAGAGAAGGAACCTGCCATCCTTATCTGGTCTGGCTTACATGTGACTCCAAACCCACAGCAATGTGGGTGACTCTCTACTGCCCTCTGGGCAATTAGGGATGGGCAATATATGCTTTCCTACCGAGCGATACCCTCATTGTGTGAATGAATTTAAAGAAACCACTTGTCCACACAGCCATGTTCTATCACTTAGGAATGCATGTGTTGCAGCCAACTGTTGGCAAGAATTTCAGGCTTGGAAATCAAAAAAATTTTACATGAAGAGTTGTGTGTTCAGAAGGTCAAAGGGAAATCAATATTTCAATAATAGTACTTTGAGCAGCTTGACTTCTTCCTGTGCCACTCAGTGCACTTATGCTGGCTGTGAAATGGTGAATGCGACATGTGTGAGTCGCCACAAGTTCTTTGTGGTTCCCTTTTGTCAGGAAGTGCATCACTCTCCCATTTCTAACTGACCCAGAGAAATGATACACCGTGAAAGGGCTGATGGAAATAGCTACCTCCATGAATCACTGCGACGGTACCTCAATATAGTGTAGGATAGTGTAGGTTAGATGGGCTTGAGATCGGTATGACAGGTCGGCACAACATCAAGGGCCAAAGGGCCTGTACTGTGCTGTAATGTTCTATGTCTATGTCCATGCGGAATGGCTAGTCTGTCCCATAGATTTTTACTAAGAGTTAACAGGCATTTTAAGAATTTTTCACAGGATGTTGGTGTCACTGCTCAGGCTGACAGTTGCTGCCCGCACCACATCTCGAGCTACTGCAATCTGTGTGGTGTGGATGTGCTTTTAGAAAGGGAGCTCTAGATTTTTGACTCATCAATAAAGTTCAAGTTAGGACGGTGACTGCCTTGAAGGGCGAACTGAGAGGTGATGCTGTACCCATGCATCTACTGGCTTTTTCCTCCTAAATGATCAGGTTATGGATTTCAAATGAGCTATAAAAGTAGCATTAGTGAAGTGTAGTTGTGCATCGTATGTGTTGGAATTGTGCATCAGTGGTAGAAGCAATGAATGCTAAAATGATGGATGGGTGCCAATCAAGCAAACTACATTGCCCTAGATGGTGTTAAGCTTCTTGAGTATTGTTAGAACTGCACTTATCCAGGCAAGTGGAGAATATTTCATCACACTCCATCATTCAGAAGGTGCATTCTCAGCCTCTAACCTGCTTGCAATCATAGGATTTATTTGGCCAGTCCAGTTCAGTTTCTGGTCGATATTAACTCCTCAGAATACTGACCGTGGAGGATTCCGTGCTCATATTGCTATACAATATGAAGGGAAAATGGTATGATCAGTCTCGTTTGAGACAGTCATTTCTACCACTTGTTACTATCCAAGCTTAAATATCAGCCAAGTCTTGTTGCATATTGATATGGTCTTCTTCAGTATCTGAGGAATTGTGAGTGGTGCTGAACATTGTGCAATCGGCAGTGAACATTCTCACTTCTGATCTTATGTTGGAGACAAGGGCATTGACAAAGCAGATTAAGATGATTATATAGATATCTAGGTCTAGCCTGAGGAACATCTGCAGTGATGTCCTGAGATTAAAATGACTGACATCCAACAACCTCAAACATATTATCTTGTGCCATGTATGGCTACAACAACAGAGTTTTCTCCTCAATTCCCATTGATGTCAATTTTGCCAGGACTCTACAGTTGGTCAATTGCTGCACTTAAGTGAAGGGCAGTAACTCTAAACACCACTTTTGAGTTCATCACTTTTGTCTATGCTTCGTCCAGTGAAACACCATCAGGATATAAGTGGCCCTAGAGAAACCCAAACTGTTTAAGTGCCACTTGATAAAACTGTATATCAAGTACTGACATGTTCCATCATTTTTCTGGAGGCAAACACTTGCATTTATCCTTTTGTATTTGTTAGAAAATATTTCCAGTTGAAATAGAAGATGCATGGATTAAATAAAAGAATCATGGATATGCCAAAAATAATTATCAGAATATAAAATAAGAATAAATCCTAGGAACTAACATAACAGTAGTAGCTTTAAATCGTGAAACATTGCTTTTATGGTGGTATTATCACTAGACTATTAATCAAGAGATCCAGGTATTGTTCTGCGGACCTGGTTTCAAATCCCATCATGGTATATGGTAGAATTTGAATTCAATTTTAAAAAAACTGGAATTAAGAATATAACGATGACCATGAAACAATTGTCAAAAAAATCCCCATTTAGTTCGCTCATGCCCTTTAGGGAAAGAAACTGCTCTCCTTACCCAGTCTGGCTTACACGTGGCTCCAGACCCACATCATTATGGTTGATAATATGGTTGGGTAATAAATGTTGGCCCAGCCAGTAGCACTCATATCCTGTAAATGAATACAAAAGAACAGTTGTAAGGGATGACTTTGAAAGACAACCACGTGTTGTAAACATGGCAGTTATTTGGACAAAGCAGTTTTGTGTCGTCCAAGTGATAGGTGTAATTGTCAGAAATTAGGTGAGAGATCGAACATACAAGCAACAAAACTGAATGCAGTCCATAGCTAAGTCTCAGGAGTAAAAATAAGTACTGCACACCAACTTCTGTGAAATATACTGACACGAATGCTAAGAGAGCTCTACAACAAAACCAATGTAATAGTGGCTATAAAAAACCAAGACTGTGTAGAATGTACCAGTCAGTGGAAGCAAAGGTTGTGCACCTGGCCTTTACTCATACATTTGCATTAATTTCCCAAAAATGCAGACTATAACTGATTGAAGTTGTACTTGATGCCCCCTCATTACTTAAAATCTAAGATATTTATTTCTAACATATGAAAGAAGCCCATTTGCTTGAATAGCAAGCAGTTGGATAATCTGTGAAGAGCACAGTACAAAAATTCAGAGCAGGAATCCTTTGACAGATTGGAATTCTTGTCAATTTACTAGCACTGGATTGAAATCATGGAACTTCCTTCATTAGGTATTGTGGGTATCCCTGCTTTAAGGATTCTCGTGTTTCAAAGCAGGCAGTTCCCCATCACTTTTTTAAGGGCAATTAGGGATGGCAATGAATGGCCTATGATATCCACATCCCATGAATGAATATTAAATTTTAAAAATTGTATGTAGTAGCTAGTAATAACATATGATTATTTGGTGTGAAAACACTCATGTTGTCAAAGCTTTTCATCTTGCACTTATCAGGATAATTCACAAAAAATCCAATGTAAAGGCAAAACAACATGTATACACTTATTTCTACAGGAGGAAGTACAGATTAGTCAGCAAATGGTAGATTGGCAAATTGTTGTTATGGAGCATGCATTAGTTATTGATGACTGATGGTTAACTACCACATTTCATTTAAATTTTAAAACAAGCAAGGAGCTCTGATGCTCTCAGAGCATATATTTGACAACCAATTTAGCGATGGCAGTTTGGCACACTTATATGTATTAGTTGCTACATATTTAATGTGAAAAGCTCTATTCTTTGAAGGCTGAACGGACATGCAAATACTACTCATTAAATTCAACTTGACAAAATAGATGACAGCAGTTCTCTCTAGTTCATTTTTTCTGCACGATGCCTTGATCTGTCAGAGCCAACCTGCCTGATTTAAAATTTAAACAAAGCTTGACAGTTAACTCTCCGTTGCCATTAACTATTGCATTTTTCATGACAACAATTCGACAAATCATAGTCTATTATCAACAGATCTTCACTCTTCCTCGTACACTATAAATATTGTTTTCCCTTTACATTGGTATTCTTGCAAATTGTCCTGCTGACTGTAAAACAAAGGACTTAAATAAAGTAATCATTCTCAGCAATACTCAAGACTTGGACTAACAAATAAAGTTTGATTAATTCTTATCTTTTATTTTATCTACTTAAGTCAATGGGTCTAAATAATTTTTCCATAAATATGTGATTAAAGTTATACCATTGTTTAATCAATTAAATAATAGTGGTTTTCTTTAATTTTAAGAAAATGACATAACTCTTTTGAAGGGTAGTAGTTTCCAATACTAACAAGCAATTTGTTTTTTGTTTCCAGGGCATTTAACAATAGAGTGTTAGACAAAAGAAACAACTAACATATAATTATAAAGTATCCTGCATGTTTGCAATAACATCAGCAGTTTTAAGTATCTTGAACATTTGCAGGATTGGAGTGATCTAAAATATGACACAAATAATCTAGTTTAGGAAAGTTTAAAAAATGCAAGACTTAAAATAAATGATTTTCAGCAGCTTTTATTACTTTTTAGCCTGAGTACTAATTAACAAATTGTGCAATTGTGTTGTGCTTTTTTCTGAAAAGTAATTTTTATTTCAGTCATCTTGGAGCCACACAAGTGAGGTAAATAATCTCTGTAACATAGGTCTTGACATAATGAAAATCAGATTATGATTTAATTTTAGTTAATGTTATAGGTGGGTGTAATTAGTATTCAAATTGCACAAGTGCAAAACTAAGCAGATTTCTAAAATTATAAAAGGTGTTCCTAGTGAATAGGGATATATTGATTCCCCCATTTGGGGACTCAGCGATGAGGATTCATTCATTTAAAATTGTTGCAGAGTGATAGAGCCATACAGCTGTACAACATGGAAACAAACTCTTTAGTCCAATTCATCCATGTCTACCAGATATCCTAAATAAATCCCAGCATTTGGCTCATATCCCTCTAAACCTTTCATATTCATATACCCATCCAGATGCCTTCTAAATGTTGTAATTATAAAGCTTCCTCTGGCAGCTCATTCCATACACGTGCCACCTCCTGTGTGAAAAAGTTGCCTCTAAGGTCCCTTTTACATCTTTCCCCTCTCACCTTAAAACTATGCTCTCCAGTTTCGGACTCCCCACTCTGGAGAAAAGACCTTGGTTATTCGCCCTATCCGTGCCCCCCATGACATTATTAACCTCTATAAGGTCACCCATCAACCTCCAATGCTCTAGGGAAAATAGTCCCAGCCTATTCAGCATCTCCCTGTAGTTCAAGCCCTCCAACCCTGGCAACATTATTGAAAATCTTTTCTGAACCCTTTAAAGTTTTGCAATATCCTTCTTATAGCAGGGAAATCAGAATAGCATGCAGTATTCCAATCGTGGCCTAACCACTGTTCTGTACTGCCACAACACGACCTCCCAACTCCTACGGTCAGTGCACTGACCAATAAAGGCAAACATACTAAATGCCTTCTTCATTCTCCTATCTAACTGTGACGCCACTTTCAAGGAACTATGAATCTGCTCTCCAAGATCTCTTTGTTCAGCAACACTCCCCAGGACCTTACCATTATGTGTGTAAGTCCTGCCCTGATTTGCTTTTCCAAAATGCAGCAACTCACATTTATCTAAATTAAATTCCATCTGCCACTCCTCAGTCCATTGGCCCATCTGATCAAGATCGTGGTGTACTCTGAGGCAATCATCACACCTCCAATTTGGTTGTTGTTAGGAGTTTGAGCAAAGCAGTTAGTAAATTTCTTTATACAGGGCTTTTAGAGCATAGTTTGCTTTGTTGTAGGGAATAAATGTAGAAGAGATCATTGGAATCTTTAGGGGAATATCAGATTATATTTGAAACAGAAGAAATAAATCAAAGGACAGAACAGATCATTGAGAGTAGCTTTGGATTTTACTCATAAAGAGTTGGCATTGAGATAATGGGTTGACTGAGCTGTTTAGTGTAGTAAACGTTAGTGACTCAATGAGTATTCTGTGCCAGCTTTGCATCAGGAGCAAACAACTTATGGTACAAAAACAAAGTAAGTGTCTAGAAGTAAGAAACTGACAACAACAGCACAAAGCAAATTTAACACAGAAAGTGAAAACTGACATCAATTGAGGCAGAACATGGAAACTGCTTGAGTTTAATAACAGTCAACTCACTAGAAATTTGTTCATGTCTCATTTGGATGCAACACAACAGCATCCAGAAATTACTGCACCAAAGGAATGAATGAGCAGACCACACAAAATTGGCTGTCAGTATCATCAAGCCATGATTGGCATACTGGCGTTGTCACCCGTACCCCAGAAGGATGTCGCACGGAGGATCAAAATTGCCACTATGTGTAAACTGGCTACTACATTAAAATCAAAGAATCATAAAATGGTAATAACACAAAAAACTGCTATTGTGTCATGTAAAGGAAATTCTCCTAATCCCACTCCTCAATTGTGTCCCCTTGCCTCTACAAAGTTTTCTTTTCTGGTGCTTACCCAAATTACTTTAAAAAGTGATGATTGAATCTGATTCCACCACATCCTTGTGAGGTGCATTCCAGATCCTGTGCACTTACTGTGGAGATTTTTCATATGTTGCATTTATTCCTTTTACGAGATACTTTACTTTGGTGACCTCTTGTTCCTGACCTTTCTAACAATATAAATAATTTCATTCTGTCTACACTGTTTGGACCCGTAATGATTTCAATATCTCCGTGAACTCTGAACTTCTGTTCTCCAAAAAGCACAACTGTAGCATCTCTAATCTATTGACCTAACTAAAGACCCTCCTTGCCAGAACCACTCCCCTTAGTCATTTCTCTCTAAAGCCTTTCTAAAGTGTAGAGTCCAGAATTGGGACATCAATACTGTATCTGAGGCTAAATAAAAGTCTTATAAATGCTCATAATAACTTCCAAACTTTTCTACTCTGTGGCTATATGATCTAAGAGGAGGCAATGGCCTAGTGGTATTATCGCTGGACTGTCAGTTCAGAGAACCCAGATAGTGTTCTGGGGACCTGAATTCAAATCCTATCACGGCAGATGGTGGAATTTGAATTCAACAAATATATAGAATTAACAACCTAATGATGACCATGAATCCATTGTTGATTGTCAGGGAAATAAAAAAACCCATCTGGTTCAATAATGTTCTTTCGGGAAGGAAACTGCCATCCTTACTTGGTCTGGCCTACATGTGACTCCAGACCTGCAGCAATGTGGTTGACTCTTAACTGCCAGATGGGCAATAAATGCTGCCTAGCCAGCAATGTCATCATCCTGTGAGTGAATAAAGAAAACAAAAGCCCACAATTTTTTAGCTGCAATCTCAACCTGTTCTGCCTCCCTCAATGATTTATGCACATTTTCCCATCAAATGTTTCAATTTCTGTACCAACTTTAGAATTGAATCCTTCAGATGTTTTGCTTTTTCTCATTCTTCTGACCCAAACGTATCACTTCACACTTCTCTGCATTAAATTTCATCTGTCAGAAGACCATCCATTCCTTCTATGGCTTACTGGGGATTATAAGTTCCCTCATCACAGTTTAAAACACTGCCACTTGCGTCACCAGCAAATTTTGAAATTGTGCCCTCTGTCCCCAAGTATATACCCTGCACCCAACCCCAATCCTCCAGTTTGCAAACTTACTAAACAAGGTGAGTACCCATCAAAAACCCATGACTGTGAAGACATTAGGATATCCATGGATTTGTAATGCACATATAAATGCAAGTTCCCACTTTATCATATGCCATAATATCTGAAGTGCTCACAGATCACTAGGAGAAACAGATATAGCTTCCAACATTTCACATGAATTTGGTAATATCACATAATGTCTTAAGAAAAGGCAGAAATCCTATGGAATTGTACCAGAAACACAATCATTTTGCTTTAACTTGGTTTCTTTACCTGTCATTATGATATCAGCACCATATACTGGACAGCTCATTAGATGCTAAAACTGACAATCTGCAAATTTTGCTTGTTGTAGCTCCTTAGCTGACATTTACTGCTGTTTGCAGCATGAAATTTATTGACAAATTGCAGCAGGTGCCAATACAAAAAGGGCATTCCAATTTCAGTCAGTGGGAAGCAAAGCCATGTGAGTTGAAAAGTAATGCTATTGCATGTACATTATGGGATCAGGCTAGCCCTGCAAGTGGACAAATCATGCAGATTATCACTGTCTCTGTTGAAATAATTGAAGTTATATGTGTGTGTAAGTTGTATCTATAATGTGCATGTAACTCATGATTGCAGTGGTAATAATGGTTTTTATTTGCATGCATGTTATATGTTTTAAAATGTTCTGTATGTGGGCATTTTTTATGAATATTCATTTATTTTCTGAGGGACAGGTTGAATTCATTTTGCCAATTGTCCTTTACTGGGTGCATCACAAAATTGCAAAACTGAAGGAATGTATGAAGGTAATTTTAGTGAAAACTGTATCCAGTGTAGTGGATTAAAATTGTTAGAGGTGGTCCTCCAAATTTCAGATCAAGGTATTTCTAATATTTTAGAGTAGAAGATTTGTTTTAAAGATGGTGGAGATATATTGGATCTTGGTTTGTCAGCGTGAACCTTGATGTATGATAGCTGAAGGGGAAAGGCTGCAGAGTTTGGCTTGGGGAGTGAGAAGGGATAGATAGGGAATGTGCAGGAAAGCAAGCACAGAGTTTGAACAATCTCCAGTGCAAAAGAAAATATGGGATCAATTGGGAAGGAAAAATGTAAAGGTGATATTAAAGGAGATATCAGTGAGGAAAAGGATTGGGAGAAAAATAAAAACTGTGATGAATTTCCGATTGCACTGTTCATGAGATATTAAAGCATGTAATCTTGTTTATGCTTGTTACTGTACTCTTGATGTTGTTAGTTCTCCACGTGTCTGACCGCTGTTCTGGATTTTCTTCTCTTCCTCTTTTACTTTGCTGTACGTCCAACCTTTAGGTGTTTTTCCATCTCTGCACATTCTTGGCCTATTTTGTTTCCTTTCACGTTGGAAGATGTGCCATGAAGTGAGCATGTTACATTTACCAGTGGAAGCAGAAAACAAGATTAGGAGAATGATATTCTCTGTACTTCTCTCAATATCTGCTTGTTAATATTCATTCCCGGTTTTCATGCCCCCTATCATCTGTCTTTGCACGATCTTTTTCTAGCTTATCATCTGATTGCCACACACTGAGCTCCAGTTCTCTAGTTTTGTTTTGTTAGTTTAAAAGCTAACTGTTCTATGCTCTTAATGCCACGTTCTTTCTCTGTCACAAAACAGTCTATTCTGTCTCCTTAATTTCTGTTTACACCTCAGTGTCTTTCACCCCTAGCCTTCTACTATGTCCAGCATTTTCCATTGCTTCCTTGCTCTCATAACATCTCCCATCTCCGTCCTCCTACATGACCATTCCCCAGCACTGGTATGTCCCCTTCTCCATCCCCTTTTATATGAATAATGAGTGAGAAGGAAAGCAGAATTGCAAGGAATCTCTGGTCTGCAGGGAAGAGTTGCAGACAGTTATGGGTAGATTAGGCTGCTGTCAAGGTTCACTAGATGAAAGGAAGGATCATGAGGGTTAATGTTGGACAAGAACAGATGGAAACAAAAGATTGCTGGTAACAAGGGCATTTTGATGCGAATGAGAAGAGAGTTCTGATCTCTGTTGTGAGTGCAGGAGTAGCAATAAGAAGTTAAGGGCAGCTTCCAGTAGCAGGTATTTACAAATAAATTACTTCGGGAGAACAAAGTTAAAATTTGAAGAATTTGTATTTTGCCCATCTAGGTTATCATCAACATCAAGTTAGATGTATGATCTATGGAAATACATGCAGTTACTTGTATTACAGGTAGTTAACATCCGAGATTAGAAGAGGTAAGACAACTTTAAATAAAGTTTGGCCAGTTGAAAAGATCAAAGTGATTTTCCCTCTTCTGAGGCAGTCCCACACGATTGCAGATGATTCCTTTCCAATTTGTTATAATGGATTCTGAGATGGCTAGTAAGTCCAATATGGGATCTATTGACACTACCACATGCAGATGAATAGTTGGGTGAGGTTTGTATGCTCTCTGTGTTGCTACACCTTCACCTTCGCATGTTCCTAATCAAGCCTCCTGATGTGTTTGAATCTTCTCCATTCTGATTGGTCAAAACATAGAGACCCCAGCTCTTCTGGAATGTTTAAGGGCATCCCTAAACAATTTCCTCAGTCCTCCTGGGAGTCTCCTGCCACAGTTCTGAGTTGGTTTGGGAGTCCATTGTCAGCCGTACAAACAGCATATTGCGTGATCAGCACCTCATACTGCGCATATTGGCTTGTGAGAGAACACTGCTGTTGGACTGCCTTTTTTGCTACTGGATTCGGAGGATATTGCAAAGGCACTGTTGACAGTACTTGTCCAGTGTTTTGATACGCTGTTGTAAACCATCCAAAGCACACAGGTCAGCCTTGCAAGCCTAGAGGATTGTGGTAACTCAGTCAGGGAGTTACACAGGTTTGGTCACTCATCAGTTGGGATTGCAAGTCAAGGCTCGCTGAAGGTTTTGTGAGTTTATCAGAGGCCACTACTATAGTAAGGAAGTTGGGGAAGTTCATTGCAGGGGTTGGAAGCAGCATGCTGGAATGCAGAAGAAACAATAATTGTGGAAGGGTGACACTCAAAATATAAGTGGTGGAGACAATGCTGCGCTGGAGGAAATATGTTATTACAGCAGAGAGGGGATCATTGACTGTAACAATCACCCTGACTTTGAGCAGAGGACAGTGGTGCGTGGTAGGTATCATGACCAAGCTAAAGGGACAGGCCCAGGAGTCATTTTGGGAGATAAAGATGCAAATAAAAGAGTTTTGGTGAGAACATGTGGAAGGTCAGAACTGATGAGGTCACCGGGAAGTGCAAAGAAGAAAGGACCATGGAGTTTTGGGATACGGACCTTAATTAGGAGGTTTAGCCTGCAACTCACTCTGTGAAATGTGATTTTGTGTTGGCTTCCATCCTCATCTGAATCTCAAATGAGTGACGGAAATGGAAATGGCTGCAGTCACACCCGAAGTGAGTGAGCTATGTTGCTTTCTTCTAGGCATCACTTACGGCTGATGTGAAATCCTTCAATGGGTAATTATAGTGATCAGGCATTTACACAGTACAGATTGAATATATCTGTAATCAAAGTACCCGACATGTGAAAAGTATGCTTTGTCCTACTGTGCAGGATACAATTCCTGATCATAATCAAACTTGTTCATGTCATTTGACAGTGCAAATTGATCACAGTCATCAAAGTGAGCAGAAATAATCATGTTGGGTTCGACCTGCTGGACATCATCCACAATTCACAAAAACAATCCAAGGGCCCACAGGCTCCACAAGGACACAGAGCTAATCTCCTCTTATCTTGAACTGGAAGTATTTGGCAACATCCTTTTATATGCAAAGCTATATTTCTTGAGTGATTTGGATAGGAACATGCGAAGGTGAAGGTGTAGCAACACAGAGAGCATACAAACCTCACCCAACTATTCATCTGCATGTGGTAGTGTCAATAGATCCCAATGTAATCACATTGGCTGTATTTGCAAGGCATACTTGTGCTACATACATCAGAATAAGGACCACTATCTCAAAGGTCTTTGTAGAGGCATTCCATGATGCTCCTGGTCAGTGTCTTCCATGTCCCACTATATGGAAGAGTATGCTAAACTGCCGTTTCAGTGTGATGTGAATGCAGACTGTTTACACTACTAAGTAGCTGTTCCGATTCTGGTATTCCTCACACATGTTCACTGGACCTGAGACCAATGGATCCAGCCATTACAAGCATCAGCTTCTTTAATATCACAGTGCTATGAAGGTTCAGAAGGTACACAGGAGATTCACCAGGATGTTGCCTGTGCTGGAGTGATTCAGTTAAGAGACATGCCCTGTGCCTGGATGAAACCAGTTATGTTGCCCAAACCTACTGCCCAGGCTGCTCACTGACCTCATCATGGAGAAGGGAGATGTAGCAATGGGATCTAGCATAAATGGCAAATTGTAACAGCCTTAATACAATTGTGATTAGACCTTTGAGAGATCCCACACAGGTCACTAGTGGCTCCTTGGAAGCAACCAGTTCCAAAACACTCATTACAACTGTCGCTTTGATGGCCACGTGGATAGAATGGCCAGTCCCCTCTAGGTTCCGAAGAATTCTTGTGTTTTTCAATAATATCCCGAAGAGACAAATATCTAGGAAACCACATCACCAAGCAGCTGTAAGAACATTGCAGCGTTGCCTAACCAAACTATGGACATTATTCTGTGCATGCGCTTCCAGTGTTAAAAAAACTATTTCATAACTTTTTATACACACAACATACCTTCAGAACAAAACAATAATTTTGATCCAACTGAACTTAAATTGCTCTTTTTGAGTGCAGAAAAGCATATTCCATTAACTTTGGGAAAAGTACTGATGGTAGTACACATGCAGATGAAAGGAAAAAACCCACCAGTGTTCACAAGCCACTTAATGCATGAAAGCTTAATCAGCACTTTGATGAATAATGCAATGATGGGAAGCTATTGCTTTTAAAAATAAAAGCATCAAAGTTTTAATGAAATTCTGTTTGGATCAATGTATCATAAAGAACATCCAAAACTGCTTAGGAGATCTTTCAGTTGAAATGAGAATGGATCTTCAGGATTTAGTCAGTAAAGCCTGCCTGTTTTGACCTTATGCGGTCTCATATTAAGTCTGCTGTAAGTCTATGAAAGCAGTTTTTGTTTGGTTAATGCATGGGATTGTGGCCACCATTAGACAGTACTGTTCGACTGATGCTGCCACTAAACTTTAGTATGCATAAAATTGACTGATAAGACTACAGCATCAAATGACTAAGGGACAGCTATCATAGAATTTGAAGATTTGTTCTTCTTTGCATTTCATTTACATCTCAAGCCATATTGGCGATATAGTTGAACAAAGCTGCAGCAGCTTAAACAGTGATTAGATCTGAGTGGCTTGGATTTTCACTGAAATTGCTACGTTTTTATCCCATGTATTCAGAGAACGGGTGAAAAATGATACCTTGGGTAAACTTTATTATTTAGTGAGGCAGTTTAGTGTATTAAAATCTGTCAAAATGTGGTATTACTCAAAAACCTTTGGCACTGTTAGTGTCAAGGGTTAGATGGAAATAAAGTCTGGAATAGGCCAGGATGCAGCAGTACAGCTTTGATAAGAAAACCTCCAACCTTGTCCTGCTGCAGCCAGTTACCTTTGCCACAGCAGAAGCCTCATGTCCATGAGGGAAATTAATATTTCTATTCATCCCCCAATGTGTGGAAGATTTCAAAAGGAACATCATTTTGTCTGATACAAAAGAATTGTTTCTAGATTCTGAATGGCATCACCTTGATACAATATTGGGTCATTTACACTTAATTTGACATTCTGCTTTTTACATCAAATAGTGTGCAATAGGATTTGCAGATTTTGAGTTATTGAACACAGAATTAAAAATAATGTATTAGATTCAAGGAACTATGGTATTAGTTACACATAGCAAAGTAATAATAGATACACATGATGTTGTTGGAAAAAGTAGAAATTTAAAAAATAACGACTCTCCCTCAGTAAAAGAGAAATAAAATCTATTGCTGTGAATACGGTTACATTAAAATTAACCATTATTTAGAACTAATAGAGGAAGGGAAAAACCCTACAAATAAGTTCAAAATATTTCAGCTGTGCAATTTTTAGCAAAAAAAATCAAAAGACAACATGAAAGCATTCTTTACTTAAATCTGTACCAACTTGAAATGTATTCTTTAATCATCTAAATAATAGCTTAGAAAACTGCTTTCAAAACTATGAATTCACGTCCCACTTCATGCAGGTAAATTTTGTAAGTAGGATATTTTTAGTTAACCAAGGTACAAAACTAACTAACTTAGAATGATCCATACAAGCACATTAATGAAGAATTATGTACCATTAATTTCTGTGAACCCATTAGTGACAGTCACTTTAAGAAGGATGGGTGAAATATTTTTCTTTTACATGAGGTGATCATCAAATTTAAGCAAAAATGTCATAATATTGAGCAAATAACAGTCAACTCACTTTAAATTAGACAGGTCTGGAGTGCATTCCTTTTACAGGAGGAAAATATTACTATCTGAGAAGCATACCCTATAAATTGAAGCAATTTCAGAATAAATCATAATCTCATACCTTGTCATGAATGCACAGCATGAATTCCTAACATTAGAAGCCACAGGGGATGTAATTTTTAAAGATATCATATACATCTGTAAAAGATATATACTGAGTATTCATATCAATTGCATTTGTTCAAAATATTAAGCATTATGGCATGCAAGAAACATAATTTCAGCATTATAATTATTTTGTTTATTGGTGCATTTGTGTATTAAATTTGAGCCCTAAACATGCTGCCTAATTATTACCGTATTTCAAAGGAAATTGCTTCAACATTTTAGCATTTCTACCTCTGGTGGAAAATTATGTATTTGTTTGTAGTGCAAAATTGGTTCTGGCTTATGTATAATTTTTAGATATTTACATACTTACTATTAGTTACTCATGCTAAACTTTCCAACCTAAGCGGAATCTCTAAGCTTTTTTTTAAAGAGAAGACACACTTAAATCATAAGTTAAATTATTTTGATCTCTTTTCTTCCCTCCTTGTATTTTCCATTGTTTCATTTCTTATAACCCGACAGATGGAATCATTCTGAGTTAAGCTGTGACATTTTACGATTTTTACAATTCTGGTAGAAGTTGCAACAGTTCCAGAAAAACAGTTGTGACTTTCAGCCAATGACAACATGTTTATATATTGACAACAGTAAGTAAACCACAAGCTATATCTTAGTCTTCAGGACAGGAAAAGAGAAGTGATGTGGGGAAGAGGATTTTCTCCTTCTGCATTAACAAAAAAAGAGAGAATATCCAGAGTAATCTAGTCACTCCTGCATGACAGCATGAAAATAATCACCCACATTGATAGAGCATATGACTGAAATAAAAATATGCAGATTAACAATATTGTATACCAAATACGTTTTACAATTTGTACGTTTGTTAACTTCCAAATATGTAAAGAATGCAAGAGAACGTGATAACAGAAAACATTTATTTCAGTTTTACTTACAGTCTTCAATTTTGTGTGGATGTATTTTTTATAGTCTTTCATACTCCCATCAGAAACAATCTAAAAGTTTCATATCATTTTCTGAAGGCTTTTTAAAAGCAGTTTGAAAGTAACAGTAAATTCAAAATGAAAGCATAAAATCCTCTGGTTTTCAATGTACTGGTAAGAATTGTTATATTGCAATTATTTTTACAGCTCTTTTGGTCTAATTGAGTACAGGAAGTTCTGCCCGTGTAAAAGAATATTAACCTGAAGAAAACATTCCAAAATAAAGATTGCTTCCTCTGTAATTCAATTTTAAAATATTGTGCTTGTGACAATTAAGAAAATATGTTGCTAATTCTGATTTGCTGTTCTTCATTACGAAGGTGTGACTCTTTATCAGAACTATAACTGTTTATACAAGAGTGTTTCTCATTCATGAAGAATAGACAGATGAAGCACAGGAATGCATAGGTGATATAAATTTATTTTGATAATATATTAAATTGTAATAACAATAAGATCCTTTGCTCTTATATTTGATGCTTTTAAATTCTGTGCGTGAATGCTGTTTTACTGCACCATTTTCTGAACGAAAACCTTTTCTTAAAATACACAAAATCAGATTTTACTTGTTTCAGAAATTCAGGATCATTAACATTTCCAAACTGTGTATTTTAGAAGGTTTGGAATCACAGACCAAAAAACATATTCATTTTTAAATATGGCGGTAAGTTAGAATGACCTTGGTAGTTTCATTGTAAATTAAAATGTACACAAGTCAAATAATGTGTTCGTGTTAAGATGCCTTTTTGAATGAAGTTCTGAAATATCACAAAACACAGCTTTTCATTTGACAAATCTTAGATGCTTCAAGTTTAGAATATTTTGAACCCATACAGATTGATCAACTAGATTAAGGAGAAAACAATCCTCAAGTCAGAACCAGCAGATGAACAGGAGGATATCTGAAAAAGACTGAGACAAATAGTCTGCCTATATTTAATGACCATATATCCTATTGGAATTTTTTATCAACAGGAAAACATGAAGCAAAAATATTTTTCACAATAGCAACAAATTTTTGAAATATGATAATTCTTAAATAATGTAGTATGGGATTGTTTAAAATGCCAGTCATGACTTTCCAAAATGAAAGATGTCAATTTATTTAATTTTATTATATTTTTAATTCTGTGTGATTTTAAGAATACTTTATGTTTTTATTTTCATCTGTAGTATCCAAACAAATTAAAATGCATTCAATTCTTTTCTATAAGTTCAAAAATTAATTGTGTGATCAGCAATATCTATACTTGCTGTTTTTGAAGAACAGGAATAATCCATAATAAACTAATTATTAAGCCTTACTGGAAAAAACAGCATATTGGGCCAGTTTTGAGGCGATTGCTGAATGAACAGTGCTTGCTATTCATTACACTTACTGAGGACCATACCTTTTAATGGCCTTTTGAATGGCAACTTAGAGTATTTAGAGAGGCTTTTTAAGCTGCAACCCTCGTAATAATTTTGGGTTCGTTTGAACGCAGCTTGGCTGCATAACCAAAAATCCTCAGAGCTATACAGTACCTAAACCAGGATGTATACATGAGAATATTCAATGTAAAATCATGAAAAGAAAATAAAAGAAAAATGATAGGGAAAGAAAGAGAGAGGTGGGAAGGATATAAAAATGACTTAAAAGGTAAACAAAAAGTTTTATTTTAATTCTTCTAAAAGATACTTACACTAATAAAGATTAAAGAAGAAAGTGTCAGCAGAGGCAGATACAGGTTAACTGAGTGGACTAAAAATTGGTAGATGGAATATTTTGTGGGGAAATGTGGGGTTATGAAATTTAGCAAGAAGAATAGAGGAGATGAATATTATTTAAGTGGGGAAAGACTGCAGAGATTATAGAACAAAGGGATTTAAGAGACCTGGTCCATGAATTACAAAATGGAAGCATGCATGTTCAGCAGCTAATAGGGAATATAAATGAATTGCTGGCAATTATTTTGAAGCAAATAGAATATAAAAGTAGGGAGATTTTGTTAAAACTATTCAAGGCATGAATCAGACCACAGCTGGTATACTGTAAAGAGTTTTGGTCCACTGAGCTAAGGTAACATATACTGGCATTACAGGCAGTCCAGATAAGGTTCACTAGGCTGATACCAGGTAAGGAGGGATTGTTTTATGAGGAGAGGTCAAGTAGATTAGCCCTGTATTAGTTGGAATTTAGAAGAATGAGAGACAACTTTATTGAAACATACAAAATATTTAGAGGACTTGACAGGGTAGATACAAAAAGGTTGTTTACCCTGTGGGAGAGTCGAGGACTAGAGAGCATAATCACAGAATAAGGGGTCGTACATTGAAGAGAGAGGAAATACTTCTCTCAGAGGTTTGTGAATCTTTGGAATTTTTTTACCACAAAAGGCTATTGAGGCTGGGTCATTCAGTATATGCATAGCTAAGGTAGGCAGTTTCTTAACAAGTAGGAGAGTCAATGGTTATGGGGAGAAGGCGGGAAAATGGAGTTGAACATTATCAGATCAGCCAGGACTCCATTGAATGTTGGAGCAGACTCAATGGGTTGAATAGCTTACTTCTGCTCCTACATCTTATGGTCTTATGGAGACTTCACATCTGTAAATTTCCAGGACCAGGCAAGTTGTTTGGTAAAACTGAAGACCATTGTGTCAGTAAATAAATCACTGCACTTAAACTATACATCTCTGGCATAGTTGGTGAGTATACAGTGTATAAGTACCACAACTTCAAGCCATTCGTGTTTTTGATTACTGAATGTCTTAGTGCGGTACAGTGTAGCGAGGTTTGAGGAAAGGCAGGGCAACTCCATCAGTTTTCTCATTACACACCATACCCCCACAGCACTGCTATTGCACATTTTGCTCGCACCAAAGGTGACAGGAAACACCACCAGCACCACATTTAAATCACACTTATGTACCAGTTCAAATGCTGTGAAAGAAGAGTTCTTCTCAGTTTCTGTTTGGGAGGACTTGCCCCAGAGATGAATGATTGAGCCAGGTTGGCAGCCTGATTTGTTGACAGGGACCAGGAGACCCTGGTGAACAGAATGGTGAAGAAGAAGCTGTTTCTACTGGACTGCAAGAGCACACCACTGCACCACACACCTGGGTCAGTGCAGTTTCCACTATCTAGAGCAATGCCCAGCAGTATAGGTGCTAACCTCAGATCTCTAAAATGGTAAATGCCACCATCTTCACTCTGCTACCTCACATTTACTCCGCCTCTGCTACTGCACCCATATCATGATCTACCATTCTTACTCCTGCATGCAGCATCTTCCTTCAATGCCTTTCACCCATCTGATTCACACAATTGCAATGCACAAGAATTCAGGAGAAGTTTAATGATCTTCTGTGCTCTCAGAGTGTCACCATCATGTTTCTGCTACTGCACTTTCACAGGGCTATCACTCACTTCAATACAATCATTGCACATACTTCTCATCAACTTTCATCGCTATCTCAAACCAGTGTATACAACATGTTCACTAACAGCTCTCAATGACTTAATCCTCACAAACTACTGACTCTCCTCTGTGCTTCCCACTCACTCTTGGAGAAGACCACACCACCTCTCCTGATCTTACATCACTACTAACTGCTCTCTCATCCACTTCCAACATCCTCAGTCCCTGCCTTTGTCTCATTGTAGGAAAACTTGGCTGACATCCCGGATTGGTGTCTCCATAGCACCCCGACTAACCTAGTATTATCCCTGGATTGTTTGCATCTGACCTGGAGGACTGACTGAGGTCAGACCCCCAGGACTGTAATTGGAAGAGCTCTTTCACTGACTGTAGTGGTAGCTCCTTACGATCATATTCCCACTTCACCTCACCAAGGACTGGCCCCCATGGACTTTCACATGATTGTTTAGTTGGAGAACTTGTCATGTGTTTGCTGTGTAAGCCGCTGCCACATACTGTTGGTGTGTTTGCAGCAAAGTGTCCACTCCCTTGACTCTTCAGTCCTCTGAACCGTGACAAACTTCTACCTCTTTGTCTGCGAGCCAGAGAGGCGAGCAGTCATAAGTAAGCCCAACGTGAGTGAGTGCTTAGAAAGTAAGTGAAAAGCTACAGGATGCATCCTGTGTAGATACATGAAGTATGTGTGTCTCCCTGCACACAAAATGACTTGACAGAAGCATGCAAGTTATCTGTGTTCCTGAGCTCCAAAGGAAGTGCTACAGGATGAAAATGGTTGGTCCGAAAGCTTGCATGATGATGTGGGAGGCTGGTGGTTTGGCAGCACCCAATTACAAGGGCAAAGGCTGGGAGAGGACAGCTTCCCTCTAACTGCTGCCACCAAGTTACTGCTCTGACTTCAGTCCAGGAATTTGTGAACTGTATACAAAGGAGGTGAATTTAGCTCATAATGAAATGTAGGACTGAGGTCAGGAGGAACTTCTTCACCCAAAGGGTTGTGAATCTGTGGAATTCCCTGCCCAGTGAAGCGGTCAAAGCTACCTCACTGAATGTTTTTTAAGGCAAGGCTAGATACATTTTTGAACAGTAAAGGAATTAAGGGTTATGGTGAGTGCACGGGTAAGTGGAGCTGAGTCTCAAAAAGATCATCTTATTAAATGGCAGGGCGGGCTCGACGGGCCAGATGGCCTACTCCTGCTCCTAGTTCTTATGTTCTTATGTACTTATGTTCAAATGCATAGGAAAAGGTAGTTGCCACTCATTATAGCAAGATTCTGAACTCACGTTGAGAGGAAAATCAGAATGTTTTTCTTCATGTCAAAAATCTGATTTTGCTATTTTTGCTGTATTTTCCCAAATTTCTCATGATTACACACATTGCTCAAGCAACTCAAAAATTCCATTGTTGGTTTCAGTTAGGGGTGGTCTGGAAGAGCAATAAGTTCTGAGAATTAGTGCACCACCAAGACATCTGCACAGACAACAACTCACATATATTTCCCCACTGCCTCTTAAACTATGAATTTAATCACATTTAGAAACACTGGGATGAATGTTACATTCTCCAGTAGGACATGTTTTTGATGGGTGGGGGTCTGCATGCAAAGTAGGTCTGACTCTGCAAAGCATCATCTTCTCATACACCCTCAAGGTCTCCCAAATTTGGATAAATTAATAAAGGTCAATATGGCTTGTCAACGACCTGTTGACATGAAGAATACATTGCCCACAACAAAACACAGCTGGTGTAGGCAGGTCGCCTGTTTTTGTTTTTTAAAGAGCAAGAAGGAAGGGGACCAATATCTTCAGGGATTGACATTCAGGCATCAGGGACACCCCCTGAAAGATGGTAAGCCCCTTTCATTCCTACTTGTCTGTTGACCAAACCAAGCCTTCCCAATTCCATTACAGCCATTCCTAAGTACCCAAACCTTCCCTTTCCAGTATCTCTGATTTACTCACTCTGTGATCTATTAAGATTTCTTTGTAAGACTGGTAGTAGTCCTGCTAATGCCCACTAAAGAGCTCTTTGCACCTCTGGCTGCTGGAGCTGCCAATCAATCTCATTCTGGGCTCTGAGTGTATGACCTCCCCCGCCCTCCAACTTCCACTAAGATGCAGAAGTCACACTCCCTACCACTTGAGACCCTTGCAGTCTTTTAGGGTCCATCATGTGCCCAGCATCTCTCTTTCCCACCGACACAAGACATCAATTTTCCACCCCAAACTTCAACTGCCATAAAATGCAGATCATTATTTTAACTACTGAAGCTTATCTGTTGTTTCTGCAGGTTTTGGACACCAGTTGACTGCCTCAAGTTTTGCTTTAGGGCTAACAATTTGTTTGCCTTCACACAGATACCAAACTCATCACAAAATATCATATCTTTTCATAGCATGTTGATAAGGTGGAGAAGACCTCAAGCAGTCAAATGTCCAGTTTTAATACATTTGGTGTCGCTTCACAGCTTCAAAAACAAAATGCGTGAGAAAAGAGCAGTTACCTTCAGAGACAAGTGCGAGCACTCTTGCCTCTGTTGGCCAAATACTAAGCCTGCATATTGCTTGCACACTAAAAAGTCCTCTTTTAAGCAATACAAATTAAGAAGATACCATATTGACACTATAATAACATTACATTTTTCGGTTGTGTCCCTGTTTATACTGAGCAATGATAATAGATTTTGCTACCTGACTATGACTCTACCAGGCAAGGCAAGTTCTAATCAAATGCCTCCAGGCTTCTTGACCTTTTGATACATGGCCTAAAAGGGCAGCCATGGCTTTATGTGATGGCTCATATGGAATTATCTTGGGATAATGTGTGTGCAGATGTGATATATTGTAGGTGCAGCAACCGTAATGCAGAATGTGTGATAAAGATGCACTAAAAAACAAGTCACAGACTTGCCGAATAACACTGCCATCACTGATACATAATATTTAAATAGCTCAGGACAGTGAGCACATATATTGTGTCACTACTGAATTAACCTTCTTTACACAAAGCACTGACACATGCTCCATTGAGAAACCAACGTTTAACATAAAAAATGTAAGGTAATGGCCAAGTTAGAGTTATGTACTTGCAGTACTTATCAGAGAGATTGAAAATGGAGTAGAGAAACAATAAGATTGAAAATTTTAACGTTCAGATTATACAGTGTTAACAAGATGACGTGAGAAGCTGTTAGGAATGTTAGCATAGAATTTCTTCATTCTTTATTCGTAATAAAACATTCATTTTTGCATAAAGGGTCCAATTTGTAACACAGATAGCTGTGACAAATCTGATAGCAATAAGATTCTTGAAACTAGCAAAAATATCATTTCAGACATTCAATTCTTGATTGCTTATACAGTTAAGAGACATAAAGATTGTTGTTCTTGACATAGCTTCAACATCTTTGGAGTTGCCCTTCTCTGCATTACTGTCTTAGGACCAACATCAATATAGACAAGACAGTGAAACTGCTTTGGAACACGAAACTGATGTAAGTAACTGAAACCAGGAGGACAGGTAATGGATCACAGGACTTGAAATGGTATAAAAGTGAGATCATTGTCAGAATTGTTCATGGAATTCCAGCAGTGCAGTCAGAGGCCATTTGGCCCATGAGTCCACACCAACCCTCTGAGGAGCATCACACCTAGATCCAGACCCAGCCCCCAGCCTATCCCCATAACCCCACATTTATCATGACTAGGGGACTTAGCCTGGACACTATGGACAGTTTAGCATGGCCAATCCACCAAACCTGCACATGTTTGAATTGTGGGAGGTAACTGGAGCACCCGGAGGAAATCCACAGTGACACAGGGAGAACGTGCAAATTCCACACAGACAGTCACCCGAGGGTAGAATTGAGCCCAGGTCCCTGGAGGCAGCAGTGTTCACCACTAAGCCACCAATGCCACCCCTAACTGTTCGGGAGATCTCGGTGGAGTGGGGAGTGCAATGGGTGGGAAGGATGGGAAGGGGAGAGGGAGAAGACAATAATTAATCTTGTGACTGTCCAAAAGCTGATGATGTCTGAAAACCAGATATTTTTGAGCTGTCGTACATGAATTTTAATTATTATATAAGTAAAATCACTTACTGCTTGTTCAGCTTGGTTTGGCATTAATGCGGTGGTTCTACTAGTTATTAATTTTGTGGACCTATCTTTTCCGGTAATCCAAGCAACCTTTGGCCCAGCTCTGATCCACCTGATCAAAGGCAACTAAAACTACCAGGCCCAAAGGATTGCAAGACTCGAAATCTTGCACTAACTTTGTCTCAGGATTTCTGGATTTGAGATGAAGGACATGTATCATCACATGTATCGTCCACGAATCTTGTTTCCTCTAACAAAACTAAAAAGAAAAGTTTCTATATCTAGAATTCTAATTTCCCATGCACAGATAACAGCTTCCGGCTTGCCTGGAGCAATATAACCTCACAGTGGGAACACTATAATTGGCCTGAATACCACTCAACTTTAGGGAAAATCAGTTAAAAGTCCCTGGTCCTGGCAGTTATTCAGTTCAGGAAGAGTACATGTCAGGACATGACAAGAGTAGAATCAGGCTCAGTTGTAATGGTCCTTTGATTAAATAGTCTGTCAGCACTAACTCAACAGACAATACTTGAAGAGTAGGCACTTGGGCAGAGTAATCCAAACCTCAGCTACTCAGGCACCTGTAATCCAATGGCTTTATGGAAGCTGATAAAACTGATACAGAAAATTAACAGCAATTAGAAAATGAGCAAATGATCATTTAAATGCTAATGCCTCTAAATTGTTTTGAATACTTGATTTTTAGCTTACTCCATTCAAATTGTCCAGGAATAATTTTCTACTTATCGGCTTTTTGAAAACTCACTACCAAGTTGTTTTGTTTGTCATTAATGAGATTCAGGCTATAAGGGTAGCCACAAATTTGCTATGATAATCAAGTGTCAGTGGAGAAATTTTTTGAGGGAAATGATGGTCCAGTGATTA
Organism: Stegostoma tigrinum; assembly: GCF_030684315.1. NCBI lineage: Eukaryota > Metazoa > Chordata > Chondrichthyes > Orectolobiformes > Stegostomatidae > Stegostoma > Stegostoma tigrinum. The sequence continues at coordinate 48,822,104 of NC_081363.1, forward strand.
TAATGGTGTGACCAAATACCAAAGCCTATACTGAGAGGTTGTCATTGTTGGAACTCGTTGTATTGTCATGATTTCAGTAATAGATTTTATAATGATCAGATTCAGTTTTGTTACGAATATCATTTTTTCAGATACACTATTACTGTTTCATCATATTTCAGTCCACTCGCTTCTTTGGCAGGTACCAGAAACACATTCGCACAAACTCTGATGGTACAGCCCAAGACCCAGCCTGTATTTTATTTACATTGGCTTGAATATTCGATGTAGCAGTAATGGCCTTTGGGCGGCAGGTAGGTGAAGAGAATCAGGGGCTAATCAAGTCAGGTGATGTGGCAGTTGGGAAAGGCCCTAACTTGGTCAAATCGGCGTTGTTCGCAATATGTGTTTTATTCACTACCTAACCAGATCACATTTGCAAAATTTGCAATGCAATGGCTGGAATTTTAGAAGTGCTTCCATAATTAGAAACATTTGCTGAACAATCATGAGTGTGCAAAGAATTATTTTGACAACCATCTTAGCATTGTCAGTCAGGCGAATGTGGTGGTGTCCCCTCAGATGCCAGGAGCTACATTGCTACCTCTGTCCCTGTTCTTTGTTAACAGAAGCAATATGTAAATATAGCATAAGAAAGTGTGGAGCTGGATGAACACAGCAGGCCACGCAGCATCTTAGGAGCACAAAAGCTGACGTTTCGGGCCTAGACCCTTCAAATCAAGGGCCTAGGCCCGAAATGTCAACTTTTGTGCTCCTAAGATGCTGCTTAGCCTGCTGTGTTCATCCAGCTCCACACTTTGCTATCTCAGATTCTCTAGCATCTGCAGTTCCCATTATCTCTGCATATATAGCATGTCTATTTCAACTCAATAAGTGACAGCCATTCTCTGGTTTGTTTTTCAGGGAATTCCTTGATCAATCAGTGTCAATTTGCCTGATTAAAATTTAACAAAACCTAGCAGTTCATTGTCAGTTTTCATTAACTGGTACATTCTTGATGGCAATGCCTCTATCGATCAGAGACTACTTGCCAACCATTAGGGCTCTCCTCTCACATTGTATAACTGTTCTTTTTCCTTTGACTTTGGTATTTCTCATAAATTATCCTTTTTGCAGTGGAGAGCGGCGCAAGCCGGGCGGACGTGAGGTCAGGGCAGAGAGGCAGTTGGGAAGGTAAGTGAGTGCTATTTAAGTACTTACCTCGAAGACAGCGGGTCCTTTTTGCAGCGGAGAGCGGCGTGAGGTCAGGGCAGAGAGGCAGTTGGGAAGGTATGTGAGTGCTATTTAAGTACTTACCTCGAAGCTAGCAGGTCCTTTTTGCAGCAGAGCGCTATTTAAGTAGGTGTGTTCCAATCTTTCAACATGTGATAGTCCCACCATTCCAGGAATTGACCTTGTGAACCTACGCTGCACTCCCTCAATAGCCAGAATGTCCTTCCTCAAATTTGGAGACCAAAACTGCACACAATACTCCAGGTGCGGTCTCACCAGGGCCTTGTATAGCTGCAGAAGGACCTCTTTGCTCCTATACTCAATTCCTCTTGTTATGAAGGCCAGCATGCCATTAGCTTTCTTCACTGCCTGCTGTACCTGCATGCTTGCTTTCATTGACTGATGTACAAGAACACCCAGATCTCGTTGTGCTTCCCCTTTACCTAAATTGACTCCATTGAGATAGTAATCTGCCGTCCTGTTCTTGCCACCAAAGTGGATAACCACACATTTATCCACATTAAACTGCATCTGCCATGCATCCTTACACTCACCTAGCCTGTCCAAGTCACCCTGTATTCTAATAACATCCACCTCACATTTCACACTGCCACCCAACTTTGTGTCATCAGCAAATTTGCTAATATTACTTCTAATGGCTTCATCTATATCATTAATATATATCGTAAGTAGCTGCAGTCCCAGCACCGAACCTTGTGTTACCCCACTGGTCACTGCCTGCCATTCCGAAAGGGACCTGTTTATCACTACATTTTGCTTCCTGTCAGCCAGCCAATTTTCAATCCAACTCAGTATTTTGCCCCCAATACCATGTGCCCTAATTTTGTTCACTAATCTCCTATGCGGGACTTTATCAAAGGCTTTCTGAAAGTCCAGGTACACTACATCCACTGGCTCTCCCTTATCCATCTTCATAGATACATCCTCAAAAAATTCCAGAAGATTAGTCAAGCACGATTTCCCCTTCGTAAATCCATGCTGACTCTGACCTATTCTGTTACTGCTTTCCAAATGAGTCGTAATTTCATTTTTATAATTGACTTCAGCATCTTTCCCACCACTGACGTCAGGCTAACCGGTCTGTAATTTCCTGTTTTCTCTCTCCCTCCTTTCCTGAAAAGTGGGACAACATTAGCCACCCTCCAATCCACAGGAACTGATCCTGAATCTATAGAACCTTGGACTGGGCTTGTATACTCTTGAGTTTAGAAGGATGAGAGGGGATCTGATTGAGACGTATAAGATTATTAAGGGATTGGACACTGTGGAGGCAGGAAGCATGTTTCCACTGATGGGTGAGTCCAGAACTAGAGGACACAGTTTAAAAATAAGGGGTAGGCCATTTGGAACAGAGTTGAGGAAAAACTTCTTCACCCAGAGAGTGGTGGATATATGGAATGCTCTGCCCCAGAAGGCAGTGGAGGCCAACTCTGTGGATAGTTTCAAGAAAGAGATAGACAGAGCTCTTAAAGATAGTGGAATCAAGGGTTATGGGGATAAGGCAGGAACAGGATACTGATTGTGGATGATCAGCCATGATCATAATGAATGGTGGTGCTCGCTTGAAGGGCCGAATGGCCTACTCCAGCACCTACTGTCTATTGTCTATTGTCCATTGTCTAAGTACAAGATGAAAAGCTTCACTGAAATGTGTCTTCTCCAGCAATATGTAATTTAGCATTCACAACTCATCAATGTTCAAACTTGTATTCAATTTACTTTCATTTAAATTAACTCCACCTGCACGCATCATGAGAGACAGTGACATATTAATTCATTTAAGAAGGTGACACTTCATTCCGACTGTTATGTACCTACTCCAGAACCAAACGGTCCAGTCACATTGAATATTATCTGACAGCTGATCTTTAATCTCCTTCAGCAACATAATGGCCAAGAGATCCAGTCTCATTGTGCCAATTTATTGGGAAGTAATGGCCTTACCAAGATCTTAACATGAAGGGTCTGAAGTGTGCATTGATTTGTGGCTGGAAGTATGCTGCATTTTATATTATCAAAGTATATAGGCATTGTGTTTCTTGGAAGTGCATAGAAAGACATACTTTGGGTTAAATAAGGTTTTTCTGAAACTCTGAATATCTAAAACCATTCTGTTGAGATCTATATTGGTCTCCATTTGCATTTTTACTCAGTGCCAAGCAGATCTAGCTGTAGATTGATTACACAGAAAAGAGAACAAAATGTAGGTTAAGCTGTCCTTGAGATATTCAGTTCAAACCCACATGCAGGTTTATACCCGTGATAGAGATAAAGTAATGTGGAAAGCAATTTTTCATTTACCATGTAATTTTTGATTTACTACCAAGCAAGACCATATGTGCTAAGTACCCCAAATATGTTGCATCTTTAAATCCGTACTTTGTGTAATTTCCTTTTCTTCTAATGAGGCAATGCTGCTAAGTTATACTTTATATATGATGTAGCTGTGTCTACTCGTGGTTGTTTGAAATATGTAGATATCAAACACATTTCTTATAATTATGGAATGACTCTGTTTTTGACACTCAAAAAGCAATCCTGCTTTTCGGTGTTAATAATATTGTTGGATTCCTCGGTCTACTTCACCTCATTCAAAACACAAACAACCTCAGCAGCATATCTGTATCTCTCAGGCCTTTAATGTCTTGAATTTTTGCACTGGCAAATACTTCCTAATGTATTATATAATTTTCAATGTACACAACTGTTAATGAATAGGGCATTTTTATGAACAAACATTATCCTAATTGTCAAGATAACATTCACTTACAAAGTATAATGTAATGCATCATTCTTGGCACAACTGAAAATTTTTGTCCCTGTCAAATTAAAGAATGACAGGGTTGGAACATGAACCAGTTTTCTGTGGCATCAAATTACATTTTCAACACTGTTCATGATAGGTGTGATAGGATCAGGTGCAACGTAGTTTCTTCTTCATTATCTCAATAACTTGGCTTAATCTCAGCAGTTCAATAGCGCTCATGGCAAATAAATGTTTAAGCCTCCACCTGAAGTAATATTCAGAAACATTTCCCTTGATTAGATGAGCTTTTCTGAGTTAATGGTCTATCAACCAGAAAAAGCATAAGCAACATTAGAGTGTTCTATCTCTTGGAGATGGGCAAATCCAAAGGGAAGCATTGTACTTTAAATTAAATAACATACTTTGTTTGTTTCCATTATAGCCAGAGAAGGTTTCAGCCCAGATATTCTGATGGGTAGATACTCATTGGGGCAGCTCAGACTGGAGTGGTACATTGCGCTCATGCAGAATTCCAGACACAGCAGACTCCAAGGAAATTGCCCAGGAATTTGAAGGATCTTAATAGGCAATTCTCTTGTGCTTGGAAACCCCTAAGAAAGGCACTTGATGCTGGAGGTTTTGGATAATGTAATTTCCATTAATGAGTTAACCATGAACAGTTAATTGAATCCCTGATTTACCGTATTTAGCATATGTACTCCACATAAACCCTTTATATCCAGGATCCCTGATAGCAATGCCCACAATCCCCATAACCTCCAAACCAGCACTTGATTCCACCATCTTCCCAGGACATGATATCCCTGCTGCCACTGTAGGAAACCCCAAAAGATCCAGCTTGACCCTAGTGTTGATGATGTCTTAAATAACTGAATACTTGAAATTACTAGTGATTGGGAGTAGACTGATAGGATTGTAATTGCTGAGTAGGATTTATCCTGCTTGAAACACAGATTAGAATGCCACTCTGCTCACATTTTTTGATGTTAATACTGGGGTCCACAATTCTAGCTGGGACTTCTGATCCTGCAGCGTGGAACATAACACAGTTCCCCTGACATTGTTCATTACAGGAGAAATCAACCAATGTGTCATATTATGAGATTTAAATATCCAACAGCAAAACCAGCTGATGTGAAAGTGTTAGCTTGGAAGGCAGATTTGGGATTCGGCAGGGTGGGGAACTCCTGCTGATTAGAGTTGTGCCTAATGCAAAGGAAAATGGCTATGGTTGCTGGAGAAAAATAATCTCATTCACAGCATATTGCTGCATGAGTTCCTCTGGGTCATGTCCTAGGCCCAAACATCTTCAGCTGCTTCGTCAATGACCTTCCCCCCCTTCATAAGATCAGAAGTGGGGATGTCAGAGCATCATTCAGTGCTCAGCACCATTCAATCTCCTCTGTTACATTGTTAACTCTTCCTCTGTGCAGAGTGACAACTGCAGTATACAAGTCTTCTCCTCACAAAGGAATGAAACCTTGCAGATTTCTGCCTCCTGACGATGTGTTCAAGTCATATCTACTTTTTTGTATAACAAATAATTTTACCTAACTCATTAACAAATTAACCATATGCACTCAATTTGTATTTTGCTCTGTGGCAGCTTTGATTTCATCTCTCCCTTAACTTTTGATTGACCTGCCCTTCTGCGTCACTGGCCCCTCTCCCTTTCAATGTCAGAAAACCCAAGAAGAGTCATATTGGACTTGAAATATTAAGTCTGCTTCTCTCTCCACAGCTGCCAACAGACCTGCTGAGTCTATTTAGCACTTTCTGTTTTTATTTCAGATCTCTAGCAATGACAGAGTTGTGCTTCTATTTAACTGAATTAACAACTTAAAGAGACAACGGAACAAAAATCAAAACTTATAAAATTGTAAGTAAAATACAATTTTGAGATGAGATGATGCACTCCAGTCCCTGAGGTGCTCGCCCACGATTTTTTAGATACTGACCCCATAGTAGATTAGATTAGATTCCCTACAGTGTGGAAACGGGCCCTTTGACCCATCAAGTCCACACCACCTCTTGAAGAATCCCACCCAGACCCATCCCCCTATAACCCACACTCCCCTGAACACCACGGGCAATTTAGCATGGCCAATCCACCTAGCCTGCACATCTTTGGATTGTGGGACGAAACCGGAGCACCCGGAGGAAACCCACGCAGACTCGGGGAGAATGTACAAACTCCACACAGACAGTCACCCGAGGCTGGAATCGAACCCAGGTCCCTGGTGCTGTGAGGCTGCAGTGCTAACCACTGAGCCACTGTGCTGCCCATGTCCATGTGCAGGAAGAACCGGTAACATTCAGATTGGGCTGACAAAGAACATTTGTGCCATGCAAGCCCCAGGTAATGAACATCTCCAACAAGATGGAATCCGATCATCTTTCCTTGATATTCAATAGTGTTACTTTTGCTGCAAACACCACAATCAACATTTTTGCATTCGTTTGATTGGCACCTCATCCATCACCTTAAGCATTCACTCCCTCCATTACTGATGCTCTGCAGCAGCAGTTTGCACCATTTACAAGAACTACTGCTGTAACTCACCAAGCCTCTTACAACAAAACCTTCAAAACCTGTTACCTCTAACACTTATAAGAAAAGCGCAGCATATACCACTAACTTTGTGTTCCCCTTCAAGCTACATACCTTTCTGACAGGAAATTGTGTCACAATTTCTTCACTGTGTGTGGGTTAAAATCTTAGAATTTCCTCCTTACTGTATGTGGGTAACATCTATGTGAATAATAATAAATTAAATAATGCAGTCGACCAACAGCGCTGAGCACCAATATGGCACCTGCACCTCCCCAAGAAAATGCTAATAAATTCCAAAGATAAAAGTTGATGCATGTGTACAATTAATATTGTGCCTGTTTTATCCAAGACTGCTTCTCACTGTCCCTATAGCCTTTAGAATGTGGTGTGCCCATGTATGTGTTCTTTCCTACACAGCATTGAACAAAGCCCTTGAAGGCTCAACTGATACTGAGCTTTATTACTCTGGTGGCATTTCCTAATAAAGAAGGAATAATTTTCCTTTGAAGTATTGCATGATTTTAGGTGCTTGATACTACAGTGAATTATCTCATTTTGTAACATTGCCATTATTTTACTTGACTGAATTTAATTTTAATTAAATTTGGTTACTGCGGAAAGTTGTAGAGTCGATATTTTAATTTTGAGGGTTATCACAGCAACTTTATACAAGCAATGTTCTTACTGCCTACCACATTTTGATAATGGTTATATGGAGGCTTCTAAAGTGTGGAAATACTTCTGTTAGGTGATTCAATGGTGGGCCCAAAATGAAAATGCAGCCAAATAACTAGACCCAGATCTGAGGATTAGCTGCAAGATTTTGAGCTACTTAATCGCTGATCTTGATCTACAAGAGCATCAGAAATATTATATTGCTTTTGATAACATTGGTTACACAAATGACTCTTGTTCGCTGCAGAACCGCTTGATGAAAGAAATCATTTTGAGTTCCCTGTAAGATGTTTAGAGTGAGTTTCTACTGTAAGACCACTATCATGTCCCAAAGACGCTTGTTAGACTATCAGTGAGGACACAACACCGGATGTGAATCAGATCCACTACTGCAGATAAAAATGGAAATTTGGTAAGAATTAAGGTATGAAAATGCACATTAAATGCTTTCCATGCCGCAGGATATTGAATGCTTTTGAATCTATCTCCATCATCAAGGTAGGTTAACGAAACATAATATTGAGTGAAGGACTACACAGCCATGAATTGTTGTACTCTGAATTATAGTACTGCTGCTTAGAATCATAGTCAATTAAATCATGCAATTTTTAAAATTTATAATCATACAGTAAAGAAAAAACTAAATCAATGCAGTTGTTGGCTATGAGATGGTTATCACATTTTATAGGATTCTTTCGTTCTGCATGGGGATGATGGTGAATCTGTGTGTTGTGTGAAATGAAAAGTTGTAATTGGTTGGCAGTTCATATGTATGGCTAAGAATGAGACCTAAAGCAACAAAAACAGAAATTGCTGGAAAATCTCAACAGATCTGGATTTGAGACGAGAAATCAGAGTTAACATTCCAAGTCCAGTGATCCTTTTTCAGAACTTATAGTAGAGAGGAAAGGGTTGTTATTTTTATATAAAAGATTGGGTAAGGGGAGGGATAAAGAGTAAACAATAAGTGGGATAGAGCCCAAAGAGAGAGAAGAACAGTTGGACAAACAAAGGAGTGGTCAACAATTCACTGAGGAGAATGAATAGCTGCTAATTGGGTCTACTGGTAGCTAACAATTGGCTGTGTGTAATAGCAGACCATGCGATAACAAGGCCTGGTGTGTGGGGAATGGGGTACGGACATTGGAGAAGGTGCCTCAAGTCCTAAAATTGTTGAACTCGATATTGAGCCCAGAAGACTGTAGAGTTTCCAAGCAGAAAATGAGGTGTTGTTCTTCCAGATTGCACTGAGCTTTGTTCAGGCACTGCAGCAAGCCTAAGACAGAGATGTTGGCCAGGGAAAAGGGTGGTATGTTGAAGTGGCAGGCAACTGGAAGCTCAGGTTTTTTTTGCAGACAGCACGCAGGTGTTCTGTGGAATGGTCACTGAGCCTACACTTTGTTTCCCCACTGTAAAGGGGACCACATTGTGAGCAGTGAATGCAGTAGACTTGATTGAGCAAAGTGCAGGTAAAGTGCTGCTTCACCTGTAAGATGTGTTTGGGCCATTGGATATTGACAAGGGAGCAAGTAAATGGACAAATGTTACACCTTCAGCGGTTGCAGAGCGTGCTGCTGTGCAGGTGTGGGAACATGTTGGGAGTGAAGGAGGAGTGGACGAGGGTGCCCCACAGGGAACAGTCCTTGTAGAAGGCTGACAAGGGAGGGGAGGGGAATCACTTCTGTAGAAGGGTCACTGGACCCTAAACGTTAACTCTGATTTGTCTCCACAGATGGTGCCAGACCTTCCTGAGCTTTCCAGCAATTTCTGTTTTTGTTTCAAGTTTCCAACATCTGCAGTTTCTTTTGTCCTTTTTTGTCTAATGAAACCTAAAGACTGTACAATGTACATTTAGGTATGAAATTGAATAGAACCAGTTTAATCATAATTTCCTTTAAATACATGCAAAATGGTCATGTACAATTGTTCCAAAATGCTGCAAAATGAGAGATAGTGGGCTAAACATCCTATAAACCTAAATGTATAACTTTTAGAAATTTCTTTTGTAGCATATTGTTGCTTTTCTATTTTATCAGGGAAAAGTAGCAACATTTTTCTCAGAACACATTTAGTTTCATTCCTAAGAGCAATAATTTGTATAACAGAAATGCTCACCTTTTTCATATAACAGTCAACTTGTATTATCTGGAAAGAAAATTAGTAAAGTAAAACTTTCTCATACAATGATCATTATGTGGAATTAAGCACCTAAATTCTAACAATTTAATGCACAATATGCAGTGTTTTGGGAATTTAAATGGAACAGATTTGATATTTTACAGCAGCCGGCCATCTTACGACCCATCTAGTTTTTCATTCCAGCGGGTAGAGTGCATGATAGGCTAATGATCTACAGTGCTAGATTTACAGTGCCTGGAAATAGCAATCGAAATCTTCTCTGGTCTGTGGTATTACAGCCCTAGAATGAAGAATGTGGAGGCAGAAAAAAATATCCATCTCATGACCTTCATGACTCACTGGCGGTCATGAGATCCAGATGAATTATTATTTCTTATTATTTACTGTCTCCACATTGAAAATTTTTGATTAGTGATTAAATGTGAGCAATATGCAGTTGGTTGATCAGCGAATTGTAAGTTCATTTTGAATAACTGATTCCCTTTGCAGTCATGATGTCGATTTATCTAGAAACTGTATTGTTTCGGGGGGGAGGCAAATAGTGAGAGCAGCTTTGTTTTCATCTGGTATATTTTTTAAAAATTTACATAATTACATTGTAGAAAGGGTTTGCAAGAGTAATCTTTTAATAACAGCAAATGGCCATGGTTTTTACATGCTTTTTGTTTTGTCTCTAAACGTTGGAGATTTGGGTTAAATTACTTTTATAAGACATCCTGCTCGCTTTCTTTAGAAGCTATTGTCACTTCCTACCTGCATCTGATGGTAAATATTGGAGCAGCACGCAAAGGATGAGTCACGCCAGAATCAAACGTATCATGTATCATTATGTAGACATCAGGATAGGTTTCGATTTCTGTGTATCTGCAGTAAGGTGCACAGGGTTCTAGCCTGTTTAAAAAGAAACCTGAACGCAAGATCACAAGTAAGAACAGAATTTAAGGACAATGATAAATTCTGTATTTGAAGTCGCTCTCATTTGTTAAATGCAGTTCGGCCGAAGTGTATGGGACCAGACGTATACCATTGAACAGCATCCGCCTCCTCTGTAAGCATTCAGCAAACGCGGCGGAAATATTCAAACCGATCATTCAAATATCTAAATAAGGGACATTCTCTTCTCGTCGGTGCCATTGGCCTGCACCAGCGCCTGACTCACTGGGTGATAAATAGTCAGCAAATAAAGATGCTAAAAAAAACAAGGTATATGCAGCAATGTAATTTTAAAACGTTTCTTCATGTCTAATAGGTTGGTAGCTTGTTTGTCAATTGAGGGTGCTGTTTAAATATCGGATGTTTTTCCGCCTATTTTACCACTTCTACAGCTGATTTCTGAGATTTTTGTTTGATGCGGTCGCACAAGTATTTGACTGCTTTCAAAACAGTCTTACTGCAGTCATGGGTGGTCCGGTACGTCTGCCTTGAGGGATGGAAGATAAGGGAGAAGAGCCAAGAATATAGCAGTGAGCAGAAGCACCTGGGGAGGATGGAAGGTGAGGGCAAGGTGTTGGAGAGCACAGGGACAACAGTAACTGTGCCTTTGAAGATCACAATAGTCCTTAACTTTTATACCACAGACTGCACAAGGTGCTATCAATGACATTACAAATCCATTGTGAGTTTATTTGAGGCACTTTAACTCTGGAGAAATACGTACAATTCTTTCTTCTGTAGGCACAGTGAAACAACACAGTAGAGTATTAGGCTTCACTTGCTTTCAAGACTTGCCGAGGTGCTCTGGCATTGCTACACGTGATCGCCTACACCTCCGCTCGGTTCGCATCAACCAACTGCACCTCCCAGTCGTGAACCATTTCAACACCCCCTCACATTCCTCAGACGACATGTCCATCATGGGCCTCCTGCAATGCCACAATTATGCCACCCGAAGGTTGCAGGAACAGCAACTCATATTCCGCCTGGGAACCCTGCAGCCCAATGTGGACCTCTTAAGCTTCAAAATCTCCCCTCCCCCCACTGCATCCCAAAACCAGCCCAGCTCGTCCCTGCCTCCCTAACCTGTTCTTCCTCTCACCTATCCCCTCCTCGCACCTCAAACCGCACCTCCTAACCTCATCCCGTCCCGTTGACCTGTCCGTCCTCCCCGGACTGACCTATCCCTCCCTACCTCCCCACCTATACTCACCTCTACAGGCTCCATCCCTGCCCCTTTTACTTGTCTGTCTCCTCTCCACCTTCGATCTGCCTCCCCCCTCTCCCTATTTATTTCAGAACCCTCTCTCCATCCCCCTCTCTGATGAAGGTTCTAGGCCCGAAACGTCAGCTTTTGTGCTCCTGAGATGCTGCTTGGCCTGTGGTGTTCATCCAGCTCCACACTTTGTTATCTCCTTCACCTACCAGCGTTCTGAGTGGAAGGGGATTTGCCGGGATTGTGTGTGAGGACAGATATTACACCATGCTAGTTGGCAGTCACGAGTCATTCATCCTGTGCCAGTCAAGTGTACCTCCTTTTACTCAGGCTGTCATGTTATCATTTGGCTGGTGGGCAACCACCTTCAATCTTCATGCCTCCAGTCATGTTCCAGGTTAATGAGATCCATGTTGTTATCAGATACTTCACTGAGCACGGTCTGTGCCAAACAATATTTCTGCTACTGAGCAACTCAAGAGGAGTTTAGCAGTGCCCTCCTAAGTTGTTATTCAAATATATCATCATCTGCTGCCTGTTCCATAACTTTATCATAATATGGGATTGCTCCTTAATCCAGCCTGGTCAGTTAAAAGTCTAGCAAGAGAAACCTAAGCTGTGTTGGCCATTAATGTCCCACTGCCAGAACTTCCAGAGAACTGCACAATGAAACCTGAATCATCCACAACATCTCCTATTTGCCAACTGTCCTGCAATCCTCCTAATCTACCATCATCTCACAGCCCTTCTTCAGTATAGCCTGTAGTTCTTGGCCTCACTACCAAATATACACTTCAATACCAAAACCAAATAACAGATCAAACTAATCCATAGCTAAATTCTATTGTCAAACAGTTCACTGAAATAAGTAAAAATCATATTTTGCAACTTGTGATTTCTATTTTCTGTTGTCTAACCAAATATTCTTAGAAAGTGTTTCTCCAAAGGCTGCAGTGTGGGAGGTAAAAGGTTGCTGAGGTTCTACGAAGAATACTCCAGATGGCCATGCTTTGGTGATCTTGCAACATTGGGTGCAAGTTTGCTCCCACACTGCATTGTGCATCTAGCAATTCCTGGTAAGCCAAGTCTCTGCCTTTGTCAAAGGCTGTCCTTGTAGTTTGCACCTGAGTCTTCTGCAGCAAACTAAGCTAATGCTGGACCTGTACAAGTTGGGCCTTGAAGCATTGGATTCTGCCTTCCTTTGCTCCTGCACGCTGCAATTTGTAATTCATCAATGAAGACTCCCTTCTGTAACCCAGCCTCTATAACACTCATTGTGTCAATCTCTAAGCTAGAACTTGTTATATTGATATTTAAAGACTTTGTATCTTCATATATTAAGGTTGCCTTGGTCTTCCTGAAGTGGAAGAGGTACTGCCATATCTTAAGCAGCTGCAAATAAGAGGGGGAAAATTAATGTGAAGCTAGCGAAGAGAAACATGTAGATGGTAAAATAAGTTGTAATTTATTATGTGAATGTGAAGGGTGATAGAAGCTTAAAAAGAAAATAATTATATGATGTGAAGACTCTCAGAGAGATATCTCCTCATATGTTGCTACACAACAGTGCCATTTATTTAACTCCCATGTTGGCCAGTGTGTTTTCTTCTACAATCATCTCGGCTCTGGTGCTAATTTCCTGGCAAAATTGGAGGCCATGTCATCTTGCAAGAAAGAAGGAAGCATGTTAGTGACATTCCTTGATGTGTTTGGAGAGGGTACCTCGTGGTAAAATGGGTTATATGGAGTATTGTACTGAAGATGTGAAGTGTGGTAAATTGAGCTCAATAATGGTATTGACTGTGTAAAGAAAAGGAAGGATGTGGAATGAAGTGTGGTGTATTGGTTGGAGGACAGTGAAGGGAAACACATAGAAAGGTATTGTAATCGGAGAGTTTTGAGCAGAGAGTAAGGGGGCATTTCTGTTACACTGAGAAAGTTGATCTGTAGCATTGCAGCCATGCACAGCAGCAGACTGAGCTCTTATGTCAGCCCCCTATCACTCACTTCTTCCTGTTGGGGTTGAAGAACATTTTCCTCCCAATATTGTGGGGTGTAGTGAAGGGAGAAGGATCTCTCTCCTATCCATTAACCAGACCAAGACCCTTGAGGTGACATGAGAGATCCTGGGAGCTCTGTTTGGATCTCTTCCAGATTTTTTTTCCCAAGTTTTGCTGCTGTCTGCAGTCAGAGTGCACCTCCCCGTTAATAGGTGCTGGCTGTCTTTAGTGGCGTCAGTGAAGCTTAATTTCCCACTCCCCAAGCAGGCACACAGCCAACAGATTGCACACTTTTTGCGAGCTACACTCTGGAATCGTGATGAAGTCCAGCACCAATTTCTCATGGTTCCTAGGAACTGGTAATAGACACACACTGCTCCCTGCTCACCCATTTTCAAGTGTGATCAACTTTCTAGATTGTACTTTTTTTTGTTTCAAAAGAACTGATGGTACAAAGTCTAAAGACAGGACTAGTGATTAAGACAGGGAATAATACATACCTGTGAATGAGATACAAACCTGCAATTAAATTGAGGAGCTCAAATGACACCATAATGTGAAAAAGAGAAGCTTGAATTGTACACGACTGTAGTCTGATTCTGATGCATTATCCCTCCTCATAAACATGTCTATTTATATAACAATTGTTCTCCTACTATTCTCACCCCCAGCACACTCATTGTAGCTGTAATGTCGAGGTAAAATGAGCCACTATTATTGGGAGATTTGATTTGGTTAACAGCAGGTGCTGTGGTGAGACAAAGCAGTTTTTGGAACTAGTTATTAGTTTATGTGAAATTTACTATACATCAAAAAGAACAGAAAAAGAAGAATAAAATATATCATTTACATTATAACACAGTGATGAAGCAACACATGAAATAATCTCTTTATACAAATACAAATATGAGAATAAAAGTCCATTAGGCCAGAGTTGGGCACTGGGATTGCAATGCACAATTATTTTGAGCCATGTCCCACTGAAGCAGGCAGCTTTCAAACTTTGTACTGCCTCCTCATCAAGCTGATTGCAGTGTGCAGCCCTGAGTGAAACACACTAATGACTGGCTGTTAGTTCATCAGGTGGCCCAGGTGTGTATGTGGCTAACAGACAACTAATCTACACATCAAGCGGCTTACTCTCCTTAAAGGGGAGAAAATCCAAAAAATGCTGCAAATACTCAGCAGATCAGGCAGCATCAATGGAGAGAAACAGTTAACGTTTCAGATCAATGATCTTTTATCAGAATCTCTTTAAGGAGAAGCTTTCTTGGACTATAGCAGCTGCTGCAACAGAGTTGTGAAGGTTTTGGACTGGGGAATGTTAATGGAGAAGTGGAACAGAGAGATGGCTTGCTAACTTTCAGATGTGATTCTGGAGCCCTCAGTGATTCAATTCAAAATAAGAAGAAAAGGCATATTCCCAAAGGTAGTCAGGAGACTCTCAAAGAACTCTGAGAAGGGATTGGCATCAGATGGCTACAGAGATCAGTTCACAGAATCCGACTCTGAAACCCTAGCAGCAATACCAGACAAACTCCAGTGACCGCACCTGGGTGGTTAAGACCAGTGAATATGTCTTCAACTTTTATCTTCTACTCACCACATCAACAACCTTTCACACCGCTCAGTATGCCATCACTAAGACATCAGCAATTGGAGATCACACACTCAAAAAGCTGCAAGTCTCGCAGGAGCAAGTTTTGCTGTTTTGACATAGCTCCAACCAGGCCCAAGTAGAGTAATAATGACCCATAATGCTTTGCCTGTTTCCAAGTCCCTTATTACAACTTCACCCACTTTAACCTTCCCCCTAATGATCCTCAGGTGTCCAGAATTGGGACAATATTCGTGGTGGGGTCAAACTACTAAAAATCTTGACCAATACTTTTTGGCTTTTGTACTCTATACTTTCATTTATCAGGTCCCTCAAAGCTAAGATTTATGTATGGTACTTTACAAGCACAGCTTTTTCAGACAATCACACACAAACTGTTTGTTCATTTTATGCAAACAGTTCGGTTTCTCTGAATTTAGCTCTGCAATACCCAGACAACAACATTTGAAAGACTCAAACCTCATAAGCACTGCAAGCAACAATCCTATGTACAAACTTGAGAATATCATTGCAGTATTTAAAACCCATCCTTGAAGACAGAAAAGGTGGCAAACTCAATGAAATATTTGGGAAACCATCCATAATGCAACAACTGGTGACCAATCACTCAGCTTCCTTTGCAACACAGGCAGAAACCACACAACATTTTATTGCTACAGAAGTTCAGAAGTCATGATACCAATATCAAATGTTGTGAATGGGGCCACTGGGTAAAAATAAGGGGCCACCTAGATGAGGCAAAAAAAAACTTGTGGAAGTTCATAAGTGTTTGGTGTGGCCCTAAAAAGGTGATGGATAGCAGAGTACTTGAATATTTTTAAGGTTGAGGTGGATAAGGAAGGTGGGGAATGGCTATCAGGAGTAGGTGGGAGTGTGAATTTGAAGGTAAAATCACCTCAGCCATGATCACGTTGAATGGGAGAGCAGGCTAGAGGGCCAAATAGCCTATTCCAGCATATACTCGTATCAAGAATATGGAACTCAGAAATCAAAGGGGCATGCCAATTCTGTCAGCAGTTCAGCAATCAGAGCTCCAACAGAAATACTGGGATGACTGAGGTTCAGTGGTTGTTTAGAGCTCAAATCTGTTGTCTGCTTTCGGGATTAACACCATCAAGCCACCACCACCGCCATTGCTACTGCACCACTCCCTTCGCTGTTTGCTCTCAGCTAGTCAGCCTGACTGCTCCACCCCACTGTAGTGATACAACGTGAACCCAGCACTAAAGGCCAGGAGCTGCTCAAGGATTACTTACAAAGCTTTTTGAAGTCTCCTTCAGTGAAAGTCTTCTACCGCCATGCTAGGGACCACTGCGTAGGAGTGCTAGACCAGGCAAAGGCTTCCTCAAGGTAGATACAGAGGTAATGCACAAGGATTAGTAGCTGTATTGTGTGTAATGCATTAGACAGTCTTTTTGATAGAAATGGTTTGCAGTTTTTTGTTTGTGGAAGTTTTTTGTTTGATGGATAAAATTGCTGTATGATGGTAACTTGGTCGGCTTTTATTTCAGAATTTTGGCCAAGAGGATGACGTGATGGTCCAAGGTAAATGGGAATTGTGGAGCAGTGGTGATATTGGACTGGATGTTACAATGCCTCTGCAGGGTGTGTTTTCAGTGGAGGGCCATAACATAGACTGCCATCATCTCACCTACCCTGAAGCTTGCCCACCCCCCATAATGGAGAAAGTGAGTTTGCACCGAATCCAGCAACCCACACACCATATGTAAATAAATAATTTAAGGGTCAACTGATCTCATTTAAAGTCCATTATTACACGGCTCGCTCTATGATAGGGACGGTGTGGGCAGCCAGGTAGGAATGAGGAGTCATTTTTAAAAGTTATTAAAAATGCACAAAGAAAAGGAGTACTATCTTCAGAAGGTATCCTTTGTGCTTCAGAGCTCAGTTGGCTCTGCAGAAATTGAGTTCAATCCCAGAATGAAGATCCCAGCATTTCCTGGATCGGTATCACCTGAAGTGGAGAGAGACCAACGTGCTAGTGGGGAGACTCACTAATTCTATCAAGGGAGACTGTAAATTATTACAGAGGTGGGCTGCAGGGATCTTAAGTAGCAGATTAAGTAGAAAATTAGATGAGGATGGTTCTGAATCTGAAAAGAACAAGTTAATTAGAAAAGACAGACAAGAGCAAATCAGAGAACAAAGTAACTCTGAAGAATTAAACTTCATTTATTCCAATGCAAGGGGTCTTACAGGTAAGGCTGATAAAGTCAGGGCATGTTTGGGAACAGGGGAATGGGACATCATAGCTATTACAGAAATTTGGCTAAGAGATGGACAGGACTGGCAGCTCAGTGTACTGGGTTTCAGAGGCTACAGGAAGGATAGAAAAGAAAGCAAAAGAGGGGGAGAGTGGCATTTTTGATTGAGGAAAATGTCATTGATGTAACTAGAGAAGATACTTCTGAAAAATTGTCCAGTGAAAATATATGGGTTGAAATTAGAAATAAGAAGGGAATGATCACATATTGATGGGATTACACTATATCAACCGCCCCACCCCCCCCCCCCCCCACCCCCAAATAGTCAGAGGGAGGTTGAGGAACAAATATGTAGAGAGAGATATGTAAAAATAACAAGGTTGTGATTTTAATTTTGGAAATATTGACTGTGACTACTATAGTGTTAAAGATTTAGATGGTGAAGAATTTATTAAGTCTGTTCAAGAAAATTTTCTTTATCAATATGTAATTGTTCCTACTAGAGAAGGAGCAAAACTTGACTGTTTCTTGGGTAATAAGGCAGGACAAGTGACTGCAGTGTTGGTTGGGTAATATACTGGAGCTGGTGATGATAATTCTATTAGTTTTTAAATAGTTATGGAAAGGATAAGCCTTCCATAAAAGTTAAAGTTTTTAATGGGAGTAAGAAGAACTTTCAAAAGTTGTGTTTTTTAATTCCTTAACAGGATATTACTGGCTAGGCAGCATTTATTATCCATCCCTAATTGCCCAGAGGACAGTTTAGAATCAACCATGTTGCTGTGGGTCTGGAGTCATGAATAGGCCAGGTATTGATGGCAGTTTCCTTCCCTTAAGGACATTAGTGAACCAGATGGGTTTTCCCTGACAATTGATTCATGGTCATCATTAGACTCTTAATTCCACATGCCATGGTGGGATTTGAACCCAGGTCCTTAGAACATTTTCTAAGTTACTGGATTAATAGACCAGCAATAATACCACTAGGCCAGCGCCTCCCCATTTAGAGTAGACGGTTTACAGGTTAAGCAACTTCTGATAAGTGGAAGCTTTCAAAAGTGACATAACAAGAGGGTTCACAGCAATAACTAGGGGGCATATTTTAAGATGAGAGAAGAGATATTCAAAAAACACAGGGGGGCAAATATTTTACACAGAGGGTGGTTTGTGTATGGAATGAACTTCGTGAGAAAGTGGTGGATGTGGACAGAGTTACAATGTTTAAAAGACACTTAGATAAGTACATGAATAGGAAAGCTTTAGAGGGATAAGGGCCAGGAGCAGGCTGGTGAGACTAGTTCAGTTTGGGATTATGTTCAGCATGGAGTGGTTAGACCAAAGGGTTTGTTTCCGTGCTGTATGACTCTGTGACTCTCTGCACCACTTTCAGTCTCTGATGCTGCTACTCCATCTCCATTTTAGCCACAGGCCAAAAGCAAATCATCTCGTTACTGGATGCAGGTTTTCTCCTGGAAGACCTCCTAACTTCAATGACCTTGCTGTCTGGGTGCAATACTATTCTATTGGAGATCCATAAATGCATAACACAGAGCTTGATGTAACTGCAGTAGCAAAACAGAGTCAAAAATAACTTCATCTGAAAGTCCAGTACTGAACCCTTTAAATTAACCTGGTCAGGTGTTTCCTGTGCAACTGAGCACATGTCTAGTGGAGTGCTCCAATATCACAAGCCAGGTACTGGTTCATCATTAGACTGTGCATGATGCTACAATCTGTGCATATTTCATAATTCTGGCACACATTGGCATTCGCGAACAGTACTGTTACTGTTAAGGTGTGCTGCATAGGTCACACCATATGTAGTCAGATGTTTTCTGAACATTTTCTCTGTTTCAGGCTTCTACAGCATTAGCACCAGTGGCGCTGTGGCACTAATGTCATAACCATGGATTTTAGTAAGATAGCATAAATATTGGAAGATACTGAGATTTATGCTTTAGTGAAAGAATCATTGGAGCTGTTTCAGTCAGGTGTTCTCATGCCAATTTCTTTGGGATTACTTTGAGTATGAACATGGTGGTGTGTGGTAGCTGTTGTGCTACATAGTCCTATAATAGTCCAACTACTAGTTCAATATCCAGCATCTGAAAAAAAGAGAGAATTGCATTTATGTAACACTTTTCACAACTGCTGGACATCTCAGAATGCTTTACAGCCAATAAAATGCCTTTGAAGTATAGAACCACAAGTTCCTTCAACTCAACCTTTTGAAGAACAAAATCATTGTCTTCAACCTCTGCCAAAAATTCATCACTGAATCCATCTCTGTTCAGTCACTGACTCCTCTGATAAGTCCATGCCTTGGAAATATGTGTATTTTCTTTGGTGCAATGTTCCTTTAAGACCATTGTGGGCCAGAAGTATTATGAAATAAGGTTAATTGATTTGTTAATTATGGCATCATTAGTTTGCAGGAAATTCCCATGTGGCCAATTGGATGAACAGCAAAGTGAGGCCGGCAGGTTGGAGGACCTCCTCCAGAGCCTGGCAACAGTAGGCAGGCAATGGACCATGGTGTGGTTTGTAATTCCTGACTGCCTTCCTCCCTTCGACAGCTATGTCTGTGCCTTTGGAGAGTGAGCACACGCTGTTTACCAATGGCCTTGAAGTTTTTAGAGGGAATCCAGCACTGCGGCAGCTGTGATTCATTATTTCCTTCACAAATCCCATTTTGATTTAATTCCCCCCACGTTCTTGGTCCTTCCTATATTTAGTTATTGTTATGCTGCTTCTATCGGCCAGTGTTTGTGACTTGGCAATCAGGTGATCAAGTAATTTAGTGGTGGGTTATCAAAATTAAAAAATACAATTTCAGCAGGTTGGATCAGCCTGTGTTTTCTGTTGGCAGTTTAGAACACACAAAGAATTCTAGCTAGGAAGAAATAATCAGGGCTGTCTCCAAATTGAACAGTTTTCTATTTGGCAGTCTTCGAACAGAAGTAGGTCATTGAAAATAGAACAAAGACTGTGATACAGTGTATTAAGAAGTTGAAAAAAAGCAAAGAGCTGAAGACAGGAGGGCCAACAGATTGTGCATCAGATAAGACCGATGCGGCTATTTCACTGTTACCAGTGTCCGCTAGACTATTTAAAGGGCCAAAAAGGGAGTCTGTGGAGTTCTGTGCCATGAAGGCTGTTGGGACGTGGGTGAGAGAAAGCTCAAAAACATGTACCTCGTCATGGTAACTCTGCATGGAGGCTTTGGATGAAATCCTACTGTTGATGAATGTGACTCAAAGCCTAAATGTTTGAGTGAGAAGTGAGAGTTTCTCAAGTTTGGAAAGATTATGATGCTTTACATGGTCTTACATTTGAGCAGAAAGTAATATGAGGGCTTGTAACAATATGGGGTGTATCCTTGCTGTTTCAACATTTTAAAGTGAAATTTGATTTTTTCAAAATATCCTTCATCTGTAATTAATTCTTTAATTCTGTTCATTTTAGTTGGTTTGTTACAATGAAAGCTTTTTTAAAAGTTCAATCTTGTCTGTCAATTTTCTTTATGTTGAACTCATGGAGAGTCCTTCCTTATAAAAGTTATTGGCCTCTGCAGGAATCTTAACTAGATTGTCTGTAATCACAGTGACTATAAGTTGAATTTCCATCCCAATTCAGGAGCTCTTTTGACCCTTAAAACACAATTCCCCCTACGTTGTTTTAACTTTGAGTGTTGCATTGTAGTGAAGTTTGCTTAAATTTTATTAATATACACTGATACTACATTCAAAAATACAAAAGTCACCCCATCCAGAGCAGTTTCTTTTATAAAGTCTACGACATAACTGTAATGTTCTCCTTCTTGACTTCGACTGAATGTGCAAGGGAGTTTTGTTCAAACTACCTTTTCTACATTGGCTGAACGTGAGCAACAGGCTATAAATTGTACAAAGAAAAATATTTTCGCCCAGAGTAAATGCATTGTCATCCTTTACTTCATTAACATCCATATATTCTGTAACTTTGTTTATACTGGTGCATTACTGAGTTCACAGAATTTGTCACTGAAATACACGATTCAGTCAGTGGAGTGTCTCTGTGTTGCTTTTTGCAGTTTAAGCTAATTTGCAGCTTCTCATACACAATGCAAGGCATTTGTACAGAACAATATGTAATCTTGAAGCAGAATACAAGATTGAGATAAACTCACCTGTGAAAGACCATTCTGCAAACTAGTCTTGTGCACTAGTCAACAGTGAATCAAAGATTTGAACCATTCAGCACTGGTCTGGAAGTTTTTACACATTTCCAGGTCTAAAATAATGAAGCTGATTTGAATGTTTCATTGTGCAATTGAAATTGAGGTCTGAAAGGGCTAACCTCATTATTATGGAGGAAATGTACAGTGAACTCTAATGAATGTACAATGGATTTTAATGAATGTTCTGGCCTTGTACACTACAAGCTGAAATATCCATTTTTTGGTACTAGAAATAAAATTATAGTGCAGCTGTATGAGGATGTGTGTTTAATTTTCAGCAACATGCAGGTTAAGAGTTCATAATCAAAGGAAAGAACAGATCCTGTCATATTGAAATGTGTTGTTCTGTACTATGTTGGGACTCAGGGTAACACAGGCAACAACAATCTTTCCTCTGAAGGAAGTGAAAAGCTCGCAGACACTAATCACAGCTAAGGCTCTGCAACTCAATAATTACCCACTGTCTCATCATAATCCCAGCCTAAGCTCTGACAATCCATCTGGGACCGTTGTCTCTTGTCTAGTGTGCCATGTAAGAATGAGAGTGCTTTAGTTATTGGCTCTTGTTGTCCTAAAAGCCCCTGGAGTAAACATCCATGACAGCCTTCACCTCCATCCTTTTTTCTACTTAAACTATTTCTCAATTATTATATGTTTAAAATTGTTGCTCCAATCAAAGCTGCCTGCAACATTCAAAATCAGCCCAGCCTTGCCATCCACCAACAACTACCAAATTAGACACTAATTGCAAGTTCTAACTCATTCTAAACACTCTCATTTTATCAATTAGTTAATAGGCTAAAGGGGGTCTTATTGTTGCAGCCGGGTCATTTGGAAGCTTGAAGCTTCTTAATGGTGAGAACGTGAAGAACAGCAGCATTTGTCTGTAATTAACCTTGCGAGTTCTGTGCTGCTGAGCTGGGGATAACCCCTATTTCATCCATATGCCTTTTTCTTCAGCTGTCATAATTATGTCAAAGTAACAATATTCCTTATTTTGGTGTTCATCAAAAAATGTTACTAACTGATATCTTCCAGCTAAGACATTTTTAAAATCACCACCCTGTATTGGTAAATCATTGTAAATGATTTGTTTTACATTGTTTGAGCTGTGTAACATTTTTAATGTTAAATTTGACTACAAAAGCTGCCAGTTTAGTTTAGAAAATTTGAAACATTGAGAGAAGATTGTTTTAGAGAAAAATGTGGCCACAAGCCAATTAGCTAAGACAATCATTAAAATTTTCATTAGGCTCTCCGAATAAGCATTTATTTATACAGAATAACATATAATTATGCTGTAAAATAACTGCTAACCTAAGCTGTTATATTTAATCAAAGAAATTTGATTTCATTATTCTCAAATTAGTTGTATAGTCTTTGGTTACAGATTTTTGTCAAGGTTTTGTTCTTATGAAAGAAAAATGTTCAACAATGCAAAAAAATCCCCTTTCTTCATCAATTCAACATAAATTTTATTTATCACGAATTTCTCTGTCGTTCATCACCTTCCAGAAAAATAAATGTTTATATTGCTTTAGCAATAACTTACGCAATACAGCTGATCAGTTTAAGCTGTTAGACTTTAAGGCATTAGGCATGGTATATAAGTCATACCATGTTAAAGCAAACAGATTTGCCTGCAGAAGCACATTTTATATAGTAATCACATTCATCTTAAGCAGTTGTTGCCCTGTTATTTATGATTATACTGTACATCCGGATGATTATCAGGCATACATTTTTGAATATACATTGCCCCAGTTATAAAACAGGTGGAATGAGGGGACATCTGTCTGAATATTGAATACATTGCTTCTTCCCATCTGTTGTAAAGTTAGTGTTGACTCTGCTTGGCGTCAGTTATCCTTCTCAACATACAACTAGGGTGCCATATGCCCTAAGTGTTGCACGTGCCACCCAGATGACTGGTCTGCCTCCCTCTCAGCTTGAGCACCTGCACCACAACAAGGGGCAAGTGAGGAAATTGACGTCCAGGCACGTGCTGGGCACAGTAGGTGACATTCAATACAACCACAGAGGACTGTTGAATAAGCCAATAGCAGAACAAACTGGCTGAGTGGAGCATGCTGCCAATCAAATGTACCAGGGTCCACCTTACAGGCTCACAACTGAGAAGATTTACCGAACATGTTGGTTCATCATTTCTAATCCTGTCTTAGCCCAGCATGGCTTAGTGAGAGTTTCTGTGACAGACAATGAGCACCTGACAGCTGGGAGCTTCTCATGTAAACATGGGCTGCAGATCACTCATAATTAAAAAATATTGTTTGAAAAACTAATTAATTTTCTGTATTTGACCTTTCCTCTGAACCATGTCAAATGTGCTGTACCACTAACTATAATTAAAATATTAAACACGTAATATTGAAGAAATATTAGTTCTCTATCAAATTTTGTATTATATTCGAGATTTGCCAGTTTGTAGAAAACTGATTACCATATCAAACTCCTTTAAATAAGTAGTTTGTGATGAAACCACATAAGGATACTATAACTAAAAGGCTAGTTAAACATTGAGTGAATATTTGCACAGTTATTAGCATTCTAGCAATCTTTGCAATTTAGCACAGTTGCAGTTGTATTGTGGAAAATGAAGTAAAATGTCATCTTTTGTTAGGCACTTATAATATCTTTATAATTGAAAAGTGACATATCTGCAGGAGGACTTTGACAAAAATGAATCAAGGCTACTTTAAGAGTTATTGTGCTCTTTTCCTAAGATTCTCACAGTGTTAATAGTTCATAATATTTCAGCATTAATTTTCACTTGGGGCTGCAAATTATGCATGTGTTTGGAGGAGGGGTTGGCCCTCATGATGTTTTTGGCGTCTGATTTAGCCCATTTTTACTCTTGGGATTCATTTTAATAAGATTGACAGGCTGACTTTCTACTCATGTGACAGTCTGCTGCCCGCCCAAATGACGCACACTACTTCTGGCGTAAGTCCTGATTCTATTTAAAGCAAGGATGTGTTTTTTAAAGTAAACATTTCCTCCTTGAATTTATCTTTGAACAGCTGTGAAACTCATTTTCAGAAGACAAATGGGCCAAAGAACTGCCCCTTTTGCCATCCCGCACCAATGACTTTCCATTCACCTCCCTCCCACTCCCTTCACTAAGGTAGTTTTCAAAAGCCTCTTCAATGTCCCAGTGGAGAAATTAAGAATGAGAATTTGCAAAGTTATCTCTAAAACAATTCTGTAGCAGATCGAGATAGCAGGTTCTGGTAGAAAAGGTGCCACAATGAAACACAATGAAGAGAAAGCAATGCAGAAAGAGTTCAATGACCATTTTGCCAAAGTCCTACATAACTCCACTTCAATTACAGAATAATACAAGGGGAGGTCATTCAGGCATTTGAAAGATTCATACAATGAGTTTCCCTCTTTAGCTCCATTCCATGTGATACCATTTAAAGGATTTGTCCTATAATCTGTAGAAAGATTTTGTGGGATATGTTTTCACCACACTTTCAAGTCATGCTCTCCGGATCACAGCAGCTCACTGTGTACATTTTTAACCTCATGTCACTTCTGGTTCATTTGCAAATTATTTTAAATCTGTATCCATTAGTCACTGACCCTTTTCTCACTGGAAATAGGTTCTCCTTATTTACCAAATCAAAGTCCTTAAAGTTTTGCAACACTCATGTCAAATCTCAACATAATTTTCTCTGTTCCAGAATGAACAACCTGTTTGTCTAATTTCTTCCCATAAGCCTTTCATGCCTTCTACTATTCCACTCTCTTAAGCGTTATCCTTAGAACTGAGCACAGAATTCCAGTTGAGGCTTAAGAAGTGCTTTGTAAGTTTTAACGTAATTTATTTGCTTCTATACTTTATGCTCCTATTAATAAAGTCAAGGATCTCAATGACCTTCTAGTGGCCCTCTCAATCTATTCTGGCAACTTAAAACACAGTGGCTTAGTGATTAGCACTGTTGTCTTACTACACTAGAGACCTGGGTTTGATGCCACCCTTGGGTAACTCTCTGTGTGGATTTCCTCTGCATGTTCCACTTTCCTCCTAGGATCCAAAAATGTGCTGGTTTGGTGGACTGGCCATGCTAAATTGCACATTGTGTCCAGAGATGTGGAGGTTGGGTGAATTAGCCATGGAAAATGCAAGGTTACAGGGATAGTGTAAGGGGTGGGTCTAGGTGGGATGCTTTTTTGAGATTTGTTGTGGACTTGATGGGCTGATGTCCTGCTTCCACACTAAAGGGATTCTATGAAATCTGTCTATGTACACCTCAAACCTCTCATTCAAGTAAATCATTTAAAATTGTAGCATATAGTTTATATTGCCTTGGAGAGCAGTGGCTAGTTGGATGGGCAACTGCAAAGTAATGCCAACCACGTACTCAATTCCTGCACCAGCTGAAGTTACCATGAGGTCTCTCCTTCTCAACCTCAACCCTTAAACTAAAGGTTAAATCACCACTAGTCATAGAAGTCACTTCACCTAATGAAGGAGCGGCACTCCGAAAGCTTGTGATTTCAAATAAGCCTGTTGAGCTATAACCTGGTATCATATGACTTCTGACCTTGCCCAACCCAGTCCAACACCGGCACCTCCACATCATGGAGTTCAAGCTAAGGGTGACACACTCAACATGTCTGGGACCCCTAGCCATGAAAACCCCGGGGGTCACCTGACAAAAGCGCCAAGGTTAATGACTCCGCTGTGGGGCAGAGACCCTCCAGCCCAGCTGCAGAACCCAGGACTGCACTGAGACATTGTGGGAAGAAAAGAGAGATGACCTTATAAGGTTATGTAGGTGCCACATGTGACTATTCTTCATAAATACATTCTTACATTTGTGAATGCATGCTCTCTTTTCTTCATGAGATGTATGTGTGAATGTCTGTGTAGCCACAGCTAAAACATTGAAGGTTTAAAAATTAATGATCCTCATTTTTATATTGAGGTCCAAGGTGACAATTTGCACATTCTCCCTGTGTCTGCGTGGATTTTCTCTGCATGTACCAGTTTCCTCCAAGGGCCCAAAATTGTGCAGGTTCGGTGGATTGGCCATGCTAAATTGCACATTGTGTCCAGAGATGTGTAGGTTGGGTGAATTAGCCATGGAAAATGCAATTTGCACATTCTCTCTGTGTCTGAGAAAAGAGCAGCTCCTGTACCATGTAGAAGTGATAGGAACTTGGAAGGTGATAGTTACTTTGGCAACTCGGGTTAATCTTTCCATGAATGAAAACATTGCTTACCATCACAGCTATTAGTGGGATTGATACTGGGTGATGTGGTTCAAGAGTGCTTAGGGCAAGGATTTGCTGAAGATGCTGGGTGATGTGGTCAAGAGTGCTTGGGGCAAGGATTTGGAATCCACATAGGAGGTTAATGCCTAAGGTTCACATAGCTTGCAGGTGTCTTTCAGTTGTACTGTATGGGTGTTTGTGAAATGCTTTTGCCCTTTGAAGAGCCTCATATTGCATGAAATTGAAGCCCGCTCCCTCACATAATGAAATGCTTAGTCTGCCCACTCCAGTTGTGGTCACCATTTTCAGCTTCATTGCACAGTGGTTATTTACAACATGATGGAAGGAAACAGCAGTCTCTCCTCAAACAGAGAAACTCAAGCTTAGTTTTATACCATTGGAAAACATCCCAAATGCACGCATTCCCTTATAAGAGCAAAATATTGTAGATGCTGAAATCTGAAACAAAGACAAACAAATTTAACATTCAAGTCCAGCCTGACCGTTCTGAAGAAGATTTGAAACATTAAACTCTGCTTTCTCTCCAAAAATGCTGCCAGACCTGTTGAGTTTCTCCAGGATTTCATTCTGGGTCGCCCTCCCCAATAACTCCATCAGCTTTGAAATTCACCAAATTCCCACCCAACCCATCTGTCTAAATTTTCATCTCTCAGTCTCAGACCTATCGAGCACATGTGCCAAGTCTAGTAGCACTGAATCCTTGTGGAAGCCAGAGTCCTGCTGACTGTCAATGACATTCTCATCTATAGAGAACACAGTTCCAAAAAAGAATCATGTCAGATTTAAGACATGAACTCTTTTTCTCTCACTCTCTGCAGGTACTGCGAATTTGCTGACTTTTCCCTCCACATTCTGTTTCTATCCCTGACGATGTTCCCATGACTCCTCGAACTGGACCCACAGAGATGGCGCCCTGAACTGTAAGAGGTACAGACCCTCCCTAACCTTGAGCACCCCAAGTGGCTGACTGACCATGTAAAAGTCCAATACACCTATTTTGGAGGCTGCTTCAACCTATTGTGCTGAGACTTCTGAAGGATGTCTCCCTTAGATTTTGTGATGTGGCCACTCAGTCAAATCACTGTACAGCATGTTTGCCATATGCATGATTTTGATACAGCACAGTTCTATGCAACAACATGTCCACCCCCCTGACAGATGACAGCTGACAGCCATGACCAACTGCCAGACTTTGCGTCTGCACTGATACACAAGGCAAGGTAGAGGTACTGTGGGCATTCAAGCTTTGGCTGAGGGGACAAAGCAAAAAGCATGGGAAGACAGAGTTCTCGTGAGCATTAAAATGGGCACAAAGTAGTGAGCAAGGAGCCCAGAGATGCACCCTGGTCCAATCCATGAGTTGAGTGCCTGTCCCTGGGCACAAAATATCCTGGCAGCAGCAATGCAACAAGAGGTGCCAGTTCACTCCAAGTGTGATAGTGAAGTGCAGAAGTGTACTTTAAGTCAACCAGAGGGATGTAAATATCCATAGATGGGTGAATGAGACCACTGCACATGGAGTGTGTCCTGAGATGCTGGCATCCAGTCAAGATGGAAGCCTGGAATAGTAACAGCAATGTTTCTGCCTTCCCAATAAAGAATTCTTTGTGTCTTCTATCCAGCAGATGGAGAATGGGAAACACAACAATTAACAGCATTCCCTCCAAACTGCGTGGCTGCAAATGCATGCAGCCACTGCAGGAGTCAATACTTGGCAACACCATTCACAGAATTGAATCCAAGTTCCAGATATCACTGTCACACACAACTTTCAGAGGCCGATGCAGAAGATAAAGAAATTATTAGGAATTACGGTAATGAAGTAAGATTAAGTATAAATAACAAAAACAAATATGCTGGAAAAGCTCAGCAGGTCTGGAGGCATCTGTGAAGCACAAAAACAGAGTTAACGTTTGGGGTCCGGTGACCCTTCCTCAGAGCTGATGGTGGCTGGGAAAATGTCAGTTTATAGGCAGAAGAAAGGGAAGGGGATGGGTAAGGAAATAAACTATAGGATAAAGCCTAAAGAGCTAGAAGAGCAGTTGGACAGACAAAGAGTTGCTAATGATCAGGCTGGGAGGGTGAATAGTTGTTAATGGGGACTGTGAGTAACTAACAACAGAGAGTATGTAATGGCAGGCTGTGTGGTTACAAGGTCTGGTGTGTGGGGTAGGGAGCTGGGCTGTGGGAGAGTGAAGGCCCGAAAATTATTGAACTTGATATTGAGTCTGGAGGGCTGCAGGGTCCCCAATGATGTGTTGTCCTTCCAGCTCGCATTGACCTCCACCAGAACACTGCAGCACGCTAGAGACAGAGATGTTGGCATGGGAACTGGGTGGTGTGTTAAAGTGGCAGGCAACTGGTATTCACGGTCTTTTTTTTGTGAGCAGAATGTAGATGCCCTGTAAAGTGAACACCCAGTTTAAGCTTTGTTTCCCCAGTGTAGAGGAAACCACATTGTGAGCAGCGAATGCACTAGACTAGATTTGGGAAGTGCAGGTGAAATGTTGCTTCACCTAGAGGTATGTTTTGCCCCTTGGGTACTGGGGAGGTAGGAGGTATGTGGGCAGGTGTTGAACCTTTGCTGATTGCAAGGGAAGGTGCCATGGGGGTGTGGGGAGCTGTTGGGGGTGAAGGAAATTTGGGCCAGGGTGACCTGGACAGAATGTTCCCTGTGGAAGGCAGACAAGGTCGGGAGGGGAATATGTGTCTGGTGATAGCATCTCGCTAGAGGTGACAGAAATGGGATCTGATGATTTTCTGGATGTGGTTGCTGGTGGGATGGTAGGTGACGATAAGGGGAACCCTATCGCTGTTGTGGGAGAGAAGTGAAGGGGTGAGTGCGGAAGTGCGGGAGATGGGCTGGACCTGGTTGAGGGCCCTGGTGACAAAGGAGCTGGGAAATCCTCGGTTGAGGAAGAAAGTGGACATTTCATACACTCCCTTATTGAAGTTGGCCTCATCTCAAAATATGCGACAGAGACTGAGGAACTGAGAATGGGATGGAGTCTTTACAGGAAGTGTGGTGTGAGGATGTATAGTCCTGGTAGTTGTGGAAGTTTCTATCTCCTTCCCAAAATCCACGAACCTGCCTGCCCTGGTCGACCCATTGTCTCAGCCTGTTCTTGTCCCACCGAACTCATCTCCACCTATCTGGACTCCATTTTCTCCCCTTTGGTCCGGGAACTCCCTACCTATGTCCGTGACACCACCCACGCCCTCCACCTCCTCCAGAACTTCCAATTCTCTGGCCCTCGACACCTCATTTTCACCATGGACGTCCAGTCCCTATACACCTGTATTCCTCATGCAGATGGCCTCAAGGCCCTCCGCTTCTTCCTGTCCCGCTGGCCCGACTAGTCCCCCCCCCACCGACACCCTCATCCGCCTAGCCGAACTCATCCTCACCCTCAACAACTTCTCTTTCGATTCCTCCCACTTCCTACAGACAAAGGGGGTGGCCATGGGTACCCGCATGGGCTCAAGCTATGCCTGCCTCTTTGTAGGTGACATGGAACGGTCCCTCTTCCACACCCACACAGGTCCCAAACCCCACCTCTTCCTCCGTTACATTGATGACTGTATCGGTGCCGCCTCTTGCTCCCCAGACGAGCTCGAACAGTTCATCCACTTCACCAACACCTTCCACCCCAACCTCAAGTTCATCTGGGCCATCTCCAACACATCCCTCACCTTCCTGGACCTCTCAGTCTCCATCTCAGGCAACCAGCTAGAAACTGATGTCCATTTCAAGCCCACCGACTCCCATAGCTACCTTGAATACACCTCCTCCCACCCACCCTCCTGCAAAAATTCCATCCCCTATTCCCAATTCCTCCAACACATCTGCACTCAGGATGAGGCATTCCACTCCCGGACATCCCAGATGTCCCAGTTCTTCAAGGACCGCAACTTTCCCCCCGCAGTGGTTGAGAACTCCCTTGACCGCATCTCCCGCATTTCCCACAACACATCCCTCACACCCTGCCCCCGCCACAACCGCCCCAAGAGGATCCCCTTCGTTCTCACACACCACCCCACCAACCTCCGGATACAACGCATCATCCTCCAACACTTCCGCCATCTACAATCCGACCCCACCACCCAAGACATTTTTCCATCTCCACCCTTGTCTGCCTTCCGGAGAGACCACTCTCTCTGTGACTTCCTTGTTCTCTCCACACTCCCCTCCAACTCCACCACACCCGGCACCTTGCCCTGCAACCGCAGGAAGTGCTACACTCGCCCCCACACCTCCTCCCTCACACCCATCCCAGGCCCCAAGATGACTTTCCATATTAAGCAGATGTTCACCTGCACATCTGCTAATGTGGTATACTGTATCCATTGTAACTGGTGTGGCTTCCTCTACATTGGGGAAACCAAGCGGAGGCTTGGGGACTGCTTTGCAGAACACCTCCGCTCGGTTTGCAATAAACAACTGCACCTCCCAGTTGTGAACCATTTTAACTCCCCCTCCCATTCCTCAGACGACATGTCCATCATGGGCCTCCTACAGTGCCACAATGATGCCACCCGAAGGTTGCAGGAACAGCAACTCATATTCCGCTTGGGAACCCTGCAGCCTAATGGTATCAATGTGGACTTCACAAGCTTCAAAATCTCCCCTTCCCCCACTGCATCCCAAAATCAGCCCAGTTTGTCCCTTTCCCCCACTGCATCCCAAAACCAGCCCAGTTCGTCCCCTCCCCCCACTGCATCCCAAAACCAGCCCAGCCTGTCCCCACCTCCCTAACCTGTTCTTCCTCTCACCCATCCCTTCCTCCCACCTCAAGCCGCACCTCCATTTCCTACCTACTAACCTCATCCCACCTCCTTGACCTGTCCGCCTTCCCCAGACTGACCTATCCCCTCCCTACCTCCCCACCTATGCTCTCCTCTCCACTTATCTTCTTTTCTCTCCATCTTCGGTCCGCCTCCCCCTCTCCCTGTTTCTTCCAGAACCCTCTCCCCATCCCCCTCTCTGATGAAGGGTCCAGGCCCGAAACGTCAGCTTTGTGCTCCTGAGATGCTGCTTGGCCTGCTGTGTTCATCCAGCTTCACACTTTGTTATCTTAGTTGTGGAAGTCAGTGGGTTTGTAGTGGTTTATCAGTGGCCAGTCTATTCCCAGAAATGGAAACAGAAATGTTGGGGCAGGGAAGGGAGGAGTCATAGACAGACCAGGTGAAAATGAAGACAGTGTGGAAATTGGAGGTGAAATTGATGAAGTTTTCTGATTCCAGATGAGAAGGGGAAGCAGCACTGATGATATCATCAGTGTATCCGAGAAAGGGTTGTGGGTGGGTGCCTGAATAGAACTGGAACAAGGAATGTTCCACATACCCCATGAAAAGACAGGCATGACTAGGTCCCATGCAAGTACCCACGGCCACACCTCTTACCTGAAGAAAATGAGAGGAGTTGAAAAAGAAGTTGTTGAGGGGTAAGTACAAATAACACTGTTAAGTAAAAATAACACTTTCATTGAGGGATATTCCATTCAAATTGAGCTGTTGCCACTCAGCAGCAAGAATTCTAACTCATTTTCCAAAAATTGGTCAGAACATGGGTCTTTTGATCTTGACATCAAGAAGGTCCTCACTAGACATCTTATCCGATTTTCCTAACCATCTCATCATGAACCACAGGGACTGAGAACGTTCTGCCCATTGAAGCTATAGACAGCCATCCAGTACATTCTAGACATCCCTCCTTTCCCCTCAGTGTGAATGTGTCATCACTGTAACTAATCATTTTTTCTTTGAAGGAAATTGCTCATTCAAGATTTATGTCCTAATCTTTGAATCAATTCCAAGTGTACTACATCATTTTGCAACTCATTAAAGTTCACATTTATCCAGTCAAATATTTTCACATTTGATTTCTTTTTTACTTGTTCTTTCCTATAACTGCTCAAACTTGAAAATATCGTAATCACCACTTCTCAAATGCTACCTCACTCTAGCACAATCAACCTGCCATACTTTATTCTCCAGAATCAGATACAACACTGCTTTCATTCTCATTGAGCTGGAAACACATTGATCAAAAAGTTACCTTCTAAACATTTCTGGAATTCTTTTCTCTCTTTACCTTAGCACAGTTCTTTTCCAAGTTTATATTCGGTGAATTATCCCCATTATGCTCCATCATCACTCATCTGTACTTCTTGCATCTTTCCATGGTTTGCCTTCAAATTTGCTTCTCTGCCTACTTCCCACTGTTAGTTGACCCAACAGCATAACAGTTCTTTTACGTTTCTTAATATAACCAAATAAATTTTATTTGAATCTTCAAGTATATCATCTCTTTTTATTGTTGTATATGTATCTTTGATCAATATTGTAATCCAAGCTCCAATTCCTTTTATCCTTGCCAACTTTCCCAGAAGACTAGAGGCTTTTGCGAATGGCAATGGTATGGCTCCATTTGTGCTTGAAACGCATCAACCACATTTGTCCCAATTCCACATACACTCATGCCCTGTAACCCTTGCCTACTGAACCCCCTTGTGACTTTGGAGTCAGTTCAAATGAAGTGTATTCATCATGTGTACTAGAAGTGATCCCAATGCCCCAGGCATCAGAAAAACTCCTTCTCACACCATTCTCATAGCCTGTGTTAGCCTAAATTATCTTACTACTCATATACCCACCAGTATATATCTGAGAGCAATCCAGAGATCACTATATTTGAAGCCATGTCTTTTCAACATTAAATTTTGTTCCTGTTTTCTTTAGGACAAGACTTTGTGTAAAGTTGTGGAGAAGAGCAAAACTGGAGGAGCAGTAGCCAACATATCAGTCCCCACACAAACAGAAAAGATTGGAAGTGGTTGGTTTTGGTTTATTCATAAGTATGTGGGAAGGAGAAGATGATAGCTTATCTGAGCACATTGCTCGGATGTTGCTTACTTCCATTCATTCATTTAAGCAGATTTGGACCAGCTCTTCACATTTCTAGATGCTTTCTCTAGACTTGCACCTATTTGTCCAGCTTCACTCTGCCTCTCTAATTCTTGCCCTCTTTTCTCTTCATCCTGCTTAGCTCCATGATGGTCCTACTGGAGAAAAAAAATCTCAAAAACAATCCTCCTGAGGAGGGTCAGTCATAAGTTCCACTCTTTACAGGAGCCAACTCCAGCAATGGTATTCAGCCATGTTCAAACGTCCAGCCCCAATGGGCAGCAGGAGCCACTGGTGGCAAGAGACAGCTCAGAGGAGATAGAGCCCGAATTCAATCTCTTGCTAAGAACTACACAAGGGAAAATTATTGCAGTTATCCAAAATGTGCCAAGGAGTTTCACAGCATGGCTGGAGTGTCGACTCCATTTCCAACCTGGATGGTGTCATCTCCAGGACATTACTATTTTGCAGTCCAGCACTGGGAGCACGGTCTGCTTCATATTGTAGTCAGACCTTCGTACCAGCAGGAAATGAGGTAGAAATTGATAGGGGTTGCATCATTTTTGAAGTATGAAGCTGGCACTAAGAATACCAATTTACCATTGGGCAGCGTTTGCACAAATAACATTGGCATTCACTCCACAGTTAAACTGGTGGGATCCATTGCAGGTTTCTAAGCACTAGGACTCTTCCACATGCAAATTAGGGATTTATTTAAGAAACTCTTTTGAATGTTCATCAAGGTTGAGGCAGTAATAAGCTGTGGAAGAATATACACCAGGAGCTGCAGCTCATAATTTAATTCAAATAAAGTCCAAGTAATACTTTGAACCAATGAAATGTTTAGAAGCAAGAGAACTTGCCCTATGGGTTTAGATTTAGCCAGTGGAGTATTGAAGACCTGTAGCATGTACACCTTGTAAATTTAATGGAAGTTGAAAAAGCTGCCAGACCGGTGCTGGGCTCCAATACAGAGAGATTGGCAAATTGCAAAAACAGGGGGTTTGAAGGGATCCATTGCCATCCACTCTTCTTCAAATCAAGAGTGCAAAAAATTACATCCTGCCCGTGAGGAAAGTCAGCCCTGCACATCTGTGTACATCTGACTGTGCTGCGTGATGGATGTCCCCTGTGGCAACTCAAATATTGCAGTGGAAAAATGTTAAGGGCAACTTTGTGAATCACAGGTATAGGTGGTCCTCCAGCAAGTAACAGGTCCTATTCAATAGCTTGTCTCATGAAGCTAAGCCTACTGCTGAATTAATTTTGAGAGACCACCCAATCAGTTTTCTCTAAGCCTGAAGGCCACACGTACTGATGTGACGTCCAATGAACTAGACTCTCAGCACATCCGTCACCACCAACTTCACCTGCTGGCTTCTAAGCTGCAAATTTTACTCCATCCAGAATGAAGAAATAGGAAGGGTCTTCAAAAAAAGCAGATAAGGCATACTGAGTGTAATAATGGCAGAAAATTGTAGACGGAAATTGATACATAAGCTGCTAAAACTCCTGTAAAACCAAACAACCAAAGCAGTTCTCTCACCTATCAGCTGCACAAGAGTTCCCTTGCCCTTAATGGCAAACATTGCCGATTAAGATGTTGATTGGTGTGATTGGAAATGGTGAATGTTCAAACTAATTTTAAACATCTATACGTGCCATTCAGCCTGCTGGCCTGAGTTAAGCTGGAGCTTTGATTCTTTTAATATTGGAGACATTTGTGAATCTTATTAGAAAGTTGCTGTGTGTAGACAATGGTAAAATGTCAGGATGAAAACAGGGCTATTACTAGACTTATTTATAGTCCATGGGAACACTGGAGACCTGTACATCTGGAATTTCAAATTTGCGAGTGAGGGTATGACAGAGTTGCCATCTAACCTTTCACCTGCATTCCATGATCATTGGTAATAAAGTTTATTAGTGCTCATAATTTTAAAACAGAAGGCACCTTCTAAACACCATTAGAGATGTATGAAGAAGCAGCCACTGAAGGAGGTAACCAACGCCCTGTTTCCTGCTACAGCCACAGTGAGGTGCAGGAATGATGTTCAGTTCCTGAATGCCCACATGTTATAATGCCCTCTTTGAACTCTTTTTGCAGACTGTCCAGGCCTTTGCTGTCTTCCCTGCTGCTGCCCCTCCTCCTGTTTCAGAACCATAATGCTAAGCCCAGCAGTGTTCCCATGTTGAACAATTCAGAGCAAGCAAATTCCGTGAAACAGTTCTTGCTGCCCCTACTGCACCCCCCCCTCCAAATTACTGCATTGAACTCTGCCAAAACAGCTGAAATTACAGACAGATAGCACTTCAGCAGCCTACATAACTAAGCAAAGACTTGTTCTGATAGCAATGAGGATTCCCTTCAATACTGCTTGGAAAATCTGCTTATGGATTGTTCTTGGCATGATTTGCTGGGCGGATTAAGCAATTGACATTTTAGTTGTACATGGACATCAATTGGACAAAGGGGCCCTGCTTCAGGCGTAAGACCCTTTATGATCATATTTAAATGATGCCTGTGCTTGTTGGAGGCTATTTAGTGTCTGGATCAATGTGGTATCACTCATTTCCGGCTGTATTTCGACTACTACACACCTATTTTGGGACTGGAAATAACAGGAGATTCATCATTATCTATTTTCCTTCATTCTCAGAAGGACCATTTTTAAAATCATTTGGTTCTGCATTGTTTGTGCTGTGTAAGTGACAGCAACAATAGCATAAAAGGAAATAAATATTTACTTTCATGTATCAGCCTTTAAGAATGTTTTTTAATAGAAACAGAATTCAAATGACATGAGAATCCACACAAAAGCCAAAATACCAACAATGAAGCAAACAGGTCAGAAACTGAAAAGGCTTTATGAGCTATAGATTTAATCTATTGAAGGAGGCACCCCAGCAGTTTTGTTCTTACTTGGAATATGATAATGTATTATTTTAAAATAATTATCCAGTAGTCCTTAAAGATTTTTTTTCAAATGTTGCTTTTAAAAACTGATCACCAGGAAAATATCTTAGAGGCGAATGGTGGCACTCAACCCTAGCAAAAATGAATGTTGCGATTATGAATGAAGGTTGCAAATTTGGCTGAAAGTAGGAGATGAGGATAAAGCAAATGTTTTCCTCATTGTAATAAAAGCAGGAAGTTCTGGAGAAGCTCAGCAGTCTAACAATATCTGTGAAGAAAGCAACAGAGTTAATGTTTCAAGGACAGTATGATCGTTCTCCAGGACTTATCAGACTCAAAATATGAACTCTGTTTCACTCTCCACAGATACTGCCAGATCTGCTGAGCCTCTCCAATGCTTCCTGTTTTATTTCAGATTTCTGCCATCCACAATATTTTGCTTTTATATGAGTGATCTGAGTGGTTGATTAGAAGCCAATCGAATGGACCATTTTATTCTGGATGGTGTTCACACAGGCAATAGTAAGTGTGTTTGTGTGACTGATGCATAAATTACGATTTCAATCACCCATTGTACCCAGACTAACCACATGGACACATGGCATTTGTGGCAAGGCTTACACAACATACCCGGGCTACAAAGTGAAGCCAAACAGAATTGCAGGCAACAGTACATACCCGATGGGGTCAATACATTCTACACTCACTGTGAACAGAAGATCACTGAAAAAACGTTACCTCTCCCAACAGCCTCAGATGCACTTGTGCCCACAGTCACTGCCGTAGACGTTAGTTCAGCCTTCTTGAGAGTGAACCCACAAAAAGTGACAGACCTGGATGGAGTCCCTGGCCATGCATTCAGATTCTGTGTGGACGAGCTGGCAGAAGTATTCACGGGCATCTTTCACCTCTCCTTTCTATGATCTGAAGTTCCCACCTGCTCCAAGAAGACCACCATCATCCCAGTACCGAAGAAAAATTATGCACAGTTCCGGAAAGGCTACTGCTGGTGGTTCTCAGCTCCATAATTCTGAAGTGTCTGAAGAAGTCAGTCATGGCTCACATCAACTCCAGCCTACCAAATTGCTTTGATCCACCACAATTCACCGACTGGTGCAACAGGTCCATGGCAGACGCCATCTCCCTACATTCATCCCCGGAACATCTGGATAACAAGGGCATGTATGTCAGACTTTTAATTATTGACTACAGCTCCACCTTCAACACCATTATTCCAAACAAACTCATCTCTAATCTCTGAGACATAGGTCTTGGCTCCCTGCACTGTAACTGCATCCTCATCTTCTTGACCCATGGACCGCAGTCCGTAGGAATAGGTGACAACAACCCCTCCACCATTATCCTTAACATCAGTGTCCTGAGGTTGCATACTCAGGCCCCTACTATACCTCATATATATTCATGACTATATTCAAATTCCACTCCAACTCCATTACAAGTTTGCTGAAGACACCACTGTTGTAGGCTGGATTTCACACAAAAACAAGATATAATACAGGGAAGACATTGAGTGCATAATGGCATGGTATAAGAACAACAATCTTGCATCAATGTCATCAAAATGAAGGAGCTGGTCATTG
Organism: Stegostoma tigrinum; assembly: GCF_030684315.1. Lineage (NCBI taxonomy): Eukaryota > Metazoa > Chordata > Chondrichthyes > Orectolobiformes > Stegostomatidae > Stegostoma > Stegostoma tigrinum. The sequence continues at coordinate 48,860,372 of NC_081363.1, forward strand.
GCTTCAGGAAGCCGAGTGGGGGGGCACAGCCCTGTCTGTAGCAATGATGCTGAGGTGGAGATGTTTGTGAGCTTCAAGTCCCTAGATGTGATGATCACTGATAATCTGCCTTGGTTTACCCACATTGACACAATGGTCAAGAAAGCACATCAATGTCTGTACTTCCTCAGGAAGCTATGGAAATCTGGCATGGCCACAAGGACTGCTAGCAATTTTTATAGATGCACCATAGAAAGCATCCCGTCTAGATGCATCAAAACATGGTATAGCAACTGCTCTTCCCAAAACCACAAAAAACTATGGAGAGTTGTGAACACAGCCTAGTCCATCAAGCAAACCAGACCTCCATCCTTTGGCTTCATCTATATTTCCCACTGCATCAGGAAAGCAACCAATATATTCAAAACCAGTGCTGCTGCCTCCCCGCTCCAAACCCCATCCCTTCCCAGTTATACTCTCTACCCCCTTTACAGGCAGAAGATATAAAATTTGAATACCCATACAAGCAGATGCAAGAACAGCTTCTTACCCAGCATTATCAGACTTTTGAATGGGCTTCTCAAATGTTAATTTTGATTTCTCTTTCTGCACTCGACAGCTGTAACACTCTATTCTGCTACCCTGATATACTTTGTATGATACAATCCGCCTGTATAGCACACAAAACAACACTTTTCACTGTATCTCGGTACATGTGGCAACAATAAATCAAACTCAAACTCATATTCTAACTCTATTTTACATTTGAAAATATATTCCTATGGTACATGGAACAATTTAGATTGAATATCAAATAAAATGTTTATTTCCGTAAAGTAAGTCATGATATTTTGCTTCTCTGCTTAATCAGTGAAAAGATGAACTTAATTGTTGGATTATTGTATTAAGTTAGCTCTTATTCAGGAAAACAAATTCTTTTTGTGGTGACTAAACATCAGTCTGGATGCTTTCCGTAGACTCCCTCTCACCTCTAATTATATGGTTATCTTCTGATTTTGTTAAATCCAGTAAATATCTTCATTGTCCTGTAGACAATACTACTTTATAGATTGATACATATAAAATACATCAATAATTAGTCTCCTTAATCTGCACTGTTGGGTAACACATTATCTTTTGTCCCGCTGAGATATTATGCCATGTAATTTATCTCAGAACTTGTGAAACTAGTTACACATATGGCAGGCAACTTGCTTGCCAAATTTTATTAGTACTAGAATCTGTAATGTTCAGCACTGAGCCCATTTTCCTTCAATGTTTTATAGCACCGAATGCAATTTGTGCTGGAGCTTCAAGGCTCTTAATGCTTAACAAGGACTGAATTGTGTATGTTAATGATGCATTGTTTCTTTTTTCTGGTGTGTGGCAGAATTCAATAATTTTTTAAAACATGTTTTCTTTACGTGATTTTGTTGAATAAGCTAAGTGTTCTGATGGCTTTACATTTTTCCGATAAGATGTGTGGAGTTTATATGGTCTACAATTTATTTTGCTTCTCTTTTGTTTACATTAATGGACATATTGAAGTGATGATAAGCAAGTTTTTTTATAAAAATATAAATCAAATGTTGAGTCATATGCTGCAACATTTGAATAAAGAATTAAATATAGATCGTGGTTCATTCCCTCTGAGCTGTATGGCAACTTCACAGCAGCGACCTGGTCATCAATGAATTTTATCTTATAAATGAGAAAGCCAAACAATAGGCCTTGCTTGTATTAATTCAGGAGACCTAGTGACTTGTAGCCACACTTCTCCCTACAGTGTGTCATTCACGGAATTAAACAATACAATTGTCCATATCTTTCTTGGGCACCGTAGTGTTGATATTGAATTTTAATGCAGAAAGATTAAAGTTGCACACATACAAAAATGGTAACTAAATGTAATTTATTTACCACTGAATCACTATTTGATAAAATTAAGCTTTTCAAATTCATAATTAGCATGCAGTTTAGATATTCGTGAATGTCAAAATGATCAGTCAACCTGTCATGTAAAGGAACACTCTGACAGAGATTAAGAAATCAAAAACTCCATGCAACACATCATTTCCTAAAGGATGCTTTAAATGTCAAAACAAAGTCAAAGAAAGAGGAATTCAGACTGGTGCCGAATTAACTAACCACTTGTTTGCTCAGGAAGCTATTAGGTGCCTGAAAATGTATTATGCACAATGATTATTTGATTACAATTTCTGTATCTTAATTTTCTTGTTCCAAAACATATTCACAATGGCAGTGATGTTCTCTTTTTGGGAACAACGTCAAAGTTTATTTTAGGTTCAGTTTTAACAAGTTTAGCAAATTTTTTTTCAACTTAGTCATTGCTGTTGGTAAAAATTGTTGCCCCTTCTAAAGAGCTGGCACAGACACCATGTTGTGACCATTTCATAATTTAATGTCTCTAGAATCAACTTATCCCTGCCAGCTAGTGTTATTGTATCTATTATAACCCCAGCAAAGCCAGGCAGACTCCTTCACACTGGTATTTACATTGAGTTTAGTCCGTCAAGTTAGTTATTATCCTCCTACACCATTTAATTCTGAGATACAGACACTCCAATAATGGCAGGTAAATATTTCCCATCCCCCTCCAGCCAGTTAGGATACTTGCAAAGGTAGTGGTGTGGTGGTAATGTCACTGCACAATAATCTAGAAGACCCAGGCTTATGTATTGGGTTCAAATTTAACTATGGAAGCTGGATGAATTTAGTTCCACATAATAAATCTGGAATTGAAGACTTGTCTTTGAAGTACTGATGAAACTATCATGACTTGTTGTAAAGCCCACTTTGTTCACTAATGTTCTTCAGGAAACAAGATTTGCCGTGCTCTGTTGATCTGCCCTACCTTGTACTCCATATCATAGCATGTGGTTGACTCTTAACTGCCATTGAAAATGGCCCAAGAAGTCATTTAGTTCAAGGACATTTAGGGATGGACAACGAATGCTGGCTTTGTCAGCAATGTTCACATCCCATTAAAGCATAACAGGAAGTAAAAGTACTGATGCAATGACTTAACAGTGCATCAGTAGATAAACATGCTGCCACCAATCGTATTTCTCTTGAAACAAAATGCAAAGATTTCCTTTGATTACCTTTATAATTAAACCTGTTGTGCACTTTTGGAATTTGAATTTTTTTTTAAAATCCTGAATGAAGTTCATCCAGTGGTGGAATTTTAAACACAAATTACTTGTCTATTTTCTATTTAAAGCTGACATCTTTATCCTAGGTTGAATGTTCATTGTTGATAAATATCATTGAAACCTTGTCACTCCATATTGCACACTAATTTGAGGGATATTATGGGCAATAACAATTTTAGATTGTGACATTTTTACTCAAGCATCAGTTAATAATAAAACAGGAAAAACAGGTCACCTAGTAACTAAACTGCAGATTTATATTTCAGACTATGTGCAGTTTCTCTCCTCAGGGAGGCCTTTCTTACATGGCAAGATCTTAAGTGCAACTGTGGCCAGAAGTTGACAATGGTTGACATGGGTTAGTGAGATTTCTTCAAAGCTTTATTGAGATTCTGTGGTCTATACATACGCTGAGCTTTCAGGCTTATTCACTGTAATATGTTGCTAATCAAGTTTGTAAGAGTTGTCCCTGCCTCTACTACTCTCTTCTTTCTCTTGTCTTTCAGGCTGGACCTAAGGGCAACTAGAAGTCTCCTCAGCAGATCTGAATTGATCTTGCAGTCTTAACTACTTCAGAATGATATTCACAAGAAATATATCTAAGACGAATAAAAACACCTTTGGATCTTCTAGGATTTGTTAAATACTCAATGATTTAGTGGCCTTTAAAATGTGGCAAATTTCTTCTGGTATATTTAGGATTTACTGGTCCAAGCTGACACCAGTGGATTCCACTTAATATCTACCATTTTCAGCTCTATTGATTGTCTAGGGATGAGGATTGTTCCATTGTATAGCCTCAACCTTACCTTGGGGAGATTCATTTCTGTCATGTCATCTTGAGTGACTTTGCACAGATGCATGAAGCTGACGATGTTGCATGAAGTACTAATGCATATCTTGATGCCCTCCTTCTGCAGTGATCATTCTAACAGCGACAAACCATCCATCACTTGCAGAACCTGAAAATATCAACCTAGTATATGATGTAAAGTGATTCATCAGAATCATTGGCTGACCTCTGTCCAGTAGTTATCTTTAAAAACTTGCTTGTCTTCTTTCCAACTGAACATCTGCATCCAAAGTGTTTCAGTTTCTTCCAGTTAAGAGCACTGCTTTCTACATGTTCGACAAACTTTCCTTTCTTTTGTGTGATGTCCTTCACAATATTTACCTTCCACCCTACAGCCTTAATCTGGTTTATCTGCAAATTTATTCTTTTTTTTTCTAAATTGATGTCTCTGTTTGGCCTGAAACATCTCTTAGCATAATATAATCATCTGTTCTCCCATTAATATTCTCTAGCTTATGATTGACTACCTCAGAGCTTTCTTGAAAATATGTTTTTCTTCTCTCAGTGGAGAGAATGCCGGAATGGCAAGATCTCTTATACCTAAGACTAACCCATCTCTGATTAGACTTTCTTTCAATTGTCCAAGCTCTCAGGAATCAGCTAAATGTATCAGGGCAGTGATGTACGAAGTCTCGGTCTCCTCTTGGGTTCGTAGATTTAAAGCATTCTGTTTACGAGTAACATTAAAATGGAGTTCAAACGTATGTCTTCCAAGCCTGCAAAATCTTTGTAGTCTGGCTTTACTTCGCAAAGAGATCAAGATCATAACACAAATTGTAGCATTCTTTATCCAATACTGAATGTATGGTTATTACTCTTGTTGCCCTCAGCTCTTTTAATTAACTATGTAATCAGTTCTTTATTTTGCCACTGAGAGTGGAAAAAATTACAATTCTGACTCGTGATAACAAAGTGTGGAGCTGGATGAACACAACAGGCCAAGCAGCATCTTAGGAGCACAAAAGCCTGTGTTTCGGGCCTAGACCCTTCATCAGAAAAGGGGTCTGGGTAGAGGATTCTGAAATAAATAGGGAGAGAGGGGGGAGGCGGACCGAAGATGGGTAGAGGAGAAGATAGGTGGAGACAAGACTATAGGTGGGGAGGTAGGGAGGGGATAGGTCAGTCCAGGGAGGACGGACAGGTCAAGGGGTCGGGATGATGTTAGTAGGTAGGAATTGGAGGTGCAGCTTGAGGTGGGAGGAGGGGATAGGTGAGAGGAAGAACATGTTTGGGAGGCGGGGACAAACTGGGCTGGTTTTGGGATGCAATGGGGGGAGGGGAGATTTGAAGATTGTGAAATCCACATTGATACCATTGGGCTGCAGGGTTCCCAAGCGGAATATGAGTTGCTGTTCCTGCAACCTACGGGTGGCATCATTATGGCTCTGCAGGAGGCCCAGAATGGACATGTCATCTGGGGGAGTTGAAATGGTTCGCGACTGGGAGGTGCAGTTGTTTATTGCGAACCGAGCGCAGGTGTTCTGCAAAGCGGTCCCTAAGCCTCTGCTTGGTTTCCCCAGTCGGCCTGCTCTGTTCAACCAGCTCCACACTTTGTTATCTCGGATTCTCCAGCATCTGCACTTCCCATTAATTCTGGTTTATGTCTTTAATTTTCAATCTAGCAGGGAATGGAGATTGCCCAGCTATTTTGATGCATCCAGTAATTCAAAGCTACAGAATGGTTTTTCTTTACTTCATTCTTGCTGATGTTTTCAGCAGTTGGCTCTCTTACAGCTCTGAGAGCTCATACAATTTCAGCTACACCACTCTGAAGCTCTTTATAAGTGATGTTTTTTAAATGACTGTCACAGATTGAACTTAAAGGAACTAATGGCAGAAGTAAATGTTACATGAGTGTGCAAAGTTAGCCTGTACCCTAAGTGCAATTGCATTTCTCCAAATAACATAATATAATATCGAATGATGAGTGCCACAACCCCTAATTTAGTGCAAACAGGGACACTGTTCTCAGTGCAACAGTGTGGTTGTTGTGCTAAAGAAGTAAAGATAGATACTTTTATAAATTGGACATATAGATTTTAAAAGTAGAGGCAGATGGACTTTGATTTAACTTCTGTAGAGGTAACTATTCTTTAACAGATCCGGAAAATATTAGAAAATCTTAACTAAATAGTTAATTCCCATGAAAATACGTGATTTAGTGAAAGCCCAGACAGATATCCGGCCGTGTATTGGAAAAAGTGTTTGCACTGCTTTGTCTGTGACATGCTAAAAGCAAATGATCGGGAACAGTGGCAGTTTACCTTAAGTTTAGTAGAATAGCTTTTTTTTCATTTCAAAAATATAGCTCCATCCTGGCAGCAGTGCAGTTTGTAAGGTTTATAGAATCTCCGGGTTGTGACGGTTTAAAGAAGTGTTTTGACTCTCAAAACCGAAAAGTAATCCAAGCTTTCAGAACTGCAAAGTTGTCGCAAAAGGGAAAATTGGAAAAAAATCAAATAAATATGAAAATAAAGATTGGGATTCAGTTTCCCAAATGGATATTGCTGTGAAAAAGGTTGAATCTATGCTTTTGCTGTTTCTGTCAAGATTTTTACAAATTGCCTTACAGACATATAGGTCTGTTTCATTTTCTTTTGTGCAAGAATTTTGTATCTCACAAAATCTTGCAGCCATGCATGACATGTGCAGTGACTGATCGCTTTAGTAACTAATTGCAAAAAGAAAACCTGTCAACCCAGGTTACATTCTGGGATCTGACTTGTCCAAGTTACCTTCAGCTAGGGTCATAAAATGATACAGAGTATGGCCTGATGTCCTCTCTTGGAATAACTTTCAACTTTCCACCATCATCACTTTGTCAGCTAATCGGTAAGACTCTGTTCACCAATGCCAAGTTGGTGTAATCCAAAGCTAGCACCTCTAGGTCTAAAGCTGCACAAAGGCATCCTATAGTCTTTCCCGGCTGAAAAACAGCAGCCTTACACCAGTCATGTTACAGGCACTATGTGGGAGTACCAAGAAAAGTAAAAGAATATAGAAGATTCACTAAGGGAATGTGCAATAGTGATCAATTGACTTTGGTTTGGAATTTTGAATGATTGCTCTGATAAAGATTGCTAATAATTGGGTGTTTTGTGATGTTTCTTTGTCATAGGGGACTGAATTGTATTGGGAATACATGGACATTTTTGTGGCTGCAAATGAGACAGTAGGATGGTATGTTGTTTCCTGATACAAGGATCAAGAATGTCTCAAAGTGACTACAGGACATCCTGAAGAGGGAAGGTGAATAGCTTATGGTCATGTTACATATTGTTGCCAATGCCATAGCTCAAAAAAGGAGGAAGTCTTGGATGCAGAATGTAGGGATTTAGGGAGCAAGCTGAGAAGTGGGAACTCAAAGATAGTGATTTTAGGATTACTACAAGGGCCAAGTACTACTCAGAGTAGCAATAGTAAGATATATTGGATCAACATATGGCTGAAAATGTGCGTGAGGAGGAGGAATTCAGATTCCTAGAGCACTGGGATTAGTTCTGGAGGAGGTGAGAGCAGTACAAATTGGACGGGTTACACCTGGCCAGGAGTGGAACTGATGCCCCGGTGGAGTATTTGCCAGAGTGGCTAGGGATTGTTTATACTAAATTAGCAGGAGGCTGGAAACCTATACAAGGAGTAAGGGGAAAGGAGCTCAAGGACAAGAAGAAATAACAGAAAGAGGAATAAGAAAAAATCGGAATGGGACAAGGAACTTTAAAAAGACAAACCTTAAGACATTGTGCTTGAATGCACAGAACATTTGAAATAATGCAGATGAAGTAATCACACAAATAGATGTAAATGGGCATGATTTCATTAATATTGCAGAGACATGGCTGCAAAGTGGCTAAGGATGGGAACTGAACACTCAGGAGTATTTAATATTTTGGAAAGATAGACAAAAAGGTGATGGTGTTGCACTTTGGTTTGGAATTTTGAATGATTGCTGTGATAAAGATTGTTAAAGATTGGGTGTTTTGTGATGTTAATTTTTCATAGGGGACTGAATTGTAGAGTTTAGTAGAATAGTTCCTTCATTTCAAAAAATTAGTTCCATCCTGGCAGCAACGCAGTTTATAAGGTTTATAGAATCTCCTGGTTGTGACAGTTTATAGAAGTGCTTTGGCTCTCAGAACTGAAAAGGAATCCAAGATTTGAGAACTACAAAGTCATCTCAAAACTATTTCAGTTGTCCAAGAGGGAAGATTGGAAAAAATCAATTAAATATGAAAATAAAGATTGGGATTCTGTATCTCAAATAGATATTGCTGTGAAACTGTTGATTAAAGAGCTTATAAACACAACACTGAGGAAAGATATTAGCTCAGACCATGTGGAATCTGTATGAGTTGAATTGAGAAATATCAAAGGGAAAAAAGTTATTATAGGTGATATATAGACTGCTAAACTGTACTAGTGATGTTGGGAATGATAGTAAACAGAAAATCAGGTATGCATGTGTTAGAGGAACATCTGCAATTATGGGTGACTTTAGTCTGCATATAGATTCAGCAAAACAAATTAATCACAATACCATAGAGGAGGAACTCCTACAGTGTATAAGAGATAATGGGAACTGCAGATGCTGGAGAATCCAAGATAATAAAGTGTGAAGCTGGACGAACACAGCAGGCCAAGCAGCATCTCAGGAGCACAAAAGCTGACATTTCGGGCCTAGACCCTTCATCAGAGAGGGGGATGGGGTGAGGGTTCTGGAATAAATAGGGAGAGAGGGGGAGGTGGACTGAAGATGGAGAGAAAAGAAGATAGGGGTCCACCTATCTTCTTTTCTCTCCATCTTTGGTCTGTCTCCCCCTCTCTCCCTATTTATTTCAGAACCCTCACCCCATCCCCCTCTCTGATGAAGGATCTAGGCCCGAAACGTCAGCTTTTGTGGTCCTGAGATGCTGCTTGGCCTGCTGTGTTCATCCAGCTTCACACTTTATTATCCTACAGTGTATAGTATGGTTTTCTGTACTAATACATTGAGAAACAAACTAGAGAACAGGCCATCTTAGACTGGGTATTACGCATTGAGAAATAAATTTTTGGTAATGTTATTGTGAGAGGCCCCTTGGAAATGAACGATCATAATATGGTAAAGTTCTTCATCAAGTTGGAGATGAAGTAGTTTATTCTAAGGCTATGCTCCTGAATTTTAAAAAGAGAAACTACAATGTAATGCGGCATGAGTTGGCTATGATGGGTTGGGAAACATTCCTGAAAGGAATGACAATGAATAGGCAATGACAAGCATTCAAAGAATGAATAGGTGATCTACAAATATTGTTTATTCCAGTCTGTTGCAAGAGTGCAAAAATACGCCAATGATGGCTTATGAGGGAAGTTAGAGATAGCATTAGGCACAGAACAGAGGCATATGCATTGGCAAGAATGAGAAGCCCTGAGAAATGGGAACAGTTTAGAAGGCAGCAAAGGAGGATCAAGGGATTGATTAAAAAGGTGTAAATAGAGTAGGAGAGTGAGATTACAAGAAATGTCAGAACTGACTGCAAAATTTTATGTTGGCTGGCAAAAAGAAAAGATTGGTGAAAACTAATTCAAGTCCCTTACAGTCAGAAATGTGGAATTTATTACTGGAACAAAGAAATATCTGATGAACTAAATTTGTACTTTGCTTCTGTCTTTGGAAAGGATGACATGAATAATATTTAAGAATCAATTGGGATCACAGGGTTTGTTGAAAGGGAGAAATGGAAGCAACCCACATTACTAGTGAAATGGCGTTAGAGGAATTGATGAGATTGAAGGCTAATATATCCCCAGAACCTAATGATCTACATCCCAGAGTATTAAAGGATATGGCCCTCAAAATAATGGGTGCATTGGCGGTCATCTTCCAAAATTGTTCAGACTCTGGAACAGTTCTGACTGGATGGTAGCTAAGGTACCCTCACTAATTGCAAAGGGAGGTAGGGAGGAACTAATACACCAGTGAGTCTGATGTGAATAGTAGGGAAGACATTGGAATGTTTTATCAGGATTTTATAGCACAGCATTGAGAAAAAAGTAATAAAATCAAACACAGTCACTGAGTTTACAAAAGGGAATCATGCTTCATAAATCTATTGGAAGTTTTGCAGATGTGACTAGTAGAGGTGATCGGGGAGCCAGTGAATGGCAGAAGACTTTTGACAAAATCACACATATGAGATTAATATGTAAAAGTAAAGTGCAGAGGATTATGGATAGTAAGTTGAGATGGATAGAAAATTGTTTAGCGGATAGGAAACAAAGAGTACTTTTCTGAATGGAAGGCAGTGACTAGTGAGGTACCACAGGGATCGGTATTAAACCCCAGATACTTACAATGTATCTTAATGATTTAAATGAGGAAGCTATATGTACTATTTCAAAATTTGCAGATGTCACAAATCTGGGTGGAAGGGTGAGCTCTGAACAGAATGCAAAGATGTTGCAGTGTGATTTGAACAGGGTGAGCAAATTTTCAAATGCATTACAAATGTAGTATAATGTGGATAAATGTGAGGTTATCTGCTTTGGTAGCAAAATCAGGAAGGTAGATTGTTATTTGGCTTGTTGTAAATTGAGAGAGAGAGAAATGTTCAATGAGACACGGGTGTCCTCATGCATCATTTGCTAAAAGAAACCAAACAGTGCAGGAAGGATGTTCCCAATGGTGAGGGAGTCCAAAACCAGGGGCCATAGTTTAAGGAGGAAGGGTAAACCTTTTAGGACCGAGATGAGGAGAAATTTCTCCACCCAGGAAGTGGAAGGCCTGAAGAATTCACTACCGCAGAAAGTGGTTGAAGCCAAAATATTGTATGTTTTCAAGAAGAGGTTGGATATTGCTCTTATCACTAAAGTGATCAAGGGATACGATGGGAGGTAGATATTGAGCTTAATGATCAGCTTTGATCATATTAAATGGCAGAGAAGGCTCAAGGGGTCCGGTGGCCTATTCTGTTCCTATCTTCCATGTTTCAATGATACTATGTTTCAGTGATACTATGTTTCAGTGATACTATGTTTCAGCATTGTGGCTAAAAAGACAATATGATGATTCGCCCATACGGGAGGGATGGTAAAATGTGGGACTGTTGTTGAATAGGAAAATGCAGTTGTATTTAATTGTACCATGATAAGCTGACCTAATCCTGGACAGCCCAATCAGAAAGACAATACATTGATTGCTTTCTCCCTTCTTCTTTCTCAGCTGAGTTCCATATCTGGATACTTTCATGCCCTCATGATGACTTTGCAGAGTGCAACAAATCACGATGAATCATAACATGCTGTGGACACTACTTTAGGCAGCAAGCATTGTGTAAACAACCCAAAGGTTTGCTGAAAGACATTTCATGGCTCATATTATATGAATACTCTCTGCGTGTGTTTTACGCTGGAGACATGAGCCATAGAGGCAGGGAAAAGCACTTGATACCTAATAATCACCATCTGGTCTTTTCTGTTGACTCAGATACTAATGGTACACCAGATGACACAGAATAAAGGCATCATGATTGCTGCTTGCATGCTGGATGGTGAACTGCACGATGCTCACTGTATTGTCCCATTTCAACTGTACATTGACAGAGTGGAGCACTTTACAGCTGCAGTTCATGCCTGAATTTAAATCTGATGTGCAGCCAATGACAGCCTGCACCATAGGAAAGCCTGTTATTGTGACAAAGCCACCTGTACACTTCTCCTGCTTCCCCCAAGGAAGACAGAAGGAAATATATTCTTTTTTTTATGTGGTCAGCCTTCTTACAGAGCAGTAGTAAGTGAAGCACAAATGTTAAAGAAGTCCCCTGCTTCAGCCTGGCAGATGGCCAATGCTAGAAGCTCATGGCAGTGGTTACTTTAACTACATCTGGCAGTCCCATTCTCACCCAACTGACAGGCAGCTGATGATAGAGTTCCGTGAGTATTTCTTTATTGGAATGGAGTTACATAGTGCAGTGTTTCTGGTTTAGATTGTTATGGGGGAGATTGGTCTCTGAAGACTCTGCCTGAGTATAGCTTCATGGTGGAGTCCCACTCTTCCTCCTCCTCCTCCAACAAGCAGTTTACCCTCCCATGTCACCTTTTCTCATTGTTCCTGTCATTCTACAAGTCAAGGACTGGGAGCCAGAGGTCTAAGCAGAATCTTTGAAGTGAGTTTTAAAGCCTTTATCACAGGCCGTACCATTCATTGAAGAATTCAACAACTTAAAAGCAGTACAAACTATCAATTACCTTGACTAACTCAGCAACAATAAATAGAAAGCTAATTTGTACATTATTCATAATAGTTTGGTAATTGAACTGGTAATCATCGTAAGGAAAACTTACGTTTTGCTTACGTTTGAAATGTGGATGAAAGGGCATTTTTTTGATTACTTAACGTCGGGCAAGAGGCTATTTCCTCGAAAGTAAACTATTTCCTTATTTATGAAATGAAAGACATAGCGACTAATTTGTTACTGCATAGCTACATTTTGCCTGTATATCATTCGGTGAAATTGCGAAATCCGTAATTATCCAGGTAAACTGATAGGGCTGTGGAAAGTTTGTAATTTATATTAACTCCTTCATGAGTGTTCCGAAATAATTATTTTACTCCTTGCTTTAGAAGTGCGATTCTTCAGATGATATCTTAATATTTAGCATCGACACAAATGCAGGGTGCAGTAGAATCTAAAAATTGTAATAGTTAGAATAAAAAAACCCACATAATTTTAGAATCTGCTGTAGGAATATAACGTGAATAAAGTATGCAATTAAGACAATTAATTGGGAAAGATTCGCGTGCTAATCGGAGACACGATAGCTATACCTGCATGTCTCCGTCTATGCAGATAGTTTCTCTTAAAAATCGAATCATAATTAACCTGTGCTCAGGGATACGAGTCTTGTTGCAAATACCGTCGAAGGAATTAATGCAAAAAGCAACAAGGCAGGTTACGTTGGGTTTTGGGGAGCGCCTGTGCTCTAATCCTATAGTTCCACCTAATTAATTTCTCTTCTATGGAGCAGCATTTCATGATTGTATCTTGTTTGAAGGAGATTAAGAGTCGCACACTTCATTAGCAAGGTGTAAATGATCGGAGCCCCTCTCCATCCACCTGCCTAATTGGGTTAATGAAGTGTCTCTGCGGAATATGCTGTAGAAACAAACCTCCCAATCCTCCCAGACTTACTGCTCTGAAACATCCAATCCTACAAATGCACAAAGGCTACATATCACCCACTAGAGATCACCAGCCTTCTTTCTCAACTCGATTTAAGGGAACGTAGCTGATGTTTACTTAAATTACTTCAAACTGCGTAATAAGTACCTCGTACTGAATGCAAGGAGTCATTTAAATCATTTTTTTCTTCGAAAGCCGGACACGATCCATCAATCCAACAGTAATTAGTATGGTTATTAAATCTGTTTTATATGTTAAATATCCATTTGGTCTAGTATTGAACAAGTGTCTCCATTTGTTAAGTACTGTATGGTATTGCAATAAAAAAACTGAGATCGTGTGAGGAAAATTATACGTCGAACGGAAAGAAATAATGGAGGTCAGAATATTCAAGCTGATATGCAATAAATTCAAGATTTAAATTAAATTAATACGGCCTAACCAAACGGTACTGATCAGTACCAATGTTAGATTTAAACAGTGATTCTACGCTGAATGAAATTTCAAGTACAATAACATTGTTGTGTACCTTTCAAAAGGAATTAATGAGAAAGTATGGTGTTTTATTCAAAGTGAGATAGCTAAAACATTGTAGTCAGATGATCCCTCCCTGTGTTCGTGTATAGAACACTATATAAACAGTACAAAGAGAATTGTCTGATAGTAGACACTCCGTGTGATGTTTGTTGCCCAATGGGTGCAATTTCTGCTTTAACAGTTTGAATCGAAAAACGTTTCTAGATAGAAAAGAAACACATTGCGTTTTCCACTTTTTATTGTTTATTTAGGAAACCCGGCATTCTTAGATACAAACAACAAGTAAAACCCAGACTCGATTAAGGACATTGGATTTAAATCGCAGTAAACTGATAACCAAGCAGAGGGTTTTAAATCCAGTTCTTAACCGCTCCCACTTTCTGGGTGTTTAGAGAGAAAATATTTTACCATACACTATTAGAAGCTTGTAATCCGCCGTCAAAGTGTGTTACATCGATTTGCATCCACAGATAGGTTTTAATAGAAGCTCGCAGATTGAGTGAATGAGAGTATGCTTGTAATGAGGAGCAGGTTTTGTCAGTTTCGGGGCGTATGCTGTACACTTCCAAAACCTGATCATCCGAGGGATTTGCTTTTCTATGTGAGTTCAGCAAAACGCTATCCTGTATGGGAATGAACATCGGTTCTCTAGAAAGTGAGCTGTTCTGTCCTAGGTTCTAGCGTCTCCTGATGATTTGGGTTGCATTAGAAATCGGCGCATTCCCCGTCCCCACTTTGGTTTGATGGGTAAACGAGGGCATTCGGTGAGACAAGTCACTTGGTTCTCACTTTATGGGGATATAGGAAGCGGAGGGGTGGTGGCGCTGATTGCTAAGGCACAGTGCATCTGCAGGAGGACGATCTTTAGCAGAAAATGACATCACACTGACAATGTCCAGAATGATGCGACGGCCGAAAGGTCTGGGATGGTGAATTCTTACAGACAGAAAGTTCCTGGTGGTGCATCTAGAAAGACGTCCTAAATCGCCAGGGTACCGTTTGGACAGACAGAAGCGGCGTCGCTCATTTAAAATCGAAAGTTCATTTCAAGTGGAAATGCTAAAATTTTATTGAATTTATCGTGACCAATTATAGTGTCAGTTTAATCGTTTGCAATGTATTAGAATTCGGTGTTTTTGTTATAAGTACACACATTTCACTCTTGCAAAACCTTTTTTTGCTATTTAATTGATACATGTTAAAGAAAGTGGGATTTTGTGTATCACTCACGACCTGTGAGCATATTAAAGGTACGACATGATTTAACCTGAATATCGGAACGCCCAGTCCTTACCAGTCCCCTTTAAACCGTAAACTCCGTTAAGGATCTGTATTTTGTGCTCTCAGGAAACAACATTCGTATCCTTCTTGCGTTTGTAAAATGCATTGCGAAATGTTTTATTGCTGCGCAATTTAATCGTTAATGATTTTTTAAAACTATTATGGAAAACAATGTATGTGTAAGCCAAATTCTTATTATGTATCTTGAATAAAATACTTGGAATTTACTCTGGAATTTTAAAATAAAACATGATCCAGACGATATCTGACAAGAATCAGCTGCTCATTCCCACAATTAAAGAAATGGGCAATGCGGCAAAGATCTACACCAGGAATTTCAAAATTAACGGAGCGTTCGCGGGAAACGGGGTCCCTGATGGAAGCCGGAATGAAGAACTCAGAATACGAAGCGGATCGGACTGGAAGCGTTTCTAAAGTGCATCTAATGACCATTGTTCGATAAATGACGAATTTGGGTTGTATGAACAAATGGAACATTAAAGAATACTGAGATCTGAGCAATCCGTAAAAATATCAAAACCTCAAAACAAGTAAGGACACTTGCTTACTAAGAATTATGCAGCATATTGACTTTAAGAACGGACGGCTAAACAACTCTTCGGGCTAACGGATTCATTCAGCGTAAAAATGTGCGATTTGTCCTGTGTGAGAATATAGAAGAAAACTGAACACTTTAAACTCTTGAATGTTATTCGTTTGAGACACGACCATGAACACTGAAAAAAATGTAGAATATAAGCCTCGCCCATGTTATAAATCTACTAGCGGGCAGCAGCATTTTCATTGCAGCTGCTGTATTTCAGGATTACAGGTGATACCATCAAATCCCGAATTAGACTTTTTTTATTAAAAATAATTGTGTTTAACAATCTCAGTTAACCACATGTAAGTTATTACTTGATTGCAATAATATATATTGCGTATCGGTTGCGCGTCGTCATAGGCCCATGGGTTTTGTTTGATGACTTGAGTTTGTCAGTTCATCAAAATTGGCGTGGTTCATCCAGATGTTTTTAATTTCGTCCCCTTGCTTTAGTGACGGGGATTCTGTTCTGCGCTAATAATAATGATCCAAAAAGCTGAATTATAATTTGGTAAGTGTACTGGAGCCACTTGTGGAGGATCGATACAGTGAACAGCGGGCGATGCCTGTCAAGCAGAACAGTGAGAGACCAGCGCTTGTGATCTGAAGCGGACTTAGTTATTACCAATTGCATCTTCGTCCCTTACAGCTTCGGCAGCACTAACCAGATTCGCAATGAGCATCATGATCCAATTCCTGTTTGTTGATTTAAAAAATGCTGTCTCGATTATGACCCAAAGTTTTGACGTTTAGTTGCGATTTGAGTCAAATGATTAACATATCTGTAAGGGTGCTGCTGGTTCACATTAGAAAAGCCTTCTGTTTTCTGGAAATGTTCAGAGTGTGAACAAAACTCCTTAAAAAAGTCACCATTAGAAGTCCTAACTGCTCGCAACAGATATGTTTTGGAACATATTTGTATTTGTTGAACGACAATGCGTGTGTGCGTGTGAGATCAGACACTCCTAAATACCGTATTGTGCACCAAGTCACCTATACGTGCCCCGAGACACCTATTTTAAAAACAGAGCTAACCTTGCGTTGATATCCCAGCACTTTGCGTGTGCTAATTTTGACCAATATAACTGAAGTGATCACGTTCAAAATTGCGAAAAGGTAAAATTAAAGAAGCAGGATTGGTTGTTAAAGATATCCTCAGTTTGCGAAACGCGTTATCATATAAACATAAACAAGTGTACTGAGTAACCTCCACCCCACCGCCCCCCCCCCACCCCGCATACTTCAATGTTTGGTGCAATTAGCAAATATGCCATATTCAACCGTGATTTTAACTCTCACACTCGATCTTGGACGAATCGAACAGTTTGCCCGTTCCTTTCAATTTGCTTTTTCTGCTATTTAAATCTGCAATTTGCTTGTCCGTGTTGCTTTCACCGTCTATATGTTTTACAGGAACAATTGATGTTTATCGTGTCCGAAAAGATGCTGATGACCGAATCTAAACCTTTCCGCAAATGTATCAGGTGCTGATGTGAGCGGACTGTCCATTCACCCATAACACTCCGCTGGAGCTGCCATTTTTTTGGATCGGATAATGAATGATTGGGAGGAGCGAACACACCTTTGAAATTGCAGCTTTGATTCCGCTCCTGGTGCTGATATTGTCCTAACTCTGCTGCGCTGGATTCCCAGTTGACGAACAATAACACCTCATATAAATGGATAGATTATCTATAGGTATCAAAATAAACATGCCCTAAATAACGGCTGGTATATGACACTAGCTTACGTTATATTCGGACGCGAAATACGAGCTTCCGTGGATTTTTCCCTGTGTGTTATAAGAAGCTAGGAGCCACAATAACATCATAATTCTGAGCGAATAATTCTTCTGACTGGTCAATTTGAATTCAAGACAAAATATAACCTCACAAATATTGATAGGATCAACGTGTTATTGCAGATCAAGCGGAGAAGTAAAGCAACATTGAGAGTTAAGATTCCGCGATACAGTTTTTTTTAGAATTGTCAGGATTTCCGCCGTATTAATATAATCTCTGCAGTGTTAGCAGCAGGCCATTCGGTCCATCATTTCCACACTGACCCTCCCACTCAGACCCATCCCATCCCTGTATCCACTTAGCCTGCACATCCCTGCACACCGTGAGCAATTTAGCACGGCCAATCTACCTAGCCATACATATTTACACTGTTGGCCGGTGGGGAGGCGGGGCGGGAGAACCAGAGCACCCGCATAAAACCCACGCAGACACGGGGAGAATGTGCAAACTCCACAGACACCCAAGGGTGGAATCGAGCCTGTATCCCCTTGAGACAGCAGTGCTGATCACTGAGCCACAATGCCGCCCGTTAAATTAAATAGGAATTTAATTAGATTCTACTTCATCTAGCCCAAAGGTCCGAGTATATATCACACATTCACAGGGTTGGGCTGAGCTGCCTTGCCACGTCTGTCGTTGAGTTTTGTTACTTTAAAGAGATCGCGTCTTGGGTCACGTATGGTATCACTGGCACCTCTGCTGGATTTGTTGCTAACTTTCTTGAAGGGATCATGCACTATGTTAATCTTAGTGTCAATTGAACAGCTGAGATCGTTATTCACTCTAGTTAAAGATACACCAACTCTTGGTCAAATTACTTTCTACTGTCGCTTGTCGTATTGTCTGTAAAAATGCTAGTAAAATTGATCACGTGCCACAAAAATGGGAAATAAAATGACAATTCATGTTGAGGCTTCCAAAACAAAAACAATGTTTATGCAAATTATTGTGCAAAATTAACCAGCTTCGCAAACATGCGGGCCAATGTTTCTTCACGTTTCCTGGCTATCGGGACAAAATATTCCAAAGTAGTTTACTGTCCTGAACTATAATGAACAACTTGTTCAACCCGTTCAACAAAGTATCGGAAACGTGCCAAAGAATGAACTCGTATCCAAAACATGGGCTATGCTGTTTGGGTTAAATGGTTTGATTTCGGTAACGAGGATGTGAATTATAAACAGGATGGTTGGGGGCCCATGCATCATTGTCTAAATTTGAACATGTTGATCGCTTAGCCTGGGTACGTAGTCAGGTGTGTGAGATGGAAGGCCATCTTCATTTCGAGTGAAATACACTAGGAATAAAAAGAGGAACGATATGAGAAAATGAAGGAAGTCGCCAGGATTTCTGCTCCTGTGAATATGATGAAGTTTGAGATTTTAAGGCAGTTGATCAGCAGCTCGCCGACTTTCTCGTCTGGATCGGTTCCAGAACAGTGTGCAATAAAATTCTCCGCTGTAGCTAAGAAGGCTTCTGCTTCCCAAATCGTTACGGGAATAGGCAATATCATCACTGTCCCAAAAATGATCAATAATGTAAGATAATGTTTAAAACTGGTGAACAGAAAATGTAGAAAAATATTTAATATGGTGGTGGCATTATGCTCCCTTTAAGGAGATACAGTAGAATGAAAGCTGACGTCCACGATGTGTTTTTCGCTGAATGCAGTTTTGAAGTTGTAAGCTTCTGTTGTCCGTACAACACACGTTTAAAAAAAACACAATAAACTTTAGATTGGGCACGTGCTAATTCTCTGAATTCCAAAGAAGTAATTATTTCTAACACGATTGATTTCCCAGAAGGACTGATTCCGCAACGAAATCGCCTTGATGCAAAGAACAAGTAGATATTAAAGGGAAAAGATTCGATTCTTTCGGAATTCTAAATTCAACAGCTATTGTAATGTTCTGGTGACGTTTTTAGTGCTTTGAAGATTCTCTATAAATAAGTTGTTTTTATCAGAGCAGTCAGCTGTAGATAAATAGAAACCGGATATCAAGCTCAGCCGAAATGATACTGTAAAATATTTGAAACCCAAAGACAAACAGCCATGCACATACCACAGACAATGTACTGTAAACAACTATATCTGCGAGCCCCAGGAATGCTATCATCCGACTGAAACAACCAGTTGGTCAAATGCGCAGAACAACGGAGTGTGCTGGTGTGCTGAGGTTCTGGGGCGTGTGCGGCGGTGGGGGCGGGAGGGGGGGATGGTGGTGTTGGATGGGTAGGAGGACAAAAATATCTTCCCACTGAATACAATGCGAATTTGAAGTTTTCTGTTACAAGGATTGCCGTAGCAGAATCGCCGTGTTTTGATACGGAAACAGACAATTGCTCGCGAAAGAAGAAAGTGACAGAAAACGGCTTTAGACTAAACGGAACAGTTGATTTTTTTTAAAAAAAGTGTAGGCTTGCTAGACAGAACGGTCTGTCACTGATGTAATATTCTCCAGATTTACACGATTATGTTGTCCATTACCAACGAAACAAGTCTTTTGGATGGGAGATACTGATTAACTGCAAAGTAAGTGGGCGTTCCACTTGCCTGGGGTCAAGGTTGCTGTCACTCTTCTCACTGAAGTTGGGTTTAACAGATTCTACTGTTTAAAGGGCTTAATTAAAAGCCCTTTTTGGTGGCCCACCGATTGCCTAGGTCAAAAACTGAAAGATGTTAATCGAAAGCTAGCATTTAGCCATTCCTTTCAAGAAACCTTCCATAATTGTCCACCCTTTCCTTAAACGTGACGTCAGCCACAAATATACTAATCGCCAAGTTAAACTTGAAATTACAAGCGACAGTGCAACAATTCCTGATTCATAAGTTATTTCGCTAGGAAACAAAAAAAATCTCTGAAATGACCGAGCAGTTATTTATTTATTGCCGATGTAGGAAGAGTGTTCTACTCCCTGTTCCTGGCGTTCAGTCTCCATGTTGGTTAATTATAAATTACAGTTCATCTGGCAGTTATTGTTCTCCGAAAAATGACGACACAACGTTAGAAGGGAACAGATCCGTTTTGTGTGAAATAGTCTGGAGTTTGAACAGAGCTTTTACACAAAGTTCTTTGTAGGTCTGAATAGGTAAAAGAGTCTGAGACAAGGGTTCTTTAATTAATTAATATTGTCAGCAGTTCGATTCGCTTTGAATGCTTTCCTTAGAGTGTGTGAGAGTAAAAAGGTCATGATTAACAATACCCTTCAGGTCCGAAGGGTGTTACCTAAACGCGTGTTTAATGTGTTGAAAAGTCAATTGAATAAAGCGGCCATTACGCAGCTTTCTGTGCTCAGAAATGAAAGGTTGCCCATTGATGTGAGAGATTAGAGAGTGATGCATTTAAAGGTGAGTGAGCCAAATGGTTTTTGGTCTCCTAGGCTAAACAAAATAATTTAAAACAGGGTGAAAATGGCTGTACTGTGAAAGCTGAAATATTCTATTAGGTGCACACACTTTCCTTTGACTATATTTACCATCTCTCCACATATTTTTGATATTAGTAATATTTGCATAATTCCAAGTCTTTTTGCAATTGGAAGTGAGATTGAAACGCCGAGATTGTGCATTAAATTACCGTTTAAAAAGAAGAAAATCGGCATATTTGGTGTCCTGTCATAGTGGATGAGATTTTCAGGCGCTCATAGGAACCACGCCAATGTTTGCAGTTGTGTTTGCAACAGATTCTGCATTTCCATCCAATTACATTGTTCGCATTGAGACACTTGATATGTGCTGTCACAATCATGTAATTCAAGGATAAATTTAAGTCTCTGCAATACGTGTTAGGAAATATAGTACGCGGGTTCATACTAAATCCGCTTTAATCAACCACTAAATTAGGAGGGTAACAGCATAATGGGTGGGACGAGAATGCATGAGCTGGGCAGCTACTATTAATCAGTTCAGCAGCAAAAGTGATATTTATTATAAAGAAATGATCGAAATTTCACAAGACCTTTTATCTATCATAAAATAAGCACTGTACATAACCGAATATTTATATGAATTAATTGGACAATAAATATCTGAAATGGACAAAAGTTCACGTGTAAAAAGCACAATTTATGAATCATTTTATATCTTACCTACATTTACATTGAAAACACTTACAATACCTAATAAAAAGGAAAATAGGTCGTAGAGACTGGAATCCAGATCAAGCCTCGTCATTTTTACACTAAGAAGAAATACAAAAAGTATCCTGTACATAAAAAAATCGATAAAATTTCAGAACTTTCAAGGAAAATAGACAAGTAAAGCGCCTAGCGTTTGTTTAGCTTCAGAAGTTGCAGGTTGGAGTATGTATATATTATATGATATATGTATACACACACTCTAAGTCAGGCATCCTTTGTGCATCAGTTGCTACAAGAATTTGTTTTCTTCTCGTTTTAAAACTTATAAACATAACAGCTTATATCTGTGCCTCTAAAATGAAAAAAAAAACAAAATGAAAATAGACGTGGTACAGTGCAAATTTTCGCCACTCTGACAGATTGGCTGCAAGCTATAAAAGCACATTCTCACCCTCATGTCTTATGATGGGAATGAAGGGGTGGGGGGCGGGGTGGGCAAGCGGGGGGAGGGAATGAAATTCCTGAACTCACATTATTTGGTAAACTAATGGACCCTAATGGCAGACTCGAAGTCGTGCAATTTTGTACACACCCACTAAGTGCCATCGAGCTGCAGGATTTCCACTTTATTGAATATTGTTTCAGATTTAGCCGTGGAAGACAAATCAAAATTGTGCTATATTGACGTTAAAGTAGTCGTCCGTATCTGTGGACTCCAGAATGGTTGATGTTTATGCATATATATTACTCTATTAACACCTGCAAACAAAAGAACCAACTTCTGAGCACCTGACCCTCAGTGGGGTCAATACAACCAGCCATCTTTTAAGCTATTGGGTTCATAAGGACAAATAGTTTTAGCGCCCGTGTGAAATATGCAGCCAGAGTCACGAAGTTTCACAGTTCAGCTTATGTTTGAAGGCGCTCCTTTCAAACAATGGTGGGTACCTATTCCAACAGAATTTAGCTCCATTTTAACAACAGCACAACCATGCCCACCCCTCCCCCACCGCTCGAGTTCAACAGCGACAAGGGTTCACACACTTGCATACAGTACAGCAGATCATACTTGCTTTGAGTCTAGCACAAATAAAAACACAGATGTACCACTGATATAAGACACACATTGATTGTCTCTCAGAACTACATATGGAACCCTTATAAACATTTTCTTTTTAAATAAAGTAGTGCATCTATGACACCTATCGCATAATTCACACAGCCCTGATGGTCCTTTTGTTTTTTCTCTACAGGCCAACTAAAAAATGGCTAAATTTGGAATGATTACAAATATCGTCCTGTCCATTCCAAAAGTTTAACCGGATGGTTGGCTACAAGAACTGGAATGACGGTAAGTCCTGTGCTCTTCATTCCAAAGGTTTAACATTGGAATGATTTGTCCAATTTCAAAGAGAGTCCCATCACTTCACAAAACTTGGAATTTCCACGAAGACGTTTGATCTTTGTAATCCAAGCAGTCAGTATTAAAGTTGAGTTTCCATGAAGCCGTTTGGTCTTTATAATCCAAGCAATCGGTGGAATTAAAGCCTAATCCGCCGGCTGGATAGCCCTGGGCAGAGAGGGAGGCCGGAGACTGATTGAGGTGGCCTGCAGTGACTGCATTAGTGCCCATGGGACTGAGCGCCGTCCCTGGGGCGGGGAGTTGGTGATGCATCGGGGACAGGTACGAGCTGCAGTCCATTCCCCCGAAATAGGACGTGGATCCGGCGTATCCCTGCGTGTAACCCGAGGCCTGGGTGTAGTTCATGGGGTAGGAGCGCTGCATGCAGGACGAGGACGTGGACAGGCAATCGGGGGCGATCGGAGAAATGGACGCAGGGCTCCAAATCGACACCGGGGCACTGCTGCTCGATATGACCGTCACCGAGGTGCTGGAGGGAGGTGTGAATTGACCGCTCGCTCCGCTCTCCGAGCTCGGCTCCCGGGCTGGCGAGCTCTTCTTTTTGCTGGGTCGGACTTTATGCTGCCCTCCATTCTGCTGCTGTTGCTGCTGCTGGCGGCACTTCGCTCGACGATTTTTGAACCAAACCTTGTTTTTAAAAAAAACATAACACCAACGCACAGAGGAAAATCAGTTCAACTCTCAACAAAGAAAAACCAAACCTGAAATAGTGCTGTGTAGCGGCTGCTCTCTGTTAGCAAGGTTGCTGCAAATCATTTCTATCATTTAAATGTAATATCATATTTGTTTTATTTCGTGAAACTCGTATCTTAGACACCCAGCATTGAACTAACCGGTCCCTTCAATTTAAAAACTGTTTCTCTTATGGGTCAACATTATCTGGAAAGCTCTTGGTAAGGAAATAAATAAAAGGAACTATTTCTGGCCTCTCTTCAGTTTTCCTTTAGCAACCAGAAAACAGCAAAGTGTGTTCTGTTCGTATAAAACTTTACAGGGAAGTAACATGTTTGACTTGACAGGTCTTAAATCCACTCTTTGTTTGGAAATAATCTCAAAGAATTTACGGCTTTTCGCTCTCAATCCCATTCAGAGAAACACAGAGCCGGTCCCCTGGGCTCGCTGGGGGCCATGAACTAATTTCCCGGCGCTGTCTCTCCCAACCTCTCCCTCAAAAACATCCTGCCGCCTCATTTGCAGCTCTCTGTCTCACTCGGGCGAGAGGGATTCGCGCGTTCACACGGTCGGAAGGTCCGGTAACAGTTACTGAGAAGGGGTCGTGGGCGCAGTGCCGCTCACCTGCACTCTGGACTCGGGCAGGTTGATTTTAAGAGCCACCTCTTCCCTCATGAAGATATCCGGGTAGCGGGTCTTAGCAAAAAGCGCCTCCAGGACGTCCAGCTGCGCCCGGGTAAAAGTGGTTCTCTCTCGCCGCTGCTTCCGCGGAGTAGCTTCAAAACAGAAATCAAGCGGATCGGTCAACACATCGGCAATTTCATTGTAAACGCAAAGAAGAGCGCTAACTTGCACCCCGCATTTAGCGTCGAAACGGGTCGAAAACTCAACCCGAGAGTCACATCAGCGGGGACCAGTCAGCTCGGCGCGGTTCCGAACCGGAAACGTTTCTTTCTCTCTCACACAGACACACAACACACACACACATACACAAACCTTGGGTGCGGGTTAAGAAGCTGCAATTAGGTAATCTCTGTTGCCCTGAATTCTATTGATAATTCCCATTTAAAAGCAATAAACACACTGAAATAATCCCAACGGGTCGGCACGATTTCCTGCCTGTGAGTGTCGCGGAAACCTCAGGTTCTTGAAAAATAAAAGTCTGCTTTGAGGCCCTGGTAAAGTATGAGGTTTCAGCAAATACTTACAGGGGTAGCCGACCGAGGGGTGAAGCAGATCCATGCCCGATGTAGTCAGGCTCAGGCCGTTCACTGTGTATGGAGGTTGCTTGAGATAAGACATCATGCTAAGGTTGGTTTGAAGAGCAAATTTGTGAGAAACGAGAGAAAAATCCGGAGTCCGGGTCCTTGGGTCCCCGATTGAGTTTGCAGAAAGGCCTCGGTTTAAGCCTATTCAGAGTAAGAGAAAAGGTTGATGAGTGGAGGGATCTAGAGGAGATGTTGTATCAACGATCACTGGAAAGTATCTGATTTCTCAACAGATCCCAGCCTGTCTCTTTAAAGCATCCGGGGACCCCCAGCTGTCTTTTGGACCCAGGGATGGTGACCAGATAAATATGTCCCAAAAAACGTGCTACACCCATTCTTAAAGTACGCCTTCCACATAACAAAACCCCAGTGCTTGAAATGCACACAGCGCATTGTTAGCGATGCAATTTGCATAGATCCATTCGTTAGCACCAATCTGTTATCACGCTAATTGGCTCAAACAAAACTTTGATTGTGGACCATTTGCAGAGACAATGAGTTGCTGGCCCGGGAGGGAGAAAATCGACAAACTACTGATAACAAAGGCTTTATGGACAGAGAAAAACAAAGGCTCAACGTTTAAAAAAAAGGGTTCCTGTGCAGGATTTGCAACCGGACGCTAGCGAAGTTTTTCGTTTTATTTTACGTGTTTTACAATGGGAAACAGAGACTGCTTCTGAGCTGAGAATACACCTGTTTGAGTTGGAAGGCAACACTTAGTGAGATGCAGTACAACGTCTTTTTTTATCGACTAGGCGAGGTTTCGCGGTATAGAATATCGAGCTTTCTGGTAGTTTTCTCGACGTGAACGAGACAAAGCCAAGTAATTAATTCTCAATCGGGGGGAAAAAGTGCCGGGAAATCAAAACTAGTTGTGCCCAACTGTATTGCACCTGAATATTAAACAAAAAATTCAACATTATTTAATGAAGAGTTTGCTGCCCGGGTTTAAAGAAACTGGGGACAGATTCCTCTGTTGATTGGACAACTTTGCACTTTGCCTTTGATCTAATGTTGTTTACCCGCGGAAGTCATATATTGTCACCTGATTCCTTCTCCAAGAAATACTCCATAAATCCCCTGCATCACAACAACAATGAAAATGATTTACTTGGCTTTAAAATAAAAGTGGCGGCACCTGATTTGCGCCTGGCATCTTACTTTCAGGAGACAAGGTTTAGCAAGGGTGAGCACACCTTCAAAATGGCGGAGATGGGGGTTGCGATGACAAAACTTCTCATTACAAAACAAAAACTAGGCAGTCGACTCATTCAGACGCTGCCCTGTTACATATACCAGCCAGGGCTCTGCACAGCCCGCGTTAAAGGCTGCTTCCAATGTGTAAACACCGCTTTCCCCAAGCTGCAGAACAAGCAACATGACCCTTGATGCAGTCTCAGACTTCATCCCGATTAACTCAATGCTGCATCGTTCATTCATCTATTGCCTGATTGCCACTATTCACCGCGAGAGAACTAAAACACGATCTTTGCCAGTTTCAAGTACAGGCCCTTACCTACAAAGCAATCTACTCGAACAAAATGGATTGCAAGTTGCAGCCTTCCACTCCCGGCCGATCCCACTGGCCCTCGCTGCAAGGCTGAAGCCACAGGGAAATTGCTTCTCTTGCCGACTGGTAGAGAAGTGCAGCCAGTTATATAGAGAGCGGGTCGAGTCTGTCGGCTTCTCAGCACAATCTGTCACTTTTTGAAAGAATCCTATCTACCAGTTGCTCGGCATTCGGTCGATCGTAATTACCCCGCCGAGCATGCGGCCGAGAATTAATTATAATAAATGTTTTCTTGATAAATTAACGAGATAATCCGGGTGGCACACGTTCCTTAATTACAGGACGCTGCAAAAACTGGGATGGCGAAGAACGCTTTCTCCCTCATCCCTGCTGCACTTGTTCTGATTAATTTTCTGCTTGATGGAAATGAAACAAAGCTATAGAGTCGAACTGTTTATTAAAAAAAACATCATTAATCTCATATAGGGCCCGGCCCTGCAACTTTGAGACTCGTGGGATTTCGAACAACGGGCATTTACTTTCATATTTGATACAGTATTTGTAACGTGTTAAGGCTGATGCTCTCCTGCTACAGTTTGCAATGAAGCGTGTTTCAACGATGGTGGTAAGTTATTTATTGCAAATTGTACTTAACCCTTCCTCTCGTCACCTCCTAAACTGTATGAATGCAAAATAATGAATAGTTTGAAAATATAATGTTTATTGTAATTGGGGTTGTTCGGAAATTTTCGTTTAAATACTTTGTTCTTGTCCGCAAGTTTCCAAACTTATTCAGGACGTTAACAGTTCCACTTTCACTGTACATCCAGGACAAGCTGGTGAGATGTGAGTGACTCTGCGCTCAAATAGAATGAACAGTGGATCTTGCTGTTTCCAGCTTTAGGTTTTCTTGCTGAGCCATACTTTACATTTACAGCGACATGCTCTCCCGCTGGATTAATCTTAAAGGAAACATTTTCAAGACTCTTGCGATGAGATTATGCAATGAGACGTTAAAATCTTAATTTATATTTGCATGGAGGATAAAGAGGGATATGAATAATCCAGCCGTTTCGACGATAAATAATATTTCGAAATTTGTTAAAAGGATAAAGCAATTACACAAGTCTGAGAGTCAGGAGAAACTAAATGTCAGTTAGAAAAATGCTCGCCTTAATTTCAGATATTTAAATATAACATTCGTACGTACATGAAGCTCCAGGCTAATACTGACCGATTGTTTAGTTAACATTTCAATTTTGGCACACAAAGCTGCGTTTTAGGTTTCAAAGACTGCTTTATAAATCTTGCAAATATCATTATTAATTTTAAAATCACATTCATTTATCTCTAAACTTCAGTCCCTTTGATCGAAATATGTTATTGTAGATTCCAATTTTTGTTTCGAGAAATAAATGACAAGATCCATTAAACTTTTACTGCTCGGATCAAGTGCTTCCGTGGCTGAGTCGAACGCTGGAATTATTAAAGATATTTTGTGAAATTACTGAAATCATTAGGTTTTTTTGGCTGGAAAGTTTTTTTTGGAAACTCCAGTGTTAAGTTTCTTCCTTTCAGTTATCTGAAATTTATATAGGTTTTGAACAAACCGCTTCGCACTGAAACAAAAAAGCAATTCTAGTGTTTTATATTCACGTCTAAAATTTGAGCGGAAAGCAGCGTAGGTTTTGTCCAGCGAAGTTTCTTCTTGTTCAGGTTATTGATCCGACTCTCTGCTAGGAAAGCTGTTCGTCAATAATTGGGAAGCGATCGATCTCATTCCAGTTTATTTGAACTGATAAACGACTGACAAAAAGCATCTGCAGCCCAGCACTCCCCAAATGAGGATGTGATTGCAGGGGCAGTTCAACGATATCAGGAAAAGAAATCGAGAGAAATCCACGCCTCCCCAATTATCCCTGTGTTTGAACATTCATGGGGATGAGGGGAATTTACTGGGATCCAGTAGCAAACCCAACACGCGCAAAAGAAAACTGTTTGCGCTCAATTCGCACAAGACTGGGAAAACTAACCATTGTAACCCACATTTATTGCAGAAACTAGTAAACGAGCATATACCACGAAAGGCAAAACGCACGGCAAGACTTTTACTTATTTCTCTGCCATTTCATCCCCTCCAATCCCTCGGAACTTCGGAGTGCATGTTCTTCAAAACACTAAACACGAACCAAGATTTCAGACTAGTCAAAACTGCCTTTGGACTAAACAGCACAATCGTGAACAAGCCGAATATACGGAAAGTCTTCGACTGCACGAATAGTAACCTCAAGCGGGGTTCACCCCAGGGTAGGTGCGTTCACACATTTGATATTCTATAGGCGTCTTGCGCAAGGTAAACTGAGATTCTCCATCACAGAGGAAGGCTAACGTGTTCTTTTTTAAGAAAAAGGAACTCACCTGTTTTACAGTGCTTAGATCGAAGTAAAACGCCAAACAAGTCAGGCTCCCCCGATGCTGACGGCCTTTGTTCCTGAAAGCAAATACACAAGAAATAGGTTAGAAGTCTCGAGGTTATCGATTGGCATTTTTTTTTCGTCTATAATTGCTCCAATCTCAGCCAGCCAAGTCGGACTCTGGCTATTTGAAGAAGAAGAAGGGTGAACCTATTTAAAGCAGGTGTCTGAGGTATGGAAGTGGAAAATGATCGAGATTGCTGAGTTGTGCTGGTCTCTCTCTCTCTCTGTCTCTCTCACTCCCCCCTTTCTCTGAGACTTGCTGAGAAAGCGCCTCTCTGGTAACTTTTTGACGCAAACTCCGCAGCCAATAGCAGGGGGAGAATGATTGACACATCTCAGCAGAACCAGAGTGAGAGAAACGCCGCTCCAGAGGAGAGAGAAAACAAAAAAAAACAGGGAGTAGCAAACCCAAAGCAGAAAATGAAGGAAAAGAAAATCAAGCAATGGCAGTGAAAATTCACCAGCATTGAACAGGATGGAGCGAGAGATAGAGTGAGAGAGAATAAACCACATTGAAAATATTCACATTTGTCAGCTAGTATGACGTGAAGACTGGCAAAGACAGTCTTGGATTGAAACAAACATTATTAAATGACAATTCGGGACTAAGAAGGCAGATGGGCAAGCAAGAACCATTTAGAAGGATGTAGAAAAGTCACAAAATCACACCTATCGAGAGAGGGGTGGGAAGCAGGGAGACAGGGAGAATAATTATGAAGGTATTAAGCAGAGGGAGCAATCAAGTTAGTGATTCTGGGTTGAACCAGCAAGTGCAACGAGTATGGATAAGAGTAACCCGGAGTTACACCAGCAAGAATGACACAGCGAGAAGGCATTAAGTAGAATAATTTAGGATAACTGACGCAGGGAATAAAAACAAATCCGGCTACAACTGTCATAGGGCCAGAGAACAGCCAGTGATGAAACAGAGTGTGAAGAATTCATAATTATACAGGGAACTATGCAACAGAAGGTAAGACAACATCATTTAATATCAATGCAAAAGGCAGCCTAGCTCCAAGGACAAGTATTAGAATAAACAGAAATATAACAGTGATCATAATTCAAACGACAATGCAATAAATCGGGGGTTGGTAGGCAGAGATAGATAGATAATAGATAAATAGATAGATAGATAGAACGCTGCGTTAACAACACTCCAATTAAATGAGTTTTATCAGTGCGATTAACCTGTGGCCTAAGAACCAATTTCCGTGCTTTGAAGTAGAAACAACCTTTCTGGAAATACGAATAGCAGGCCTTGCACACGTGGAGGATACAGGCTTCAAAATCAGACCAAGAATAAATTAGCGACACTAAAAATGAAAACCGGAACACTCTAGGTCGACTCACTCGGCCAGGATAGACAGTTTGAATTTTGCAATGTTGTTCCTGCACATCTAAATTTGCGTGCGGTAATTCATTGCCCCTCATTTCTAGCGTCGAGCAATATCATAGCTGAGAAATAACTGCAGCAAAGTCGCCCAAATATTGCCTGAGAGAAAGCAACATTTTCATTAACGCGCGCTTAAAGTTGGCAGATATACTAATGGGTAAACAATCAGAAATTTTGAAGACTGGAGACAAATTGTAATTTCAAACAAATGGGAAATTCTTTGGTAACGGAAATCGTGCATTTGGAGCAAGAACCGAGAGGTCAGAGGGTACACAAGGACACGTCAGAAGGGAGAATTTGGATTTCCTAAGAGGAAAATGATAAGAAACTGGGGAAAATGTTGGTCAACATTAAGGCGCGCCCAATCCAAATATTCTCATATACAACTGTGCACTTTGTGGTCAGTACCGTTTCTAAATGTTCCAGTTAAAAAAAACACGGCCTGCCACGCATAGCAGTAATCCCGCTTCAAGTAGTTTACAACACGACTCAAAAGGAATCATATTAACAGATATCATCAGTTTTCTTAACCTAATACACGTAATTGTTTGAGATGCCGCTGGCTATCAACAACAGCACCCACTGTTATACGACTCCCGGTGTCAACAGATGCCTTAAAATAGGCACTTCTTTGGCAAACAATTCACCATAGAATAGCAGGAAGAATTCAAAGAAATACCGAATGGATTGAAATGGAGTAATTGCAAAGTTAGGAGTAATGGATTTCCAGCAAATAGAGAATTGCTAAGGCCATTTATTCAAGCAACCGCCAACTGATCTCAGTAAGTCTCCCCACCTCTCCCACTCCTCGCGTTTGGTTTTTCAGACTTTCTGCCGTTATGTTTCAGTGCGAGTGAAATTGTTGTGAAATTCGGGGAAACTGGAAGAGCAGCATCGACTTTTTTTTTAATAAACTATAAAAGCACAACAGCGCCACACTGGTGAGAGCACTTAGGTGGCCGAATCAAGCGCAAAAGAACCAAACTTGGCACATTCAAAATTGAAAACTTTGCAGAAGCCATGCTTCAGGCAAAATTTGCTGTTGAATTGCAGACAAAGTAAATGTTTTGCTTTAATGTCCGTGCCCCATTCCTTACCGAACACACAGACAGACCCGAACACAAATCGCATGCAGCAAGATGCACTAATAATACACTACAGCCAGAGAGTATAACATTGGAAAACTGATTTTCTAAAGTTGATAACGAAAGTCAACAAACAATTTCTGTCGAGATCGGTAGCGTACTTTATAAGAGCTGGGAAATGATTTGTTGTCCATTTGTCTTACTACGTTTTAATAATTTCTCCAATCACTTTCCGTGATCTTATTTTGGAAAACACGTTTGAAGTGTTAATGGAAACGTGTCAGTCAACCCTGTCTAGATCGAACTACTGTTACAGTTTATATGAATCGTTATGGTCTTTTATCGAAATTTAACGTGTTCACCGCATTTTCTTTGCCCCGGTCACGCTGTTATGCACAAGATCCCTTTAACAATCTGTTGCGAAAATATGCCATTGAAGGTGGTCATTTGTTTCAGTTATATATATATATGTATTATATATATATCACATTGACGTATGGTCATTCTGTCAGCAATATATAAATGATCCCGTTGAGGTGTGGTTCAGTTTGAATCCGTTGTAGTTCTGCACCTTGAAGGATGCCCGCACGATAAATCGCTTTCGTTTTGGGATGTGAAGGACCACAATGGATACCTTGCCCTTGAAGTTAATTTATTTATTTTAAACAAAATATAATCATTTTGTCGCCACATGAAATGCAGTACAAGTACGACTTTCCTTTGAAATGCTTTATCTCTTGCATTTCGAATGAAATCATTGACATCAAGAAGAAAAAAATCAAATCTTGATAAAAGTTTGAAGTTATTCCAATGTTTCCTCAAATTTCTATGCGATTGACGTTCCAAGTACAATTTTTCTTTGAGAAAGTACCAACCGAATCATTTGAAATCGCTTGGGTCTTTATTTCTTTCCCTTTACTTTTAAGGTATTCGTTTTACTTAAGTTAAAACTTTGAGAACTGAGCTAAAAAAAATCAGACTGAATGCCAAAGGAGCGTTCTTTTCCGTGTCGATAAGAGTATAGTCAATTTAAGTGCATGAATTTATTCCAAAATATGAGCCAATTATTTTCTTCAGATTAATGGCGGTTAAATGAAAACATTTCTGTGGAAGTATTAAAGTACTGAAGAATTGACCAGCCTTAGATAAGTCTTTCCGTGACATAATGGTTCTCAAGTTTGCATCTTCTAAAAACAAATTGGATGTTAGCTTTTGGAACTTAAAAAATAACATTGTGTTAAGGGTGATTGAGCAGTTTACTTCATTGCCAGTGCTTCACTTTCTGAGTAATAGATCTGATTGGCTGCTTATGTTAATATTCTAGGTGTCATGAAACTTTTAGTGGGTTAGTAGAGTGGCATTAAAACAAAACTGGGGAAGAAGATCTCAGCACGGTACTCTGGAACGAAAACAAAAAGCTAATCTCAAGGTGATCATCACATTAAATGATTACGCGTTGAAAACTCAGAAAGTGCTGATCACATTTATACAGACATATGTATGACCTGCCGATATTAAACTTACAAAATCAATATTACAGCACACCGCATTGGGCGGTTGATCCGATATCTGCATATGCAGACTGATCCGCTTCGTATTTTTATACAAAACAATGTTACAAAACAGCAAAGAACGGGCAATACAGAATAAAAGAGGTGATTTACCCGGTGTCTTACACCCAGTCAATTGTAGTTCATCGGACGATTTACTATTACAGTTGCTAATCTTCTGTCCCACATTATGTCAAATTGATAGTTCAGTTTCTGAATAGATACGACCGCATTTGCCCAGGACCTTTTATATCGTGAAGCCAATATGTACTCTTTAGAAAGACAGCACTTCCTGAACAGAGGAAAAGTGGGAGGAGTCGTAGAAATCAAAGAAAATCTGAACAGTTTTATGCCTAAATATGTTATTACTGCAGAAACAATCAAAACAAAAAATCGAGGAAGGCAAAGGAACATCATTTGATCACAAACAATAAAATTCATGAAACCAACCTCATTTTCCCACCGTAGTGACACACCAATACGTTGTTCTAAGTTAGTTAGTACAAGTATATCACGCGTTTTAATTAGCAAGGAAATCTTAAAGACCTCCCAACTCACCTGGAGTGGAAAGAAGAGATTTGAGTTGTGAGATTCATTCCCCAAATTTCGCAGGAATATTTCGAAAAACAGTCGCAGAGGCAAATCAAGACAGAATAAGCGAAGGTGGGGGGTTGGTGGGGGTGGGGAGGTAGGTGGGGATGTTCGTGGTGCTCTACTGTATGACTACTTTCAAAGGGCAGTGAGTAGGGAGTGGAGGCTCGGGAGCATCAGCCAGGAATCATTTTTCATTGCTTTTCATCGGGCTAAAAGTTGTGTTCTGAATAGAGCGGCGCTGCAATCAGCCTCTGACTCAGCTCTGGAGCAGATGACTGCTTTCCAAATTATACAATTTAATCCCTTCACAGCAGCGAGCTGCCAACAGAAAAAAAGAACGAAACACGAGCTCAGTGGAAAAAATAGCAATCTAAACCCAGATCCAAGTGTGTGTGTGTGTGTGTGTGTGTGTGTGTGTGTGTGAGAGAGAGAGACTTCATTCGCTCTGCCACTTCATCCCAATACTTTCAGCAATCTTATCACCTTATGCCAATTTCATTCTTGTGCTTTGCCAGTTTCCCATTTCCATGACTCTCTTGGACTCCTTGTATCTTTGAGCTTCTTTTGAATATTTTAACCTTTTTGAAGCGAGGTGCCGCTTTTACACGAATATATATCAATTAATGGGGATTTCGATGAAGTTGGGGATTTGTAAATTGGGCTATCAGTAAATCTGTACTACATTTACCTGCAGTTAATAACACGCGGATGGAATCAATGCTGATAGCAGTGCTCGAATGCACCTTGTTCAACATGGAAAAACAAGCCACCGTCGCTATCAGTAATTGAAATAAAACAGGAAAAGGCTGAAAGTATATTTTAGGCCGATGAGCTTTCAAAAGGTTGTCCGTCCCTCTTGCCACAGCCACTGCCCGAGCTGCAAATTGTTCCCAGCCTTTTATTGAATCATAACTTTTTTAATGTTCCAATGTGTAGGAGACGGATACCATTTTCGTGAGCCAAACTTTTTTATTTTACCGATCTGCACCAGAAACCGACCAACAGCTTAACAAAAAAGACGCTGTGGGTGTTACTTCAAAAACAAAACAGTACAGTATTTGTACGCAATCCGCTCAGTGTGATGGCCTATGATGACTGGTTCAGAAAGAGTGCAACACCTGGAAGCGCCCAGCTGTTGGTTTCGGCTTGTACTGTCTCTCTCCCTCCCCTGTGCATTTGATCGGAACGATTGCAAATATTTAGCAACAGACATCACACGCGGAATTGGGCTGGAATCTATGAAAGATGAGCAATGATTGTAATTCACTTTTGACATGCCTTCGCTAGGAACATTTACCGCTGAGCTCCAGAAAGCCTTTAATTGAAAATCTGCTGCATTTCAATAGCATTGCGACAGAAGATGATTACATACTTTATCCAAACGCACACACAATTACTGGTGGGATCGAGGATGCCCACCGAATATGGGAAGGCATTTGTTCCAATATGCCCGGTTAACATGTTAAGTGTGTTTGCGGAATCTGATTTTGCAAAATAAATCCACTGCAGTCACTAAATGACCAGGGGAGTGGCAGAAATATCGGGGAGCATCTCAGATACATGGGTACCGGCTAGCCTGAGAGGGATTCTTTTTACAAAGACGAGCTAGGATATCTGTGATCCCTGCAATTACGACGAGGAAACTTGGACAAGAAAACAACTGCTTTAAAAAAAATGTCTGCATTACTATTTTCCTTGAGAAGAGAATTTAAAGCAGATACCCTGAGTATGTTACACTGAAGCTTTTTTTAACTGCATTGAGCTTCGGTCTGTAGAATATAAATCAGTCCGGTTTTGTTAAGTATTGGAAATGAAAATGACAAGACTCATGCCCAGCAATAGGAAATCCGATACAGCAAAATGCATTCAATTGAAACCTCACAATAGATTTGTAGCTGTCTGTGCAATTTGTTACAATTTGAAATCTAGACAGAAGAGAGCGCAACAGCAACAGCAGTCGAAGCTGGGGTTTCGGCAGAGACAATTCTTCACGAAATCCTAATTGTTTGTACTCAATTTTACCGTGTTCTCTAATACTGAAAACATTCGTTGCCCGTACTTTCGTTTTAGCCCTCCCCCGCCTCTTCCCTTCTCTCCCGAGTTCGCTTGACTGTAATAGTAAGGGATCACAGCTCTGGGTAAAGTTATCTTCTTGAGCATTACGTTCGATCAACATTAACATTGTAAGCAAGTTATGAGTGATGCAAAGGGAACCCAATGTGAGTCAGACCTTTTCACATAACTCCGGCACCAAGCATGTTGGTCAGTACATAACAAAATATTTGAGGCGGCGTTTGAATGATCCCTGATCCGGAATTTGTTGTTCTATCTGGTAAAAGGAATAGCTGGGAGTACCACTAATTCTTACAGTTAAGAAGACGAGGAACACAATCGAGCCGAAAGTCTCTTTCATTAGTTACCATGTGCCATATTACCGAGTGAGACTCAGTAGAATCACCATGCAACTAAAGCAAAGTCTTTTTCTCCCCCACCAAGTCAGGGATGATGAATATTATATACGTCTGTATTCCTAATTCTTCTTTAGAATCAGACCAGCAATGTTAGGACTTTATTTGGGTTTTGCTCGTAACTTCTCGACTCCCTATCAGGTTACCTTTATTATTAAACACTGTAAACTTAATCCGACCTTCGGCTGCTTCTGTCGGGAAACAACGTCCGACTTCGATACATAATTCACGTTTGCAGACTTTAGAGTTACACTTACCGTGCAGTTATGAGCAAAATATAACAACCGAGTTCACCATAAGGGCAATTCTCAATCGAGTTTGATTCAGCTTCGTTTCAGACAAGTTCAAAAATAATCACAGAAAACTTAAAATTAAACATGGATTGCATACAGTGAGGCCAATAGTTGATTAGTTTAGTATCCCTTTTTGTTCAATTAAAATGAACTTCAAACTCGGCAATGAAGGCCAAGTTTCCATTACATTACAATGGCGGGTGTGGGTTTACAATGGGCAATTTTTAGAATTCAAATATCACATTGAAGTGACTCGTAAGTCACTAGGAAAGGTTGCAAATTTTCAGGACATTATCCAGATGCAAGAAATTGAAAAAAACATGTTTAATTGAAAGAGAATACTTATCAGAGATAAGATCCTTTAACTTCGCACTGGGCTACATGGTGTACGGTGTAAACATTAAATTTGTCCCTCAATTGACTTACCACAAAAATACATTGCCAATCTAACATTTCCTGTGCATAGACTGTGGTGTAACTTTTCATATTACTCTAACAGAGACTTGTACAAAATGGACAATTAAAGCTTGTGCAATCTTTAATTTAGATCTTTCTTGGCGTCATAACAGTTTACAAAGCGTAAGTCTGTTTTCCTCCGGTACTTCCCCTTTATTAAACAAAAATGCAATTCCTGTGAATCGTATCATGAACGAAATGGTATAGTTCTTGAAAACAAATTTTCCAGTTTCTTTGTAACTACCTTAGATGGACGTTTGTTCGTTACTATTAAAATAGTAAGTAGATGGAACAGACGAGGATAAATGGAAAATATCCCTGCCCACCACCCCATAATTGCAGACATTTAAACAAACTCTTGCAAAACATTCATTCAGGACATTTGCCTGCATTCATTTCTAGAAACTGGAAGGACTTGTCGCATTATCAGATTAAAGACTTATAGTTTAGGCGTGGCATTTTAAAAAATTGCCAAACATCCGACTGGTCCAATGCATTTTTAAATGTTATTAAGTTTCGAGGCAGTGTTACGGGTGAAATATATATTTTCTTACATGCATCACTCAAGAAATTCAAACTTCCCGAAAGTTTAAAATCATCTGAAAGCTACTTTACCCTAAAATTGTACTAATTTTATTTGGACTTAAATATTAAAGAAAAATATGAAATATGGTTTACGTATTCGCTCTATTCAAATAAAATTGTTCAACAACAGAGTAAAGTTGAATGCAGAACTTGTGCATATTTTATTAGGACTTTTTTATTATCTGTTTTGTACAGTGATATAATAACTTGGGTAATCAACTGAATTGAGAGAAAATCAAACTAAAAAAAAGTCAGTTTTAACAACTCTAAAAACAATCGTGGCATATAATTTGTTGCCAAAGTTGAAATGTGCATGTGCTTGAACGTATATGTGGATCTAAGTGTAAATAAAATCTGTCGCTTGCAAGGCAATACACAAAACTCTAATGTTTAATTCATGACATCAAACTAGCTTTGACTTCGTATTGCCCATACACCCATTTAAAATTCATTGTCTGTTAGAAAATAAAAATGCATTTATTTTGTACACTTCAACTATATTTTTCACATCATAACAGAGGTTACCTTCAAAACATCACTGTAAATGCAAAACCTTTGCTGAACAGAGCACAGGGAAAAGGAACGTGAGTTTCACTTTAATCCTTGCAGCCTTCAATTCTCATTTGGAACTAGGCAGATAGTAATGTTTATTCATTTGTAACACTTGCCCATGCAGTGATATTCTGTGAAACTTGAGTGTTAATTGATGTGAAGTATATAGATGATAATATTTACAACACCAATGTTTTGCTTCGAAACTGAAGAGATTGATTGGTGCAATATTTCAGCATATAATTCAGATAACACCATACCTTTTAAAAAAAGTCATCTTCTCCGTCCATTGGACAAGAATGTCTGAATTCTATGAGGATGGAGTTTGCAACACAAATAATTTGTGAATTTCTTCAGCGTGTTGAAAAAGTACTAGCCCCGATAATACACTTTAAACTTTCCCTCTTTTTAAGAATATCGTAGCATGAAAGCTGGAACAGGTCCCTTAGCTGCTCAAACCTGTTCTACCATTCTGGATCATGGCTGATCATCTACCTTAATGCTATTTTTCATCACTATCCCCACATCCCTTTTTGTTATCAGTAACTAGAAATCTGTCAGTCTTTATCTTCAATTTACACCATGACTGAGATTCTACAGTTCCCTGGAGTTGAGATTTCTAGAGATTCGCTGCCACCTAGATGGTGCCACCTGCCACATCTCAGTCTTAAAGTGGCTTGCCACTTATTCTGAAGATGTGTCCCCTGGTCCCAACCCTACAAGTCGGGGAAACATCCTTTCTGCATCTACTTAAAAATTATGTAAGTTTCAATGAGACTAAATCTCATTCTTCTAAACTCTAGAGAATACAGGCCCAGTCTCCTCAATTACCTCTCATAGGACATTCCAGGAATCAGTCTGGTGAACATCAGTCTGGCATATCCTTCCTTGGGTAAAGGAACCAAAACTCTACACCATACTCCAAATGCAGTGTCACTGAGGTTCTGAACAATTGAAACAAAACCTCTATTCTGGTTTTCAGATCATCTTACAATAAAGTTCAACATACCATTTGCTTTTCTGATTGCTTGCTGCACTTGCATTTTACCTTACGGTCGCTTAAGGGGAAAGATAACCAGGTCCGTTTGGATATCAACACTTTCCAAGATCACACCATTTAAGAAATAATCTACATCTGCATTCTTCATACAAGTTGAATAAGGTCACAGTAATCCACCTTGTTTTGTAGCTGTCATGCTCTTGCCTGTTCTCAGCCTTCCAAATCTTCTTTGAGTCCTGTTTGCATCCTCATCACTCCTCATTTTCTCACCTAATTTACTATTAGCTGAAAACTTTGAAATATCACATTTGGTCACAGCTTGTGATTGATTAATGGAAAAAGCAGAGTGTGGAACTAAATGGGCCATTCCCACATTGGCAATCAGAGACTAGTGAGGTGCTGCAACTGGTTGATCTCTGTTTTCTCTGTTAGCCAATCACAGTCTGTGACAATATACTATCCTGTATTGCATGCACTGTAATTTTATTAAGAAAATTTCTGAACGAGACCTTATTGAAAACCTTCTGAAAATCCAAATGTGCTACATTCATAGTTCTCCCTTATGTATTCTGCTTGTAGCGTCCTCACAAACAGGTTTGTCAAATATGAAATCCCTTTCATAAATCCACATTGTCTCATATTTTCTAAGCATTCAGTTGTCACAACATTCACAGTAGATTTGAATACTTTCCCTAACATTGGTATCAGGTTAACAAATTAGAGTTTCCTGTTTTTTTTCTCCGTCCTTTCTTAAATAGTCTAATTTATAATCATCCATTCTGCAGGCACTACTCTAGAATCCATAGAATTTTGAAAGATCACCAATGTATCTGTTATTTCTATGTCAACCTCTTTCAACACTCCAGGATGTAGAAAGATCAGTCTTGGGGAAAAAAAAAATGTCAACTTTAATTCCATTGCCCAGCACTATTTTTATTTTAATAATACCATTTTCTTTCAGTTCCTCATTCTCACTAGATCCTTGGATCCACATTATTTCAAGCAGACTCCTTGTATTTTCCTCCCTAAAGAGATAAGCAACGTGCCAGTGAATCAAAACCAGTAAATATGAATTTTAAATTCAAACAAAAAGGATCACATTTCCTAGTTTACTTTTACCTTAAAATTAGTCTTCATAAAGTGTTCTTCATTTCTGAAGAAGGATCCAGATCCGAAATGTCAGCTTTCCTGCTCCTCTGCTGCTGCTTGGCGTATTATGTTCATCCAGCTCCAT
This sequence comes from Stegostoma tigrinum, assembly GCF_030684315.1. Taxonomy (NCBI): domain Eukaryota; kingdom Metazoa; phylum Chordata; class Chondrichthyes; order Orectolobiformes; family Stegostomatidae; genus Stegostoma; species Stegostoma tigrinum. Next base: position 48,900,408 of record NC_081363.1, read on the forward strand.
ACCTTGTTATCTCAGATTCTCCAGCATTGGCAGTTCCTACTATCTTCATAAAGTGCTCCCTTCTTTCATAAATTTTGAACACAAAAATCATGTCATTTAAGTAGCATGTGGGACTAGAGGTTCGTGTTGTAGGGCTAGCTTATTGTTCAATGATACTCTGACAATATAAACTAGTAAATTGAAATTTAAGAGACAAAACTGTAGTCCTGTCAGTCCCCTACAAGTTTGAGAACCAATGATCTAAATCAAAGATAACAACACTACTTCTTGACACATTACCCATGCAATAATCTATGGTTTTTCATGACATTATATGTTTCTATTTTTGTATTGGATAACCTCGACAGGCATTTTTCAGCTTGGAGGGATTGCAGTGTTACTTCAGATTAATTCATTTAACAAATGTATCTTGTGAGCTTGTGAATGAATAACAAATTCTATGTGAATCTATTACTGCCATAGGTTTCTCAAATATGCGTTATTTTTGTCCTCTATTTGTGCCTGCAGTGTATGTTTTACTTATTTATTAAATAGTTTTCTGGAGTGACATTGGCTAGCTATTGAATGTAATCTTTTTGCTTGCAAAGCCAAGTATCCTCAAAGCCTTTGAGAAATTGCGTAACTTTGAATCCTCAAGTGCATTTAAACTACTGCAGGCAATTCCAGTATTTTTAATGCATGTCACTTACGTACTATTGTTCTGAATTAGGAAAAGGGAGTATGTATTAATTACCACAGTGCTTAAGCCTTTTCCGATATGATCAAATAAAAATGTGCATGCCTTAATTTTTTTTTCAATTTTGAGGAAATGTAACACTGAAAATGCACATAATTAATGAGCTGCAGTGAGTTAGTAGTAAAGTGGCTTCCCCTGAACTCGCGATCCAGACACCCAGGCTGGTGTGGCTTCTACGCTCGGTTCACAATAAGCAACTGCACCTCCCAGTCACAAACCATTTCAACTCCCCCTCCCAGTCCTCAGACGACATGTCCATCCTGGGCCTCCTGAAGTGCCACAACGATGCCACCCAAAGGTTGCAGGAACAGCAAGTCATATTTCACTTGGGAACACTGCAGCCCAATGGTATCAATATGGATTTCACAAGCTTCAAAATCTCCCCTCCCCCCACTGCATCCCAAAACCAGCCCAACTTGTCCCCACTTCCTAACCTGTCCTTCCTCTCACCTATCCCCTCCTCCGACCTCAAGCCACACCTCCATTTTCTACCTACTATCCTCATCCTGTCCCCTTGATCTGTCTGTCCTCCCTGGACTGACCTATCCCCTCCCTACCTCCCCACCTATACTCTCCTCTCCACCTATCTTCTCCTCTACCCATCTTCAATCTGCATCCCTCTCTCTCCCTGTTTATTTCACAGGCCTTTCCCCATCCCCCTTTTCTGATGAAGGATCCAGGCCCGAAATGTCGGCTTTTATGCTCTTAAGATGCTGCTTGGCCTGCTGTGTTCATCCAGTTCCACACTTTGTTACCCAGGCTGGTGTTCTCACCGGGCAGTTAGTGACATTTGAATTCAATGAATAAATCTGAAACTAAAAGCTACCCTAATGATGACTATGAAACAATAGTCATAAAAACACATCTAGTTCACTTATGACCTTTACAGACTGAAGATGTGCCATTTCTGGTATGGCCTATATGCGACTCCAGATCTGTATGTATGTTGTTGGCTCCCAAATGTCCCCTAGAATGGCAAGAGCAAACCATTCAGTTGTATGAGACCAATACAATATCTGATGAAAGGAATTAAATTGGATGGACAGCCCAGCATTGACCTAGGCAAGAGAAATGAAGATGGCACACATTGTTGACTCTGCAAAATCCTCTTTATGAACATCTAGCTGCTTATACGAAGGTTGGAAGACCTGTCTTAAACATTAGTCAAACAACAGCTTGACCTAATAATTTTCTCAAAATCATACCCACAATCAATTCCTTGACGCCACCATCACTGTACCTGGATATGCCCTATCCCAACAGTGAGACAGACTCAGCCAAGGTTGTAGCACAATGGAGTGGAGTGGGAAGTTGGGATTGAGGTTGCCCTGCATGTCCTCTATGTCGATTAAGGACCCAATGAAATCTCATTGCATCAGATCAAGCATGGGCCAGGAGATCTCCTGCTGAATATCACCTACCACTTCCTCATCCTCCTCCAATGAATCAGTTTTTTGCCACATTGAACACATTGGAAGAATACACTGAGGTTGGTAAAGACACACAATGTACTGAAAGCGGGACTTCAATGCCCATCACAAAGATTGGCTCAGTAGCACCATGATTGATCAAGCAAAGGACATATCTGCTGAGGGAACTGGCAAGAGGGGAAAATTGATTTACCCCTGTCTTCACCAATCAATTTGTCGTTGACACACCATTGTGAGAGTATCGATAGAACTGGAGTTAATAGGAGTCGGGCGCATCTAGCCCAAAGGAAGACATTTGTGTTTGTTAGAGGTGAATCACCTAAGGCACAGAGCAACACTGCAGGAGCTCATCAGGGTTGTCTCCTTTACACAACCATATTCAGCTGCTTCTATCATAAGGTCAGAAATGGGGATGTTTGCTGTTGATTACCATATGTGTAGCATCATTCATGATTCTTCTTGTACTGAGCCAGTGTATGTCCAAATGTAGCAAGACCTGGACAACACTCTGGTTTGGACTTATAACAAGCAAGTTACATTCATGTTGCAGAAATGCCAGGCAATGACCAATTACTTCAGAGAAGCTAACCATTGCCGTGAGACATGCAATGGCATTGCCATTTCCGGATCCCCTCATGACAAAATACTGGATGTTACCATTGACCAGAAACACAACAGGATCGGCCATTTAAATACTATGGCTATAGCAGTAGGTCAAAGGTTGGGCTTTCTACAATGAGCAACTCAGCTGCTGGCTATTCAGAGTCTATCCACATTCTATAGGGCACAGTCAGGAGTATGATGAAATTCTTTCCATTTATTTGGATGAATGCAGCTTGAACAACACTCAAGAAGATCAACACCATTCAGGGGAAAGCACCACATTTGATTGGCACAGCATCCACCCTTTTAACATTGCATCAGTCCACCAGCAATGCATAGTAACAAACAATGTGTAGCATCCACAAGAAATGCTGTATTAGCTCACCTAAATTCTTTCAACATTTGTTCCAAACCTTTAACATCAATGTCTGAAAGTACTGCTCCAAGCCACATACTATCCTGACATACATCACTCCTCTCTTACTGTCACTGGATCAAAATCCTGGACATTATCTCCTGCCACCCACCACCGCACCCCCCCCCTCCCACCAACACCACCCCCAGCATTGTGGCTGTCAGTGTACATCATTGACAGCAATGGTTGAAGAAGGCAGATCACCATTACATTCTCAAGAGCAACCAAAGATATAAATGTTGGTCTTGTCAGTACTGTTCACAATCCATGCACACACACAAAAAAGTCCACAATATTTTATAAAACTATAATACATAACACAAAGTCTTAAAAACATCAATTCACAAAAATGGTTTAAGAGATATTATAGGCACCAGTTTAAGATTGCAAACGAAATGCTGGACTCAGAGACCGAATATAAATATATTTGTTCTTTAAAGTGACAACTTTAATTCATATAGCATTTTCAATATAATAAAAGTGCCCAATGTGCTTCACAGGAGCAGATCCAGCAAAATATGTCACCTCTCCACATAAGAAGATGACCACAAGCTTGATCTGGAGGTAGATATTACAAATTGTCTTAAAGGAGCAAAGTGAGCTAGACAGGCTGCAATGTATGGGGTGGGGGTGTGGTGCGGGGACTGTGGTGGTAGGAGGGGGAATCAAAGCTCAGGCCTGTGGCGGCTGAAGGAACGGCCGTCAATGATGGAATGACTAATATTGAGATGCTGCAGAGGCTAAAATCAAAAGAATGTAGATATTTCACAGTTGTTTGGTTTGAGGTGATTACAGAGATAGGGAGTATTAAGGTCCTGGGAGTAATTGAAAACAAAGATGGGAGTTTGAAAATTGAGACATACATAAGCGACTGTCAGAGGGTGCTGATGAAAGACTGGATCTATGGACCAGGCACTGTCTTTTGTCTTCTCACTTTTTAGTTGGAGTACAGTTGCTGGTCAAACAGAGTGAGGATACGAAAACAGGCTAAGAAGTTTGGTGGTAAAGTTTGTTATTATCAGTGTATGCAAAAAATGACACTGTATTTTGCACCATGTGGTTAAAGGCAGCATCTAGGTAAATAATAGGATGAGCCAAAGATAAATCCTTAAGGGATAACAGATGTATTCCAGCAAGACTGGGATAAGAAGCTGTTACAGTTAATGTTTTGAGCAGGATTGGATAGTTAAGAATGGAAACAAGCATGTGCAGTGCCAACCAACTGAAAGAAGGTGATGTGGTCAATTGTGTGCTGGTGGGTCAAGAAGGATAAGGAGGCATGGTTGATCTTTTTCATAGTCAGTTGCATTGCTTTTATTTATTAGTTTACTATTGGTTGTATTGCTACTGTGACATGTGAAGGGATTCCAGTATTCATTGGTCTTATACAATGCACAAATCCACGGTACATTTTTTGAAACAAGGTAATACGAATACCTTTAAAATTAAAGCATAAGACTCTGGATGCATGAAATCCAATATAAAAATAGAAAGTCCTAGAAAAACTCAGTATTTTACAAATTAGAAAGAGAGTACATATCTTGATTTCATTTTCAACTCAAAATATACCTCTGTTTCCTCTCTGCAGATGCTGCCCATATGTTTTCCCAGCATCTTCTCACTTGGATTTAACAAAATTACATAATTTCCCAATTGCAGCTGCATGTAGATGATGATAAAATGTGAAAAGAACAAGCATTTCAGTTATAATAATGTACTGAACATGTACTCCGCAGTAATATGAATCCAGTTCTTCCCATTCTGTTGTTTTTTGGGAGGGGGGTGGTGGAGGGATGGACGCAGTATCTATTTGCAATTAAACTTATAAGTTATTAAACTTTTATAACTTTTTGTGCCTTGTTTTAATGTAGCCTCCCAGTCGGTCTGTTTATTTTTCATCTTGCCAATTGAATGTGAAGGGAATCAGTTGATTTGTATACTTCCCAAAGTAGTTTCTGTCAGGTATCAAAATTGGGCGCAATACAGCAGAAGTAAATTTGCCATCATTTCAAGTATGTTCTGGTTTTGAGAGTAGTCAGTTTGGAATTCACAATATCTACAAAATATAAGTTGCAATGGAAGCAAAACAAAAACCTTTTAGATACAATGTAAATGTGACTTGAAAAGTATATTCACATCTAATTAAATGTACAACTTGTTTTAGTCAATAAAAGGTGAAACTATTGTTTTTAATCTGTAATTTTTGATATGCAAAAGATCATTTCATAAAGTTTAGATATTGCTACATGTTGCTCTATTTCAATGTTAATTATATGCTACAAATGATCAAGTTATGAGACTAATGTAATAACAAAATATGTTTCAAAATGTTTTCACATGTCTCAGGTTGAAATTAATGCATAATTATGGTGAATCATTTATCTTACATCATACATAGCAGTATAGTTCAATCAGGCGAATACAATCAACAATTATCAGAGAAAATGATGAGATGACAAAATGTTTTCATCAACCCTACTTGAAAAAATTCACGTCCTCTACTTCATCTTATTTCATACACTTCACTTTGTACATTTCACACTGAATTTTTCTAGATTTTCGCATTTTGCAATAACTATTATTTAGTTCACGTCATAGCACATATTAGACAATGCATTCTTTTCTCTCACCAAATTAGAATTTTGAATCTTCTATTTTGACTTCATTCAGATTTATAAATCTTTTGCTGCTAATCCTGTTCCAGTATCTACAGTATAATTTTATTATTCTAACATAATTCAGTAAACAACAAATGCTTATGGCTTAGTTTTAAAACCAATATTTAGTGTAGATGATAAACTCAACAAAATATTTAACCGTAAATGTTAAAATTATAATCTGAGTAAATATTACCAGCTGGGGAGAGTTTGTCTTTATTTCAACATTCTAAGCTTTACATATGAGGGTTTTGTTTTTACTAAACCATGTTTTGTTTAAAAGCCACATTGCCTCATTTACAGTCTCTGCTTTCTGATTATCTATGTATCAGATGCCATCGTATGTGCCAATCATAATAGTGAATTTTGCAAGACACAGATCTGTGGCCTGAAATATTCTTTCATGTTTCAGTTCTTAACTGCATTACTGTTGTCTACATTTCAGTAAATAAGTATGTTTCAATGAGAACAATCTTTGTGTTTCAGCAAGAAATTAGATCATTAAAATCCTAAACAATAATGCTGGAAATATAAGTAGATGAATGTATTACATGTTTTCGATTCTCCTTTGAAATAGTGGGTGGAGGAACATCAAATACACATTTTAAGCTTTGGTCCACTAAAAAGTTTCTACTGACATATCTAGTTTATGTTTCTATGTTATGGCCAGCCAGGGTTTTACCCTTTTGGTGGGACAGAGCTCCTGCACAGCTGACTAAGCTAAATTTCCCTGCCTTAATAAAACATACAGAAAGAAGAAAAGGGGATGCAAAAGTAATAAAGTCATAATTAAAAGATGTAATTGTAATGATGGAGGGAAGAGGAGCATACTTTTAGACAATGTGGGAGTTTTAAAAGGTTTTGGTTTGAAAAGTACGAGACAGTTAGTTAAAACGGCATCATGGTCATGCTTTATTCTTTACTAAGCAATGCTTACTTTTTCCTATAAAGAGCAGTCACAGATTAATTATCTGATGCTCGTTGCTATAGTTCATTCTTATTTCCATCAAATATGGTTCTATTTCTATTTAATTGATTTAGAAGTATTTATATTTGTTCAATGCCACAAATTGTTCATGCATTGCTGATTGTCTCAAGTCATTCAGTATTCAAGGTAATCACATAAAATGGCTGAACTATTCTTACTCATAGAATGATCCTTGTGTCAGTTATGAAGATTATTCAGTTGTATTGGCTGTATGGCATTCATTGCATTCACTTTCTTGGTATACAAGAATTCCATGGATTTGGACAAATAACATCAACCTAGGACTAGGACCAACTGAAAAACATTTCATGACAAGAAAAAATGCTACAATTTTCAGTTGACTAAAAGTAAGCATTTTCTGGAAGGAAGAGTTTCGGAATAATTTATGAATGTTTAGCTGGTTTGTGGCTGTTAGAATTAAAATTAGAGGAATTATAATTTGGATTTGGAAGATCTTTTATTGTTACATATACTCATGCACAGAAGCACGGGAGTACTGTGAAAGTTTACAATGTCGCCTCTCATGTTGCCTTCTATAGTACAAAGTACCTAGGTACAAATCTTAGAAAGAAAAAGAGGAATAAAAAGAAAAGTTTCATTATCTTACAGAGTTATCTCCACTCAGTGAAATATAGTATCAATCACAAGTTGCTCTGGAACTGCCTTAAGTATGTGTCATTTTATGAATTTTTTTTCATTGTTTCCCTGTTATTCTAGTTACAGATCACTCCTATAATCATAAGTTATTCCAACGTATTCAATTGCATTCACAAATAGCTTCTGTAATTATTTTTTCCACAGATAACTCCGGTTTTTAATTCTCTCAGATTGATCATAATCTAACTCATCATCACAGAAAGGCCCTGTACACTAATTCCCATATATTGACCTCATACATTCTTTATCACATTAGAATCTTATACAGATTGATCTATTTGTTTTTGGCCACATGTTGACTATTGCTATAGATGGCCACATGTGTCCTTTTAAAAAAAATGGCTCCCATTAAACTACCACCACATATTATTATCAAGTGAAACATAACTGTAAATTGTTCTTGTAATTTTCAGAACGAACCAATTTTATAATTACTTAGCTTTTCATTATCTCTAAGTTGATCACACATGAATGTGTCTAATATTAATCACTACAATACAATAAATCATTTATATTCTTCATAGCTACAAAAATAATCCAATATTTCATAGTTTATACATGTATACTTAAGATGTTCTATAGTCATGCACGCTTCCTCTACAGAAATCAGAGATTGCTCCTATACTAATCATAATCCTAAATTATTACAGATATCTGTTGCATCTTTTGTGGCACTGTCTTTTTTTTATACGCACAATAGCTTTGTGAGCAGCATTTTCTGGGCTGCACTATGACTCATCTACCTAAGATTGCAGATGGGTCAAGTGTGAGTCAGAATGTGGCAGAAAAGTCACTCAGGTAATTTTATAGGCTCCCCACCACCTGCAAATCCACTGGCAGGAAACTGGAAAATTCTTTTCCATATTGATCATAGGCATGTTTTGCTGTTTTATACATTTATCTGTGCTCACAAATTGTTCAAGTGACAGTGTTATCCATATTATAGTCAGCGATTGATCATTATCCATTCATGATCACACATTGATCCGACAATGCCTATATAGAAACAGATTGATCCCAGTGTCCGCAGTTAGGAGTTAGTGCAATAATGTTCATAGTCACAGATTCGCCCTATACCATTCATAACCACAGTTGGTCCAATATTGTTTGTAGTCACAGATTAATTTTCTACCCTTCATAGTCATGCTCTGAGCCAAAACTGATCACTCATTGAAACCAAATAGATTATTACCAAAGATTGATCCCTTATTATTCATTGTCACAAATTGATCCTCAAAACCACACATTAATCACTTATGGTCCATAATCATGCATTGATCCTACACTGTTGGTAGTCACAGATTAATCCCTTAGTGTTCATAATCAAAGATTGATCTTACACTGTTCATAATCACAAATTGATCTCTTACTGATCATTGTCAAACATTGATCACTTACTGTTCATAATCATCCATTTGTTATAAGCTATTCATAATCACAGATTGATCCTATAGTATTATATTGATCCTAAAATGGTAATAGCCACATATTGATCTAACATTGCTCATAGTCACAAATTGATCCTTTATCATTCATCGTTATATTGCTTCTGTGCTGTTCAGTCACAATTCACCAAAAGTCTCACATATCTCTGGACTCTGAAGGCTGGTACACTATTTAGATTTCACTCTTAACATATTCTTTCTTAGACCTTTCATTCCATAATTTTATGAACAAGATTCACTGTCAACTCCTAGAAGACAGTTTGAGAATTTAGAATCAAATATAATTTTTCATCATCTTAAAAACATGGATGTTACAATAACCTTCACTTCTGCCACATATACCAACAAGCACTGCACATCAACTGTAAAAATCTGACAGACAGTTTGGCAATTGTTTCATCAGTAAAAGTCCCAGTTCAAAGTAAGGCAACATCATGCAATACTGCCAATTTGTCTACATTTTTTGCCAAGTGAAGAGCCATGTTTGTGTCAATCACTGATCTGTCTTGTCTCGCTCTCTGCAGCTATGGCAGACTTTCTCAACCATCCCACCAAGTGTGACTCTGTCCATCAATGGTTCTATAGCCACTCCCCTATAATTAGATAAAGTCAACACAGCAGTCATTCAGTGTAGGCCAGAGTACCTGAGGCTGTCAACAATTCCAATTTGCAGACTTAAGGAGCATATCTTCTTCTTTCAACAAATAAATTACCAAAAATACGATTCAATTTACTGTAACAACCCTGATCAAACTGATAACTTGGACTTGTGTTTTCAGTTACCCAAAACTCCTGCTAAGAAGTAAGAGCTGACACTCAGACAGGCTGCGCTCAGGAGCCAGTAACCATGCTTACTGGATCATTTGCTTAAGAATGTGCTGGCTCACATACAGAACTCACTGAAATGATGAAGAAAATGCATGAGCAGTACTAGTTTGGCTGGGATAGTGGGGAATCTCAGACAAGACTGCTGGTACTCTGCATGCAATTTCTAAACATGTACACTTTATGGCAAATGATAGACACCCCCAATGGAACATAAAGGTCCTGGGGGTGTAAGTAAGGACTACAATAACGTGACCCCGTTCAGAGAACCCCCTACTGCTCTGAAATGGCAATTATAAATCCAACTGTTTTTCAGTTTTACATTAATTAAAATCTTAAATAATACAAATACCTAAAATTCTAAATTACCCAAAATGTGCATTGCTTGCACGTGTATGCAAATATGCGTGAGTGAGGGAAGCACAGAAGAGTGAATATTTGTGTAGAAGGAGTGAAGATGGAGAAAAGTTAATTAAATAAAGTCTAAGAATATAATCAAGCATGCCATGGAATTTATGTTATCAAGCAATTTAATACTCGGGAAATTTGTTGGCTCAATTACACCAGGAACATTTGCTTTATTTGCAGTTTTTATTTAAACGTTAGAGTACCAAATTTCACAGTGGCTATATATTTTCATGGTGACTATATATTTTCTGTGATATCTATCTAACAATTTGTAGGTATTATAATCCAGAATGCTCAATTGTAAAACAGGTGCTGGGAAATAGAGAATCATCTAGAATTTATTTAAACATTGGACTTTTATTTTCATATACATTTTTGTTACACCATTCAGAAGATTTGTACAAGTCTATATTCTAGGTCATATTTGTTAATTGGTTAACAATAAGGAGCTTTAATGGGCAGCTCATTTTCAGGCTAAAATATAGGCTTTTGAGAGTTACACAAACTATATAATTAATCAGCATGCAAGTGATTATTTTTTGTTGAATGGCCACATCCCTGGTAATTGGATTCAGGCCAAGGCAGAAAAGAAAAGCTTTTTTTTCTAGTTATGTGAAAAATCCTCTAGGCTCTATTTAGTTGACCCCCCTCCACCCCCTTTCGGGACCGTGGCCACATTATTAAGCCACACTGCGCAGCTTGGAAGAGACCTAATGGAAACAATTCAAATGGACTTTCCAAAACATCTGGCTTAAGCTATGCAAGGAAATGTGGAAAATGAAGCGACCACTACAACGTCCAATAATGGGCACTTGGAATGCAATCAGGTGGATTGCTGACACTGCTTGATTCTCCTGTTTGAAACTAAGCAATGGAAAGTCACAAACTGCCATACTTCATGAACTGTACGACATTCACTCCAAGCAGAGAGCTGTTTGTGGCTTAACTAGTTTTAGACAGCTCCATAGCAACAGTAATACACATATAAAACAGCAAGACGTAAGTGGGCCTTAGTCCAGCAAACACAAGATGGTACTTAACAATGATCTCTTTTTGGCTTTTTCAAATGGGAAAATAAGCTAAATGCTGTTAAATCAACTTAATTGGGTGGAGAGTGCCAGATAATTCATTAAATGGTCATATAGTGTTAATTAGTCCACACATAAAACATTTGAAACATCCATTATTGTAAAACATTTTAATCTGTATCTTTTTTATTCCGCAGGTTTTAAGTGAACATCTCATGTTTCAGTTTTATCTTAATAAGCCAAACACATTAATACAGACATGTGACAATAACTAAAATATTTTAACCACATTTTTTGACACCTTGTGTTCATATATATACACATGCATGCTTCGGGGAATGTGTAGATTTTGGTTTAGAGATCTATTATTCAACTTTATCCTGAAATAGAGCAGAACAGCTGTCTGGTTGATGCTAACATGATTGCATTCATGTGTAATCCATCCTGCATATGGTTTTTGGTTTATACAGTGACATATTGTCAATCTTTCCACAAACTTATATACGTATGGCATCTGTTCCTTCAACATCACCAAATTCAATGTAGCAGAAATTAAAGACAAAATAAGAAGGTGCCTATAACTAAAAATGACTGCCCATACTTCTCTAACAGACATTGAACAAAATCACTGGCAGATATGACTTGAAACCTATATTGATCCTTGTCAAATGGCTGAAGTTTGTTTATCAGATCATATTTTAGGACTGCATGGTAACATGGCAGGCATATTAACCATTCCTTTGATTAAAATTTATGATTATAAATAGCAAATAAAATCACAAATGATTGGATAGGTTTAAATCAAATTTCACATAATATTATAACACTCCAAAATAAGTTTCTGGCTAATGTTAACATTGCGCATCATGTAGGATAACATAACAATTAGCTGGAATATTTCACGAGGCATAGCTGAGGGGTCTGGATGATCACAGAAACAACAAAAGGAAAACCTAAGTCTCATGCACATTGCTCCATTTTTAAAAATATTCATTTTCACTAGTAAAATTCCTCATTTAAATATGGGTCTTTATGAATAAGTGCTCAATTTTGGATAAGCGACTCATTTTAGCATCATAAATGCATGACAAGATGCAGTACATAGCAAAAATGATTTCCTTTTATTGCATGTATTTAGTACGCTTTGCAGATGAATTTTCTCCTTGTGTATGATGAAGTTCTGTTTATTCTTTCTTGCACTTCCCTGCTATTTGTCACACCACATGTTGAAAAAACTGGTACTGGGGGCTAACTGCACAGTAAATTTACAGGCAGGCTACAGAATGTCTTTTCCATGTATCCTCAACAAAATCAGATGCTGGAATATTTCTTACTGCAGCCACTTCAAGCTTTTGAGGGGCTTATGAGCATGCTTGCAGAGCTAGTTGATTTGCTCAACGGCTGCTTACCTTAATGCCAGTCAGTTCTGCTATTCCACTCCAATCAGACCATTATTGGAGGACACTTCCTCTTGGGGTTCATTGGTCTATGTAACTATAGAATGCAGGATCTGTATAAAGCATCTCAATCCTTCCTTTACGCTTTTCTGTGAACATTCTCAGATAGCTGGAATAAATTGAAAGTACTTGTAGGATTCTGAATGTTACAAATCACTGTGGCAATAGAAGTTTTCATTAATGGTGGCTCCCTTTGTGTCTGTGCATAACTAGTTTCAGACAACAGCACAGATATACTGGTGTTGTTATATTTACAATAGATGATTGAAATATAGATAAGCAGTCATTGAGTTTTAACAGCTTAGAAAGAGGCCTTTCAACACATTGTGTCCGTGCTGGTCATCAAATATCCAACAATTCTGATCTCATTTTTCAACACTTGTTCTGTAGCCTTCTATTCTGTGGTATTTCAAGTGCTTGACCAAATGCTTCTTAAATGTCAGGGGTTCCTGCCTCTAGCTTCCTTTTAGGCAGTGACTTCCACATACCTGTAACCTTCTGTGTGAGAAGTTTTTCCTCAAATCCCTGCTAAACCTCCTGCTCCTCACCTGAAAACTATGTCCCTGGTTATTATACGAAAGGGAAATGTTTCTCCCTATCTACTCTGTCTATGCCTCTTAGAACTTTATGCACATCATTTAGATTCCCCTCAGCCTTCTCTAAGAAACATAAGCCCATTGCACCTTTTCCCTTTTCATTGTTGAAATACTCCAGCCGAGTTCACATCCTGATGAATCCCTTCTACACTATGCCTAGTACAATCACATTCTTCCTATGTGTATGTTAACCAGAACTGCACATAGTGCTTTAACTTTAGCTTAACCAACATTATGTGCAGGTCCATCATAACCTTCTTGTTCATGCATTCAATGCCTTGATGAATAAAGGCAAGTATCTCAACCACTTATCTACCTGTCCTGCTGCTCTCAAGGATCTATGGGGATGCACACTAAGTTCCCTCTGAACCTCTGTACTTCTTGGGGATTTACCATTCATTCTGCACTCTCTTGCCTTGTTAGTCCTCTTAAAATGCATCACCTCACATTTTTCAGGATTAAATTCCATTTGCCACTGTTCAGCCTGTCTGACAAGCCCACTACATCATTCTGTTGTCTAAAATTTTCCTCCTCGTTCTTCACCACACCAGCAATTTTCATGTCCTCTGGGCACCTACTAATCATATCTCCAACATTCTTGGCTGCAGCATTAATGCTGACAACACACAGCAAAGGATCTTGCACTCAAACCTATGATACACCACTGGATATGGGCTTCCATCACCCTTTGAACATCACACCCTCTGCTTCCAGCCACTAAGTCAATTTTGGATCCAATTTGACAAATTGTCCTGGACCCCAAGGGCTCTCGGTGTCTTAAACAGTTGCCCATATCAAAAAGTACCTCATTAAAAGTCTTACTGAAGTCCTAGAGAAGACTACGTCAACTGCATTACCCTCAATTACATACCTAGTCACACACTTGAAAAACTCAGTTAAATTTGTTAGACATTATCTCCTCTTACCAAACCATGCTGACTATCCTTGAATAACCCTTTCCTCTCAAATGGAGATTAATTCTGTCCTTTAGAATATTTTCCAATAGTTTCCTTCCTACAAATATTAGAATCGCTGTCTTGTAGTTTCTTGCTTTATTCCCACCAGTTTTCTTGAGCAATGATACCACATCAGCAGTCCTTCAGTTCTCTGTCACCCCTGTGGTCAAAGAGGATTTGAAAGTTAATGTCAAGACCTCTCCCTTCCCTCCTGCAGCAGCCTTGGATACATCTCATGTGAGTCTGGGAACTTATTTGCTTTCAAACTTGCTAAAGCCATTAATACCTCCACCATAACTATGCTAATTTGTTCAAGAATATCAAAGTGTCTCTCCCTGATTTCTAGACATTATCCTCCTCTATTGTGAATACAGATGCAAAGTACTCATTTAGAACTTTACTTATGTCTTCTGACTCCACACGTTGATTGCCACTTTGGTCTCTAATGGGCCCTACTCTTTCCCTGGATACTCTCTTGTCCGTAATATACTGATAAAAATATGTCTTTCATTATGTCATAGATTAGAGAATATATCATATTTTGGAGGGTGTAAGGCAGCTATCATATGCTGTTTAATCTCTCCTTCACCATGGTCCTCCTGTTGTACCAGGCTTGTCCTCAAAGGAGGCCTATTAAGGACTTAGGCACGCCCACACCCCAATCTCCAAAGAATCATTCACTTCATTAAGACCAGTTCTGACCCCAAAGGTGTGTGGATGGAGTCAGATATACTGTATAGAAGTCAGGAAGCAGCAAAGCTGTGCCAACATCTCAGCGGTCCAGTTAGCAGGTTGCCTTGACTACTCAGGGCACCTTCAATATCAAACAAAATAATTAGTTAGAGGAGAGCTAATTTAAAGACATTGTAAATTAGCAATCAGTGGCCTTTGAAAGAAATTATTTAAATACAGTCTGGTCAATTCTTGAAAGTTAGAGGAGGGGGCAAAGAGAGGGCAACCATGTCGCAAATTCCCAGGGTAAGGGAGTTAGACTGTAGATAGAAGCAAAAAAAAAAGGAGACATACAGCAGATGTCAGTTTGATAATTCAATGAAGAATCTGACTGAATATAGAAATAGACTGGAAACATGAAAGAGAAACAAGAGAGGGCATACAGACAGTATGAGACTAGAATCATAGTTAACATAAAAGGTTATCAAAGGTCTTCTGTCGGCATATTAACACAGAGAAGGTTGTCGGAAGCTGAGTGCAATGTGGATTAAAATGAAAATGCATTGGTGGAGGGTGGATGATGTACTAAATAAATATTGTGCTTTGATGTTTATCACAGTGGTCTTTACTAAAGCACTCATAAATAAGGAGCTTGCTTGGATACTGGATAAAATTAAAATAGACAATTGGACATAACAGAAAGGCTGGGAGAACTTAAATTGGGTAAATCAACTGGTTCAAATGGGATGCATGCTTGGTTGCTAAGGAAATCTTCTAATCAAACTTGGACACAGGGACAATGTCAAAGTACTGTAGGAGCGTACATTTACAACTTTGATCTAATATAGGCAGTGGGAGAATCCTGACACTTACACACCAGTAAGTTTATCATTGGTAGTTGGTAAGATTTTAGTGAAAATAATCCTGGAGAAAATTCGGATTCAGTTTGGCAAGCTTGAACTAATAAAGAGTCATTCAGAATTTGATAGTGTCAAATTGTAATTGACTAGCCTGATTGAACTTTTTAATGAAAAAGCTGAGGATAGAAATGAGGGCAGTTGACATTGTGTATCGAGGGCTATCAAGAACATAGAACATAGAACATAGAACATAGAACAGTACAGCACAGAACAGGCCCTTCAGCCCATAATGTCGTGCCGACCATTGATCCTCACGTATGCACCCTCAAATTTCTGTGACCATATGCATGTCCAGCAGTCTCTTAAATGACCCCAATGACCTTGCTTCCACAACTGCTGCTGGCAACGCATTCCATGCTCCCACAACTCTCTGTGTAAAGAACCCGCCTCTGACATCCCCTCTATACTTTCCTCCAACCAGCTTAAAACTATGACCCTTCGTGCTAGCCATTTCTGCCCTGGGAAATAGTCTCTGGCTATCAACTCTATCTATGCCTCTCATTATCTTGTATACCTCAATTAGGTTCCCTCTCCTCCTCCTTTTCTCCAATGAAAAGAGACCGAGCTCAGTCAACCTCTCTTCATAAGATAAGCCCTCCAGTCCAGGCAGCATCCTGGTAAACCTCCTCTGAACCCTCTCCAAAGCATCCACATCTTTCCTATAATAGGGCGACCAGAACTGGACGCAGTATTCCAAGTGCGGTCTAACCAAAGTTTTATAGAGCTGCAACAAGATCTCACGACTCTTAAACTCAATCCCCCTGTTAATGAAAGCCAAAACACCATATGCTTTCTTAACAACCCTGTCCACTTGGGTGGCCATTTTAAGGGATCTATGTATCTGCACACCAAGATCCCTCTGTTCCTCCACACTGCCAAGAATCCTATCCTTAATCCTGTACTCAGCTTTCAAATTCGACCTTCCAAAATGCACCACCTCGCATTTATCCAGGTTGAACTCCATCTGCCACCTCTCAGCCCATCTCTGCATCCTGTCAATGTCCCGCTGCAGCCTACAACAGCCCTCTATACTGTCAACGACACCTCCAACCTTTGTGTCATCTGCAAACTTGCTGACCCATCCTTCAATCCCCTCATCCAAGTCATTAATAAAAATTACAAACAGTAGAGGCCCAAGGACAGAGCCCTGTGGAACCCCACTCACCACTGACTTCCAGGCAGAATATTTTCCTTCTACTACCACTTGCTGTCTTCTGTTGGCCAGCCAATTCTGTATCCAGGCAGCTAAGTTCCCCTGTATCCCATTCCTCCTGACCTTCTGAATGAGCCTACCATGGGGAACCTTATCAAATGCCTTACTGAAGTCCATATACACCACATCCACAGCTCGACCCTCATCAACTTTTCTAGTCACATCCTCAAAGAACTCGATAAGGTTTGTGAAGCATGACCTGCCCCTCACAAAGCCGTGTTGTCTGCATTTGATCAAGCCATGCTCTTCCAGATGGTCATAAATCCTATCCCTCAGAATTCTTTCTAACACCTTGCAGATGACAGACGTGAGATTTACTGGTCTGTAATTGCTGGGGATTTCTCTATTTCCTTTCTTGAAGAGAGGAATTACATTTGCCTCTCTCCAGTCCTTAGGTACGACTCCAGTGGAGAGCGAGGATGCAAAGATCCTCGCAAGTGGCGAAGCAATTTCATTTCTCACTTCCCAAAGCAGCTGAGGACAAATCTGGTCCTGGCCTGGCGACTTGTCAATCTTAATGTTTGACAAAATTTTCAGCACATCAGCTTCCTCTATCTCTATCCATTCCAGCATGCACACCTGCTCTTCAAAGGTTTCATTCACTACAAAGTTCGTTTCTTTCGTAAAGACAGAAGCAAAAAACTCATTTAGGGCTTCCCCTACCTCCTCAGACTCCACACACAAGTTCCCTATGCTATCCCTGATCGGCCCTACTCTTTCTTTGAACATTTGATGTAGAAGCATAACCTGGGATTTTTTAAAAATCGAAGCCCAAGGGATAAACAGGGGTGTAACTTCTTGGATACAAAATTATATCAGTTACAGAGGATAACACTTTTGTCTGGTCGGGAGTATGGTACAGTAGAGCTCCACAAAGTTCAGCTCTGGGATCACTGTTATTTTTGATACATTTCAATGGTGCAATTTTGAATTTTGCAGGTGGCATGAAACTCAGAAGTGAACATTGAAGATGATTACGCAGGTGGAACGGGAAGAGACAAAGTGAATGAAATTCAAAGCAAAAAAGCACGAGCACCTAAAAGATTGTTAAAAAGAAAGAAAGAAGAGAACAGTATATGTTGTGAAAACAGAAAACGCAGGACAAACACAGCAGATCTGGCAGCATCTGTGTAGAGATTGGGAGGAAATGTTTGAAATCTAATATGACTCTACTTTGGTACTCTGAGTCAGGAAATAATTCATATTGGATTTGAAATATTAAATAGAGCTTCTCTCTTCACAGATGCTACCAGACCTGCTGAATTTCTCCAATGTCATAGAGTCCCTCCAGTTTGGAAACAGGCCATTTGGCCCATCAAGTCCAACCTGACTCTTGAAGAGTATCCCACCCAGACCCAGACCCCCTACTCTAACCCTGTAACCTTGCATTTCCCATGGCTAATCCACCTAACCAACACATCCCAGGACACTACGGATGATTTAGCATGGCCAATCCACCTACCTTCACATCTTTGGACTGTGGGAGGAAACTGGAGCATGCAGACACAGGTAGAATGATCAAGCCCCTCATAGACAGTCACCTGAGGCTGGAATTGAACCCAGGCCCCTGGAACTGTAAGGCAGCAGTGCTAACCACTGAGCCATCATGCTTCCCCACAACACCACCCCCCCCCTCAGAAAATGGTGGAGAAACTCACAGATCTAGCAACATCTGTGGAGAAATTAATAATTAATGGTTTGAGTCTAATATGACTCTTCTTCAGAATTTTTTGAGTCAGGAAATAAGTAATATTGGACTTGAAACATTAAGATGCTACCAGACCTGCTGAGTTTCTTCAGTATTTTCTATTTTCACTGCAGATCTCCAGTTTTGTAGCATTTTGCTTTTATTTGAGCAATCTATGTTACAGATACAACTTTAAAGAGGGCACGGTAACAGGTGACTTACAACTATTTAATGGTAGCAGAACAGATCAATTAATTATCGAATCCTGATCTTGGTAACTAGCTACTAGAGAAGAAAAAGCAGGCAGTTTTGATAAACCTATAGTAAGCACTATCATATCCAATTCTGGGCATCATATTTGAGGCAGTACACCATGGGTTATATAAATGATTTGGATGTCACTATAATGGGAATGGTCAGTAAGTTTGCAGCTGACACCAAGACCTTGTGGTGTAGTAGACAGTGAAGAAGGTTACCTCAGAGTACAACAGGGCCTTGAGCAGATGGGCTGATGGATTGAGGAGTGACAGATAGAGTTTAACTTTGATAAATATGAGGTGTTGCATTCTGGTGAGGTAAATCAGGGCAGGACTTAAACACTTTGTGGTCCTGGTGAGTGTCGCTGAACAAAGAGACCCTGGGGTGGAAGTTCATTGTTCCTTGAAGGTGGAGTTACAGGTTGATAGGAGACATTTGTTACACTTGTCTTTATAAATCAGTGCATTGAGTATAGGACTTGGGATGTCATGTTGTGGCTGTATAGGACATTGGCTAAGCCACTTTTGGAATACTGCATTCAATTCTGGTCTCCCTGTTTGAGGAAAGATGTTGTTAAACTTGAACAAGTACAGAAACGATTCACAAGGATGTTGCCAGGGTCGGAAAGATTTACAAGGAATTTGGGGGCAACTTTTTCATGCAGCGGGTGGTGCATGTATGTAATAAGTGTCAGAGGAAGTATGGAAGCTTGTACAATTACAACATTTAAAAGGCATCTGGATGGGTAAATGAATAGTAAGAGTCAAGAAGGATATGGACCAAATGCTGGTAAATGAGATTAGGTTAATTTAGGATGTCTAGATTGGCATGCTGTACAACTCTATGAATCTAACACTCTAAATTTTGGAACATTATAGTCCTCCGGGACTATGACAACTTTACCCTAGAACTGAGAAAACCAACCGTGATAGATGTGTCTGAAATCATGAAGCAGGTAAGTAGAGTCAGTAAAGAGAAACCTGTTGACAATGACAGATTTAAGGTGGCTGGCAAAAGAACCAGAGGCAACCTGAGCAAAAGGTTTTTCATGGTAAGTAATCACAATTTAGAATGTGTCTTCTGATAAGAAGGTGGATATTGATGCAGCAATAACTTTCAGGAGGGAATTTGATAGATATTTGATGGAGAAACAATTTTTGGGATATGAGGAAGAAGTTAGGGTGTGAGGTTGAACAAACTGATTTGAAAGAATCCTTTGAAAGAGCTGGCACAGGCTTAATGGGTTGAATGGCCTCTCTCCATGGTACCACTCTATCATTCTATGTTACTTCACTAGGAGAGCAACCTAGAAGAAGATCCTTCACAACCTTCTCAGAACAATTAAGCATGAACAATTAATGCATCCACAGACATGAATAGAAAAGAATTTTGCAGACGGCATGTGAGAAGCCAATTTAATGTCCATTACTTTATAAAGTGGGTGATAAATTTAAATAAATTTACTGGGATGGGAATGGGGGGGGTAAGGGTGACTGTATTATCTGATTTAAGCATCAATAGGATAAACTTTTGAGAAATAATTTAGCTGGGCTTTGAGAAACATCATGCCATATTGTATGCCCAACCTGTGAGACCAGCAGATGGACATTAATCATCTTTCGTGTCCTGAACATTACTATATTAATATTAGTTTCATGCTATACTCCAAGCTTGCATTACTCCATGCTCTCCAAATTCTGTCTTGATGTAAGATTAGTCATTGTCACAACATAGGTGATTAAAATTTTCCACTCTGAGGATTTCCGCCACTTCCTTCTTTATGCTTTGAAACTTAAGAAGTGGGGATTGAAGAGACTCAACCTGTAGCATTTTCTTTCTCCCATAATTCACATAAACCTGTCATTTTGAGCTTGAATACTGCCTAGTGTATCTTTCTCTCTGTTGGTATAATCCTTTGCACATATCTTTTAACAACAATTCCCATGAAAATGCCAATTTATCAATGAAAATCTGGGCTTGGCAGTCTTCCTTAAAAATCTCATTACTTTTCCCCTTCACTATTATTGTTGGATATAGTAATCATTATTGTTGGTGATATACAGCCTCCACAAGCACCTCTTCTGAATATTTTGTGGCCTTCTCTTTCTCACCGTAATGCTCTATTACAGTAATCATGAGATTTTCTAGTGCAGCATCATTGAAACCAGTAGTTAGAAAGGATCAAAATGGTCCAGCATGCCATTCTGGTTCTTGCCCCAACTAGTCTGTACTGTACTGGCTGTTGAACAGAGCTGAGCTTTTTGAATGGCCACTGGTGATTTCCTACATTTAGCAAAAACTGAAATCTACCATTTCAGCAATTTTTAGTCGCTTGCACATGAATTCTGGTCTTTCATTTTAACAGTCAAGGAGTGAAATTATGTTTTCCTCTAAGCAACGATATAGAAAATGTAGAACTGATATGTTCATGGGCTTTCGGGTTGGAGCAGGAGAGTTAATGATTCATGTGCCACTAAACCAAGAAGGACAATTAAAACTACAAATTACCAAATAGTCTGGTGATGGCAAAATTATTCCTATTGCAATTCCATAAGACATTCCATCGTTATGTGTCAGTTAGTCAGTTAGGAACAGGTAATGCTATTGGAATCAACATTGCCGTAGGCTGATTATATTTTGTTTTATTTTAATAGCTTTGTTTTTTCAATGTTCCATTTCTTGTCATGTGAATCGATTTGAACAGCAATTTTCCTTGGGCGCAAAATTGTTTGCATTCTAGTAAAAATGTTGCACATTGGCATGCAGAGGCATATTCTACGTGACCATATTTCACACTTCTGTGAATATGTAACCAGGTGTGGTTCTTGCCTTGCAAGCTACTTGTATGCTGTCATTTGAAAGCCTGACAATGTTGCATGATGGGAAAGAGGAATACCATTTATGGCGCACACGGGTAGGGATGTGTAAAAGACAGGATTATAAAGGGATCTAAGTCGTTTTTTTTAAGAAAAGGCTGATATTTCACGCACAAGAAAGTGTCCTATGGTGTTACTTTATGAGTTCGAAGCATTTGAAGTTGGAAAATGGGCTTGTGTATGGATGGAGTCTATTCTTGTGTACTGAGGTGAAAGATATACAAATTAGGAGAACTGGTTAAAGGTAAAGTCCTATTTTTAACAAGCTCAAATTTCACTTCAGGTTAAAGTTTTTTATTCCTTTTTGTCAATTCAATAGTACAAATGAGCATTTTATAGCTTAGCTAACAAAATTTAGAGAGTTTGTGCATGGGTTTTGCCTGTGTACCCTAGTTTCCTCCTACAGTCCCACGTTGTACTGGTTGGCTGGATTGGCCAAGCTAAACTGCCATAATGTGTAGGCTAGGTAGGCTATACATGGGAAATGCAGGATTACAGGAATAGGGTAGAGGGGTGAGTCTGGAGGCTCAGTGTAGACTTGATTGGCTGAATGGCCTGCTTCCACACTGTAGGGATTCTATGATTGTAAGAAATAGTTTTTCCTTTGATCGAGAACTGTTCAATTATGGATTTTATATATGACTAAAGGCAACAATTCCCCATATGAAAGTCAGAGTGGGCACCAGGTAACTCCAGTTTGCTGCTTGGTCCTCTAGTCCTCCGCCTTGGGCACTCAGCATCAACATCTCAGGGCACACTCCATGGGCAGCAGCCACAACTCACTCTCTGCTTACAGATGTTAGCATCCGACGTGCATCAGTCTCACTGCATCATCATCATGGCAATCTCTACTCAACTTAGAGCATCATTCTGCGCTTCAAGGCTACACTTCAAAGCATATTGGCATCTTTCATTGAAAGGCTGCTGGAAGAACGTTTTGAGCATGAAGAAGCCACTCATCCCATGGTTTTGATCAGGCTACATTTCAGAGCTGCTCACTCCTTCTCTTAGTGTTCATTCACTTTGCGCATATTTCAGTGCTCACAGCATCCCTCTCTTGCTTTACCTTGCTTTTTTGCCACATTGTCCCCTTTGCCAGACTTAAAAGCACACTGTATTTCAGCCTTGTGATGCGCTGTGTGGAGACACAAATCCAGGCAGCTGATCAAGGTTGTCAGCAGTGATCAGTCAAGGGGTTAGCATGCTATTGTATGGCACTGTGCTATGTCAGTTTCTTGTATAGTACGTGGTTTCATCCTGTGACAAACACACTTTATGTGCTTCAGACAAATGACCATGTCTCAAAGTGTAAGAGAGATAGTCTTCAGTCAAGTCAATGGGGGGTTTCTTTCTGAGATAGTAGGAGCAGCAGATGCTGGAAAATCTGAGATAACAAGGTGTAGAGCTGGATGAGTACAGCAGGCCAAGCAGTATCATAGGAGCAGGAAAGCTGATGTTTTGAGCCTAGACCTTTTGGGTCTAGGCTCGAAACGTCAGCTTTCCTGCTCCTATGATGCTGCTTGGCCTGCTGTGCTCATCCTGCTCTACACCTTGTTATCTCGGGAGTTTCTTTCTGTCAGTCAGGGGATTCTGGAAAGGAAAATGAATAATGTTATTTGATCTTAACTGAGAGGCTTAAACATGATCATTCTCCTGTTTGGAGTGGGCATGGTCAGAGTGTCTGTTTCACCACAGTCCAGGTGGTGAGCCACAGACAGGCCCTGCACCTCCATTGTAAACAGTCGGGACTTTGCAATATGTCAGTTGGGGAACTCCACAGAGTTCCTTGAGAGATCTGTTCAGTCATTATTCAGAATTGTCTGTCCAAGTCAGTCAAAGAAGTAGGGGACTAGCTCATTAGGGGACACTGCTGTGTTCAGGAAATTTGGAGAAAATCATTTGACATATAAGGGAGGTCTACGACATTGGATGAGAAAAAATGCAATACTGTGGGGTCTGGTGGTTAGTTTGTAGTCTCTCCAGTTGTGGCCTTAACAGGGGACTGTGGAGTATAATGATGGACATGACCAAACTGTGGAACTAGGGGAGAGGGAATAATGATTAAAACTCCAAATATAATTCCAGGTGATGTGTGGAAACATGTGGAGGATTGGTGTTGAAGACTGGCCAGGGTGTGCCAGAAAGAAAGCTGCATTAAGGTTTAGGGATACTCTTGATTACTGTGCTGAACCTAAAACTCTGTGTCAAGCACAATCTGTGATGGCTTCCATAATCAGTTGATGCCTAAATGCACACTGCAAATGGGAAATGGCTGCAACCACTTTTGGAATGAAAATCAGTGTTTCATTTTCAGTCTGAATGTTTGGGTTCCACTTGTGAGGCTCTCAAGGGACAATTAATCAGTGCCCCCACAGTAATATAATAAGAGAAAGTGCTGGAGAAACTCAATAGCTCTGGAAGCATCTTTGAAGAGAAAAACTGAGTTAACATTTCAAGTCCGATACATTCTGAAGAAGAATCATATTGGACGAAAGTATTAACTCTATTTCTCTCTATACAAATGGTGCCAGACCTGCTGAGTTTCTCCAGCACTTTCTCTAGCTGTTTCAATTTACCAGCATCTGCAGTACTTTGTGTTCACTTTCACAGTATTGGTTGAAGTTGAAGTCATCTGTAATCATAGTATCATTCTTGTGAACTGTATGAGATGTAAATCCTGGTCACAAGCAATCTTAACCATGTTATTGGTTATTACACATTGAAGATAGTCATATCAGTGAAACAGAATTAATCACATGTGACATTAAACGTTGTACCCGCAGGACACAAGGCACAGATATACCACAAGATCTCAGAGGCTTCACAAGGGTATATTTCCTCTTACCTTGAATTGTATATATTTGCTAACATGCTTATATTTGCGATGCTACCTCTTTTTGGGCAATGAAGATCTGGGAGGACAAGGTTTCAGCACCTGTACAGCACTTACAATCTCCTGCTGTCTCTTTGGGAACTTATTCCAATGAATGCAGCACCAATGTCAATGTCAAAGTTCCATGTGTAGGCATTCCGTGGTCCTCTTTGTGATATCCATATCCCAAAGTATGGAGGTCTGTGTTACCTATTATTTATGTTGATTGTGAATACTGACTGCTTACCTTACTAAGCATATGTTTTGTTTCTGATATTCTCCTCTCCGGGTCATTGGAAACGTGACTGATGGATCCAACCACAGCAAGGGTTACTCTCCCTGTGGCTGTTGGACAATGAAGGAGTAGAGAAACTGAAGAGGAAGAGATACACAAGCAAGACCAGAGACAGAGGCAACCTCCAGGGGCTGCAAAACAGCTCCACATGAAGAGATAATAGTTAAACAGTCCCTCAGTATATACCATAGGTACATGTGAGCCACAGACTATTGTCTTTGGTGCCATTTTCTCCAGCAAGGACAGCAGTGTCAAACTTTTATGCAACTGTCCCCTTCCGAGGATTCTCTGCAGACCTATGAGACAACTCTTGATTGTCCACTCCCAAATATATCAAGGCTGTTATTTATGTAATTTGTGCCCGATCACACTGTTTCATCTCACTTCCCTGTGATCAGGCCAGTGTTACAGCCTCAACTCTAGGCTCTGGCAACATAGTTGGCCTCCCCCAGATACAGGGAACCATTGATTGTCAATGCCTCTCATTGAGAGGGCCAACTGATAATGCAACTGAGTTTATCAATAGGAAAAGATTTCATGGCATCAATGAGCAGGACATCTGTAATCATTGTTACCACAACTTAGAAGACTCTTTCAGATATCCTTGGGGTTGCCATGATGCTCATATCCTTGAGAAATTTCATGTTCCTGTTATATTCCAAGGGCTGGATGCCTAATGAGAATGCTTACTGGGAAACCACCCTCTGCGACCATGCTTGATGACTCCATAATGCAACCCCTGAGTAAGGCTGAGTGACGATAAAATAAAGCCCATTCTTCACCAGGATCATTAAGGAGCCAACAATATTTGCTTTAATGTATGTAGTTTCCAGTACATATAAGAGCACAACTCAGCAAGTTCAACTGATAATTTTAAATTGGTAGTCAGCTTTGCACACTCAGAAATATTTAGCAAATGCTGTTCAAATGCAGAATGAAACTTAATGTTGGATACTGCGTTTTGGATTTTGAAAGTGTGGGCAGTACATAGCTTATTGTGAACAGCTCAAGGAATTTGCTTTTGGATTTGATCTGCTAGTTTTTGGGATGTATGGCCTACCAGGCATCACACTGACTCTTCAATTAAAATGCACATTCACATTCCTCATTTTGTGTTAAACAGAATGTCTTTTAGCTTAATGGCAGCTGTTTGTTAGCAGTGCTTTTGCAGTGTAGCATTGTGAAGCAGCTAGCTTCACCGGGTATGCAGACTTTTGAGATACCTTACCATTCCAGGATAATATAAGGCAAACTGCACACTTGTCAGGACCAGAAGTGACAGGCTTAATCTAGTTCATATGTTCGCATGATATATAGTGAGAAATGATCTGATCAGTGTCACTATTATGGATGGTTTTGATACACCCTATTTGAGTATCAAGCTTACACAGTGAGCACACGCTTGAGCCTTATTTATTCTCCATGGTAAAGCCTCAAATAATCACAATGCACTTGCCAGTAAATCGGTTCTCTTCTCTCATATGTACAAACATTGCTTTTCCTTTACATTGCTATTCTTGTGAATTATCCTGACCAGTGCTAGACATAAAGCTTTAGCAAGAAATAAGCTTTTTCTGCAATGCACACAATGTTTTTTTCCCCACTACTTCTCTGTGATGCTGTTGAAGTTTACTAAATTTGTTAATTTGCAAAGCTGAAAAATTCCAGCCTGAAGTTTCTTTATAGCAAGTCAAATACTTGTCAAATTCAGCTCTATTGATAGTTGTTCCTACATTTCAAATTATTTGCCAATCAAATATTATCTAGCTCACATCAGTTCACTTTAACTCCTCACAGATCTGCCCTGCCCAGCTCTGTGAGATTAATGTTATCTGACTTGACAAGTGGCGCATGGAACAATTAAGTTCTAGTGCTGGCACTCTTTAATCTGCAGATTTTGCGACTTAATACTTGTTTTGACTTTTAATCACTTACGTTGCTTAAAAAATATGGAAGGTCCTTTTCAGATGCTTGAACAATTAAATACAAATTTCACATAAAATGGACTATTATGTGATGTAGAATCAATTTTATCAGAAATTTTCTCGTTTGATCATATGAGTCTTGATTTTCAGTCTTGGCAGATATAGTTTAATTACCAAATGTGTTGATTCATTAAGAATCGCAAGCTAACATCTGACAAACTTATACCTTTATATAACAGATATACTTTTATATATACACCTTTATATAATTAGAGGACAACAAAAATAAACTTGGCATTATAATTCAAAGATGAACTTCTTTCCAAGGAAGATACAATATCTCTAAAGATTACTTCACTGAAATAAAAAAGATGGAGATATGTTTTAAACAACTAACTTCAATTGAAGATGACATACACTTTTTAAAATTTGTTTCCTTTTCATTAACAAAGTATTACATAGAGTTCCTCAAAATATTTCCAGTTTGATTTCTGCTGTAAGTGTCAAAAACAGCAAAATCAAACATAAAATTAAAACATAAAGTGTTAGAATATTAGTTTCAGCAATTGAGAAGTGAGGGCGTTTTCCTGTGAAGGAGTGTCATGGGGTAAAGATGCTCCATTAACACGAATACTGCATGGATGCATTTCAGTCCTGCAATGTGATAGTAGCAAAGACAGTTATGAACAGTACTGATGATATTTACATTTGAAAAAGTAGTTTTATTTTTTGTTCATGAAATGATTATTTATTTGATATTTTAATGCAACACTCAGCATGATCAAATTGAAACCTTGAAATATTAAACACATTGGTGTAAGTTATTTTCATTCTACACTACAGTAAAGAAATGCGAAAAGTACAGTAGTGAAAAGCCTTATAGGCTAGATGGCTTGTGAAGCTTGAGCAAGATCAGACATCCAATACATGCACCTACTCCAGTGACAGCCAATTCATACCATCTCGGCATCAGTTCCAAAACAAAATACCACAGATGTTTGCTCTTTTCCTCATCAGGATTAAGCAAACCTGGACCAAACAAGAATCACACACCCTGACACCCACCTTAATTTATAAAGAGATGGTACCACTTCTCTCAGAATCATCTAACAGTGTCCAATGCTAATTTGCCAACGGAAAGTTGTGAGTTAAGTGGAGCCTTTGTGCTTGTCAAGAGCTCTTTGCTCATAAATATAAGACTTTTGCATGGATTTGCCGAAGCACACTTGGAAGAGTCAAAGCTTTGAATTAGATTAATCAGGAACACATCCTGAACAAGCTGTAAGTTGAAGGAATTTGATTAATTTTACACAGATATTAAAATAGATT
This sequence comes from Stegostoma tigrinum, assembly GCF_030684315.1. Classification (NCBI taxonomy): domain Eukaryota; kingdom Metazoa; phylum Chordata; class Chondrichthyes; order Orectolobiformes; family Stegostomatidae; genus Stegostoma; species Stegostoma tigrinum. The sequence continues at coordinate 48,928,656 of NC_081363.1, forward strand.
TGGCAGAGTGAATCTACATCAAGCTCACCAATATGTAAAATACAAACAAAGCAGTTTGATCTAAACAAAATTAAAAAGTACTAAGACATGAATCATAATAGATAAGAAATCTTTAGCCATAGTATAGTTTCTATTAGATTAACAGGTACTGAGAATTTTCATTACTTTTTGTTTTGTTCTGTAGAAAGTTTTGTTGTATTAGTGAGAGTATATCTCACAGGTGACAATGAGGGAAGCCCATTGTTCAAAGAAATTAAAGCTCTTTAAAGATATTTATGGTTTAGACATTTTTATTTTAACAAAACACTAAAAATTCCTGGCAAGATCTTAAACATGACTTTAAATTCATTTGGAATCATCAAGTACCTCTAATAATGAAAATCATATTTGATGTTAGTCAACTATTAACCCAGAGAGAAATGGAATGCTAGATAACATCCATATTGGACGAGGATAATAATTTAACAGCATTTCACTTAAAAAATTTGCTAAAATGTTTACATCCTGACATTTATGATTAAAAGTTTCAGATAGCTCACATTTTAAAAAATGCTTTCACTTTTGGAATGCCTTATGTTATGACCTGTTAATTTCAGAAATTAATAAGAATTCATGTTTTAAGATGGTTGAATCGCAACTCTGAAAACTGAAGAAATTCACTACTTCTTGGGAAGTCTTGTGACTAGGCACCAGCCTGTGAAGTAACATTGCTACGTTTTAGTCTCATGCTACTTCCATCTTTTATCCTTTTTAATTAGAAGGCAAATTCTCAGACTGCTTGGCCTAATCCCTGCACAGTCGAACAAAGCCTAGCAATGTCTTTGAACGGTGTTCAGCCGGGCAGCACAAACCCTAGTAACTGATGGCAGTAGGGGCAGGATCCTGACCTCCATCCCAGCCATTCTTCACCAGCTCCTGATGCTCCCTGCCCCTTAGAACTTTGTTCCTTGCTCTTCTGTTTAAAGCCAGAAAGACAAAAGGCCAAGACAATGTGGGAAACCTATAGGATAGGCTAGGTAGGGAGGGGGAGCAAGTGGCAACTAGGCTAAGCAAATGGAGTTTCACAGAAATGGACACAGTGAGGAGAATTGGATCACCAGATTATGTTTCTAGTCTCAAGAAATTTCTTCACACCTCACTAAATCTTTTCATTGACAGTGCTACATTTTAAGAATTGTTGCATTCCCAATTACCGTAGGGGTGCTCAAGTAAACACCCAAAACCTATTTAGAAGACCAAAGTACCATATGTCTTAATACTGCTCTGAGTTGATTACCTTTACATTGAAGGAGCTATATAAGCATCTCGTTTCCTGACACTGCATTCAGAAACAATTGCAAACAAACTGGTTTTATTAATGCAAATCAGCAGCCACCCAGGGCTGCAATACAAGGATTGGCTGTCTGGCTGTGTCCAAACTATTTTGGAACCAAAAACATCACATGCTTCATTAAGAATGTTTTACAAATGTTAGCAAATTCAGATATATACAGTAATAAGTGGACTCTAATCATATCACTGAGATCATTGATCCTGCACATTATTGATCATATTTTGACTTACCTTTCTACAACTTGATTCATTTTGATGATACAACCGGAATAATATACTTCTCCACAAGATCTCTCCTCCAACTCTTGTCACTATTATGTATGAACTGAATAAAGCCAATTCCATTTCCAATTCATGATCTTCCCAGATTTTTAAAACATATTGGGATTTGAATCTATGATTACATTCATTTCTATTTAGGCCCATTTACTTATAGGGACTGAAAAATCAGCTTTCACTTTTATTTCATAGTACTGCAGAACTTTTGCTGATTTGACTTTTAATACCTTCTATTACACCAATTTTCCAAAGAACACTATGGCCTTTATATGTACATATATATCAATCCTCTATGTATTTACTATTTTCAAGACTCCCTCCTGCAGTAATTATCTCTGAGGACTGATTTTTATTCCCTCTAGGTATCTACTTTCCAGTTCATTGGCATTTAATAAAAGTTATCCTTGGCAACTCCACAACAAATCATTCCCCTGGGACTGTTCAGTGAATTTCTGCAAACAGAATATTTTTGGATCAACAATATCCTTCATTGAAGAAGCAGTAGCAAAATTACATCTTTACTTAAAATGTTCATCAATATTCTCAAATCTTTCTGTCAACAAAATGCAATATATGCATGATTTCTGATCCCAATCTGTCTCCCAGTTTGTTTGATTGTGAAATCTATTCTGGATTCTCCAACCAGTTGATTTGTGCAGTTGAACTGCAGATATCATTTTAACAATTTTAAAACTATCCACTAGAGGCCAATAAAATTCTGAACCTTTCTTTAAACAGTAAAAATTTAAACAAACTTGAGAAAGCTTTGTTTTTTAAATTGATTTTATTTATTTATAATTACTGACACCTCCCTTACAATTTCCCATTCTGTTCTTACTCATAAGCAAACGTATCCAGTAGACACATAATTAATAAACAGATCTTTTAAAATGTTGTACTGAATGATAGTTGTCATTCTCACTTTATCCCTAACATTGCTATTGGTCCTACAGCGAATGCTAACTTTAAATATATGTACCTCTGGAAAATTAATTTTGGTGGTGTTTCTGTCAATTTTAGGCTCCTTAGGGAATTTTGAAATGCTCTGATGAAAATCCCTTTGAATTGATTTCAGCATTGCACTATTATTGTTTCCATACCCTATATTGCTCCTGCAACTTTACTGTAAGATTTGATTGTGGATGGTTAGCCTACATATAAGGCTACATCACATAGAAGCCGCAACTATTATCTTCTTGAAAAAGTTAATGCAATTGGCCACTGGCTTGGACTTTTTGAAGTAGCAACTAACCCATAAATTAACAATGACAGCTTTTCAGACAGATCTTTAATCAATTGTTTTTTGACTGGATTGAACCACCTCCTGAAATGTGAAAGCGACATTAGATGCATTTTATATTCTGTTATCATAAATTGACATGAATCTCATACTTTGCTTTGTGTGTATAAAATGTCACTGTATACAAAATGGCATTTTACACACTTTTTGATCATCTAGTCAGTTGCTGAACTAGTCTTTCAAATGGCTTGATAGTTTTCAGATTATTGTCATTGATCAGACGCTCACAAACAAAATTCTTAATTTTATCTTCAAAATACTCTGGTATGATGTGTTACTGACATCTTCGCTGAACAACAACATAAATCTCTGTAGCAATGACATGTTTATACAAACCTTTGGTTGGTGCAAGTTAGTTGAATTGGATGGGAGCATTTTTGTGTCATTCAGGAAATTAGCTGTGTACTCTTTTCGTTGAATTAATGCACTTGTTTAGTCTTTTCTTTTGCCCATGTTTAGATCTTGTCAGCTAAGGGTTGCTTTCTTTTGTACTTTCAGTGTGGGTCATCCCAACAGTGTTTTTAAAAATGTACTTTAAATCTCCCACACCATGATTGATTGCACTAGGCAAAGTGACCTCTCATTTTTGAAGCCATGCTGCCTTTCTAAGACCCCATCCCCCCTCTCTCCCTAAACCCCATGCATTTTAGCACTACTTGATGCCAAAAATGTCACAGTTATCCTTACATCCAGCGGTGTTAGGGAATTAATTCTGGCACATATATTGGATAATATCTTCTCCTTATTAATTTGAAACTTGCACAGGCTTGCCCAAAGGTGGATGCATATATTCAACTTCCCAAATCACTTCCAGTGGAAAATTCCAGCGGAAGCATCAAACAGAATAGTGACAGCCTGTCCAGAACCTGCTTGAAAACGCGCAGAGAAAATGTGGAAAATCTGGCATATTTCTAGTTCAAAGTAACTAACAATAACGGAAGCCCTTACAATTTGATTCAAAAACTGGAAAGTATTTGCAAGTTTAACGCATTAATGTCTGTGTTACACAGCTGTACTTCTTTACATTCAGTTCTTTCCCTATTACGAAGGGAGTGGAGATTTGGCATTGCTGATCACTGTTCTGAAAAACCATCACAATCCATAAAGGAATGGTAAACCAAAAAAAACCAACAAATCTATGAAATAACCTCCAAATTAAAAAAAACTGACAAGATTTCACCTTTTGTAACTATTATATTGATTCTGATTTGTGATAAATAGGAATTAACAGTCAATCACTATTGTTACTCCATACGTAATATATTGTTTGTAACAATACAACAAAGGCGATTTCATGATACTACAAGTATATCTATTACAACTACCACAACACTGACAAATATGGCACTATGTGCAATCTCACAGTCTTTCCAACTTAGTCTCTGGAAATTCAGAAATCTCATTTTCCTCATTCAATAGATTTGCATCTCATGTCACCTGCATCAGTAGCTCAACTGTTTCTGGATTCCCTTGGACAGTCATCACCCAAATAGCACATTCCTGAAGAACTTCCTTAGCTAGGTGCATAACAGTCTTGATAGCACTTATTCCCCAGAAACTCCTTTTATAAATCTTGGCAAACAGACTGCTTGGGTCCAGCAAAACTGATGCAATGCAGTGGAATTGTCCAAATCACAATCTTTGCTCTAATTATGTCTTCAGCTTTTGGTTACTTTTGATTGCATTATGTAAACAGCTCAATGTAGGTGTGCTTTCTTTCTTCTCTCCCTGCTTAGCCTTTTTGTTCTTTTTTGGGCTATTTTGCATTTGGTCTGTATCATAGCCTTCTTCATAATGGCATTGCTTCCAGGTTAAGGGTTACCAGGTCATCTGGCCCAGTACTTCCTATTATCCAAGATGTCTTTTCAGCTGATACAAATTCTTAAAGGTTTGTTTCAAATATGCCTTTCAAAACAATTATTGCTCTTATAGCCATTTAAAATAAATTATACATTTCTTTCACGTATTGCTTCCAGGTCATAATCTGTCATACTCCCCACCTCTCCCCCAACCTTGTGCCCTAGAGAAAAGAAAGCTTTATCATAGGCAAAACCTTAAAATGCTGGAAAATCTCAGCAGGTCAAGCTGCATGTGTGGACAGAAACATTTCAGGTCAATGACTTTTCATCAGAACTGAAGAAAGACAGAAATGGAAACATTTAAGTCAGCAGAAGGGGCGTGAGACAATGACAACATAGAAGAAGCTCTGCAATAGCTTGAAGGCCAAGAAGATTAAATTTTTAAGAAAGTGTTGCATGATGAAACAGCTAAAGAGCATGGTAATAGACACTGTAAGAAAGAAAGACGACGTCCAAAATTAGATGTGAATTGTTATATAAAAATGAAATGAACACCATGTGAAGGGATAAGGAAAGGAACCAGGAAAGATCCAAACCAATAAAACAAAATAAAGTAATAATGCATAGAACAAATAGGAACTGAAGTTATGATTGAAAATTGTTGAATTCTATATTGAGTCCAGAAGAAACTGGTTCCGATGTGCCATAGTGAAAATCCACAATGACCTCCTCAGAAGACAGACATAGGATACAACCGATGGAATATCCTTTAAGGTTCAGGACTTCCCCGCAGCATAGACACCAAGTCCTTCTCAGCCTTCAGCACCTCATTGATGAAAATGAGCATCTCACCAAGATATCTGTAAGCCTCCATTTTTCACCTTCAAACAACCGCCAAACCTTAAAACAGACCATTGTTCACAGCAAACTACTCAGCCTTTAGGACACCATCAATTACAACACCACACAACTCTGCCATGGCAACCTCTGCAAGACATGTCATCCACATGGACACTACCATCACATGTCGGAACACCACCCACCACATACACGGCAGCTACTCATGTGACTTGCCAATGTTGTTTAACTCATACGCTGCAGGCAAGGATGCCCCGAGGCATGGTACTTTGGCAAGACCGTGCAGATGCTATGACAATGGATGAATGGGCACCATGCAACAATTGCCAGGCAAGAAGGTTCCCTCCCAGTTAGGGAACACTTCAGAAGTCAAGGACATTCAGCCTCTGATCTTTGGGTAAAGGTACTCCGAGATGGCCTTTCAGATACACAACAATGCAGAATTGCTGAGCAGAAACTGATAGCCAAGTTCTGTACCCATGAAGATGGCCTCAGCCATGATCTTGGATTCATGTTGTGCTACATTTAACCCACCATACTGTTCTGTATCTGTAAAATCTTCCTTACTGTCCTGTTTTGATAACATCACCTTGATAAATTGTTACGGTCTCTCTACCTTAATTATTTTGCACAGTTTTCAATTACTTATTACTTTGGCTAGACCCTCACCATGCGACTTCGATACCTATTATGTTATTCCAACCATCTGGTTTGTCTCCAGCACCACCTAATTTGAATTTTTTGTAATTATCTATATGCCTCAATTAATCAGATTTTAGATCATGCCTTCACTTGTTATTCAGCTGCTGACACTTTACTCACACCATCTAACACCTTTGATCACCTGCAGAGACTTATTATCTGACACTCCACTCACACCATTTATGTGATCTTTTAACTCTCTGCCCTTGATCTCTCTGCCTATAAATGCTGTGAGTATGTGTTCCTCTCTCACTTCACCTGGCAAAAGGGCTGCACTATGAAAGCTTGTGATTTCAAATAAACCGTTGGACTACAAATTGGTGTTGAGTGACTTCTGACTTTATCCACCCCGGTCCAACAGCAGCATGCCCACAACAGCTCTTCCACTTGCTTGAGAACATATATTTCTATTTTCCTTCACCTCTGATTTGAAATGTTAGCTACATTTCTTTCCACAGATCTGGTGAGTGTTTTCAGCATTTTTTGCTCTTATTTCAGATTTCCATCATGTACAGTATTTTGTCCTTTCTTTAGCCTTTCTTTACAACTGCATTCAAATACAGCAAATTCTGAATATCATAAGCACTTTAAAAACCAGCATATTGCATGTTACACAACATTGAAAAACCTGCAGTGTAATCTCAAAATCTTACAAAAGTCAATATGTCCATCTGGCTTAAGACATTGCTACCATTCCTTGTCCTTTAAATTCTTGACAAAATACCTAAAATCATATTGTTTAAGCCTGTAGCATGCTCAACTTTCCATGTAAAATGACAGTCATATCACAGTTCATCAAAACATCTTCTTGGTTTTAATCTTCTTTAGAATTCCAGATTTTGGCTTGTACAGATGAATACCTTAGTTTTGCACTCTTCACCTTGTATTAAAAAAAATTACATTTCTACAGTGAGGATCCTGGAGTGGCATCGTGATGTATTAAAATTTATTTGGGCTCCTAAACTTTTTCAAGAGCAGCATTGATTATTGCTGGCAAACTATCTGCCTTCTGGTACTAGAGGTTGTGAACTGAAATCCAAGGGGAAATTACTACCTCATACTGCATATCCTTTGGTGAAGTTTGCTCATTTTTCTATTGATTTTCTATTTAGGGTGGCATGGTGGCTTGGTGGTTTGCATGGCTGCATCACTATGCCAGGAACCCAGGTTCAAATCACCCTCGGGCAATTGCCTGTGTAGAATTTGCATGTTCTCCCTGTGCCTGCGTGCGTTTCCTCTGGGTACTCCAGTTTCCTCCCACAGTCCAAAGATGTGTGGGTTAGGTGGATTGACCATGCTAAATTGCCTGTAGTGTTCAGGGGCGCGTAGGTGAATTAGCCATGGGAAATGTAGCGTTGCAGGGAAAACAATAAGGAAATGGGTCGGGGTGGGATGCTCTTCAGAGGATCAATGTAGAATTATTGGCTGAAGCAGCCTGTTTCCACACCGTAGGGATTTTATGAGTAAAATACACTTCAACTGGTTTAAAAACTTAATTCCGCTTCTGTTAATGTTCAGCTAAGTAAACATGATTTTCCTTTTTAATTCAGTTCATAAATTTTCTTTATATCATCTTACTTTCTTTCCTCCCTTTGCATTTGAACATTTTCAAGTTACATTTTAGCAAGAGTGACTGCATCATCATGTTAAAATTTCACTATAGATTCAATAACACTTCCTTGTGGCTGTACAATGTCAGCCCTGGACTCAGCTTTTCCAGTCTTCTTCAGAGATCGAGGAGAAGGAAAGAGATTCACCATCAATGAACAGGTGGAAAAGAACAAAGAACAAACAACAAAGAAAATTACAGCCCTTCGGCCCTCCAAGCCTGCGCTGATCGAGATCCTCTGTCAAAACCTGCCATCTATCTTCTAAGGGTCTGTGTCCCTTTGCTCCCTGCCCATCCATGTACCTGTCCAGATACATCTTAAAAGACACTATCATGGCTGCATCTACCTCCTCCGCTGGCAACGCGTCCCAGGGACCCACTACCCTCTGCGTAAAGAACTTTCCACGCATATCTCCCCTAAACTTTCCTCCTCTCACTTTGAACTCATGACCCCTAGTAAATGAGTCCCCCACTCTGGGAAAAAGCTTCTTGCTATCCACCTTGTCTATACCCCTCATGATTTTGTAGACCTCAATCAGGTCCCCCCTCAATCTCCGTATATCTAATGAAAATAATCCTAATCTAGTCAACCTTTCTTCACAGCTAGTACCCTTCATACCAGGCAACATCCTGGTGCATCTCCTCTGCACCCTCTCTAAAGCGTTCACATCCTTTTGGTAATGTGGCGACCAGAACTGTACGCAGTACTCCAAATGTGGCCGAACGAAATTCCTATACAACTGTAACATGACCTGCCAATTCTTGTACTCAATACCCCGCCCGATGAAGGAAAGCATGCCGTATGCCTTCTTGGCCACTCTATTGACCTGCATTGTCACCTTCAGGGAACAATGAACCTGAACACCCAGATCTCTCTGAACATCAATTTTCCCCAGGACTTATCCATTTACTGTATAGCTTGCTTGTGAATTAGATATTCCAAAGTGCATCACCTCGCATTTGCCCAGATTGAACTCCATCTGCCATTTATCTGCCCAACTCTCCAATCTATCTATATTCTGCAGTAATCTCTGACAGTCCTCTTCACTATCTGCTACTCCACCAATCTTTGTGTCATCTGCAAACTTGCTAATCAGATCATTAATGTATATCACAAACAACAGTGGTTTCAGCACAGATCCCTGTGGAACACCACTGGTTATTGGTCTCCAATTTGAGAAGCCCCCTTCCACTACTACTCTCTGTCTCCTGTTGCCTAGCCAGTTTTTTTTATCCATCTAGGGCACATCCTGGACCCCCTGGAACTTCACTTTCTCCATCGGCCTGCCATGGGGAATCTTATCAAACGCCTTATTGAAGTCCATGTATGTGACATCTATAGCCTTTCCCTCATCAATCAACTTTGTCACGTCCTCAAAGAATTCTATTAAGTTGGCAAGACATGACCTTCCCTGCACAAAACCATGTTGTCTATCACTGATAAGCCCATTTGCTTCCAAATGGGAATAAATCCTATCCCTCAGTATCTTCTCCAGCAGCTTCCCTACCACTGACATCAGGCTCACTGGACAATAATTACTTGGATTATCTCTGCTACCCTTCTTAAACAAGGGGACAACATTAACAATTCTCCAGTCCTCCAGGACCATTCATTGAACAGAGAGAATAAGTCAGAAATCTAGTCATAAATACCTGGATACCAGCTAAGGTTTCAAAGGTATGTAATCAGCCCAGATCATATGAAGCCATTTCTAACAGTGGTGCCATATTAATAGAAACCAGTTCAGACCAATGTATATCACATCAATCATGGCAACACAGAGTAAGGAAGGAAATGTCGATGATGATGTGGATTCATGCTGTGTGACAGCACTAAGTGGGAAGACAATCAACTTGTCATTCAAGAGCAACCAAGAATAAAATGTACCTCTCCAGGCGAATGTGTAATCACTAGATCAGGATGAGTTGTCAAACCTATATCAATACTGGTATTATTAATTTTAATTATTGATATAATTACCCAATTAATAACATGTGCCTATGTACATGAGATATCTATTTGGAATTGGTTTCTTATGGGGAAAGTAGGTGTTGTCTTATATCTCACAGCAGATGTCTGATTCACCTTTTGGGAACATGCTCATGATGTCGCCACTGTATCATGGCACATCAAATAATTGTATAAAATTCACAATCTCATCTTGTTGAGCTCTGTTCTTTGGCAGCACGACACACTGAGTGAAACACGATACAACACATTTGAATTGTTTAGCTTGAAAGTCCCTGTGATTGTAGTGTGCATATGGAAATGCCAGGTGTCATAATAAAAGATTGTTTCATCCTTTAGTACTATATGACCCATGCCTCATCCTTATGTTATAGAAGCTAACAAAACTATCTCAGTAAGTCACGCAAAATCACGTCGTGGTGACATATCATGTCACTGATGCTCAATCTGATGTTAACACCCATACAATCTTCTACAGCCCGCAAATTGTCTTTTTGCAACAAGTTGTTTCAAGTCTCTAAGTGTCAACTCCTCTTGGACCCCAAAAGCTTCCAATGACAACTTCCAAATTAAATATAGCAAAAACAAACGTGAAACCTTAGCCCAATATTCTGGCTGGTGTGAAACAACTGTGACTGAAAAGAAATGACCTAATGAACATAATCTGAGTTGTCTGGCCAAATTTCCAATGGAGGACCCCACAAAGCTTCATTAGCACAGGAAACTTGAAGAAAGCCATAAAGAGATCCAGTGCAGAAGCCGTACAACCAATTTTATGGCACTAATTGCCATGTTCTGGAAAGGGTTTAAAAGTCCCAAAGCTTTTTAATATGCCTGCAGATGGGGTTATTTGAGTGAATGGGTGAAAGTGTAGGATCCAATGATTGGAATGTAGATATGTAAGTGGATGGGGTATGGAAGATAAAGGGTGAAATGGGCATGGTGGCAGCTGAATAGTAGAATTTGATTAGGATGGCAAGTGGCTAGGGTGTTGAGGCTGGATCAAGTGGTTGAGGGTGTCAAGTGTGCAGTCAGGTATTGGGGGAATTTGACATTGTAGAGACTGGAAGATCTGGCCTCTGATTGTTTAAATGCTGGAAAATTACAGTGAATCCATCTTACAATCAATTGATCTGTTTGAAGATTGGAGTCCACCAAATAGTCAAGTTTACTAAAGATGCCAAATTAAAAAAATCAACAAAAAAAATCACAAATTTGTAACTTACTTACAGATCAGAATCAATGCAAGTTAAAATACTAAGATATACATTTACTTGTTTGTACAAATACAAAATTAATTAAATTCTTTTCTTCCCTCATGGGACATTAGCATTTCTTGCCAGCCAGCATTTATTGTATGTCTCTAGTTGCTCTCAAGAAGTTGGTGGTGAGCTGCCTTCATGAACTGCTGCCATCCACCTGCTGAATGTAAACCCACAATACTCCCAGGGAGGCAATTCCATAATTTTGACCCCGTGACAGTAAAGGAATGGTGATATATTTTTGAGCTAGGATGGTGAGTGGCTTGCAGGTGAACTTGCAGGTCATGATGTTCCCATGTAGCTGCTGCTCTTGTCCTTCTAGATGCAAGTGATTATGGGTTTGGAAGGTGCTGGCTAAGGATCTTTGGTGAATTTCTGCAGTGCATCTAGTACACAATATACACTACAGTTAGTGGGCATCGATAGTGGAGGGAATGGAGGAATGGATGCTTGTGGACGTGGTGCCTGTCAAATGGGCTAATTTGTCCTGGATGGTGTCAAGCTTCTTGAGTATTGATGAATGTGCACCCATGTTGGCAGTGGTGGAGTATTTTATTACATTCTGCCTTGTACATTGTGGATAGGCTTTGGGGAGTCAGGAGGTGAATTACTCATGCAGAATTCCTAGACTCTGATTTGCTCTTCCTGCCATTGTGTTCATGCTTTGAACCCAACTGAGTTTCTGGTCAATGTTAAGCACCAGGACATTGATAGTGGGGGATTCAATGATGGTAACATTATCTAATATCAAGGGATGGTGGTGAGATTGACTCTTACTGAAAATGGTATTGCCGTTATTTTGGGTATGCAATCATCAAAATTTGACAATGCATGTTTCAAAAATTAGATCATAACTCATTGCTTTTTGAGCTCCGGATACAATCTTAAATGTTCAATAAGTTAAACCCTCAGTTAACTATAACCCTGAAAATAGAAAACGTGGATATTTGCAAAAGGTATACAATGGATAGACTGACAAGGTATTTGAATGATGGAACTGGGTTTATGCAATAGTGGAAATGATTAACCTGGAACTTTGGGCTCAAAATGGCTGGGATGGAGGGAACAGAAATACCTCTGGTGCACTGAAAATGAAAGGATTTGGGCTAGGCATAATGCAGATCTTGGTGTGAAAACATCATAATAAAAAGCTGTTGCTATTAAATTCCAGAATCTTAGTTACACCAAGATTAGGTGACTTCAGGCTGTGCTCCACCTAAATCGTGTGGCTTAAATCAAAAGTTATTGCTTCCATAAATCCAAGAACCTCTCACAAAATTTACTTCTTATATTGGGGCACAAATAGACAATTATACACAGCAAAGGATTTTGCAGATTTAGCTTGTAAGCGGCATGAATAATCGAGGAAATTTGTGCATTAGTATGAAACAAGCACAAAGCACTTAGGCACAAATTTCTGGCAAAAATGCTTAGCTTATTCCCTATGTTATATCAGAAAGTTCCAAGAAATTTTGCACCAACATATTGCAAGGCTATTTTTATTCTCGCTTTATTGGGGGTTATATTCAAAGTAAAGTAATTTCTTCAAGAATACATGACGAAAGGGTGATAAAATATTTTCCCCTGCACAGAGGTTACTTCTATTTGTATCCTCTTTACATTGATACTTCAACTTCTTAGTTTGCTGAAAGAGTGCTCATACTATCAGCTTTCAAAATGGACACATGCTATATATCCTTGTCATTTTTAGATATCGTCCTTCTGTATCATCTACAAATTTTGGCACCACAGCTGTAATTTTTCAGACTCTTTGGGAACGGGCTGGAGAACAGGAATAGCCATTCAAACTATGAAGCCTGATACACCATTTAATAAGATCATGGCTTATTGAGCACTTCAGTGCCATTTACCAAGACTATCGCCATAACGCTTTATGGCAGTAAGAATCAGCAATCGATCAATCTCAACTTTAAACGTAGTGAAAGACTAAACTTCCTCAGCTCTCTGGGGTCAGACTTCCAAAGATTTATAAAATCATTTTTCCTCATCTCAGCCTTGTGGCATCCCCCCTTATTGTTAAATTCTGCGTTCAGTTTCTAAGTTCCCAACAAGGGCAATCGATAGGCATATTCATATTCCTATGCCCGTCCCATTCCCAATGAGTCTGAAAAATTACAGCCGTGATATCAGTTTTTGTAGATGTTACAGAAGGGGTGTATCTAATAATGCAAAGGATATTTGACAAGTGTCTATTTCAAAAGCTGATAGTGTAAGCAAGAAGTTGAAATGTCGATGTAAAGAGGTTCAAATAGAAGGAACTCCAGTTCATACCTTTTAGGAATTTGTAAAATTCAATGCACTCCCCTCTCATTTCTTTGAAACTCTAGAGACTACAGGCCCAATTTACCCCAATCTCTCTTCATGGAACAGTTACGCCACCATGGAAACAAGTCTGCTGAAACGTTGTTGCACTCCTTCTGTGGCAATAAAATCCTTCCTGAGATAAGGAGATGGAAATTGCAAACAGTACTCAAGGTGCAGACTAACTAAGTTCTTACACAACTAAAGCAAGACATGGTTACGCCTGTACTCAAATTCTCTTGCAGTAAAGGCTAACATTCCATTAACCTCCCTATTAGCTTCCTGAAAAAAAAACAAAGGAACTGTGAATGCTGAAAATCAGAAACAAAAACAGAAATTGCTGGAAAATCTCAGCAGGTCTGGCTACATCTATGAGGAAAATCAGAGTGAACATTTTGGGTCCAGTGGCCCTCCTTCAGATCTGATGGTAGCTAGAAAAATGTTTGTTCTTATATAGAAGGGGGATGGGGATGTAAGGAATAAATGGTAGTTAGAGGTAGAGCTCACAGAGAGAGAAAGAAAATTGGACGGACAAAGGAATGTTTAATGGTCTACGTAAGAAAATGAATGGCTCCTAATGGGACGTATTTGTGTCTAAATGGGCTGTGTGTGATTGGAAACCATGTCATAACAAGGCCTGGTGTGTGAGGTTTGGGATAAGGTCCTGGAAGAAGGTACCTCAGACCCTAAAATTGTTGAACTTGATATTGAGTCCAGAAGGCTGTAGAGTTCCCCAAAATGGAAATGGAAAATGGGGTGCTGTTCATTTAGTATGTGCTGAGCTTCACTGGAGCACTGCAGCAAGTCTGAAACAGAGATGTTGGCCAGGGAACACAGTGGCGTGTTGAAGTAGGAAATGTTACATTTGGGTCCCTGATCCAAATCATTGATGAATATTGTGAATAGCTGAAGTCCTAGTACTGAACTTTGTGGTAGCCCATTCGTCAAAATCTGCCAACACAAGAATGATCCATTTATCCTGTCTCTGTTTTCTGTCAGACAATCCCTAATCCATGCCAGTATGTTGTCTCCTACACCATGTGCGTTAATTTTGCTAACCAACCCCCTGTAGGGGAGCTTATAAAAGCTTTCTGAAAATGCAAATGTACTAAATCCATTGAGTTCCCTTGATCAATTTTGTCAGTAATGTCCTCAAAAAAACTCTAACAAGTTTGTCAAATATGACTTCTCATTCATAAAGCCGTGCTGGCTATGCCCACACGAATCAGTTTTTTATCCAATCTGTGGGAAGTAGTTCAGAATACTTTTATTTGGCTTAACATCAGCTTTTGGGGAAAAGTTAGAGTCCAATATAAAGAATGTTCAAGTAGAGCAGTTAGAATTACATACTATTGTAAAGCAGAGTCAATATGGCTTCATGAAGGGGAAGCCACATTTAATAAATTCATTAGTTATTTGAGGAGGTAACAAGCAAGATAAAGACAATGGAATCAGTAGATGTGGTATATTTGGATTCTCAAAAATATTTGATAAGACACTGCACATAAGCCTCCATAATAAGATAGAAGCCCATAGTGTTGAATTGTATCTTACATGAATAGAGGATGAGCTAACTAACAGAGCACAGGTAGTTGTGATTATTTTCAGACTGGCAAAAAAAAAACTGGCCACAGGGATCAATGCTGAGCCACAATTATTTATGAAATATATTAATGGCTTGGATAACCATGATGTGGAAGTGCTAGTTCGTGTTAGAATAGGGTGAACAAGGCTAGGAGTCGCACAACTCCAGGTTATAGCCCAGCAGGTTTTTTTTGAAATCACAAGCTTTCATAGCACAGCTCCTTCATCAGGTGAAGTTGACAAAGTTGACCCAATGAAGAAGCAGCTCCCTAAAAGCTTCTTATTTCAAAAAACCTGTTGGGCTATAATCTGGTGCAGAGTGACCTCTGGCTTGGATAAGACTAGTGAATGTACTATTGCCAAGTTGACACCAAAAGGCTACAGAGGGATATAAATAGGTTGACATAGTAGGCATAAATTTGGCAGATAGAATATAATGGCAAAATGTGATTACTTGCACTTTGACATGAAGAACAGAAGAGCTGAATACTATTTAAATAGAGAAAGCTGCAGCACTGAGGAATTTGAAGTTCTCATGCTGAATCCTAAAATGCTAGCATCCAAGTTCATAATGTAATAGGGAAGGCAAAGGTATTATTAGCCTTTATTTCAAAAGAAATAAGAGTATGAAAATGGGGAGGTCTTGCTAATACTAAAGTGCTAATCAGACCACACCTGGCCAGATCAGTTTTGGTTCCTTTATCTAAGGAAAGATACAATAATATTGGAAGCATACTGTAGAAGGTTTATGAGGTTGATTCTGTGTGTGGAGAGATTTTCTTCTGAGGAAAGGTTGAGTGGGTGTGCTTGTACTCAATGAAGTTTAGAGGAACGAACGGAGATTTTATTGAAGCATATAAAATTCTTAGAGGTATTGACAAGAGTATATGTGGTGACGTTGTTTCCCCTTGTGGGAGAGTCTAAGACCAGAGGGCGTAATCCCACTGTAAGTGGTCACACATTTAAGACAGAGAGGATTTTTATCTCTCAGATGACAATGAATCTCTAAACTGAGAAAGACAGGTTTTTAATCAGTAAAAGGTATCAACTGCTATGGGGATAAGGTAGAGAAAGGGAATTGAGAATTGTCCAATCAATCATTGAATGACAGAACAGACATGATAGGCTGAATGACCTATGTTTACTCCTAAATCTTATTGTCTATTGAATTTGAACCTTACAAGAACTTATCAACTTTCTGCTCCATTAATTTCTCCAGTACAACTTTATTCCTAGTGCTAATTAGATGGAAGACAGGAAGGCTGTTTGGTTGGTGCCTGATTTCTTTTGCAACCATGCAGATTTGTTAGTGGCACGAAAGCTGGAAACTGAGATATCTGCCAGGAGGCCAATTGAACCACTTTAGTGGCTAGTTAAAGATCACTTTCCACCATTTGCCCATGCCAGGAGGACACACCAGCATACAGGGTCAGACAATTGGGTGAAGCCAGACAGCCTCCCAGCTTGTTCTGCAAGAGGAGCCCTTAATTATGGCACTCCATGGTCCATGGATGTTTCTGAACAGCAATGGCCATTCATGAAGTAATATGCCTCTGGTGCTTAGTGAATTCCCTCCATGCCCAATGACTGAGACATTCCTTCCTATCCCTGGCATCCAGCAACCCCACTTTCTTTTCTTCAAGGCTATCTGACCATTGGGATGCCCTCTTCTTGCATCGGCAATTCAGTTTGGCACCCCTACGGCCCTTTGATTAGACTGCCAGCTTTTAGGGATTGATCATTGCCCTTAAGTTGATGGAACCCTAGCAATAAAATTCCATCTTGTATCTTCCCACTGCTGAAGCAGGGTTGCCACACACTTTCTGTCCTTGGCACTGGACCTCTGCCTTCTCCACAAAATTCAATTTCATATCTCCAATTTATCAGTCCGGGTTATTAATTTATAAGGCGACCAATTGTGATCTCAGCTTTACTTCCTGCAGGCATTACTTCACAATTTAACTCTTAACTTCTATACTTTATATTTTAGCTTTGAATTATCTTTCAATTAATTCACTTTCAGGGCTTCTGATTACTTTGTTCCTGACTTTTAATCTATTTTGTTGCACTTATTGATGGTTTTCTGAAATGTGCCCATGCTTTTAGAAATCTATTTCCTTTCCAGGACTATGGCCTCCATCTCAAGATGTTTTATTTCTTGTTCTACAGGATGGGAAAATAGGCTGGGAAAGTTAACAATGATATTTAACAGCTGCATGACCTTGAATGAATCCTGTGAGCGTTTTTTTTATAGGCCAAAGACAGTTCCAGCAGCTTGTTTTTCTGTAGCTGTTTTGTGTACGAGTAAGCACTTTTGTCTTCTGTACCTGCTTTCTCTGTGCTGGCTGTTTGTTACACTGTATGAGAGGGAGAGTGTTTCATTCTGATATTTGGACTTCACCTCAGCCCGAGATCGCAAGCGGAGCCAGGAACAACCTAAGTCTCCAGACCAACCATTGATCGAGGGGTCCCCAACAGACAGAAGGCAATGAGACTTAATTTCTTTTCATTTCTTTTCCATTTTCTTCCTCTTATTATTATCATTATGATTACTTGATAAACACCCACATTTAAGCAGATTGTTGTTGTCAAGTCTTCTCTTAACGATATCTAACTGAATCCAGAAGAACAGCTTAGAATAACCCTGTGATCCAAGACACTTGTCTTAAGCAAAGATTCCACTTCCTGTCCACCAACCTGTCTCTGCCTCCCTAACCGGTTCTTCCTCTCACCCATCCCTTCCTCCCACCCCAAGCCGCACCCCCAGCTACCCACTAACCTCATCCCACCTCCTTGACCTGTCCGTCTTCCCTGGACTGACCTATCCCCTCCCTACCTCCCCACCTACACTCTCTCCACCTATCTTCTTTACTCTCCATCTTCGGTCTGCCTCCCCCTCTCTCCGTATTTATTCCAGTTCCCTCTCCCCATCCCCCTCTCTGATGAAGGGTCTAGGCCCGAAACGTCAGCTTTTGTGCTCCTGAGATGCTGCTTGGCCTGCTGTGTTCATCCAGCCTCACATTTTATTATCTTGGAATTCTCCAGCATCTGCAGTTCCCATTATCTCTGATACTATTTTAACCTCACTGCGAAGCCTCTTCCAGGGATGCCTAACCTGAAGAAGTTACCCTCCTCCCTCCGGACCAACCTCAGGGAATCTCTCTCCCATTGCAACTCTCTTGTAATCTCTTCGGCCTTGAAACTGCTCGACCATGTCCTGAAGCAAACCAGGTACCACAGCCACATCACCTTCCTCAGCACCTGCCTACGGAACCAGATCATCCCCAAGGGACTACAGTCCACATTTCAGCCTTCCCAATTTGGCCCCAACCGTGACCACCTCTACACCCAGAATATTCAGACATTTCAGAAGCGTTTCTCCCTGCGAGTCCTGAAACAGACACTCGCAGCCATGCGCCGGCACCTCCACACACTGCAATCCAACCTGCCCCAGCTCAGAGCCTCCCTCTCCCAGACCTGCAAAGGACCTCTGCTGTTTTTCATCCTCCGCAGGATCCACAGACTGAACACCCAGTTCCACTCAGCTTTACTGGACACCAAAAATCGTAAGTACAACCAATTCACTGGCCCCTGCCACCCACAAGAGGATTCCTGCACCTCCCAAATCCCGACTCTGTCCCTGCCCCTCCCCCACCATGCACCCGCCGCCATTGACCATGAGGACACGGCCGGAGACCCCACCGATGACGTCACATCCGCCTCTGCTGGCCACAGAACTTCCGCAACCGCTGCCGCAGTCACCACCTCCACGTCCAGGTACAACACCCCACACGCCACCCTCACCGCAGCTGCCGCCACCCACCCCGATCCTCCAACTGCCGACGTAACCCCTCCCACGGTCGACGCCGACGGAACCCCGCCCACGGTCGACGCCGACGGAACCCCGCCCACGGCCGACGGAACCCCGCCCACGGCCGATGCCGACGGAACCCCGCCCACGGCCAACGACTTCATCGCTCCGCCCACAACCTCCACAGCCAGCAACCCCAGAGAAGACAGCCACACTGAGCCCTGCCGCATCTTCACCATCCCCCCAGACCTCCCACTGACTGAGGACGAACGGTCAGTCCTTAGCAAGGGGCTCACCTTTGTCCCCCTACAACCACACATCAACGAATACCAGTCACGGTTGGACATAGAGCAGTTTTTCCGCCGTCTTCGCCTCCATGCCTACTTCTTCAACCGGGAACACAACCCTCCTTCCACTGACCCCTTCACCCGCTTCCAACACAAGTCCTCCTCCTGGACACCACCCCCAGGCCTCCTACCCTCCCTCGACCTCTTCATCTCCAACTGCCGTCGAGACATTAACCGCCTCAACCTCTCCACCCCTCTCACCCACTCCAACCTCTCCCCCGCAGAACGGGCAGCCCTCTGCTCCCTCCGCTCCAACCCCAACCTCACCATCAAACCTGCAGACAAGGGAGGCGCAGTGGTAGTATGGCGCACTGACCTCTACATCGCCGAGGCCAGATGCCAACTCTCCGACACCACCTCCTACCGCCTCCTCGATCATGACCCCACACCCGAGCACCAAACCATCATCTCCAACACCATTCACGACCTCATCACCACAGGGGACCTCCCACCCACAGCCTCCAACCTCATTGTTCCCCAATCCCGCACGGCCCGTTTCTATCTCCTTCCCAAAATCCACAAACCTGCCTGCCCTGGCCGACCCATCGTCTCAGCCTGCTCCTGCCCCACCGAACTCATCTCCACCTATCTGGACTCCATTTTCTCCCCTTTGGTCCAGGAACTCCCCACCTACGTCCGTGACACCACCCACGCCCTCCACCTCCTCCAGGACTTCCAATTCCCTGGCCCCCAACACCTCATATTTACCATGGACGTCCAGTCCCTGTACACCTGCATTCCGCATGGAGATGGCCTCAAGGCCCTCCGCTTCTTCCTGTCCCGCAGGCCCGACCAGTCCCCCTCCACCGACACTCTCATCCGCCTAGCTGAACTCGTCCTCACACTCAACAACTTCTCTTTTTGACTCCTCCCACTTCCTACAGACTAAGGGGGTGGCCATGGGCACCCGCATGGGCCCCAGCTAGGCCTGCCTCTTTGTAGGTTACGTGGAACAGTCCCTCTTCTGCACCTACACAGGCCCCAAACCCCACCTCTTCCTCCGGTACATTGATGACTGTATCGGCATCGCCTCTTGCTCCCCAGAGGAGCTCGAACAGTTCATCCACTTCACCAACACCTTCCACCCCAACCTTCAGTTCACCTGGGCCATCTCCAGCACATCCCTCACCTTCCTGGATCTCTCAGTCTCCATCTCAGGCAACCAGCTTGTAACTGATGTCCATTTCAAGCCCACCGACTCCCACAGCTACCTAGAATACACCTCCTCCCACCCACCCTCCTGCAAAAATTCCATCCCCTATTCCCAATTCCTCCGCCTCCGCCGCATCTGCTCCCACGATGAGACATTCCACTCCCGCACATCCCAGATGTCCGAGTTCTTTAAGGACCGCAACTTTCCCCCCACAGTGATCGAGAACGCCATTGACCGCGTCTCCCGTATTTCCCGCAACACATCCCTCACACCCCGCCCCCGCCACAACCGTCCCAAGAGGATCCCCCTCGTTCTCACACACCACCCTACCAACCTCCGGATACAACGCATTATCCTCCGACACTTCCGCCATTTACAACCCGACCCCACCACCCAAGACATTTTTCCATCCCCTCCCCTGTCTGCTTTCCGGAGAGACCACTCTCTCCGTGACTCCCTTGTTCGCTCCACACTGCCCTCCAACCCCACCACACCCGGCACCTTCCCCTGCAACCGCAGGAAATGCTACACTTGTCCTCACACCTCCTCCCTCACCCCCATCCCAGGCCCCAAGATGACATTCCAAATTAAGCAGAGGTTCACCTGCACATCTGCCAATGTGGTATACTGCATCCACTGTACCCGGTGCGGCTTCCTCTACATTGGGGAAACCAAGCGGAGGCTTGGGGACCGCTTTGCAGAACACCTCCGCTTGGTTCACAACAAACAACTGCACCTCCCAGTCGCAAACCATTTCCACTCCCCCTCCCATTCTCTAGATGACATGTCCATCATGGGCCTCCTGCACTGCCACAATGATGCCACCCGAAGGTTGCAGGAACAGCAGCTCATATTCCGCCTGGGAACACTGCAGCCTAATGGTATCAATGTGGACTTCACCAGTTTCAAAATCTCCCCTTCCCCTACTGCATCCCTAAACCAGCCCAGTTCGTCCCCTCCCCCCACTGCACCACACAACCAGCCCAGCTCTTCCCCTCCACCCACTGCATCCCAAAACCAGTCCAACCTGTCTCTGCCTCCCTAACCGGTTCTTCCTCTCACCCATCCCTTCCTCCCACCCCAAGCCGCACCCCCAGCTACCCACTAACCTCATCCCACCTCCTTGACCTGTCCGTCTTCCCTGGACTGACCTATCCCCTCCCTACCTCCCCACCTACACTCTCTCCACCTATCTTCTTTACTCTCCATCTTCGGTCCGCCTCCCCCTCTCTCCCTATTTATTCCAGTTCCCTCTCCCCATCCCCCTCTCTGTTGAAGGGTCTCGGCCCGAAACGTCAGCTTTTGTGCTCCTGAGATGCTGCTTGGCCTGCTGTGTTCATCCAGCCTCACATTTTATTATCTATTCCACTTTCTTTCCTATGTTTTGACATTAAGCTCAAGCCTGTTGTCATACATTGTGACACTATCTTTCTTTTTGAAGCTAGGAGTTATCATTGCTGTTGGCCAGTCCTCTAAACTTATAATTAATTTATATTTTATTAAGTTTTTCAAGTTTTGAAAGCTGTTGCCATGTCTCATTTTTATTGTAGGGTCGGTCATAATACATCATTGCACAAGATTGACTTTAAATTGCAATATGCGTAGAGGGCAAACAATATAAAAATATATTTGTTAGTGTACAGGGCTCACTATTAACTACTTTGACTAACAAGTGTATCCATTGCCCATTTTAATATTGAGACAATACAACTATCTTATTATTCGCAGTATCGTATACTGGTGAATGAAATCCCAGAACTCACCCATACTCCAATCCTATCATGGAACACATTATGCTTATAACTCTACACTCCAGAGCTAATTGGTTTAAATTCAAAATATGTCATTATTGTCAAAAATGGAATAAGGCAATCCTACTTTCTTCAGGGTATTCACTTCATGATGATTTTATAACATTTGAACTATAAGAACTATTTTGCATTAATTAATTAATTAAAAAAGGTAATAGTTCAAAAATACTGTCACCAGCATTGATTCATTAACGAAACAGACATATAAGAAACCATTTATCTATGCAAAACATTGATCCATCTGACAGATTGTTGGCATTCATCTTTTCTTTCACCTAGTTTATCCCTTTGTGCCAACTTTCCACTTCTTATGTACATTCCTTGGATTCTTTGTCTTTGTCTCAAACCTCTCTTTGTCTGCACCCTGTGTTTGTCCATATTCCAGCCCAATTGCATCAGGTAACCTCTACCTATAATAGACATAGTTGTGAGTCCTATTCATGTTATCCTAACAACTGCATTAAGTTTAGACATTACTGTCCTATTATCCTCAACAGCATTAAACGGCATTATAACTTCTGTAGTGCTAAGCAGAATGAGTCTGCTGGTGTTGCCTTTCTTCCTCAATAGGAACTGGGGTGAAATTGAAGTAGGCATTAATCACTGCTTGATTGGTGTTTAGAAAAGAGGGATTTTAGACAAAGTCTTGCAGGATAATTGAAGCTAGAGAGTTGTTAAATGTGTCAGGGTTGATGGGTTGTTTGGTAGGTAGGATTTTGGGAAAATACTTCAAGTGTTTTACTTCCCCTGGCTTGCTCATTTAACCAGTTATGAATGCTGAGCTTTGCTGGCACATTAGTGAAAATACAATATCACAATTTGTTTCGTGTACACTTTACAATGAAGTACCGCAACAATGTGTATTTATATTAGCATGGGGTCGGTTCAATTCAGTTGGCTAGTTGATAATGTAGACCAATGGCAACAGCATAGATTCAATTTTTGTATTGGCTGTAGTTACCATGAAGGTCCCACCTTCTCAGCCTTGCTCCTTACCTGAGGTGTGGTGACCGTCAGGTTAAACTCACTTCCAGTTATCTCTCTTTCATGAGACAGCAACCCTATGATCCAGGAAGAACTTTACAATTGTATTTATATAGCCAACATGTCACAAACAAATTCACATCAAAATTTGACACTGAACCACACAAGGAGATATCAAGACAGTAAGAAAGGTAGAAGAATGTAAGGTTGAGGAGGGAAGTGAAGAGCTTGGAGCCTTGCCTCTGAAGGTACAGCTGCCAATGATGGAACAATGAAGATTAGGATGGCAACAAATCAGAATTGGAGGGGCGCAGATATTGAGCGTTGGAGGAAATTACAGGAAAAGGCAAGGCCATGGAGGAACTAGATAATAAAGATGAGAAATTAAAATCAAGGCATTGCTAACTCAGGAGGCAATGTTGGTCAACATGCACCACGGTGATGCATGAACGAGGACATGGGTAGCTAAGTTTCAAATGATCTCTTAAATGGTTTGAATGTTGGAAGCCAGTCATGATTTTGTTGTTATTGTCATGTTAATAGGAAGCAAAAGTAAATCTGCGAGTTTTACCAGTGATTGACAAATCAGAAGGTTTTCATGTCCCAGCTCTAGATTGTCATCCCTACTCTAAGCATTGTCTCCAAGAACTGTAGAATACATAAAAAATGGTCAAAATCTGAATTAAGAGAAGAGTGAAACTTCTTTTAATGGGAGAAGCCTCTGTTTACTTTCCATTTCCACAACACAAAGATTGTAAGGACATTAAATAAATAAAATCCCATTCTGAACTTGAAACGTTAACTCTACTTTGTCCCCACAGATGCTGAGTTTCTCCAGCAAATTCTGTTTTTGAAAGGACGTAAGTTGTTCTGGGCCTTTTGTAGCTGCATGCTGCACCTGGTTTCTTGGACCTCATTGAATCTGTCACATAATAGTGGCCAAAGAAACAGAAAATGTTGACAAAGCACTGGAAAATTTAACATCTCAGCTCTTGTGCCAGAGATAATGGGAACTGCAGATGCTGGAGAATCCAAGATAACAAAGTGTGGAGCTGGATGAATACAGCAGGCCAAGCAGCGCTCCGGAGATGCTGCTTGGCCTGCTGTGTTCATCCAGCTCCACACTTTGTTATCTTGTGCCAGACTCTGGATTTACAAAGTAAATAAAATGTCAACCAACTCCTGATATCTCACTAATTCCTTTTATTAAGAACAGAATTTGTAGTTGAAATCAAATATGGTGAGTGTGCTCCAGCTGATATAGATTTTAAAGAGCACTAAATTAGGATTGAAGGTGAAATATCATCTTTAGCTCCTGGACCTTGATATTTGAAATATAATAAATACAGTTTATCACGCTTAGCTGAGCTTCTACCCAACAGAGAGATAGAAGGATTTTGCCATTTCAAAACCTCCACCATTCTGCTCCCAGATCCAGACTGAATGACCCACAAAACCACGTTCTTACATCATTTCACCATGACAGTGTAACATCATTCATACTTAGCTTCCGGACAGCAGGTTAAAGCACAAGCAGTGGCAAATTGAAGGAAATTATAGCCTCTGGCAAAATTCTGCAGCTGAAGACATCTGACCAGTTCAACTGGTGGCTCTAGAAAGGCACAGAGGGACAAAAGCAGCTGCTTTTGTTCAAAGTTCAAGCTGATCCTAAGTGAATGACCCGAGCCTTCTGCATACAACCCAGTATCCTGATTAATTACATCTAATAATGCTGTGTTATAGAGCAAAGGCAATGCTATCAATAATCCTTCAGCTCTGTCTTGCAATTTAAAATGACCAAAATTGTTGATAATTGGAATAACAAAATTGCCTGCTATAAAAGATATGCATTTATTTACACTCTGATATTGGCCTGAGAAGTTGCGTACTCTTAAAATTGATATACTGAAGATTATAACACTTGGCAATTAAAATTCAATCAATTAGCCATTGTATAACAGAAAACACCTTAAACACAAGTTGTTGAAAAGTATGAACTAATGTTCAATAATCAGCATGCATGCAGCTTTAACTTCTGTCAGCTTAATTACTATTCACAATTTGCTGCTTAAGTGAATACCATTAATCCAATTTGTTTTACACATTTCTAAGGAACAATGCATGACCAACCAGGATTCATCTAAAGCATACTTTAATATTTTGGCAAGGAATGCTGCTTCTGTTCACGCTTTTCACCACCAGCTTTTCCTACGGGTGAGGACAAAAGAAAAAGAAGGACATTGTCCTCTTGATTAAGTAAGAGCTCATTAGAAAGAGCGGCAAGAGCCAAGGCCTGCATATGTATGAAGAACATAATCTGATCTTGCAACATACTGAAAAGGGAAAATGACAAGTGCTAAGGGTTCATTTAATTACTTTAAGTGGTTCAAGGCTGTTGGGGTAGAAAAGGCAACAGAAAGCATATAGTTGTACAGTACATCAGTTGCAAAGGACCTGTAGGATTCATTCCCTCCACAATAGTATTTTGTTCTTGCTCACATGAAGAAAATGAAAATGCGATGAACGTTACATCTGCAGTTGTATTTAACAAATCCATAAATGTAATTCCTGAAAAAATACAATGAACTGATAAAGCAATGCACAAAAAGCATTAGAAATGCAATAATTACAAATTCAAGAACTATAATGTAGGAACATGGATAAAAAAAAACAAATTTCAAACTAGTTTGAAATTAAACCTATGAAGATTATCATGACCCCTTAATTCTGTCTTTGTGCTCTAATAATTGAAAAGCAAGTGAATACACAGCCTTTATGTACATTATTTTGCACCTTAAGTAATTGGCAATAAAATATTGTCACTATATTGGCACATTGTCATACATTTTACATAATTACATATCCACATTTTATATAGGCGTTCCTCACAGCATCATCTTTGAATATTTTTCCTTCAGTTGTTCATGTTTAATTTTTTTGTGACATTCACCACTGCTAGCTGTATCCACCCAAAGCTCAATCTTTGACCCTCCTGTATTCCCTTTCACCAAATCTGTCTCACCCACCTACCTACAAAATCACACATACAAACATACACCCATTTCAAAAGCATTCAGAAACCAGCCAAAAATATTGTAGGACCTCTTTTCTCCTCTCTCTCTTTCCTCGAATTCCCTCATTTCCTAGGAGAAAAGCCAGGTTTTTACAAGAGCCCACATACTTCCTGGCTTTGCAGTGTGTGACATCCCTATACTCCACCCTCATTCTCCATGACTCAGAATACCTCATATTTTTTCTTAACAAACCTTTTCATCGTCATGTTCCTGGTAATATCATTTTCTAACAAGGCATAAAAGAGTTTTCCACTTGCAGGGATTAATACTTCTGATTACTATCAGATGTAACAATTGAGATAGAGAACTTATTAGATATGGAAGACTGGACATGAATCCACCCAGCATGTTGGAGAACCAATCCACAGCATGTGTAATGCTGTGAATCAATACATTGTCAACAACAAAGAATTTAGACCAGATCAGTTAGAAAACATTTTTTTGGAAAATCATTTGATAAGTGTTTCACAATAATACAATGAGAAGAGTTATGTGGATCCTCTATTAAAAATGTAAGCACAAGGTGTTCCTTGGTCTATTAGGGGTCATGGAATATGAAGTGCACATAATAAGAAGACACAATCAGATTTTCAAATCATGTTTTTAATCTAATGACTTTCACTGTAATGTGAAATGTTAGTCGCTCATATATTGTATTTGGCTAGTTTGGTCTATTTTGCATTAATTTGCTGTCACATATTTTCTGACCACAAGTAGTTTCAAATATTCCATGCCTAGTAGATGATATGATAAAACGTTATGAAGATCATGGTAATTTCAAGAAAATGTCAATTGCCTACTCTATTTTTGATCTTTTAGTGATTTTCATCCATATTTAAAAGGCTACAGCAAAATCAGAGTAAAAGTAAGACTCGAGCCACCTACATAACCTGTCACAAGAAAATGCTATGGAAGGATTATGTGTCAATGAATGGTGTAAATTGTCTATTATAAATGCCATCTTTAGCTCTTCAGCCGTCAATGGCAATGACTTTTACTTCTTCAAATGAACACATTGAAACGTTCCTCCACTGAATTGATTTCCTATAAGAGAGATGCTAAAATCTAGAGCTGTTCTTTTCACCAAATTAATAAGCTATGAGGAGATTAATGACAAAATTATTGATTAATAATGTCTTTCAAGAGGTTTTATATGCATATGTATATTTGTATTAAAATAAACTGTTAAGCTTGACATAAAATTCAGACAAGCACTTTAGTAATGTGGCTTAACACTAAGGGTGGATAAAGGTCCCTTTTTATACTGGTTTCTGAATTCCTACAGTGAACTGTAGGTGTGAGGCTTGCTGGTGATTTATTAATTTTACTTTCCATCAAAGTGTCACCTGCAGGCACAAATATGTAGGCCGACAAAAATAATAATCATACAGTAGAATAGAACACAGTATTAATTCTTGCAAATGCTGCCAGTCATTCCAAGAAGATATATAACTGACGCCACTCTACACAGGCGCTCTAATAAGCACTGTTTGCTAGGATTATAATTAAAATTCAAAATTAAAAATTGTTCTCATACTTTGAAAGTCAGTACTACATCCAGAGGAAAACATTCGCCAAAATATTGCCAAGTATTCAGTGCCCTGCTGTTTTGCAGTACACTCACTTGATGGTTCAAGCAGGAAAGAAATTAACCAGGTAAAAATGTACAACATAATTCACAATAAGGCCTCTTTATTTCATGAATAATTTGTGGTGCTCAACAGCTTCATGGAGGTGAACAGGAAAGCCTGGACACTTCACAAGGGCTTATCAGCATTCTTGTAGAGCTACTGATACCAGGCTACTGTCTTCAGGTGCTGATGGCACCCACTCATGATATTTTGTCTATCTCTGCAACAGTGTCGGCAGGGAAGTACTGCCCCAAGTTACCTGGAGTCTTCTGAGTTATGGTCATTTTTGTGATTCAGACAAAAATGTGTTTTATTAAATAGCTGCTGTGATCAAAACCTCGCATTCAGTTAAATCTTGGGAGGTGAAAATAGGTCAGCACTGATCCTTTTCACCCTCATTGCCACAGGTGTTTTTTTCCAACAAGAGGGTATTCGCTGCTTAAGGGGAAATACTATTGATGGCAAAATTAACAAGTTATCTTATCAACTACCATAAGCCTTAAAGTCTAATTAATTTGGAGCTGATCAATTGCCTTGAATGAAGCATCGATTTCTCCAGCCTTTCAGGATATGAGATGTTAGCTTCAGTTCTTTTGTACAAAAGAAAGCCAGGACAGAGCTTTACAAAGATGCTGAGCTAACTCATTTACCTATCTAGATTAATCAACCACATTATCTTTAAACATTCTTTAATACATATTTATTTCAACGGATTAAAACAAAACAAAATGGAGCTTTTGAACCTAAGAGTCAGCTGATCTTCAGGGTGAACGGCAATGTTACTGGAACGAACTTATCTCTTAAATCCAGTTGGCTGGCCTTCATCTTCAGATGCTGACCTGAAAAAGGTCAACTGCTTCTTTTTGTAAACAGCTGCTTGATGGTTCTGGGCAAATGGACAGACTTCTACAATATTCTTGTGAAGCTTGATGTCATTTTGTACACCCTTAATTCTCTTTTGCTGAACAACAATGGGATGCTTGGCTCAAGGTGCAAACAGTATTAATACCCATTTTAAACTTAGAGCAGGGAGGTAGAATGATTCTAACATTTCATCAGGTAGGACATGGACACCTATCTTAGTACTCTGGGTGTACTAGATGATAATCATTTTGAGTCAGTAAAAAATCAGATTCTAACATTTTAATAAAGAAAGATGAACTCCGTAATAACATAATGGAATACTGTCCGCACATGAACACTTTACACTGGGAACAAAAATACCTTGGGGAACCATATGCAGTTAAAACTGCTTCAAATCAATCAGACTGGGAATTCTACAAAATATAACATTAATAAGCTAAAATACAATAAATCACAATTTAGTGAAAACAAGAGACTCATATCTACCAAATTTAAAGGTTGCTTAGAATATTATTACATGATACAAAAGTTAATTATTCATGGTACCTTAAACACTTCATTTCTTGTAAAACACATTCTTCATCGAAAGTGTGTACTTTGCTGAAGATATTTCTTGCACTGGGGGGAGGAAAGAGCTTTACACTTAATAACTTAATTTGAATTCTTTTTCCACAAAGCTACAGACTCTATTTTTATCTTTTTTCACTTTGCTTAGTTTTCTCAGAAAAGTAAAATTCCTGAGCTAATCTGTTTGTCAACCCCAATGGGCTACCCTTTCGCTGTACAGAAGCTTTTTATTGGAATGGAGCTTGGTCAAACTCTTGTTATAGTTGTAGGGTCGCACCATTAGCAAATCCTGCTTCTTCAGCAAGCGCTTGTTCCAGTGTAAACACTTGTATAACGTTATGAACCATTGCTTAGCTTATATGACTCAGTCACCACTTTGATGCATTTAAATTTCAACCATCTGTGAGAAAGCAGAGATCTATTCTTAAACTGTCCACTAGTTAACTTATAGATTTGGATTGATATTACTGAAAATGAAATCAGATGTTCTATGCAACTTAATGTTTTACAATGACTTATCATAAAGTTTGCAATGTAATCAATAAAGACCACAATGGGAAACAGTATTAAAATATATATGAACAAATACATATAAGTAAGTTACATTTTATGTTGTGCAAATTATAAGATAGGTTAGGTTATGATTGACCACATAACAACAATAATCACACTTTGTCGTAGATGCATGTATACATTTCAGAAAGGCTTACATTTCATCGGCATGCTGTTTGCTGCATTCAATATCCACATCCTCCATCACAGGAACGTTGTGCTGCAGTATGTACCACCTACTCAATTAAGTAGAGCAACTTCCCAAGTTTATTTCAACAGCTGCTCCCAGTTCTGTAAACTCTATGACTGAAATACACATCGGTAGAGCTCTTCAATGCTGTGAACACTTATAAATTCAAAATCTTGAGAAAATTCATATCCCCATGTTAGACACTACATCCAGATATTAACAATTTCATAATTCCTTCCTGATCTATGGATTAAATGTAGAATTCCTTACTAGGTCTATTGTAGGAATACCAAAACTCAAGGACTGCAATAGTTAAAAGTTTAGTTTGTCATCACCTTTTTAGAACAGCTAGGCGATATGTAATAAATTCTACTTTTGCAGCATCTCCCACATCTCAAGAACAAATAAACATAACAAGCCACCATGTAGATGGAGCCTTTCTCTCTAATTGGAGAGACATTAATTTTATTTTCTTTTCCCAATTTGTAAAGTTAACTATTTTTTTTCAATCCCTCCATTTGATTTTTCACCAAATTTTTTATTTTTTTGGTGGGAAGAAGGGTTGATGAAATGAAGGGAAGTGGCTGTGGGGACATGGCCATCTCTCCAGGAGTTGCTTTATGCACTGTGGAAATTAAACATTTGCCATTCTTTCTAAATAGATTTTGTCACATCCTTTTATTACCTGGAGTTGCTTGCCTTGCAATTAATTTCACCCTCACTTCAGAACATTCTCTCTCAGCTTGTGTTTTGCACCCAACAGCCCCTCCACCAAATTCTCTGCTATTTCTCTTCATATACCAGCCAAAATGGGCACTGTTCCTTGTAAGTAATGCTAACTGTGGCATCTGGTGAGAGTATTGGAATACAACTCAGACCTAGTGAAAAGGTCAAAGCGTTAACTTCAGGGCCATTCCTTTTTGCCATCTAATCAATCATTAGGTACCTGTCACAAAATTTTTAAAATACTGTTCTATGCCGTCTGAAGCTATCAAAAAATATAGTTCGGTCATTTCTATAACCTAAACCTTCAATCTGTGCATATTGCCATATTTCTCCATATCCTGAACTATCAGAGGACACCAGCCCAGTAAGCAACATTGTAATCCTAAATGCTCCTTGATTTGCTAATCTGTATAATAATAGTGCATCATTTAAAATGAGACAAGCTACTACCTGCTGTTTTCTCACTTGCTCTCTTTTTTTTCTCAATTTAAAATTCTGTGGCTTTAATGTTGCTCCTGCCAAATTAATTAAACCATCAGTTTTCATTTCCAGTAGCTCCACTAATGTTCCCACCTGAAGGCTTTTCTGTGGACTGAACTGTGATTATTGATGCTTAGTGTGTCGTTTTCCCTGATAACCAGTTGGTCTCTTGGGTAAGGAAACCCCAGAAGGGGCTTTCCACAATGAAGGTGCTAAATTCTGTTGACAGGTTCAATTTTCTTGGCATAAATCTCCCCACCTCCCCCATTAGCTGGGGGCTACCTTCTTTATGGCTGCTTGATGGTACCACAAATCCACATGGTGTAGTATTAGCCCGAAGAAACACTTGACTATTTGCATGCAGATTACAGCCAAATGAGTGCTTAATGAGTGCATATAGATGACAGAGGAAGCACCTGATTGCATAGTTACTGCAACAAAAACACTGGGGAAAGCAAGGCCTCAACTCTATTATCATTACAATACAATCAAGTACAGCAGTCGTGGTGAAAAAAATCCTTTCTATTATAGCTGCTTGCTTCATTCTAGCCTCTGTAGGTCAGCTGCAGGACTGATAACCTTTCCTGCAGACAAATACATTTCGAATTGGCTCATCTAATTAAAAGCTCAGGGAGATGTTGAAAATACCAGCACATTTAGTCGAGCAAATGAGTATTCCTTCCAACTAATGAAGCCAATGTGGTATGTCGTTACTGTTTGCTCTAGGAGGAAACTGACTCACTTAACATTTCAATAGGTTAATCAATGGACAAATTAAAAGGAGAAACTGGCTAACTCATCAGAAGCCAGCTTCTAAAACAATTAGTTCATCACACCATTAGCTACACTTTCTAAATGCAGGAGCTGTGTATTGATGAGTCAAGGTTACGTTCTCTGCATATGGAACAAAACTCTTGCTCTAGTTCTTAAAGCAGATTGTTTTTACTGCTACATCTATTCCATATTTTAGGAAGACGTAGTTGCAAAAGGATAGTGGTGAGCAGCAATGCATTTCGAGGATGTAAAGTGCAAAATGCATTATTGTTGCACATAATCAAAATATATTTATTGTTTCATGTAATTCTTTTTTGTAGAATTAAACTCTGATTATTAGCTTAAATAATGAATCTTTTTTGCAATAGTTAGCATTGTCTCATATTGACCATAGTTCAGTTTGATTTGGATTTTCTGAAATCCCTAGCTTCCTCCAAAGTAAACACAAGAGTTTAAAAAAAACCTATCCCTCGTGGTGACATCTCTCATTAAACCTTTCAGCAAATAAAAATTCATTAGGCAGGATTTCAGACACAGATGCCTATACAGCAAACTCCAGATTTTGTAGGTGACAACTACTGTTCATTAAGGATTACAAATCTTTCCAATATGTGTACTATTGTAAACTGCTGCTGTAATCTATGAAGGCATATTAAATTCTAGCAGAGATATACTCGAAACAATGAATCATCTATTTCTACAGTTTATTTACAGAAGGCTTAAAGGCAAAATTGTACCCAGCTCAATACGTTATCCTAAATCAACTAATTCTCTCAATACCAAAGCACAGTTTGAGCCATTAGAAAAGTTTTTTTTTAAAAAGACTATGTATGTACATCTATACACTTAAAAATGCTCATGTTTGCTTGTCCTCTGGAATAATTCACTAAGCATTCCTAACAAAAGCTACACGTGGTGTGAGGTAATGTATGTTAAATTTTTAACGTTTTAAAATTCTGAATAAAATGGGAAATTTTCATAATTGTCTTCATTTGCCTATGTCTGCTGTCCGCGTTTTGGGACTACGGCCCAAGCCCAAGCCTATCCTTGATTAGTACACATACACACAGACTTTGTAACAGGCATTATCAAACAGCAGCCAAGACTGCAACATGGGTTTTCAGGGAAGAAACAGGAATTGAGGTGGTAAACTTCCTGACCCAGCAAACCTTCTTTGATTTGAACAGACCATACCTGCAATATTTTTTCTTCTTGGGGACTGGAGTCAGACCAATTCAGGCAGATCTCAGGTAGGTGGATGGTGATTCTAGCTGCTGGAAACACCGCTTCTGTTCACTGGGATACACGATGATGAATACCAGGCTTTCAAGTCCTCAATTCCACCATTCGAAGAGGGTGGATCATTTTGTTGGTTTCCTATTTTTGACTGGAGTTCCCTGGTGACTCAAGGCCACTCTCAGAATCATATCAACTAAAGGGGCCCAATTCCTCCAAAACTCCACCAAGCCATGAGAGTGGGCAGGGAGAGAGAGTGCAGGGATAGAGGGGGAGTGTGGGTATGCGGGAGGGTTGCAGTTGTTGGTGATTTGAGGGACTGAACTGCGATAGAGGTAATAAGATTGGGAATGCTATTTGCAGGCCGTTCTGTGAAATTTAGTGGGAATGGGGTCAGAAATTTTGGAATTGAGTCTTAGCCATTATTTTTAAACAGCTCCTGAGTTGGTCTATCCTTTTTTTCGTTCATGGGATGTGGAAATGTTGGCTAGGCTAAGGTTCATTGCCTGTTCCTTGTTGTTTTTGAGAAAGTTGTGGTGAGCTATCTTCTTAAAATGTTACATATTTGGAAAATACCCCCACAGTCCCTTTAGGGAGGGAGATCCAGGGTTTTGATACAGGGACACTGACGAAGCAACAATGTATTTCCAAGTCAGGATGGTGAGTGGCTTGGATAGAAAGTTGAAGGTGGTGGTGTTCCCACATATTTGCAGTTCTTGTCCTTCTAATAGTTATCGTGGGTCTGGAAGGTGCTATCTAATGAGCATGGTGGATTTCTGCAGTGGATCTTGCAGATAATACCCATTTGGCAAATATTTTGGTCCTGAGTAATTTGTTCTTATTCCGAGGCTAGATTTCCCCTTTATTCTTTCATGGGATGTGGACATTGTTGGCACATCCTTAATTGCTATTGAACTAAATGGCTTGCTGTGCAGTTGCAGAGGATTTTTTCTGAGTCAAAAACTTTGCTATTTGTCAGGAGTCACAATCAAACTGTGGTGATTGTAATGAGGTTAGCTCGGTGGACTTCTTCGACAGCCTTTCCTACCGTTCCAGAATCTGTGTGTTCCCATACCCCATCAAGCGGTGAAGATACCTTGGAATCTGAGATGGACACAGCAGATGTCGCTGTCTCTAAGCTTTTGCCACCTAAAGAAAAGAACAAATTTCTTTTGAGATGCAAGAGGTGTGCTACTATGTGTTACCTGCCTCCAGAGTTGGAAGAATTGACCCGTTGTTAAAATGTCCCAGGAAGAGCTCTGAGAAAAAGAACTGGCCTATGTCCTCAGACTGGGTGGGGGAGTAGTGATTGTAATGAGGTCAGCCAGATGGACCTCATGTCCTAGGCTAGACTGAGATCATGTACCAGGGAACTGTTACCGGTCAAGGCTACAATTCTGGTTCCGGTATCTTACAAGAAGTAGCTCATTCCATTACCACTGATTGTAGTAAGAGGCTTGGGCCCAAGCTTGATGGGGTGAAACTGGTTGAGATAGATTCACTAGATTGGCTCAACATTTTTCTATTAGAACATGGTTGCCTGAGTGAAGTCCTAATTAAATACTCCAATGTTGCTTAGGGACTATCAAAGGAGACAAGGGAAATTCCACGATTCTGCATGCTCCAGACAGTACCATTTGCCTTACAGGCAGAAGTAGAAACAGAAATCAAAAGTGAAGGAATCATCAAACCAGTCCAGTTTGCGAAGTGGGCAGCACCAGTCACACTGACTGTGAAGCCCAATGGGTCGGTTCAAGTTTTCAAGGATTTTAAACAAATGGTAAAATGTTCTTCCTAGTTGGATGAATAGCCAATCCCTTGCATTGAGGATTTACAAGCAAAGTTGGCAGGAGGCAGTCCATCACAAAACTGGACAGCCTTGCAATAGCAGTTAGATGTGGATTCCTAGATGAATGCCAGAATTAATACCCATAATGAATCATACTAATATACAAGACTGCCAGAGATAACAAGGTGTGGAGCTGGATGAACACAGCAGGCCAAGCAGCATCTTTGAAGTAGGAAAGCTGCCAGACAAGAATACCATTTGGGATATCATCTACCTGTGCAATTTTTCAGCTGACAATGGAGAACCTTTTACAAAGTCAACCCCAAGTCTCAATTTATCTAGATGGTGTGTGAAGGAAGGTTTGGTTTGTCAAATTTGTAGTTCCACCGATACCTTTACGTACATAAATTTAGAACAATAACAGAAAACAAACTACTGCTAGGTCTACTTAAAGTGAAGAAGGTAGTGTTGCTGATAGCTTCAGGCCGAATGCAGCGGTGTGCTCTAATACTAAGTGCTCACAATTACGAGTTGGGATGTTATCTGGGAGGCCACATAGCAAATGCAGGTGCATTGAGCCGCTTCCTGTTGGCAGATACCCCATCCCACTGGAAGTGCCCATAATGGTTTTGCATTTTCTGGACATATTTCCAGTCATAGTTGTCAGCATGAGACTTTGGGCAGAGAAGGTGCTGGTCCTGGCAAAACTGAAATGGCTGGGAAACCAAAGGGCAATCACAAATAGAACTGAAAACTTTTTGGACCTGGAGAGACCAGATCACAGTGGAAGATGGCGTATTATTATGTTGAGCAAGTGTGATTGTCCCAAACAAAGGTTCCAGCCAGATACTGGCTAAACTCCACCAGGGTCATCCAGGGGTGTCCAAAATTAAAATGTTGGTGAGAAGTTATGTCTGCTGGTCAGGGTTCAATGCAGAAATAGCTGTTTTGATGGTGCAGTGCCAAAAAGGACAAAAATGACTGTCAGTAGCTCCCTCACATTCATGGGAATGGAAGGTAAACTCTGGGCTCAGTTGCACATTGGCTATGCAGGTCCTTTCATGGGCTCAATGATCTTAGTCATTGTGCTCACCTAGACAAAGAGGCAGGATGTGCCTAGAATTCAAACGCGGGAAAATAATAGAAAAACGACATGTATCTTTTGCTATATACAGACTCCCGTACAAACTGGCCACAGATAATGGGTCATTATTTATCAGCAGGGAATTTGTGTACTTCTAAAGTTGAAATGTATTTAACATATAAAGTCAGCTCCATACCATCCATCATCCAATGGCCTGGCAGAATGAATAGTCCAAACTTTGAAGGCAAGCTTAAAGAAACAGCCTACAGTTTCACTAGATACCAAAATGTCCCAGTTCCTATTTGATTATAGGACCACCCCTCGTGCAACTATAGGGACAGCTCCAGCGGAGAAGAGTCTGCACCACTTTAAATATGATTTTCCGGGACCTGGGTAGAGGGTAAAACAGCATCAGGAGCACCAATGCCAGACACAAGACTTCGCTAAGCAATAGTAACAGTTTACTTCAGGGGACAAAATTTGGTGTAGGAACACAGGAATGACCCTGCACGGGTAAAAGGCATGGTCAATACAAGGTCACTTCAGTGAATGGTGACCTATATTTCTCTGTGTTCCCTTACAACAATTGATGATCATTTCATCATCACTTGACTGACACCAGCTTTCAATTCTATATTTTATAAGTTGATTTAGGTTCTGCTGGTGGCAATGATGAGGTTTGAACCCATATCCCCGAAGCATTTACCTGGACGTATAGTTAAATAGTCCAGCAACTTTTCCAATGTGGAACCAACTTCATCTTTTCCATCCTGGGAGAGGAATATTTGTTGCTCCTTCAAGCAATTATTTAGAGTCCATTGAGAGAGCTCTAAGATGAAGCTTTCTGGATAATACATTAAACTATAGGCCAGAGTCATCTTCTAAATGCTTGGAACCAACATTGAACTGATTATGATTTTGTTTTCCAGGCGAAGCAATTGCTAGTACACGAGTTGTGTATGAATAGCTTAGGTTACACATTTATTTAAAACAATTTTTAGAAGTTATTCTCACAATATAAAACACAAATAATGTGTGGAAAGCAGACAGATAATAATAATTCACAATACAGTCTTCATCTTCTTCAGTTCTTAAAGTTATCAACATAACTTCATAGAATGATTTTCAAACACAATCCACAATTTTATGCTTTGCTTTCAAGCAAATAATGCTACAGCTAAACATTATCAGTAAAGAGCCATGTTTCCTATTACTCAAGGAGACACCTTTGTTGATCAACAGCAGTGTTTAATTGCAAGTTGAATAAGCAGAAAGATCATGGTTAAAAAGTAATGAAATAAGCTCATTATTATGCAGCTTTATTCTTCTTGGCTTTAAGCTTATTTCATAACTGGCAAAACATTTTCTTTATTAACATCAAATGATATATTGACATTGATGATAATTGGCCAACATTTTTTTAAAAACTTTTTAAATGAAGTTTTACTTAAACAGTGAAAGAGATCGTCAATTTGAAAGCCATTTAAAATGTTCATAACATTGCAACATACATGCCTGAGTGCATTTTCTCTCACCATCTTCCCAAATGTGTCTCATTATCATGCACTATGTATCTAAGGTGCCCTGTTCATTGTATTTTTTTCACTTGTCATAGGCAGAAATAATGATGACTGCAAGTACTTCCCATAGCTCTTGGTGTCATGCAATCTTTAACACCCAGCTGTGTACCTAGTCAAGCACTGACAGTCTAAACCTGTCCTTCATG
The DNA here is from genome assembly GCF_030684315.1 of Stegostoma tigrinum. NCBI lineage: Eukaryota > Metazoa > Chordata > Chondrichthyes > Orectolobiformes > Stegostomatidae > Stegostoma > Stegostoma tigrinum. Next base: position 48,966,471 of record NC_081363.1, read on the forward strand.
GCTCCTGTCAATTGCCCCACATGTGTCAGACAGAAGGAAATGGCATCTTCTTTTGCTGATCAGCACTTGTATGTCCTGGTGGGTGGGAAATGTATACTGTCGCTACCCATACAGCATGCTCTGAGACGTTGACAACTGGAGTCCACATTGAAGGACAAGGTGGCAAGCTGGATTGTCATGTCAGGAAATGTTGCATCTAATTCTATCAAGTGAATTGAAGAATGGGAAACTACATACCAAAGAAGTGAACCTCTGTAATAGTGATGAAATTAACGCCTGCTAATGCATGCAGATAGGCCTTTAAAAACCCATTTGTGAGAAACTCATACCGATGTTCAACACTTAGTTGGAAATAGGACATTTTATTAACAGCATCGGAAGCCCCCTTGCTGATTTGCTTTTCCCAGTTTTGCAGGTGATACAAAGCCATCTGAAAATGTGTGCTGTGAAGGCGATGCCACCTGGCTTCAGGGTGATTTAGACAGGCTGAGTGAGTGGGTAAGGACATTACAGATGGAATGTAACCTAAAAACAATGAGGTTATCTACTTTGGTAGGTGGAGCAGATAATCAGAAAATTTCTCAAATATTGTATTATTGGAAAGTGTAAAAACACAGGGATCTAACTGCCCATGTCATTAAGCCACTCGTGGTTAAAGTGCAGGTACAGCAAGTTAGCCTTTATCACAAGAGTATTTCAGTTCAGAAGTAATGAAGTCTTGTTTCAATTGTACTGGGATTTGGTTCGATTGCACCTGGAGTAGAATGTGCAGTTTCAGGATCAATATTATTGTCGTAGAGAGTGTGCAACAAAAGTTTACCACTCTTGTTGCTGTGATGAACAGGATTGTCTTATGAAGACAGATTGGGTTTGTACTGTCAACAATTTTGAAGAATGAGAAGTGATCTCATTGAAGCCTGCAAAATAATTTAAGGCATACGCAGGCTGAGCACCAGGATGCAGGATGAGCTGCTGAACTTAGCCATGAATGAGCTAAAGGAGATGACGCAGTAAGCAGGAGTACGTCTTGATTAGAGAAGCCAGAGAAGCCTTTCCAAGTCCTGTCTGATATCAGGTTAGAGCTATCAGTATCTGTCAGGTATGTATGGGGCTTTGACTCCATTGCCTGAGCCACGGATGCATGACAGTGCACCAAGATTTGGAAATGGGGAAAGAAAAATTAAACAACACTTAAGTTGTTTTGGATGCACAGGCAAAAACCACCTGTACAACTGGATGTTTCTTTATAAATACAACACTATATACTTTTTCAATCTGTTAAAGATTCTGCTGGTTGTCTTCCTTGCGACTACAATGAGGGCTGCTGATCACCATACAGGCGCATCATATGCTGCAATGCAAAAAATACTGAGGCTGTCATTCTCTGCTATCCTCTGGGAGGAATATAACCTCTGGAAAGTGGCAACATAAGCCAAACATTTGTGTTTTGGAGGTCATTCAGCATAGCTTAGATTCCCAATTTCTGTATTGGACGAATGCCTTTTGCAAGCCAAAGTTTGAGTTACTTAAGTACAGACACCTATAATCCTGCATAACTGATTTTCTGGCTTATATTTGGCTCAAAGGGAGCAAACAAATTTCCAATTAATGGTAAACAAATTTTAAAGGTATCAAGCAAACATCCCCTCAAGAGTAGGAATGCTTCTATGCCATAATTGGCACACACCATAGTTATGATTATATGTACTGCTAATATAAAGTCATTCATCCTCAAGTCTAACTGCTATCAAGTATTTTTGGGGCTTGTCACACTATGGTCCTGATTTCTTCTGCAGTTTCCTCAGTGTCTTGATCAGATACCTGTTCTTCTCCCTCTGAGGAGAAAGGTAGCTTATCTGTCTCTTCTTGTGCTTTCTTACTGCATTGCTGAGCCAGGTTATGCAGGGCACTGCAAACAATCACTATCCTGGAGACAGTGTCTGGCGTAGGATGGACCACTTCTCCTGAGCAATATAGGTAATGGAATTCAGCAAGGGCTATTTTGTTTCACTATTCAGACTCATCCTAAGGGTTTTGCAACAGAGTCAATAGTCAAGCCTCCTGAGTACCCCTTGTCAACATGAGCTTGTTCTGGAGATGACATGGGCGAATGAACATTCAAGGAGCCTGGGAGTTATGCAGAACATAAATGCATGACAACTCCTTGGATAGTGGGTGCACACCACCAGGAATTGTCAACTAAGGCTGTAAATGACCTGGACATTGAGGGAATGTAATTCGCCCTGTACAGAAATCTAGCTGGATGATGCCAGGGAGGCCTGTGTGCCATATGTGTGCAGTCAACAGCCCCTTATATCTAAGGCAACCAGAGATGGCAACAAATCCAACAGGACTCCCCATTTGGCTGTCTGGTCCATAACTGGCTTCTTTCTATCTGACTCATTTATAGCTGAACGTTTTGAGCAGGGCCCCATTTTCAGTTGAGCCCCATTTGCCTGCCCCAGTCAGTTCTGTTGATGTCAGCCCATATGACTGCCTCACTTGAACAGATTGTTGACCAAGCGAGGCTTCATCTCTGATCCTAAATGTTTGTGCAAAGAAATGTTATAGTGGCTCAGCGGTTAACATTGCTGCCTCACAGCACCTGGGACTTGAGTTAGATCTAGCCTCAGGTGACTGTTAGTGTGGGGTTTGCACATTCTCCCTGTGTTTGCATGAGTTTCCTCTGGGTGTTCCAGTTTCCACCCCGGTGCAAAGATGTGCAGGTTAGGTGGACTGGACATGCTAAGTTGCCCATAGTTCCCAGAGTTGTGCAAGCTAGGCAGGTTAGAAATAGGAAATGCAGGGATACAGGAATAGAGTAAGGGCTGGATCTGGGTGGGATGCTCTTCGGAGGGAGATTGTGGACTCAATGGGCTGAATGGCCTGCTTCCACACTGTAAAGCTTCTGAATGGTGTGGTTATGAAGGAGCTGTTACCGAAGAAATGTTTGTTCACTGGAACATGGAGAAAGGAGCCTACGCTTTGTGAAAATACATTTTTCTCATTTTCTCATTTTTGCACCCTGTTTCGATTCCAGATTAGATTCCAGATTGAAATCTGAAATCTTATTTGATAGATAATAGAAACTAAGTAAACACATTTTGTTTTCAAGCAATGGGGGTTTCCCTTATTCAAAAGAAAAAAAGAACTCAGTCTCTAGCCCTCTGAACTGGAGCCTAGTGTATCTGTGTTAACTTGTTCACTCAAAATTCTCCTAGTGTAAATAGTGTGCTGTCCAGGAGGTCCTCCTCTCACACAGCATTTCAATAGACATCATTATTGGTTCAGGAATACTTTCAAGTTAATCATTAAACGACTTCAGATGCACAGAAACTCTATATGCAACTTCTTCAAATTCAAAAATCCAAACTCAAAAATTTTATAATATAAGGCAGAGCCTGTGAACATCATTTCAATGGGCTGCTATTGAATATTCAAATTTTGCTCATGAATATAAAAGTGGTTCACAACCAAATCTTTCTGAGAACTTAATACCAAAACTTGAACTGAATCTTTTGCCTCCCATCAAATGAAGTTCCCCTCACCTTCTCTTTGAAAACTTCTGCCTGGGCTGGGAAGATTCCATCCAGGAACCCATCAAATAACAGTGCCTTTTATTGTATGTGTGAACAATTAACTCATTTTCTGACAGATTCCTCGAGGATCACTGAAAGGAGAATGACAAGCAAAGTTCTCAGTCTGATGATCTTAGTGAAGGTGAGTCTGTGTACAGAATACTGCTTGGCATGTGGATGTGAGAGAGATGATGGGAACTGCAGATGCTGAAGAATCCGAGATAACAAAGTGTGAAGCTGGATGAACACAGCAGGCCAAGCAGCATCTTAGGAGCACAAAAGATGGTGTTTTGGGCCTAGACTCTTCATCAGAGAGGGGAATGGGGGGAGGGTTCTGGAATAAATAGGGAGAGAGGGGGAGGCGGACCGAAGATGGATAGAGGAGAAGATAGGTGGAGAGGAGCGTATAGGTGGGAAGGTAGGAAGGGGATAGGTCAGTCCGGAGAGGACGGACAGGTCAAGGAGGCGGGATGAGGTTAGTAGGTGGGAAATGGAGGTGCGACTTGAGTTGGGAGGAAAGGATAGGTGAGAGGAAGAACAGGTTAGGGAGGCGGGGACGAGCTAGGCTGGTTTTGGGATGCGGTGGGGGGAGGGGACGAGCTGGGCTGGTTTTGAGATGCAGTTGGGCGAGGGGAGATTTTGAAGCTTGTGAAGTCCACATTGATACCAATGGGCTGCAGGGTTCCCAAGCGGAATATGAGTTGTTGTTTCTGCAGCCTATGGGTGGCATCATTGTGGCAGTGCAGGAGGCCTATGATGGACATGTCATCTAGAGAATGGGAGGGGGAGTGGAAATGGTTTGCGACTGGGAGGTGCAGTTGTTTATTGCGAACTGAGTGAAGGTGTTCTGCAAAGTGGCCCCCAAGCCTACGCTTGGTTTCCCCAATGTAGAGGAAGCAACAACAGGTACAGTGGATGACTACTGACTACTAGACTTCAAAATATCAAACAGGTAGCTCCTCTGTGAAATAACTGCACAGAGGCTGGTATTCCATCACTAAGTCACCCTTTATTTATTTGTGGACAGTAACTGTGGCCAGCCAGATCAGAGACAGTCCCCTGAATGCAGGAGATTTGAAATTTTTTTTTTGCTTTTTTTTAACAATAATATGACTTGAATTTACATTCAGTTTGAGAGAGTGAGAGAAGTAGCTCTGAGAACACTGTCTAAAATAAGATAAGGACAATGATGAGAGCATGAAAGCAGAGCTAGTCAAAAGGTGTTGGTGAATAAAGTTAAAACACAGGAAAACACAGATGCAGTGGAATGTATGGAGTAATTACATCCCTATAAGTAATAAAAAGCTTGAGGCATGGACCCACTAGTTAACTGGTTAAATAAAAAGGTTAAAAATAGCATCAAACTGAAATAACTGCACTGGGGTCAGTATCCTGTCAACAAATCACCCTCTGTTTATATGTGCACTGTACACTGGCTGTGGTCAGCTAGCTCAGAGTTGGTCCTCTGAATGCAGGATATTCCAAACCTCCTGGTTATATTGGTCAGTCAGGGCTTCTCTGATTGACCCAGGTTAACAATGACCTAGTGGTATTATCGGTGGACAGTTAATCCAGAGACCCAGATAACATTCTGGGGATCCATGTTCAAATCCCACCACGGCAGATAGTGGAATTTGAATTCAGTAAAAAATCTGGAATTAAGAATCTAATGATGATCCTGAATCCATTGTCAATTGTTGGAAAAACCCACCTGGTTTACTAATGTCCTTTAAGGAGGGAATCTGCCATCCTTGCTTGCTCTGGCCTACATGTGACTCCAGACCCAGAGCAATGTGGTTGACTCTGAACTAAGGATGGGCAATAAATGCTGCCCAGCCAGCGATGCCCTCAGCCCATTAAGGAATTAAAAAACAGCCCCAATCAAAGATCTCATAGTCAACAAGATCCAGCTAGTTACAACTGCTGCACTCTAATGCCCGAGTAAGTAATAACATATCAAATTATACAGTTAATAAGGATCTCAAGTTCAATTCTGGTTCTGTGCTTAACTGTGAATTTCCAATTAAGCCACAGAGGACAGAAATTACCAAGATTCCCTCTTCTAATAATTATACATAGAACTTAGATGTGGAAGGGACAATTCTCACTGGCTGTAATTTCTCTCTTCTCACCAGCTCTCCTCCATGGTTGAATGACCGACTGATACTTGATTTGTAGAATTCCGCATAGAACTAGCCACATGGTCAAGTATCAAAGACTATCATGAAAATGTCATAGCTTAAGACCCTACTAACAGGAAAGCAGCAGTAATGAGGTAATATCACATAGAATTATTGAGTAAAAGGAACAAAGTCACCTGCACCTTTGCACTCATCAAATTCCAGAAACCCACTACCTCTGTGCTTAATGATCTGTACTAATATTTGGTTTGCCTTGGCTTCAAAATTAAAGTTCTCAGCCCTTTGTTCAAATCCTACCATTGCCATGCCTTGTCATATCTCTGCATTCTTTTGCTGACCTAAATCATCCAAGAACTCTGCATTCCTCTTATTCTGACCTTTTAAGCAATCCTGATATCCTGCAACTCATGTCGGTGGCTGTGCCTTTAGCCGTCTGGAAGTTCATTCTCATTTTCAATAGAATTAAATTCTAGGATTGACGAGCTCTCTGTTCTATTTGTTAACCACCCAAGTGACAAAGAGGAAAATTATCCTCCAATTTTTTTTAAAATGTAGAACTAAATGCGGAAATATGATTTGTTATGACCATACCCCAAGATGAGGTTCTCCATGTTATTATGGTTCCAGATGGAATACAACAGGTGAAACTCCCAAGGGAGAAGGAATGAACTGGCTCCTTTATTTTCACCTACGCCATTACCTGTTGCAACAAGGTTAATTTGAAAAGGATCCCTCCCTTGTGGATACCTTTCTCCTGGGCTAAATGGCATTATGTTTTAAGAGTAGCGAATTTAACAAGGCTTTCTTGACTTAACAGAAGGTTGAATTTATTAGCTACTAATGTGAAAATAAATGATAATGCAACATACACAGACATACACAAATTAGGATTACAAAGCGAGTCTGAGAAAAAAATAGCTAGAAGATATATCGATCAGTCTCCCTGGGCAGTTCTTGACGAGTAGAGAGTGGAATGTTGATAGTTGAACAGTTGATTTTTGAATCTTTGGCTTTGTAGTTAGTTAAAATCCTTTTGTCCTGTTTCCTCTTTTATGGAGGATTTTTTGGCAGCATTCAGATCGAGACCTTCCTTCCATTGGTTTATTTCCTTTTAACTGGATTGTAGCTAACTAATTTCTAGCATTCAAGAACAGACATGTCCTTGCAATAAAGGGGTGACTCGTAAATAGCTCTTCAACTGTGACATTCACATAGAATATCTCGCACATGAACAGAGGCTAAAACACAGACTTTCATCCACTAGTGCACCCTCTTCCATTGATACAAACAGGTCTGGTTTGCAGTGAGTTTTTACCCTTTATATACACCTGTAAGGGAAAATAAAACACAAACAATGTTTGTATTGGCTTTTTGTTAATGGAGAGATTGCTCCCCCCCACCACTCTTATTGTCTCTTCCTGTTTCATTTGTGTCTCAGTTTGAAGGATCCCTAACATTCCTGGGGAATGACGTTCCATATGTCCCACAGAGAACTTTGCCAGAGAGCGCTGAATTTACTGCTGTAGTTTTTTTTTCTAAGCAGTCCTCTTTTAAAAAATACCTTTCGGAACCTAAAGTTAAAAAGCGTTCATAGCACTTTGGGATTTTGGTCTGTCACCCGAACAAATTTTCTGGGTTTGGAAAATCACTGAATTTTGTCCCCCTTCAATTCGAAATACTGGGGCTTTTTTGCTGCTAATGATCTTGATTTTGAACGTTAAATGGAAAAATTTCCAATTTTCTTTGTCACCTTTATTCAGCACAATTCTGTATTATACCCTAGGTAGCATTTTCAACTGTAACTCAAGGTTGGCTGATCAAGCATACTCTACAACTTGAATATATAGTATGGTTTGACACTCTGGTGCAATACCAAGGGGCTGTTACATTATTGGAAGCCTTGACCACCTATTTCACTGGTTTCCATGGAAATTTCACCAATGACACAGCAAATTCATTAAGTTGTGGTTCACCATCAGCTCCCTGTGGGATGTTGCTGCATGCAAAACAGCTGCTAAGTTGACTGCAGTGCAAAGCATTGCGTGTGGGATTTTGCTGAGACACATAAATTGAGGCACTACATAAATGCAAGTCTTTCTTATTTTAACAATTAGACAACCCAAACAAGTCTGTTATTAAATATTTTTGTGAGAGTATTTAATGTAAAGTATTAGAAAATGCAATCAAAGAAACATTGTCTCAAATAGTAAAGTCCATTCGCCTGCATTCTGACAAGAACCTGTTAAGCATGTCTATAGAAGGCAAGTATCAATTTGGTTTACATGTTAGATGAAGCATTCTAAAGGGGTTACTGTTTAGTTTTCATCAAGGGATTCTTCTAGCGACTACAACGGACTTATCTAGCATTGTAATAAAATCCACATATAATCTCCTTGTAAACGACAGGTTGTGAGGAGAATTTTAAAAAAGTCAGGATATCTTGACAAACACCTCAGCAAGTGTAAAAAGAAGAATAGCACAAATTATAGAACTGTTACTCTTTGCATGATTGTGTTCATCAGAATGAGAAATGTTAGTTATTGGAGAGAGAACATTGTCCTTTTCAATTCTTCAGGGTAAAACACTTTCAAGTCAGGCTCTCCCTACTCCATTCTAACAATGTGTCTAACACCAACCTCAAAAAAAAGCCTGCGCTGCATCAGCATGTCACCTTTTCCCATTTTCTGTATGAATGATCCTGTATTCTGTGAGAATACAAATTTCATGTCAGGTTTGGGGTGTGTTGAGACAGGCCTTGTCTCAGTTAGGAAATTTAACCAAATACATTGAGAAGACTTCGTTCCCAACAGTTTACATTGTACTGAAACCAGAATGCAAATTGCATTGCCCGGGTTCAGCTAACTGCACTGTGTGGCCCCCAAAATAAAACACTTTCAAATGTGCTTGACCATCAATGTGTAAATAGCCAAAATAAAAATTATTTTCTGAGTTCTTCTTTCTTTCTGACTATCTTTGTGAAATATTGATGTATTGGTGTGCATATATGTATATAGTTAGGGACAAAATTGCTACACTCGTTTTAGTCAGTTTTAATTATGTCATATGGCACTGAAAAGGCCCTTTGTCCCATCGAGTCTGATGCGACAAAATCTACCCTAAATCTATGCTAGTCCCACTTTCCAGAGACGGCCATAGCCTTGAAAGTTATGACATTTCATGTACTCACACAATCATTTTTCAAATGTTTTAAGCTTTGTTGCCTCAGCTAGCAACCCCAGGCAGTGCATTCCAAATTCTCCCCACCCTCTGAAAGAAAAGAAATTACACAAATCTACTGTAAACCTCCTTTGTTTCACCTTAAAATAATGTCCCCTTGTTACGGACCTTCCCCTAATGGGAGCAACTGCTTTCTATTCACCTTGTTCAAGCCTGCATAACACTGTCCACCTCCATCAAGTCCCCCTCAGCCTTCCCTTCTTGAAAGGAAACAACCCGATGTTATCCAGCCTGTTTTCATAGCTAAACTGCTCCATCACAGCCAATATCCTGGACATTTTCCTCTGTACCCGCTCCAGTGTAATCACACCCTTCCTATAGTGCAGTGACCAGAACTGCACACAGAACTTTAGCAGTGGCCGATCCAAAGTTTTATACATCACCAACATAATCTCCCTGCTCTTACGGTTTATCCCTCAACAGATAAAGGCAAGAGTTCTGTATGCCTTCTTAACAATCCTATCAAGCTGTCCTGCCACCTTCATGGATCTGTGCACAAGCATGCCATGTTTCCATTCATTGGGTAATCCATTGTCTTGTTATTTCCTTCCAAAGTGCATCACCTCACATTTATGGAGGTTAGATTATATTAGATTAGATTAGATTCCCTACAGTGTGGAAAAAAGCCCTTTGGTCCAACAAGTCCACACCGCCCCTTGAATCATCCCACCCAGACCCATCCTCCTATAGCCCACACACCCCTGAACACTACAGGCAATTTAGCATGGCTGATCCACCTAGCCTGCACATCTTTCGACTGTGGGAGGAAACTGGAGCACCCAGAGGAAACACATGCAGACACGGGGAGAATGTGCAAACTCTACACAAACAGTCACCCGAGGCTAGAATCAAACCTGGGTACCTGGCGTTGTGAGGCTGCAGTGCTAACCACTGAGCCACTGTGCCACCCCTTCATCTGCTACTGCTCTGCCCATCTGACCAATCCACCTATATGTTCCTATGACCTAACACCTTCTTCCTCACTGTCAACCATCCAGTCAATCTTCATGTTATCTGCAAACCCTACTTCCCATCATTTCCCGCACCGCCACACATTCTCGTCTATGTCATTCATACAGATCATGAAAATAAGGAACCCGTCATTGATCATGTGGTACACCTCTGGACACCGGCCTCCAGTTATACAAACAGCCTTCTACAAAAACCCTCTGTCTCCTGCCATGATGCCAATTTTGGATCCAAATTGCCAAGTTACCCTGGATCTTGTCTTTTACCTTCTTTATCAGTGTCCCGTAGAGGACCTGGTGAAAGGCTTTGCTGAAATCCACAGAAACTACATCAAGGACATTGCCCTCATCTACGTACCTGATCATCACCTCAAATTTCAACCAGGTTTCTTAGGTATAACTTCCCTCTGACAAAGCGATACTGATTGTCCCGGATCAAACTTTGCCTCTTCAAGTCGTGATTAATTCCCTTCTTCAGCACTTTCTCCAAGAGTTTCCCTCCCACTGATGTCAGGGTCACTAGTCTGTAATTCCCTGGTCTATCGCACACACCCTTCTTGTAAAGTGGAACCACTTTAGCTGTCCTCCAGTCCTCTGGCACCCTCCACAGTGGTGAGAGAGGAATTAAAAAATGGTGGGCTGCTGTAATTTCCTCCCTCATTTCTCACAGCTACCTGGGATACAACTCATCTGGACTTGGGGATCTGTCCACTTTTAAGCCTGCCAAATCCTTCAATATCTCCTCATTCTCTGTCAAACTACTCAAGACCCTCACTCTTCCTGAGTCCTGTACCTACATCCTCTTCCTTCTGCAAAGCCTGTACTTATTTAACCCCTACCAATGCTCTCTAGCTCCAGGCATAGATTGCCCCCTTGGTCCCAAATAAGCCTCATTCTTTCTCTTGTTGTTCTCTTTCCCTTGATATACTTACAATATTTTGAGATTGTCCCTAGTTTTACCAACCAGATATTTTTTCATTCCACTTGTTCTGCTAATTGCTTTCATAAGGTTGGCCCTACAATTTTTATGCTCTTCAGATTTGCTCACTCTGTATCTTTTCAAAGCCTCTCTTTACCTTCTTATCCAGTCCTGTTCTATGGGCTTACTGCGCCTACATGTCACCAGAAACAGAACATTTTGGCCTTAACCCCGTTGTTCTGCCATACATTTATCCAAAAGTTGCTGTTCCCAGTCTTTGGTCAGATCCTATGCTATTTTAATAAAGTCTGCCCTTCCCTTATCCAAAACTGTCTTTTGCAGACCATCCTTGTTTTTCTGTCTCCAGCAGAAAAATATGTTGCTGTGGTCACTATCACTAAAATGCTCCCCCTCAAACAACTGCACCTCCCAGTTGCAAACCATTTCCACTCCCCCTCCCATTCTCTAGATGACATGTCCATCATGGGCCTCCTGCACTGCCACAATGATGCCACCCGAAGGTTGCAGGAACAGCAACTCATATTCTGCCTGGGAACCCTGCAGCCATATGGTATCAATGTGGACTTCACCAGTTTCAAAATCTCCCCTTCCCCTACTGCATCCCTAAACCAGCCTAGTTCGTCCCCTCCCCCCACTGCACCACACAACCAGCCTAGCTCTTCCCCCCCACCCACTGCATCCCAAAATCAGTCCAACCTGTCTCTGCCTCCCTAACCGGCTCTTCCTCTCACCCATCCCTTCCTCCCACCCCAAGCCGCACCCCCATCTACCTACTAACCTCATCCCACCTCCTTGACCTGTCCGTCTTCCCTGGACTGACCTATCCCCTCCCTACCTCCCCACCTACACTCTCTCCACCTATCTTCTTTACTCTCCATCTTCGGTCCGCCTCCCCCTGTCTCCCTATTTATTCCAGTTCCCTCTCCCCATCCCCCTCTCTGATGAAGGGTCTAGGCCCGAAACGTCAGCTTTTGTGCTCCTGAGATGCTGCTTGGCCTTCTGTGTTCATCCAGCCTCACATTTTATTATCTTGGAATTCTCCAGCATCTGCAGTTCCCATTATCACTCTCCCCCCCCTCAAACCTGTTCAGCTTTGTCCCCAGAATTAAGTCCTGCATTGCACGGTCTCTTGTTAGACCTTCTGCACATTAAAATAAAACCATCTCCTGAATACATTTCAAGAAATCAGCCCCCTCTCTATCCTTTATAGTATAACTATTCCCAATTAAGGTTCATCCTGGCCCAAAATGTCAGCTTTTCTGTTCCTCTGATGCTGCCCGGTCTGCTGTGTTCCTCTAGCTCCATACTTTGTTATCTCTGAATCCAGCATTTGCAGTTCTTGCTATCTCAATAGTTACTATTATTGTTTCTACCCACCTCAGTGAATTGTCTACATATCTGCTCCTCTATTCCATACTGACTGCTTAGGGGTCTATTGTACATTCCCAGCTGTGTGACTGCCCCCTTTTTATTTCTAGCTGTACATCGAAGTCTAATTTGTAGACCCTTCCAAGATACTGCAGTAACTGCTTAATTAATAGGCAAAATCACCTTCTCTTTTACACCCTCCCTTGTACTGCCTGAAGGTCTCATATCCTGAAATGTTAAACCCCCCTTGGCCTTAACTTCATTATTAAAGTTTGCTGTGTCCCTATTATATGAACATCGTCTGTCCCCTTGTTGAATTAAGTTAGTTATTAAGAGTGATTGGGTAGACTGGGGTTGCTTTTCTTGGAGCAATGGAGACTGACAGGAGACATAATCAAGGTGTAAAAAATTATGAGGGCACAGATATGGTAGACAGGACAGAGACTTTCCCTTGCAAACATGGCTGTGCATTGACCCCTTTTCAACCAAATATAATCTTGAGGGGCAACCATCTTCCGGGGTTTTCCCCCTGCAATATCTTGAACAATAGGAGACTTTACCCCTTAGTAGAGAGGGCATAGATGTAAGGTAAGGGGCACAAGGTTTAGAGGAGATGTAAAGAAATTTTATACATGCAGAGAGTGTTAGGAATCTGGAACTCACTGTCTGTAAGGGCGATAGACTCAGAATCCCATATAACATTTGAGAAGTATTTAGATGTGCATTTGCAATGACAAGGCATGCAAGGCTATGGGCCAAGCGCTGGAAAATGGAATTAGAATAGGTCGGTGGTTGTTTCAACCGGCACAGACTCAAAGGGCCTTTATTTTCTGTTGTAGACATCTATGTCTTTATGACTCTAAAGACGCAAAGGAAGTTTATTTCATTATTCTTTCTGAAGAAAGAAGACCTGCTACCAAATCTTTCCATCTTGCACTCGTCAGGCCGGAATTGCAAGAATACCAAACCTCAAAGGAAACAGCCGCTTTAACTACAAGAAAAGTACACTGATTGGTTGGAGAATGCACGGGGGAACAAGTAATTGCCAAGAATTTCTTAAAAAATTAAACTTGGCATGCCAACTCCTTTTGTTCAAGTCATTGCAGGGGGAAACCCCCAGAAGATGGTTGCCCCCTCAAGGTTTTATTTGGTTGAAAAAGGCTCAATGCATGGGCGTGTTTACAAAGGATATGTCTCTCTGTGTGATTATTTGTAGCTTCTACAATGCTTAAGAGAGCCACAGTTAATATAACTGAACACTTATACTTCATTAATTTAACATTTAAAATGTTATGTGAGCCTTGGTGAGAAAACTAGAGAAAGAAAATGTTCTGCAACATTAAAAAAAATTAAAGTTTGTGAATACAAAGTAATCATTATGGTGTGGGTTCTGAATCTACACTGAAGTTACTTGTTAAGTGCCAGAGATGTACCATTCACTAACATTGAGAATGCTGAGCTGCGTCATAAGAGTCCACAGTGAAAAAAGTACTCTTCTCCTGCCTTATAACTCTCATTCTTGCAAAGCGACATTTCTGATTATGCAACATTTTTTTAAAATCCTGGCCAAAAAATAAAAGCCCTCTGTCCCTGCTTAATGAAGTTTTTTGTACAATCTGGCAAACTGAAATCACACTAATCTTTCTTGCTCCAGTGTGCGGCTGTTGAAATCCTCAGCTCTGATAAATTAAGCTACTTATTAATCTAATTACCGTATATTCATCCCAGAAACTTTCATGTGACTTGAAAAGGCTATTCCACCTTTTTCCCACTTCAGCAGAAAGGGCTAAACCTTGCGCCAATTAAGATAATTTTGATGTAATGTTTTAACTACCAGGTCTCTTTAATCACCCAATGGAACAGGGATTGATGGTCAACCAACTGAAAGCAAAAATGTCCTGCTTTCTCTTTGGTTTTTAAAATCAGTCGATTATTGTGAACCATTTGTAAATTTTAAACTGGTAAAAATAACTTTAAAACTAATGGAAGTTCAGACATATGCGAAGTATAGTGATTATACCACTTGAAAAAACCCTTAATAAAAATTTATCACACAGAAGTTATCTATTCAAAAGAATGCTTGAAAATAAAGTAAGAATAGTGGTAACAAAGGAACCATTTCAAAGGGGTTTCCTGAAATATCCCAGTGATTGAATGTATCATTTTACTCTCATCTAGAAAGGTTCTGAAATTAGGTGACTTGAGTGATTCATTGGAAGTTACTGGCTTCTGTAGAACTGTGCTCCTGTATGATTCAACAACTTTACAGCAGGTGAAAGAATAAGAACAGTGAAAATTCTTCAAAAGGATACTTCTGAAACATTGTGAATGAGCATTTACATTTGAATAAAAGCATATAAAAATTAGCTAGGTTGTTAAATATTTCTCACCCACATACGGTCCATGTGCAATCTTCCTGTCAAAAAGTTCAAAAGTCAAACAGTGCCTGTTTCCATATTCTTCCAACCTAACATTTAATTAACCCAATTATAACTCTGTACATGACTGGGTTTTGCGTGTGTTAAGATCAGGCTATCAACAAGTCAACAATCATGAGTTGATACACATGAGAACGGTTGACTCTGTACTACAGCTGTCCATTTGCCATGAAAGGGAATTATTCAGCTTTGATGCTTGCTTGCACCACTCTGGATTCTTCAGGGAACTTGTAGACAAACTTGATGAAACTGAAGTCAACTAAAGTGGAACATATCCCTTTAATACATCAGCTTTTTCTGTGTGCAATGTGCGGCAAAAACTGTAAATGTCTTTAAGATGTTGACAGTGCACAGAGCAAACCTTCTTCATATCAAAGCTAACGTTCCTATGTCAGTATTGAGGTTAATTCAAGGAACAAAAACAGAAGTAGGTGGAAAAGCTCAGCAGGTCTGGCAGCATCTGGAAAGAAGTAATCAGAGTTAACGGTTCAAGTCCAGTGACCCTTCCTCAGGACAGTTCTGAGGAAGGGTCACTGGGCCTGAAATGTTAACTCTGATTTTTTTTTCTTCACAGATGCTGCCAGACCTGCTGAGCTATTCCAGCTATCTTTGTTTTTGTTCCCGATTTACAGCATCCACAGTTCTTTGGGCTTTTGTTAATTCTAGGAAGTCTGCATATGCATTGGATTCTTACACCAGTATGTAAAAAAATCATTGATCTTGAAGAAAGCACAAGTCACCCGTTAAAATATAATTCAATTGTAATAATTTACAAGTAGAATTGCTTCTCTGAATGAATCCAAAGGCCATGAAACTCTGAATATTACAATTTTTGCATGTTTCAGAACAGACAATAAATCTTCAAAGAGAATGCACTGTGCATTCAAACTGGTTGATTTTACAAGCAATATGATTGTGTGAGAATATGCTGCAAAGGTTGGTTAATAATAAATTATTTGTAATGTGACCTTGCTACACAACAGTTTCTTTTTGCGAAAAGTACATATGCAGTCAAGTGGAAACATCATCATTTTTGCATTCCCTTCCAAGTCACACACCATCCTGGCTTGAAAATATATTGCCAATTTTTTATTGTTGCTGAGCCAGTGAACAGTGAACAAAGTCAGTGAACATTATCTTAGTTTGTTTTTGAACATCAACATTTCAGAAATACTGTTCAGAAATCAACTTAAGTATTGTAGGGAACTGATTTCCCCAGATTGCTCTTGTCATCTAATATCATTGCACCACACTGAGGAATAATTGCGAATCTCGTGACAGCCATGCATTACTTTGCTCAAGTTGTTGTTATTAATGTAAGAGTATTGTCAGGCTTAATTTAACCTTCTAAAATTGACATTAGCAGGATACTAACAGCCTGCAAAATGGTCCCAGGGACTTACTACCTTGTAACAGTTACTGATCAGTGGCACTTTTTAAGGGGTGGCTAAACCATCTTTCACTTAAAGGCAGTAGACCCCTTTCAAGTGCAAATCCCAGTTTTCTGATTTAATTGAAATATGTTAGGTGTTTGGCCCTATGGTGTGTGCCCTCCAGCAAGTTTCACAAGTTGGGGAGTAAGCAAATTTAAGTTTAATGCAAAAACAGTGCCCCCAGAATTCATCAGCAGATGTATGCTGGCCCTGACTTGCCTTACTGCCTGCCCAAAACCAATATTGGACTGCACTGAATCCAATGTTTGGTATCTACAAAAGGCAGTAAGACCTCAAGGTGGCTGAGGCCTCTTTGCTCGCTGCAATGAAAAGACTGTCAATACTTTGTCGGTCAGCTGCAATCTGTGTTACATATGAATGAGAATGTAGGTATTAGAAGGAGGAGGCCATTTGACCTATCAAATTTTCTCTGCTATTTAACTAGATCATGGTTAAGCTTCTACCTGTACACCACATTGTTGCACCTTATATCCTATAATTCCCTTTGTACTCCAAAATTCATTGGTTTCTATTTTGAATATTCTCGATGACTGAGAAATCAGCATTATTCGGATAATAAAGATTCACGACTATTTGGATAAGAATACAAAAGGCAGGTGAAATTCAATTTGATTCCAGCCATTGCCTATAAGTTTTCCAGCAGAAGTTGTTGGGTAATGATCTAGAGTAAGAGCAATGGTGGATCCTTCATGTCCTGAACTGGCAATGTATTTCCTGTTTTTCACCTTTGATTGAAATTAGTCAATTTATTATTAATCCACGGTTGTAATTTGAGGCATTCCTACTTTAATGGCTTAGTATTGTCATCCATTCACCTCCTAAATAATCAAGTAGATCTGCTTAGCTTTTAAATGTTTTTGGAGCTTACTTTGATGGTGAGACATTTCGCAGCCATGACAGAGGTTTTACAATAATATTTGATATAATGAAACTGTAAATCGCAGATCAGGTCAAATAATGCAGACTGAACATTTGTAATTTAATCAGAAATGTTACTTATTTCAAGATGAAAGTTGAAACTTCCTATTAAAATCAATCTTAAATCTCTGCCTTGGCGGTTATGTTAAAAAAGCGTGAATGCTATAGTAATTATTAAACCTGTATGGATTGCTATCTCGATGTCCGTCTTTTTAAATGGTAATGTGCTATCAGCAGCTGCAGACGCCGTTGATTTCCCTATTAGTAAACAAGTGCTTTGGAGACCTGTGTGAGACACTTTAAGCCCACTACTCCCCGAAGTGCTGTCAAGCTTAACTACTAATCCATGGTATTTTAGAGCACTGGAAATTCATCTTTATAAAACCCTAACAAAAAAGAAAGAAGCCTGGAGGGCATGAGCTCCCTCTGGTGAGACAAATGACATGTTCATTTATTAATGAAACAATAACCCTGGAAGGAGGATCAAAGCATGTTCCGTCCTCACTTTACAATCCCCAATTTTCCGAGGCCAAACCATTTAATTGAGTCATGACAATGAAATATTTAATTGTTAACATTAAACAAACTTTCAGGTAAGGAGCAGGGAACCAAAAATGCCTTTCATTGCAAATAAAACTGCATCTTAGTGGCTATTTCACACAGAACACGTGACCTGAGGACAAAACTGTTTTAATTATGTCAATGAATACATAATTATTGTATTTATTAAGAAAATCTCATAAGACAGTAGTTTTGATTTTGCTATCCTATTTACTGCATCTTAATTACTTTTCAATTATTTTGCATATAAAAGCATGTTGCAAATTGGCATAAACCATGTTTTAAATATTAGAAAATAAGTAATTTGTTACTTTGCTTCGTGTGATCAAAATCCATGTTACTATTTGCATCCAGGCACATAATCATTTCTGTTTCAAGAAGATTTCTTCTCTTCATTGTGAATTGGCACTGACCAGTGTACTTGACTTTATTGTTGAAAAGAATTTTCAGATCAAAAAAATTGATAGAATGGTTGCATTTGATACCTGTCCATATGTGAAAATACTGTTTTCTTCATGTTGTTTATCTACAGGTTATTTGCCACCAATCTCACCACGTTATGGAAATATCTATAAAATTTTCACATTGAACCATCTGAATCAAATAAATGGACAGTTTGATAACTGGTTAGTGCCTTCCAGTTTTCACTATGTATAGCATTTCTGTGCAGATTGGATAAATATCAATGCTATTTCTGAAGTTACCAGGAAAACTCAGTAGGCAATTTGTAAAAGCATAAAATAATATCATTTATATCATTTTTAACTTCCACTGAAGTAATTTGGATACAGTGCAATGTGATGTGTACCTGACTGGAACCCTTTTTCTCAGGAAGGCTGTGATATAAAATTTGATTTTTTATCGCACCGTTTATCTACACTGTAACACGCTGAAATCTGGTTTGTCTAGACCTTTCTTTTACCAAAGATGTATTTGATTGAAGAGTGCATAGCATTTAAAATCCTGGGTCGTTTACCAATTACAATAATGTGCGTTAGAAATATGATTCAGTTTAGTTCTGGTGCCGTTTGTCTGCATTAATCTGGAAAGGCATCTTTGTAGAATTCTGTAAATGCATTCTATTGATGCATGTCACATTTTCCATTCTTTCATCCCGAACATTTAATTTAGCATCCAGTCATGCTGGTAATCCTCTGTCATGACACTCTCTATTCACCTCTGATTCAGTGCTGACAACAGCTTCTTATGAAGATAAAAACAGGTAAAGGGTATTAGAGCTGAGGAAGAATCCAACAATGTTCTTAGGCTCTAATACATGGTGCTTTGCTTTGGACCTTCATGTTTCTTTGCAATAACTTCTGAAAATTGTGAAGTCAATTCATGTCCCAATTACCAACGTTACAATTTAACATCTGTTTCAAGTGGGTTCCTGTTCTAGCGTTTCTAATTTAACTGGGCCATGCATATTGGCATCCCTGGATTCTTCATGAAGTACCAACCTCATTTATATTGGCCAACCAGCTGCCAGCCTGAAACTGGCATTGACCACTCAGCAGATGAAGCTCAGGCAGCTGCCTACCAGAATTCAATCAGGCTGGAGGGGGTATGGGGTGAGGTTTACCAGAGTCACATTGCTAACACAAAACCCACCTTCTCCTATGTCTTTCTAAACACCAGTAGCACTACTGTCTTCAAGTCATAGCGGAACAAGTAAGTGTTAGTCCTCATGATGGATTGTTAATAAAATGGACAGGCCTTAATGGGATCCAACATCTGTCTTACAAAAATTGACTATGGATCTTTTTCAAAACCAAGGCATCATGAAGGCAAAGTAATATGAAAGGAGAAAAGAAAAGCTTGCATTTTATATGGTTCTCATGTCCTTATGATGTCCTGAAGTTTTTATAGCCAATGAAGTACTTTTGAAGTTGAATCACAATTTTAGTTCAGAAACCTGGCAATCAATCAGTGCACAGCGTCCTCCCACAAACAATAACATATAATGGCTAAATAATCTGTTTTCAGTGATGTTTCAGTGTTAAATATAAACATTGGCGATATGGACATACGGAATGACTTAAATAAAAGCAAAATACTGTGGATGCTGGGTATCTGAAATAAAAACAGGAAGTGCTAAGGAAACTCAGCAAGTCTGGCAGCAAACTGTAGAGATAGAAACAGAGTTTCAGGGCTAAATCTTAATTTTTTTTGGGCTAAGTGTCAATTTTGTTGTTTCTGTTCATGAAGCCCAGCAAATTTTCATGTGCTATGTTAGTACAATTGCCACATTAGCTACTTACCAAGCCCATATGTCCTCTTCTCCAAAGCTTGCCTGAGTCCATTAATTGCTGTAGTAGTAAGAACTTGTCGCTATCTGGATGGTCAAGAATAGAATTGAATGCCATCTCTGTCACTGTGGCCATCTCTAAAAGGCTGTTGTGTACCTAGACAAGTACTGTCTATCTGGAGCTTCCTTGGACATAGCAGATAAGGAGAAATTGGCACTCTGCTTTGCACTGGGGGAAACCTGAAGATCCTGGTGAATGCATTGGTGCAGACAAGCCATCTCCTCTTCCTCCAGGACTGGCAGAGCATGCCTTGACCGCACACCATGGGAACCTGGTGTGACATTGTCAGCCTCTCAGTACAGTCTCAGTCACCTTGAGGAATGCCCAATTAAAAAGAAAGTCAATGACCTCCTCAGCTCTGCCAGGGTAAGTGCTGCCACTTTCTCTCTGCTACATCACAATCTCTCTATCTCTGCTACTGCACCCACCTCACATCAGTACTTGTGCGTGAGCACTCTCATTGTTGCTTGCAGTATCTTTCCTCACTCACTCTCATCCAGCCATTCCCCAATCCGACTAATTCTACATGGTCTTCGCACTGCCAACTTAATACCCAGCAACATTAGCCCACTTTCCTCCACCTGGTCTGAAATTGTTGATCTCAGTATTAGGTCCTGAATGTTGTAAAATGCTTAAGCAGGAAGTGAGATGCTGTTCTTACAGAGATAATGAGAACTGGAGAATCCAAGATAACAAAGTGTGGGGCTGGATGAATACAGCAGGCCAAGCAGCATCTTAGGGGCATAACAGCTGACATTTTGGGCCTAGACTCTTCATCAGAAATGGGGGATGGGGAGAGGATTCTGAAATAAATAGGGAGAGAGGGGGAGGCAGACTGAAGATGGATAGTGGAGAAGATAGGTGGAGAGGAGAGTATGGGTGGGAAGGTAGGGAGGGGATAGGTTAGTCTGGGGAGGACGGACAGGACAAGGGGGCGGGATGAGGTAGTAGGTAGGAAATGGAGGTGCGGCTTGAGGTGGGAGGAGGGGATAGGTGAGAGAAAGAACAGGTTAGGGAGGCAGGGACGATCTGGGTTGGTTTTGGGATGCAGTGGGGGGAGAGGAGATTTTGAAGCTGGTGAAATCCACATTGATACCATTGGGCTGCAGTGTTCCCAAGCGGAATATGAGTTGTTGTTCCTGCAACCTTCGGGTGGCATCATTAGGGCACTGCAGGAGGCCCAGGATGGAAATGTCGTCTAAGGAATGGGAGGACGAGTTGAAATGGTTCACGACTGGGAGGTGCAGTTGTTTATTGCCGACCGAGCGTAGGTGTTCTGCAAAGCGGTCCCCAAGCCTCCGCTTGGTTTTCCCAACATAGAGGAAGCCACATCGGGTACAGTGGATGCAGTATATGACATTGGCAGATGTGCAGGTAAACATCTGCTTGATGTGGAAGGTCATCTTGGGGCCTGGGATGGGGGTGAGGGAGGAGGTGTGGGGTCAGGTGTAGCACTTCCTGCGGTTGCAGGGGAAGGTGCCGTGTGTGGTGGGGTTGGAGGGGAGTGTGGAGCAAACGAGGGAGTCACGGAGAAAGTGGGCTCTCTGGAAGGCAGACAAAGGTGGGGTTGGAAAAATGTCTTTAGTGGGTGGGTCGGATCGTAGACGGCGGAAGTGTCGGAGGATGATGCGTTGTATCCGGAGGTTGGTGGGGTGGTATGTGGGGACGAGGGGGATTCTCTTTTGGCGGTTATTGTGGGGGCGGGGTGTGAGGGATGAGGTGCGGGAAATGCAGGAGATACGGTTGAGAGCATTCTCAACCATTGCGGGGGGGGTGTTGCGGTCCTTGAAGAACGAGGATATCTGGGATGTGTGGGAGTGGAATGCCTCATCCTGGGAGCAGATCCTGGCCTCTGCCGCTCCCATCTCTGCCCAGACGCGAACCATTTCAACTCCCTTTCCCATTCTTTAGATGACATGTCCATCCTGGGCCTCCTGCAGTGCCATAATGATGCCACCCGTAGGTTGCAGGAACAGCAACTCATATTCCGCATCAGAACACTGCAGCCTAATGGGTATCAATGTGGATTTCACCACCTTCAAAATCTCGCCTCCCCCCATTGCAACCCAAAACCAGCCCAGCTCGTCCCTGCCTACCTAACCTGTTCTTCCTCTCACCTATCTCCTCCTTCCACCTCAAGCCGGGCCTCCATTTCCTAACTACTACCTCATCCCGCCCCCTTGTCCTGACCGTCCTCCCTGGACTGCCCTATCCCCTCCCTACCTCCCCACCTATACTCTCCTCTCCACCTATCTTCTCCTCTATCCATTTCCAGTCCAGCTCCCCCTCTCTCCCAATTTATTTCAGAATCCTGTCCCCATCCCCCTTTTCTGAGGAAGGGTGTAGGCCTGAAATGTCAACTTTCATGCTCCTAAGATGCTGCTTGGCCTGCTGTGTTCATCCAGTCCCACACTTTGTTACCTTGCTGTTCTTACAGGTTGTGTTGAGTTTCACTGGAGTACCGCAACAATCCTAGGACAGGTATGTTGGCATGGCAGCAAGATAGTGTATCAAAATGACAAGCAATGGGAAATTCAGGATCAATCTTACAGATAGGGTGGATCTGTGGGTAAAGTTGTCACCTCATCTGCATTTGCTCATGTCAATGTAAAGAGATTGCCTTATAAGAGTCTATTTTGAAATGAATACGGGTAAATTGTTGCTTCACCTGCAAGGTGTGTTTGGGGTATTGGACAGTGGAGAGGGAGGAGATGAATGTGCAGCGTTACACCTTCCGCAATTTCATGGGAAGTTGCTATGCTGGTCCTATCCTCTCACTCCAGAACAACAATAGAGGTCCCCTTGCCCTCACTTTCCACCCCACTACACTCCACATTCAAAGGGCCATCCTCTGCCATTTCCGCCACCTCCAGCAGGACGCCAGCACAAATGCATCTTCCCTTCTCCGCACTCTCAGCATTTCACAGGGACATTTCCTCCCTAACATTCTGGTCCACTCCTTTGTCACTTATAACACCTAACAGAAGTAGTGTC
Source organism: Stegostoma tigrinum (assembly GCF_030684315.1). NCBI lineage: Eukaryota > Metazoa > Chordata > Chondrichthyes > Orectolobiformes > Stegostomatidae > Stegostoma > Stegostoma tigrinum. The sequence continues at coordinate 48,989,377 of NC_081363.1, forward strand.
AAGATAGGAAGAGATAAGTTCACTATGGCAGGAATAGGCTGGAAAGATGGGTCTACCAGGCTGCACTATGTGTGGATTTTTGGAAGAGGTAAAATGGGACATAATTTGCTTTTCTTTGCAACAATGCCATGGGATCTTTTGAACCCTCATGAGATAATATCTTAGATAACAAAGTGTGAAGCTGGGTGAACACAGCAGGCCAAGCAGCATCTCTTTTGTGCTCCTGAGATGTTGCTTGGCCTGCTGTGTTCATCCAGCTTCACACTTTGTTATCTTGGATTCTCCAGCATCTGCAGTTTCCATTATCTCTGAGATAATATCTTGTTTGAAAGACAGCACTTGTTCAGTATTGTCAGCCTAGATTTTTATGTTCATACTCTGAAGAACAAATTGACACACACAACCAAAGGCAACAGCACAGCCATCCAAGTCTCAACTAAACCATGTGCTCTATGATAGCATTTAAATTGCACAAAATAGATTTTGTATCTAAAAACTGATCAGTTAATGTTGAATTTACAATTATTTCTGTCTGCAAGTGAATCCTGCCTACATGAATCCCCTGGATTGTAATCTGTTTTACAGATCAGTGGTGGTCAATGAGGTAACAATTTCTATAACTGGATAGAAGGACACAGATTCTTTAGAAACAGAATGCATACACAAATTATTTCCAAGATGAGATGGAATTACTTTGAAAACTGCATCACAGAAAAGATAAACCTCCTCTGAAATATTCTGAGATGTGTTCCACCCACATGCCTTAACACTTCACAGCTTGGGTGTCCCTACATCAGTAACTCCTTTTGTCCTATGCCCCAGGCATGTCCCCAGATATCCAATTATCAAGGTCAACAAATGGTTACTGATCTTGCAGCCACAGAAGTTCTTACCTTCTAGAATCCCTTCCCACAGGCTATTCCTTACTAATTTGCTCTTCACCTTTATAAACATCACCAAATTCTGTCTTTCTAAACACACATTGGGACAGGTCCCTGACTTGATTCATTCTCCCCTATGTGAAGCAATGTGGAATGTTTTGTTATATTAAAGATGCTATACAAATTCAAGTAGCAGATTAACATGGCTTCTAAATAAAAAAAAGGAAAACAGACAAAAAAAACTGAGGAGAGGATTTTAAGGAATGCATTGCCAAACATTGCACAAGTTTTGAACTGACGGGTCTAAATCTTGCTTTTTAATTTGTAGGTCTTTACTGACAGTGTTTATCATTCAAAATATCAATTTGCTTCACACTTATAGAGAGGTGTCCAACAGTCTATCTTTCCCTTCAGTTAAAGTATTGGTACTGCAGAGACTTGTGCGAAAATTATGCCTGGTAAGAGCTGATGCCTTGCACAAGAAGAGAATTGTGTGCTATTAGGTTAAATCAACAATTTATACTAATCCTTTTTTGCAAGGTTCCAAATTTAACATGCTTACCTGCTTGAAGCATTGACCATCACAGGCATTGATTTACACTGTAATCATAATGTGTTTAATTTAGAAGGCAAATCCCTAAATAGATCAATAATCCATTAAAGGTTAATTTCAAAATATATATGTGCAACAATATGACTTTTCAACAACCATGCTTAAAGAGGTATGTACATATTTGTGTGCCCCAATCATTGAAACTTGGCAGATTTTTAGAGGAATGCCTCTTGACAGGAGGTTGAGTTTGGTTAAAATCCAGTATAGCAATTTAACTTCTATGAATTAAAGCTCACTTCATTTAAATTCAGATGAAAATCCTTGGCCTGTTCTCCTGGTAGTGTGAACTTCATGTCAGAATGATTTGAATTGACTTTAAGACTGTCGGTATGAGAATTATGAGATAAGGGTAATGGTGACACCTGGTTGCAGCCTATTAATACAACCATAGAGAAACTGGGGCACCGATGCCTGACAAGGAAAAAAAAGTCCATTTTAGCCCCAACTTCCAGGACTCAGACTGTGGCCTTGCAGATTAAACCATTTAAGGTGCAGGTACCTTCCAAGGGAGTTAGGGTTTCTGCTCCTCCATCAAACCAGGCAGCAAATTCCATACACTCTTTACCCATAAGACAATAACATGAACAGATGTAGGCCATTCAGCCCATCGAGTCTGCTACACCATTCAATGAGATCTTGGCTGATCTGATAACCCTCAACTCCACCTTCCTGAAATTTCCCCAATAACCCTTGATTCCCTTACTGATCAAAAGAATCAGCCTTGACCATGCTTAATGATCCAACCTCAGCCTCCATCTGCAGTAAAGAATTCCACAGATGCAATACGCTTTGAGAAAAGAAATTCGTTCTCATCTGTCTTTTAAATGCGTGACCCTTTAATCGGAGATTAGGCTCTCTGGTTCTAGACTCTCCCACAAGTGGAAACAACAATTCCACTTTCACCCATCAAGTCCCCTTAGAACCTTATATGTTTCAATGAGATTGCCTCCCATTCTTCTATGTTCCAATGAGTACAGATGCAACCTATGCAACTTTACATCCTACAACAGTCCCTTCACAAGTACTAGCAGCCTGATGAGCTTTCTATGGCCTCCAATTTTGATATAACAGTCATTCAGTTCACAGCCTTCAAGCTATGGTCGGACTGATGTATTATATAGCTTTAGCAAAACCTCCCTATTTTACAGTCCAATCCCCTTGAAATAGAGGCCAACATTCTAATTGCTTTCCCTATTACCGACTGAACTTGGATCCTGGCAATATTCTTGTAAATCTCTGTATACTCGCCATGGCAATTATGTCCATCATGTAATGTGGTGACTAGAACTGTGCACAAAATTCCAGCTGTCACCTAACAATTATTTTATCCACTTCCAGTATTACAACCCTGCTTTTGTGTTCTATACATAATCCAATAAAGGGTTACCCAACGATCCCACTATCTTCAGGGATCTGTGGACTTGCACTCCAAAATTCTTTTCCTCTACCCTGCTCAATATCTTCTGGCTAATTGTATACTTTCTAGCTTTGTTTGCCTTCCCCAAATGCGTTTGCTCACACTTCTCCAGGCTAAGTTCCATTTGCTCTCCTCCATCTGGACCAAACCAGTGATACATTTGAGTAGACAGCAAACCTCTTCACTAATACCCGCTCCACCAATTTTTATATCATCTCCGATTTCTCAATGCTGCTTCCGACATTTATGTCCAAATCATTAATGTAAACAACAAGGGAACCAACACTGAGCCTTGTGGAACATCACTGGGAACCACTACCTGTTTGCAAAAGCATCAGTTATTTTGTTTTTGCTGCCAAACCAGTTTTGGATTCAACTTGTCCTTTTGCCTGTATTGCATAGGCTTTTTCTTTCCTGATCAGTGTGCACGTGGGACCTTGTCAAATGCCTTACTAAAATCTACATAGACAGCATCCACTGAATTATCCTTATCAATCTCATGTTCCTTTCTCTAGGTGTTCCAATAAGTAAATAGAACATAACCTTGCCTTAATAAAAGGTCCAGGCCTGAAACGTCAGCTTTTGTGCTCCTAAGATGCTGCTTGACCTGTTGTGTTCATCCAGCCCCACACTTTGTTATCTCTTAATAAAACTCTGTTGACTGTCCTTGATGAATACTTGCTTTTCTAAATTATGGTTTATCCTGTCTCTCAGAATGAATTCCAATAGTTTTCTCACCACCAAAGTCACATTGACTGGTCTATAATTAATTGACACATCTCTTGCAGCATTTTTAAACCAAATGTTCAAAGACTTCCAGTCCTCTGATGCCTCACTATAACCTAATGAGGATTGGCAAATGATCTTCAGAGCATCTGTTATTTTCTCCTTCATTTCTTTTAACAGGGAATGGTAACCAGGGATACAATTCACCTGGTCCTGGCAATTTATCCACTTCAAATGATCCTCATCATCAGCCTTAAATGTGTGACCCTTTACTCCAAGATTAAGCCTTCTGGTCAAGGGGAAGCAACCTCTCTGCATCTACCCTGTCAATACTCCTAATAATTTTATATGCTTTAATAAGGTCACCTCTTCTAAACTCCGATGAGAACAAGCCCAAACACTGAATCTCTCCTCATAAGAAAATCCCTCCATTCCCAGAATCAATCCAGTGTACTTTTTTGGACTGCCTCTTCCTTTCTTTCCTTAGACAAAGGGACCAAAATGTTCCCAGGTTTCCAGTTGTTGTCTGAGTAGAGCCTTGTATAGTTTTAGCCATGCTTCTTCATTTTTATATACCATTTCTTTGGAAATAAAGTCCAACTGTCTATTTGTCTTCCTTATTATCTGCTGAACCTGTATGCTAGCTTCCTGTGAGTTATGCACAAAAACCCTCAGATTCCTCTGTTCTGCAGCTTTCTGTCGCCTGGCCCATTTAAATAATGTTCAGCTCTTCTATTCTTCCTGTTAAAGTGGACATTTTCCCACATTTTTGACAATATTCTGGCTAAAGTACTTAAGGCTTGTACTCTAGTACTTGCTTCATGCCTAGGCAAGCTGCTCCAGTATGGTTCCAATTCTGGCATCTGCCCAACAATATGTAAAATTGCCCAGGTATGTCCTGTACATAAGAAGAGGGCAAATCCAACCCAACCAATTACTGCTCCATCAGTATACTCTTGATCATCAATAAAGTGATGGAGCATGTCCTCAACAGTGCTAGAAGGAAATACCTGCTCACCAATAACCTGTTCACTGACACTTCAGTTATCAACAAGCATCCATTCCTTTCACCACTGATGTTTAGTGGCAGCAGTGTGTACTATCTACAAGATGCATTGCAGAAATTCACCAAAGATCCTTAGACAGCATCTTCCAGGCCCATTTACATATCCACCTAGAAGGAGACAGGCAGCAGATACGTGGGAACACCACCAAGCTGCAAGCTCTCCTCCAAGCAACTCACCATTCTGATTTGGAAATAACATCATCACCTTCACTGAATCAAAATCTTGGCCTAAGTTTACTATGGGTCACCCTACAGCATATGGACTACAATGGTTCAGGTAGGCGACTCACCACCACCTTCTCAAGGGCAACTAGGGACGGGCAATAAAAAAAATGCTGACAAGCCAGCAATGCCAAGATCCCAAGAGTGAATAAAGCAAATATGTTTCATCTACTATGTTTTTGTCCACTCACTTAATATATCAATATCCCTCTAGAGACTCATTGTGTCATCCTTATTCTTGATTATAATACACTAACTTTTTCATCCAAATTAGTATTATTGATCGTAAATAATTTTAGTCCCAGCACTGATCCCTGTGAAAATCCATTACTTATAGGCTACCAGCCTGAAAATGCCCCCTTTACCACAATTTTCTATTTGTTTTCTATTAGTCAGACAATTCTTCATCTATTCTAATAAGCTATCCCAACATCCTGGGCTCTTAAGTAGCCTAACATGTGGCACCTTTCCAAATATCTTTTTTGAAATCGAAATATATCACATCTACTGGTTCGTCTTTATCTTCTCAGTTTGTTACATCTTCAAAGTATTCTAATAAATTTGTCAGGCATGATTTCCCTTTTATGAAGCTATGCTGACTCTGCTTAATTTTGTTATGCATTTTCAAGTGTTCCTTTAGGACAGACTCTAATACTTTTCCAAGCTAACTAACAAATAGTTACATTTTTTTTGGGTTTCCCACTGTTTTTGGAGTAAGTGGGATACCTTGGTGGTTTTCTAACCTTCTTGGACTCCTCACAAATCTAAGGGTTCTTGGAAAATCACTATCATTCACAGTTACTGTAGCTAGTTCTTTTAAAATCCTGCGATGCAACTCATCAGCCCAGGTACTTATAAGCCTTTCGCCCCATTTGTTTCCAGAGTAAATTTTCTTTTGTGATAATTATTGTGTGTATTTCCTCCAACTGCCCCACCCCCACTCCCACCATTTCATTGGGAACCTTGAGTATTTATTACATTTATGAATATGATTAATGTCCTCTGTCATGAAGACGGATACAAAGTATTTATTCAACTCATTCACCATTTCCTGGTTTCCCCATTGTTATTTCCTCAATCTCATTCTCTAAGTAGCCCATCAAGCTCTTGCTGTCCATTTTTAAATTACTTGCTACTTTGCCTTCATACTTTATTTTCTCCCTCATCTTTTTTTGTTATCTTTTGTTTTGGGTTTTTCAAACTATTCCAATCCTCTGGTTTATAACTAATCTTTGCCACATTGTAAGTTTTTCACACAGCAGTCCAGGCAGCATCAGAAGAAGGGTCCCAACCCGAAATGTCAGCTTTCCTGCTCCTCTGATGCTGCTTGGGACTGCTGTGTTCCTAACACTTTGTTATCTCTGACTCCAGCATCTGCAGTTCTTGCTATCTCAGGATTAGAACATAACAGCTGCTGTAGTTCAATGAAGCATAAAAACCAAAAGAACTGCGGATGCTGTAAATCAGGAACAAAAACAAAGTTGTTGGAAAAGCTCAACAGGTCTGGCAGCATCAATGAAGGAGAAAACAAAGTTAACGTTCGGGTCCGGTGACCCTTCCTCCGAACTGATGGTTGCTGGGAAAACATCGGTTTATATGCAGAAAATAGAGAGGTGGGTGGGCTAGGGAATAAACAATAGGATAGAGCCCAAAGAGAGAGAAAGGCAACTGGACAGACAAAGGACAAAATATTCAGGCTGGGAGGGTGAGTAGTTGCTAATGGGGACTGTTAGTGACTAACAACAGGGGGTGTGTAGTGTATGTGGTAACAAGGCCTGGAGTGTGGGGTGGGGGTCCTGGACATGTAAGAGTTTGACCCCTAAAATTATTGAACTCATTATTGAGTTCAAAGGGCTGTGGGGTCCCCAAGCGGAAAATGAGATGTTATTCCTCCAGCTCGCGCTGGGCTTCACTGGAACACTGCAGCAAGCCAGAGACAGAGATGTTGGCCAGGGAGCAAGGTGATGTGTGAAGTGGCAGGCAACAGGTAGGTCAGAAAGGAAGGGAGGAGTCAGAGATAGACCAGGTGAAAGTGAGGGCAGGGTGGAAATTGGAGGCAATTTCCAGACAAGAGAGAGAAGCAGCACCGACGATATCATCGATGTATCAGAGAAACAGTTGTGGGTGGGGGCCGGAATAGGACTGGAACAAGGAATGTTCCATGTACCCCACGAAGAGACAGACATAACTAGGGCCCATGCGGGTACCCATGACATCCCCTCTGACCTGAAGAAAATGAGAGGAGTTGAAAGAGAAGTTTTTGAGGGTGAGGACGAGCTTGGCCAAGTGGAGAAGGGTGGTGGTGGGTGGGGATGGTTCAGGTCTTTGCTCCGTGAAGAAGCGGAGAGCCCTAAGAATGGATGTACAAAGGGACTGCACATCCATGGTAAAGAGAAGGTGGCTGGAGCCGGTAAACTAGAAGTTTTGAAACCAGCGTAAGGCGTCAAATAAATCATGGATGTATGTGGGTAGGGATTGGACCAGGATAGAGAAGACTGAGTCAAGGTCAGAACAGATGAGTTCTGTGGGGCATCAGAGGCTGAAACAATGGGTCTGCCCGGACAGTTCTGTTTGTGGATTTTTGGAAGGATGCAGAAATGAACTGTGTGGGGTTCGGGGACTATTAGCTTAGAAGCGGAGGTGCGGAGATCACCGGATGAAATGACATCAGTAATCGTAGTGGATACAATGGCCTGAGGTGTCATGGTGGGGTCATGGTCCAGGGGAAGGCAGGAGGAGGTATCTGGGAGTTGGCGCTCAGCCTCTGCAATGTAGAGACCAGTACATCAGAATACAACAGCATCACCCTTATCGGCAGGCTTAATGACAAAGTCAGGGTTAAATCTGAGTGCACTGCACTCTGAGGCAGACAATTCAGAGGGAGATAGGTTGGATTTGGTGAGGGGGCAGAGAAATTGAGGTGACTAATGTCACATCGACAGTTCTCAATGAAAAGATCAAGTGCAAGTAAAAGGCCAGAGGGAGGGGTCCAGGTGGAGGAACACTGTTGGAGTTGGGCAAAGGGGTCTGTGGGATGGGGAGAGGACTGTTGTCCAAAGAAATGAGCATGGAGGCGAAGACAGCAGAAGAAGAGTTCAGCATCATGTTGTGCCCAAAATTCATTAAAGTGGGGACACAGATAAAGCTGAGGCCTTTGCTGAATACAGAGCGTTTGGCATCGGAGAGTGGAAGGTTAGGAGGGATGGTGAATACCCGACAGAGGTGGTGGGGCTGGGGGAGGAGATAGAGTCAGAGGGAAGGTTCCAGAGGGCCATGGGTATTTCTGATTTGTTGCATCTTGTGGACCTTGATGCCTAAAAGGAAAAGAAAAAGTCTTTTGTTAGCAGAACAAATGAGCCGGAGGATGAAGTAGAACTGCAGTGGTGCAGCCCTGAGCCAACGTGTTGCAATGTTGTTGCAGAGAAAGGTTGAGAGTGTGCATGTGATGCCGCATGGTACTGAGTGTGGATCTCAGGATGCGGCGAGAGCAGTTGACCTTGGAACATTGAACATCACTGAGATATCTGTGATCCTGGGAGGATTCAAAACATGAAGGATGAAAATTCAGTTGGAATCCATGTGGGGTGAGTTTGGGCTGGACGCAGTCGCTGAGGAATGTGATATGGCTGTGGTAACGGGTTTTGGCAAATACCTGGTCAAACACCAGGAACGACAGTGAAATTAAAGTCAGTGGGCAAGCAGAGAGATTGGAACGAAATCCTGCCAGAGAAAGGAGCAGAATTTCTTCAAGGTGGGCATGCCTGCAAGCAAGGTGGCAGTAAAAACCAATGAAGCATGCGTGTTTGGAATGGGTATGTATATTTTGTTCAAATGATGCCACTCGGTTTGACAGCTGATGTTCTAAGTTACAGAGTTAGGTGATCTCCTCCCAGAGCAAGAAAGATTTTCTAATGGAAATCCTTGTCATCTGTGATCTTCACCATTGTCTTGATGATTCCATGAATGGTGACTAAGGGCAGATCCTATTAGGCTGATAGTCACTGGACCTATATAGTCAAAATATAACTAGCTGGAATAACAGAAATGAACCTTTGTCGTGACATGTGAATATAATGGTTCCAAGCTATGGAAGCTCTAAGTCATAATGCAGTCATCATTTGTCACATCCATAGATACATACATTTCAGTGTGCTAAATGAAAGAATATTTGTAGCTACACGTGTATCCAGGTGTGCATATAGCTTATGCAAATTCTTCTTCTGTGGGCATGTAGTCCATATAACCAGTATACTCTGTGCCAAACATCTACGCATTTGTGCATCAATGCACTGGTCATTCTTATCAACCGATTACATAGCATGGTTAGATATTTTGAGGATTTTATCTTGATTGACTCGTGTGGGACATGTTCTTGGTTGGAATGCTGTACTTGTCTGACCTTTGGTGTGTGTTATCATGGCACCAAATCACTTATTTTGACCTTTGAAGTTTGCATCTGCTCGACTGATGTCCTCTAATGCTACTTGCCTTGCATACAGCATTAAAAGCTTAGTAATTTCTGGGTACATGTGTGAGACCACACCAGCCACATTGATGACTGGGCTTGTCCATACTGGCTATTATGACAGGGTGGATGGATTATGCATAGTTTGTAGACTCTGCTTATCAACTTTTCTGGCTTTGGACCTGGTCCATTTTTGCAGTGGTCTTTCTATGCTGTAATCTTTGGGACGGCCCAAGATGTCTCAGGAACACTTCCACTGAGGTACACACTATCATGAGCTCAGTTATTTTGTTTACCAACCATGGTGCCATGATGTCACATCTTGCTTTTTCTTTCTGCATCTACTCATGAATTGATCAATGATGTCTGTGAGTTTGATTAGATTAGATTCCCCACAGTGTGGAAACAGGCCCTTTGGCCCAACAAGTCCACACCGCCCCTTGAAGCATCCCACCCAGACCCATCCCCCTATAACCCACACACCCCTGAACATTACAGGCAATTTAGCATGACCAATCCACCTAGCCTGCACATCTTTGGACTGTAGGAGGAAACTGGAGCACCCGGCGAAAACTCACGCAGACACGGGGAGAATGTGCAAACTCCGCACAGACAGTTACCCGAGGCTGGAATCGAACCTGGGTCCCTGGTGCTGTGAGGCTGCTGTGCTAACCACTAAGCCACCGTGCTGCCCACAAGTTTTTTAATTGTAGTGGCCACCACAGTGATTTGTTAGGGATCCTTGATGCCACACTCAGTAAAATGCTGACTTGATACAACAGCTGTCACTCTCACCTCTAGAATTTAGCTCTTTTGTCCATGTTTGGACCATGGCTGTAATGAGATCAGGAGCTGAGTGGCCCTAGCGTGGGCGTCAGAGAGCAGGTTACGGCTAAGCAGCTGCTGCATAATAGCACTGTTGATGCTACCTTTCCTCACTTCACTGATGATTGAGAGCACTGTGGGTCACCCTACAGCACATGGACTGAAGTAGTTCAAGAAGGCAGCTCACCCCCACCTTCTCAAGGGCAAATAAGTATGGGCAATAAATACTGGCCAGCCAGCAATGTCCCACAAGTGAACAATTTATTCAAGCTAAATCATCCCTTCAATTCTGTGAACCTCAATTTTGTTAACCAGCCTGAAGGAATTGTAACAAGGTCAGCCAGGTGGACCTCACTGAATATGAGTTCTCTATTTGGGGCTGCTAATCTGGGCCAATCAGGGAGCCCTGGCTGACAGGTATAAACAGGAGTATCAGGCATCCTGTTCATTCTGAGATCTGGTTCTGAGGAAGCTGGGCCAATATCAAGGACTCACTGTGTGTAAATTAGGGCTGACTTGGTGGTGTGCTACTGGTCTCTGTGGAGTTATTTCATGGTCCTTTATGCAGTACTTTGGCAAAGTTCATATTGATAACTTCCATGGCAGTAGCTTCATCAATCTTGTTTGTTTTTCATCGAAAAATTCAATTAGATTAGTCAAACCAGATGTTGTGCTTCAAGAAAGGAAGGAGGCCAACATGCTTCACAACAGCAGGAGGTTTATTTAAGGAGGTGTTCTCTGCAGCAAGCTAAACTGAACTGATACCATCAAAAAAGCCAATGACATCACTGTGTAACATGATCAGACACATAATTTGACAGTCCAACTTATTTGTATAAATATACAATGCAAATCTGCCTTTTACTAAACTGTCTGTCTCTCCTTTATTCACTTTCCAACTGATCATAACTGTTTCCTGTTTGTCAAGAAAAGTCAGAAAAGTATGCAGCTTGTAGGAACGCTTGCAGATGGTGTTCCCATGTATCTGCTGATCTTGTCCTTTTATGTGGTAGAGGTCACAGTTATGGAAGGAGTTGTCGAAGAAGCCTAGCTGATTTGCTCTACTTCATCTTACAGATGGTATACACTGTTAGTACAAGATGTTAGTGGTGGAGGAAGAAAATGTTTAAATTGGCAAAAGACTTACAAATCAAGTGGGCTGCGTTGCCCCAGATGGTGTTGAAATTCTTGAGTATTGCTGGAGCTGCAATCGTCTTGACAAGCAGAGAGTGTTCCATCAGACACCTGACTTATCCTTTTTAGATGTTGGACAGGTTTTTGGGATTCAAGAGGTGAGTCACTCATTACTTCTGACCTGCTGTTAAAGCCACAGTATTAATCTGGCTGGCCCAGTTCAGTTTCTATTCAATCATAGTTGCAATGCCATTTGCTAGTGAAAATTTCAGCAACGGTAATGCCATTGAATATCAAAAGAAAATATTTTTGATACACTTTCTGGCACTAGTGAGGTGCGAATGTTATTTTCCATTTATGAGATGAAGATTGAACTTTGTCAAGTTCTTGCTACATATAGATATGGAATACTTCAGTTTCTGAGGAATTTACTCATCAGTGAACATCTCCACTTTTGAACTTATGATAAAGGGAAGATAATTGATCAAGCAGCTAAAGATTATTGGTCATCAGATACTACCCTAAAGAAATCTTGCAGAGATATCCTGGGACTGAAATGACTGGCTTCCTACACTGCAGCCATCTTGACTAATTGATTTGATTCATTGTCACATGTACCTAAGCACTGTGAAAAACTGTTAGCAGTACAGGCATATCATAGTAAACAAGGACACACAGATCACAGGGTGAAAAAATCTTGGACAGAGTAAGGCATAAAGGTTACACCATAAGCTAGGCAAGATCAACATTATTTGAAGTCAGAGAGCCCATTCATCAGTCTAATAATGACAGGGAAGAAGCTGTTCTTGAACCTGTAGGTGCATGTGTTCCGGCTTCTGTATCTTCTGCCTGACAGAAGAGGTTGTAGGGGAGCATTACCGGGGTGGGGTGGATCTTTGATGATGTTGATTGCCTTTCTGCAGCAACAGGTCGTGTAAGTGGAGCCCATGGATCGGAGGTTGGCTTCCATGGTGGTTTAGACTACGCACACCACTTTCTGTAGGTTTTTACTGTCATGGGCAGAGCAGTTGCCATACCTGGCTAAAATGCACCTGGTCAGTATGCTTTCCATGGTGCATCTGTAAAAGTTTGTGAGACAGTCACTGGCATGCCAAATTTCCTGAGCTGCTTGAGGAAGAAGAGGCCTTGTTGTGCCTTCTCGACTGTCACATTTACAAGGGAAGTCCAGGACAGGTTGTCAGTTATCATCACTCCTAGGAACCTGACACTCTCAATCCTCTCAACCTCTGCTCTGTTGCTATAGGTGGGAATGGGTTCTCCTTCTTTGTTACTGAAGTCAAGATCAGTTCTTTGTTTAGCCAACATTGAGACTGAGGTTGTTATCATTGCACCGTGTCACCAAGCCCTGTATCTCCTTCCTGTATTCTGACTCATCTTTGTTTGATATCCATCCTAACATGGTGGTGTCATCAGCAAACATGCAGATGGAGTTTGCTCAAAATTTGACAACACAGTTGTGTGTGCAGAAGAAGTACAGTAGGGGGCTGAGAATGCATTCCCGGGGGTCTCCTGTGTTGAGGGTTCTTGTGGAGGAGGTGGTGTTGTCTATCATCACTTGTTTTGTGCTGGTCTGACACAAAGCTATAGACTGTTTTCTTTCTGATTCCCATTGACTATAGTTTTGCTAGGGCTTCTTGATGCCATGCTTGCTGCCTTGATATCAAGGGAAATCAATCTCTTTGAAGGCAAACATCTTGAGTTCAGCTGTTTTGTCCATGTTTGGATCAAGGTTGTAATAAGATCAGGAGTTGAGTGGCTCTGGCAGTTCATCATCTGAAATCAGTAAGCAGATTATTAGTCAGTAAGTGCTACTTGATAGTACTGTTGATGGATTCAAAAAGTTAACTCTGTTTTCCTCTCTCTAATGATGCTTCCAGGCCTAGTGATTTCTCCAGCACTTTCTGTTTTTTATTTTAGATCTCCATAATACATTGCTATTATCAAGCAGAGCCATGGCTACTCCTGGAGAACAATTCTTCAATACTATCGCCAACATGCTACTAGGGTCTCCAGACTTTGCAGAATCCAGTGTCTTCAGGTGCTTCTTGGTATTACACAGAAAACTGCCATCTGTGACGCTGAGAACCCAGATCTTTGACCAACCACTCAGCACATCTGGCAGGAGATGGCTGCAAATTCTTTAGCCTTGCCTTTTAAACTGATCCACTATGCTCACTTATCATTGAGGATGGGGATACTTGTGGAGCCTTCCCCATCATGATTAGTTGTTTAATTGTTCATCACCATTCATGACAGTGTGTGGCAGAACTGCAAGGGAAGGATCTGATCTACTGGTGTTTGGGATCACTTCGCTCTGCCTATTTCATGCGGCTTCCATTATTTGGCAGTAGTTCTCTCTTGTAGCTTGGTGAACACCACATTTTACATGTATGTGGTTTTTCTTCTGGCATGCCCTCCTGCACTCTCCATTTAATCAGCGTTGGTCTCCTGGCTTGGTGGCATTGATAGACTGGAGGATGTACTGGCTCAGAAGATTGCATATTGTGATTGAATACCAGTTTGCTGCTGCTGAAAGCTGACAATGGCTCATGGATGTCCCAGTTTTGAGTCTTTAGATCTGTTTGAAATCTATCCCATTCAGAATGGAGAGTCTGTTCAAAGTGTAGATATGGCTGTCACCACAAGGACTGTGTGATGGTCACTCCTCCCAATACTGTTTGCATAGATGTATTTGCAAGAGCTAGATTATTAAGATCGACGTCATATTGAGGATGTGCTGCAGACCTAGTCTAGCAGTTACCTCCTTTAGCACTTGGCCAGTAGTAGTGCTGACAGCCACTCTTCATGATGAACATTGAATTTCCTCAGAGTACATTCTGTACCCATGCCAGCTTCAAAGCTTCTTCCCATTGGTGTTCAATATGAAGGAGTTCATCTGGTGAAAGGTGAGTTGTTGTGATAGGCAGTAATCAGCAGAACGTTTCCAAACCCTGGCCTGCCAATTCCTTCCTTAACTAAAACAAATCGCATTTTTTTGAGAAATTTCTCTACTGGGCTTGCGAAATTCAGAAGTACCTCATTTGGATTTACTCTGCACATCCCTTGTGATACCAATATTTAAACAAGGTCATTATTTTGATTTATCAGCATAATTCTTTACACTTTCCTGTGAAAACAAACATTTACCAATAGTCTCCTTTACAAATATTACATTAATTTGAGATTGTTACTGTTCTTTCATAGCTTCTACCATCTTGTATAGCTTTTTTAGCTATTTTAGTTTTCACTCTGACCTGCATTAGCTTTTCCTTATTTGCAGTATTTATATTATTCCTTCTTACAAACCTCTCCTTGCTCTTTCATTTTATTATTTTACTGTGATGATGTTAAGTCTTTTATCAGCATATTGACTGGTAAACAAATTGATACATGTTCCAATTGACAGCAGCATAAACATAATGTTAGATTATACTCATATTGACACATGCATGGTGTAAGCGAACAGGTAAACTAAGCCGTTAGAAAATGCTGTTCGTGACACGGTATCCATGCGAATTACTAAAGGAAAGAACTACGACAACCAATAGTATGATCTCTCTCAAAACATCTGCATCTATCTGACCCTGGCCTTAACCTTTAAATCTATCTTTTCATATTCATCTCAAAAGACCTTGTCAATGGCCAAGGAGACTCATAAAAAAAGGATCCTTCAACAAACAAAAAGGTACAGAGGAAATTCAACCCAAATTAGGTGGCTGGAGATAATACAATTTGCTCATTTTTATTCTGCTGCTCAAACTGGGGTTGAATTCATTTCACTTTATCTTTATTCATGTTATTTAAACATTAGATTCATTAGGATTTTGAACTGCAACAGATTTGGAGAACAAAACTAGTTGCCAAATTTATCCAACATCTGTTCCCAGAAGGGACAGACATTTGCCAACTTCACATCATGTTATATTTTCTGAATTACTTTCAAAGACAGCCCATCATGTTATGAACTGTTTGATCAAACTTCTTATTAATCAAATGAAACATTATATTGGTAGTATCAATATTTAGACAAATAACTTCAAATGTTGATTAAATGGCTCATGTAGACGCAGTAGAAGAACAGGCAGGGAAAGGCATATTTTTCACTGATTATTTATTAAAAGTTGAAGACAAATCTTGATTTGCTCAGCTTTTTTAATTGTGTATAGCAGATCAATAAACATAATGCTATTGAGCTCATGTTCCATTTTCTGTGATGGATAATGTGATTGGTCCATAATGAATAAGTTAAATTGATATGCTGAGGAATTATGCTCATGCATCTTTATTTAAAAAAAACACTAATAGGGAGAAAAGATGGAAGTGTAAACTGAATGATAGAATGGAATAAGTTACCTGTTGGAATTGAAGGTTGATAAGCCCGTGCAGAGCAGGCAGAGGCCTTTTGTTTGTCCATCTGGTGATTTGGTTACTGTCTCAAATTGGTGACGAATCCGTGTTGGGAAGGGAGGAAATGAAATGCCAGGTCAACTGGAATGAAAATCCCCTGGCACTGATTTATTAATTCTTCAAAGGCAACTGTCCAAAGAAATAGACATGCCTAAATCTTCATAGACAGTCCATTCTGAAAGTGACATGTTTCTTTTCACCTTATCTGATTCTTACCTAATAATGTAATCTCTGTGATGCCAATAACTTGTATATCTTGTGTTTGTGATTTTGCTTTAATTAAAATGCATTGTTCATTCTGCTTGGCATTTTAATCATACCATTTGAAACAGGTGGGATGTTAAATTGGCATTTGTACTATTTAAAATGTTTTCTGATTTCAAAATTTTCAATTGTATACTTTGGGTTTGTATTGTACTTAACAACTAGTGAAAACTTAAATTTTAAAAGAAAATCACACAACATTTCTGTAAAAAAGATAGTTTCCTAGTTACCATTAAGTATTTTGCAAAGTGGTTTAGCGATATGTTTAAAATAACTTCTGAAAGTGCTTCTGGGTGAATCAGAACTGGCAAGAAATCACTTCTTCACAGATATAATTCTGGTAAGTTTGATTAAATGAATTCTAGAAGCATAACAAAATTTTAAAAAATCAAATTTTAAAAATCCTTTTTTCTAACTACAAACTATTTTGGAATACTCTATGAACAGATTGCAAATCAATGCTGTCAGCCTTATTGATACAGTACATATTTAAGTATTGAAGCATGGTCTCCAATGTACCTGCTTTTTCAACAAACTGGGTGAGCAACTGCAGCTGTCTTCCATGTACAATGGTGTTCTAATAAAAAGCGGAACAGTTTGCAAACATTCAGCTGTCCTGCGCAACTGCTTACTATGACCTTCCTTGGCAATCATCTGCAAGGCAGTCACAAATCACTAATGAGCTGTTTTTGTCTTTAATTGCTTACTTAATTATAGCGAATTAACATAAGAACATTTCCAATTATTAACATAATTGTATTCAGAGATGAAATGTTGGTATCTGTCAATCTGCTCATCTATAATAAGGAACTTGTTTACAGAAAGCAGTTTTGTTTTAAACACACTTTCCAATCTGCAACCAAAGCCTGCATGGCCTCGCTCTGGCATGTGCCATCAAGTCTTTCAGGTCATGTTGAAAAATGAACTTGATGAACAACAAAGACATTTGTTTTAATCCAATGACTACAGTAGCCAGCAAAACCCAATTTGTTTGCTAGCTGAAGAAATTATCAACAATGTAAAACCAAACCATATAATTTATATCCGCATTATATTTTTCTTATAACAATGAGGTATGCACCGTTAAAATAGCATCAGACAAATCTTGCATTTAAATAAAATCAGAGGAAATGCAGAGTTTACAACTCTTGCTGTGATGGATGTTTTAACATTTTTCATCTCTGCTTTTTTTCACAAACAAGAGAATCTTGAAAGGAGTGAAACTGATCTTTGTCAGTATCATGAGTGATGACAGTGAAAGCCCGCTTCACATCACATCTGATATTTTTTTCCATCGGTATCACTGATTTCAGTTCTCCTGGCATAAATCAACATCGCCCTGAGAACGGTGGAAATATTATAAATGTATCAGCTGAGATATATAGCAGTTCCAGTTCATAACAGTATCAAAATTTTGATTGTAGAAGGTATTCCTCATGGAAAGAACTCCGATGGAAGACTGAAATACATCATGAATAGTACGTCTTTGACCAACCATGTAAGGCTGTGCCAGTAAATACTGGATTACCACCAAATAGCACATCTCACTAACTCTCTAACCTAGAATGATGCAGCTGCATATAAAATGTCTACGTAACTCGTAAGTAGTGTTATTGGATAATGTGAAGCCTTTGTTTTTTTAAGCATCCAAATCATTTCCTTTCAGGCATGCAAGGTATTAGGTCCTAAACCTTATGTTTCCTCAGTTAACTGAGCCTCAAATAGTAAACTCAGCCCAACTCTGTAAAACCAGATTTGTTTGACAACACGATTTAGGGGCTATCTATTCATGTACCTTGTACAACTAACTCCACTGTTAAAGCTAGAATCATGAAAGAGTCATTTCATGTAGCTGTTAAATTCTTCTCAAATCTCCTTGCAAGTAACGAGTAAAAAAGCTCAGTGTGTAATGCCAGCTAATGTGGTTTATGGAAGAAAATAGTATCAGCCTATCTTTGTAGCTATCTAAGCCAGGATAATGCTTTTAGCCTTTATACTTCAACCAACTCGATTTTCCCAACCCTCAGCCATGTATCTCCTGAAATCCTTTTCCAAAGAGTTAAATTGGATGTGAAATCTGTGCTCAGCTATGAGTTGTCTTTGTTCTTGGTCTTGCCGGCAAAGCTTTACCACTGCATCACTTTCATCGACGTCTGATTGAGCTTGACAGTGTGACAGTGAGGCAGAGACGAGCAATTCTGCACTGAATGAGAGTCTTTTTCAGCCAGGCAACAGCCTACTCAGTGCCTGAGAAAAGGCCACAACAGATGCAGAAAGAAAACCTTCTCAAGGAAGAACAAGCGAAACTTTGACGCAATTAAATTTGAAACAGAGCTCCCTCACTCTAGGTGATCTTGGCCAGCTCACAATGGAAGAAAAGCGGATTGATAAACTGTGTATCTTAAAGTTAAATGGTGGTGAATTGATGGAAGACAAAGAAACTGGAGTCCTATGACCATTACTTTCTCAGATTAATGTCACCATGAAATGGCAAGTTATGGTCAGAAGTTTCTTCCTCATTGGAAGTGTTTAACGCAAAATAAACAATTTGCATCTCCATTGGGAAATTAAAATGGTATTTCTTACAACCCAGGTTCGGAGTGACTTTAAATTTTGCTTTGATTAAATAGAAGTCCAGAAGTAGGGTTTTAGATCTGCCGCAGGTACCATTCTAAGATTAGAATGAACAGGCGAATTTAACAAAAATGCTGCTATGAAGGTGAGTGCACCATTCCACAATTTAAATGGTCCTTGAAGCAACATTTTTGTAGGTATTAAAATGTAATGTGCTGCTACGCTGCTACCTTACGCCACAATAATTTTTTTAGCACGTACACTGTTTGTACATGAGAATAAAATCTTGTCTGAGTTACATTTAGAGAAGAATAATTTTACAGTTAATGAATGGGAAATTGCTTTGCGGGATGTGCGTGCTGTCAACTTGCTGCAATTCTGTCCAGCAGACACTCTGTACATCCAAGATGCTAAATTCCTAATGGCTGACAGACAGGAACTGAAAGTATCTCAAAGTAGCTCTTTGTGACCGTAACAGGATTAAAAATTAGCACTGTTGGTACAAACAAAACTTCTGTATTTTTGTGCCAAGGTGAAAAGTTTCCCATGTGCGTGTGTTAAGGCCCTCTTCCAAATACATTTTTGTTGGTGTTTCGAAATATATGGTTATAAGTGTAATTTTGTATAACTTTTCTCCGTACTTGTTAATAAATTATAACATTAATGGTTCACTTGCAAATTTGTCCTTTTGTATACAGTGAATTGTTTAAGTGTAACATGCTTAGCGTCAGAAAGACCATTTCAAAATTGTCTCAAATTAATCCATTTGCCATTTCAGTAAGATCTGTTTTGATCAAAAATGTTCTGGTGAGAGAAGAGTTTTAGGAAGAATTATGTGGATGTAAATACTGTAAATATTTCTTATACAGTCACAATGCAATGTATACATAATGTTTGTCTTTTTAGAGACTATCAAAGCATAAAACAAAGCGAAACTGGAATAAAAAAAACCTACTGCTAGTAATAATGGTCACCAAACTAATGGATTGTGACTAAAAAAAATTTGCTTCACTGCTAGTGAAGAGAACCAGCTGTCCTTACCTGGCCTGACCTCTGTGTCACTCCAGAGCCACAGCAAATTAGTTGACTCTTAACTGCACTTTGAAGTGATCTGCCAAGATACTTAATCATACGAACCCAGTATCAAAAAGCATGCGAAGATGAATAGTAGAAGTATCAAGATCACACAGAGAATTTATCTGGTCATTAACACCTTATTGTTTGTTGCAGTTGCTCAGCACAAATTAATCACTGAATCCCTACGTTGTGGAAACAGGCCATTCAGTCCAATAAGTCCTCACTGACTCTCTGAAGAACATCCCACCCAGGCTCACCCTCCCTGCCCAACCTACATGTCCCTGGATGCTGCAGGCAATTTAACATGGCCAATCCACCTAGCCTGCACATCTTTGGACTGTGAGAAGAAACCAGAGCACCCAGATGAAACCCACACAGACATGGAGAGAATGTACAAACTCCACAAAGACAGCCACCTGAGGGTGGAATTGAACCCAGATCCCTGGCACTGAGAGGTAGCAGTGCTAACCACTGAGCCATCTTCTACGTTGCCATGTAAGGGCAGCATTCAAACCCGTTCCTCCTGAGGATCGTCAATCTTAACCTGTGTGTTGTTTCATCTGTTCATTCTGGTTGACTTCCATGCCAATCCACTACTCAGGTCAGTCCTTCAGGGCAACATGGCATCTTAGTGTTTAGCACTCCAGCCTCACAGCACCAGCGACCCAGGTTCAATTCCAGCTTCAAGTGACAGTCTGTGTGGAGTTTGAATATTGTCCCCATGACTGCGTGGGTTTCCTCGGAGTGCTCCGGTTTCCTCACAATCCAAAGATGTGCCGGTTAAGTGGATTGGCAATGCTATATTGTCTGTAGTGTTCAGGGATGTTGAGGTTAGGTGGGTTAGATGCGGCGAAATGCAGGGGTAGGAGGCTGGATCTGGGTGGGATGCTGTTCGGAGGTGCAGTGTGGACTTGTTGGGCTGAATTCCCTGTTTCCAAACTGTAGGAATCCTGTGAAATAGACTAAAAATTGCTGGCTATAAAATGCTTCGAAACTTCAGGTGGCTGTGAGAAAATATTCGCCTCTATTTTTCTTTCGTTAATCACTAACTTTCACAAAGGCATTGAATTTAGATGTAGTAAATGCACACTCAGCCCAATGAAACAAACTGAGTCCTCCCTACTAGGAGAATTTTCGTGCAAAGATTGTAAGAGCTATCCTGCATGCGATTGCTTGACACAGTTGTACATACAAAATTGTATTTTTCAGCCAATATACTAGAATCCTTCATCAGAGCTCATGGAAACATCCTGAACTACTGACAGAACAAATTCACTAGAGGTGAAAGCATAGTAGTATACAACCAGGGGGAAGTTATCCAGAACATTGACTCCAGATCCAACAAAGTCTCACATAATCAGGCTAGAAAAAGGCAAGGAAACGCCCTGCTGGTTACTATTTATCACTTCCACTCAGCTGATGAAGCAGTATTCCTCCATACTGGGCACGACTTAGAAAAAGAGCTCACACAAAGTCACACAAAGGCATAAAATGTACTCAGGATGGTGAATTCACTGTCCATTAATGAGAGTGGCTCAGTAGCACCACTACTGAGCAAGTATGCAGAACCTTGATGAATATTTCTAGCACACTGGGCCTGTGGGGGGCTCTGAGGGAACCAACATAAAGGGAAATCACACTTAACCTCATCGCCACCGGTCTACCTTTCACAGCTGCATCGGACCATGACAATATTGGTTGGAGAGGTCACGACACAGTTCTTGTGGAGATAACATTCTACCTTCACATGCAAGAACCCTTCAAAACATGTGTGGCAGTACCACTGTGCCAAATGGAATGCTTCAGAACAGATTTAGCAGTTCTGAACTTTGTATCCATGAGGCACTGTGGGCCACAGTAACTGCAGAATAGACCTATACATATAGATATAGATATGCATTTAGATATAGCTTCTGCTGTTTAGCAAACATCTACTCCTACGGTGTAGCTTCACCCAGCTGGCACCTAATTTTCATGGCACAATTTGTGACCTGTCATGCCCCTCACTTTACCAGGTATGAGGTGCCAATCTGATGAAACTTACGATAAAATTCATTTTTGCATCCATTTTCGAACTGGCAGCATGTTGAGGTTGTATCATTTAAGGCCATGGTGTTCCACTGCTGGTTGCATTTTGATTCTGCCTAGTAATAAGGTCGGGCATTCTTGGGGTGCATATATAGGTCATCCAGAACAGTTCAAGAGTCAGCTTTTTGTGCTCCTGAGATGCTGCTGGGCCTGCTGTGTTCATCCATCTTCACACTTTGTTATCTTAGATTCTCCAGCATCTGCAGTTCCCATTATCACTCACTCAGTTCAAGTGTCAGTCCACTTTGGTCAGATAGCTGAAGGCATGCAAAGCAGAAGGTTGCTACTTTTGGGTTGCTGGTCACTCAGATGTTTAGAAGCAGAGGGGAGTCTTTGCACAGCAGAGATATCCTGATTAGCAGGATTCATATAGTCAGGGCTTGGGAGAAGTCCTGAAGTACTGACAAATGACAGAAGATCACTGGCATGTTAGAGAGATTTAGGGCTCAGTAGAAGCATAGGAGCCATTGACAGTTCAGTGCAGCTGAGAGTGGTGTGAAGGAAGTTGTGATCAGTATTTGTTTGGTATAGATGAGAAAAACTTGAATTCAGCAAAGACCAGGTGCGGTGCCAGCTTAGTGAAGTTAACTGTTCTGGAAAAGATCGGGAATTGTAACATGACTAGGTGTTGAAGTGCAGCTTTGAACATCTAGGAAGGCACACTCCCACAAAAAAAGACTGAATCACAAGGAGGTGAGCAGTGCGTGAAGCAGTCCAAATGGAGCAGGGTTTGAGGAAATTCAAATGTTTGATCTTCAAAAATGAAAATTTAATATTCCTTGTGAAGGCAGCAATGTTTCAAAGGCTGGATAGGTTACTGAGAAATGCATAAGATCTGTCTTGACAGCATTTGTTATTTGACATGCTCTATGCTGTGGTTTGACCACAGTTTGTTTCTTAGGTCATTTTGACTTCATGATAATTCTGGATGTTGGAGTTTGAATTGTTTATCATCAAAGTTTATTTTGTTTCTTCAAAAGCATTGAATCATAAGGCTTATTTGCTCTATAAGTACCTGCCATTTCAAACTTTGTCTACATTAAACAAATAAAGTTACATGTCCCAAACCAGATCGTAACATAAATTTGGCACCTTCATCTAGGATCATAACATAAATTGAGGGTTTGTCCAGCAATTCAAATCCACAGTCAAAGCGAGTGCTGGGACTTGCAGAATTTAAGGTGAATATAACTTCAGGTGAATATAACTATGCTATCTGAAAAACAGAATGGATTTGTTTGTTGCCCTAACTTTTCTGGCGATGGAGGATTTAACCATAAATTGTCTACAAAATAAAAAGTGGAGGCCAGGTTAATTGCATGAGAAAGCAGGGACTAAGCAAGCTGTCATAAGTGAGGTAATAGCATTTGAAAGTGGAACAGGAAAAGTTAATTCAGAAAGCAATGTAGTTTAGTTAGATAGAATTCAGCTTTAAATGAAACAACTTGAAATAGAAAAAGAAATGAAGCTACTTGAGTTAGAAAAAGAAATGAAAAACTCAAACAAGAAAGAGAAATGCAAAAGCTTGAACCTGAGTTCCAGAGAGAGAAGTCAGCAAGGACGAAAAGAGATAAAAGATGGAGAGGTTCAAAAAGAAAGATGAAGTAAATATTTGATTAAATAAGAGAATAGGTGACAAGGTTTAAAAGAGGCTGTTCCAGAGAATAAACATGACATTAAGACACTAGCATGTATTCATTGCCTTAAAACACGATACATAAAATCAAATCGTTGGAAGTGGAAGGTGCAAAGAAGAAGGGTGGGGTTGGGATAGTGGTAATATCACTGGGTTACTAATCTAGAACCAGGCTAATGGTCTGGGAAGCAAGGTTTAAATCCCACCGTGGCAGATGGTGAAACGGAATTCAATAAAATCTGAATTTAAAGCTAGCCTAACAGTTATCATGTAACCATTGCCCATTGTTGTAAAACAATTCTAGTTCACTGATGCCTTTAGGGAGGCCAATCTCTTACCCCTATTTAGCAAAGACCATTTCCAAAAAGACAAAATTTAACCAACACCCCATGACATTCAATGGCATTACCATTGCTGAATCCCACTGTCAATGTTTAGGGGAGGGGATTACCATTGGTCTGAAATTAAACTGGACTAGATAAATAAATACTGAGGCTACAAGAGCAGATCAAAGGTTCGGAATTCTGCAGTGAATAAATCATTTATTCTCTCCCTGTCCACCATCAGCTAGGCACAAATCAAGAGTGTGACATTTGTCAGGATGTGTGCAATTCAAGCGCTTTGACGCATTCCATACTAAAGCAATCCACTTGACTGGTAACCCATCCACTATCTTCAATATTGACAGCTTTCCCACTGACATAATGGTCAAAGTATATATCCTCTACAAGGTGTATTGTGGGAACTCGCCAAGACTCTTCCAACAGCACCTTTGGATCCAGCAACCTCTATCACCTAGAAGAACAAGGTAAGCAGGTGCATGGGTACACCTACTCCTGCAAATCCCCTCTAAGCCACACATCACCAGGTGTACCCATACGCTAAGGACTGCAGCAATTCAAGAAGACAGCTGACCATCACCTTCTCCTGGGCAATTTGGGATTAACAATAAATGCTGATCTAGCCTTCAACATCTGCATCCCATGAATTAATTTTTAGAAGTTTTTAAAGAGTTTTTAGAGTATTTTAAAGAGCTTTCAGAAAAGGAGATGGTTAAAACAATGGCAATGGTTAAAGTGAAATATTTTCCTTCAGAAAGCACAAGAATTGAAGATGTGGCTCAATATAGTTTAGAAGCATTCAAGGAATAATTCTCTTAAGTGATTCAAAAAAAATTAATATCCTATAATTGTGGGTATTTTAGTTGCTGATGGTGGCTAACTGATAACCCAATGCTCAGTCTTCTAAAAGGAACACTTTCAGGATGGCAACCTGTAGCTATTGGAGTGCCACAGGGATCAGAGATGGGACCACAATTACTTACAACCTGCATTAATGATTTGGATGAGTGAAGTGAACTCACTAACATCATGGTTGCAGATTACCCAAAAATAAGTAAAAGTCAAGTGGTAAAGATGACACAAAACAAATGTCTACTGACGGATACAGACAGGTTAAGTGAATGGGAAAAAACTTGGCGGATCGAATATAATGTGGGAAAATGTGAAGTTATGCATTTTGACAGGAAGAATAGATGTGTTGAAAATTGAGAAAGATTGCACAAAGCTGCAGTACAGCAGAATTGGGGGGATCCTAATGTATAAATGACAAAGTGCGGCAGTAACTGAGATGGCACATGGAATGTTGGCTTTCATTTCAAAAGAAATAGAGTTTAAAAATAGAGACGTCTGCCTGAAACAGTGCAAGACATCAGTAAGACCACACACTGAAGACTTGCAAACAGTTTTGAACCTCTTATTTAATGAAAGATACACTGCCATTGGAGGGAGTCTAGAGAAGATTCAAAACATTGATCCTGGACAAGGAGAGATTTTTATCTAGCGAGTTTTGAGAAGATTTGTAGCTCAGGTTGAGGTTCTGGATGTGAGTTTGCTCGCTGAGCTGGAAGATTAGTTTTCAGACGTTTCATCACCATTCTAGGTAACATCATCAGTGAACCTCCAACATAGCGCTGGTGTTATGTCCCACTTTCTATTTATCTGGTTAGGTTTCCTTGGGTTGGTGAAGTCATTTCCTGTGTTGGTGATGTCATTTTCTGTTCTTTTTCTCAGGGGATGGTAGATTGGCTCCAAATCAATGTGTTTGTTGATAGAGTTCCGGTTGGACTGCCATGCTTCTAGGAATTCTCGTGCATGTCTCTATTTGGCTTGTCCTAGGATGGATGTGTTGTCCCAATCAAAGTGGTATCCTTCCTCATCTGTATGTAACGATACGAGTGATAATGGGTCATGTCGTTTTGTGGCTAGTTGATGTTCATGTAACCTGGGCAAAGAAACACTGATGACACTATTAGAAGAGCTGAAGACACATACACCAGACACCACCAACCTCATCAGCAAGGACAACTTCATCAAGCAAGTGGACCTATGCCTCATCACCCACTTCACTTTCAATAACAAAACCTACAGACAAACCAACGGTACACCCATGGGATCTCCGATATCAGGGTTCTTAGCAGAGGCAGTAATGCAGAGACTCGAACAAACAGCTCTGCCAATCATCCAACCCAAACTTTGGAGCTATGTGGATGACACCTTTGTCGTCACTAAACAAAACAAATTAGAGGAAACCTTCAAGACCATCAATAATACCCTTACTGGCATAACATTCACAAAAGAGGAGGAAAACAACAACAAACTGCCATTCCTAGATGTCACAGTAGAGCGAACAGCCAATGGGGAACTTCAAACCAGCGTCTACAGGAAAACAACACATACGGACCAAATACTGAACTACAGGAGCAACCATCCCAACACCCACAAACAAAGCTGCATTAGAACATTATTCCAATGAGCTACCACACACTGCAGCACAGAGGAACTATGCAGAGCAGAGGAAAATCACCTATACAGCGTATTCAAAAAGAATGGGTACCCTATGAACACAGTCCGCCAATTCCTCAGCAATAAACCCAAACAAACAGACAAAACGGGCTCAGAAACCATAACCACTCTCCCCTACATCAAAGACATTTCCGAAATGACTGCCAGACTACTCGGACCCCTTGGCATCAGGGTAGCCCACAAACCCACCAACACACTAAAACAGCAGCTAATGAACTTAAAAGACCCTATACAGACAACAAACAAAACAAACGTCATATACAAAATACCTTGCAAGAACTGTGATAAACACTACATTGGACAAACCGGCAGAAAGCTAGCCACCAGGATACATGAACATCAACTAGCCACAAACGACATGACCCACTATCACTCGTATCCTTACATACAGATGAGGAAGGACACCACTTTGATTGGGACAACACATCCATCCTAGGACAAGCCAAACAGAAACACGCACGAGAATTCCTAGAAGCATGGCATTCCAACCGGAACTCCATCAACAAACACATTGATTTGGAGCCCATCTACCATCCCCTGAGAAAAAGAACAGGAAATGACATCACCAACACAGGAAATGACGTCACCAACCCAAGGAAACCTAACCAGATAAATAGAAAGCGGGACATAACACCAGCGCTTCGTCAGAGGCACACTGATGATGTTACCTAGAATGGTGACAAAACATCTGAAAACTAACCTTCCAGCTCAGCAAGCAAACTCACATCCAGAGATTTTTATATGAGGAGATGTCGAGTAGGTTGGTCCCGTACTCTTAGGAGTTTAGAAGATTGAGAAGTGAACATATTGAAAATGTAAGACTTTCAGGGACCTTGGCAGGGTAGATGCTGAAAGGTTGTTTTCCCTTCTGGGAGAAGATGGGACCAAAGAGCATAATCTTAGAGGATTGGGCTCACCCATTTATGACAAATGAAGAGGTATTTCTTCTCTCAGAAAGTGATGAATCTTTGGAATTCCTCGCCACAGTAGGTTTGGAGGCCAGGTCATTCAGTGTATACAAAGCTGTGATAGATTTTCAATCACGAAGACAATCAGGGTTTTGGGCAAAAGGCCAGAAAATAGGGTTGAAGATTATCAGACCAACCACAGCCCCATTGAATGGCAAAGTAGGCTAGATGGGCTGAAGGGCCTACTTCTGCAGCTATGTCTTATGGTTGACAGTAAGATTAATATTTCAAGTTATTTGACAAAAGGAAAGTTATGAATTCAGGGTATTCATGAGTTCTATTAGCATGTTTGATTGTACAAATTTAAAGTACAAAGTGATTTAGTAGATGGAACTGTTCCTGTGGGAAACATTCCTCCTTTACCTATTGAATGAGTTAATTTGATACTGGAGATGATTTGGAAGATTTGAATTTTGACCCCTGGGAGTTTCAAGACAGCCAGTCGAGATCAGAGAAATGGCAACATCCTTGACAGTTCCTGATCACCTGATATCCTGAACCAATACTTGTAACGCTTAAGTGGAAAAAATAATTAGCCCAGGATGAAGAAAAATTAGCATTAGAAATACAGGAATGTCAAAGATTTCCTAAGGAACTAAGCCATGCATAAGGAAAACTAATCACTACAGAAAATCAACTTGCACACATGGAGTTAACAAGGTGTAGAGCTGAATGAACACAGCAGGCCAAGCAGCATTAGAGGTGCAGGAAAACTGATGTTTCGGGTCTGGACCCTTCTTCAGAAAGGTGGGCGAGGAAGGGGATTCTGAAATAAATAGGGAGAGGGGGAGGCAATTATGGAAGGTGGATAAAGGAGCAGATAGGTGGAGAGAAGACAGACAGGTCAGGAGGCGGGGATGGAGCCAGTGAAGGAGAGTGTAGGTCGGGAGTTGGGATGGGGGTTGGTCAGTTGGGAGGGAGGGACAGGTGAATGAGAGGGAAGACAGACAGGTCAAGGAGGTGGGGATGAGGTTAGTAGGTAGGAAGTGGGGGTGAGGGTTGGTCAGTGAGGTGGGAGGAGCAGATAGGTGGGAGAAAAGACGAACAAGTCAAGGAGGCAGGGATGAGCTGGGCTGGTTTTGTGATGAGGTCAGGGGTGGGGATATTTTGAAGGTTGAGAAGTCCACATTGAGACCATTGGGCTGAGGGTTCCCAAGTGAAATATGATCTGCTGTTCCTGTAGACTTCGGGTGGCATTGTTGTGGCACTGGAGGAGGCCCAGGGTGGACATGTTCTCCAAGGAGTGGGAGGGGGAGTTGAAGTGGTTCGTGACTGGGAGGTGCAGTCATTTGTCACGAACCGAGTGGAGGTGTTCCACAAAGCGGTCTTCAAGCCTCCACTTGGTTTCCCCGATGTAGAGGAGGCCACAACAGGAACAGCGGATACAATATACCACATGAGCAGATGTGCAGGTGAACATCTGTTTAATGTGGAAGGTTTTCTTGGGGCCTGGGATGGAGGTGAGGAGGGAGGTGTAGGGACAGGTGCAGCACTTCCTGCGGTTGCAGGGAAACATGCTGGGGGTGGTAGGGCTAGTGATTAGTGTGGAGCAGACGAGGGTGTCACAGAAAGACCAGTTCCTCTGGAAGGTGGATAAGAGTGGGGAGGAAAAAAATGTCCTTGCTAGTGGGGTCAGATTGCAGATGACGGAAGTGCACACGCAGAGGATGAGTTTGCTAACAAAAAATGTGGAAAGGGAAGAACATTTCAGCATTGGTTATAGGAAGTAAATACTTAAAGAAAAGCTTGAGTTATCTAAATGACAAACCGGTAGAAGGAGATTCAACAAAGTTACCTTTGCAGTTTGAACATTGATAAACTAAAAGTATCAGAAGTCTCCATGAAGTCTGATGAAAAATACTTTGAACTGGAAAACAAATTAAGGATGAATCAGGGCAGTTTTTTTGAAAAAAATTTAAAAACCAAAAGATCATAAGACCATAAGACCATAAGACATAGGAGTGGAAGTAAGGCCATTCGGCCCATCAAATCCACTCCGCCATTTAAATCATGGCTGATGGGCATTTCAATTCCACTTCCCTGCACTCTTCCCATAGCCCTTGATTCCTTGTGAGATCAAGAATTTGTCGATCTCTGCCTTGAAGGCATCTAACATCCCGGCCTCCACTGCACTCCGTTGCAGTGAATTCCACAAGCCCACCACTCTCTGGCTGAAGAAATGTCGTGATGAAATATGGAAGAGCAGATCTAGATTTTAAAAGCTGCTAAAGAAAATTTTAAGGTACAAAATGAGGAGTTGACAAGTAAATTGAAGGAGTCTAAGAAACACTCAACAAGCATGGAGGAAAAATTTTGAAATGAACCTTTGCAAGGGTTCGCTGAAGAGAACTGTGAAGCAAAGGCAACTGAACAAATGGAAGCAGTGCTGAGCTCATTGAAAGAATCCATACACATGAAGAGAGTAAACAGATATTTGAAGGAAATTGGAAAAGTACTGGAAATGAAGGTACCAATGTTGAAGCCTCAATGGAAAGACAATACATGTGTACAAATGTTTGTGGCACATTCTTCAGATAAATCAGAAAATGACTTCAGTAAATGAGAGCAAAACATTCCTAGTCCAGATTTATCTCACTGGTGTGAATCAAAACAACAAAAAAATGAAATATTTAGGAGGGGATAATTGAGGAAGATAACTATGAAGTTGGTTGTCTGGTTAAAAATTTGTACTTTCTGCAGTAAAGGACCCATTGACGTCATATTTCTACCAAGTGAAAAGCGTATGAAAAGCACACCGTTTTTCTGTATTGAAGTTGAAAAATCTCTGCAAATGTCATTTGTGTCATATAGTATGACTAATTCACTGGCTGCTGAGCACTGGAAGCCTCTGAGTAGTTCATTCTCTTTTCTTAGGATTGCATGACTCTGAATTTATGAGGCTTCACTCCAACTATTGAATAATTACAGCTCTTGACAGACAACTAGCTTCACCTAGTTGGCACTGCACTTGCACTTTCCTAAGATCCTATCCTTTTCAGCTGTAGCAACAAAATATTGCTTGTGGGCTTCATTCACTCCCATTTTCAGCTCCACTGAATTATGATGGCTCCGAAGGCTTCTTCTCAGGCCTAACTCCCCAACAAGTTATCACTTTCTCAGTTCCTCAGATATTCTCCCCTTGGCTGTCTGAAGACTGCTAACCACTGCATCTTGCTACTCTTAAACACTTGACTGACCAGAAACGCAAAGGTAGCAAAATTCTGATTTAATTTCCTTCAGCCAACTGACTAAAACGGACAGATCCTTGAACTGTTGTTCATTTATCTTTGAACTGATCTCGATGGCCTTTCAATACACTCCAAGAGTTTCCTGCTTTTATTAACAGTCAGAAAATTAAAAGCACCTAGCAGTGTAACATCTCGTGCACAAACCTTATGTACCTTAAACAAAAAAAGTTATGGATCTTTAACTGGACTGGAGCATCAATTTGGTGGCCTCATCCAGGATTGAAACATGCTATGGAGCAAGAGTATATGAATGTCAAACAACAGAAGTAGTGTCACAACCAACAGACCAGGTCAAAGTTCTGCACTCATGTCATATCCAGTTATGAACGATGGTGGATAATTGAGCAACTGACGAGAGGAACCGGCTCCATCAACATTCCCATTATTAATGATGGTGAAAGCCAATACATGAGCACAAAAGACTAGTGCTTATATCCATCTTCAGCAAGACATTCCAAATGGATGACCCATTATGACTTCCTCCCAAGTTCCAAACAAAAATGGAATCAGTCTTCATATAATTTGATTCACTGCAGGTAAAATTGGGAAATGGCTGAATACTCTGAATGCAATTAAGGCTAGGACCATGATAATATTCCAACTCTAATAAGGACTTGTGCACCAGAAGTAGTCATGCATTTAACTACATTGTCCTGGTACGGCTGCAATATTGGCATTAAAATGATCATATGGAAAATTGCCTGAGTACATCATGTCCACACAAAGCATGACAAACCAATCTAATCAATCACTGCCCAAATATAATAATCAGCAACTGATGAAAATGTTGTTGTCAATATTATCAAGGTGACATCTATTCACAAATAATTTACCTACCGATGCTCAGTTTTGTTTCTGCCGTTGCCACTCAAATTCAGTCCTCATTACAGCTTTGGTTCAAACAAAGCCAGAAGTGTGGCACTCCAGAAGTAAAGTGTGAGCCACTGTCCTTGACATGAAAGCAACTTTTGACTGAGTGTAGCATCATATGGACAAATGATTTAGATGTAAGAGTAGGTCATTTGGTCTTTCAATCTGTCATGTAATAAGATCATAAGTGATCTGATTGTGGCTTCTACTTTCCTGACTGCCCCTTTTGCGCTTTGATTTCTTTGTCAGTCGAGAATCTATTTAATTCAGCCTTAAAAATATTCAATATCCTGCCTCCACTGCTCTCAGGGGAGAATGCCACAGACTCTAAGAAAAGTGATTTCTCCTCATCTCTGTCTTAGATGGGAGATCCCTTATTTTTAAACTGTGTCCTCTAATTTTAGTCTTCCTCACAAGGGAAAATGTCTGCTTAACCCCCACCCTGTGAATTTGCCTCAGGATGTTATATCTTTCAATAATATCACCTTTCGTTCTTCGTCAGGATACAGGCCAAACTTTTCCTCATAATACAACACCTTCATCACAGGAACAAGTCAAGAACCCAACAAGACCTTCCACATCAAGCAGATGTTCGCCTGCAAATCTGCTAATGTGGTATACAGTATCTGCTGTTTCAGATGTGGCCTCCTCTGCTTCAGGGAAACCAAGCAGAGGCTTGGGGACTGCTTTGCGGAACACCTACACTTGATTCACAACAAATAACTGCACCTCCCAGTCATGAACCATTTCACTCTCCCTCCCACTCCTTAAGACGACATATCCATCCTGGGCCTCCTGCAGTGCCACAACGATGCCACCCGAAGGTTGCAGGAATGGCACTTCATATTTTGCTTAGGAACCCTGCAGCCCAATGGTATCAATGTGGACTTCACAAGCTTAAATAACTCCCCTCCCCCAACTGCATCGCAAAAACAGCCCAGCTTGTCCCCACTTCCCTCACCTGTCCTTCCTCCCACCTATACCCTCCTCCCAACTCAAGCCTCAGCCCCATCTCCTAACTACTAGCCTCATCCCGCCCCTTTGACCTGTCTGTCCTCCCTGGACTGACCTATCTCCTCCCTAACTCCCCACCTACACTCATCTTTACTGGCTCCATCCCCATCTCTTTGACCTATCTGCCTCTTCTCCACCGATCTTCTTTTCTATCCATCTTCTATCCGCCTCCCCCTCTCTCCCTATTTATTTCAGAACCCCCTTCCCCTCCCTCATTTCTGAAGAAGGGTTTAGGCCCAAAACGTCAGCTTTCCTCCTCCTCTGATGCTGCTTGGCCTGCTGTTTCATCCAGCTCTACACCTTGTTATCTCTCTTCACCTGGAAGTATGTTTGGCCCATTGGATAGAGTGGAACATTTCATGTTGCTTGAGTTATTGCCATGTCAGTCATATTTGTTTAACCATAAAAGGCATTCCAAAGGAGAGGCATATTAGATTTTAAATTTTAACTCTGTTCAGTGATGCTGCTAGAAATGCTGGGTTTTTCAAGCACTTTCTGTTTTATTTCAGGTTTCCAACAAATGTGGCATCAGCTTTATTACATTTGAAATTCTATGGCTCTATGATACCATAAATCACATTGTTGCCTGCACAAATATTCCAGGCAACAGATTTGTACTTCATTAACCTGCAGTTGTTGAGTGTGATCCCTTTTTGATAGGTGCGCTGATAGGAGACTCGTAACTTGCAGGGATTGCATTGCAGTTACACAACAAGACCTGGACTGAAACAAATTGTTTCATATACAATGAATTGGAAGTTTTACAAAATGGAAGTTACCTGGTGCAAATTTAAGGTAGAATCCTAATCTTGAGGGTCAATGCCAATTCTAAATGTCTAAAATCAATCTCTTACTGAATAATATCATCTGATCCCCTTAATAACATTAGTGCTTTGATTTTGTCAAATCTTTTGGCGGCACGGTGGCTCAGTGGTTAGCACTACAGCTTCACAGCATCAGGGAACCGGGTTCAATTCCAGCTTTGGGGGCAACTGTCTGTGTGGAGTTTGCACATTCTCCCTGTGTCTGTGTGGGTTCCCTCCAGGTGCTCTGGTTTCTTCCCACAGTCCAAAGATGTGCAGGTTAGGTGGATTGGCCATGTTAAATTGCCCATAGTGTTCAGAGGTGTGTGGGTTATAGGGAGACAGGTCTGGGTGGGATGCTTCAAGGAGCGGTGTGGACTTGTTGGGCTGAAGGGCCTGTTTCCAGACTGTAGGGAATCTAATCTAAACTACTTATTCACAACAGCTCCAATCCTATATCTATATTATTCTTATATTATAATAAGGAGTATTGCAGTAGTGACTCCAGTACGAAAATATCTGAAAGCACTGTGGGATATCTTAATTTTATGAATTAGAATTCTTTTATAGTCGTTACATCACTTGTAATGTCACCATATTGAAAAATTCTTTAAATGTTTAAATACATTCTCCTCTCTGACCACATATAATCTTTTATGTTCTATGTTAAATTTGGTCGAACTAAAATGCCACCTCGTCGCTTCACACGCTACTCACTTTCAATCATTACTTCTGTAGAAAATTAATACAAGGGACATTTCCACTTCACTTTGTTGCAATCATTGATTAAAGCATTGTGCTTTTAGCACATGGCTTAATTTCAAAAACCTGTATCAGAAAAATACTATTGTAAGCATCAAGAACTTGTCTTCCTCAACTACACAAAGTGTTACATCAGTGCACATCTCAGGGTGGTGGATAGTGTATCACACACTGTGCATAACAATGGCAACAATCCATCTTGAAGAATGCTGGACTAGGCAACAAAACAGTTAGGTTACTTTGCCATGTTACAGTATGGCAAGTGGCTGGAATCCAGTTCTTGATTGACAGTCCTTGCTTATGATCAAGAAGGCAATAATCACACAGCCAGTTGAAAAGCCTGAGCTGTATTAACACAAAGTCCCCTTTTTCTTTATTCCGATTATCAACTCCTTCTGGTTGGATTTTCTCATGGGTTTTGGTTTTCTGAGTTTGGGTCAAAATGGGCATCCCAAGCTGAAACTTGTCAGGTGATGCAATTAGAATTGGCCATCTCTGAACTCATCATCAAAGCTTGCCAACTCTAGTTGGACATATTTTGGGAAATTTTGGCAAAAATGGAAAGATGGCAACTTGGCATAAGTGAATTCTAGGGGAGTATGAGAGAGGAAGACAAGTCCTTGGAGAAAGATTCCTATGATAAACATGCCTGCTGGCACAGAGTGGGAAATGCATCTCATATTAGACTCAAGAATTCAATCTAATCCAATCACTGTAGCTTTATGTAAATCAGCAACAATGCAGGATTTGCCCTGAGGCTCATCTAGTTAATGATTTCAATCCTTTCAGAGATAGTAGGACCTGCAGATGCTGGAGAATCTGAGATAACAAGGATTGAAATCGTTGATAACAAGGTGTATAGCTGGATGAACACAGCAGGCCAAACAGCATCAGAGGAGCAGACAGGCTGATGTTTTGGGCCAGGCTGATGTTTTGGGCCTAGACCTGCTGTGTTCATCCAGCTCTACACCTTGTTATCAACGACTTCAATCCTACCTGGATTAAAATCCCATGAAGATCGATACTTTTCTTTTCCAGAAATCCAATCCTGTAAGGATCAAATTCTGATCCATAGTTAAAGAAGAAAAAAAATCATCCCACCTGTGCTGCAGATTTACATTTTTTGTGCCATGGATTGTTACATGTTGTTTGTTTCTCCTTAGTGATTTATTCTGTGAAGTTGTATGGACCGTGTCATCAGTTTGTCAATGGAATTTGTTTCTCATACCATCTGTGATGAAGTAGGTGGGCCAGTTGCAGCAATTACTTCAAATTCTTCAATATATGTTTGAATTATTGTTGGAATCAAAATGTTGACTTCTTAACTAAAGGTTCATACTTGTATGAAGTAAAAGTGGATCCATTTTCATGATCCTTTCCCTTCCTAAATCACCTCAGTATCTATTGTCAGATTGTATTAATCATAAATGGTTGTTCACTGCAGTGTGTTTCAATCTCGCTCAATTTAGTTGCAGGTGCTCCCATTGTCTATCTACTTATGCCCTTATGTTATGATACTATGACTTTAAGAAGTGTATTTAGTCCTTTTTTTATGAAGTGAGTTTGAGGTACCAACTGTCTCTCCCAAGCCAATAAAGTAAACAGTTTTTGAGGCCCTGAGTGACTTCAAGTGAGAACAATAGAAGCAGTATGAATGGGTGGAGTCAGGCTCCTGAAGAACCAGGCTTTAAGTTAGCTTTCAGCTGTTGGGATTTTGAAGTTAGCTGTGGAAGCTGTTAGACATTTCTCTCTGCCACAGCCAAAATCTGGAGTTCTCTCTCTCTGCCAGAATTTTCCGTTGGTGCTCTTTTCTCCTTGACTGGAGAAACATTGCATGTGAGGCAATCATTTGATGGAATTTGCCTTTGCCAAGGGCGTTCTAATGAGATGTTATTATCTTGGAACAGTGGCTGTTTAGTGGTTAAATAATCTATTATTCTGTTAAGTTTTCCAATAGAGTTAAAGTTATACCAAATCTTACCTTGGTTTGTATTTTAACTGGATATAAGAATAAAGTGTGTTTTGCTTAAAGCCAAATAGTGTGACCAACGACATTATATCTGGATCACAGTACCTTATATTTGACTTCTAATAAGATAAAAGTCAGGGTCTAGATTACCTTCTTGATACATTTGGTCAGGTCCATAACATTATCAAATAGTGTAGACAGTGTCACTGTTGCCTCTTTACTAACACTTCATTTTGTTGCACTTGAAATCTGAATTCTCTTCAATTTTGATAGCAGCGGAAAACATTTCAGACAAACCACTATAGTCACAACTCTCCACCTCACTTACCTTATAAAACTTTTTTTATTCTTAATAAGCTCAGAAGATTCTGCTTTCTGTTTATATTCCGTCAGGTGCTTATGGAATCCACAAAATTTTCAACTGCCTTTTCCTTGATCTTTTGCTGTTTAACCTCTTCTAGTTTTAAGTGAGATTGAGGTTAATTAATAAACTTCTGTGTAGGAAAGAGTATGTTTTCTTGTGAAGTACATATAGTTTTTCTTGTATTTGGAATCCCCCATTGTTGGAGAGGCACACATACTAAAATTAACTGCAATATCCCTGGATGATGTAGCTGAGCCTCTATAGGATGTAAGTGGTATATTACCAACTGAGGCTCTCTTTCTGAAAACATCACAACATCTGTTTCCATGTCTAACTTAATATTTGACAGATATCCACTAACATAAATACCTGCAAGTCAAAATAGTTGACCAAGGTAATTGATTTTCCCCAGTACAACTTTGGGTTTACCTGCTGTTGGAAACTCTATCTCATTTATCTGTTTTTTTTAATTGGAAAATGTTCGGTCTTTCAGGATTTTCTGTGGCTATGTCATATTTTGGCACGTTTTCTGAAGGAGATCTACTTTGTCACAGAAAAAGTGTTTTATTTTTAAGGCTGGGCACTATTCCCGTCTGTGAGATTTCCTTTTGTTGCACAGAAATTGACAAGTGTCTAGCGCCTGCTCTACTGCTAATTAGGCTTATCTGGTGTGTGTTTTGAGGTTTTGTGCATTAGGGAATCAAAATATTCTATTAATCTTCTCAGTTAGGTTTTATTTACTCCACTTAGGATTGATTAGTGTTACTCCCAAAACTCTGCTTCACTTGCCATCTGAATAACTACTTCTGGAGTTAGGTCTTCTTTGAAATGTAATAAACCTGACAAAGACTCATCAGTACGGCCTACAACATCCTAATCAACAATAAATTCTGATTTTAGATCATGATAAAATTTCTAAAGTAGCCTGTATAATGTGTTAATTAACTCATCTATGGATTTAATTGATGCTTCAAACTTGTGTGTTAAATCTTGCCTGTTCCTGAATTTTAGTTGCTCTGAGGTCAAAATGATTATCAAAAGCTTTCAATACCTCATCAAATTTGTCTGATGTTTAAGTTATTACTCGGCAAACAATAATGTCATCTGCTATACATCAATATTGTGTACAATTGTTCAGTTGTCTTTGTTCAGTTCTATCTTAATATTCAGTAAAGGGTTAGTTTATACCTCGGGAAATGTTTCCTCCAGGATGACCAAATTTATGCTTTATTTGATCCATCTTTGATACTAAATACCCCTGGCAGTAACAGGGGAATTTTATGTATTCTGGGAGTGGAGAACTGGGGAAATTGCTAACCAAGTCACTTATAGCAGATAAGCATTAGGCAACTTAGAGAAGTTTAAGCTTCTGGTCTAACACAGAAATGTTTTTGGAAGACAAGGATAATACAGCAGAACTTTGCAGAGAATCCAGAGCTTGAGCAACATCTCCACTGCTGCCAGAAAACATGTGAAACACGCAGTAAGGAAAGCCTCTTTTATAGCTGTGGAGGCATGGGCAAATTCTTCTATATCGTACCAAATTGTGGGAAAACTGCCACTGCTGCAGAATAGAAAATCTTTAAAGAAGATAAAGTGCCTAAACACGTTAGGAAGTTGTGGCATCAGTTAGTATTGCCAGAAGTATTTATTTTCAAAGATAGACTGTATACTATTGTGGTGACACCTAATCAGGGCTGCAAATTTTCAAAAATATTATTTTCCTGTCAGCCTGCATGACTGTATCATTTAAGGTTTCCCATTCTGTGTAAGGGATTATTGGGTTTGTATCATACAAATCTTGATGCTCATCAGCTCACACTGGTATTGGGACTGCTTCCACAGACTACCATCTCACAATGGAACCTTGGAGCTGCAGACTTCTGTTCCTGAATGTGTACTGTTGGGTGTGAAATACTTTGTGAGATGTTCTCTAACGTATTCCTCTCTAGTGAATATTGCCAAGAGCTTCTGTGTAGTTCATTAATGTCAGCAATCAACAGTAACTGTTTCACTTGAAGTCTTATATTCTCATGTATCTGAGTAGGAACAATTTAGAAATAAATCCATTACCACTGTCCATATTGTTATGGCAGGGGCCCACTATGTCACAATATTATGTGTAGGTTTCTTCAAGTGCAAAGCGAACTAGTGTGGATTAGCACACCTACCTTTCAGGTTTAACTAGAAGATTGCTATTGAGTAAACAATATAGAATGTATTGCATCACTGCAAATGTATACAGACTACATGCCTATGACCTACCTAATTACAAAGAGTGTCAGGAACACATCAGCCCAGGTTTATTTTCAACAAGCTCCTGCTTTATTCTGGCCAAACTTTCTTGTCATCATCCCATTGGGTGGTGTTTATTGCATTCAATCACCTGATAACTTTTTCAGTACTTTATCAGATCCACATCCAACAGTTATTGCTGTAATGCAGCCAATTTGCATTCAGGAAGCTCTCAAAGACAACAATGAGATAAATGATGAGAGAGTTCACTTTCAGTGTTGCCAGATAGAAGATCAAAGTTGGTCAGAACATCAAAGAACTCTTCTGTTCTTCGTTTTGGAGGCCTGGATCTTTTGTATCCACTTGAAAGGATGTATGAAATTGTTGTCACTGATTTGCAAAAATGAACCAGGCAAGTCTCACCATGATAGCTGGTCCATTATAGATGTTGTTACACCTAGGGACTTGAACCTGAATTTCCTTACTTAGATGTAGGTTCACTACCACTGCACCAAGAGTTAGTGTTTCAGATACTGTATGGTACTCAGATGAGATTATGTATTAAACACTCTGTACTTCACAAAGATGTGGAGGTGCCAGTATTGGGCTAGGGGGAACAAAGTCAGAAGTCACACAACACCTAGTTAAAGTCAAACAGGTTAATTTAGAATCACAAGCTTTTGGAATGCTGCTCCTTCATCACCTGGTGTCATGTGACTCCTGACTTATTTTGCAAAGGAACAGGTGATCTGGCGGAGTGCAAAGTCACTTAGCACATGAAGCAGCAGGAAGACAAAGCCACCATTAGAGCTTTTAAGGTTAAATCTGTGACTCAAATTGTTACTCTGACAGCCTGAAATGTTACCATAGATGTTTTGAATGTCCAGCCACAAGCCCCTTTCAAATTAATAATGACCACATTTGGAACAGAACCCTACTTTGAGTGTCACAAAATATACAAGTTAAGATCGGTCGCAATGTGGGAATTTATGCTGATGAATATCTTGGCTTCTATAATTAAAGATGCAAGTGACAGCAAGACATTTGAGGGTAATTAAGGAACCTAAAATGACCCCTTTACCTGCATTAACTAGGTATTTCCAGTCAGTATCCAAGCTTTGCACATCAGCTTGAAACAAAGATGATACATTAAGGTGACTCACTGCAGAAAAGAATGGGGGAGCCATGATATACTCCACAAGAGAATCCTCACACTTCGCATCCCACTCAGACCTGTCATGGACATCCAGCCACAGTTGCAGCTGCTGGTCTTCTCAAGCAACTGTCAAGATCAGGCATCTGTGGCCTTTTTAAATATTAACAAGTCTGGTTTTCTTTCAGAGGATGCCTCCCTGTTGTGCTTCCCTTTTTCTATCCATCATGAATCAGCAGTTCTCACATCAGCCTGTGGGTTGTCCAATATGTCAATATTTGAAGGTCTTTTATATACCTTCTATCCTTGGGAACATATTAGATGTCTTGACTTTTCCCTGGCCATTTATTGGCTGATACTTCAAAACTTAAGTTGTGCATGCCTGGATGATTGGTCTCTGTGTCAGGTTTCCGAACTCAGAAGTCCTTCACCAGGAGCAGACTCTTCTGGCAATGTTCTCCCTACCTTCCGAGTGTGGTTCTTCAGGCTGTCCTGGCCTGACTGCAGAAAATTCCTCTCCTCATGCTAGCCTCCCAGCACTTCTAACGCTCCCTGCACTGCGTCAGACATTCAGGATCCCTCCGTCTTCCCTGATGTACAGTTTACCAGAAAGTCCAATGCAGCAATCTTCCTGTGCAGTTTCCCTTTAAGGTATAGCCTGCCTCTAGGAAGAGCAAGTTGTCCATACTATGTGACTGGCAAACAACACTGTAGTGACTTTCCACCGAATGCAGAATTTGTTAGCAATGTAAGGAAATGGAGATCAGTGTAGGAGATACACCAGCTAAGACTACAATCATTCAGATAATGTGTGTACATGAATTCTGAATGATGTCTTCCTTTATCTGAAAAAGAAATACATATAAAATTATGACTTCTACCCATTCCAGTATGGGAAGTTTGGCTGTTCATACAAGTACAGGACAGAATTCAGAATACTATTAAACAGCATTTATTAATTGATTCCACATGATGGTAAAACTAGGAAGCAGCATGCCCTGTATTACACAGGTTCAACCTCCTAACAAGCCATTAAAACCTGGCTACTGAGGTGACAGTTAAATCAAACCTTAGCTCAGGAATGGTTCACCTTTGGAGCTGCATCATCTTTCTGACTTATGCCTTGAAGACATCGAAAAACCTTTGGGGAAATCAAGAGATCAATCATTTGCTGCAGAAATATTCAAACACTGAGCAGCTCTTGTAGCCTCGATAATTTAAGTAGCTGGTTCAGTCAAGCTTCTGGTTAATAGTGACCACAGGATGTTATTTCATGATTTCAAATTGAAATGTGTAGTTTTTCACGTGTACAATGAAGTGCACATGAATGTAAAGTATACTATCCTCAGGTGCCTGGGTAATCAAAACATAGTTAATACTCTTTGTCCCAATTTTATGCTATAATAGAGCTTCTAAGTTCATAAAATATTGTATAATTTAGATGTGTACTACTTTAATTGGATACCTTTTGAAACAATTTCAATTTATACATTAGTCAATGTGACAGGACAGGCAACTTAACCACAACAATTCTAATACAAACATGATAGTATGAGCAGCAAAATTGTCAGTGTCAAGAGTATATTATTTCTGGTGTTCATCTACTCCAGATCTCATTACTTGCCCAACCAGTAGGAAATAATTCTCCACTAAGAACTTCAGTGACCCAAAATGCACAATTTCAAATTACCAATTAATTCCTGAGTATACCATCCTTGAGTTTGAATATGGCTTTGCTCCTTAAATGTAAGTAAGAGCACTCATGTTCAGATGGATAAAACATAATGGTGTATGTACAAAGCAATTTTTCATTACAAACAATTTATTACCTATAGATATATATAATTCATTTATGTTTTTCATTTTACTTTGAGATTTCTAACATATGTTTAATATCCGTGCTTCTGTAGCAATCATCCGGCCTGATACAGATGCAGCTTTGCAACATGTACTTTAGACATATTGCAGAAACAAAATGCACGGTCATAGAGATGGAGCAAGCTAAAGAAATTAATACTGGCATACAGCAGCAAACACTTTTTCTCTGACGTCAAGCATTTCATGAATAATGCTGCATTTAAGAATATGTGTTATTTTATTTTAGGCACAATTTCAATATGAAATCATCTTCTTCAAAAATATTATTTATGAGGAAATTTCCATTTCTTCATTCACAACACATACAAATGAAGTGAAGGAAAAGTCACTTGCAAAAATTAAAATAATTGCAAAGGTCTGTCATTTGAGATAATGTTCTAATTTTAATATTGTTCTTATTCACGTCTGTATTTGTTGCAGATTTATTCATAAACTGGGAAAAGGGAAGAGTGTTCCCAATCTTCATGTTTACATTACACATACATTTAGCACATCACACAGCAGGCTTTGAATCTATCAATGGAAGATTACAAAATCACTGAACACAATAGAACTGTAATGAGATTTCAGCTTTATAACTTTCGTATATGCTAGTACTGGAGAAATAAACATTGGATTCAACACAATAGTTTTCATTAAACATCATTAAGAATTATTGTTTAAGGAAAAGAAGAAGCTCATAGCAATGAGTAACTCAGCACCCGATTCCCCACAGTCTGTCTACAAGACACAAGTCAGGGGTACGATGGAATGGACTCATTATGTCTTTTAGGCCAAAAGCAACTTTTATGACAAACATCCGGCTCACTGCCTTAAGTATTAATTCCATCCCCTCCACCAGCATAGCATAACTGCAGCATGTAGCATCTTCAGGATGCACTGCAGCAATTCATGAAGCCTTCTTTGACAATATCTACCAAACCTGTGCCCTCTATTGCTGAGAAGAACAAGCATACCAGTCCACAAGGACAGACTTGGGACTCTGCTACCATTCCTAGAGTGCTTTTGGGTCAAAATCCTGGAACTCCCTTCCTGACACAACTATGTGTGGACCTTCACCACATTGGTTCTGAGATGAGGACAAATTTCTTTACTCAAAGTGTTGTGAAATTTTTAAATTCTCTGCCTTAGAGGATTGTGGAGTCTCTGTCATTAAATAGATTGCAGGCCAGTTCAGCTAGACTCTTGGTCTCTCCGGGAATTGAGGGATCTCAGGAGTGGGTGAGTAAGTGGAAATGAAGCCCAAGACCAGCCAATATCATAGTGAATGGTGACGTAGGCTCAACAGGCCTTATGGTCTACTGCTGATCATATTTCTTGTGTTCTTCGTCAAAAGAAGGCTCAATATCACCGTCTTAAGGGCAGTTAGGGATGGACCATAATTGCTGACTTTGTTACTGACACTCACGTGCCAAAAATGAATAAAAATGAAAAGCAGAATTTGGAAAGAATGTTCACCATGTCAGGTTTTTAAATGTCAGTTGAGAGCTTTATATTTGCAGGCTCATTTCAGAACTTTCTAGGTTATCCATTAGTCCATTAATCCCAAACATTAGCTGCCCCAAAGGATGAGTAAAGGGGATGTAGGGTCCCAAGGTGGAACACCCAATGGGACAGTCGCAATGTGGGCTTTACAAGTTTCAAAATCTCCCCACCCCCGGCCTCATCCCATGACCAACCCGCTCTCTCATCCCTGCCTCCTTGGCCTGACACAACCTATCCACTCCTCCCACTTCACTGACCAATCCCCACCACTGCCTATCAGCACTCACCTGTCTCCATCCCACCTACCTTGCCCAGCCCCACCCCACCCCCCCTTTCAATACTTATTTCAGATCTCCCTTCCCCCTCCCCATTTCTGAAGAAGGGTCCTGGCCTGAAACGTCAACTTTCCTGCTCCTCTGATGCTGCCTGGCCTGCTGTGCTCCTCTAGCTCCATACTGTGTTGTCTCTAACTCCAGTAGCGGCAGTTCTTAATATGTCTGACATTTGGAACATAGAACAGTATAACACAGCACAAGCCCTTTGGCCCACAATGTTGTGCCAACCTATTATCCTACTAAGATCAAACTACGCTGCATACCCTACATTTTGCTATCATCCATGTGCCTATCCAAGGGTT
Source organism: Stegostoma tigrinum (assembly GCF_030684315.1). Classification (NCBI taxonomy): domain Eukaryota; kingdom Metazoa; phylum Chordata; class Chondrichthyes; order Orectolobiformes; family Stegostomatidae; genus Stegostoma; species Stegostoma tigrinum. The sequence goes on from NC_081363.1 coordinate 49,033,043, forward strand.
GCTTAAAAATCTCTTAAGGATCTGAGTCCACTACCATTGCCAGCAGCGCATTCCATATGCCCCCCCCGACTCTCTGTGCAAAGAACCTAACTCTGACATCTAACCTATATCTTTCTCCAATCACCTTAAAATTATGCCCTTGTGTAATAGTAATTTCCACCCTGGGGAAAAAGTCTCTGACTATCCACTCTATCTATGCCTCATCATCTTGTACACTTCTATCAAGTCACCTTCATCTTTCTTTGCTCCAATGATAAAAGCCCTGGCTCCCTCAACCTTTCCTCATAAGACCTAACCCCCAGCCCAGGCAGCATTTTGGTAAATCTACTCTGCACTCTCTCTAAAGCTTTCACATCTTTCCTGTAATGAGGTGACTAAACTGAACACAATATTCCAAGTGTGGTCTAATCAGGGTTTTATAGAGCTATAGCATAACCTCTCAGCTCTTAAACTCAATTCCCCTGCCAATGAAAGCAAACACACTGTACGCCTTCTTTACAACCCTATCAACTTGGGCAGCAACTACGAGGGATCTATTGACATGGACCCCAAGATCCCTCTGTTCCTCCACACTGCTGAGAATCCTGCCATTGACCCTGTATTCTGCATTCACATTCAACCTTCCAAAATGAATCACATCACACTTTTCTGGGTTGAATTCCATCTGCCACTTCTTTGCCCTGCTCTGCAAACTTTCAATGTCCCATTGTAACCTACAATAGCCCTCCACGCTGTCCACAACTCCACCAACCTTCGTGTCATCGGCAAACTTATTAACCCACCCTTCCACTTCCTAATCCCAGATAATAAAATGTGAGGCTGGATGAACACAGCAGGCCCAGGAGCACAAAAGCTGACGTTTCAGGCCTAGACCCTTCATCAGAGAGGGGGTGGGGTGAGGATTCTGGAATAAATAGGGAGAGAGGGGGAGGCGGACAGAAGATGGAGAGAAAAGAAGATAGGTGGAGAGGAGAGCATAGGTGGGGAGGTAGGGAGGGGATAGGTCAGTCCAGGGAAGACGGACAGGTCAAGGAGGTGGGATGAGGTTAGTAGGTAGGAGATGGAGGTGCGGCTTCGGGTGGGAGGAAGGGATGGGTAAGAGGAAGAACAGATTAAGGACGCAGAGACAGGTTGGACTGGTTTTGGGATGCAGTGGGTGGAGGGGAAGAGCTGGGCTGGTTGTGTGGTGCAGTGGGGGGAGGGGACGAACTGGGCTGCTTTTGGGATGCGGTGGGGCAAGGGGAGATTTTGAAGCTGGTGAAGTCCACATTGATACCATTGGGCTGCAGGGTTCCCAAGCGGAATATGAGGAATGCTTTTCCTGCAACCTTCGGGTGGCATCATTGTGGCGCTGCAGGAGGCCCATGATGGACATGTCATCTAAAGAATGGGAGGGGGAGTGGAAATGGTTTGCGACTGGGAGTTGCAATTGTTTGTTGCGAACCGAGCGGAGGTGTTCTGCAAAGTGGTCCCCAAGCCTCCGCTTGGTTTCCCCAATGTAGAGGAAGCCACACCGGGTACAGTGGATGCAGTATACCACATTGGCAGGTGTGCAGGTGAACCTCTGCTTAATATGGAAAGTCATCTTGGGGCCTGGGATAGGGGTGAGGGAGGAGGTGTGGGGGCAAGTGTAGCATTTCCTGCGGTTGCAGGGGAAGGTGCCGTGTGTGGTGGGGTTGGAGGGCAGTGTGGAGCGAACAAGGGAGTCACGGAGAGAGTGGTCTCTCCGGAAAGCAGACAAGGGTGCGGATGGAAAAATGTCATGGGTGGTGGGGTCGGATTGTAGATGGCGGAAGTGTCGGAGGATGATGTGTTGTATCCGGAGGTTGGTAGGGTGGTGTGTGAGAACCGCAAGGACCACAACTTTCCCCCCACAGTGGTCGAGAACGCCCTTGACCGCGTGTCCCGCATTTCCCGCAACACATCCCTCACACCCCACCCCCGCCACAACCGCCCAAAGAGGATCCCCCTCGTTCTCACACACCACCCCACCAACCTCCAGATACAGCGCATCATCTTCCGACACATCCGCCATCTACATTCCGACCCCACCACCCAAGACATTTTTCCATCCCCACCCTTGTCTGCTTTCCGGAGAGACCACTCTCTCCGTGACTCCCTTGTTCGCTCCACACTGCTCTCCAACCCCACTACACCCGGCATCTTCCCCTGCAACCGCAGGAAATGCTACACTTGCCCCCACACCTCCTCCCTCACCCCTATCCCAGGCCCCAAGATGACTTTCCACATTAAGCAAAGGTTCACCTGCACATCTGCCAATGTGGTATACTGCATCCACTGTACCTGGTGTGGCTTCCTCTACATTGGGGAAACCAAGCGGAGGCTTGGGGACCGCTTTGCAGAACACCTCCGCTTGGTTTGCAATAAACAACTGCACCTCCCAGTCGCAAACCATTTCCACTCCCCCTCCCATTCTTGAGATGACATGTCCATCATGGGCCTCCTGCAGTGCCACAATGATGCCACCCGAAGGTTGCAGGAACAGCATCTCATATTCCACTTGGGAACCCTGCAGCCCAATGGCATCAATGTGGACTTCACCAGCTTCAAAATCTCCCCTTGCCCCACCGCATCCCAAAAACAGCCCAGTTCGTCCCCTCCCCCCACTGCACCACACAACCAGCCCAGCTCTTCCCCTCCACCCACTGCATCCCAAAACCAGTCCAACCTGTCTCTGCCTCCCTAACCTGTTCTTCCTCTCACCCATCCCTTCCTCCCACCCCAAGCCGCACCTCCATCTCCTACCTACTAACCTCATCCCACCTCCTTGACCTGTCCGTCTTCCCTGGACTGACCTATCCCCTCCCTACCTCCCCACCTATACTCTCCTCTCCACCTATCTTCTTTTCTCTCCATCTTCGGTCCACCTCCCCCTCTCTCCCTATTTATTCCAGAACCCTCACCCCATCCCCCTCTCTGATGAAGGGTCTAGGCCCGAAACGTCAGCTTTTGTGCTCCTGAGATGCTGCTGGGCCTGCTTTGTTCATCCAGCCTCACATTTTATTATCTTGGATTCTCCAGCATCTGCAGTTCCCATTATCACTTCCTAATCCCAGTCATTTATAAAGATTACAAAGAGCAGAGATCCTGGAACAGATCCCTGCAGAACACCACTGGCCACCGAGCTACAGGCTGAATACTTTCCATTTACTACCATCCTCTGTCTTCTATTGGACAGCCAGTTTTGTACCCAAAATTTGTTTGCAGCAATTGAAAATTTAAGTTATGTTTAACTCCTAACTGCTGTCTACATTGATTCCAAGCTTGGAATTTGTTTAATATGGTGTAACAATGCTAAAGTTAGAGAAACAGGTTGGATAAAAACTTGCAAGATGCTACTTTAGTATGATTACATATTAAATTGATAAAGTTAAAACTTTTAGAAAATTTATAATGAAAATGCCATGTGAACTGGTTGCGTTGAAACTAAGAAGTTGGCTGGGATGAGATTATTGTGTCTTAGTTAGTTGTGTCTTAGAAACTAGCTATCAAATATGATAAAATAAACATCATAACGCTACCAAAAGACATCTGGCTAATCGCTGCACTTCAACAAGGCAGGTCAGCTTATCTGACAATTAGCCTTGAGAAGGTGGATTTAACAAATTGGGGATCAATCATGTAAGGAGCAAGCACTGAGCAGAGTATAAAGAACAGTTCCCTGTCAGGATAGCTAGCTAGCTGGCTAGCTCAGGACAAAGTATACTGATCAACTAATTGGAGATTGGAAGGAGAGAGCTGATAACTCTCTCAGTTCTGACTCTTGGACAATCCTAGACAATTTTGCAAACATGGACGTTGAGTTACATTCGCTAGGTCATGATGAAGAAGACAGATCAATTAAATGGAGATTGGAAAGAGAGGTCTAATTGCTCCCTTTGTTCCAACTCTCAGCCAAGTCCAGGTAAACTTGCACATGGACATGTGAGTATATACTTCATTATGAGGGCTAAATAAGTGTATTATGCACAATGAATAATTTGGAATCTTGAGTTGTTCATTCCCAGAGTAAACCTCTGCATTAAAAGGGAGAAAGTCACTATCAAAATGCATTATTTTAGTAGGCTACACAATCCAATAACTCATTTCGGTTGGAAATTGCATATTTGATAAGTCAATATGAGGATAGGATTGAACACATTAAATATGAGATAGCTTACTGGTTTTTAGATAACAAAGTGTGCAGCTGAATGAACACAGCAAGCCAAGCAGCATCTCAGGAGCACAAAAGCTGATGTTTTGGGCCTAGACCCTTACTGGTTTTTAGGCTTGTGCATTAAATATGACTATTTTGACAAAGTACTGAAGGACAATTTCAGAACAATTTTCAGCAAAGAGAGATAAAAGACTAAACATAAATGTATAAAATCTTATTAAAAACTGAAAGAACTGCAGATACTGTAAATCAGAGACAAAAAGAAAAATTGTTGGAAAAGCTCAGCAGGTCTGGCAGCATCTGTGGAGAGAAATCAGAATTGGCATTTTCAGTCAAGCTGATCCTCACTCAAGTCTAAATATTAACTCTGATTTCTCTCCACAGATGCTGCCAGACCTGCTGAGCTTTTCCAGCAATTTCTACAAAATCTTATTGTCTACTTAGCCAAATTTATTCATTGTGATATTGTAATATGAAGTAGATGTTCAAAATCAATGAATGTTATCTGATCAATAAGGATTTGTAAATGGAAACCTATATTTATGTAACACCATTACAGCAAGAAATTGTCTCAGAGTCCATAATAAGTGTGATAAAAAGAAACATTTGACATCTTATCATGTGTGATATTAGGTCTGCTAATCAAAAGCTTTAAAGAGCATCTTAAAGAAGGAAGGAGAGGTAGAAAGCAGAAACCTTTACAGAGAGACTTCAGAAGTGTAAGGACTTAGCAGCTGAAGCCATGGACACTGATGGTTGAGCAATCTCACTGTCTCTCTCTCTCTCTCTGTCTCTCTCAATGTAGCATTGTTGCTGCCTGAACATTGCTTGGATCTTGCTATGATATAACTATGGAGCAAATTGAGAAGTCAGGACCCAAGGGCCACCTCACTTGGTATAGGAATGGCATCAGCCATCTAGCCAACTGAGCTAACCAACCCCCAATGGAGAAATGGAGATCATAAAATGAACATGAATTAAACGCCTATGTTCTAGTTCTGTTGATTTTTTAGAGCACATTAATGCAAATACAAGAGAACAATGCACACAATTTACACATTATCTCACAACTTATTGATTGGCCCATATGTAATACCATGGCAAGGCCCAAGAGTCATTACAGTATGTGTTGACTCAATGCCAACCTTTTACTTAATGCAAATCACTATAATTTAGATTCAGATGCATTTTCATTTTAACACAGTACTTAATAATTGTGAAGTACTGTGTAAAAATTGCATCTACATGATAATAATTTTCACCAAGTAAAGTGTTGCCACAGGAATTCAAATCCTGACCTATGATTCAATTACCAATGAAGCGAATGCATGACAATGAATCAACTGAAGAAAGTGAAGTTCAGAATATAAAAGACATCAGACACTCAGCAATGATCTTACCATAATGTGAAAGATGAACTCCTATCCTTTAAAGAAATATTGGCATGGTGTTAGGTACGGTGTTAGAGATGTAATCTGACAGTTGTTATAATATTGCACGAGTAAGAGATCTGGGCTTACAATCTAGAGGCGTGAGCTCAAATCCCACCACGTAACTGAGGAACTTAAACTCAAATAATCAAATGAAATTGGGAATTAAAACTTGACACCACTAATGTTGATGGCAAAACTACAGAAAAAAAAGTTGTTCTTTATTAATGTTCTTTAGTGAAGGAAATTTACTGTCCTTAGCAGGTCTGGTCAGCACATGCATCATATTACAAAGCCACAACCATGTCATTGACTTTCCACTATCCTCTGAAATGGCCTAGCAAAGGCACGCAGTTGTGCTTTAGAAGCAGCTCAGCATAATCTTCTCAAGGGACAGATGATCAATAAACGGTGATGCTTATATCATGTGAACGAATACTAAACACCAAAAAAATCTGTTGATGGTTACATAGCATAAAATTAAAATACGAAGCACTAACGATTTCTCACAGTTTGGAAATGCACATTATCAACCTTCATCACAAATAAGTCCACAAGCTACTTGCCCGCGCTAACAGAGGCAAGAGCACCTGGGCAGGTGGAGAGCTTTATGGAAATTCTCTATCACAGAAGAAAAACCGGGTCATCATTCACCACCAAAATGATCTCATAATAGTGGACTGGTTTAGAAAAAATGAAGCCCCATTCAACCTGAGATAACAAAGTGTGGAGCCGAATGAACACAGCAGGCCAAGCAGCATCTTAGGAGCACAAAAGCTGACTCTTCAGGCCTAGACCCTTCATCAGACTGATGATGATCAAACTAATGTGGTCTCAAAAAATCTAGTAGTAGCTAGCTAAACCATTTCTGCATCTGATACATTCCTGTCCACAGTCCTTGAACTAGAAATCATCATGGATCTAGCACATTTTGGGGACTGGTGCTCTTACTGAGAACCAACCTACCTAGAGTTACATAGACAACAATCATTAGGCAGGAGGTACTCCCACATTTTTCACTCTATTGTTTTTATTTAATCTGATGGAGGTATAGAATTATGGAATGATACAGTGTAGAAGGACCTATCTTGAGTGCGCAAGTTCTTTGAGCGAACTATCCAATCAATTCCAGTCAACTTGTTCTTTTCCAAATAGCCTCCAAGTATAGATTTTTCAAGAATGTATCAACTTGCTTTAAAAGTAACCAGTGATTTTTCTTCTGCCAATCTTCTAGGCAATGGATCTAAGTCATAATAACTCACTGCAGATAATTCCTCTCATCTCTTCCTGTGATTCATTTGTCAATTATTTTAAATCTAGCTTCTTCGTTGTCAACCCTTAGCTGTTGGAAACATATAATCCCCATCTACCTCCATTAAAATATCTCAGTTGTGCAGATACCATTTAAACCTTTCCTTAACCGTCCCTGGTTTAAGAAATACAACCCCAATTTGCTTCCCACATAACCGAATGCTCTGGTAACATTGACATCTTGACAATTTGATACCTCAGGTTGTATGAGAGTTTAATCTAATATAAACCATAGTTCCTTCCCATCAATCCAAATACATCACAGACGTCCACAAGTACATCATGTAATAGTACACATCGGGTCATTTCACACAGGAAGACAAACAAGGATCTCCTTTAAAGCAAAACCCTTTGAACAAAATGGTTTAAAAATCAGAAAAAAAAATCAAAGTAACATCTTTTGATTGATCTTGAAATGATGTTACCCTAATAGTGTATAATATTACTGCTAAAACAAAAAAGAAGATCAATTTACTGCGTCTTTTTTCTTAAGTATCTTTGAACGATAACATTAAGGGAAAAAAATGTGTTAAGAAATGAAGATTAAGTCCCAGTCACAACAGGTCAATAAATTGCATCAGCCAAATTGGATTTTATTGGTAAGTACTCTCCAAAGCCTAGTAAAAATTATCTGAGAACATAATACTGCAGCTCAGTGGTCTCTTTTAAATCTGCTCATCTATAATGGATCCAGACCTTTCATAATGCAATTATAATGCAATTAATTTTGAAGATACTTTACTAGTCATGGCCTTTGACATTCTTCTCAACTTTTCAGGTACTTCTTCATTATAAATAGATTGCAAGGACTTTTTAAACAATTATAAGCTTGGTTCCCTTCACATAACTAATGCTGTAATCTTACGTCAGGGTTACGAACTACCAACCAGTGAATCCAATTAGTCAAAAATCATCTCAAATTGCATCCTTCTATCGTGCATAACTGTCTAAAAACCTACAGCAATTCAAATCTGGAGGAAATAAAATTGATGAGAAAGTTTTGCATATTAAAGAGTGTTCTGGGCGTAAGCCAACTGTGCTATCAAGTGAGAGAATAAAAATATCCCTCACGCAAAGAAAAGTAACACTTTACTTCAAAATATATGGCATTTTACTTTTTACTGGCCAAGCAATAAAATTTGCGTGAAACTCCCTCCGTGATACATTAACATGCTAGAAGTCCAGACTTATATGAAGGGCTTGGAAATAAATTTAGGAAGTAGGATTTTAACCTTTTATGTTGAAATTCATTGGACCATATTAATTCAGTTGGTACAGATTGCCTTTCAATAAATTCAAAAATTTGACTGGAAAAGGAATTTTTTAATTACATAGCTACCAATGTCATTTTATGTGATTTTGCAGTAAATGACCAAACTAGCCATTTGGTCCAACTGTTATCTACAATACACAAGCCTTCACCCAGTACTTTTTATCTAACAGTGTCAGTATCTAACAGTTATCTAACAATCTTAAATTCCTTTGTCTCCCCCTCTCTGTTTATCCAGCTTTTCCTTAAGGACATCTGTTCTATACTTCACTTGAACTACTAGTTCTGCTAGTGAATTCCACATTCTATCCTATTTTTCAGGCAAGATGTTTCTTTTTAAGGAACTATATAATAATTATGGAATCATAGAATCCCCACAGTGTGGAAGTAAGCCATTTGAATTGACACTGACCCTCTGAAGGGCATTCCACCCAGAAACACCCCATACCCTATGCCTGTTATGTTGCATTTCCCATGGCTGATCCACATAGCCTGTGCATCCCTAGACATTATTGGGCAATTCAGCACAGCCAATCAACCTAACCTGCACACCTTTGGATTGTGGGAGGAAACCCATGCCGACACAGAGAGAATGTGCAAACTCCAAGCAGACAGTTGCCTGAGACTGGAATCAAACCTGGGTCCTGGGTGCTGTGAGGCAGCAGTGCTAATCATTGCGCTAACATTTCACTGTAACAACTAATGGACACAAGTTTTGGTCTCCTCAAAAATGAAAACATGTGTCTTATGTCTGCACAGAATATAAGAACATAATAACATATGGCATGGCACAGTGGCTCAGTGGTTAGCACTGCTGCCTCACAGCACCAGGGACCCAGGTTCAATTCTGCCCTCAGGTGACTGTCTGTGTGGAGTTTGCACATTCTCCCTGTGTCTGCTTGAGTTTCCTCCCACAGTCCAAAGATGTGCAGGCTAGTTGGATTGGCCATGCTAAATTTCCCACAGTGTGCAAGGATGTGCAGCTTAGGTGGGTTATAGGGGGATGGGTCTGGGTCGGGTGCTCCAAGGGTCAGTGTGAACTTGTTGGGCCAAAAAGCCTGGTTTCACACTGTAGGGATTCTGTGATTCAAAGAACCAGTAGCAGGAGTAGACCATCTGGCCCTTCAAGCCTGCTCCTCTATTCAATAAGATCATGACTGAACTTTTCAAGGCCTCAGTTCCACTTCGCCACCCTCTCACCACATGCTTTAAAAACCTTTTCATTACTTGGAAGACATTATACATCGGCTATCTCTTACAGTAAAGAATCCCGAGCTGTTCAATCTTTCCCGGTAAGTTTTGATTCTCAGCTCTGTCTGGTATCCTTGTGAGTAATGTTGCGCCTTCTCCAGGAGTTTTCAAATTCTTCCTGTAATATGGAGATCAGCATTGCTCATGATATACCAAGCTTGTTTTATCAATCTTCCATACAAGTTTAACATGAGTCACTGTCATAGAATCATAGAGTCTCTAGCACAGAAAAAGGCCCTAAAGCCCATCACACCTAAACCGGTCAAAAACAACCACCTAAGTATTCTAATGCCATCTTCAAGCATCAATCCCACAGCCTTATATGCTTTGGCATTGTAAACGCATATCTAAATACTTCTTAAAAGTTATGAGCTTTTTTTTAACCTCTGCTCAACTGAAATAATTGCACAGAGGCCAATATCCCATCATCAAGTCACCCTTTATTAACTTGTACCCAGCCAACTCAGAGTGAGTCCCTGAAGCAAGGAGACTCTGTATCCCCTGTTTCCCCCTGATTGGCCCCAGTTAACAACCCCAATCAAGGATCTCATCGTCAATAAGATCCACCTGGTTGTTGTCACTACAATACCATTACAGATGAGTTCCAGATTCCCACCACCCTCTGGGTGAACACATTTTCCCTCACATTCCCTCTAAACCGCCAGTTCCTCACTTTGAATCTATGCCCCATGTCACTTACTCCCACCCACCCCCCACACCAACCCCCACTCCCACCAAGGGAAACAGTTTCTTCCTGTCTCCCCTGTCTATGCCCCTCATAGTTTTATACATCTCAGTCGCGTCCCTACTCAGTCTCTTCTGCTCCAAGGAAAACAAGCCCATTCTATTCTATCTCTCTTCATAACTAAAATATCTAGTAAATCTCCTTTGCTCCCTCTCCAGCGCATTCACATTCCTCTTATAATGTGGATTCCAGAGCTGTACACAATACTCTGACTGTTGCCTAACCAACACTTTGATTTTTCAACTTGAATAATTTTTAAAAGATCCAAAGTCCTTCATTTGCTTTCTCAATGGCATTATTAACCTGGGCTGTAGGTTTTGAAGAACTGTATTCACACATTCCTGTGCATCTCTGTCTTATTTAAAACCAGATTCTCACAAAGATTGTGAAACCTCTTTTCTTTCTCACTTGAGTGGACAACAATTATCAACAGAAACTTGTATCTGGGTAGTGCCTTTAATGTGATAAAACATTTCAGTACACTTTATAGGACCATGTTCAGACAAAATTTGAACCCATGCCACCAATGGAGCGCTCAGACAAAACAGGAGGTTTAAGATGACATGCACGACACCATGATACAACATGATGTGTTGATGATATGCACTATGATACTGTGACATTTATGTTAGCTTCCATAAGGACATAACATACCGAAAATGGATGGCAAGAAGGTTATAGCAGCTGAGGACCTGGAAACTATCATTAACACTAAGGAGGCAGTGCTGGGCAAGCTAGTGGGGCTAAAGGTTGACAAGTCTCCTGGCCTTGATAGAACATAGAACATAGAACATAACAGCACAGTACAGGCCCTTCGGCCCTTGATGTTGTGCCAACCTGTCATACCAATCTGAAGCCCATCTAATTTACACTATTCCATGTACGTCCATATGCTTGTCCAATGATGACTTAAATGTACTTAAAGTTTGCGAATCTACTACCGTTGTAGGCAAAGCGTTCCATTCCCTTACTACTCTCTGAATAAAGAAACTACCTCTGACATCTGTCCTATATCTTTCACCTCTCAATTTAAAGCTATGCCCCCTTGTGCTCGCAATCACCATCCGAGGATAAAGGGTCTCCCTATCCACCCTATCTAACCCTCTGATTATTTCATATGTCTCAATTAAGTCACCTCTCAACCTTCTTCTCTCTAATGAAAACAGCCCCAAGTCCCTCAGCCTTTCCTCATAAGACCATCCCTCCATACCAGGCAACATCCTAGTAAATCTCCTCTGCACCCTTTCCAAAGCTTCCACATCCTTTTTATAAAGCGGTGACCAGAACTGTGCGCAATACTCTAAGTGCGGCCGCACCAGAGTTTTGTACAGCTGCAGCATAACCTCTTGGTTCCGGAACTCGATCCCTCTATTAATAAAAGCTAAAACACTGTATGCCTTCTTAACAGCCCTGTCAACCTGGATGGCAACTTTCAAGGATCTGTGTACATCGACACCGAGATCTCTCTGCTCATCTACACTGCTAAGAATCTTACCATTAGCCCAGTACTTTGCCTTCCGGTTACTCCTACCAAAGTGCATCACCTCACGCTTGTCTGCATTAAACTCCATTTGCCACCTCTCAGCCCAGCTCTGCAGCTTATCCATGTCTCTCTGCAACCTACAGCATCCTTCGTCACTATCCACAACTCCACCGACCTTAGTGTCGTCTGCAAATTTACTAACCCATCCTTCTATGCCCTCATCCAGGTCATTTATAAAAATGACAAACAGCAGTGGACCCAACACCGACCCTTGTGGTACACCACTAGTAACTGGTCTCCAGGATGAACATTTCTCATCAACTACCACCCTCTGTCTTCTTTCAGCAAGCCAATTTCCGATCCAAACTGCTATATCTCCCACAATTCCATTCCTCCGCATTTTGTACAATAGCCTATTGTGGGGAACCTTATCGAATGCCTTGCTGAAATCCATATAGACCACATCAACCGGTTTACTCTCATGCACCTATTTGGTCACCTTCTCAGAGAACTCAATAAGGTTTGTGGGGCTAATTGCATCCCAGGGTACTAAAGGAGGTGATGGGGGAAACGGCAAATGCACTAGTAATTATTTACCAAAATTCACTGGACTCTGGGGTGGTTCCCGCAGATTGGAAAACAGCCAATGTAACGATACTGTTTAAGAAAGGAAGTAGACAAAAAGCAGATAACTTTAAACCAGTTAACATAACTTCGGTAGTGGGGAAAATGCTTGAATCTATCAGTAAGGAAGAAATAGCCCAACATCTGGATATAAATTGTCCCATTGGGAACAACCCAGCGTGGGTTCGTGAAGGGTAGGTCGTGTTTAACTAATTTGATGAAATTCTTTGAGGACATTACTTGCATGATGGGCAATGGGGTGCCTGTGGATGTGGTGTATCTGGATTTCCAGAAGGCATTTGACAAGGTGCCACACCAAAGGCTGCTACATAAGATAAAATTCCATGGTATTACAGGTAATGTATTGGCATGGATAGAGGATTGGTTGACCAGTAGAAAGCAAAAAGTAGGTGTAAATGGGTGTTTTTCTGGTTGGCGGTCAGTGGCTAGTGGTTCGCCTCAGGGATCAGTCTCTGGACCGCAATTGTTTACAATTTACATAGATGATTTAGGGGACTACGTGTGGTGTGTCAAAATTTGCAGATGGCAATAACATGAGTGGTAGAGCCAAGTGAGCAGAAGACACTGAAAGTCTGCAGAGGGATATGTATAGTCTAAGTGAGTGCGCAAAGGTCTGGCAGAGGGAGTACAATGTTGATAAGTGTGAGATCATTCGTTTTGGTAGGAATAACAGCAAAATGGACTATGTTTTAAATGGTAAAAAACTGCAGCACGCCGTTGTGCAGAAGGACTTGGGTGTCCTTGTGCATAAATCGCTAAAAGTAGGATTGCAGGAATTTTGTCTGTTATTGCTACATGGATGGAGTTTAAAAACAGGGAGGCTATGCTGCAGCTATAAAGGGTCCTGGTTAAGCCACACCTGGAGTACTGTGTGCAGTTTTGGTCTCCTTACTTGAGAAGGGTTATACTCGCACTGGACGGGGTGCAGAGGAGATTCACTCAGTTGATTCCAGAGTTTAGAGGGTTGGATTATGAGGAGAGACTGGGTAGAATGGGATTATAGTCATTGGAATTCAGAAGAATGAGGGGAGATCTTATAGAAACATGTAAGATTATGAAGGGAATAGATAAGGTGGAGGCAGGAAGGTTGTTTCCGCTAGCAGGTGAAACTAGGACTAGGGGGCATAGCCTCAAAATAAAAGGAGGCAGATGTAGGACTGAGGTCAGGAGGAACCTCTTCACCCAAAGGGGTGTGAATCTGTGGAATTCCCTGCCCAGTGAAGCGGTTGAAGCTACCTCGCTGAATGTTTTTAAGGTAAGGCTAGATAAAATTTTAAACAGTAAAGGAATTAAGGGTTATGGTGAGTGGGTGGATAAGTAGAGCTGAGTCTCAAAAAGATCAGCTATGATCTTATTAAATGACAGGGCAGTCTGGAAGTCCAGATGGCCTACTCCTGCTCCTCGTTCTCATGTTCTTATGTCCTGCGCACTAGTAAATAAAAGGAGAATTGGTGACAGGACCGAGCCTTTCTGCAGTTATATCAATAGGTCATCCATCTGTTTGTAGTCTTTAAATAGTGGAAAAGGTGTCTGATTTCTTTTTATTTAAAGGTCATCTGATCAGCCTTTAATGTATTGTAACAGATTGCTATCAACTCTCGAGGCTTTGTTGATGCAGTTGTGCAATGGAATTTTATTACGAATGGTTGACTAAGCTCCAAATTAATGAATTGAGCTCAGCACGGACCAGTGATCCAGTTTTCAAAGGGAACGAGCTTTGTTGATTTTGACAATTCTTTGACTACTTCAGATGAATAAGTTTTATTTTTAGGTAGAATTTGAATGACTGAATGTTTCATTCATCGTTTTGAATACATAAAACTGAGGATAAGAATGTTTAGTAGGGTTTTGACTGTTTCACAAGCCGCTCCACTTTGTTAATAGGCTTCTGAGTTCTGTCCATAATAGATATTAAGTGAGTGAGTCCACAACAGATGTTGGAGGAGGTAACAGGGTAATGAAATATACATAAGGATAGGAACAAAAACAGAAGTTACTGGGAAAGCCCAGCAGGTCTGGTAGCATCTGCGCAGAAAAATCAGAGTCTGGTTATTATTTAATATTTAACTCACTGCCACATCTCTTCTAGGCATGCCAACTCTGATTTTCCTATCTTCACAGATGCTGCCAGACCTGCTGAGCTTTTCCAGCAACTTCTGTTTTTGTTCCTGATTTACAGCATCCACAGTTCTTTCGGTTTTTATTTAGCCAAAAGGATAGGCAGGGATGGGAAAGGGTAGATGAGTATAAATGAAGGTGGAATTTGAATGATACTGAAGGATTAAATTGCAATTTCAGAAAATAACCCAATTTACGACTCTTGGCTCACAAAGAAAAATCCAGCTCGCCAATTAAAGGTGAACAACAATTCTGCTTGTCCAATGTCAGATGTCATACAAGCAGAATGACGACTTAGAGCTTGTGGAGTACTTAAGAGTGACAAAGGTAAGATAGTGCTGGGGACATCAGTGCACAAGTGAAAATTGATGTGGCTCAGGGGCAGTAAGTAGATGAGAAATCGAAGGCAGCTAAGGATAAATCATCGGGAAGCACCAAAGGTAATAGTATAGGTCACAATTTGGCTGCCATTTGATCAATAAAAATGGAAGTAGATAAATTTAACTGGCTGATGGTAAAAAGGCATTGTAGGAGGATTGTGTCAAGCATATAAAATACAGTAGTCTGGTTAAGAACGATGGGAAATGGTAGCTCACTACAAATCGGGGTTTCATTTGTAACTTTGATAAGAACCGTTCAGTACAAGGGCAAGAGCAGAAACTTGACTGGATGATTCCAATATGGAGTGTTGAAAGGTCAATACAGATTAGAGAAACAACAAAGGACTCTTGAGAGGAAAGGAAGATTGGAAATGTTTGCAAGGAATGCATACTCATGGGTTGATTTGCTTTCCAGGAGAGGATAACAATGGCATTGAAAGAGAGTGCAGTCCCTGAATTGAGATTTATTAACAACATTAAATGAGAACCTGTACTAAAATTTATTTGACAACTAATCTGCAAGTTTATAAGTGTCTTCCTGGGCTGAACCTTATGTGTTTTGCCCAAGTGTGAGTTACATCAGGCTTTTTGGAGGGCCACTCAACATAAGACTAAGCAACATTGTTCACTCTATCTTGCCAACCATGCCTTATTAGCAATACTCCTATATGTCCCTCTGATCTAATTCGAATCCAGCCTTACCACAGGCTGTTCTTGGAACAACTCACCACTCAGCAGATACATACTAAAAGTGCGTGCACCATCTTTAAAAGGCTGCTGTGCACCTGAACAAGTGTTGGCTATTCATCTTGCTCCTCACTGGTACTGCAATGGCACAGCAGACACAAGCCATACTGCTCAGGGAACATAGCTGGCAAGGCTGATATTCCCTCACATGTCTAACCTCATCTTCTTTTTCTCACCCTTGTCACTGTTCAACCACCAGGCCCAACACTCTACCTATGCAGAGCTACATCCCATCTAAATACCCTCACTCAGTCACCTCTACCAGTCCCCATTGTCCTCTGTAGTCCCATTGTCCATGAGAGGAAATTACATTCTGACAAATATTTGGACAATCCAAACATAAGCTTTATTTACAGCCAGCAATAGCAAACACAAACAAAACTAACAGAGGCTGATGTTTGCCTCACAATACAACCAAATGCTGGCAAATTCTACAGTTCAAGTTGGCTCGGCGTCTAATGGAAGTGAATGTCAATGAAGTTCTGTCTGGTCTATAGAGCCTTAGACAATTGAACTCTACATTTCACAAAGGGACTTCCTCCTCCCAGTGTCCTCATCCTCCCCCTCAGAACATTGCTCTGTCCTCCACTTCTTTACCAGCCAGCATCTTGCCTCATTGCCCATTCCAAATGTATGGAGCGTATCATGCCAGAATGACGTGGCATACTCTGGCATATGCTGGAAGGCAGTGGGACCATGCGTCCAACAGCCCTACTGTTTGCTCCACCATAGCCCTTCTTACAGCCTGGGCATCATCATATCTGCTCTCCAGAAGAGACAGAGGATTTTCCAATGGTGTTGTGAGCCAAGCTCATTGTGGAGCCCTTTTTCTCAGTGATTAGTCTTGTAAGGCACATGAACTCTCAAATACACCATGTACATGAGAGCACTCGAGAGTGCAGGAGTCATGACAACTGCCAGGGTAGCGGGCACACACGGTGGTAACAGTGATCTGAAAACTAATCAAATGGAGTGCCTTCCCTTTGGTGAATTCCAGAGTGTTGTGATATAGCCCTCTCTGTGCAGTCGATGGCATCCTGCACCTGGGGAATGCCAGGGATGTTTCCTTATCCTATTGCCCAGGCTGCAGCACTAAGCTCGTCATTAGGAAACAAAATGAACAAGTGTGGCCTTGTACAGTAGGTATCAGAAACTATCCTGATTTGTGAGTGCATCACCGAGAGATCCCACACAGGTCACTCCCTGGAAGAAACCAGTCACACGGAGGTTTAAAATGGCTGTCAACTTCACAGCCACCAGGTGGTGATGGTCTCCCACTCCTGCAGCCCACAGGTGCCACTCTAGCATTCAGCACATTTATATCACAGTGTCAAGGTCATATGGACCCTGCATTGACACTGAGCCATGCTCATCCTCAGGAAGTAGTGTCAAGAAACTGTGACTCCTGTGACCCCACACATCCTGGGGGGCCATGCCATTGTGACCCTTTCCTGAGCTGGTGCATCTCTTCCTGTTTGAGGCCTGCTGCAGCTTCTGGACATGCTGTCAGCCCTGGTTCCACTGCATGGTCTTCTCCTTCTTAGAAAGGCAGCCACAGTGACTAACGTCCCTCCAGCAGCAAGGCACCGATGGTATGCAAGAGATAATGGGAACTGCAGCTGCTGGAGAATCCGAGATAACAAAAGTGTGGAGCTGGATGAACACAGCAGGCCAAGCAGCATCTTAGGAGTACAAAAGCTGACGTTTCGGGCCTGGACCCTTCATCAGAAAAGCTTTTCTGATGAAGGGTCTAGGCCCGAAATGTCAGCTTTTGCATTCCTAAGATGCTGCTTGGCTGGCTGTATTCATCCAGCTCCACACTGTGTTATCACTGATGTTATGCAATATTGGCAATAATCTGTGTTGAGAATATAAGGAGCAAAAGTGGTTCTGAGGTCTTAGAAGACTCTTTGGTGACATGCCCTATAAATGAAGGCTGAACACACCTCTCCTTACAGTGAGGTTTGTTGCACTGTGATAATGAAGGGCGTGTCTCCAACATTAATTCAGCATCAGTCTCTGCAAATTCATTGCTGAAGGTAAGATTGCAATACACAGTAGTCATGAACCCACTAGTGGATTTCTCAACTAGTGAAAAGAAAAGTCAGCACATTGGGCCATTTCATTTCAAACTGAATTTGGGCACAAGTGGGAAAGTATAAAGATGTGTAAGGAAATCTTGATAGCTAGCACAAATATGTGCTTCAACAGCACCCTGCAAGTGGATCAGCTGGGTACCGAGATGGTCACGAGGAGTTGGCAAGTGTCAGATGCCAATATCTACAAATGTACGGAGCTTGTGCCTATGGATTGTGCCCTGAGATGCTGTTTGCTGCTGTACAACATGGAGACTCCTCACAGCCAGCCAGCAATGAGCTGAATTCTCCAGATATCTGCTCTGATTTTCAATGTGAGACTTCACAATGTCTAACTTGCTTACTGTATTTGGAGGTGTCATACTAAGCTATATTTCCCCTTAATCAGCAACTTCCAAGCAAGAAACTTTCTTTGCTGATTGCTTCTTCTATACAATTTTGAATGAGACGCTCTCACTATCCATAGGTCTTGTCAGGCTTCTCATCTGATTCCACTACAAATGTTGCAACATCCCACGTCGCTTAGGTACCTATTAGATTTACCGCATGTTTGTTTTGTCACTGTTTACCTCTACATTCACTCTTCAATCAAATTTTTTGTGAGCCTTCAGTTTTGAAATTGTACTTTCAATTGTAAATCATTTTTGTAAAGGACAAAGAACAGCAATCCCAGCAAATTTCTTGTTAAAATGTTGCTATTGTGTATAGCCAGTTCGTTCTGTTTACATGCCCTGTAAATCGTTTTGCCCAGATGCACATACCCGTTATTTATCAGACAGCAAGTCTTGTTTAGTAGCTCCCAAGTTGCTGACTATGAAGCTACACAGTTTAGCAGGACTACTGGTCCTGGAAGTGACCTTTTTAGAACATTACTTGCCACCTCGTACCAGGCTGAGTAACTCCCCTTCGCTCCTGCTCTCCAGCTTTTATTCTGTATCCAACTTGATATCCATTCTGCTGCTGTCTTGACTCAAATGTTTTAGACATGGATCTACAATGTGGTACTTTTCAAAAATTCAAAAAAAAATCCACATCTACTGCATTATCCTTGTGTACACATCCTATTACTTTATAAAGACTTCAAAATGATTGTGAAGTACTACCAAGATAATAAAATGTGAGGCTGGATGAACACAGCAGGCCAAGCAGCATCTCAGGAGCACAAAAGCTGACGTTTCGGGCCTAGACCCTTCATCAGAGAGGGGGATGGGGAGAGGGAACTGGAATAAATAGGGAGAGAGGGGGAGGCGGACCGAAGATGGAGAGCGGTCCGCCTCCCCCTCTCTCCCTATTTATTCCAGTTCCCTCTTCCCATCCCCCTCTCTGATGAAGGGTCTAGGCCCGAAACGTCAGCTTTTGTGCTCCTGAGATGCTGCTTGGCCTGCTGTGTTCATCCAGCCTCACATTTTATTATCTTGGAATTCTCCAGCATCTGCAGTTCCCATTATCTCTGATACTATTTTAACCTCACTGCGAAGCCTCTTCCAGGGATGCCTAACCTGAAGAAGTTACCCTCCTCCCTCCGGACCAACCTCAGGGAACTCTCCATCTTCGGTCCGCCTCCCCCTCTCTCCCTATTTATTCCAGTTCCCTCTCCCCATCCCCCTCTCTGATGAAGGGTCTAGGCCCGAAACGTCAGCTTTTGTGCTCCTGAGATGCTGCTTGGCCTGCTCTGTTCATCCAGCCTCACATTTTATTATCTTGGAATTCTCCAGCATCTGCAGTTCCCATTATATCTGTGAAGTACTACCTCCTGTTTTGAAATCTGTGCTGACAACTGTTACATTTCTTGCTTCTTAAGAGTTCTTCTATTACATCTTTGAGTGAAAACTGCATTTCTTCCTGATCATTGACATTAACTTAACTGGCCTTTCGCTCCTCAAACTGTTTTATTTCCTCTTAAACCATGGAATCACAATAACAGTTTCTATTTTGGTGGCACATTTACTTGTGAACTTTAATCACTCCATGTTTATTGTACATAACACAGCTGATCGGAAATCATGAAAAATAATGAGAAGACATAGAAATGCAATGATTTAGCAAGAGCATATAAGTTTAAAGAAAAGTAACAGACATCAGATTACATAATAATAAAGACATAATTTTGGGATAGCACAACTCACTTTTGTGTCACTCTATCTAGTTGAAAGAATCACATTTAAAACCATACATGTGCTGACAGGATTAATACCCACGCTTGTGATTTTTTTTAAAGCAGGCAGCAGAGGCTGAAACAAAGCGAATTGGAGATTAACGCACAAAAACAAAAACAAACATTGCTGGGAGAATTTAGCAGATCTGTCAGCATCTACCAAGAAAAAGCAGAGTTAATGGTTCAGGTCCAGGCACACTTCTTCAGAACTGATTCCAGTGCCATTTTGGTTAAACTCTGCAGCCCTTCTGATGCAGCCAAAATTCAGGCTAAGCAATAGCTACTTTTCCAGTGTGGATCAGCCGGTTGAGAGCAGAAAATTTATTCTATCCAAATCCCCACAAGACTAGAGCTTTCACAAATGCTCATCCAAAATAAGTTACTGTTTTGCTATGCTATGCACCGACCCTCCATTGATTTATCAAAGTGGAAGAGCCTTCAGGCATTCTCTACAGTATCATATGCTTTTATTAAAATCCTCCACTTTACCATCTCTAACATAATTCTTCTTCCAACCCTGGTTTGACAACTAATTCTAATTGTAAGTGTGCCTGCAGGGATGTGTTTTACTATATCAAAGGTGACATATAAGTAGCAAGTAATTATTCTCGATGTTACTGACTGGAGGAATAGAATGTTGGTTCGAAAAACCAGTTCAGCAACAGGAAATGGAAACTTTGTGACTGGAAGAGCCAGACCCTGTTAGTGAAGAAAACAGTAAGTGCTTCAGATGATGGGCATTTGGCAACAAAAGCAGTTCAATAAAATAACAGGTGTATACTGAACCTAAACTGTAAGCTCTGATTGCAACAAGTAACATGGCAATTATCTGAGAACTTATTCAGGGAGTATTGTAAAAAGCATTGACACTGTCATTTCAGTGTATGGCAGCTATGAAATGAGCAACGCTTGATTATATTAGCAGAGGAATAGAACACAAATCAGAGAAGATGTTGCTAATGTAAAAGGTACTGATTAAATATCATCTGGACTATTCCTTACTGAGGCATCTGCCATGCTTTATTTTGACAGAGAATACTGCAACAATATTCATAGAGTGAAATGTGTGAAGGTTTATTTGTTTAATTTATTTTAGTCTTAGCCAATTCATGAAACTAGTTGTCAAGCAATGGTTGGAAGAAGGATTATATGAGAGATGGCAAGGTGGAATACTTTAAATAAAGAATATGATTGTGCAGAGAATGCCGGAAGGCTTTGCCACACTTATTGAATTGTTGAGGGTATGGTGTATAGCAGAGCAACACAGGAACCATCTTTAGGTGAGCATTTCCCATACCTCTAGTCTTGCATGGACTTGGGTTAGAACAAGGTCAATATGAAAGTGGGGGATTGCAGTATGGCATAGGGCTTGTGCATGTGCCTGCAGAATTAAAAAAATCACAGACAGAGCATGTGCATGAAGATTGTGGTGATATGTGAATAGGAAAGGGGAAGCATGAGGTTAGCATGGGATTTAGCCTGTCAGGGGGTACCACCACAGTCAGTCCAGAGCCTGAGACTTTTCTAGGACAGGGTTTGACTGCAGTTGGTCAAGTGGATCTTTTCTACACAAGTCCAGGGATTGGCTCTATTTCACTCCAGGCACTGGGCTATGTCAATCCTGAAAGTCATCAGTTTGGCCCTCACCGGTCAGTTGGTCAGTTGTCTTACAATTTCAATCCACAGGCTTGACCACAATCAGTTGGGGTTGTCCTGCAAACTCTATCCAGGGGATGAGGCACAATCAGTCGGGGGAGGGAGGTTCTTACACAATGTGGACGGGTGCTGTTTAAGCTCCAATCAAGGCCTTGTTGAGGCTGAGGACAGCTCAAGTCTGGGAGCAGGCCTGAAACAAACATCCAGAATGCTGGAGAAACTCAGCAGGTCTGGCAGCTTTTGTGAAGAGTGAACCAGAGTGAATATTTTGAGCCCAATGTGACTCTTCTTTAGGATAATACTGGATTCTAAACAGTAACTCTGTTTCTTTGCCCACAGATGCTGCCTGATCTGTTGAGTTGTTCCAGAATTTGCTGTGTTAGTTTCAAATTTCTAGCCTCTGCTTTATTTTGCTAGACTGGCTTGGTTGTATTGAAAAGCCGAGTGAATATTCATAGTCACGGGAGATAATGGAAGGGTAGGGCGAGATCTGGCAGGACAGGGGATCAGATGGTCTTGAAGGAGAGTCAGGCCAAATTATGTTCATTCTGGCCCCGATATGGGCAGGTTGAGGACCAAGAAGGGCATCAGCACCTCAATAATGTTACGGTCCCAAGGATAAAATGGGCACATTGATGGTAACATAAAGGGGCTGAACCAAAACATAGGGAGAGCCATTAGGAAACATTGATCATGATTTTGTTGGGAAGGGCAAAATTGGATGAAATATTTTAGGTTGCTGTGGGCAACTTGCGACTCACTATAGTGAATGCAAATTCGAAACCACATGGAAGAATGTTCTTGCTTCAAACAGAATTTATAGGTTCTGGTGCAGCTATCTGAAAATGAGAGAGAACCAGTATGGAAGACAACTTAGCATATCCAATGAAAACCAAATGAACTGTGGCTGCTGTAATGCCATTCTGAGGAAGAGTCACTGGACTCATAACGTTACTCTGATTTTCTTTCACAGATGCCGCCAGACCTGCTGAGCTTTCACAGCAACTTTGTTTTTGGTTCAGGATATCCAAAACCATCATTGTCACAGCAACACCAGCTTCTGGATAAGGGCCTGCAGTCACAGGGACTGTTAATCTCAACCTGGGAACCTAAAGACCTCAGCTGCCCTTCACTTCTGGAGAGTGACCAGGGACATCTGCGGCATTTCACAGGCCTCAGCCTGTAAACACATCCTAGAGGTCACTGACGCTCTCTTCGCAAATTCTCATCAATTCACCTCGCTCCCCTCCACTCACATTCACAACGAGCTGAGAAGTACCATAATTACCAGCATCAGCATTGGCAGATATGGCACCAAACAAGGCTCTTACTACCACACTTTAACTTCAAAATGGAACTTCTTGGCCACAGTTTCAGACATCAGTAATCAAAGTTGCACAGAAACGTTAGACAATTAGACTGGTTTTCAGTGGAACAGAAACTCTGAAGCGAACTACTAATGATCTTGATAATTAGGAAGTAGCTTGACAACAGTGACGGATTAAAATTATGTAAACTGTTGGAAGGTATATTATAATGAATAGGAGTAATAAAAATGAGTCAAGCAGGATTAGGAATGGTAAGGTAAAGTTGCTGTAGACTTACTGTAGGGCTGCTCCCTCATTAGACAGAGGTGGTGCCTTAACATGAGGGTCACCATGCCTCAGGCAAAGGGAAAGGTTGAGAAGGAGAGTCCTCCATCATAACTCAGCTGGCACTGGAATTGAACCCATACCATTGGTATCATCCTGCATTACAAACCAGCCATCCAGTCAACTGATTTAACTGACTTCCTATTAAGGATTATAATGAGAACATGGATATATGCAATTGAGATTAACTAAAAAAAATGACTTGTTGAGGCAAATGGCTTTTTTTTTGCTCCACCATCATGTTTGTCTCTGTTCTACTAATTTACTATGGAAGAGAGAATGAAAACAAACATACAGCAGAAATCTCCTCACATTATGTGGAACTCCATGTGGAAATAAGTTTGTGAAGTCACTAGCTTGTGAAGCACAATCAAATGATATTAGTACCTGATATAATCAAATGTACCTGATTGTAGCTCTGCCAAAATAACTTTTAATCAATTGCAAGGCTCATGCTGTTTCTTCATTGCCTTCCACCCCCCACACAACAGGTATATCTATCTTTAAACTGTATGAGGTAAAAACATCCAAACTATTTTAAGACTGCCACCAATCCATCTTTCGGTAAGGAGAAGACATTTGATGCTACATCTCACTGTCTTCATGGGCTTCAGGGTGGCTTTCTAACTTCTTCACAAAATTTTAAATCATTTACAACTGCCTTCGAGACTTATTTTGCTCAGTTTGTATGGATGAGCCACCTGTTGCTCTTCCATAGTCTTGTTACTCTCAATTAACTTTTATGCTCAAAATTCAAAGCTTTGCATAGGTTTTGCCCTCTCCTTCATAGAGTCCTGATCCCTCAGTTTAACACTGCTGCCTTCTTTCCCTATATCGATAGCATCAATTATCAATTCCAGACTTCAGTGCCATTGTTTCTAAATAGAGAACGGACTGAGAAGCACGGTTGCCAGTTTTGAGCTTTTTTTCAATAGTCACTTCACAGATGATGAAAGAAGGATTACTGGCTCAGCATGAGACCCCTAGAAACTGTGGTGGCATGAATACCTTTGTTCAACATTCTAAACAGCTAATTTACGTCTGCTTAGATTTCTCCACAGATCAGTAAGTGAAAGTTCACCTTAATCAAGTTCCAGTTCCTCCCAGAATGTGCATGTAACGGGAAAGAAACAGAATAAATGATCTGGGGTGAGAAGTTGGACAAATCTTGATTTAAACAACTCCCAGCTAATGAGAAATATTTGCAGTAACCAGGTACAGTAGGGAAGCATCATAGTTTTAGTTGCAATATTATCAAATAAAAACAATTAATGATAACTAAACCTCAACACTGGTAGAAATCCATATATTGTCATACTACATCATGAGTTTGAAATATTTATTGTTACCTCTTTCTTTTGGTATGCAAACTTTCACAATTAATATATTATTTCATATTTCTTTCCAGTTTTGCCTGTAAGCAGCATAGACATTTCCATTTACATATCTGATTCTACCATAATATTTCATTGTGCTCCCAGTGAATATCTTGGCAATAATAGTGTCGTAATATATTGAATATTTTCTGCTATTACAAACCTGTCATAGCCCTGCATTTCCTCAAACTTGGAGAAATTTCACAGAGTTTCAAATATATTTCTTCACTTCTCCACTCCACAGCTACTCTTTTCACGCAATAAAAACCCCCACAAAACTTGATTGCCACAGGCTGAGTCTAAATTGCAGAGTATTTGTTTTAGGATTACACATTTCTACTTGCATTTTCCACAGCAGCAGGTAATTTCAGAAGAATTTCAAATGAACCTTGGTTTAATAAACACATTATCTATAGTCAAATAAATACAGCACCAGGGACGGTATGGATTCCCCAGTAATTTTCCGATATTCGGTTGATGGCACATTACAGGAAACAATTGAAATCTATATTAGCTAAAGGCCTACTTGTAATCGATAGTAAGAGACCAGAATTTCCTGAATTCTTCAGTTAATCATCTTAGTTGGTGGTTCTTCTTTTTTCTTTCCAATTGCCTCTTCTCTTCCCCCGAGAGTCTTGACTATATACAAAAAGTACTAGGTGTTCCCCAGTCCCTTACTCAAGTGGCTATTATACACAGCTCTCAATAGCAACTGTTGCAAGGTATTACATTTGGACCAATCCAATCTTTGTCATTGCCATATATGTGCACTTACATCAGAAGTTTAAGGCTTTCAGATGGGAATCCTGGCTAATTTTCTCTTCTTAACCAAAGGCAGCTTTAGCAAATTGTACCACTCACCCAGCCAGATACAATAACCTGTGCCTGATTTGGACAAAGTGGCTCAGCTACTCACTGAGTAATGTGCTGAGAAAATAATTCTTATTGACTGCTGTTCTCCATTTTTAGGTAGAAATCTTAGAATAAGAATTTATTCTGCAATTTTATTCATGTATAATTGGGTGCATTGCTTTTATGGTAATTTAGGAATGTCAAATTTTATTGTTATTTTGAACTTTTTTTGGAATTCCTTAAACCTGCATTTTAGGGACCGTATTTCATGCTTCTATCCATTTTTTGTGAGCATCACAAAATCTTGTCCCTTGTTTGTGGATGATGCGCTGAGAAACTGTTTTTTTCTCTAACCAGATTCCAATGTTATCGTAACTTATCGTAAATATAAACTCTCAAGGATTTCTTCAGAGTGTATGCACCATACAGTTTACTGGAATCTCTAAACCCGGTATTTTAAACAGTTTACAAATAAAAACCAACAGGAAGAAAGGGTCTTTGCCACCCATGATGTTAATATGAAATGTTAAAAAAGTCAGGGGATTATTCTTTCAGGGAATCTACTTTGTCTTAAACCCTAGTAGATATATCTGATTGCCATAAATGAATCAAACTGATCAATGCATGTCATGTTTCTTCTGAAGTTCATTAAGAAATTAATTATTTTTTTCTTGTGTGAAACCTGTAATTCTTTATATATTTCCAATGGACCATTCAATTTAATACAGTCCAATTTTTTTACACTGTACCAGCAAGTGCCATGATGTCTGGTATTCTTTTGATTTAACTACTGGTAGTGCTATTATTAGCAAAGCTCAAAAGAAGCAGAAAACTGGCATGGTTAATTCAGACTAATTAGGACGGTGGGAGCTGAGCCTTGTACTTCAGAGGTTCCCATGCCCTTGCATGCCTTTACCTGATTGCCTTGTCCAGAAGCAAACCCAGGAGGCACTTCCAATTATATCATAACCTCTCAAAACACCAAGCCACTCAAGGCTAATTTTATCCTATTAAACATACTGAAGGATTCAGGGAAAAATATCCCTTCATGCACCAATTAGCAGTTGCTTCAGTGAACATCTCTACAATCCTTTATGTTACAGTACTCTTCACTTGTCCTTTCCTTTTTATGCCACAGAGTTAGATTAAATACAACAGAACATTGACTGCCTTTTTGACAACCTGCCTATTTGAGTTTTCACTTAACTCTCTTGCCAGATAATTCCCTATTTTGCTTGTTGTCCCCCCTACCCTTCATGCATGCAAATTAAGAAAAAAAAGTTGGAAAACTGCAGCAGTTTCACACAATTATTCCCTTTTGGGGGATGTCAGCATGTCATTGTCCATCGGACAATTGGTTTTATGCAAATAAGTTGACATCTAAACAAGAAGCCCCTATCTCTGTTTGGGCCAATTTTCTTAATGATTTTGCAAAGCTTAATCTGTTAGCGTAAATGTTTAGTTCCATTAGCAGTTAAAGTCTGAAAGTCCACAACTCATTCGACTGAAAGTAAACAGAGAATTTAGGGGAGAGGAGACGAACAATGGATAAGCTGCTGAAACAATTTTGTCATCAGATGCTGAGAGTTTACGTGCTGATTATTTTCCACCCACTACCACTTTAATTCTGTTCAAGATAACGACCCCCTAGTGTAACATTAAGACTAGTTTATTTGTTTTCCCACCTCTCTGACCAGTCCTAATGGTAACACAGGTGTAAACTCCTAATAGTGAAATAAACTGCAGCAATTGGTATTCGGCTTTATTCAAACTGTTTTCAGTGTTTAAAAAAAATCTTATAAGGTAGCAGTTACATTTATAGAGGTCCCACATAAGAGTTCCAGTAAATCTTGTTTTCCCCTTAAGGCTTTCCTCGAGAGCACTTCTATTAGATTGAAAAATGATAATTGGCTTGTTTAATTAAAATGATATAACAAGTCCTTTGTTGGTAACAGCTAATTTTTTGCACCTCAATAACAGTCACAAGGGACATTGCTTTATAACTCCAACTCAAATCACTAATCTTTTATTTTCTCTTCAATGGCATTCATGTACTTCAAATATGATTTATAGCCAGTAAAACCAAGCATGCTCCGTTTAAATTGCTTTGTTTAGTTTTGAACTAATTTTTCACACTTGAATGGTTTTGATAACTTCTTAATCTCCTTGCAATTATTATTTTTATATTTACATTATAGCTAATCAGTCGAGCAAGCAACAATCGACTGAGTGTGTTAATATATCCAGGTTTGAGCTGCACAGCATAATAATGAATCATTTCTGTAATCTTTCGAGCTTTCAAATCATGCAAATATTTTTAAGAAGTTTCCAATACAATATTATTTAGAAAGAACTGAAAAATTCACATACACAACAGCTCCTGCCCTGATTCTGCACACATTTTTATTACATAAGAATAACAAGGCAGATATACTGGGTGAACTATCAATATTTGCTTTGCGTGATACTTGGCAAGTGTTGTGAGATCAGCTTGAGGAACTAATTCAAGTTAATTTGTCTATGGACTGACTCCTGTAGTTGGTGCAAACAAGCTTTGTAAACGATAACTCAGTGCTTTTATCCCCACAGTTTTCTGGAAGAAAATCTCGTTGCAAACTGAAACTTGGATTTCAGCAGTGGCAATAATTGTATTAACTTCCTGTGTTAGATAACAACTCATCTAAAATGTTTGGTTTGTGTTTATTTAAAATCAACAGTCTTATAAAAGCTTACTTCAAGTGTTTTTATTTCAGATTTTGATGCAGTATTTTGCAAACACCCAGCAAAGGAAAAATAGTTGATCTGTTTTAATAACATTTACTGATTATTTCCTCTTGTACTATTAGCTTTAACATACAGAACAGGGACTTGAGCTTTCGCCTATTCCTGGCAATTCTGTTGAATTGTTGAGACAGAATTAAAATCAGCAAATGAAGAAAATAGTTCTACTAAATAAGGTTTGTTAAAATTTGTTTTAAAAACGGCTTACAAAGAGCCTACTTAATATTTTAGAGTTTAATGGCCCAATTATCCAAGTTAAAGTCAATTTGAGTCAGATCTTTATTCTTTTGTGAAGCTCTTCTTTTAAAAATTTGTATTTAATTAATATTTTGGCACAGTGACTATATTGTATGCTGCTCCCCAAAATAAAGGGCTCATCGGAAAATTTAGTAACCGTGCTTATAATTTGTAAAGCAAAAATGATTAGTTAGCATGTTCAAACAAAAATCAAGCTATCAACTTTGTTGATGCCCTGAAACATGGAAAAGGATAAGAAGTAATTTAGAAGTTGGTATTATTAAAGCAATAGTCAAACTGTTAAGGTAAATTGTTAACATAACAGCAAAAACAATTGAAGTTGAATCATTGTACATTCATGAAGGCAACATTCTAGTTTTTATCTTTAAAATAGTGCGCAAGCTATGAAGCTGAAATTTTATAAACTAAACTCGCAAAGGCACAATCCAAGTATACTGAACCACTCAAAAGATACATTGTTAACCATACAATATACTCATGAAAGTCAAGGATTGCAGCTTCATCCATGAATACCTCATGCTGCACCAGGTTGGGATAATTTCCAGGCTCTCAAATGATAAATGAGCATTGCCTTAAGGAATTAGATGGTACTAATTGATTGATTTGTTGCCACATGTATCAAAGCACAGTGAAAAGCTTTGCTTACAGGCAGAATAGGCAGATCATAGTAAGCAAGGATATACAGAGCAAAAAGACATAAACAGAGGCATACAGGTTACATTGCACAGGGCACGCACTAGGCGAGATCAACGTTAACGAGATCAACATTAACGAGATCAACATTATTTGAGGCCAGAGAGTCCATTCATCAGACCAAGACGTAGCTGCTCCTGAACTTGTTCATGCGTGTGATCAGGTTTTTGTATCTTCTGCCTGATGGAAGAGGTTGTAGAAGATCATTACTGGGGTGAGGTGGGTCTTTGATGATGTTGGCAGCTTTTTTGCAAAAGCAAGTCATGTAAATGGAGTCCTTGGATGGAAGGTTGGCTTCTATGATGGTTTGGACTGCACACACGACCTTCTGTAGATTCTTATGGTGCTGGGCAGAGCCATTATGTACCCAGACAGTATGCTTTCAATGGTGCATCTGTAGAAGTTGGTGAGGGACCCTTATGGACAAGCCAAATTTCTTGAGCTGCCTGAGGAAGATGAGGCATTGTTGTGCCTTCTTGACCAGTCCAGGATACGTTGTTGGTTATTGTCACTCTGAGGAACTTGACATTCTCCACCCACTCAATCTCAGTTCCTTTGTTGTCCATGGGGGCATGTTCTCCTCCTTTCTTTGTGAAGTCAATGATCAGTAAACTAGTTTTGTGAATGTTGACAGAGAGGTAGTTCTCATTGTACCACAGCATCTGCACCCTAGCAACTTTAGGATAAGAGGGAAGAAAAGTGACATGAAATCAGAGATAATGGACGAGTTTTGCTGGCCTTGAAGTTGGATCCAGAGAAATAGTGGGGTAGCTCATCAGGATGAGTCTGGGACATAGTCTTGTCACCTGCAAGGTTTCACGGGAATGGGCAGGAATGCAAATCAGCTGATAATGTGCAGAATTAAAGCTCCAATTAGGGACAATTTCAATTACACACCATCATTTCAATGGTATTGGTAAAACCACATGTATAGGATGGGCTGAAGGGCTAAAAGTTAATGAAGATATTTGACGAGTGAATGAGAAAATAGATAGTATAGGATGGGAAAATGCGCTGAGAAAGTTAATGATGAGACTTGACAAGCTGCATGACCTTGAATGAGTACCATAGAAATTCTCCATGGGCTAAAGACGACATCTGTGACTTGCTTTTCTGCAGCTAACAAAGTGTGGAGCTGGATGAACACAGCCGGCCAAGCAGCATCTTAGGAGCAGGAAAGCTGACGTTTCGGGCCTAGGCCTTTCATTTTTTAGTACTGGCCATAAGTTTTGTCTTCTGTCATTGTTTTCTTCTGTGCCTTGCTGCTTGTTACACTGTATAACAGAGAGAGTTTCATTCCAAGTCATTAGACTTCGCCTTGGATTGGAATCATGAACGGTGCCTGGAACAACCTCAGCCTCCAGACCAGCCGTCAGTCGAGGGGTCCCCAACAGCCAGAAGGGCGTGAGGCTTATCATATTTTTCTCTCTTTTCATTCTTTTTATTTACTTAATAAATGTTCCCTTTTCCCCGTCTTTATTATTACTTAATAAATGCTCGTATTTAAGCAAATAGATGTTGTTGAGCCTTCTCTTAACTACATTTAACCAAATCCAAAAAGGACCACTTGGATACAGTCTGATCCAAGCCATTTTCTGGCAACAAGAATGGGATTCAGGAAAATGTGTAAGAGATGGGAAAAGCAACCTGATGCTCTGGAGATCTTTTGTATTCCAGGGTGGAATGTGGCACACTCTGGATTTGAGTCTGTAGCTAGCTAACATGTTAGCACAATTAGGACACCCCTGAAAGGATTGGGGACAGTTATAACTAGAGAAAAAGTGATAACTAGAGGGCAGGTTTCCGCTGGGCGCAAGTGCACTGAACCTTGTAGGAGTGTTAACTGTTTGTGTTCTGGTTTGAATGCACCTTTGCTTGTTGGTTGCTAAATGTCGTCCTGTATAACTTTGTGTCTTTTTGTTCCCTAGAGCTTGAGATCTGGAGATTCTTTGAAGTTTTAGTTTGGGAATGTCTGATGATTTGAAAGTGTGGTGTGTGCCTGTATCAATGCGTGACATGTATGGCTAATGTAATGTCCTTTTAAGAAACCATCATTGGATGTGTAAAGCAAAAATCTGCCAAATGTTGATTCAAAAGTTTGGTTCATAAAGCTTGGTAAAAATTTATCTTTTGGAATTGGCTCCATGTTGTGTTTGGACTTGGGTAAATTCTAACTCCAGAAAGTACCATGTTTGGAATTTCATTTTCTGGTCAGGTTGAACTTCCAAATACTATTTTATAATGAGTGAATCTTTAATTCTGGATGAAAAGATTGACTCATTGTTAATATCCAAGTGATAGGGACATTGAAATGTTGAAAATGTAACTCCCTGTGCATGAGGAGTTTCAGAAAGGCAAATTTAACAAAGGGGTGGGCTTTTCCTTCCTTCAAGGAAGAGAAGAGATAGGTAATGTAATTACGTGCAGAAGTTTATGGCCCACTCCTTTTTTCAATCCATTGTAGATTAATACTACTTAACACATTTTGCTTGATGTGGAGTGGATGAAGCTGGCTTGGTTTTGTTTTAGAAATTGCAGACACTAAAAGCTGTCACGATACAGTGATGCATGACACACCCTCAACCCATCAAGCCACTCATCAATAACGCATTTCAGTGTGCAGGAGGTATTATGGAAATATTAATTGTAGTGGGTGTCAGGAATCTTGAAACCAATGAGCCTGGGTATACTTAAGCATATCAGGACAAAAGCTATATTAAGACTCACATGCTAAAACATTTAAATGGAATAGTTACTGGAAAATTTAAAGGGATTCTGGGAAATGATAAAATACATGTACACAGTTTCAGTTGTTTCAGTGCATATGAAAATGGGTAGAAACATTAAGAAAGTAAACAGGATATTGAATTTGGACAAATTTACATAGAGATATATCAAATATCGAGAATGACACATCAAGTAACTTAAAAAAAAATGTGGGTCATCTTAGAGAAAGAACAAAGCATGTCGTGCCTGAATCAAACAGAAACATTTGATTTCTGTTTTAAAGTCTTACAAGAGATGGACCACAAATCTCTATATATCTCAGGATTTAGATATGGTGGTGATAGTTAAGTTGCAAAATTGGATGAGATGAAATAGTTGGTGACAGAAGACAAAAAGGAATTAGAATGACAGGCTGAAGCAGCAATTCAGGTTAAAATGTAATGGTAGTGAAAGGGAGTTTTAGATGAAAGCACGAGACTGATAGTTTTCTCTTACTGATGTTGGTGTCCTTGTCTTTCCTTTTAAGAGAATTGAATTGGTGATCAAAGCACTACCTGAAGTATGGGGACCAAACGTGGAGATAAGTAAAACCTCATAGATCATTTGATAAGATCATGTGGGAGTGAAGAATGCATGACATGGTCTTGGGATACCGATATGTGTGCAAAAGTGAATGTTACCTCAGAGATAACAAACATGAGACAGAAAAAAAAACATGCACTGAAGAATGGGTCTCAGCCATGTATGTCTTCTTGACGAACGGATTGGTGTGGTTTGGAAAAGCATAAAAACATAGCTAAAATGGTGAGGCACTGGCACAAAATCCATAGAGAAACTA
The DNA here is from genome assembly GCF_030684315.1 of Stegostoma tigrinum. Taxonomy (NCBI): domain Eukaryota; kingdom Metazoa; phylum Chordata; class Chondrichthyes; order Orectolobiformes; family Stegostomatidae; genus Stegostoma; species Stegostoma tigrinum. Next base: position 49,065,684 of record NC_081363.1, read on the forward strand.
ACCTTAAAATAATGGAAGTAGTATTAGTGAAAGTGGTGTAAAAGAAATTACAATTAAAATATAAAGTGTGTTTGGTTACCATGTCAAAATGTTACAGAAATGAAGGAATATGGATTCTGGGAGGAGTAATGGTGGGCTGAATGAAAGGGCCCATTGGATGACAGACAGATACCCCATCATGAGCATGTGTACAACTAAACCAGTAGGTGAAACTGTCATGAGTTAGGGCAGTTAGTGTGTGCGAAAAAAGGCTGAGCTAAGACTCAGATGGTGTAGGAGTCGGTAGGTAGGGAACTGGGGGATAAACACACCCACAAATTAAACAATCTGAATCTGAAATGTACTGAGTTTTAGACCAATTTATGTTAATAAATTAACTGAAAAAGAATGTAGACGATGTTCTGGTCACCTCAATCAGGTGGCACAACTTGCTGGCTCCATCATGGCCCTGACCGTACATCAGGGGTGGGACATACATTTCAAGGTTGGTCCCCAAAGGCCTCTGTGATCATTAATTTGATGATACACTGTATAGTTGAATTGTTTGCACTAAAGTTAGTTACTTTCATTGTGGTTTTAATCTTCTAGTGCACAATACATGCTCTTATTATATGTTCTTGCATAGCTGTCACTGATTTACATCTGAATTTGCAATAGTAACATGCACTGTCAAATATCATTAGAGGTGGATTGTATAGGATGGGCTGAAGGGCCAAAAGTTAATGAAGATGCTCGGCAGCTGTATGAGAAATTTGATTGTATAGGATGGGAAAATAGGCTGGGAAAGTTAATGGTGAGACTTGACAAGCTACATGACCTTGAATGAGCCCTGTGAGCATTCTTCTACAAGCTGAGGGTGCTGGCTTGTTTTTCTGTAGCTATTTTCTGTACTGGCCAGAATTTTTGCTTTCTTTTTTCTCTGCCTTGCTGTTTGTTACATTGTATGACAGGGAGAGTTTCATTCAAAGTCGTTGGACTTTGTCTTGGACTGGAATCATGAACAGAGCCAGGAAAAAGCTCAGCCTCTCGACTAGCTGTCAATCGAGGGGTCCCCGACAGCCAGAAGGGCGTGAGGCCTTTTTTTTCTTTTTTCATTGTTTTTATTTACTTAATAAATGTTCCTTTCTTTTTATTATTGCTCAATAAATGCTGCTATTTAAGCAAATTGCTGTTGCCGAGCCTTCTTTTAACTACATTTAAACAAATTATTTATTCTAGGTTGCTCCGGGAAGCGAGAAAGGAGGTTGCTAAGCCGCTGGTGAAGATCTTTGCTTCCTCACTCTCCACGGGAGTCGTACCGGAAGATTGGAGGAAGGCAAATGTTCTTCCTCTTTTCAAGAAAGGGAATAGGGAAATCCCTGGAAATTACAGAACAGTCAGTCTTACGTCTGTGGTCAGCAAGGTTTTGGAAAGATTTCTGAGGGATAGGATTTAAGACTATTTGGAAAAGCATAGCATGATTAAAGGGAGTCAGCATGGCTTTGTGAGGGGCAGGTCATGCCTTACAAATCTTATTGAGTTCTTTGAGGAAGTCACGAGACAGGTTGATGAGGGTCGAGCAGTGGATGTGGTGTACATGGACTTCAGCAAGGCATTTGATAAGGTTCCCCACGGCAGGCTCATTCATAAAGTCAGGAGGTATGGGATACAGGGTGATTTGGCTGTCTGGATTCAGAACTGGTTGGCTGACAGGAAGCAGAGAGTGGTTGTAGATGGTAAGTATTCTGCCTGGAGGTCAGTGCTGAGTGGTGTCCCGCAGGGCTCTGTTCTTGGGCCTCTGCTCTTTGTAGTTTTTATAAATGACTTGATGAGGAGGTTGAGGGGTGGGTTAGTATGTTTGCTGATGACACAAAGGTTGGAGGTGCCGTTGATAGTATCGAGGGCTATTGCAGGCTTCAGCGAGACATTTGACAGAATGCAGAGCTGGGCTGAGAAATGGCAGATGGAGTTCAACCTGGATAAATGCGAAGTGACGCAATTTGGAAGGTCGAACTTAAATGCTGAATATAGGATTAAAGGCAGGATTCTCGGCAGTGTGGAGGAACAGCAGGATCTTGGTGTTCAAGTGCATAGCTCCCTCAAAGTTGCCACCGAGGTGGATAAGGTTGTTAAGAAAGCATATGGCGTTTTGGCTTTCATTAACGGGGGGATCGAGTTTAAGAGCCATGAGGTTATGCTGCAGCTCTACAAAACCATGCTGAGACCACACTTGGAATATTGTGTCCAGGTCTGGTCGCCCGATTATAGGAAAGATGTGGAAGCTTTGGAGAGGGTGCAAAGGAGGTCTACCAGGATGCTGCCTGGACTGGAGGGTTTGTCTTACGAGGAGAGGTTGACTGAGCTCGGACTTTTCTCTCTGGAGAGAAGGACAAAGAGAGGTGACCTGATCGAGGTGTAAAGGTAATGAGAGGCATGGATACAGTCGATAGCCAGAGACTTTTCCCCAGGGCAGGACTGTCTGCCAGGAGGGGTCATAGTTTTAAGGTGTTAGGTGGAAGGTATAGAGGAGACGTCAGAGGGAGGTTCTTCACCCAGAGAGTTGTGAGCGCATGGAATAGTTTACCAGTGGTAGTCGTGGAAGCGGAGTCATTAGTGACATTTAAGCGACTGCTGGACATGCACAAGGACAGCAGTGAATTGAGGGGAATGTAGGTTAGGTTATTTTATTTTTGGATTAGGATTATTCCATGGCACAACATGGTGTGCCAAAGGGCCTGTACTGTGCTGTACTTTTCTATGTTCTGTTTTAAATCTGTAAAGAACCACTTGGTGACAGTCTGTGATCCAAGACACCACCCCATCCCTGCACCAATGATTTTCCAGGCAATTTTCTACATGGAAAAGTGGGCTTTCTAATTCCTGAACTGATATTTTGGGATGAATTCTTTTATGTTCAGGCAAAGCACCCAGTCTGCCATGACTCGCTGCGACTTCTGTCACACAATATTTTGCTCCTCAACAGATTAATTATGTATCTGGGCTCTACAGTGTCTGCCTCATGCAACTAAGATGCAACAGAGAAAGAAGTGCCATCATTGCTGAGATCATCTGTCATTCACACTGCTGGCGTCATGTTTAAACTCCAGCTACACATCACTTCAGATGCTGCCATCTGGTAACTGTTTTTTACACAGCAGTCTTGCACTCATGCCCAAGAAAATGATCCAGATTTGCTGGTGGTGGAGGACAATAATGGCAAACGAGGTCAAGCTATCTGACCCTGCCAGCCTGGACCCAGATAGTAATCTGGGTCAGCAAACACATTGCACAGCAGCACAGACAGAATGTTAATGATCTCTTCTGCTCTGCAACCATGATCTCTCTGCTATCTCACACTCACAGAGCCATCACTCACTCTAATTCTCACACTAACCACAATGCCTCACCCGAGGCTGATGGAGTACAACTCTCATGTCTGCTTAGAGGCTCTCATCCGCCTCATCCTCCCAAACCACTAATCCTTCCCTCTGTCTGCACACCTTACTCGCTCATTCTCCTCCTCATTCTTCACCACTACCTGTTATTCCATGCACTTTCACCTGACTCAATCCCTCCCTTTGTCTCAATGCAGAAGAGAAGGATCCACAACTGCCAAGAGGACAGGGGGAGAAATGGTGTAAATGTGCCTCCTCATGCCACATGAGGGAAAAATCTTGGATTTAGTTTAAAACAGCACGTCTGTGGGGGATGTTGTAAGGACTACAGTTATCCTGTTCAGAACTATGAACTGTAAAGTGGGCATTTGGATATTGCTGTGTTGCACAGAATGAATTAATTGTTGGTTTTAACAGCTTGAAGGAAAAAATGGAACTATGTGGCTTTTATACACAAAGCCTTATAAGTTTTGGCATATTAGATACTGCTGGCATCAGGTGTCCTTGAGTCAAAAACTATCCAGCAACAGTTTTTATATTTAAGTTGCAATTTGTCACAGAACTGAGAGAAGATCGTCATCCTCCAAAAGGATGTGAGCCAAGTTAGGTCTCTCTCTTCCTCTCTCGTTCTGTGAGTGAAAGAAACAACACTCAAAGATCTGAAAAGAAGAACTTCTTACTCAAAGAAAAATACCAGCTTTCACCTGCGTGTTCCACAAGCTCAGAGACTTTCACCAATGTGGGGGTTCTAGATTTGACTTGGGAGTACAATCTGCTTAGAACTGACACATCTCTGCAGCTGGTCAAAGAAAAAGCACCCAGACACCAGAGAACTGCCAGACACTTGACAACTACTCAGTGCCAGGCAATAGGTAATCCCATGGGCTCAACTGTAAGTGACTTCTTCAAAATATATAGACTGGCAAAGGAACAGAAGGGAGGCTTGTCAGAGGCAGTTTCTTCTAAAGATGAAATCATCCATCTGCATTCACGAGCTTGTTAACTTCAACATGCATGTTTCTGGCTGTCTCCATAGAGAATTTGGAGACTGCCATGCAGTCCCAGGTCCAGCACACTGAATATCTGCACAGACCCGCAGCCATTTCAGACATCCCATGGATGACAGAAGTTGTAACGGCCAAGCGTTGCTCACTTCTCATTGGCAACAGACTCTTGGATAGCATCAGATGTTAGGGGATCCTTGGACCAGGATATTGATAACTGAGCCAAGGCATTGCACTATAATACGGACAACACTGAGGTTAAAAGCAGACATTGTGCTCATTTGCATGCATCTTCCAAATTTACATTCACCATGTGAATGATGTTCAAAATCAGCAATGATTTCCCACATCTCTGCAGGGAAAGGTTCATTCTATCTGTCAGCTTTTCAAGGAAGCACACAGGCTTTCAGTGCTGTGAGGTGAACAAGGGGCGATTTGCACGTCCACTCTTTCGTTGCAGTAGTATTCTGAGTTTTGCAGCACTCAGTCTGCCTCTCTCAGATTAAATGTTATCCTACAGGATATTCAAGTAGTTCCAGGCAAATTAGTAGTCTACACAAATTTTGAAACATTGAAGGCTAATCAATGATAGAAGGTTCAGTAGGAGCCGCCTCAGGGTTCCTCTCAAACTACTGCCTATTATGAGAGATAATGCTGGAGAATCCAAGATAACAAAGTGTGGGGTCCGCCCTTCTCCCAGACATCATATGCTGACTGAAGACCTAAGATCTACCTAATCTTCATGCCATGTTTCCTTAGTGCCCTGTCTGATTGTTGATTTTTCCTTAATGGTCACGAAGGCATAGTCTGTGTAGATGCTTGAACGTGGAATAACCCAAAGGCATCACGCATACAATCAGATGGAATACAAAATATTTACCAACAGAAAAATTCCAGGGATACAGAAATAACCCAGTGCACACATCCTTTGCATTAAACAGGGACCGTTTGCTGTTCTTGTTGCTGCCAAATTGGCTCGGCACATCCAACTGATACTGAGATCCATCTCCAGGCAACCGCTATGGTTTTGAAAACCGTGAAGCCAATAGTGCATTAAGCCACTGAAAGCAGTTGCATAATGACTCCAGGCCTAAGGTCATTTTAGGGTATGGATATCCTAGAATTAGCTCCCCATATGCACACTGCTGAAGCTGGTACTTTTATCCTGAAAATAAAATTGTAGACCCCCAGTCGACAACTAAAATTTTATTACTTAGAAAAATAAGGCATAAGAGGTAATAACGCTGTTTTTGCAAAATGTAAAATGGACGAAGAACAAAAGAAGGGAATGGCCTAGTGGTATTACCACTGGATTGTTAATCAAGAGACCCAGGTACTGTTCAAATCCTGCCATGGTAGATGTTGCAATTCAGAATTAATAGTCTCATGATGACCATGAAACTATTGTTGACTGTCAGGAAAAACCAAGATAACAAGGTGTAGAGCTGGATGAATACAGCAGAACAAGCAGCATCACAGGAGCAGGAAGGCTGACGTTTCGGGCCTAGACCCTTCATCAGAGCTTCTGCAGCATCTGCAGTTCCTATTATCTCTGCTAGGAAAAACCAATCTGGTTCACTAATGTCCTTTAGGAGGAGGCACTTCTATCTGTACCTGGTCGGAGCAACATGTGAATCCTGATCCACAGCTTTATGGTTAACATTTAACTTGCTCTTTGGGCAATTAGGGATGGGCAATAAATGTTGGTCCAGCCAGCGAAACCCTCATCCTGTGAATGAATAGAAAAAACTCTGAATCAAGTCAGAAGATATTCTTTCAAACTGAGAAAGCCTACACTCACACTGCGTCCCAGGCCTGTTCAAGGAACACAGAATTAACACAATCAGAGCGTGTACATTCACTCACAAGGAAACATTTCATTTCTGTGGCAGGGCTTTATAGTAGGTTTCTTTAACAGAACCTGGAGTAAACTGATGTTGGATAAATTGAGAACCAGGCAGAAAGTAAAGCAGAGAGACTCATTTCAGCCTCAGTCTATTTCATAGGATTTGGAAGATACTTATCTTAAATAGGGTGTTGCAATCTTTAACCTACAAATTTCACAAAGTTCCTGTACCAGTTTATTTCGTATTAGATCAAGGAAACAATATTTTATGGGGAAATCTTCATATCTCTGTTTTTCCATTTGTTACAAATAGAATCAAATGAACTATTTACAAAATACCTCAGTTTTTCTGAGTGCAAATAGCTTTGTTCAAATAGTCAATCACTTAAATTAAATTATTTACATTAGAGATTGATTAATTATTAAGAGTTTATTGATAACATTTAGAACTTCCTAGTTCTATTTTCATTATTTTAAACAGCACAGATCAAAGTTAGTTCTGCATGAGTGAAAAGCAGTTTTAAAACAAAAGTCCTTAATGAGGTAACAGCAGAATGATCCAATTATGATTTTACAATGATTAGCTTTTTGAAAAAGCAATGTATTAATTTCCTCTCTTCGAAAAGATTTTATGGTAAGTGATATTTCATAGCAATTCTACTCCATTCTACCAAAAGCAGATTTGGTGTCCATTATTGTCCTGCAAATGTTAACCATTTTATTTAAGTTTGGTTAATAGCACTTGTGGAATAACAAACAGAGATCAGAAGCATGCCCTTCAGTTCTGCTCGACCATTGAAAAAAGTCATCGCTGACCTGAGTGTATCCTCAGATCCACGTTCTCACCTATCTTGATAACCTTTCACTCCATTGCTTATGAAGAATCTATCCACTTCTGCATTTAATATATTCAAAATTCATCACCTTTTCAGGAAGAGAATTCCAAATACTGTAACCCTTTGAGAGAAGAAATTTTGCATCATCTTGGTTTCCAGTGGGTGACCCATGATTTTTAAATACTGACCCCTAATTTTAAATTTTTCCACAGAAAGAAACATCCTGTCTGTATCTACCCTTAGTGTTTCAGTCAAGTCACATTTTACTTTTCTAAATTCTAGCAGATCTTCTTTCCTCATGAAACAACCTACCCATTCTAGGTTTGAGCCTGGTAAATGTTCTTTGAATTGTTTCCAATACATTTACATCTTTTTTAAAGTAAGGAGACCAGTAGGGCACTCAATTATCCAAATGTGGTCTCACCCCACTGGATAAGTGAACCAGAATCTCTACACTTTTGTATTCAATACCTATTGCAATAAGTAATAACATTCCATTAGTTATCCTAGTCACTTGCTGCAACTGCATATCAGCCTTTTATGATTCATGCATTAGAACATCCACTTCCCTCTGGATCTTACAGCTCTGCAACCTGTCTTCACAATATACCTTCTCGGAGTATTTGGAATTATTTCCGAAGTTATCTGCCATTTATGTCCATTGCATGTCCATTGACTATTCTTCAACTAATTTACAAATTCATTTTACATGTGTCTGTTTTCATGGTCTCATAATTTCCCTTTTTAAATTTAAAAAAAATGTTTTTGGACCCACTTCTCTCCTCCTCAAATTAAACAAAATTCAATGAAATTATTGACACTATTGCCTAAGGTACCTTTGCTGTGAGATTACTGATTAATCTTATATCTCATTACACAATAAGGAGTGTTATACAATTATGCTAAACATCGACCCATTGATATAAATTACATTAATTGATATCCTTTTGATTTCCAGGACACAACCCTTAGCAATTACAAAATGAAGGTGCGTAAATATTGCTAATGCTACATTATTATTAAGCTTGGCAATACAAATGTAATACTTTTAAAAACAAGGGTCTTGTGTTGATCCAGTAACAGGCTCATTTGAAAGCAAAACTACATATTTGAATGTATTTGTGTTTGTTGACGTATTTCTTGCATTCAAAATATGTCCATCTCATTAGTGACATAAGAGAGGAATATCTGTTTGGTGGTCATTTATTTTCAGTCAGAATTCCCACTGTTTACTGTCTCACAGGTACTTAGCAAAAGGTTTGATTAGGTCTTGATTCTGCAAGTAATTAATTAACTGTTTTGGAAAACTTTAATTATTAAATGTCCCACATCAGACAAAAACAGTCTTGTTAGTGTGCATTTTAGACATTTCTGGAATGACTACTTAAAAATACATTGCTCAAACTAAACCTGAATATTAACTGCATTTTCTTCTCCATTCAGTTAAACATAAGCCATATTTTGCTTCTTTGTATGTAATAATATGCACATTTACATCCGTTTAGCACATTAGGAAGAATCACCATTATTACACAGGACAGAAGACTGCTGCTGACGTACTATATTAGATCTTTTAGCAAGGCAACATGCAGTGATACTGGCATCACATTGGCTAACATTCAGCTTTCCTTATGAGAGGAAGTTCACTATTATTCATTCCCATATCAAATGCATAATTTCTCTAATATTCACGTTTGAATCATTGTTAATTCTGTAGTATTGTCATTTCCCCTGCTAAGCTATGATGTCTTTTAAACATTACTAGTTTGCTTGCACCCATTGGGTTCTACTTGTCAAATATTAAGAGTCTTCAATCACAATTCAAAGCATCACTGTGCACATGGACAGGCAAAAATAATCTGCACTATGGGTCCCACTTACCATCTTTCACATGCTGTAACTCTACGACAGATCTACTGGTTCATAGATGGGGTTAGATTTTGGCCAAGCAAACTAACATTGATGCAAATCCAGTCAGAATTTAATGAGCACTAGAGTTTGCCAGAGGAAAGGTGAGATGCTGGCCAGGAAATAAATATAAATAATCAAATCCAGAGCTAACAAAGGCAGCAGTGAAGGTTTTAGCAGCAGATGAGACACGGCAGAATCAGAATCAACCGATGTTATAAGGGTGGAAGTAGATAGTCTTTCCAACAGTGCAGGTAAGTGGCCAGGAACACATTCGTAAGTCAAGAGAATACTGTAGCTGCAAACAGTCTTGCCAAGTTTAAGGCAGTTGTCAAAGATGGAGATGATGGTCAGGGAAAAGATTTGTAATGGATCAACGACGATGACTTCTGTCTTCCAAAGAATTAGTTGAAAAAATTTCTACCTATCCAAACTTAGATATCAATCAAACAGTTTGACAAATCAGGGACAGTGAAATAGTCAAGAAAGTAGTAGTCATGTGGAGTATTATGCCATGGCCATGTGGAATAAATGTTGCATTTTCTGAAGATATAGACGAGAAAAAGAAGGAAATCAACAAGTGATATTTGCAGACTCCAAAGGTATCAGTTGAAAAGAGAAAAAAGTACAGGTGACTCTGGCTACAATTAGACAGACAATGGTTTGGAGGAGGAGGGTGTAGTCCACTGGTTGAAGGCAGTGGATAAATTGAGAAGAATGTCTATCATGATCACTGGAATTATGTCATTTGTGACATTGACAGGGTTCATTTCAGTGCCATAGCTGAATGATAAGCCTGATTGCCCAATACTGAGGATCAATGCAAGGACACCTGACTTCACTTAAACGTTTGTGGTCTTTGGAATTCTCTTTCTCAGAGAATTGAGTAGGTTTTATCATTGAACACATTAAAGGCTGGGATAGACAGGCCTTCGGTTTCTATGACTCAATGGATCAAGGTAGCAGGTAGGAAAGTGATGTAAAGCCCACAATCAACCACAGCCATATTATAGACAATAGACAATAGGTGCAGGGGTAGGCCATTCGGCCCTTCGAGCTCGCACCACCATTCATTATGATCATGGCTGATCATCCACAATCAGTATCCTGCTCCTGCCTTATCCCCATAACCCTTGATTCCACTATCTTTAAGAGCTCTATCTATCTCTTTCTTGAAACTATCCAGAGACTTGGCCTCCACTGCCTTCTGGGGCAGAGCATTCCATTTATCCACCATTCTCTGGTTGAAGAAGTTTCTCCTCAACTCTGTTCTAAATGGCCTACCTCTTATTTTTAAACAGTGTCCTCTGGTTCTGGACTCCCCCATCAACGGAAACATAATTCCTGCCTCCAGATTGTCCAATCCCTAAATAATCTTATACATCTCAATCAGATCCCCTCTCATCCTCCTAAACTCAAGTGTAAACAAGCCCAGTCGCTCCAATCTTTCAACATATGATAGTCCCGCCATTCCGGGAACTGACTCGTGAACTGACGCTGCACTCCCTCAATAGCCAGAATGTCCTTCCTCAAATTTGGAGACCAAAGCTGCACACAATACTCCAGGTACGGTCTCACCAGGGCCCTGTACAGCTGCAGAAGGACCTCTTTGCTCCTATACTCAACTCCTCTTGTTATGAAGGCCAGCATGCCATTAGCTTTCTTTACTGCCTGCTGCACCTGCATGCTTGCTTTCATTGACTGATGTACAAGAACACCCAGATCTCGTTGTGCTTCCCCTTTACCTAACTTGACTCCATTGAGATAGTAATCTGCCTTCCTGTTCTTGCCACCAAAGTGGATGACCACACATTTATCCACATTAAACTGCATCTGCCATGCATCCATCCACTCACCTAGCCTGTCCAAGTCACCCTGTATTCTCATAACATCTTCCTCACATTTCACACGGCCATCCAGCTTTGTGTCGTCAGCAAATTTGCTAATATTGCTTTTAATGCCTTCATCTATATCATTAACGTATATTGTTAATAGCTGCGGTCCCAGCACTGAACCTTGTGGAATGCCACTGGTCACTGCCTGCCATTTCGAAAGGGACCCGTTTATCACTACTCTTTGCTTCCTGTCAGCCAACCAATTTTCAATCCAAGCCAGTATTTTGCCCCCAATGCCATGTGCCCTAATTTTGCTCACTAATCCCCTATGTGGGACTTTATCAAAGGCTTTCTGAAAATCCAGGTATACTACATCCATTGGCTCTCCCTTGTCCATCTTCATAGTTACATCCTCAAAAAATTCCAGAAGATTAGTCAAGCACGATTTCCCCTTCGTAAATCCATGCTGACTCTGACCTATCCTGTTACTGCTATCTAAATGATTCATAATTTCATCTTTTATAATTGACTCCAGCATCTTTCCCACCACAGACGTCAGGCTAACCGGTCTATAATTCCCTGTTTTCTCTCTCCCTCCTTTCTTGAAAAGTGGGACAACATTAGCCACCCTCCAATCCGCAGGAACTGGTCCTGAATCTATAGAACGTTGGAAAATAATTACTAATGCGTCCACGATTCGTACAGCCACCTCCTTAAGTACCCTGGGATGCAGACCATCAGGTCCCAGGAACTTATCAGCCTTCAGACCTAACAATCTATCCAACACCATTTCCTGCCTGATATAAATTCCCTTCAGTTCATCCATTCCCCTCGGTCCTTCAGCCACTAGTACATCTGGGAGATTGCTTGTGTCTTCCCTAGTGAAGACAGATCCAAAGTACCTATTCAACTCGTCTGCCATTTCCTTGTTCCCCATAATAAATTCACCCGTTTCTGTCTTCAAGGGCTCAATTTTAGTCTTAACCATTTTTTTTCTTTTCACATACCTAAAAAAGCTTTTACTATCCTCCTTTATATTTTTGGCCAGTGTGTCTTCGTACCTCATTTTTTCTCCACATATTGCCTTTTTAGTTATCCTCTGTTGCTCTTTAAAACTTTCCCAGTCCTCCGGCTTCCCACTCATCTTTGCTATGTTATACTTCTCTTTTATTTTTATACAGTCCTTAACTTCCCTCGTCAGCCACGGCTTCCCCTGCCTCCCATTAGGATCTTTCTTCCTCTTTGGAATGAACTGATCCTGCACCTTCTGCATTATATCCAGAAATATTTACCATTGTTGTTCCACTGCCATCCTGCTAGGGTATTGAACCATTGAACTTTGGCCAGCTCCTCCCTCATAGCTCCATAGTTCCCTTCGTTCAACTGCAATACTGACACTTCCGATTCTCCCTTCTCCCTCTCAAATTGCAGATTAAAACTTATGATATTATGATCACTACCTCCTAATGGCTCCTTTACTTTGAGGTCCCTGAGCAAATCAGGTTCATTGCACAACACCAGATCCAGAATTGCCTTCTCCCTGGTAGGGTCCAGTACCAGCTGTTCCAAGAATCCATCTCGGAGGCACTCCACAAACTCCCTTTCTTGGGGTCCAGTACCATCCTGATTCTCCCAGTCTACCTGCATGTTGAAATCCCCCATTACAACTGTAGTGATACCTTTGTAACAGGCCAATTTCAACTCCTGATTCAACTTACACCCTACATCCAGACTACTGCGTGGGGGCCTGTAGATAACTCCCATTATGGTCTTTCTACCCTTAGAATTCCTCAGCTCTATCCACACTGACTCTACATCTCCTGATTCTATGTCCCCCCTCGCAAGGGACTGAATATCATTCCTCACCAACAGGGCCACCCCACCCCCTCTGCCCGTCAGTCTGTCCTTTTGATAGCACGTATAGCCTTGAATATTCATCTCCCAGGCCCTGTCGACTTGAAGCCACGTCTCAGTTATCCCCACAACATTGTACCTGCCAATTTCCAACTGAGCCTCAAGCTCATCCACCTTATTTCTTATGCTTCGTGCATTCATATATAATATTATTAATTTGTTGCTCCCCTCACCCTTCCTATCAATCCCTATTTCACCTGACCATTCTGTATGAGCCCTTCTTGAGTATTCTGCTCGGTTGATTCTGCTGTCTTTCCTAACTTCTTATTTTCACTTTCCCTTTAACTTCCTTCTTACATTTCCAGTGTGTCCCCACACCCCCACTACTTAGATTAAACACACCGGCGTTGCAGTGGCAAACCTGCCTCCCAGAATGCTAGTCCCCCACCTATTAAGATGCAACCTGTCCCTCTTGTATAATTTATCCTTACCGCAAAACATACCCCAGTGATCCAAGAATTTGAATCCTTGTTTTCTGCACCAGTTCCTCAGCCACACATTCAAGTCCATTATCTCCCTGTGCCTACCCTCTCCAGCCCGTGAAACTGGAAGCAAGCCAGAGATTACCACCTTGGAAGTCCTGCTTTTCAGCCTTCTTCTGAGTTCTATGAAGTCTCACTGCAGAATGTCCCTCCTCTTCCTCCCGACATCATTTGTGCCGACATGCACCACCTTCACCCTTGAGGATTCTCTGCACTCTGTCAGTTTGACTGATGAAGCATGGTTGATGGATCACATGATCTACCAATACTCTCATTTTTTACATTCTCAGAGGGATTGAAACAAGGAATTGTGGGGAGAAAAAAATGCAAGTTTGGGAAGCAAGAACAAGTTCAAGGACTTTGGAGACAAAAGGAAGGCTTGAGATGTGATATTAGTTTAAAAGCCTAGTGGAGTAAAGAGTGTTTCTCTTTGAAGTAATAGTTGAGGAAATCAGATTTGAAGTGGGAATTGGCATTGGGAGAATAAGGGAACATGAAAAAAATATATGTTGTTGCCAAATTGGTTGGAATCTGATTGAGGGAGCAAGATTTCCAACTAATGGACACAACGCGAATGGAGATGGCATTGCAAGAATTGAATGTATGGAAAGGATTAAGATCAGGGCTAGGATAATGGGGCCCATTTGGGAAGAATTCCCCACAGGGATAAGGGGAGGAAGGAGGTGAGGTCCCACGCTTGACGTCACTAGGCTTGCAGGGTACAGCCACATCTCCAACCTCTTTTTTTGTCTCATTTATAACGTCTGTGCATGTGCAAAAGCCAGAGAATGTTTATTCTTTCTTTTAAACCAGATTAAGTGCTATAAAAACTCTCTTTTTCCAAAATAAGCTTAAGAAAATCAGTGCATTTGTTAAACCTTTGCTGAGTTAGCAAGCATTTTTTTAAAAACAAAACTTATGACGCCAAACAGTTTCTAAAGATCTAGAAAATCGACAACGTTTATCAGAAAAAAAATGAGCATGAAGTGCGTTATTGTACAAACCCAGAGATGATGGGAACTGCAGATGCTGGAGAATCCAAGATAACAAAGCATGGAGCTGGGTGAACACAGCAGGCTAAGCGGCATCTCAGGAGCACAAAAGCTGATGTTTTGGGCCTAGATCGTATATCATTTTAGCAAGCAAACCTGGTTGACCTAACTGAGCCTTGAATCCCATATCAATACATTTGATTCTTACTAGCAATTCTGAAATCAGGACTTATTCACCAATTAGACCATGGGACCTGCCTTGTACAATAGAAACATCAAAATGCTCTAACGACACAAACCAAATGTAAAAAGTCTAGTGGTAAATGGTTAGAAAATGTCCTTCATTTTCCATATTTTAGATGCCTTCCAATCCACAAAGTTGACATTAACGAGTTACACCATCAAGCCCGATATTCCAACTCATTCTAAGGCTTTGTTTCCCAAACTATTTGCTTATTTTAATGCTTGAAAAGTAATGTGACCCCTGCAGCCAATGAAGATGGAACAGCAAAGAAGCAGCCTTATAAAATTGAAATTAGCACTTGCTCACCTAGTGCTTACCTGGATGCTTACAACATCTCTTGCTTTGCTACGGCTTGCTTTGCTGTGCCTGATAGCACTTCAGCCAGAGACCAAAGGCTATCAACACTGTCATTTGATGTTAAGGGGAAGGAGGACAGTTAGATATGAAGTTCAACATGGTACCTCCATCAGGGGGGGAGTAGGTGGAAATGGGTTGATGATGTAGTGTGAGGTAAAAAGATAGAAACATAGAGGATAGAAGCAGGAGGAGGCCATTCGGCCCTTCAAGCCTGCTCTGCCATTCTTTATGATCATGGCTGATCATCCAACTCAATAGCCTAATCCTGTTTTCTCCCCATAACATTTGATCCCATTTGCCACGAGTGCTATATCTAGTCGCTTCTTGAATACATTCAATGTTTTGGCAACAACTACTTTCTGTGGTAATAAATTCCACAGGTTCACCACTTTTCGGTTGAAGAAATGTCTCCTCATCTCCATCCAAAATGGTATACCCTGAATCCTCATACTGTGATTCCTGGTCCTGGACACAACCAGCATTGGGAACATTCTTCCTGCACCTGCCAGGTCCAGTCCTGTTAGAATTTTATAAGTTTCTATGAGATCCCCCCTCATTTATCTGAACTCTAGCGAAAACAATCCTGTCTTAATCAATCTCTTTTCACACGTCATTGCCACCATCCCCGGAATCAGCCTGGTAAACCTTGGCTGCACTGCCTCGAGAACGAGAGCATCCTCCTCAAAAAAGGAGACCAAAACTGTACACAACACTCCAGGTGTGGTCTCACCAAGGTCCTGGACAATTGCAACAACACATCCCTGCTCCTTTACACAAAACCTTTTGCAATGAAGGGCAACATATCACTTGGCTTTTTTACCAGCTGTTGCACCTGCATGTTTACCTTCAGCAACTGGTGCACAAGGACACCCCGGTCCTGATGCGCACTCCCTTCGCCTAACTTACAGCCATTCAGGTAGTAATCTGCCGCCTTGTTTTTGCTCCCAAAGTGAATAACCTCACATTTATCCAAATTATACTGCATCTGCCATCAATTTGAGACATGGAAGCTCTAGGGAACGAGCACTTGGTGACCAGCGCTAACTGTTTGCACTTGCCATCTATTGTCATTCTCTGGATGCTAACTGCAACTGGAGAACAGGTGTGACAACATTGCGGGTGAATGGAGTCAGTATCAGTCAGACTATAAGAAATAGGAACAGGCGTTGGCCATGCAGCTCCTTGAATCTCACGTCCATTTTCCTACACTTTCCCCATCTCACTTGGTTCCCCAACTGATCAAGAATCTATCTGTTTCAGGCTTAAATATGCATTAGGACTCTGTCCCACAACTCTCAGCGGCAAGGAGTTCCAAAGTCTCACAAGAATTGAGAGAAGAATACCTCCTCATTTCAGTCTTAAATTGGTGCTCCTGTATTCTGAGGCTATGCTCTCTGGTCCTAGACATTCTGTACAGGAAATACCCTTAAGAAATCTTTTTTTTCAATGAAATCATCTCTAATTCTTCTAAACTCACGTGACTATAGTTCCAAACTGTTTAATCTTTGCTCATAAGACAATTGTTCCATACCAAGGATCTTCCCAGTGACACTTCTCCGAACTGTATCCAATGAAATGGAATCTCATAACTCAGCTCATGACCTCAATACAGTCTTGGTGCAAACATGGTTGAAGTGCTGAATTCCAAAGGTGAGGTGAGAGTGCCAGGCTTTAGCATCAAGGCTACATTCAAATGAGTATCGCATCAAGGAGCCCTAGCAAAACTGGAATCAATGAGTATCGAGGGCAACACAACTTGTCCATGGCACGTAGGAGGATCATGGTTGCTGTTGCAGGTTAGTTATCTCTGCGCCAGGTTATCTCTGCAGGAGTTCCTCAGGGTAGTGTCACAGGCCCATCCATCTTCAGAACAATCTTCCCTCCAACATTAGGTCAGAAATTAGGATGTTCACTGATAAGTAAACTAATCACAACTCTTCAGATACTGAAGCAGTCAGCCTATGTTCAAATGCAACAACAGCTGGACAATATCCAGGCTTGGGTTGACACAATGGCAAGTAACATTCACAGAGACAAATTCCAGGCAATGACTATTTCCAATTAGAGAGAATTTAATCATTTCTTGTCATTCATTGGTGTTACCATCATTGAATTTCCCATTATAAACATTCTTGGGGTTACCATTGACTAGAAACCCAACTGGATTCAGCATATAAATAGTGATTACAACAGCAGATAAGAAGTTATGAATACTGCAGCAACTAATTCACTTCAGGACTCCCACAGCCTGTCCACCATCTATAAGGCACAAGTCTGGAATATGATGGAATATTCCCCACTTGCTTGGATCTGCACATATCCAACAACAGTCAAGAAGCTTGACATGATCCAGGTCAAAGCAGCCCACTGGATTGGCACATCCACACCCTCTATTATCAATGATTGATAGCAGCAGAGTGTACTATATAAAAGATACACGGCTGAAATTACCAAGACTGCTTCGACAGCACCTTCCAACCCCACAACCACTTCTACTTAGAACGACCAGGGCAGCACACATATGGAAACACTAGCACTTGCAGGATCTCCTCTAAGCCACTCACCGTCTTGACTTGGAAATATATCGCCATTCCTCCAACACGATGGGCTTGTATAACAACATTTTGTGAAGTATCTTGTTGAATGCCTTCTGGGAGTCCAAATACAAGACATCAACTGGCTCCCCTCTGTCCACTCTGGTTGACTTCCTCAAAAAACTCTCATAAATTAGTCAGATATGATTTCCTTTTCATGAAGCTATGCTGATCCTGCTGGCTTAGATTATGGGTTTTCCAAATGTGCTGCAATTACTTCCTTAATAATTGATTCCAATTCTTTTCCAACAATAGATGTTAGACAAATCAGCCTACAGTTAACCACTTTTTGCTTGTCTCCCTTTTTGAACAGGGATGTCACATTAGCAGTTTTCTAATCCTCTGTTTTTTTCTTCAGAATCCAATGATTGCTTTTAGAAATTCACAATCAATGCGTCCAATACCCCTGTAGCTATCTCTTTTGGGACCCTGGGATGTAGGCCATCAGGGCCAGGAGACTTCTTTGCCTTTAGCCCCATTAATTTGATTGATTCTACTGTCTTTACTGATGATAACAATGTTTAATTCCTCCCCCCAACCCATATTCTTTAGTGTTAATGGAATGTCCAAGGTATTTTCCATCATTTAAGTACCGATGAATAGTATCTATTAATGAGTGAACAATGTGTTTGATGAGTGAAAGTGCAAGATATATGTCTGCAGGACTTCAGGACGTTGAAGGGGCAAATACATGAAGCAAACATTAACAAACTTGAAGTACACTTAATTTGCAAACATTTCTTTGCTGTGTGCAATGCATGAAGAATGACATGCTTCGGATTCAAATGTTGGTC
Organism: Stegostoma tigrinum; assembly: GCF_030684315.1. Lineage (NCBI taxonomy): Eukaryota > Metazoa > Chordata > Chondrichthyes > Orectolobiformes > Stegostomatidae > Stegostoma > Stegostoma tigrinum. The sequence continues at coordinate 49,083,864 of NC_081363.1, forward strand.
TAAAGCGATTTTGCACCATGCCATTGGTACTTGCAAACTGAACACTGGCATCTCAATGGTGTCTAACTTAATGGCATTGATTTCAAGAGGTAAATGCTGGCTAAAAGAGTGCCATCACTTGTAATGCTCTGGGAAGAGGGGAGCATCATATGTCATGGAAGTATTTTTGTTATTTTTTATTTGATCCACATCAATCACACAATTTTTCATTGAATTCAGAAGGAGGAGCTTGTAACTCCGTTGGCTATTTCTGTGATACCAGTTGGGGTCATGACTAATAGTCTGAGAACTGCTATTCAAAGTTAAAATAAATACTCGAGGTTTCAACAGCAGACATGACAAAATTTAAAGTCTATCAGGCAGTTCTGTCTGTCCTTCACTCCTGCGCTGAAGCTGTACAACTTACAGATCCATATCAAAGCCCTGGAACAATGCTGTTAACATTGCTTTAAAAGGGTCTTGCAATTCAAGTGGGAGGAAATAAGAACAAACATGGGCATTATCCAAAACACCAGCATAACAAGAATAGAGGCCATAAAAACATCGCATCAGCTGAGTTGGATGTGATATATCGTGAAATTGCCCAGTGCAAGCTGCCGAAACCAGTGCTCTACTCAGAACTATGCCAGGGAGCTCATTCAGAATGGGTCCAAAGGAAATTTTGTAAACACAGTGCCAAAGCCTCCAGGAAAATCTGCTTTATTGACATTAACACATGGGAAGCAGATATAAAATGGCAATTCACCACTAAAAACTGTCACAACATTCGAATCAACAAGAACAGCTGCTGAGAGAGAATGGCAAGAAAGACAGAAATTGAGAACAGCTGCTCAAGCCAACACCCACCCCCCACCACAGTTCTACCGGCCAACAACTGGTAGTTTCACTGTTGAAAGCCTGCAAGGCTAACATTGGCTCTGAAAGCACCTGAGAGCCCGCAGTCAATGGTGACATCTCACTTCCAGCCAACCATCAGCAAGAAAGGATCATCTTTGACGCGAGAGATTGATATGATGATGATGATGACGATGCCATTTGAAGTGTGCCAGCAGACCACTTGGTCTCAAACTGCTCCAAGTATTTAAATAAAATTTTGAGCTACAATATTCTTGGAAAAACTGGAAATGGGGAATAAATATAAACCTTTACGGCAACATCCATGTCCAGAGAATGAATGAGAAAACACAGCAATAGTGCCTTTGGAAGGCTACGTGGCAATGACCAGATTATGTATTTTCTTCTGAAATGTTGATTCAGGTATACCTTTTAGGCAAGTGGTAGGGTTAACCTCCCTGCTCATCTTCTAAATGGGGCTACAGGATATTTCCGGTCCACCTCAGGACGGCCTTGAAGTAATGTTTTTTTCTGAAAGACAGCATCTTCAATAGACAGCACTCCAGTAGCTTTAATTTTCATGCTTAGGCTCTCGAGTGGGACTCAAACCCACAACTTTTAGACTGAGGAGAGAGAGAGGCTGTCAGCAGAGCTAAATTTGATGACCAAAACAAGAGTCCTCACTTCAAAGCACAAACACTAGGAAGCCTTTAAGCGCACAATAATTAGATAAAATTACAAGACAGGGGAACATAACCAGATGAAAAGTATATATATAAAATGAAAGACTGTAAACACTGGAAATCCAAACTAAAGTTTGAAAATGTTGGAAATACACAGCAGGTCATCCAGCGCCTGAGAGAGAAAGATGCCTTAGTACCTTGCGTGTGATCTTTCAAGAAACTGAAAAATAAACTCTGATAAAACCAATAATAAACATTTTAAAAGTAATGTTTTTTTTCCCTTTAAACTTGAAACCGACACTCACCAGCTGTGGCCCTAGCAGCTTTATGGAGCAGCTGTGGTTATGCTCGGCTAAGACCTTTGGCCTCAACCAATCTGCTAGAGAAGTTCAGTTTTTGCACAAGTTTTCTAGGTGCTGTGTAGTTGAAATGAGACCTTAAATAAAGACTTATTTAAAACAGTTCTGCGTGCTCACTTCTTGATCATTTATGAATTAGCAGAAACTCCAATATTAGAGTTGCTAACTTTCATTGGATTTCTTACAAGATGTCATAAAATGACTTCTTGTCTTTACCACTCTGTTCAGCGAAACCTTTATTCCTGCCAATGACAGTATTTTAATAACTAATAAATGTATTTAAAGGAAATAAAAAAGGGTAATATTTTTAAGTGTCTAAAGATACTTTTTCTCTCTCTGGGTTACTGATACCAATGTTAAGAAGACTAATCCTTAGTCCCTGAAACTAATCAGGCAAATACTGAAACATGGTCAACCTGATTTATAATTTTATTTTATGCACGGGATGTTGAAAGAATACATTCATAGTAAGTCAACTTTATGGCATTGTGCTATTGAGAAACTTCATTTACTGAAATCTTTTGCCATGCACCAAACTGTTTCACAAACAGGAAAAAAAATGTTAATGAGGATGTATGATTACCACGGTGATGTTGCCATTGAAGTCATCACCTTTAATTCAGTACAGATATATTTTTATAATGTTCTCTGTATTTACCTATAATTACTTTCACAAACTATTGATTGCAAACTAATTGGAGGAGTGAATTATCCTTTTTATTTATGCAAGAAAATTTAACTTGAACATTGCAAACACTTGCCCTTGATATAAGGTGATTTTGCCATTGAAGGTCCCTATTAATATCAGTTATTGTGAATGTAAAGAAATCAGTAAGAAACCTGTCAATAAGATAAATCTGGACAGTCCATGTTATTTGAAGGAGACAGTCAATTACTACGAAAATTATCTGTTTCCACCGTGATATTCCCTTTTGAGCAAAACTGTAACTGTAGCAAGATTTGTGAGGATTTCTTATACAAATATTTATTTAAAATACCTCATTGGGGGAAGGGAGGGAAGGCAATGGCATTTTTACAGAAAACCTACTTACGTTATATATATGTGTTTTGTTCCAGGAAATATTTCAGGGATTAAAAGATAAAAATAATATTCAGCTTTGCAACTACGATAAAAAAAATGATTTTCAGCAATATTAACTGTGTTCCAAATGCCCAGCAATTAAAATAATTTTACATTTTTTTAATCATCTCAAAATGCTTTCATAAACTGTTGAAAACGTCTTACAACATAATGAAAAACCTTCTTTATAAATCCTTAAAGTCAAACCATTACAACTACCGAATTCATATATTTAGCGATGTCGACACCTCTCTGCCAGTCTGCCAATGCTGTCGACTTTGCTGATTTTATTTCTGTATGAATAAATCCATTGTTCCACTTGTATTTTTGTACCATTAAATTTCTTTTTCACCTGGGTATCCTATTGCTTTTGACCTTCAATTATAATTCAAAACTTGCAGAAATAAAGTTTAAAATGTTAAAAAAAAGTCCTTGCCTGCTGCATCTGCAAGCCACCTTTCTCCTCCAACACTGATTCAACATCTGAACGAATTTTTTTTGTCTGTGTGTTCCAAAAGGACCGAATTCACTAATTATACATTGTGAAAGGAATTTGCTTCAGTGTAAGATGATCCTAGCGATATGCTAATCCCCTTTTCTGCTTGCTGCTGCCTGGAGCCTGTGCTTAATATTGTTTTTTTTCACTGTACAACAATAAAAGTTCAGGCAACAAAGAAAATAAATGGGCAGCTAAGAAGGTGCAGCTCCAACACATGGCAGGCCATTTTTCTCCTCTCCTTCTGGCTGCTCTTTTGTAGGCAAGTGACAGAATACAGCGCCTCGAAGTCAAAAGCAGAAATCCTGCAACTTAGTGTGACACACTGGCCCTCACACTGAAGATCTATGAATAGTCAGCATCAACAGACAAAACGGAACTAATCTTTTGTGACAGATTTATTCGTTTTCAGGGAATGGTTTGCTAAAGACTCAATGCACTCCAAGCACATGCATCAACAATGGAGACCTTCTGCATGAAAACACTTGTCAGTCTTACAATTATCCCCCTCCTTTAAAAAAAGCAAAATCAGTTCTTAATTATTGTAAACATTGAATGGTTTCAAAATGATATCGCCAAAGTTTACAAGTTGATTGTGCATTTCTACCTCCTAAAGTAGTTGCATGTACAGGGTTACATCCAAGGTACAAGCAAATGACAATGACTGACATTTGCATGTTTTTTTTAAAGCTTGCTAAAATGTTGCTTCCCTCCGTCTGACATAACAATTTAAAGTCTGCACCAGGCCATAAGCAAAAGTGTGAGTTTGTAATGTGGCCTCAGCAGCTGCAGCAGTGCCATTTAAAATTCAGCTTACTCGCAGGAAGAGGGCTAATCCTACCCCCATAATTCCCTACAGCCAAACTGTCCCCCTCCTTGACTGACAGTGAAATGCAAAGACACTACCATGCTTATCTCACACAACCAGATGGCGGGCTTGGATCAATGCACACATGCCACGATCAATGTGAGCGATAAAGAATTAGGAAAACAGTACTACATGCTCCCAGAAAGCTTGTACACTGCATAATTATTTTATGATTCTACACATGGTTACATATGATACTGAAGTCGAGGAGGAAGGTGATAATGAGACTGACAGAAATAATTTTTTACTTGTACTCTAAAACACTGCGAAAGCTAACAGTTTGGCATATGGTAGTCAAGCTGCCTTTCCATCAAACTTATCGAATGTTAAAGGATGTCGCAGGATATCTTTAAGCCTCGTGTTAAAGGGCAATAAGGTTTATGTTTTTATATTAGAAATGAACCTAATATTGCTCATGTTGCTTAATAAAATATCATTACTTCACTGTAAAAAGCAAATGAAGCCAGTGAAAAGGAACCTATTACACTCCGTGCACATGAAGGAAGCTTCGAAGGTTGTTGTTCTAATTGAAAGAACAGCCACAAAATTCTGTGATCGCTGATTGTAGATTTTAGCTCCGACCCCAATTGCAGGCACATAAAGCAGTTGATCCTCATTTTATCAGAAAGCTGTTTAGTGTGCAGTGATACACACAGTTAATGTGAAATGTGTTTTTTTCTGCCCTAACCATGCATTCTCTTTAATTTAATCCCACCGCCAAGGCCAACACGAGAAGCTATTCCGACCATAACTTTTATCTTAAATAGGTACATTCAAAATTCAGATACTAAACCCTCGTCTCGAAAATGCCGTGCCTCTCGCTGAATTGTAGGCAGGTGCTACGTTGTACAACATGAAAAGAAATCGCTGCCTTTTGCATAAATGCACTGTTGGCAAAAATTAAAAAAAACAGGTAATTAAACTATTATAATAAGTGAGTGCCCTCAAGCTGGTCTACCTGGTTTTACAAGATTTGTGTGCATGTGTGGGAGGATTCCTGAATGGAATACTCATCTCCTGTGGCTGCCACAAGCCGAGCGGTAAAAATTTCTCGGTTAGTTGATATCCACGTGTCATTTAACTCCAGCAAAAAAAAACAAATGCGGGGAATAGAAGAAAGGTAGCACTTATGATGTTTTGACTGGGCAGGGCTGGTTAAAAGTCATCGAGGAAGTGCAAAAGAAGGAACGTTTCTCGTGGCTTCTCCACCAACCGCAAATGGATTCTATCGACTGGCTGCAGTTTGTAATGCAGTTTCAGGGAGGTCAAACATTTGTCCTTTACAACCAAACAAAACATTTGTGTTAAATGTAAAAGCAGTTATAACGTCTTGAACTAATGCAAGCGTATGTGCTAAGGGCCATGTAGACAGAGGGCGCCACCAAGAGGATTCTTTGTAATGCTTGTCATTTCAATTGCAATAGTTTGAAGATCACAGAGAAGTGATCCAGGCTAAGAGAGCATCAGTCAGCTGAGGAGAAATGTAATCGCTTCCCTTTTGCAGAATCTTTTTACAACTCCAGGATCACACAAGCTGCAGATCCTAGAAACGTGTAGGAGCATGAAATTTAATTTTTAAAAATTCTTTCCCGAGGGTATATATGCGAAGATATGTCATACAACCTGTAACTCAATGGCAAATAATTACAACATGAGATAAGTTTCATTCCTGTAACAAAGTCTAAAAGACACATTCTCAAGAAGATTGCCACTTGCTTAGAACAATTGGAAAACAATGTTAACATCATAAAACAAGCTAAGCTTGAATTTTTGTGAAGTTGCACAGATTACACCAAGTCCACCTTGGCCTGATATCAAGATAACAAAGTGTGGAGCTGCTGCTGCCGTGAAGTATTGGCTGCAAACAACAATTCTGTGTTTTGGTGCCTTAGGATACTTTGTCGTGGTATACATTCTCTCACGTACAGTCAGATCTGACAAAAGGTCCCTCCTGAAAATGTTGCTCATATTCTTCATTTGCTAATTTATCCACTGTACGTTTTTACCATGTTTTTTTAAAAAGAATCAGCTTTACTGTATTGACAGTTTCATTAAAAATACAAATTAGCAGCTTATTCCTGGGTCTCCTTCCAATATATCAGCTGGAGAATTATGTCCAATTCGGTGGAAGAGTTTCAAGTTCTTGGAGAAGATGTAGAGAAGATTTACAAGAATACCAGGGATGGAACGCACTAGTTATGTGCAGAGTTTAGAGAAGCTGGGACTGTTCTCCTTAAAGTGAAAAAGGTTCACAGATTTCCTAACAATGTTTAAAATTCTGAGGTGCTTATTAGAGTAAAAGAAGGGAAATGGTTCCTTCTGTCAGGAGGGCCAATAATGAAAGGACAGAGATTTAAGATAATTAAGAAATGAACCAGGCATAGGTCCTTTCAAAGGAGAATTGAATGTATATTTGAGATGAAAAACAATTGCAGGATATGTAGAAAGAGCAGGGAAGTGGGTCTAATTGAGTAAATGTTTGAAAAAGCAATGGATCAACTAACCTCCCTTTGTGCTGTGTGATTCTGTTATAAGAATATAATGTTGTAAATTACTATCTCAATCATTTCGTATGATAAGCATTCCAAATTCCAATAACTCTCTGCATTAGAATTTATCTAGCCTCTACTATCACTCTCTGAATAATAGAGATAAATTGATGACCCCTTAACTTCCCACCAAAGGCCTTTGCTAAATGGTCTGTCAGGTTTTTGTTTTAAAAACCTTGTTAGGTCGCTTAGCAGTTTTGGCTCTCTTGCAAATAGTTCCAGTATCCCAAGTTTCCTCTTGTTCCGATAATTCTCTATCCTTAACAATATTGTGTATTCTGCTTGCATTCTCAAGCTTCTGGACCTAGTTAATTTAGATCTTCTGTTTTGTCTGGAGAACTCTCTGCCTCTCTATCATTCATGCAAAAGGACATTCAGATAGCTATTTTGCATTATTGCAACTTCTGTGTAACAGGGATGTTATGTTGGTAAACGTTGGCCTGCTCTCCGTGCAAATGAAGAGGCTTAAACACTACCTAATTTATTTATACGGTGCTCAGCAGTATAATCAATATTGGATAGCTCGCTGTGTGAATTAATGTCTGCATAATTTACATACAACTGAAATTAGTTAGGATATTGTTTTAGGTTTATTTATATAACCAGTGTTGCAACTGATGTTTTGCTATAGGTGTTGTAACATGCCTGATTACAAGACGGAAGGAATCATGCTTTATAATCCTACAATCAGCGAATATTTAGAAATAGGGTTTTTTTCCTGTTTAAATGCAATCATGGTAAATGGCAGAGCAAGTTATCAAGCTAAATTTAAAATTTATAAATTATATCTCTCTTGGACTTGTTGTCAATCAAAAAAAATTAAACTGCTCTATAATTAAACATTTTGCGGGCATGTTTTACAAAGTCAATAATTAACTTACATTTTAGCCATACTTGAGTGGCACAGTGGCCCAGTGGTTAGTGCTGTTGCCTCCGAGTGCCAGGGACCCAGGTTTGTTTCCGGCCTTGGATGACTGTCTGTGTGGAGTTCGTACATTCTCCCCACGTCAGTGTGGGCTTCCTCTGGCACTCTAGTTTCCTCCTAAAGTCCAAAAATGTACAGGTTAGGTGGATTGCTAGTGCTGAATTGCCCATAATATGCTGCCTTGATAGATTAGCCATGGGAAAGGAGAGGTTACAGGGTTGGTGTGTGTCTGAAGGGGATGCTCGTCGTAAGCTTGTTCTTTGTGGACTTGATGGGCTGAATCGCCTGATTCATAGGGATTCTATAATTCTACTTAGGATAAAGCTGATTACATTTGAAATTATATGATCATGAATTTCAAGTAATACATTGATAAACATTTGATGACTGATTAAAATGAAGCATCACAATTTTCAATCTTTATGTTTGTTACCATTTATAACAATTGTGTCATGTTTAACTCTCCATTTTTTTTCTCAGATTAGATACTTCAGCATTCACTGAATAGTTAAACTGTAATGATTCCAGTATTGCTGCTTCTCAGCATCCTGATTGACAGAGAGATGTCTGTCATTGGCTCCTTTATCACATACCTGTTAAGCTTGACTAGGTTTACTAGGTTTTTTCAGCCAGATCAATTCTAACAAAAGCTGAGCTAGTTTCAGAGTTTGACAGGTAGCTAATGGCTTAGTTTGAAAGGTTTTTTTTAAAGAAAACTTTCATATCAGTGACTAAAGTGCAAATCTCCTCATTCCTTGATGGCAATACAGTGTTTCTGTTTTGGTCTAAATTTCTTTCAATGCTTCACAAAATTACAAACCTTGAAGAGAGAGCAGAAAGCCAAAACCTGGAGTGGGTCTGGGGTAATGACTAACAAGTGTAATTCTGAGAATTCTTGCAGTCTCACCAAGCCCAAACCCTCATAAAACCAGAGTAAATCCAGCAGCACTGTCTCCTCTCTGTGTGCAATTGATGCCACTCAGTGTGGTAATTTTAATAAAGTAATTCTTAAAGTATCAGAATTCATGCATCACTATTGCTATGATTTAAATATAGATTACAATTTACATGTAGATGGAATTGAAATATATTAACATAAAAACAGACATCAACAGGTCATTCCTTACAAAAAATTCTTTCAGCTATTACTCAGAACAAGCTCAACATACACTGGATTCTGTAAGCCATTAAACCAGCTCATTAAGGTATTTATTGTAAAATCAAGTTAAGGCAAATAACTCAAGACTAGCATGGCACACACACTTGAGTGGGTGTGTTTTACAGCTTAACTGGGCTTGTTCAATATTTTTATCCAGATTTATTGAAAATGTGTCGTCTTTTGCTGTTGATTTTTGCCGCTGTTTGTATATTGATATGTAAGTACTTGATAGGTTTAATCATCATTGTGTAATCTCTGTGACAGTTGCAACACCAAGTTTCTGCATGTACAGACCATGATGCATAGGTAATAAAGAGAATATAATGGCATTGCAAGAAGGAGAAGCTGGATTTCACTTCTTGGAGTGAAAGGAATTGTGAAGAGCAGAGGTGCAATACAATCTGAGGAAATTATTTCCCAAGTTAAAATAAAATATTCTTTAAAATCCAGATGAAAGCATATTTGGAAAATCATCTAATGTTGCCGTTCAATTGACATTTAACAAATCAACTTCAACAGAAACCACAGGTAAACATAGGGTGGTGTCTTCCCACTTCCAGTGAAAGTACTTGGCAAGTGAAATTCATGGTATCCGGTTTGCCTTGGCTGGGAGTAACACTTCTCACCTAATCATTTGCTCTTCATCACATTAATTGTGCAACTGGGCACTTGGGAACCTTCCTCAGGGATCAGTGCAACTGAGAGGAAGAGGTATTCACCACTGCTGGGACTTCAAAGCATTCATGGTACTGGTGCCGAATTTAAAGCCCAGCTGTACATTGCTTCAGACACTGCAAACCAGGTATTGATCCTCACACCTTGGTGCTTGAGCCTCTACATTCAGTGTATAGCTCAGAAGAAAGCAATGCTCACTCCCCACTTCAAGGATGGGGACATGATGGTATTGCTGGACTGAGCATAGAGAGGAAGGTAGTTACTTTCGTTACTGACTATGGAGGATCACTCAGAGGATCAGAAGGGATTTGAACATGGTACATTACAGGACCCCAAGGGCCTACAGTGCCACAGCAGAAGGAAAGGTTAGCACAGGTTCCAGTTTTTTTCTTATTCTCTCATCAGATGTCGGCAATACTGGCTGGGGAGCCTTAACTGCCTATCCCTAGTTGCCGTCTTGAACCACAATGTGGAGGTGTCAGTGTTGGACTGGGGTGCACAAGGTCAGGAGTTATGTGACCCAGATTATAGTCCAACAGGTTTATTTGAAATCACAAATTTTTGGAGCATTGTTCCTTCATCAGGTGGGAAGACCTGACAAAGGAATAGTAGCGAGAAGGAGATGGGAACCCTATGTAAGGAGTCAGAGAAGGAAGGAGCAAGGACAAAACCAAAAGGTAGAAAAGGGAATAAGAAAAGTGATAGGGAAACCAAGGACAAAATTCAAACAAGGCTATTGAGAAAAATAAGAGCAAGACAAACAATGTTGACAAGCTTAAAGGCTTCATGCCTTAATACATGAAGCATTCATAATAAAGTAGATGAACTAATTGCACAGATAGATATAAACATATATGATATAATTGGGATTATGGAGCCATGGCTGCAGGATGACCAGGGGTGGGAACTGAATGTAGATGTTGGTGTGTTTGCTGTGCTGGGAGATGTGATAGCAAACATTCGTGGCCCTTACTAGGTAACTTCCTCAGTGCTATGGAGCCTCCTGTGAAGCACTGTTGTCTTTGTGCTTGTTCAAATTTATATTGTCTGATTTTTGCTCCCTCCAATGGGTGCCAGTTCTGACTGTGCATTGTAATGGTTGGTATATTGTGTCTAATTCCATGTGTTTGTTGATGGCATCCGCAGATGAATGCCAAGCCTCCAAGAATTCCTTGGCTGTCCTCTATTACTATTGTTGGACAACTTGATGGGATTGAAGGCAGATAAATCCCCAGAATCTGATAATCTACATCCCAAAGTACTTAAGGAAGTGTCTCTAGAAATAATTGAAGCATTGGTAGTCATCTTCCAGGATTCTATAGACTCTGGAGCAGTCCCTGCAGATTGGAGGGTAGCTAGTGACAATCCTTTATTCAAAAAGGGAGGTAGAAGGAAAACAGGGATTATAGACCAGTAAGCCTAACATCAGTAGTGGGGAAAGTTCTTGAATCCACTGTCAAGGACTTTATAGAGGAGCATCTAGAAAGCAGTGGCAGGATCAGACAGAGTCAGCATGGATTTATGAAGGGGAAATCATGCTTGTCAAATGTGTTGGAATTCTATGAAGATGTAACTAGTAAAATTGACAAGGTGGCACCAGTTGATATGATATATTTGGACTTTCAGAAAGTGTTTGACGAAGCTACATAGAAGAAATTATTGTACAAGATTAAAGCTGATGGGATTGGGAGAAATGTTTTGAGTTGGATAGGAAACTGGATGGCAGAGAGGAAACAAAGAGTAAGAATTAATGGGTCCTTTTCAAATTGGCAGGCATTAACTAGTGGGGTGACACAGGGATCAGTGTTGGGAACCCTGCTATTCACAATATATATATTATTGATTTGGATGAGGGAACAAAACGCAACATTTCCAAGTTTGTAGATGATACCAAATTGGGTGGGAGGGTGAAATGTGATGAAGATGCAAAGACTCTTCAGCATGATCTGGTTAGGTTGGGTGGATGGTTAAATCAAGTCAAATCAAGCAGATGCAGTATAATTTGGATAAATGTGAGATTATTCACTTTGGAAGCAAAAGCAAAAAGGCAGATTACCACCTGAATGGCTGTAAATTAGGAGGGGGGAATGTGCAGCAGGATCTGGGTGTCCTTGTGCGCCAGTCACTGAAGCTAAGCATGCAGGTGCAGCAGGCAGTAAAGAAGGTAAATGGTACGTTGGCCTTTACGAGAGGTTTTGAGTACAGGAGCAGAGATGTGTTGTTTCAGTCATACAGGGCCTTGCTGAGGCCAAGCTTGGAATATTCATGCAGTTTTGGTCTCCTTTTCTGAGGAAGGGTGCTCTTGCTATTGAGGGAGTGCAGCAAGTGTTTACCAGGCTGATTCCGGAGATGGCAGGATTGACATATGAGGAGAGATTAACTAGGATAGGATTGTTTTTGCATGAGTTCAGATAAATGCAGGGGGATCTCATAGAGACTTGCAAAATTCTAACAGGACTGGACAGGGTAGAGGCAGAGAGGATGGTCCCAATGGTGGGTGTCCAAAACCAGGGTCACAGTGTGATGATTCGGGGTAGACGATTCAGGATGGAGTTGAGGAGACATTTCTTCAGCCAAAGTGTGGTGAGCCTGTGGGATTTGTTGCCACAGGAAGTAGTTGACGCCATAACATTGAATATATTCAAGAGGTGACTAGATGTAGCACTTGGAGTGACTGGGATCAAACGTTACGGGGAGAAATCAGGATTAGGCTATTGAGTTGGATGATCAGCCATGGTTGTAATATATGACAAAGCAAGGCTTGAAAGGCCGAATAGCCTCCTCCTGCTCCTATCTTTTATGTTTCTAGGTGAGTGACTTGGATGAAAATTTGTAGGTGCTGATGTTGCCAAGCATCTACTGCCCTTGTCCTTCAGCATCGAGGTGGTCGAGAGTTTGGAAGATGCTATCAACAGATCTTCAGAGAACTTCAGCAGTCATTCTGTAGATAGTACACACTCCTACTACCGAGCATCGGTGATGGGGGTGTAAATATTTGTAGATGTGGTGCCAACCAAGTGGGCTGCTTTGTCCTGGATGATGTCACATTTCTGTGCTTCACTGAGTGCGTTGGAGCAACCCTAATCCATGCATGTTGGGCGTATTCCATGGCAGTCCTGATTTGTACCTTGTAGATAATGGACAGGTGCTAGAGAGTCTGGAGGTGTTACTCCTGTATATTTAATTGGATAGGATGGCAATAGACCAAAACATTACCACTTACCCATACTTATCTGAAATAAGTTTTTGATTAGAAGGCCCAGGTTCCATTTTCCCAGTCCACTGCTGATTGGAGCCCACAAGTGGTCAATGAGCAATTGGTTTCTCATCCCAACTGGGCTGCAATTATTTTTAGCCCTGGATGAGAAATAGTCAGTCTATCTGACTGAAACTGGAGCAGGCAGGCTATCAGTTGTGTGGGAGAAGGATCCCTCAAATTGTATCAATCTGTGTGCATTCCAGCGACTGGACATGAGAATAAGGGATTGCTGATGAAATTAGTTCTCTGCCCCACTCTGCTTGCCATGCCTACCCCACAAGAACCACACCACCCCCGCGCCCCCCCACCCCACCCACCCCCCCCCCCCCCCCCCCCCCCCCGTCCAAATCTTTCACTCTGGAATTCTGGGATGTGTCGTATTAGCAGCTATAACTTCTGCCATGGCACTGCTGAGCTTTGGAGCTGCTGACCTCTGATTGTCTGGCAGCTCTTGGCAACTAAGACTTTATTGTCTTAGGCCCTAATTCCAGTCACAGCAACCACTAAGGCAAACTTTCTTAACTCTGTAGGCCAAAGTTTCTCTCCTGGAAACTCATTCACTTTCAGTCTTAAAATATGAAGATCTTAGTTGCTGTCATTCAGTCTTACGCTTAAAGCTACCAGCTTGGATATTGATGCTGACACCGTGAGCATTATAGACCATTGCTTAGAGGTAAAATTTCCACTTGGCAAGTCACAGGGCAGAGAGAAAAGATAGCACACATTCCAGGTTCCTGGAGGAAGTGATCACGAACAAACTCTGCTGCAAGGTCCTCAGATAAGGACATCAATGGGATGGTATCCAGGAAAGATCTGATTGCTAAGCACACAGAAACACAAATGTATTATCAGGCCTATCAGAAAGGATCATAGAGAAACCTGGCACAAAATCACACAAGGTTTTCTGCAGAACATGGAGCCCCATCCTTTACAATGTGGAATTGACGGCCAATTCCATTGATAGGTTCCAACAGCTTACTTTCTTTGACTCCAGTCATGCATGGGTTAATGTGCAACAAGACTCCACCACTCGTCCTGATCCATCACCATACTTTTCCCTCCAGTCCAGGTGGTATCTCAGTCTTGACAGACCTCCTTTCATGTACACTGAGCAGAAGTTCAGAGCTCCAAGACATTGCAAAGGATTGAATGGGAACTGACTAGTACAAAAAGCAACACAACTGTCAAGGACAAAGGCGATAGGACACTATTCATTGATGCAGGGTGGAAAGCAAGAAAGCTAGAACGCTTTAGGATATCCTAAAATGACTCAGTGCTAGCTCCATGTTCAAATCCAAAGGCTAAAAGGTAGCAGCTAAGTGGCAGCTAAGGAGAAATTGTCAGATCAGAGGTTCAAAGAGCCCTCAAGAGCCTTAAGAACAAAAAAAGCTCTTAGATTTGATGGTGACATTGGTGACATTGAAACATGATGAGAAAGCTATCTTGACAAAGCTCACAACCCGCTCAACAAGACTTGATCTATGGAGGGAGTCCCAGATGACTGGAGGTGAAGAGTAGTTGTCAAACTGCCGAAGGAAGAGGAACTCTTGCCACTTCAACAACACAAAAACAAGACATTATTGATATTTGAGATCTGAAGTTGAAAACAGAAATGTTGGAAATATTCAGGATATCTGGCAGAAGCTCGAAGGAAAGAAATAAAGTTAAGATTTCAGAGCAATGAAAAGCCATCAATTGGAAATGTTAATTGTGTTTTTCTCTCCACAGAAGTTGTCAGCCCTGTTCAGCACTTGTTGCTTTGATTCCATTACCACACTTGTTGATCAAACCATGATTCAGCATTTGATGACTGATACCTTGACCCCCATTGCAGTAAAGGGCATACAATTTCTGTGAGCCACAGTGAAGGTCTGATCAAGTTCAGCATGCTTCTCTGTATGTTCAGTTTGCTTCCAATCCTAGCTGCCATTTCCAGCACTCAAAGTGACTTCCAGCTTCACAATCTGTCATCCAGCAGATCGCGAGGATTGCTCAAGATTGGACCTAGGTGGATAGGTAGAGGCATTGGGGAGTACAAACCTGCTGTCTTGTCATCTCATACCACAAGCACTCCGCCAGTGTCCTTCCTGTTGTCACTAAGCTAGCCAACACTGACTGCTGCTGCCAATGTCAAAGTGGTGGAAGTCTAAAGTGGGGACTTTAACGGCTGGAGCTATGTGAGATCATTACAATCTCTCTAATTGAAAGTCAACAGCATTCACCAGGTGTGCTGCAGCTATTTGGATAGCATTGCAGAGGATCACTAGGACAGGCAAAAATGTACAAAAGACAAGTTCTCAGGGAATTAGGGGTGATTAGTTGAATTTTACGTGGATTATTGGATGGTTTGATTTATGAAGTTGGTTTGGAATGTAGCTTTTGTAGGGTCCGTCATTGTGGTCATAAGGTGTCTGTTTTTGTCAGCAACAGTAGAAAGGTAAGGTGTGGAGCAACTGCTGAATGGAGAATTTAGGCTGTTGTCACTAGAACCACTGTTGGATAAACAGCAACCTGGCCAGAAAGGATCAGTGCTTGTTGCCTTGCTCCTTCTTTCTCATCCTGCCCTTCACCTGCTCAACGTATACCTAGTGGCAAGGACAGCCTTCATGATAGAAAGGCTTTGTAAAATGCAGCGGACCATGACAAATTGAGAGAGGTGCTGAGGAGAGTACTGTAGGGCTCTTCCAAACTGGTTTAAGCAACAGAAGTGTTACTTAAACATTTTCTCGTCTGCTCAATAACATTTAATATGCTAATGTGGCACTTATTAAATGGATACGGCCTATGTGTACCCATATAACTGCATTCACAAACTAGGTGGACTAAGAACACTCCATGTTGCCTATTATTCATCCTTCGGTTTCTCATAGTGGCTGAAATGCTGATGCTACAATGGACAGGTACTTCTCTGCTACCAAGACACCTACGATCCTCTGAACTTAGTGGCACACTAGTGAGGAAGTTAGATCCTTTCCTTTTTGGTACTTCTTTCGAGTTATATACATTGCCAGAAAGCAATGTCTGTGCAGTTGTTGGCAGCCTGCACCACGGGAAAATGTGTTATCTTGGTGAAGGCAAGTGCTCACTTGCCTGCACCTGCCTTGTTTTGATTGATTTATTGTCACGTGTACCTAGGTACGGTGAAAAGCTTTCAGTGATCTCCCCCTCGTTGGTTACAGAACGTCTGTTATCTCCATTAAGCAGCAGCAGATGGTGAAATGCGAGATAGTGGAGGTACTGCCAGCTCTGACCTGAAAGAAGTTTGATTTATACAAGTCGAAGGTTACAGTAATCTTTACAGTCACTGACAATACAACCCTCACCTGGCTTTGTGATTCAGTTCTGCCTGCAGCAAGCGACAAATGTCAATGAGCATCTCCTGAGTGAAGTGTTGACAATGCTCACTCTGTTCCTCACTGAGATGGAGAAATGTTCCCTGAAGACTCTGGACGGATGTGATCTCTTGAAGAGTGACCTTTTTCTCCTCCTTAATTTTCCTTCCTCTTTGAATATTTTGTCCTCCCCTGCATCACCTTCCTTCATTCATTCTCCCCGCTATGTTGGAGGCCAGGGAGGGTAGAAACTACAGAACGCATGATGACGAGCAAATGATGTGTGGAAGACCCTTGAAGTGAGAATCAAGGCCTTCACTACATCCTACAGCACTACTTATAGGCTTCACCAACTTTATGTAGCAGTACAAATGTCCAAATTCTCCTACTAACACAGCAGCAGCCAACAGAAATCAAACAACAACCAAACAGAAAGTAGTTGATGATTTCTTTAAATAGTGCTGGCGGTAGGGATGCATGTTCAGCTATGTAAGGGCATGATGGGTCATTAGCTCGAAGATTGAAGTTGAAAATGGAACTGCTGCAGTCAAATTAGCAGTATAAGTTAAGTGATATTTTAATCTGTCTACTCTGCATACTTTAGCTGTATACTGAGCCCCTCAGAATGAAATCTTAACCAAAAATGGCAACTGTCGTGGCCAATATCCGAAGAATGTATGCATTGCCTTCCATCTATAAACATCTTAAATCTGAAACAGCACCCACAGTGTTGAAAACGAAAGTGCTTTACAATTTTTCAGCCTGGAAATTAACGTGTGAATTAGAATTCTGCTTATAGCAGACATAGAGTTAACTGGTTTAACATTAGGTTTGCTAAAGAATTTCGAAAACTGTTTTTGTCAGAACATTTCATAATTGTGTTATGAAGAAAGAAATGAAAAATTAGTGGATAGTATCTCCATTGTCATGAAATTAGTAAGTTAAAAAATTGCATGTTTATTTAAAAGCAATGCATTCTTTTGTTTCAAAAATCAGAAAAAAGTATGAATTATAAAATAACTAACTCAAAACAGTTGCTTTACAACAAAGCTTGTGTTATTCCAAGATGTTTATTTTTACATCTATCATCATAAAGCATGGCTTACAGAAGTAACTTTGTTGAGGTGTTGGGGGTGGTGGAGTTGGAATAAAGTTTACTTTTGTGTAAAAGAACTAACGTGATCTGGAATCTTACCCTAATCCTTGTTTTGAGTTTACTGATGTAGATCGGATTAGTAAGACTTACCTACCACCCACCAAACATAGCTTCTAAAACAACTCAACAGAGTCTATATATTTCAGTACACATGTACCACTGCAATATATACAGAAAATAACACTGAGCCTTCAATATAATATTGCATGACTGTAACACTTGAAAAAGTGTTTCCACTTTATAAAGTTTAAAATAAGATATGCAGACCATCTGAAATTCTTTAATAAATCTAAGTGAGGCCTGTCTTCCTGTGCAAACATAATTTTATAAGACACAATTTAATTGAAAAGTGTTGAACAAATGCCATCTTCAACACTTTATTAGAACAGCTCTGACATACACAACTGTATCACAAAATGACCGGAAATCAGCAAAATGTTCTCACAGATGAAGAAAGCTTGAGCTGCAGTAGACAACATAATGGAACATACAGTCATGTTTCATAAGCAAGGATAGACTGCAAATATGCAGAGAATGAAATTTGTGCCATGGATGAACATAATCTCTCACATCAAGAGAATCTGAAGGAATTAAGGAAAATGTTTGCACGAATTAAATGAAAAGGACTAAGGTAAAGCCAAAATATTATGAATGAACACAGGAATATTTTGGATCCTGTGAAAATTAATGCTGTTAAAAATATACTGAAATATTGATTATTGAAAAAAATTAAGAAGAACAAAGCAGTAAAGTACCACAATTTAAAAACATTACCATCATACAATAGAAAGACACACAGTGCAGAAGAAATATAAATAATGGAGGGTTTAATTACTTTGTCGAGAAAATACAGTTTTAAAGGTGTATAAGTTAGAATAGAAAACAGCATAAGCCATATTTTATATCCTATAGATTTCTGATTAAAACTAAGATGTGAATTTCAGTAAGGTTTACTCGACACATGATTGACCAATGTGCATAACTTCTCTCAAGAAATTGGATAGCAGCTCTCACACCAAATAACAATTGTGCTATCAGGGAACAACGATACAGGGATGGGCACAATGACTAATATAGCTAATGTCAGGAATCTTACAAATACAGATTTATTATTGTAAGCAGTGGAGATGGTATTAGTGCTAATATCACTGGGCAAGAAATCCAAAACACTAGCCTAATGTTCTGAGAATGTGAGACAGAGCCACCATGGCAGATGAAGTTTGAATTCAGTAATCATTGTTGATCATTGTGAAACCCCTCTGGGTCATTACCATAACATCAAAAGATGTAGGAGCAGCAGTAGGCCATTCAGCCCATTGAGTCTTCTCTACCATTCAACGAGATCGTTGTTAAACTGATAATCCTAAACTCTGTGTTCCTGCCATTTCCCTATAACTCTTGATTCACTTACTGGTGAAAAATCACTTAATCCTCAGCCATGAATATATTTAATGACCCAGCCTTGACAACCTTCTATGCTGAAGAATTCCTCCAGTTCACTATCGTTTGGGAAAAGAGGCTGCTCCCCTTCTGTCTTAAATGTGCAATGCTTTATTCTGAGGTAATGCACTCCAGCCCTATACTCTCCCACAGGGGAAACAACTTTTATGTATCTGTTCTGTCAAGTTCCCTAAAATCTTGGATATTTCAATAATGTCGCCTGTCATTCTTCTAAATTACAGTAAGTATAGGCCCAAGCAACTCACCCTCCCTTCATATGACACTCCCTCCTTACCTGGTATCATTTTAATGAACCTTCCCCGGACTGCCTCCAATGCCAGTATATCTTTCCTTTGATAAACAGCCCAAAACTGTTCACAGTATTCCAGTTATGGTCTGGTTAGTGCTTTGTAGAGTTTTAGAAAAAGCGACCCATGTTTATGCTCCATTCTATTTGAAATAAGGTGAACATTCTATGTGCTTTCCCTTTTACCCATTGTACTTGGGTTCTAGCTTTTTCTGACTCATTCAAATTACATTACATGGATGAATACTATAAAATATGTAACACTCAAAGACAAACACTTCACTTATACTCTCTTGGTGACTCCCTTGTCCGCTCCGCAGTCCCCTCCAATCCCACCACACACGGCACCTTGCCCTGCAGCAGCAGGAAGTGCTACACTTGCCCCCACACCTCCTCCCTCACCCCCATCCCAGGTCCCAAGATGACTTTCCATATTAAGCAGATGTTCACCTGCACATCTGCCAATGTAGTATACTGTATCCATTGTACCCATTGTGGCTTCCTCTACATTGGGGAAACCAAGCGGATGATTGGGGACCGCTTTGCAGAACACCTATGCTCGTTTCACAATAAACAACTGCACCTCCCAGTCGCGAACCATTTTAATTCCCCCTCCCAATCCTTAGATGACATGTCCATCATAGGTCTCCTGCAGTGCCACAATGATACCACCTAAAGGTTGCAGGAACAGCAACTCATATTCCGCTTGGGAACCCTGCAGCCCAATGGTATCAATGTGGACTTCACAAGCTCCAAAATCTCCGCCTCCCCCACTGCATCCCAAAACCAGCCCAGCTCATCCCCTCCCCTCACTGCATCACAAAACCAGCCCAGCTCGTCCCCGCCTCCCTAACCTGTTCTTGCTCTCACCTATCCCCTCCTCCCACCTCAAGCCGCACCTCCATTTCCCACCTACCAACCTCATCCCGCCTCCTTGACCTGTCTGTCCTCCCCGGACTGAACTATCCCCTCCCCACCTCCCCACCTCCCCACCTGTACTCTCCTCTCCACCTATCTTCTTCTCTATCCATCTTCGGTCCACCTCCCCCTCTCTCCCTATTTATTTCAGAACCCTCTCCCCATCCCCCTCTCTGATGAAGGGTCTAGGCCCGAAACGTCAACTCTTGTGCTCCTGAGATGCTGCTTGGCCTACTGTATTCATCCAGCTTCACACTTTCTTATCTCATTTCACTTACACAGTGAGTGACAACTCTAAAAAGGTAAGCATTTATTGCCCTTAATAATGGTTGATAGCTGTATAGTGAACCGAAGATATGTATAATATGACTGTTCTACTTTAAACTTATAGACAATGTTTAGATCCACCTCAAAAAACAATTGGCTATTCAATGAAGTAGGTATGCCACAATCCAGTATAATTTCTTTAGACTGTCTTTGTCACAACTTTCAAAGGGGACTTAGTCTTATATCAACCTTTTGAGACCTAAGATGGCTAAACTTTCTCCCTGTTTTAGAATATATATGATTGCCTTTGAAGACTCAATCTTTCTGTGTGGCAGAGAGAGAGAGGCTTCCATTGTTCATTGTATGTCTACAAAAACAAATGTTATCAGTTTGCTTATACAATCACTTTTTATGAATTCCTATGGTTGACTTTATGTATCTTACAGGTGTTTGGCTATTTTCCCAGAGTAATGCCTCCAAGGCCCTTAGCATTTCTATATAGTGTTTTTTCAGCTTTTTGGCATGTATTCAAATGCTGCCTATAGTGCATTTTATTTCCATTAACTCTTATCACCTTAACAAACACCTTAATTTTCTCATTAAATTGATTGTCGAAAGGAAGCAAGCATGTTGGGCCACATAGTTACACATTGTGGTTGAATGCAAGCCTGCTGATCACCCACAATGCCTCAGTTTTCCAGCTTTCTTTGTAAATGATAGAAATGCGTTAGCTGTGACCTCTCCAATCTGTGGAAGGTGTCTGTAGGCCTTCTTTTTGTGGACAAATCTGTCACTTAATGTGAAGAAAATGTTTGTGGCCAACTTATGTCTTTCACCTTGTGCCAGTTTAAATATTGTGATCCCAAAGAAATTATTGCTTTCCTTGTATGTCAGGGCTCTAAGGTTAATTTAGAGTTCATAATTATTAATGCTATTGATGAATTCTTCTAATTCTGCTTCTGCATTAGTTCAAATATACCACATATCAGCACAATACAGAAGCTATTGTTACCACACAACTGCATCACCAATAAATGAGCTGGTAAGAATGAGAAAAGAGACCAGAAAACTAAAATGCAGATCTGAAAATCAAAAGACAGCCCTTGAAAAATGATTTGCACCCTGACTTTGCCACCCAGCTGATTTAGTAGTCAGATTAAGAATCTTTCAGAAGTATCCCGATGGATTCAAAACATGTGAATTGCAAATACTTTGTTTCTCTATGTTGAGCTTTTCCATTAATGTTTATAAAGATTTAATGCTAGTAGAATAAAGGATCCCTGTTTTGTAATTTTTGCGTAGGCTGTATGCCTGAATCACCCATGTCTTGTATATAGCATATTCAACAATTTAATAATTTTTACAGACATCTATCAAGTCACCCTTAATTCTTATTTCACAAGGTAAAAAACGACAGAACATATTCAAACTTTTCTTATAGTTTTAATTCTCTCTGCTATTACCATCCTTGTACATTTTTCTTCACCCATTCTCTAGTGTTTCAATGTGGTGAATTTTAGCAAAATTTGGTTTAGTATTAATTTCACAGCAAGGTATTCCCTCACTGACTCCTAGCAAATTTGCTCATTTAGTTTTACATTGCTCACCTTCAATGCAGAAGCATTCCATGGTGCTGCATTTGCAATATTGTGCACTTGCCAATGGCAGATGCACTTGCTGGAATCTTCCAAAATTCTCATCATTGATGTCATACTGAAAGTGCAGCTGTGCAATAGTTCAGCTATGAACACATAACGGGAGAGAACTGAAAAAAATGTAAATGGTACGGTGACACTGATGAAAATAGAAGCTCACATTAGTAAATGAGTGGCTACTTTACGCAAACACTTTTCTGATCAACTATCATTGTACCTGTAGCTACAAGAATCAAGCTACATAGGCTACCTTCTTGGCACCGTACCACCTTCTCTGGAGAAGTGCTACTCTTTCCCCAGTAACATAACGTCTTGTGAATTGGGAGCATCACATGCGGGAAAGCCTTCCAACAGTTGGAAACATTATTGAACAGCAACAAAACTGAAGAATAAAACAGTAAAGAACTGTATTTGCTTCTGGGAACAAACAGGGTTTGTTTGCCTTTTGAGTAACAGGTAATGAGAGATCACTTCCCCCAGCTCACATCTATTGGAAGCAGCCTGACTTGTTGTGCCTGATGCTGCACCCCTTCATTATGTTGAAGGTGATATCTCTCCCACTTAATGTTTTCTTTATTCTTCTCAGAAGAATGCTCCTGCTCTTCCAGCTCTTCAGCATTCATCCAACCTTCTCTTTAGCTGCTCCAGTTGTGCAGACCACAGCCTGCAAGGATTATTTGGCATGCTCTGTAAGGAAAACCAGAAACAGAACAGGTCCTAAGTGATGTGAGCAGTCAGCATTTACATTACATACAAGTGGCAGTTGAGCATAGCCCTTGATACAGTGAAGCATGGAGGACTCTGATAAGGAGGGCTGTGGACTGCATCTACAAAGATCATTGAGAGGCTTGATCTTATTCTGATACACACAGCACAAACCATTGCCATGCAATGTAGAGGGAGATTGTAACACAGCCAGATTATTGAAACCTTACTCCACCCTACGACCAGATAACAAAGTGTGGAGCTGGATGAACGCAGCGGATTCTCCAGCATCTGCAGTTCCCATTATCTCTCCACCCTACACCCATCTCACCATCACACAAGGAAGGCAACATTGGCGAATGTTTACAGTTCAAGAAAAAAGAAATCTGCTCTGTGCCCTGTGCGACCTGTAATATCATGGATTGTCTTTGAATTGTGGCCAAGAGTTGCCACTTTTAAATGTTGTCTGTGATTACCTCAGCTTCATAGAGAGGACTATGAACTAATTGCTCTTTGAAGGGACTCACATCAGTCAGAGGTAGAGCCTGTGTGTTCACACAGGAAAAAGAATTATTCCAACCATTCCAGATGTGGCCACAACCATTTTCCATTTCCATTGTGCATTTGCAACTCAGATGAGGATGGAACCCATGTCCCGTTTGTCCGAGTGAGCCACAGGCTCAGGCTGGTAATCCAGGAGCTACCCCAAACCTTCATGCTCCTTCCTCACACTCCCTGTCAACCTCATCAGTTTTGTGCTTTCACACATTGCCACTTAACTCTTTCATCTCAGCTTTTATCTCCCATTATTACCCCGGTCCTTGGCCCTCCAGTTGAGTTGTGCCACCATCAAGCTGCACTGTGCCCCTGTCAAAGAAAGGGTTGTGGTGGTGACCATCACTAACCTACTTTCTCACAAAAGTCCACGTATTCTAATGCACCATTGACTCCTAACCCTACAAGTTGTATTTCCCCTTCACAATTAGTGTCCCTTCTGCATCCCAGCATGCTGCCTCCAATCCCCACAAATGACTTCCACAACCACTCTACCAGATTGGTGGATACTGATACAAGGACTGAATGTGATTCAATTCTCATCAACTGTAAGGATGGACGGCTTCAACTGTTGGGCCCCATGAGACAGACTGATTATTGATATCGGTGCAGCTGCCCAAATGATGTTTTGCTAATCCCCAGGTTGGTTGCACTGGGTTTGCAGGATGGACCATGGCCCACTCCCTAAACTGTAGCGCAATAGAAACTATAACCTTGACATCTCCAAGACACCATCTGACTGTACGCAAGTCTCTAGTCTGAAATCAGCTTTTGCCCTTGGCTTACCATGGCAACATCCCCTGACTGATGTCAGTCCCCCTTAACTTGACTGATGACCACTCACCTTTGACTTTGAGATATGGCTATTTAGTTAGAAACATAGAAACACAGAAGATTGGAGTAGGAGGAGGCCATTCGGCCCTTCAAGCCTGCTATGCCATATATCACGATCATGGTTGAGTGTCCATCTCAGTAGCCTAATCCCGCTTTCTCCCCATAACCTTCGATCCCATTTGCCCCAAGTGCTATATCCAGTCACCTCTTGAATACATTCAATGTTTTGGCATTAACTACTTCCTGTGGTAATGTATTCCACAGGCTCACCATTCTTTGGGTGAAGAAATGTCTCTTCATCTCCATCCTTAATAGTCTACCCCGAATCCCCATTCTGTGACCCCTGGTTCTGTACACACCCACCGTCAGGAACATCCTCCCTGCAACTACCCTGTCCAGCCCTGTTAGAATTTTATTAGTCTAAGATCCCTCCTCATTTGAACTCTAGTGAAAATAGTCCCAACCTAGTCAGACCTGCCATCAGCAGAATCAGCCTGGTAAATCGTCACTGCCCTCCCCTTGAGAGCAACAGCATCCTTGCTCAGAAAAGGAGACCAAAATTGTATGCAATATTCCAGACAGAAGCACATTCACTGTGTGTGTGTGTGTGTGTGTGTGTGTGTGTGTGTGTGTGTGTGTGTGTGTGTGTGTTTGTGTGTGTGTGTGTGTGTGTGTGTGTGTGTGTGTGTTTGTGCCATGCACGCTGCAACTATGACATTTACGTAGCCATACAGCAACATGTTCACCCACTTGACTGATCACTGCTAACAACAATAAAAAGCTAGAGATAATGGGAACTGCAGATGCTGGAGATTCCAATAAAAAGCTGCCTGGCTTTCTGTCTGTGTTAAATGCAAGACAAAACAGAAGCATGGTTAGAGGTACATTCTGAGTAAATCAGGAATGTGCAAAAAGGTAAGACAAGACAAGACAATACCTGTGTAAGTATGTGTGAAATGACTGAGTACTAAGAAAGCAAGTCAAGACTCCAGAGGTACACCCTGCTCTAGTGCATGAATTAGTACTTACCTTTATGTGCAGAATGGCCTGGCTGCAGCACTGCAATGTCATTATGCTCCAAACTGCAATATAAAAGTTGTGAGTTGAATCCTAAGTGACATGGTGATGTGCAATGATGCAGTGAGGCTGATGTGTATCTGATTCCAGCCTTGGTGGATGGGGAAATGCAGGCACGCGTTGTCTATGGACAGTATGTTGAGATGTTCAAACTGCTAACCAAGATGGACACCTGAAGGAGCAAGTGGAAAACTGGATCCATCAGAATACCCGCTTCAACTTTCCGACTGGAGTCGGTCATCACCTACTGTCACTCTGCTGCCTGGAGAAAAGGAAATTGCATGCAAATAAAGTGAGATTAGACACGTGCTCATAAGTCTCCTGCTGTGCACTAAGCAGATTTTCATTTCACCATTCATAGCTTGGATGGAAAATCAGACTTTTTCCTCAACGCCAAGAATCTAATTTTTCAAATCTCTCTATATTTTCCCCAACTGCCACTTCATTGCCCATGTCATTGAAGGGCTGGGAAAACTCAGTCTTTATCTATATTCAATATGGAGAGCAGAAATGTTCTTATTGTGCTCAATGCAGCTTGATCAGGATCCTATACAACTTTAACATGAATTCATTGCCTTAAAAGTTTACTCTCCTAAAAATTAATCCTAGTATTTTGTTAGCAGCTTTAATTGTTTTGCCAACCCGCTGTTTTTAATGATTTCTTCATCTATATCTCTACTTTGTTTTGCAATTTTAGAATATCAAATCATGCACAGCAGGTGACCACATGACCCATCAAGTCTGCACAGCTCTTTAAATCACAATCTAGTTAGTCCCACTCTCTGGATTTCCCATATATCTGCAATTTTATTTTTTCCTTTGTGTATTTATCCAGTTCCCTTTTAAGTTTTTACTATGTCCATATCTATACTGTTTCTTCTTATCATAATGTATGATGATGCATTCAGCTCATATAAAGATCATGTTAAAAGCATCAAATTAAGTACCATTGGTATGCTACACTTTTGGAGTACCTGGCTTTCAGAGAAAATGCTAATCAAAGCCCTGCCTACTTATTTAGGTGTCTTAGTCAACACTCAGCCCAATTTCTCATGTTCATTAAATGTGTTTGAGTAACATTGATATGCACAGCCAACAATTTTGCTTATGAAACAGTAACTTCACATTTCACTTGATTTCTTGACTGCAATTTGCTTTTAAATGTCTTGAGAGTCAACAAGATTCAATATAATGCAAGTCTTTTTTTAATACCTCCTGGGGTTCTGTCCCTGAACCTCTTCATCAGACTGTTTATATCTCTACTTATAGAAGCCACTTCAAAACCAAATATTTTAGTCATGCTTTTCAGTCAGTTCTTCTCATTCTCACTATCAATGTAAAGACTTAAGAGTACAGTGACTCTAATATTACCAGTTACTACTTATGTCACTGATGGCTGCATGTCATCACAAGTCCTACTCAAACAATATTGAAAACAATGGGCTCAACATGAATCCATAAAAGAAATCCATGATGCTGTTGAGTCAAAAAAAGTGATCAAAGATATAAGTACTGACATTATATATCCTGAACTACTGCTTCCTGCTGGTCATACTGTAGATTCGCATGTTGATGTAATTCTCACTGCACTGCACTATTGATCTCAGTGGAGGTGGTGAAATCAAATGTCAGAAAAGCACATGGCAAGGGAACATGAGTGGGTGGTGAGATCGACTGCCAGAGACATTACAATCAAACAGTTATTCACAACCTATATGTTGGAGTCCACAGATGTAAAAGATCCCAAAGCACTATTTGAAAGAATAGTACTTGAATTCTTACCTTGTTTAGTGGCCAATATTTATTCCTCAAACAAAATTGCAAAATAAAAATAAAATTTAGCTGGCCAATGTTGCTGTTTGTAAATATTTGTTGTGTGCAGATTAGCTGAAACATTTTCGACACTATACCAGTGGCTACTCCTCAAAAATTCTATTAGCTGGAAAGTGCTTTGAGATGTCTGGTAGTCATGAAAAACATGATACAAATACAAGATTCTTTATTACACTTGCTTTCTTTTCTAGAATGCTAAATTACAACTTATTGCATCTGAATCTGACGAACCGAAGTATTGAGATTACTTAACAGATACAATTTTGGGTTTTTATTTTGTTTACAGTTCTAAACAGTTTAGAAGGAGTGTTAAGCATCAAAATTACCTCAAACAATTAAGCGCAAGTACCAGCTCAGTTCTCTGTCTGACGCCAATCCAAACAATTATTCATAACACCACGTTTAAATTCAGACAGATTGAGGGAAGATCCCTAGAGTGGGAAAGGAACATGAGGAGTCAAAATAACAGAAAACATTTAGAGATTATTGGAAAGGATCTAACTGCACATAACATTACGGAGGATGAAAGAAAGGGAACATTAAACATTGAATCAAAGGGTCGTTATAGGACAGGAGGCTGTTCAGCCCAG
This sequence comes from Stegostoma tigrinum, assembly GCF_030684315.1. Lineage (NCBI taxonomy): Eukaryota > Metazoa > Chordata > Chondrichthyes > Orectolobiformes > Stegostomatidae > Stegostoma > Stegostoma tigrinum. Next base: position 49,111,421 of record NC_081363.1, read on the forward strand.
TGAGTCTATGTCAGGAACAGGAGCGATTTACCTAGCCGCACTCCCTCACCCTCTTCCCCATAGACCTGTATACTATTTTGCTCCTCATGTCATTTTCTGTTCTTCTGCTAATCACCTCGAATTTCTGTTGTTTGGTTCTCAGTCCTTCCAATGGGAACAATTTTTTTGCATCTACTCTGTTATATCTTTAACGGCTTTGAACACCACTTAACTTGCTTTTAGCCTTCTTTTCTCTAAGAGACCATTGCATTCACAAGGCAAATGCACCCAAAGGGTAAAGGCCATAAGACCATTAGACCTAAGAGTGGAAGAAAGGCCATTCGGCCCATCGAGCCCATTCCGCCATTTAATCATGGGCTGATGAAAGGAAACCTAGACGCAGCCAAGAATCTGCATCTGGAATTTGGCATTACGGCATGCCAACAGATCATAGCCTACATAGGGCAGATGCTGCTGCATGTTCATCAATGTGTATGTTTGTTCCACTGCTGAACCATAGGTCCCAATGACATTCAAGTTAATGTGGCAAATTACATTTGTAATCCTGACAAATGTTCTTGCAAAATGAACAGTTGATAACTCTCTCACACTTTTCTTCATGAAGGACTACATAAAGAATAGTTTCCCACGAATGAATGCTTCTGAAAAATTTTCCAGTCCAACAGTAAATCAGCCATTTTATTTTGCAGCTTTACATGGGACCTGTAACTTGAGCTCCTTAGGGAATAAATGCTTGATCATGACTGTGTTGGCCAAAGCAAGGTCAATTCACCTCTCTGAATACATCTAGAGTATATCCAGCCATGGGGTCCTTGTGTTGATCTCCCTGGCAAAGCTTCTTTCATCTTTTCCTACTGCAAATATGAAATGCTCAATCTAAGGCAGATTGAAATCAACCCTCACAGGAATGGTCTTTTTGCATGCAGTCTGCAATGGCACTCTATAGTTTGCACTAGCTGCTTTGTGGCTCCCTGATCTGGCTGGAAGTTGTTAGCAACACAAGAAATTAAAAATAGCAGCATGAGTGGACTCTGTTATGTATCAAGTCTATTTTGCCATTCAACAATTGCATGGCTGACCTTGAGCTTCAACTTCACATTTCCCCTCATTTCTCATCTCCCTTGATTCCCTGTGAGACCAAAATCTGTATTTGTCAGCTTTAAATAATTAATTAAAAAGAGGAGTCAACTCAAGCATGAGTAGACAATTTGGCCTGTCGAGCCTGTTTTTTGATATGATCATGGCCGATCTTGAGCATAAACTTCACCGCCTTGACTTCAGTTACAAGTTACCCTTTACTTACACATGCACAGTGTGTGGCCGGCCAGCTCGGTGTCACTCCCTGTAACAAAGAGATTCTGAATCTCCCGCCAATATGTGTCATCCTGATTTGTGCAGGTTAACAACCCCATTCAATCAGTCAACAAGATCCACCTAGTGTCAATTCCTCCCAAGTCCGGGGATGTAGTCCTGGTCTTTCTCTTGTAGTTTATTCTGCTACACTTTTGTCCTAGGCCCGGTCCCTCTGATTCGGACTCTAACACTGGCAGTGTGGACCAGACCGTGACCCGTGTCTTGCATTTGGACCGTCTTGAGAGAGCTTCCTCCTCTTCTTACGGCAGTAACACGATTGAGGCTGCATCTGTCTCGGACTCTGACAGTTCCTTGACACTAAAAGTGGAGTGAGGGAGAAACCGCGGTTTCTGACAGGCCTACCTGGCTATCATGAGGGGCCAGGTATGTTTTGTTCCTGTACCGTTTGCGAAGAAACAGCTTTCAGGTGATCCGCATGTTTGTTCAGGACTGTATCACCGACCCGAACTCTGTAAGTCATGGGACATGGCCTCGCATCGACCTCGCCTTGTACCCACACAGGTCCATTTCCATGGTTCTTGCACCAAACTTCATCCCTCAAATTAAATTGTCTCTCTTGCTTAGAGCAAGCATGTGGCTGGCATTGTCGTTCCTGCTGCCTTTTCACCCTTGCCTTCCCAGGTCTGGGAATATCAAGGTTAACTAGGTGCGGAGCCTTCTTCCCACCAGTAACTCTCCTGAGGCTATCCCTATAGATGCATAAGGTGTGGTCCTATAATCAAACAGGAGCCAGCGCAGTTTGTTATCGAGTGACACTTTGGGCTGCTTCTTTAAGCCTGCCTTCAACGCTTGGGCTGCTCTTTCCACCGGACCATTGGACGATGGATGGTATGGTGCTGTTCTTACGTGCCGTATGCCACTGGGCTTCAGGAAATACTCAAATTCCTTGCTGGCAAATGGCATCCCATTGTCTGTGACCAATATTTCCAGGGGTTTGCGTATTGCGAATGATGCTTGCAGCTTCTCAATCATCATCCTTGCGTTCGCTCAAGGCTGGCACAGTCAACATGCAATTGAATCCATGGTTTTACCAGCTATTCTCACAAATGTGCGGTGCTGGCAGCTACAATTTTTGTCCTTGTTGGTGCTCTAGGCACCGTCCCACCAATGCAGCTATGTTTTGGAAACCATAGATGACTCTGGTGAAGTTCAGCCAGTCTCTGGCAGCGACTTTTACTCAGGACAATCACTCTTGCTCTCCATAATAAAAAACATCCTCTATGGTGATCTGGTCTTGCCAAGTTCTGAAAAGTTTCAATCCTGATTGTAAATGCCCTTCTGTTTTCCCCTTGCCATCAGCAGTCATAGTTTTGCCAGGACAGGATCTTCTTGTGCACACAGGCAGGTATTGTCAACGATGAGCAGAAGGGTGTCCTGGAAACTTAAAACCAGAACGGACTCTTCCACAGGAAGTACTGCCAGTGGAGGGTCTGCCAGTGGGAGACAGTTCAAAACATCTGCATTAGCTATTTGGCTTCCTGGATGGTGTTCCAACTTGTTCTTGTACATACTAAGAATAAGAAGTCACCGCTTTGGGTAGCACTGCCTAGTTTTCCCTCAGTAACCCCAGCAGGGGCTTGTGATCTGTGACTGTAACAAATTCCCATCGCTAAAGGTTACTGGTGGAACTTCCTCACACCAAAGATGAGTACCAAACATTCCTTCTGTGTCTGGGCATATTTGCATTCAGCTTCAGCCTAAGTCGAGGAAGTACACACAATCAGGCATTCTTCTCCTTTGGGCCACCAGTGAGCCAATACTACCCCGATACTGTACAGGGAGGCTTCACATGTCAGCACTACTTCTTGCTTCAGACCTTAGTGGGCTAACACCTCAACTGATGATAGCTGCTTTTTCATTTCCCTAAGGACTACTGCTTGGCTATGCGACCATTTCCTAGGCTGACACTTTTTCAATAGCGGGTGTAAAGGTGCCCAGATGTAATCCAGGCTAATTATGAATTTCCAGTAATAACCCATCAACCTGAAAAAAGACCTAAGCTCCGGTACAGACGTGAGAGCCAGGGCTCCTTTGATTGCCCTCACTTTCTCTTCCAACACCTGGTTTTGTTGACTCTGTAACCCAAGTAGGTCACTTGGAGTACCTGCCAAATTCTGAATGAAGACCATCTACAAGTTTGCAGATGACACCACTGCAGTGGGATGGATATTTAACATTTAACAAGTCAAAATACAGAAGGGAGATAGAGGGCTTGGTGACATGGTTCGATGAAAACAACCTCTCTCTCAATTTTGGCAAAACTAAAGAACTGATCATCAACCTTAGAAAGAAGGGAGGAGAACGTGCCCCCATCTACATCAACGGAACTGAGGTTGAGAGGGTGAAGACCATCAAGTTCCTTGGAGTGATAATAACCAGTGACCCGTCCTGCACTTCCCATGTAGATGCGACAGTCAAGAAGGCACAACAACTCCTCTTATTCCTCAGGTGGCTCAGGAAATTTGGCTTGGCCATAAGGTCCCTCACTAACTTCTACAGATGCATCATTGAAAGCATAATGTCCGAGTGCACAACAGCCTGGTTTGGAAACTGCTCTGCCCAGTACTGTGGGAAACTACGGAAGGTGGTATGCACAGGCTAGACCATCACAGAAGCCAACCTTCCATCCTTGGACTGTATTTCTATGGCCCACTGCTGTGTCAAGGTGACCAACATTATCAAAGACCCACTGCACCTGGTAATGACCTCCTTCCAATCTCTTCTGTCAGGGAGAAGATAGAGAAGCCTGAATACACACACAAGAAATTTCAGGAACAGCTGCTTTCCAGCCTTTATCAGACTGTTTAATGGATGCTAGCCTCAAATAATGTAATCTTGTAATGTAACCTGAATACGTCTAAGTCTTTTTTTATCGGTTCATCCTTTGCTTGCTGTGATCTGCTTGTACCGCTCATAAACAAAACTTCTCACTGTATTTTGGTACAAGTGACATTAAAATCAAAATCAAATTGCAACATACATTATTCCCTTCTAAGGTGTACCGCTGCCTGGGAGAAATATTTAAGCACTATGTCCCAGTTCTCCAAGGGCTCTTTATTTGCCTTCTCAGTCATTAGTACGTCATCAGATAAATGCAACCTAGGGTAGCCCTTGTAAAATGTTCTCCATGGTCTGCTGGAAAAGGGCGCAGCCTGATAATACCCCAAGTAGCCGTGTTGCATATTGGTACAAACCCTTATGGGCATTAATTGTAGCATAGTTCTGGGACTCCTCATCCAGTTGCAATTGCAGGTGGACGTGGCTCACGACGCACTTTGTGAAGGACAGCCCACCTGCCAACATTGTGTACAAGTGTTCTATATGAGGGATGGGGTATTTTTCCAGCTACAAGAAGCAGTTTACCGTTTGTTTAAAATCCCCAAATGTGAATGCTAGGCTTCACAATTGGCGCTGCCCATTCTGCAAACCGCATTGATTTGATGATTCCTTTGCTTGCTAGCCTCCTGATTTCCACCTCTACTATTGTCTGCTGGACTAATGGCACCAGGCAGGCTTTGCAAAATCTTGAAATTGCTTCCTGGTCACCATGTAAAGTGTCTTTGGCCCCTTTGATAGCCCCAAGCCCTTCCTGAAAAAATTCCTGCGTACTTCACGACGGACTTTACTGAGGCAGCCATTTTCCATTCGAAAAAATTTGAGCCAATCTCAGTCAATCTTTCTCTCCGATTTCCACCCCAATAGGCTTGGGCCCGAGCCTCTTACTATAATCAGTGGTGACTGTACCAACTGCTTCCAATTGGAAACCAGAACCAAAGTTGTACCCTTAATCTGTAATGGTTTCCCAGTATATGTTCACAATCTGGCTGAAGTCTTGCACAAACTCAATGGTTGGAGTGTAAAGCAAATTTTGTTGAAGACAGCTTCTGAAACCATAGATACCATTGCGCTAGAATCAACCTCCAGGAGAACATTTAACCAAACATTAATTATAATCAAAGATAATAAAATGTGAGGCTGGATGAACACAGCAGGCCAAGCAGCATCTCAGGAGCACAAAAGCTGACGTTTCGGGCCTAGACCCTTCATCAGAGAGGGGGATGGGGAGAGGGAACTGGAATAAATAGGGAGAGAGGGGGAGGCGGACCAAAGATGGAGAGTAAAGAAGATAGGTGGAGAGAGTATAGGTGGGGAGGTAGGGAGGGGATAGGTCAGTCCAGGGAAGACGGACAGGTCAAGGAGGTGGGATGAGGTTAGTAGGTAGCTGGGGGTGCGGCTTGGTGTGGGAGGAAGGGATGGGTGAGAGGAAGAACCGGTTAGGGAGGCAGAGACAGGTTTGACTGGTTTTGGGATGCAGTGGGTGGGGGGGGAAGAGCTGGGCTGGTTGTGTGGTGCAGTGGGGGGAGGGGACGAACTGGGCTGGTTTAGGGATGCAGTAGGGGAAGGGGAGATTTTGAAACTGGTGAAGTCCACATTGATACCATATGGCTGCAGGGTTCCCAGGCGGAATATGAGTTGCTGTTCCTGCAACCTTCGGGTGGTATCATTGTGGCAGTGCAGGAGGCCCATGATGGACATGTCATCTAGAGAATGGGAGGGGGAGTGGAAATGGTTTGCGACTGGGAGGTGCAGTTGTTTATTGCGAACTGAGCGGAGGTGTTCTGCAAAGCGGTCTCCAAGCCTCCGCTTGGTTTCCCCAATGTAGAGGTAGCCGCACCGGGTACAGTGGATGCAGTATACCACATTGGCAGATGTGCAGGTGAACCTCTGCTTAATGTGGAATGTCATCTTGGGGCCTGGGATAGGGGTGAGGGAGGAGGTGTGGGGACAAGTGTAACATTTCCTGCGGTTGCAGGGGAAGGTGCCGGGTGTGGTGGGGTTGGAGGGCAGTGTGGAGCGAACAAGGGAGTCACGGAGAGAGTGGTCTCTCCGGAAAGCAGACAGGGGAGGGGATGGAAAAATGTCTTGGGTGGTGGGGTCGGATTGTAAATGGCGGAAGTGTCGGAGGATGATGCGTTGTTACTCTCACCCATCCCTTCCTCCCACCCCAAGCCGCACCCCCAGCTACCTACTAACCTCATCCCACCTCCTTGACCTGTCCGCCTTCCCTGGACTGACCTATCCCCTCCCTACCTCCCCACCTATACTCTCTCCACCTATCTTCTTTACTCTCCATCTTCGGTCCGCCTCCCCCTCTCTCCCTATTTATTCCAGTTCCCTCTCCCCATCCCCCTCTCTGATGAAGGGTCCAGGCCCGAAACGTCAGCTTTTGTGCTCCTGAGATGCTGCTTGGCCTGCTGTGTTCACCCAGCCTCACATTTTATTATCTTGGAATTCTCCAGCATCTGCAGTTCCCATTATCATTAATTATAATCAGTTCTGATTTGATATTGCTAAGTAATTTAATTGTTCCATCCCATATGTGAGTGGACTCTCCTGGGAAGTGGCCTACAAATTTTCTTACACAAGTCAGGCTTTGTATGTCTCTTTTGCTGCCTTGAGTCTGCATACCAGCAGCAACTATAATGGCTTGCCAGCTCAGATCCTGAAGAGCATTTTAGCTACTTGCCTGAGGCTTGGCTTTGTTGCAGAGTCTGGTTATGGGTTGGCCGAGAGTCCCTCTGCTCAGGACATGCCCTGCATGAGGCTGTATGATTGCCTACACTCAAATGGGGTTCTCCAAGCTCAGTTGAAAAGGTGAGGGTGCCCACTTCCACTGGGATGCCCTGTAGCTCCCAAGCTCCACTTGGCGCATTTTCTAATGACAATGCCTGTTGCAGTGCCTGTTTGAAGTCCAGTTGGACTTCGGCTAGTAGGTGTTTTGCATAGTGACATCATTAATCCCACATACCAAACTGTCTCTCAGCATCTCATTCAGGGTTAACACAAAAACACATGCCTCTGTCAGTCAGTCATCTTAACCTCATCAAAAATACCGATACGGATTCCGCCCCGGTTCTTGAACAGCTGAATGAAACCAATTGCTTTTCAGAATTAGAGGAGGTTTGGGGTTGTAATATTCCTTAACCAAATCCATCAACCCTTGTAAGGTTTTAGTATCTGGTGCCTCTGAGAAAGTTAAGCCCCTAATAACCAAAAATGCTATTGGTCCACCATAAAAAAGATCACTCGTTGCTTTTCATCTGCCACAATGTCATTTGCCCAGAAAAAATATTGCATTCTTTCCACACACTGAGCCCAGTTTTCAAAGGCAGGATCGAATGTGTCAAGTTTCCCAAATAAAGGCATGATGCCAGAAATGCTTTCCCCCAACTCAAAGATGACAGTTGCGAACAAATATTCTTCAGGCATAGAACGTTTTCTCTTGTCGCTGCTGAAATAACTGTACAGAGGCAGTTATACCATTACCAAGTCATCCTTTATTTATGTGTGCACTCTACACTGGCTGTAGCCAGCCAACTCGGAGTCCGTCCCTGAAATGAGGAGATTCTGAATCTCCTGTCTATATCTGTTGGCCAAGGCTTCCTGATTTGCCTAGGTTAATCACTCCAATCAAGGGTCTCATAAACAATGAGATCCACCCGGTTCCACTCATTACAAGTTCTGAATGATTGGCCACTTACTCAGACTGTCCACCCATGTGTTAGAGTCCCTAACCAGTAGAAATGATTTCTCAGAGCTTACCCTGTCAAGTGCATTAAAAGCCTTGTAAGTCTCACTGAAATTGTCTCACATTGTTCTACACACCAGACAGCATATGAATACACAAATTAGGAGCAGAACTAGGGCCTTTTGTCCCTTCAAGTCTGCTTCGTCATTCAGAGCCATGTGTTTGCATTCTGATTCCACCTTCCAACCTACCTCCATTAAGCTTTGATTCCCTTGCCCAACAAGAATCTATCTACCTCCAGCTTAAAAGAACGAGTGATCCCGCCTCACAGCCTCTTGAGGCAGAGAATTCCAAAACCACACAACTATCTGAGAGGAAAAGAATCCCCTCATCTCTGCCCTAAAAAGGTGAACCCTAATATTAAAACATATTCCACAGTTCTGGACTACCCATTTCCTTTCAATATCCATCTTGTCAAAAACTTCCAGGATCTTATAAACTTCAACTGGATCGCACTCACTCTTCGAAACTATGGTGGAAAAAGCTCAACCTGTCCAATCTTTCTTCATTTGGCACATACCATACTTGAGGTATGGCTCTAGTAAACGCCGCTGGCAGTACTTTTGCATCCTTCCTTAAATAAGGAGGTCAAAAGTGTACCCAATATTTGAGGTGCGTCTCACCAATGCCCTTCATTGTTAAAGCATAACATGCTTATTTTTAGGTTCATGTATCAGGTATATTTGTGGAGCTCTGGCTTGCAATTTGCACATCTTGCATTGTTTGGGAAATTCTGGATGCTGTTGGCAGTCTGGATGACCATGTCTGCAGGCGGTAATTCTAACTGGAGCAACTCAAGCTCAGGGATTTGAAACAACAACAGAAAGTGTTGAAGAAACTCAGCAGGTCTGGCAGCATCTGTGTGTGCATGCTCCGTGGAGTGTCTCATGCTTTTCCAGGCAAAGGTAGTAATCTGTTGGAGGGCAGATGGCTGGAATGTCATGTGAGTTTGTAAGGCCCTTCACACACTGGTATCTGTAGCCATGATGGTAGTAGTTTGAGCCTGTGGTGAGGGAAGCACAGATCTTATGGATTCCAACTGAGTTCCCATTGCAGTACTGAGGTATTAGGTGTTTCAGTCTGTGCTACAATGCAAACTGAAAGAATCTCTTGCCGCTGGACTATGTCTGGTCTGGAAAGAACTGATTCTAAGTTCTTTATGAAGCCTTATCCAAGTTGTAGGTGAAATCCTCCATGTGCCTTGATAGTGATAAAAGGTTGCTTGGAAAGCCAGCCAATTAAAAAAAAACAAGCATTTCAATGTGCATTTTTATCATTGAACACCTGTATGTCACCACAAAATCCTTATGTGAGCCCTCAGTAGTAAGCCCCATGGCTATCCACTCTCATTCCCTTTGCAGGGTGTTTCTTGTGAACCAGATGCACCACTTCACCAGGGAAACATGGCTTCCCTCCTTCTATTCACTTTAAAGACCAAGATCTTCAAGGTCTGACAGCCCTTCTCTTTTCCCTATTGTTTCATTTTGGGGTTCTCTCTTTACAGCTAATTCCTGTGGAGACAGTCAGGAACAGCCTCCTTTGAGCAAGTACAGACCCCCTTTAGGAAAGGTATGCTTTAGGAAAGGCTTTTAGGAAAGGTATCTTTACTCAGAGAGTAACGAGGTCGTGGAATGCCCTGCCTGCAACAGGAGTAGACTCGCCAACTTTAAGGGCATTTAAATGGTTGTTGCATAAACGTATGGATGATAATGGAATAGTGTAGGTTAAATGGGCTTCAAATTGGTTTCACAGGTCAGCGCAACATTGAGGGCTGATGGGCCTGTACTGCGCTGCAATGTTATATGATCTATGTTCTATGTTCCAGGCTGACTTTACGAGATGTGGGTTATCTGGAACATGTACGAATCACAGAAATGTCTAGGTTCCCTACTGAGCATTCAGCTGGCCAGCAGCATGGGTTGCTCTTGGCTGAAAGCTGAACTAGAAGTGAAGAAATTGAATGATAGCTGGGTCCATCAATGGCACTGGGCGCAAGCCGATCACAAATCATTCACGATGCATTTGCAAACAGGATCAAAGCAAAATTCTCAGCAATATTTCAATATATAATCACAATTATCATGATCAGTATACAAAGATGATTTTACAGGAAGCTTGTAAAGCATGAAAAAAAGGAATAGAATGTCAGGGTTATTGAAGAGGGGAGGAAAATTTCTCTAACTCATAAACAAATTTTCTGTAACTTATAAACACCAGTACTGAGCAGTTGAGCCCAATTGATTGTTTCTTTACTGTGTGCTGCACATAATTCTACATATGTTAATTCAGTGGTCAGCAACGTTTAATATTGGTTCTGGAAGATATGAGCTAAACAGTGCTTGAGATTTTCCTCATTTCAAGTTATTCCTTAAAACACCAAAGTGCTCATGTAGAGCAAAGCTTCAATCAGATATTTTCCTACATCAAACAGCCACCAAATACAGAATAGAGATGATTGATTGCAATCCATTGACTATCAGACTACATCAAATGCCAATGTTAACAAAATAAGAAGCACTTAAAATAACAAACTGGATTAATTTGTTACTGTTATAAAAAATTGGAAAATATTTTACCTGAGGTTAACATGATAGTTATAACTTTATTATATTTAACTAAGAATTGAAAATAGCTTTTAAATACATGGCTATGTGTTATATTTGACAATTACATAGACAATGTTAATTCTGACAAGCTTTAGCCTGTCACAATCCTGTGATGATATTTAATGTTCCCTGGTGTTAATATCTGCCTCAAGCATAGTTGTGTCTTATGCATGATCAAAGGGGGATTGCTTAGACAGTATGATGTTTTAGGTTCAGATAAGAGGAGAAAGGACTAACTGAAGGTGAGATATCTTGTTTTATTCTCCTTGATATCCTGAGGATTTCAGACTTCAAATCCCTATTGAAAATAAAGCAAAATGCCAGAACATTAAAATGATCGCTATCAACATATTATATCTGTTGTGGCAATATTAAACAAAGTAGAGTTAACTTTAATCACTTGACAGGCTTGCTGTCAATGTATCTCACCTTGAGGAAATAGACTTGTATTAGGAGCCCTGGTCTGTCACATTCTTCCGAAAAATTAGGAAAAGAGCAGGTAATAATAGGGCTCTTTTGCTTAATGAAAGCTTTTTGTCACAGTTTTGCTCCAAAAAAGTAATTTTGTGAACTATTTTAATGCTGTATGATCTAAAAATTAGATGCTAAAGGCTGCCTTGATGAAAATGCATGTTTTAAATGTTGCATTATACAGTGTTATAGATAAAAATTAGCATTGTAGCCTGGTCAGAAAGATGCAGCATTCTTTGAAGAAGTTGTAATGCAAGGACTTTATTGTGCTGTAGCCTCCAGTCATTTCTCTGAACCAGAAAAACAGTGATGGAGTGCCAATACTGTTGCCCCTTGGCAAAGCCACTGGATATTTTCTGCTAGAGTGGTCAGGGAAATAGGAATTTGTGTTAAACAAATCTGTTGTCTGGGGGGCAAAGACTTAACAGTAAACCTCTAAAACCTTTTGAAGGCTAACTGATGCTTTGTCCTGGACCTTCAGTTAGCTTGGGTATACAGGAAGCCTTCAGATATTAATCCCTGCCCTGAGTGCAGGGCATCAGTAAGTGAATGGACATGCTGACTCTTCTGCTGAAAATTGGACTAATTACGGTAAAATGTGGCATGTAGGGATTTGTAAGGAAAGTAGATAAATAGCCATTATTTCAGAGGAATTTAAGCTATTAAATTACTCATAATATGTTCCATATTATTCTACTTTATATTTTACAGAAAATCTAAATCCTTAATGTATTTTAAAATTCACATGGTTGAGACTATCTCTTATATAAAATAATGTAACATCACTTTTTAAGTTTATCCCAATTCCTTAATCTGCTGCACTGAAATACTTAATGCTTGTGAAATGATCTGCTGTGGACTTTGAAAGGAAGAAATCATACAGACACTGTTTTCGAAAGATTATAAATCCCAACACTAGACAGAATATCAGAGATAGTAGGAACTGCAGATGCTGGAGAATCTGAGAAAACAAGGTGTAGAGCTGGATGAACACAGCAGGTCAAGCAGCATCAGAGGAGCAGGAAGGCTGACGATTTGGGCCTAGACCCTTCTCCAGAAATGGGGGAGGGGAATGGGGTTCTGAAATAAATAGGGAGAGAGGGGGAGAGGGGTAGAAGATGGGGGTGAGGCTTTCGCCCATCTCCTACCTACTAACCTCATCTTGCCCCCTTGACCTGTCCATCCTCCCTGAACTGACCTATCTCCTTCCTACCTCCCCACCTACACTCACCTTTACTGGCTCCATCCCTGCCTCTTTAACCTGTTTGTCTCCTCTCCGCCTATCTTCTCCTCTATCCATCTTCTATCCCCTTCCCCCTCTCTCCCTATTTATTTCAGAACCCCCTTCCCCTCCCCCATTTCAGGAGAAGGATCTAGGCCCAAAACATCAGCCTTCCTGCTCCTCTGATGCTGCTTGGCCTGCTGTGTTCATCCAGCTCTACACCTTGTTATCTCACCATACAGAATATCTCAAGATCCTGCAAGTATTATTAAACTGTTCAGTTTGTGTATCTGTGAAATTAAGACAAAAGGGCTAACTTTACAACATTGCACTGAATATTAAGGCTGGAGTTGGGGGGTGGGGGTTTAGGTGTGGTGGACGTCCTAGCCAATGGAATCAGACCACAAATTGTAAATTTAACCACAATTTCCTGTCCATTGGTTTGGGCAGTGTACACCCCAATCTCTCAGGTGTACTGCTCACAAGCAAAATTCTCAGTGGCTAAACAGTGTCACACATATAATCCCTATTTATAATTTTTACAATTGTTCACAGTGAATAGGTATCTCCAGAGCAGTTTAGAGAAATATCGGCCTTTAAAATTGTTATCCTAGTATTAAATTCAGTATTGTTGTAAAACCTTGGCTCTATTCCAAATTTTGATTGGAAAACAATACCACAAATCACTTGATCTATTTTTAGTTTGAGTCAACAGAACATTCCAAGTTAGAATAAGCTTTGATTTTGGGTGTGATTTTTGGATGTTGAATCCTTCTTTTGGCACTAATGCCAACAGAACCTTCTGTTTCTTTCCTAATCAACCTTAGTTTCTATTGTTTTATCTTGGATTAGAATTACATGGGATTCCACTTCATACTACACAGTATCCTTATGTATGATATTGCATCAACAATGAACAGATTTGTGTCATTATGAAATAATTAAATATTTAGTTACCAAATGAAAAAATTTACAAAAAATAATGCACCACTTTGATCTGAAAGTTTTGAATAATTATATATTTGAAAATGCAGGAGGCAAGTCTAGGTAGCTCGTGGAAGCATAGTTGCATAAAACTGCTCATTTTGTTTGTCAGTTAAAGTTATTTAACTTGTTACTGCACCATGTAATTAATTAGATATGTTTTATTTAACTACATTCTGTTCTGACTGAAGGTTAATTAATGCACTGTAATAAATTGTGCATTGATGTTTCAATTTAAGCTGCAGAAATTACATTTGTAATGAGCAAATCATAGCTCCATTTTTCTTAGGATTACAGCCCTGATTCCTGAACTTCCTTTACTTCATATGTAGATTGTACAATGAACATTCAAAAATGATAGACAAGAAAATATTCTCTGGTCCATGCAGTATGTTTGGTTTATTTTGGCATTAGTGATACCATTTTGTAGATACAGAACAATTTAGCCAGTGAAATAAAATGATTAATTTATTGCTGTTTTGGAGAATAAATATAATTATAATTCTAGTTGTCTAATTTCTTCCATTTAGATAAAAATCCACATTCTTTCAACACTTCATATTTTCCTGAAATTTTAAGCCTTGGTCACAAAATCTCCTAAATATGAAATTCCCATGAATCTAATTTTGCTGACTGTCACGAAAAACTACCATAATCATTGGAATGATCAACCATTAGAAATATTTAGATGCTTGTTATGTTAACCACAGAGAGACTAATAATGGCTTGGTACTAATGTTTAAAAAAATTAATTTTGGACTGGACACTGGCTATTGTTGAAATGGAGACAGATGACGCAATTTTGCTGACAAAAAGATAGGCTAAAACCAAAACAAGGAGATGACAAATTGAACAAGATGCCAAGGAAATACTTAACACTAGTGATACAGGGAATCTCTAGTAGATGCAAAACTAAAATGATTTAAAATAGTACAGAAGTAAGACATAAATATTGCTTCACTAAATCACCACATACAAAAAGGCCCCATTTTTAGAAATATACCCAACAAATGTAGCAGGACAGTGATGATGTGATTGCTCTAGTAATCCAGAATTCCAGACTAATGATGTGGGAACAAGAGTTTGAACCCCACCATACCAAATTTAAAAATCTGAATTTAACAAAAAAATTATGGAATAAAAATCTAGCTTTAATGGCAACTTTGTAGCCACTGTCAGTTGTCGTAAGCAAAAATCTGCATCTCTGCTGTCCTCTAAGGGAACAACATCCTAACCTGGTCTGGCCTAAATGTGACTCCAGAATCAAAGTGATGTGATGATTCTTAATAGCCAGAAATCTGAGCAATACGGGCTATGGCAAGGTTTATAACAGAGTAAGGCAAGAAATCCAGCAAAGCCTAACATCAGGGGCATTTTTCTCATTCCAGGTATGAGACAAGTAAACCTTCTCTGAAATGCTACTGATGCATTAATATTTGGCATTAAGGATGATGAAGAAATATTAAATGCAACGATTCCACCCCTCCCTCTCCTGTACCCCTCAAAAGAGTTGGCAGTCCGGAGAATCAATTGATTTGATGAAAATTCATGTTCACCACCCTTACATCACTTAGAGAAAAGTTTGAAAACCCGTTAAATCAGGCATAACTTTTCATGGAATTTTTAACTGATGTGAAAGCAGAAAGTATGAATTCTCATCAGATCAGTGCAACCTGATCAGCTTGAGGCCTTCCCCATTTTTCTACATCTGATGGCGAATGCTAAGAGTTCATCATCAAAAACCCGTAAATGCTGGCCCAACATCTCTGAACATACAGACAAGGAACAAGAGTTGGCCACTTAGAACTTCGAGCCTGCTCTGCCCTTCAATAAAATCACAGCTGACCAGATTTTCACCTCAACTTTACATCCCTAATAATCTTACATCCCCTTGGTAATCAAGAATTTATCTACCACTGCCTTAAAAACTTTTAAAATTCTGCATTCACTACCTTTTGAGGAAGGGAATTTGAATGACTTGCAACTTCCTGAGAGAAAAAATGTTTCCCTATCTCCGTTTCAAATAGGCACCCCCTTATGTTTAAACTATGACCCCTACTTCTAGTTTCTCCCACAAGAGGGAACATCCTTTCACCATCCATCTAGTCCAATCCCATCATGATCTTATATGCTTCAATTAAGTCACTTCTGACTCTTCTAAACTCCAGAGGATGCAGGCCTATTCTGTCTAGTCTTTCCTCAGAAGGTAATCTGCTCATTCCGGAGATTAGTCTAGTAAACCTTCTCTGAACTGCATCAACATGCATTCCCATGCATTAACATTTGGCGTGGAGGATATTAAGGAAATATTTAATGGCCAAAGTGTGTAATAATGTGGGTGCCTCCTAAATTGCATGGAAACACAGATTTTTATCCTCCTATATTCCAAAGCAGGACTTCATTAAACACTCACTTACTCAGTGTGTGTAAGACTAGGAAAAGGTATTTACATTGAAATCAGTTATTGGAAATACAAATTGTATCTGCAAAGACATCTCAAGACACCACAATCATAATTTCCTAGAGTCAACAATCACACGACACCAGGTTATAATCCAAAAGGTTTATTTGAAATCAAAAGCTTTCAGAGTGCCGCTCCTTTGTCAGGTGCAGTGAGTTTATAGGTAGAGAAATAAAAAGATCATACAACTCGTGTAGGTGAACATGCTCACTCCACTCATCATATATCTGCTAACAGTCGTTAGGCCTTATTTTTAAAGAATAAGAATTTTATGCACTTTTCACCATTATACTAATATTTCGGAATCTTCTTGATGATTAAGCAAATGGTCATTTGGACTGGGGAAATATACTTCATTCAATTTTGGAACATTTTATGGTGTTTTAAAAATGACCATGAGCAAAATGTTAAACAAAGATTGTCCTTTTTCCATTACTTTCTTGTTCTCATCTTCAGAACAACAAGAAGCAAATGTGCGAACCTATTAACAATATCACATGTGACAGGTGCTTACATCCCTAGGTTAAGAACATTTTAAAATATTGAAATACTTAACCCGAGATTTCAGAATAAAATGTTAAAAACAAAACAGAGAAAAAGAAATGGAAAAAATAGTAAATGAACAATTGAGTTCATGAAAGAAGCAAGGCTTAAAGCATATTACACATAAAACACTTCCTAATATTTGTCTTCCTTATGACAAAATTGAGTGATAAATCAGTTTTTTGAATGATATATTAAAGTGCTATCACCATTTCCCTGGCTTATTACTGGTCTTTTCAACTGCTGTCTGTTTTATAGCCTAAAGCCATTTTTTTCCCCTGGATAGATTAAGTGATCAAATATCAGTATAATCCTCAGAAAGCATTATGTCATAGTTGTACACTTACAATATTTGTTAAAATAACACCAATGAAAATCCTCAATAAGAATTCTGTGTAGCTGTCAGAAGCAAAAGAAAAACACAGATGTTTCATTAGTTGTTATGTTAGACATTTTAAATTGAAATCAAATCGGGCATTTCACAAGAGGTTGAAGGACCGTGAGCAGAAACTGAGAAAGATGTCATACAACAGTGGTTAAAAGAGGTAGTTTGAGGGTGTTTTCTGTAAGTGGTCAGAGACAAGGCAATATGAGTGGAGTTGGCGAGAGAATTCCTGAATACGTAGGGTTCTTGGCAAAAATCTTTGTGAGTAATAAAGGAGCAGAGGGAAGCAGACATACACAAGCGAGCAGATCCTGTGCATGCTGAGAAAATGGCCTGCAGGAGATTGCAGAACTAATGTGTGGAAAGGCCATTGGATGATTTAAAATTTCAGAAATGATTTTTATGTCATATATTGAAGAGTGACGAGGAAAAAAAGCTCTGAAAAGTCAAGGGTGATTACCATGGCAAACATAGTATATGTTAGCTTACAAAAAAGATAATTAATTGGAAATTTATGCAGCAGTGAGATCAGAGCCAAATGTATTGAAAAAAAAATCAGTAATGAGTTAGT
This sequence comes from Stegostoma tigrinum, assembly GCF_030684315.1. NCBI lineage: Eukaryota > Metazoa > Chordata > Chondrichthyes > Orectolobiformes > Stegostomatidae > Stegostoma > Stegostoma tigrinum. The sequence goes on from NC_081363.1 coordinate 49,128,627, forward strand.
GAGGGCCTAGATGTCATCAATATAAATATGGTTGTGTGAGCATCATAGACTGCTAACTGCTAAGGAGATTGAAGTGTGTGTCTTGTTAATGGATTGGATTTTCGGTTTGACTCTAAGCTTGAGGCCAATAAGGACAAAAAATGTTCAGCAGAAATAATCAAGGAGCAAACAGATGGCTGATGTAGAATCATGGGCTGGAATTTGACTGGCCTCAAAATGCAAGTTCAGAATCATTAGGGGCTATAAAATTAGAAGAGATTGCATTTGGGATTTTCCAAGCTGCAGTCTACCAGTACTCCCAGGAGATGACCAAACCCATGTTCAATAAGGTGGTTACTACGTGAATTACTACCTCCATCCAGAGAGTCAGTTAAGTGAGGCACTGGGTATCAGGCCATGCTGAATCTCCCTGACCATCATTTGCTTACATGTGTCATCAAGCTTCTTCCAAACCAGCCAGTGAGTTCATCAACAGGAAGGGTTTCCACTCATTCAAAGTACAGCTGAGCTGTAACCACCAAAAGCAAGTCCTTCCAAAGTGTGTATAGTTTGCTGGAAGAAAGCATGATGCCTATATATTACAGAAACCCCCGATGGCACAACTTTCCCAGCACTCTGTTCACCTTCAGAAAGGGATACTAGGAGATAAAGGCTACCCACTGAGAACATGACTATTCACACTGATGAGGATACATGCACAATGCAAAGGGGACGTCTGCCATTGGCAATACTAATGACCACCAAGCAAGCCATTGAACTTCTGATTCCTTGATCAATCAGATGAAGTTCTTCAGTATACCCAGCTAGGGTCTCAAGAATCATTGTGAGGTCTGCTGCACACTTCATTAGCCACCAACTGCAGGAGAAGCACTCACATGCACAGCTGTAAAGCCAAAACTATCAATGGGTGATCCTAAATACATCCCTTCAAAAACCTTAAGAAAGTAAGGTTATAGTTGCAATCTTACAGGGCAGCAAGGTTTAGGATGAGAAGCAGATCCAGTTTAAGATTTATTTTGGTGTACACCAGAAATGATACTTGACATTTTCCTTTGCAAATCATTCGCAACTTACGAATACAGCTAAGTGCTCTTAATTCACTGATCCATGCTGTGACAGATCCAACTCTCATGGACTACCTGCAACCATGTCCTGGGGGTCAAGATATTTGGCCTCCAATTACCACAACCATCTTTCTTTGTAGTGGCATGGCGCCAATATGATTTCTCATTGATTCCCAATGACAGTAATTTTGCCAAAGTTCTTTCCTGCTTCAATCAATCAAATGCTGCCTTGATGTAAATGACAGTCAATCTCACCTCATTTCTTGAATTCACCTCCTTTATCTATGTTTCAACAAGGCTGTATTGGAGTCAGGAGCTGAGTGGCCATGGCAGAACCCAAACTAAACAAAGGTGAGCAGGTTATTGTTGTGTAAATGCCACTTTGTAGCATGTCAAAAGTACCCTCCATCTCTGTGCTGATATCAAAGGAACACTGATGTGGCATTACTGACCCTGGTTAGACTAATGACTCCTTTGTGGAAAGGATGTAACTGAGAAATTGTCCATACTTTTGTATCTATACTAGAACAGTTTAGCTAGGGGCACAGCTTGCTCAAGAGCACAGTCTTCAGTATCACTGCTGGGGTATGTCAGAGCCCATTGCTATATCTAATGCCTCCTCCTATAAACTAGTGTATGTGATGCTGTGAACTTCAGCAATTGACTGAGTGGGCCATTCACTCAACTCTTTTGTCTGAAAATGTTTGCAAATACTTCAGCCTTGTTACTAGTATTGATACTAGTACTAGTGCTCGAGTGCTGATCTTCCATACGATTGAGGATGGGGATATTTGTGAAGCCTCCTCATGCTTGGGTCTGTCTAGTTTGTTGCATTCTGCTGTAGGTTGAGTGTGATATGTAGGCCAGACCAGGTAATGGCAGCAGATTTCCTTCCCCAAAGGACATTAGTGAATCTGTTAGGAGTTTACACTAATTTAATATTTTAATGGTTACCATTATTGAGTCTAACTTTATATTCCAGATTTTTAAATTGAATTCTAATTCAATCAGCTGTCATAGTGGGATTGAACCCTTTTTTCTGGATGCTCAAACCTTTGATTACTTGTCCAGTAACATTAAACAATATACTAGCTCATCAATGATTCCCCTCAATCTTCTTAGCAATGCAATAATTCATCATTCTATCTTAACTTATGTTCCGATACATTTTAGCAAGCCAATGTTTTCAATAAGATTTAGAATAATTTTCAAGACCAAAGCATAGTGTAGAAATTTGTCCGTAATAAGCCTATATGGAAGTGAAATCAAACTTAAGGTATACATTGGCCCAAATTTAAAAACCAGACAAATTGTAATGCAGTTATACAATCATAATATTATCCTTTGATGTGGCATTATTATGGGGGAACAAACAAATACAGGAAGAAAAATTTGCTCTCTCCAATGTGTTGGCACATGGCAGACAGTGAAGATGATCTTCCAAAAGGATAAGTAAATTCAGCACAAATTTGTTATACAAGGATTGTAGTGGTTACCTAAAGTCATAGTTGGACCATTATTACACGCCAGAAATGTTCTGACGGCGATAAGTTAGAGCATTGATCTTTCTTGCCAAAATTCATTCCGTTATATATTTTGACTGTTAAGTTGTTAAATTTCAGGCAAATATGGCAAGTACAAGTATCCTTATGTTAAAGGTAGCATAAGTAAAAATATTTAGAAATATTAAAGGCACATTCAGATTCTCCAGCATCTGTAGTTCCTACTATCAGAGAAAGTCAGTTTGTTTATATATTTGCTGGTAACATCCAAATTCATTGCAAATTGTTGAATATATGCTTTAGCTGTTGTATCTTTTATTATTTAATAAATGATTGTAGCTTGTTAGATAGCATATAGAGGTTTTATTTATTGGAAAAATTGAAGACAAGGTTTTAGATGAACTCATTTCACTACCTCAAAATCAGCCTGGCAACATGGAAGTCTTGTATTCACATTTAACAAAGGTCTGAGAGGAACTTTTGTGTTATTGTAGAGTAGTTCTAATAGAAACCAAAAATGTCTAAAAGCAAAGGCCATTCTCCAGGATAAAACAAACAGTGAAGTGAATATTTCTCTTTCATCTCCGGATCCCCATTGGGCTTTCATTTTTCCCTTTATTTGTTTTATGGCGACTGCACACTGTGAGAACCTCATCATGCTACAGACCAGAATTGATTAGTTGGATTTATTCCAGTTATGTTCATAAGTGCATGTACTTTCCTATTCTCGTTAGGCTGATGGTGTATTCATGTCGCCTTAAATCTCAATCTCCACCCCCATTCAGCTTCATATTTTTTGTACTGTGCTCTGCAGTGCACATTTTCTTCCTATTATTTTTACCCGTGGTAATTTCAGTATAATCTACAATATTATCTTTATAAAGTTCAAATAAAACAATGTTAAGATAAAACAGAAAACAGTAGCAGTTAGTATGTCTAGTTATATATTGAGTTAATGAGATGCCCTGTACATTATTTTTGTTATTATGATTATGCCATGTTGGAAAATCAGCTGGGAAGTTTGATGATTGTCAGCACCCAATTTTTTTTAATTCATTAATGAGATGAAGGCATCAACGGCTAGACAGGCATTTATTTCCCATCCCTAATTTCATAGAGGGTAGCTAGAGTCAACCACATTGCTATGGGTCTGGAGTCACATAGTCCAAATCAGGTAAGGATGTTAGATTCTTTCCCTAAAGATGTATTTTTACGACAATGGTTTTGTGGTCATCATTGGGGTCTTAATTCCAGACTTTTATTGAATTGCAATTACAGAATCTGCTGTGGTGGGAATATGAACCAGAATCCCCAGAACATTACCTGGGTGTCCACAATAATACTGCTAGGCCATCGCCACTTCATAGCTCACTGTTTTCTCCTGGCAAGCAGATCAAGCCTCATTCACAACAACTTAAAATATAAATTCTTTGCAAATGAAATTAACCACTTACATTCAATACACTTAATTAGACTTCTTCAATTACCATCTGGAAAATTAAATATTGCTTCAAACTAGGCGAAAAGACTGTTTGAAAGATGCATGTAAGGATTTTGCACTTTACTTTGAGAGTTATTCTTTGACTTATAGGTAGTTGGTAAATACATTGTCAACTGAAACGTAATTGAAATTAAAAATGTTGCTAACCAAATTCTAGGATAATAGGTTAGGAAAATAACAAACCACAGTACTTCATGAATATAATAAAAAATTCATTATGCCCTCTTGAAATAAAAGGATCATAAAGGATCCCATGCAATAATCTATTTGAAATTAACTTTTGTCACTTTTATGCGCTGGCAAAATGAATTCATCTAGATCTCCTACTTCAGCTGACTGGGCGGGGGCAGGGGTGGGTGCTGTAATTTGCAAAGTCTTTCAAAAGATATTTCTTTTGTATCATGCCTTTGTATAGTCCTAAAATCTGAATGTCAAAGGAAAGAATTGTTGTTCTAATCATCGATGCAATATTCAACTGAGTATGGCATCGCGTATTCCTAGAATTTCTGAAATCAGTGGAGGCTGTGACAGCAGAGGGAATGGTTTTTCGGGAGTGCTGGAGATGTAGTTGTGCCTGTTGATAAGATGATAAAATATTTTGCTTGTCATAGGCTAATCATCACATTGTCAAGGTACCGCCACAGGAGTTCTTCAGAGAATTTTCAACCACCTTTAGTTACTTCATCAGTTAGCCCTCCATGTATCAAATGGTAAGGACTGTTTGCTGATCACAGTGTTCAGGTCCATTCATAACTCCTGATGCAGCACATGTGAATTTAGAGCAGTCCCTCCATAAAATCTAGATTTCTACTGACAAGTGACAAGTGACATACAAGCCAGTTGAGTGTCTGGTAATGCCTGTTTCACACAAAACAAAGCATAGAATGCTCCTCCATGGCCTTCAAAAAATAAATAGACTTGCAGGGTCTGTGGCATGCCTCAGGAATCATTATTCAGTTGAATCTGGCCTTTACCCATTTGTGTAAAATGCCTGACAAATATGTCACAGAACAAAACATCTGTGCGCAAATTTTAATGGATATGAAAGTACCAACATATAGATACACAGAAATTCCATGAAAATTTGAAGCTTTAGTAATTTCCATGGAATTGTCATGTTTTTCTTGAATTTTCTGTCAGTAACATAGCAAATCACCTTCATCCAAATGTTTTTGTTGTACAAAATACTCAGTTGTCTATTTTTAAATGCAGTACTTTTCATAGTATTAAGAAAATTAAGCATGACTTCTGCCATCAAATTTAAATTGTCAACTATTTTGCACATGTGCATTTCTTTTGCAGCCTTGACTTCTCTTTTCAATGCAGCTGTTTTCAATAACTGAAAAACTAAAAGCAACCCACAAATAAATCACTTGGAGCAATGGTGGCTGACTGCATTATATTAGGCATTAGCATTCTGCACCAGTCTGAGACATATTAACTCCACTAATGGCTACACCAACAAGATGATAACAACAGGAAAGAACATACCTCATTCACAACTCACTTTTTTAATTTGTCAGATATAATGCCTTGGTCTAAAGGTTTCTCCGAAATGTATCTTTATTGGTTTTGAAATGAACAAACGTTTCTCTGCAGAGAAATGCCATGGGGCCAATTATCCAATCCTTCAACTGCAACAGCTCTTTTATGTTAAACGTATCTTCCTTTAATATTGGAGCCAGCTCTCTCCTTATTACAACCACAGAACATCTGCAGCTGAATATGCAATCAGTTCCTTCTGACAGTAAGAGAACATGCCACCTTAAACTCTAAAATCATTAGCTAAAGACGCCACATTTAAAAATATATTATCGCCCCAAAATCTAAATAATAACAGGCCTTGTTTAGTAAAGGTTATTTACCTCATTATGGATCAACGTTTTAGCTACTTTATTTTTAATTACAATATCAGAACATCAGAAAAATTAGAATTAAAAGTGGATTGGGGTTGGGTAGAAGAAATTCTAATATCCTTGCCTGATGAAATCCAGGTGGAAATTTGCTGTCTCCATCCTACCATCTGCACAATTGCAATTCTAAAGGACACCTAGCCAAAACCAATAGAGTATATTTTAAAGATGTGCTTGTCTCTGATTAAGCCACTGGGTTGAACTGTTATTTTTGCCTGAATCCTGAAGAGGGAAACAGTAGGGACTCCCTGCTCATCTACACCTGTTGGTAATGGGAGGCAGGGGTACAAAAGAATCAGTTTTGGGTGCCACAAAAAATCCATGAGCTTCCTCTGCACTGTTGCAAGACACGTGATCATTACAATAGGGCAACCATTTCCTATAGCTTTCCTTAGCTTTTTAGTCTGGATGTTGACAAGAGGCATCCTGACGAAGATTGCTGACTGAAGAAAGCCGATTCCGTGACTGCTGCTTCCAGATATGAGATTATTGTAGCACTGTACCATACAAAAACATGTCCATCCCATTTACTGATCACCACTGCCAAGCATAGCAAACAGCCTAGCCTGTGTCTACACAGAATGAAGTGATCATGCGCAAAAAAGCAAGGCAAAGCATAGCAGAGATCCTGCAAGTATTCAAGGAGGTATAAAGTGAATGTGTGTTGGGCTTTTACTTTGTCATTTTCCAACGTAAAAGATGAAATGGACTTCAACGTTGCTGTGCAGTCGCCATAATTGATTACTATCTAATCCTAAAAACCAATGAAAAGTGGCCAAATCCTAGTTAACAGGAGAAGTTTAAGATAGTCTTAAGATTTGAGATTAGGAAGTTTACAGTGCTACCAAAAAGAATTGCAAATCTGAGAACTGAGATGGTTTTAGAGTCCTACAAAACATGGCCAAGGATTTGGAAGCAGTATATGAGGGATAAATAGCAAGAAATACATAAAAAGTTTCTGTAATATTTTTAAAAAGTAAAAGACTGCTAGAAATGTATCTGGGTCATTTAGAGGTAGGGAAAGGAGACATTTGGGTCGTGAGTAAGGAAATGGCACTAAACAAATAATTAGGGTTGAATTTCCCCAACTTCTGAACAACATGGGCTTTGGCAAGTCAGTTGGGAAAATGTGGTGAAATCAGAAAAATAAGAATTTTGATGTTGTGAAAAATTAAGATTCTACCCAAGATTTGAATGGCAAGCTGAGAATCTCAATCATGAATGGCAAGAAGCTTATTTGCGAGAACTTATATTTTGTGAGTACTTAATTTCACCTCTAGCTTGCCAGTTACTCTTCTGGACCTCCATGTAGAATGGCAGGCCCTGCACGCCCAGCGAATGGCCATGGTCTGTGACTACCTGCGGTCCCTTTCCATGGAATTGACAAAGAGCATATACTGGCATCGCCAAATCATTATGACATGTGTCTGATCCACTTAGAAAACAAACAGTTTTTTATGAAAATGTTGCACTTTGGAGCACACAAGCACTTTTCAATGTAATGTTACTGCATTGTAATGTGTCCCTTTGTACACAGAGACAAACATGTATTGTACAGAGTAGAAGATGGATGAGCACATCCTGGGACTATTAGCTGGGTCTCTAAACATGCATTCACTTTACACTTCCTTGGATACTTGCAGGATCTCTGCTATGCTTTGCCTTGCTTTTTTGCGCATGGTCACTTTATTCTGTGTAGACACAGCCAGGCTGTTTGCTATGCTTGGCAGTGGTGTTCAGTAAATGGGATGGACATGTTGCTGTATGGTACAGTGCTACAATAATCTCATATCTCCACCATGTGCCAGCTGTGTAATTGGCAAACACACTACATGTGCATCAGAGGGCTGTAGGGTCCCCAAGCAGAAAATGAGGTGTTGTTGCTCCAGCTTGCGCTGGGCTTCATTGGAACACTGTAGAAAGCCGGAGACAGAGATGTTGGCCAGGGAGCAAGGTGGTGCATTGAAGTGGCAGGCAACAGGCACCTTCACATTTACCTCCTCCCTCCCCAGTATCCAAGGGCCCAAACATACCTTCCAGGTGAAGTAATATTTCACCTGCACTTCCCAGAATCTAGCATTCGCTGCCCACAATGTGATCTCCCCTACATTGGGTAGACCTGGTGACCGCTTTGCAGAACATCTACGTTCTGCTTGCAAAAAAGACCCTGAACTACCTGTTGCCTGCCACCTTAATGCATCACCTTGCTCCCCAGCCAACATCTCTGTCTCTCTTGCTATAGCCCTCTGGACTCAATATTGAGTTCAACAATTTTAAGGGCTAAACTCACCCATTTCCCAGGCCCCCACACAACACACCAGGTCTTGTTACCACATAGCCTGCCATCACACATCCCCTGTTGTTAGTCACTAACAGTACCCATTAACAACTAGCGAGTTTTGAGAAGATTTGTAGCTCAGGTTGAGGTTCTGGATGTGAGATTGCTCGCTGAGCTGGAAGGTTAGTTTTCAGACGTTTCGTCACCATTCTAGGTAACATCATCAGTGAGCCTCCGACGAAGCGCTGGTGTTATGTCCCGCTTTCTATTTATCTGTTTAGGTTTCCTTGGGTTGGTGATGTCATTTCCTGCATTGGTGATGCCATTTCCTGTTCTTTTTCTCAGGGGATGGTAGATTGGCTCCAAATCAATGTGTTTGTTGATGGAGTTCCGGTTCCATTAACAACTATTCACCCTCCCAGCCTGATCGTTAGCAACTCCTTTGTCTGTCCAACTATCTTTTTCTCTCTTTGGACTCTATCCTATCATTTACTCCATACCCCACCCAGCTCCCCATTTTCTGCATATAAACTGACCTTTGCCCAGCCACCATCAGTTCTGAGGAAGGGCCACCAGACCCGAAACATTAATTCTGTTTTCTCCTCCACAGATGCTGCTCGACCTGCTGAGCTTTTCCAGCAACTTTGTTTTTGTTATCAACCAACAATAGATGTGGAGTAACCTACTTGTGTGGCAAAGATGCAGGGGAACTGCAGTCACTCCAATTCCGTGGAATGCCAGCCAGATGAGAGAGGGGCAATAGTGTTATACTCTGTCCAGAGACAGAGGCCAGAATGCTATGGCATGAGGCCCAGTGTATTAGCAATGCAACACCTTTCTCTGCTGGGGCCAATAGGGGCCATCAGTGGCCACTCCACATCTGGTTTCCATGCAGGGCATGCCTAGCTGTTCATACCAGCATCGGTTGATCATTGGAATTTCTGCTCCAAAAACTGTAGGATTTGACAAAACACCATGGTGATTGCTGAGAATCTGTGAGAGCCACAACTTGTGCCAAGTAGAAATGAGGGCATTCTTCCAAAGGAACAGTACTTTCAGCAATTTTCACACTTTTTTTCTTTATTTATTCACGGGATGAGGGTGTCACTGGCTAGGCAGCATTAATGGCCCATCCCTAATTGCCTAGAGGGAAGGTCAGAGTCAACCATATTGCTGTGGGTCTGGAGTCATGTGTAGACCAGAGTAGTTAAGGATGTTAGTTCTCTTCCCTAAAGGGGATTAGTGAATCAGGTGGGTTTTTCTTGATTCATGGCCATCATTAGATTCTAAATTCCAGATATTGAATATTATTGAAATCAAATTCCACCATCTGCTCTGACAGGATTCGAACCTGGATCCCCTGGACATTACCTGGGACACTAGATTAACGGTCCAACAATAATACCACAAGGTGGTAATGGCCTCCCCTATGTGCAGAAATGTCAGCCAAAGTAACAGAGGTAGAAATTCCTGTGAATCTTGTTTAATTAAACTGAGTTGCATTAAGTCATCCTTCATTTTCTGAAGTGTTTTGATGTTGCTGAAGCCAGTCACTGATTTTTAATCCCTACTGAAAGAGCAGGTTAATGGTTTGGTCTTTTATGCTGTTCATTTTGTTTAATACAAGTAAAGATTACAAATGTGTAAGATCACGCGCGGGCATGCGTGCGCGCGCGCACACACACACACATATTTTGAAACCATAATAGTGCCTTCCACAGCCTCCTTGGTTTAAAGCAGTACCATTATTCCAATTTGGTTTACAATCTAGAAATGAAGAAAAATAAAAAAGATGGGTCTTGACAGAGGAAACCAAGACCCCAAAATATTCAAGGATTGGGCAATGAGACACGTGATGAAAATGATTCTAATAATAATTCTTTTGTCAATAAAATGATAAACCTGTATAGAATTAGAGATAAATGATAGACAACCAGGATTCATACCAAAGAAAGGAACAAGGGTATTTGTCATTAAGAATACCTGCAAGTGCAGAAGCTTATGTATGTATAAGAAAATATTTGGCAAAGTCTACCATCACAAAGTAATGGAGTGTTTAGACAAGCTAGAAACTGATAGAAATGACACAAGAATAATTCAGAGTCTATATTGGAATCAATCAACAGTGGTGAGACATGAAACAGGTTGTCAGGTAGCTCCCTAATCAATACAGGGGGAAAGGAAAAAGAAACCCTACAGGACACTTGGAAATCATGATGAAACTTCATTATAAATATATCATCACATTTGTAAATATTTGTTCACAATTCTTTATCAATTGTGTGAGCAATTGTTATGTTGTACAGAAGATAACAAACCACATGATGTTCCAACCATGTCCGAATAACAGCTATCATTTCCATAGTTCCCATACTAACATGAAACTCTGTCACAATGGAATGAGGGAGCATCAAATGTTCAAGTCCCTTCTTGTTCTCATTTTTTGGATGTTGCATTGCTTTCTGCCTCTACTCTGTCTGGTCCTTCTCTCTGACTGTAACAATTCACTTCTGTCTTCATTGCTATACAGCCCTCTGATATACTCCACCCCAGTGTTTCTGTGCAGTTTATTGTTTAAAGAGAATGTTGACTTTCTTGCTCTTTGTACAACCACATTTATTCTTTTCTTTTCTTCTTGGCTGTGGATTGGCCATGCTAAATTACGCATAGTGTCCGGAGATATGCAGGTTAGATGGATTAGCCATTGAAAATGCAGGGTTAGAGGGGTAGCGTAGTGGGTGGGTGCTCTTCAAAGGGTCAGTGTGGACTTGATGAGTTGAATGGCCTGCTTCCAAGCTGTAGGGTTTCTATGATTCGTATCAGAGAGTGCATTAACTTTCTTATGTCATGATCTCATGTTCCTGCTGTTCTTCTATTTCTTTGCAACAATCTTCATACCATTTTTCCTTGATTACTCTACATGATTTTTTAATCTATTTTTCCATTTTGCCATAGTCTTCCTCATTGTTTTTATTCTGTCTTACTTTCTCCATCAGATCTGATATTTCATCAGTCACCTACTTCTGATGTTTCCTCCTCTTTTTCTTGTGCACCATCTCAGTTTTTGCATGTTTCATTTTGTGTTTCAACCTTTCTCAATGCCTTTCTGTTGTTTCCTCCTCACTAAAATCTCAATCTGTTATGCCCTGAAGTGACAATTCATGTTTGTTAATAACTTGCACAGAATATTTCTTCTTCACATCTTCCTCTTTCAGTCTTTCTCTTTTGGTTTTGTCTTTAATGGGATTATTCTTCACAGTTTTCAGCTTGATATTTATCTCCATTACAGGTAATAACCCAAATGAATATCAGCAGTTTAATGCTATTCTTGTACTTCCCATTGATCATGTTAACATGGGCCTACAAAAGGCCAGTTTAAATGATCACTGATGGGATGTTAAAAACCAAGAATGCGCATAATGTCAGGTGTAAGTATTAATAAGAGTGTATTAAGTGTGCATGATTCCCTCCCAATATGTCATATTTGTAATAGTTACAAATGCATCAGGTTTATAATTAGATTAATGCATGTACTGAGAGCTCGCTGAGTAAGTTATATAACTGGCTGACTTTGGGACTACTTTGATGTAAAAATTACAGTAACTGTTATCCATAATGTTTAATTGCAAGAATCACTAATTTTGCTTTCGAATTTTCACTTAAGGTGTGGCAACCCTCAGGTTAAACAACCACCAGTTGTCTCTCTCTCTCTCTCTCTCTCTCTGATGACACAGCAGATCTGTGATCCACTCGGACTATGGTGACTTCACTTCTACTTTTTTTTTAACGTGGTGTCAGGACATCCCAAAGTGCTATACAACCAATGAATTGATTTTGACATCTGGTGATTTGTGAAGTAATTGGGGCCACTGATTGGAGAAAAACAGCAAGGCCCCATAAACAAATGAGAAAAATGAGCACATAATTTGTTTCACTTAGGAGATAAATGTTTGCTGTGTTTACCTCTTTCCAAGCCCCTTTCTTGATTCATTTTCTTTCTTGCTAATTCTCTTGCTCAGTTAATCCTTCTCAGTCTTTTTTTAAATTCTGTCCAGTTGCACTTGATCAGTAATGATCCTTCCTTCCTTGAGCCTCAGAACAGACAATTGCTCAAGAATCCAACTCTCTTAACTACCGATCTCACATTAATCCCCGCATGCTCTGTTACATCCTGTAAGTTGAGTTTTTGCAATTGTTTAAGTTGTTAAGAGTCAAACCACCTTCCTAAACGCAGGCTTAAGCCTCAAAGGTACTCATATTGATTTTCCAACAAAATATGGCAAAAGCAGAACTGAAATATTGCCTGTTAGAATGTTGGAATGCTCAAGTAAACTATCCAGTCTCTTGTGATCATATCAGAAGCTTGACCCCAGTTGTGTTATAATCCCTCTGTGGGAGCCACAAACGAAAACAACAAACTTACTGAATAGCCACTCCAAATAAAGAAATTATGAAAAAGAAAATTTCTGTGGCTTTTAATCCATAGAATAGAATTCCTACATAGTGGAAACAGGCCATTTGGCCCAACAGGTCCACACTGACTCTCTGAAGAACATCCCGCCCAGCATTTCCCACAGCTAATACACCTAACCTACACATCCCTGAACTCTATGAGCGAATTAGAATGGCCAATCCATCTAACCTGCACACCTTTGGACTGTGGGAGGAAATCAGAGCGCCTGGCAGAAACCCACGTAGAGAAGGGGTGAACATGTTAACTCCACACAGACAGCTGCCCATTGCTAGAATTGCACCTGGATCCCTGGTGCTGTGAGGCAGCAGTGCTAACCACTGAGATACCATGCTGTAATGTGAATCAAAAGCAACGTAAGCGAAATATGAATTAACAGATAAATCATACTTCAAATTAAAAGATAAAATTTTCTTTCAATAATTGATACAACAAAGATAAACACAAGCAACCACATACTCACATTGAGGTATATGGTTAGCACCAATACAGTACACAGCGAACAGTCCTTCTCACTCAGGTCATGTCAGTCTTGATTCATAGTTATCTTTAATTATTTTTCAGAGCACGTAAATAACAAACTGTTGAGAATACTTGTGCACAGTGATTGATGTTCTGAAACAAACATGCAGTCGTGTAAAGAACATTTCAGAAAATATATTGAGAATAATTTGCCCTGTCCACTATGTTCAGCCCTCTTGGCAGATTTTCCCTTACAGCAAAGTGCCTTGTACTGAAATGTTCAAAACAGTAATACAATTATTATCTAGCCAAATCAATTCTGTACTATGATCCACACATCTGTAATATTTTATAAAAGTTGTGTTTTCTTATGTAAAATATTGTTAATGTTCAGAAAATATTCCTAAAAGGGAAGAAATCAATTGTTTGACTAGCTGAGCAATAACTTAAAAAGTTTTCCCAAATCCTCTAAATGCACCTTGTGAAATGGTTATTCTAAAGTAAGGCTTCCATGCATAAGGAATTTGTTCCAGTAATCTAAACTTCCCAAATTCCTTAGCATAAAATGAGGAGACATTCTCAAGTATTCATTGTTATAGTCTGATGTAAAATCATGGGCTGTATTTTTCTATTTTCAATTCAAGTGTTTTGTGAAATGCAATTCTCGATACCTGTCCTGCCGTGGCTCACAAGTGCTCACTACTGCTGGGACACATTAAAGCTAAATCGCATACCACTTCAGACACTGCAAGTCAGAAACAGACCTTCACATTGTTGTACTCGACCATCGTTACTAAGGACCTATCCCAAGCTGATGTATCATTTCCCCAGCAGGGATCTGGAGGTGTTTATCTGACATCAATAGGAGGTAATTAATGAAAACAATAAAACATTCTTAACTGCTTGTGACCATAATTTTTCATGCTCATTTGCCAGATCTTGCCCACTCACTTAACCTATCTGTTTCCCTCTCGAACATCCTTTTGTTCCTTTCATAACTTATTTTCCAGCCTATTTTTGTGTCATCACCAAACTTGGAGACCATACCTGTTGTCCCTTCATCTAAGTCAGTTACATAAATTGTAAACAGTTGATGTGTCAGCGCTGATCCCTTTGGCACACAATTCAGTACATTTTGCCTTAAAAGCTTCCATTGTGCACACTCTTTGCTCGCCAGCCAATCTTCTATCCATGCTAATATGCTGCCCACTATATCTTGAGCTTTAACTTACTAGAAAAAAAATCTTTGATATGGCATTTTATCAAGTATCTTCTGGAAATCTATTTACAGTAAATCCACCGGTTTCCCCTTCTTCCACAGCATTGTCACCTTCTCAAAGAACTCCATTAGATTTGTTGGACATGATTTTCCATTCACAAAACAATGTTGACTCTATCTGATTATCTTGATGTTATCTAAGTGCCTTGTTATAAATTCTTTACTAACAGCTTCCAAAATTTTCCCCTTACAAGTTACTTTCCTGCTAGCGAGTTTTGAGAAGATTTGTAGCTCAGGTTGAGGTTCTGGATGTGAGTTTGCTCGCTGAGCTGGAAGATTAGTTTTCAGACGTTTCGTCACCATTCTAGGTAACATCATCAGTGAGCCTCCAACGAAGCGCTGGTGTTATGTCCCGCTTTCTATTTATCTGGTTAGGTTTCCTTGGGTTGGTGATGTCATTTCCTGTTCTTTTTCTCAGGGGATGGTAGATTGGCTCCAAATCAATGTGCTTGTTGATGGAGTTCCGGTTGGAATGCCATGCTTCTAGGAATTCTCGTGCATGTCTCTGTTTGGCTTGTCCTAGGATGGATGTGTTGTCCCAATCAAAGTGGTGTCCTTCCTTATCTGTATGTAAGGATACGAGTGATAGTGGGTCATGTCGTTTTGTGGCTAGTTGATGTTCATGTATCCTGGTGGCTAGCTTCCTGCCAGTTTGTCCAATGTAGTGTTTGTCACAGATCTTGCAAGGTATTTTGTAGATGACGTTCGTTTTATTTGTTGTCTGTATAGGGTCTTTTAAGTTCATTAGCTGCTGTTTTAGTGTGTTGGTGGGTTTGTGGGCTACCCTGATGCCAAGGGGTCTGAGTAGTCTGGCAGTCATTTCGGAAATGTCTTTGATGTAGGGGAGAGTGGTTATGGTTTCTTGGCACGTTTTGTCTGTTTGTTTGGGTTTGTTACTTTCCTGCGTTCTGACTCTCTTACATTTTGAATAAAGGAGTTATATCTGATTGCTTCCAATCTAATAGGACCTTCCCTGAATCCAGGGTATTTTTGAAAATTAAAACCAACACATCAACTACGTCACCAGCCACTTGTTTTAAGATCCTAAGATTAGATGTATCATGAACTGAGAGCTCGTCAGCCCATAGCTTCAACAAATTACTCGGCATTACTTCCCCAGGAGTTGTAATTTTCCTTGGTTCCTCTGTCACTTCCACTTTCTAATTTCTAACTATTTCTAACTATATCATTATATCCTCAATAGTAAAGATAAATGTAAAATATCTGTTCAATTCATTTACCAGCTCCATAGTTTGCATTATTGTACTGAGTCTTCAGATTCACTTTCAATGGACCAACACTCACCCTATTCACTCTTTTCTTTTAAAATTATTTATATAAACTACTATTTGTTTTTATGTTTCTGGTTAGCTTTCTAACATATTTTAATCTTTAATTAAATTTTAGCCAGCCTTTGCTGCTTATTATGCTCTGTGTAATCTTCTGAACTGCTACCAGTCTTTGCACAATTAAAAGCTTTTTCTTTATGTTTGATACTATTTTTAACTTTTCCAGTTAACGGCAGATGGTGAGCATCCTTTGGAAAATTTCTTACTCTTTAAGAATGTACCTATTCTGAATATTCTGAACTATCTCCTTTGATATCTGTCGCAGTATTTCTATTCAACTATCATTAAGCTAATTTGAAGATTTGCTTTAGCAGGCTCTGCTTTCATGCAATAGAGATAACAGGGTGTACAGCTGGATGAACACAGCGGGCCAAGCAGCATCAGAGGAGCTGGAAGGCTGATGTCTCGGGCCTCTGAAGAAAGGTCTAGGCCCAAAACATCAGCCTTTCCGCTCCTCTGATGTTGCTTGGCCTGCTGTGTTCATCCAGCTCCACACCTTGTTATCTCAGATTCTCCAGCATCTGCAGTTCCTACTATCTCTGCTTTTATGCAGTTGTCTCGAGTCACAGAGTGTTTCCAAGCATTTTTTTCGGCTTGACAACATCAATTTGCTTACACTCAAACATTTATTAAGTAATCATACAGACAAGAAAAGAGAGGAAAATGTATTAAGTAAGTTAAAAGAATAAAAAAGCCTGCCTATCAGGGACCCCCCGATCAACAACTGGTCTGG
Organism: Stegostoma tigrinum; assembly: GCF_030684315.1. NCBI lineage: Eukaryota > Metazoa > Chordata > Chondrichthyes > Orectolobiformes > Stegostomatidae > Stegostoma > Stegostoma tigrinum. The sequence goes on from NC_081363.1 coordinate 49,145,179, forward strand.
AGGCTGAGGTTGTTCCTGGCACCGTTCGTGATTCCAGCCTGAGGTGAAGCCTAGTGACTTAGAACAAAACTCTCCATCTTATACAGTGTAACAAACAGCTAGCACAAAGAAAGCAGATACAGAAGACAAAACACAGCTACAGAAAAACAAGTTTCAGGTGATGTCTTCAGCCCATAAAGGAACATTGACAAGGCATTCCAAGGTCACACAGCTTGTTGAGTATCATCGACAATTTTAGTCCTTCATCCCATTGTATACAATCTATCTTCTCACGCAGCTGTCAAATATTAGCATTCATTTTTAGCTCTTCGACCCATCTTCTACATTCTACCCCGATGATATTTGACAGCATATGCTACAATTGCAAATTCAGATGTAAATCAGGGACAACTAAGCAAGCATGTATAATAAGCGTATGTATCGTGCACTAGAAGATTAAAACTACAATGAAAATAACCAACATCAAAACAAAGAATACAACAATAGGATATATCATCAAATCAATGATTGCAGAGGCCTTTGAGGGTCGACCCTTAAATGTATGTCCCACCCCTAATGTATGGTCAGGGCCATGATGGAACCAGCAAGTTGTGCCACCTGATTGAAGTGATCAGAATATCGTCTACGTTCTTTCTATGGTTACCCCACATAATTTTCTCTATAATTCAGCACATTCCAGATTCAGGTTCCTTAATGTGTGTGTGTGTGTGTGTGTGTGTGTGTGTGTGTGTGTGTGTGTGTGTGTGTGTGTGTGTGTATGTGTGTGTGTGTGTATGTGTTTTTTCCCAGTTCCCTATCTACAGACTCCTACACCACCGGAGTCTTAGCTCAGCCTTTTTTCACACACTCTAACTGCCCTAACTCATGACAGTTTCACCTACTGGTTTAGTCAATCTGATTATAAATGTTTTTACAACCCTTTCACTAGTACTATTTTCATTATTTTAGGGTCAGTTTCTCTATGGATTTTGTGTCAGCATCTTATCGTTTAAATTATGTTTTTGTGCTTTTCCAAGCCACACTTACGTCAAGTATGTGTACATGTCTGAGACACGTTTTCTCATGCATGTTTTTTATTGTCTCATGTTTAATACCTCCCAGGTAATATTCACTTTTGCACACTTACATCAGTGTCCATGACCATGTCATGCATTTTTGACTCCCATGTGATCTTATCAAATGATCTATTATCTCTTCACATATGGTCCCCATGCTTTGGGTAGTGGCTTGGTCACCAATTCAATTTTCTTAAAAGGGAAGACAAGGACACCAACATCACCAACAGAAAATTATCAGTTTCAAACTCTTATCTAAAGCTCCTTTTCGCTACTGTAACATTTTAATCTGAATTGCAGCTTCGACCCATTATTGTAATTCCTTTTTGTCTTCTGCCACCCATCTCCACCCTTAATTACTTTGTCTCATCCAATTTTGCAACTTAACAGTTACCGCCATATCTAATTCCAGAGATCTGTAGAGATTTTTAGTCCATGGAACACAATCTTATAACATTTTAAAGCGGAAGTCAAACATTTCTTTTTGATTCAGGTGCGACATATTTTGTCTGATCTTTCTCTAAGACGGCACACTTTTTTAAAAAAAAGTTACTTGAAGACTCTTTCTGGATATTTGAAATAACTCTGAATAAATTTGTCCAAATTCAACATTCTGATTACTCCCTTAAAGTCACTAACCATTTTTATGTATTGAAATCTAGTGCACATTATCATTTCCCAAAATCCCTGTAAATTTTCAGGTAACTATCCCATTCAAATATCTCAGAAGACCAGGTCATGTGAATCACTGCCGTTGAGACATCAATCGCCTCAACCTCTCGACGCCTCTTACCCACTCCAACCTCTTCCCCACAAAACATGCAGCCCTCCACTCCAATCCCAACCTCACCATAAAACCTGTGGACAAGGGAGGCGCTGTTGTAGGATGGCGCACTGACGTCTACATTGCCCAGGCCAGGTGCCAATTCTTCGACACCTCCTCCTACCACTCTCTTGATCATGACCCCACCCCCGACCACCAAAACATCATCCACAACCTCATCACCTCAGGTGACCTCCCACCCGCAGCCTCCAACCTCAGTGTTTCCCAACCCCACACCGCCCACTTCTACCTCCTTCCCAAAATCCACAAACCTGACTGCCCTGGTCAACCCATTGTCTCCACCTGTTCCTGCCCGACCGAACTCATCTCCACCTAAAACGATTCCATTTTCTCTCCCTTGGTCCAGGAACTCCCCACCTACGTCCATGACTCACGCCTCCCACCTCCTCCAGAACTTCCAATTCCCTGGGCCCCAACACCTCATCTTTACCATGGACATCCAGTCCCTATACACCTGCATTCCCCATACAGATGGCCTAAAGGCCCTCCGCTTCTTCCTGTCCTGCAGGTCTGACCAGTCCCCCTCCACCGACACCCTCATCCACCTAGCCGAACTCGTCCTCACCCTCAACAACTTCTCTTTCAATTCCTCCCACTTCCTACAGACAAAGGGGGCGGCCATGGGTACCCACATGGGCCCAAGCTATGCCTGCCTCTTTGTAGGTTACATGGAACAATTCCTCTTCCATAGCTACACTGGCCCTATCCCCTAACTCTTCCTCTGTTACATTAATGACTGTATCGGCACCACCTCGTGCACCCACAAAGAGCTCGAACAGTTCATCCACTTCACCAACACCTTCCACCCAACCTTAAGTTCACCTGGACCATCTCTAATACCTCTCACTCTTTCTTGGACCTCTCTGTCTCCATCTCTGGCAATCACCTAGAAACCGATATCTATTTCAAGCCCACCGACTCCCAGAGATATCTAGAATACACTCCTCCCACCCACCTTCCTGCAAAATGCCATCCCTATTCATAACTCCTTTGCCTCTGTTGCATCTGCTCCCAGGATGAGGCATTCCACTCCCATACATCTCAGATGTCCTCGTTTTTCCAGGACTGCAACATCCCCGCCGCAGTGGTCGAGAATGCCCTCGATCATGTCTCCTACATTTCCTGCACCTCATGCCTCACACCCCCTCCCCAGAATAACAATCAAAACAGAACTCTCTCATCCTCACGTACCACCCCACCAACCTCCGGATCCAACACATCATCCTCCGACACCTCCGCCATCTGCAATCCAACCCCACCATAATTTTCCCTCCCCACACTTATCTGCTTTCTGGAGGGACCACTCTCTCCATGGCTTCCTTGTCCGCTCCACACTCCCCTCCAACCCCACCACCTTCGGCACTTTTCCCTGCAACTGCAGGAAGTGCTACACCTGCGCCTACAGCTCCCCCCTTACCACCATCCCAGGCCCCAAGAAGACTTTCCATATCAAACAGATGTTCATCTGCACATCTGCTAACGTGGTATACTGCATCCACGGTTCCCATTGTGTCCTCCTCTACATTGGGAAAACCAAGCAGAAGCGTGGGGACCGCTTTGCAGAATACCTATGCTCGGTTTGCACTAAACAACTGCACTTCCCAGTTGTGAACCATTTCAACTCCCCCTCCCACTTCTCAGGCGACATGTCGATCCTGAGCCTCCTGCAGTGCCACAATGCTGACACCCAAAGTTTGCAGGAACAATAACTTATATTTCGCTTGGGAACCCTGCAGCACAATGGTATCAATGTGGACATCACAAGCTTCAAAATTTCCCCTCCCCCTACTGTATCTCAAAACCAGCCCAGCTTGTCCCCACCTCCCTATACTGTCCTTCCTCCCACCTATCCCCTCCTCCCACCTCCAGCCCCATCCCCATCTCCTGCTTATTAACCTCATCCCACCCTCTTTACCTGTCCAGCCTCCCTGGGGTGACCTATCTCCTTCCTACCTCCCCACCTACACTCACCTTTACTGGCTTCATCCCCGCCTCTTTGACCTGTCTGTCTCCTCTATCCATCTTCTATCTGCCTCCCCCTCTCTCCCTATTTATTTCAGAACCCCCTTCCCCTCCCCGATTTCTGAAGAAGAGTCTAGGCCCAAAACGTCAGCCTTCCTGCTCCTCTGATGCTGCTTGGCCTGCTGTGTTCATCCAGCTCCACACCTTGCTATCTCATGTGAATCTTAATATAGTTTTTGTCATGATCGGCTTAAGTGTACCCAAGCTTAGTGGTTTTGAGATTCCTGACACTCACCACAATAATTCCTCAACACTGAAATGTGTTATTGATAAATGGCTTAATGGGTTGACGGTGCCTCATCCCATTCTGCAAATGGGCTCAACCTTCAGTTTCTAATTTATTAAAAAAAACAAGCTCCATCTTATCCACATTAAGCAGAATAGGTTAATTAACATTAATCTACTACGGATTCAGAAAAGGAGTGGGGCATAAACTTCTGCACGTAATTACATTACCTATCTCTTCTCTTCCTTGAAGGATGGAAAAGCCCGCCCCTTTGTTAAATTTGCCTTTCCAAAACTCCTCACACATAATGAATTACATTTTCAACATTCCAATTTCCATATCACTTGAAATTAACAATGAATCAAACTTACTGTCCAGAATTAAAGATTCAGTCATGTTAAAACACCATTTGGAACTTCACTATGGGTAGAAAATGAAATTCCAAAGCTGGTAATTTCTGGAATTCAAATTTAGCCAAATTCAAACATAAAACGGAGCCAATTCCAAAAGGTAAATTTTTACCAAGCTTAACAAACCAAATTTTTGAATCAACATTTTGCAGATTTTTAAACATAGAAACATAGAACAGAGGAGCAGGAGGAGGCCATTCAGCCCATCGAGTCTGCTCACCATCCTTCATTATCATGGCTGAACATCCAACTCAATAACCTAATCCTGCTTCCTCCCCATAACCTTAGATCCCATTTACCCCAAATGCTTTATCTAGTTGCCTCTCGAATGCATTCAATGTTCTGGCATCAACTAATTCCTGTGGTAATGAATTCCACAGGCTCACCACTCTTTAGATGAAAAAATGTCTCCGTATCTCCATTCTGAACCATCTATCCCAAATCCTCATACAGTGACCCCTGGTTCAGGACACTCCCACTATCGGGAACGTCTATCCTTTCCAGCCCTGTTAGAATTTTATAAGCCTCTATGAGATCCCTCATTTGTCCGAACTCTATCAAAAACAATCTTAACCTAGTCAATCTCTCCTTATACATCAGACCCGCCATACCCAGAATCAGCCTGGTAAACTTTTGTTCCACTTCCTCGAGAGCAAAAGCATCCTTCCTCAGAAAAGGTGACCAAAACTGCACAAGTATTCCAGGTGTGGCCTCACCAAGGCCCTGTATAACTGCAACAAAACATCCTTGTTTCTGTATTCAAAACTTCACACAATGAAGGCCAACAGACCATTTGCCTTCTTTACTGCCTGCTGCATCTGCATGCTTACCTTCAGCAACTCATGCACAAGGACATGCAGGTCCTGTTGCACACTCCCATCTCACAATTTATAGCCTTTCAGGTAGTAATCTGCTTTCTTGGCTTTGCTTCCAAAGTGAATAACTTCACATTTATTAAAATTGTTTTGCATCTGCCATTGATTTGACCACACATACAACCTGCCCAGATCATGCCGAAAGATCTCTGCATCCTTCACCCTCCCACGCAACCTGGTACCATCTGCAAACTTGGAGATGTCACATTCTGTTCCCTTATCCAAATCATCAATATATCTATTGTGAGTAGCTGGGGTCCCAGCACTAATCCTGTGGCACCCCACGAGTTACTACCTGCCAATTTGAAAAGGACCCATTAATTCCTACTTTGTTTCCTCTCTGCCAGTCTCCTATCCATCTCAATACTCTTTCCCCAATCCCATGCATTTTAATCTTGCACATTAATCTCTTATTTGGGACTTTGTCAAATGCTTTGTGAAAGTCCAACATACTACATTGATTGGCTCCCCCTTATTAACTCTACTAGTCACATCTGCACAGAATTCCAACAGGTTTGTCAAGCATGATTTTCCCTTCATAAGCTCATGCTGATCCTGCCACTGCTTTCTAAATGGTCTGCTATAAAATCCTTGACAAATGGATTTGAGAATTTTCCCTACTCCCAATGTTAGGCTCACCGGTTTGTAATTCCTTGTTTTCTCTCTTCCTCCCTTTTTGAACATTGCAGTGACATTAGCCACCCTCCAATCTGCAGGGACTATTCCAGAGTCTGTAGAATCCTGGAATAGGACTGCCAATGCATCCAATATTTCTAGAGCTAATTCATTAAGTACACTGAGACGTAAATCATCAGGCCTTTGTGATTTATTGGCCTTCAACCCCAACAATTTTCCCAGCAGCATTTCTGTACTAATACTGATCTCCCACAGTTCTTCCCTCTCATTAAATCTTGTGTTCTTCAACAATTCTGGTATCTGATTTGTGTCCTCTTTTGTGAAGGCAGAACCAAATTATTTTCTCCATCATCTGCAGGTCCCATTATCTCTGACCAAATTATGTAGTCAGTTCCTCAGCCATTTCTTTGTCCCCTGCTATACATTCCCCCATTTTTGTCTGCAGGGGACCTACATTTGTCTTTACCAATCTATTTTTCTTCATGTGCCTACAGAACATCTTTGCGTCAGTCTTTATCTTCCCTTCAAGCTTACTTTTGCACTCTATTTTCCCTTTCTTAATCAATCCCTTAGTCCTTCTTTGCTGAATTCTAAACTGCTCCCAATCCTCAGATTTATTATTTTTCTTAGCCAGTCTGTATGCTTCCCCCTTGGATTGGATACTGTTTCTTGTTTCCTTTGTAAGCCATGGATTGGCCCTCTTACCCATTTGGCTTTTGTAACAGTCAGGAATAAACAGTTGTTGCAGCTTCCCCCATGCATTTCTTGAATGTTTGCCATTGCCTATCCACTGTCATCCCTTTAAGTAACTCTGTGCTTTGCGCAAATACTGCTGGTTTCTTAAAAGGACATTACATTAACCATACATGTCTCACAATGGTTCAGGCATATTCCACAGTTTCAAATCAAGAGACATTCCCGAAATTCAATCTAAAACTTCAAAGTATCCTCAGATCTCGAGTTCCAGAGAACAAAAAGACACAATTTGTACAAGAGTGACATTTAGCAAACAACAAACAAAGATGCATTCCAACCAGACCACAAAGAGTTAATACTTCTGCATGGTTCAGTGCACTTGCACAGTGCAGAAATCTGGCCTCCGGTTCTCTCTTTTTCCAGTTATAACTGCCCCCATCCTTTTGGGGGTCCTAATTGTGCTAACATGTAAGCGACAGACCCAAATCTAGAGTCAGCAGAATTCCACCCTTGAAGACAGAAGGTCTCCAGGGCATTAGGTTCTCATACAAATTTTCCCAAATCACATCCTCATCGATAAATATGTCTTGGATTGCAGAGGGTATCCAAGTGGTTCTTTTCGGATTCAGTTAAATGTAGTCAAGAGAAGGCTCAGCAACAGAATTTTTTTAAAAATATGCACAGTTATCGAGAAATAATTAAAGATGAGAAAAGAAGAAGGATTATCCATTATGTATATAAAAAGAAATGAAAAAGAAACGACAAAACAAAAAGCCTAACACTCTTCTACCCATCAAGAATACCTCAAGCAACAGCTGGCCTGGAGGCAGGGGTTGTTCTTGGCACCATTCATGATCCCGTTCTGAAGTCAAGTCCAGCAACTCTCCTATACGGTGTAACAAACAGCCAGCACAAAGAAAACAGATACAAAAGATAAAACATAGCGACAGAAAAACAAGTTGCAGGTGCCATCTTTGGCCCTTAAAGGAATGTTAAAGCAATTTACCCAAGGTCATGTAACCTGTTGTGTATCATCAACAATTTTAGCCCTTCAGCCCACCCTATTCAATCTATCTCTTCGTACAGCTCAATGTCGAATATTATTGCAACCCTTAGCCCTTTGGCCCATCCTACATAGCACTCATAATTGTCCTTGCTTATTTTTAAAAATAGTCTTGGACCCACTCCTCTCTCCCTTAATTTGAAAGAAAAACACACCCATATCACGATCACTATTATCTTCAATATAAAATCACTATTAATCCTATCTTGTTGCATAATGGCAGGTCTCATAGAAACTGGCTTCCGGTCAATCCAGAACATACTGTTCTAAGACACCATCCCACTAAATGCTACGAACTCCTCATCCAGACTACCTTTGCCCATCTGTCTTGTGCATTCTATATGAAGATTAAAAGCTCCCATAAATGTCGACTTATATTTCTGCAACCTACATTTACCTCTTCCTTTATGTTTCAACTCACCATGTAGTGCCTCTTAGAGATTCTGTATGCCAGCTCTCTTCTTGAGTTCATCATTTCTCATCTTCACCAAATCATTTCTATCAGCTGATTTCCTGAATTTAGACCATTCCTCTGTATTATGTTATTGTCATCATTAAGTAACAAGGCCACAACTCTAGCTTTTCCTAGCTTGTTGTCTTTCATGACTGCCCTGTACCCTACAATATTCATAACCTGTCCGTGTTATCCTGCAGTCATGTCTCTATCATATCGTACTTACTTATTTCTACCTGTGCCCTCAATTCACCTGCTTTGTTTTGAATGCTAAGTGTCCTCTTTCTCCAGGGCTCCAAGGATTGACGCTCATCAGTTCCCTGACAAGCACAGACCAAACCCTCAGGACTGATCATGGTCATCCCAGAGGTAGGGTTATGCACTTTGGTCGGAAGAAAAGAGGCATAGACTACTTTCTAAATGGGAAAAGCCTTCTGTAATCTGAAGCACAAGGGGATTGGGCAGTCCTAGTTCAGGATTCCCTTAGGGTTAAAGTTAACATGCAGGTTCAGTTGGCAGTTAGGAATCCCACTCTGCTCGGGTCACATTTGGAATGTTGTGAGCAGTTTTGGGCCCTGTATCTAAGGAAGGATGTGTTCGCATAGGAAAGAGGCTTACAAGAATGATCCCAAGGTTGAAGGGCTTGTCAAATGAAAAGCAGTTGAGGGAGCTGTGTCTGTGCTCAATGGAGTTAGAAGGATGCGCTGGGATCTCTTTTAAACTTACAGAATACCGAGAGGCCTGGATAGAGCGGACGTGCAGAAGAGACATAGGAGAGACTAGGACCCAAGGGCACAAGTGAAGGGATGACCATTTATAAATAAGATGAGGAGGAATTTCTTCAGCCAGAGGGCGGTGAATCTGTAGAACCATTGAGAGTATTGAAGCCAGAGATACATAGGTTCTTGATTAGTAAGGGGATCAAAGGTCATGGGGAGATCGCAGGAGAATGGGGTTGAAAAACATATTATCCATGACTGAGCGAATTGCACTCTCGATGGGCCGAATGGTCTAATTCTGCTCCTATATCTTACGGTCTTAGGGCAGGACAAGTTCCATACGGAGAATAGTCTAAACGCTGAACTGATACTCCACAGCTCCCTGATGTACATACCTGTAATCTCCAGACTGGTTCCACTTAACCAACAGACTGTCCCAGGCTCTGGACTGCAAGGACACAGATCCAGGATGCTGGTAAGTCAAAACATTTGACTGACTATGGAGCTCTCCCTCTATTGGAATCAAACAAGACTGACTGGTTGCAGTAGCACTCCCGGATTGACTCAATTTCCTCTTGATCCCAGTAAAGACTGGGTTTGGTTTTCAGACATGGCTGTTTGCTTGAAGCATATGCAAGCTGTATGCTCATGTAATTTTCTGGCACATGCCAATGGTGTGACATTGACATAGCATGGTGCCATATAGGTTTGGTGCTCCCAACTGGAACAAGCTGTGTGCCTGTCCCTCTGAACTAAAAACAACACACAGCAGAGGCTCGCAGCCTGTAACTTAGTATTGAAAAACCTATGCACTGAAAAGCAATGCGTGCCACAGAGATTTGCAGAGTCATAAGATGTATCCTGTGTTAAAGCTTGAGATGTGTGTGTTTTTCTGTGTGCAAGGCCACTTGGCAGACACATAAGCCTCCCTGAGCCCCATAGCAAAGTGTTGAAGTTCTGAAGTGTTGTGTGAATTGGTCGAAGAGCAGCCATGATGTTATGGTGAGACTGGTGGTTTGCTGATTCTAGCTAGCATAGATGAAGGATTGAGGATGGTGGCCATTGATGTTGAGGTGAAGTTGGATTTGAATGAAGGATGGGGCAAGTAAACAATAACCTGCAGGTACCAGGTAAACCACTTGAGCTTTTATGTTGTGTATTGGCACTGTCTAGTTCTCAGGGATAGAGAATTGTAGGTGGCACATAAATGAAATATGTTTGGCTAACAATAAGATGCAACTAGATGGAAATCAGACATTGCCACTTAACAGCAAGGTTTTGTAGTCAACACTTAAAACTTAAGGGGAATATCTGGAAATTGTTTCACAGTCAAGATTGCAATTCTTTTCATTGATGATGTATTTTCCCAACTTTGTCACCATTGCCCACTTTGATCCAGGAGGGGAAGAGTCCATCCCATGTTTTTGATTTTTGCTTATATTTACAAACCCAAAGCATGAGAGGCCTTTCCAGTAAACAAAACTTCTCAAACTTGATCCATGACAAGAACAGAGTTCCATCTTCTTTGTGTAAATATTTATACTTCTGATACATGATTATCGATCATACGTGATATAGAATGGCAACAATACTCATTTAAAAGTCAATACTATGTTCACTGTCTCCTAATTACAGAGTGGAACAGTGCAGGTGAATCTGAAAGGAATTCTGAAATGTTATAATTTTAAATTGGCTGAAATGGGTTTGAATATTTGTAAATGAAACAATATGAAGAAAATTGTAACAAACATGGCTGAATCAAAATCTCATTTTTTGGCTACTTGAAAGGCATTGCAAAGAATTGTTGAATGGAAATAACAATCTAAAATAACAATTAGTATGTCAAGATTCTTCTTTCATATCCAACAATAAAAGGAAATCACACAAAAAATGTAGATTCCAAATGTTATTTGTGTTTAACTTTATTTCAGACAACAGTAATATTGGTCACCATATTATTTATGGAAATACATCGATAACAATTTTAATTATGTCAATGTTACTGAATGGCATTTACAAAGCCTGTGGGAAACATTTCAGGCAGACATTGGAGAACTCCCCCACCTGCAAATGGATGACAGCCAATTTGTTGGCTAATATTATAGCCTTCTGTCCTGTTTTCCCCCTCACTGTCTAAAGCACTGTAAGTACAACTGACAGGCCTGCCGTACTACACAGCCAGATACTAGCATATAATGAACTTGTTGTTTGGGTACAAACAAGTCCAACCAACAGAGACCTGCATCTCAAGGCTGTCAATCACAGGGAGGGCAAGGAGCAAAGAGCTTTTTGTGACTGAGAGATGCTGCTTAGGGTGCAGGAATCTGAGCTCGCTGACAAGATGCCCCTCTAAGGATCTGTGCATTACCTTGAGCCAACAGAAAGCTTAAGTCCTGGACATGAATCTGAAACTGCTGTCAGGGAAGCCCTGTCAAAAAGCTGGCAGCCCTCCAGGAAGCCCAGACCAATCTTTCAAACCAATTCAAACACAGACACCAAAAAAAGTTTGTCGCCCTTTTCCATAATAATCACACCTTTCCTTTAACAAAACGGATTTAAAACGAGATATTTTCAACTGATGGGATCAAAGTGGTCTATTTTCTACCAGCAGCTTTCATTCTTGAGACAAGATTTTATGCTCTAGAACATGAAGTTGGCTTCTGTGAAGAGCAGTATATAGATTATGGGGACAAGAAAATGTATTATAAACCAGATCGAGTTAATCAAAAAATGAGGACGTGGCAAGTAATCACTGAATCCATGTGAATCTAAGGAAATCATGCCATTTTCTCAGTCACTCAACATAAACATGACCTTCCATACAACAGGAAATGCTATGTTTATGCAAAAATGTGACCAGTGGTTTGTTAACGTGAATAGTGTCTTTTATTCATCACTAAATATTAGGAAAACACAAACAGCAGTCAACAGAATCTGTATTTAGAATTCAGTACTTAGAAATACATAATTGTGCCAAAATTTATAGCGAAAATTTATAAGTAAAGGGTTTTTGACAGTGAGATAATGCGTTCAAAACAAATCTGCTGAGGCAATGATGATTAAACAATCAGAAGAACCTGTGAACTCCCATGAAACAAAAAAATGGAAATTTCTGGTTGAGAAGGGGTTAAAACCAAACACCATTATATTTTTCCTCCAGATGTAATGCAATCCGTCAGCCATGTATAATACGCCATGATATTATGCACTTTAATATTTTTAGCACACTTCTGCATAACTAGATGCTGGGAACGTATCACGTAAATGTTTAAAGTCCTCACAGTATCATTGTTTGTGCAGCTTTGAGGTACTGCTATGCTTGTTTAAAATGTAAAAAAAACATTTTGCCATGGATGTCATTCCAGTTGGATCATCTTGAATGAATCTGCTTTAATTAGAATTTTCTGCATAAAGTAAGCTGTGATTGGTGACTGCGATCATCTGGTGACACTGAAGGAGCCGGCACAGCAGTAAAGCACATCTGTTACCCAGGAACCCAAGTGATCCGTTAGTGTTCAAAGAGTAGACTTGATAGTAGTGCAACATAAGCATTCTGGTTATCTTGCTTCTCGCCTGTTTTCCATCATTTTTAATTTGTTTGTTATCTACATGCAAGTTTCCCTTTGCATCTATAACTGTTTAACCCTTTCAGTCACACATTGGCATCTTAGTGCAGTGAAACAAGACATTCACTGCATATAGTTGACAGTATCACAAATCCAAACAGTGATATTTCACAATAGTGTGAGCCAAAAATTATCCTGCAGCCCCGCAAAAATAAAAATCCCTGAATATTCCTCTGTCCAGAAAAGTACCAGGCAAACGATGGTCTTGGGTGAAACCGATTAGCACACAGTCCGATGGATGCGTTCCAACTGTTCTTGCATTCATGATGAAAATCCTGAGAAAGCTTTTGTGCTCATGAGTTATAGAACAATCACATTTAGACTAACGCATCATCATCATCATCATCAACAACAATATCATCTATGGAACATCCTCTCAATCTTTTACTTGGAAATCATGGAAAATGCCAAATATTGCCTTCCTGTTGCTATAATTCATTGTAAATTAGTACTAGAAGGCATTATCAAATCATTTTTGCAAATGTTATTTGATGTGAAGGATGTGATTATTTTAAACTTCAGTCAAAGATCACTCAGTATCTTGCAAATCCATAGAGCAGTCAGTAATTTTATTCAACTGATCTGAGATATACTAGCTACTGCTATCAGGATGTTTGATGTTCGACATTACTGTGATGGAAATAATTTACTGGACTTAGTTTTGTCCTCATAAGCATTCCTATTCTAGTAATTTTCACTTCCATCACAAGAACTATTCAACTCAACATCAATAGACATTTTATTGGATTTATTTGGTAAATAACCAATTTTGCTCTCAACATCTTTTTTATCCAAGTAACGTGAACTTCACCTCCCTGTATTTTTTCTCCATATTCAACTCTATAGGCATTACACATTTATTTACTTGGTGTCCTTTTAATCCCAGTAATTTGAGATTTCCAATTCCATGTCATTCAAACATGAATACTAAATTATATGTTATTTGACGGCTTATGTTTACTTACAAAAATCTCCTTGTATTGCGTAGAGAAGGAACAATGCTGGGAATGTTTTATGAAATGTAATACTTTAGGGTCCCGAATGGAATAACACAAGTAAAGTTCAAAGAGTTACAAAACTGTTTGGAACCATGAAACTGAGCCAATTGGATGGAGTTTTACCAGTGTCATTAAATACTTAATCCTGCATTAAGTTTGTTTGATTTTACGGTGCGTTATATGAAAGGAAAGAAATATTCACACGGAATGATGAGGGATTGAGGTTGCAATAATGAAAGAAAGAGTTGTATTTATATCATGCCTTTTACAACGTCAGGTAATGCCAAAGTACTTTACAGTCAATGATGCACTTTTGAAGTGGAGACACTGCTGCAAATTAGGAAATGTAGCAATTACATTGCTGAAAATAAAGTGCCATAAATGCACATGATAATGGCCAGAGGTACTGTTGGAGAACCAGTATTGGCCAGGACAACAGAGATAATCCATCCATCCTTATTCAACTAGTGCCATTGAATTTTCTACATCCAACTGACAAGGAAGACATTGGTTTATCATCTTATCTAAACGTCAGACAACATCTCTACGATACAGCACTCCTTCAGTGTGGCATCAGAAACTCATTGTGGGTTTTGTGCTTAAACTCTGGGGTGGAGCTTGAGCTGATTACCTTCTGACTTTAGGGCAAGAAACACATAGTTGTCATGTTAAGGGTGGAATGCATTGACAAGAACAAAGCGCTGTACTCAAAAAATAATGAATCCGGTTTTCCAGAATATTATCCTTCTGAAAATACAAGGAAAATCAAATATTGTATCATATTAACAATTGAAAAAACCTGTCACCTCAATAGTAAATCACAATTATATAAAAGCTAGCTGTACAATTTTAAAACACAGAAATATGAGTTTTAATTTTCATACAGACTTAATCTGTTATTTGCTTTTTCTAACATCAGTTAATCTGCACTGATTAAGGGGATATGATTTAGGATTCGAAAATCAGCATACGTTTACTTGAAACACAGTTACAAATATCACTGGATACGTTGTGATACAATTAAATTATAGATTGGTGTATATGTCAACAGCTCAAAGGATAATATCTGGAGCATTTGACAAAAACTGATTAGCTAAAGCAAGATACAAGTATTTTATCTTTACATAGTAAATCAATGTCATTTCACTGCTTACATTATTATTATTATAATTTGCCATGATCTTGCCATGACCCAAAATCTTTGTTTCCTCATTCTCAGGAATGATTTAATTTATTAACTTCTTCATTGTTGTTTTTGACATCAAAGCGCTCTGATTCTGATTAAGTCTGACAGAGAAAATAAAATCAGGCTGTTGATATTTCCCCAAGTAGAATTTAGGGCAACTTGCCTTAGCAATAAAACAAGGTGCTTATCTTCTTTTGGAAAAAAAATGTTTTAACGTTTGTAAAGGCTTAGTGAAATGTCTGTAAATTAACTATTCAAACTAACAGTCAGAAAGTAACTTCCTTTTGGTGAAGGAAACAACATACCAAAATATAAAGGGACTATTCTAAATAACACCATAGAATAAGAGAGAGAGAGGGGGGAGCAGGCAAAGAGAGAGGGTATATTTGGAGATTGGATGGGAGATAAGGACCACCCACCAGACAGCATCTGCGTTAGGTTTGGTTGATCAGGGGTTGAACTGGTTTAGAGGTGGGAATAAAGGAGATTGAACACTTGATTCGGCCAACATTGAATAAATGGCGAAGGTGGGAACTGAAGGGCCTATTTTCCTAGCCGGAAGACCAAACCATGAATTGCACAGATTTACAGGTTGAACTTGGAGTTCAAAGATGAGTGACAGAGATTCCTGGCAGTTGATGGAGGCTGCCCTCCATATCTCAAACTTATTGGGGATTCATTACCCTGTTAATCTCTCCCCCACTGACTCTGCCACTGCTATCAGATGATAAGCTTATTTTTACTGTCTTAAAGCATAACAGTAGTCTGAGAAAAGCCTGATGGATGTGCACAATTTTCCATTTTGACACTTGGCGCAGGCTGGCCATGGATAATTGTGATATCCTAAGCTTGTAACTCACGATTTTATAACATTTTTGTTTTAGTATTTGGAGATGCACAAGTAAACTTTTAGTCAAAAGTGCATTGAGCATTCTTTAAAATTTTGCCAGGTCTATTCATTTGAATAATTTTTCAGCATTCACCACGTAGGATTTCCGACACAACAAACGTGTCAAGGATAATTTTTTCCTGCTGCTGAGCCCTTGCACTGTGCTTTTTCCATAAAAGTACGAATTTGAAATTCCACTGGCATAACTCTTAGACTTTTACGAATTCATTGAATTTAACAAGTAGAATTTTAAGGATGTGCCCATTGGATTTTCTGAAATGCTCCCTCACCAGGTGAGGCTCCAGGCTAGGAGCATGGAAGTGGAAAATCTATTCATGTGTTTTAAAAGAGCAGATACCATCTTATTCTTGCAAAATCTTCACAGAGAACATTGAATTTGTTAGAACTGATGCAGATGTGTGAGTATAGTCCAGAATAAACCAAAGGAAAAAGAGGATAGCACTTTAAATTTGATGCTGAGGGAGCTGCCCTTAAAAAAAGAGAATTGTTATATTTGGTTCATTGGGCACTGTCCTCCTCCGAGGTCTACCATCCATGCTGGCTTGGGAGGGGTGAAAATAAGCATTGTATTATGTGTGAAGTTGATGGCAACAATAAGGAAATAATCTTTTAGGCTGAGAACTTTTGCCAAAGGAGGTTTACTGCCACGGTGGTTATACCAAACATAATTCTATATTTCAGCAGCTCTACCCTGAACGTGGACACAGGAATGTTTGGAAAGCCCTTCCTCTTGTTCACCCAATCTCAAGGCAGTGCAAATTAATGTATCCTTCAAGAAACACTTTTAATAATGGTTCAACTGTCAGAAAACCAAGCAGTACACAGCTTCAATTGGCAATGGATATGATGCAAGAAGATATTATTCATGCAATGTGAAGGACAATGAACAGGCACAAGACAATGGCACTACTCTTCTGTTAAAGACCCTCCATTAATGTAGTCATCAAAAGTTATTTTTTCTAGAGTCAATTGTTAGCATTATAGTTCACCACTATTTCAAACCATGTTCTAAATACCTCCACTCCAACTCCAGTCTTCTTGTCCACCTGAAATAGAGGGTTTAAGCCCTACCCTCCTTATAAACCCGCTTTCAAGTTATTTGCACATTCGCCTAATGTTTGGCAGAGAATGGAAGTGTTAAAATAGCTCCTTTTTTGTGAAAATCAGTAAGACAGATGATCAATAACTACAGCTAGAAGTGCAAATCATGAATACAACTCTGGAGTTCCAACATAGAAGGCAAGAACCAGATGTCACCGAAGCACCAATTTATATTCCCGTCGTTAATATTGCAGAGAGTGGAGAAAAACTAGCCCAATAAGTAATTGACGTAGATCATGGAAGACGGGAATGAAAAGAACATCAAAAACTTCCCGGCTAGATTTTTGTGGAGGCAGGCTCGTCAAAATTTTTTTTTAAAGTTTTAGGTGAAATTGAGATGTGGACATCTTTTCCTTGTTTCAAATACATCCCATCTTTCCTAATGGGGTGAAAAGACTCGGACATGATCAAGTAGGAATCCTAAACTCAGTGTGGTCTTTTAAAACTATTGCTGAGTTTAAATGGAACCTATATTTGCCTTTTGAAGGGACTGAATCCAGGTTGAGGGAGTCACAAATTTACAAAATGGGCATAACTGCTAAGGAAACATGGCTAAAGTGCATTTAATTTCATAGTGTAAGTTTATTTAAATCCTCAGCCCTTTAAATGTGTCACTGTCAGTTACTGCTAAAATAAAAATATTGGACGTTAGATTGTTTTGACTAACCAATCATCAGTCGTTTCTTAGAAAACTATTACTGTTGATTCCTGCAGTTTTAATAGATCTAATTGCTGGCATTTCCCAGAGGTTGATATTAAAGCAGAAAGGGCACGATCAATGCTTGTGAATTTTGAAAACTCAAAAATTTGTATCTCAACAGGTGGCTCTGAGGTGACATTTTTAGTCATACTTTAAAAAACGATTACAGCATTAATTTCATTTGATCCAGTAACTAAATGGAAGTTTGCAGCTTCTTTTTTATAATAGACTGAGCACTTTGGCATTTTCAAATGTTTAAATGAAGTTGATGAATGAGCTTTTTCTGTATAAAGCATGTATCAGCATTAATAAATTGTTAGAAGTATATATTTGTTTTGAAGCTCCACCTGGTTTTGAGGTCTGCGCATAATGAATATTGGATGAGTGGTTATGACATGTCAGGGAGATATGAAGTGACATCATTGTAGCTTTGGAGAATGTGATGACCACACAGTGGTACATGTTGTCTGAGGGCATAAACTGGCATGGAGGGTGCTAGGTGAGTGAATAGACTGAGAAGGCACAAGGACTAGACAGCCTGCCTGCCTCTAATACAATTAAGACTACATGCTACAGAACTGAAATAGGCCTTATAAATATCCCACTCAACACTCACCCTTCTACACCTGTCTTCAATTTGCTTCTGTGGTCAATAGCCCTAGTTCGATCCCACTCCTGCTGTGAAAGCAGTATGTAACAGATCCCTTTATATTGAGTCCATTACTGAGTTAGGAAGTTCCCAACGCGAGGTATCCAATTCAGTCCTTTATCAATGCGATGAATTTTGTGCACTTCAGGAACATCATGAACAGAAATAGGGCATTTAGTCTCTTGAACCTGTTCTACCATTCAATTAGATCAAAGTAGATCTGGACCTCAATTCCATCTTTGATCTTTAATGCTTTTTTTCTGACAAATGTCTATTAAACATTTTTATGAAGTCATGCATCCACAGCCTTTGGGGAAATCGATTCAGGCTGTTGGAGTTTTATTAATGCCTTAAAAATTAATGAATGTTGAAACATTTGTGACATGATCATCCTGAAATTAATAGCTCAGCACAGTCTTATTTATTTGGTGAACCAATGTTATAATAGCAATTAATCATTGTCAATAGTTAGTTACATCTGTGTGTACAAATTATTGTAAAATGTATTCTACTGCTTACAAAGCATGCTGACTGTCATTCTTTCAACTACAGCATTTCTGTAGCAAACAGGCTGGCCATTTCATATAATAATCTTCGCTGGAGAATGAAATTTTCACCCATTTGCACCTTCTTATAAGCCTCAAGAGGCATGTTGAAATACAGATGAAATAAATTTATCATTGTCCAATTCAGGAAGGCTGTTCCTCCAATCTAAGCAGTTAGAACTGAACTGCTGATGAGCAAAGAATACCAGGCAAAGCTTTTTACTATAATTCCCAAAGGATCAGTTAATCTCAATTTAAACAGATCATTACTGGCTATGTTATAACAAATTGAAATATACAGGCCAATCTTAGCTCCTAATGTAAATAAAATGTTAAAACTCGATCAGGTTTAAAACAGTTCTCTTCACATGATCATTTATAATTATGTCTTTCTAAACATTCTGCTATCACTTACATCTACACTGTTGGAATTAAGAACTCACGGCCATAAGAAATAGGACCAGGAGTAGATCATATGGTCTTTTGATTCTGTTCTAATATTCAATACAGGCATGGCTGACCTCCCTCAATTCCACTTCCCTGTCCCTTGTGCATAGTGCTTGACTCCCCGAGAGACCACTGACAATCAGACAATTGTTTCTGCAGGGTATATGAAAGGTAAGCAGCGTGACCCTATGAATCCCCAATTTAGTACACTTCAAAGGAATTGCCTGGGAAATTGAAGGTTCTGCTGGACAATTCCTCTCTGCCTGGAGCCCTCCCAAAGTACCCATTCAAATCGAAGATTGGGAGGATTCCAATGAAGTAAAGAAAATATTTACTCAGGAGAAGTTAGAATTTTAAAAGCTGTAATTCTTGAATAACTATTAAACTAACAGCCTCGTCCTGCAACCAAGTTAATCACTGCACATTCTTCATCAACAATACCTCCCCCAAGCCTCAGAATTCAAAACCCCTCTAACCCACAGGACCCAATAACCCTCTACACCCCTCCCAACTGATGCTATATCATCTGCCAACTCCTAAACACTCCATCACTTACCTGGTACAATTCTTAACTAGTGCCCAGCCAGCCTAACTACCTGGCACCTTATCCTGGAACCACATCCATTTGTCTAAACACCAGAAAGAATCAATCCTGTTTACTCAACATCGCAGCTGTCTCCTGCCTTGAAATGAAACCTTGCCTGGAACCTGAAAACTCTCAAAATTATGTCCTGCAGTATTTCTATCCTCTCACAAACATTTAATAGATTTAAAAATCGCACACACAGTTGGAGCCACCTGATCACTAATTTTGGCTTATCTAATTTTCTATCCTAACCTATTAACTCCCTTGGTGGTAATCTGCACAATCACATGTTGTACATTCCTCTAGAACTATTCCTTAACGAAAATTAAGGTTGTTGATATATTCTAGATTTGGAATTTACTGTCTCTGGTGTTAGTACTTTTATTAAGCCCAGACAAATAGGGATAAAACCTCCAAACTGACCAAGGGTCTTAAGTGAAGATAGTCTGGTCAGTTTTACTCCAGTTCTCAATGGGTTGAACCGCTCAATATCAAGTGCTTACAACTCAATGCAAATCTGAATTTGCTTTATTGTTGCTGTGAGTATGGATGAGCTGGGAGAAAAAATTAACACACTGATGGACTACATGCTACTAACAGAATCTATCATTAAGATACAGCTATAAAATAGAGTGGATGAACTTGATTTCACATTCAACTTGAATTAGCTGCTGGGAAACCAGATCTTACAAATTCCCCAGGACTTAATATTTCAGATGTGAGTAAAGAAGGAATAAGGCAAATGCAATGAAAGAATTACAGAGATTGTAGGAACTGCCGATGCTGGAGAATCTGAGATAACATGGTGTGAAGCTGGATGAACACAGCAGGCCAAGCAGCATCAGAGGAGCAGGAAAGCTGGCATTTCAGATCGAGACCCTTCTTCAGAAATGGGGGAGGGGAAGGGGAAGGGGATTCTGAAATAAATATGGAGAGACGGGGAGGCAGATAGAAGATGGATAAAAGGAGAATATAGGGTGAGAGGATACAGACAGGACAAAGAGGTGGGGGTAGAGCCAGTGAAGGTGAGTATAGGTGGGGACTTAGGGAGAGGACAGGTTGATCCAGGGAGGACGGACAGGTCAAGGAGGTGGGATGAGGTTAGTGGATAGAAGATGAGGGTGGGGCTTGAGGTGGGAGGAATGGTTAGGGAGTCGGGGATTAGCTGGGCTGGCTTTGGGATGTGGTCGGAGAGGGGAGATTTTGAAGCTTGTGAAGTCTAAATTGATACCCTTGAGTTGCAGGGTTCCCAAGCGAAATTTGAGATGCTGTTTCTGCAGCTTTCGTGTGGTGTCATTGTGGCAATGCAGGAGGCCCAGGATGGACATGTTGTCCGAGGAGTTGGGGGGGGGGTGGCGGTTGTAGTTGAAATGGTTCACGACAGGGAGGTTTAGTTGTTTGTTGCGAACTAAGCGTCGGTGTTTATCGACTAAATTTTCTACCCAGAGACTTTGGTACTGAGTAAAAATAACTTGTTGAAATAAAACCCCTTAATATTGTTTGTATCATTGTCAACAGCATGGCAAACAAATAACTGAATAAACCTGCGCATAATAATGCAGTAGCAGGTAGATACAGAAATAAAGTATTTCAAAGTTCCTTACAAAACAAATATTTATCGTTGAAAGAAAGATTTGGATGGGTCAGCACAGAACCTTTTTCAACTCTACCTGATTGCAGCTATCACTGACAACTATTTTCTTAGTGTACAGAGAGCGAGGAGGTAGGTGCTGTCCAAGAACACAGATGCCACAGGCAGTGAAGTGCTGGCAGATCTAGTGCATCCAGTTTATTGTGCTGGCCATAACACAGTGCATGATGAGGCTCAGATTCACCAAGGGCACTGTGACTGAGTAATGCAACCTGGTTCATGAAGACCTACAGCCTTAATCAAGCATTTTCAATCTACTACCACAGGCAATTTTCAAGTAACCACAGAGGACAGTTCAGCTGTTAGTCACTGCGTCACTTAATGCTGCATTAATCAGATAATTGAAGCTCTGTTTTGTCATGCACCCACCTGCATAAATGGAAACTTTGAGACTTTTTCCATTATCGGGGGTTGTTCCAATGTAAAGGGCATCATGTCTTTCTTCATTTAATTATATGTGCTTGCACCAACTGTAATAGGGAAGGCAATAGGTCCATCTGTGAGCCTTACTAGTGGACACTGCACAATATTATATGATGCACTATGTTTTCATTCAGAGGCAAAGATATTATAATTTTTGAAGGAGAAGGATCGATGGAAGCTGGGCTCTTTGGAGAGACGGGCTATGTATCATATGGATAGTTGATGACATCTCTACAGGACTTCCATTCCCCAGCAAAATACAGATACAATAATGTGAACAGTTCCTCACTCAGCTGACATTTGAAGCTGTATAGCAACACTTCAGAGGGACTTTTGATGCCTTCAAACTCTGCATTTGATCAAATCTGTTCTTAAGTTCATTTTAGTACCTTCTTCAGGGGAGTTTCACCATTAGTTTCACCATATTACCTTTAAGAAAATAGCAATCTAGATTAAGACACAAGTTGAATTGTAGACATTAGAGAAGAAAAACCATTCTTTTACAGCATTTTTAACATAATAATCAACTCAGCATGAAGAAAGGGGAATTTGGTAATAATAATCTCAACCATTTCAAATGTTAGTCAAAAAAAGTACTGAATTTAAAATCCATATATTTTCACACATTGATACTGTTGGTGCATCACATAAGGAGGGCAGCATCTCCCTGATGGCCTTTATATAAAAAAAATCATTTTACAAACTTCAGGATTCCCTTGCAGTTTCCCACTTACTGGAATCAGAGTTCGTCCATTTTCTTTGCTTTGTCAGGCTCTTTGACAATGTTGTATAGCAGTTATCTGATCACTGGCAGCAAATATATTATTTCTTTTCTTGGTCACACCACCGTGTATCACCTTTGTATCCCAGTCAGCAGATTTGGCTTTACAAACTGGATGCACTGCCTTTACAACAAAGTCGTGCTCTTTCTTGTCCACCCCTCAGCTGATTGCTGACATAAAATATGAAAATACAGTGTCACGGCAGCTGGCTGCGTATGGAAAGGATCCTTATAGTTGGGACAGGATTGCCTTATTTTCTAACATTTCCTCCGCAAAATTCAGGTTTCAGGGATACAATCAGAGAAGCTGCTTTGTCAATTTAAAAGCTAGCATGCTCAATTTAGTAAAATACATGAATTGTTAAAAATTGTGGGGGAAGGAGAGGTATTCATTTGTGCTTGCATTGGATGTTGCTTAGAATAATGTGGGTAATATGTAGTTTCAGGATTTTTTTTCTTAAACATCAACTCCGTAGAACTTTGATTATCACTTTCCCAGTCGGTTACTGCTTGCTTACATAAAGTACATACTTAACTGAATAAACAGCTGTATTGGATTTGTTATGTTTAGGGCCATATAGTGTTTGTTCTGTGATCATCAAACCTTTAAAAAGAAAGCTGTGTCTATTACCTACAGTATTGTACTCACATGTGCTGAGCTCATTTTCTTTCGGCCGCAATTCAAATAAATAGTGCTTCACTATTTAAAAAAAGTCTGTATCATATTTTATGCCAAGGACTATTCTAAATGTAACTCATATTATTTTTCCTTCATCACTGAAAATCATTTTTATAAAGGAGAAAGGTCAAATCTTTGGTCCATGGGTACTTAATATTTTAAATCAGTCACGTCTAAAAATCATTACCTCATCAAGCCTGCAAGGCACTGAAAGATGCATTCAGATTTACATAATATACTCTGCAACTTAGTAAGAAATCCTTTAGGGTGCTTAGAACAAATATGTACAAAGATATACCTAATCCAATCTCATTTCAGCCTTTGCTCTTTTAAATCTGTAAAATTAATGAATCATGATACTATAAATTACTGTGCTCTTCATGGCCATAATTTTGATACTTTTAACCTTTTTTTTTCAAAATTGCCTATAGCCATATTTGCTAATGAACATGCAATAATGAAAAAGTTGAAAAGATGTCCTACTTTACAAAGAAATGTAAAATCCTATTAGTAAGATCAAATACATGCACAGGCATTCTTAAGAAATGGATAATTCAAATAAAGGAGAAACTGTAAAAATCAATTGACAATGCATTGAATGTAATCACCATTGTACTCCAGGTCACTACATGAGATTAAATACATGGGTTCAGAAAATATAAGAGGAAGCAAGGTTCTGTCATAACATTAAAGTAAAAGAGACATTATGGTTACCTTATGACAATGATTTTTGTTGTGATCGCTCAAGCATATTTAGTAGTTGTTTAATTTTACAGGAAACAAGCTCACAGTCTTTTGCAAAAAAAAGGAGTTATAAATTAATGGGATACTTGGAGATATTCAGTAGATGAATTTTGAACGTATTTTCCTGAACATTTTTTTGACAAGTCACATGCTGAAGAAAAAATTAAATATTTTTTTGAAAATACTAATATTTCAGCTTTCAACCCGACAGCTGCTGATACAAGATCTCTCAAGGTACAGAGTATCTTCAAAAGACTATATGATTTGCCATTTTTTCCTTTAATCTTACAAGATTACTTCAGTGCTCACATTTTACAGTTTTCCTGTGGTAAACATTACAACTTTCATTTGAAAAGTCAACTGAAGTATCTACAAGCCACACAATTGTTCAAATTTCTTTAGTTTGAGCTCAGGTTTAAAAGAAACTGTTGTGTATATTAGGGCTGAAGAGCTACAGAATGAACATTCCTGACACAGAAACTGACTTAGTGGGAGCACTTAACAGCACATTTACAGATTTACAAATTTCCATTAATTTAATAGATGGGTGATCATGGACTATGTACAATTCCATGGCACACACTCCAGAAGATCAAACGTCTGCATCTAGGGAGAACAAGTGGAAAATGTATCTTCTGATGTCTACTAGAGAGGGATCATCAGCTAAAGTAATTGAGGCTGAGCTAATCACATCAATCATTATTATATATAAAATGACTTGATGAAATGCACCCTAAGACAAATGTTTCCAGGCGTTCATCATCTAGAGAAAAGGAGCACAAAAGCACAATGATGTAAGGTGAGATTTTCCCTGGGTTTAACTAAATTTATCCCCCATAAAGGAGCTTGTGTAATATTTGATCTATTTAGATTAAGGAAAATGGGAAGTGTTACTTGCACTGTAGCCTCCCCTATTTTCAAATATTAACTGTGCCCAGGTGAACTAGACTCAGGGTTACCTCTACTGCCATTTGGATTGCAACAGGTCAGGATTGAATGAGGGCAATAGTAAGGTGGATAAATAACTTTCTATTTTACTTGAAATCCAAGGCACCAATATATCCTCCAACTGTGAATTTTGTGCATTCCTTGTGTTTTTACCTCCATGGTCTTCAGGTGCCTTGGTCCTTTGTGTGACGTGATGTAGTGTGATGTACTGATGATCTGCCACTATCACGCTGTGATACTTATGTTAATTCACATGACATAAGGATGAGATGTGAATCATGCAATACTGAAGAATTCAATGAACTTTCATTTCAGTGTCTGGCATTTACACGTGTACTCTGCATTCACTGGCACTTGTACGTCTGGGCTCAATTCAGACATACTGCAGCCAGCCTCCCTCAACATGTTATGCTGCCAGTTCATTAAGTGGAGACTGAGATCTTCATACAATTACATCACATGCCATGATATCATGATTATATCACGAGCATGTTTTTAAAGCCACTCATCTGCTGTAGGACATAACACAACAGTTCCAATCTCTTTGTCTCTTCACTTTAAAACTCCTTTTTAAAAAAAAATCCCCAAATCAATTTCTTTTCCCCAGGTACGGCTCTGAATGCTTCCTTGAATAGCTCATACCCATTTACCTGTTTATTTCCAAATTAAAGGCCCTTCAACGTTACATTGATATTATGAGAATGCAATTGTTTTTGCTATTGCTTATTTAAATGAAGTGAATCAGAAACAAATGGCATTGAACGTTATGTAAAGCTCTGGGGCAAGACAAGGTCCAAGAATATCTGCTCTGATGAGCCTTGGACCCCATCTACCACTTACTTCTCATTCCCAAACACGCCCCCAAACAGATTCCAAATCCTCAGACTATTTGCGGCAGGCACAGAAGATAGAGAAGATTTCCTCATATAAATTTAAATTAAAAATGAATTGAATTTCTGTCCAGCCGTCTAGTCAGGTGGAGTGGTAGACGTAATGGTAAAGTATCATCTCAGTTAATGTGGGATCTAGCTTAGGCTTCAGGTGAGTCAAAAGGGAAGGATTGGTAATGACAAATATTACAGAAGATTCAATTTAGAAGCAATTTTAATATAGCATTTTATTCAGAACATGTGCAATTGTAATACTAACATCTGATAACAATGACAAATGAATATATTTAGAGACAATTCCATTGCAGCAAAACCATCAGCAGAATATAAATATTGCCCTTAACGAAATTCCCTGTATTTCTTTTAACGTTGAAGAATTTGG
Organism: Stegostoma tigrinum; assembly: GCF_030684315.1. Lineage (NCBI taxonomy): Eukaryota > Metazoa > Chordata > Chondrichthyes > Orectolobiformes > Stegostomatidae > Stegostoma > Stegostoma tigrinum. Next base: position 49,171,425 of record NC_081363.1, read on the forward strand.
CTTAGATTTTTCCATTTGCACACATGTTCTAGTCCACACATAGGAAAGGTTAACAGCTATAGAGAGAACAGTTGCAGTGCAAATTTTGCCAGAAGGAGGCAATTTATTCACATCTACATACACACGTTTTCAATGTAAAAGGATTAGTGGAGCAAAGAAAATTGACCATATCTCTAGTTTACAGGGAAGGCAACAGATTCTGGGGGAAAAAAAAATTGATTGTTTTATGCCTCCACTGAACCACCACAATTTTTTTTTTCTTTTCTGAGATACAAACACCATATGCATCACAGCCAGAGCAATGGCAAGAGATTCACATTGCGTCACAACGTGTGTCATTTCACAGACTCTCCTTGCATCCATATTGCTCAGTTCATCCCAGAATGGTGGCAATATAAACCATACTATTAAAAAAAAGTCAGAATTATAAATTATAAAAGGTATACCTCAGTTGCAGAAAATAAATAATTTGTGTGGTGATCTGTCATGTATCTATCAAGTGGATATCATACATTAACAAGTGTTAAACATAACGTAGCATTCAACTGACTCCAATCAAAAGAATAAACCAAGGCCTAAAAGTTCAGTGAGTGAAGAAATTACCACAATGTTTGTGTATTTATATAAGTCAGACATCAACAGTCAGTACTACTTCATATTTTCCACATGCATCGAATGTTTATTGACTGCTACAGCTAAACTTCCTCTTTAGTGAAACAATGTGTTTAAATTAAACCAAGGATTCAATATGGAAAAAGGTGCTTTGGCCGCTTAAGAAATCATTACAGGAACAAACTGGAATAAGTTCTTATTAACTGCAGGCTGATGATTACAAGGTACAACACAAACAGCTAAGCTGTTCTTCTGCCAAGTCTTCCACAAAACAACTAGGGGATCAACTCGATACATCAGTAAGGGAAAACACAAAAATACCATGAGCAATTCTGCAAACTCAATGATGATTGGAATATTATAACCCCATTTTTGTATCACATATCGATGCCCAGATGCTGTCAAGTTTGGATGATGAGAGCGGTGAAAGATGCCTGTGCTCTTTGCCCAGGTGATTCTGAAGCATACAAATAAATTGAGACATGAGCAGCAAGGCCTCCACGGGAGGAGTTGTCAATGCTGCAGTCTGGAATGTACACTGCTATACACCCATCTCAGCATGGGATGAGAAATATTGGATTTTATTTTCTGCCCTGTGCAAATAAAAATTAGGAAGACAGAAAGCTGGAATGAGGCCCTTGCTTCGTCCTGGTGAAGCGTACAGAGTCAGTGGCACAAGTGTTTGGAGCTGCCGTCTCTCTCCAGAGGCTGCCATTCATTTCTGTGGGAAAAGGGCCGCTTATGTGATGATTGTTTCTGCTCAAATTAACAAGACATGAATAATAACAAAAACTAATGCACCGCTAAGTGTTTGAACTTTTATGTTGATCCCTAATACGGCAGTCACCTATGAGCCTTTTGCTGCCTGAAGGAAAGTGATGGGGCAACAGGGAGGCAGACAGATAGACAGAGAGAGATGTAATGTGGCACTGTTCACCTTCACAGTCAGCATCTCAGATCTGAGCTTTACATCTGTTTGTGTAAACATGGGGTTGGCGCACTGTTTCGCACTGGTGACAGCTGAAGACAGCATTTCTCACTGTTTTTTTTTCATGACTCAGACCAAAAAGAAGATTAAAGGGACATGCAGTGATCTGCATTTTGATTGAATGATCATTTGCCCCAAGCTGTAAACTCCAAGAGCTAAAAAATGAATAAAGGCAGCATATTATGATGGTTTCACTTCAAAAAACTTGTCTTCATTGACGTAATCTGCAGTACAGTGTTTACCAACAGTGTTCAGAAGACATACAACCATTTTATACTCTGCCTTTTCAAGTGATTTTTGTAAATTATTCCAGAATTATTGTAAGGAATATTTCACCAAATTTAAAGCAAATATTTCTTTTGTTTTTCAATGAAAGTCCCTATAATAATTAAGAAATGTTTATTCTTTTTGCTGGGTAGAAATTAAGATGGACTTTAACACATCTCTCCATAGCTTTAGAAGAAAGGATTTTTAAAAATTGTTTACCCATGTTAAATAAAAGTTGAACTGCTTGCTTCAAAGGGTGTTCCTGTGCTTGAAACAATCTGAAGGCTCAGAGGTGGATGGAGGAGACTGAAGATCAGGGTTGTTTTGTGTCCCTAGATATCAGATGGATGGATGGATAGGGACCTACCAATTATCTGGTGATAGAATTAAATATCAGTGAACCACGTCAGTTGGCACTCAGCCACATTGACTTAATTTCAACAGTGAGTACGGCCCTTAGTTTCAACCCCTGCAGTCCTGGGGACACAGACTTGAAAGGCCATATCAAGCAATAATTGTTTCAGCCGTTCTCTGCCAGGTCTTGCTGAGTTACATAGAGCACTATCGGTGCTGCTGTCACCTGATGAAACTCTTCATTGTCACAGAAACATCCTGAAATGCAAAGATAACACCAGCTTCTTTTGTCTACTACACACTGCTTTCTTATACACTTCATCCCTACAATAAGAGTGACGAGTTCATGGAATTCTTTGTCTCTAAAATTGAGTCTATCCAATCAGCTGTCTCTTCCAAGGTTCTTCCACCCATTAACCGACTAGACCAAACCTTATTAAATATTCCTCTTGTCCTCATGCTGAACTCACATCATTCTCTAGCCCATCTCTTATGCTGTCTTCAAATTCATCTTGTCCACTGGAACCACCTCCTGCTGCTTCAACCCTATTTCCGCTAAACATTTGATCACCCAATTTAGCTTCCTGGTCCCCACTTTATTGTTACTGGTTCTCTCTCTCCCTCTCCGGGTTTTGCTCATCTGTTGTCCAAATCCACTGACATCAGCCATCTTCTCAAAAAACCCACTAATTCACCAATCATCCTTGCAAACTATTTCCCGATCTTTAACCTATCTATTGGCTGCAAAGTCATTGAGTGTCATTGCCTCCTACTTCTGAATTCATCTTTCATGATGCTCAATGATCTACCCCTACCACAGTGCCACAATAGCTCTCACCAAAGTTACAAATAACACTCCATGTGACTGTGACAGAGATATACTTGTACTCCTCATCCTTCTCAAAACGACTGCCTTTGACATGGGTTGACCAAGCAATCTTCCCCATCATTTTCCTCCTTGGTGTGACAGTTCTCACCTAGTTCCAGTCTTATCTACCTCCTTGTAACCAGAGAATCACCTGCAATGGCTTCTCTTTCCACTTCCCCACAATTACATAGGATACAAACAAGGATCTCTCCTTGAAATGTCCTCTTTCTCATCAGTGTGCTACCACTCAGTGAAAAATAGCATTAGTTTTCACTTCTATGCTAATAGTACCCAGCTATAGCTCACTATCACTTCTCTCAATTCTTGTGTAGTGTCTACTTTTCTTTGCAGACGTCCAGTAATGCCTGAGCAGAAATTTCCTCTAATTTGATATTGGGATGATCAAAATCATTGGGATGAATTCTCATGGTCCATGGACCAAAGCTTTGTTGGGCTCAGAAACATGAGGGCACCAACAACTAACTGCTTCGCAACCCGTTCCCACTTTCACATGATTCTGTGGAAATTGAAGTTATGGCAGAAATAGTTACCCGCCTGAGCCCAATTAAACCCCATCACACTTTAATTAAGGGCACTTCCGTTATGCTGACCTTTTGAGCTGGCGCACCAGGAGCAAGTTGCATCAGGAAGATGGCAATGAAATGACGGTGGCTGCCCAGCAGCAGGCAAAACCCGCATCATAACTAGAGTTCCCATTCAATGGGAAAACATTCTTTCTAAAAACTGGTCATGGACAGTATCAGTGCTAACTCTTGTCAGCCAGTATTCACTCACTGGTTTGCCATATTGTCTTAAATTCAAATGGCACAGTAGACTGCCACAAAATGAAGGCATCATGACCATTGCCAGGATTCTATTACACTGTGAATATTCACCAGTGGGCTGCACATTGATGTAATAGAATCAGTTTCAGTTGCTGCACCTCTCAGAGTTGAGACAAGACAATAAAGGAGGAGGAGTCGCATTTATAGTGAGAGATGGGATCAGAATGTTTGTAAGGGAAGAACTCAAATTTGAAGTACAATATAAGGAATCTGCTTGGGTTGAAGTAAGAAACATCAAGAAGCAGGAGACATTGCTTGGAGTTATTTCGAGGCCAGAAAATAGTAGTGATAGCATTGGGCATGGTATTAATCAGGATATGAGAGAAGCACATAGCAGAGGCTACATAGTTATCCTGGGTGACTTTAATCTGCACCTAAACTGGTAAACCAACTGAGCACTAAAGCTGTGGAAAACAGGTTTGTGGAGTCTGTTTAGGGAATACTTTCTACAGCAGCGTGTTGAGGACCCAATGACAGGACATGTTATCTAGAAATGAATTTGAGCTAATTAACAATTTTGTTGTGGAAGAATATTGCAGAATGAATGGCAACAATATAGTAGAATTTTACATTATATCTGACTATGATATAATTAAATCTGAACAAGGGTGTTAACTTTGAATAAGAGAAATTGTGAAGGCATGAGATACTATTTGATTGATTATCTAAATACATTAAAAGGCATGACTGTACAGAGGCAATACATAGTCTTGAAAGGACTATTACAATGCTTACAGCTAACTATACACACCTTTAAGGTTCAAAAATTCAAAAGAAAGTCAACTGTAACTGACGAAGGAAGTTATGGATTGTATAAGATATAACGTAAAGGCTTAGAATGTCGCCAGAAATAGTAGTAAATCTGAGGAATGGGAGGTTTTTAGAATGTAGCAAAGATCAACTAAGAAACTGATAAAGCAAAAGAAAATTCCAATATGTATGAAATCTAGCTAAATAAAAAACACATGGAAAAATAGACTGTAAATGCTTCTATAATTTCTCTTTGCACATAAAAGAATAGTAGGTCTCATGTTTGAGGACTGTTGACTCTGGTTCTGATCTGCGGCTCATTTCTCCAACGGAGAGATTTTTAATTCTTGCTTATCCTGTATGGAAGCTGCCATTCCTTGTAGACACTTTTGTTAGCCCTCTACTATCCTGGATTTCTGGACAGGTAACCACTTTTTAACTTAAAGAGATGTAGTCCCTTTCTGCAATATATTAAATTCTAAGGCAAGGCTACTTTTCCTCCTCAACTACGTCCTGCGTCTGTGGATATTGATCTGGTTCTCATATGCAGATTTTTCCTATTCAGTCATGAGATATGGGCTCGGCTGGCTGGCCAGCTTTTATTGCCTGTTCCTAGTTGCCCTTGCAAAGGTGCTGGTGAGCTGATTTCTAGAACCGCTGCAGTTCACATGCTGTAGGTTGATCCACAATGCACTTAGGGAGGGAATTCCAAGGTTTTGAAGGACTGGTGATATTTTCCAAGTCAGGATGATGAGTGACTTGGAGAGGACCTGGTAGGTGGTGTTCCGTGTATCTGCTACTCTTGTCCTTCTGAATGGAATGATCATGAGTTTGGAGCTTATTTCCTTGAAATTCTTGACGAGGCTAGGTGTCTTCATTGGAATTGTTGGACTGATAAATAAACTTTTTCAGTCTCTGTTGTGCTACTGAAAATGTCAAGTGAACGGTGCTCCCTCTGTCACTGGCTATTGTTTTTCAGAAGACAGAGAATTGAACGTTTCTGTCAGTCCTGTGGCTTCCTGTATGTTGACAAAGTCAAATAACTCTCCAATGTCAGCATAAGTGATGTCATTTTATTCTTTCTTCTGTATGGATTCTGCCATGAGCCTGGGCCCTCAAAGAGGTCTTCCATTGGTTGCCTCTTCAAAGGTTGATCAATGATGTTTTATTCCTGACAAGCGTTAGAAAGCTGTTTTGCCCCTGTTATGTTCTCTAGGAAGTTGTCAAGCTTTTCCAATTGTTCAAAAAGTCATAAATTTATAGAGATGTACAGCACGGAAACAGACCCTTCAGTCCAATTTGTCCGTTCCGACCAGATGTCCTCAATAAATCTCGCCCCATTTGCCAGCATTTGGCCGCTATCCCTCTAAACCCTTCTTATTCATGTACCCATCCAGATGACCGTCAAATGTCGTTAATATACCAGCCTCCACTGCTTTCTCTGGCTTGTTCCATACATGTACCATCCTTTACATGAAAAAGTTGCCTGTTAGGTCCCTTTTAATCTTTCCCATTTCACCTTAAGTCAATGCCCTCCAGTTTGGGACTCCTCAATAAGAGGAAAAAGACCTTGGCTAATCACCCTGTTCATGTCCCTCATGGTTTTATAAAGCTCTGTAAGGTCACCCTTCAGCCTTTAACACCCCAGGAAAAAAAAGCCCCAGACTATTCAGCCTCTTCCTATAGATCCAACCCCAAATCCTAGCAACATCCTTGTAAATATTTTCTGAATCCTTCCAAGCTCAAAAACATCTTTCCGGGAGCAGGGAGAACAGAATTGAACACAGTATTCTAAAAGTGGCCTCACCAATGTCCTGGCTACATTATGATGTCCTAACTCCTATACTCAATACACTGACCAATAAAGACAAGAATGCCAAACATCTTCTTCACCCTGTCTACCTTCAACTCCACTTTCAAGGAACAATGCACCTGCACCCCTAGGTCCCTTTACTGACAACAAGATATGTGTGCAGGCTCAGAGTTGAAGTTGTTTGTTTGCAAAAGTATTTCATATTCTCAAGTTTCTTATGTGCAAGATAATTTAGTGAAAATTATTGCATTCCTACGCTTCTGAAAATTATTCCACAAACATCATACAGCCTTATCTCTGCAGGTTGTAATGTCAGCTTCTTCAGCCATGGTAATTGGTCTGATAAGACACTAACATTTGCTCTTGTATCAGGCATACAATCACATACAATAGCCAAGGTCTCTTTGTTCTGGCTTTTGGGGATTGCCTCAAGAATTTTCTCCATCAGAGCTATCTCACTTTTTTGTTGGCAACTTTTCTAATGGTGTTCGGTGTTTTACTGTGTAGACCTCTTATTGTATGTGACTAGTGTGTCCACTGTCTTACTTTTCAACATCTTCTGGAAGTTGTAAAAACTTACAGTTTACAAATGTATAATTCATTTGCAATTGGTGGACATTTGTCTATGCCTGTGAGCCATTGTTAATCTTTCTTTAAAATCTCAGGCTTGTCCTCTGTGTAGGCTTGTCACATATCTCTAGAATGTCCATGTTTATAAAGTCAAAAGACCTTATAGACTCTGTACCCATTTTGAGGGCATGTTGGTCATGAGCTGTATGTGAATCTTTCTGGTTTCTGCTTCCAGAAATTAACTTTCTCCAAAGGTAAATTTTCAATGAAGTACAAAAAAAAGACAATGTTTCATGAAGAACTCTATGAATAATTCAGTCTCTTATGAATTATGAATCTAAATCTTCATAATCATAATTTTCCACTGTTTTATAAACATTATTAACAGCTTGTCTATGGTGTCTCGTGGAAGCTGAACTCTTTTACTGAAGCTTGTTCATTCATGGGTTTTATTTATTCTTAAAAAGAAGTAATTATCAAAAGCTTTACAGATATCTTCAAGAGATGAAGTACTTTCATGGGTGTTTAGGCTTTTATATTACATTATTTGCAATCAGACCCATTGAATATGAAAGCATATTCATTCGCTCAGCTTTAGTCTTAATGTTTCATTTTGAGGTAATGTTGTAACTTAAGAAATGTTGCCACTATAAAATACAATTTTGTGTTCTGTATGGTCCATATCTGCCTCGAATCTTCTAGGAAACATTAAATATATTTCTATCTCTTGTCATTATGTTGATTAATCTTAATATGAAGTTGTCTAAAATCTATATCATTGCAATACTGTTTATAATCTGCTGTCTTTTAAGTTTGCATTCTTGCATTTACCACGTTTTGCTTTAAATTGAATGACTGTAAAGCGGTTTATGTTCTGTACCACAATAAAGTCACAGTATTCCCTTTATTTGCTAGTTTTTAACGTATGTTATCCTGTAATATTGTAATAAAGTTTAAAGCGTATCACTGCATGTCACTATTTGTAATAACTTATTTCCTGAGTGCTTTTTAAACCAGCTTCTTTTTAATACTAAAGTTGATAATATATTGTGAGTCAACATGGCGAAAATATTGAATATATATCAACCAAATGGAAGCATTAATTTGGTGGAATTCTCTCCATATCATTTCAGAAACTCTTTTACCACAACAGTAAATTTCAATAACAAACACTAGGAAGAACTCGACCACTACATCTGTGAGCTTATTCCATTTGCACACCTCTGCATGAAAATGTTGCCCCTCAGATCCCTTTTAAAATTTTCCCCTCCCACCTTAAACCTGTGCCCTCTAGCTTTGGACTCCCCTACTTTAGGGAGGGGACATTGTTTATTGTGTTTTTCTGCCATCTCTAGACTTCCTGTTACCTTTTATGGCAAACAAAATTATGGCTACCTACTTCTTCTAGGGTTTTCCCACCATCTGCAAAAATTGTAGTTTTTCCCCTTCTACTCAAATAAAACAGATGCTTTCCTGCTTTTCATGGTCTAAAGCACCAAGAATTTCTACATACATTTTTACACGAAAGATACTTCAGTTGCAATTGTCAATTGTTCTACCAAAATAAATTATCGAGTTGCAGCCCTCCTAGATCTTTAATTTTTCATGAATTTTCTTTTCCTGCTGGACTCTTTCACTAGATTCATTTAAAATTACTGTTTATCATCTGAAATCAGCTCGCAGACCTGATTCTGTTGCCTTAGTCTAAATTTTACTGCTGGCTTTTTCTTTGTCCCTTGTAGCTGAACCTAATGGGTGCTAATGACAAGAGTGGTGCTGCTTATTTTCGGAGATGAAAATTCTCTTTTACACTCTCATCCCTTCCCTTTATGATTTTTGTACCATTTTCATAAAGTTATTTGGTTTTCCACAAAAGGATTTCCTTTCACTGGTCCTCTTTAGCTAAGGAGCTTTGTTTTCTATGCTTTCCTCTCTCTTCCTAGCCACACAATTGTGTGCCAGGACTTCTTACCTGCTTCTGAATGAAGTTTTATCTTTGGAGTGCTAACTTCATCTTTTCATTACTGCCATGCCTACTTTCCTACCTCACTGTTGATAATCACTTTTCAGTTGCTAAATGATTATTTGCAACTTCTTAAAGCATTAATGCCATTAAAGTGGTAAACAAATTTGTCATAACATTTTGGCTTTTTTTCTAGGTCTTCTGGATTTCTTCTGCTCATGGTGAGGATCAGATCCACACTGCTGCAGCAATGTGTCATTTTCCTAGCTGACTATTCCTGACAACCTGTGTTGTTTGCCATCTCAAAGAATGTACTGTGCTGGGCATAGGTTGCTTGAGGTAGTTCACTGCCACAAATGCTCATTTCTCTACTTTTTCTGAGGCATATGTAATAATTTGTTGAAGATATTACACTACCATAACTATCTACTGAGGGACACAATTTTTAGATAGCAAGAAGGTTTATTGCAGTACCAGTAGTAAGTAGAATAGTGAAGTAAATAACAACTAGAAGCAGCAAGTGTAACATTAGCAAACTGTTACAGAAAGATCTGAAAACTAAAGTAGAATTCTTAGTCTACATTCATAACTGTCTCACATCAATAGAATGATTGTAACATGAACATTTACCTCTTCACAATCATTATCTTACACAATACTGCTGTGTATGTCTAAAAAAATGCGAGCTGATGTACTAACTGCCAAAATGGCATAGGTGGTATCAAATCAGCATTACACACGGAATGACATAATAATCTGCATTCGGTGTACAATTCCAGCAGGCAGACTATGTGAAATAATGGCCTGACCAAAATACAACCATGAGCTGCACGCACCACAAGTGTACATGCATGGCACAGATGAAACTTTGGGGACAAAACATTACTTATAGCACAAGAAAAAAAAGGAGTTAAGCAGGCAAACGTTGCCATCTCAGTGTTTACACATCATCACCTCTCATTGTTTATCTATGCACTGATGATAAGGGAAAGCCTAAATCAGTTTTATGAAATTAACTTTATTGGCTAGATTCATTATCCAGGACTAAAATAGTACATCTTATATATAGTGACAGAAGCCCAGTAGGTAACAGAGAAATGGACAACTAAGCTTTATTTATATAATAGTAAAGTTCATCATTATTATAATCAGTATTCAATGACTTAATTTATGTACTAATTATTTTTAATTGCAAAATACCACAGGAGGATTATATGTGGCCACTTCTAACCTTGGACACCAGTAATGTCATCCAATATGTAACATCTGTGACTCCTCCCTTAATTGTTTGCATAATGAGTTTGAGCAGTTTTGTTCAGCTACTAGTGGGAACAAGACCCATCAGGCAAAATAGCCTTTAATCCAACAAAATGGTACCAGAGAAAATAGCAGTAAGATAGAATGTTCAACTGCATCCGAGATTTGCAGATGAGAAAATGGGGCGGGGATTTTTTGCCACTGGCTCCTGTTAACCTTGTAACTCAATGCCCAAACAAACTGGGTAGTCCTGTCTGTACATGTAGAAGCATACCAGTATTCTGGGTAGGTAAGCTATAGAGTTTAGCTGGTTAAGATTCAGCAGTAACTTTTGCCTCTGCTTATAGGGCTTGACTGTTCCCAACCTGTGCCCAAATTCTCTAGGCTTGAGTAGATATGGTGTGAGTCAACATGGAGAAAGTATTGAATATACATCAGTCAAATGAAAGCATTAATTTGGTGCAATTCTCTCCACATTGTTTTAGAAACTCTTTTTAGCACAGCTCTAAATTTCAGTAATAAGTACGAGGAAGAACTGCCTGAAATTGGGCTGGAGCTTTACAGAAAGAATAAAACTGTAGCAATGGTCCAGGAATAACCTATTAAGCCTCTACAGCTTGTTCTATCATTAACTCAAATCATTGCTCATCTGTATCTCAATGGCATTTACTTATCTTTGATTCATATGTTTGATATCCTTCTCAAACAAATCATTGTTAATTTCAACTTTGAAAATTGTACTAGGTGACCATGAAGTTATAAATTATATCTTATTACTCTTTAATTCAACTGACTGATTTAATACCTGGGACTTCTGTTCAGGAGAAAAATTCTAAGATGGCTGCAGAATCCACCTGTGCTGAGAATGACAAAAAGGCCACCTCAACAATAATGCTAAGGAATATACTTAGATGATGATATTTGAGATTGTCAGTTAGCAAATAACTTATTTTCAAGAATGGCCAGAGCCAAAAGGAAACTTACTGAAATCTATTCTACAAAAAGGCTCCTCTTTCTGTTTCTCTCTCTATGTGCCTCAGCCTCTCGGAAGACATGCTTGATGGAGAGCAAATCGGAGAAATATCCATTGACCAAGAACTGAAAGAAATCTTTAAGTTTCGCTAAAGCTAAGATACAAGTCATTGATTGAAATAAAGTTTCATGTTCAAACCTAACATCTCAAGAACTGCACGTTCTTTTAATCTTCTAGTTTGTAGTGGACACTTGTCTCTTTTTAAGAATGGGTAAGAAATGTGAGAGAGCTATCATATTTTATTATTTATCTCCTCACCAAGGGACAAAGGACTCCTTCACTTACCACTGGGGAGGCATTGTGGCTCAGTGGTTAGCACTGCTGCCTCACAGCACCAGGGACCCAGGTTCGATTCCACCCTCAGGTGACTGTCTGTGTGGAGTTTGCACATTCTCCCTGCGCCTGTGTGGGTTTCCTCCAGGTGCTCCAGTTTCCTCCCACAGTCCAAATAAGTGCAGGCAAGGTGGACTGGTCATGATAAATTACATATAGTGTTCAGGGATGTGTAGCTGAGGTGGGCTATAAGGGGATGGGCCTGGGTAGGATGCTCCAATGGTCAGTGTGAATTTGTTGGGCTGATTGGCCTGTTTCCACACTGTAGGGATTCTATTAATAATTCATCTCAGAGTGAGTCAGAAAATAAAAATTTATTTTTCTTTCATTCAAGAATATCTTGTCATTGGCTTCAGAAATTTGAACGAGCAAACAATGTTTTAATTGAATTGCAATACAGCTGCATGTGGAGGTCAACTGAGTAGGTTAAAAAGAAAAAAGTCTATTCATTCCTCCTCACCTAGTCATACTTAAGTTGGACTCTCAACTGCTATGTTCCAACAGCCTAATGAAGAATTGGAAGGGAAAAATATTTTTCTTTAAAATTGTTTAAAAAGTTGCAAAGAAGTTTTCTTGGATCTACATTTTTTTTAATTCATGGTTTTTCTCAGGTTTTGCCTCCACACTGAGACCGCCAAAAGTAATCCCAGACATCACCGTCACTGAGGCCGAGCCCCAGCACAGAAGAACACTTGATCATTCACAGGATAAAGGCATCACCAGCTAGGCTAGCATTTATTGCCCATCCCTAATTGCCCAGAGGGCAGTTAAAAGTCAAACACATTAAAGTGCATGGATGCCTACATTTGATCTTATTGCTTTCAAAGACAAATGATGAGATAACCTTTTAAAATTAAAAGCATTCTCCTGTGAAAAATTAGAACAGGGTAGTAGCTAATGACTTAAATGTGAGTTTTCCCCAAAAGCCAGAGAAATTCAAATTGCGAAATGTATAGCAAAACACCTAGTAGATGGAAACAGAAGACAGTTACACTGATAAAACAAAAGTGTAGCAGATCAAGAAATTAAAAGTAGAATTTCAACAGCAAAGAAAGGAAAGTGAATTTTGGGAAAGGAAAGAGACTTCTAAGGAAAGGAGAGGTGAAGGACGGATGGAAAGTGAATCAGAAAGGGTGTTGTCACTGACACAGCTCGAGCTAAGAAAGCAGAATTCTACTGAATTAAGGGAACCATATTGAACTTATATTTAAGAGATAAGGTATTCAACTTCACTCATTTACTTCCACAGATTTGATCAGAAAGAGATGAACATCTTTTTCATCTCTTTTGAGAGTTAAGCACCGCAATTAAAGTGACCAAACTAACAGCAGACGCAAAGCAGGCTGTCAGAGAAAACTCGCAAAGTCTACTCCCTCTTGCCTGAGGAGACTGTAAATGACTAGGTGGCAGCAAAAGGGCATGTTTTCAGTGTATAACTGTTAATGCCAGAGGCGGACTGGCAACAATCCATACTCTCAAGAATCAGCCTGACCAGACATAGCTGGAATTTGAATAATTTAAGTAGCTCATTTTTGACTAGTGGGTTCAGATACTTAAAATTGGGACCATATATGTAAACCTCTGAGGTAATTGTCCAAGGATTCAATAACTCAATACCATTTCTAACCCAGATGAAACAAACAGGAACAGTCAGTGGGATGACCCAGGCAGGCAGCCAATCTGTCTGATATCTATGAGTTAACACACAGACCCATAAACTCAGGGACTCTGGGGTCCAAAAGCATTTACGTTGAAACACAGGAGAGGTTTATACCCCTGAGTAGCCTTAAGTTCTGCTGGAGAGAAAGGAAAGTCAGGCAGAGAACACAGAGTCCACATTTTAAGAGATCTAGATGTAAGATAAGTGGAAAATTGTAGGAAGCCTGAGCATGTAAAGGACAATTATTGTTTCTAGTATCCTGTGGAAACTCAGGCTACAAGACAGCATTAGTAAATTAAAGATGAACAGTGTCTGCTCTGTTGGTCAGGTTATCTGCCCTGAGTTTGTGTCAAAAGGAACAATGACCTCGGATTGTTCTCAGTTATCTCGGATTCTCCAGCATCTGCAGTTCCCATTATCTCTGAACAACGATCACTGACTATTTAAGTTCGGTGACTTAAGACTATTATAACTTAAGGTGAAATCTTACTTAGTTAAAGTGGCAATGGCTGAATCTGAACATCTCCTGTTGGCAGTAATGTTCCATACTCCCTGGGAACAGTTTTGGAGAAAACCCATTCCCAAAATGAAGGGAATAAAGGGAAAGAAACATAGCCTACAATTACAGCATTGATGGAGATGCTGTGAACTAGAAACAGAATTGCTTTCTGGGAGATCAAAGGGACAGCAGCAAGTTTCAAAAGGTGCAAACAGGCTGATGAAAAATTTAACAACAGTGAGGTACAGGATGCAGATCAAGTTGCAAACATCAGATAACCTTCCACCTGCCTCCTAGAAATCAAACTTGGAAAAATACCTGATTCTACCTGAAGGGATTACAAAATTGGGCAATGAGGAGTTAAAATTCGGAAAGGTGCCAAACCAGGGACCAGGTCTGGCTGCCATTTTCAAAGTAGGTTAGGATAAAGAGAATAAGCATGGAACATGAGTTTTGTCATTCCAATTTTGTTTTTTTCATTATTTCATGCAGAACTTATAAGGGAATGTTCACTGTAAACATTGTTTCTCATTGCCTGGAGGCATTAGGATAGCAATACAAATTTTCAATAAGTAATAAAAACCATTTTTCAATTTTCATCATTCGATTTTAAATATCTGGATTAAACCAGTTTTTGTAGTAGAGGTAGCTAACAATAGATTTAATGAGTTGGTGTTAATTTTCCAAAATTCACTGGATTCTGGAAATATTGCATCAGACTTGAAAATAGCATTTGTTTTATTTTTAAAAGTTTTATTTCTATTGAAGAAAAGAGGGAGGCAAGAATCTGGATGTTATAGCCAATTAGCTTGACATGTATCAAGGGGAAGGTGTTAGAATTGATCATTATGCAATAGTTTACAGCTCACTTTTGTTAATGACCACTGAAATGTCTCCTTCCATTGCCACTGATTTTTACCAGTGTTGTGGTGTGCCTTGCCACGTGATGAGGATTCCAGCTGCACAAGGTATCCCTATGGCTAGATGGGCCTTCTCCTTGGTCGGGCACCTAAAGAGGGTCCCCAGCAATTCAGTTTGGAAGAACAGCCCTGATATCTCGATTTCCACTCTCCTATTCACCTGGGCCTGGCTGAGTGACCCCAACAAGCCAGTCACTTTAATTAAAGGCTGCCAATAATGCTCCTGGTCTGAGGCCTGCTACAGACTCAGCAGTCACCATTGTTCTCAGTAGTAGTGGCACTGAAGAGTTGTGGGTACTCTGGCCAGCATTCTATCTCAGGGGAAGGTCAGTTAGACTTCAGACAGCTAAATGCCTGAGCCACATAAAATAGTGCCGTGACTTCTGAGACAAAGGTGTACTCATTATTTACGTTCCGGCAAGTAGGCAGTACTATTGCCTTCAGTTGATCCCTGTCTTAGTATGCAACATGTCGTCAACTTTCAACTCAACTGTGCATTTCTCAAAGTCTGTTTTAAATCATGCAGATTTCATCTTATTTTATCGCTAAATTCTTTGCAAGACTAGGCTAAACTTTGTAAGGTGTCTATCCTTGGAAGATTTCCTTTATCTATTGATATTTCTTAATAAAGGATATAATTTGTTCACAGTGTAAATTATTGTCTTTTGCCTCCTGTGTCTTACAGCCTTTCTACATTCCTGTCTTTAAAAGAATGGCCAGACTCCACTCCAAGGACAGGTCCTCATTTGTCACAATGCAATTGGACAGTTAGAAAAGGAGGTACTTGAACTTCAATCCTGTGTCCCTGATGTTCCAACAGTTAAAATGAATTACTGAAAAATTGGGAGGGTCTGAAATAGTACACCTGGTTCTCCTACTCATGCCCCCTTTAAGCAAGACCACATGTCAGGCAGGAACAGAGCTTGGCCAAATTGATTCTTACATTTAAACATGGAACTCAGTTGACAATCTCAGAGGACCTACAAGCTGATGTGATAAAGCAGAGAGCAATAATTGCAGTTTGGAATTAAAGCAGTGAACAGCCAGCAGAAAGTAAACTTTACATCTGGTCATCTTATATCTGACCTGTTATACCTGATACTGGGCAACAAAAAGAATTCCAACTTCTTCTTAAAACTGTTTCCAATTGTATTTTCTTCCCAAAACAAGTAACATTAAGCTGTTAATTATAGGAGCAATGAAATGTGATGCAACTGGAAGGGATTGTGCTGGGGGTAGTGCAAGGGGGAGGGGGCTCATTAGTGTTCGCACAAAATTTCATCCACAAGTAACATTTCCATTTACCTATTTTGAGCAAGACCACAAAATATGCAAATAAAATCAGAGGGTTTTCAAGATTAGAAAGGGATTCGAATACTCCAAGTCATGATTGTCAATCACTAGCTAGAATTAAGGGATATAGATACAAGACTTAAAAGCAACACTTCCCTCTAGCTCTCACTCTGATCAAGGTTTTGAATTTTTGCCCAATGCTAATGTTCGTCAAAACAAGACTGCCTCCAGCCTGCTGTCATATGCAAGTACAAGTGTAAGCAAATATAGTTTTTATAAAACAAAACATAAAATAGACACAAACACTTCACAGTTTTCTGATATTCACATTATTACAGTCTTTTATTACTGTAAATAGCAAGCATCCTTTATTTTTCAAATATTTTGCACTGCTCCATTTTAACACAAGCTCAAATATGTTTAGCTAACAGCTTGGAAAATCAATTGCTCTGCACCTCAAATACAGGCATAAAATACAGGCCTAAGGCTCAGTATGATAGTCAGCATGTCTGGGCTAAAAGTGCATGAATTGCCACCTCTGTAGGTGTCCAATACACATACTGAACAATTCAGAAATCTCAGTCTAATTTTAAAGTAGTGTTTTCTGATATCCAAGGGAAATGGTGCAACAGTTAGTTCATTCATTCAAATGAAAATTCAATAGATTTTTTTCAGAAAATAATAGCTTGAAATACAACTTATGATGATTGGAGCTATGATATTTTGTGTAGTATGCTTTGAAGAAAAATATTAACTTGGAACCTAAGTTTTCCAACGCTTTCCACCCCTATAATTTCCCCTGTGTAATGTCTGGATGTGTTAGAGACTGCTATGATTCTATTAGTACCATGGAATGAAACTATTAGGATGGCAGAAAGTGAATTGAATGGACTTAGGATTTGCTAGGTTAGAAATGATCAATACTCCTGTATATTGTTCTTTTGAAGAGAATGGAATGAAAGGAAAGGGCCTAGAGGAGCTAAAGCATGGAGCACTGTTTCAAAAGTAGAATAAATAAGTATGTGAATGAAAGTAAGATATAAGTCAATGAGTGAAAATAGGAGATAACACAGTGTGGAGCTGGAGAAACACAGCAGGCCAGCAGCATCAGAGAAGCAGGAAAGTTGATGTTTTGGGTCCACATTGTTTTATCTCTGACTCCAACAATGGCAGTTCTTACTATCACTGTGTCAGAATAGGATGTGTGGTTTCTTGTGGTTGCTTTAGCAACGACCCCAGCATGGACACAAACAAGTCAATGTCATTCTCTGTGTTGTGATTCTTTAGGAATAAGGCCACCTTAATCCTAAAAAAGGTTTATACTGGAAGCCAGAAGCCAACCATCTCATAGATGTTTGCCATATTGGCAATACCTTTAAAGAACAATAGTTTAAATTTAAGGGATCAAGCATCATACCAAAGGACAGTATTGTGGGTAATGAAGAGAAAACAAGAACAAATTATATGAATAGAAAACGATATTGTTGCTTTTGTGCATATAAACATTGTTTTTTCCAGTGTTTGATTGCAGTTTTAATGAGGTGATGTGAATGTAACCTTGGGAGTCAGTATAGACAGCAAGAGATTTGTACATGGCAGCATTTCTATGATGGGAGTGGAGATAATGTAGATGTCGAACACTGTTCATGCAATGGTCAGCCAGGTTGGTGAAATGACTATTCCCCTGTCAAATAAACATGAATATTTCTTCCTTCAAGCAGTTGGTTTTCTTCTGTAACAACATACCCGACCTGTGCCCCATTTTGCCACCAGGACCTGAAAAAAAGCAGGTAGGTTTTCAATTTAATGTCTCAATAGACAATGAAGAGCTCAACACTGCACTGGAATTTCAGCAAGATTACGTATTCCAGCCCTAGAGTGCAACTTGGACTCACTAACTTCCAATCCAACAGCAAGAAGAGAAATTAATTCTTCAAATGAGCTCAGAAGTAATCTTGAAATCCTGCACTTTACAGTCTCCCAGACTCAACATTGAGTTCAACAATTTCTGACTATTACTTCTGCCTGTTTTATTCAGATGCCAGCTGTTTGTGACATATCCATTTTTTCTATTTGCACCTCAAGATCCACATTTTCTTGTCCCATTGCTCTTTCCCACTCTGCTTTCCCTGCTTCTGCCCTCGCATAAAATCGGATACATCTTCTCAAAAAGATCTGAAATTTTTACTGTGTCTTTCCCTCTCCACAATCTCTGCCTGAAGCGTTTAGTATTTATAGCATTTTCCGCGTTTGTTTCAGTTTTCTAGCTGCCGTCATTTGTGCTGTTAAGTTAGACAAAGACAAAAGTCTCACCTCAGATTCAGAGATTGTGCATCCTCACCTGGTACATGTCACCTTTAAGCTAAGAGGAAATGTGAGACCTGCGTTTCCCATGAAAAGCTGACTTAATTTTAAATTGGCAGTGCTTCTATTTAATAAGCATTCATGAAAGACAAGTACATGATAAATAGGCTACAGTTGGCTAAGTGGTCCCATTCAGCTGCTGACACATCGTTAGCTGAATTTCTCACACTCAGTTCAATAACAGGAATCAAACTAATTTCACCTGTCCACCTTGCTTTTGCTCTTACAGCCTCCAATCAATATCACCCACTGTTTCACTATTCTTCATCATTAAATTCATTTCTCCCTACCTCGCCTGTACTTTTTACTCAGCTGAATATTTTTCTCATCTTTTCCTGACTCTTCCCTTTGACAAATCTCCTGACATCCTAAGGGCAGACTTTAATTGGCTTCTATCAGTGAGGCCTAGGTCAGAACTGAATGAGTTGTTCGGCGAGCCGCACCTCAATGTTGAGATCATCTCACTGCATCTTGTTTGCTTTTCACAAGCGGCATGGCGGGATCGTCACTAGGCGGAGATCAACTCCAAACAGACACTCCTTATTGTTTGTTCGTATACCAAATTGCCACAAGTTATGATCTTACTAAAATCACCATATTAATTAGTCATCCGGAAAACTCAACATGGTGACTAGAGAGAGTTCTTGGTGGCTTCAACATATTGGTTGCTCCAAAAGAAAACCTGCATATTGGACACCACCGAGTCACTACCTCAAGCATATCCCATGGACGGGAGCCACATGCACCCAAATCCATGAACATTGGCATCCAGTATGTGCCAATCTTTATGCATACACATGGTACATCTTTGATCCACTTATAGGATGATTCTGCACTTCAGTGCTGCACTTGGGCTACACCGGTAACTATCAACTCCCTAACCTGTTCTTCCTCTCACCCATCCCTTCCTCCCACCCCAAGCCGCACCCCCATCTACCTACTAACCTCATCCCACCTCCTTGACCTGTCCGTCTTCCCTGGACTGACCTATCCCCTCCCTACCTCCCCACCTATACTCTCCTCTCCACCTATCTTCTTTTCTCTCCATCTTCGGTCCGCCTCCCCCTCTCTCCCTATTTATTCCAGAACCCTCACCCCATCCCCCTCTCTGATGAAGGGTCTAGGCCCGAAACGTCAGCTTTTGTGCTCCTGAGATGCTGCTTGGCCTGCTGTGTTCATCCAGCTTCACATTTTATTGGCAAGAAAAGTATGCACTCAGGAACATGCACCCAGCTCATGAATTGGACCAGGTTGCATCATATATCTGGGCTCTTCACTCAATGTTATACCACTTACTCACTCTGAGCCAACCTCGATGCTCACACTATCCCTGCTTGGAATTGCCTCACATTGGCTGTTTGTGATGTTCCCCCACAGTCAGAGATACCAGTGTCATGTTAAATACCATCTTGCCCTGTCATTTAGCATTGACACAAAGCCAGGAGACTTGTCATTGTTGTTGGCAGGCCTCATTCTGGTTGCAGGAGAGGTGGTCTTCATTAGGGATCCCAGCACAGTAAGTCAAGGGCAGCCACTGACAGCTGACCAGGCCCAGCCTGGGGTTGTCAGAGTCAGGATAGTCTCCTCATAAGGGGTAAGGAGCCGAATAATGGACAACACACCAGTCATTTTGACACTTTCTGCCCTATTGTGGATTTGTTTGCCCCTAGAATCAGAAACAGAAGCAGATAGTGTGGGAGGTGAAAATGGGTGGCAGAGCTGTTACTATTGGTGTAGGGAAGGAAGTGCCTGAGTGCATGAGTAGGCAATGCAGGGGACACAGAGCTCATAGTATCAGATGTTAAAGTGGGTGTAAGCAGGTGAGAAGACATGTTGCAAACAACAGTGAAAGTGGTACAGCTTTGGTGGAAGTTGGGTCTAGTAACAGAAGAGAGTGAGTGTGAAGTATCAGAGACAAGTTGATGACAGTTAACCTGGTGAAATGGAGAAGGACACTGAGCTTCTTCCTACAGTATTGTTTCTTCCAGACAGCTGCGACTGCTCTTAGCCAGATTGGCAATATTGTAGCAGGCTGGCATGGGCTGTTCTTGGAGTCTCCAGGGCCAAGCCAGGAAAGCCCCTAACTGCCAAGACCATCACAAACAAACATCAGAAACCATGCATGGCAGCTCTGGACTGACAGTGTTTGTCCAGGTGCACAACACCACTGGTGCCAGAAATGCTGGTCAATTCCAGGAACCTCAGTGAAACATAGAAAATAGAAGCAGGAAAGGGCATTTTGGCCGATCATCCACTTTACACCCCTATTCTTTGATCCCTTTGGTCCCAACTGCTATATTCAACTTCTCCTTGAAAATCACACAATGTTTTAGCCTCAATTGCTTTCTCAATTGCGCCAGACATTCACCACTCGTTGGGTGAAGAAATTTCTCCTCACCTCAGTCCAAAATGGTTTACCCTGTATCCTTAGATCATGACTTCTGGGTCTGGATTCCTCTGTCATCAGGAACATCCTCCCTGCGTCTACCTTGCCCAGTCTTGTAAGAATTTTATAGTACTCTATGCGATTTCCCTGTCATCCTTCTAAACTCCAGCAAATATAATCCTAACTGATTCAACATCTCCCTATACATCAGTCCCACCATCCTAGGAATCAATTTGGTAAGTCTTCACTGCACTCTCTTTTTTGCAAGAACATCCTTCCCCAAGTAAGGAGACCAAAACTGCACATAATATTCCAGATATGACCACACAAGGCCCTGTATAATTCCAACAAGACATCCCAAATGTAATTGAATCCTGGAAACACAAAATTTTCCCTCTTGACCACATGATGTACCTGGATGCTTACTTTTAGCGACCAGTATATGAATACACC
Source organism: Stegostoma tigrinum (assembly GCF_030684315.1). Taxonomy (NCBI): domain Eukaryota; kingdom Metazoa; phylum Chordata; class Chondrichthyes; order Orectolobiformes; family Stegostomatidae; genus Stegostoma; species Stegostoma tigrinum. The sequence continues at coordinate 49,192,653 of NC_081363.1, forward strand.
TAGGTCTCATTGCACATCCCCCTCTCCCAATTTACATTCATTTAAATAATAATCCATCTTCCTGACTTTTCCCCTAAAGTGGATAACCTCAAATATATCCACATTATACTGCAACTGCCATGCATTTGCCCACTTACTCAGCCAGTCCAAATCACACTGAAGCATTTCTTCGTTCTCCTCACAGTTCACCCTGCCACCCAGCTTTGTGTGACCTGCTAACGTGGAGATATTACATTTAGATCCCTCAGCTAAATCATTCATACAAATGTGAATAACTGGCGTCCAAGCACTGATTTCTGTGATACCCCATTAGTCAATGCCATCATTCAGAAAAAAAACCTTTTACTCCTATTCTGTTTTCTGCCTGTCAACCAGCTTTTAAAAATCCATTTCAATACATTACGACCAATCTTACACACTTTAATTTTACACACTAATCTTTTAGTGGGACTTTGTCAAAAGTTTTCTGAAAGTCCAAATAAATCACATCAAATAGGTTCCCTTCATCAACTACACCAGATACATGCTCAAAGAATTCCGGTAGATTTGTCAAGGATGATTTCCATTTCATAAGTCCATGCTGACTCTGTCAGATCCTACCATGTATTTGTAGTGAGTTGCATCAGGAAAAGCGCGTGGTAAGATGGAGCAAAAATCAGATATGATAAAATTAGCGTGGCAAGTTTGGAAAACTATGGTAAATAAACACATTCAGCCACATGCTGAGAATCATTTCACCGAACTAACGTCAACCGACACTTTTCTGATAAAAGTAAGATTCAGTCCTATGCCACTCTAAATGGATTCGGTTTACCACTTCCTTTTCATCATAAATGGCCAGCCCTTTGATCATTTCTTTTCCATTTCTTGCATTTCTGCTCTCAGCTCTTACCCTCTCTCCACAATTCATGATAGACATCCACTATCCCCATCCTGCATTGATAAGACCTCTATATCTAACGTATCATCCTCAACTTCTTCAGCACTAAACATCGCTGCTTTTCTCCAATTCTTTCACCATTCTAAATGAACTATTCCCTCTGTAGCCTGGCATTCTTTCCCTGATATGCTCAAGTGCTGTCAACACTCTCTCCCTCTCATGTGACATCTTCCCACAGGAGATGTAACACTTGCTTTTTTTAATGCCTTCCTTTATCAGTGCCCAAGCACTTTTTCCAGTTGAAACAGTAATTTACTTGTATTTCATTCCGTTTACTATGTTGCATTCACTGCTCACATGTAGATATTTTCTAATTGGCCTGTTCAGAGATGTTGTTACAAATCTTTGGAGCAGGAGAGATTTGAATCAGAGAAAGGGACATTAACACTGTATTAGAAGAACCCAATAAGTTCTTCACTGTGACATCAGCAATTCATTCAAATGTTCCTGCCTGATTACAATGTAATCTCCTTTACACCAGTGAAACAAATGTTAAATTAGATGACCACTTTGTAGAACAGATTCAGTCACCAAATATAACTGAACTTCTAATGGTTTGTCATTTTAAAGCTTCATCCAGGCATTTGTCCCATTCCCATTTTGACTCTGACCTCAGCATTGTGTACACTTCCAATGAAATTCAAGGAGCAACACCTCTTCTTCCAATCTGACATCTTACAATCTTCCAGGCTGCTTCCACTTTGTCAGACAGAAGATCTTGATGACCTGTTGGCTATTTCATTCTCACATCTTCTTTTCTTTACTTGTACCAATTCCATCTCCTTTTACCTGACGCCATCACCCCACTACCAAATATTCCATACTGTCGTAGGCTTTTTCGTTTGCTGTCACTCTTCTCCCCAAGTTATTTTCCTCTGCATTTCTTTGCAAATTGTTATATTTCTGACCTTTTCCAATTCTGGCAAAACCAAATTTGCTCTGTTTCTCTGTCCTTAGGTACTGCTGAATATATTCAGCATTACTGGTTTTTAAATTTAAATATACGGCATTTTCCTTTTGTAGCGAAAAAAATAGGCTTTTTGGTGAATCCTCCCAAGAAAGATTGTTGAACCTTTAAAATCAAACTTTTCTTTTCACTTACTGCCAAGTAACACTAAATACATGTTTTATATGGGTGTGATTGTCGTTGGATGATAATGAGACAGTAATGAAGGAAAATGGGACAGTTGACAGATCAGCATGTCATTATTGTTCCCTTTAAATACACCTATCCACTTTAGGGCAAGTTCTTCCATTGGCTGCAAATTACAGTGGAAAATTGGGTGGGTAAGAAAATGGATAGGGATCCAATATATCCCACAGCGACATTACCCAAAAATCATGTGATTAAGAAGAAGCTTTTGTGTTTCTTTTTTCAAACGATAAATACATTCTAGAAAACTTACGTGCCAGCACATGCATGAGTATCCATAAAGAAACTCAGCAGCTGACTAAATTAGAAATCGTGCTAAATTTTCACCAAACCTTACAAGTGACTTCAGTTTTATAGAGGCAGTAAGGTTTCTTTTTCACATAAACAAGCTCGAAATCAAAGGTGTGCTTATGTGAACATAAATGTGTATATCCATAGAGTTACCAGCTCAATCCCATTAAAATGCTTCATTAGGGTTTGACCAAATATCATAAGTAGCTTCTTGTCATTAAACACTGCTTGAGTTCCTTTTGAAAATAAACATGCTGGGAACTAATCATCCATGAATTTCTAATGACTAACTTAATTACTTAAGACAAGTAAATTAAATTTAAAAACTAAATATGGTGTAAGAGATTACAAAGAGAAAATTGTACCACATTTTCTAATAAGGAGCCACATAGCTACATGGAACACAATGCTCTGGCAATAACAAAGAATTTACTCAAATAAAATATCGGACCATGCACTAAATATTCCTGTGTACAACACTTTCAGCAAAGGTAAGGAAGGGAAGAAAAAGGAAGACGTAGCTGTAATGATTAGAAGGAATATCAAAGTGCTGGATAGAGAAGATGTCTTGGAAGGCTCAAGACTGAATTTATTTGATTAGATTTAAGAAGCAATAGAGGTAACATTACATTAATTTTCTGTATGCTGTAGGCCACCAATTAGCAAGAACAATTTGAGGGAAACTACAAAGATGTACAAAAACTACAGAGTCATGATAATGGGGGACTTCAATTATCCTGATGTAGATTGGACCTGGAATGCTGTAAAGGGAAAGCAGGGTGTAGGTTGGCCATTGTCGTAGGTCACAGATAGCAAATACACCACAACACACAGGAGTGGTGTCATCTCATAGAGAGATGATGTCTTCACACAGAGTTAATATATTTGAGCACAGAGATCACAACTCACAATGGAAAGCATCTAATTGCATATACATGAGGTGTGGCCAAGTAGAAAGCTGGGGCAAAAAAAATTAAAACTGCCTCAGTTTTCCATGTCCCAGATGGGTTGAAGCTGCTTTATTGAGGAAAGGAATGAACACGGGACCCCTACTAAACCAGAACACTTTGCACACCTTTGTTCAAAAAACAGTCCAAGGATGTGTTCAGCAACCTTAAACCAATCACACCAACTTCAGTGGCCGTCAAGACAATAATTAAAGGGAAAGTTAGTGATCATTTGAACAAGTAACCAGTGAAGTAGGGAAAGGGAGAATAGATCTGTTGAGGGAAGATCATATTTAGCTAATTTGAGTATTTGATAAATTAGCTGAGATGCTTGATGAGGGTAAGGTGATTGAGGTGGTATAGATAGGATTCCAAAAGACACTTGACAAAATTTCACATTGTATACTTGTCAGTAAATTTCAAATCCAAGGGAAAAGAAGGGAAGTTATAGCATGAATATGAAGTTTACTGAGTGACAGGAAACAGTCATTGATTGTTTTATTCCAATTGGAAGAATCAAAAAAGGGGTCTCCAGGGGTCACTATTAGGAAGACCATCTTTCTTAATCCAAATTAATGACCAACAAGGGTATTCAGGGATTAATTTTAACAATTGCAGATGACATAAAAATTTGGAAGTTAACATGAAGCATGAAGAAGAGTGATACATGAGGATGAAAAAACAGTGTAATTTGTAAACTGGTATGACTTGTTGCATATGCCTTAGAACAGTGCTCCAGTATGACCAGTATATTCCTTCCCAAGTCTTACTGTATTATTACAAGACTTTTTCTGTCTAGGTGGTGGAATTGGGAGATTCATCACAATATTTAATACAAAGAAATGGGCAATGATACATTTTGATGGGAAGAATGAAGAGAGGCAATACTGGAGGTAATTATAAAGTGGGTGCAGGAACAGAGACATGCATATTCATGTAAGAAAGTGATGGCAGGATGGTTTGAGAAATTAGCTTAAAAGAAAAGCATTGGGAACTCCACGATTTGTAAATAAAGCTATGAAGTACAAAAGCAAGGAAGTTACAATGCATCTTCATAAAGCTCTAATTCAGCATAAACTGAACTATGTGTTCAATTCTGGCCACTGCATTTTAGGAAGGACATGAAAGCTTTAAAATATTTACAAAGAATTTGGAGATTGTAAGAACTGCCAGTGCTGGAGTCAGAGATAACACAGTGTGGAGCTGGAGGAACACAGCAGGCCAGGCAGCATTAGAGGAGCAGGAAGGCTGACCTTTCAGGTTAGAAGGATTTCGGAAGAAGGGCCCCGATTCAAAACATCAGCTTTCCTGTTCCTGTGATGCTGCCTGGCCTGTTGTGTTCCTCCAGCTTCACACTGTGCAACAAAAAATTTGAATGGTTTTGTTGCCGTGTGTATTTTACAGTAAGTAAAACAATAAATTACAGTGAAAAGCTTTTCCACTGTCACCACGATCTGGTGCCATTTTGAATAATTTTAAGAACAGGAAAAGAAATAGAAAGAAATAGCATAAAGACAGTCCATCAGTCCTGAGCCAGGTCATCATCAACAGCATTTGTGCTGCCCTCCCACAGCCACATTCCTTGCTGCTGTCTATGCCAAGCCCAACTAACATTGAAGTTGTCACTCTTCAGGTGCCACCTTTTGTCACTGAGCTGATTCTGTTCTGCCACTGCCTTGCCACTGCTTGCACTGGACCCACCAATGTCAGAGGTCGCATCTGTCACTGATGAGCTGACCTCGATGTCGCTGTGATGCCCTTCCTCTGCCACTTTGTTGTCGCCTGTGCTGGACACAGCTAATGACAAAGTCACTGATCCTCAGGTGCCATTTTTTGCTGCTGGGCCTATGTTGCCAATGGCTGAAATTTCCGATGCCAGGTCCTGTACTCAACCCAGAATTATAAGTAGGGACACTCTCGCCGCTGTCACGAGGTCCATGCTGGGCATACTTGAGTCCACACTGAGGGTCCTCACCACCATCAATGCCATCCGATCTTGAGTCGTCCAATGTTCCTTACCCCTAGCAACCTATCCTTCACAATAATAGGAACATAGTGTCTCTGAACTCTCATTATTTCATTTTTGAAAACCTCCCACATAACAGACTTCCCTTTTACCTGCCAACAGCCTCTCAAATCACCTTTTGAAAGTTCCTGTCTGAAATCAGCAAAATTGACCTTACTCCAATTTAAAATTTTAACTTTCAGATCAGGTCTATCATTTTCCATAACTAATATGTTCTCTGGTCCCAAAGTGCTCTCCCACTAACACATCAGTCACTCGCCCTGCCTTATTTCCCAGGAGAAGTTCAAGTTTTACCTTTTCTCCAGTAGGTACATCCACATATTGAATAAGAAAACCTTCTTGAATACACTTAACAAATTTCTCTCCATCCAAGGTCTTTACACTTTGACAGGCCATAGGACTAAACTGTGGGAGGGATAATTTGTTCTTGTAGAGAATGGGCAAGCACATTGATGGCTGTCAAGTATGACAAACATTCCATTATTATAGAAGAACACCTGGGGAAGCTGACTTCCGTGATAATGGGAACTGCAGATGCTGGAGAATCCAAGATATCAACGTGTGTAGCTGGATGAACACAGCAGGCCAAGCAGCATCTCAGGAGCACAAAAGCTGATGTTTCGGGCCTAGACCCTTCATCAGATGAAGGGTCTAGGCCCAAAATGTCAGCTTTTGTGCTCCTGAGATGCTGCTTGGCCTGCTGTGTTCATCCAGCTACGTACTTTGTTATCTGGGAAACTGACTTCCTTTGCTTTTCCTGTGATTTGGTGCTGGATATTGCCCTAATTGCAAAACGTACATTAATTTTTTTTAAAAATTGCACCAAAAACATTGTAATATACTTTACTATTTGTGGATGAGAGATATCTGCTTCTTATTAAATAAAGCTGTTCTCCTTAGTTTAGTACTTTTTTAAAATTTATTCCAGATTAAGGTCAACTGTTTTCATGAACTATTTATTCCAATATTAATTAGAATTGCAACAACTGCTTGAAAATGCACATTTGTCAGAGAGCATAACTTGGTAATATGCATGATAATTTAGACATAGGAAATCTGATCAACAATGTTAAATATGCCAAATAAGCCTCAGTAACATGCATTTAATCTCCTAAAACAAATATTGCATTTAGTAATCAAAATCTATCATCAACTAACTTGGTTTTATCTTGCAAAATGTACAGTAATGGCCTTATAATCAATATGCTTTCATTACAGATGTTATCCTGCTTTAATATCGAATATATTGGCAGCCAACCCATGCAGTTATAGCCACCCTTGGCACTAAAATGGAGTAACATTCAACACATCCCAGTGTTCAGCTGGCAAGTATGTAGAGATTCATTTCAAGCCAATAATCTCATCTCAGGGGTCAGAGAACAATTGTACAAATGCTTTGTATTTGTACTTTATGATTTCATCAAACCTTTCAAAAAAAATACTGCCAAGTGCTCAACCATAGTCAACCATTTTATACATAGGTATGCTACGTTTGCAATTAATTTAGGTTAGGTAAAAATTTTTGAAATATAAAATTATAATTTACATTTATTTCTATTGTAATTATAGAGGAATCTCTTAATTATAACTGCCTAGGCCAATGATATTACCAAATCAAATAAACCTTTAAAGTAGAAACTATAAGTCTGAATCTTTATGGTTCATTGAAAGTTGTCATTTACATTGTAACATTGTAACATCACTATGTAAATTTTTTTCTTGCTGCCTACAGAATTGTTGAATTGTGACAGAGATTCCAAACCACGCAGCTTTAAGGCATTTTTATGATATCATGACATGTGATGTTCCAGTATAAAGGTACCCATCTTCTCTACATTCATGGTTTCTGTGTAATGGGTTCAGTATAATCACTTGGCTGTATGTGTGCAACATACAAGAACAAAATAGGCATAGAACTCAGACTATGTTATCTGTAATATTATAACATTGTAAATAGTGATGTAAATAAACATCAAGATAGCTGACTCAAGAAGGGCCTGAATATATGTGGTATAATGTTATGTCTACCAAAATATACAGAAAACCACAAATTACGTCCTGTTGGCGACATTTGGGCACTAAAGACCAGTCGTGACAGTTAGTTAGTGGTAACAAGAAGGTACTAGAGGCTGAAAAGACGTCCTCAGTCTGACAGTTGTTAAAATTATTTCTCTTAACAGCTGTCCATCAATCTGTCTGTGTTAAAAACTGAAGCAATAATTACAAAAATGCTAAAATGCTAAACCAAGATGTGCACTAAAGCACAGTGAGTATTCTCTCTCTCTCCCTTTTTAAAAATAAGAGGCTGCTGATCAGTTTTTATTCCTAAGTGAAGTTTTAAGTAATCCTAAAATTATCTCCAAAGTGCTTCTAGAAGAAATAGAGCTTAAAGAATACTGTATTCTAAAGAAGCATGACCTGTGTCCAGACATCGGTCAATTCCACCATTTTCTTTTTATATTCATGCCAATTTGGAAAATGTAAGCTCATGTGACACTTTGAGATAGTAGGAACTGCTGATGCTGGAGTCTGAGGTAACAAGATGTAAAGCTGGATGAACACAGCAGGCCAGGCAGCATCAGAGGAGCAGGAAAGCTGACGTTTTAGGTCTGGAAGAAGGATCCAGACCCGAAACATCAGCTTTCCTGCTCTTCTAACGCTGCCTGGCCTGCAATGTTAATCCAGCTCTACACCTTGTTATCATGTGACACTATGGCCTCTTACCCATGACTGACCCAAACATGCTGCAACATGTCTGCAACTTTTAAGTGGCCAGGTATAAAACAATGACAAAAAGCAACAACATTTTAAAGAATGTAAAGAACTCAATAAAAATGGAAAGCAGACACACACTAATAGGCTAGCATCCCATTGGAATTCTGTCAGAACTTCAGTCATTCCAAAAAAAAAACAATCTTTACTTTATGGATCAACAGATAACTGACAAATGAACAACAGCCAGTTAAACTTTTCACTTTGGATACTATGTCTTAAGAGGAATCAAAAAAAAAATTGCCAGTAGTACTTCTGACAATAACTACAAAGATCCTGACAAAATTTTTCAGATTTCAACTAATCAACTTAAAGTTTGAGTCAATTTCAGGATACATAGCTTTGAGTCCATTCGTAATGCCCTTAGCTAGGTGAAATGCTCAACTAGTTCATAGGCAGGTGTAATCCACATGAGTGTAACAAACATGATTTCACCAAAGCCAACTTTGCCAGAAGGTTATAGAACTGAGCTTTGCCTCCACATCCATTCAATCTTTCAGAGAAACATTTCTGGACAAACCCTAATATAATGCTAGATAATAAAGTGTGAAGCTGGATGAACACAGCAGGCCAAGCAGCATCTCAGGAGCACAAAAGCTGACGTTTCCAGACTAGACCCTTCATCAGAGGGGCTCTCTGATGAAGGGTCTAGGCCCAAAACGTCAGCTTTTGTGCTCCTGAGATGCTGCTTGGCCTGCTGTGTTCATCCAGCTTCACACTTTATTATCTTGGATTCTCCAGCATCTGCAGTTCCCATTATCCCTAATATAATGCTGTTGGTGTTTTACTTGAAGATGGAAACATATTTAAAGCAATTGTGACAAATCAGCAACATCTGCAAGTGCCTGACTCTGCAACAACGATTTTAGCTGTACATTCAAAGGAAGATCCAAATCTTGCATAAGATGTAGTGTACCTCATCCATCATGATAGTGTTGATTATTTTGCAACACATGCCTGCTATAACTGCAAAACAACAATGGTCTAAGTTGTGTAAGAAGGCCAATCAATCAGAAAAATCCAAAGTACGCTATAATGCTCCACAGTAGTATATGAAGAAGAGCCAAAGTACTTTCCAAAGTTCCTTTCATGGCAAAAAAAACATTCTAACAAAATCCAAGAGACAACCATCCAAGAGATAAAAAAAATCACAAAAGCAGAAACCATTGCCTCTACTGAGTGATATATTCCAAAAGGAATGAACAATATTCACTGAATGCCTAATCAACACTGGTGTGAATGCCAAAGTCATCATTATATGGTATCTTACACCAGGTGTACTCAAGAAATTGGCACAGTATGATAAATTCCACACAAAATACGCTAACTACTCACAACAAGTCTGACATTCCATGCATTGGCATTACCTGTCTTAAAAGTGAATGCAATTCTCAAGATGAGGGAGGTGATGGTCTAGTGGTATTAACACTGTACTATTAATCCAGAGACCCAGATAATGTTATAGGGACTTGGGTTCAAGTCCTGCTATGGCAGATGGTGAAATTTGAATTCAATAAATATCTGGAATTAAGAGTCTAATGAATGCCATGAATCAATTGTCAAGAAAAGTCCATCTGGTTCATAATGTCCTTTAGGGAAGGAAACTGCCATCCTTACTTGGTCTGGCCTATATGTGACTCCAAACCCACACCAATGTGGTTCACATGTGGATAAGCAGTAAATGCTGCCTGGCCAGCAATGCCCTCATCCCATGAATGAATAAAGGAAAAAAAAATGGACATGTGAAATGGATGTATCTTCTATTATCAGTCTACCGGCATGAATGGATCAATGGATATTATTATGATCCATGAGCTGACAAATCCATCAGAAACAAGGCCAAAGATTCTAGACTATCGCATCAATCATACACATTTTGGTCACAGCCAAGGGGACTGGATTCAGCAAGCTACATCCGATGACCACGCAGTTGAAACAGCTCATCAGTGGGTGGCCAGTATGTTTGTTCTAGTCATTCAGGGATTAATTAGACTATTGAGATTGTAATCTTCGAAGGTGAAACACATTGTAATTCTCCATGCTCCACATCAAGGCATGCATGACCACACAGAAAAAGGTCAAATAAGTACAGAAAAATAATCTAGAGATTGGCACTTAAACCCATGTATGAACTCAGCAGCTTGTGTATAAAATCAAAGTTTGCAAATAAAACAAATCTGAAGTAAAAGGAACAAAAACAGAAATTACTGGAAAAGCTCAGCAGGTGTAGCAACATCTGTGGAGAGAAATCAGAATTATGTTTCAGGTCCAGACACCCCTCTTCAGAAGGTCTGAAGATGTTGCCAGATGCTGCCAGATGCTGAATTTTTCCAGCAATTTCTGTTTTTGATTCAGTTTTCCAGCATCTGTAGTTCTTTTGTTTTTGTTTGATGTAAGAGGAAACCAGATACACTACTCATTCATATTTCCACTTGTATGTTCAGTGACCTTTGTCATTAGCATGCCAGTAACACTATGGCTGACTACGTAATACAAAACAATGCTCAAGAGTTCAAGTCTGAGGATTGCTTGATGGCTGAGTTTCTTTGTTCAATGGAACTGCACCAAGAGGGCTTAATCAGATTGCAGTGAATCTTTCTGATAATGTAGCACCTTGGTTGTATGTTGGGTGAGAGATTTTAAAATGGAACAAATTTTGTTTCTTGTCATAGAATTTAACTGATACAGGTTCTGAAATCATAGAATCATAGAACAATTTTGAACTTCCCAATTTAACCAGGTGTAGAAGATTGTCTGAGATGAGCAGTAGATAAATAACCAAATAAAAATGATATTCAGAATTGATTTGGTGAGATGGCGATAGTTCCACTCCAAATGAGCTGCTTGATGAAATCAAAAGTTGAATACTTAAGTATCATTCCAAAGTACGAACAAAGTCTGATTAAAATGCAAAATGTTCATTCTGTGATTCTATGCAAATGTAGTAACATAGTCTTTGGGCACCTGCAAAAGAGCTGTTTCCATTTTACTTATTTAACATTGCACAGGCCGCATATGATATGCTGAGAGTGCTAATTTGTGAAATGTTGAAAATACCAAACTAATGAGGAGATTACAACAGAATTCTTTGTAGCATTAAAAAGACATTTAGCATTCCAGAAAACTCCATATGAAAATAAATGAATGGTGACCCATACAGCAGGTATTCAATGCACACAGCGTAAAATTCAATAGCCACTTTGTCAAGGCATCCAAAATTTAAAGTTAATTAATAAGCTTGATTCTGGACTGCATAGACTCCTTTCAAATGCAAGTACCATAATAGATGAACAGTAACTTATGCAAAGTTCTCATTAAGCAGCCCCTTCAGTGATCGCAATGATTGAAAGAGGAGATTAAAAGCATTTGCTGTGTGTACCATTATATTATTCTTTTTGCCAATTCATCATTAGCCTTAATTCCTATATTTGTAATAACTGATTAACTACAAGAGTGAGCACCATAATAGATGTTCAAGAAGTAGTCTTACAAATTATATAATCTAAAAAACAGATGGACTGTGCAACAGTATCGCGTTTTACTAGTCACTCATAATTCATCCTGTTAGTCGTTTCCACAGATTCATTCCTTGCAAATTCTTACAGCAGCTTTTTTTTTTATCTGAAACTAGCAATTGTAACCATACATCACCTACAAAATGGCCACGCATTCGCAGAGTTTTTGCTATGTAGAACCATTTGTCTATAACCTCAAATCATGTTAAATTCTTACACTGAAGGTAACATCTGCCTTCACTCTTTTTTGTACCATTTGTAAATGCATTTATGTGCTGTAGTGTTCCCCAGTTCTTATCACAAAATGAACCATTTATATAATGAAAAGTTTTAATGAAAATTTAAATTCAAATGTTATTGTTTTTTCAAGATAAATATAACGGCATTTATTTTTTTTAGATCCAAGAAACCTGCATTTCTTAATATACCCTCAAATACTTTCAAGAGAAGTTCACATTAGGTAATTATTCTGAATATTCTTCAAGTCTTCAAAAGTTAAAATCAATCTGCTGGATCATGCTGTAAGTAATCTTGAATAAATATCTGTGTAATATTAACTAAATATTTGCTTATTGTCTTTGAATACTTCTTTAGCCATTAGAACATATGAGGTGCGAAAAGTGACTAACTGGATGGATTAGTTGGATACATATGCTGTGATATGAAACATGCAGGAATATCAAGCACAGCTGATCATTCCATCACAGATCCATAATATTATTTTGTAGTCTCCCAAATAATTCTGGCAACAATTTCAATGACATTATGCATAACAGCATTAGAAAGATCAGGCTTACGTCTTTTCAAAACACAACAGATCAGAAAAGCCAACCACACTGGAAGAACAGCTACTAACCAAAAACAACATTGAAGCAATACAACAGGACAAATGAGGACATGCACAATCCTGACATAAGTTAACATTATACACAGTGGTGGATGGGATGTGTTAATGTCCACTGCAGGCAATATACCAACACAGGTGATAATAAGAGAATTGCAGAAAGACAACAGTAATGACAGGGTGCTTATGGTCGAGGAGACTTACAGATTAAACAAAGAATTACATGGTTTTTGGGCATTATTGGTAATTACTAAACCTGAGGTTAGTTCAACTGGTAATAGAAAACGCTGGGCCAGTAAACAAACTTGCGCCACTATTATTAGCAGGGTGAGGCTTTAGGTGGTGCACTCTTTAACAGTTCTTAATTTGCTAGTTATGCTGTTTCTTTAATTTATCATTGCGCCTTTTCAATTCATGAGAGATCAACTTATGACTGAGGGACCAGAGGCTGTAAGACATAACCACTACCGGTGTTTCGAAAGAAATTGGTAATGGACAGGGTTTAGAAATGGTGGAACACCAAGTCTTAAAAGTTTGTAGGGATGGAGAAAGTTACAGAAATGAAGGAGGCTATAGAGAAATTCAAAACAAAGAAGAGAATCTTTAAAAAATTACATTGGCAACTGGGAACCAATATGAGTCAATAAATAGAGCGTGATTAGGTTAGAACATGGTAGCAAAATTCTCTATGAATGTTGGACAGTGGATGATAGGAGACTAACCAGGAGAACATTAGAAAATTGAGTCTGAAGGTAACAAAGGGACGGATGAGGGTTGCTTATGGATTTACCATGGCTCTGTAAAAATCTTTGCATTTAATGATCATGGATGCTCCTATACCCTAACTTCCTACTTACTTAAGTTTGAGGAATTTACATGTGGGAATGAATGATTTTTAATCCTTTTAAAATATATATAAACCAGTTCATACTAAATTTAAAAAACTACTTGCTTCCAAACACTTCTCTGTTGGTATTTATATCTCAACTATTGAATCTACAGGCTTTCTAACCTGCTTTTCAATTAAAGAATCATTCTGAAAGAGCTCAAAATTATTATTAGATATGGCAGTACTCCCAGGAATACTATAGGAGTCCATTAGGTTCACCTGAATCTCTCAATGACTTTTTAAAAGAAATCCAGGTGATTTTTAAAGCTAAAGCAATTACTCAGTGCTTAGAAAATCTCATGATGTGAAGGTGCCGGTGTTGCACTGGGGTGGACAAAGTCAGAAATCACATGACACCAGGCTGAAGTCCAAGAGAATTATTTGAAATCACAAACTTTTGGTGCGTTAATTTCAAATAAACCCGTTGGACTACACCCTGGTGTTATGTGACTACCGATTTAGAAAATCTTAGACAGAAAATGGGACTGGGATTTGAGGTCATACAGTGGCAAAGAGAGAGCTTACTAACTGGGTCTGAGTCAGGCCAGACCAGCAGAGTGGAACCAGAGATCTGCATTGCTATTTTGCTGTGGACATCATTTGATGTGCTGAACACATCAAGAGTCAAAAATGACATTTCAACTGTGAGTCTATTCAAATGAATCCCTTGGAAGGGAGACAGGCAGAGAGAAGTTGCATTATGCCCAATGAAAACTGTCAAAGATGCTTGTTAAATTAATCATTTCAGTGAATTGGGAGGGCAGAGGATAGAAGACAGATGGTGGTGGTGGACGGTTGCTTTTCAGACTGGAGGCCTATGACTAGTGGTGTGCCACAAGGATTGGTGCTGGGCCTATTGATTTTTGTCATTTATATAAATGATTTGGATGTGAATATAGGAGGTATGGTTAGTAACTTTGCAGATTATACCAAAACTGGAGTTGTAGTGGACAGCAAAGAAATTTACCCCAGAGAACAGTGGGATCTTGATTAGATGAACCAATGGGCTGAGGAGTGGCAGACGAAGTTTAATTTAGATAAATGTGAAGTGCTGCATTTTGGAAAGACAAATCAGGGCAGGATTTATACACTTAACATGAAAGCCCTGGAATGTGTTGCTGAACAAAGATACCTTGGAGTGCAGGTCCATAGTTGCTTGAAAGTGGAGTCACAGGTAAGGTAGTGCAGGAAACTTTCGCCATGTGCCCCTTTATTGGTCAGTGCATTGAGTATTGGAGTTGGGAGGTCATGTTGCAGTTGTAAAAGACAATGATTAGGTCACTTTTGGAATACTGTGTGCAATTCTGATCTCCCTGCTATAGGATGGACATTGTGAAACTTGAAAGAGTTTAGAAAATATTTACAAGGATGTTGCCAAGTTTGGAGTTTTGAGCAATAGGGAGAAGCTGAATAGGCTGTGGCTATTCTCTCTGGAGTGTCGGAGGAGGGATGATCTTACAGAGGTTTATAAAATCATGAGGGATATATTAGGGTAAATACACAAGGTCTTTTCCCAGGTGAGGGAGCCCAAAACAAGACTGTAAAGGTTTAAAGTGAAAGGGGAAAGATTTAAAAGGGACCTAAGGGACAACTTTTTCACGCAGAGGGTGGTGCGTGTATTGAATAAGCTGCCAGAGGAAGTGGTGGAGGCTGGTACAATTACAACATTTAAAAGTCATCCGGATGGGTATATGATTAGGAAGCATTTAGAGGAACATGGGCCAGATGTTGACAAATGGGGCTAGATTTATTTAGGATATCTGGTCAGCCTGGATGATTTGGATGAAGGGTCTGTTTTGGTGCTGCACATCTCTACAATTCTATGAGTCTATAGCTGTCTGAGAACAGTTTTGCATCACATCAGTAGCAGTTTTTTGCCACATTTGATGTACTACTGACTCACTCAGCACAAAGGAAGTGTTACATGCAATAGTTCTGTTTTCCTAATGGAATATGTCAGGAAACCAGAATTAACGACTTATCAGAACCCGAAGGCGGCTGTTGTGGGAAATAGAATGGAGAAATCATGAAGTGAAAAATATTGTCAAAATAAAAGTGAACTTTGCTGGGAGCTCAACAAAGGGTAGTGGATGGTATGGCAGGATGGTAAGCTCTAGCAGGGTGAATGAGAAACTGAAAACACTCACATACATGTGCCACCAGCTTTTCAGGGTATCACTTCCATGACATGTCCCAGATATGTCCAAACCATTTTTGTAATGCTAGTTACAATGTGGTAAACTGTGCAGTCAATTTGCACACAGCAAGCCCCTGCAAAAAGCATTGAGAGAAATGACCTTTTAATTTGTTAGGCCAAGATTAAGAGTGCATACCGATAACAGCATGGGAATTTTTATATCCTCCACCTGACCTGGCAGATGAAGCCTCATTTTAACAACTCAGCCAATAGGTGGCAACATTACCTTAATACTGCACTGAAACACCAGCCAAGATTAGTGATCTGAACGTGTAGATGTGCATGTGCATATGAAATGGGGCTTTGGGAGGACGAAGAGAGGTTTGGTGGTGTTGATGGGGAGACATTGCATGGGCAAAAGCCAGACATCTTTCAGCAGGTTGGAATCCTGGTTTTCAGCTCATTTGTGGCTATAAATTTTTATTTCACTGTTTTGCAGCTTCAAGCTACACGGACACTGTGATGTTGATCTACATAATGCAATCTCAACTGCATTTTAGGGACAATATGTAGATGTGTAATTTGGAATGTTTGGGAGAAGGTTTTGGAATACCAGTACAAAGGCAAAGACTAGCACCCAGGTTTAACGATACATCACAAGTGTTATAGCTACTGGAGTAAGGAGCGGCAGGGACATGCTTTACACCAGCAATGGGAACACCGCCAACTTCAAGTTCCCTCCAAGCCACTCACTATCCTGATTTGGAAATATATTGCTACTTCTTCAGTGCCACTATGTGAAAATCCTGGGGAAATTCCTGCTAACATAATTGTGGATCTACCTATGGCACACAGACTGCGGCAGCTCAAGAAGCAGCTCATCACCACCTTAAGGGCAACTGGGGATGGTCAATAAATGCTAGCCAGCTAGTGATACCAAATCCCATGGGTGAATTAAAAAAGAGAGAAACCAACAATTCTCACTAGCTTTTTTGGAGGTAATTGAGTCATCAGGCAGCCAGAACATTAAGCCTGGTGTTGAATGCAATGTAGGACGCAGTTTAATGTTGTGATCAAGTAAAAGTGGGTATTTGCTGATCAATGTACATTCTGTAGTTTAAGCTCGCTCCGTCTTTCATTCTTCCTCATCCAACATTTAGCAACACTTCACTCCTAACAACTACCACTTGCAGCAGCGTTACGTTCCTTCTATTTGTGTGCAGTTCCATGACTTTCCCAATTCTTCATCCGCTGTTACCATTCATCCCAATTTTTGTACAACATTCATCCATTTTATGGAGGGTGGTTTTAGCACTCACTAAGTCAGGTGGAACAAAAGTGAAAAACCTCAAAGCAAAACCCCACAACAGACCTTAAACTCATCCAATTCCAGTTTATGTGAGGCAGAGCAAAGGGTAATTAAACAAACCGTTCTCTGGAGATGAGTCAGACATTTCCTCTTAATGTATCTTTACACACATATCCTTAAGCCTTCACTGAGAGGGGAGGTTCATTGAACTATATCAATGCTCCTTCCGCGACCAAGATTTGCTGGCATGGGAACTAAACAAAGCTTCTGGTTCAGTGATAGGGTCTCTACCACTGCACCACAAGGTCAGAAATTTTTTAAGGAAACGGCATGCTTCTATTGTAACAAGACTTGTATTTTGTTAATATGTGTTCACTAACTTAGGGATACCTGGCTGATGAATGGTAGTAAGTGTCTTTACCACACTGCTCATGGCCAGGAGAAACAGGAGTGCACACTCCATTCCCAATGAGCTAGCCCTGTAACATCCACCCTACTCTACATCCAAAGTCTCCCTGATTCCCACAATGCCCCACAATCTGTCTTCCCACTCCGACCTGCAACCTTCAGCAGCCACACTCTCTCCACAATCTGTCAGTTCCTTCCACCATTAGTGACCACTGCCAACAATTTGTATCTTCCCGGCCTTGTAACATTCCCCATCATTACCATATCCTCTACCTGGTCCCATATTTGTGCTACAGCCTTTTGCATCACTGTCCATCAGGCTAGATTTCAAGTGAAATACTGTGGGAAAAAATGTTAACTCACACTGGTGTTAAACCTCCAGAGAGTTGACAAAACCTGAACTCAGAGATTTCCAGTCATACCAGCTGCTCAGTTGGTTGATTCCTTTTAGGAACAGAGAATGCAAAAGCACAAGAGTAAGCCCGAGAAGTGGAGGTGAGTAATTACAACAAGCCCAGCTCAGTGATGGAGAGGAGAATGTCATAGAGATAAACTTCCCACTTGGAAGCATGTGTGAGAACTACAGGCAGCTAGTGACAAAATTACAAATATTACATTTTTGACTTAATTTCAACCACTGAACTATGAGAGCACTGAGTATAATGATAATCAGGATGCCAGAACCAATTCTTATCCCGATCTTTTGTCTTCAGGGGCTTCACTGTACAACTGTCAATGAACATCCATATGGATGATCCTTAGTGGAAGCACAGTCACAGGATATACAGCAGTGCACTAATGCAAAGACCTGCACATCAGTCAACCCAACATTTTCACTTAGTGATTCCGAATTGATGGATAAACTAAGAGCAGACACTTGTGACACAGCCTGCTGCAGAAATTCCTGGTTCAGAATGGGAGGAGAAACCTTTGAAGCTCAACATAGCTGGGCAAAGATACTGAACTCCAAAGGCTATGGTGAAAGAGGATAACGTGACGAAGCTCAACAGCAACCTGCTAACAGATGTGCCATACACACAATAACAGAGAACAGAGGAATTAATCCGATTGGTAATTGATTGGTGGCACAGGGAGTTACCATGGGGAGGTTTAAGTGTGAGTTTCAAGTGCAACGATAAGAATTCACACCAGCCATTAGCACAGTTGTGCAGATTTTGGGATACAAATATAGTTAACCTTAAACAGAACGACAAATATCTTAACTGCGGGTTCACAATGTGGATATTGTTCTCCAGGAAATTACTGAGTTTTAGAATCCTAGGAATGATTTGGCACTCGCCCAAGAAACTGGAATTAGCAAACAAGGTCATAGAAGTCAGGATTCCTCCCAAAGCTCTCTGACACCTCACCATTTGCACCTCCATGTAATATCAGACATGCTGCCTTTTCTCCAAGTCTGCCATTGAAAAGATGGAGCGGTCTTTGGGGATCCCCTCCCAGGCTCCAAAACTACAGGGCATCCCTAAAAATTTGTCAGCAGTCGGGTATGGCTCTGCGCAGACTGAAGAAGTGTCACAAGCTAAAACAGCAACTGCTGGAGAAACTCAGCAGCTCTGACAGCGTCTGTGGAGACAGAAACAGAGTCAACATATTGAGTCCGATGACTGGTGAAAGACACTGGACTTGAAATGTTCACTCTGCTTTCTTCCCACCAATATCGCCAGACCTGCTGAGTTTACTCGCAATTTCTGTTTTTGTTTCAGATCCCCAGCATCCACAGTTCTTTGTTTTATGACAAAATGTCATGTTGTTCATTTTTTAGAACATAGAACATAGAAAAGTACAGCACAGTACGGGCCCTTCGGCCCACGATGTTGTGCCGTGGAATAATCCTAATCCAAAAATAAAATAACCTAACCTACATTCCCCTCAATTCACTGCTGTCCTTGTGCATGTCCAGCAGTCGCTTAAATGTCACTAATGACTCCGCTTCCACGACTACCACTGGTAAACTATTCCATGCACTCACAACTCTCTGGGTGAAGAACCTCCCTCTGACGTCTCCTCTATACCTTCCTCCTAACACCTTAAAACTATGACCCCTCGTGGCAGTCAATCCTGCCCTGGGGAAAAGTCTCTGGCTATCAACTCTATCCATGCCTCTCATTACCTTGTACACCTTGATCAGGTCACCTCTCTTCCTCCTTCTCTCCAGAGAGAAAAGTCCGAGCTCAGTCAACCTCTCCTCGTAAGACAAGCCCTCCAGTCCAGGCAGCATCCTGATAAGCCTCCTTTGCACGCTCTCCAAAGCCTCCACATCTTATATCCAACTGAATCCGATAACCTCTGTACATCTACTCCACTGTGAATTCCCAGCCCTTTCAACACGTATACTACAACTTCAGTTGCCACATTTCCAGATTCAGCTTGTGCAAAGGTGTTGACGAGACTTATGGGCATTGCTTTCATTGCCTCATTCCTTACTGCCCTGAAGGAGCTGGTATTGAGTTTCTTTCTTGAACTACATTTGCTGCCACGGTATTTAGATGGCTGGCCCAATTAGAATGGGCAATGAATGCTGGTCTACTTAGTGTAGACCACATGCTATGAATGAATTAAAAGAAGTTGTTTCTGGTCAATTGTATCTCAAGGATGTTGACAGTGGGGTCCTCACCACTTGTAATACTACTGAATGTCAATGGGTGTTGGTTAAATTCTCTTGTTTCAGATGATAATTGTCTGACGGTTGTGTAGCATGAATGCCACTTGTGTAATGGAAAGACGTGATCATGTACAAAAAATGACAATCGCTGTTATTGCAACAACTCTCAAGGCACCTCCCTGTTGAGTATCACAGGCAAAATATTTATTGAACTGCTCTTGTTGGATTGCAAATTCTGATTGTAAATGTCTATCCTGAATCCTAGTGTAGTTTCAGAAATGGAAGATCTACAAATGGTGTGATCTTCTCAGACTATTGGCTGCAGGAGAAATACTATGAATAATGGAGACCACAAAGGAGGCCTTCTGTCCATTTGACCCAAGAATTTAACCAGCGTTTGGTTTTCAGAAGTTGTTGCCATGCATGAACTTTGAAGGATCACGCAGAAGAAAACAATATTGGAGGGAATGCAACAATCAAGTGCATAAGCAGAAGCACAGGAATTTCTGCTATAACGCTTGTTTCATTAACTCAAATTGGTCGCAATGTGATTGATGAATAGTAGACGCTGTTTGGATAACACAAACTTTCTTTCCTATAACACGATTTTTTATAGCATGACTTTCTATTGCGTGAAGTCACATAAGAACACAACTATCATGTTATAAGAGAAATACCTGTAGTCTATTTCAGTACATGTAGAAAACTGGCTACCTGCTGAACGTGAGCATGCAATGGACATACATCTGGATGAAGGACCATTTCCTACAAGGAGGGGAGTAGATGGTGGGGAGGGTGGTGAGTGTAGACTCAGGAATTTTACTTGCAGCTTGTACCTGTTAGAGTCACCATTGGCTGAAGCTTTGAACTAATACTGTATTTCTGTCATCCTGACCCATAATGAGTGTGATATGCCCAATGTTGCCGGCTCATCCTCATATTCCCACTCGCCCAACCCCCCCATCCCAATGTTCTCCTGATCTCAAAATGAAACGAGAAATTTTGTGCTCTTCCACCTGCTTTCCTCTCTGGCGTGTAGGACATAGCACACCACTGTAATTCTGGACACCCTTGCTGGGAAATACTGTTAGGTATCTCAGGGAAAAGAATTAAGGGCAGTGGTTATTTCCAACATGTTTAGCAGATCCAGTCTTCTTCCTGAATGCTGTAGATAACTCTGACCACTGAACATTTACAACCGCATGACATGACAGTGACAGCGTCAGCCTATGGAAGCACTGCCCTTCTGAAAGGGAAATAATGGAGTTGGATTTTATTCAAAAACTTGCCAAGTTCTGCAAAGTCTGTATTGTGGCAAGAATTCACTGCTCAGTATTTGTCAGAAGGAACCGACAAAGCAGCTGTAAAAATTGAGCATATTTTAAATTTGGATTATCTGAAGTTAATAGACCCCCATGAATTGCACCTGCAAGTCAACTTGGTTTCACTGTTCACTTTCCCAAACTTTGGAGACCCATGCTGGAAGTAATAATCCAAAGAAGATTTAGATTCCTGACGAAAGGGCCTCATTTGCATTCAATTATCCCTGTAAATGTATGAATTTCTCACTGCTTACACTAAATAGATTGCAGCTACTCCCGTGAACAGATTGTTTGCACAAACACAGCCAAATGCACCTGAGTAAAACCTGGAGGTTAATGCATTGTTGCAGTCTGAACACTATTATTCTTCTACAAAGAACTATGTACCCGAGCCATTGTACCCAAGTCCAAAACACCAATTAAATTCCCCACCACTGATCAAATATGTTCAGCACTGAAGGCAAGAATACTATCACTGAGTAAAATTGACATAATGGTTTGAATGACAGACATTTTGACTGTTGGCATCAAAATGGTGATGGCATCACTTTACACAAGAAGATACAGCAAGCCAGAAAAGCACAACAAGATAGCAAATTTATTTAGTACACAGAATGAGTACACCTGTAATACAATAAATGTAATATATCTTTATTTTTAAAAATGCATTGTCAAAAATCCCGAGTATGTCAACTTACTAACCATTGTTTCATGAAGACAACCATTTCCCTCAGTATTTTATCATATGAATGCTCTACTTTAGTGGACCCAAAAGAAAATCCCCACCTGGAACACAAAGTAAGATGCCTGACAAATCAATAAAAATTTGCAACAAATATATGCCTTGTTTACTCAAACACATTGTAATTCCACATTTATAATTCCACACACAAGTTGCCACAATAGCCGTTTCTTTATACAGAAACAGATTTCATCTTATGTGCTTTACAAACAGGACTGTCCAAGCAATATCCACTACCAAGCTAAAAGCAAACCAACTGAATTATGAAAAGACACACAATCAATAAAGGGATCCAGATCAGCAACTACATTGCACTCAAGCTTAGAAATTGCAGCTTTCTATCATTGAGAATATATCAACATTCAGACGAAGACAAATATGAGAATTCTCTTCAAATTTCAATGAAGGGCATACTATATAGAAATTGAAGTAAAGTAGAAAGTAAGCATGAGTTATGTTTACCTATAGTGCACACAGATAGGATTGTTTATTTCAAAATCAAAGGCACAATAATTTCTTCCTGAGCATTTGCTGAGAATGTGTAGCTGTGTTATCTACAATTACAGATGCCTTGTCGGAAAGCCCTAAGGAATCATCGTAATTATCTCATTATTTATAGAAATTACATTGGATATTGATATTTGTAGCCTATCTTCTGAATGTTTCCTGACAAAAGTTGCAAAGTGGAGGTTGTTCAGCTCTGCTGATTCAGGAGGGAGACTCGATTTTTTTTGTATTATACCTCGAAAGAATATAAATGTTATAAGACCAAACATTGATCCCAATGAACAAGCCCCATTACGCTCCCAGGGGGAGCACAGATGCATTTCTCAGAACAATGCCAAGGAATTCTGAAATTTACTTTTTAATACCCATCTTTCCTGCCCTAATAGGCCGATTGTGCCATGAAACTTCCATTGATTTACCTGCGCTACCAATATAATGTCCCACCAGTAGCAAACTATTATAAAATTGGTGGCATTGTAGACAGGGAGGAAGATTTTCGGAGATTAAAATGGGATTTTGATCAAATGGATGAATGAGCCGAAAAATGGCAGATGGAGTTCAATCTGGATAAATGCAGGGTATTGCATTTTGGTACGAGAAACAAGAGTAGGGCTTATACAATTAATGGTAGAGCCTTGGGTAGTGTTGTGCAACAGAAGGACCTGGGGTGCAGGTATATATTTCTTTAAAATTTGCATCACATATAGACAGGATGGTTAAAAAGGCATTTGGTACACTTGCCTCCATTGCTCTGTCCTTTGAATATAGGAGTTGGGACATTCTTTTGAGGTTGTATGGGACATTGGTGAGGCCTCTTCTGGGGTACTGTGTGCAGTTCTGGTCGCCCAGTTATAGATTAGATTCCCTACAGAGTGGAAACAGGCACTTCGGCCCAACAAGTCCACCCCACCCCTTGAAGCATCCCACCCAGACCCATCCCCCTATAACCCATACGCCCCTGAACACTACGGCAATTTAGCATGGCCAATCCACCTACCCTGCACATCTTTGGACTGTGGGAGGAAACACGGAACACCTGGAAGAAACCCACACAGACACAGGGAGAATGTGCAAACTCCACACAGACAGTCGTCCGAGGCTGCAATTGAACCCGGGTCCCTGGAGCTGTGAGGCTGCAGTGCTAACCACTGAGCCACTGTGCTGCTCTTGGATGGATATTATCAAGCTGGGGAGGGGTCAGAAGAAATTTACCAGGATGTTGCCAGGTATAGAAGATTTGAGTTATAAAAGAAGGCTGGATACGCTGAGACTTCTTTCACTGAAGCATAGGAGGTTAAGATGACCTGATAGAAGTCCTTAAAATAATGAAAGGTACAGATAGAGTCAATGGTAGTTGTCTTTACCCTAAAATCGGGTATTTAGAAACTGGATCCACATTCTGGATGTGAGTTTGCTCGCTGAGCTGGAAGGTTCGTTTTCAGACGTTTCGTCACCTTTTTTTTATTTGAAAAAATACACTTTATTCATAAGATGTACAAAAAATAAAACATATTTATGCACCTATCCAGTCATGCAAGCCGCTCTGGGTTACCCAGGGGGTATGTACACCAACTAAAAGGAAAAAAACAAACAAAGAAGAAAAAAAAGCAAAAAAAATACTCCGGCAGTCGTCTCCCCGCACAGTCCCAGTTGGCCCCCTGACCAGTTGGGGAAGGCGCCAGCTGGGCCCAGTTACCAGATAGGGCCCTTTTTTCTATTATGGACGAGGGGTTTCATACCGTGGTCTTTCCCCACCGCGCCTTGGCAGCGGCTGCCCCAAGTGTTAGCGCGTCCCTCAGCACGTAGTCCTGGACCTTGGAGTGCGCCAGTCTGCAACATTCGGTCGGGGTCAGTTCTTTAGCTGGCAGACCAGCAAGTGGCGGGCAGACCAAAGAGCGTCTTTCACCGCATTGATGGTCCTCCAGGCGCAGTTGATGTTGGTCTCGGTGTGCGTCCCGGGAAACAGCCCATAGAGCACGGAGTCCCGCGTCACGGAGCTGCTCGGGACGAACCTCGACAAATACCACTGCATCCCCCTCCAGACCTCCTGTGCATAGGCACACTCCAGAAGGAGGTGATCAACAGTCTCGTCCCCCCCGCAGCCACCTCGAGGGCAGCGTGCGGTGGCCCAGAGATTCCGGGCATGCATAAAGGATCTCACTGGCAGAGCCCCTCTCACCGCCAGCCAAGCAATGTCCTTGTGCTTGTTTGAAAGTTCTGGCGATGAGGCATTCTGCCAAATGACTTTGGCAGTCTGTGTGGGGAACCACACGACGGGATCCACCCTCTCCTTTCCCCAAAGGGTCCCGAGGATACTACGTGCTGACCACTGCCTGACAGCCTTGTGGTCAAAAGGTGTTGCCTTTCAAAAATTTCTCCACGAAGGACAGGTGGTACGGAATGGTCCAACTACTCGGAGCGTTCCGCGGCAACGAGGCCAGGCCCATCCTTCGCAACACCGGGGACAGGTAGAACCTCAGTAAGTAGTGACACTTGGTGTTTGCGTACTGAGGATCTACGCACAGCTTGATGCAGCCGCACACAAAGGTAGCCATCAGGGCGAGGGTGGCGTTCGGTATGCCCTTTCCCCCATTTTCCAGGTCTTTGTACATGGTGTCCCTGCGGACCCGGTCCATCCTCGACCCCCAAATGAAGTGGAAGATGGCCCGGGTGACCGCAGCGGCGCAGGTCCAGGGAATAGGCCAGGCCTGCGCCACATACAATAGTACCGAAAGCCCCTCGCACCTGACAACCAGGTTCTTACCCGCGATGGAGAGGGACTGCAGCGTCCAGCTGCCCAGCTTCTGCTTCAATTTGGTGAGATGCTCCTCCCAAGTCTTAGTGCACGTCCCGGCTCCACCGAACCAAACACCCAGCACCTTCAGGTAGTCTGTCCTGACGGTGAAGGGGATGAAGGAGCGGTCGTCCCAGTTCCCGAAGAACGTGACCTCGCTCTTACCCCTATTGACTTTGGCACCCGAGGCCAGTTCAAACTGGCCGCAGATGTCCAACAGCCTACTCACCGACCGACGATCGGTGCAGAAGACGGCGACGTCGTCCATGTACAGGGAGGTCTTGACCTGAAGGCCTCCGCTGCCTGGGATAGTCACGCCCTTCAGGCTCACATCCTTCCTGATGGATGCGGCAAAGGGCTCCACACAGCACATGAACAAGGCAGGAGAGAGCGGGCAGCCCTGCCTGACTCCAGATCCGACAGGAAAACTGTCCGATTCCCACCCGATGATCGAGACTGCGCAAACAATGTTGGTGTAGACCAGCCGGATCCAATTGCGGATGACCTCCCCGAACCCCAATTTGGAGAGGACGTCCCTCATGTAAGCATGAAAGACCCTGTCGAAGGCCTTCTCCTGGTCCAGGCTGACGAGGCAGGTGTTCACCCGCCTGTCCTGTACGTAGGCGATCGTATCCCTGATGAGCGCGAAGCTCTCAGCGATCTTCCTGCTCGGCACAGCACAGGTTTGGTCAGGGTGAATCACTGACTCCAGGACAGACCTGACCCGGTTGGCTATGACCTTGGCCAGGATTTTGTAGCCCACGTTCAATAGTGAAATGGGACGCCAATTCTTAATTTCTTCCCTCTCCCCCTTCCTCTTGTAAAGGAGGGTGATGATGCCCTTCCTCATGGACTTGCACATTTCCCCTGCCTGAAGCGCACTATCGTACACCTCCAGCAGGTCCTGGCCGACCAGGTCCCACAGAGCGGAATATAGCTTGACCGGTAAGCCGTCGCTCCTGGGAGTCCTATTCCTCTCCAAGGACTTGAGGGCTCTGGTCAACTCGTCCAGGGATATCGGTCAGTCCAGCCACTCCCTCGTGCTGTTGTCTAAGACCTCCGTGATAGACGACAGGAACGACTCGGAGGCCGTGCTGTCCGTGGGCTTCGTGTCGTACAGTCCGGCATAGAAGGACCTGCTGATCCTCAAAATGTCGGGCCGAAACGACGTCACCGAGCCGTCGTCCTCCTTCAGCCGGCTAAGCACAGAGCTCTCTTTGTGCACCTTCTGAAAGAAGAAGCACGAGCACGTCTTGTCCTGCTCCACGGAGCGGACCCTGGACCGGAAGATTATCCTGGAGGCCTCCGCAGCGAAGAGCGAGGCTTGCTGGCCCCTCACCTCACAGAGGTCCTCCGTGACATCGACCCCCATCAACTGCAGAAGGAGCAGGTTCTGCACCCTTTTCTGGAGTCGCGACAGCTTTCCCCGGCTCTCTCTCGCCTTCCGAACACCCTTGAAGACAAAGAACCTCTTGATGTTCTCCTTCACCGTCTCCCACCAGTCGCCTGGAGACTCAAAGAGGGGTTTCACGGTTCTCCAACCGGCGTACACCCTCTTAAGCTCCTCGACGTTCTCTGGGGTCAACAGAGTCGTGTTGAGCTTCCACGTCCCCTTGCCGGCCGGCTGGTCATCCTGTAAGTGACAGTCGGCCAGCAGGAAGCAGTGGTCAGAGAAGATCAGCGGCTGGACGCCGTGGACCTGACTGAGAACGTCCGTGACACAAACAGGAAGTCTATCCTTGAGCGAATAGACCCGTCTGGTCGCGACCAGGTGTACCTCCGCTGCGCTCCGTCTGCAGGGGTGCTGAAGACGTCGAGCAGCTTGGCATCCTTCAGCGTGCCGATCAGGAATCTGGACGTGATGTCCAGTTGACTCCCCCCCGCACCCGCTGTCCCCATGCCGGATCTTGAAGTTGAAGTCTCCGCCTAGGATGACCGGCCTGGACGTAGCCAGCAGGGGTGGAAGCCGCTGCAGGACGGCTAACCGCTCACTCCGTACCGCTGGGGCGTACACGTTGATCAGCCTCAGGGGAGCGTTCCTGTAGGTGACATTAGCCACTAGGAGGCGCCCCCCCCCCCACCACCTCCTGAACTTGAGAGATGGTGAAGTTGTGCCCCCGCAGCAGAATAGCCAGGCCCGAGAAGCGACAGTCGTTATCCCCCAACCAGATCGAAGGCCCACAGGTCCAGGCGCCGGACCATTTTCCGTACCTGCCGAGGTACGGTATCACGCACTCCTACAGAAACAGGAGGTCCGCCTTGATGGTGGTCAGGTAGGCCAACGTGGATACACATCTCGCGGTGGACCTGACGCTGCGCACATTAATGCTCACAACTCGTACCCCCATTGTGGGCAGTGACCGCAGTACCCTCCCCGAGTCCAAGGTCCAGCCCCTCCATCTGTCCCTTCATGCCTGTTTCCCGGGCTAACTGCTGGACGCTCTCCGGGCTCAGGAAACCGTCTGTGCTGCCTTCCGGGTGGCATCCCTCCGTCGGGGGTAAGGAGGCAGGAGAGTCCGGCTCTGGGTCAGGCTGGGGACACACTGTTTCCTCCTTCCCACCTGGAAGTTCTGGGGGGCCCTCCAGTGCCCCAGCAGCACTTGACTGGGTGTCGGCAGGAGCCTCAGGACACCTCCCGTCACCTGGAAGCGGGGTGCTGCTTTCCTTCTCCCTTGAGATCATTAACTTCTGCTTCGGGCGGGACATCTCCAAATCCCCCTCGTCAGAGGAGCTCTTATAGCCCCCCTGTAGCTGCCTCTTCCTGCCTGATGGTTGCGGTTCCTGGGCCCACCAACGCACCTTCCTCCTCGCTTTCCGGACCGTCGTCCACTCCCCTGGGTCGCCTGTCGCCGCCTCCATCGACTCCGGGTTGTCGGGGTGGGGGGGAGCGGAGCCTGCAGGGGCGCTTTGCTGGCCTCGGGCCCATCCTGTGGGGCTGGGCCCTCCTGCACGACCTGGCCCTCCTGCTCATTAGTGGGGTCCCTGCTGGGCTCTGGTGCCTTCCTCTCCTCCGGGGGGGCTGGCCCTGCATTGCCCCTGCCGGCGACCTGGGCGTAGGTGGTCCCCCGCCGCGAGCATGCCCTATAGAGGTGGCCCGCTTCCCCGCAAAGGTTGCAGCTTTTCTCTTGTGGGCAATCCTTTGCAAGGTGTCCCTCCTCCCCGCAGTTCCTGTAGATGGTGGCTTTGCAGTCGGCCGCCACGTGACCTGACCTACCGCAGGCATGGCAGACTTTAGGTTGCCCTGCATAGGTCAGGTAGCCCTTGCTCCCGCCGATCGCGAAGCTGGACAGTGGGTGTACGACGTTCCCGTCCGCGCCCATCCTCAGCGTCACCTTGACCTGCCTCTTACTGGTCCAGATGCCAAAGGGGTCCCCATGATGTCAGTTAGGTCCCCTTCCACCTTTATGTACCTTCCAAGGAAGGTCAGGACATCAACTGCTGCTGGCACATGCGGGTTGTACTGTGTACAGTCACCATACGGCTCCTCTGTGCTGGCATCACAAACAGCGGGACAGCGGTCAATACAGAGAGGGGGCTCTCACCTCCTTTCTCCTTGGAAACCTCCAGGAAGCGCTCGCAAAGCTTGGCATGCCTGAAGGTCACATCGTAAAAACCTCCTCCGGGGAAATCCTGCAGGCAGTAAATGTCCGCAGCAGCGAACCCACAACAGTCCAACAGGACCCTCTTCACGAAGAGGACGCGGCCCACAGGTGCACCTTCATCCACCTTCTTCGGGGAAACACAGATGGTGTTCCGGACCCCCTGACCTGGGGCACGAGCACTTGCCACAGCCATCATTGCAAGTTGGCTGCTCCCCTGATCCAGCGTTAGGCCGAAGCCAGCATTAAGATCCACCGGTTGCAAGGTTGCACAGCCAACCCGACATCTTCCTTTCACCTCCAACACAGCGCTCTCCTCCTCTTGGTTCACAAGAGAGTGGGTCTTTATTTTGTTCCAGATGTAAGCTGGTTCACTGAGCTTGAAGGTTTGTTCCCAGACATTTCATCACCATTCTAGGTAACATCAACAGTGAGCCTCCGACGAAGCACCGGTGTTACGTCCGGCTTTCTATTTATCTGTTTAGGTTTCCTTGGGTTGGTGATGCATTGATGATGTCATTTCCTGTTCTATTCCTCAGGGGATGGTAGATTGGCTCCAAATCAATGTGCTTGTTGATGGAGTTCCGGTTGGAATGCCACGCTTCTAGGAATTCTCGTGCAGGTCTCTGTTTGGCTTGTCTTAGGATGGATGTGTTGTCCCAATCAAAGTGGTGTCCTTCCTCATCTGTATGTAAGGATACGAGTGATAGTGGGTCATGTCGTTTTGTGGCTATGATGGACATGTAACTGTACACAAAATGTCATGACAGATATGACCTAAAGAAGCAAACAATAACTAACCAATGGAATGTAGAGCCAGTATGAAGGGTAACATTTATAAAAGAATCATTCAATAATGTGAAAGAAGTTTGCGTGTCGCCATAAAACAAGCTGGGACAAAAAGTACAGTGCTAGTGTAGAGGACTTTGCTAGCTGCCTAAGAGGTTACACCAACTTATTGGTTTGGATTTTCTGTAAATATTGAATGTGGAATGTCAGCCTTTACTGTTTTCTAGAGTAAATCAGATGCAACTGACCACTGAACATTTTTGCATTGGCCTCCTCCCAGACTAGAGCAGTAAGCAATACCAATATCTCACGTCTCACAGTTACAGAAAGAGGTAACTGTTACACTTTTGTCCAGGGAGGGGAAAACCCTCTTTTCAAAGTGAAGCTGGCAAAGTATACATGTGGTTACATCAACCTTACAGACATTCTTGTGACGTAGGGTGACGATACTATGCCTTTAAAAGGTGTATTTTGTCCTGTTTATTTCAAAAGAATTCTTGAGCCAGAGATGTTGAGCTGTCTCTTCCAAGCCAATAAAATAAACAGCGTGAGAGCCTCTGGGATCTTTTTAAAAAGTTAAAGCAATAGAAGCAGCATGAATCGGTAGAGTCAGGCTTCCACACAACCAAGGTTTTAGTTTAGTTTTCAGTTGTTGGGGTTTTGAAGTTCTTTGTGGAAGTTGCTGTACATCTCTCTTGGTTACAACAAAAAGCTTGTGTTTTCTCTCTCTCTTTCTCTTTCTGACTCCGTGAGAATTTTCTCTTGGAGAAACAATGCATGTGAGACAATCTATTTTGCTGAAATTGCCCTTGCCATGGGTGTTGCTATGGGATGTTACTTGAACAGTTGCTGTTTTGCAGTTAAATAATCTGTTATTCTGTTAAGTTTTCTAGTAGAGTTAAATTAGGCCTGAAATGTCAGCTTTCCTGCTCGTACTGCTGTGCTCATCCAGCTCCACACCTTGTTATCACCAATTCTTCTTTATTTTGTTTGTATTTTAATTGGGTGTTAGAATAAAGTTTGTTTTGCTGAGAAGTGTGACAAATTGAATTGCATCTGGAACACACAGCACCTTATACTTGCCTTTAAATAAGATAAAATTTAGGGTGTTAGCCGCACAAAGATACGGTAATATGAAGAACCAGATTTTAAAAACTTGAAAGCAGTAAAGGGGTAAAGTTGCCATTGTCCTATCAGACCATAAGGTCATTGCCTCATTAGAGAGAGAGAGTGAGAGAGACACTGGTATTTTAACTTGTAGGCCACTATGCCTCAGACAAAGTGAGAGGTTGAGAAGCTATCATTTTTGAAGCCAACTTAATTGGTGCAGGAATTCAATCTCTGTCATGGATGTCATTCTAAATAGCAAACCAGCTGTCCAGCCAACTCAGCTAACTGACCATCACCCCCACCCCACCAAATGATCAATGACAGTTGTAGTCAATATGAAGAGTAGCCTTATAGTTCAGCTGCTGTTGGATACAAATTCATGTGTTACAGGCTTTCCCATCCAGTGGCATCACCACCAAGTCAGTATCTACGCTCTTGAAAGCAGTAAATAACTACAGAATAACCAGCAACACAATGTTAAGTTTTATTGAAGAATTTAATAGAGTCATACAATAATAGAGGTACAAAATCTGACAAATAAAACGAATGCTGTACAGAGTCTACCAAATTCTATGTAATTCAATTTAAAATAGCATTAATGAGTACAAGAAAATTCAAGCAATATTATGTTACTACCAATTTAAAATAGCTTTACAGCAATATGATTAGTCAGTACACGGAGTAGAAACTGAAAAAAAAATCCCAGTAGATTCAACATCAAAAATTGTCTGTCCTGAACACAAGATAGAAATATTGCGAAGGTAACAACTCTTAATATGCAGCAGTGCCTTAAAATCAAACACTAAACACAAAAGTAGGACACAGTTGCAGAGCTTCAGGAAAGGAGGAGGTTACACAAACAAATACCTTAATGTAGTCTAGTAAACTAAAGTTAACATAGACACTTATAAGTAAAATTGATGATTCCAAAGATCCAGGCTTCACAGTACGTTTGTGTAAATCAATGCCTTAAAAACTTTAAGCTGGATACCAAAGCGAAGGTCACTATCCTATCAACCTGGTTTCCATTGCTGAAGAAGAGAAGCTACAGACTGCACATACGATAATACATGACATAAGTGGAATAACTGTCAAGAGCACACAGATATATGATAAGTCACACTGTAAAACAAGTAGCGTAAGAGGTTTGGAAATGTTTATATAGTTTGTAATCAACACTCTTACTTTTAAATCAAGATGCATGCTTAGGCCTCAACTTCCTTCAGAGAATTGAAACAGTTCAACAAACTCCAGAGAACCACAAGTTCTAAAGAAAACATTGTTAATTAGCTGCTTTGTAAATTCATGGCAGAATCCAAAAGTATAGGAAGAACCTGCTCAGATCACATATGCTGGCAGAAAAGAAGTGAGGTGCCAAATTCAGCAGGAACAAGACACCAACCAAGATTGTTTTACCATTCACTGGTATTTTGTTGAATAATCACCTTACCAGTTGTTCAGTTGGTCATCTACACTTACATTGATCAGCAACAGGATTTCATTATCACAGAAGCGTATAGCTAGTGCATGACAGAAGTCTAATGATTCCAGCTTCCCTTGGGGAAGATATTTTGGAAAGGATGCACCTTACGACATTGTCAGTACACAACTTGCAGTTAGTCATTACTGTGGTGGCCAGAGATTTCAGAAGAGATTGAAGTTCTCAGAATTCACCAAGATCTGTAATTATGCAGGATTGTCAAGTCTGGAAAACTCTCCTATTAATTGAAGGCAGTTCAAAACCTAAAACTCAGCAAAGTTTGCGAGAAGCAGCAAACGCTGAGAGCAAGAATGAGCATCACAGCATACTTAAACCCACTCAGGAATTGAAAACTGTTCTGTTATCTAAAAAAATCAGCCTGGTGAACAAACTAATGCACCAATAGAACAGTTAATATCAATGGCAGGTTTAATGCTGTGTGAACTGTACCATTCATCAATTTCCTTTAGGAAAGAAAATCTGCCTCTTTGCATTTATATAATGTAGATACATATTATATATACACACATATATCTTTGACTCCAGATCCACAGCAATATGATTGGTTCTTGATTGCCCACTGAAATGGCGTAGCGATCCCCTATGTTCAAAGGGAATGAGAGATGGACAACAAATACCAGTCTTGCACCCAGAAAGCATGCAAAAATAGAAAGTAGCCAGTTTGAAATGTTAGTTTCTCACACCTGCACAGGTGTGCAGACTCTCAACATCATGCTCAGATACATGACATATGCAACCATTTAAATGGACAGTAAGTTAATAGGCATGACATTTGTGTGCTGCTTGCATTCGAAGCAATAGGCATTGGTTAACTGTGCTTAATAAATTCTGGCACCATTTTTTCATTTAACAAATTTGGCCCTCTGATATCTCTACTAAACAAAGTCCATGAAGACTTTTCAGGGCTCAGTCAGTGTAGCAAATGACAAGTTTCATTCCTTTGTAGTTCTCCACAAAATTTAAATCATTATATTTACGAAACATTTTAAAGCATAGACTGCTTGAGTGCTTGGACTCTTTAAATTTGCTCAAAGCTATCTGATTCAATACCCAAAGCAAGGGAATAATTGATTGAAAATGTTTTTCTTCACTTACAGGAGTACAGCTTCAAGCAAATTCCCTCTTTATATCCCAACAGAGTTACTGGGACTTTCTGAATTGTAAGTATCCTTCAAATTTAAAATGGACCCAAATATACATGGTAACCTGTCAGGTATGTGTTATCTTTAAACTGCATACGTTAGTGATCAGATTCATTTTAATGAAAGTACAGATTCACAAAGTGTGTTTATAAAATGATAATCTATCAAAATATTGAAAATGATGTTGTTGTTTGCATCAACTCTTTTTCTCAAGCAAATACTAGGAATGTACTTTTCTCCACTTATTGTGTCAATCATTTTATAGTAGTTCATAGGAATGGCATAATTTCAATAAGAAATTGTAATGTTGTCATTTTTTACTATGTTAAATTCAGGAAATCCCACTTGAGTCTAATATCCAAAATCAGCGACCGGAACTAGTACAATATTCTTCTCTGGGTTGCACCAGAGAAATTTCTATTAACAAAATGATATTGTGTCTCATTCTTGATATTTTGAATGAAGAGCACCATAATCTTGCCAGCAAATATCAGCACTTACTTTGGTAATTATTCTGAAATTAGTTTGAAGCCGTCAGAAATTGAAATTCGAGGGCAGACCAGCATCCATTCCCGAAAATAGATTTTGACACTTCTGCTTTGATGGCACTTCCACTGAAAGGTCTGAGTGGAAGAGCTACCTTTTAGAGATGATAGAAATCTGATGAAAAGTGATAGATCCCAGGAGCATTTTCCTATTGCCATTAAGTTAATTACATTCTCTTCATTTACTTTCATATGAAGCACTTCAGTTTATAACACTCCTGCTCTTCAACTGAGAGGAAAGCAATCTTATGAATCACCTTTAGTCATTCTGCATCCACAATGAATAAAGCTGTTCTCTATAATACAACAGCACACAATTTTTTTTAAAAATGGAAACAGGATTTATTTTGAATTATCATTGGTTAAATGCAGTGAATTTGCTTTCAATGGAATAGAATGCTAACCCTGCAGTTGTTTGGGGCAATAGTTTCCTTTGTAGAAATGCCACATTTGCTGCATTTTCTGTCTTACCTTTAGGAAGTTTGAAGTAGGATAAGATCAGTTCAGAAAATGGGAAAAGGAGAAGTGATGCTTGCTACCTTATTTCTATGCTGATTTAAGGGTATTGAATACTTGAAAAATTTATTTTATGGAATTTGTTTCAGCTGGGTGGCAGTTACACTCATTCTTTGCCATGATTGGGTTTTTAGGCACAATCGCTGTTTGTTTGGTAACATTGTATACAATGCTTTCTAATCAATATTTCTATACTTCTGCACATGCCCTAGCTTTTCTCAAATCAACAAATGGGTTTTCTGTCGATATAT
This sequence comes from Stegostoma tigrinum, assembly GCF_030684315.1. Taxonomy (NCBI): domain Eukaryota; kingdom Metazoa; phylum Chordata; class Chondrichthyes; order Orectolobiformes; family Stegostomatidae; genus Stegostoma; species Stegostoma tigrinum. Next base: position 49,227,325 of record NC_081363.1, read on the forward strand.
AGTTGTGAATTATTAGCTCTCATGTTAAGCTGTGTTTATATGACATCTTCATATTGGAAACAGTAGCAAAATAAAAAGATCCATGATCCTCCCTAAATCTATAAAAGTTGCTACTTCAGTTGGAATGTATTTGAGATTCAAAAGCTCAGGCTGCTGAGGTCAAGAGGATGTTGGAACATTAGACTGACAACAAAATGTTAATAACAACTGCATATGAGTTAAAGGGGCCTGAAAGAACTTTGCTGGAAGAACCTGAGTAACAAGCAGGAAACAGCAACACTGCAAACTTAATGGCAGACAACAGGAGGGGCAGTGACTTAAACCAAATGATTCTGCTGTACTGACAATAATACTGTAGAACTATGAGGAGGAATATGTTCTGTAACTTAAATACTTACAAAGATAAAGCTACTGTTGTTGCGAGAAAAGAATTGGTCAAAGCTCATACTGACTGGGAAAGCAAAATACACTATCTTGTCACAGTAGACCACTCTTCTGACTATTGGGAAGTAGGTCAGCTGACATCAATGGCCACCCGTTGAGACTGTCGAATGCCTAAAAAGGACATTTCGGCCATTGTGACCTTCCCAATGTTGTCACGAGTGACAATGGCCCTCAGTTGAGTGAAGAATTCAGTCACTTGCTGAAAGTTTGGGAAATTCTGCACCACACTGCTCCACTGTCCCCAGTGAAATGGCAAGGGTGAGACAGAAACAAAAATCACCAAAGGAATCATGAAGTCAGGCAAATCCAGCTCAGACGTATACGAGGCAATCCACGAGTGGAGAAACACACCGACTGAAAGCATGAAAAGTAATCCAATACAAAAACTAGTGTCACACCACACAAAAATACTGTTCCGACAGCAAAAATGTTGACCGAAACCAGAAATAGTAACAGACAAGAGGAAAAGAAAAATCAACACAAAATGGCTGAAACCCAAATTTTATTTCGTCAAGACTCCTAAGTCATTGCCAGAGTTTTTGAAAGAAAGTGGCAGTGGAGCAGTTGTCACTGCAATCATATGAAGTGGAAGTGAATGACCAGATATACTGTTGCAACTGCAAGTATGTATTCGCAAACACAAAGATTGCTCCTCTCCTGCAGGCAGCTGATCAGGGAGAAGGGAAATATATTCCATATACAGAACATACAACCATCAGACCAAAAGCTGCACAACAACAATAAATAACACAGGGATGACGCTCTTTGGTGAAGCAATATCACCTAGATAAACAACAACTGACAGCAAAATGCAGATGTACAATTAAGAGGACAGCACAATTTAAGGACTATACACAATGATTGCACAGAACGGATGGAAATAATTAATTGCTAAGGTATGAGAACAGTTGTGTATACAGTTCATAACTTAGGTAACGAAACATGCATATGCCAATGTTTCATTTGTTTCAAGAGAGAGATGTTTGGATTGGAATAATAACGTACAAACGTCTATTCTAGTTTGACATGGTCATGCCATGTCTAACATGAGACATGTGCATCTTAAGCTTTACTTCAATAAAGTCCTCATGTTGAACAGACTGTTGTGTTGCACACTTGTAACAGTAAGAAAACCAAAACTGCACACAGCAATTCAAATGCAGGCTCACTATGGACCAGAATTTACCTCAAAACAAGCCATCATTATCCAAGCATAATGCCAACTGAAACATCTGTAGCATTGTCAAATATAAGCTCTGAGTGATGCAAGATATTTGGTTGCATCAGAAAACAGACAAATCTCAGCCATACAGAAACCACAAAGATTGGAAGAAATTCGACAATGCTCTGAAATCAGTTTGCAGGTCCCATTGGTTCATTGCCAATCCTAAGTGCTGACCAGTCAACATTACTCACGGAAACAGCACCTCTTATAAAGAAGGTGAGCATAAAACTTCAACCTTTCTCAGCTGGTCTTCATCCATCAATAAAAAGCAATTGACCAACTACCATGGGGTGGGCTTTATCATCAACCTGAATTTTTGATAACCTTCCCACACTGTTGAGAATAAAAGTCCAATCAATTGCTGCCTAGCAGCAAAACTTCAGGTGCTGATACTTTTGAAGCTGAGATTCATATGACTGAAAACCAGCGTACGGTTAAGAAACTTACTGAACTCTTTCAGTTTGTATGGAAACAAGGAACCACTTCATGAGCATAAAAAGATGCTTTCAATATCCATCCACACAAGCACAAAGGAATTCACCTATCCTGTAACAGCCAGAGGATTCCTATTCCTTTCGATCACCTGCAAAATCCTTGCCAGTGTCTCTCTGAATTACTTTAGTCCAATATTTTCTCGAACAGAACTTGTTGCTGAGTCAGAGTCAGTGACATTTCAGAAAAGATTGGGGAACCACTGATATAGCTCCAGAAGAGCTGTCAAAACCAGAACATAGCCTTCTAAACCACCTGATCAAGACCTTTTACGCAACTAATTGTGAGAACTTATGGACGATAATGGAGAGATTTTTTTGCCGTAAAAAATTCAACACAGTGATTTTGCAGACCTGTAAAAGTAAATCCTCTGACCCATTCCCAGTCACGAATGGAGTTAAACAGGGCTGCATGCTAGCAATAAGTCTCTTCAGCATGTTTTTCTCAGCCAGCCACTTCAGGGTAGTGATCCTGGCATTGAAATCAGACAGACTGGAAGCTGCTTAATCTGACATAACTCCAGACAAACACCAATGTCTGTAAGATCCTGCTTCACAATCTGGCACAAAGTCAATAAAAAATGAAGTCCCTCTTTCAAAACCAGTCCATATCAGAGACAGAGAGAATGCATGACAAAAGCAAATCCTGGGTCAGCAACTTGTCCAAAGCTCTATTATCTATGGTGCCTTGTCCTAAAAGTAGCAGAACCTTCCAGACCCAAATCGGACTGAGCACTCACCTATGTATCCACCAAAACCCTTCGGCCACACAGGCAAGGTGGTCATTAGAGGGCGAACAAGGACAAAAAGAGAAACAAAACTGCAGTTAACTATGATGTACCATCCTTTACACATCAGTAAATATTTAACAAACTTCCGTACATTGTATTAAATATTAGTCTCATGATGTGAACGTTTACTCTATTCATTATTACTGCTAATGTGTATAAAAACACAAGTGAATCTATAAATATCCATTCAGCTTTCAGACTTGCCTGTTTACACAAGAAAACCTGAGAATCAGGAAAGCAATTCTTAAGAAATGTTTGGTGAAAATGAACTGTTAACATGACTGATATCTGTCACAGTAACGCAGAGTAGTGAACATCAACAAATTTATGTTTACAGTAATGCTAATCCTAACCACCTGCTCAAATATCACCAGAAACAATTTCATCATATTTATAATGCATCAGTGCTTTCAATCCAGAATCTTTGTCTCTTATATGCACAGCTGCTTCAGTAAGTGTTTCTGCCATCTGTATACAGAGGACAAGACTATTTCTAATTGTATTTAATAAATTACAATTTATAACATACCTCAAAAAATCAATACCAAGAAACATTTCCAGTTATTTGCACCTCATCAGGTCAAAATATTTTGAAGCATTTTGGACAATTAATGACACAAATAAAGCAGTCATCGCCTCAAGCTGTTCCGCTATTCAATGAGATTATGGCTGCCCTGTGACCTAAATCCACACACGTGCTTTCCCCCATATCCTTTAATACCTTTGGTTAACAAAAATCCACCAACCTCAAATTGAAAATTAACAATTTATTGAGTATTATTTGCCATTTTCATAGAGTGCTACAAATGTCTTTCACCCTTGTGTGTAATACTCTTTCTCAATTCCCCTCCGAATAGATCTAACATTTTTTTTCTGTTTTGTCCCTTACATCTAGATTCTTTAACCAGTGGAAGTAGGATCGATGCGCAAAAACTGTTTCCTTTAAAGACTTAAACTTCAGTCATCCAACCAATTAATATTCTAAATTCTAGCAAATGTAAAATGAGTTTTCATACTCTCTCCTCATAATTTAACCTTTGGAGTTCAAGTATCATACTAGTATACCTATGCTGCTATCCCTCCAAACACAATATAAACTCCCATAGATTTGGTACCCTCTGCTTCTCATTACTACATGAGTAGAATTTTGTGGAGCCTAATTAGGTATGTGTAGGGTGGAGAGAGGGGCAGGGGCTTGTGTTTGTTGCTGAGAGCATCTGTAAAATTCTGTGTGTGTTTTTTTTGCCTCCATGAGTTAGTGGGAAGAGAGCAAAGACTTATATCATTGAGGCACTTAAATGGTCAACTCAAGGTCACTCTGGGTGCATGCCTTGCCCAGGATTAAAATTTTCACTGGTCAAAAGAAGTTAGCAACAGGCAGGAAGCTTGTCAAATCTGAAAACTAAGTATCTGTATTACATTGTTCATTTAAAACTTAGTCTTCTTCCCAAGATGAATCACACTTTATTTTCATGTTAAAACTGCATTTCAGTTGATCTTCTGTTCAATCTGTAGTGACCTCCTGAAGTATTTCCTTTTCACTGTTAACCATGCTCCTTATTTGTTTTGACTACAAATTTTAAGTTTGCACCTCTCCTAAATTGAGTCCAGGATAGCAAATGTTGTTCCCCTGTTCAAGAGGGGAGTAGAGACAACCCTGGTAATTATAAACCAGTGAGCCTTACCTCAGTTGTTGGTAAAGTGTTGGAAAAGGTTATAAGAGATAGGATTTATAATCATCTAGAAAAGAATAAATTGATTAGGGATAGCCAGCACGGTTTTGTGAAGGGAAGGTCGTGCCTCACAAACGTTATTGAGTTCTTTGAGAAGGTGACCAAACAGGTAGATGAGAGTAAACCGGTTGATGTGGTATATATGGATTTCAGCAAGGCGTTTGATAAGGTTCCCCACAATAGGCTATTGTACAAAATGCGGAGGAATGGGATTCGGGAGATATAGCAGTTTGGATCGGAAATTGGCTTGCTGAAAGAAGACAGAGGGTGGTAGTTGATGGGAAATGTTCATCCTGGAGACCAGTTACTAGTGGTGTACCACAAGGGTCGGTGTTGGGTCCACTGTTGTTTGTCATTTTTATAAATGACCTGGATGAGGGCGTAGAGGGATGGGTTAGTAAATTTGCAGACGACACTAAGGTCGGTGGAGTTGTGGATAGTGATGAAGGATGCTGTAGGTTGCAGAGAGACATAGATAAGCTGCAGAGCTGGGTTGAGAGGTGGCAAATGGAGTTTAATGCAGATAAGTGTGAGGTGATGCACTTTGGTAGGAGTAACCGGAAGGCAAAGTACAGGGCTAATGGTAAGATTCTTAGCAGTGTAGATGAGCAGAGAGATCTCGGTGTCCACGTACACAGATCCTTGAAAGTTGCCACCCAGATTGACAGGGCTGATAAGAAGGCATACAGTGTTTTAGCTTTTATTAATAGAGGGATCGAGTTCCGGAACCAAGAGGTTATGCTGTAGCTGTACAAAACTCTGGTGCAGCCGCACCTGGAGTATTGTGTGCAGTTCTGGTCACCGCATTATAAGAAGGATGTGGAAGCTTTGGAAAGGGTGCAGAGGAGATTTACTAGGATGTTGCCTGGTATGGAGGGACGGTCTTATGAGGAAAGGCTGAGGGACTTGAGGCTGTTTTCATTAGAGAGAAGAAGGTTGAGAGGTGACTTAATTGAAACATATAAAATAATCAGAGGGTTAGATAGCGTGGATAGGGAGAGCCTTTTTCCTAGGATGGTGACGGCGAGCACGAGGGGGCATAGCTTTAAATTGAGGGATGAAAGATATAGGACAGATGTCAGAGGTAGTTTCTTTACTCGGAGGATAGTAAGGGAATGGAACGCTTTGCCTGCAACGGTAGTAGATTCGCCAACTTTAGGTACATTTAAGTCGTCATTGGACAAGCATATGGACATACATGGAACAGTGTAGGTTAGATGGGCTTGAGATCGGTAGGACAGGTTGGCACAACATCGAGGGCTGAAGGGCCTGTACTGTGCTGTAATGTTCGAAGGAAACAGATCCAAACACTCTTTCTAGCAACTGATCTAAACTCCTCCCTTAACCAAAGCAATAAAAGATGAGTTGCAGAGAAACTCAGCATTCTAGCATCAGAAACAGAATTAACATTTTCAGTCTAATTTTCCTTTGGAACTGAGAAATGGAAAAGTGATGAGTTTTCTGCTATTGAGAAAGGTGGAGAGAACAAGTTGGATTACCTGGTAAGGCCAGGGGAAGGTGAAAGATTTTTTTAAAAATTCATTCACAGTAAGAGGGTGTCGCTGACCAGGCAGCATTTATTGCCCATCCCTAATTGCCCAGAGGGCAGTTCACAGTCAACCACATTGCTGTGGGCCTGGAGTCACATGTAGGCCAGACCAGGTGAGGATGGCAGTTTCTTTCTCTAAAAGGACAAAAGTGAACCAGATGGGTTTTACCTGACAATTGACAATGTGTTCATGGACGTCATTAGATTCTCAATTCCAGATATTTTATTGAATTCAAATACCACCATCTGCCATGGCATGATTTGACCTCAGGCCCCCAGAATGTTATCTGGCTCTCTGGATTAACAGTCCAGCAATAATGCCACAAGGCCATTGCATCCCCTGTTAGGCAATTTGAAATCTAAGGTGTGAGAGAACAAAAGTAGAGGGAGTTGTGATGGACTTTAGAAAAGCAACAAAGCATAGGTACAGAGTAGCTATGAATAGATAAAATAAACAGATAAAATCAAATCAAGTCTTGGTTTAACAATTAAACTCATTGCTGTCTCATCCAGTCTGACTGGTTACACAACAGGTACTGCATTCCATGCCACAGAGTCCATCATAAATCACTAAAGACTGTTGGATAACTTGCAACAGTTGCTATCTTTTATAAACAACTCACTGACTAATTAGGAAAGATCTCTAAGTGTTAGCTTGTGACATTTCGCATAGCGAGAGGACCTGTACTGAGGACTCACCTACACACATTTTAACAACTAGCATGATGGGATAGAGAGCCACTTATCCACATTTCCTAATCTGAAAGACAGCCAACATTATAAGTAATGTCAAAGGAAGCACAGAATAACAAAGATAAATTATTAGATTGTAAACGGGTAAAGTACTGAGAAGTCGGGATTTCAATGTAAGATAAGTCTGATATCATCCACTTTGGGCTTAATATGGGTAGATCTGAATACTATGTAGGAGGTAAAGTCTGCAATAGAATATTAAACAACAAGGACCACAGTGCAGTCTTGAAAATCCATGCTTAGACTATATAAGGAGCAGGTTTCCTGTTGTGCTGCTGGTATTTTTCCACAAAGCTCATCCTATTCCTTACAGGCTGCCCCACATCCATCTGACACTAAATCAATATTAATTAGGTAGAAAGGAAAAGGAATTGCTGGTGAAATTCATTTTTGGCAACATCTGTGCGGGGAAAAAAAGAAAATAATGTTTTGAGTCCAGTGATTCTACCACTTTTTCCCCTAGCTGCTAGTGGTTACATACACAGAATCCCTACAGTATAGAAGCAGGCCATTTGGCCCATCGAGCACATCCCAGCCAGATCCTTGCCTCCATCCCTATAGCTAACCCACCTACCTTAAACATTCCTAGATACTGTGGGAGGAAACCCACACAGATATGGAGAGAACATGCAAACTCCACACAGACAGTCAACCAAGGCTGCAATTGAACCTGGGTCCCTGGTGCTATGAGGCAGCAGTGCTAACCACTGAGCCACTATGCTACCCAGAGCGACAGAAGAGTCATAGACCGTGAAATGTTAGATTCTGCCTTCTTCCCACAGATACTGCCAGACCCTGCTGAGTTTTGGCTGTAATTCTGTTTTTGCTTCTGATCTCCAGCATCCACAATTCTTTGCTTTACATTGGCTGGTAAGATGTTCTGACTCCAAGAGTTGCTGCCCAATCAGATTGGTTGTCACTGCTGGGGCGGCAGTCATTTGTCAGAAAAGGAGCCAGGAGTTGAATGATGGGTAAGCCTATGGTTTCTCAAAGTGAACCCCTAAGAAGGCAAGTTGACGTAATTGTGAAAAAGACATATTTAATAAGTGGGGATATTGAGAACAAAAGTGAATTTAAACAAATTATCCATTAGAATTAGGTTAAAATAGTGTTAATGTAAGAGGGATGTCAAGATCATGGAGAGAGCACAAAAGAGAATCATTAAGATTACATCATATAAGAGACATTAATTATGAGTAGAGATGCAAAAATGGATCAAAAAAGATTAAAAACTAGATGATTTTTTAAATCAAAAAAGGATTGATAGCATGTATTCAAAATCATGAGAGCATTTGATAAAGTAAACTTGAAAAATTATTTCCATTCATTAGTGAACTGTTAAACTCGAAAGGTTAGGATCACCACCAAAGAATGGAGGAGAGGTTAGAAGCATTGTTTTTAGATATATGCATTTGGATGGGTATGAGCTACCTCATAAGTAATAACATGTGGAACAGAATTCATAATGGTTTTTTAAACAGAGTATGAATAAATATTTGAAAAAAAAGCTACAAGGAAAGAGAAGGTGAACAGGATAAATTTTTGGAGGGTTGGTTCAGGCACAAAGGGCTGAATAGACCCCTTCTAAGATCCATATTTATCTTTGAGTCCATGTTTCTTTCTATCTCAACTGAGCTGCTCTGAAATTACTGGATATGTATATATTTCTTTCTCAATCCTGTCAGTCAGAGATCAGTGAGCCATTGTGTTGAGCATAGATTTGGAATATAAATCTGGCCAAATATGCATATAAATAAATCAATCTTCTCCCTACTGTCAGGAAGTTGAATAATTATAATTATATGTATAAACTGGAAGCAGATTCAAATCTAGCTAATCTGACTGATGAGAGCCATTATACAAAATTTACCAGACAGTTCTACTTTGAGTCAAGTGTAGGTGAGAATGTGATGGATATAGATTTCCCAGCATTTATCATTTAGGTAATTCTAATTGCACTGCAAACAAAACATTTGCTCTGAAGTGTTGAGCTTTCTGTGGTAAAGTTAGCATCAATATTGTTGCTTGTTGAGTACATTGTTTTCCTCAGCACTTCTTAGAACTGCATGATCCAATATTTTTTGATTTATTAAAATAAGTTCTTTTGAATGTCATGGCTTTCAGAGTAAGTCAAAATTGTAGAATGAGAAAGATCTTTCGTATGATCATTATCATCATATTAATACTGCAGTTAATATTTGCATGCTTATTACAAGTAATGTGATTAATTTAATATCTAACACTACACAAAAGAACATTAGATTGGACACAGCGGGAAGATTAAAACTCAAAAGACATGTTCATGACTATTAACACTAAAAACTATAGATTACTTCATTCTGTTTACATTCATAAACTAACAAGATACATCAGAAACAAGAAAGTTACCCAGGTACATCAAATACAACTTAAAGCATGCATTTTCTCTAATTGTAATGCTTGATTTGCCTTTAAAGACCACAGGGATATTTTTGCTTTGATAGATAACTGGAGGCAGCCCAGTATATATGAGTGACGAGGATACAGTCTCAATGGATTATGCACATGGACCAAATTGTAAAATACAAACTTCTTTGTCCATATAGCCTCCTCAGATTTAAAAAAAAACATATTTCCAAATGTAATGCTGCATCTGGAGCATGTACAGAAGAGGAGTTTGTGCCAGCTGAAGATGTGCACGGTTGGAGCAGCTTATGCTGCCTTTATCCTGTCTTCACAGGACCAAGGCTGGAGTGCTGCTTTCTGTCTGATAGGCTGATACAGAAAGCATAGAAGCATGTTTGGCAACGCTCCCAGATCATGATTAAGTGTTTTCTGCTAGCTTACTGTCTATCCTGATATGCCCTTGATCATTTTCCTTAATATATCCATTAGCAAAAATGCACCAAGAAAAACAGGGAAACAATTACATTGCATGAGCATTTTGCTTGATAAATTAACAGATTGTATGTTTTGCTGTGTTTATTGGCATGAGAATGTAACTTCAGGAAATGCAGGCAACCATTTTGAATTTAGAGAGAGATCAAAAGCCCCAAATTTTTTTTGATTCTACAACTTTTCCTGCCCCAGCTGAGAACCCTAATACGATTTGGTTAGAAATATAATAATGGCTGTGCAATCTTGAAAGGGTTCAAAAAAGATTTACGGGGATGTTGCCAGGGTTGGAGGGTTTGAGCTACAGGAAGAGGCTGAATTAGCTGGGGCTATTTTCCCTGGAGTGTCAGGGGCTAGGGGTGACCTTACAGAAGTTCATAAAATCATGAGGGGCATGATAGTGTGAATAATCAAGGCCTTCTCCCCAGGGCAGGCGAGTACAAAACTCGAGGGCATAGCTTGAAGGTGAGAGGCGTAACATTTAAAGGGACCTAAAGGACAACTTTTTATGCAGAGGGTAATGTGTGTATGAAGTAAGCTGTCAGAAGAAGTGGTGTATGTTGGTACAATTACAACATTTAAAAGGCATCTGGATAGGTAGATGATTAGGAAGTGTTTAAAGGGATATCAGACAAATGCTGGCAAATGGGACTAGATTAATTTAGGATATCTGGTTGGCATGAACGACTTGGACTGAAGGATCTGTTTCCATGCTGCACATCCAAATGACTCTATAGCTACTCTCTTTTACCTCACATTCACTCTCTGCCATTGCATGCACATCGTACTAAGGTTCATGGTCTACTATTCAATATTGGATGGTGTGCCTTGCCTCATTGACTCTCCCCTCAAACTACTAACCCTTCCTGTCATCTGCACTACCTATTCATTTAATTGAGACATCTCAAAACTTTCTTGATTGTGGACTGTCCCCTGACCAAACATAGCCCTTGTGACTGGAATAAAGACTACTCCCCTTATGATTACAGACATTTGGTTGACACAGTGTGTTTGCTACATAAGTTGCTGGCATATGCTTTGGGTGTGATATTGACATAGCATGGCACCATACAGCAACATGCCCACCTTTAAAACTGATCATTGCTGGCAACTATAATGAGCTCTCTGGCTATTCATCTGCTGTAAAAGACAAGGCAAGGCAGAGTGCTGTGGGTATCCAAATAAGTGTAAAGTGATTGAGCTCTAAGAAAACAAGCTAAGAATGCTGAGATACATCCTGCTCTGGTCTATGAGATGGATACCTGTCTTTTTGGGCTAAGTGGCTTAGCAGCAACATTGAAATATTAGGTTTCAGTGAGCTCCAAAGTATATTATTAAAATTAAAATGCTGAACTGCATTATAGGTCAATCTGAAGTGTTCCGTAATGATATAGTGAGGCTAGTGACTTCCACGTTTGGTGGGTACAGGTGGAGAGCGCCTGTGGAGCTTGCCCTGAGATGTTGGTGGCTGCAGACCAAGTTGAAGGCCCAGAGAAGATGCCAGTGTATTGCAGCTGCCAGGCTACAACTCTGAGGTTCACATTGGAAACCTTCACTGTCAAATGTCTCCCCACTGCCTGGGAAAGTAGCAACTTGCACATAAATGAAGTGAGATAAAGTAAAAATGAGATGTTAATACATGCAGTTCGGCTCCTCACTACTCATTGGTGAGATTCCCATCCAGTGGTCTAAAACCACAACCTCAACCAGCAAATCAGGTAATTTTCCCTCACACATCAAAAATTTCTCATTTGTGCTTTATTTCCCAACTTTCTCACCAATGCCCAGGTTGTTCTGATGCTGTAAAAAGTTTACCCCTAGTCTCAATTATAGTGACCATGAGGAAACCATCATTAATCACAAAAACTCATCCAGTTCATTAATATCCATTAGGGAAGGAAATCTACTATCCTTACTTAGCCAGCTCCAAGTACGGCTTCAGACATTCACAATATAATTGCTTCTTCATTGCCCTCTGAAATGACCTAGGAAGCTACTCAGCTCAAGGGCAATTAATTCTGAAGAAGATTACGAAGATTGCATTTCTCTTTCCACAGAAGTTGCCAGACCTGCTGAGTTTCTCCAGCATTCTCTCTGTTTGTTTCAAGACTAATTAAGGATGGGGAACAAGAACTGGCCCTGTCAGCATTGCTCACATTCCATGGAAGAACAAAACAAAAACTTTGGCGAGAACTATAAAAAATCAGATTAGAGATATGGACAGCTGGCACACATTTTCTGCAATTTTTCTATTGGAAAGAAAGCAATAAACAGTGAATTATGTCAATGATTGTGTAGTGAAAGCATCAATATAGCATGCTTGGCCTAAATTAATATTTAACTCATTACTTTACATGATATTGTACAATTCAATAAAGCTAAATATTCAACAATAGTAGTATCAAGGGTGGGCAATACCGTATGTAGCCTGGGAGGATGTCAGATTGCTGGGAAGATTGGAAGAGCTCAATATTATTTAATTGTGGGAAGAAAAGCAGAAAGCTGCGACAGAAATGGATTTTAGAGTCATTGTGCATGAATCATAAAAAGTAAGTATGCAAGTTCAGCAACTAATAGGGAAGGCAAATAGGATGCAGGAGGTAAAAATAAGGAGGTCACCCGGGGGATTTTCTTATGTGGAAAGGTTGAGTAGGTTGGTCTTGAACTTATTAGAACTTAGAAGAATGGGAAGAGACCTTATTTGAACATACAAGACCAGGGTATTATCTCAGAATAAGAGTCATTCATTTAAGACAGAGATCGGGAGTATTTTGTTCTCTCTCAGAGGGTTGTAAACCTGTGAAATTCTTTTGCACAGATGACTGCTGCAGCAGAATCATTAAATATATTCAAATTTGAGATAGATTTCTAATCAGGAAGGAAATTGGGGGTTAGAGAGATAAGGCAGGGAAGCAGACTTGCTTTCTCAATAACGATCTCTTTGAGTGACAGAGTGGGCTTGATGGGCCAAATGGCCTACCTCTGCTCCTACACCTTAAGGTCTTACTTGCACTATTGATTGTGTTAACAGGTTTGTGACTTTTTCCTCTTTTATTTTCCCACTGAAAATACATTATCTAGTTTTGAATCAAATTTTCAATTTGTGTTACACAAATAGTTCTTTTTTTGTCCTTCTTTATATTTCAGCAGCTGAATTTTTGTGAAATTGAAAATACTCTCATAGGAGCATGGAAGTAGGACCATTGCCTGTTCACCTTAAGGAAGCATTGCTGAAATTCCTTGAACTTTTCTGCTGTCAAAATAAACAAAAAATAATTCATTGACAGTGTAGACGTAAGGAATTTGAATGAACATTCAGCCTATTAAATACTACTTGAAATTAAGGCAAACATGAACTCATCAGCCAGAAAACAGCAAGTTAACTCTTCTAATATAAAACTCAAGGCAAAATATTTTCAGACTATCTTCATTATACACTTGGCAACACACACTTTGGTATGCTAATAAGCAACAAGGCCTGCAGTCTTGGTATTTAATCAGGATGTGAAATGTGTCAAGAGCTCAGAGTCACGTATTCCTAAATTTATCACTCAAGCGTCTCACAGATAGAATTTTTTTTTGTGAAAATACTGCTTTTAAACAGCTGCCCTTTAAGGAATAAACCTACAGAGAGGTTATGTGCTATCACAGTTAGCCCACAGGCAAATCCTAGTGAAGTCATTGCATTCTTGTAGGTACTTAAAGATAACCAGTGTTCTCTCCACTAATGTTAAGCTTTCATCCCAAAGACCATATACGCTCTTGGAGGGTTAATGTGAAGTCTCAGTTCAGCAGTATAATTGTTGCTAATATGACCTGAGCAAATTTTTAATGCTTGGGTTAGCTTTAAACTGTATTCTTATTTTAAAGTTAATAGTGATAAATAACTGTGTTAAGCTTTGTTAATCCTCACAAAGGTACACAAACTAATTTTAGCCACCTTAATTATTGGAAATGACTTCTTAAGCTATTAAAATTAGTCACTGTTCGATTGACCAATTCCTGTGCGGTATAAGGGGAATGGAAATTTATAAACTACATACAAAATCTTAGCAGGGAACTTTAGGAACGTTCTGCAGCCATCATATTTTTTTTCATACATTTTGGATTTATAAATTGCACAGAATAGGGTTGATTTGTATTAAGTGCTGCTAGTAGAAGTCAATACAATTTTAAAATATAGGTTTAATGTATGAATCATGATAGAAAGCTCACTATTCTTGCATTATAAATACAGCTTCAAAATCAGGAATCCATAGAAATATTCACTCAACGAAAATTAAATTTTGTGGGTTGACAGACAAATAAATGGGATAAGTACAGTTTAAACATGGGACTTTATGGGGGAATCACTGCATTGATTCTAAAGCGCCTTGCTTCACATTTCAGGCCCAGACAAATTTCTACCCAAATTTGCCTACATTTATTATACAAAACATTCAGCTTTGTGAGGGGTAGGTCATGCCTTACAAACCTTATCGAGTTTTTTGAGGATGTGACTAGTAAGGTTGATGAGGGTCGAGCTGTGGATGTGGTGTATATGGACTTCAGTAAGGCATTTGATAAGGTTCCCCATGGAAGGCTCATTCAGAAGGTCAGGAGGAATGGGATACAGGGGAACTTAGCTGCTTGGATACAGAATTGGCTGGCCAACAGAAGACAGCGTGTGGTAGTAGAAGGAAAATATTCTGCCTGGAAGTCAGTGGTGAGTGGGGTTCCACAGGGCTCTGTCCTTGGGCCTCTACTGTTTGTAATTTTTATTAATGACTTGGACGAGGGAATTGAAGGATGGGTCAGCAAGTTTGCAGACGACACAAAGGTCGGAGGTGTCGTTGACAGTGTAGAGGGCTGTTGTAGGCTGCAGCGGGACATTGACAGGATGCAGAGATGGGCTGAGAGGTGGCAGATGGAGTTCAACCTGGATAAATGCGAGGTGATGCATTTTGGAAGGTCGAATTTGAAAGCTGAGTACAGGATTAAGGATAGGATTCTTGGCAGCGTGGAGGAACAGAGGGATCTTGGTGTGCAGATACATAGATCCCTTAAAATGGCCACCCAAGTGGACAGGGTTGTTAAGAAAGCATATGGTGTTTTGGCTTTCATTAACAGGGGGATTGAGTTTAAGAGTCGTGAGATCTTGTTGCAGCTCTATAAAACTTTGGTTAGACCGCACTTGGAATACTGCGTCCAGTTCTGGGCGCCCTATTATAGGAAAGATGTGGATGCTTTGGAGAGGGTTCAGAGGAGGTTTACCAGGATGCTGCCTGGACTGGAGGGCTTATCTTATGAAGAGAGGTTGACTGAGCTCGGTCTCTTTTCATTGGAGAAAAGGAGGAGGAGAGGGGACCTAATTGAGGTATACAAGATAATGAGAGGCATAGATAGAGTCGATAGCCAGAGACTATTTCCCAGGGCAGAAATGGCTAGCACGAGGGGTCATAGTTTTAAGCTGGTTGGTGGAAAGTATAGAGGGGATGTCAGAGGCAGGTTCTTTACGCAGAGAGTTGTGAGAGCATGGAATGCGTTGCCAGCAGCAGTTGTGGAAGCAAGGTCATTGGGGTCATTTAAGAGACTGCTGGACATGCATATGGTCACAGAAATTTGAGGGTGCATCCATGAGGATCAATGGTCGGCACAACATTGTGGGCTGAAGGGCCTGTTCTGTGCTGTACTGTTCTATGTTCTATGTTCTATGTTCTATAAAAACGGAGACGCTGCCCTTTCAATGATAGGATTTAGTACGCTTTTAGTGCCCTGCTATTTATGAGTTATTCACAAACTGAATAATGGAAATGGCAGTTTTGAAATATGATTTTCTTCAATGTAATTTCCAAATTGGGAAATTATCAATGAAGCATTATGCAATGATGAATCATCTGAACTTCTGATGTAGGTTGTGTATGTAAATATTACAAAGTCCTTCACACCAGTTCCAGATGAAAAGTGATAAAGCTGTGTGCATCCACGATGCATTGACTGTTACTGCTAACTGCATTATAGAGAAATGATGGGATCTATTACGTGAGCTAACTCATGTGACCAGGATTGTTGAAGAAAGCTGGCAAGAGTCACAAGAAGAAGTAGGATACCATTACAAAAAGACAAGAAAATAATACAAGACGTTATATCAACATAGAAATACTACATATAGAAGTGAAAGAAAGGCATTGTTGATGATCCAGATAAATGTTCATTAGTAAGGAACAAATAGGTGAGAAGAAATGAAAATAGCAGCACTATGTAATTTACATGAAAGTAGAAAAAGTTTGCTGATGGAAGCAAGTGCCACGCAGCAATGATACTCAAAAGGTTCACCTCTTTCCGGGGCATATTTTTGTCTGATATTTTTAAGAAAAATTTAGGGAAGGACACAGTAGGCTTATCTAAACATATTAATTGATGTCTGCCCAGGTTAACAAATGGTTTTGATTAACAACAAAATTCTGCTTGTCAAAATTGTACAAGTTCCTGGCAGTAATGTTTCCCAACTATTTGAAGTGAAAAGTGAGACACTTTCTTTCATCAGGTCAAATGAGAATAGATGTAATTCAGCAGCGAAAAATCTATTTATTATGTGTTACCCTTTACACAGTGGTCACACATTTGACTTTGAATTAGAAAGGTTGTGGCCTTAAGCCCCATTCCATTGATTTGAACACATTATTGAAGCTAACATTTCAATGCACTGTCAGAGATCTTGTTTTTTAAACAAAACATAGAACATAGAACAGTTTAGCGCAGTACGGGCTCTTCAGCTGACAATGTTGTGCCAACCTACTATCCTACACTAAGATCAAACTGCTGTGCATACCCTACATTTTACTGTCCTCCATGTGCCTATCCAAGAGTCAGTTAAATGTCCCTGATGTATCTGACTCCACCACCACCGCTGGCAGTGCATTCCATGCACTCACCACTTTCTGTGTGAAGAACCTACCTCTGACATCTCTCCTATACTTTCCTCCAACCATGGATGAATCGTTAGAAGCCTCAGTGTGGGAGGTGGTCAAAAGGAGGAGCAAAACATGATCGCTGGGGTTTGGGGACAGCAGACGTGAAAAACCTTCAAGGAAGGAATTGGAGTAGCTAAACAACATAGTTGATGTTCAGACTCTGGTCCTTGTTCAATGATCCGTTTGGGTGGTCAAGGGCAGAGCATGTGGGTTGAAGTAAATTTTCATGATGCAAGACTGCCCACTAGAGGGAGAAGCAGTGGGAAACCATTATGTCTTTGATGGGGAAGACCTGCCAAATTAAGTACCTGTTAGGACCCCACCTGGCTTTGGAAACCAGAGATGGGAAACCAATCCGTCAAGAGCCGCAAGCCAAAGCTGGCGGTCAGACTCAAAATCCTGCAACTTCCTTCCTAACAGCATCATGGGTTATATCTACAACAGATGAAAACTGCAGCAGTTGAAAATGCTGGCTTGCCTTCACCATCTCAAGGGCAATTACATCTATTCACATTTGCTGATGAAAGAAAGTGTCTCACTTTTCACTTCAAATAGCTGGGAAACATTACTACCAGGAACTTGTACAATTTTGACAAGCAGAATTTTGTTGTTAATCAAAACCATTCGTTAACCTTGGCAGACAGCAATTAATATGCTTAGATAGCCTACTGTGTCCTTCTCTAAATTTTCCTCAAAAATATCAGACAAAAATATGCCCCAGAAAGAGGTCAATCTTTTGTGTATCATGTTCACATCTTTCCAAAAAGATGTTCATCTTAAAATTGTACTGTTGTGAATGTCCAAATAGTTTTGAGACATATGACTGACAGTATGTTGCTTACGTGTAATTTCACAAATGATTAGCTGAAGGGAAAATCAGAAAGCTTGAGTGCAGCTCCTGACTGAGAAGAACTGATCAGCAAAAATGGTATGAGTGTGAATTAAATGGTCAAAAAAGTCAAAGTAAATTTCAAGAATATAAATATTTCCACGTTTTGAACAAAAATTCCATTGAGATGCTTCCCACTCATTTCTCTAATTTCTACTTAATTTCTATTTTCTGAAGAATCAGTAGTCAAATTTCTGCAAAAAGACATAACACTTTTTCATCAAATAATGCTATGGTAGCAAAGCATAAATTATCTGAAAATAATAAATTAAATAACAATATTAAACTCAACTTCCATTATGCCTCATGATTTATTTCAGCTACGCTTCAATTATTCTGATGCCTCGCTTTTACTTCCTCTCAAAAGCTGCAATATCAATTTGGCGCTGCAGAGACTCAAATTCTACAAAGCATTCTGAGTGAGGCTGTACCAACTGTTTGTGAAAAGTGGTAGAATACTTCACTATTTTGACTCAGTAAACATACCAACATCTGGTTTGTTTAACTGTCCGAACTGTCTGCCACTAAGCATTTCACAATAACTTCAATTTATTGCCAATCAAGACTCCTTAAACCTTGATTTTTCATACATTCCCTCTCCCCCTGCACCCCATTTAAGAAAAAGTTCCTCCCTAGATTGTGGTCCCTATGTGAACAGTTTAAAACTCTTTTCAGAATAAAAGGCTTTAAGTGATGTTGTGACATGCTCAGAAGATTAAGCAAATTGTTTCCTGTACAAAATATCTTTATATTCCCTATTCCAGCAGTAGGATTTTCTACATGAATTGCAAGGAACAAATGGCATGTATTCTATTCCTCCAGTTTTCCTTTCTGAAATTTAGCAAATGTCATTTATACAAGTCAAACTGGACATGTATTCCAGCCACTTACTTCTTTAGGGACTGTGGTGATTTTATGGGAACAGTTTAAAACTGACACAAACTAATAATTTTCTATGGTGTACACTATAACTGGGCTAGGTTGTTTGTCACCAGTTCATTCTATGACATTCGGTGCTACATTGCTGAGGCACTTCATTTGTTCATTTTCCTCTTGTGTGGATCAATCACATATGTCAGGTGGCCTTGGTATTTTCAGAGTAAGAAAAGTATTGAGAACAAGGAAGGTACAGGCTTAGAAATTCAATAGCACCACCGTCACTTTTTAGGAATTAAACATCTGCCTGAGGGTCCAATGTAGTTGACAACTGAGTGTATCACGTATTGTGTTGCATTCAGCTGCTCAAAACACATCTGGGGAACAAACTAAAACAATTTAAGCTGCTCATACAACTAGCTTACTAGTGTTTGGGTTGTCAGTTACCTTCTGGGTCTTTTATTGGATACTTTCTGTGTTGAAAACGTGACTGGAGATGTTTGTTCTTCGCCAAGTAGAACACCATAAACTGTTGTGAGTTTGCGTCCAGCTGGGTAGTTTATCTAATATGGCAATGCTTGTAGTAACTCCCAGACCACAAAAAAGTGAGCACAAATACATTGTATTGATACATCAAGCAGATATTGATCACAACAAACTTTATGTATAAACATTACACTCCTTACACACATCCATGTCTAGGCTCATATTAGATTATCACAACAGAGGAACTTACTTCCAGCAGTGTTATGCATCAAGTGATCTTACTGGGATGGAGCATGAGATATTTGCTCAGGTTGTACGCTATGACACAGAGATGATGATATCATGAGCAGGTCACTTAAAGATAAACTGACCATTCTGACAGGAACATGACTCTAGTTGTCATAATTCAGCTACAAGCCAGAACATGGTCTCAGGTACCAACACCATTGTACCTCTCAACGTTTAGGTCATGGTATTGTTCTGGGCTGCAAGAAGTGACAAATGTTTACCTTGTAGTTTGCTATTCATTACTCTAACTGGAATCTGGAGGCACTCTGGATCAGAATGAAGTTTTCAAATGACTTTCCCAGTGCACAGAGCAAATTAGAAATGGAGATTATGTTTGCTCATCAACTGCTTGAACACATTCCTGATAACCAGGGGTATCACTTGCTCAATCTGCAACTGTTCATGGGTTACTAATAACAGTCATATATCTTATGCCAGGTTAATTCCCACAAGGCTGTAAGATCAGGAGCAGCAAATGACAACGGGATATTCACTTTGTAGGGAACTGCAATGGAATCTTCATAGCTCCATCAGAATAGGCAACACTGCCATGTTCATGAAGCTAACTCTTGTTTCAAGCTGTACCCCACCATCCCCTCAGTCATCGTGAGCAAGCTCATTGGTAGCCTATCCACCATTTTCTCCTGCTTGCCCATTAACTTGCTATAACAGGTATAGCAATGTTACTGCTGTCAACAGGAAAACTAAGGGCATTGCAGAAAGTGATATCAGTCTACGTAAAGTAGTGTAAGTACTTCCTCCAAAATAGTTTCTGAGGGATCTCTTCCAGCTTTGTGTATAGTGAATGTTGCTCAAGGAACAGTTCTTGTTACCTTCCTCCAGGCACATTTCCCAGCAGACTTACAAAATGGTGACAAAAAAACTTTTCTTTTGAGGAACAATACCTGATGAAGCTCAGCACTGGGGTGTAATTTAGTACCAAAGTGAGCAGTACCAGCAGCTATGTACAACTCTAAAGCATGATGACAGAACACCACAGCAGTGTGAATCATGAAATCCCTACAGTGTGAAAGTAGGCCCATTGAGCCCACACTGATGTTACAAAAAGTATCCCACCAAGCCCCACCCCCACCATCCTATTACCCTGCATTTCCCAAGGCTAATCCATTTATCCTGCACATTCCTGAACACTATGGGCTATTTTGTATGCCCAATTCTCCTAACCTGCACAACTTTGAACTGCAGGAGCACCTGGAAGAAACCCACACCGAAATAGGGAGAATGTGCAAACTCAACACAGACAGTCACCTGAGGGTGGAATCAAACCGCGGTCCATACCATTGTGAGCCACGGTGTCGCCCCAAATGTACAATGAAACAAGCACAGGGGAACTATAGACAGAATCCGATGATGATCGAAAGAGACAGAAAGCCTACAATTACTCCAGGGATTATTGGTGAAGGGTCCATCATCCAGGGGAATACAAGTATATAACACAAAAGATGGAAACATGTAGGGGGAGGAATTACAGCTGCTGTTATCCCGTGACCTCACTGTGGAGGAGATCGTTACATTATCAGGTGAACTGTCCACCATGTACATAGTCTACCAACAATGTCAGAGGGCAGGCTATTTCAAAACTTTATGCAGCAGTGAAAGGATCATGAGAAAGACTAACTGCATTTGATAATATCCAAGAGCTGGGAGATACTAAGCGAAACTTCTGGAAGCTGATATTTTAATAAATGGCCACGAAACAAGTTGTAAGTTGATATGGAAGAAGGCAGTATTGGACATAACACAGTGGTCAAGGCTGGATCAATTTGACCATCAATTTTTCACAGCTCCGGAGCCATCCAAGTGAGAGGGACATCTGGCCATGACTCTCCAAAGCAAGGGAAGGAAATCATAGAAGTACAGGACAACATTGATAATTGAGATTGTTTGCTACTAATCCAGAGTGTTTATCCTGATCTTCAATTCAGATACAAGGTGGACAAATTGTACAAACAAGACAAATCAAACAAATAATGTCAAAGTTCCTCACTGGTCAAGGGAGGCTGACCATGCCTTACTGTTTCAAGTCAAGACTGGATGCTAAATCAGTATCTCTCTTCATCCTAAGAGAGGTACCACAGCAGCTTCCATGGCAGCTTACACAAGAAATTGAGATGATCCCGCAACAAGATGTCATATCATTGGTATTGCAGCCTACAGATAGTGTTTAGGGATAGTTCCAGTTCAAAACCAAATGGCTCATAAAGTATCTGTGTTGGTGTCACACAACTGAACAGAACAGTTAAAGGTGATACAAACTCCATGACATCTGTTGTTGAAAGCTTGGCAATGCTTGTAAGAAGCTCCAGCCTTTATCTCATGGAATGCCAACAGGTTCTGGCAGCTACTTTTGGATGGTGAGCCCAAGCTGTTGACAGCATTCATTACACTGTCGGGAAGATACTCCTTCAATTGGCCACCTTTTAAAGTGCATGTGCACTGGAGCTCTTCCAAAGCATTATGAACACCAGTATGAAAAGGTGAGAATGAGTCAACTGTTACATGGAAGGCATCCTTATCCATGAGCAGGAATATGATACTCGACTACAGATAGTGCTTCAGCTCCTATAGAATCCTACAGACAGAGCTTATACCTAATCATCATCTTAAAAATAGTTTAAACATAAAGTTGCAGTCAATAATTCAGAACACACTGTCCATTCGTCAGACATCAGAACAGACCCACCGAAGACAAAGGCTATTAGGGACTTCCATCCACCTCACAACATTACAGAGCTTCAAGAGTTTATGGGCATGGACAATCTGCTAGGGAAGACCCTCCCTATTCAGGTGTTGGTGAATGATTTACTGTGGCATTACTTAAGCAGGACCTTACCTGGTACTGAGATGAACACCAGCAGAGGACAATCAAATAAATCAAGTACATGCTTAACATCGTTCCAATCCAAGCTCAAGAACCTCCCATCACTATCACAACAAATACATCATCCATCAACTAGGTAGTATATAGAAACACAGAAAAAGAAAGGGCCTTGGGGAGGTGTAGTTGGAGAGGTTTCACTTGCTGGGACTAGTTAACCAGGAATTAGAATATATATTTTATTGTTTAATATTTCCTGAGTGACTATTTAATTGACCGCAGTGAAAGCTAATTAATTTCCAATTTAAATGGAAACTTTCAGAGGTGTACAGGGATTGCACGGCAGAATCTTCACACTAAAACATAAAGAACCGCAGATGTTGGAAATCTGAAACAAAAACAGAAATTGCTGGGAAAAGCTCAGCAGGTCTGGTAACATCTGAGAAGAGAAAGCAGTGTCAATGCTCCGTGTTCAGTGACTCTTCACCTGAACTAGAGGTCGGTTCGAACGGGTAAAGGGATTAGAGAAAATTGAGGTAAGTAATGTCAGATTGACAATGAACATGTCAAGTGCAGGGAAAAGGCCAAAGGGAGGAGTAAAGGTGGAGAGACAGTGTTGGAGGTGTGCGAAGGGGTCTGTGGGATGGGGAGAGGGCTCTTGTCCAAAGAAGTGGGCATGGTGTTGAAGACGACAGAAGCAGAGTTTAAATCATGTTGAACCCAAACTTCATTGCGTTGGGGGGTGCAGAGAGATAAACCTAGGTATGGAATATTCAGCATCAGAAAGCAGAAGTGCAGAAGGTGGAGTAAATACACAACAGGAGGTGGGGTTAGGAGAGCGGATGGACTCAGAGAGAAAGGGCGAGAGGAAAGGTTCCAACGAGCATGGGTATCTCTAAGTTGTTGCATCTGGCATTCTTTAATGCCTGAAATGAAAAAAGGTTCCTCGTTAGAATTTTGAATGAGATGGAGGATGTGGTAGCTTTTGGGGTTGGTGGACGGGCAGGATTGAGCCAGAGTGAAGCAGTGCTAATGGAGCCAGAGGTTGAGGCAATGTGCATGGCGACACGTGGCACTGAGTGTGGATCTCAGGATGCGGTGAGAACAGCTGCCTGAGGACTGTTGTACTTCATGGAGATACCTGTGGCTCTGGGTGGATTCAAAACACAAAGCATGAAACTTCAGTTGGAATCCAAGTAGGGGTGTCTGAACTGGAAGCAGTCACTGAGTTTTGTGATATGGTTATGGAAGTGAGTTCTGGCAAATGCCTTGGCAAAAACAGGAGTGATAACAAAAGTAATGACACAGAACAAGAAAAAAAATTAGTACGGAAATCTTGCTGGAGAGAGGAACAGAACATCTTCAAGGTGGACATACCTAGAAGGGATGTAGCAGTGAGTTAAACACTTAAAAAAAGCAAAGAACTGTGGATGCAGAAAACCCACAACCAAAACAGAAATAGCTGGAAAAACTTTGCAGGTTTGACAGCATCTGTGGACAGAAAGCAGTTAACACTTGAGGTCTCGTGACCCTTCTTCATTTCTGATGCTGCCAGGCCAGTTTGGTTTCTCCAGCTGTTTCTGTTTTGGGATCTTCAATTTCCTGGGAAATTCCTTCAAAGTCTGCTACACTGAGGATTCTGCAGAGTGCCTGTACGCAATTCTCGATGCTTCCGGAACAACTATCTCGCTAGCGAAAACTCCGGGCCATGACATTCCACGCATCTTAACAATGTGTTTACTGCAGACAGGTAACTTTCTTCTTTCATATTGTTACATTTTCCATTAAACAATCCATATCGGCTGCAATACAATGTTTACCTTGTATCAACTAAATATATGTTAACAGTCATGATTTAAAGTCCACTTTGTGTTGATTTTCAACGTTCATGCTCTCACACTTTAAAGAATTTGTTTTGCTGCTCCTGACTTCCCTGCCAGTCTTGCTGTAGTAAATCTCCCATCTCCTGTGAAATAATGTTCACAGCATTTCCAAGTCCCTGGTTAGCTGTATGTATATCTTGGTTTGGTTAACCTCGAAAAGAATATATTGCTAACTTCTGATAGTTCTTTTATTTCCTTATTCGTCCACAGGACAAGCACATCACTAGCTGGGTCAGCATTTATTGTCCTTCCCAAATGCCCAGAGGGCAGTTGAGTTCAACCACATTATGGGTTTGGAGTCACATATAGACCAGAGTAGGTAGGAATGGTAGTTTCCCCTCCCTAAAGAGCATCAGTGAACCAGATGGGTTTTCAGACAATTGACAATGAATTCAAGGTCATCATTAGATTCAAGGTCATCATAATTGCAGATTTTATTTAATCGAATTCAAATTCCACCATCTGCCGTGGCAGGAATCAAACCTGAGTCCCCAGAAGATTTCCTGGGTGCCTGGATTAACAGTGCAGCAAAACAGTGCAGCCGTCACATACCCCTTGGCCTTTTTAATACTTCCAGATTTTAATTGTTGTGTGTTTTGCAGCAGTCAGTACATTGCTTGTTGCAAACAACTGAAGGGATAGGCTGTTTGATGACAATTTTCTGTCTTTGCGATGTATGCCCTACATATCTAGCATCACATTAATCCTGAAATTTATACAGTACATTATTCATTGTGTAATAGGTCTTTTTGGTCTGATGGTCCGCATCCTGGTAGCAGTGAACACCATTTGTGTTGCTACTGCACAGTAGCAGTATGAAACAGCTAGCTTCATCTGTTGCTCAAACATTCAAGATCATTCACCTTAGACCAAATTCACATTTACTTCTCTCACCTATCCAGTTTGATTGGGTTTGCAACAAATGTTTGCAGCTACCTACGTAGTTGTGGAACAGTGCAGAACCATCAGCTAAAACAGCTGATTTGCTTGCTTTCAAAATGTAACTGCCTTCTAGCTGGGGCATGCTTATGTTCAGGCTGCGTTTAAGAGTCCAGAAAATCCACAAGCTGGTTATTGGGAGACAGGGGCTATCCACTGCAATTGTAGCTGTTGATACTATCATCCCCTAACTGAGGCAGATCACAGATACAATGCAACT
The DNA here is from genome assembly GCF_030684315.1 of Stegostoma tigrinum. Lineage (NCBI taxonomy): Eukaryota > Metazoa > Chordata > Chondrichthyes > Orectolobiformes > Stegostomatidae > Stegostoma > Stegostoma tigrinum. Next base: position 49,252,558 of record NC_081363.1, read on the forward strand.
CATCCTACAACCTGGGCCATGGCAGGCAGGCAGTATGGCCACTGAAGATGTAGTTCGAATCAGAGGTAGACTGAGTACCAAGTGTGACCATCTTAGGGCCTTTCATGAGCTTGCACGACATAAAGCAAAAATTGTCTGATCAGTGTAGCACGAACGTGGGCCTGGGTGGCTTCGATATCTGAGGAGACAGGAAGTGTGCTGAACATTGTGCAATCTTCAACAAATACCCCCACTTCAGACCATTTGATGGAGGGAAGGTTATTTACGAAGCAGCTGAAGATAGTTGAGCCGAGGACATGACCCTGAGGAACGCCTGTAAAGATGTCCTGGAGCTAAGATAAATGACACCCACCAACCACAACCATCTTCCTATGTGCCAGGTATGACCCCAACCAGCAGAGGGTAGCCCCATGATTCCAGTTTCGATAGGACTCCTTGATGCCACACTCAGTTGAATGCAGCCTTGATATCAAGGGCTGTCACTGTCACCTCTCCTCTAGAATTCAGCTTTTTTGTCCATTTTTGAACCAAAACTAATGCTGAGTTCAGGAGCTGAGTGGTCCTAGCTGAACCCAAACTGCACTTCACTGAGCAGGTTATTGCTGAGCAGGTGATGCTTGGTAGCACTGTTGTTGACACATTCTATCACATTACTGACGATCAAGAATAGACTGATAGGGCAGTATTTGTCCAGGTTGGATTCGTTCTGCCTTTTGTGTACAGGACATAGCATGGACAATTTTCCACATTGTTCAATAGGTGCTAGTGGAAGAGCTTGGCTACGGGTGTAGCAAGTTCTGGAGCACAAGTCATTAGTACTATTGCTGGAGTATTGTCAGGCACCACAGCCTTTGCAGTATCCAATGCATCTAATTGTTTCCTGACATCACATGGAATGAATCGAGTTGGCTAAAAACTGGCATCTGTGATGCTGAGTACCTCTGGAGGAACTTAAGAACATAAGAGCTAGGAGCAGGTGTAGGTCGTTCAGCTCTTCGAACCCGCTCCGCCATTCAGTAAGATCATGGCTGATCTTTTCGTGGACTCAAATCCACTTACCCACATTCTCACCGTATCCCTTAATTCCTTTATTGTTCAAAAAAAAAATCTACCTTAGCTTTAAAAATGTTTACTGAAGTAGCGTCAACTACTTCACTGGGCAAGGAATTCTATAGATTAACAACCCTCTGAGTGAAGAAGTTCCTTCTCAATTCAGTCTTAAATCTGCTCCCTCTAATCTTGAGGCTATGCCCTCTTGTCCTAGCTTCACCTGCCAGTGGAAGCATCCTCTCTACTTCTACCTTATGTATTCCCTTTATAATTTTATGTGTTTCTATAAGAACCCCCCTCAATCTTCTGAATTCCAATGAATATGATCCCAATCTACTCAGTCTCTCCTCATACACCAACCCCCTCAACTCCAGAATCACCCTAGTGAACCTCCTCTGCACCCCCTCCAGTTCTAGTACATCCTTCCTCAAGTAAGGAGACTAAAACTGCACACAGTACTCCAGGTGTGGCCTCACCACCACCTTGTACAGCTGCAACATAACCTCTGCTTTTAAACTCAATCCCTTTAGGAATGAAGGACAAAATTCCATTTGCCCTCCTAATTACTTGTTGTAACTGCAGACCAACCTTCTGTGATTCATGGACAAAGACATCCAGGTCCCCCTGCATAGCATCATGCTGCAACTTTTTACCATTCAAGTAATAATCTTTTTTACTATTACTCCTACCAAAATGTATGACTTCACATTTATTTACATTGTATTCCATCTGCCAGATCTTTTCCCACTCACTCAATGTATCTATGTTCCTCTGCAAAGTTTCACAGTCCTCTGCACGCTTTGTCCTGCCACTCATCTTAGTGTCATCTGCAAAATTTGACACCCTTCACGTGGTCCCCAACTCTAAATCATCTATATAAATTGTAAATAATTGCGGTCCCAACACCAATCCCTGAGGCACACCAGTAGTCACTGATTGTCAGCCAGAATAGCACTCATTTATCCCCACTCTTTGCTTCCTGTTAGTCAACCAATCCTCTATCCATGCTAATACTTTACCCCCAATGCCATGCATCCTTATCTTATGCAGCAGCTTCTTGTGTGGCATCTTGTCGAAGGCCTTTTAGAAGTCTAGGTACACCACATCTACTGGGTTCCCATTGTCCACCTTGCCCGTAATGTCTTCATAGAATCCCAAAAGATTTGTCAAGCATGAACTGCCCTTCATGAACCCATGCTGCATCTGCGCAATAGGGCAATTTCTATCAAGATGCCTTGCTATTTCTTTCTTGATAATAGACTCAAGCACATTCCCCACTACAGACATTAAGCTAACTGGCCTATAATTCCCCGTCTTTTGTCTACCTCCCTTCTTAAACAGTGGTGTCACATTTGCTGTTTTCCAATCTGCTGGGACAGCCCCAAGAGTCCAGCTAATTTTGGAAAATTACCTCCAGTGCATCTGCTATTTCTCCTACCATCTCTTTTACTACCCTGGGATGCATTCAATCAGGGCCAGGAGGCTTATCACTCCTTAGCTCCATTAGCTTGCCCAACACTACCTCTTCCGTAATAATGATTATTTCCAGGTCCTCACTTACCTTTGTCTCTTTGTCAATTACTGGCATGTCATTAGTGTCCTCCACTGTGAAGATCGACACAAAATACCTGTTCAATGCCTCGGCCATTTCATCATATCACATAACTAAATTCCTCTTCTCATCCTCTAAAGGGCCAACGTTTACTTTAGCCACTCTTTTTCGTTTTAAATATTTATAGAAACTTTTGCTATCTGTTTTTATATTCTGTGCTAGCTTTTTTTCCTCATGTTCTATCTTGCTTTTCTTTAAGCCAAGATGGTTCATCCATCTGGCACTTTGAACCAAAAACTGTTGTGGATGTTTTTGCACTGATGTTCTGGGCTCCCCAATCATTGAGGATGAGGTTTTTGTTAAGCCTTCTCCACCAGGGGGTTGTTTATTTGTTCATCACCATTCATGACTGGATGCCATAGGACTGCAGAGCTTAGATCCAGTGGTTGTGGAATCTCTTACCCCATCATTGTGACAAAATATATCTGAATCTCCAGTGGAAACCTTTTTGTCTGGCGTTACTCTCCTCTTGGAACTTACTTCTTTTCTTTTCCACTCTTCTTCCCTCAAATTGCTGGATTTCACCCTGATTACCCCTGATTTCACATTGAAAGAATCCTATTACTTGCTAAATACTTTTCCTTGTGCTTGGTGGCTCATTTTACACACAATTGTGTATGAACTTGAAAAATTCTCCAGCCCTCCCTTCACCTGTGCCTATCTTGTGGATACTAATGAAATATATCCTGCCCTCCTTAGCTTTCAATTGTCCCAATCCAAAATACCTTTTACTTTATATTTTATAACAGCTCACCAGCATCACCCTGATTGCTTTTACATCAGTTTCTGCATGGATTATGCTAGTACATTGATCATTTAAAATAGTTTTCTTGATCTTCGAATCATAGTAACTATTTTGTCAAGCAGGTGTATGTGAATGGTTCTGTTCTTTAGTGCATTTTAACCATGCATTCCCTTAGGTCAGTTATTTCATTTGTGACAAATCATTTCCAGAGGCTTAGGCCACTACCCTAGCATCATGCCACACATTCTTGACTTTCAGGTGATCTCATCGAAAGGTCAGAAGTGGAAAGAGGGGCTGTATAAACTTCCTGACTATTTTAGCCACAACCAACCATTTCTCGTCAGTTTATAAAAAGGTTCATGAGTAAGGACTGACACATCTCAAGACAAAGCTGTCAATTAATAAGTTTCATCTACACTTGCCTTTCACGTGATATATTCCACTTAAATACACCTACTATGAGCTATTCCCATTCAATATTGAAGTCAATTTCCTGTTTATACCTTATATTCTAAGTGGGACATCCTATTAATTACCATCGATCTGATTCAGGAGCTCTGGAGAAACTTTAAATGCTTTCTTAATATCTTAAAAAATAAATCAACATTATTCTGTTTGATATCATTTCTCAACATAAAGTGCTCAATTATTATTGCTAAATTCTGCTTGACTGTTTCTTATTTCAAAATTATCCAAAGTTCAAATCTGGCCACAAGGTGGAGTTTTTATTTTATTATGAAGTACAGCTCAGCAGTGTTGTTGGGCTAATAGATGGTCAATTAATTTCATCTCAAAACAAGCATTTCCAGTTTCTAACACAAATTAAAACTACCTAGATTACAAGGTGTAGAGCTGGATGAACACAGCAGGCCAAGCAGCAGAGGAGCAGGAAAGCTGATGTTTTGAGTCTAGGCCCAGCATCAGCAGTTCTTACTATCTCTTAAAACTACCTAGGTTGTTTTGCATTGGCTTTTTCTTTACATTAAAATTTAAAAGTTGTTTGTCTTCTTAAACTTCAAGTACTCAACAGGAAATTTACATGAAAAAAACAACTTATGTTCTGAAGAAGGGTCACTCAACCCGAAACGTTAACTCTGATTTTCTCTTCACATATACTACCAGGTCTACTGAGCTTTTCCAGCAACTTCTGTTTTTGTTCCTAATTTGTTCCCCGTTTTTGTTTATTTTCCCAACTTATGTCAAGTTATTTTGTCAATCCCAATTTCAAGAACAATTAAGTCAAAGCTTGCTGATTTTAAATGGTGCTTTCATTTGGAGACACAATTGATAGGGTTTTCCTACTCTCACAAGCTTTGTCTCAAAAGATAAGGTCAAGGTGTAGTCTGTGAAAGGCAAAGCAAGTTGTCTAAGTTTGACGTCTGTGGGTAAAACTTTTGCCTCTTTTATTGTGGTATCTGTTTTCAGATGACACTTGAAACCTATTCACAAACACATATAAAACCTTCTGTGGTCCCGATTAGGAGCCCAATGAGTTGCTAATGATCCAATCATAACTACAAATTTAGAAATTTAAAGCTTTTTAATGTCCAAAACCATACATGTGGTAATATTTAAGTTGTGTAGTTTTTTTTTTAATTCAAGCAGCAGAGAGTTTTAATTTCTCCTTGTTTTTCCAAGGCGCAATCAAATTCTTGTAATTGCCACAAATCTTGTTATCCTTGCAACTAATTATGAACAGAAAGAACAAAACTCTACTGAAGGCAGAAGGGTTAGAATGCAGCAGGACATCTAAACCTGCTAGTGGAAAGGGTTAGGTATCTTTCTGCTTCTCCAATTCCAAGTTCAAATGGGATTTTTGCCAAAACATTAGTCTTATTGGTATATTTTGAAAAAAAAAGTTTCCACAGCCTGTGCCAGCACAGCAGAAACTGAGGGCGTTTCAGATTATTGTCAAATTCTACTAAACTGTCTTCTTCTTCAAACCAATTTTGAAACTTTGATGTTTTCAATCAACATCCTGTTTTAGCAATGACAACTTGGATGTAAAGTAGGTTGTCGTTGTAACAGTCATGGAGTGTCCATGCAAACATGCTCTGATTTTCACCCAGGGCCTCTTTAATTTCACTGAGGGGGAAACGGAATTGTGCAAGTCTGACCTCTTCTCTGCACTCAAGGGTCCTTGTCCTGTCAGGGTAGTACTGTATGCCAGTTTTGCCCCACTGCACTGGAGAGGTGAAGCTGAGGTGTATGCATTTTCAGCTATGCTCTAGCACTTGCTTTCCTCTTCACTATCCTAGGAAAGGCTAAAGTCACCTGTATTCTCTTTTGAGATTGAGGTCACAATTACCTGCAGTCTCTAGATTTCTGCCTGGCTACTTTTTTATTCCAAGAGGTGGTTTGGATCTCATTTATAATTAGTTGATGGGAAGGGATTGGTGGATTGAATCCTGTCGCAATTTGTAGCGAGCCTTTTTTGGAGTCTGGGAAGAAGTCACAAGCGAGAGTTCATCATTATTTGTTGCTGGCAAACATGACTATCAGTAGCATGGACTTTGGAGCACTTTAATCATTGAATGAGGGATGCCATGCCTCCTGGGGAGTCCAACAGGATTCTGAAGGGATTCTGGATAGCAACCAGGGATTTTGGGTTACTAATGCAATTACCTACAAAATGCCCTCTCTCATCCACACAGCCTCTATTCACTCCCTCCATCGGTCCCCTTTTCAACAGGTCTGGGACTTAGCTGTTCTTGGGTAAAGAGGAAAAACTAGTTTCAGAGACTTGCTCGCCTTATCAGCCTCTTCCTTTCTACAGTAACCATCCGTGTAGCCGTTTGCAATAGAAACTGAAAACTTAGGTACCCTTTATGTACACCAGGACTGAAGTGACCCAGATTTAGGCTTGGTGAGATCCTTTAGATTGCTGCTATCTTAGTCTTTCCTGAGCATCTGCACAGCCCGTTATAGGCCAATATACCCTCCAGGCTGTTTGAAAGTTCTGTGCATGCCGAACACTTCTGGTTTCACAAGTCACTGCTGCATATGGACCTCGCAGATCCACGCAGGACAATAAAAAAAAGTATTGATACAGACTTGTCCCCAGTCTGTGATGGCAACACACAGCGTTGCCTGACTTCTTCACATGGAACAGGGGATTACATTTCAGTTTGATTCTGCTTAGTGGGCCAGTCAGCAAATTTCAGAAAAGGGTCACTGACTCATCAGAGCAATAAATACTCATTTAAGTGATCACGTTTAATCAAAAAGTCAATTAAAAAGTACCAAGCAGGAAGGTTTAATCATCAAGCCAATTGTTGCCTTTTTAGTTAAGAAGCAGAGCTGGTGGCCCTCAGAATGTTTGCTGCTACTTGAATCCCAGACTAGATAAGCAGCACACATAGGAGAAACAGCTCCCTTTTCTTCCTGGTCTATGACTCATCTTATGTAATGGTATATAACTATTAATTATGGACACTCTACGAATGAGCTAGTAATTCATTTACCAGGAAAACAGACAGAAATCAGACTGTGTGAAATGCTGTGATGTGGCACCCAGGCATCATAATGACAGCTACTGGCGAGAATAAAGGATTCAACAAGTACAACAAACAGAACCAATGTTATTTACAAGCTACCATGTAAAGACAGCCAAAAATATTACATAGGGCAAACCAGACAGAAACTAGCCATCAGGGTTCATGAACACCAACTAGCTATCAAGAGACATTACCAACTATCACTCATAGCATTACACATGGGCAAAGAGGGACACCAATTCGACTGGGACACTGTAGCCATCCCACGACAAGCCAATCGAAAAGATACGAGAATTCTTGACGAGGGTTGGCACTCAAACCAAACTCAAAATTTATATGAGGTTGTAGACATGCTGTCTGAGCCAGTGCATTTCATTACCTCCTAGGTAACACAGTCAGTGCGCCTCCAGTGAAGCAGTGGTGTTCTGTCCCACTTGTTAATCATATCCCTCGGTTGGCTGGAGTGGTTGGTATTACTTCCGTTTTTTTTCCCTCAGTAGTTTGTACAAAGGGTCTAATTCAATCTGTTTGTTGATGGAATTCCAGTTGGAATACCAGGTGTCCAGGAATTCCCTGGCATGTCTCTGTTCGGCTTGTGCGATTATCAATGTGTTGTCCCAGCCAAATTCATGTCCCTTGTTGTCTATGTGTAGCGAGACAAGTGGGAATTGGCCGTGCCTCTTGGTGGCTAGTTGGTGTTCATGTATCCATATTGTCAATTTTCTTCCCGTTTGGCCTACGTAGTGTTTCCTCACAGTCCTTGCATGGTATTTTGTAATTACACCGCTTTTGCTAGGATCTTGTGTATGTTATGTTTCGATGTGTTTCTTCTGGTTTTGCACATTTAATAATCACAAAAGGTGTCATCTACATATCGGACCCAAAGTTTAGGTTGTATAGTGGGGAGCAATGTCCTTTCTAAACTTTGCATTCTGCTTCTGCAATCAGTCCTAATATTGGAGATCCCATTGGCATTCTGTATATATACTGTCATTGAAGGAGTCACAGATCTAGTAGTTTCATTGTGGTGTCCTTAGTGATGTTGTTGGTGTCCTGGGCTACCTGCCTACTTGATTCATCCAGCACTGTGGCAATTGTTTCTTTGGCTAGATCGATGTTTATGGGTGTAAATAGCGCTGTTACATCGAAGGATACCATTGTCTTGTCCTCTTCTATGCTGGTGTCCTTGATGACGTCAAGGAATTCTCAGGAGGAGTGGATGGAGTGGATAGTATTGTCCACTAAATATTTCTATTTCTGTTGTAGTTCTTTGGCCAATCTATATGTTGGTGTACCTGGCAGTGAGACAATGGCTCTGAGGGGGACATCTGGCTTGTGAACCTTGGGGACTCCATAGAAGCGGGGGGCGTTAGATCCCTCTGGCTTCATCTTTTTGGTCATCTATCTTGCTGATGTCTCCCGAGTTGTGTGATTTCTTCAGGGTCATTGTAATCCAGTTTCCTGACTGTGGTGTCGGGTCTATCGCCACCTGTTGGTAGGTGTTGGTATCTCCTAGTATGGCATTCACTTTCTCAGAACTGTTCTGAGGAAGCGTCACCAGACCTGAAATGTTAACTCGGTTTTCTCCTTCACAGATGCTGCCAGATCTGCTGAACTTTTCCAGTAACTTTGGTTTTGTTCCTGATTTACAGCATCTATGGGTCTTTTGGTTTTTATTTAGCTTTCGCGATGTATTGGGTTCTATTGAGGATTACTGTCATGTGTCCTTTGTCTACTGGTAAGATTGCTACATCAGGACATGAGTTAAATCAGTCACAACACATTGCAGCAACCTGGAACTATGAAAAGCAGGACAGGAGCACCTATACGGAGTCTTCAAAAGAAACGTATACCTAAAAAGCACAATAAACCATTACCTCCAAGATAGACCACAACAGGAAAACTCAACACAACCAGACTCATTAAGCACCCTATTATACATCAAGGACATTTTAGAGATGACCACAAGACTACTCAAAGCTCTATGTATCAGAGAAGCCCACAAACTAACAACCACCCTACGACAGCTACTGATGAACGTAAAGGAACCCATACCCAAAACACGCAAAACTGGGGTAATATACAAAATAACATGCAAGGGCTGTGAGAAACACGACATAGGCCAAATGGGAAGAAAATTGACAATATGGATACATGAACACCAACTAGCAACCAAGAAGCATGACCAATTCTCACTTGTCTCACTACACACGGGAACAAGGGACATATGAATTCAACTGGGCCAACACCTCAATAATCGCACAAGCCAGAGACATACCAGGGAATTCCTAGAAGCCTGATATTCCAACTGGAATTCCATCAACAAACAGATTGAATTAGAAATAATGGGAACTGCAGATGCTGGAGAATCCGAGATAACAAAGCGTGGAGCTGGATGAATACAGCAGGCCAAGCGGCATCTTCGGAGCACAAAAGCTGATGTTTCAGGCCTAGACCCTTTTCTTTGTTACATTGAATTAGAACCTGTGTACAAACTACTGAGATACAGAAGAAGTGGAAGTAATACCAACCACCCCAGCAAACTGAGGCATACAAATAACAAGCGGGACAGAACACCGACACTTCACCAGAAGTGCACTGACAATGTTAGCGAGCAGGGACGAAGCGTTTGCAACCAAACCCACCAGCTCAGCGAGTATGTGTACAAGCAGAAACAGATTCCAAAGTTCAAATCATCCATGCTGACCAGACGTCCTAACTAAATCTAGTCCTACTTGCATTTGGCCCACATCCATCTGAACCTTTCCTATTCGTATACCCATCCAGATGTCTTTTACATCTTGTGATTAAGAAAATAGAAAATAGAACAAAGAATAAAGAAAATTACAGTACAAGAACAGGCCCTTTGACCCGTGAAGTCTACACCGATATGCTACCCATCACAAAAACCCCCTAATTGTCCGGGGACCATATCACTCTATTCCCATCCTGCTCATATTTGTAAAGACACCCTTTAAATGTTACCATAGTATCTGCTTCCTCTACCTCCCCTGGCAGAGAGTTCCAGACATCCACCACCCCCTGTAGAAAACTTGCCTTGTGCATCACTTTTAAACCATGCCCCTCGCACCTTAAACCCATGGCCCCTGGTAACTGACTCTTCCATCCTGGGAAGAAGCTTCTGACTGTCCACTCTATCCATGCCCTTTGTATTCGTGCAGACCTCTATCAGGTCTCCCTCAACCTCCATCATTCTAGTGAGAACAACCCAAGTTTCTCCAAACTCTCTTCATAGCTAATGCCCTCCATACCAGGCAACATCCTGGTAAATCTTTTCTGTACCCTCTCCAAAGCCACCACATCCTTCTGATAGTATTGCGACAAGAATTGAACACAATATTCCAAATGTGGCCTAACTAAAGTTTTATAAAGCTGCAACATTACCTGCCAATTTTTAAATTCAATGCCCCAGCCAATGAAGGCAAGCATGCCGTATGCCTTGTTGATGACCTTTTGCACCTGCATTGCCACTTTCAATGACCTGTGCACCTTAAGGGTTTTGCCATTTACTGTATTTTTTCCATCTGGATTAGACCTTCCAAAACCTCTCATTTTTCTGGATTAAACTCCATCTGCCATCAGTCCATCCAAGTCACCAACTGATCTACATCCAGCTGTATCCTTTGATGGGCCTCATCACTATCCACAGTTCCACCAACCTGTGTTTCATCGTCAAACTTACTAATCAGACCAGTTACATTTTCCTCCAAATCATTTGTATATATTATAAACAGCAAAGGTCCCAACACTGATCCCTGAGGAACGCCACTACTCATGGCTGTCCATTCAGAAACACATCCTTCCACTGCTACCCTCTGTCTTCTATGACCCAACCAATTGTTTTTATTTATCTTGCAAACTCACCTCATGACCCTGCATGACGTTACCTTCTGTATCAGCCTGCAATGAGGGACCTTGTTAAAGGCCTTACTGAAGTCCACATAGACAACATCCACTGCCCTTCCTTCATCGATCATCTTCGTTCAAAAAATTGAACTAAGTTAGTGAGACATGACCTCCCTTCACAAAACCATGTTGGCTCTTGCTAATTTCCAGGTGGGAATAAATCCTGTCTTGAAGAATCCTCTCCAATAATTTCCCTACCACTGATGTAAGGCTCACCGGCCTGTAATTAGCTGGAATATCCTTGCTATTCTTTTTAAACAAGGGAACAACATTGGTTATTCTTCCCTGTAGCCAGTGAGGTTACAAAAATTTCCCTCAAATCCCCAGAAATTTTCTCCCTTGCCTCTCAGTATTCCAGGGTACATCCCATCAGGCCCTGGGGACTTGTCTATCTTAATGTTTTCCAAGACCCCCCCAACACCACCTCCCTTTTGATCTCAACATGTACCAGTCTCTACCACTTCTGGCCACTCATCCCATACACTCACCACTGTCTGCATTAAAAAGTTGCCCCTTAAGTCCCTTTTAAATGTCACCCCTCTCACCTTAAACCTCTGCCTTCTAATTTTGGACTCCCACACCCTGGGGAAAAGACATTGCTTATTTATTCATGCCCTCATGAATTTATAAACCTCTATACGGTCACCCTCTCACCCTCAAACTGCAGGGGAAATAGCCCCAGTCTGTTCAGCTTCTCAATGTAGCTTAAACCCTCCAACCCTGGCAACATCCTTGTAAATCTTTTCTGAACCCTGTCAAGTTTCACAACATAATTCCTACAGCAGGGAGACCAGAATCGCATGCAGTATAGTTTTAACAAGACTTCCCCATCTTTCCACATCATTCTTGATGAAATGAAGGCTAACCGTGTACATGACTTTTCTATTAATTACTGAAAGTGGATGTTAGCTTTTAGCGATTAATGGATGAGGGTGGCATTGGATAATTATCTGGATATAAATAGCATGCAATGGTATAAAGTATAATGCAGAAGACTGTCAGTAGATAATGATACTCATTTGAAAGCCAATGCAGGCATGATGGGTTGAATGTACCATGCAATTCTGTGAAATTATGCCCCTTCACTCTAGACTCCCCAATGCAGGTTCATACCTACAACTATCCAGTCTACCCCTTTGAATGTTGTATGTTTCAATGAAATCACTTCTCATTGTTAGACTAGTCTGTGAGATCTCTCCCAATTCTGGCACAAGCCTCCAATGTTAATCATAAGGTCTTTGCAGGGTTGCTGTCTTTGCCACTGTCACTTACAGTGCCTTAATCAATACTGCATGGTCCGTCCAGTTTGGTCCTTTTATCAGATCTAGCAGTTGGACATAACTGAGTGGCTTACTAGGCTTTTTTCTAAAGGACATTTAAGAGTCAGCCACATTGCTGTAGATCTAGAATCTCACATAGGCCAGACCAGGTGAGGATGGGAGATTGTGCTTCAGTACTTCACTGTATAGGTTAGGGAGCCAGATAGGTTTTTCCAACAAATCAGTGATTTCATGGTCACCACTATGCTAGACTTATTAACTAAATTCAATTTTCACTATCTCGCACAGTGCGATTCAAATCACTATTCCCAATGCATCAGTCTGGGTCTCTGGATTACTAGTCAACAATGCTACCGTGCCTCCTCTCCTCTTTATGTACATCATGCCAGATACGAAAATTGATGTGAATGATTTAGATGCATCTAAATGTGATACATACATCATAGATTTCACTGCAATTTTACAGAAAATGAAACTACAATCATGCAGCCCTAAATCCTTTTCATTAAACTATTTTATTTGAAACATCAATTCGGATACATGCACACAACTTTAGAAAATTCTTTTATGACCTTTTTCAACAACTCAACAAAAACTTACATGTCACTAAAATTGTAAGTTCAAGAAATTTAAATCTTGTAAATTTCAGTGGATAGTCCACTTCAATTTCCCTTCGACAGACTTCAAAAAACAAAGGTTTCTGTTAATTCTAAAATAATAGATAGTTTGGGGTTAACATTTAAAAGTCTGCAATTTAAACACTTAAAAAGTCAACTCCAAATGGCGATTCCCACAGAAGATCATCTGCAGAAGCATTAGCCCTGTTTTTAGCTCCACGGATATTACTTGGCTTGAGTATTTTCAGGATTTTTTTTTTAGAAATATAAAATGACAGCTTTTTAATTAGATATTTTTTGATTTCAGGGTATCAAATTCCATTTTTTGTACATATCATAACTGGCATTGATGTGCTTTGAAAACTGGAATAGCTTTTCACCTTACACACCTGCTCCACGAGTTAACCCGAAGCTACAAGATGTTTACTCATTAATTTCTGGAATAAACGTGTGCGGGGATTTCAAAGAGAAATTTCATTAAAAACACTTTCCACGAGAGGAGTGCAGACAAATTGACTGCTGTTATCAAAACATGCCATCTAAAGGAATGATGTGAAATTACAGTACCAGTGGTAGATGTTTGGAAAACTGCATGAGCATAATTTCTTTTTCTTCTGTAAGATTAATTTTGGACTCCAAGCTAATAATACACACACATGTTAAACATTACTAGTAATTAATAACAAATACTTACAATCAATTTATTTGTGGTTTCAAGTTTTGATAGCATTAAAATGTGTGAATGTTTCAGAAGTAACTAGTTTGACTTTTGCATAAAGTACAATTGTGTGTATATTTCAAAATGGATTGTATGTAAGCTGTCTTAATTAATTACACAACATATTGCTCTTTGTAAAATACAAATGGAAAATTGTGCAAAATTGTTGATCTCCACCCTAACAATATACAAAAAGGATAGAACAAAAGAAATCTTCATTAAGAGAAGTTAAATCCAGATATTTTCGATATTAAGTTGAATCAAGGCCAGAGTCCCAGCAGGCATCTGACATAATACCTCAAAGTCAAATTGAATAAGGCACGTTGGGTGCAAGAACAGAAAATTCAATAAAATGGCATTACCCTGTTCTGTACTCATTCTCTAGATTCTTCTAAGTATTAAAAGAGCAATCACTGATTAAATTGCTCAAGGTTAGGGCTATCAAGATTTCCTCGTAATACAAAAATTGAGATAATACTTTAATAGCCATGAAGTCTAACAAACTTGAATGCTATACTAATGTAGGGGTGAATGCTATTTAAAGAATTAAGCATTTGACAAAACAGCCAACAAATTGTAAGGTCCAGAATTGCGCACTCCATTTTTAGGGCTTTTTTGTTAGTGATTTATGAGACAAATCAGATGATAGACATAGTTGTACGGTTAACTGTCTCAATTCCAGTGTGTGGAAATAGTTGTCTGTTTTGTAGTTTATCATTCTGGCTAAACATGTGTCTATTCTTGTGACAGCATGTCCATCCTTACTTTGTTTAGTTAGACAACCTTCCCAAGTTAAAATCACATTCCCTATATAATGGAATTAAAATGTAGGATGGAACCACTTAATGCAATGGACTAAAAGAATACGTTCAATATTTTTATTTGAATACCATGGAGACAAGGGAAGAGAGATCCTACAACACGGTCCCCGAAGTACAATCTCGGTATTTTACTCACTCCTTCCAGGACAGGGATACAGGGTACAAGTCTGTGTTCAAGTTTCTTTACCAGCAATATCAAATAATTAACATTTTATAGAAGTGCACATTACATAGGGTAATGAGCCTTACATTCTGGTTTTGTCTGGTCCCCCAAAAATCCAACATTCCAATAAGTAAGGTTGAGTGAAAAAAGTTAACTTTTTCAGATCATGGAAGAGTTCAAATGGATTTAACCAGCAAGTTTACCAGACACAACGAAGTCAGGTTACCCAAAGTAAAAAGGCAATCTTCTCATATGGGTGAGGTGCTGCATTTAAATAAGTGACTGTAATCCCAAGTCAAATAAAATTCCACCACAACTTGGACAAGAACTTTGGCTAAAAACAGAAGTCATTGTTATTTTCATGTCTTAGGAGGGAGAGTTGTTCAACCACAAAATCATGGAACACAGATTTATTTGGCTGAGACAAAGCCAGCACCGAGAAAATCATCTAAAGTGCTAGTTTTAGATCAAAAGGAAACACGGACTCAAAAAAGGATACAAGAGCTTATGGACTGTCAGGTTTAGGTCTCAAGTCAAAAACAGCAGCCGCTCTGAGGTGCTATGTAAACTTAAAAGATCAGACAGTGACTGCCACAGTTATCCTTTATCTGGAGGGAAGTAAACGTAACAAATAGCACTACACAGCAATGAAGACCAACTTCTTTCTCAAATTAAACAGACGTTGTAACACAAAATTTCTGAATTAACTTGTATTCTAACTGAGGCAGAGAGCAAATCCCTTCCAGTCCATTACAGGAACCTATCAACTGCAGAATCCATTGTGAATTCTCCAGATTAGGGAGATCCAACCGGACAAAGCCATGTAAGCTTGGCAACTGCACTTCAATTCTCTAAAGTATAGACTGGCTAATAAAGGAATGTATGCATAACCCTTTGATATAGTTCCACTCCAATTATTGTTGAAGACCAAGCACATGGGACAAGTTGCAGTGTAGTACATTATATTTTAAACCATTATTTATAACTGTGGAGACTTTGAGCACCTTAAGTCAAATATATGTAGAATTTTGCACCGGAGAATAAACGATAGCATTAGTTCTATTACTTTTCCTTTTCTCTCTTTCAAAAGTTCAGAGTTAATTATCCACTTCACTTAGAAAGTGATTCTGGATCCTGATTCCATGACTAACGCACAGCAAATTCCATATCTTAACTACCCTGTGCATTACAAACCAATTCAGCAACTTATATTGAATGCCATCTTTAAATTTAGACTGCCTTATACCTTACATCGAAGGTTCACAGCTAGAGTTCATATTTGGAACTAAATCTTTGATTTAAGTTTTGCAATTTGTGAAACCACTCAAACTGATCAAAGCTCTCTTGTTCTTCTGAATAAAATGAACGAGCACTCAGATATCCAACTTAACACAGGAATACGCAGGAAAATGATTCACACCCAATTCAATGCTGATTCAACATTTCAAAACAGATGGGTGTATAAATGATCTCAAAGCTGAAAAAGTGGTCTAAAGACAGAAGAGTATGGCATCTCAGAATAGCTTAAGACAGACATGAGTAATGACGCAGCGGTGTGGTGGCAGTGCAAGAGAGTTCAGAATTACAGGAAGTATGTTTGGAGTAGAGGAGTAATTTTAGCACTAGGTAAGGCAATGAAGGAGCCAAGAAGGGTGGGGGTGTAGAAATTCACACATGAAAGAATAGAAGTAGCAAAGTTCAGATGAATTAAGGTTTATAAAGATGATGCTGAGCAAGGGAATATTATAATAGTCCAATCTGATAGAAGTGGTGGAGGAGGATTTCAGTATGAGATGTGTTTTGTTAGGTTTATGGTGCAAAATATTATTTAAAATGGGAGCAGGGAATCTTTGTGACAGAAAAGATAGCAGCTCATAAATTGAACAGGATAGCGCGCAACACTACAGGCCAGGTGCTGTGAATTGGGCCAAAGGCAGTGGCTTTGGTCTTGCCAGTCTTTACAAAAACTGATAGACAGCTGGTTGAGAATTGGGGTTGTCAATGCTGGAACATATGGAAGCTGGCGAAGGAATGATGAACATATGATGAACGGCTAAGGATCCTGGAATTGTACTCATTAGAGTTTAGAAGGTTGAGGGGAGATCTAATAGAAACTTACAAGATAATGTATGGTTTAGAAGGGGTGGACACTAGGAAGTTGTTTCCGTTAGGCAGGGAGACTAGGATCTGTGGGCACAGCCTTAAAATTAGAGGGGGTAAATTTAAAACTGAAATGAGATGGCATTTCTTCAGCCAGAGAGTGGTGGGCTTGTGGAATTCATTGCTGCAGAGTGCAGTGGAGGCTGGGACATTCTCTGCCTTGAAGGCATCCATCGACAAATTCTTGATCTCAAAAGGAATCAAGGGCTACGGGGAGAGTGCAGGGAAGTGTTGTTGAAATGCCCATGAGCCATGATTTAAGTGGCGGAGTTGACTTGATGGGCCGAATGGCCTTACTTCCACTCCTAGGTCTTATCGAAGAGGCAGAAGCCAAGAACAGGTTACTGCATAACTTTTTTTCTCCTTAGGTTTTCTGGTGCTTTAATAGCATGTGTGCTATTGCTGAGACAGACAGAGACACATACATATAGAGACAGGAAAGAAACAGATGGTGCTGCAAATGCTGCCTTATATCCTTGTTATTTATTATTAAATCTATGCTTAAAAGCATCGTAGCGTTTGAAATTTTTTCTGCACATTGAAGATCATGTTATCATGTCATCAGAACTCATTGCCTAAAGTTATTAAAAACTTTTGGTACCAGCACATAGCTTCAGCTAAGGATTCTTTGAGATCAGCCTAATATATACTCAAATCTTGAATAGGAGGTAACAAGTTAACACCATATTCACATCAATTTAAAGACCTTTAGTCTGAAATAAAATTGGACTCAAATTAAAATTTAATGGAAGTACTAATCTTTCTTCAGATTCAATAACTTTGAGTAATGAATAAACATTACTGCATTGTGTACTGAGTAATGGATGGTAAATGGGCATACATTTCTGGCCTCCACTGCATTACTCCACTAGTTACAAGATACTTGTTGCTAATTGCATGGAAAAGGAAATGTAATATATGGAAAATCAAACATTATTGAGTAAAGCTATTTCAAAACTGTTGATTTATTAGAATACTCAAAACAGTAATGCACCTAAGTGGGTTTGCCTTTCGTTCCTATTTTGAGTTTTCCTGACTTTGAACAATTAGACTTGCAGCCCCTAAGAGGCGGTTTATGAGTTATATATAATGAAAGGTCATATCTGTTTGCCCAATCATTTGACTAAGGTGGTTTCAGACTAAATGTCTTTTGGAATTCAAATTCTAAATTTGGGCAACTAAATTCTAACCCTAAATTCCAATATGACATCTCATCTTTCCCCATATACCGATAACAGTATTTCTGTATTATTGTCAATAATCCTTGATAAAGAGAAATACTTCAATTACTCTGTATACAGGGGCATTTGCAGTTTAATGATTAGGGAGCAATGTTTACAATTTTCCTAGTAGAAGCATTCTGCAGCTTTCCACCAACCATTTCCAACTTTCCACTCTTCATATTCAAGAAGAAATACTGCACAGCATGCAGGCATGGGAAATAATTACAGCCATTACAACTGCATGAGAATTATGCAAAATCATACTGTAGAATGTGAAAATGTCAGCTTTCCTGCTCCTATGCTGCTGCTTGGCCTGCTGTGTTCATCCAGCTCGACACCTTGTTAACACTGATAGATAAGATTTGTTTTAAGAACATTTAAATAAACTACAAAATAAATTTGAGTTCTGTTGAAATCACTGATGTTTACAGCAAGGATAATTAAACCTCACTAGAAAAGAAAACCATCCCCATACATTAAAAGCAATGACTTTCAGAATACTCAATTATTCTTCTATCTCCTTTAGCAATTGTTATTAGTGTAACAGAACAGTAATAACACCACAAATGTCAAAGGTATCATGTATTTAATCGAGCACTATTTGCAGTAGCTCATTAACACTAAAGCTAAGTTAACTTACATATGAATGGCATAAGAGACACATTACAGCCGTCTCAACCCTCACCCCATTTCATGATGAACAAAATAACCTATGAAGCAATATGTTTGATATGCTGAGGCATCTGCTGTAGCTGTTTAATCAAAGACCTGTATAAACAAATATACTCCTATTAATATAGTGTTACATCTGTGTACAGTAAGAGGAAGTGAATCCATTATACCTGGATAAAACACTGTACATTTTCTTCAAACAAGTGTTTATAGAACTGAGCTTGAAATTTATTATTCAGTGCTTGAACAACCTCCCTGATTTTAATTCATAATTAAATACATTTTGTTACATATGCAAACTGAGTTGTTAGTAGCTTCTGATAGGTTCAGCTCCAGATAATCATTAGAGCATGGATTGTGCAAAAACATTATCGTGTTTGACTTAGATTAACTCAGCTTGTTTTTCAGTGAAACAGTTCAATAATGGCTGCTTTTTAGTGAAGTCACAATGTCCCAAATATATTTGTAATTGGCTATATAACAGGAGTTGGAATGCCCTGTATTTAAAGCTTCCGAAGTTCCAAACAGCCTAAGCCCAAAAAGTCCAGCGTATCAAGCTCTGAATCTGTATTCCAATTCAAACACCAAAGAATTTCAGCTGAAATGACGACCGAGGCGTGCTGATCTGTAGTCAGACCGTAACTGCACAAAGGCATGAAGGATGTTCTTGTCAAGATTAGTTAGATGCTCTCCAGAACAGACCTGCTTTAAGTTGTCAGGTGCTACTACCAGGAGATTACAGAGTGCATGTAGCGTATCAAAAAGTTGCAACACCAAGGGAATCTATATTTTAAAAAAAGAGAAAAAAGTGCAATTAGCTGTTGTAATTCAAGAGAAATTGCATCTTTGGAAGAAAGCTTTTAATCTGAAGAATGCAAAAGATATGCACCAAATAGGAAGATTAATAGCTTGGGAAGAGGTTTTCTTTATCCCATTCCCTGCATCTCTCCCCTTAAAAACAGCACGCACTGGAACCATTAGCTGGAAAGTATAAACTCATCTAGATTCGATGATGATTAAGTAAACAGAAATGCTTATGAGAGAGAATACAATGGAAAACATGGAACTCTTTTGCTGAATTGGAGGACTTCTTTTAAAAAAAAGCAAATTACACTTGTAACATGCCTAAAATAATTCTGCTACTGAACTAATAACTGTATTACATTTGTCAAGTTGCAAGGACACAATGCAGGTCAAAATGGGATTTTATCTTCTCTCAAGTCTGATTTTTATGATGTAAATTGTATCAAAGTTGGGTTGTTTGATCAGGAAATAAAACAAAACCTTTGACCAGTTTCAGGTTTTCAATTCTCCAGACATCACATTCTTTAGAGATGATGTACTATTTTTGAAAGCTGACTTATTAAGGACTACAAATGGAAAGTGTCTGTAACATATTAAAATACTGTAGAAAAGCTGCTTGAAAATTGCAAGAGCAAGAAGTACACTCTTAAGAGTGACATCCAGAAGGAAGTGAAAACAATTTCTGCCATTTAGTCAGAGCTGAAAAGCTACTGACTGGAGGACAAAGTGGACAGCAACAGAAAGACGAGTTGACCTTGCCATTGCTGGATGTCACATAATGGTTATATGTATGAGCTACAGTGAATAGTGCAAAACAGTTGAGCATGGCATACCATTACCAATCTCCTGTTAGGAGCAGCTTAAAAAGGAGATTAGTAGAAGTTATATACAAGCTAACAGTTTGTAACCTTGGGAAAGAAAGACATTAGCTTTTCAACAAATGCATACCTCCACAGTTACGAACATTACAAAAATACATTACAATTAGAATAGAACATAGCATTTATATTACTTTGATACAATAATGCAAGTGTCCATGCATAATTATTTATTGTCATTAGTAAGTCCTCAGCATCAGTCTGACATTGTACACCATCTGGTCACAGAACTACAGAAATGCTTCAATTAAGTTGCTGAATATAGGACAGGTCAGCCTGATCCTCAATTTTGAAGGTGGATTTGCTGAATATCTGCATGGTTATATTTAACTTCTTCACGTCAATGATTTTCAATGATTTCTAACATGCAAACAAACAGGTGCTTGGACTAAAGTCTTAACGTTAACCAAAATTTCAGGTGATGATGTTTATACTTTTAACAACACTAAACTATCATTCAAGGATATCCCATTCTATTACTCCTGACAAATTAAATCAAATCAATGTATATTTATGTATATTATTAGGGGGAGTGTAGGACATTCCAAAACTAAAATATTCATTTCACTATTTGAGGCAGTTTTTCAATTAATTTAGCATTTTGTTGAAGGAGAGGTGATAAGCAAATCAGAAATAATGGTCACATTTAATAAGTCTTTTTTAAGTCACAAGTTTCAATTTGTTAACAAACAGGCAAGGAAATATCATACAATTAGCAAACAGCAACGTAAAACAACAACAGTACGAAGCCATGTTGAGACAAAGTTAACATTAAAAGAGTATATACGACACCTTAAATTCTTTGGCACACTTCCGATATTCCGCTACATCACAGATAGCCAGCATGCCACCCATCGAACTGTAAGTATACTGCTGAAGGTGCTCATGAATTAGACGATGGAAGCGAACTCCAAATTCTGTTAAAACAGTATCCACGTTCTTCCCGTCCATCGAATTTCGATTTTTTTCTACTTGCTTCCTGACATAGCCACAGACTTTGACACACGCCTACCCAAAAAGGACATGAAATGTGACATTACAATTTGCTGTTGTATTATACTAAGCAGTGAAACTGGGATATTGCATTATATGCTAAATGCAATATCTTCAAAACTGCATGGAAATTAAACATTCAGTGTCATCTGACAGTTGCCAAGTTTACAATGCTAACAGACACATTTTCAACTTGTAATGATTTTCATTAACCTCTATGCTCCAATGGTAAAATCACTCAAAGGCCAAATCGAGCTTTTTATTTTAAAACAAGTGTTATTCGTATTTACTTTTAAACATTCTGTCTTCACAGGATAGGTATAGCAACATTAGTTTACAAAACATTCATCCCAAATTAATAAAGACTCTGGAGCTTGTTTATAATCAGATTCCTGCTGAGATTTGTCATTTGATGTATTTCTAAAGCAGCTGTTCCTATGTAAGGAAACAAAATGATTGCAATCCCAGCCAAACAAAATGACTTCTGGGATCACTGCTAAATATACAAAATTTGAGAGATATACAATGTTGTTGT
This sequence comes from Stegostoma tigrinum, assembly GCF_030684315.1. NCBI lineage: Eukaryota > Metazoa > Chordata > Chondrichthyes > Orectolobiformes > Stegostomatidae > Stegostoma > Stegostoma tigrinum. Next base: position 49,274,253 of record NC_081363.1, read on the forward strand.
TCTACATGGGCTAACCTTGACAAATCAATATATTATCCCAGCCCACTGCATTTTTCAATCATTTTGTTTTATGTATAATGTGAGGCCACGTCAGGAGTCCCAACTGTAAAAAGTACATTATGGAATGCAGGGCACAGATAACTCTTTCTTTTGAGAGAGCTCCTTTTGAGATCTTCTGAACAACTACATTTTGATTTTTGAGAGCCACTTTTGGATTGCACTGTGACTATAACAGCAGAATTGAAAATCATCTTGTACCTCTAGTAGTCAATGACCGTTTGAACACCTCTGACCATCCTATACCAAAAATGGCAACAGGCTGTTGAAAGTTATATAGCAGAATTAGCTAGCTTTTCGTTCTAAGCCCATAGCCTAAAGGCATAAGCAGCAGATAACCTGCAGATTTTTAGTTTTGTCTCAGTCCTCAAGTCTTGATGCAAATGTTCAATTTTCTTTCTGGATATTGTAAAAGTAGTACAAGTAAAATCAACTCCTTAAGTGCAATATTATGCAACAAATTGTCACCAATTTGGTCTACTGAGGTGGGGTGGTATGAACATAGCACAAATTGTTTGCATGCACTTTTGAATAGACAGATGTGGTTTCAAACTCTATTCCGGGAATTAAACAAGTAATATACATCTAGCGAGTTTTGAGAAGATTTGTAGCTCAGGTTGAGGCTCTGGATGTGAGTTTGCTCGCTGAGCTGGAAGGTTAGTTTTCAGACGTTTCGTCACCATTCTAAGTAACATCAGTGAGCCACCAACGAAGCGCTGGTGTTATGTCCCACTTTCTATTTATCTGGTTAGATTTCCTTGGGTTGGTGATTTGGACATTGATTTGGAGCTGCCCAAATCACCAACCCAAGGAAACCTAATCAGATAAATAGAAAGCGGGACATAACACCAGCGCTTCGTCGGAGGCTCACTGATGAGGTTACCTAGAATGGTGACGAAACGTCTGAAAACTAACCTTCCAGCTCAGCGAGCAAACTCACATCCATAATATCGATCTAATCTAGTTCATGGGAGAATTACACTGACAGACATGCCATCTTCTGGATAGGACATTAAAATAAAGTATGTTGAGTTAACTGTTAGATTTTGTGGTTCACTTCAATGAGTAGATACTTTTCCAAACTAAAATTCTGCCTCATTCATTTAAAAGCAGATTCAGTGTGTTTGTAGAAACTTACTGCACACAAACAAATTGCCTTTTTTTTGCACAGCAGTGACTGCACTTGAGAAAGATTTATTGAATGCCAAGTCCTTTGCAATGTCCCAGTGATGTAACAAGGCACTATCAAATGCTAATTTATCAGAAATTCAGAAGGCGAAGTTAAAAAAGGAGGCTAAAAATATTAGTACACAGATTCAGACTGCTAGCTACAGCATAAAAATAACTGATTACAGATCATTAATTCTTGCCTAAATTTTTCAAAGCAATCATTCAGCAGATTTGGTAGAATTAAACATAGCAATGCTATTTTATGTACGATAAAACTCAGATGGTATTGTGAGATTATATTTTACATATTGTCAAGAGTCTGAAAATACATACATTAGTATATTGAATTAGTACGTTGTTTTCGTCTTCTGGCTTGAAGTCTGTCTTTTTTTGTTCAACACTCAGGATGTGCTTCATATGCCCAATCATACAATTCAATGTCCTTCACAAAACAAAGTAGGGACTTTAATGTGGGATATACCAGTTACTTCATTCTATGCTTGTACAGGACTATACAATTTAAAATTGCAAAGAAACAGCATACAGATATTATACAGATGTAAATTTTAAAGATTTATACTGTGTAAAAAGGGTAACCCATGAAACATGAATATCTACACTTTTTGAAAACTTTGAAAGGTTGACTATTGCATTCCACAGTAATAAACTACTCAATCCAAATCAGAATTATACCAGAGACTAAACTAAATGTATGCCAAGACCACTGCTACTGACTACTTTTCTTCACAATCTAGTGGTAGATGACGGGGAGATGTTTCACCTTCAAATCTTGAAGATAAAGATTATGAATCCCAAAACTATAGATTATGCTCAAATGTTCAAGCTAGATATCAAGGGATCAGATTGTTCACAAGCAAGTTGAATTTAGATGGCAAACTGCAGTTATATACTTGGGTTAGGTTACATATTGTCCAGGTAAAAACATTACAGCTGGTGGATGTCAATTTTCTGAAACCCTTTAGAAACTTAAACACTGCATAGAGTATCAGGGCTAGTGTGATCTGGACTGGTTCTGATAGCCAAAATGCACAATGGAATTGTTCAGGTTTACTTCTTCCAAATGAGGCTGGATTTTTCAATCTAGTTTCCCAGATCACCCAGATATTATGGCTTCAGGTGGGGTGAACAGTAAGTATACCCTGAATCTCAAACTGACAACTGAATGGAAAGAAGGCTAGATGGACAAGTAGGTATTTTGTTATTCAGCATATAAGAGAACATCAACTATAATGGAAACACGGAGAAGCTGGAACTGTTCTTAGCCTAGAGATATTTAAGATTTAATAAAGAACGTCCAAATTCAGTCAAGAGTTTTGATAAGAGTAAATCAAGAAAAATTGTTTACACCGCTAGGTAGGTCAGTAACCAAAAGGACAAATATTAAAAACAACTGGGGAAATAATTTGCGGAAATAAGGTGGCATCTTCTGAAAAAAGTATACAAGCAGCCGTTACAATCAGGATTAATCTGCCCAAGGAGGAAGTAAAAACAGATTTGACATTAATTTCTAAAAGGCAAAATGAATAAACATTCGATATCGAGAAACTGCAGGGTGCTGGACAGAAAGCAAGGAGTGTGACTAACTAGGACGCTATTTCCAAAAGTCAGCACAGGAACATTGTGTAGATGCCATTTAGCCCAGTCTTAAACTACCAAATGAAGTTATTATTGAACATATACAAAAGTCTTTGTTATTACATGGCCATTCAAAAATGTCTTACTCATATTTACAAAATTATATTTCCAAACAATAATATGAAACTAGTGGAAAACAAGTGCTAAAAAACTTCCATTCATACAATCTGGTTCTTAAATAGAATCGAATTGCTCTAATGAATTTAATAGTTTACTATTAATGTGCAGTAAACAACTGTATTAGGACGAGAGATATTCAGATAGATTCTGTAGAAACCTAAATAAAACATGCTAATTGAAAATATACTGAACATCCTTGAGAATCTCCCATTCAATTGGAAAAAATGTTTTCTACAGTGGAAAATGATTTTTTTTGCAGGAGAAATGTGTTTATTTTTGGATTAAGCAGCTCAATGACGACACTGTTTATTGCAAGGCTGTATCTAACAGATGTCTGACGGATGATTAACCAACCGATAATGAGATGCCATACAGACTGATGAAAAGCAGAGATTAAATGACATCCCTGATATGGCATGTTGTAATGAGTTTATATTTACCTGTCAATCCCTGTATCCAGTTTAACTTCCATCTGTTCAATCACTTCTTTCTTCTTCTGTAGACACTCAGTCAGTTTAGGAGAAGAACTGTAGGTACAATCATTTGCAAAACATCAACTTAGTTGGAATGAGGATAAATAAAAAAGGTAGATAACTAAACAGATAAGAATTTTTTTTCAAATAGGACACTAAAAAGTTTTTAGTTCTTGTACTTATGATAAATACCTTCAAGACTTGAAAGCCTAGTCAATGGCTTTTCACAATGGAGCATTAAGGATGCCATAACATTTAAGATACAAAAGACACCTTTTTCATGCAATGTGAATATGTTCCAATAAAAGTACAATAGGTTTATTGGAAAACACAAGCTTTTAGAGTCTCAGTCCTCCTTCAGGTGTTACCGAGAGAGGTAGTATCAGACACAGAATTTATAAGTTAAAAAAAATCAAAGGTTCACACGACTGATGAGGATGTACTGAACCAAACTAAGATACTGTTAAGTCTTTAAGCAGTTAGAAAGTTTTAATTGATTAATATGTATATCTATAAATCCCCAGATTCCTTTCAAGTCACAGTCCTGAGAGAACAAAAGATTTACTAAGTGTAAAGATGAGGTGACATTTTAGGTCAGACGATGCATGTTAAGTGTGAGACCTTGTTTCGAATCTGTTTGTGTTTTGGTTTGGAGTCAGACTGATTTTATTTCTGAAGTAGAAATTTATAAAACACAATATTGACTGGAGGCCTACAGATTCATTCATGCATGAGTGTGTGTCGGGACAGAGAGAACACACACACACATTAATAAAACCGTTAGTTCTCTCAGGACTGTGACTTGAAAAGAGTTCAGGGATTCATACATACATATTAATCAATTAAAACCTTCCAACTGATTAAAGACTTAAGTGTCTAAGGTTTGTTTAGTACATCCTCAGTGGTGTGGCCCTCTGATGTTTTCCTTAAAAATCCTGAAACTACCTCTCTCATTAACACCTGAAGGAGGACCGAGGCTCCAAAAGCTTGTCTCTTTAACCTGGTGTCATGTGATTTCTGACTTTGTCCACCACCAGCACCTCCACATCATTCCAAATGATTATTAGTATAATCAGAGATAGATTGAAATACTTGTCAATTAACAAAAATCTCTCACCTTAGCAGTGGCATGAGGTGGTCGTTAAACTGTTTGTCAAACAAATGAAAAATTGTATTTGCCTGTTGCACAACATCTAAGAAGTAAAGAGTTCCTGTCTTGGAATCTGTTGATGGGATTGCTGAAGGAAAGAAAGACGACTTGTTCTCAGTTTTTAAATCTTGTCACAGGAGCAAATTTCATCACAAAACTTAATTATCTACTTTATTAATCTTCAGGTTAACATAAATAGACTGGCACGGCAACCTAACTCAAAAGATCTCGGCAACTCATTAGTCTAATTTAAAATCACTACAATAAGACAAATCACTATACAGATGTTAACACGATTTCAGAAATGGAAGTTTCTACTCCTGCTTAATTTCTCAGGGGAGAGATAATTCAAGTGACATGGTAAAGACCAATGGTACAGTTTACCACTCCAAGTCATGCTTTACAAACTTGGCGTTCTTTGGAGGAGGTAACCAGCAAGGAAGATAATGGGGATCCTGTGGATGTGGCATATCTAGACTTCCAGAAAGCATCTGACAAGGTGTCACAAAAGACTGAACTAGAAAGGGCTTAGGGTAGAGGTTTGGCTGACTGACAGAAAGTAAATGGTCAGAATACATGGGTCCTTCTCTGAATGGTGATCTTTGATTAGTGGGGTGCTGTGGGGTTACAATCCACAAAATTATCTGCAAGTACGAACAGCGAGTAACATAGTAAAGTTCATGGATGATAATAAAAAAAGGTGGAAAGGAAGGTAATGATGAGGAGATAGAGCTTACAGATGAACATTGTTAGGTTCGGACAATGGCCCAGTATCTGGCATATGGAGTTTAATGTGGATAAGTACAAGATTGTCCATTCTAGTTGGAAAAATAAAAAGGGCAAATTATTATTCAATTGGGAAGCAGATTCAAAGTGTGTCTATGCATGAATCACAAAGTAGGTATGCGGGTGCAGCATAGAGTAAGAAAGGCAAATTGAATCTTGGCATTTATTGCACCAGGACTGGACTATAAGAGTAAGTAAGTGTTGTTACCATTATAGAAAGAATCAGCGAGACCACATCTGGAATATTATGTTCAGTTTGGGTCTCCTTGAAGGAGGTTTTGGCAGCATTGGAGGCATTTCAAGAGGAGGTTTACAACGATGATTCCAGGGATCAAAGGGCTGTTGTATGAGGAGCAGTTGACTAGTTTAGGCTTGTACTTGCCGGAAATCGGAAGAATTGGGGGGCGGGGGGGGGGGGGTGGAGGTGGAATCTGACTGAGATCTATACAATGCTGAAGGCGATTGATAAAGGGGGAAATCATCTGTTCAACATCGACCTTGTAAGATAGTCTCGAACAAGAGGGCATAGACATGCAGTGAGAGTAGGTAGGTGCAAAACTGAGATGAGGAGAAACTATTTCTCTCAGACAGTTGTGAATCTGTGGAACTCACTGTCACAGAGTGCAGTGGAGGCAGAATCAAACAACAGATACAATTCTGATGAAAAAGCGTAATAAAGAGCAATGGGGAGCTGGCTGAAAAATGGAGTGGAGATCAAGGCAAGATCAGCCATAATCATGTTAAATGGCAGAGCAGCTCAAAGGGCTGAACTGTCTACTCTCACTTCCCATATTCTGGTGTTACCCCCGACTCCCTGCAAAAAGTTTTTACTAAATTACAACCCTCAACACTGGTGATCTGCAAGGATGCATTCTCAGCCCCGTACTGTACTCACTATACACCCACGACTGTGCAGCCAAGTCCAAACAAACTCAATCTACAAGTTTGCTGATGACACCATCATGATGGGATGGACATCAAACAATGATGAGTCAGAATACAGGAAGGAGATACAGCGATTGGCGGTGCAGTGTGATGATAACAACCTCTCACTCAATGTCAGGAAAATAAAAGAGCCGATCATTGGCTTCAGGAAGAAAGCAGGAGGACATGCCCCTAACTACATCAAAGCTGAGGTGCAGAGGGTCGAGAAAGTCAAAAGTTCCTGGAAGTGACGATAACCGACCATCTGTCCTAGGCCTTCCACATGGAAGCAAATGGTCAAAAGGGCACAACACCTCTTCTTCCTTAGGCAGCTTATGAAATTCAGCAACTTTTACAGATGCACCTGAGAAAGGCATTTTATCTGGGTGCATAATGGCCTGGTACGGCAACTGCTCTTCCCAGGAGCATAAGAAACTACAAAAAGTGTGGGCACCGTCCAATGCATCACAGAAGCCAACCTCTTATCCATGGATAACAAAGTGTGAAGCTGGATGAACACAGCAGGCAAAGCAGCATCTCGGGAGCACAAAAGCTGACGTTTCCAGACTAGACCCTTCATCAGAGAGGGGGATGAGGAGAGGGTTCTGGAATAAAGCTTAAATCTCCCCTTCCCCTAATGCATCCCAAAACCAGCCCAGTTCATCCCCTCCCCCCACTGCATCACAAAACCAGCCCAGCTCGTCCCCTCTCCCCACTGCATCCCAAAACCCGCCTGTCTCCGCTCCCTAACCTGTTCTTCCTCTCACCTCAAGCCGCACCTCCATTTCCTATTTACTAACCTCATCCTGCCTCCTTGACCTGTCCGTCTTCCCTGGACTGACCTATCCCCTCCCTACCTCTACTCTCCTCTCCACCTATCTTCTTTCTCTCCATCTTCAGTCCACCTCCCCCTCTCTCCCTATTTATCCCAGTTCCCTCTCCCCATCCCCCTCTCTGAAGGAGGGCCTAGGCCCGAAACGTCAGCTTTTGTGCTCCTGAGATGCTGCTTGGCTGCTGTGTTCATCCAGCTTCACACTTTATTATCTTGGATTCTCCAGCATCTGCAGTTCCCATTATCACTCTTATCCATGGAGTCCATTTACACTTCTCATTGCCACGGAAAGTCAACTAACAAAGACTCAAACCACCCCCCCACCAATGTCTCCTTCCCCGTCCCATCCAGGTAATGCTGTCTTCAAACCTCTTCCATCAAGCTGAACATGCAAAAGCTTGAACACGCAGCAACAGCTTCTTCTGTCATTGTCAGATTGCTGAATGAAGTTAGAGGGGTCCAAACAAATACTGATTTTGCTAATGTTGATCTTGCTTTGCACAACTTTTGTGCAGTTATAATCTTTTACGCTTTAATCTAAGCACCCTATGAACTATATGCCCTTGTTTGGTATGAGCTGCCTATACAGCTCACAAAAGCAAAGCTTTCAACTGTACTTATGTACACATGGCTGCGAATCAAATCAAATTTGTTAGTCTCAAAATTGCGGGGATACAGTGTGATTCTTGGAACAGCCAAGAGTTGCTGACCAGCAGTAAATTGGGCTTTTTAAAACCTACAGAAAGAATTATGTCATATGATTAAGAAAAGTGGATAAGATATCAAAAACAAACAGGTAATTATCCAAACCAATGGAGATTTTAGAGTTTTTGAAATTAAATGTCAGGTATATTATCACTTAGAATTTTAATTAATGCATTCCTTTCTTTGACAGAATCTGAAAAATCTCTGGTCCTAATCTGGTTGATTCCAGAGCTCCATCCATTAGTTTTGGTAAGCATAACAAGACACAAGTAAATGCATTTGAGTGATTTGATTCCATGTGTAGGCAAAGTTACGTGAACTGAAGATTTCCTTCACATTTGTTTTCTCTCCCCCAGCCTCTTATTGCAAATAAGCTTGTGTGAGAAAAACATTTTTCAATTGTCAGTTAATGACAAGAGTGATGCACAGAGGAGGGGTAGATTGCTATGTAAGAATTTTCATGCAATGAATGCAGGGCGAAATGAGACCCACCGTTTTTAAATCAGAAAATTATTTTTCATTTATCAGAGTAACTGCCAGTTACTTTGAAGAGTGTTGAAGTGCAAACCTGGAAAATGTTTTAGAAATGATCCTGCAATGGATGGACTGTTAGGAATCAATAGATGAATTAATGACCTTGTCAATCCATAACCATCTACTAATCTTGCAAATTCAAACTTGGAATCTATTAAATTAGATTTAATTTGCACCCACAATCCTTCAAACCATACACAAAAAAACAAACATTTTATATCAATTTTTACACAGAGAAATGCACAAAACTACTTCAAACTAGTCAAGGGAAGTAACCTGTGAGTTAGAGATTAGGAGAGAGGGAGCAGATGCTTCTTCAAAGAAATTATAGACCCTGAAATAAAAGTGCATTAGACAAGTTGAGGGGCTGGATTTCACTGTGGATCCGAAGCAAGAGAAAGTACTCAAGAAATCCCAAGAGGTTAAGGTTCAGGAATGCAGAGATTGAGAGAATTGACATGGAAGACAAATTATTTTCAATTTGACTGTGACATAAATTATCATCTTCACAGCCCCGGTGCTTTTGAACAGTTTCTAGCCTTTGGCAAAGCTCACAACAGAATTCTCACCCAACTCCACTGCTGAGTTATCCAGATGGGTAGGACCGCAGTTCCATTTCTATTCCTATATATCCGCCCGTCAAAGAATCAAAGACTTGTTACTATGCAGGAGGAGGTCATTGAGCAATCTTGTCAGCACCAGCTCTGAGTATTCTGACATACTGTTAAAGCCCTTAATGACCCTGCACATGAGGGGAAGTGATGGCCTAGGACTATTATGGCAAGACCATTAATCTAGAGATCCAGATAACAACTGGAAACCTGGTTCAAATCTCACCAAAAGCTGACAATGGAATTTGATTTCAACAAAAATTGAATTAAAAGTTGATCATCAGGAAAACCCATATGGTTCACTAATGTCATTCCTTACCTCATCTGGCCAACACATGACTACATGCCCACAGCGATGCAGTTGACTCTTTACTGCCCTCAGGGCAATTCATCACATGAATGTTTAAACATAGATAATTATCACTGAACTCAATCATCCAGAACCCTCTTGAATGTCTTAATTGACTCAGTCTCCACTGCACTTCAAGGCAGGGTTCTTCCAAACTGGAATTCAGTATTGAATCACCTGCAACAACTTTTTTCTCTACTCTTGTAGTGTTTATAGTGTTGTTAACCAAGGCCCTATCTTTGACAATCTCCTATTTCTCATTTACATGTTACTGTTGAGGGCAATATGTGAAAGCACAGCTTCAGTTTTTACATGTACGGTGACACGCACCAGTCAGCTCTCCAGTTGCATGTCAAACATCCAGTACTGGCTAAACAGAAGTGTGTGCAAAACGCATAGTCTTTGGGTCCAGCATGAGCTCTGTTCCCTCACCATGGACTTCATCTCTCACCCTGGCATCTGCCCGAGCCTGAATTTTTATGTTGCATTCAACACGAGATGAGATTCCATATATCTGCATCACCAATAAGACACCTACTTACAACTCCCTAAAATCATCTGACTCCACTCCTCCTCACCATAGTTCATTTCTCATCCGTGCTTTTGACTCACCCAATGCCCTCCTGAATGATGTTGCCTCATGGCGATATATAGATAAGAAAAAGAATAATAAGTTTCAAGCACAGGTCCTGGGGAATGTATTGCTACAACTTCCAAAAATCATCATCTGGCATCATGTTTTCCTCAGAACATCACTGTTGCTGTGAATTCAACTGCCAAGGCTCTAAGCTCTGGAATTATTTTGCTAAGTCACACTTTCTCCTTGAAGATGCTCCTTAAAATAGATTTCTGATCACGTTTCTGGTCATTGGCCTAACTCAGTGGAATTAGGTAATTCAGTGTCAAATTTTGTTTGCTAACCCTTCTATGATCTATTATAATAGATCGAGATGCTTTATTATGTTTATAACACTACAAAAAAGAAACAAAACTCCTGTTGTTGGTTTTAGGTTTCAGAGCTAAGGCTACATAAAGTTCTTAGCCTTGTGTTTAAGTCCTTTAAGTTTAAAATCAAATTGGTGTCTGCGTCATTAGTGGGGCTATGGGGTAAAGGTAACTGTAATGAGAGCTTACCAATTGCAGAATTTCAAAAGGAGTTGAAATTCAAAATACATGGTCCATAAACAGCTTGTCAATAGAACATCTGAATTATCAAGAGTTGCAGTGATCAGAGATAATGGGAACCGCAGATGGTGGTGAATACGAGATAACAAAGTGTGGGGCTGGATGAACACAACAGGCCAAGCAGCATCTTAGGAGCACAAAAGCTGACGTTTCAGGCCTAGACCCTTCATCAGAAAAGGGGAATGGGGAGAGGATTCTGAAATAAATTGGGAGAGGGGGGAGGCGGATCAAAGATGGATAGAGGAGAAGATAGGTGGAGAGGAGACAGACAAGTTAAAGGGGCGGGGATAGAGACAGCAGGAATGAGTGTAGGAGACAGGTGGAAGATAGGTAGAGGGGAGAGTATACGTGGGGAGGTAGGGAGAGGATAGGTCAGTCCAGGGAGGACGAACAGGTCAAGGGGGTGGGATGAGGTTAGTAAGTAGGAAATGAAGGTGCAGCTTGAGGTGGGAGGAGGGGATAGGTGAGAAGAAGAACAGGTTAGGCAGGCAGGGACGAGCTGGGCTGGTTTTGGGATGCAGTGGGGGGAGGGGAGGGGAGGAGATCTGGAAGCTGGTGAAATCCACATTGATGCCATTGGGCTGCAGGGTTCCCAAGCGGAATGAGTTGCTGTTCCTGCAACCTTCGGGTGGCATCATTATGGCACTGTAGGAGGCTCAGGATGGACATGTCATCTAAGGAATGGGAGGGGGAGTTGAAATGGTTCGCCACTGGGAGGTGCAGTTGTTTATTACGAACCGAGCATACGTGTTCTGCAAAGCGGTCCCCAAGCCTCCACGTGGTTTCCCCAATGAAGAGGTAGCCACGACGGGTACAGCGGATGCAATATACCACAATGGCGGATGTGCAGGTGAACATCTGCTTGATGTGGAAAATCATCTTGGGGCCTGGGATGGGGGTGAGAGAGGTGGTGTGGGGGCAGGTGTAGCACTTCCTGCAGTTGTAGGGGAAAGTGATGGGGTTGGAGGGGTGTGGGGTGCGGACAAGGGAGTCGCGGAGAGAGTGGTCTCTCCAGAAGGCAGACAAGGGTGGGGATGGAAAAACGTATTGAGTGGTGGGGTCGGATTGTAGATGGCGGAAGTGTCGGAGGATGATGCGTTGTATCCGGTGGTTGGTGGAGTGGTATGTGAGGACAAGGTGGATTCTCTTTTGGCAGTTATTGCGGGGGCAAGGGTGTGAGGGACGGGGTGTGAGAAATGCGGGAGACACTGTCAAGGGCGTTCTCGACCACTGCAGGAGGGGAAGTTGCGGTCCTTGAAGAATGAGGACATTTGAGACATACGGGAGTGGAATGCCTCATTCTGGGAGCAGATGCAGCGGAGGCGAAGGAATTGGGAATAGGGGGATGGAATTTTTGCAGGAAGGTGGGTGGGAGCAGGTGTACTGCAGGTAGCTGTGGGAGTCAGTGGGCTTGAAATGGACATCGGTTCATAGGTGGTTGCCTGAGATGGAGACAGAAAGGTCCAGGAAGGTGAGGGATGTGTTCGAGATGATCCAGGTGAACTTGACGTTGGTGTGGAAGGTGTTGGTCAAGTGGAACATGAGGCGGCGCCGATACAGTCATCAATGTAACGGAGGAAGAGGTGGGATTTAGGGCCAGTGTGGGTGTGAAAGAGGGAGTGTTCCACATAAACCTACAAAGAGGCAGGCATAGCTTGGGCCCATGTGGGTACCTATGGCCACCCCCTTTGTCTGTAGGGGGTGGGAGGAATCGAAAGAGAAGTTGTTGAGGGCAAGGACGGGTTCAGCTAGGCGGACGACGGTGTCGATGGAGGGGGACTGGTCGGGCCTGCACGACAGGAAGAAGCGGAGGGCCTTTGGGCCATCTGCATGGGGAATGCAGGTGTATAGGGACTGGACGTCCAGGGTGAAAGTGAGGTGTTGGGGACTGGGGAATTGGAAGTTCTGGAGGAGGTGGAGGGCGTGGGTGGTGTCACGGATGTAGGTAGAGTGTTCCTGGGCCAACGGGGAGAAAATAGAGTCCAGATAGGTGGAGTTGAGTTTGGTGGGGCTTGAAGGTGACTTTGACAGACAGAAAAAAAAAGCGCTTAAGCTCTGAATTTCATTGCGTGGGATTTTCATGGGATGGAATAGTATTAAAAAAAAAACTAGAACATGGACTTAAAATAGCGACACAATCACATTACTAGTCAGAGATAATGGGAACTGCAGATGCTGGAGAATTCCAAGATAATAAAATGTGAGGCTGGACGAACACAGCAGGCCAAGCAGCATCTCAGGAGCACAAAAGCTGACGTTTCGGGCCTAGACCCTTCATCAGAGAGGTGAAGGCTCTGATGAAGGGTCTAGGCCCGAAACGTCAGCTTTTGTGCTCCTGAGATGCTGCTTGGCCTGCTGTGTTCATCCAGCCTCACATCACATTACTAGTCATGTTGGTCATGTTTCATAAAATAAAAGTGCTGAATAAATAAAATCAATGTTTCATTCAAAAGGCAAGGAAATCAGTCAGCTCCTCCATGCAGAGATGTAAAGAGAACATCACTGCCTACTCAAGATAACAAGGTGTGAGGCTAGATGAACACAGCAGGCCAAGCAGCATCTCAGGAGCACAAAAGCTGACGTTTTGGGCCCAGACCCTTCATTTCTGACGAAGGGTCTAGGCCCGAAACGTCAGCTTTTGTGCTCCTGAGATGCCTCTTGGCCTGCTGTGTTCATCCAGCTACACACTTTGTTATCTTGGATTCTCCAGCATCTGAAGTTACCATTATCTCTGATCACTGCCTATTCACGTTGTTTTTCACATGTTGCAGAAAGGATCATCGGCAATTAAGCTTGAAGACAATGAACTTTCACATGGAAATACAAGTTAGAAGCTTCTATTTCTGTAAACTGCTTGTTTACAGAGATGAAACTTACAATGCAACACTGTACATAGTGCACAAGTTCCCAGCCTGTCTCACCTCGAGAGTGCCCACTGGTACGCAGATGGACAACAAACAAGAAAATTCCAAGATCTTGAAGGATAACTGCAAGATTCACCATGACTGATGATCTAAGATACTACTTAAATGCCAATGGTCTCAAGTCATACAACAGGGAAACAGGCACTTTGAACCCCACATCAACAAAAAACAAACTACACCAATCTCATTTTCAAGAGCTTATGCTACAAAGACACGCAAAACATACTAAACTGCATATTATTGTCTTCCTTTTGGTACTGAACGCTAGCTTTAATTGTGGTGCCACAGTGATCAAATCAAGTTCAGTCAAAATTGGGGCTGAGAGAGAATGCTGGGTGATCATAAATTTATTTAGAAAAAAAGCCTTTACTCATCCACAGAGAATCTTCCATATACTGAACTTTCAAAAGATGGAAATTACCTGCAAGTCCAATTTCTAGAGCATAGTCAATATGCTCAACACACAAGTACTCCACGAGAATAGTAAATATCCGAAAAGCATTCTTTGGTAAATCAGAAGAATCAGACAGCTATAAATAAAAAAAAAGTTAAGAATTAGCAAAAACAGACACTGCTTAACATGATTATATTGAGCTGGTCCATTGAAAATCATCCCCAGAAATAACCACTTGCAGAAATTTTAAAAGTTAAAGACTACAAGGTATTACTATTTGAGGAAAACCGTCATACAGCCCAAGTCCCAAACAGTGCAAGGAATTTTATTCTTTAAGAACAACATTACCCTGTGACACCTCTCAAAGGCCTGTCTGGTCTCCTGCAAAAGATTGACAACTACTTCCTGTGACAGAAAAGTCTCGCCATGTGTGTCAATACTTGGCCCGAGAGGTAAGTTGGTACGCTGGCGAATTCGCTCTTTTAGGTCCTGAATCCTACAAAATACACAGTCACTATTTCACAGAAGAGTTCACAATTTACGTGCATAAAGATTTAGAACTGTACTAATTTGCAGAGGACAAACATATATAAAAGTATATCATAAGCAAAACGAGGTGAGATTACACAGGTTGACTCACCTATGGTGTCAGACATGACAGACTTCTTGCAGTCATGTGAATGTCTGACATTATAACCATACCCGAAGCTACCGTTTCTTAACAAAAAATGAATTCAGTGCACAACATTACAGATTGTTGGCCTGTTCCCATTTCCTGCAGGTTTACTATAGTAAGCAAACTCATTGAATCCTATGTGTAAAACCCAATGGCTGTGCCTATGAAACTCTTCCACATAGGCATCTGTCCCTCCAGTGCGTAAGGTTCCAAAGTTTCCATTGTGAAAATTCATACAGGCAGTCATAAATTTGAAACAGTTTTGCTCATAATTATTTTATGTTTTTACAAGAGAATGGAAACTATCTAGAAGGTCCAACAGCACAGTATTTCATCAGCCAGTGTTTGATATTTTGTAATTTGGTACCACTCAGGCAACGAGAAAACCTACAAGCTTTGATTCTGCTTCTTAATAGGATAAATGTGAACATTTCAAAACACATGGATGCTATAAAAGTCTTGCCAGAAATTCTGAACAAATTTTGTTGGGAAAAAAGCTCATAATTGAACAAGGAATCAGCTTTAGCAGCCTCCTTAATCAACCAAGGTGGGTCCAGAAATAAAAGTAATCAGTGAAGTTCATAAAGTGGCCACTGAAGTGAACTTAATTAAAATAACTCTATCCATATTACTTCAAATCTATCAGCCTTGCAAATATTGAATTCAACTTCAATGAAACTTTTATGGAGGTTTCTAACTTCACAATAGAAAGCATGTTAGTGAAGTTTAATTTTCAGTTTGCTCAATTCCGTCAATGTTGCTGATAGACGTTGGCATTTGTGACACAGCAACTTTATTGAATACTTTGCTTTTTATATACGGCCAGAAAAAGGAGACCTTAGTACAGAAGAAATCAAAGTCAACACTGAGCTGCAGAACATTTAGAAGAGACAGCAATAAGTAAGTCAGTAATTCTGAACATGATCAAAATCAAGCACTTTGATCCAAATCTACAAAGCTTTGAGCTAACCAGAACAAGAATGAAATAATTAAAATTAGTGAGGTAGACAGTATTTTGAAAAATCATGATCCTAGACTGCATCAAGTTGCTCTGACATTAAGTATTAAATTGAGAATTCGTCTAACAACTAACTTCACCCAAGAATGTTAAAATAAATTGAAGTAATGCTTCCAATTAAATTTTTAAAATAAGCAAAAACCCTTAAAAATTCTGCTAAAATTAAAATGAAATATGGGACTTGGAATATTCCTCAAATTGTAAATTCCTTCAAAACATCTTGTTTTGATGTCAAACAATTTCTCCCAATTTTGTCTGTCCAGTAGAATATAACATCCAACAGATTTGAAGGTAAATCTAAAATAACATTATCCCATAACACAGCAAGGTGCTGAAAATTCAGAAAGCAGATTAGACAGTTTTCTAAATAGTTTGTGCACTGATGTGGTTTTGACATTACTAATTTAAAGAGGCACCACCATAATATTTACAAAATGATAATGTACAGACAATTCTGAAGTCTGTCCAAAACCAAATAAAGCATTTTGATGCCGAGGTGACAGGTTGGTAAAAATGTGGATGAATCAAAGCGTAATTGGGATCATATTGCCAAAGCGCATCAGTAGCTCCAAATGCAGGCTTATTTTTCAGCATGGTTTTGAAGTGCTGCAATTATAAGGCAATCACAAAAAGGAAAGGAAGTACTTTGCTTCTGCTGATTCAGATAGATTTAATTTTCATCTAAAGGAAGTTATTCTTCCATTCAACAAATTGCAGAGGTTAATACAGGGAAACAAACTTCCACGTATGCAGTTAATATACACACTTGGGCAACTAGACAACTTTTTAAAAAATCAGCTACAGTAAATTACAAATTACTTTCTTCACACTTCACTGTACTGCATTTCCAAATGCTTCTTCAAAGCACTGTACCTTAAATTTAATTATGTAATCATACAGACATACCAAATATTACAAAAGGGGGCATAATGATGGAGTGCACCTGCTGTGTATTCAGGTCATGGTATTTAATTAGATAAATTCATAAATGCTCTTCAAGCTAAGCCGGTTTCTAGACTCTTCTGTGAAATCCAAATTGGATGTCAGGCCTGAAGCAAACTCAGTCACCGAAGTAATCATTAAATTGGCACTGTAAATGGCTGTCCATCAACGATAAGAAAACCTTTATTGTAGGAATCTGATAAATTGTTTGATTATGGTATAAATTAATTGAGTAATAAGCATATTAACAAACAGCAAAGGCAGGGAAATGTAGATCTTTATAGATGCACTCTATTAACATAATATATAAAGCCAATCATTTTTTTTCAATTTCATTCATGAGATGAGGACATTGCTGGAATAGGCCAGCATTTATTGCCCATCCCTACTTGCCCAGAGGGCAGTTAAGAATCAACCACATTCTTGTGTCTGGAGTCAAATGTGGGCCAGACCAGGGTTTGTGGCCATTATTAAAATCTTAGTTCCTGATTTTTATCGAAATAAAATTCCACCATTACCATGGTGGGATTTGAACCCAGGTCGGCAGAACATTTCCTGGGGTGTCTGGCTTAACAGTCCAGCAATAATACCACTATGCCATTGCCTCCCATAAAGGAAATTATTATTTGATAAGAATGAGGAAATTAATCGTTGATGTGATAATAAACAATTTACGTAATGGATCATTTGAAGAACGTAGGAAGAGTGTAGGGAAACGCAACAAACAATATTCTTTTGGGTTAACCCACTACCAATCACTTTCACTCAATGAATATGACCCAGTTTAAGCAACATCTGAAGTGGAGTTTCACACATCTTTCAGGTTTTGCGACAGGCTTCATAAACTGATTTTGTACTTGATTTGTCAATGAGGTGACCTTGATGAGATCATGTACTATTACAGTCTGCTTCAATAAACTAGATTACTTTGAATTCAATTATGTTGATAAGGTTAGTAAGAATATCTATTGCACATTGTAATCTTTATACTAAATCAATTAAAGAAATTTACAGTTTTGAAATCCCAAACATCAAAATTCTTCCAGAAGTGAAAATAAGTACAAGTATTTTGAACGAAGTGATCTTTGTTTCTGTAATTAATGACTGGTTACGAATGTTATCAGGAACGATTAGTCGTAGCCAATGATTTCTCTATGATGCACCCATGCACAGCAGCCAGGAAGGTAACATACAACAATACATCTTATATTTATATAGCTCCTTTAAAGCAATTAAATGGCCTATGGCATTTCACAAGAGCACTATAGAAAAGTAACACTGAGTCATACATGATGACAAAAAATTTGATTGAAGAGACAGGATTTAACATGACTTTTAAAAGGCAGAACAAGAGATAGAGAAACGGACAAAGGAGTGTGTGCGCTTAGGCAGTCGAAAGTGCAGGCACCAACAGTGAATCAATTAACGGAGATACAAAACAAGCCAAAATTAGCGAAGTGCATATTTTCCAAATTGTGGAGTTGGGAGGAGGTAAGAGAGATGTGAAGGGCCTGAAGCCAGGGAAGGTTTTGAAAACAAGGTGGTCAGTAAGCATGGGGCTGTTAAGTGAATGGGATTTGATGCAATCTAAAATATGGATTGTAGATTGAGAGTTCAGTCTAGACATAAAGGCATGAATTAGGGCTTCAGCAGCAAATAAGCTGTGGCAGGAGTAAAATCGGATAGTGCTACAGAAATGGAAATCAATCTTAGAGACTGTCGTAACATGATATCGGGGGCTCACATTGGGGTTAATTGTGATGCTGAGGTTGTTTAATCTCAGGCAGTAGTCAGGAAGACAGATACAGTTGGAATAGAATTTAGTGTTCAGACTGCTTTCAGTCTTATTAACACTAAATTGAAGTAAAGTTTTACTCCGCTAGATGTTGTCAGGATATCTGAAAATGTGACAGTAGAGGTGGCATTAGAGGTAATGGTGAGGTGGGGCTGGATGTCATCAGTACACCTGTCAGAATTATCAACGTTCTTGTGAATTCTGTCACAGGTTTAGCATATATACGAGAAAAAGGAGTGGCCCCAGAACATTCTTCTGGGGACCGGGCAGGAGCAAAAGAAGTCATTGCAAGTAATAGTCACAATTCAATTAGACGTCTGTAAAACCTTGTGTTGCAAGTGGTCAATGTCAAAGGCTGCAGACAGATCATAAAGGATTAGGGGAAGTGTATTGAGATGGACAGAAAACTGGTTGGCAGAAAGGAAACAAACAGTAGTCATTAACAGGTCCTTTTAAAATTGGCAGGAGCAAGGATGTGTTGGTGTTGTTACTTAGGACCTTGGTGAGGCCACACCTAGATTAGTGAGAGATAATTTTGATCTCCTTTTCTGAGGAAGGATGATCTTGTCGAGGGAGTGCAGCATAGGTTTTATCAGGCTGATTCCAGGGGTGGCAGGACTGACATAAGACAGACTGACCAGGTTAAGATTATTTTCACTGGATTTTAGACAAACAAAGGAGGTGGGGTGTTGGGGGAAATCTCAGAGACTTTTAAAATTCTAACAGGACTAGACAAGGTACATGCAGGGTGAATGTTCCCACTGGCAGGTGTGTCCGGAACAAGCGGTCACAGTCTGCCGAACAAAAACAGAAGTAGCTGGAAAAGCTCTGCAGGTCTGGCAGCACTTG
Source organism: Stegostoma tigrinum (assembly GCF_030684315.1). NCBI lineage: Eukaryota > Metazoa > Chordata > Chondrichthyes > Orectolobiformes > Stegostomatidae > Stegostoma > Stegostoma tigrinum. Next base: position 49,293,403 of record NC_081363.1, read on the forward strand.
TGAAGAAAAAAAAAATCAGTTAACATTTTAGGTCCAATGACTCTTCTTCAGAAACTGTTCTAAGGGTCACCAGACGTGAAACGTTAACTGACTTTTTTTTTTCTTCACAGTTGATGCCAAACCTGCTGAACGTTTCGGGTCTAGGCCCGAAACATCAGCTTTTGTGCTCCTGGGATGCTGCTTGGCCTGCTGTGTTCATCCAGCCTCACATTTTATTATCTTGGAATTCTCCAGCATCTGCAGTTCCCATTATCTCCAGCTACTTCTGTTTTTTGTTCCTGATTTACAGCATCCGCAGTCCTTTCAGATGTCCAATGATTTGGGATAGGCTATTTAGGATGGAGTTGAGGAGTTACTTCTTCACTAAAAAACAAAGGAGAGAGCCTGGAGAATTCATTACTACTGAAAGTATTCAAGAGTTGGCTAGAAATAGCCCTCAGGGTAAATGGGATCAAAGGTTATGAGGTGGAAGCAGACAATCAGCCATGATTGTGAAGAATGGCAGAGTAGGCTTGAAGGGCTGAATGACCTCCTTCTGCTTCTGTGTTTCTATAAATGAGGAAGGAAAGTTTATGTTTGTCAAGTCACATAGGATAGAAATGTTGAGTTTAATCAAAGTTATTATTTGGAGAGAAAAAGAAAGGATGGGTTAGTCAAGATTTTTTTGCAAACTGTCCCATTTAAAATGATCCACAAGAATGGTCTCTTAAAATTTACCAGTAGCTAACGTTGAACTGACCACTTTTAACAAAACATTGCAAAGAGTAATAATTTGTCATGTCAAGAATTTAGTAAGTATTTCCTGTTTTCCTTCATCTTTGAAATGCAACATTTAATTGTAGCCTCTGTTCATTAAATTTTGTAGCCAATGGGGTGATTTTCCCTTATTTTACACCTTGAGTTGCAACTATTGTTTCTTTAATTGTCCCATTACTGTATATCTTCAGCTTTCATTATTGCCCCTTTTGTCATTTAAAATTGATCGCCAAGTGCTCTTAGTCCTGACCAAGGGTTACCTGTTAAATATTTCTGTTAAATAACACCTAGGTGTTATTTTAGATTCCCTGGGCTGAAGAATTTTGTGTTTGTGTCAATTTCAGTCAGCGATTTAAATTTAGAGCTAAATTCTCAATGCTATCAGTGTTAATAGTCACAAAGAACACAACTGGTGTCTGTGCACACAAACAACATCCAAACTAAAAGGTGGGAAAAAAAACAAGTGCTTTTGAACATAAGAAAACAATTAGAGTCAGTAAATATCAATGATTATTTTATCATAACTTCATATTACTGCACTTACCCTCCGGATCCATAAGACCGTTTTTGATGATTTTTGGAATCGTAATAGCGTTGTAACACCATGCTACTCCTATTTTTCAGGTACCCAGTCTCAATTTCGATATAATTTTCCAGGTATGAAATGAAAATGCCTTTGATCATCTTGGCCAGAAATGTCTGTTTATCTGTGCCAAGGTCAAATTCTGCTAACTTGCTAGCTAAACTTGTGGTCCTGTAAAGCAGAGGCAACAAGAAAAATAGATTTATTACCAGCTCCCAGGCCCCTGCTAGTAGTACACAGCTAAATGCTAAGTAGCATTTTTTCAGAAGAAATAGCAACCAAGCCCAGCTCTTCCCACCCCCCCCCCTCCCCCACCCACTGCATCCCAAAACCAGTCCAACCTGTCTCTGCCTCCCTAACCGGTTCTTCCTCTCACCCATCCCTTCCTCCCACCCCAAGCCGCACCCCCAGCTACCCACTAACCTCATCCCACCTCCTTGACCTGTCCGTCTTCCCTGGACTGACCTATCCCCTCCCTACCTCCCCACCTACACTCTCTCCACCTATCTTCTTTACTCTCCATCTTCAGTCCGCCTCCCCCTCTCTCCCTATTTATTCCAGTTCCCTCACCCCATCCCCCTCTCTGAAGAAGGGTCTAGGCCCGAAACGTCAGCTTTTGTGCTCCTGAGATGCTGCTTGGCCTGTGTTCATCCAGCCTCACATTTTATTATCTTGGAATTCTCCAGCATCTGCAGTTCCCATTATCACTGGTAACCCTCTCCAGCATATATCAAAGACCCCCATAACACTATGTTGAAGATAATTAGGGGTGTTCTCTGTGGTATCCAAGACGTATTTAATCCTTATCAATATCAGAACATAATATCCAGCAATTATCACACTGCTATTTGCAGAGTTTGTTGTGTACTCATTGGCTGTGTCCCCTACATTACAACAATGAATATACTTCAAAATTACTTCATTAACTATAAAGTCATAAAGGGTATTATATAAATGAAATTTTTTTATTAAGACCAATTATTAGGATCTCTGCCTCCTAAAAGGTAGCAATAGATGTGAAAAACAATGAAAGTTCTCCTGCAAGCCATGTGCTATTCCAACTTAGAACTAGATTGCTATTCCTTTAAAGTCACTGGGCTAAAATCCTGAAGCTCCTTCCCTAACAGAACAGCGGATTTACCTTTCCACATGGACTGCAGTGATTCAAGGAGGTGACTTTTCAAGGGCAAATGGGGGCAAACAATAAGTGCTGGCTTAAGCCAGCAGTGCCTATATTTCTAAAGTAACATGCAGAAGCATATACAGTAGATTTCTTTTATATTTCTCAGGCAAAATTGAAAAGCGTAAATATCTCCATTCTTACCTCAATTTCAAACACTAATCAGACTCTCGGGCCTCTGTATGGTCTCCAATGCACAAAAATCTCCTACATCTCAAATAACCAGAACTGACTGCAATACTAAAAGTGGTGACATCTAGGAATAATGCAACTTGATTTGGAAGTTGCTACACCTGGAGTTGAAATTATTATTTCAGATGCATTCCAATAGTTTTATTTATTGGTGCTCTGCATTGTAGAGATATATCAAGTGTTAAGTTTGCCATGATTCAGTCTCAGTCCACTCCATGATTGACTATTTTAGTAACATTCAGTATATGCAGAGCATAAGCCCATTTTCCTTTGCAATTTACAATAACGTACACTCATCCGTACTAAGTTTATTCTGCCCACTTGCATATAATAGTTGCTTTCTCTGTATGCTTTGCCCTCCTAGTTCGATACAACCTCAATTTTTAAAATGTATTGCTAGTTTGAGGTCAACACAAATTATACATACTGGAAATAGCACTATGAAGTTCCCATTTCTTCCCAGCCACCCATCCAAACTGACATCTGTCTCTGAATGTATATGCAATATTTTCCATCCATCATTCCACACATCTATTCTCAAGATTTCCCATGTTTTTGCAGAATATAAGAAATCTCTTTTAATACGTAAAACATGGTTTTTGGACATTTCAGTCCACCATGCTGCAGCACTTTTTACAATTCACTTGAGAGGTTATTTGCTCATTAAATAGTCCAAGTAACTGCAATAATTCACATCGGTTTATGTTGAGAGGATTATCCAGTTAAGCCTCAAATTTATTCCTGGTAATCAATTCCATTATGTTAGAAAAGACTCAGCGAGACTGTATTTCATAGGTGCCTGTGACATTTTTGTCACTTTTGAAATCAAAAATTAAATGTCTTGCTCAATAACGTAATATTGTTCAATTGTCATTGGTAACAAATTATTAGAGCTTACCCAATTTCCTCCCAACTCTCAAAACTCTGGAATATATTCAATTTATCTTTTGATACATCAAGTCATACACTAATGCCAAGTTATATTGCATACAAGGCTTGTTTTTTTGTTAATTTTTTGCTTCTGTACCTGCAAAATCTGAGACCAGAAAGTACATCAGCAGCATTGGGTTATAATAAATTTCAAGGTGTGTATAAATTTGTAAGTGATGCTGTGAACAGGACAGTATCATTTCTTAATGCTGATGCATATTTCAAACCCAAAAGTCGCTAATGTTTACTTCAATCAGGTCAGTTTCTTTGTTTCGGTATTGCAATTTTAAATTGGTTTTGGCTATATTTGAGGAACTGGACTGGAGACCTAGTTACTTGTTACCTAAGAGGGACTGAATTTCAGAGATGAAATGAAGTATAAGAATTACAAATGCTAAGTTACCCATGCCAGGAAAGAACTAATGAAATAGCCAGAAAGTTCTACAAGGGAATTGAAGTGCCAAGCACAACATGCAGTATAGTTCGTGTTTACAACTGTCCACATCTGGCAGCCACCATGCCATCCTCTCACTTCCCTGGCTATACTGTTTTAAAATTTTTCAATGGCAGAGTCTTATTTTAACAACACTTAAGTGGAGGTACTTATGCTGCTGAAAGGCAAATCATCAGCATACTTCCTTTCACCTTTCCAATAATCCTCCTAATCCACTCTATCGTGTCATGCTCTTTTTATACTGCCAGATCTTCTGACTCCTAGTTACAGTACAACTTGATACATTGATTGATATCATCCATGGCAGAAGACTTTTTTTTAAGTTCTAGGGTTTTTCACTGCGAACATTTAATATCTTAGGTCCTTTCAGAAACAAAATATCTGAATCACATCTTTGTATGCAGGAATGTGGTTAAAAACTATTTTCTAAAAGAAGGGAGAGGGGGAAATTGATTAAGGCAATATCCTACAATACAGACAGAAAATGTGTTATTTACTTTCTTGCATATTGAAAAATATGGGTTGGTCTGAATAAGTTTGTAACAGGATAACTGCCACTGGCAAATTATGGACTTAAATCCGATAAAATCACGTTCAAAATAATCAAAATTGTATGACAAATATCGCTCATTGGAAAATATTCATTATACAGATCAAATGTGTGTTTAGAAGAAGTGAGCAACATGCTGAATACAGCTGAAGCAAGTGCTCACAAATTACAAGGGGAAAAAAAACAGTACCACTGCATTCAAAAGGGAAATTTTGTTCATCTCAACAGATACAGGACATCATTCTTGCCACTGGAAAATTGTATTTCAAATCAAAATCAGATCTCCTCCCTAGACTGACCTATCCCCCTCCCTACCTCCCCACCTACAGGCTCCATCCCCACCACTTAAACTTGTCTGTCTCCTCTCCACCTATCTTCTCCTATCCATCTTCGATCCGTCTCCCCCTCTCCCCATCCCCCTTTTCCGATGAAGGGTCTAAGCCCAAAACATCAGCTTTTGTGCTCCTAAGATGCTCCGTGGCCTACTGTGTTCATCCAGCTCCACACTTTGTTATCTCAGATTCTCCAGCATCTGTAGTTCCCATTATCTCAAATATTTTGAAAGTTGTTACACTCTCAAAACAAATGCAGATTGATACACAGTGACTAATAACTCACTTCCTCCCTAACCCTCACTGCTCCCGATGTTATGTATTGGAATACATACCTTAATTTCTTGAAAGCAATGACTGACACTTAAACTTTGTTTTAAAACAATGAATGCTGATTACAGGGCCTAAAACATAAGTATGAGTGTCTTACAATTAAAAAGATACCAGCAATGCCTTACCTTGTATACAGATCGTACAGGTTCTTTAAATATTCTTCCGCATCAGATTTTTTACATGCTTCTAATCGATCTCGGATAAAACTCTAAAAAGAAACAGAAAGGACAATAGTTTCCAGCACTAAATTTGACTATATAATCTGCTACAAGTTAGTGACAAAAATCTGACTACAACAGTGTGGTTACATTGCTGGTCAAAGTATCCAGCATGTAATCGCCTCTGCAGTAGAAAAATCAAAATGCAATCACAAACACTAGCAAAATGTTCATAGTGAATTTATATTTGAAAAAGAAAATTAAAATAAGTTAAACAAATGACAATGCTGATGAATCAGGAAGAAGCAAGGGCTGGCCATTAGTCACAACACAATTACCTTGAAAGGTCAAGATTCCAAGACTAAACATATAAAGTTTTTCATGTTTGCTACTTTTAAACTGTAGCACATTCATTTTTTTCAGATATGTGAAAAAACAGTAAAGTTACATGCGTTAAGCACAACAAATATAAAACAGTGTCATGAAATACACACCTGTCTTTGGACCACCACACAATCATCATTCCATGGTCTCTGATAATGCACAACCGTGCTATTTTATCAACCCTGCACTCTGCTTCTGATCCCATGTCTTCTCTATCAGCAAGATCAACATTGGCTTCAATATAATTACTGACCGACATTTCACTCCTATTTCAGCTGAAATAATCATCCAAGCCTCTGTTACCTTAAGTATTGACTATTCCAACACACTGCTGTCCAGCCTCTCTGTAAAATGGAGGTCAACCAAAGTTCTGTAGCCAATGTTCTAACTCTGTCTGCTGTTACAACACCACTTAAAACCTATTCACAGATAAACTGTAATTCATTTGTCCTTTTTCATTGTCAATTTTTTTTGCTGAAAATCACTCCATTAAAACATTGAGGTGTGCTGCTACACTAAAAATTTGTACAGCTATTGCTATGGTATAAAATTTAACATGACAAAGAAGTTGAAGTCTTTTGGAATGACAAAAGTGGGACTAAAGTTCTAACAAAGTTCCTATCAAAAATTAAATGAATGTTCTATCCAAACCAAGCAAAACAATAACCAACTTGCATTTAAATTGTTGTTTTTGCACAGTAAAACATACCAAGCCTCTTCAGAATTAAACAAAATTTGACATCATGGCCCATAAGGATATTAGGTTTGGTGACCTAGAGTTTTGTCATAGAGGCAGATTCAAACAGCATTTTAAAAGGAGTCAAAAGTAAGGTTACACATGAGATGCAAGAAGAATTAAACAGTGCATTCAAAAGCTTGGGGCCTAGATAAGTGAAGGAATGGCTGCCTCCAGTAATGCAGTGTTAAAAACCAAGGATCTGCAAGACCAGACTGGGAACAGAAACTCTTCACAGTAGTAGGGATGGAAAAACAGATATGGAAGGGTGAAGCCATGAAAGGATTAGAGATCAGCAATGAGAATTAAAACAAATAGTGCTAGAAAGGGAGCCTGTATAAGTTAGGTGAGTTTGATGAGTGAATGGGACTTGATGTGAATTAGAATGGGCAGAAGAGAATAGCATGACCTCAATATTTACAGAGAGTGGAAGGATGGAGGTCAGCTAAAACAACACTGGAATAACTCAAGGCTAGAAACAACAAAGCTACAGATGGGGTTTTTTGTAGCAATGAGCTAGGGCAAGGGAAGAATTTAGAGGTGTTACCAAAGTAGAATTATTTGTTCTTGGTATAGTACTGGCACAGTCAAAAGATCATCTTACAAAGGTAAGTTAATTAATGTTTTAATGCTGTTAATGGGTTAATGCAATGGCTTACTACAGTCAATAGGTTAGTATCTTAAATGAAATTCTGGTATAACAGCACTTAAGGCAAAAGCAGGCGCATTCATGTCAAAAAAATAAAAAGGCATGGCTGATAAGGTAATGAAACTGACAGAGTGTGCATGGACTTTCAAAAGTATTTGATAAACCATCACAAAACAGATTCATCAGTAAAGTTAAAGCCCCTAAAATAAGTTGTACATTAACAATGTGGTAATGAAGCTGGCTAAGCAACTAGAAAGAGCATCAATGAACTTCTGTTATTCAGACTGCAGTAAGGGATAAACAGGAATCCTCAAGGGTTCATATTTTAGGATATCTGCTCTTCTTGATGGATGTTAATAAACTGAAGTTTAAATGTAGAGAGAACACATTTGTACATCATTAAAATCAAGATGAGCTGTTGGGGTGGCAGACAAATTTCAAGAATGGAATTGGCAGCCAAAATGCCAGATGGGATTTAATGTAATGAAGTATAGAGTAATTAGCTTTGATAGGTAAAAAAAAGGAGCAGTCTAATAGAAAGGGTTCAATGCTAAAAACAGTGAAGGGGTGTTGGGTTAATTTGCAAAATCTTTGAAGATATGGGGGCACGTGAGGAAGCAGTGAAAAAAATTTGCAGAAGTTTGGGCTTTATTAACAGAAGAAAAAAAGCTTGCAATAACAAAAGGTGGTTATGCTGTTATGGCCTGCTTAAAATATTGGTTCAACCTCAACAAGTAAGCTGTGTCCAGTTCTGGGCACCACATTTTAGACAGGATGTACAGTTTGAAGATAGACTGAAGGTAGTTCCCTATGAAGAAGAGAAGAGAAGACTATGAGAAAATATGATAGAGATGCTCAAAACTGACAGTGTTCTGGATAGAGTAGATAGAGAAAAGCAGTTTTCACTGCCAGAAGGATCAAAAAGTTAAAGAAGCAAAAGATGCAAACATTGCCTGCTGAAACTCTTAACAAGTTAAGTTGTTAGGATCCAGAAAGAACTGCCTGAGGGGGAAAATGGAGGTAAAATTAATTGAAATCTTCAAAAGAGAATGAATAAATACTTGGAGCAAGAAAACTTCAGATGACTGAGGAAAAGGTGTGTGAATGAAACTAGGGGAGTTGGCTGTGCATACAGCCAAAGTAAGCATTCTCCTTCAACGTTTTAACCATTCCACGCATCTGTTGCACTCCGAGTAGAAAGTCACACAGCTTGGATTTTACCTCTTTAAAAATACATGAAATTTTATCTGCAATAGTAAACTTCTTACCTGAAGTTTAATTTCAAAAACGTTCTGTATAAGTTTGGCCATCACATTCTCCGGGCTGCTGAAGACTTCACAAACTTCTTTATTTACTCGTTGGCACAATACAGCTGTGTCTTCAAATAAATCATTCCTGAAATATGAACCCTGCACAGACAAGATTTTAACTACACTACAAAATCAAAAGATTATGGTATTACAGAAAATACAGTCAGAATTTCACAAACACATTTTTATGCAAATAAAACCAAACCAGAAACAAACAAACACACACACACACACACACACACAAAGAGGACTTAAAACAGATTACCTCCTGGCACTGTTTTATATACACATCCACACAGTGAGAATATCCCTGAAAAGAGAAAATAAATTTTATATTTTAACAAGTGTAAATGCAAAAGATTCAATTTAAACACAAATATTCTATTTTTTTAAGAAAGTCAGGTACTTACTACCTTCATTGCCATAGTTTTAGTTTCTGATAAAGAATAGGAGTGTCTTTCTTTTCATTTTTAAAAATCCATTGTAAGCAATATATCCATATTTTAGTTGCACCAACTAACATGCATCACACATGCGCGCATACACACAAACAGTTGACATTGCTAAAAGGCATGAACAGCAAATGCTGATAATATTCAGGTCAGGCAACATGTACTTTTTTTTCCCTTCTGTTCCCTTAGTGCTGCCTGATCCATGACATTTCTTTCATTCTTTATTTCAGATGTGCAGCAGAAGTAATTCTGGCTTTGATAAACATGAAGTAAACCTCAAAAAAATGCGAGAGAAACTCACCACGTCTGGCAGCATGTGGAGAGAAAAACCAAGGTAACATTTCAAGTCCCATACAGTTCTCCACAAAGAAGGGTCACATTGGACTTGGAACATTAACTGTTTCTCTCTCCACAGATCCTACCAGTTCCAGCATCCATAGTATGTTGCTTTTAAGCAGATGTCAAAGTCTGACACAAACAGGTAAGTGTGAGGGGATGGAAAGTTTGAAACATGTTTAATGAGTCTTATAGAAGAGGAGACATGGTTAAGGGAAGATGAGGCAACCATGGCTGACAGGAGAAGTCAGGTACAACATAAATGCAAAAGAAAAAGCATACAATATTGTGAACATTAGTGGCAAGCCTTTAAAACCAGCAAAAGGTCACAAGGGGGAAAAGATGAAATAGGAGGTAAGATAGCAAGATTTTGTTAGATATCTCAGGGACAGACAAGAGTGGATACTGGACTACAAAAAAGTGAGGCTGGATAAGTAGCAATGGGGAACAAAGAAATGGCATAGGAAATGAATAGGTACTTTGCATAATTTTTCAGTGGAAGACACGAGCAGCCTACCAGAACTTCATGATAATTAGCTTGGGGGGGGGGGGGGGGGGGGGAGAGAGAGAGAGAGAGAGAGAGAGAGAGAGAGAGAGGGAGGGAGGGAGGGAGGGAGGGAGGGAGGGAGGGAGGGAGGGAGGGAGGGAGGGAGGGAGGGAGGGAGGGAGGGAGGGAGGGAGGGAGGGAGGGAGGGAGGGAGGGAGGGAGGGAGGGAGGGAGGGAGGGAGAAGAGGAAGTGGCCATCGCTAAAGGCTAGGTGCTGGGGAAACTGCAAGGTCTGAAGGCGGACTACACCACAGGTTTTTGAAGGAGATAGCCAAGGAGATTTCATAGGTACTTAGATGATTTTTCAGGAATCATTGGAGTCAGGGAGGTTCCCAGAGGCCTAGAAAATGGCTAATGTAGCACCCCAGTTTCAAGGGGGGAAGCAGGGAACATGAAACTATGGGCCAGTTAGTCCAATCCTGGTCGCTGGTAAGATTTTAGAGTCCGTTAAGTGAGAGTGCGTGGAGTAATTGGAAGTGAAAGGCAAAATATGGTTGGGTCAGCACAGCTTCATCAATGTGCATGACAAATCTCCCAATCTGTTAGGATTCTTTGGAGGAGGTAACAAGCAAGTTAGACAAAGTATCTATCTGGATTGCCAGAAGATCTTTCACAAGGTACTGTACAGAAGGCTGCTACATATAAGAACCCATGCTGTTAGGGGCAAGGTACTGGCATGGACCAAAGATTAGCTGACTGGCAAAAAGCAGACAATGGGGATAAAGATGTCTTTTTCAGGATGACACCTGGTGATTAGTGGAGTTTTGTGGGGTTGTGTGTTAGGAACATTATATATTAACGATCTGGACGAAAGAACCGAGGGCACTGTTGCTAAGTTTGCAGATAACAAAGACAGTGGAGAGACAGATAGTGTCAGGAAGCAGGGGGCTGCCAAAAGCTAGGACAGAGGGCAAAGTAGTGACTGATGCAATACAATGTGGAAAAGAGTGAGGTTATGCACTTTGCTAGGAATAGAGGTGTAGACTATTTGCTAAATGGGGAAAGGCTTTGGAAGTCTGAAGCACAAAGACTGAGGAGTTCTGGCTCAGAATCCTCTCAAGGTTAATATGCAGGTTCAGCTGGCAGTTCAGAAGGCAAACAGTGTTTGCATTCATTTCCAAGACAGCTAGAATACAAGAGCACAGATATACCACTGAGGCTCTAGAAGGCTCTGGTCAGCCCACATTTGGAATATTACAAACAGTTACAGGCCCCATAACCAAGGATGGATGTGCTGACACTGAAGGGATTGCATAGGATGTTTACAAGAACAATCCCAGAAATGAAGGGTTTATCACATGAGGAGCGGTTGAGGAATCTGGATGTTGTTAGAAGTTTGAGAAGATTTGTAGCTTGGGTTGAGAGTGAAGATGTAAGACATACTCGTCAAGCCAGTGAGTTCGGTTGCAAATGTTTCGTCACCCTGCTACGTAACATTGTCAGCATGCCTCCGGTGAAGCATCGGTCTTCTGTCTCACTTGTAATTTGTATGCCTCAATGTGTTGGGTGTTTGGTACCACTTCCAATGCTGTTTCTCAGTGGCTTGTACACAGGGTCTAATGTATTGTGTCTGTTCATGGAGTTCGGGTTGGAATACCAGGCCTCCAGAAATTCCCAGGTGTCTGTGTTTGTCTTGTGCGATTATGGATATGTTGTCCCAGCCAAAGTCATGTCCCTTGTCGTCCATGTGTAGTGAGACAAGTAAGAATTGGTCGTGTCTCTACGTGGCTGATTGGTGTTTGTGCATCCATATTGTCAGTTTTCTTCCAGTTTGGCCTATGTAGTGTTTCTCACAGTCCTTGCATAGTCTTTGGTATATTACACCAGTTTTGCATCCATAAATCGCTCAGGCTAAACAAACAGAGACACTAGAGAATTCCAGGAGGCCTGGTATTCTAACCCAAACTCCACCAAACACACTGGTTTGTACACAGGGTCTAAACACCCCATCAAACTAAGGCATATAAATAACAAGTGGGACAGAACACCTACACTTCACTGGAGTCACAATGATGATGTTACCTAGCAGGGCAACAAAACATTGCGAAACCGGCTTGGCAAGCATGTCTACAAGCTTACTCGAGATGTGTAATTGAAGTTTAGGATCCCAGAAAAAAGGCAAAGGAGGCAGCAAAACAAAATTACTAACTTAGTTACGAGGCAAAGATTTTCTAGTTGCTTTTCGCCAGCTTTTTTTTTTTAACTCCACCAAGTCCCAGGTATGAAGAGAAAAATCGCACTCAAATTATCTCAACTAATTTTCTCTACTAAAATATCTTGTATGCCTTTTATTGTTTTTTTTAATCAAGTTTAATTCAGTCTCAGCTTCTTCTAAATGCTTATGCTTGAGGTCATTATTTTTCACCACCTGTGACACTCCAAGCTGTATCGAAGAATAAACTGATATAGTTTGAGTGATCACAGTTGATGAGATTCTAAACAACAAAATGGAAGAAACAGAGGAGGAGGAGGAGGACAGATAAAGAGAACAAAAATGAGACACAGGCATGTCACGAATGTATAATCTGTAAAGCTAGAAGGATACCAAATCCAGGCCCAATTATTTGCATTTTTCAATTAAGATATTTCAACAACTATAAAGTTGACATGTTGACAAAGTGAGATTACAAGGTGTAGAGCTGAATAAACACAGCAGGCCAAGCAGCAGAGGAGGAAGGCTGACATTTCAGGCCTAGGCCCCTCTTGGAAAGAGACCCCTTTTTTTGAAGAAGGGTTTAGACCCAAAATGTCAGCTTTCCTGCTCCTCTGATGCTGCTTGGCCTGCTGTGTTCATCCAACTCTACACCTTGTTATCTCAGATTCTCCAGCATCTGCAGTTCCGACCACCCCTGACAAAGTGACGTTATCTGTTGAATTGAGCTCATCTCCAACAGTGTGCAGTTTTTAAAGAGAAGTTTCAACTTTCTGCTCCACAGAACAAAAGGTTTAGTTGGGCACAGATAAAAATTAATACCTTAAAATGGAGTAAAACTGCTGCAACCTCATGCATCCTGGAAATTTCACCTCTTTTCTGTGCATTTGTAAATTCCTGAATCAGCTGGCATTCCAAGTCATGATATTTACCTACAAAGATTGCAAACTATATTTTACTTTGCTTGGTACTCATGATCTACTGATTATAATGATCATGGCAGTAAAAGGGTAGCAAATTCTCAGATTAAGACAGGAAAAAATGGCCAAAACATGAACGTTCCATCAATAACTTGATTGAGATTTGCAAACAAATTTGTTTTGAAACACCTGGGCATCTCCTCAGCTTGTCAACCTATTGTTGTATTTTATCTTTTTTTTGAGATATGCTGGCAGAGCATGGTGATCCAAACATATTTTAAGAATATGCTAATTTCAAGGGTTTTTTTTTTAAAAAGTGATAGCAACAGAAATAGAGCCGCAAGAACTCACTTGCAATTTTTGACTTCACTTCTGAAAACCTAGGAGTGAAAAAAACATTAATTTAAGGTACTTCAAAAAAGATTGAGTCAAATTATTTGCAGAATTTATTTATATTTGAATACTGAATATCTTTATTAAATATTTAGATGTGTGAGGAACACTGAAGAGCTAGTTATGATATATGTATACGTAAACTTTACGTTACAATGAAAGATCTATGTACTTGAAAATAAGTTAAAATTTAGATCAATAAAAATCTCCTAAATTAACACATTTAAAACAAAGCATCATGATCTCACTGGTGAAGCATTCGATATTCAATGTATAATTGCACTGAACTCAAGATTTTATTTAGAAAGATTGTACAGGATTTGTGGTCGACCACAGTTGGAATACTGCGTACAGTTCTGGTCACCACATTACCAAAAGGATGTGGATGCTTTGGACAGGGTGCAGAGGAGGTTCACCAGAATGTTGCCTGTTATGGAGGGCGCCAGCTATGAAGAGAGGTTGAGTGAATTAGGATTATTTACATTTGAAAGATGGAGGTTGAGGGGGGACTTGATTGAGGTCTACAAAATCATGAGATGTATAGACAGGGTGGATAGTAAGAAGCTTTCTCCCCCCCCCCCCGCTGCCCCCGGAGTAGGGGACTCAATTACTAGGGGTCACGGTTTCAAGGTGAGGGGGAAAAGTTTAAGGGAGATATGCACGGGAAGTTCTTTACGCAGAGGGTGGTGGGTGCCTGGAACGCATTGGCAGTGGAGGTGGTAGAGGCAGGCACGATAGCATCACTTAAGATGTATCTAGACAGATACATGAATGGACAGGGAGCAGAGGGATACAGATCCTTGGAAAACAGGTGACAGGTTTAGATAGAGGATCTGGATCAGCACAGGCTTGGAGCGACAAAGGGCCTGTTCCTGTGTTGCAATTTTCTTTGTTCTTTGATTGGCTTACCTGTCAAAGGGCAGTTCTTGAGCAATGAGGTGCAACTTCTGAATGATATCAGCTGCTTCTTTAATCTGAAGAAGAAACATAACACTCAACATGAAGTCAGAAATATTTATTGAATTTTTTGAAGGAGAGAAAGAGAAGAAATACAAATAGCACAATTATTAAATTAGTTTGTCAAATCCAATGATTCATTAATTTGTACTTAAAAGTTGGCCAAAAGAATACAATTTTTGATTGGTGACCAAAGTATAATTGCGAGATTAAAAATAAAACCAAAATTTCAAAACTAGAACAAACAGCACAGAAGAAATGCCAGTTATTCATGCTCTTTGTTATGTAACCTAACTGGCCAGTATAGCATTCATAAGCTGAGCATCAACATGTAATAATTTATAGAAACCTTACTGGGCTACATAAGGCACAGAGTTGGCCAGTGATGTTATATTATTACTCTCAATTTTTGCACAGGAAAAAAAGCATGACAACTTCTTTAAACTTATAATTTTGTGACCTCAAAGTACTGATTTTTCTGTTTGAGAATTAAGAGTAATGTGTAACAGTGATGGCAATTAGCATCCTTCAAAAAACCGTACAGTTTTATAAGCCAATTTCCTTCTAATCAAACTTTGAGTGAATAGAAACAATGAATGTTTCAGGGAAGAATTTGCAAAACATTATTCACAGTGATGTTGACAGAGGAATAAATTACAACAATAACCATATTATAGCACTGATTATATACTTACCTAAGTAATTTATTAGCTAATGGAAAATCCTGCAAAAGGCACTATAGAAATGCAAGTCTCTCATTCTATAATGGGATGAAATGCAGAACTCCTCACAGGACTGTGTGAGAGTAGCTTTTAAAGAAACATTAAACTATTTAAGTTTGCGACAACTGTACAATCTCATGGAACTTTCTCATGAATAAATAATGCAGTATAAACTGCATGGTGTGAAGATCTGTGAAAAATGTAGCACTTTATTATTCTAGTTTATATCACCACCAAATGAAAGCAGAATCATATTCAGATACTAATTAATCGCCCATGGACATTGTACTGTGGCAGAAGATCAATTCCAGCATTCAGGTGAAGTTAAAAGAGAGATGGTTAACTTGATCAGCATAACACTGAAGACTGACAGAAAAGGAGTGGAGGTGGAGCATGAGCTGGAGAAAAATGGTAGAGGTTGGGACAGAAGATAGACAGGGTCACACAAATGATGCAACCCAAGAATGGTGGGAGTGGGACATTAGGTTCACGGTCCGTTAGTGATGAGGGGAACGAGAGGAAAAGATAAAGTAATCGAATGTGGAAATGTTCGGAGGAAAAGCAGATATAGGGACGGGTGGCATTGGATCAGAGCCTATTTCCTTGTCAATGGGAGCTGTGTCAGATTTCTTCATTATAGCCATTAGAGATGGCAATACCTCTTGCTCAAATCAACGATAATGACGGCAACAGTCAAGCAATGTTGCTATGTAATGTAGCTACTTTGCTACACTGTAGCAATATGGGACATTAGGAAGGTGAGCGTTTGTGGGTCAGAGTCAGAAAATAAGGAAACAACGGGAACAAAGTGGATGCAGGTCAAATGGGTGGGTGGAGATTGAAAGAGGGTAGGTAATTATTTCCACTCTTATAGTTTATAGGTTGGGGAGGTGGGGGGGGAATGTTTGACACTTAGATCTTTAGTGACAAAGGTTTCACTCCACCTCAGTTTGGGAATGACAAATCTTTCCCCTGTGTTGTGCATGTAGGCAGCAAAGGTCTACTCTTATCGAGTTTCAACGAAGCAACAAAGTAATCATTTCTTTTCAGGCATGGAAGAGGTTTCACATTTGAAGACATTGGAAGGTGAATAACTGAGCTTTGAGAGTGGAGGTAAAGAGACAACTGCAAGGATTACTGTGGCAGGAAGGGGGCAAATGTTAAACAGAGCTGGGCTGAGAGGTGGCAAATGGAGTTTAATGCAGACAAGTGTGAGGTGATGCACTTTGGTAGGAGTAACCGGAAGGCAAAGTACAGGGCTAATGGTAAGATTCTTAGTAGTGTAGATGAGCAGAGAGTTCTCGGTGTCCATGGGCACAGATCCTTGAAAATTGCCACCCAGGTTGACAGGGCTGTTAAGAAGGCATAGCGTATTAGCTTTGATTAATAGAGGGATCGAGTTCCGGAACCAAGAGGTTATGGTGAAGCTGTACAAAAAACTCTGGTGCAGCCGCACCTGGAGTATTGTGTACACTTCTGGTCACCGTATTATAAAGAAGGATGTGGAAGCTTTGGGAAGGGTGCAGAGGAGATTTACTAGGATGTTGCCTGGTATGGAGGAAGGTCTTACGAGGAAAGGCTGAGGGACTTGGGGCTGTTTTCATTAGAGAGAAGAAGGTTGAGAGGTGACTTAATTGAAACATATAAAATAATCAGAGGGTTAGATAGGGTGGATAGGGAGAGCCTTTTTCCTAGGATGGTGACGGCGAGCACGAGGGGGCATAGCTTTAAATTGAGGGGTGAAAGATATAGGACAGATGTCAGAGGTAGTTTCTTTACTCAGAGAGTAGTAAGGGAATGGAACGCTTTGCCTGCAACGGTAGTAGATTCGCCAACTTTAGGTACATTTAAGTTGTCATTGGATAAGCATATGGACGTACATGGAATAGTGTAGGTTAGATGGGCTCGAGATCGGTACGACAGGTCGGCACAACATCAAGGGCCGAAGGGCCTTTACTGTGCTGTAATGTTCTATGTTCTATGTTCAGTCTGCATTATTTAGTTGAGCTCTAATATGCTGTCAGGCAAATGGCATGTAGATACAATTCTGCATGCCATTTCTCCTGATTTTTTAATGTCATGTTCTTCTCTGGCATGGGCAGTCAATTGGTGCTTCAGTGATTTCCAAAGTTATTCATCTTTCAGCAGTTATTTCTGTTTTATTGCCAGGTATCCTTTTCCACCAGCTGTCCTTAAATGAATAGCTCTTGTGGCTTCAGTTAGCAATTTCTATTGACAAAGCAAGTTGCATAAATTTAACTTCGACAATCACGGAGGGATGAGAGTGAATGGAAAGGCGTGCTTCAGACTTCTTGATATGCGCTCTTAAATATTTTATGTTAAAGGCATCCTCAAGGGGATGGACATGTTAGCTGCTTTCCTATCATACTAATTTAGCCACAATATTTATATGTACAAACACGAGAAGAATTATTTTATTACTAGTAGTTGTAACTGAATAAAGAACTTTAAATCTTTGAAGGCAAAAATCCAGATTTCAGTTCAATAGTTGAATTTTAAAAACTTTTCTAGGTGCCAACTTATTCCTCACTAATGCAGTTGACACACTTTTATTAAAATTTGTTAGCCACACAATAGCATTCAACTCAAGAATAGAGTGGTTGAAATCTCACTTCTTTACCCATGTGAATATGAATAAGCCATGAGCCAAAATTCTCAGATAATTAGCAAAATTGGAAAATAAAATTTTAAAAAATACCAACAAATGCATTATCAGCACTCTGCAGGTTACCAATTCTAATTCACATTTCTGAACAACGAAACTGTTAGACTCTTTCAAAAGTTTAGGCTCTGTGGTTTGAAGTCTTACCGTGGTAAGTCATGGTAGCAGCTTGTAATTAGAGAAACATTTCTTACTGCTTTGAACCATTTTTCTCCTGCTGACAGCACTTACCTTTTCTGGATTTGTGAAAACATCTGACTTCAGTTCTCCATCCAGAAACTCATTAAAGTATTTCATCAATTTCTGTGCCTCTACAGCCCGTTGCCTTGGCGTATTTACTCCTTCCAATTGGTCTCCAAGGTGACAAACCTTTGTTGCTACATAGCTGATATGTTCATCCAACTCTTGGAAATGCTGAAAGGCGATCTACAGGCATGAAAAGGAGGCAAAATTAGGGTTACCAGTGTATTAGAGCATTATCCAGATATTTCACTTTGACAGAAAAGACATTAGTTATTAATATTTAGGGTACAGCAGTCATGAAAAATGAAACAGTATAAACTTTATTCAACTCATCTTTCTAAAAGTAAATTCATCAAGCATATTATCCTTTGACTTGTCATTCTGGGTTGCAGACGTGTTGATAATATTTGTTGGTACTCAACTGATCAATATTGCAAAAGGATAAAAACAAAAAAAAAACCACCAGTCTTCATTCTGACTTTCACCACTCACTGACACCCAGAAGGTGTACTCAAATTTAATTTCAAATTTCCTCATATACACCTACAAATCCCAACATGGCACAATGCTACTTATGTCCGATGCTACTAGCTTCACAATCTGTACCATCTACCTTTCTCTCTCTAGACTATTGTACCTCACATCATATCCTCTCACATAGTTCCAGTGATGGAACCTTCAGCTGTTGCACATCGCAAATATCTAATTCTAAACATGATCTTTGTTCAGTTAGTAGCACTATCATCCGTGCCATGAATCCTTGTTCTTCACTGGCATTTCAGTGCATAACCTACACTGGGATTACTTCGCAGGGAGTGCTGCATCATTAGAAGTGCATATGGGAGACACAATCAAGTTCTAACTTTTATGATTAGCTAGGCATTCCAGATCCTACTATGTGTTTAAGAGAACAGAGCTCCTCTTTAATTTGCATTATCACCAGCAAAAATAGATCAGTAAGTTATCTATATCATTGGCTGTTCATGAAATGTGAGCAAAGTGGGTGGATTCCTCTCTCATGCAATAACAGTGACTTTAAAGTGATTCATTGAATCACATCTCCTCTAAATACCCTTTACCTTTACAAAATGCAGGTGCAACACTGAATTAGAAGTACCAGTTTGTAAAACTCAGATAAAATTTCTTCAGGATGTTATTCAAACGACTGAAGAAGTTACTCAATCTACGAGACAGAAGAACTTTCAACACTCAGCAACAACACAGAACTTCAAAGATTCCTTGGGACAGTGACCCAAATGCAAAAGTTTCTACCAAATTTGGCAGAGACTACTGAAGCTGAGACAGGTTTTTCAACAAATTATGGTGGAACAGGAGTGAGAAAGAGAAAAAAAAAGCTTTTGACATAATCAAACAATTAGCAGCCCCTTCAGAAACCTTAGCACACTGTGATCCATGTCTAGTGACCGTACATCTTGAACAGGATTGAGAGCAATACTCTTTCAAGTAAAGAAAGGAGTAAAAAGTAAATCAGTCAAACTACTAGCACAGACATAACAGGGCTACAATCGAGAAAGAAAAGCATATACGTTTTAGATAAAAATTGAAACTGACTAAAAACTACTAGCCACCCTGAGTCAAAAGCAATCGCAAAGATGCTGTCCAGCAATCAGCAGGTCAAATGGAAGTTTAACTGCAGGATGTGTATGTGGAAAGTACTAAACAACAGCTGAAACACTTTCAAAGTTACCATCAAGTGGAACAGAACAAGATGATATAGACTCTGTTGAGAAATAACTAAATACTTAACAGCCACTGAAAGGAAACTGCAACAGATATACAAAGCTGAGCATCCTGAATTGAAAATGTCAGTTCCTTCAGTTTTGTTAAGTCAAAATCCTGGAACTCCTTTCCCAGCAGAATTGTGGGTCTACCTACAGCACATGGATTACAGCTCAAGGGCAAGTAGGATTTGGCAATAAATGCTGGTCCATCCAGCAAAAGCCACATCCCATGCAATAAAAGTTGTAATAAAAAGAATGTGAAGAAAAATACTGAATAAAAATCAAAATAACTGCAGATACCATAAATCAGGAACCAAAAAAAAAACTTGCTGGAAAAGCTCAGCTGGTGTGGCAGCCTCTGTGAAGGAGAAAACTGAGTTAATATTTTTGGTCTGGTGGCACTTCCTCAGAACAGAGGAACCTCCAGTTCTGAGGAAGGGTCACCAGGCCAAAAATATTAACTCTGTTTTCTCCTTCACAGATGCTGCCAGATCTGCTGAGCTTTTTCAGCAAGTTTTTTTGATGTTGAAGAAGAAAAGTACTGTTTGGAAAGAAAGCCAGGTTTTGTATTTAACAATGCAACACTAAACCATTATTTTGAACTACTTAAACATCTGTGATTGTTGACTTTCTAATCTTTAACAAAAGATTAGTAATACCCACAGTTCTTTAACTTGAAATTCTTCAAAAAACATCATGACATTAGGTAATTACAAAAAAGTGTCACATGAGGATGCAGTCAGACATCACTTATTCTACAGACAAAATAACTGATAACTAAGCTCCATGTGCTTTCAATAGCCAGAATAAAAAAAAAATCACCTTCACCTTTTCCATCCAAGGTACAGGAAGGCCTGAGAAATATTTTACACGAGTTCAAAGGGAAAATCTTCATTACTGTCCTAAACCATTACAGAAGATGGATTGAAGTCAATCACCTGTATAATATTGAGGCAGAGGACGCATTCAAAAGAATCTAATTCACGTATGGGATTCTGGGCGTTGTAGCATCAGACTGTGGTTCACTGATTGCAAATGAGTAGTTGAAGAAATTCACACGTGAATCCAATATATTTAGGAGGAGTTTAGCTCATTACTTTCAAGCAAAAGGAGAAGTTGGGCAAGGAGCAGAGACAATAGAAGCATCGCTGAAGAAAACAAAAAGATTGAATATTGCTCTTAAGTTCCCAATCTACATTAATAACTCTGACACTTCATTCTTATTAATGAACAGGAAATTAATACAACTGCCATCTGTGACTCAGATGATTAAGCAGAGAAAGCTCAAAAGGAAGCACAGATCTCACTTCAAACGTGATGAAAATACATAGATGAAACACTAAGTAGAAAGTTCTTGCAGAAAATTCCAGGGACTCCAATCATACTAAATGGAGGCTAGGCCCAAAATCACAAACACCAAACACACTGAAATTTCTCGACAGCAAACCAGGAAGCAAAGTGCATTAATATTCCTTTCCTTTTGGTTAATTGAACCAGTATCTGTTTCATAAATATTACAAATTGAAATATCAAACTTTTACAAATATGTTAATAGGAAAGCATCTTATAGATAGCTAACAACTGTTTTTTGCTCTCCTGGTAGGCAATTTAGTTTCAAGTTCACTGGGAAAACAAAAGAACTGTACACCCTTCATGCTCAGTAGGAACTTACATTGTCATTATCTACTCAACAGACATCAACTTGCTTCCCAGTTTAAATTTCTAGTACTTCAGTTGCATTGCAAATCACATTCAATGCATAAAAGTCCCAATTATCTCCCTGATAACAAATATTCCACTTCCCAACCTCCTCCTCTACTTGAATGGTTTTCCCTTTCTGCTCACAAAAACAGTGTTCAAATGTTGGAAACACTCAAAATCAGGAAGCAATGAGTTAATGTTTCAGTTGTGGACCATTCAATAGAACTGGCATTTTGCATGTCGTTCCCTACTGAAAATAGGGAATTGACAAAAGATTTTTGATCTTTAAGAATCAAAGAACACGGGGTGCAAGCAAGAAAGTGAAACTGAGGCAGAAGATCAGTCGCAATTATACTGAATAGAGAAGGCTTGATGGGCCACATGATCTACTCCTGCACCTTTTCCTTTGTTGTGAATTAATGTGAAATAGAGTGAGAACTCTGATAAATTTGACTTATTTGCTTCAGCATAAAGTTAGATGGAGATGCAGTACCAAATCAAGTCATTTAGACCATGAGGTCTTCAGCCAGAGAGCCATAAATAGAGGGGAGGGCTGGTGATAGCAGGTAGATAGTGGAACAGAATTCAGACAGGTCCAGGAGGCAGGGATGAAGGTAGCAAAGGTGAGTGTTGGTAGGCAATGGTGGGGATTGGTCAGTGAAATGGAAAGAGCAGATAGGTAGGAGAGCGAGTGTAGTGGCACTATTGTAGTAGCAATGTTACAGCAAGAGACATCTGACAGATACACAAATAGGCAGGGGACAGAGGGATACAGACCACATAAAGGCAAGAATTTTAGTTTGGAAAAATGTCATGTGTTAGCACATGTTTGTGGGCTGAAAGACCCGTTCCTGTGCTATGCTGTTCATTGTACAAGCCTCTTCTCATGTGTTTTCATCTAATTCTATCAACAATATCTTTCACTTCTTTCCTTTCTAAAATTATAGATTTCAATTATAAAATACAAAGTGAGAAGCATATCCAACTGTAAAAAGCACAAAAGGAAAAAATGGGTGTCATGTGTCAATCACACACTGTTTTACAGTTACCTGTGTTTTGGAAACATTAATATCAGCCCAACAGCTTTCTGTAAATCTGTACTGAAAGACATGATGCATCAAGCATGTTATATGAATTGCATGCTAAACAGCAGGTATCTGAAATCTTTGGTTTGAACGACTATCAAAAAACCATGCTTTCTATTTTCAAATTAAACTTATGTTCTGCTGCAAAACTCTACAGATTTGGTGAAGATTACAATGTAATGCATTATGGTTTACATTTTTAAAATGTGTGAGGAAGAGAGACCATAAAATTGAATGTTCAATCTGCTTAGGTTGCTATATGGTCTGCACTTTTCATGAATATATTTTCACACTACAGAACATGCTTACTGGTTAACTGATTCGGGTTGGTTTAGCCAACTGAACAAGTTACTAAGGAAATTTGCCAATTACAACTACACTAGACTTAATCCTGGAGTTGCACCTAGTTGAAACCAGACCTGTCCATTCTCAACAATATGCATTCTTTTACGATTAGTGCAAAAATGTCCTTAAGCTTTAGCAACCCAAATGAAAAACCTTTAAACATCATAACCTTTATAAAATTTCTTTTGAGTTTATACGTTGAAGTGGCTACAAAAGCAGGTCACTGAAGTGTGGGGGTGACAGAGGCAAGTACGAGTTCAAATACATAATTCCATGAAACCACAGAGAGAGAGAAAAAAAAAGTTAAGTACTTTGCTCATTGAGGAACAGAGCTGAAAGACAATGATTTATATATGGTCATATTTAGCATGCTATGAACAATTTTGAGAGCTATTTCTATTTGCTGGTGGGATGTAAGCACTGCTGGCTAGCCAGGATGTATCGCCTGCCCTAGCTAGTGATGGGGGTAAGCTGTCTTCTTGCACTACTGCAGTGCACGTGCTGTAGACAGACCCACAATGTCCTTATAGGGAGGGAATTCCAGGATTTCCAACTGTGCAGTGAAGGAACAGTGCTATATTTCCAAGTCAGGATGGTGAGTCTCTTGGAAGGGAACTTGCAAG
Organism: Stegostoma tigrinum; assembly: GCF_030684315.1. Classification (NCBI taxonomy): domain Eukaryota; kingdom Metazoa; phylum Chordata; class Chondrichthyes; order Orectolobiformes; family Stegostomatidae; genus Stegostoma; species Stegostoma tigrinum. The sequence continues at coordinate 49,316,851 of NC_081363.1, forward strand.
TGGTGGTGCTTCCATGCATCTGCTGCCCTTGTGCTTCTAGATGGTAGTGGTTGTGGGTTTGGAAGTTGCTGTCTGAGGATCTTTAATGAATTTTTGAAAAGCATCTTGTAGATAGTAGCACTACGTACTGAGCATCAGTGGAGGAGGCAGCGGATGCTTGTGAACGTAATACCAAATAGGCAGGCTGCTTTATCCTGGATGGTGAGAAGCTTCTTAAATGTTGTTCAAGCTGCACTCATCCAGGCAAGTGGGGAGTATTCCACAGCACTCCTGACTTGCGCTTCGTGTATGGTGGACACTCTTTGGGGAGTCATGAAGCAAGTTACTCGCGCAGTATTCCTAGCCTCTGACCTGCTCTTGTAGCCATTATGATTATGTGACAAGTCCAGCTGAGTTTCTGGTCAATGATAACCCCAAAGATGTTGATATTCAGGGAATCAGTGATGGCATCGCCATTGAATGTCAAAGGACATCCATTAGTACATAGAACATAGAAAAGTACAGCGCAGTACAGGCCCTTCGGCCCACAATATTAAGCAGTGGAATAATCCTAATCCAAAAATAAAATAACCTAACCTACATTCCCCTCAATTCACTGTTGTCCATGTGCATGTCCAGCAGTCGTTTAAATGTCACTAATGACTCTGCTTCCACGACTACCACTGGCAAAGCATTCCATGCGCTCACAACTCTCTGGGTGAAGCACCTCCCTCTGACGTCTCCTCTATACCTTCCTCCTAACACCTTAAAACTACAACCCCTCGTGGCAGTCAATCCTGCCCTGGGGAAAAGCCTCTGGCTATCGTCTGGCTATATTGTCTCTTATTGGAGATAGTTACTGTTTGGTATTTGTGTGGCATGAATTTGATTTGCCACTTATGAACCCAAGCCTGGATATTGTCTGGAACCTGTTGCACCTGAACATGGGTTGCTTCAGTATCTGAAGAGTTGTGAACGGTGCTGAACGTTGCACGATCATCAGCAAATACCTTCACTTCTGACCTTATGATGGAGGTGAGGTCATTGATGAAGCAGCTGAAGCTAGTTGGGCCTAGTACACTACCCTGAAGGCATCCTGCAGAGATACCCAGGAGTGCAGGTGACTGACCTCCAACAACCCTCCTGTATTCCCATGTGTCAGATATGACCCAAGCAGTAGACGGTTTGCCCCCCGATTCCAGTTTTGCTAGGGCACCTTTAAGCCACACACTGAATCTGGCCTTAATGTCAAGGATTGTCACTTGCAGCTCATCTCTAGAGTTCAGCTGTTTTGTCTATGTTTGAAATAAAGCTGCAATATGGTCAGGAGCAGAACTCAAACTGAGCAGGTTATTGTTAAGCAGGTAGTACACCTAGTAGCACCTTCCATCACTTTATGAATGTTTGAAGGTAGACAGATTAAGCAGTAATTGCCCTGCTGTGTGTTTACAGGACACACTTGGGGCAATTTTCCACATTGTCGAATAGGTGCAAATATTTTACTGTACTGAAAAAGCTTGCATAAGGGAGCAGCAAGTTCTAGTGCTCAAGTCTTCAGTACTAATGCCAGAATGTTGTCAGGGCCCATAGCCTTTGTGGTATCCACTGCTTCCAACTGGTTCTTGATATCAAGTGCAGTGAAGCAAATTGAAGACAACTCTTTTCTGCCATGCTGGGGACCAGTGAAGGTGTCCGAATGGATTATCCACTTGACACTTCTGGCTGAATATTGCTGCAAATGTTTCAGCCTTTTATTTTGCACTATTGTGTTGGACTGTATCATCACTGAGAAAGGGAATATTTGTGAAGCCTCCTGCTCCAATGAATTGTTTAACTGTCCACCAGCATTCCCTACTGGATGTGGTAGAACTGCAGACTTTAGATCATTCTATCACTTACTGCTTATGCTGTTTGGCATATATTGTAGCTATACCAAGATGACACCTCATTTTTAGTGTGTGGGGTGCTGCTCCTGGCATGGCCTCCTACACTCTCCATTAAACCAGGGTTGATGGTAATGGTTGAGTGGCAGATATGTCAGGCCATGAGTTTACAGATTGTGTTAAGAGTTCAATTCTGCAGCTGTTGATGGCCCAGAGCGCCTCATGGATGCCCAGTCTCAAGTTACTAGATCTATTCAAAGTCTGCCCCATTTAGCACAGTGATACTGTCACACAAAATGGAGGGTATTCTCAATGTGAAGGCAGGGCTTCATCTCCATAAGGGCTATACGGTGTTCACACTGACCACTACTGTCATGGGCAAATGTGCCTGCAGATTAATAAGGATGAAGTCAAGTATGTTTTTCACTCTTGTTGGTTCCCTTAACACCTGCCGCAGACTCTGTCCAGCGACTATGGTCTTCAAGGCGCAACCAACTCAATAAGTAGTATTGACGCTGAGGCTGTTTTGGTGGTGGACAGCAAAAACCCTCACCAAGGGGATATTTTGTATCCTTGCTACCATCAGTATTTCCTCCAAGTGTCGCTCAACATGCAGGAGAACTGATTCATCAGTTGAGGGAATAAGGTACATGGCAATCAGCAGGAGATTTCTTTGCCTATGTTTAAACTGAAAATATGAGATTTCATGGGTCCCAGAGTCAATGTTGAGGATTCCCATGTCAACTCCCTCCCAACAATATACCATTATCTGCTTGGTCCGTTCTGCCAATGGGGCAGGATACGTCTTGGGACGTTTGAAGCTATGGCCAAGTCAGGCTGTTGCTTGACTATCTGTCAGACAGCTCTCCCAACTCTGGTACTAGTCCCTAGATGTTAGTAAGGCAGTCTGTGCAGAGTTGACAGGGCTGTTTTTGCTATGTCTTTTCTGGTGCCAAGAGGTCCAGCCGGTTTTATTTGTTTGTCAAGGCTTGGTAGAGGCTGATACAAAACGGGTGGCTTGCTAGGCCGTTCCGGATGGCAGTTGAAAGTCAACTATACTGTCTTGATTTCGGAATCACACATAGGCTAGACCAGATGAAGATGGCAAATTTCCTTCCCTGAAGGAAGCCAGATGGGTTTTCTGACAATCGACAGTGGTTTCATGGTCATCAGCAGATTCATAATTCCAGATTTTTTTATCCAAATACAAATTCCACCATCTGCTGTGGCAGGATTCAAACCTGGGTCCCCAGAGCATTAGCTGAGTTCCTAGATTAATAGTGGAGCAATAATACACTTGGCCATCACCATTCCTCTGAAAAGGCCACACAATTAAGAGCATAGGTTCACCAGAATGGTGTCCGAAATTTGCCATAAGAGATGACAGCAAAAACAATTGCACTGGTGTAAAGAAGCTGAGAAGTTTAAGGCAACTTTCCTTAAAAGTTGTTAAAATCGTAAATCTTCAAAGTCCTCAGGCAAGGATAACTTCCTTTGGTTGATGAATCAGTGGGAAGGAATCAATTAAAAATGTCATTAAAAATATTGAAGATGGATTATTACAAATTTATGAGCACAGTTACTGGAGCATGGGTTGCTCTGCAGCAGGGGATAGTTGAAGCAGAGACAATTGAATTCATTAAGGAAAAACAGATAAAGCAAAAAGCAGGTATATAATTCAGTTGCTCACAAAGTGCTGGCACAGACATGATGGGTAATAAATCCCTGCATTTTAACTGCTACAAAGATGAAGATTGAATAAAGGACGAATACCAAACTGAGGTTGTAGATCATTCACCTTTATAAGAACTAATACCACAATTCTGTCAATACATTCCTTGCAGAGTGTGTTCAATTTCAACTAATGTTCATTTTCAAAAAACCATCTTCCTTCTAATCAGTCTAAACAAAAAAGATGCTGTAGTGAACTACAGCATAATAATTGGTATATGTAAGTATAATAATGTAAGGACAGTGTCTTTTTATTTTTGTGTTTTTAAAAACTGTGGACTGAAATGAGGGAAAAAATAGTTTCCAACAAAAAGAAAATCAATGTTTGAAAGAATGGCTGCAGTTTTGAAAGCAATAAGCCCAATACCCATGGCAGGCATTGTAAACAACTGTTTGAACAAGCAGTTTTCAGACTGCAGACAATCGCACCAAGAGTACGTACTGATGCAGCTCTTAGAGGCATCAAGAAGTCAACTGATCTGTAGGCGAGCGACTAATGAGACACCTGTTCTTCGAAAATTGAAATTGTTTACCAGGTAGCTGAGTAAATTGTAGCTAAAAACATAGCAAAAGTAGGCAGATCTTTTCCCAGCCCAGAAGCTGCCTCATCTCTGCATTCAAAACTTAGTTTAAAGCTAAAGAAAACCTGTTAACTTTCTTATCAGCTGTGATTTTTAACCAAATAAATCAGGCATTTTCCAAGTGAATCAGTGACTTCTAACAAACCAGAAGGATTGAGAGAAACATCTCCAAAACAAGCAGTCTAGCCAACTGCAAAACGACCATCCCAACATTAAAACTAGGAAGCAAAGACCCCACCTCTAACTCTCCACATTTTCTACCTCCGTAATTAATCTACTTGGCAAGCAATACTCTCATAATGCAGCCACATAACGATTAATCGCAAATCCTTCCAACATATAGGGAGGAAGTAAGAGACAGTGATATTCCTGGTCAGCCATATCTAAAGCTCATTATCCAAAGCTCCAGATTATAACATGCATTTGATCAAGTACATATCATCAGCACAACAACTCACTGAGTGATCTGTAACACCACCACCACCAGCATGTGGCTTCACAGCAGGCAGATCAACTGTAGACAAGATCTCATCCTTAAGTCAGTTAAGGTTGGGAAGAACACCAAATTATGATTGCAGTTTACTATTCTGGATCTCTTAGAAGCATATGACACTAGAAACAATATTATATCCCTCCTAGGTACCAGACAAAACTGGTATCCACCAACCTTCTCAGGATTCATCCAACATCTCCATGATTAGGTTTCCAGCATTAGTCAGCAATTATACCATCTCAGTCTGTTTCACGATCAAGAATGGAGTGCAACAGGGCTGTACCTTGGCCCCTAAACTGTCGTATATCCTTTTTATCTGTTCTTCTAAACTATACTTTCCTGACCAACATCAAAGCAATGTACTTCCACACGTGTTCAGATGGGAAACTCCTCAGCTTATCAAGAATAAAAACCAACACAAAAGCACATCATGCCCTGGTCAGACAATTCCTGATTGCAACAATATGGTGACATAAGTTACAAGCAGCAACGCACCATCAGTTTAACATGTATTCAGAAGTTCCAAAGTAGATGCAAGTTCAGCAAAAAAAAAGGTGTCACAGATCACCACACACCATCGACAAGGGGCAATTTCTGGTGTGGTACCTGTGGCAGATTTCATTATCCTAGAATCGACTTGTTCAATCAAAAGTGCAGATGACACCATTTGATCTCAACAAATGAGGTTACAATCTCAACATTTTCCTGTTATGTGGACGATATATTTCTTAAACAATGGAAATGTAAAGTTAGAGTGGAGTCACTTACCATTTGTCTGGGATTTTACTACTGTTCAGTACAATGGAACTATAAACTTCTCTTCCACTTCTAACTGATTCCTGCACATTGCTGACACTGTACCTTTATAGCTTTTCCTTAGCAGTTAACAAACAACCACGCCCCTCCATGACAATCAATGGCATTACCATTACTGAATCCCCCACATTGAAGAACCTGGATGCTACCATTGACAGAAATTGATCAGAAAAAACTGTACGAATACAGTGAATGGAAATTTTTCGGTAAATAACTGAGCTCTTGACTCCCTAGTATCTGTCCACATTTACAAGGCACAAGTCAGGAATGTGGTGGAACACCCCCCACCTGCCTGGATAGGTACAACTCCAAGAGTACTCTAGAAGCTCAACACTATCCAGGGCAAAGCTATTTGCTCAATGAGCACACCATTCACCATCTTCAAAATTCACACACTCTAACACCAATGGATACTGACAACAGTGAGTACCATGTACAAGACGCACCAAAGCTCATTCAAAAGGACGTTCCAGACCCCTAACTTCTATCTAGAAGGATACAGGCACCATGGGAATATGGCCACCTACAAGTTTCCTTCCAAGCCACACATTATCCTGAATTGAAACTGTGTTGGGTTAAAGCCCTGAGGCACCTTTCCCAAAAGCAAAGTGAATGTACCTGCACCACGTGGACTGTAGTGGTTCAAGGCGGCAGCTCTCCATCACTTTCTTCAGGTCAATAAATGGTGGCATGGTTAGCAATGCCAGCATCCAGTGTAAGAAATATATGAACATTTGTCATCTAATAGTTTGATGATTGTTGCATTGCATGTTTCATTACAATTACCTTGATAGCAGTGGCACCAGGTACTACGTGTACTATTCAGATTGATGGGTATGGTGTTGAAACTAGACAAAAATGCGTTATGGCAATCAATGTGGCCACTCTGTAAAAGAGACCACTAGAGTTAAATCTTATAAATCATGCCTCTATCAATTGAAGGTGTTATAATAAAGACAATGTTGCATACAAATGCTTTGCTACATGAATTCAATAAACACGAATTTAAAACTGGAAACAAAGGGAATTAGTCATTGCAATTGCACAGTTAGTGGCAAAGCTTGCTGTACTCAACAAATATACTGATACAAGTGCAGTGATTTTCTTTGTGAAAAGTACAAGTTTTAAAAATCAAAATCACTTTCAGCCTGGTTGGTTGAAATGCACTGTACTTTAAAATACAGCATTTTCAATCCAACACAAAATTCCAATGATACTCTACCAACCTGGTTGCTTTTCTGTAATTCTTGAACCTTTCTGGCAAACTCCTTGGCTTCCTTCTGGCATTGTTGCTCCAGTTTTTCCACTCTCCTCTGAATGCGTTCATCCAACATCTTCAGCTCCTCAATGTGATTGACAAATTCTTCCAAAAGCCTATTGCATAAAAGTATATTCATCCAATGTTAAATACCAGTTTTCAACCACCATATTAACAATCACTGCTTCTTCCACATTTTAACAACCTTACTATGGATAAATGTAACAACATTATGGCCTTGACTATAGATTGGCTCAAGAGTGGCAAAACAGCATTGCATCCCTCACAACTACCCTGCCTGGCTAGATTAGTCGTGACCTGCCTCAACTGAATAACAGCAGTGGCAGTTAGCCAATATCACTACATCAAACACCTGTCTCCTCATTACTACAACTCACTCTTTACTATTCTCCAAACTGCGTCTAAATCTCCCTCACTATCTGCGAGTGAATGCTCATTTTCTCCTTCAACTCCTGTCATATTTCCTCCAACTGAATTCAGTTTACTAAAATCAAAAGTAGTGTTTTCTGCAATTATGACATGTAACTTTTTCCCTCCTTAATCAGTGTGTCAGTGCTTGCATAGTCATTTAGACCATTCTGCTCTAACATCACTGTTCTATCTTGGTCAGTGGGGTTTTCCACGCTTTAATCAACATTACGCTCCGTGGTTAGCACTGCTGGCTAACAGCGTCAGGGACCCAGGTTCGATTCCAGCCTTGGACAACTGTCTGTGTGGAATTTGCACATTCTCTCCGTATCTGCATGGGTTTCCTCCCACGGTCCAAAGATTTGCAGATTAGATGGACTGGCTCTGCTAAATTGCCCATAGTATTGCAGATGTGTAGATTAAATGGGTTATGGGGAGTGGGTCTTGGTCTGGGCAGAATGCCGAGGGTCAGTACGGACTTGTTGGGCCAAAGGGCCTGTCTCCACACTGTAGGGATTCTGTATATATATATTATTTACCCATTCATTGTCCTACCCATACAGTCACCTCTGGAATTTCTCAAGTTTCTATCCTTGATCCACTCCTCTCACTTCCAGGTCAGCTCGTAGCAAGGCTATCCAAGATTATTCAGCCAGCTTCCAAATCTATTCTGATAACACTCAGCATGCCCTCTATAGGAGCCACACTGCTTGTGCTGTCTAACTGCATACCCAAAAGAGAACTTCAAGTGAGGTACAATTTGTTTCAGTTAAACTCTCACGAAACCAGAGCCGTTATTACACCTTGCCACAATCTCCATACTTTTTGCCAATGGTTCCATCCCTTTCCCTCACCTGTCTCACACATCTGGAATTAAAACTGTTTGCCAACTTTACATTTATTCATTTCCAAACTGAGTTCCTGTCTCTAAAAGTTTATTACAAGAGCACTCCCTACACTTTTATCAGAGTTGACCTCCACTTCACCTTAGTTCAGCTAGCCACGAGACTCAATTATTTTAGATGATCTCATCACGAGCCTGCCATCCCCCTCCATACTGTGCAAACTTTAGTTCATCTAAAAATCTTCTGACTGTATCATACACTTCAAATCCTGCTCACCGATCACTCCTACCCTTGCTGAACTACATATCCTCTCCATCAACTTAAAATTCTTCCATTGTGCTGTTTTCTCATGCTATTATCCCCCTCTAACTTGCTTTAGCTCTACAACTCTTCAAAAATCCATCTTTCAGATACTGGCTATTCCGCATCCTTTCCCACCATGGCTTTGTCTCATCCCACTCGTCCCTATATTTTAAAAATTCTATCCATGAATTCTTTTTCCAACAGTATTATTCTCAAAAAACTAACCAAGAACAGACCTCTTTGATTATTACTTATTCAGCTCTTTGGTCCTGGCTTAACAACAGTAATCTCCTTGTCAGCCTATTCCTTTCATCTCTCTGTCTGGGCTTCATCGCCAGTTATTTGATCACTACCTCCTCCTCTTTCTATTCTGCACCATGTCCAACCCTACTCTGCCTTGACCATAAATACCTTATTTCCCAAACTGCTAACAGTTCTGATGAAGTGTCACCAGACTCCTGTGTATGTCCAGTGATTTGTTTTGCTGGATTTTCTCTTTTTTTGGAGATGGCTACTGTCTAGCTTTAGTGACATGCATTTTACTTGGCACTCACCAGTCCAAGCCTGAATGTTATTCGCATCTTGCTGCTCAAGTATTTCAGAAGTTCCGAATAGTGAACACTGTACAATTGTTAGCAAATGTCCACATTTCTGACCTTCTAATAGAGGCAATGTTATTGATGATGTACCTGAAGCTGGTGAGATAGAACACCGTGGCAGCAGTTACTCTGGGTCACATCCGGAGACTAAGATGATTAGTCTCCAAAAATCAGAACCATCTTCCACTATGCGACGTGTGGCTCCAACCAACAGAACGTCTGTACCTCCAATTCTCAGCGACTTCAATTTTGCTAGCACCACTTGACGTCAAAATCAGTTGAATGCTGCCTTGATGTCAGGAACTGCTTCTAATGCATTTATATCTTTTCTTAAATAAGGAGATCAAAAACGTACACAATATTCTAGACGTGGTGTCACTAATGTTCTATATAACTGCAACGAAACACTTAGTTTTAAAAGAAAATTCCAATCCCAAAACCAATAATTTAAAACACAACCACCTTCCCAGACTGCATATTATACATACACATATTTGAGTACCAGATGGCATATAATGGTATCAAAACCACTAGTTTATCAAATACTCTGAGGTCTTCCAGTTTGTCGTTGCATAGTCTAAAACTAGCTACTTCATGAACCAGGATTAAAAGCATCCATTGGATTAGAACAGTATGCATAACACACAGATTTCTCTATTACTCTTAAATTACAGCACACAAAGGAAGTGCACCATTCCTGAAATAGTTTGAGTTGAACTGATAACTGCCATTAATAGACAGTACCTTTTTGGATCAAAGGCTTCTGCACCACCTTTGGAGCCGCCACCTGGTGTCCTCCATGCTAAACGTTCAATGTACTCATCAACATCAAAAGGTTCCTGGAAAGAAAATAACTCTGTAACAAAACAATTTTGAACAGTCAAATACATGTAATTTACATGAATAAAAATAACTGCACAACTGATCAGGATAAATTGGACACTCAAAAAGTTTTACGACAAAACATTCAGAGAACTTCCATATCAGCAAATATTGATATTTTGATGGTTGTTTCCTATTAACGCAATATTATCAGCCGAACCAGAGGTCACTTCCACAGAGGTCACTTCCACAGAGGTCACTTCCACAGAGGTCACTTCCACAGAGGTCACTTCCACAGAGGTCACTTCCACAGAGGTCACTTCCACAGAGGTCACTTCCACAGAGGTCACTTCCACAGAGGTCACTTCCACAGAGGTCACTTCCACAGAGGTCACTTCATAATATTCTTACACAAAAGTAGCCTAAATTTATATTGCCCTTGTTGGGGTAACATATCCCAAGGTGCCTCACAGGGGTGCTATTAAACAAAATTTTGCCCTAAACTACATAAGCCAAGTGCAGTCGACCAAAAGTCATGTCAAAGCTAGGTATTAAGAGGCATATTTAAAAAGAGGGGGGGCCAAAGACACAGTGTAGAGGCCTGGAACTTCAGATCTAAAATATACACATCTGAGTTAACACAATTTTGAGTAGGTAAATGCAAGTTACTTGTATTCAATAGCTGTGCAGGTGAAAATGTCTGTGTTCATGACTTTAGACAAATTATTCTGACATAGGCATGGCATGAAATTGCCATAGAGACTGCTGTTTCACATGCATCATATCACCCGAGTATATGCATGTATATTTTGAACATCAAAGTTATTTTGTACTTTCATTTAAGTTCAACATTCAAACAAAAAGGAATAATTAACAGCAGCAAATGTAATTTTGCACTAGTCTTCATGCTGTTGCTGCAGCATCTGAGTATTGAGCACAAAATATTTATAAATTATTTTTAAAATGACAACTTATAATTCTGGGCCACATTTCACTGATTGTGTAATTTTTATGCTTGCACAAAAATTCACTGCAATTTCTAACCACTTCAAATCTTGCTCACAGAAGTGCTCAAGTGGCATTGCTATCTCAAGTTTCTCCACTCACCCAGTCTAACCTATACCCATTCTCTCAGGCACATACTAACCATATATATAACCAATGCATAGCATTGAAAACCTGTTGACAAGATGGATGCTGCAGTTTGCTGACCCGAAATTTACCCAGCACAGGCTGAATGCCAACTCTCTACTTCCCCACCCTGGACCATGACTTGCTGTTCAGTGATGGAGTCATCATTTGAGAGATGTTTTTGACATTACCTGCTCTGAAGATCTTTGCTTCACAGCCACCAACCTCACTCCCAAGCCTTGATCCCATCAGCTTCTCAAACACAAGCAGGACTGCCCTGACAGACCTATTGTTTCTGTTCTTTTCCCACAGTACAAATTTTCCTTTCTTGACTATCTATTCATTCTTCTCCATCCAGCTTTTACCTAATTTCACATTTACAAGTGGCTCTTCTGATGTCCCCTGCTAATTTTGAACAGTTTTCCCAACTTCCCTAACTGTCACCGTGACATCAAATCTCCGGCATCGTTATTGCCCAATAAGACAGTCTGAGAGTCCTCTGCTTCTTCTAAGTACACACATTCAACCAATCACTATCACCACCCAACTTGGCCAAGATAGACTTGTTCTCACCTTTGACTAAATTCTCTATTTATCTCCAGGCACTTCCTCCAAATACTTCGTACTGTTTTGCGAACGTGTATGAGTTACAGGCATGCCTGTATTTTTAACTGGCTATGTGGTATATCTTCTGTTCCAGAACCACTCAGGTCTCCACCTCATCTCAGCTTACAATGAGTTTTTCCAATTACCATCCCCTTTTACTTTGTACTCTCTATCTTTTCAGCATTTAGTTTCTCCTGCCAATCACAGATCTTTAACTCTTGTTTCCACCCATTCCCTGCCAGTGCATATGCATTCGTCACATAGTCATTAACTTGCCCCTTCTGGTGATGCTGACAAGTCTGTCTCAAAACATGCAGCTCAAGTTATGACTTTTCTTCCCAGTATTTTACATTAGTCTGTCTGCCTATGCACAAACCAATTTTTGTGTTCAGCTGATGGAGTAAATTAAGAATTTTATCCTTATTCAATAGAATTATTAAATAACAAACCCGGCAAACCCGGCACTAAAAACAGCAACAGTTCCTTCCTTCAAAAGTACAATTAAATTTACATAGAAAGAAAGTGCAAAAGATTTCAAACCTGTGAGAAATTAGTCAGCCTAGCTTGATCTAGTAAGGTTTACTTTATGCCACTGGCTAAAATGTGAGCACACAAAGTTATTAGTGCATAAATCAAGGCTAGGGACTAAATTGACAACTTTTTGATACGACTGTGAATAGAAGAAAATTCTTTATCTTCTATGGATGATATTAAAAATTACTTGGTCGTCATCCTGGCTTCTTCACCCCCTCCCTATGATATAGCTGGAATGGAAGTGCTTTCACGAAACAATTCAGAGTCAATTTTGAAAAATTGTAAGGATGAGAGTTGGATGTGAGACATCGCTATAAATCACTGCAGTCCTTCTGTGACAGAGGAGTTATAAGTCATTTTAATGTGGAACTAAACCTATACATTATATACTTAGTTATGAACTGTCACAAAAGACCTTAACATGAAATCACAGAGGCAATCATATTTCTGGCAATATATTCAAAAGACCCTCATTCAAAAGGGGAAAAATTAGCAAATGGTAAAGGCAAATTACTGAAAACTGCAAAATAGTCGGCAAACTATTTCAACTATCCTGGGACTAAATTCAATGTGGAACATATTGAGGGTACAAGTTATTTTGTTAAATTATTTAGGAGAAACTTATTAGCCAGTACTCAACAAAACCAAATACTGGGGGCAGTATTAAACAGCAGTACCACATCCTGGACATTAGGTTTAGGGAATGAAATTTAAAAGATGGAAGTGCCATCACAGGGAGAGCATTTCAGTGAGAGCAATCATTATTTTTTGAGCTTTAAAATGGTTATGAAAAAGAATATCAAGAGAACAAAGGTAAGATGGGGTAAAGATGAATTTTACAAATCAGACATGGGATGTGGTAAAAGAACAAAAAGAGAACTACCGCACAGGAACAAGCTCTTCAGTCCTCCAAGCCTGTGCCAATCATCACGCCCTAACTAATCTAACAAGCAAACCTTTTGTCCTTATTCGGTCTGTATCTCTCTATTCCCTCCTTATTTACATAACTATCCCAGTGCTTCTTAAACGTCACCAATGTGCCTACTTCCACCACCTCTGGCAGTGCATAACAGACTCCTGGAACTCCATATGAAAAACTTCCTTCACATATCTCCCTTAAGCTTTTCCCCGTCGCACCTTGAAAGTCAGCCCTGGGGAAAAGCCTCTGACTATCCACCTGTCTATGCCTCTCATAGTTTTGTAGGTCTCTATTAGATCTCCTTTCAGCCGCCATCTTTCCAAAGAAAACAATCCTAATCTTTTTAACCTTTCCTCATAGCTAATGCCTTTGAGACCAGGCAACATCCTCGTGAGCCTTCTCTGCACTCTCTCCAAAGCTTCTACATCCTTCTGGCAGTGTTGGGACCAAAACTATACACAGTACTCCAAATGCAGCCTAACAACAGTTTTATATAGCTGCAACATGGTTTGCCAACTCTTGTACTCCATGTGCCAGCTGATGAAGGCAAGCATGCCATATGCCTTCTGAATCAACGTGGCCACCTATGTTGCCCCTTTTAGGGAACTGTGGACCTACACACCCTGATCTGTCTGAATGTTAAAGTTCCCAAGGGTTCTGCCATTTACAGTATAATTCACACCTAAATTTGATCGTCCGAAATGCATCACACCTCTGGATTAAACTCCATCTGACTTCTGTGCCCAAGTCGCCAATCTTTTACCTGTTGTATCCTTTCACAATCGTTGGCACTATCAGCAACTCCAATCTTCATACCATCTGCAAATTTGCTAATCAGACCATACGCATTTTCTTCCAGATCGTTTATAAATATTACAAGTGGAGGACCGAAGGCTGATCCCTGTTGAACACCAATAGTTACCGGTCTCCATTCTGAAAAACGCTGTTCCTCCGTTAACCTTCGTCTTCTACGAAGTTGATTGAAAACAAACACAATTGAAGATAAATATGTTTGACATCTGTCAAAGGTGTTCAGGGAAGAGATAAAGATGGTATAGAACAGGTACGTGCTCATTAAGAAACAGGGAATAAATCTTTGATCATAACACTGCTGCCCACTTCTTCATCTTATCAGATGTCAAAGTAGGATAAAGCAAAATAAAAGTTTGTTAGATGCCAAGAGCTCCATACCGCAGAAAAGAGAGGGGTATATACTGAGCAGGGATGAAAATTAAAAGGAAATTAGGATGTAAAAAGAGAGGGCATGAAAAAATATTATTAAGCAAACATCAAGGGACAACCAAATATTATTCTTCTGTGCATGAAGTAGTAGTACAATTTGAGAACCCAAAAGTAACTTGACTGTGGAGTCCCAAAACATGGGCCTGTTCTTAATGGATATTCTGGTACGGTCTTCACAGAGGTGTGTAGCAATATTGACTTTATAGTTAAGCAGCATCAGATAGGATAAACATATTGAGGAGGATAAACTAAGCAATTCAATATCCTGGAAAATGCATAACCAACAGACCAAGATTATGCACAACACCAGCCTAGAAAAGCAAGAAATGAAATAGTAAAGGTCTGACTACCACTTTCTAATCCTCTGGCTATAGCCTTGATGTCCAAAAACTGAACAACTGCAAATATTGTCACCGTTTAAAGAGGGAGGAGAGAACGGCCAAAGTAGTTACAGTTCAGTCAGTGTGGGAAAATTATTCTGAAGAAGTTAGAAAGGCATGGAATGATCAAGGACAGTCAGTATGGATTCTTCAATTGAATGGGCTTGACAAGGTGGAGATGGAATGGATTTTAATCCTGCAGGCAAGTCCAGAATTAAAATTTGGAGATACCCAAATAAGACAGAGATGGGCATTTTAATTTTCTTTCAGTGTGTTGATGCACTTTCAAACACTGCCACAAAATGCAGCAGAGGTGATGTCACTCAATACTTTTTAAAAGATGGAGACAGATTTGTTCCCTTGCCTAACAAGAATCTAAGGTTTTTGGGGATACATGGGAATGTGGAATTCAAACACAGATAAACAGCCATGACCATACTGAATTACAGAGTTGACTCAAAAGGATGATCAGCCTATTTCTGCTCCTAATGCGTTTACTTGCAAGTCACAGGTTGTCATGGCTAACTAACTTTATCAATTTTTGAAAGTAGGTTAATGAAGATGATGCATGTGATGCCAACCCCGGGGACTTTTGAAAGGATTTCGCAAAGGTTTCACATTGACAGATTAAATAGAAAACTGCAAGTTCATTGAATCTGACTGAAAATGGCAGGTCGTATCCAAAAATGACTCAGTGCCGGACAATAAAGGTATTTTTGTAAGTGGAAAGCTTCTTTCAGAGTGGCACACGGTATTAGTCCTCCACTGATTACATCAAAGATCAATTCTTTAGACTTGTGTTTTTGTGGATAGGATTCAGAAGTTGGAAGATAGTACAAAAATTGACCTTACCATTTACAGCAAGCAAGCTGTAGATTGCAGAAAGATATAATAGATCAGTCAACGGGCAGAAAAGTGCCTTCATTCTGCAGAATGTCCACTGGAGTAGTTCCAGATGTTTGGAGGGTGGCAATGTTATTCCCTTGTTCAAGAAAGAGAATAGGGATAATCCTGGGAATTACAGACCAGTCAGTTTTACTTCTGTGGTGGGAAAATTATTGGACAGGATTCCAAGCGATAGTGTTTATGATTATTTGGAAAAGCACAGTTTGATTAGAAATAGTCAGCATGGCTTTGAAGGGGGCAGATCATGCCTCACAAGTCTTATTGAATTCTTTAAGGATGTGACAAAACACATTGATGAAGTTCGAGCAGTAGATGTTGTCTATTTGAATTTTAGCAAGGCGTTTGGTAAGGTTTCCCAGGAAAGGCTCATTCTGAAATTAAAGGAGGCCTGGGATTCAGGAAAGATTTAACTGAGATGTACACAAAATGCAGAAGGACCCAGATAGGAATTTTAAAATATGCTTGTTAGCAGAGAGATCAATAATCAGGATTTTAAATTTAAAGTAACTATTTGAAAGATCAAAGGGAACAAAAGCAATATGTCAAAGAATGGCAGGCATCTGAAACTGTCTGAAAAAAGGATGGTAAAAGCAGAAACTATTCATATCTAAAAATGCTTAGAAACGTGTTCAAACTCCTCTAATTACTGGGTAATGGGCAAACAGTTGAACAGTGGAACTAGACTGGTTTACATTTTTTTAAACTAGCCAAGTTAGAATAGTCCAAATAGCCTCTTTGCGACCTCACTGTTTCACTATTTCATGCAATGATGCTGCACAGCTTCGTCGATCATTATAATAGCTCCTCAAAAAGAACTAACCCATTAAACCATAACCCACAACATTCTTCCAAGATGAGATTTTGTTTGGGAAATGGCAGAGAACATCTGCTCAACTTTAATTTTAATATTGTTTCTTCCAACCATATCCAACCAGTATATTGCATCTGAGATTGCATATAGGAAATCACTTCTTCCCCCCCCTCCCCTCAATTTCAACTACTGAATGAGTCAATACCAGAAACAACACTGGGCTTCGATTAATTTATTCAACTTATCCTGCCAATGAAAAAAAAAGAGATAATCCCCACTAAGAATCCCCAGTGATGGAGGATTAAAAAACAAACAAGCCAGGAACGGAAGGCACAAGCTTAAATCCTAGCTTGCCATGAGACCACTTGCTGAACGGTCCAATGTCTCACCATAAGAATGAATCTAACCACTTGCCTTTGACATTCAATTGCATTAGCACTGCTGAATCACCCACAATTAACATATTGTGGATCTTAATCAGGCCAGCCATGTGAATTCTGTGGCTAAGAGAACAGCTGAAAGGTTGGGACTCCTACATCAGTAACTCTCACCTTGATGAGCAAAACTTGTGCAGCATCTACACGGCACAAATCATGAATGCTCTCAACATGGCTGGATGAGTTCATCTGAGGCAATCGGTTTCACTCCCAAGCAATCGATTCTACTTACTACGCCTCATGCAAGGCAGGCGGTGCTTAATAGCTCAGGCAGAGAGAGTGTTTGGTAATTTCCCTACTCCCTGCAATGCCTCAATAATGCCTCTGCATGCTCCTGACAAAATCCCATGAAAACCTTCTCCATATTAGTCATTCACAAGTTGGGATCCTCCATGAATCATGAGGATGTTTGGTCTCTAGAGGGGGCTTTGAGGACATCCCCAACATGTTTCTACTGTACTTCTGGGAGTCTCTAGCCTTGACCAAGTTCCAAAAACTCAAACAACAGCAGATGTTGTAAATCAGAAACGAATACAGAAATTTCTGGAAAAGCTAAGCAGGTCTGGCAACACATGTGAAAAGAAATCAGAGTTAGTATTTTGGGTCAAGTGACACTTACAACTCTGAAGAAGGGTCAATCAACCCAAAACATGAATTCTGATTTCTCTCAACAGATGCTGCCAGACCTGCTGAGCTTTTCCAGCAATTTCTGTTTTGTTCTAAGTTGAACAGTTGCTTCAGAATCTAGTATCAGGCACATGAATGTGCCCTATCCAATGAAGCTAATTTTGGGTGATAGTGCCTCTACACTGGATAGATTGGTCTGGGAGAGGACACTGGTGTTGGACGATCTTCCAACAAGTTTGAAGGAGCAATGACAGTACTTGCTCATTGCTTTGAGGTGTCTGTTACAGGTTGTCCCATTCTCTGATGCAGTGCAGGGATGACTGCTGCCCAGCAAAACATCACTTTAGTCTCCAATTTATCTGCAAGTAATCTTTTTCTCACTTGTCTGAAAACTAAAATGGAACAATGGAGAGGATGAAGAATTTTGTCATCTATAACTACTTTCATAGAGATCCATCCCAAGATACAGACAACATGTCCTGAAAGTGTGCAGTTCCAACACTCAAGAAGCTCAATAACATCCAGGTCAAAGTAGCCTGCTTGATTGGCACTCTATCCATTAATCACTCATGCCCTTTGCCATCAATGCATAGTGGGAGCAGTACATGCCATTCACAAGATGCACTGCAGCAAGCTGCCACACCTCCAGAAACAGCACTTTCCAAACCCTTGGTCACAACTATCTTCAAGGCCAAAGATCGCAGATACATGGAAACACTACCACTAACTCTTCCCTTTGAAGCTACACACTACCCTGACTTGAAACAAAATTGCTGTTTCTTCACTGTCACTACAAATTCCTTGAGATCCCATTTCAACATCAATATGGATATATTTACACCAGATGAGCCATACTGGCTCAGTAGATAGCAGGTTGCGATCTTCTCAAGTGATACTAGGGATGGGCAACAAATGTTAGACTTGCCAAAAATGTTCATATTCCATGAAAAACTAATGGTGTACAAAACAAAGCAGTACTGAGACCAAGTTGAAAGTATCAAGTTTAAGGAATAGAGGAACAACAAGTAGAAAGGGAAGATAAAACAAATAGGAACTCCATGGTATGAAGTCATCTGTGACAAAATGACAAAAGGATAATGCTACAAGGGTAAATGGGGGATAGAAGTAGAGAAACAAAAGACATGTCAAAAGGAACCGTAAACGGAATTACTGACAGCTGTCATCCAAAAGCCAAAACACATCGGTCCAAAAGCTACAAAGTTTCAAAATGAAAGATAAAATTCTACCACTTGCTTGTATCAAGCTGATTGTGCATGGGTAGCTGAGGACAAAGTGGTTCGTTTCGGACTGGAGCTGAGAATTAGAATGACAGGCAACAAGATGCTTGAGCCTCAACCTTGTTAACCAAAAAGATGTTCTACAAAGTGAACACCCAATTTGCATGTAGTTTCCTCAATGTGGAGGAGACCAAATCATAAACAGCAAATATATTTCTTTCAATTTAAATATAGTGTAAGTAAGCCATTGTTTTATTTGGAAGAATGTAAGGACCTTGCAATAGAGAGAAGGGAGAACATAAAAGGGCAGGTGTTGTGTATTAATTGAATCAATTGAAGTGAAGCACATGCACATGGAGTGAACGTCTTGCAGAGGAAAAGATGACAAGAGACTATGCAAACGGCAAATAAAGCAATGCCTCAATTAACGGTCAGGTAATCCTTTCTCAGAACTGAAGCAGCTCTGAAGTTCAGTTCTGAAAAAGAGTCACCTGAATCAAAACGCTAACACTGATTTCTCACTACAGATGCTACCAAATCAGTTGAGCTTTTCCAGCAATTTCTGCTTTTGTTTCTGATTACATCATAATTCTTTGGCAAAGCAGCTAGTGTCAAATCTCCAGTACAACAAGGTGGCTCTCAGAGGTTTGAAAGTTTTTCCTCAATAACGTTATCATAGACTCAGTGAGTTACACCGAGCGCAACAATCACAAGGTCAGAGATAGTAGGAACTGCAACTGCCGATGCCAGAGCCTGAGATAACAAGGTTTTTCATTTTCTGGAGGAGGGTCCAGGCCTGAAATTTTCTTGCTCTTCTGATGCTGCTTGGCCTACTGTGTTCATCCAGCTCCACACCTTGTAATCACAACAAGATGGCGGCCATGGATATGGCACACGTATTATGGCATGAAGGGCAGGCACTAAATGGCTTCAGTGATTGAACATTATATAAAGAAAGTAAGTTTGTCTTTATGACTCACATTCGGACACAAGAGTTGAGTAAGTCTGGATCAAGGCACAATTTTATGAGGGCTTTTCTTGATGGATACATTTGTATTTTCATTCTCCCTATATCAATGATTAGGCAATGCAATCACGTACTAACAATGCTTTGAGTATTTGTCATACAGTAGACAGCATGGAAACAAATCCTTTGGTCCAACTTGTCCGTGCCAATCGGGTTTCTCAAGCTCAACCAGTCCCATTTGCCTTGTGTGGCCCAAAATCCCTCTAAGCCTTTCCTATTCATATATTTGCCCAAATGTATTTCACATGTTGCAACTGTACCTGCATTATCATGTCCTCTGGCCGAACATTTCTTTAATGCATCACCCTCTGTGGGAAAATGTTGTCCCTCAGGACCTTTTCTTTCTCACCTTACAACGATGCCCTGTAGTTTTGAATTTCCCTGCGCTAGGGAAAAGACCTTTGCTATTCATATCCCTCATGACCTTATAAGCCTATATAAGATTAAACCTCAACTCCAGGGAGAAGAGTCCCAGCCTAACCAGGCTCCCCTTCTCACTCAAGCCCTCTAAGTACCAGTAACATCCTTGTAAATCTTTCCTGCACCCTTTACAATTTAATAATATCCTTTCTACAGCAGAAGGACCAGAATTGTACACAGCACTCCAAGGGTACAACGACAATGATCTTTGGACTCAAAAAGGTTCAATATCCTCAATAACCATTAACCCTCCATTCAATTTAAAAATCACAACCCACAAGGAAAATATCAATTTCCGCACCACAGTATTTAAATTGGCACAAGAATGCAGACATAAGCAATAAAAACCTGACACTTCCACACCAGAAAACCTTTATGTTAAAAACACTTACCACGGATGAGTTACATCAAATGCCTATCCATCACATGCACAAAGCTGGAAGATTTTAACCAAGTAGTTACTACCCCATTCACAGCCTCTCGGATCTCAATTTCAGATCTAAAATTTACCATTTTACACCTGGTTCATTATAAATACACCTACTGCATTTTTCTGGAGATATTAGCTCCTGAACACACAGCTACAAGTTAGAGAATCCACATTGATTTGCAAGTAAAGGTAAAGTTGCCATAGTCTTACTAGCCCATAGGGCTGTTCACTCATTAGAGAAAGATACAAATAGTGGTGGTTTTTAACTGGAGGTCACCACTCCTCAAGCGACAGCCAAGACCTTCACGGTAACCGACAATTTTTGTTGACGATTTTAAAAACACCCAAGCGATCTCCCTGCAAGCACGCCAGCCCACTTGCAGGCTCCAACCGGTCCTGGCCCTTTCACATGTTCCGCTTCACTCCCAACCTCTTCCCTTGTCTCAACTGTCGGACGAACAAACAAACAAACAAACAGGGTCCACTCAGCCATCTTCATCCAATCATAGGTCATTTCTTTTCCAGGTTTCTCTTCCAAGGATCCATACTGGGGCCTCTGCTGTTTGTGATATATATATATAAATGACTTGGGTGAAAGTGTAGATGGGTGAGTTAGTAAGTTTACAGGTGATATAAAGATCAAGAGAGTTGTGGATAGTACAGAAGGTTGTCAAAGGATATAGTAGGAAATAGATCAGTTGCAGATGAGTGCAGAAAGGGCAGATGGAGTTTAATCCGGGCGAGTGTGAGGTACTGCACTTTCAGAGATCAAATATTAAGGAAAAGTATACAGTTAATGGCAGGACCCTGAACGGCATTGATGTACACAGGGATCTTGAGATTCCAGTCCATTGCTTCCTGCAAGTGGCCACTCAAATAGCCTGGACAATTAAAAAAAAGGCACGTGGCATGCTCGTCTTTATTGGTCAGGGCACTGAGTATGAGTCAGGATGTCATGTTGCAGCTTTACAAGATTTTGCTTAGGCCTCGCTTAAGAGTACTGCATTCAATTCTGGTTGCCACATTACAGGAAGGATGTGGAGGCTTTGGAGTGGGTGCAGAAGAGGTTCATAAGGATGCTACCTGGATTGGAGGGTGTGAGTAATAAGGAGAGGCTAGAAAATCTGGTGTTGTTTTCTCTGCAGCAAAGACTGAGGGGAGACTTGATAGAAGTCTACAAAATAATGATATGCATAGACAGGGTTGGCGATCAGGATCTTCTTCCACAGAGCTGAAATGTCCAAAACTATGGCAACATGAACTTAGGTAAAGGTGAGGGGAGGTCACAGGAGATGTGAGGACCAAGCTTTTCTTTAAACAGACAGAGTGGTAGGAGTCTGGAATGTGCTGCCAAGTGTAGTGGTGGAGACAGATACAATAGGGGCATTTAAAGAGCTTTTAGATAAGCCCATGAATATGCAGGGAATGGAGGGATATGGACCATGGGTAGGCAGAAAGGATCAGTTTAATTTGGCGTCACGTTTGGAACAATGTCAACGGCCAAAGGGCCCGTTTCTGTGCTGTACAGTTCTACATTTAATATTGATTGATGTACAAGTGAAGCAGCCTGCGACCGGCAATGTGTGAAAGATGGTTATCTGAATCAGTACATTGACCAACCAACTGGAAGACGGGCCATCCTAAATTAGGTATTGTGTAGCGAATGAGAAATAATTGGCAATCTAGCTGGGTGAGGCTTCTCGGGGGGGAAGCGACCATAATATGATGATAGAGTGTGACATAGTTAATACCGACAATCGGGCCCTAGATGTAAATAGAAGAACCTGTGATCGTTTGATGCATGATCTAGCTATGATCAATTTGTGAACATTACTTAAAGCAATAATGGTGGACAGCTAATAGCAAACTATTAGCAGTTGTTCATTCCTGTCTGGTACAAAAATAAATCGGAAAAGATGACATGACCATGGCTAACAAGCAAAATTAGGGATAGCATTCGATCCAATGAAGGGGCATACAAATTCACCAGAAACTGCAGCAGGCCTTAGGACTGGGAGCAATTTAAATTTTAACAAAGGAAGATAAAGCAGTTGATTAAGAGTGGAAAAATACAGTATAAAAGTCAGCTTATAGGGAACACACAAACTGATTGTGAAAGCTTCTAAAGGTATGTGAAGAGAAAATGAGTGAAGATAATTAGAGAACACTTACAATCAGAAACAGGGGTGGTTATAAGTGGACAAAAAAGGTAGACCAATTAAATACATAAAAACAGAAACTGAAGCAGCTCAGCAGGTCTGACAGCATCTTTTGAGAGAAAACAGTTAACATTTCAAGCCCAACATCCCTTCTTCAGAACAATTAAATATATATTTTGGTTTTATTTTCCAAAAGGGCAGAAATAATATCCCAAATATGCTGGGAAGCAGAGGGCTGAAAGAGAGAGCAAAAGCAAGCGCAAGAGTAAGAAACTGAAGGAAATCAATATCAGCTTGGAAATCGTGTTGCAAAAACTGATGGATTGAAAGGCTGACAAATCTCCAGGGCCTGGCAATTCATATTGCAGAGTACCCAAGGCCCTAGAAATAGGTGATCTTCTTTTCAAGATTCTATGGACTCTGGAACAGTTCCTACGAACTGGCAGGTAGCTACTGCAACCCCACTATTTGGTTAAAAAAAAAGTAGAGAGAAAACAGAGAATTACAGGCATTCATTTCTCTCTCTACTGTCTCCCTGTATAGGTCCTCATCCCCTGCCATTTTTGTTTAAACCCTCCCCAACCACGAGCAATACTCAGGTGCAACCTATCCAGTTTGTACTGGTCCCACCTACTCCAGAACAAATCCCAATGCCCCAAGAATCTGGGCAACACCACCCCTCCCACGGCGACATCTTTTCAGCCACATATTCATCTGAATGTGTACCAAAGCTTACATTTCAGAAACATAAGTTGTATACTTGATTAATATTTTACATTTTCTACCCACTTTTAATTGTTCCAGGTAATTCTTTTCGAAATTTTTTGAAATAGATAGCGTTCTAAGCAGAAATTAAAAGTATGGAAACTAGTGTAATTATTAAAAGGGAATGATTATTTTAAAGTTGCAATCCTTAAGTAAGTTGGTGAAGACATTTCCATTGAGTAACAAAATGTTTTTTGTTCTTCTCAGTTAGATAGGCAACTACATTAAAAAAAATCTAAGACTGCTGTCTTTAGTTTTGGTGCTCCTGACACTTCGCCACATTAATCATATCACTGCTGCAAGCAGTAATCTAACTCACCAGTAAGCTCCTTAACATTCAAAGTAATCATAATTACATTGAACGTTAAGTGTATAATTCTCCTCAAAATTAATAGTTCATTCTATGAAAGCATTGTATACAAGTCAACTGTTTTAAACACAGCTTTTTTTTCTGGCTGTATTTAATATCTGAGATCTCAGTAATCTAAATTATGGCTAACAGAATTTGCCATTTCATTGAGGCTCATTCCTGAACAATATAGTAACAATAATATACATGGATATGTAAAGAAATTATTTTTGAAATACTTGAACAGATAGTCTAGCATTATATTATGCCAGCTACATATTTAGCAATGTTTTAAACAGTAAAATATTTGTTTCCAACTCACAGGTGCAAAGACAACACAACGCAGTTCTAAGTTAACAAGTATGGTGCCAAGGAAAACAGTCTAACATGGCTCAGCTATCTGAAGTTGAGAAGGAAAGTCAAATCCTACAATATTACATGAGATTCAAAGATGAGTCGTAACTATAAACTGGATTTAGACAATCAAGGCACAATTAGAAGTGCTGGAAATAATCAAGGTCAGGCAGCATCGGAAGGAAACAGTTTTAAAATTTTGAACTGTTCACATCCTTTTGGATGGTAAATGACTTAAGAAGATTTGTTAAAACCATTATATTTTAAATAGGAACTTCTTGGAAAACGGGGAGCATTGGGAAGAGAACAGAATCATAGCGCACGGAAACAGATGCTTCAGTCCAACTCGTCCATGCCAATCAGTTTTCTCAAACTAAACTAGTCCCACTTGCCTGAGTTTGGCACATATCCCTCTAAACCTTTCCTAATCATGTACTGATCCAAATGTCTTTGAAATGTTGCAACTGCACCTTGAGCAGTTTATTCCCTTTACGCAACATCCTCTGTGTGAAGAAGTTCCCCATCAGACCCCTATTAAATCTTTCTCCTCTTAAGTGTCCCATAGTTTTGAACACCCCCACACAAGGGAAAAGACCTTGATATTCACCTTATCCACGACCTTTGAGAGTTTTCTAAATTTCTGTAAGGTCACCCCTCAATCCCCCACACTCCAGTGAGCAAAATGCCAGCTTATTCAGCCTTTCCTTATAATTCAAACCCTCCAATCCCAACAACACCCTGATACATCTTTTCTGAACCCTCTCCAATTTAGTAATATCCTTCCAATAACAATGACCAGAGCTATACACAGTACTCTAAATAGAAGACATGAGGCCAAAGGGGTTGTCAATGTTACATATTTTTAAAAAATCAATGCTTCTAGAAGGGCGAATAGAAATTACCCAAAAAGAGAACAAACACCAAAACTTGAAAAGAAAAAGGAAGCAAAATGGGAGCACATTAAGTTTTGCTTCTAAGACAGTAGGACTGGATTGGTTAAAAATTTTCAGGAGCTGGTCATTGCTGGCTATGTCAGCATTTGTTACCCATCCCTAACTGATGTTGAGAAAGTGGTGACAAACCATGTTCTTCAACCACTGCAGTCCATGTGGCATAGGAACATAAGGAATAGGCGCAGCAGGAGGTAATTCAGTCCCTCAGGCCAGCTTCACCATTTAATACAATCTTGACTGATCTCACCTCAGCCGCAACTCCACTTTCCTGCCGACTCCCTCTAATCCTTCAACTTACTAATTAATATTTGTTTATCTTCCTCTTAAAACATACTGTGTCCCTGCATCCAATGCACTCTGGGGTAATGAATTCCACATATTCATTCATTCCTTTGAGAGAAGGAGTTTCCCATCTTGGTTTCTGCTATCCCTCATGCTTACACTGTGGCCTCTCATTCTGGATTGCCTCACATGAGGAAACAACCTTTGTTTGTCCACTTTGTTATCAATTCCCTTTAGTATCTTATACACCTCAACCAGATCACCTATCAAATAAAAAAAAGGACTGCAGATGCTGTTAATCAGAGACAAAAAGAAAGTTGCTGGAAAAGCTCAGCAAGTCTGGCAGCATCTGTAGAGGAGAAAACAGAGATAACATTTCAGGTCCAGTGACACATATTCCAGCAACTTTGTTTGTGAAGATCACCTATCATCCTTTTAATATCCAGAGAGCACAGGCCTAAACTGTTCATTCTCTTAAGAGTACTGCCTACAGTTCTGGAAGTCAGATGTTAACAGTTATAAGGAAAGGATTTAAAATTAAGCTTTTCATCAGAATAAAAAGGACTACACAGAATGATCAAAATTATTGGAAACTGAAGTACAATAACATTTTTCATTATTGTGGTGAACAGGGCCAAATTTCAAGACCATCTAAAGAAGTCAAAAAGATGCACTTTCATTGACTGTTACTTCTAATAATAGGCAAACTATTAATCACTGGACAGAAGCATAACATTTTAAACAAATTGAATAGATGCAGGTAAGGGAATCTTAACTGAGCTCGTTTAGGTGTGATGGATCAAATAACATTTGTTGCAACTCAATAGTGACAACAAACTGTGTTGAATTCACCATAACATAATGAATGACACAGTCCTTTGCCATCTCATTGAATACTGCACACTGCAACAACTAGAACACTACATTCTTGCAATGACAGCAACCAATTAAACCCATCTTCGTGTCTAACACTTCTGGACAGTCAGCCATGTTCCCGAACAACCGAGCACACAGAGGCCCGAGCTCAGCCAAACACGGAGCGAGCTTTGACAAAGGGGCAGCAGGCACGGCCCTACCGCAGCAACCAGTGCCGGGAACCCACCTCGAAAAGTTCCGCTGTAGCAGCCATTCCGTTCGAAAAGAGGAGCCGCTCGCTATAGGCCTGCCCAGCTGCCTACATAATGAGCAAGAACTCAAGAAAGGGCCAAAGGACTATACTGCTGAGTTGTATTGGAAATCCAGAGACGTTCGGCTTATGCTGTCAGCCGCTCCTTCATCTACACAAACGATACCTCAGCCATCTTCCTACCACCGGAAGCTGCGCAGATAAGCCCTAAATCTGCAGTTTCTGCGCACTAGGCGCTGCCCTCTGACCCCGCGGGCGATCAGCGCGCAGGCGCTGTTTATTTGGTCCTGTTGTCGGGGCTAGAGTTTTAATGGGATCGGGTACCTGGTGGAAAATTGTCAGGATCACCACGGAACACTCTATTTTTCTTTAACAGGAATCTGTCTAGGTTTGGTAAAAATGAGTGTTCGTGCGATTTGGTTGCTGGGGCTCGAAAAGGGAGCAGCATCCGTGAAAATGTCAAGGTAACAATTTGAAACTGCAAATGATCTGAAATATATGGCCTTTCGTCGAATACTCACTCCTCAGCAGCAAATGTCACAAATACTATTTTACAATTATTATATCATAACTTGCTTTAGCATACTGTCTTGCTCAAATAAGCAAATATGCCGTGCACCGATAAAACAGTAACGAGTATTGGGTATATGTTAATTTTCTCGGGGGAAGCGGAACTGGGAAAGTTGCATTTTGCATCTCAATCTGGAAATAGTTTTATTTTAATTAAATTTTCTTGACCACTAATTTTTCATCTGAAGCAACGACTAGAGTATTGAGTGCCTGTGGCAGCTTCCTGACCTAACCGTTCTGAGGAAGCGTCACCGAACCCGAAACGTTAACTCTGATTTTTTTTCTTCACAGATGGTGCCGGATCTGCTGAGCTCCTCCCGCAACTTCTGTTTTTGTTCCTGATTTACAGCATCCGCAGTTTTTTCGGTTTTTATATAGGTGTCCTTTGCTTTGATATGACCCTCTTAGTAATGTCTACAATTTACGCAAATGGTGAAAGTATTGAAAAGTCACATTTCACACGACAGATCAGTTGGGATCAGAGATAATGGGAACTGCAGATTAATGGGAGTTTTTTTTTCCATTGTATACATATACTGTAATTAGTAATAACAGTACAATGTTTTGTCCTTATTGTGCAATTCAACATACTTACTATTTAAAGTGTAAAGAAGTTGGAGATTATATCATTAGTAATAAATTACAAATATTTTAGAATCAGCTTTGACCCAGCATATACTTTTTGTAATGAAGCTATTCCTTATAAATTTGTATTTCAGTAACTTGAAGTAGAACTTTAGCATTGTGTGCTGTTCTATTTGTTTAAAATGGTTAAAATGTAAATGTAGGCTGTTTATAATACTGAACAGTACAGTTGAGCTTTAGTACATAGTTTTTAAAAAGGTATTTGTTAATTATTTTGAAGTCCATGCGACAAAAGGGGAAGTAGCATCATAAATTCCATGTCAGCTGAAGGTCAGAAAATGTTGTAGTTAATTGCTGTTTTTATTTCGATTCTAGAGAGAATTTCCTCAAGGTTACTACTAGGATCGCTGCTGTTTTTAATATACATTATGGGCTTGGGCTTGGACTTGGGAATAGAGGACACTTCAGCAAACTTGAAACTATTATTAACCCGATGCAAAAAAGTAACAGATTTCAAGAGATTATTGACCAGGGAATGGATGTGCATGTGACAGATGATGTTCAAAGTAGAGAAGTCTGATTTGTTGAGAATTTGATTGGAGTAGTGTGGAAAAATATGTACCTGATGGAATCCTAAACAGAGTTCAAAAGAAACAGACCTTTGTGTCTATAGAGACAAATCTTTGAAGTTGGCAGAATGGTGAACAAAGTGTTGAACTTTGAATGGGTGAACAAGTTCAGAAAGCAAATGTGACTCTGAGCTTAGATAGATGTGTAGAATAGAAAAGCTAGGATGCTAAACCTATAAACAAGCAAAACCCAAGCTTGAGCCTTGAGCCCCATTGTGGGCATCAGACTTCAGGAAAGATGTGCTAACTTTGGAGATGGTACAGAAGAAATTGTTTCAGGAATATGGGATCACAGTTATGTGGAAAGTGTGTAGAGACTGTGTTATTTCTTCTGAGGGCACACATTCTCTTTTTTTTAAATTGAACTATTTTTCCTATTCGACCTGTTCAAAGATGTTGCTAGACAGCTGTGGAGCAGGTAGGACTTGACCCTGGGCTTCCTGGTCCAGGGTTAAGGACACTTCCATTATACCACAAGGGGGCCCTTTGAGAGCACATAAGGCTTAAGAGACTTGATACAGGATTTAAATTGGAGTAAATGCAAAGAAAACCTTTGAGTGGTTGAGGATTTAGTGAAATAAGGGCACTGGTTTAAAAATAAAAAAAGACAATTTGAAGAATTTTGTTTTCATGGAATGAGTGGTTAGGATTTGGAATGGAGTGGTTGTTAGGATAGTGGATACAGATTCGATGTTCAAAAGTAACTGGATCAGTACTTGAAGGAGAAAGAATTTCAGAGATGTGGAACAGAGTGTGGGAATGGTGCTAACTGAAAGAGATTCAGTCATCCAGATAGTCCCTGTGCTGTACCATCTATGATTCAGTTGGCAAATAAGAAAATAATTTACATTATTGCAGGACCTTTCTTGAGTTCAGGATACCCCAAAACACTTCACATGGCAGTTGGCTTAGATGGTACATCTGTCACCTCTTTATCAGAATGTTGTAGATTTATAATTTCTAAGTACATATTGGTGACGGGTTCCGGAGTACAGTTCTGGGGAGTTGTTGTTTTGGTATACTTTGAATGATAGCTTAGGCAATGTCAAGGGAGTACTGAACAACACTGTTCAGAATAGAACTAGATGTCCTGTCCAAAATTCTTAGCAACTAACAACCAAAATGCGATTGACTAAACTTCGTCTCATTGCTGTTTTAGGAATCTTGCTATGTGGAAAATGCTTGATACGTTGGCTTAACAACATGAGTACATTGTTTTTTTAAATTGTCTGTTGTGCTGCATTTGTAGGAGCCATTAGGTGATATATAAATGCAAATTCCTTTGTCAGTTCTTCATGAAGTAAATTTTAACATTGTTGCCATTTTCAAATGTAAGGCAAGGTAAGTGTTCACTGTTCACGGAACAATATCTTATGACATTTAAATAAGGTTGCTACTTACACAGTCACAATACTGTTCACTTCAAGCTAATGGAGGACATTTTCCATGGTGTGCTGTTTTAAATCTATTAATTGCTGTGTTCCAGATGGGGGTGTGGGTGGGAAATAAATACAGAAAAAGAAATCAGATTTGATTTACAAGCTTTTTATTATTTTATAAATGCAATCATAGAGTTGTACAACACGGAAACAGACCCTTCAGTCCAATTTGTCCATGCCAACCAGACATCCTAAATTAATCTAGTCCTGTTTGACCATATCCCTCTCAACTCTTGCTCTGTTCATGTACCCACCTCCACCACTTCCTCTGGAACCTCATTCCATACACACACTCACCTCTGCATTAAAAAGTTGCATCGTAGGTCCCTGTTAAAAAATTTTTAAAACTGGTAAATTGTATCTATTATTTGCATATTGTATAATTTCATCTGGCACATAAGACACTGCTTTAAATAAACTGATTATAACACATAGTATGGATTGATTAATTTACAAAAGGAATAACATGCCTTTTTTCTAGACGATATCCAACTGTTGAAAAAAGAGCCCGAAATTTCAATGGGAAAAACTATACAGAGGTACCAGAAGACAAGATCTTCCTAAATGCATTGTTAACTGAGCTCAGTATGACTGAACTGGATAAGAACTTTGTGGAGCACAGAGATAGCTGTTGCAGAATAAATCGGACGTCTGCTTATGAAATTGCAGTTGGAGATGGTGTTCTGTGGCCTGTCCTTGTAATGACACAAAATGCTATCCTCTATGCTTGCCTACCTTTAGTGGAACAGTCTTTGACTCCTCGCCCACCATTATTTTCTCTACGTGGAATTTCTTCTGCATTTGCTCTGCTATCAGGGTTAATGACCTTTTTAACCATGACACAAAGAAGTGAACCAGAAATGACTACCAAATTGACACAGATCTCTGCTATGTTAATGCATGCTTGTCCGTTGGGGACTCCAACAGACACTGACTTTGGATTGATGCAGACCCTGTCTGGCAGCCTTGTACCTCAGACTCCAATATCTTCAGCACAGTTACAAAAGCAACCAGCTTGGAAGCCTGGTATATACAAAGGAAAACCACAGGTTAATGTCTGTGTGACTGAACAGATTAGATCTATGCAATATGACAAGAATGATGTCATTGATGTCTGGCAGGAGTATGGAACTGTAACATGTAAGGTGAGTTTCGTTTACATATTTCCAACTAAAACGAGGGATGCTGTGTTGTATTTTAAAATCATTGTGCATTTTTACTATGGAAGTTTGTGGATATTGATTTGTTTTCCCCTTATGATTTGTCTTATTTGCAGAAATCACTTGCTGAAACTGTGAATCTCAAAATGTTTTTCTTTAGCTACCATTAAGTAACTGAAAGGATATGTTTTGATTTACATCTACATGCTTAGTTTCTTTAATTAAATTTGCATTACTTATTGGTAGAGATTTTGTCATAACTAAGGCTCCCAGAAACAGGATAATTTTGTCTGATGCCATCACTTGCGTCCAATACACATGCCTGTAACATCAGAGAATTTTCTTCTATGGTGGCAATCTAGCTTTAGAGTGAGAACTCTATGGGTGCAATTTTCTAATAAATCTTGCAGATATTTTCAAATCCTCCTGTTCAGAGATATTGGTACATATGGGACTTTAACCACAACCTCCTAGCTCAAAATTGGGACATTATCAAGGGTGCACTTGTGGTGCAGGGGTAAATAATCAAAAGTGTGAGGGTGAGCTAACACACCACCACTCCCTCCTCCAACAAGAAACTTCATCCAGTTGCTCAGTTAATCAGCTTATTGGAAGCTGACAGGCAGAGCTAGGGTGGATTTTTGGGTGAATCGCATGCCTCAACTCACTGTCCAGGTTACCAGATGCTGCCAATTTCTGGGTCCTAAAGCTCACTGGTCTAAACCAACTGCTGAGGCAGATCCAGTGGTGAGAAGATAAGTCATCCTTTCTTGTCACTCAGCCAAAGTCAGCCAAACCGTCATACTACCATGTTTATAATCATGGCTACATTTGAAAAATAATTCAGAAGCTGTAAGCACTAAACTTAGTTTTTTTTTAACCTGTGCAGTGTCTTTCTTAGATTTTGGAAGTTCTTGTTGCGTGTATTCAGTAATGCTTGCTTCCTTTTATTTCAAACTAAAAGTTTGATTCTGATTTTCTGAAAATTTTGTTTCTAACTTGCTGTATTTGTTCCAATTTAGTGTGATCTAGAAGGAATAATGCCCACTGTTACAGTAAGCCTGAATCTACCAATCAATGGCTCTCCTCTACAGGATATCCTTGTGCATCCATGTGTCAGTGCTGTTGATTCTACTATCCTCGCGTTTAACAGTGTTGATGATGTGGATGATTCACTGTTTAATGGACCGTATAAATTTTCTTTCACACCGCCATTAGATGTATTTAAACTTTGCTACTACACCTCCCAGGTCAGAATATCTTGTATTTATTGAAATTAAGACAAAAAGAATGTACTAATTTTGATCACGTCTTCTTCGTACAGCTACAGTATTTTTAATATAAAAAACTTGGCTTAAATCATTTTCATTGAATTTGAATTGTATTTAGTTTGTCTTCAGTTATCGGTTTCAACTTTGATTCCTGTTGTTGTCATGTATCAACTTCGACTCCATGTTAGCGTTCACCCTTCAAAGTTAGAATGCCATGGTAATGCTCTTGAGAAAATACTGAGCTATTTCTAGGTCTTACTGTCTTTAATTTGGCTGCTGTGGTTGGCTACAGTGAAGGTGCTTTTGGGTCATCCCAAGTACACTGAATAAATTCACCTTTTATTCACTTTTAACTTTTCCTTCAGAGAGAGAGAGAGAGAGAGAGAGAGAGAGGGGGAGGGAGGAGGGGGGAAAGAGATTATTATAAATATGCAGAGATAATGGGAACTGCAGATGCTGGAGAATCCAAGATAACAAAATGTGGAGCTGGATGAACACAGGCCAAGCAACATCTTAGGAGCACAAAAGCTGACATTTCGGGCCTAGACCCTTCATCAGAAAAGCCGACACATCAGCTTTTATACTCCTGAGAGGCTGCTTGGCCTGCTGTGTTCATCCAGCTCCACACTTTGCTATCTCGGATTCTCCAGCATCTGCAGTTCCCATTATCTCTGCATATTTATAATAATCTCTTTCTCCTCCCCTCTCTTTCTCTCTCTCTCTCTCTCTCTCTCTCTCTCTGAAGGAAAAGTTAAAAGCGAATAAAAGATGAATTTATTCAGTGTACTTGGGATGACCCAAAAGCACCTTCACTGTAGCCAACCACAGCAGCCAAATTAAAGACAGTAAGACCTATAAATAGCTCAGTATTTTCTCATGAGCATTACCATGGCATCTTAGGAGCACAAAAGCTGATGTTTCGGGCCTAGACCCTTCATCAGAAAAGCCGAAACGGCAGCTTTTGTGCTCCTAAGATGCTGCTTGGCCTTTTATAAATACGCAGATGCCCTCAGTGTAAGTTATATTTTGGCGTTAGTTACTTGCCTTTGATTTTTTTTTGGTGTATATTATTCTGAATTTTCTTAAAAAATCCATGTTACAGAATAATGTATGCAGGTTTGTAGCTTTGGATCAAAATGTATGTATATGGTTCCCAGAAACTGTTATATATCGTGGGCACATCTTGATACAGCTGAAGACCATTTATCGCCCATTTCCTTGCAGGCACTAGCCATTAAAATGGGACAATGGAGTTGCTTCACACTTGCGGAAGCTCTAATTTTGTTGTTTAAGTTATATCCATCTACTATGTCCGAGATAGTTCTGACATTTTTCGAATCTTAAAGTTTGATTTTTCATTATTGTTGGAATTAGATTCTGATTGAAATACAAATACCTTCTCAATCTGTAAATGATTTCTTGGATAATCTATAATTGGAACCCTTACGCCCCTGCACAAAATATGTTACCGCTAGAAGAAAAGACTCTTTGAAAGCAATCTGTAAATTGGAGCCAAATATGGTGCATTTTATGGTATATGAAATTCTAGGATGTTTATTGCTTGTGAAATATTCTTGTCAATATAAAGTAATTTTCCTTACCAATATTTTTAAATATAACTATTCATTCATAACTATAGAACTCCCATATCTAATGTTTATAATGATTATTTGTCAGTTATATACTTTATGTTAGCCTTCACTGACATCACCTTCACCAATAAGGGCAGTCAAAAGTCTGAAATAAACTAAATGTCCTTTCCATAGGAAGATCAAAATAACAACTTCTTTTGAGAGATTATCACAATATGTTACACAGACAAAACAAAATGATTGAGAGTACTAACTTTACCTGAAAACTTTTTATTGTCATCCTATTTTTAGTTTTACTGCATTCATTGACTTGTTTGAAGTTTTGAGAATCTTTCAATTTCACAAAAAATATTGCAAGTTGATTTGAGTAGAAGGATTAGATTCCTTCTCAAATAAGTGGTCATCTGAATCAATGTAGTTAATTTCAGTTTTTAGGAGGTTAGGGAATAGTTAAATATTATTGACCTACCAGTTTGTTTGCAGGTACCCATCCCTCCAATTCTTGGTTGCTATCAAATGAAAGAAGAGGAACAATACTTAAAGATTACAGTTAATCTGAAACTACATGAAAGTGTCAAAAATGGATTTGAATATTGTGAAGCTCATATTCCTTTTTTCAACAGGTAATACAGGTGACAGTGTCAGAAGAATTTGTGTGCTAATGTTTTCAAGATATTGCAGGATTAGGTAAATAGAGAAAGCACAACTTTCACTGGTTGAAGATTGTAGAACTAGGAACCATTGTCTAAAAACGGAAACCAAACTTCTCAGAAATGAAATTAAGCAACAATTCTACACAAAGGATGCAAAAAAGTTTTGAGCTGACTCAGGTTAACTGCAATTGATGCTACATTTATTGATTATGTTTTCATTATCCAAACATAGATTCAAGCTTTTTAAAATTATTTTATGAATGTGGCAATCTCTAACCTGTTGCTAATTACTAATTGTCCTTGAGAAGATGGAGGTGAGTTACTGCCTTGAACCATTGCAGCCCCACTAGATATAGGTGCTCCCACAGTGCTGCCAGGAAGGGAGTTCCAGACTTTGATGCAGAGGAGTGAAGGAGCAGTAATATAGTTTCAAATGAGGATGGTGTGTGATTGGCAAAGAAGTTTGCAGGAGTTGTTGTTCCCATGTGTCTGTTGCCCTTTGTCCTGTTGTGTGGTAACGGTAACAAGTTTAAAAGGTGCTGTTGGAGGAGTTATGGCATGTTGCTGCAGTGCCTCTCATTCATAGTGCACACTGCTGCCACTCAGGACTAGTGGTGGCGGGAGCAAATGATTAACATAGTGGGTGGGTGCCAAGCAAGATTTATCTTGGATGGTGTTGAGCTTTTTGTGTGTTGTTGATGCCACACTCATCTAGGCAAGTGGCAAATATATGAAGTTACTTGCAGATTATCCATAATTTCATTCAATGGTGAAATTGGCTTGAGAGGCAAATGGACTACTCCCATTCCTACGTTGCATTAAGTGTATCTTCATGAAAATTAGTTCTAATAACTAAAAACTTATGGATAGTGGCAAATTGTATGCAGTATGGTGTACGGTCCAGAAGAATGTGGTGTCTACAAGTTTGATCATTTACTTTGTAACCCATTGTTCTGATTTCCAAAAAGATAGGAAACTGAGTGATCTTTATATGAAAATATGTGGGTGGTGGAATGCTGAATGAATTGGATTTTGTGAAATGTGAATTTAGGAGCTCAAAGTAGTATTTTGTAAAAGCAAGACTGGCGCAGATGCAAAAACATTAATTACCAGTGAGTCGTTTGCACTTAAATATTATTGCATTCGCATATTCAATTGCAAGTGAAGAGATCTTACTTGCTGTCTAGTCACATTCTGAAAATGTAACTGAAATACAATTCTCACAGGAACAGAATTCCATCTGTTGCACAATGAGTAGTCATCTGAATTCATTTTCTAGATGAATGCCTTTTAACTTGTGCATTTTCCTTTCCATATGTAAAAAGTCAGGCTATACAGACTGTTCTTTCAACTGTTTGTTTAAGGGATTTACTTTGATAAGTGTGTAGTTAGAACCACTGCAAACAAGAATAATATTTGGAAATGATGTTTACATTAGCGCTATTGACTCACACCCAAACTGTTAAATAGCTTTAAAAATTATTTTTGCACTTTAAATGAATAGTAATTCCATTAGTACGAAATTATTTGTAGCCACTTTTCAAGTGTGGTTTTTTTTTTAGTTCTGTTAGTATTTTATCTATTGTCCTTTACACAAAGAATGTTAGCTTTTAGTTTTGCAAAGCATGATCCTAATAATCTTTCATTCTGTTCTTACTGTTCAAAACTTGATTCCATGGCCCAATAATACATTTTACCATTATCTTATGGAAAGTAAATACTTAGGAAACTACAAACACAACTGTTAAAAGTTCATTACTATTAGAAAGTATGCAACAATTAATCAAATTTCTTTCCTCTTTTCAAAGTATCAGTTAACTATAGTAATGTTTTTGGCCACAGCGGCTTCTTCTAGTCATGGGTATTGATCCTGCATTCAAATTCAATTATCTTTCTTAACAACCTGTCAAGAAAGCATTTTTCATCTTCAATGTACATTACATTATGATTTTCATTAATGTCCAAATCAAGTCTATGAACATTTTTTTCACATGAAAAATGACCTAATATTCTGGTAGTTGCTATGGAATAGTTGCAGAAGTGAAAAGATCAGAAAATGTAGTTCCACTCGAACATGCATTGAAAACCAAATAGGAGCTCAGTCTAACAAAATTTCTCTGAAGGTGACTGTTCTTATTTATGTCAATTTTATGACCATTCTGTTCCTGAAGAAAGATAAAATTTTAAATCCTTTGAAATAAAAAAGATGGTATGAATTAGGATTCTTTCAAAATGTGCCTCGTTATGCAAATCTCTCTCTTTCATAACAGGGGTCCAATAATACACGCTGAGTGTAAGGTGAGCCATGGGCAACTGGAGGTGTCACGGGAGAAAAGCTTGCTGGTCTGGGTCATTGGTTAGTTCATTTACTGTTCCATTTCACTTAAATTTGATTCATGAAACAAAATAGCTTTGGTAAAGTAAGAGTTTAGGAAAATCATTACTGTAATTTCAACTTTAGTAATAAAGAAAAAGTCATTTCTCTAACTGTGTAATACACAACATACATTTGTGCCCCAAAATAAGATGCATTTAATTTTATTTTTCACTCAATGGTCAGATTTTCAATGGCCAGACAGTCTTACTTAGACCATAGATAGAATGTGGGCATGGGGACCCTGCAGAATCCTATTGTACTAGTCTCTGAGGAAATTGCCCACAAAATGCCCTCTCCTAACCCATCAGCGCTCATTCCGTGCCCTCCTCTACCCCCATGACTTCAACCCTCACACCAAGAGGAGGACTGTCAGGATGGAATTAGGGCTCCACATTTCTGAGAGATGTCTGATGAGAATCTCCTGTCAGAAATGCTTCCTTCTTTGCCCTTCTGTTTTGCAAATGTGCCACCCTACATAAGACCACCAATTATCAGAAAATCTAGCCCAATAGGCAACAGTGGAGAAAAGTCACTAAAATGTTAGGGATACTTTACTTTTCATTTGCTGTCGTCTAATGACTTTTAACGGTCTTGTACTTTATAGAATGTGAAACTATTTGGCATTGCTGAGCAATAACATCAATGTCACTGCTAAATTACACATTTGTAATTCACAAAATGTGTGCTTGCTGAGAGGGAGATTATTTGTGAGAGTAAAAATAGATACATTATTCAAACATAAATAGAGTTGTATGCTCTGGATAGCCAAGCAGGATCATAGATCATAGAATCCCTACAGTGTGGAAACAGGCCCTTCAGCCCAACGAGTCCACGCCGAACCTCGGAGCATTCCACCCAGACCCATCCCCCTGTAACCCACCTAATCTACACATCCCTGGACATTATGGGCAATTTAGCATGTCCAATCCACCTGGCCAGCACAACTTTGGACTGTGGTAGGAAACCAAAGCACCCAGAGAAAATTCACGCAGACAAGGGGACAATGGGCAAACCCCACACACAGACAGTCACCCGAGGTTGAGAACAAACCTGGGTCCCCTGGTGCTGTGGGGCAGCAGTTCTAACCACTGAGCCACCATTCCACCCATCTTGGCAATATTTTATTTTTCCAATCAAGGAAAAGAATTGTAAGTCTAGATCCTCCTGTTAAATTGCACAAGTGGTAAATGTCTTCACAAAACACCAGAAAATGTATTAATCCCAACTATGATAAGTGATAATGGGAACTGCAGATGCTGGAGAATCCAAGATAATGAAATGTGAGGCTGGATGAACACAGCAGGCCCAGCAGCATCTCAGGAGCACAAAAGCTCCCAGCAGCATCTCAGGAGCACAAAAGCTGTGCTCCTGAGATGCTGCTGGGAGCTTTTGTGCTCCTGAGATGCTGCTGGGCCTGCTGTGTTCATCCAGCCTCACATTTCATTATCTTTAATCCCAACTATGTTTATTTTCTTCCTTCAACAGTTATAATAATTATATTGTAATGTGGGAAAATATTCACTTGCCAAGTGATTGAATGTGTTAATACTAAATCAATGTTAATAAAACCAATTTGTTTCAGTTTCCATCAAAAACATTCACAATGTCTTATCTGATTGCAAAGACTTATAATTTGACTAGTTTCTTTCGTGTTTCTAATGTGTGATTAATAAAGGTTACTAATAAATGTAGAGGTTAATCTATGTATTTACCAACCAGAGATTTCACATTGATTAAATGGGTTTAAAATTCAGCATGGAACTGCAGGTTTTGGGAAGTTGAAGCTGGTTTGCTGTTTGTTGAGCTGTAAAGTTACTACAAAATTCTAAAGTATTGTTGTCTTAGTACTTTTGAAGGCAAATAGATCCTGTTGCAATGGAAGTTAATTTTGGGAACCAATTACTTTGGTGAATTAGTCAGAATATTTTCTGCAAAATCAAATATTAGAAAATATTTAATGCATTCATTATTATGAGTGTGTTTCAAATACTGTTTACTTTATTCCATTTTTAGGTCAGAAATTCCCTAAATCTTTGGAGGTATCTTTAACTGGTACTGTAATATTCCCTGCATTTGGTGTAGCAAACCATTCAGTGCAGCTAACAGATCCATTTTGCACTGGCCTTACTGCATATGTTAAGGTAAGTAGATTAGGATTTACTTTCAAAGGTAATTATCTCAGCCTGTCATTTGAAGAAATGAAATCTTAAAATGTATACATTTAAACTATTTTATATTGTGAAAAAAATCTTGAAATGGGTAACTGTTTGTAGATTGCCCTTCTTAATTAACGGCATGTTCCATTGATAAATTCATAACTGCCACAACTATTTTTAAAACAGTGAAAATGGAAAGATCCATGGTAGGAAAAAAATTGCGAACACTATTAGACAAATCAACTTCCTATTATAGTCTGTTAGTGCAGCTGGTGACTGCAACTCCATTTTAATTAATTCTGTGCTGTAAATACTCAAAACTACTCCTACATCTACCATATAAAAGTGTATGCATCCCTTTGATTTTAAATAATGACATGCAGCCAACTTCAGGTTAGTCCTGAATTTACATGGAAAATAAGGCTCAGTTTAAACTTTGAATCATAAGTAAACCAAATACTGCTAGTAGCTAGATTATCAAAACTATATTTTAAAACAATAATCAGAATTTCAGGATGGCAGTGACTCGATGGGGGGTAGTGGTCAATGTTGGGACGACAACTACTACCTTTATAAATTGACGATCTGGACAAAGGAATGAGAGTAGTGTTCCTAAGTTTGCAGATGACTCAAAGTTAGGTGGACGGGCAGGTGATGTTGAGGGAGCAGGGAGGCTCCAGAAGGATTTTGACAGGCTAAGGAAGTGGACAAACATTCGGCAGATGGAATACAAATGTGAAAGTGTGAGGTAATGTACTTTGGTAGAATGAGTAGATGTGTAAACTGTTTTCTAAATGGAGAAGGGCTTGATAACCTGAGGCATAAAGGGATTTAGGAGTCCTAGTTCAGGATTCTCATAAGGTTAGCATGCAGGTTCCGTTGGGAGTTAGGAAGGCAAATGCAATGTTAGCATTCATTTCGAGAGGACTAAAATTATAAGAGAACAGATATATTTCCAAGGCTATATAAGGCTCTGGCCGGACCACATTTGGAACATTGTGAGCAGTTTTTGACCCCATACCTACAAAAGGATGAGCTTGCCTTGGAGGAGGTGCAGAAGACATTTACAAGAATGGTCCCGGGAATGAAGAGTGGTTAAGGACTCTGGGTCTGTGGCTTTATGGAGTTTATAAGAATAAAACAGGATCTGATTGAAACTTACAGAACACTGAGAGGCCAGGATAGAGTGGATGTGGAGAAGATATTTCCACCAATAAGAAAGACTAGGACCCAAGGACACAGCCTCAGAATGAGGGGACGACACTGTAGAACTGAGATGAGGAGGAATTTCTTCAGGCAGAGAGTGCTGAATCTGTGGAATTCACTGCTGCAGAAGGCTGTGAAGGCCAAGCCATTGAGTGCCTTTAAGACACATAAAGGTTCTTGATCAGTAAGTGGATCTAGTGTTATAGGGAGAAGGCAGGATAATGACCTAATTCCGTTCTTATATCTTATGGTCTTAATGCTAACCAGTGAATGTAGTTTAATTTCCTTATAAATATTGATTGTTTTAAGTTCGGACTAGTTATTGCTATTTTCCAAAATACACAAAATGTAACTATCCACATTTTGTAGACTGATGTAGCTTCATACATTATTTATGAGGTGATCATTTGAATAGGGGTATGTCTGTAACAGAGATAAATACTTGGGGTCAATAGTTCCGTTATCTCTGGTTTTGACCAATTTAGTTTATTGTTGTTTTCCTCCCTCGTTTTGCACAATGTTGGACAACATAAATTGGTCTCTCATAAGATGTGAAAGGAAATCAAACTGAGTTAATTTACAGTAAGAAGTAATATTTTTATAAGATTGTTTCAAATATTTACGGTGATTGCTTAACTTGCAAAAAGACTTTAAAAGGAAATAATTTGACAAGATCAAATTGTAAAATAAGCACTTTAAATGTCATATTGAGTTCAAAGTAAACCTGTAATTAAGCAGAGCATAACTACGCAGACTTTGACAGAGAAAGGATTCTTTGAACAGAGTAATGAGCTAACACGTTGTTTTATCCCTGGAAATACAGATTTATTTCTGTATAATAATAGTTCTTCACATGAATTTTGTGTGTATCTTTTAAATTTGTTCAGTGCAGAGCACAAGATACAGCTTTGTGAAAAAGCCTTGGTTAAAACTACTATTCCATTCCTCCTTGGAAATTTGGTGTGGCACATTGGTTGTGACAATTAACTTTGGCTTAGGATGAGAAAACAAAGTATAGTTTTATTAGTGGAAATCTAATGATGGTTTAAAAAATTTGTTCTAGAATATGATACTAAAATTTAATTCATGCTTTTTTTAGCAGGTGGCAGTAACTTAAGTGCTTCATACTTTGCAACAATAATATGAAAAGACATGTAACTTATGCAAGAGCTAACTCTCTTACCCTGAAGTTAGTTTGGTACACTGAATCTGTTGAACAGCTGATTTGTTGATATCTAACTTACAAAGGTGCTGAGACTTCAGTTAACCCAAGAAAAAATTTACTGTGGCAGTTGACAATAGTTAGAAAGCAAGTGGAAAGTTTTCAGAAGTTTTTAATGGCAACTAAGTCATTTTGCTGTGAAGCTATTAGTTAATTGTTCATTTTCTTGATTTTATTTTGTCTCTCCAGCTTTACTTTCGAATACCAGATTATACATTGACAGGTTGTTACGTGGACCAGCATTCTGTACAAGTATATTCATCAGCAAAACCCAAAATCGTGACATGTAAGGATCTACTTTTTATTCTACTGTTTGAACTATGAATAATTTTAATTGTATACTAGCCACAACAGATTTTTTCCTGCAGAGGTCAGTCTTGCCTGATATGTAGCTGAAAGCAGTGCACTGTAGTACAGTGAGGTGAAGATTTGCCTCATCATGTTGTTGTTCTGGTATGTGACTTGCAATTGCCCAATTCAGCTCAGAAAAGTTACCAGATTTAATTGTGATTTAGTTGTTATGGAAGGCAGCAATACTGATCATTACTACTCCAGTCCCACTTTGTAAACTTATTGGCTTTGTTACTGCCCTTGTATCATACTCATCATTCTTGACTGTCTATTGAATTGGGAATAATTTACAAAGGATTACAAATTTCTGCCAAGGTTTTTGTATCTGAACAAGCCTATTCTCAACCACAGATCTTTGGGCACATGGGGCAGGGCGTTCCACAAAGTAGTGGGATCTAGAGAGCAGATTTGGCTTTCTTTTCTTTCCTTCTCAGCCAGAGCTCTGCAACATTGTGAAGTTGCTGTGACTCAGAAGTGATTCAACTTAGTGGACAGGTTGTCTCAATTTTGGACGTTTAGTAGTAAGCACCATAAGTGGGGACCCTTTTGTGGTACAGTGGTACGGTCCTTACCCCTGGACTGGGAGGTCTGTGTTCAAGTTCCACATGCTCCAGAAGTGTGCAATAACATCTCTGAACAGGTTGATTAAAACATAGTAAGTACCTTAGAATGTCTTTGAAATATTTTCTTTGCTTATTTGAGTGCTGAGGAAACAGAACCTGGCTGGAGAGATGCTATTCAACCATTCATATAAGTTTTTATTGCATGCTGTGGGTACACTTCGGCATGGAGTGATGTGAGTACAAGATGGGGACCACTTGATGAGGATAGGTGCTAGTAGGCCTTAGGTTATAAGATCGGGGCATAAAAAATGCAAATGATCAAATATGGCATTGAATAAGGAACATAATCATAGTACAGCAAGCATCCAGCGAGTCAGCAGAGCCCCTTCCATTTCTGATTACAGCTGCAATTTAACATCATCTTTTCAAGTCAACACCACTGCATATTGCTCTGTGGGTACTTTACCAACATTTTAAACTATAATATGTCACAATCTGTTACCAAGACTGGAGGGTTTGAGTTATAAGGAGAGGTTAGATAGGCTGGGACTTTTTTTTACCTGAGAGCATTGGAGGCTGAGGAATGACCTTGTAATTTATATATTTGTAAAATCATGAGGGACAGAGATGAGGTGAACAGCCAAGGTCTTTTCCCCAGAGTAGGGGAGTCTAAGACTAGAGAGCATTGATTTTAAGATGAGAGGGGAAAGATTTAAAAGGGACTGGAGGGACAACTTTTTTGCACAGAGGGTGTATATGGAACAAGCTGCCAGGGGAAGTGATAGAGGTGTACAGTTACAACATTTAAAAGGACAGGGGCATGGATAGGAAAGGGGTAGAGGGATATGGGCCAAGCGTAGGCAAATGGGACTGGTTCGGTTTAGGAAACCTGGTCTGCATAGATGATTTGGGCTGAAAGCCTGTTTCTGTGCTATGAGACTCTATGGCTCTAATTAGAGTGTCCAGTCCATTGACATTGGGGAAGCAGGAGTTTTGGCTGAACACTTACAGAGCTGGCTTCAAGAAGGACACTAACATTTGTTTAACATTTCTCTCATTGAACCTGAATATGTGTCATAGATATTATTGGTTAGACGTTCTCTGGCACACATTATGTGTCACTTATACACGTTTCCGGTCTTACTGGACTACAGATGTGTGATTAGGAAAACTAATCTGTACACTCTGTATTCTGTTAACATGAGGACATCTTTCTTACCAACATTCGCTGCCATAGTTTGTAAAAAGCTAAGCTGGTGTAGCTGATCCAGCATTGGAGCTCCTCATCAATGTTGGCCTTTTGAGAAAAGTAGCTTCCATAGATAGAACATAGAACATAGAACAGTACAGCACAGAACAGGCCCTTCAGCCCACAATGTTGTGCCGACCATTGATCCTCATGTATGCACCCTCAAATTTCTGTGACCATATACATGTCCAGCAGTCTCTTAAATGACCCCAATGACCTTGCTTCCACAACTGCTGCTGGCAACGCATTCCATGCTCTCACAACTCTCTGCGTAAAGAACCTGCCTCTGACATCCCCTCTATACTTTCCACCAACCAGCTTAAAACTATGACCCCTCGTGCTAGCCATTTCTGCCCTGGGAAATAGTCTCTGGCTATCAACTCTATCTATGCCTCTCATTATCTTGTATACCTCAATTAGGTCCCCTCTCCTCCTCCTTTTCTCCAATGAAAAGAGACCGAGCTCAGTCAACCTCTCTTCATAAGATAAGCCCTCCAGTCCAGGCAGCATCCTGGTAAACCTCCTCTGAACCCTCTCCAAAGCATCCACATCTTTCCTATAATAGGGCGCCCAGAACTGGACGCAGTATTCCAAGTGCGGTCTAACCAAAGTTTTATAGAACTGCAACAAGATCTCACGACTCTTAAACTCAATCCCCCTGTTAATGAAAGCCAAAACACCATATGCTTTCTTAACAACCCTGTCCACTTGGGTGGCCATTTTAAGGGATCTATGTATCTGCACACCAAGATCCCTCTGTTCCTCCACGCTGCCAAGAATCCTATCCTTAATCCTGTACTCAGCTTTCAAATTCGACCTTCCAAAATGCATCACCTCTGATGAAGGGTCTAGACCC
Source organism: Stegostoma tigrinum (assembly GCF_030684315.1). Lineage (NCBI taxonomy): Eukaryota > Metazoa > Chordata > Chondrichthyes > Orectolobiformes > Stegostomatidae > Stegostoma > Stegostoma tigrinum. The sequence continues at coordinate 49,361,165 of NC_081363.1, forward strand.
GAAACGTCAGCTTTTGTGCTCCTGGGATGCTGCTTGGCCTGCTGTGTTCATCCAGCCTCACATTTTATTATCTTGGAATTCTCCAGCATCTGCAGTTCCCATTATCTCTGATACTATGTTGATATGACTTTTGTTTCAGTAACATTCAGGAACAGGTCAACTTCCTTTGACGCAGAATTGAAGCGATTGATTTGCAGCAGATTTGCAAGCGGACATTACAGTCACCTGCAAATTGTGGGTCATGTATGTGTACGGTGTTCAGTATAGTTTTTGCATGGATGCAACTGAGGTGAAAGAGTTTTCAATCAAGATTGTATTATCATTGTTGTTTGAGCATTCAATCATATCTTTAGTATCAAGTACCAGCTCCTGGCCAGGACTGTGAGACAGTTAACTTTCAGTCGTCTATTGTTGGGTCTTTTGAGTTAGTCACTGAGGGAGCACCTTCATATCTAAGTGGAATACGTCCGACACATAATTAACCTAACAATTCATTGTAACTTCATTAATTGCTAACTTTTTTATTGTGCTGTATTTCTATGGAGTACCAATTACTTTCATCAAAAAAATTTATAATCAGTGTGTGATCTTAGGTGTATTAGTCCTGAGCTCAAAACTCAATTAAGACAGTTAGCTGTCAACTTGAGTATTTTCTTTTGTTTTTCCAGCCAGGGAATTACTTTCTTCCGAGTACTACATCTGGAACTCCAAAGGTCATGCCCCCGTGGCCAGTAGGCCATTAATATAGTTACGAAGTTGGGAGTGAACATGTGGACTTAATGTTTCAAAAGAAAAATCTTTTTAAAAAGAAAATACAATTGTTAAATATTCAGTTGTGTTCTCAAAGGTAATCTGTTTTAAATGGAATGAAACAAAAATTTAGCATGTTATTACAGTGAAGTTTGACCATGTGATGTACCATGATAAATATTGTAACTATAATCAATAAAACATGATGAAAAACTTGACTGAGTGAACCACGGTACTTATTGCAAATATGATGAACTGTAATATTTTGGATAGTTCTTTCTTGCAAAGCTGTCTCAAATACATTAAATACAGGATACAGTTCCAGAGGTTCCCTTCAGCAACTAGCTCAAGCAACTATCATTGACAGTTTTGGGAGCTCTGGTCTCATTATCACATTGGCTAATCTGTTGGCAATAAGCCAATGTAAACCAGGACTAGACACTCTGAATTTTATTCTCACCCCATCACACTCAATACCATCTCAGCAAAGATTAGCTATCTCAGATCAGGGAATGAACCTGGAGCTTTACAGGTAACTATTTCTCAACTAATCAGTGGATACTCTGAGATTTTCTGGTCAATCCTAAATGGCTCATATCTCATTCACTGAGTATACACAAACACTAACAATAAAGGTATTCCTTGAACGTACTGTTAAAATTTGATACTTGGGTGCTGTGTTGTTCAAAAGTAGTATGCAACAAACTTTTTCACCAAGAAGCAGAAGATTACTCACACTGTAGCTTGACATACCATGCACTAGATTAATACTTGTGTAGTGTTTGACCAATCTGACACTGCCCTGCACCAGCATTAGAATTAATCAAAAAAGTAATATTGAACAGTCACCTGTGTTTTTTTTTCCTCTCCAGTCTTTTTATTCTGAAATGACTTCTCCCAGTACACTAATTACAAGCACAAGTTTATTTCTGAATTCTACAAATGTTAGTCCTTAGCTTACTTTCAAGAGTTCTGCTAGAAGGTGTCAAGAATACTTGCCCCTGCTGTTTGTTCTTCCTTGGGGCAAACCTCCAAGTTTTTACTCACTCATTATTTGATAACACAGATGAGACCAGAAGCTTTTTTTTATTAAGTGTGTGGAATTTGGGCTTTGCTGGCTGGGCCAGCATTCATTGCCAATTCAAGTTGTCCTGGAAAAGATAATGGTGAGCAGCCTTCTTGAACCACTGCTATCAATTTATTGTCGGTAGACCACAATGCTTTAGGCAGGCATTTACAGTCTTGACACTGGAGGAACAGTGAAATATTTCTAAGTCTGAATAGTGAGTGGCTTGGAAGGGAACATGCAAGTGATAGTGTTCCCATGCATCAGCTCTCCGTCTCCTTTTAATCCAAATAAGCTGTCATCAAACACTTTCCCATTGTCGATACATCGTGACATTAAAAACATATCCAACCAAAAGTTGGGGGCTAGGTTCTAACAAATACGTTATTACTATCTTTCTCCCAGAACAATTGAAAGAAGAGGAGCATTCGGGGGAAGACATGCTTGCAGACTTAAGCTGTTACTCATTAGTGATATATCAGTCATGAATTTTACCCTTCACCATGGCTATGTGATCATTGCTCAGTTTGATATTGAGTTGGCATCTTAAAAGATATTACTTGGCCATTGTACTGCAATGGCTGCATACTGTCATAAATAAGTGAACATTCACAAGTCAGGCAACTACTGCCACTCCAAGCAATGTTGCCTCACCGCCAGTTATCAGATGATTTGACCATAATGTGATGAAGAAGAAGCACAGTGCACTATGTGATGTTTTTCTTCCAACCATTTGTACTGACTTCATGAAAGCCTCCCAAGTTTTAAAGAAAGCCATATATGAGATATAAATGAACACATTTTAAATAGCTCATGCTACTCACATTCACCAAATAGTTCTTGTTGTTGCAAATAACATACAAGTAATAAACATCTCATTCCTCGTTGTTCTAATACCAGCCCCTGTGTTGGCAAAACAATTTTAAAGTTCTTTTTAACTATTCACAAATAGTCTCCATTCTGAGCAGCATGTGAAAGGGAATTCCTTTTCCTGAATCTGCATCTCATTATGATTACATTCTGTAGTAATGTAAATTAAATTGAATATTGATTTAAACTTGCAGCATTTAGTCTTTTGTGTGGCTTAGAAACAGCAGACTATATCAATAGCATTGGTAATATAGGTATTTTATTAACACACTCCAGTCTTTCGTAAAGAGATGGATTAAAGAGGGAGGCTTGAAAGCCAGATGAGTCCTGTGTTAATTTATTTTGAAATATTTCCTCCGTAATAGTCACGCCTCCAGAAAAAAAAGTGAACAAATGAGAAGGCTGATGCCATCTGCAGGTTTGGCTTATCCTCTGTCAGGCCTCTAAGGAAACAAAGAAGGCAGGAGAGGAGCCCATACTTTTTACCTTTTGTGGTCAGCTGATCCCACTGAGTTGCTTTTGGTCATGTCTGGAAATCTACTACTTCAGAAAGATTTTTTTTGAAGGCTGAGTCTGTTTCCAGTTTGGTAGGTGACCTGTTTTGTGTTTTCAGTGTGTCTGGGAACTCCTTAGTGTAATTAGTGACCTTTGAACTCTGAAGCTAATCCTGAGCTGTTTTGTATTCCTTACTCATCTTTAAGGCTGGTCTTCTCTCTTTTTCAGTATCCGTTGCCACAATTAAAGAAGAAACAGCTGCATTTCAAAGGGATTCCGATTCTAGAAGCTTAATCGTGATTGACAAGGCCTTCTTATTCTAGGCAATAAGAAAACTCTGGGAGTCCTTTCTTCTTCTGAAACTTCAATCATTTTCAAAAATTCTCATTTGGATTTCATTCTATTCCTTTTATAACTATTCTGCTATACGATTTTACAAAGTTGAAAGATGCTTAGTATTTGCAGTATATATGAATTGCATTCATCCCAAGATTGGTGCCAGACCTATATTGTTGATGGGGAGGAAGCTAAAATCCATTTAGCTTCACAACACGGTTATAAAACATTGTGAAAATCCTGCAGACGGTCTTCTGTCACAATACTTTTATCTGTGTACATAAAAGTACCTTGCAGCATGGCATTCTATAAGCTAAAATGTCCAGGAAGTGTGCACATTAAAGCTACTGTTTTTAGTATTTTCACGCCTTTTTTGTATCAGAGCCTGCATTTTAAAAGATACTTTGTCATGTTGAGAAGTTGTAAGTAGATTAGTAAATGAATTCTGGAACATAACCTTTTTTTTCCTCAACTGTACCTATTCAATTATATTTAAAGACATCAGTTTGGGGGTGTGCTGTTGCCTTCACTTGTTATAATGACTGTTCTACATTAGTATCTGAAGACAAAATAAAATTTAAGCTTTTTGTTTAAAAAGGTAATCTTTCTTTTACTCCTGCTTCCATCCCCTCAAATCACCACTGCCGTCATCACAATAGCAAAAGAAAAGAACCACCTTCTAATGTAGTCAGATCTTTAGTACTTAATTAACATGATCATTCCTTGAACTTCAGATGTAGTCTTCCCTAGGGGTCACTGGATAGTCCCTGTTACGAAAAGGCTGATAGATTTCTTCCCTAACCCAGTCAAGAAGGGTAGTATCAATTATAAAACCCCAGGCCACTGCCCCAACCAGACTGGCACAAAATGACAAGTGGAAGTGAATTTATGGAGTGAGCCATTGACACAACAAATAAAACTACTCTTAAAAAATATATTTTGGTAAGTTTATATGTTCAAGCTCCAACTAAAGTAACTTTTAAATTATGTAACAAAAGATCAAAGATCATTCATGCTGGCTGCAAACTTCAGCAGAAACAGAATGAATTTAATGATCTGAAAGAAACATATATGATTGCCAATTTTCTGGAAGAACAATACTTTTTGCATTTTGAATTAATTGACTAACTTTGTAGGCAAATGATTTAAATAGAAACCTACTAATTTCCTTTTGTACGATGATGCATGTTAATCTTTGGCTTTATTACTGTATTACCATTTATAACCTTAATCTCTATTATTAATGAAGTACAAAACTTGGAGTTGCAATAGACATGCATAAAATTGTGGTTATATATTCATTATGAGATAAATCTATGAGGCCTTCAATATGCCTGCAAGCTGTTTATGTGCGCTCAAAGTTCATGTCAAAATAAAACTTCTCGATAAGGCTGAAAAGTATTGCTCAGCCCAAGGTGAAACCTTGCATCAATACAGTAAACAAATCCAAACGTCAACAATGTAAATTATTTCAATGATGAACTCTGTCATTTCCAGACCATTTTACGCAATTCCAAAAAAACAAAGAACTGTGAATGCTGGAAATCTGAAACAAAAACAGAAATAGTTGGAGAAACTCAGCAGTTCTGGCAGCATCTGTGCAGAGAAAGCAAAGTTAATATTTCAGCCTGTTCTGAAGAAGGATTACTAGGCCAAACACAGCTCCTTTTGCAAGAGTTAAAGAGCAAATTTCTCCCACAACACTTCTTAGTTTTCCATCAATTGTCCTGACTGGTCTATCCTTCCGTCACCTTCCACTCAAATCTTTCCCATTTGAAGATGTCTAGTTCCAGTGGTTGACCTGAGATAAAAGTATCTCATGCATGAATCTTGTCTTTGGTGTCTTCATGTTTATTCCCCATATTATTCTGTTACATGATATTTCCGGTATACTGCATATCATGCTGCTTTCTGAATAAATACCCAATGCCCAGACTGAACTTTGTCAATATATGTGTTTCACTATTTGCACCTTACTTGCACTCTTTTTCTCAGGCGTTGGTCAAGCTGTTCCTCTCTTCATAGAATTCTTACATATACGAACCTTTCCTAATCAAATCCATACAATGATGTTGTCACCTTAATTTTATTTTGTTTGATCCATGCTGTGCATATCCAACATCACTAAGAAAATACCGAGTAGCTTTGGTGGGAATACAACTACATAAAACTATCCGAGAACACACTTAATAAAAAAAGCCTAAATGTGTACCTCGAGACAGAGCTGCTCAGGAGGACTTTTCAATATGCTAATACTGAATCGCGTCTAATCGTAAACCGGTATTATCCACATAAAGTATAAATCACAACAGCTCAACAATGTAAAATAAGATGTATTTGAAAAAGGAAGACAGTTAACAAAGATGTTGAAAAACAAATAACATTGTTCAGATTTCAGGGACATTTTGGGATTACATCTTAAATGCCAGCAAATCAGATTTGCAGCAACTGAAAGTGAAACCGATACTTCCTTTCCGAAAGTTTGCAATACTATCCAATTCGAGCCATGGTCCAGGCTGTTTGTTGTATTATCAGGTTAGGATACATTGCAAGGAATGTTATCTGTTTTCACAAAGAGGACCGCAACTAAAAGAAAAGTTAAATGTTAGCTGAATTCTGAACCTTTTAACCTGGCTCAAGCCTGTTGCACCCTGTTATGCAAATACCTTAAAATCCCCCTGTTTAGTTCAGTGGAAATAATTTTTTGAATGACAGGTTTACTTTGTGTGGATTCAATTGGTGATTAATCCCCCTTTGATCTAGGGTATTTTGCTAAACTACCAGTTACCTCTTCTGACAGAGTGCAACTGAGATTAGGGAGATCATTGGAATGCTATCAGGGTGTAGGTTTATTTTCCATAACCTCTAAGAGCAAGGGCGAGGAAAGCAATCTATTTGTAGGATTTGATGCTGTGCGACGCTGTCAATGGAGTCAGGAAGCTGATTGTGTTTAACACTGCAACTGTTTTTTTTCACACAAACAAGGCAGGTTTTTTTTGTTAACATTGCACATCCTTGTTGATCGGACAGTTATGTCAACACTCAAACAAATTTGGCGAAGGGAATAATGTTCCGTGTTCATCTCAAACATAAAACTGTCAATGCATCCCTTTAGCCTCATGAAGAAGTGAGCAGATTTTCCCTTCAAATGGCTGTCGTGTTGATGAAAAAGTAGTATGGTGTAGATAAAGGTTTTAACAAGTTGAATAATCAAAGCCGAGATTGTGAAAATGTGTTTTGTACAATGCGTTCCCATTATTTTCACTTGCAGTTTGCGGATAACGGCATCCCTCATTCCACTGTCATAGAGACCTTCAATAAGCAATGTCTTGTAAGACATTTATTTTAAAAATCTCAATTTCAATTTTAATTTCCTTTCCACATTAGGAGAACTGCAAATTTCTAGCTGAGATGTGTGTCATGGATGCCATTTTTGCTATAATATACTGACCAGAAAATGTTTGAAATGTTTAGCTTATTGACAACATCTAACTCTGTTGAAAAAATTTCTGAAAATTTGTACCTAAAAAACAAAGACTTCTTTTTTTAAAATTCAAAATACAGCATTTTGGGTATATTTAAAAATGATAAGATGTTTCTTTGTGTGATTTTCCTTTGTCTGAATCAAAGAAGCAGCTGTAATGTTAAAATATGAACAAGCATTAATGTGTTTTCTTAGACAATAAACCATAATAAATTATCTCATTTCCTGTCAGATAGAGTTGCATAGATTTTTTGTTAAACAAAGGATGTTCTAATATATATGTATTGTTATATATATGAATTCTTTATATCAGCCAGACTTCCAGGAAAGGCAGTAAATATTGGAAAGTGAAGCTTAGAGGACATTGATCTAGAGTAATTTTTTCCACCTTCATGTTATTTGTTATTATAGGAAGACATTGGGAAAAGACATTCCCTAGTTCCCTGCACCATTCCCTTGCAGGAACAGATGATGGAATATTAAACAGCAGGAAAGAGGAATACACATCAAGAAGGGAGAGTCATGATGTCGACACAGACCATGTCATGGTCAGTTCACATTAACATTAGCAAAGTCAAGTACAGGTTGCATGGCTACGACAGCAAAGCAGTAAAATACATACAATGTTGTTTAATTAATCCTTACTGAAGTTATTTCCCACTTGTTCTAGAACTGAACGATGACCCCTCGTGTATATTTTTCTTCACAGAAGGCAGTTATGTCATGGGCATTATCCAAGTCACTCATCTCTTGCACTGGAATAGACAACAGCTAAATCTAAATTTGGCAAACTGCTCAGAAACAAAGTTAAATAAGCAGGAAGAGGAGGAAAGCTGATTATTCACAAGTCTCAGATGCTTGTTTATTCCTTCTGTGTGATATCAAAGAATGAATAATTTGCTGATATTTCTGATGTTTGAATGTATTATATCAGATCATACAACTGGTAAGAGAATACTATAGTTGCTATTATATACGTAAATTCAACATCTGTATAACATTTTAACAGCTGTGTTGAATGGAATAATCATATAAATGAGTTAAATCATAAACTGCTGTAGTGAAGCACAGAGGTTAGATAACAATCTGATCTCATGTCAAGGCCGATAATTATATTTCTAATTTTGGCATGTTTAATTTATGAATTAGGGTGATTCATGAATTTATATTAACTTATACCCATACTACAGAAACTGAACCTTTATGTTACCAGTTACAATGTCAAGAATTTGTGATGCAAGTAAAAGTTTATCAAATATATGTTTTGGTGGAAAGCCATTACATATTCATTTGCTACATGGAAAATGCCAAGTATTTCAGAATAACATTAGAACTTTTTTTAATAAAATCATTTCATTTGAAGCCTTGATTTGTGTATTTGATATAATCAATGCCATTTATAATAATTCAAGGAGCATTGGACAGCAGCCATGAAAGTGTTTGAATGTATCATATTAATAGGAAGTAAAACTCCACTGCAGTTTAAAAGAGAGAACATTTATACAACACCTTGCAGATTCTTAAAATAACTCAAACTGCTTCAAAACCAATCCACTGATTTATTATTGAAGTGCAGCCACTTCCATTTTGTAGCCCAACCTGAAGCAAGTTTTCTGAGCAGCCAAATTCTACAGATATCAATGAGATGTGTAGATGGCCAACTAATCTGATTTGGTAATTATAACGGAAGAATCAAGGTTATCAAGAGAATGAGGAGAATCCTTCTGCTTATCTTCAGATTACATTGTTAGATCTTTGGCATCATTTGAATTGGATCTTAGGTTGGTTCTGCAGCTCAAAGAAAATACTTTAGATATTGCAGAACAGCACTGACACATCAAATTTACATGCTCAAGTTTGGAGTGGAGGATAAGTCTACAATTTTCGGAACTAATGTGACAGTGCAATCAAGTAGTCAGCTAATACTGTACCTATTCAGAAGAAACATTCTACAGAAGTAAAATAATTATTCAGTTCCATTCAAGATAGCAGCTTTGAAACTTTGCTTGTTCATTTCTATTGTGACACAGTGCAATCTGCTCAGTTTACAATTAAAATTGAATTGAATTGAATCATTTATTGTCACATGTATTCAATGTAAAAATAAGGTGAAAAGTCTGTACCTTCACCGTGCATACATGGTACCATTCACATAAACTTAGAATAAGACAAAACAAAACTATGTACTTTTTCCAAGGAATATACTTTGTACTTTAGGCACATTTGTAACTGTTAACTCTGGAAAAGTTTCTTCAGTCAGAGGGCAGGAATGTACAAATCATTTTGCATTGGACATAATTTGTTTGTTTCTTGAATGACTCATTATGGTGATTAGTATAGCGGGTAATTAGGTGTTCAGTATGTCACATTTGCAATTGAAATCACCAAAATTATCAGTCTTCTGGCAACTTGTAGACAAATAAAACAAGGTAAAAATTTAGAATAAGAAATTTTAACTTTAAAATAAACATTGTTTAGGAGAAATAGAACTAAACTAATTACTAATTAAGATATCACATAGCATTTATCCTAATATAATCTTTAGCCTGAGTAAAATGTCAAATAAAGTAATGGAGTAGACTTTAACAAAAGATATCACAATGGCAATAAATAGGCTAAACATTAGCTTTGAAAGACAGCCTTCAGTTTTATTCAAGAGCTGAATTAAGAAGGTTGGTGCTGATCCCAATGGAGACGTTATTGTTTGCAACATCTTGTCACATAACAATGCATTCTCTAATTATCTTTAACATAGCTTTTGTCCTGCAATGTTACAATATTTGGAATTCTGACAAGAAATGAAAAGTGCAAAGAATTATGTTGCATATGTAATCATGATTTATTTCTGTGTTAGCCCGTGATGAATTTTAACAATTTAACAAAAGTTGCTGAAAAATACCCACCTGGAATTCTGTGAGGACCTTCCACAGGAAATCAGCCAAACCACACAGAAATTCAAAGCCTAATAAGACTCACAGCAATTATTGTGCCAAATTAACAATGTGGGGCGTAAATAGTAAATAAAACCATTGGAGTTTTGGAGCTGTCATTTTGGTAAAGGCTAAATTAATATTCACATTTTAATATCTGCACATGCTCTCAAATCATCCAAAATGTTTGTTTAAAATGTCATTTTGGACTAAAGCAGCCAAAATACTAACTTTCCCTTCATGTTCATAGATTAACATTTTAAGGCTTTATTTGAGGAGTTTATTTCACAAATAATTGCATTTCAAGCATTGAAAGCCAGTTCTGTAAGTGACATTTCTTTAGTTTATTGCATTCAATCATTCCACTAACATTGTTTCCCAAATAGCATGCATCAATCTTTTCTTCCACTCAACATACAAAATTCAATTTTCTTCATTCATATTTTAATGTCTCCAGCTCCACATTGTTTTTGAAATCCATACACAAACCTACAGATTATGTCCCATTCTTGAGCTCTCAGATATCATGTACCAGGCCTCCTAGTAAATAAAGTCATCAAAATGACAGCAAGAAAAATCGAGAGCCAAAACTTTAAATTCCAAAATTAGTTTCTATTGCAAATAGCATTATTAGATTTGCACTCTGAAATAGTTAATGATGAGCAATCTTTTAAAAAAGTTCCTTTATAAATAGAAACATATCATCAATACCCAACATCAATTATTTTAAAGCAAAACACATTATTGCCACATATAACCTTGATAGGCAATATTTGTATTAGAGATCACTTGTCGTATCCTGTTATGAGTTGAAAACTTAGTTTAACGTTTTATTTTAAGTTAGGTTTCACAAAATTACTTCCTTGTGGGTGTGGTTACTTTGGATTTTATCAGTTTCCATTGTATCACAAAAACATAGTAATGGTGGTACAGAGTCAACACGGGTCATTTATAAGAGGCCTAACTTGATTAGATTTCATCAAAAGAAAGGTGTACTGGCCCTTCCAATGACTTAAATGCTTGCTGTTTGTTTCGTTTATAATTAGAGCCAGATAACTGAAACTGGGTGACATATTGTAGTAGATGCCAATGGTATTACTGCATATTCCTGAAGATATTAAAAAGGAGCATTGTAATTTAAACATTCTGGCTTGAAAACTTTGGATTTCTGCAAGCTTCTGCCAGGTATAGAATCATTAGAGTCATACAGCATGGAAACAGACCCTTTGGCTCAACTTGTTCACGCCGACCAGATATCCCAATTTGATGTAGCCAGCATTTGCCCCATTTTCTTCTAAACCTTCCTATTCATATGCCCATCCAGACAACTTTTAAATGTTGTAATTATTGAAAAAATACCACACATAGTGAGAAACCATTGGTAACTTTTACGTGAACTAAACTGGCAAAGAGTTTCAAAGACTTCATTTGGATTATATCACAGAAATTGTTCAAGACCATCCCCCACTGGCAGATTTTTATGGCCCCTTGTTTACAATTGTACAACTTGCAAAAAGTACTTAATTCTTTGTGGAATTGAATAGCAAATTGCTTTCTGTTTAAAAATACAAACCTGAAAATAGCATACCGGGTATGACACGTACTGTTAAACTCTTCAAGGTAGGCAGTTAGCCGTTTGTCCTTGATGGCAGAATTCTGTACTAGTCTTGTCTGTCCTCTAGTGGCAAATTTATTGCACTGCAGCATGCAAATCTCAACCACAACAATTTACAGGAAAAATCCACTTACCACCATCGTTTGTTGAAAGAAATATTTCATTTTCATTGACATCATTGAATAATGGCCTGCATGAGTCAAGAATTTCTAGATTTTAAACCAAGTATTTTGCATAACATAGGACATTTCAACAAAAGACCAATGACTGATCAATAAATTAATAGTTGCTGCTTCCCACACCTTAATTAAAGAGCCATTCCTTGTTGTTAGAGCATATAATTTAATATGAACATGATAATGTATCTTGAAGTACCCTGTTGTCATGATTCTCAAAAATGTAGGTGTTTTATAATACTTTGCAGCTCTTTTCAGTTTCTGTCACATCTTCTGTCACATTATATCAAATGTAGTTAAACACGTGGGGAAAAAAAGAATCTATTATAGTATAGTAAGTTTGGCATAGCACTTGCTTTTCGTATGGATTTGCCTTCTGGTTCCTCTCCATGAAATTGCTATGAGAATCAGAGCTAATTTACAAACTAGCACTCCACTAAGCAATGCTATAAAGATGCGCTATTCAGAAACATGTTTCTGTCCACTCCAATGTTCTAACCTTTCTTCCAATAACTGCTGATTCGCGTTGGGACTTGGTACTCTGACCACCAGATGCCTCTCTCTACTTCATCCAAGGTGTTCAGAATGGTAGGCACTTCTCAGCCATTAAAATGTAGTAAATGATCATGTTGTCGTTGTCAGATACTATTTTGCATACAGATATGGTGCATGTCAACTTGGAGATTTACTAGGGAGACATTGCTAATAAATCTCATTTTGTTCTCACTCATATGTTGGCCTTTACCAGGTTTTAGCCATGATCAGTTGACTCAGTATAACCTGTGGAGCAAACACAGGATCTGAATCTGTATGGTTCAATGCAAAGTCTCTCAGTACACTGATTTAGCATGAGAAAGCTGGATAATGTTTTGGTTTTAGCTAGTTTCAGTTTGAGGACCATTCGGATTTACATCTTTAAAAAACATTGCTTATAATTAGTATTACACCTTGTAATTCAACAATATTCATGAATTTGCCTTAATTCCTGTTCTTTTGAAACTGACCCCCGAATGAGATGCTGTTGTTGAGCATAATCGTGCTCTGGTGCCCATTATAAAAGACAAAGGGGCAGAAGGTTGTCTGCATTGTGTTTGTTTTCTGGGTGGACATTGGCACAATAGATGCAAATTTAGCAGTGAGATGCCTGGCAATGATTTAGCAGGTGTCAGACCTAGCCTGCATCTTATTGTACTGCTGTAAAGTGTCTTCAGATGTTTTATACAAATATGTGCTTTAACAGTGAAATAATGTATGTTGTTTTTGCTTTACATAAAGATTCAGCAACCACTCTGAGTGCCAACTAAGATAACAGCTTAGAGACTGGGCTTAGATTTTTTAAAAAAAACAAAGTGTCTACTGTGAATGCAACGTGCCTTTTGATAATAAACGCAGAATATTATGGATGGCTGAAATGTGAAATAAAAACACAAAATGCTGGACATTCTCAGAAGGTCTGGTAACATCTGTGGAGAAAGAAACAGGGTTAACTTTTTGAGATCAATCCAAATTCTGAAGGAGGGTGTTTAGACTCAAAACTTTTTCTCCAGCATTTTCTAACTTTATGACATTTGGCAATGATTCTGTTACCATTTAACACATTGCAGCTGATACCTGCCTACTTTCAATGATTAGTACCTTTTTTAAAAAAATAATTTTATTTAAATCTCTTTAGACTTTAACATTTAACATCAGCATTTAACACAAACTATTCTTTTCTTGATTTCCAAACTTCCAGATTGTCATGTTCTTTTTTCCCCACCTGTAATGAAGTTTTATCTTTTCTAATGTTTGCTATCTATTCAGATCGAAGGGATCCAAATTCAGGTCAATGTTCTTTGATTGTTTGGAGACAGAGGTATAATTACACATTCCATCACTATCAACGGAGTTACGCACGATGAAAATGTCTCTTTTCTGGCCCACTTGGCTACCTAGGTGGTCCAGGAGTAGGTTTATGTCTGACCACTGACAGTCAGAAGCGGTTCATGCAGTGGCCTGGATTATCAGGATCAGGCTACAACTTGGGCTTACTCAGATTTCCAGATATTGGAAGCAAAAGTAAATAGCTAAAGAAGATCTGAGCATTTATCCTAACAAAACAGCTGAGGGAAGATGGACAGAAACATTTATGTTATAGACAAATTTGACCGCCACAGTTATATCAGCTGTAGATTGAAACTTGTTAGACTGGGAATGCTTGAATGAAGTCAAGCGGATTGGACAATGGACAAAAATTATGCACATATTTTCCTCATACTAATTCTCTGAAATCTCATAACCAAAGTTATTCAGGGACTTATTATAGCTCTATTATTTATTCTTTTGCCTTCAGGGCAAAATCACTATTATTCACCGAGATGCCAATACACCTTAAATTAAACAATAGGAAAGAACTTATACTATTATATGTTTCTCATCAATAGAATTAAGTGGTCTTGATTGAGAACATGAACTTCACATTTGAAACTGCTTGTAATAATCTTTTTGTCAATTAAATTATTTTGAGATATAATATTTAGTGGAAATATAGAATCTCAGATATGCATGTTAAGTCCCAGAAAGCTATCCAAATATTACACTACAATCATTCAGATAGTGCATTTTTTTAAAGGTATCAGCAGTTATTGACTGAACATTGTATTAAAAATAACAATTAGGCTATAATTACTCACTATTGTTATTTTCAAGTAAACAGCACAGGAGTTTCTGCAGTCTGCATGTGCTCAGTTAAATATGAAGATCAAGAAATTGTGCCCAATTTGCCCCGATCGTCCATAACATACAAAACATAAGGGAGGGCATCTGGTTGCGACACTGACCAACTAGACAAATACTGCAAACACCAAAAAATGTTACACGTGTCTATTCAGGTACAAGAAAATTTTTAAGCTCCTGGCACTGAAAATTTCCATTTAAAAAATCTATTTCCTTCAGATTTTAATTATTAGGATTTTTAAAAGTTAAATTTGTGTTAACTTTTTCTTTCTATTTAATTTCTCTCAATCCCACCTCTCTTTCCATCACCTTGTTTTACCTCCTGAATGTGATTTTACAGAGAATACTTAATTCAATCTGACATAACTTCATTTGGAACCTTCACCTCTGAGGTTTCCTCACTCTGTTTGAAGAACCTCTTATTTCTTGCACTGTTTATCCAGACTCCAGAGAGTGCTGTACTTAAAAATATCTCTGGTAACTGTAAATTGCAACTCAAAAGTCCATGAAAGATGTGTGGCTAGCTATAAGAATGATGAATTGCAAGGTCTGTTCCTTCACTGTTGATTACAAAGTCCAGATCATTTGTCTCCAAAATAATTACCTCCATTGCCTGTCTGTATAATCCTAAAATTGTTCTTAATGCCAAGAGGCAGCAGTGCACAAAAGAGCGTATTGTCAAATACTTATCGTTTAAGGAGAGAAGGAATCAGCTCCATTCTTTTGTGCAGCCTTGGATTGATTTTATCAATTGTTACTGGTTGGTGGTACGTTTAGCATCACCCGTGTTTACTTCTCCTTCCCAGAGATGATGATGATCAATTTGTAATGACCATTGACAGAGTCACAATGGCTTCAGGCCAGGTTTGTAGTCGACAGTTAGTTGCTATATGTGATTCACGAGGAATTCTTTGATTACAGAGATTTTAACCTGAGACTGTATGAGTGTCTGATTAATGAAATTGTCCTTGAAGGGCCTCACAGTGTTCACAAGTAGATTTCACGTAGCTGTACAGAAAAAGAAATTGCCCAATATGGACGTGGTGGTAGCCATTTCTCATTTCCACCGCACATCGGCAATTCAGATGAGGATGGAAGGCAGTGCGGTTAGTGCTTCAGAGAGTGAGTTACAAGCTCAGCCTATCAACTTAAGCGAATTGACTTAACTTCATTTATATTCTCTCCTCCTTGTCCACCCTGTTGATGCCATCAGGTTTGAGCTTTCACACATTCCCAACATGTCTTTTAATTAACTGCTCAAATCCCCACTTCTATCCTCGAGCCCCAAGCCTACAGCTTAGATGTAACCAATATTATGTTGTTCGGCCCACACATCATCAAACCCAGGGTGGTAGTAACAGTCAATGACCCACGTTCCTGCAGTAACCCGTGCTCTCTAGAGCACCCACGTCTCCCTTCTTACATTCTGAGCTGCTTCCTTCCCAGTTATTGTCCCTTCTGTATCCCAGCTTTCTGCCTCTAATTCCCATAATTGACTTCCTCAGAGTCCCTACAACAGTATTGTCACTGGTAACACTCCTCCCAGACCTTCAGTGAGTAGACCTTTCAGGACTGACCTTGCCCACCTCTCAACTGATTCAGCACCTCCAGCTGATGACTGACCAGCCCCCTGACTGATCACTGTGCAGCTCCCTCACTGGTGGACTAGTAATTCCCCAGACTGGTTACAGGAACATTCTCAGTGTGCAGGAACACACTGGGCCACTCTTCAGACTGTAATGATACAGAACCCCTGACCCAAAGCAACCCAAGCAGCCAGCTGATATGTCCAAGCTCCTGGACAGAGATCGGATGATCCTGACAGACCATGGGACTTGACTGAGGACAACTCTCCTTAGATATTAAGATATCACCATTTGGTTGAGGTACATTCAGTGCATTTGCCATATAATCTACATGCTGAATGTGTGACATTGATATGGTATAGTTCAGTGCTGCAACATGTCTAGCCCCTTTGTTGATCACTGCTGACATGTACAACAAACTGGCTGCTTTGTATCTGCACTAAAAGGCAAGCCAAGACAGAATTAATGTGAGCCTGTAAGTCCTGAACGATACAGCATAGTGCACAAAAAGGCAAAGCACAGTAGAGATGCTTGGAGCGTCAAGTAGGTGAATGAATGCCAAAAGATTAAGCCAACAGCCCCCAGATGAACCCGTTCCAATTTGTGAGACAGGTGCCATCCTAGCAAAGAGGTCTGGCAGCAACTTTGCAACATGCAGGGTGAATTAGCCTGAAAGTGCATAGTATTCTAAGGGAGTCAGAGATGTGGCATGATGATTTGGTGAACCTGGAGCTTGTCTGATGCCAGCCTCTGTGTACAGGGCCAGCCAGTCACTGCCTCAAGGTGTAGGGGAGTGATGAACATGGTAAATGCCTATGGAAGACACCTGTGTTTTTGTAGCTGCCAGATAACTGTTCAGATTTTCATGTCAGGAATTGATGTCATTGAGTTTCTCTCCAGGTATTGGGAAAAATAACTGAAATGGATTAGTTAATAAGATGTTAATACATTCATATAGGTACCTTGCCACTCAATAACAAAATTCTCCCTAACCTGCATTAGAACTTTGGGGTGGAAAGTCAGACTTTTTGTTCCTCTCAATGTAAGAATTTTTCTGTATTTTTCAAACTGATTTGCCATTGCCTATATCATTCAGACACTGGGAAACTTCCACCTATGCTTTCCACAGTGGAATGCAACAATGTTCTGATCCAATGAATTGTAAATTTAAGGCATTACCAAAGACAAACACTTTGTCATTCTCCATGTCTAATTTCATCTTTACTTTCTCAGTGATAAAATTTACATTCAGGACCTCAATAGTGCTGATGGCATTATGCATTCCGGCTATTTCACAGGGCAAGACCGTTCTTCTTGAAAAAGCAGAGAGTGTTTTCATAGTCTTTAAATTTATATTTATTTGCCTTGTCAAGGGTTTCCAGGTAACAGTACCACCAATCAACCCTGCACACTGAGGTGCAGCCGTGATCCAGTTGGCACAATTGAATGAATCAGTGATCGTGATGGTCATGGCCTGACTTAAGTTTTCAGCAACTATCTTCATGTCATTCATTTGCATTATTCTCACCATCAGAGTCATGTCAAATATTCACTTCCTGGTTTTCATAGAGTCATAGAGTCATCCATCATGGAAACAGGCCCTTTGGTCCAATCAGTCCATGCCAACCATGTTCCCAAACTAAATTAGACCCACTTTCCTGAATTTGGCCCGCATCCCTCTAAAGCTTTCTTAATCATGAACTTATCCGAATGTTTCTTAAATGTTTCACCTATGACAACATCCATCACTTCCTCTGGTAGTTCATTCCACACACGGCCCACTCTCCATGCTGCTCATGTCCTTTTTAAAATTTTCTACTCTCACCTTAAAAATATAGCCCCTAGTTAACTCCCCTACCACAGGGAAAAGATCCTTGCTGTTCAACTTATCTATGCCCCTCGTGATTTTATAAACCTCTTTAATCAACCTCCAATGCTCTAGCAAGAAAAGTCCCAGGCTATCCATCCTATCCTTATAACTGAAACCCTCCATTTCCTGCCATACCCTGGAAAGTCTTTTCTGACCCTCTCCAAATTAATAATATCGTTCATACAGCAGGCAACTTGAACTGCACAGAGTGCTCTAGAAGAGGCCTCACCAGTATTCTGTACAGACTCAACATGACGTCCCAACTCCTATACTCTCAATGGTCTGAGCAATAAAGGCAAGCTTGCTAAATGCCTCCTTAACCACCCTGTCTACCTGTGAGGCAAATTTCAAAGAATTATTTACCTAAATCCATAGGTCTCTCTGTTCCACAACACTACCCATGACCCTACAGTTAAGTGTATAAATCCTGCCCTTGTTGGTTTTAGCAAAATGCAATACCTTGCATTTATCCAAATTAAACTCTATCTGCCACTCCTTGACCCAACTGATCAGGATCTCTTTGTAGTCTGAGGTAATCTTCTTCACTGTCCACTACACCACCAATTTGGTGTCATCTGCAAACTTACTAACCATGTCTACTATATTCTCATCCAAATTGTTTATGTAAATGACAAACAAAATTGGACCCAGTACTGATCCCTGTGAAATCCTGCTGGTCGCAAGCCACCAGTCTGAAAAACAACTCTCCACCACCACCCTCTGTCTCCTACCATGGAGTCAATTTTGCTTCTAATTGGCAACTCACCCTGAATCTCATGTGATCTAATTTTACTAATTGGCCTACTATGTGGAACACTGTCAAAGGCTTTACTAAAGTCCTTGTAAACAAAGTATACTGCTCTGCCCTCATCAATCTTTCTGGTTACTTCTTCAAAAAACTCAATCAAGTTTGTGAGACATGATTTTCCTCACACGAAACATGCTGACTATCCCCAGTCAATCTTTGCCTCTCCAAATGTATGCAAAACCAATCTTTCAGAATCACCTCCAGCAACTTACCCACCACCAATGTCAGGCTCACAGAACAATAGTTCTTAGGCTGATCTTACAGCTTTGTAAAATAAAGCACAACATTAGTCACCTCTTCAGCCCTCTGGCACCTCACCCACGGTTATAGATGAAACAAAAGTTTCTGCTAGGGACCCTGCAAGTTTGTTCCTAACTTCCCACAATGTTCTGGGATACCCTTGGTCAGGTCACAGTGATTTATCCAACTTTATGTTTACTAAGACCTCCAGCATTTCCTCTTCTGTATTGTAACCTCGTTTCAAAACATCAATATTTATTTCCCTGAATTCTCTAGCCTCCATTTCACCCTTGGGCAACTGTCTGTTTGGAGTTTGCGCATTCTGCCCATATCTGAGTATCTGGGTGCTCTGGCCTTTTCCTACAGTCCAAAGGTGTGCAGGTTAGGTGGATTGACCACACTAATTTGGCCATAGTGCCCAGGGATGTGTGGACTAGATGGGTTAGACATGGAAAATGCAGGGTTGCAGGGATAGGGTGGGTTTAGTGGGTCTGGGTCAAATGCTCGTTGGAGGGTCAGTGTGGACTTGAAGGGCTGAAGTTATTTTTTCAGAAACATACTGTTCTGAAATATTTTCTTCTAAACTTAAACATTTTCCTGGCAAAGACAAAGCTAAGGACATGCCTTGTTGCCTCTTGGTTCGGGAAGTAACCCAAGGACATACTCCCACTTCATCCTTCCATCGTTCTGTGTATATTTGTTTACATGGTTCAATTTCTAACAAAAACTGGTGGTTATCATTGTTAGAGAGCTTGAAACATAATTCAGGTATTTCTCATCAGGAGCTTCAAGAAGCAGTACTTCTTTCAGAACAAAAAATGTTTTTTATCTTCCCACCAGCAGAGGTCAAAGTTGATGGATGTGAGTTTGCTCGCTGAGCTGGAAGGTTAGTTTTCAGACGTTTCGTCACCATTCTAGGTAACATCATCAGTGAGCCTCCAATAAAGCGCTGGTGTTATGACCTGCTTTCTATTTATAAATAGATAAACAGATAAATAGAAAGCGGGACATAACACCAGCGCATCATCAGAGAATCACTGATGATGTTACCTAGAATGGTGACGAAACGTCTGAAAACTAACCTTCCAGCTCAGCGAGCAAACTCACATCCAGAACCTCAACCTGAGCTACAAATCTTCTCAAAACTCGCTATCAAAGTTAATCCTCTGCTACCATGTTGAACCACAACTTCTCAATTCACTGGAGTAGGAAGCAGGAATCAGTCTATCACCCACAACTGTTGATCAGGTTTCTTAGTTCTGTGTAAACATTAATTTCCTCTTTCCCACTTACTGTGCTTACAGGTTAAAACCAGCCATTAAATCTATGCTTATCTCTTGAGTATGTCATAACAGGTCCATTCTTTTGCAACATTGTCATTCCAAACATTGGTATATGCTTACCATTACCATGCAGGAAAGCATTATGAATTATGTACATGTGTGTATCTGGGTGTGTGTATATACATGAACAGAGATGAACTCAAAGCAATGAGAGATAATGGGAACTGCAGATGCTGGAGAATCTGAGATAACAAAGTGTGGAGCTGGATGAACACAACAGGCCAAGCAGGATCTTAGGAGCACAAAAGCTGATGTTTCAGGCCTAGACCTTTCTTTTCTGATGAAGGGTTTAGGCCCAAAACGTCAGCTTTTGTGCTCCTAAGATCCTGCTTGGCCAGTTGTGTTCATCCAGCTCCACACTTTGTTATCTTGAGCTCAAAGCAATGTCTCGAGTACTGTGAGCACTTTAAGAAATGATATGATTTCATTTGAGACTGTATAGAGAAGGTTCACAAAGAATGAGCTCTGGTATGAAGGGATTGTCTTATGAGCAAACGTTAAACAGACTGAACTTCTACTCATTGGAATTTATAAGAATGAAGGATGATCTCATTGAAACTTAAGGGGCTTGACAGGGTAAATGTTGAGAGGATGGTTCCCCAAATGGGAGAGTTTATGACTAGAGGGCATAGTCTCAGAATAAAGCGGCACCAATTTAGCACTGAGATGAGGAATTTCTCCTTTCAGAGAGTCGTGAGTTTTTCGAACTCTTTGCCACCGGGAACTACGGAGGCAAAGTCCTCGTGTCTTAAACAAATACAGAAATTGCTGGAAAATCCCAACAGGTCTGGCAGCATCTGTGGACAGAAATCAGAGTTTCATGTTTCAGGTCCAGTGACCCTACTTAGGAAATTGATGATAGCTGGGAAAATGTTAGTTTTTATGGAGAAGATAAGGTATGGAGTAAATGATTAGTGGAGTTAGAGCCCAAAGAAAGAGAAGGACATTTGGACAGAAAAGGGAGTGAATAACCATCAGTCTAGGAGAATGAATAGCTGCTAATGGGAACTATTTGTGACTAACAATGGATTGTGTATTACAGCAGACCATGTGATAACAAGGCCTGGGTTGCAGGGGTTGGTTAAGAATAGAGAAGGTCCCTCAAGCCCTAAAATTGTTGAATTCAATTTTGAGTCCAGAAGACTGTAGAGTTCCCAAGTAGAAAATAAGGTGCTGTTCCTCCAGCTTGTGCTGAGCTTTGCTGGAGCACTGCAGCAAGCCTGAGACAGAATTGGCCAGGGAACAGGGTGGCGCATTGAAGTGGCAGGCAACCTGAAGCTCAGGGTTTATATTATGGACACAAAGTAGGTGACCTGCAAAGCAGTCACCCAGTATGTGCTTCGTTTCCCCAGTGTAGAGGAGACCACAATGTGAGCAGTGAATGCAGTAGTCTAGATTATATGAGGTGCAGATAAAGTGCTGCTTCACCTGGAAGGTATGTTTGGGCCCTTGGATACTGAGGAGAGAGGAGGTAAATGGTTAGGAGTTACACCTTCAGTGATTGCAGGGGGAGGTGCCACTGGGCTGTGGAGGATGCTGCAAATAAAGGAGGAGTGGAACAGAGTATCCTGGATGGAACAGCCCTAGCAGAAGGCCGACACGGGAGGGGAGAAGAATATATATCTGGCGAAGGCATCCCATTGGAGGTGGTAGAAATGGGAGCTAATGATCCTCTGGGATATGGATACCTGTGGGATGGTAGATTTGGACAAGGGGGACCCTTTCGCTATTGTGGGAGCGAACAGAGGAGATGTGGGTGCAAGATGGATCGGTCATGGCTGAGGACACTGTCAATCACAGTGCTGGGGAGGTACTCGATTGAAGAAGAAGGTGGATATTTTAGAGTTCCCTTGATGAAGTTGGCATCATCAGAACAGGTGCGACAAAGATGGAGGAACTGAGAGAATGGAATAGAGTCCTGACAGGAAGCAGGGTTTGAGGATGTATAATCAAGAAAACTATGGGAGTCAGTTGGTTTGTAGTGGATATTCTCAGCCAGCCTATCCCCCGAAATGGAAACAACGATATTGAGGATGGGAAGGGAGGAGTCAGAAATGGATCAGGAAAAGGTGAGAGATAGATGGAAATTGGAAGCGATATTGATAAAAATTTACAATTCCAGACAAGAGAAGGAAACAGCATCAATGATATCATCAATATAGCAGAGAAAGAGTTGTGGGTGGGGTCTGAAATAGGACTGGAACAAGGAATGTTCTACTTACCCAGCAAAGACGCAAGCATAACTGGGGCCCATGAGGGTACCCATCAACACCCCTCTGACATGAAGCAAGTGAGACCAGTTAAAAGAGAAGGCGTTCAGAGTGAGGATGAGCTCAGCCAGGCTGGGGGGTAGTGTAGAAGTACGGTTCAGGCCTTTTTCCCAGAAAGAAGTGGAGAGGCCTGGGGCCACCCTGATGGGGGATGGATGTGTAGAGAGACTGTACATCCATGATAAAGAGGAGAGAGCTGGATTCCACAAACTGGAAATTCTGAAACTGACGTAAAGTGTCAGAGGAATCATGGACGTAAGTGTGAAGTGACTGGACAAGACGAGAAAAAACTGAGTCGAGATATGGAGAGATGTATTCTGTGGGGCAGGAGCAGGCAGAAACAATGGGTCACTAGATGAAATTAAGTTAATGACCATAGTGGACACAATGGCCTGATGTTCCATGGTGAGGCCATGGTCCACTGGGAGATGGGAGGATGTATGTGAGAATTAGCTCTCTGTCCACCAGATAACAACAGCACCACCCTTGTCAGCAGGCTTGATGAGAAAGTCAGCATTGGATCTCAGAGCTCGGACTGCCATCAGTTAATGGGGAGATAGGTTGGAATGGGTGAGGCGAGAGGCAAAGAAATTGAGGTGACGAATGAAAAGGTTGAGTGCGGGTAAAAGGCCAGAGGGAGGGGTCCAGATGGAGGAAGAGTGCTGGAGGTGGCCTAAGAGGTCTGTGGGACCGTAAAGATTTCTCTGACTTGTGTCTCTTTAGGCGCTATCTCCATCTATCGTTTCCTTCCTACCCCTCCCGCAACCTATCTTCTGCACAAAAATTGATGATCTCCTATCTACTATCAGTTCTGAAGAAGGGTCACTGGACTGAAAACATTAACTCTGATTTTGCTCCAATGATACTGCCATTTTTCCAGTAGTTTCTGTTTTTGTTTCTGATTTCCAGCATCACAACTCAGAGATATTCTCAGAAATATTCATGTCCCTCTGAAAATTCCTCCCCTCCCCTTCCCTCTGACTCCATCACCTTCACCTCCATGCCCATTTCTTTGGACAAGAGACCCCACCCCTCACCCCACCAATGCTGAGTCTTTGGTAACTGAGGATTATATAGATGAGTAATAGAGGGAAAAAAGTTTATAGTGGACCAATTATTATTGAATTTTGTACTACTAATTTTCAAAGTATTGATCATGTCTTGATCTCATAGTACAGAGTCACTGCATCAAGTGATACTTTTTACAACCTCCCACCTTCTAAAGAATGGGGCACCAGGAAAATACGAATGATATTCTTTTCATGGAGTTTGTGACCGGCTTAATCTTTTAATACTTTCAACAATTTACCAGCTTTCTTGGTCCCTGACACCTGCACCAATACATAAAATACTAAATTTTCTATCAGTGCTATTGGTTTAATTGCCATTCCTCTTCTTAAAGTTCATTTGGAAGTCTATTTCCCACAACGGTATCCTACTGTTTGCGTGAGCTTATTCAAACCTAGTGGGACCTCGTGAAACTAAGACCATAAGCAATCATTCAACACAAGGTGAGACCCAGCTGACATTCTGCTTGATGGGCTTCCTGAACTGGAAGCTCATTAAAAAAAAACTTGATTGAAAGAAGCCATAAAGTGATATTTAAGTTAAATAAGACTTGTTATACTAGAGAACTGAATTTCAGATCGAAAACAATAAATATCCTGAGTTTTAAGTTTAGGTTCTGTTAAGTCCTTTTATCACATATATATTCGGAATGTAGTTTCATATATGTACAAACATCCCTGGGCAGGTGCATTGTATCCATTTCTGCGCAGGATAGGAGAGGTTTGTTTGCTGTGTAACTGAAGAATGAAGCATAGGGTGCAGGTGCCACTTCTAATTCAATCCAGATACCTATTCAGAGGATCAGCAGCAGGCACTGAATGGGAGAAGTGTCCATGAAGACAAATTAATATCCAAGAAAACGTACCCGATTTTGGGATAGGCTGTGCATATGAGAGGAGGACTCAACTCATCTCATTAAGGTGCCCTTCAGGGATATTATAAATTAGACTAGCTGGTGATGACAAATTCTTTCAACACCCTGAATGTAGTATTGTGAGAATTCATTGTTTTTGTTACAGTTAAAGACATGCTGCACAATGGAGCAGTTTCCCTTGCTCCTTCTGTGGGTGCTCTCCCCTGTGTGAGTTCATGTCCTTTCCTGCCTTATTTAGGTAGTTAGAATTATTTTTATATTTGATCCTGTTAGCAGGCATTTCTGATATATTTTTATGTTATTACATTACTTTTTTATAGTAGCGAGTCGCTGAAGAAAATCCTTAGAATGCAAGGAAGAATGAAGTAAATGTATATCACTCTGACAATGGCCTCCAGAGGCCATGCAAGATATACCATGAACTCTTATGAAGAAATGTTTTATGGAAATTACCTCCAAAACTTTAAAACATCGCCAAAAAAAACCTCAAGGCAACAAACCTCCATCCTTTCAAACATGTGTACAGTTAGGTAACTGTATTAAAGGGTCTGTAGAATTAAGAAGGGTCTTGGCCTGAAACATCAGCTTTCCTGCTCCTCTGATGCTGCTTGGCCTGCTGTGTTCATCCAGCTCCACATCTTGTTATCTGTAGAATTTAATGTCTTCTCTTCTAAGAAGGATGTTGATAAAAATGAATTGTGAAACACTATCTCATCTGTTGGTAGAATAAATATTCAGGTTCCTCTAATTTAAAGTAATTACTGAGAGTGAACAGGTAGGATGTTGGGTAAACTTAGAGGATTATTAGAGCGTGGAACATTTAGCTGCAGGGAATGGTTGAGGCTGCAGCTTGTAAAGGATGAAGCAGAGATATGAGGATAGAGTGAGCAGTGAGGTGAGTTTTGAATTTCTCCGGCAAAATGCTGAATATCTCCTATAAACATTTCTGATTTTTGACATTTGGTCAGCGGTATTTTTCTAGAATAAGATATGGCACATATGACAATTCTATGAAATCCCAGCAATCTTGCTGAATCATTAGTTAATGGCTTAATGAAACTCTTAAGAGATTTAAACACAGTAATTGTACTATGATATTAAAAAAAAGGTTCCAAATAGAGCAATGTATCAAGGCAAGATGAGAATTAACATTCTACCTTGCAGGTAGAGTGAAAATGACATTTCAGCCTTAATAATATTGAACCCATATGGACTATGGCAGGCTTAGAATGAGGCAGCAAAAACAATTAACACACCTAGCACACCGAAAGAAGTTAGCAATTGCTGTATTTGGAAATGCAGTTGAACATCATTAGGTTCACATAAGATACGAAGCTAGGAAGGGACCATTGTAAGTGAAGGTCAGACTTCCTCTAAGTGCATCTGAAAATTGCATCAGGGCCTACATCTGAAAACAGCACTGTTTCAGAAATGAACACCTCAAAAGGTGGATTGTGAGATTCACTGGGATTGCTGGGAGAACAACTTGGTATGAGTGAACAAGTGTCATATCTGATGGCTAAGGAATTGCCCCATTGTTAGAGAAAGTATCTACCCAGTATTCTGCTAATTATCAATTTTGCCTCTGCAGCAATGATCCTAGTGGTGCTGAAATAAAAATGAATAAACAGAACACCTGTTACATACTCCCACCAGAGTTTTGAGGTCCACACTCTTTTGTATAATTGTGTTTTGCATGGTAGTCCCAAGAAAGAACAGTAAGAGACTTCAAAGCTATACACATATCATGAATAATTAGATGGGGAGCCTATGTGGGGAACTGGCTTCAAGCAATCACATGCAAACTGATGTAGCCAGATTTTGATTTGACTTCAATCTCATGCCAGGTCTTTGCATTCATGACAAGTGTAAGTTTGCCTCACTGCAGGTGCAGTCTTCTTTGCAACTATATGTTGAAATCATCATTCATTATTTCTGGATAAGTGGCCAAAGAGCCCTTAAGTTCACCCATCTGTGATGTAATGTGTGTTATTTATATATATTTTAATATCATTTATTTTGGATTTTTGAACTTTGAATTCATGATGAATGGGCTTTCTGAGGCAGTGGGGTAATAATTAACTTGTAAGTATTTCTGGAGCCATGGTGATTTCTTTTCAACATGGTATTGGAGAGGGACTTCCTGAGTATTAACATGATTTTGTATTAATTTAGACAGTTTGTGAGTGAACAAAGGAAACAATCAAGTGTATTAAACTTTCAGATAAAAGATCCGAATTTTTTTTGAGATTAGCTTGGAAAAAGGTTTTTTTCTTATTTTCAGTTTCAACAGTTTTACAGAGGTCTTGGCTGAAAGCTGGATGTGTGAAACAGTTGCACCTGAGAAAAGGAGCAAGTTTAGGAATGAGTCGAATTAGAAACGAACGTCACTGTTGAGTCAAACCGTCTGTGAGATAGAGAAGGGAATCTTCTCTTGTGTTTGAGTACTGTAAAGGGATACTATTGGGATTAGTGCGGTTATATTCTTACAGTGTGTTCTAAAATCTTTAAATGCAAATCAAATTTAAATAGTTTGGTTTATTCTACTTTGTTTGCATAATTTTTTTTATTACATTGTTAAAACGGAATTTGTAGCACAAATATGTATGTATTTCAGTGAAAGACCACCATTTTAGAGCCAAATAAAAATAAATTGATCAATCAAGCTGGATTAAAGTTTGACATCTGACTTGTCCAGTAACAACATCAGCTGAGATCGTAATCTTCATTTAGTGAAAGATTCAACAGAAGTAGACAAGTCATTGAATGGTATACAAGTTGACAAAAAGGGACACCACTGTCATATATCTCATTGAACACAACTCACTAACTCAGAATTATGTTAAAGAAACTAAAAATGTAGAATTTTACTCATTGGAGTCAGTGTTAGCTAATTAATTTAAGGAATAAAAATTAGGTTGCTGGTTTAACATATCTAATCGGAGATGAAATATGACATTCAAATTAATGTGTATATCCTGTCCAACCACATTTAGATATCAGCATAAAAGAAAGCTTTCAATGAAAATCTAATGTGTGTTCATCTCCTCTGCAACACTGGGTTTCTCCTCACAATTCTTCCTGCAGCTCCTTGTCTTCATGATCTTCTTCAGATTCCAGCAGACATTGGGCCTACTAATATATTGTTTTCAACTGTAAGGGGACATGGGTAGGCACTACAGTTTGCACCATTCAGTGCCTGCAAAATTATTGTGTTGTGTTTGTAATTCAAAGACTTATGTGTCTATGCAGAAATGCCAAAAGGATGGTAAGACCCACAGGACCAATCCACCACATAGGCTCCAAGGAGCTAAACTCATAAGTTGCCCTGCTTTGGGAAAATTTAGGCATGCATTAATTGTAGGAAAATTATGATTTATGTGTGAACCCTGGCAGCATTCATTATTATGAGTCCTGTACGAACAGACAACTTGACGGAGAAATCGCCTTTGCTGTTGATTTGGAGCTTTTTATTAGATGAAGTGGCTGGAATTGTAATATGGGTACAGTCATTACAGCTCTCTATTCGAGGAACATATAATTATGGGAGGAATGTTCTGTCATTTTATCTTAGCTGAAGGTATTAATCCTGGTCACGGAAGGTGGGCACACATTTGTGTGAAAATACATACAATGACTTGAATAATGGTTTTTTTAACATATCCCTGAGAAGGCAAGCAGTGCCTCAATTGACCTTTAATCTGAGTGAAAGTACCTCCAATAATGCAGCACACCCTCAAGACAGTACAGGGCGAGTCAGTTAGCAGGACAGCTAGTTTGTGGCGCAAGAGATGCCAACAATGTAGGTCCAAATCCCACACAAGGTGAAGTCACCATGAAGGCCCTGCTTTTTTGATCTTGTCCATCATGTGAGCCACAGCGACCTTCAAGTTAAACTTACCACAATCATGTCTCTCTAATGAGAAAGCAGCCCCCTGGGACTTTGGCTGTTATTACAGCAATGGGATGTCACCACCTCTTTCAAGAGGCCTGAAATGTAACAAAACCATATCGTAATCCCACAAAATTACCTCATCATGCTGCCTGAAGATTGTGCGCATAAGTGGATTCTTCATTCATGAAAACCTTCAATATATATCAAATAGACTATTGTCAAAAATCTCAGGAAAGGCAATGACACACCCCAGTACTTTTCTGCAATGATTTGAATTGTCCAGCAGGGGTCAGAAAATGTCAATAACAGATCATTTTCATTGGCCAGTCATTTTTTTTGCCCTCAAGCCATTTTCAGCAAACAAAATTTTTCCATGACTGCGTATTCCGGCATGGATTCTCCCACTCATCTGTCATTAATGATGTTTACAACATTGTGTGGCTCCTGTAACTTTTCTGTTAAAGGTGGATGGGCAAGAGAACTCCATCAGAAGGTGATAATGGGAACTACTGATGCTGGAGAATCCAAGATAATAAAATGTGAGGCTGGATGAACACAGCAGGCCCAGCAGCATCTCAGGAGCACAAAAGCTGACATTTCGGGCCTGGACCCTTCATCAGAGAGAGCCTCTCTGATGAAGGGTCCAGGCCCGAAACGTCAGCTTTTGTGCTCCTGAGATGCTGCTGGGCCTGCTGTGTTCATCTAGCCTCACATTTTATTATCTTCCATCAGAAGGTTACCCCTGTGAATGGAATTACTTCATTCACTAGGAATTGTGGATGACCAGGAAGAAGCAAAACAAATGGGAGAACACATCCAAATTAACACAGCAATATCTATACTGAAGAATGTTAAATTTCCCTGAAGTCACTAATAGTCAGTGCATTGAACTGCATTTGCACTGGGCTGACAATGAATGTGACAGGCTGAATGGCTTCCTTCTCTGCTGTAACCATTCCATGATGCTGTAAACAGCATCAACATCTTACAAATATTGTCACCTGATGAACATAAATAAAATTTGTCACAAGTTAATGTCAAAGGGTATACTGCTCAGCAATCAGCTATTTAGAGGAGACAATATTACACACAAAAATGAGATAGCTTTAGTTTCTTACTGGTGACTTATTTTTTTGTTTCACCAACTTTCCAAAGTTCTCATACCATAGAGTGGAGGCCACTTCTGGGGCTGGAGGAGGCCCTGGGCCAATGGCAACAAGGGACGCCTGGAAAGAGAGGTGTGAGGAGTAGGTGACTGGGCAATTCAGCCAGGGTTTGGCTATTGTATCAGCAGTAGTCCCTGTGGAGGGCAGTGTTTGGTGTCTGTTTTAGAATACCTTCTGATGCGGTTTGAAGTCTTTAACTGGCAATGCAAAAGCCTCAAATGGCTTAGAATTTGGAAAGGCCACGATGACTTTCACTGACTTAATTGAGAGAAGTTGGGAAGATGAGAGACAAGGGCAAGGATTGGCCGTTAAATTCCATCCATAGAATCAACTACCAACATATTCTAGCAGAAGGAATTAAAATGAAAGCCAAAAAAAATCCCTTAACATCATTGATGCGGCTGCTGTAAATAAATCATGTTTAATTCTTTCCTTTGCTTGTTTCTCTTTCATTTTGTATCATTTTGCCTCAGTTCTGTGTCTTACTCTCCATGCTATAATCCCTTTTCTTGAATTTATCGCTTCATATTGTGGATTTAAGGGTTTATTTAAGCCTCAGCTGAACAGGTTTCTCAGTAGTAACATTAGGGGAGCCTTCACTGGGGCTGAAAGTAAAGAAAGAAGGAATGGCTTGGATTTATATAGTGACCTTTCGTGACCTCAATATATCCTAAAACAACTATGAAGTACTTATGAAATGTAGCCACTGTTGTATTCCAAAAGAAGAACTTCCAAGGTATTACACAAAGCACTGCCAATGTCTTCTTCAATTCGTATTGAACTCAGAATGATAGCTCTGGTTCTATCTCCACTGATGCTGAAAGATCTGTTGAGTTTCTCCAGCACTTTCTGCCTTTTTATTACAGATCTCTGACAATCTAATGTACTTTGCTTTTATGATGGGCAGCTCCACACAAAGTCTTGTTTACTCAACTCTCACATGGTCCATGTTCTAAAGGAAGACAAAGAAAATGCATGGCAGCATTGACATCAAGAAACTTGCTACCAATTCTGTAAGTGGCAACAGCTCAGCCAAACTGTGTCATGCTTTGAATCCAAATGCCTTAATGATGTGGCAGTGTACAGGAAGAGAGGGAAAGTAAGGGAAATGAATCCTGAACTCCGGATCTGATGACTTTCTGTGACATCCAATTCCATGTGCCTGAAGAAATGTTGGTGGAGAATTAGCCTGTTCAGCCACATGAAGATCCACAGCAGAAACTCACAACCCTCAGAATCCGCAATTCTCAAAACAACAAATAACCAACGAATAGAACAAAATAAAACAAACAGGTGTCCAAAGTCTAGGCCTTAAAGGAGTGAAATGAAGTAGACAGATAGGAAGCTATAGGAAGAATATTCCCAATCTTAAGACCTGGATAACTGAAAGTCCAGTGGCACAATTAAATTCAGGATGCTCAAGAGGCCAGACTGAGATAAAATAAGAACCAATAAATGAATAACTATATGACATTTTAATTTGTTTCTATCCAGAAATTAGTAGCAAGCAAAATTACATGACAAACCAGTTTGTCAAAGAGCAATGCATAGTGCAACACAAGAGTGAGCTCATAAATGACTAAACAAAGGAATATATCAATATGGTGATTAACATGTAGCTATTAAGTTCCAGCAGGGACCTGACATAAGTAATTATAAATCTTTGCAGTGAGGTGGAGCATCAGTTAGCCTCTGCTGTATAATCACACTATTAAGACAGTTTTTATCTGATAACCCCACACTGCAATATCATGCAATTCTCCTACATGTTTCTTTTGCATTACTCAACTGGGTGGCTTGTAAATAGATGGATTGCTCATGGTGCTGAAACATAAGTTGAGATCAAAGAGAACCCACCCTAGCAACGACATTAACCTCCTGTTCACCTTACTTCTTTATTTGGCGTCAAAAAAACAAGAATTTGTTTGGATAAAAGAACAGAGCCAACTTTTATTTTAATTCTAATTACTATGTAAATAGAAAAGCATTTACCTCCCTTCAGTTTCAATTTCTGACTCACAACTGTCTCACTAATTACCTCATGCCACAAAGAAATGAAAAAAAACTGTGATTGATAGAAACACCACGGATCTATGTTAATTAAGTGTTTTAAATTCTGATAATAATAGCAGGAAACTCTGTGGAATGAATAGAGATAGATTTTAGATTTGACTCACATTTGTTTGGAAAGACAATTACTCCTCTGGTCTACTTGTTTCCACTTTTTTTATAAACATGTAATTTTGAATATCTTCAATATGTGTCACAAAGAGGATTATTGCTGATGGATGTCAAATCAACAATTTGGCTTAAGGATAAACAAGCAGAATTTTTCTTGATGAGTATATGCGCCAAATAGTTCAGTCATGTAGTACAAGTAAGGACTAAATCCCTTGGCTATTGTGAATTAGTTGATCTCATTAAGGTGGTAGAGATGTCACAAGTAGCCTCACTCCTATTCTTTGGTTGGGGAGGGCAATATTGTCTCCAGTAGTGACCCTGATGGTTCTTGTATGCGTTTGCTTGATTTTCATATTTGTGGATATCAAGTGAGAACAAGTTAGTGCTGGCGACTTGATCCCTATAGTTCAATATTTCAATATATTCACTGTCAAAGCTCACATGTGAAACATATGTCCACTTTGTTGAGATACCATTGACCATTGGACAGAGGCCATAAAATCAACTTCAAAAAAAAGTGAATGCTTTTCGGAGGAGAGAGCGGTGGGCAAGATGAAAATGAAGTGCAAAATCTATTTCACTATGGACTCAGCTATTTTCTTTGGACTAAGATGATGGAAAATAAGGAGGAAGGGACATTGTGTAACCTATCATAACAAATCCTTGCAGTTACCAGCCTACATTAGTAGCACTGCTTGGTTCATTACCAAAAAAAACAGTCACAGATGACTGTAAAGAAAGTAGCTCAAGGATAAAAAGGAACCACAGCTCTTTTTAACCCTAATTTTCAAAATGAGGAATGTATAAAATATGCTTGTTTCTGGTTAATGGTGTGGACTTAATTTATATAATTTAATTCTTCAATTACTGTGTTTTCAGAGGCAAATCGATGGAGAAAGGAAATTACATCGTTACATGTTACAACATTTTAACAGTTTGGGATGGGCCAATGAATTGGTGTGCAGTAGCATATTTTGCACTGAAGCATCATAAAACTGCAACAAATAGTAAGTATGTTTTTTTCCCAACTGACACCAAAAGCACCATCAAAACCAAGATCTTTTAGGCACCATTCCTGCTGATGAGCACCTATGCTAGATGTTCCTAGGTGGGGGCTTTCTTCTTTACTGGCAACAGTGTGGTCAAAGCACTTCCCACAATGATGTTCAGCAGGAAGCGACAACATTTTGATATGGCAACAATGAATGAACAGACTCATGTCCACTTTTTAAATTCATTCATGTGATTACGGCATCACTGGCTCGGCAGCATTTATCACCCATCCCTAATTGACCAGAGGGCAGTTAAGAGTCAACCACATTGCTGTGGGTCTGGAGTCACATGTAGGCCAGACCTGGTAAGGTTGTCAGCTTCCTTCCCTAAAGGACATTAGGTTTCTCTGACAATCAATAATGGATTCATGACAATCATTAGATTCTTAATTCCAGATATTTTACTGAATTCAAATTCCACCATCTGCTGTGGCGGAATTAGAACCCGGGTCCCCAGAATATTAGATAACAAAGTGTGGAGCTGGATGAACACAGCAGGCCAAGCAGCATCTTCGGAGCTCAAAAGCTGACGTTTCGGGCCTAGACCCTTCATCAGAAATCAGCTTTTCTGATAAAGGGTCGAGGCCCGAAATGTCAGCTTTTGTGCTCCTAAAATGCTGCTTGGCCTGCTGTGTTCATCCAGCTCCACACTTTTGTTATCTCGGATTCTCCAGCATCTGCAGTTCCCGTTATCTCCCCAGAATATTGTCTGGGTATCTGGATTAACAATCCAGCAATAACACCATCGCCTCCTTAGGATATGTATGCCTTGAAGAGATAGGGCTGTTCTCACACACCTGCTAATCCTGTCTTAATAGAGGTGTGAACAGCCTGTGTTTAGAAAGTGCTGCAGAAGATGCTGTAGTACATAACAAAACTAGGACAGATTGCAAGATAATAAAATGTGAGGCTGGATGAACACAGCAGGCCCTGCAGCATCTCAGGAGCACAAAAGCTGACGTTTCAGGCCTAGACCCTTCATCACAGAGGGGGATGCGGTGAGGGTTCTGGAATAAATAGGGAGAGAAGGGGAGGTGGACTGAATTTTGGATTCTCCAGCATCTGCAGTTCCCATTATCACGAGGACAGATTGCAGCTATGGTATGCTAGCAGTGGTGGGTTTGGTGCTTACGCTAGTGCAACATGTAGCAATTATCTGTCCTTCTGGTGTTGAGATTTTATTGTACCCAAAGGAGGGCAGATATAATGATTTTGCCTCTGTTTGTTAGTGTCTTTGTCTTCAAACAATATATCTGAAATACTAATGAATGGTGAGCAACAAGACCTAGTACAAATATATGGTATGACTTCAGGAAAAAGTATTCAGAGCAGATTGTTGGATGCAGATTAGGATAAAACTGCCTCAATGAGATGGAAGCACAAGGAAAATCCGAAAGGAAGAGCTCCATAATTGTAATAAGGTTCACAGGGGGTCATAGAGTGGACATTCTACTAAGTAGCTATTTCATTTGTCATCTCAGTCAGTGAAGGTATTATTCATATCCCTGTTTGTTAGCTTGTTTGTCTATAAACTTATATCTTAAAAACAAACATACAGATTTCAATGAATGCTGGTACACTAGAAGGATAATAATCATATATGATTGCAGAAATTCCCAACGGTGAATGTATGATAGAAATAGAGAAATATCTATAAAATCATGTAAAAATTCTGGTGTGTAGTATTTTTGGAATAAAAGAGTTGTTTCATGACTGTTGTATGCTATAATTCACAAACGAAGTGCTCAGAAGTAAATGTGCAATGGCGAATGTGAAAACAGAAACCAGTGAAACATAGATAATAAAGTGTGAAGCGGGATGAACACAGCAGGCCAAGCAGCATCTCAGGAGCACAAAAGCTGACGTTTCAAGCCTAGACCCTTCATCAGAGAGGGGGATGGGGTGACGGTTCTGGAATAAATAGGGAGAGAGGGGGAGGCGAACCAAAGATGGAGAGAAAAGAAGATAGGTGGAGAGAAGAGTATAGGTGGGGAGGGGATAGGTCAGTCCAGGGAAGACGGACAGGTCAAGGAGGTGGGATGAGATTAGCAGGTAGGAAATGGAGGTGCGGCTTGGGGTGGGAGGAAGGGATGGGTGAGAGGAAGAACACGTTAGGGAGGCAGAGACAGGCTGGGCTGGTTTTGGGATGCAGTGGGGGGAGGGGAAGAGCTGGGCTGGTTGTGTGATGCAGTGGGGGGAGGGGAAGAACTGGGCTGGTTTTGGGATGCGGTGGGGGAAGGGGAGATTTTGAAGCTGGTGAAGTCCACATTGATACCATTGGGCTACAGGGTTCCCAAGCGGAATATGAGTTGCTGTTCCTGCAACCTTCGGGTGGCATTATTGTGGCACTGCAGGAGGCCCATGATGGACATGTCATCTAAAGAATGGGAGTGGTAGTTGAAATGGTTCGTGACTGGGAGGTGCAGTTGTTTATTGCGAACCGAGCAGAGGTGTTCTGCAAAGCGGTCCGCAAGCCTCCGCTTGGTTTCCCCAATGAAGAGGAAGCCACACCGGGTACAGTGGATGCAGTATACCACATTGGCAGATGTGCAGGTGAACCTCTGCTTAATATGGAAAGTCATCTTGGGGCCTGGGATGGGTGTGAGGGAGGAGGTGTGGGGGCAAGTGTAGCATTTCCTGCGGTTGCAGGGGAAGGTGCCGGGTGTGGTGGGGTTGGAGGGCAGTGTGGAGCGAACAAGGGAGTTACGGAGAGAGTGGTCTCTCCGCAAAGCAGATAAGGGTGGGGATGGAAAAATGTCTTGGGTGGTGGGGTCGGATTGTAGATGGCGGAAGTGTCGGAGGACGTTGTATCCGGAGTTTGGTGGGGTGGTGTGTGAGAACGAGGGGGATCCTCTTTGGGCGGTTGTGGCGGGGGCGGGGTGTGAGGGATGTGTTGCGGGAAATGCAGGAAACGTGATCAAGGGCGTTCTCAACCGCTGTGGGGGGAAAGTTGCGGCCCTTGAAGAACGTGGACATCTGGGATGTGCGGGAGTGGAATGCCTCTCCTGGGAGCAGATGTGGCGGAGGCGGAGGAATTGGGAATAGGGGATGGAATTTTTGCAGGAGGGTGGGTGGGTGGGAGGAGGTGTATTCTAGGTAGCTGTTGGAGTCGGTGGGCTTGAAATGGACATCAGTTACAAGCTGGTTGCCTGAGATGGAGACTGAGAGGTCCAGGAAGGTGAGGGATGTGTTGGAGATGGCCCAGGTGAACTTGAGGTTGGGGTGGAAGGTGTTGGTGAAGTGGATGAACTGTTCGAGCTCCTCTGGGGAGCAAGAGGCGGCGCCGATACAGTCATCAATGTAACGGAGGAAGAGGTGGGGTTTGGGGCATGTGTAGGTGCGGAAGAGGGACTGTTCCATGTAACCTACAAAGAAGCAGGCATAGCTGGGGCCCATGTGGGTGCCCATGGCCACCCCCTTTGTCTGTAGGAAGTGGGAGGAATCGAAAGAGAAGTTGTTGAGGGTGAGGACGAGTTCGGCTAGGCGGATGAGGGTGTTGGTGGAGGGTGACTGGTCGGGCCTGCAGGACAGGAAGAAGCAGAGGGCCTTGAGGCCATCTGCATGCGGAATACGGGTGTATAGGGACTGGATGTCCATGGTGAAAATGACGTGTTGGGGGCCAGGGAATTGGAAGTTCTGGAGGAGGTGGAGGGCGTGGGTGGTGTCACGGACGTAGGTGGGGAGTTCCTGGACCAAAGGGGAAAAAATGGTGTCCAGTTAGGTGGAGATGAGTTCGGTGGGGCAGGAACAGGCTGAGACAATGGGTCGACCAGGGCAGGCAGGTTTGTGGATTTTGGGAACGAGATAGAAACGGGCCATGCGGGGTTGGGAATAATAAGGTTGGAGGCTGTGGATGGGAGGTCCCCTGAGGTGATGAGGTCATGAATGGTGTTGGAAATGATGGTTTGGTGCTCGGGGGTGGGGTCATGATCAAGGGGGCGGTAGGAGGAGGTGTCGGAGAGTTGGCGTTTGGCCTCGGCGATGTAGAGGTCAGTGCGCCATAGTACCACTGCGCCACCCTTGTCTGCGGGCTTGATGGTGAGGTTGGGGTTGGAGTGGAGGGAGCGGAGGGCTGCCCGTTCTGCAGGGGAGAGGTTGGAGTGGGTGACAGGGGTGGAGAGGTTGAGGCGGTTAATGTCTCGATGGCAGTTGGAGATGAAGAGGTCGAGGGAGGGTAGGAGGCCTGGGGGTGGTGTCCAGGAGGAGGGCTTGTGTTGGAGGCGGGTGAAGGGGTCAGTGGAGGGAGGGTTAGGTTCCCGGTTGAAGAGGTAAGCGTGGAGGCGAAGGCGGCGGAAAAACTGCTCGATGTCCAAACGTGACTGGTATTCGTTGTTGTGTGGGTGGAGGGGGACAAAGGTGAGCCCCTTGCTTAGGACTGACCATTCATCCTCAATCAGTGGGAGGTCTGGGGGGATGGTGAAGATGCGGCAGGGCTCAATGAGGCTGCCCCTCTGGGGTTGCTGGCTGTGGAGGTTGTGGGCGGGGTTCCGTCGGCATCGGCCGTGGGCGGGGTTCCGTCGGCTGTGAGAGGAGCCGGGTGGGCGGCAGCAGCAGCGGTGAGGGTGGTGTGTGTGGTGTTGTAACTGGAAGTGGAGGCGGTGACTGCAGCAGCGGTCGCGTCTGCAGTCCTGCAAGTGGTGTGCCCGGCGGTGGCGGATGTGACATCATCGGTGGGGGTCACCGGCCGTGTCCTCGTGGTCAATGGCGGCGGGTACATGGTGGGGGAGGGGCAGGGACAGGCTCGGGATTTGGGAGGTGCAGGAATCCTCTTGTGGGTGGCAGGGGCCAGTGAGTTTGTTGTACTTACGATTTTTGGTGTCCAGTAAAGCTGAGTAGAACTGGGTGTTCAGTCTGTGGATCCTGCTGAGGATAAAAAACAGCAGAGGTCCTTTGCAGGTCTGGGAGTGGGAGGCTCTGAGCTGGGGCAGGCTGGATTGCAGTGCCTGGAGGTGCCAGCGCATGGCCGCGAGTGTCTGTTTCAGGACTCGCAGGGAGAAACACTTCTGAAGGGTCTGAATTTTCTGGGTGTAGAGGTGGTCACGGTTGGGGCCAAATTGGGAAGGCTTGAATGTAGACTGTAGTCCAATGGGGATGATCTGGTTCCGTAGGCAGGTGCTGAGGAAGGTGATGTGACTGTGAAACATATCTGCCTAACTGTATTCAATGTACATCAGCAATTTGCAAACGTCCACTGCAGCACAATCATTCAGGAGCGTAAATAGGAAACATGAGAAAGGTCATACATATCCCACATAACCACAATAATTCATTGTTTCAGGTTTGAAACAGAATAGTTTTGATTCCAGAGTAACTCTATAAACTCACCCAGAAAATATAAGCCAGGACTTGAGGACTATAATAGAATAGTAAATCTAAGTACGGCTATAACAGAGATGGGGAGAAATAGTGATGCTATTTGTTGAAGATGAGAGAGGAACTAAGTGGAGATGATACAGAGCCGTTATATAAAATACACTGCTTTTAAAAGATCATATTTAAGTATTTCCAGGAACTTGTGTTGATCAGCAAGCAGAAAGGAAACAGAAATGAAGTGAAAGATTGAGAGTTGAAAAAGCCAGTGGAATGTTAAAATTTATGAGATGTTACTAGACTTGTCTTTTGATAGTAACATAGAAACTTAGGAACTAGGTGCAGAAGTAGGCTATCTGGCCCTTTGAGAATGCTTTGCCATTCATTATGATCAAGTCTAATCATGCAACTCAATACCCTGTACCTGCTTTTTTCCCATTACCTATGATCCCTTTAGCCTTCTTGGAAACATTCGATTTTTTGCCCTCAACCATCTTCTGTGGCAGAGAATTTCACAGGCTCACCACCAACTGTGTGAAGAAACTTTGTCTTATCTCAGTCCTAAATGTCTACCCCTTATCCTTAGACTGTCACGGCTGGTTCTAGTTCCCCAGTCTTCAGGAACATCTTTCCTGTATTTACCCTGTCTAGTCCTGTCAGAATTTTATGTTTCTCTGAGATTTCCTCCCTAATTCTTTGAAACTCTAGTGAATACCGTCGTAACCAATCCAGTCTCTCTTCGTATGTCAGTGCTGCTATCCCAGGAATCTATCAGACAAACCTTTGTTGCACTCCCTCCATTGCAAGATAATCCTTCCTCAGAAAGGAGGTCAGAACTACACACAATGCTCCGGACATTCCTGCTCCTGCTATGAAGTTTAACATACTTCTTCACTACCTGCTGCTCTACAAGCAGTGCCAGGCCTTATTACATTTACCCCTTTCCCAGTTTATCACCATTCGGGTAAGAATCTACCATCATGATGTTTGTTTTCAAAGTGGATAACCTCACATTTATCCACATTATACTCCATCTGCCATGTATTTGACCACTTACTCAACTTGTTCAAATCACATTGAAGCACCTCATTATCCTCCTCACAGTTCAATCTAGCACCCAAGATGGGTCACCTGCAAACTTTGAGATTTTACGTTTAGTTCCATCATCTAAATCATTAATATATGTTGTGAATAGCTGGGGTTGAAGCATTGACTCCTGCAGTAACCCACTAGTCACTGCTTCTCTCTCAGAAAATACCTGTTTAATTCTCATCTTTGTCTCTAATCTGTGAAACAGTTCTCTCTCCATAGTAGTATATAAGCCCAATCCCATAGGCTTTAATTTTCATAAATCATAGAATCCCTACAGTATGGAAGCAGGCCCTTTGGCCCAACAATCCACATTGATCCTCAGAGCATCCCTCCCAGACGCATCCCCCTATAACCCACCTAATCTACACATCCCTGAACACTACGGGCAATTTAGCATGGCCAATCCACCTAGCCTGCCCATCTTTGGACTGCAGGAGGAAACTGGAGCACCTGGAGGAAATCCACACAGACACACACTGGTAGAATGTGCAAACTCCACATAGACAGTTGCCCAAGAGTGGAATCGAACCCAGGTTCCTGGCATTGTGAGGCAGCAGTACTAACTACTGAGCCACAGTGCTGCCCCCAAAGCGAGTGGAAAATGCTAATATCATATACTTCTTAACAAAAGCCTTCTGAAAATCCAAGTAAACCACATTCACTGACACCCCCTTATCAACTCTACTAGTTACATGCTTGAAAAAATTTAGCAAATTTGTCAAGCACAATTTTCCTTTCAGAAATTTACAAAACTGTCAAATCTACTTACTGGTTACCAAGTGTTCTGCTCTTCAGTCTTTTACAACAGACTCAATCATTTTCTCTACTACCAATGTCAAGTTAATTGCTCATAATTTCTTGTTTTCTCTTTTAACTCCTTTTTAAATACTGAAGTCATATGAGCTACGTTCCAATCCATAGAAACTATTCCCGAGTCATTCGAGTCTGAAAAGGTAAGCACCATTGCATTCATTATATCTAGCGCTACTTCCTTAAATACTCTGGGATTCAGATTACCAGGCCCTGGGGATTAATCAACCTTTAATCCCAACAGTTTTCCCAAACTATTTCCTTACGAATATTAATTTCATTCAGTTCTACCCTCTCACTCGTCCCTGCACTCCCCAAGATTTTTCAGATGTTATTTGAGTCCTTTGGGCAGATTGAACCAAAATGTATAATTTGTTAGTATTCCATATCTTTGGTATCCATTATAACTTACTCTGTTTCTGACAGTAAGGGACCTACAATTGTCTTCACTAATTTTATTTTCTTTACATACCTACAGAAGCTTTTACAATCAGTTTGCATGCTCCATGCAAGTTTACTTTCATGCTCTATTTTTGCCCTCTGGATCAATTGCTTCATTTTTGTTTGAACATAGAACATAGAACATTACAGCACAGTAAAGGCCCTTCGGCTCTCAATGTTGTGCCGACCTGTCATACTGATCTCAAGCGCATCTAACCTACACTATTCCATGTACGTCCATATGCCTATCCAGTGACGACTTAAATGTACCTAAAGTTGGCGAATCTACTACCATTGCAGGCAAAGCGTTCAGTTCCCTTACTACTCTGAGTAAAGAAACTACCTCTGACATCTGTCCTATATCTTTCACCCCTCAATTTAAAGTTATGCCCCCTCGTGCTCGCCGTCACCATCCTAGGAAAAAGGCTCTCCCTTTCCACCCTATCTAACCCTCTGATTATTTTATTTGTTTCACTTAAGTCACCTCTCAACCTTCTTCTCTCTAATGAAAACAGCCTCAAGTCCCTCAGCCTTTCCTCATAAGACCGTCCCTCCATACCAGGCAACATCCTAGTAAATCTCCTCTGCACCCTTTCCAAAGCTTCCACATCCTTCTTATAATGCGGTGACCAGAACTGTACACAATACTCCAGGTGCGGCCGCACCAGAGATTTGTTCAGCTTCAGCATAACCTCTTGGTTCCGGAATTCGATCCCACTATTAATCAAAGCTAAAACACTGTATGCCTTCTTAACAGCTCTGTCAACCTGGGTGGCAACTTTCAAGGATCTATGTACGTGGACACCGAGATCTCTCTGCTCATCTACACTGCTAAGAATCTTACCATTAGCCCAGTACTTTGCCTTCTGGTTACTCCTACCAAAGTGCATCACCTCACACTTATCTGCATCAAACTCCATTTGCCACCTCTCAGCCCAGTTCTGCAGCTTATCTATGTCTCTCTGCAACCTACAGCATCCTTCGTCACTATCCACCACTCCACCGACCTTAGTGTCGTCTGCAAATTTACTAACCCATCCTTCTACGCCCTCATCCAGGTCATTTATAAAAATGACAAACAGCAGTGGACCCAACACCGACCCTTGCGGTACACCACTAGTAACTGGTCTCCAGGATGAACATTTCCCATCAACTACCACCCTCTGTCTTCTTTCAGCAAGCCAATTTCCGATCCAAACTGCTATATCTCCCACAATCCCATTCCTCCGCATTTTGTACAATAGCCTATTGTGGGGAACCTTATCGAATGCCTTGCTGAAATCCATATACACCACATCAACCGGTTTACTCTCATCCACCTGTTTGGTCACCTTCTCAAAGAACTCAATAAGGTTTGTGAGGCACGACCTTCCCTTCACAAAACCGTGCTGACTATCCTTAATCAATTTATTCTTTTCTAGATGATTATAAATCCTATCTCTTATAACCTTTTCCAACACTTTACCAACAACTGAGGTAAGGCTCACTGGTCTATATTTACCAGGGTTGTCTCTACTCCCCTTCTTGAACAGGGGAACCACATTTGCTATCCTCCAGTCATCTGGCACTATTCCTGTAGACAATGACGAGTTAAAGATCAATGCCAAAGGCTTGGCAATCTCCTCCCTGGCTTCCCAGAGGATCCGAGGATAAATCCCATCCGGCCCAGGGGACTTATCTATCTTCACCCTCTTGTAGGATTTCTAATACCTCTTCCTTATAAACCTCAATCCCACCTAGCCTAGTAGCCTGTATCTCTGTATTCTCCTCGACAACATTGTCGTTTTCTAGAGTGAATACTGTTGAAAAATATTCATTTAGCGCTTCCCCTATCTCATCTGACTCCACACACAACTTACCACTACTATCCTTGATTGGGCCTATTCTTACTTTCGTCATTCTTCTATTCCTTAAATACCTATAGAAAGCCTTAGGGTTTACCCTGATCCTATCCGCCAACAACTTCTCATGTCTCCTCCTGGCTCTTCTGAGCTCTCTCTTTAGGTCTTTCCTGGCTACCTTGTAGCCCTCAAGTGCCTTAACCGAGCCTTCACATCTCATCTTAACATAAGCCTTCTTCTTCCTCTTGACCAGAGATTCCACCTCCTTTGTAAACCATGGCTCCCACACTCTACAGCTTCCT
Organism: Stegostoma tigrinum; assembly: GCF_030684315.1. Taxonomy (NCBI): domain Eukaryota; kingdom Metazoa; phylum Chordata; class Chondrichthyes; order Orectolobiformes; family Stegostomatidae; genus Stegostoma; species Stegostoma tigrinum. The sequence continues at coordinate 49,403,751 of NC_081363.1, forward strand.
CCCTGCCTGACAGGTACATACTTATCTAGGACACAGAGGAGCTTTTCCTTGAATAAGCTCCACATTTCTAATGTGCCCATCCCCTGCAGTTTCCTTCCCCATCCTATGCTCCCTAAATCTTGCCTAATCTCATCATAATTGTCTTTCCCCCAGCTATAACTCTTGCCCAGTGGTATACACCTATCCCTTTCCATCACTAAAGTAAACATAACAGAATTGTGATCGCTATCACCAAAGTGCTCATCTACTTCCAAATCTAACACCTGGCCAGGCTCATTACCCAGTACCAAATCTAATGTGGCTTTGCCCCTTATTGGCCTATCTACATACTGTGTCAGGAAGCCCTCCTGAACACACTGGACAAAATCTGACCCATCTATAGTACTCGAACTATAGTGTTCCCAGTCAATATTTGGAAAGTTGAAGTCCCCCATGACAACTAACCTGTCTCTCTCACTCCTATCGAGAATCATCTTTGCTATCCTTTCCGCTACATCTCTGGATCTATTCGGAGGCCTATAGAAAACTCCCAACAGGGTGACCTCTCCTTTCCTGTTTCTAAGCTCAGCCCATACTACCTCAGTTGATGAGTCCCCAAACATCCTTTCTGCAACTGTAATACTGTCCTTGACCAACAATGCCACACCTCCACCCCTTTTACCATCTTCTCTGTTCTTACTGAAACATCTAAATCCCGGAACCTGCAACAATCATTCCTGTCCCTGCTCTATCCATGTCTCTGAAATGGCCACAACATCGAAGTCCCAGGTACTAACCCATCCTGCAAGTTCACCCACTGTACCCGGTGCGGCTTCCTCTACATTGGGGAAACCAAGCGGAGGCTTGGGGACCACTTTGCAGAACACCTCCGCTCAGTTCGCAACAAACAACTGCACCTCCCAGTCGCAAACCATTTCCACTCCCCCTCCCATTCTCTAGATGACATGTCCATCATGGGCCTCCTGCACTGCCACAATGATGCCACCCGAAGGTTGCAGGAACAGCAACTCATATTCCGCCTGGGAACCCTGCAGCCATATGGTATCAATGTGGACTTCACCAGTTTCAAAATCTCCCCTTCCCCTACTGCATCCCTAAACCAGCCCAGTTCGTCCCCTCCCCCCACTGCACCACACAACCAGCCCAGCTCTTCCCCCCCACCCACTGCATCCCAAAACCAGTCCAACCTGTCTCTGCCTCCCTAACCAGTTCTTCCTCTCACCCATCCCTTCCTCCCACCCCAAGCCGCACCCCCATCTACCTACTAACCTCATCCCACCTCCTTGACCTGTCCGTCTTCCCTGGACTGACCTATCCCCTCCCTACCTCCCCACCTATACTCTCTCCACCTATCTTCTTTACTCTCCATCTTCGGTCCGCCTCCCCCTCTCTCCCTATTTATTCCAGTTCCCTCTCCCCATCCCCCTCTCTGATGAAGGGTCTAGGCCCGAAACGTCAGCTTTTGTGCTCCTGAGATGCTGCTTAGCCTGCTGTGTTCATCCAGCGTCACATTTTATTATCTTGGAATTCTCCAGCATCTGCAGTTCCCATTATCTCTTATTCCGGACACTCCTGGCATTGAAGTAGACACACTTCAAACCATCTTCTCGCTTGCCGGTGCCATCTTACTTCCCTGAAACTTTATTTTGGACCACCCTACTCTCAACCTTTTCTATAGTCGAACTACAATTATGGTGCCCATCCCCCTGCTGACTTAGTTTAAAACCACCCGAATAGCCTTAGCAAATTTCCCCCCCAGGATATTGGTACCCCTCTGGTTCAGGTGAAGACCATCTTGCTTATAGAGGTCCCACCTACCCCAGAAAGAGCCCCAATTATCCAAGAATCCAAAACCCTCCCTCCTGCACCATCCCTGTAGCCACATGTTCAACTCCTCTCTCTCCCTATTCCTCGCCTCACTAGCACGTGGCATGGGCAACAAACAAGAGACAACAACTCTGTTCGTCCTAGCTCTCAGCTTCCGTCCTAGCTCCCTGAATTTCTGCCTTAAATTCCCATCTCTCTTCCTACCTATGTCGTTGGTGCCAATGTGGACCACGACCTGGGGCTGCTCCCCCTGCCCCTTAAGGATCCCAAAAACACGATCAGAGACATCACAAACCCTGGCACCTGGGAGGCAACACACCAACCATGAGTCTCTCTCATCCTCACAGAACCTCCTATCTGTCCCCCTAACTATGGAGTCCCCAATGACTAATGCTCTGCTCCTCTTCTCCCTTCCCTTCTGAGGAGCAGGGACAGACTCTGTGCCAGAGACCTGTGCCCCACTGCTTTCCCCGGTAAGTCGTTTCCCCCCCAATAGTATCCAAAACGGTATACTTATTGTTGAGGGGAATGGCCACAGGGGATCCCTGCACTGCCTGCCGGTTCCCTCTCCGTCCCCTAACCGTAACCCATCTGCCCTTTTCCTGTACTTGAGGAGTGACTACCTCCCTGTAACTCCTCTCAATAACCCCCTCTGCCTCCCGAATGATCCGAAGTTCATCCAGTTCCCTAACGCGGTTTTCAAGGAGCTGGAGTTGGGTGCACTTCCCGCAGATGTAGTCAGCAGGGACACTAGTGGTGACCCTTACCTCCCACATGCTGCAGGAGGAGCATTCAACTGCCCTGTCCTCCGTTCCCATTATTCTAAATTCCCGAGACTTAAAAAATAAAGAATAAAAAATAAACTTGCTACCTCACCAATCAATCACACAGAACCTTTTTTTTGGTTAGAGGAGGAGGATGGGTGGCACTACCCAGGTAGTGTTTCGGGTAACGCAACCACACAAATATATTACCTCACTCACTCACCAGTCCCGTGTCAGCTCCTGCTCAGCGTCCCTCCGCCTATTCACGAGGTAAGCTTTTTGTTGTTTGCTGAAATCTAAACTCTTCCCAGTCTTCAGGTCTGCTGTTTTTTTTGGCCAATTTAGAACATAGAACAGTAGAACATAGAACAGTACAGCACAGAACAGGCCCTTCAGCCCACAATGTTGTGCCGACCATTGATCCTCATGTATGCACCCTCAAATTTCTGTGACCATATACATGTCCAGCAGTCTCTTAAATGACCCCAATGACCTTGCTTCCACAACTGCTGCTGGCAACGCATTCCATGCTCTCACAACTCTCTGCGTAAAGAAAAGTAAGAATTTGTGTGTCCTTCCCTTGAAACTAATAGTATCTATAATTTCCCTTCCTAGCCATGGCCAGGCCACCTTTCCCATTTTATCTTTGCTTCAGACAGTACTGAACAACTGTTGCAATATCTCCATGCACTCTTAAAATGTTTGCCATTGTTTTATGTATCATTCCCCAATTTAATATCTGCTTCTCATACCATCATCGTTTATTTAGATTCAGCACCCTAGGCTCAGAACAAGTCATGTCATATCCGTCTTAGTGTGGAATGTTCAGGTTACTCTTCCCTTAGACACCTTGCCCTGATAGTTTGCCAATTATTCTTTTCTCAGTATATAATAATCTGTCTAGGATTATCTATTCTCAACAGGCAGCATCTCAGAAGCACAAAAGCTGAAGTTTCAAGCCCAGATCCTTCATCAGAAAAGGGGGGTGAGGAGAGGGTTCAGAAATAAATAGGGAGAGGGGGGAGGCGGATCGAAGATGGATAGAGGAGAAGATAGGTGGAGAGGAGACAGACAAGTTAAAGAGGCAGGGTTGGAGCCAGGAGAGGTGAGTGTGGGTGACAGACAGGTCAAGGGGGCGGGATGACCCCTCCGCTCCAATCCCAACCTCACCATAAAACACGCGGACAAGGGATGCGCAGTTGTAGTATGGCCCACTGACCTTGACATCGTTGAGGCCAGACGCCAACTCTCCGACCCCTCCTCCTACCACCCCCTTGATCATGACCCCACCCCCGAGCACCAAACCATCATCTCCCAAACCATCCACAAACTCATCACCTCAGGTGACCTCCCACCCACAGCCTCCAACCTCATTGTTCCCAAACTCCACACAGCCCGCTTCTATCTCCTTCCCAAAATACACAAACCTGCCTGCCCTGGTCGACACATAGTCTCCGCCCCACTGAACTCATCTCCACATATCTGGACTCCATTTTCTCCCCCTTGGTCCAGGAACTCCCTACCTAAGTCCGTAACATCACCCACGTCCTCCGCCTCCTCCAGAACTTCCAATTCCCCGGTCCCCAATGCCTCATTTTAACTACGGATGTCCAGTCCCTATACACCTGCATTCACAATGCAGATGGCCTAAAGGCCCTCCACTTCTTCCTGTCCCACAGGCTCAACCAGTCCCCCTCCAGTGACACCCTCATCCACCTAGCCGATCTCATCCTTACCCTCAACAACTTCTCTTTTGATTCCTCCCACTTCCTACAGACAAAGGGGGTGGCCATGGGTACCCACATAGGTCCAAGCTATGCCTGCCTCTTTGTAGGTTACGTGGAACAATTCCTCTTCCATAGCTACACAGGCCCTATCCCCCAACTCTTCCTCTATTACATTGATGACTGTATCGGCGCCACCTCGAGGTCCCACGAGGAGCTCAAACAGTTCATCCACTGCACCAACACCTTCCACCCCAACCTCAAGTTCACCTGGACTATCTCTATACCTCCATCACCCTCCTGGACCTTTCTGTCTCCATCTCAGGCAACCACCTAGAAACCAATATCCATTTCAAGCCCACCAACTCCCACAGCTACCTCAAATGCACCTCCTCCCACCCTCCTTCCTGCGAAAATTCCATCCCATATTCCCAATTCCTCTGCCTCCACTGCATCTGTTCCTGGGATGAGGCATTCCATTCCCACACATCTCAGATGCCCTCGTTTTTCAAGGACCGCAACATCCCCACGCATTGGTCAAGAACGCCCTCAACCAAGTCTCCCGCATTTCCGCAACTCATCCCTCACACCCCGTCCACGCAATAACCACCAAAAGAGAATCGCCCATTCCCTCACATACCACCCCACCAACCTCCAGATCCAACGTATCATCCTCTGACACTTCCGTCATCTGCAATCTGACCCCACCACTAAAAACATTTTTCCATCCCCACCCTTGTCTGCCTTCCAGAGAGACCACTCTCTCCGTGACTCCCTTGTCCACTCCATACTTCCCTCCAACCCCACCACAGCCGGCACTTTCCCGTGCAACCGCAGGAAGTGCTACACTTGCCCCCACACCTCCGGCCCCAAGATGACTTTCCACATCAAGCAGATGTTCACGTGCACATCTGCTAATGTGGTATACTGCATCCACTGTTGCCACTGTGGCCTCCTCTACATCAGGGAAACCAAGCGGAGGCTTGGGGACCGCTTTGCAGAACGCCTCTGCTCGGTTCGCAATAAACAACTGCACCTCCCAGTCGTGAACCATTTCAACTCCCCCTCCCATTCCTTAGATGACATGTCCATCCTGGGCTTCCTGCAGTGCAACAACGACGCCACCCGAAGGTTGCAGGAACAGGAACTCATATTCCGCTTGGGAAGCCTGCAGCCCAATGGTGTCAATGTGGACTTCACCAGCTTCAAAATCTCCCCTCCCCCCACTGCATCCCAAAACCAGCCCAGCTCATCCCTGCCTTCCTAACCTGTCCTTCCTCTCACCTATCCCCTCCTCCCACCTCAAGCCACACCCCCATTTCCTTCATACTAACCTCATCCCACCCCCTTGACCTGTCCGTCTTTCCCGGACTGACCTGTCCCCTCCCTACCTCCTCACCTACACACACCTCTACTGGCTCCATCCCTGCCTCTCTAACTTGTCTGTCTCCTCTCCACCTATCTTTTCCTCTATCCATGTTCGATCCATCTCCCCCTCTCTCCCTATTTATTTCAGAACCCTCTCCCCCTCCCGCTTTTCGGATAAAGGGTCTAGGCCCAAAACGTCAGCTTTTGTGCTCCTAAGATGCTACTTGGCCTGCTGTGTTTATCCAGCTCCACAGTTTGTTATCTCGGATTCTCCAGCATCTGCAGTTCCCATTATCTCTTATAAATTCTCAAGTTGGTTCTACAACATATTGATTATGAAAACAATCTCACGCACAATTCTGGAATTCCCCCTCTATGGCTTTGCTTCTGATTTGATTTCCCAAATCTATATGCTTATTAAAGTCAACCCTAATTACATTTGTAGCTTCATTGCTTGCATCTCCAATTTCCTGCTTAATGCCCTTCCAAATATTACCACTGCAATTACTGTTACTGTTGTTTTCTGCCCCATGGTCTGACTAAACTCTGTCCAAACAGATTCCACTTTGATGGGAATTCATTTTCAATCACTTGACTCATTTATTTTCATGTGTATTCAATGTAAAAATACAGTGAAAAGTGTGTACCTTTGCCGTATGTACATGGCGCCGTTCACATTAACTTAGAATAAGGCAAGAAAACAGAAGATAAGTTAAGACAGATAACAAAGTGTGAAGCTGGATGAACACAGCAGGCCAAGCAGCATCTCAGGAGCACAAAAGCTGATGTTTCAGGCCTAGGCCCTTCATCAGAGAGGGGGATGGGGAGAGGGTTCTGGAATAAATAGGGAGAGGGGGGAGGTGGACCGAAGATGGAGAGAAAAAAGATAGGTGGAGAGGAGAGTATAGGTGGGGAGGGGATAGGTCAGTCCAGGGAAGACGGACAGGTCAAGGAGGTGGGATGAGATTAGCAGGTAGGAAATGGAGATGCGGCTTGGGGTGGGAGGAAGGGATGGGTGAGAGGAAGAATAGGTTAGGGAGGCAGAGACAGGTTGGGCTGGTTTTGGGATGTGGTGGGGGAAGGGGAAATTTTGAAGCTGGTGAAGTCCACGTTGATACCATTGGGCTGCAGGCTTCCCAAGCGGAATATGAATTGCTGTTCCTGCAACCTTCGGGTGGCATCGTTGTGGCACTGCAGGAGGCCCATAATGGACATGTCGTCTGAGGAATGGGAGGGGGAGTTAAAATGGTTCACGACTGGGAGGTGCAGTTGTTTATTGCGAACTGAGCGGAGGTGTTCTGCAAAGCGGTCCCCAAGCCTCTTCTTGGTTTCCCCAATGTAGAGGAAGCCACACCGGGTACAATGGATACAGTCTCCCACATTGGCAGATGTGCAGGTGAACCTCTGCTTAATATGGAAAGTCATCTTGGGGCTTGGGATGGGGGTGAGGGAGGAGGTGTGGAGGCAAGTGTAGCACTTTCTGCGGTTGCAGGGGAAGGTGCCGGGTGTGGTGTGGTTGGAGGGAAGTGTGGAGTGAACAAGGGAGTCACGGAGAGAGTGGTCTCTCTCGAAGGCAGACAAGGGTGGGGATGGAAAAATGTTTTTAGTGGTGGGGTCAGATTGCAGATGACGGAAGTGTCAGAGGATGCTACATTGGATCCGGAGGTTGGTGGAATGGTGTGAGAGAACGAGGGGGATCCTCTTAGGGGTTGGTGTGGCGGGGGCAGGGTGTGAGGGATGTGTTGCGGGAAATGCGGGAGACGCAGTCAAGGGCGTTCTCGACCACTGCGGGGAGAAAGTTGTGGTCCTTGAAGAACTTGGACATCTGGGATGCACGGGAGAGGAATGCCTCATCCTGGGAGCAGATGTAGCGGAGGAGGAGGAATTGGGAAAGTTAAGAGAGTCCAACTTTCCTTTCTACTTCCACTCCGTGCTTTCCAGTCCATGCCATGCTGCTGCCAGAATCCCGCTGCGTGCTTTCCAGCCTGCACCATGTCACTGTCAGAGTCCTGCTCTGGATTTTGCAGCCCACACCATGGTTCTGCTAGAGTCCTGCTCCGTGCTTTCCAGCCGGAACAGCACACGTGTCAGGCTTGCTATTCTACATACTGTACCACATTATATTAGGAACAATATTAATTTTGTTCTTTTATGTTTGTTCCATTCATAAAGTCTTCTTGTCTTTCAGTTTTAATTCTAGGAGTATACCTAGCTACCTTGGTATGTAAGATGGCATAAGGCATGACAACGTTGTACACTTTGCACTGTACTCCTGTATCCCTGAACTAGAGTACATGTGACAATAATATCTAATTCAAATTCTAGTATACAATAACACAACCTATAGCCTCTGTTTTATGAATAACCCTTGCTCTGAAAATTGTTATTTAACAATTTTATCATTTTTTCCATCACCTTTAATATTTAAATCTAATAATTTCTTCACTTGCATTGAGGTTTAAGTTAGATCTGCGAAAAAACAAATTTCTAACTCACACTAATAATCATAATTTGTATTGCCATGATAAGCATCATATCACAAATAATATTCCAGTCTGAATTTTGATGTTATAAATAAGACTGCCAAATTTCTCTCACAATCCCAGATGGGGCTACCAAATTTAAGTTAAAACCTCTTTAGAAACTAATAATGTCTTTGTCAAAAATAGACAAAGTTTGAAACCACAGCCACTTGTTCAGAGAATAAAGCCACAAGCTTCCACATTTCAAACAAACAAAATAAACTTTACTAAACAAGGCTAGAAAATGTAAAATAATCTATATATAAAACACAACATAAATCTAACATCCAAAACTAAGATGAGATAAATCAGGCAACAGACAAACTAGAGTTGAAATTCCCAAAAGGCACATTAAGGAGAAAATGACAGATCCCATGGATTCCTCAGCAAGCTGTCCAGACATTAATGATACTGTGTATCATCATACCTCATGAAAACCTGCTTCCTTTACGAGGGATTCAAATGCTTCATTTTTGAATATCTATCCTTAAAACTCGCTCAAAGCTGTGGACAGAATGAATGACCACTCACCTTCTGATGGTTGAATGTCTTTTCCTCTGACTACATTTCATGCAGTTTCAAAGCCTCAGTCCAACAGTTACTGATGGCACAGTTCCAGCTCTTTCACAGACAGCTGGTTTCACTAAGTTGGTACTGCCTTTGAGTGTCTCTGAACTCCATGACCCCAGCAAACTAAGCAAATACTGTTTCTGTGCTACCTTTAGCCCCACTTTCAGGATCCAAATGAAAAACTACTTCAGTAAGTCTTCGGCTCGCCAGAGCAAACAGCACCATTTTAGCTGTAAGGAGCCACTTTCTTAAGTTGCTTCTCTCTCCCTCTCTCTGTCTCTCTCTCTCTCTGTCTCCAACACAAAGCTGCCACATTCCCAACTCCTCAGGAGGTCTCCCACGCCCAGACTGCCTGGAAACTGCTGACAACAGCGTTTCTGCTGCCCGCTGCTCTTTGCCCCACATCTAAACACCTGAGTGATCAGAAACCTGATGAGCAACTTTGGGTTTCTGTTTCTCCTGCCTCTGACCAATGGATTTCTCTTTCACTCCCTCTCCAGTCCTAAAAAGTCCCTTTTTGTGCCAGTCTTGTCGATGTAGATGCACATTGTCTAGTTTTCTTTTTCCTCCACAGATTTAATGACTTATCAGTTCATCCTTAACATACCCCCATTGCTGGTTAATTCACGCTTTTCATTCCTCCTGGTCCATATCATAAGGCAGTTGTTCACTACTATGTCCATGTCCTCTGGTACTCACTTTTAGGATGGAATTTAAACCAGGCAATCGAGGTCTTAGCCATTGACTAGAGATCTGGCAAGAGCCCAACATGACTTCCTTTATCAAGGCTTGCCATAGTAAATACCAACACATAGGTGGCCTGTGGCAGGCCTTTGCCAGGATCATGGAGCCAAGAGGAGAAAACCCAATGCCAGTCGTTGACCAACCACCATCAGAGCTGCCAGCCTGTTAGATGCTAATAGCTCTCCATTGAAGCTGGTGCCATTGGAAGCAGCTGGCAGTGCTACTTTGCACCCACCAGAGGTCAAGATCTACAAAGGAGCCAGGTCACAGATACAAGAATAGGATTTGTAGGGAGGGAGATATAGCATGGGGATGGGTGTATGGCAGGATGGATCCAAAGAAAGAACAGGTGTTTGCTGTCAACAGGCTGCATCCCTTTCCAATGCCAATTAATCACTCAATACGTGATAGTGAGGGATACCCTGGGGGCCTGAAAGCATATACAAAAGAGTTCATCTTTCAGTCTCCCTGCATGGTAACTGCCCTGCCCTCTGCTGGTTGACTGCAGTGGCTGGATGAAATCCTTAAATGACAACTTAGGACGACAATTGGCATGGAGCAGGAAGGCAGTCTATGGGCCTTCCCATGTTCGACTGACTCAGGGCAGAGGACAAGGCAGCGGTGTCTCCTCGCCATGCACTCTATCCTCCAACCTTCCTGAGGAAACATGTACATTCCGCCTATTAAATCCCTTCTCTTTGTCACCCACCTCCCAAAATTCTCTTCAACTGTGTTTGTGTTTCTGATGTCACACCCAATTGTTTGGTTGTTTTTTCTTTCGGTCACCTTGTGAAGTGTTTTGAAATGCTTTTCTGTAATTGGGAGAAACTTTAGAAATTTAGATTGTTGGCTCTCAATTCTTTGTTATGTAATGGTAAGGATTGAATTCCATTGGAATATCAATGAGAACAAACTTGTATTTTTACATTCAAATTGTTTCAGCGGGGTGGCCCCTTTGTCCTGTATTGAGCCTAGAACACAACCTTTATTTTAATCTTTGCAAGCTACAAATATTCATACCAGGAAGGCTCATTTGAACAGGCAAGTAAATGAACTGCAGTAACAAAGTGTGGGGCTGGATGAACACAGCAGGCCAAGCAGCATCTCAGGAGCACAAAAGCTGACGTTTCGGGCCGAGACCTTTCATCCTCTCTGATGAAGGTTCTCGGCCCGAAACATCAGCTTTTGTGCTCCTGAGATGCTGCTTGGCCTGCTGTGTTCATCCAGCTCCACACTTCGTTATCTTGGATTCTCCAGCATCTGCAGTTCCCATTATCACAAATGAACTGCAGTCCTGGGTTCAATCCAGCCAAGGCAGATGGGATGAATGTGCTCCCTATTGGTTGCTAACATTGCAAATGGAATACCTTAATCATTTCAGATCATATTTTCTTTAGATTGATGCCACCATCAAAACTTCACCTTCATTGAAATCATGACATTGATCAATCTTATAGTGAGGAATTCCCATTGTTGTAAGAACATGGAATGACTTTACTGATACAAACTCAGCCACATTGTTTTGATTGAACGAGAAAGTTGTTTTACACAGCTCCTGGCCACCAGTTCAAAACAACATTGGCAGAGGCTTAAGAGCAGATTGCACTTAATGGTTGGTGTAGAAAGACCAGCGACCAATGTAGGTAATTGGAAAAAGTGAAGAAATGTAAAACTGATAAGAAGAAAAAATGTATAGAAGATAGAATAATGGATTCCTTTCCAGTGCAAACCACACAGCTTTAGGGTATGTGAACTAATTGTAGGGAATTTCAAGCAGGACTCCTCTGTGGCACATTGCCAAGGAAATAATCAGTGACTGCTCAGCTGCAAATAACAGATTCCTCATGTGTCTCTGGGGTGAACCTATCAGGTCTGACAGGCTTTAATAAAAATCAATACTTCAAAGCAACATCATTCCAAATAAACCAGTTACACTACACTTGGTGTGATTAATAATAAATGAGGCATATATGGCCAGGTGAGGAAGAGAGATTCAGCAACTCTCTTTCCAATAACCTTCTCGGCTTGTCACACCAAATAGTCGTCTTTCTTTTTAGCATGCAGCTATATCACACATCAAAAATGTAGTTGGCTGGATCAGAATTGACCAAATCAATTACCAGGCTTACTCGAGTGAAAGAAGGATACATTTTATTACCTGCCAACATAAGGAAACATAATAAAACATAACATGAAAGACACAAGTAGGTAATAACTTTAAAAAAGAAAGGGTAATACATGAATGAAGAATAAAGGCTATACAGTTTAAAATTTCTTTGAGTCCTTGGGTGTAAGATTTTTAACCTGACACCACAATTGTTTAATGATTGTATTGCATCCTCAGTAGTGACAAAGTTTGTAGGTATCTTTGAGATGTCACTAAATGGTTGTTTCCAGAATTTGCTTTATTCCCAAGGGTTGTCTTCTAAGTTGAGTGATACAACATGAGAAAAAAAACGTTCTTTGCTCTGCCAAGCAGCTACTGCAACATGGGAACTCTTTCAAGCATCATAGGTATTGGCAAGTTATTGGGAAAAAAGGGTGAGATTTGCAGAAATTAAATTCTTGCTATTGAGAAAAGAGGTCTAACTTTCCAACTAAGTTTTGAACAAGTGAGATAAGAATCTCATAAGTGAGTGGTGAGAGGACTATTTCCATTTATTTGCATAAATTAACATTCACTTAGTACTTGATCTCACCTCATTGATATGCAGTTCCTTATTTTCCTACTTGTCAGATAGAAACAAGATGACAAATTACTGCCATACAAGTCAGAGCAGAAACCTGGCAACTCCAGTTCACTGCTTGCTCCTCTGAGCCCCCATCTTTGACAGCAGTCGTCACATGGACTAGACAGGGTAGACGCAGAGAGGATGTTCCTGATGGTGGGTGTGTCCAGAATAAGGGGTCACAGTATGAGGATTCAGGCTAGACCATTTAGGATGGAGATGAGGAGACATTTCTTCACCCAAAGAGTGGTGAGCCTGTGGAATTCACTACAACAGAAAGTACTTGATGCCAAAATGTTGAATGTATTCAAGAGGTGGCTAAATATAGCATTTGAGGTGAATGGGATCAAAGGTTATGGGGAGAGAGGAGGATTAGGCTGTTGAGTTGGCCTTGATTGTGATGAATGGTGGAGAAGGGTGGAATGGCCACCTCCTGCTCTTATCTTCTATGATTCTATGTTTCCATTTCAGGGCGCGCTCAACATGCAGTGACTCCCCATACCCACTGTCCATGGATGTTGGCATTGGACACATAGCAGCATCTCTGCACTCTCATGTTAAATCTCCAATCCACTTACAGCATGGTTCTGCACTTCAATGCTGCACTTCAGAACACACTGGCACTTTTTACTGCAATGCTGCTACCAGGATACTTCATGCACACAGGGGCGGAGAAACAGCTCATGGATCAGGGTAATAAAATGTGAGGCTGGATAAACACAGCAGGCCAAGCAGCATCTCAGGAGCACAAAAGCTGACGTTTCGGGCCTAGACCCTTCATCAGAGAGGGGGATGGGGAGAGGGAACTGGAATAAATAGGGAGAGAGGGGGAGGCGGACCAAAGATGGAGAGTAAAGAAGATAGGTGGAGAGAGTATAGGTGGGGAGTATAGGGAGGGGATAGGTCAGTCCAGGGAAGACGGACAGGTCAAGGAGGTGGGATGAGGTTAGTAGGTAGATGGGGGTGCGGCTTGGGGTGGGAGGAAGGGATGGGTGAGAGGAAGAACCGGTTAGGGAGGCAGAGACAGGTTGGACTGGTTTTGGGATGCAGTGGGTGGAGGGGAAGAGCTGGGCTGGTTGTGTGGTGCAGTGGGGGGAGGGGACGAACTGGGCTGGTTCAGGGATGCAGTAGGGGAAGGGGAGATTTTGAAACTGGTGAAGTCCACATTGATACCATATGGCTGCAGGGTTCCCAGGCGGAATATGAGTTGCTGTTCCTGCACCCTTCGGGTGGCATCATTGTGGCACTGCAGGAGGCCTATGATGGACATGTCATCTAGAGAATGGGAGGGGGAGTGGAAATGGTTTGCGATTGGGAGGTGCAGTTGTTTGTTGCGAACTGAGCGGAGGTGTTCTGCAAAGCGGTCCCCAAGCCTCCGCTTGGTTTCCCCAATGAAGAGGATGCCGCACCGGGTACAGTGGATGCAGTATACCGCATTGGCAGATGTGCAGGTGAACCTCTGCTTAATGTGGAATGTCATCTTGGGGCCTGGGATAGGGGTGAGGGAGGAGGTGTGGGGGCAAGTGTAGCATTTCCTGCGGTTGCAGGGGAAGGTGCCGGGTGTGGTGGGGTTGGAGGGCAGTGTGGAGCGAACAAGGGAGTCACGGAGAGAGTGGTCTCTCCGGAAAGCAGACAGGGATGGGGATGGAAAAATGTCTTGGGTGGTGGGGTCGGATCGTAAATGGCGGAAGTGTCGGAGGATGATGCGTTGTATCCGGAGGTTGGTAGGGTGGTGTGTGAGAACGAGGGGGATCCTCTTAGGGCGGTTGTGGTGGGGGCGGGGTGTGAGGGGTGTGACACATCCCTCACACCCCGCCCCCGCCACAACCGCCCTAAGAGGATCCCCCTCATTCTCACACACCACCCTACCAACCTCCGGATACAACGCATCATCCTCCGACACTTCCGCCATTTACGATCCGACCCCACCACCCAAGACATTTTTCCATCCCCACCCCTGTCTGCTTTCCGGAGAGACCACTCTCTCCGTGACTCCCTTGTTCGCTCCACACTGCCCTCCAACCCCACCACACCCGGCACCTTCCCCTGCAACCGCAGGAAATGCTACACTTGTCCCCACACCTCCTCCCTCACCCCTATCCCAGGCCCCAAGATGACATTCCACATTAAGCAGAGGTTCACCTGCACATCTGCCAATGTGGTATACTGCAACCCCTGTAACCGGTGCGGCTTCCTCTTCATTGGGGAAACCAAGCGGAGGCTTGGGGACCGCTTTGCAGAACACCTCCGCTCAGTTCGCAACAAACAACTGCACCTCCCAATCGCAAACCATTTCCACTCCCCCTCCCATTCTCTAGATGACATGTCCATCATAGGCCTCCTGCACTGCCACCATGATGCCACCCGAAGGTTGCAGGAACAGCAACTCATATTCCGCCTGGGAACCCTGCAGCCATATGGTATCAATGTGGACTTCACCAGTTTCAAAATCTCCCCTTCCCCTACTGCATCCCTAAACCAGCCCAGTTCGTCCCCTCCCCCCACTGCACCACACAACCAGCCCAGCTCTTCCCCCCCACCCACTGCATTCCAAAACCAGTCCAACCTGTCTCTGCCTCCCTAACCGGTTCTTCCTCTCACCCATCCCTTCCTCCCACCCCAAGCCGTGCCCCCATCTACCTACTAACCTCATCCCACCTCCTTGACCTGTCCGTCTTCCCTGGACTGACCTATCCCCTCCCTACCTCCCCACCTATACTCTCTCCACCTATCTTCTTTACTCTCCATCTTTGGTCCGCCTGCCCCTCTCTCCCTATTTATTCCAGTTCCCTCTCCTCATCCCCCTCTCTGATGAAGGGTCTAGGCCCGAAACGTCAGCTTTTGTGCTCCTGAGATGCTGCTTGGCCTGCTGTGTTCATCCAGCCTCACATTTTATTATCTTGGAATTCTCCAGCATCTGCAGTTCCCATTATCTCTCATCAGCTCATGGATCAGACTGGGTGCATCTTAGGGCTCTGAACTCACACCCTCTCTAGTGCCTACTTCAATGCTCACAGCATCTTATCTTGCCTTGCTTTGCCTTTTTGTGCTTTGTCTCCTCAGCCAGAGCTTCAAAGCTCACAGTACTTCTGTTTTGTCTTGCTGTTTAGCAAAGGCACAAAGTGTCATGGGTGTCAGCAATGATCAGTCATGGGGATGGACATGTTGCTGTACAGCACTATGCTACATCCATGTCAGAGATGCAGCATGTGCCAACAGCCTACATGGCAAACACACTGAATGAGCTTCAAATAAATGACCAGATCTCAAAGTCTAAGGGAGTGGTCTTCAGTCAGTTCAGGACAGACAGAATTCAACTGGGTGTCCCGGAACAGTAGATTAAACATTGTGTCTGATACCCATCTATGGACTTAGACAAAAGGGTGCTTGAGGCAGTCAGGGTTAGGGGGTCCATTCCTTCTTTGAAAGAACCTAGAACTAGGAGTCATAGTTTAAAAATAAGGAGTTGCCTATTTAAGCACATGAGGGAACATTCCTTTCTGTCAGAGGGTTGTGGGTTTTTGAAATTCCCTTCCTCAAACAGCATTGGATGCATCATCTTTAAATATTTTTAAGCCAGATGTAGATGGATTCTTGATTACCAAAGCCATGATCTGGCTGAAGGCTGACACATTCTCAAAGAGATAAATGTTCCTTGTGTGTGTGTCTTTGTATGTACCACTGCAGTCAGGAGAATGGATTTTTGTCAGGCCTGCAGGTCCGTGCACTCTGCCTGGGGATTAATGGTAAATTAGTTAGGGGTCTGCCCACTCATCAGCTGGGGCTCTCTTCCAGATTGAAGGGGGTGGGTGTTGGACCACAGTCAGTTCTGCAGGTCACCGCAACAAAAGTTGTGGGACACTGCTAGGCAGTTCAGGAAGTCAATTCTGGGGATTGGAGTGTGCTGCAGTGCAGAGGAGCCATAATTGTGAAAGGGGAAACACAATACATAGGAAGTGGGGTGACAATCATACATGGGAGGACATGGGTTACTGTGGGAGAGGGGCTTCTCAATGATGACAACCACCCTGGTTTTAACAAGGAGACAAAACAGCACAATCATTGACATGGCTAAGCTGTAGGGTTCAGGGACTAATGTTGAGAAATGAAAGCATAAATGAAACAGTTGGGTGGGAACGTGCGGGAGCTCAATGCTCATGTGTTTGTCAGGGAGTGCCTGTAAGAAGGAAACATACAGTTTCAGGTGAACTCCATAATTACCAGGCTGAGCCTGAGATTCACTATGTCCTGAAGAAGGGTAATACCCGAAACATTGATTTGTCCTTTCCTCCTGATGCTGCCTGGCTTGCTGTTTTCTCCCAGCCACCTGTTTGTCTACCTGAGCCTGAGACTCACTATGTTAAGTGCAAACGGTCTTGCCTTCCATTCTCATGTGACTCATAAATATGCAATAGAAATGGAAAGTGGCTGCGACGACCCCAGAACTGGATGGTGTCAGCGTTTTTGTAATATCTGAGCATGCTTGTGAGATCCTTCAAGGGGCACTTACATTAATCAGGCATTTACACAGTTCAGGTTGAAGACATCTGTAATCATAGTACCCTGCATGTGAAGGGCATGCAGTGTCCAACAGTGTGGGATACAAATCCTGGTCATAAACAATCTTGACCATGAAGGAATGAGCATTTCTTTCCATCATAATGATACAACATTTGCTTCATAATATATCAGGATTTAGTTTTCAAATTCAACTTATTCAAGGCATCAGAACCATAAAATCATGTCAGTGAATCAGTTTTGTTGCTGACAATGCTTTCAGGTAGAACAAATTAAGTTATTCTCTGCAATAAAATTTGACAGAAATGGCCTTCACTGACTGCACTATAATTA
This sequence comes from Stegostoma tigrinum, assembly GCF_030684315.1. NCBI lineage: Eukaryota > Metazoa > Chordata > Chondrichthyes > Orectolobiformes > Stegostomatidae > Stegostoma > Stegostoma tigrinum. Next base: position 49,420,850 of record NC_081363.1, read on the forward strand.
GCTTTTGGAAATCTAGCAATTGCTCACTTATTTCAATATACCATAGCTGCCTTGCATTTCATTTTGTGTACAGTTTATCAGTTATTGAACAATGTGTTGGAAAGTAAAAATAAAAATCTTAGACAAAATCATATGAGTTTTTTCGGTAAGGAAAGAAGCACTTCAGCCCATTGTATGTGCACTGGTCATAAAGTACCTATCTAATCCCATTTTCCAGCATCTGGCCCATACTTTTGTCTACCTTGTATCACAAGTATACATCTAAATGCTTCTTAAACGTTGTGAGTGTTCCTATCTCTACCATCATTTCAGGTAATGAGTTCCTGAATAGTCCAGCTCCAACAACACTTAAGAGGCTTGTCATTATCTAGGACAAAGCAGCATGCTTGATTGGCATTACTTCCACGAACATCCACTACCTCTAACACCGATGCTCAGTAGCAGCAGTGTGTACTACCTACAAGATGCACTGCAGAAATACACCAAAGATCCTTAGATGACACCTTCCCAAACCCACAGCCTTTATCATTTAGAAGGACAAGGACGGCAGATACATGGGAACACCAGCATCTGCAATTTCACCTCCACTCGTCTCACTGTCTTGACTTGGAAATGTTTTTTTTTAGATTTGTCAAAATCCTGGAATTCCCTCCCTCAGAGCATTAGGACTGCAGCAGTTTCAAAAGGCAGTTCACTCACCACCTTCTCAAGGCAACAAGGGACGGGCAATAAATGCTGGCTAAGCTTGCAACATTTATAAGTGAATGAAACTAAAATGATAGACAGAAACTTTTCCCCTTAGTAGAGGGGTCAATACAATAGTGGATAAAACCACTAATGAAAAATGGAAGATTTTCAAAACAGAAATGAATAGGCTAAAGCTAGATATATACCCATGAGAAATAAACGCAGGATATCCAAAGCTAATGTATTCTGAATGACTAAAGATACTGATGAGAAAATAAGGAAGAAAAAGCAGGCAAATGATGCACGCAATACCAAATTGCATTTGTACAGCACCTTTCAGAAAGTAGAACACCTGAGGAGCTTTATTGGAGCCTAATCAAACAAAATTTCACAATGAGCCACACAAGGAGCTATTGTGGCATTGGGCAAATGCTGAATTGAAGATGTAGGTTTTAAACAACATCATATATACAGTAAAAGTAAAGATATAGAGAGCTTTAGTCAGGGAATTCCAGATCTGAGGCCCTGGTGGAGCGATATAAATCTGAGATGCTCAAGAAGCCATAATCAGAGGACCACGGCTGTCGTGGAGTGTTGTAGATTTTAAAGACAATACAGCAATAGGGAAAGGCGAGGCCATGAAGGGACTTGAACAGGAGGATGAGAATTTTGAAATCAGCGGGTGTTTAACCAGGAACCAAAGCTTGTCTGAGCACAATGGTGATGGATGAATGGGACAGGGTCAGCAGTGTTTTGGATGACATTCAGATTTCAAAGGGTTGATCATGAGAGGCCAACTAGGACTGCAATTGAATAATAAAATCTAGAGCACGGATGGGGGTTTTGGCAGCAGAACTGTTCCTGCCTCAGAATCTGGTAATACTGTGGAGACAGAAACAGGCAGAGTCAGTGAGGGTTCTACAGCTAACCCTTGTGTATCAGGCAACACCTGCAATAAAACACTTTATACAATATGTAACTCAAACCTAATTACTAAACCTAAATGGTAATATGAAACCTTTCACAGTATGCAATCTACAGTCAACGTATTAAAGGTTGAGGCCAGTTGGTGGTAAATGAGAGAACAACTATAAGCTTCATTTAGCCAAGTTATTTCTTTTGAGGCCTGTCCAAGATTGTTATGGTGTGATTCCCCGGGCTTCCTACACATTATAACAAACGCAGCATGTGCTCAGGTCTCTATAACAGGCAGCGTTAAGTGTAAACTGAAGCTGTCCGTGCCAACAATACCCTGTGGATTTCAGCACCTGTGCCCTTTTCACATTTGTAACCAGTAATTACATAGTGATGCCTGTCTTATCACAGCATCTACTTGATTATTTATGGCTCTTTTACATAAAATTTAGTTTTCATTCACTTAAAAAAGAGCTGTAGAAAGGTTAGGATTTATCATCATCATGTAAATCCTTTTAACTACATGAAATGGGGAAGAGCTGTTGGAGTGAGGCTAAGGATTCCATTCTCATTATCAGTAAGATTTCTTTAAAATTACAGCCTGATATTTTGAAATGAACATGAATATTGCTCTTCTTCAATCTCTTTAACTTAGTTTACCTCTTTTTTTTAGGTTGTCAAGCTGTACATGTATTCCACTGTATACCTGATATAGGTTCTGTTGATAGTGAATTGGCTTTGACAAGACAGGAAGTGAGAATAGCGAACTGTGGAATAGCAAGTATCAAACTGCTGTTGCAGTTGTAGTTAAACTGGATTCCATCAATGGCGATCATCCAAAGGGATGTTCAGAGCATAGCACTGAAGGAGTGTGAAGGAAAGTAAGCTGTGCAATTGCACATTCCACTTCTGGTCTTTTGAAGGAGAGAAAGTCACTTGTGAAGTTTTTGAGACTAGAATGCTAGCCTGAGAAACACCTTTTGCAAAGTCTTTGACCAACTGTAAACTGAATGGCACTTCTGGCAGTGGTGTAAACCTGACCAGAAAATTAGAGAGATTATTTACACTCATACACCAGTAGCTCCCAACTTTTATATCCATGAACCATTTAGGTGGGACAAAGACCACTGTGGACAACCCACCAGTCCTACCTAATCTGTATTGTTTTCTTACTGTAAAGAAGGCACAACAGAATTAATAGGAACGATCATGGACATACTTGGAATAGTGTAGGTTAGATGGGCTTCAGATCGGTATGACAGGTCGGCACAACATCGAGGGCCGAAGGGCCTGTACTGTGCTGTAATGTTCTATGTTCTATGTTCTATGATCACAGTCCTTTTGATGAGACACCAATGAGGTGATAAGGCAGAGAGCTTCCACCTCATATCAGGTTCCACGGTCAATGAATACCTCTTCATCATTTCCAGCCAATTCCAAAATTCTGATCTTGCAATCATACAATCTATTAGTTGTAGCTTGTTTCTGTAAGTACATAGTTATTGCTCGATGTTTACTCAATTTGTACTGCATGCGTAGGAGCCAGTCTGGTTGTGCAGGGGTGAGGATTTTGGCCTGTTGTCTCTTACAGCCTTGTTTGTCAGCGACATACATTCTGAATCAGCATAGATTCACCTTGAGGAAACCTGTGGGCTGAGATGGTTGATGGAGCATATGTTGAGAGCCACTGCACTATACCATCAATTCTGTCGGGTGTCTCCCAGACCACCCTGACGTTCCACAGCAACTCCACAAAGGCTTCTTTTACCATTACTGTGTGTTTCCACGAACGTTACACAGGAAGATTGAGGAACCTCTCCCTATGTCAATGCATTCATATATGATATATAAGAGTGAGCGACAGAAAGTCCCTTGGCAAAATTTGACCACATTGTCTTTAGGTCAGGAGTGAGAGTTTGAAATAAACTATATAATGAATTGAGATGGTTGCTTTTAAACGAAGTAGATTTTAAGAAGCCTGAACGAATATCAAATGCACTTGATGGTCTAATATTTTTGTAAGAATATTTTAACCCTCTTGCCTTAAATGTACATTTAGTCAAAAACATGACTAAATTAACTGGAACACAGGAGCAAAAGTAGGCTATTCAGTCCCTTAATCCTTCTCCACCAATCTTGATTGTGGATGATCATCTAACTCATGTTCGTCAGGTTATCCCTATAATCCTTTATGTCATTAGGAACTAGAACTCTATCAGTTGGTATCCTGAAATCACTGAATGGTTGAGCTTCCCCAAACCTCTGGAGAAGACAATTCCAAACCATCACCTTATTGAAGATGTTCCTCCTTGTCTCAGTCCTGAAGGGTAAGTAATTTATTCTAAGATTGTATCTGTAGGTTCGAGACCCCATAGCCAAGGCAAATATCCTTTTTGCATCCATTTCAATTTCCAAATTTCACAGAAACAAGCCCAGTGTCCTCAATTTCTCTTCATAGGAAGGTCTCACCAACCCAGGAATCAGACCAGTGAATCTCTGCTGCACCCCCTCTTTGGTGAGTATATCCACTTTGAGGCAAGGGACCAGAACTGGGAAGTAGTTACTGGCTGCCAGGCAAAAGAAACAGTTTGTGCAGCTGGATGTCACCAGCTGTCCGTAAAGGAAGGCTCAGCAGCAAACGGTTAACAGATGGTTAGGGGTTTTTAGGTGGAAAGATGAAATTGCAATTTTCCTTGTGGGACCCAATGTAGATATCTGGGTCTGTTTAATGTATTATTACCAGCTGATGGTAATATTAGACAAGGCAAGATCTAATGTGAAAACTAACTGGGTAAGCCTAAGTTTTATTTTGCAATTTGTTCACCAGGACAATCAAGCATTGAGCATCTTTACAAGAGGCTGCCAATGTACTTTTAACAAAGGAACATTAACATTTATAACACACAGAAGATGTATAAGAAGTATTTGAAACCATCTTATTACAAATATCAGAAAACCCTTTTACTCTCAACAACAATCTTACAGATACACAAACCTCAGTGAACAGGCTCGTATTTCCACTTCAAATTTCCTTCTTCAGTTTGCATAGCTGCACCTAGTTCCTTTCTGGCAAAATTATGCATTCACTTGATGGTATTTCTTTAGTTAATATTTGTTCATATGACCCTTAAACAAACTGCTCAGACAGCAGTCTTACTGTTCAACATGTGTTCCATGAGACCATAGATATAGGAGCAGAATTAGGCCATTTGCCCCATTGAGTGTTCTCCATCATTTGATCATGGCTGTTATGCTTCTCAACTACATTCTCCTATTTTATCCCCATAACCTTTGATCACCTTTATAATCAAGAACCCATCTACCTCTGTCTTAAATCTCTGGCATGACTTGGTCTCCACAGGCTTCTGTAACAATGAGTTCCATGGATCATCCAGCCTCTAGCTGAAAAAATTCCTCCTCATCTCAGTGCCAAAGGGTCATCTCTTGACTCTGTGGCTGTCTTCTTGGGTCCTATTCTCTCTTACTAGGAAAAACATCTTCTCCACATCTATTCTAAAAAGGGCTCTCAGTTGCAATGAGATCCCACCACGCCTAACCTTCCAAACTTCATCGAGTACAGAACCAGAATCCTCAACGTCTTCTCATTTGACAAGCCCTTCATCCCCAGGATCATTCTTGAAAATCGCCTTCAGACTGCCTCCAAAGCCAGCACATCCTTTCTTAGATATGAGGTCTGAAACTACTCACAAAATACCAAATGTGATCTGAACAGAGCCTTATACAGTCTCAGCAATACATCCCGGCTCTTGTATTCTTGCTTTCTCAAAATGAAAGCTAACATTGCATTTGCCTTCCTAACTGCTAACTAAGTCTAAATATTAACCTTAAGAAAATCCTCGGCTAGGACTTCTAAGGCCCTTTGTGCTTCATATTTCTGAAGCCTTTCCCCATTTAGAAAACAGTGTACACCTCTAACTCTTCCGAGCAAAGTGCATAACAATTTCCCACATTGTATTCCATCTGCTACATTTTTGCCCAATCTCCTGGCCTATGCAAGTCCTTCTACCGCCTCCCCACTTGCTCAACACTACTGGTCCTCCACCTATCTTTGTGCTGTCTGCAAACTTCGCAAAAATGCCCTCAGCTTCTTTATCCAGATTGTTAACGTGTAAGGTGCATAGTTATGATCCGAACATTAACCGGAACTCAGTCACTGGCTGCCATCCTGAAAAAGACACTTTGTTCCCACGCTCTGCCTTCTGCCAGTCAGCCAATCCAAACTCAGTCAATCCAAACTTACCAAACTCAAAATTTAAAATGAAAGTAAATTTATGTTTCTCCCTTAATATGTGCAATGTAGAAATACAAATCAAACATAAAACTGTACATGGTTCTGTCCTCTTTAGAACCCAAGTTTCCAAATAAAATGATATATCATGAAACTTAATTTACATAAACATATGAGGCATCTCCTCCGCTGGCAGATCTAAGTGAGAATTAAATAAAAACTCAAATTTTAAAGGGATAAGTTACCTTCTAAGCTTTAACAGCAGATGGAGTTAAAGTCAACCACATGGAAAATCTTTTGCACTCACACTGGAAGGAACAAAACTCACCCATGGCTGCGATGAACACATGATTTTCTGACATGTTTTTGATGGAAAAGATTTCTGGCTGTTCAGAAAATTTTCCCTGCAGCATGTTATGCAAGATAAGTGAGTTACTACTGGGCACTGGGCCCTGTGCTTGTGTGCTAATTAAGCATTTTCATCATAACCTGCCAGCATTTAATTTCACAAATACATTGCCTAAATTCACTAAGAGTTTCATTGCAAGTAATAATATAGTCCCTTCATCTATTCTTTAATCATTTTCCTTCAGTTTAGTAAGATTTCTCTATTGTAGATACAGGACGGGGGAGGCAACAATCTATTATCGAAGTATTGGACTGAACAGCTGTCATATGAGATGCAGTGGGTCAAAGTGAAGTACAGGTTATAACAGTGCACTAATTTACAACACTGGTCATCACATTATTCAGACTGAGGACCGTAGTGAAAGGAAATACTTAAAAAGATGGATGTTGTTGAAAAAACTGAAGACAGTTCATAACATCAGGAACATTTTGAATACAAACATCAATTCTGTGGTGCAGCAAAATAAAACATAAGTCTATGAGCCGCCCTATGGCCAATAATTGTTTAAATTTCCTTCAAATCAGTTGTCTACTCTAAATTCACCTCATGCAGTAAATTATTTTATAATCCACAGAGGGCTTACAGTTACAGTAGCTATTTTAGAAAAGAGAATTCCCCTGGCATCTTTCCATATATTCAGAGAGCACATGAACTAATAGAAGTTCCAGCACGTGGTCTTTAGTAACTTGCACCTATCTGTTATAACAACTTTGAATTTATGCAGTAAAGCCTCTGGTGCAAAGCTTGAGCTATAAAAATACTTTCTATCTTCATCATATATTGATCTCTCAATCAGACACAGCTGAGAGCAGCACAAGATATTGTTTAGCTCAGTAGAAGATGGAAAGTAATGATCCTTTCGGTAATATTATACTACCCTATACATCCCCAAAATTCTTGGGACTAGGAAGGACAAAATGCCTGGTTACAGTTCTGCACCACCAAGACTGCAATCCACCTAGTTACACCAAGACTGCCATCAACTTGCATCAGGGCTTTCAATTCCAATAGTGAAAGATATGTCTTCTGCCCACTCTCCCACTTCCATGCCTAAGTCCATCAAAACCTAATTCTGTTGAGAGGTTTTGACAAGTACCTGTCCAAGTCATGAATTAGTCATAACTTCTTTCAATATTTTTTCTCATCTGTTCACACGCTGTGGACATTGCTGACTTGGCCAGCATTTATTCTATTTGGGAAGGTGATTGAGAGCTGCCTTCTTGAACTGCTGCAGTCCATATATTTCAGGATTTTGGTGTGTTAGTAGCATTGTATTCATTCTGAATGATATAATGTGGAAGAATCAACAATGGCTGACCATGGGGAAAAGAGTGCACCAAGATTTTCAGACGCTGCACTAGAAACCTGGTGGACGAATGGAGTGATGTCCTGTATCCTCAGGCAGTAAATATGTCAATGCAGATATATCTCACAGGTGAAAGGCAAGAAGTAGTGGGGATGTCAGTAGCCAGATTGTACTTCCAAGGACCTGAATGGAATGCAGGAAGAAGATCAATGATCGTACACAAATTGTCAATGTCAGTGAATGCATCTTCAAATGCCAAATACTACCATAATGTAAGTGTCATTGAGGCATAACAAGCCTCACCCACTGCTCAAATTACCACATCAGCATCACCTACCTACCAACAATCTCTATCAATCCAGACTCATTCCTAACTAATGGTAATTAATGGGGCCACACTTAGAATAAAGGAATAGTAACAGGAAAAAGGTGACACCGCATCAGACAGAGATGGGAATAACTCATATAGGTGTAGTTAAATGGCTTACATCCAATGAAATCAAAGTGTGGATAGAAGTTCATAATTAACAATTTTCTCTTAGAGATACATGAGTTTTTGCTTATGTGATTTTTTTAAGGGGAACTGAATTAGTTGAGTGACCACCAGCCTCATGAAGACCAGGCAAGGAGGACACATAAGCATCCTCCACCAACTTTTGATCTTTTGAAAAGATCACCTGAAAGTCAAGAATGCATGGCATGACCTTGGGATATTGATGTAGGAGTGCATAGGTGGTTGTTACATGTGAAGTAACTAACACGCAGGAATGCATGGTAAAAATGCAGTGAAGAACAGGTCTCAGACACATACAGTTACTTAGTTTAAATGATAATGCACTGATACACAATTCATGGACAAACCAAATGATGGTATTGGTGAGAAGAAAGTAAAATTATAATTGGAGACTAAGGGTGGAAATACTGAAGAAATATCCGCTAATGGGTAAAAGTGAAGTGACAGCCAGAGAATTGTTTAAGTCTACACATAACTTGTTGCTGGTTAAGCAAAAACCAATATTAAATTTTATTACATGTATAGTCAGCTTGTTACTATTGAACAACGTGTACATGCCTATGTAAAGCATTAATTATTATGGCAGCATAGTGGCTTAATGGTTAGCACTGCTATTTCCTATTGCCAGGGACCTGGATTCAATCCCAGCTTCAGGTGAATGTCTACATGAGTTTTCTCTCTCAGTCCAAAGATGTGTAGGTGGCTTGTCCATGGATGTGCAGGTCACCTGGCAGGTGGTGGGTCTCTCTTCAGAGAGTTGGTGTGGACTTGTTGGGCCAAAAGATCTGCTTCCACACTGCACACTTTCTATCTATTTTAAAGATATCAAGGGGTGGAGTGCCGTGCTAGGCTCAAAAATGATATCTCCAAACCAGATCATTAAGAGTTGATTGGTCATGGCAATAAGAAGTTGAAGGAAAATACTTGAAAAATAGATTTAGGCATTTAAAAAACTGCAGATGCTAGAATCCAAGATAGACAAACAGGAGGCTGGAAGAAAACTGCAAGCAGACAGCATCTGGAGGAAAGGAGCAGTCAACATTTTGGGTATAACCCTTCTTCAGAACTGGGCTGTTATTGCAGTGACACCTGGACATATCTGTGACCAGGCTTTAAAGAACCCATTTGGAGCCCTCTTGTGGCTCAGTGGTAGGATCCCTAGACCAAGAGATCTGGGTTCAAGTCCCACCTACTCCAGAGGTGTGTAATAACATCTCTGAACGGGTTGATTAAGGAAACAAATAAGTTTTACAAAATGTTCCATTAGGTACTTACCCACCTATAACTCAATTAATTTACAGACTGGCAGCTAGCTAGCCAGCCACAGCAGCAGTCAAATCTATTAAACATAACTGGCACATTTCCTTCTTTGTTGGAGCAGTTCAGCAGTTAGCACTGCTGCCTCATAGTACCAGGGGTCCCAGTTTCATTCTACTCTCAGGTGACTGTGTGGAGTTTACAATCTCTCCATGTCTGTGTGGGTTTCTTCAGGGTGCTCGAATTTCCTCCCACAGTCCAAGAACGTGCAAATTTGTTGGATTGGCCACGTTAATTCACCCAAAGTGTCCAGGGATTTGTAGGTTATGTGGATTAGCCTTGGAATATGCAGGGACAAGGTAAGGGGGTGGGGTCCGTGTTAACTCTACAGGCCGAATAGCCTGTTTGCACATTGTAGGAATTCTATAATTGTTGCAGCAGAAATTGGAGATCATGGGGCAACAATAGAAATTAACAGCTGGATGAAGGACACTACTTAATTTTTCCCCCATTGAGGAGATGATACTGGCCTTCATTGGCAACAATCCTGACTTTACTTCTGTCATCCTCGTGTAAGTACACACTTCTTAGTTTCTACTCTCCTAAGACCGCAACCCAATCCTTATTTGTTTTTTGTTTTCATTTCAGATGCTCAAGAATGAGAATGTATGGAGGCAATGGGGAGAAACTAAAAATGAGCAATTTCATCATTTGATTTGTAACCACCAACTCCAGTGTTGTCATTGTACCTGATCTAAAAGTTGGAGAGAGTTGGAGAGTACTCCATCTTGCTGAAGAAAGGTCCAGACCTGAAACGTCAGCTTTCCTGTTGTTCTGATGCTGCGTTCCTCCAGCTTCATCTTATTCCTGATTTGTGCCTTGCAGAGAGTACCTAAGCCTGAGGGAGACATCTGGTGAATGACTTGCACATAATTCTTAGCCGCTGAACTGCTCTTATCGCCACAGTATTTATGTGGCTGAAGTAATATCAAAGAACTGCGGATGCTGAAAATCTGAAACAAAAACATAAAGTTGTTGGAGAAACCCAGCAAGTGTGACAGCGTGCACAGAGAGAAAACTGGAGGTTTTGTTTTGAGTCCAGTGACCCTTCGTAATGGTAGGTGAGAAATGGTTGGGAAAGCGCGCTATTTATGCTGATGACTGAGACGGGAAAGGGCAGCAGGATGGTGATGGAACGAACACAATACACAGAGATGGTGCCGGGGGAGGGGGCTAAGAGAAACGATCAATGGAATCTGCCAAATCTCGCAAGGCAGATCAGAATCAAAAGTCATGAAGTCACAATTACACAGTGAGAGGCGTATCAGGAAAATATGCCAAGTCAGCACAAGAAACTATTTTTACCGCACAAAGTTCCGGTCTTACACTGAGCCAAGATTGTTTCATACCTCTCCCATGTTCATGGAAATGATTTATTTTTGTTTCTGATTTTACCGCCTCTTATTTTCATAATCCGTCAAGCACAGTCGTGGCACACGAACTAAACGCGGTTTGGTGCTCATTTAACCAAGTGTGGAGCTGGATGAACACAGCAGGCTCCACACTTTGTTATCTCGGATTCTCCAGCGTCTGCTATTCCCATTATCTTTGGTGCTCATTTAGATCGCCAAAGGAGATAATTCAGGATAAGGGACTCTTCGATTTACTGCTAAATCATTTAGGTCCATGTGTAAGAAGTGGAGAATAGATCACATTACGACTTCTATTGCCTTGTCCGAAACAATAACAGCAGGGCACAAAGAATGATTCAGACAGACCAAAAAAGGTCTGCACGCCACAATGCTACTCCTTCGGGCAACACTTCTAAGTACAACCATCATAATAGCGGCGGACAACGATCAAAATACCTGGGGTCGGAGGGTGAATTCGGTCCCAAAAATCACCTGGGAAACTTCAATCACGGGGACGACCAATCAAAGAAAAATAAAAAAAACATACAAATTGCTGGAGAAACACAGCAGAATTGGCAGCATCTGTAGAGAGAGAGCAGAGGTTATGTTTTCGAGTCCTTTAGCCCCTTTTCAGAATAAAGGTTGCCCTCGCACCTGAATAGTCGGAATCTGCAAGGAGTTGTTTCAATCTGAGGTTGATTCTCTCTTGTGCTTGCTATACGGGGACTCAATGCAGAAGTAAAGCATGAGGAGAAAATTTAGCCCTCGAGAAAATCTCAGGAGAAGCTCTCGGTAGAAAAATGATTTTTACCATTTCGAACGAAAATCGCATTGAAATAGTGCAAATGAATCCGTCTAGTTTTCATCGATCTAACTTTTCAGAAGTCAAAGAACTGCTTCCGAGAAAACAGAGAAGGATCAAAGATGCAAAGGGCAGGAGGCAGGCTATGAAGTGCCAAGTTAAAAGGTAGGTCTACAGGATCAGATTCAGCATGTCATGAAAGGTATATACCAAGCAGCCGTGAAACTCCACTGCATCCAGGATAAAATCCAAATCAATACTCAAGCAGGAGACTCTGATAGACCACTCAGTGTATGCTATCTGGGATAGTGGTAGATAAAATTATGATATAAGATGTCTAATTTACACACGAACCAAGCACAAAAGAAAACCACTTTGGCCTTTCAGCCTGCCCCACCACTCTTTCTGGCTCCCTCCCTTATTTAATAAAGGAGGGGTATATTAGCTATTTTCCAAGCTAAAGGGTCCGAATGAGTTTTGAGTAAGTAAAACTAACTATCAATATCTAACTATCAGGGGACGAACTGGGCTGGTTTTGGGATGCGGTGGGGGATGGGGAGATTTTGAAGCTGGTGAAGTCCACATTGATACCATTAGGCTGCAGGGGTCCCAAGCGGAATATGAGTTGCTGTTCCTGCAACCTTCGGGTGTCATCATTATGGCACTGCAGGAGGCCCAGGATGGACGTCGTCTAAAGATTGCGGTGGGGGAAGGGGAGAGTTTGAAGCTGGTGAAGTCCACATTGATACCATTTCGTCCCCTCCCCCCACTGCACCACACAACCAGCCCAGTTCTTCCCCTCCCCCACTGCATCCCAAAACCAGCCCAGCCTGTCTCTGCCTCCCTAACCTGTTCTTCCTCTCACCCATCCCTTCCTCCCACCCCAAGTCGCACCTCCATTTCCTACCTAACCTCATCCCACCTCCTTGACCTGTCCGTCTTCCCTGGACTGACCTATCCCCTCCCCACCTCCCCACCTATACTCTCCTCTCCACCTATCTTCTTTTCTCTCCATCTTCGGTCCGCCTCCCCCTCTCTCCCTATTTATTCCAGAACCCTCACCTCATCCCCCTCTCTGACGAAGGTTCTAGGCCCGAAACGTCAGCTTTTGTGCTCCTGAGATGCTGCTTGGCCTGCTGTGTTCATCCCGCTTCACACTTCATTATCTTGGATTTTCCAGCATCTGCCGTTCCCATTATCACTTCATCTCTATCCGGATTGCTTCTATATACTAATTTCCTGAGCTTAAGTCATCCCTCTCTTTTGTGTTAATATCATCTTTTTCAAGTTATTTCCTAACTTCCTGACCTTCCTAAATGTCATACAGCCTTCAATATTGAGGTCCCACTCCAGGTCATCCTGCAGCCACATCTCAATTATGACTGCTGGATTGTACACGTCTCAGTTTGTACTAGTTCATCTGTTTTATTGTGAATGATACATGCATTGAAATACAGTGTTTTAAGTCTTGTCCTGTTATTATCTTCAGTCTTAGCCGACAATCTGCTCTTGGATCTGCACTCTGTCCTTTCCTGTCATTGTTTGTTTATCATTTCCCACATCAATTCCTTCCTTTGTTGCCTTCCCTTTTTCCTCAATTCATAACTTCCCAAATACAACAGTTCCTGTACAGTTCAGTTGTAGATCCCTAATGGTACAGATCCCATTTTCTTCATTTGATCTACCCTTATACCAATTAATCTAAATTTTGAGTAAGATTTGTGTGTGTGAAGACCTATAATGATTAACATTTAAATATTTCTGCAGCCACAATGATCAGTATTAGAGACAGAGCACTTGGAAGCTAGTGGGGACTTGGTTCCATTGGGAGAATTATACGAGCACAGAATAAATTGTGCAGTGCATTAAACTTCAGTTAGAAGATTCTAGAAACTGGATGTTCTTTCCTTGGAAAAGCTTTTTAGTTTCAATTCAAGGTTTGGAGAAGTTTTGGCTGAAGTTGGACGTATAAGGCCGTTTCTCCTGATAAAGAAAAATAGCTTATTTCTTAATAGTTCTAAACTATCTGAATGTGAAGAGTTTATCTTTTAGGTTTCAGACCAGAAACATTAATTTAAAATCCTGAAGAGGTTATCAGAAAGTCTAAGCTAAGTTTTATGAAGAGTCAACTAAAAAGCTATCAGATTCTGAGGACAGGGAATTGAATCCACAATTTTCTTAAGCCCTACGGATGTGCCATAGAAGGGATTTCTCTTCAGTGAGAGACTGATTTATACTATCTTCATTTCTTTGCATAAATACTCCTATTTTATTGTTAAAACCAAACGTGCAGGGTTGCATGCTTGTGCTTCCATGACAGAACATCTTGGTTAAACCAAAATATGATCTTTCAAGCCAAATTTCAGTCTTGGTTCTGACTTGTGCAGTAGTAACATCAGCTGGGTTCACAGTAACATGAAGTGGAAGAGTTTATAGAAGTAGCGTGACCAAGTACAGTGCTGCTGTCCAAAAGGAATATAAATGGATAGAAGCAAAGTTAGATAAAGGAACAGATATTAAATAGCAAAGAGACATCAGGACATAAGGAGAAAGAGAAGAAATTTTACTGCAAGAAGAGTTAAAGTTGAAAGGAAGAGTAACACACTGCAGACTAACAGAATGACTGCAATGGGCACAAGAATAGAGAATACAGAATTGGGGCTAAAACAGATACAAGCACTCATGGAAGAACAGAGAGACAGCGTGAACTACACAGCAAATAGGACATAAGAGGGAAACAGGACTACTTAATAGATGAAACTCCTGAAACAGAGCGTCATGGAGTAGGGCACAAAATAGACGGTTCAAGAGCTGGCAAAATTGTAGGTAGCAGAGCAGTACATGAGCACTGATAGCTGGTCAGAAGCCCATGGCTCTAAGGCACCAAAGGTATTTCTGAAAAGCAAATTATTAGTCCGCCGGCAAATAACAAGGTTAGCATTGGAGTGGGATTGAGCTCTGGCAGTTGAGGCACAATAAACTGAGCAGAAATTACTGAACACCAAAACAATACATCATTGGATAGTTTGAGAATGGGCCAAAGTAACAATAAATGGAACAACTGAAAAATAAGAATGTCACTTCAAAAATTATTATTCATCATTTTAAATAATTTCATGATTTTCATTATCATTTTTTTTGCCTAAGATAAGCAAGTTTAGATAGTTGAGCTGCTTCAATATACCAGAATTGAAATGCTGAGCCATTCTTAACTCTCTTCATATGGGGTCAGCAGCTCAGTTCGAGCAAATTTGAAACAACATAAACACAGTACAGTTGAACCTGAGACAGTGGCCACAGAAAGCTTGCAACCAGTTACTAAGAAAGTATAAACACATAGACTGTGCTTACTTTGCAAAACACATTTGATGCCATACTTGTTGACCTACATTTTTATAAAGCAAATTATTCCCTCAGGGTGTGTTGTTTATTCTTGAGGATTGCAGCTAACAGGGGAATTATGCATTTCCTGTTAAATGTATTCTTATCATCTAAAAAAAACTTCAGAAATCTCTGAAAAATCAATTGTGGAATAACAAAAGCAGATGAAAGACAGCAATACTCTGCCCGTAACCAAGTAGTCTCCATTAGGGTTATTTCTCCTTGAAAGATATTTGAATGGTAGAGCAGGCTTGAGAGGTTGAATGGCCTTCTCCTAATTAGTGTGTTTGCTAAATCAAATTTTTCAGCCCTGAAAAAAATGTATCCCATTTGAACTTCATTGTTTTCTCCACAAATGCCAAAACAATATAACACCTCAGGCCCAGAACCATCTCTATCTCTGGCCTGTGGTGTATATATACGCACAACATTTTCTTACTGTTTCCTATAAATAAGTGCATTGTGGAAAGGTGTTTCACTGTGAAATGGCATCCTTAAATCTGCACTCATTTAAACTTTACTGGATATAGATTTTAGATTTTAATTAGGCAACGATGTTACCCAGTGGGATATGAGCATAATCCACTGAAATTCATCCTTCCAGTGTTTTAATTAAGCACTTAACACACTTATTATGAATGTTTAGTAGAGAGGGCGCCTTTGAATGAAATCCTGCAAGCTTGCGTCCCACATGTTTCAGCAACAGCGAATGTTTTGATTCCGGTGAATCGGTGTCAAAACCACTTTTTGTCAGGTCACAGTGGTCAGCCCGCATCCGCATATCCAGCACCTATCACTGTTTCACACAATTGGGCTGATACTTTCAACACCAATTGAGGATGCGACAAAAACACCTGGGGTTTATACTGAGAGATAGTAAGAACTGCCGATGAAATCCGATGTGCAAGTTGTATTAGCGTGTTTGGAAAAGGATTCGTTCGGGAGCATTTTAGGCCAGTCCCTTGTATATTTGACAGTTACCCAGCTTCAGCTACAATAGCTGTGAAAATATACACTTAAGGATGACATTTTAAAAGAGAGCAGAATGAAGAAGGGTCTCGACCCGAAACGTCAGCCTTCCTGCTCCTCTGAAGCTGCTTGGAGTGCTGTGTTCATCCAGCTCTACACCTTGTTATCGCAAATAATAAAACACGTGTTTCACTAAAATCAAATAAATTCTAATTTTGGATTTGAGGCTGACAGAAGACACAATAGCTTAACTCACAAACTGCAATATGAAGAAAGCAAAGGCTCAGTGGACACAAAATGGCACTTGCAGCTAGGGAATGATTTAAACAGTTTCCAGAGGCCAAACTCACACTAGAAACAGAAACAGAAACATAATCACTCATCAGGGAGGGAAAGATTACGGCTGCATTTAGCTCAATGATATTTACTCAGAACTACACAAACTCCTATCTTCTCCCCAAGAACACAAGGGCCATTCGCCAAAACCTCACGTCAAATCCTCCTTCCCGACGCACAATCGGCGTCGGTTAAAGGTCAACGTCGTAAAAACAACTTTCAGGGCGAGACGGGAAGCCGCATTTATGACGTAGATGGGGCGGCGGGGCCGCGCGGCAGCCTCACTTTACGGCAGTGCCTAGGTTGAGAGTGGAAACGGCCTCGAGTGGCTGGCTGTATGAGGGAGCAGGCAGTGGCCGGCTTCCTCACTTCGGCAACGAGTTGATTTCTCTCCCCCTCCCCTGCTCCCACCCTGCCTGACTGTGTGGATGTCGGGCCCTGCTTGACAGGTCCCGGTCCTGTGCAGCCTGGCCTGGTGTGGTCCGGCCGGCTGTAGGATGTGTGAGTGCTGAGGGCGGGCGGTGAGTCCCCTCCTGGTTACCCCCCCCCCCCTCCCGCCCCGTTCTCCCGGTTAGATCACTCTCTCTCTCCCCCCGCTGCTTTTGGCCCTCATGCCGACCCTGCGTTTCTCCGCTCTTTAGGATGTCTGATGTACCGCCCGGGCCTAGCGTGCTGTCCCCAGCCCCCAGTGACATCTCGCCCCTCTCCGCTACTCTCAACCACTCGGGAGCGTACGGCAAGGTCCCGGGGCAGCAGCCAGGAGGGGGCGGCGAGCAGGAGGAGGAGGAAGCGACTGCTGTGGACGGGGCTGGCCAGGAACGCGGCGGGGAAGGCGGACCACATTCGGCGAACAGTGTCGGAAACTGCCCGGAGCCTAACCGAGCCAAGAAGGGCGTCCTGCACCTTCACCACCATCATCACCACCACCACCACCACCACCACCAACAGCAGCAGCGGCTGCTCAACGGCTGTGTTATAAACCCTGAGCTCCACTACAAGGCGGAGTGCAAAGGCCGCCTATCCTGCGCTGAGGCCGCCACTGCCGTCGAGTTTCAGTCTGGACTGTCACTCTCCGAAGGAGGCAGGAGGAAAGCCGACGGCAAATATTGTGAGAGTCCCAATGTGAATCATGCGAGCCAAAGGACTGCCGAGGCGGCCGGCCCTGACACACTCAACCCCAGAGATGGACTCGACCGGATTGGTATCGGCCCAGATGACGATGAGCAATACCGCCTGGCCGCCTCGATAGCTGCTTGTAGTTTGCACCCGCAACAAGAGCCCGACTCGAACGACAGGATACGATATGTTGGCTATGAGTCAGAGTTGCAAATGCCAGATATAATGAGATTGATCACGAAAGATTTGTCTGAACCTTATTCCATATATACATATAGATATTTTATTCACAACTGGCCGCAGCTTTGTTTTCTGGTAAGTGTGGTATGTTGGTAGGGGACTATGTAGTATACGTATGTATATCGAGAATAATGCGCTTAATAGAAAAGCCTGTGAAATGTCCCGAATGTAAGACCTTATTTTTTGTAAGCACTGAAAATGAGTTGCCAAGGAAAGGTCACTTTGGCATTTTGCATGCTGATTCCCACACTTTCAGTTGCTATCAATAGTCGTCATGTTAATGAGTAGTTTTATTTTTGTAAGCATCTAGGCTTTGAGAACTTGCGTTGCAAAAGAATGAATTTGCCATGCTATTTATAGTCCTCAATGTGACAAATAACCTTGACTTTGCAGTTCTGATTCATGTGAAAGACTAGATGGAGAGTTCAAAGGCTTGTTCTAAAATCCATTGAAATTGTGGTATATTATTAAACTTAAATTTGCTATACTGACAGACTTTATTTAAGTAGCACTGTTGTTAATGCCACATCGTCTTAGGATGACTTGAATTGCTGTAGCTACTATAGATGAAACTCATAACGTAGAAATTGTTTCACCTCTCGGCCTTTCTGCTTTTACCTGAAACACCACTGTGAACAGTGGAGATGATTTGAATGTTTGTTTTTATTCGGTGCAAAATATTTATAATCTTATTAGACTTCATTGGTGACTACAGCATGGAGACTTTCTTTGAGTTTTTTTAAATTGCAAGCCGAAAATGTGGCACCTCGCTACTTAACCATACTTGTTTCTTTTTAGCATGGCATTATGATTTTCTTGAGAGTTTGATAACTCTTAAAAGCAAATAGAAACTTGCAGTTAATAACATAAATAATGACATAAGTTTTCATATTTAAGACCATTACTTAAGTAAAGATTATTGACAATGTTGATAAATCTTTGTAGAAAAGTGATCTTCTATGCCACAAAACAGAGCATTCCCTGTTTTTCTTTAGCACAACCCAAAACACTGTTTACAGATATCTTTTTGTAAGTATACACTTTTGTAGGTGTATATATTCAGTTCTTCCAGAACCAGTCCAGTGATTTTTTTTTTTAGCTCCTGAAAGTTTACTTCTAATTCTTTCTCAGCCTGGGAACTGTTAAACTCAAGACTTTCTTTCGCAGTGAGCTACATTTCTCATTTTTCCTGTTGTGCCAAGTGAGCCCATTCTTTCAATCTGTTTCGAGTTCCACATGAATTCAGCATTTTTGATCTAAGTGAGAGCCCTCACGTGTTGCTGTGTGTTGAACCTCAGATCTCACTGCCAGTAGCTGCTGTTTCTTTGCAGGATTCTGTCACACTCAAGTTATGCCGTGAGTTGCTTGAGAATATCAGGGAGATATTAGAAACTTACCCAAACAATTCCCCTTGTATTTTCTAAGAGATCATCCTCTGAAAATTTTCAAACCCCAGAATTGAACCCAGAAGGCTTACGGTGCCTGATTGAAAGAGATGCTGATCATCTTGCTCAGAGTTTCGCTGGAACACTAGTAGGCCAAAGGCAGCACTGTAAGCATGAGGGCAAAGTGGAGAATTAAAATGATATGCTATTAAAAACTCAATTATGCTTGCTTGAAGTAAAGAATTTCGCAAAGTAGTTGCTCAAAAAATGTTTGGTCTCCCCAGCACAGATGAAATTGTAATGTGAACAACAAACACCTGTTTACATATTTTCAATATACTGAATTGAAAGTTGTCACATGAATCATCCTGAACCATCAGATTTATGTCAGTAACATTTTTCCAGAGATTCAAGGCAGTTTTCAACCTTCAAAGGTAATCTCAAAACGCTATCTTTGGCACTCAGTAAATCCTAAAAATTTGTGGGCAACAAATTCAGAGGTTTATGTAAGCTTTATTGATCTGTCACAGACCTTCGCCATGAATCATGAAGCTATTTGGAAAGTCCTCCACTGACTTTGTTGTTCAACAAGTTCATTGCCTTTTGTGATTCGTCTATGACAATATGACAGTATCCATTCTTCCCAATGGATTAGTAAGTGTCCTTTTATATCCAGACAAGAGTCAATCAAGACAATGTGCCAAGTCTCTTCGCTACCTAATTCAGCTTAGTCAGGGATTCATTCACGATTAGCTTCTACAACAGGCAATGGTTAGGTTTAGACTGTCCAGGAAGATTTTTCAATCTCTCCAGGCTAAGAGCCTTTGGTAACCGCCATATTATAACCCCAACATATCCATGGTTTAGACTATACTGATGGCTACACAATTGTGGCCCACGTAGCAATGCCAGTTAGCTTTGCATTTTCTAACGTCTTCCCCATGACAGCTGTTGTTAAAGATATTATTTATGGGGCACATAGGTTCAAGGTAATCAGGTGGAATCAACATGGTTTTGTCAAAGAGAAATCATGATTATCCAACCTACAGGAGTTCCTTTAAAGAAGTGTGGTGTCGCTAAAGGTGACATGGATATATTACAAGATAATAAAATGTGAGGCTGGATGAACACAGCAGGCCAAGCAGCATCTCAGGAGCACAAAAGCTGACGTTTCGGGCCTAGACCCTTCATCAGAGAGGGGGATGGGGGGAGGGAACTGGAATAAATAGGGAGAGAGGGGGAGGCGGACCGAAGATGGAGAGTAAAGAAGATAGGTGGAGAGAGTGTAGGTGGGGAGGTAGGGAGGGGATAGGTCAGTCCAGGGAAGACGGACAGGTCAAGGAGGTGGGATGAGGTTAGTAGGTAGCTGGGGGTGCGGCTTGGGGTGGGAGGAAGGGATGGGTGAGAGGAAGAACCGGTTAGGGAGGCAGAGACAGGTTGGACTGGTTTTGGGATGCAGTGGGTGGGGGGGAAGAGCTGGGCTGGTTGTGTGGTGCAGTGGGGGGAGGGGATGAACTGGGCTGGTTGAGGGATGCAGTGGGGGAAGGGGAGATTTTGAAACTGGTGAAGTCCACATTGATACCATATGGCTGCAGGGTTCCCAGGCGGAATATGAGTTGCTGTTCCTGCAACCTTCGGGTGGCATCATTGTGGCAGTGCAGGAGGCCCATGATGGACATGTCATCAAGAGAATGGGAGGGGGAGTGGAAATGGTTTGCGACTGGGAGGTGCAGTTGTTTGTTGCGAACTGAGCGGAGGTGTTCTGCAAAGCGGTCCCCAAGCCTCCGCTTGGTTTCCCCAATGTAGAGAAAGCCGCACCGGGTACAGTGGATGCAGTATACCACATTGGCAGATGTGCAGGTGAACCTCTGCTTAATGTGGAATGTCATCTTGGGGCCTGGGATGGGGGTGAGGGAGGAGGTGTGGGGACAAGTGTAGCATTTCCTGCGGTTGCAGGGGAAGGTGCCGGGTGTGGTGGGGTTGGAGGGCAGTGTGGAGCGAACAAGGGAGTCACGGAGAGAGTGACTCAAAATCTCCCCTTCCCCCACTGCATCCCTCAACCAGCCCAGTTCATCCCCTCCCCCCACTGCACCACACAACCAGCCCAGCTCTTCCCCCCCACCCACTGCATCCCAAAACCAGTCCAACCTGTCTCTGCCTCCCTAACCGGTTCTTCCTCTCACCCATCCCTTCCTCCCACCCCAAGCCGCACCCCCAGCTACCTACTAACCTCATCCCACCTCCTTGACCTGTCCGTCTTCCCTGGACTGACCTATCCCCTCCCTACCTCCCCACCTACACCCTCTCCACCTATCTTCTTTACTCTCCATCTTCGGTCCGCCTCCCCCTCTCTCCCTATTTATTCCAGTTCCCTCCCCCCATCCCCCTCTCTGATGAAGGGTCTAGGCCCGAAACGTCAGCTTTTGTGCTCCTGAGATGCTGCTTGGCCTGCTGTGTTCATCCAGCCTCACATTTTATTATCTTGGAATCTCCAGCATCTGCAGTTCCCATTATCTCTCATGGATATATTACAGTTTGTTTTCTAGAAAGCATGTGATAAGATGCCAAATCAAAGGTTATTACAGATAATAAGAGCTCAATTTGTAGGGCATAAAAGATTGATATGGGTAGAATGTTAGGTAACAGGGAAGAGTGGGCAAGATATTTATGGTGTGCCGTAGGGATCAGTGCTAGGGTCTCATCCTTTGCAAATTTACATAATCAATTTGGATGAAAGGGAAAAGGTCCAGTTGGTAAATTTGCTGAATACACAAAGGTAGGAAGATAAGGCATATAGATAAAGCTTGTATGCAAAGATCTGGCACACAGAGTATAAGTGGGAAAATGTGAAATTTTCCGTTTGGGCAGAAAAAATAATAGAGCATGGTTCTCTTAATGGTGAAACATTGGAGGGTCCTGAGAATTATTTTTATCAGGGTAACCTAGTGCATGAATCGTGAAAGGTTAATACGCAGGTGCGGCTGTAATTGGGAAAGTTAGTAGAATGTCATTGGTAATTGAGAGAGGAATAGATTATAAAAGTTGGAAGGTATGCTTCAGTTGCTTAGGGCATTGGTGAGACGACATCTGGATTGTTACCTCGAATATTGTGTAGGGTGGGTCTCTTTTATTTTAAGGAAGAGCGTAAGTGCTTTGGAAGTGGTTCAAAGAAGATTTAACTGACTAATACCTGCAATTGTTGGTCTTCACATCATTAGGAGAGCTCTGTTCTAACAAGCTTAAGCCACTGGATTTTGGAAAAGGCTAGATGTGGAAAGATTTTTTCTCTCTGGATGTGAGTTTTCTCACTGAGCTGGACGGTTAGTTTTCAGACGTTTCGTCACCATTCTAGGTAACATCATCAGTGAGCCTCCGGTGAAGATTTTTTTCTCTTTTTGGGAAAAACTAGAACTAGGGAATTACTTACTTAAGACAGTTGAGTAGAAATCTTTTCCCAGAGTCGCGAGTCTTTGGAGCTGTCTTCCTCCAAAAGGCAGTGAAAGCAGACTTCTGAATATTTTTGAGGCCGGGATAGATTCTTGATATGCCATTGGGCAAAATGTCACCATGGATTAGTGGCAATATTAAGTAAACAGATCAACAGACTATCTTATTGATTGGCAATGCAGAATCAAGGACTGAGTGACCCACTCTTGCTTCTAATCATACGTTCATAAAACATTTAGACCATCTTCAACACATCATAGGAAAAGGTTGATCGCTCATAACAATAGCAAGATCAGGCTACTCCTTCCTCAGCTTGGCAAATGCTTAATCTTAAGTTATTACTATTGATGGGGAAGTCTTTGAAGTTGTTGAATACTTCTATTATCACAGCTGCTACCTATTTGAAAAAGTCACTGTCAAAGAAGAGAGACAGGAAAGAAACAGCTTTTACAGTACAACCTAATAAAAATTGAAAAATGGGGTTTTTCAATTCGTAACAGGACAAATACAGGTGTCATCACTCTTCCAAATGGCAGAAAAGCACCTACCAAAAGCACTTGTGGCTGCTGGGAAATCTCTGCCAGTGACATCTCCGCACGATAGTCAAAGTGGCAGACAGATGAACAAACTTCAGCATCTTTAGCAGAATTAATTCCTCTACCATCATTGTTGTGGTCATGCAAGATCAGCTCACACAGCGTCCAGACCAGTGATCTAATAAGTAGTTGGCTTCCAAAGCTAGTTGTCTTTTTACAACTTAAGATTGACATCTGATCTCAAGGAGAGCAGAGAAAGCGTCTTCAGGACGCTCCTGATTATTGGAAAAAGATCAAATTGGTATTAGTCAGAGGGATTGCCACAAACCAGATCATGTTGAAGTATCTCATCCCACAAAATACAAAGCTGCTAGAAATTGACAAACTTTGGTGTGAAGATGCAACAGAAGCAGAGAGGGAGAGCACAAAACTCTGGCTTGTGTTGTTCCTCATTAGGGTAACATGCTGGAAATCAAGCTGTGCTTTTTCTGGAGTTAATCGGGATAAAGATTTGAAAAAGAATTCCCCAATTTACCTGTCTTTCAGACCCATTGTGGCAGAAAGATAGTCCTAGTTTCTGTACTTAAATAGTAATTCTTGTCATTTGAAACAGTTATGAACTGTTGATGTATAACTACTATTTAAAACTCCAGCCCACTTTTAAACTCTCCCACTACCCATGTATAGACAGAGGCAGACCCAATAAAGTGGGTGTTATGACAGTAGGGAAGACTGGGAAGGCAGTTCAGTTGACTGTGTCCACAGGGTTTACTGAAGTGATCCTGGTGCTGATCAGAGCAGTGCTTCTCAATTTTCCTTCTCCAAATACTTTGACCACCTCCCTTTCAATTTTGACATTTAATGCCCTGCCTTGTTCTTTATGCTGGATCTTTTCCTTTTTTTATTCCACTTTTTTTTTTTCCCCTGTTATACCTTCATAAGAGCTATTATTACATTTCCAATTTCCTGGTTCTGATGAAAGGCTAGGCCTGAAACATTGACATTTTGTTCCCACAGGTGCTGATAGACATATGGGTGTTTCCAGCATGAAAGTTTTGCATTTGAATATATTTTTAAGCTTCTTTTTAATTAGTTAATAATTCCCATGGTCATAAGGGCAGAATTCAGCACTGAATCACTTGGGCCGATCTTGGGGTAGATGAAAGGTTTGGTCAAAGTGTGTTTTAAGGTGTGTCTTAAAGGCCAAAAATGAGGTGGAGAAATTTTAGAAGTAATTTTAGGGCTTTAGGATTGTAACAACTGAAGTATGGCTGCCAGTGGTAGAGTGATGAAAATCAAGGATTCTTGAAGATAGAAGTAGTAGAATGCAAATATTACTGAGGTTTGTTGAGCTGGAGGTGGTTATCGGAAAGGGAGCGGTGGTACCATGCATCAAATTGGAAACAGGAATTTTAAAATCAAGGTGTTGCGTAGCTGGGGCCCAGTGTTGATCAGCAAGTACAGTGATGACTAAGCAGAACTCGTTATAAATTAGGACACAGTGGTTTGGACAGCCATGATAATAAGTGGTGAACATGATACGTGTCCATGACTGCATTGGAGTAGTCAAAGTCATGCTGAGGGTTTCAGCAACAGAACAGCTGATGCAAGGATTGAGTTGAGCAATGGTACAGAGTTGAAAATGTTTAGCCTCAGTTATAGTGCTGGTAAGCAATTGGAAATTTCTCTGTGCAGTCAGAAATTATTCCAGCTTTGCAAAGAGTCATGTTAAGCCTCAGACAGTTATCTTGGAGAGAGAACAGAGTTTGTGGCAGGAATCAAATATAATAAGAACACACAGAGTAGGCATAGGATATTCATCTACACAAGCTTGCCTGCCATTAGATTAGATTCCTACAGTGTGGAAACAGGCCCTTCGGCCCACCAAGTCCACACCGCCTCTTGGAGCATCCCGCTCCAGACCATCCCCCTAAAACCCACACACCCCTGAGCGCTACGGGCAATTTAGCATGGCTAATCCACCTAGCCTGCACACCTTTGGACTGTGGGAGGAAACTGGAGCACCCGGAGAAAACCCGCGCAGAATGTGCAAACTCAGCACAGGCAGCTGCCCGAGGCTGGAATTGAACCTGGGTCCCTGGCGCTGTGAGGCTGCAGTTCCAACCACTGAGCCAGCGTGCCGCCCTTGACTGATCTGCCTGATGAGTCTCAACTCTGCTTTTATGCCAGCTCTTCCTAACCCTCGGCTTCTTTATTTCAAAAATCTGTCTATCTTCTCTTGAAATATTTTCAGGGATCTAGCCTCAACAGCTCTCTGGGGTTTAGAATTCCAGAATTCTGAAAGAAGTTCCTTCACTTCACAGTTTTAAGAGTGTCCTTCTATTCTGTAATTATGTGCCTTAGTTTAAGATTTCTGCACTAGTGAGAACATCTTCTCAATATCTACTTTGTGACTAGTTTTAGTCTTAGCAATATTGCTTTCATGCATTTGACTAAAAATGTAATACTATATTTCTGAGATGAAGAGCTGGTTGTCTAGCATCTATATTTTGTATACCTTTTTAGTCCAACTGATTAAATTCTGAACATTGTTGAATAGGTTTGAGAATACACTTCTAAATGTGGTAGTGTTGTGCCTGGTTTCTTGATTCAGCAAAAGTGACATTGCACGTTCAAATGCTCTTGTTTAAAAAAGTCAGCAGTTCTGATTGCACAATCAAATGGCATTAAAGGTTTTATTTGGAAACAAATTTGTGGCCACATCCCTCCAAAATAAGATGGTTTCTGATTGCCTTGCACTACTGTGGTCTTTGTGATGGTATTGTCCTCGTGAATTCTCTTAATATATTTACAGTAACATTCTACTAATCATACATATTGCTTGTTAGTTCAGCGAATTTCTGTTTTGTCAGTACTTGCAAATAACTGAAACTTTGGTACTTGCCAAAGTCTTGTTTTCCCTTCTTATTTTGCTAATTCTATTCATTCATATTGTGATATTTAAATGGATCAATTAGCATCTTCATGCGTATCTTTTAATTCAATAGGTAGTCTGGAACTGGAATTGCTTTTACCTACCATGCCATATGTGTTAGGTTTAATGAACCTGTTGAGTTTTGGATGATAATTCAACTTCTGTCATGCTAATTTTTAGTGTTAGTCACAAATTGGGTTTTAGTTAATTCACCTTCACATCTTGTCTAAGGTAAGATTTGAACTTGTTTCTAAATTAATATAATCACTACGCAATTGTGTAACCTTCAAGCTTGATCTATGGTTTGATAACTTTCAGCAATGCTATACCCAAAACAGTCATTATTTGTGGCATAGAGCTCTTCTGGAAAATGCACATGAGGTTAGTTAAATCCCAGGTTAGGCGCAGCTTTCATATTCCTTTTCCATCCTGCTCCCACAATGTCTCATTGTCAAACACCCACTTTGTGCATTAGTATAGTTATTTTCTGAGATGGGAAATTGGCCAACATTGATAGCTTCAATTTTTCTTTCTGTTCTCCTCTGTTGCAAACATATTCTTGCTTTACATTGGCATGCTTCAGGTTCTAGGAGCCATGAAAGAAAATTGGAGATGAAGGCATAACTAACAAAAAGAGCAGTCATATTGCTTAGTGATTATTAACACCAACAGTATTGCTCGGGTCCTGTGGATGTGATCCCTTTGAATTTCCAGATTGGCTTTGAGAAGGTGCCACACAGGAGGCTGCTAAATAAGATAAGAACCTACGGTGTTTGGGGCAAGGTACTGGCGTGGATGGAGGATTGTCTGACTGGCAGAAGGCAGCGACTGTAAGTGAAGGGGTCTTTTACAAAATGGCAGCCAGTGATTGGCAGAGTTCTGCAGGAGCCAGTGTCAGGACCACAACTGTTCACATTATGGATCAACAACCTTGATAAAGGAACTAAGGGCATTGGTACTAACTTTGCAAATCAAAGATAAGTGGATGGACAAGAAGTGTTGAGGAAATGGGGAGGCTGCAAAAGGACTTGGACAGGCTAGTAGAGTGAGCAGAGAAGTGGCAGGTGTGAGGTTATGCATTTGTTAGGAAGAAATAGAATATTTTCAAAATGGGGCAAGACTTTGGAAATCTGAAGCACATAGGGACTTGGGAGTCCCAGTTCAGGATTCTCAAGGTTAACGTGCAGGTTCATTTGACAGTTGGGAAGGCAAATCTAATGTTAGCATTCATTTCAAGGGGACTAGAATATAACAGCAGAGATGTACTGTTGAGGCTGTGTAGGGACCTGGTCAGACAATGTTTGGAATTTTGTGAGCAGTTCTGGGCCCCGTATCCAAGAAAGGATGTGCTGGTTTAGGAGGTGGTCCAGAGGGACTTCACAAGAATGATTGCAGAAGGGTGTCATGAAGAGTGGTCGAGGACTCTGGGTCTGTATTCAGTGGAGTGTAGAAGGATGAGGGGGCATCCCATTTAAACTTGGAGAATGCTGAAAGGCCTGTATAGAGTGGATGCGGAGATGTTTCCATTCGTGGAGACTAGGACCCCAAAGCACAGCCTCAGAGGATGATATTTTAAAGACTGAGGTGAGGAAGAATTTCTTCAGCCAGAGGGTGATAAATGTGTAAGTCTTTATTGTAGGGGGCTGTGTAGGCCAAGTCATTGAGTGTTCTTGATTAGTAAAGGGATGAAGGGTTTGGGGTGAAAGTAGGTGAATCTGTTTGAGTAACACATCAGCCACGATCAAATGACGGAGCAGACTCCATAGGTGGAATGGCCTAATGATTTTCCTACATCTTAGGACCTTATGGTATGATCGTTAGTTCTACTTCATTAACAAATCCTATTGTCTGCTTAAAAGAAAATAACACATCTCTTTCCAAAACATTGTGCTACTCTGAAGCCGATATAGTTATCCAAAACTTGAAACAACTCGTTTTAATGCTTTAGTAAATTGTTTTAAGTCTTGAGAAAAATCTAACCTATTAGCTTGGTTCCAGAGTACATGGACAAGCATAAAATAAGGAAATGCTGCCTCACTGCTCGTCTTGGCTCACTCTGCCTGTTTTAATCTGGTTCAGTTTTCATCCCTCTGCTTGTTAACCTTCTTTGGCTCCCAATCCATCAATACCTCATTTTGAAAACATTCATCTCTGATTTCAAAATGTTGCACAGCCTCACTTTTGAATTCGCCCAGAGTTCCACAGCTTCCTGTGTTATCTTTGTTCCTCTGAACTGACCTTTTGAGCATCCCTAATTTTAAAAGTGCTGTGATTGATGTTCATCCCCTCAACTGCTAGAGCTCTAAACTTTGAAATTCTCCCCTTCAGCCTCTACTTCACTTTTCCTTGTGTTCCTCCTTGAAGACACTCTATAAAAGTCATATCTTTGATCAAGGCTTTGGCTTTTTGCCTTAATATAGTTCTATGTCAAATTTCATTTTGTGATGCCCTATGAAACACCTTGTAATGTTTTATAATACTAAAGATTCAATAGAAATACAAATTGTTGTACAAATTAAATAGTGGATTGTAATTTAAATACATATTCTTAGTATCGACGTCAATGACTCACTAACTTTGAAACTTTTTCATCCCTCCTTAGGCAGTCCCTCATGGTTGAGAATGATTTGCTTCCACACTAAAAATGAATCATAGAATCCTTAGTGTGCAAACAGGCCCTTCGGCCAACAAATCCACATCGACCCTCACAGCATCCTACTCAGACTCACCCACTTATAACCCACCTGATCTACACCTCCCTGAACACTGGGCAATGTAGCTTAGCCATTTTGCCTAGTTTGCACATCTTTGGACTTGGGGAGGAAACCCATGCAGACACGGGGAGAAAAGTGCAAATTCCACACGGACAGTTGCTCAAGGGTGGAATCGAACCCAGGTCCCTGGTGCTGTGAGGCAATAGTACTAAGCATTGAGCCGCCATGCCGTCAGACACAAATAAGTTCTCTGACTGAAGAGACTGATGCCCAATCTACAGTCTTTGTCAGAGATGGGCCAGATGGTGGTTGAGGAGATGGGAGCGTGGGGTGCCTGGGTTCCTGTGCATTTATTTTGCTGTTTTGCTTGACTTCATCTTTTCATTGGAGGTGAGACTCGAGGTGTGCTGATCCTTCCTAGAGGCTTTCCTTCCATTTCGGGCAGTTTTAGGCCAAATTTCCGATGTGTTGATTCACAGATTGCAATTTTTCAAGGAGGCATATAGAGGTCATATTTTACTATTTTTGCTCCAGGAATTTTTCAATTTTTTTAATACTGGAATGTTCTTAACTTGATGCATGAACTATAAATTTAGATAGTCTTATTAAGACTTCACACCATTGTAAAAATGCAGAACTGCAAAGTGAATTGGCACTAAAATTGCAACTTTATTTTCAGCTTTTCTTTAAACAAACTATACATTCTAATTGAGCAGGGATAAGCTTCTGTGTGGTGAATATCTATGCTTTGTTCACAATGCCTTTTGTTTACTTTTATGAAAGATTGAAATGCTTCATGCTTAAATTTTATACTGTGTTCTGGCTAACTTTTGACTTTGACCTCCACTCCTCATCCATCATCCTGGAGTTTCATTTCAGTATTATTTTGGCCTTGTTAAAGGCTATGTGCTGTGAACAATGTAGTGGAAATAATGAATGCAGAATAATCAAATTTACTGCTGTATTTAATTGTAGAGCTTGATTTATATTGGCTTCAGCTGATGTGGTAAAATCTTTTCCTAAAAGAGACAACTGTCAAATTACCTGTACTCCTCTGCATTTTCCTCTCAGTCCTTCAAATTTCTCCTTTCTCGTTTTCTATACATTTAGTCCCCTTTGAAAGTTACTGTCAAATCTGCTTCAGATAGTATGTTCTAGATTGTAACAACATGCTTCCCATCAAAAGCAATTGCATCGCCAGTTGAATAAGGATTGTCAACTCTCTTCATTTCTGGAAAGCGCAACACATTTTGAAATTCAAAGAAAACATGCTAGTGTGACACCTTGGGTTAAGTATTCTGAGGCTTATTTATGAGGTAATAAACCTGGGGAACTAGTGTATTTTGAATCTTAAGATCTTAATGGATCAGAATGATTGATTTTGATCTGCATATGGAAAAACCCAGTCATATCCTCTACCATTGCATATATCTGCTGCACTATGTATAAACTTTGCATTCATTGTGGCAACTTGCGTATATTATGTTGATAATACCACCACCTTTGTGACCCAGTGCCCAGAGTGATAGGAACAACAATGTTATAGAGGCACCAGTACCATTGCGTTCTTTTCAAAGATGCATTTTGTTGTGGATTATGCAAACATGGTGGTTCGCTTATCAGTGGGTCAAAATTTTATGCCTGGCATTATCATGACTGCATCACTACTAAAAGGACTGATTGTGGTTCAAGGTGATGGCCCACAACACCTTGGAGCAACTAGGGATGGACAATAAACATAGCCTTAATAGTGGAACTCTCTCTACCTTTAGAAGTAGAAATTACACCTGGAAGTATAAGACTGAGACCATAATGAAGCAATGTAACAACCCTGCAGCCCTCCGCACTCATTATCAAGTTCACTAACTTTAGGGCCTGAACTCTCCCATGTCCTAGCCCCCTACCCCACATGCCAGGCCTTGTTATCTCTCAGTCTGCCATTCCACACTGCCCGTTGTTATTCACTAGTAGTCTCCATTAACAGCTATTCACTTCGCAGCTGGAGCATTATCAAATCCTTTGTATGTCCAAGATAACAAAGTGTGGAGCTGGATGAACACAGCAGGCCAAGCAGCATCTCAGGAGCACAAAAGCTGACGTTTCGGGCCTAGACCCTTCATCAGAGAGGGGGATGGGGGGAGGGAACTGGAATAAATAGGGAGAGAGGGGGAGGCGGACCGAAGATGGAGAGAAAAGAAGATAGGTGGACAGAGTATGGGTGGGGAGGTAGGGAGGGGATAGGTCAGTCCAGGGAAGACGGACAGGTCAAGGAGGTGGGATGAGGTTAGTAGGTAGATGGAGGTGTGGCTTGGGGTGGGAGGAAGGGATGGGTGAGAGGAAGAACAGGTTAGGGAG
Source organism: Stegostoma tigrinum (assembly GCF_030684315.1). Lineage (NCBI taxonomy): Eukaryota > Metazoa > Chordata > Chondrichthyes > Orectolobiformes > Stegostomatidae > Stegostoma > Stegostoma tigrinum. Next base: position 49,451,815 of record NC_081363.1, read on the forward strand.
GCGGAGGCAGGTTGGACTGGTTTTGGGATGCAGTGGGGGGAGGGGACGAACTGGGCTGGTTTAGGGATGCGGTGGGGGAAGGGGAGATTTTGAAACTTTGTATGTCCAACTGTTTTGCTCTTGCTTGGACTGTATCCCTACCTTTTATTTACTCCTTACACTCTTTTCTCCTACTCTATCTTCATTGCATAAACCAACACTTTCCGAGCTACCATCTGTTCTGAGGAAGGGTCACCGGACCCGAAACGTTAACTGTTTTCTCCTCCACAGATGCTGCCAGACCTGCTGAGCAACTTTGTTTTTGTTGTTGAGTGTAATTATAGATTTTATATTAAGAGGTGCAGGACATGATGTAATGGTTTCTTGTCAGAATATTGCTAGGAATGAGAGGTGGTTGTTAGAATATAGAGCTACTCATACAAACTGCAAAGATTCAAGATGTTAAGTTGTTTCCGCTGGATGATAACGAGCACGAATTGAAGATAATCTGGAATTATAGGTCTGGGGGGAAGAAATGAATTTAGAACGTGGAATTCTTTGCCGTTAAGTTTTATTGAAGTATAGTTTGCAAATTATTGTAAGGTCTTCGGTTGCTTGAAAGAGGAATATGCTGCATTACAGATATTTCAAATTCTTTCATAAGATGCGTGCATCATTGACAAGGTCATCATTCATTTCCCATCTGACTGACTGTCACATGTACCAAAATACAGTGAAAAGCTTTGTTAATGATTGATACAGGCAGATCACAGCAGACAAATTATGTACAGATCAAAAAGACTTAAAGGCATACAGGTTACTTGCAAGTTAGACTGTTTGAGGCTAGAGTCTGATAATGGCTGGAAAGAAGCTGTTCCTAAACCCGCTCATGCGTGTGTTGAGGTTTCTATATCTTCTGCCTGATGGAAGAGGTTGTAGGATATTGTTACCAGGGTGCAATGGGTCTTTAATATTGGCCGCCTTGAACAGTGTAAATAAGAGTCTATTGATGGAAGGTTAGCTTGCGTGATGTCGGTTGCGCACAACACTTCTGTAGTTTCTTAGATTCCTGGGCAGAGCAGTTGCCATACCAGGCCATTATGCACCCGGACAGTATGCTTTAGATGGTGAGGGACCTTGTGGAAATGCCAAATTTCCTGAGCTACCTGAGGACGATGAGGTGTTCCTGTGGTTTCTTGACTGTCGCATTTATGTGGGAAGTCCAAAGCAGGTCATCGGTTATCATCACTCTGAAGAATTTAATGCTCTTCACTGTCTCGACCTCAGTTTCATTGATGTAGATAGAGCGTGTTCTCCTCCTTTCTTTCTGAAGCTGATGATCAGTTCTTTAGTTTTGCTGACATTGAGAGACACATTGTTTGTTTTCATTGCACCACATCACCAAGCCCCCTCTTTCCCTTCTGTATTTTGACTCGTCGTTAGAGATCAGTCCCACTACGGTGGTATCAGCAAATGTGTAGATGGCGTTCATTCAGAATTTAGCAACACAGTTGTAGATGTACAGGGAGTACAGTCAGGGGTTGAGGACACGTCGATGGGAGGCTCCAGTATTGAGTGTTGTTGTGGAATGGGTGCAGTTACCTATCCACACTGATTATGGCCTGTGGGTCACAAAGCTGAGGATCGGGTTGTGGAGGGTGAAGCTGAGATCAAAGTCATGCAGTTTTGAGATCAGTCTGGAGGGGATAACAGTGTTAAAGGCAAAACTATAGTTGATGAGCAGGAGCCTGATGTAGGTGTCTTTGTTGTCCAGATGTTCCAGGGATGAGTGCAGAGCTTGGGATATGGCATTCTCTGTGGGCCTGTTATGTCAGTTATATATGTTATATCTCTAAATGCACCAGAGAAGGCGTGTTGAGTTGCCTAATTGAATCCCTGAAGTTCATGTCATGTGGGTATATTCACAGCTCTGTCAGAGAAGGAATTCTAGGGTTTTGATTAAGTGAAAGTCATATCGATCCAAGTCAAGATCATATATGTGCCTTCAACTAAAACTTGCTGATGGTGTTCCTGTGTAATTGCTGTCCTTGCCCTTTTGGCTAGTAGTGTGTATGAGTTTGGAAGATAATGTCAAAAGAAAGGAAATAAAAAGGGGAGCAGGATTCAACTGAGTGGCTTGTGAAGAGAAATAAATTGATCTGATGGACAAAATGCCCTCCTCTGTATCCAAATATTCTGCAAAGATCCTGGTGCAATGCATATTCTGTGTTGGTGGTTTAACTAGTCTTAGAATACAGAAAGTAAAATTGGCCTTGTTTCCTAAATGCAGAAGTCACTGGACTCACCACTAACTTTTCTTTCTTACCACAGGTGCTGCCAGAACTGCTGAGTTTTGCCAACAATTTTTTTTTGTCAGAACTGTACATTTTCTGTTTGTTTCAATCACATCTTTGGGAGTTGTTCAAAATGTTTTTGAAAATAAGTAATCTGTCAGTTTCACACTGAGGGTGGTATTATCACAGGTATTCCATATTAAGATAGAAATAAATATAAAAAATAAACAAAACACCATTTGTGATTGCAAGAGTTTGCGGTCTTGTGAAGAAGTATCTTCTACTTGAAGTTATCCCATCATGCTAGAGGCTGTTCTGTTCCTGCCTAATAGCAGATTGGAACAAGAGTGGGCTATTTAACCCTCTGACCAGTTCTGCCATTCATTGAAATCTATGACTTTATTCCAAGTGCCTTGATTTGCTCCGTATACCTTAGTATCTTTGGTAAACCTTAGTCAGTCAGTCTCAGGTTTATAATTAAGCATGGATTTGGTGTCAGTTGCCATTTTCAAAAGAAAGTTCCAAAAATTATTTGATTCTGATGTCCCCTTGCAAGTCTGTTTTCCTATGCCCTTTTTGTAACCCTTACTATTTTGTAACCTTTTCATCTTTACAGCTGGCCCCGTTGCCAAAACTTAGAATAGTTTCTGCATTTATGCTTTCTTTTAGTTATACGTTGTTCCTTACCTCTTAACTGCTTGAGGTTTTTTATTTGGTGAGGTGAGCTTTTAGCCCTTTTAAAGGGTATAATCTAGTTCAGGATCATTTCTTTGAAAGACCTTTTACTGATCTGGTTTTAACCATCAGCAGGTTTACAAGTTCAATTTGAATGGACTCTATCATCTCAACGAAGTCAGTCTTGCCCAAATCAAGCATATGAACTGCTTCATGCTTTTCTCTCTCAAGCACTATAGGAACTTATTATATTATGATTGCTTTTAGAAAGCTGTTCCATGTGCTATTAAGTTGTTTATGAAAGCTGACGCAATGCTTTTGTACCTGGCTTATACTGCCTTTTGGTTCCAGGATGATTTTTTGCAGGAAAAAATCCAAATATCTTGAAATTTCTGATCTTTTGGACATGAAGTAGTCTGCTTATCCAACTTCTGTGAAAGTTAAAATCCTTACTAAAGCCAGTCTTTTTTTCTGTATGCTTGTCTAATCAGTACATTCGGTCTTTGTGCTACCTCACAGCAACTACCAAGGGAACCATTCATGTCTTCTACTAAAAGTATTAAATCCTTTTCTGTCTAATTTTATTTAAACATCTTGACTGTCATCTTACCTCTCATTTTATCCTCTCATCATCAAAATAGTTTTTATCCTTACTCACCTATGGCTGTTTTCTCCCACCTGTATATTTGCTTAACCGTTTTTGCAGATCAATTAATCAGGTATATTTGGCTACCATTCCTGATCATCTTAGAGACATGGTTACCACACATTGGCTCCAAATTGAATTTTAACCTGCAATTCATTAAATTTGTTCTTTATGTTCTGTGTTTGTGTGAGGGATGCTTGCTCAGACTACACAACCAGGTGTTTCACTTAGATTTAGTTCTGTCTTTTTGCTTTGATTATTTAATTGCTTAGTTTCCCCTTTAATTATAATAGCCAGAGCAAAATGCACTTACTATCTATTACATTTTTCCCTTTTGATTGTTTTGAAAGAACCTATGCCACCTTTTTCACCTGAAATGTTCTTCACTTTAGTAGTCCACAGTATTTCCTCCCTTGTCATCCTTCCCACAAGGATCCATAGATTCAGGTGGAACCCAGTACTAGTTCCAGTTCTGTAAAATGGAAGCCCTGTTTCCCAAACTACTACTGGCCCACGCATTCATGTCTGGTTGTTAATAAGACATCATCACCCTCGCTGTCCTAATTTAGCTCCAGTTTTTCTCTCGCCCACAGCTTCAAATGTTCTTACTTCCAATATGGACCTCAACAGCTCAACTCTTCCTTTTTTTAATCAATATTGATTCATACAGCTGTGAAATACCCCACACCCTGATATTAGACCAGCAATATCCCATGTGGCATATAGGACTCTGCATTCTGCATACAAAGGGTGCGGTCCATTCCTTTCATTATGGCATTCAAGAACTGCTAAATTTTGTTTTCTCCTCCCCCCCCCCCGCCTCCTTTTGAAAGGTTTTATGGTCTGCATTTTGACAGACCTTTCAGCAGTCTCTTATCTGCAGAGGTAGGAAGTCCAGGAAGCTGTTTGTCATTTATATAAACAATTTGGATGAGCATATAGGAGGCATGGTTAATAAGTTTATGGCTGGCACCAAGATTGGTGGAACAGTGGACAGTGAAGATGGTTATCTAAAGAGTACAACAGGATTTTGGTCACTGGGCCAGTATGCTGAGGAATGGCAGATGGAATTTGGATGAATTTAGATGAATACTAGGCATTGCATGTTCATCAGACAGTTTAGACTTGCGCAATTAATGATAGGGCCCTGGGCAGTGGTGTTGAACCGAGATCTGGGGATGGGTCTATAGTTCCTTGAAATTGGTTTCACAGAAAGACAAGGTGGCGAAGAAGGTATTCAGCACACTTGCCTTTGTTGGACAGAGCGTTGAGTATGGAAGTTGGGACATGTTACGGCTGCACAAGACATTGGTGAGGCCACATTTGGAGTACTGTGTACAATTCTGGTCTCCGTGCTGCAGGAAGGATGTTATTACATTGGAAAGAGTGCAGTAAAGATTTACAAAGGTGTTACTGGGAAGAGAGGGTTTGAGATGAAAGGAAAGGCTGGGTAGACTGGAACATTTAATGGGACCTCCTGGTGTTGGAGGTTAACCTTACCGACATCTATCAAATATGATGGGCATAGATAAGGTGAATAGCAAACATCTTTGCCCCAGAGCAGGGGAATTGAAAAGAGGGTATAGTTTTAGCAGAAGATGGGAAAGATTTAATAAGAGGGCAAAGTTTTCCATATGTGGGACTGCGTGTACGGAATGAAGTACCAGAGGAAGTGCTGGATGTGGTTTCAGTTGCAACATTTTAAAAGACATTTGGATAGGTACATGAATAGGAAAGATAGAGAGCCAAACACTAGTAATTGGGATGAGTATAGTTTTGGAAATTTCATTGGCAAGTTTCGCACGACTGATATCAGATTAACAAGTGTGTAGTTCGCAGGTTTCTCCTTATAGATTTAACTAAAGAAAGGCACAATGTTAGCCATCCTCAAGCACCTCGCCCTTAGCTGTAAATGATAAAACCATCCCTATTTGGTGACCTGCAATTTCTTCCCTTGGTTCCCACAATATCCTAGGGTACACTTGAATTTGATTAGAAGTGGAGGCATTCACTGATTGTATAATATACAGGTCCATTTGGAATTCATCAGATCCTTAAGCAGTCTGTATTGATTTGCAGCTGTACCTGGACTTCAAAGTGCAAAGTAACACTTACACAGTACAAGTGCCAGGCAGTTGAACTGAAGTGCAATTGTTTTTGAACTCCAGAATAATGTGGTGTTCAATCTATTTGTTAATTTTTAAAAACTTAAGCAAATAAATGATGCAACCTGCGTTGTTTAGAATTTTGATTGCACTTTGCTGACTGTTCTCATCATTATTGTTTTAAAATTAGGCACTCAGCAGATTACTTGCTGATTATTGATTGAGTTTTTAATACAATGATTTATTGTTTATTGGTACAGTAGCATCTCAATTAATTTGTGTCCACTTGTCAACCAATCAATGCTGTCCTCTCATGCAGTAGAAGTGTCAGTTTATCCCTGAATTGATACTCTTGCAAAATATCCTGATGAGTATAAGACGAGGAGAATGTCTCTTCTTTTTTCCCGGCAGTACTCGATTGGGAAATGCATACAGGAAGAGTACTGTTAATATTGATGAGCGGGATATGGTTGTGTTGAACAGATCAAGGTTTGTGGTCATTTTTAGAGAGGAAAAAGCATCAAGTGATGAAGAAAATCTGTAGACATTTAAAAGCATTTTCAGATATAAAAGTGGTGTTTGGCTTGGAGAACCAGGATGTTATGCCTCGTGTTGGGGGGAAATGCTGTTTAGTGCAACAGAGGAAATTTTGAGTGGAACTGTAGAAGTGTGAATTAGCCGAAAGGTGTAGCTAAACCATAAATGTAGCCTCAATCTCGGGTCAAGGGCTTGATCTAACACATGAAGAATGAAATTTTCTTGGCAAAACTTTTATATGGCACTTGTTTTGGCCTTGTTTGCTGAAGTAGTAGAAACCATCAAAAGATTTAAGACTTATTCAGATGTGCACTTACGAGGCTAAGACATAGAAAGCTTTGAAAAGTGAAATTAGAATAGTTAGATGTGGTAATGGAAACTGCAGATGCTGGAGAATCCAAGATAATAAAGTGTGAGGCTGGATGAACACAACAGGCCAAGCAGCATCCCAGGAGCACAAAAGCTGACGTTTCGGGCCTAGACCCTTCTTTTTCTGTGCTGTAGACCTGTAAAACTCTACGTGCATTCCGTAATAATGGCACTAATATTGAAACTCTATGCTTCATGGCGTCAACAGTTGTCATGATTACTAAGTCAACATTATGACAAATGTATATTCAGTGTCGTTTAACTTCTTTGCAAGGGGCTAGTCACACTAATTTGCAAATTATGACAGCTTGATTTAAGCTTTCTCTCTGTTAGAAAATAAATAGCTTTAAAATAAATCATTCAACTTTGGGTTGTATGCTTCAGCCTTCAACTGAATTGTCAATTTTTGGCACTGTTGCTGTTTACTAATATTGCCATAGAAAGTTGTTTGATCCTTTATTTTGAAAAATAACTGACAGTAATACCTGTAATTTGTCTGCTTGTTTAGTTCCAGTTGCACAGTTAGTAACAATTTATCCAGAATTCAGCAACATAAGTGGAATCTAGTTTCCATAATGGTATTGGTCTTTAAATATCAAACAGAAAAATGAATATCATAGAAGTCTTCAAGTTGGTGAAATCCCAGTACTATTGTCATTTTGCTGTGCATTCCTCCTTCCCCCTCCCTCTTTTCTCTTTCTCACGCTCTCTCTTCTCTCTCACACACCTCTCTCTTCCTGATTGCTCGTGGCATAATGATGCTGAGTCTATTTGCAGTCTAAATGATGTTATTCTTAATGCTATTACATTGGGAGTGTAAGAACTTTCCCTTATTGAAGGCAGAGCAAAATATTTTCCAGGTCAGGATTGAGCATTTAAGGGTAGTGCAATGAATGTTCAAAACTTTGCAGAAATCATAAATGTAAATAACTTACTTTCCCCTGAGCAGTGGTTGAGTAATGATAATACACAAATTTAGAATTAATACAAGTACTTAAAAATAAAGTTAATCATTCAAAAGATTATTGAATAAGGAACGGGTACGACCAGTTTTTACAGAAGCTAAGAGAGAATGAGATAAGCATTTGAAACATTTTTGAAAAGGCTTTGAGGAAGTGTAAGGAACTATAAATCACTGGATAGACCTAAGCTGGAGTATTATTTTCAATTCTTGGCACCATGTCAAAGCCATGGAGACACTACAGAGATTTAATGGAATGATACCAATTTTTTTTGAGATATTACAACATCTGGAGTTGCTCTGTGTTGACCAGAGAAAGTTGTGGGGAGATTTAATGGAAATGCTCAAAATTGTGAGTGATTTTGATCATTTGGGTTTTTTATTTGGTCGGCAAAAGGATCAGAAATTTGAGGACTTGGTCAAAGGACCAGGGCAAAGATAAGTGTTTTGTTTTGTTTTGTTTTTCAGTGTAGTGTAGTCTGGAATGCATTGCCTGCAAGTGCTGGAAGCAAGTCCAATAACAACTCCCAAAGAGAATTGGATAAATATTTGAGTCAGGACAAAATGTAAGCTGTGTGAAGAGTGCAAGACTTGAGTTTATTGGAGCTTTTCTTATTTGTTCAAGGAATGTTTGTCGCTGATTAGGCCAGCATTTATTGCCTATCCCTAATTGCCCTGGAGAAGGTGGCGGTGAGCTGCTTTCTGGAACTCTGAGGCCCTTGAATGTGGGTACACCCACAGTGCTGATACGGAGAGAGTTCCAGGAATTTAGTGATAGTGAAGGAACGTGGTATAGTTGCAAGTTGGGTTGATGTGTGGCTTGGTGGAGAACTTGCAGATAGTTGCGTTCCCAAATATCTGCCCTTTTATGGTGTTAGAGATCATGGGTTTCAAAGATGCTGGCAGAGGATCTTTGGTGACTTACTGCTTTACATCTTGTAGAAGGTTCGCATGACTGACGCCCTGCATTAGTAAAAAGAGCGAAGGTTGAAAGTGATTTGGATGTCACTTGAGTGGGCAGCTTTGTCTTGGGGGATGGCATCAAGCTGCTTCAGTGTGGTTGTTGCTACCATCATCCAGGTAAGTGCTTCATTGCCCTGTTTCCCTTTGTAGATGGACATTGTGGTGACAGGAGATGAATTACTTGCCTCAAAATTCCTAAACTTTGACCTGTTTCGGAAAACTGGCACAGGCAAAATGGCGGCCTTTTGTAATCTTTTGAATTTTAATCACATTTTTGATCTTGTGAATTTTAATCCATGAATGAAGTTAATGTTAGCTCTGCCATAGAGACAAGCGTAGCGCTAAAATTGGTGTGATTACAAAAACAATTTGTATTTATGAAGCACCTTTATCATAGTGCATCCCCAGATGATTTGCAAAGGCATTATCAAACAAAATTTTAGACTGAGCCAAATAGAATAGTAAAATAACTTAGAACTTGGTTTTAAAGAACTTTTTAAAAGAGGAAGAGCCGCAAATAAATTTAAGCAAATTTCAGAGCTTACATCTTTGCAACTGAAGACCTAACAATGCAGGCATTAAAATTAAATGTTGTGTATCAAGCAAAATATCAGAAGTTTGCTTTCAGATATTCTTTGTAGTTGGACCAGAGGAAAGGTTTTGCTTGCCATGAGCTAACATCACCACTCAACCATTCTTCATTAAAAATCCACTTGAACCATTGACGCTGTAAAAATAATTGTTGAAGATTTTGTGTTTTTGTTTAAATTTGAATACATTTATCCATCATAATTTAAAAGACTTATGGCCATGCTGTAAGTTTGCTTCTTGATGACTGCTGCTGGCTATTGGGAGAGGTACATTGCCGCAACTCTACCAGTTCAAATTATTTGTCAGACACAATTGAGACAAGTAGAGATGTGTTTTGTATACCAATAAAAGCTGCATTGAACTCAATGAAGAGCTTTTTAAAAAAACAATTACCAATTTATCAGTGGAACAGCACTGCAACCTGACATTGAAGCCAGAGTATTCAGTCACTGAGATGGTTCCCTCAATACAGTTAACAGGTCACGACTGATGCCTAAACAATTCTTAAGCTTATTTTAGTTACTTTTTTTTGATCATTTAAAAAAAGTGTATACCGTCACATTGTTTAGACTATTCTTGGTTCTGCTACTCTTAGGACATAGAAGGCTCTGTGTAAATAGGATGTCCTAATCTAGCCTGTTTGGTTAATAGAATCATATTCATTATACTGTAGTAATTGATAGTAATACCATTAGCTACTTTTATAGTATTTTCTGAAAAAACATGGTTATCACAGGCAAGGCTTATAATGCCCACCCTGATTATTCTCAAGGTGGTGAAGTTACAATCCACATGACCAACATACTTCCACAAATAGGGAGTCTCAGGATTATGGCATTGTGATGATGAGGAATGGTAATATATTTCCAAGTGTTTGACTTCCTACAGATTTAGGAAGTAGTTCCCCCCCTCTTTTTGCCATCCTTATCCTTCTAGGTGACAGAGGACAAGTTTGGGACTTGTTAAAATGTTTTGGTGAGCTACTGTAGTGTATCTTATACCTAGTGCAGATTGCAGCCCTCGTGTGGGAAAATGAATGTCTTGAATGGGATTCCAGTCCCACGGGCTATTTATCTTGGATGATGTCTCCCAACTGTTGTTGGAGCTGCACATATGTATTACAGCCCTGATTTGTGTTTTTTAAATGTTGCAAGGACTTCACAGGATCACAAAACAAGTCACTTGTTGCAGAATATCTAGTCTCTGACCTGCCCTTGTAGGTAGTATGTAGTCAAACCAATTGGTTTTCTGGTAACTATAAAGACAGATACCAGTAAAGGTCGATTGTTTTGTGTTCAATGAAGTGTCTTGTAAAATAGCAATGAAGTTATTTTGTACAGAAGCATTTCACCAATCTACGAACTTCACACGAGCTTCATTTGTGCACTAAATATTGAGTTATGGTCTTGTGTAACTTATTGTGTGACAAATTTTAATTGGTACTGAAATCAAATGAATGTAAACATTCAAATTAGCGATCAAATTCCAATGCAGTGGTGAATTTTAAATTTTTTTACTTGTTTATGCATGAGTATTGCTAATTAAGCAAGTGTGTACGTACATCTAAGTATAAACGCTGTAATATTCCATACTTACTATGTACTTAGTTAAACAAGTTTGTTTTTTTCTGTAGGCTATGGTTGGCGATGAGTGTGTGGGTGCCATTGTCTGCAAATTGGACATGCACAAAAAGATGTTCAGGAGAGGATATATAGCGATGTTAGCAGTGGATTCCAAGTACAGAAGAAAATCCATTGGTGAGACTTATATTTTCAAATTAGCAATGCAAATTTTATTAAGTTGCCATGCAACATTCTTTTCGTAAAGACTAATATGGCAGTCTTTGATATAACTTGAATGTAGCCAAGGGAGTTTGATTCATGATTGAAGTGGGTTGTTCTTCACTCTTAACTCCACTTCTGGCTTCTTTTCTGACATACGTTTAGTCCCTCCCATCTGTAACTTATTCAAATCTCTGGCTGCCTGTAACTTATCTCATTAGCTTTGTTCTTACTGATGCACTTTGGGTCCTAATCCCCTGATGCTCGTTTTTTTTAATCTTTGTCAAAGTCTCCCTAAGGCTTTGTGCCTGTCTCTTTTCTCACTTCCAGTCTAAGAAACCTTCTCTGCAAGAATGCTGTTTCTTGAAAGGCAGCCTTCTTTGCACTCATAGGTTTTGCAAGTAACATTTAGATTTGCAACTGCATAGGTTCCCTGTTCTCTTTCCAACCTTGACATAATTTGCCTGACTGTTCCTACCTATCCTCCTTTGCTTGTCTTTTTTTTCTTGCATTTCTGTGAAGTTGCTTGGGATGTTTTTCAATGCTAAAGATGCCATATTCAAATTTGTTTGTGGTTTGCCCCTCCAACTTCCGTATCTAAAGAGGTGTTAAATATCATTATTTAATATTATTTTGATATGCCTTTTATCTCAGTTTGCTAAAATTCATTGCATTGATATGAATAATATAAGCTTAAAAAACATATGTGCTTTAATGTAAGTAGCAGCAGGGACTCACATCTATTTTAAATTATTAGAATTATTAACCTGTCCTCCGGCTCCTGATTTTGAGTCTTACAGATTGAGTAGGTTCTGTGGAGTCAGGTATTGATTGACTTGTTACAGAATTTGTTGCCTCTAACATAGGACTAGACCACTTTGTCAGTGATACCCTCACTCCAGTGCCCAGGCTGTTTATTTGTGGGGTTTCAGTGATGTTAACGCCATTCAATGTCAAGGATAAGTCATTAGATTTGTCATTGTCTGACACATGTTCAGTGCTGTGTTATTTGCCACTGATCTGCCCAAGCCTGAATGTTGTCCTGAAAATGTTGCATGTGGGCACTGATTGCTTCAGTACCTGAGGAGTCACAAATGGTAATGAACACTCTACAATCATCAGGAAACATGTCCAATTTTGTCCTTGTACTGGATGAAGGTAATTGATAAAGCAGCTGGAAGTTGTTGGGCCTAGGGCATTCCTTTACTACATTTGTCAGCAGGCCTGGGTTCAAGTCCCATCTGCTTCACTGTTGGGTCAAAATTCTGCATCACTCTCCCTATTGGTCTTGTAGTTGTAGCTACATCTAATGGACTGCAGCAATTCAAGAAGAAAGCTTATTACCAGTCCCGTATCATCTCTGAACAGGTTAATGGAATGTATCTTCTCTTTTATGTTAGGGCTGTTGTGGCACGATAAGTGTTCCTACCTCTGGGCCAGTGGATGCTGGTTTAATTTTGGATATGAGTTGCCTTTCAAGTGTGCTGTTAAAATGACAATGTTCCATTATATTATTTTCCAGGCACAAATCTAGTGAAGAAAGCAATTTATGCCATGGTAGAAGGCGATTGTGACGAGGTACAAAACGCTGCACCCTCCAGATTGCTATATTTGGATTTCTTTGATTCGCTTGTGTTAATTTTGATCTTAGTAGTTTTGCATTTCCATTATATTCCTCTCCTCTACAGATATTCATTTCTCCTGAAATTCCTCCTTCACATGACTTTGCTATTGACAATTGACTTCTTCATGGACATTCTGTTATCAAATGTAACAATATCTTCTACTGTTTTCTGAAGTCCTTGTTCTAATTAACCAACAGTCAGTAAAGTTTAGTAACTGTATTGAGTCAGATTATATTAAAAATATTTTAAATCAAAGTGTGAAATGGAAGATTGTCATCCTACATTGGAGTTAAAGGGGCACTGAATATGTTGTCCAAACATTCTGAAGTGTGTTTTCACTAAGTTAACTAATTATGTTTTTGTAGGTATTATCATTAAGGGCCTATCAAGTCATATGTTGCTTCCTTACAAGGAGCAGCACCAGCTGATGAAGGTGGAAGGATTCACAAAACAGTAAATCCAGAAGTAGAGAGAGAGAAATATCAAGGCTGTGTAATTTGATTAAAAATAACCAAAGTTGTTCAGAATGGGGGAAAGGTCTTAACAAACATAAGTGAATTAGTAACTGAAGCGACATCACAGTAAATTTTTTAAAAAGCTGACTCCAGTATAAATGCAAAGTGTTTGAAATAGAATAGATTAATTATAGCTCAGAGGTTGATCTAATAGCCATTACAGAAAAGTTACAAACTGAGTTGGGTGTTGCGAGTTAAAATATTCCAGAATTTTTGACTTTTTTAAAGGCAATAGGAAAAGTGGAAAAGAAATTGAAGTAGATGGTGGTGTTAATCCCTCAAGGATGGGATAAAGATAGTAGTGGAAGCAATTTTTGAGTCACTATGTAGAATCCTTTTGAGTGGAGCAAAAAAAAAGCCAGGAGAGACAGATGGGAATTGTTATCAGAGCCCCATTCAGTTGGTTGATACTACAACATTATAAATCGTAAAGTTAAAAGATTTTTGTTTTAATCGATTAGACCAGGCAATCTAAATTTTCTGTAATAGTGTTGAGGATGTCTTCATGGAATCCATTCAAAACAACTGATTCTTTCATATCGTGGAGAAAACAGTAGTATCGGTTGTTTTAGATCTAGCATTGTACCAGATGCAGGGTTGATTTTTAACTTTGTAGTAAAGGAGGGGAAGAATGTTTGTAATTTGATAGAATATATATTGAGCTGGTCTGTGACAAGGCTTTAAATCTGAACAAAGTAACTCAAGAAGATACAAGGGATTGTTTAGCTATGGAATGTTTGAGAACCATTAAAAGATGGTTGCACACACAATGATAAACACTAGAAGAATATGCTTCTAATTGGCAAAGTATATATATTTCCATTGACAAAATAAAAATCCTCAAAAAAGTGACCATCTCTGGCTGGTAAGTAAAGTTATAAATAGTATTAGATTAAATAAGAGAATTATAACAAAGAAGAATAAAGTTTTGATTTTAGAATTCAAAGGATAACTGAGAAATTATAACTTGCATTTGCTATTAAAAAACCAAATTAGACAATGAACCAGGGATAGTAGGAACTGCAGATGCTGGAGAATCTGAGATAACCAGGTGTAAAGCTGGATGAACACAGCAGGAAAGCTGACGTTTCGGGCCAATTTCTGAAGAAGGCTGTGTTCACCCAGCTCTACACGTTGTTATCTTAGACAATGAGCCACTTAGGATATTACCGCAAATGCCAAAGGCTTGGTCAAGGGGTAGATTTTAAGGAGTGTCATAAAGGAAGGATCAGAGAAAGTGAGTTGGATGGAATTCCAGAACTTCAGTCTTGCGCAACAGAATGCACTGATAGACAATCTTTTAAAATTGAGAATTCTGGAGAGGCCAGATTTAGATGAGATGGTGTCACAAACATTGATATCTACGTTGATGATAGCAAATGGAGGCTCCGATACTGTTTTGTAGAGCATCTGCGCTCTGTACGTGACAAACACCACCTTCCGGTCATGAGCCATTTTAATTCCGCCTCCCACTCCTTGAGTGACATGTCCATCCTGGGCTGCCTCCAATGTCACAATGACACCACTCTGGAACTGGAGGAGCAGCACCTCATATTCAGCCTTGGGAGCCTACAGCCTGAAGGCCTAAATGTGGATTTCACTACTTTTAAATCATCCCACGTCTAACCCTCCCTCTTACCCTTGCCCGCTTGACCTGACACAACCTGCCCATCATCTCTCTCACCTCACTGACCAATCCCCACTACTCCCTACCTACACTCACCTATCACCATCCCACCTACCTTCCACAAATGCACCCCTCCTCTCTGTATTTATTTCTGACCTCCCTTTCCTCTTCCCGTTTCTGAAGAAAGGTCCTGACCTGAAGCATCGGCTTTCGTGCTCCTCTGATGTTGCCTGGCCTGCTGTGTTCCTGCAGCTCCGCACTGTTTTATCTCTGACTCTGGCATCTGCAGTTCTTGCTATCTCTGAGTGCATCTTAATTATAATGTCTAGAGTTAACAAAGACACCTAAAGGTTTCAGCAAATGAAGTGAGGCAGCAGTGAAGTCGGGTAATGTCCGAGGTGGTCAGAAGCTCATTTCAGATTTAAATGTGACACTTATGCTGTAAATGTAAAGGAATGAAATAGAACACGAGAAAAACAGATTGTAAAAGTAAGAAAATAGTAAAAATAAATTTAGGTCCTTCAGTTACACCATTTAGAACACTCTTGGGCAATTTCAAGAGTGGCTTTCCAGAGAAATGATTACAGTGGTCTCATGTGAGCTATAAACATTCCATATGATCGCCCAACCCCTTCAGCTCCTTTAAGGGACAGTTGACAAAACTTGCAAATGAGACTTAATGTCAAAAAGTGTGAGGTCTTTCTCTTTCAATTCAAAGAAGAGAGATTATTTTCCAAATAAGTAGAAACTAGGAATTAAAGTGCAAATTTGGGTGTCTGAGTACCGAGATTGTTCAAAGCTAGTGGATTGTTTATTTAAAAAGAACACTCAAATTTGCTGATGGGATTTTGGTTTTTATCATGAAGGAACTAGAATAGTCTTATTAGATGACAAATTTTACTTCTGACAACTGCATTTTGCAAAAGGAATGAAGAAAAAGAAAAGTAGCATTTCTGCTGTGCTTTTAGTCACCACAGGAAGTCCCAAGTGCTTTACAGCCAAAGTGTGGAGCTGGATGAACACTGCAGGCCATGCAGCATCTTAGGAGCACAAAAGCTGACGTTTCGGGCCTAGACCCTTCATCAGAGAGGGGGATAGGGAGAGGGTTCTGAAATAAATAGGGAGAGAGGGGGAGGCAGATCAAAGATAATTAGAGGAGAAGATATGTGGAGAGGAGACAGACAAGTTAAAGGGGCGGGGATGGAGCCTGTGGAGGTGAGTATAGGTGAGGAGGTAGGGAGGTCAGTCTGGGGAAGACAGACAGGTCAAGGGGGCGGGATGAGGTTAGTAGGTAGGAAATGGAGGTGCAGCTTGAGGTGGGAGGAGGGGATAGGTGAGAGGAAGGACAGGTTAGGGTGGCGGGGACAAGCTGGGCTGGTTTTGGGATGCAGTGGGGGGAAGGGAGATCTGGAAGCTTGTGAAATCCCACCACCACCACGACATTTTTCCATCCCCACTCTTGTCTGGTCCCTTGTCCGCTCCACACTCACCTCCCACCCCACCACACCTGGCACTTTCCCCTGCAGTCGCAGGAAGTGCTACGCTTGCCCCCACACCACCTCCCTCACCCACATCCCAGGCCCCAAGAAGACTTTCCACATCAAGCAGCTGTTCACCTGCACATCTGCCAATGTGGTATACTGCATCCACTGTACTCGTGGCTTCCTTTACATCGGGGAAACCAAGCGGAGGCTTGGGAACCATTTTGCAGAACACCTACGCTTAGTTCGCAATAAACAACTGCGCCTCCCAGTTGCAAACCATTTCCACCGCCCCCCCCCCCCCCCCCCCCCCCTCCCCCACCATTCCTTAGATGACCTGTCCATCCTGGGCTTCCTGCAGTGCCACAACAATGTCACCCAAAGGTTGCAGGAACAGCAACTCATATTCCGCTTGGGAACCCTACAGCCCAATGGAATCAATGTGGATTTCACAAGCTTCAAAATCTCCCCTCCCCCCACTGCATCCCAAAACCAGCCCAGCTCATGCCTGCCTCCCTAACCTGTTCTTCCTCTCACCTATCCCCTTCTCCCACCTCAAGCCGCACCTCCATTTCCTACCTACTAACCTCATCCTCATCTCTCCCCCCCCCCCCCCCCCCCCGCCCCGACCTGTCCATCCTCCTCAGACTGACCTATCCCCTCCCTACCACCCCACCTACACTCACTTCCACAGGCTCCATCCCTACCCCTTTAACCTGTCTGTCTCCTCTCCACCTATCTTCTCCTCTAGCCACCTTCGATCCACCTCCCCCTCTCTCCCTATTTATTTCAGAACCATCTCCCCATCCCCCTTCTCTGATGAAGGATCTAGGCCCGAAACGTCAGCCTTTGTGCTCCTAAGATGCTGCTTGGCCTGCTGTGTTCATCCAGCTTCACACTTTGTTATCTCGGATTCTCCAGCATCTGCAGTTCCTATTATCTCTGAAGTAA
This sequence comes from Stegostoma tigrinum, assembly GCF_030684315.1. Classification (NCBI taxonomy): domain Eukaryota; kingdom Metazoa; phylum Chordata; class Chondrichthyes; order Orectolobiformes; family Stegostomatidae; genus Stegostoma; species Stegostoma tigrinum. Next base: position 49,468,915 of record NC_081363.1, read on the forward strand.
TTTGATACTATTGTAATGTCGGAAATATGGTAGCCATTTTACTAACAGCAAGGTCTGGCATCACTGAGAGCAAGTAATCTGTGATTTTCGTTTGAGCACCAAAACTGACCAGGACACCCAACTCCCGACTGGAATGTTCACCAGAAAGAAGTAAAAGCTAAAAAGACTAAAGAATGAGGACATGCTACATAAATTTTATTTTTAGTCCTTTGAGTATAACAGATTATTAGATGATTTAATCAGAATGATTGAAATGATAAAACCATGCAACAGGATAGATGAAAAGAAAGCATCTATTTCTCATAGGGACATAATCCTAAAATTTAAAACCAGACCATTCAGAAGTGAAATCAAGAAGCATTTCTTTTTATAAATCTGATACTCTTGTTTTTTCACTCCTCTGCCCTCAAGAATTTCAGAACTGAAAAGGATAGATTATCTTAAGTACTGATATGAAAGGATAGAAAGTAAATGGGAAAAGATACAATGATCAACTTTAATGATAAAACAGGTTCATGGGATAAATGGCCAGCACTTTGTTTATATGTTCCTTTGGGATTGAATTTTTGTTGCAAGAGGTAGTCTAAATAACTGTACAGTGTATAAACTAATAATTTGATTTAATCTGCATCTCTGTAGAGTATATCAAGTATGACTTTTAATACCCAATGAAATATTTACTTGCAAATTTTTATTCTTTATGAGGTTTGTAAAATTAGGAAAATAAGTAGATAAACTAAACATTGGGTAATCTAATAGATTTCTCTTTCTTTTAAAAAATAGGTTGTCCTGGAAACTGAGATTACAAACAAATCTGCCCTGAAACTCTATGAAAATCTTGGATTTGTGAGAGACAAAAGGCTGTTCAGATATTACTTAAATGGAGTTGATGCACTGCGTCTTAAACTGTGGCTACGTTAGAGAACTATGAAGAATGAGTTCAAAGTGAGTCCTTTTAGCATGCAGTGCAATTTTAAAGAATTGCTTTGCAGCAGGACTCTTGATTTCCATGCAGCTCTTATCTGTCTGTGTCTCATTGAGTGTCACATACATTTGTTGCACTATGGCATGGCGCAGTTGTGCTAATAAAAAATGGAATTTTTTTCTTTAAAAATTGTCAAAATATTCATGGATGAATTGTGGTACCAGAAAGAGGAACAGTTGTCCTGAGATGCATCATTTCAGTGAAGTGTGAGGAAAGAAACAAAATTGCATGTCATTTGCAGTAGACAACATCTCAAATGACTTATTGGGGGAAAATGTTTTGTGGCTTCCAGAAAGCTTGTATGTTGAGATTTCTTCATGGACTGCACCAACGTTTCAAACAGAAATTTGCCAGATTAAACACTGAACTCCTCAAAGGGTGTTGATTCTGTTATTCAGAATTTTATTTTTCATATTAAATTTTCCAGTTAATGATTCTTGGTATGTCAGTGACAGAAGAAAGCACATGTTAGAAGTTGTGGGTGTCTGTGTGAGCTTGACAACAAAATAACATTGCGCAGCCAGTGCCTGTAGAGATCTGCATATATGTCTCATTCCTAGTTTGACTGCATGCTTTCTTTTCCCAGACAATCTTGGCAACAATGCTTTTACCTTTAATCGGACTATGATTTTGATTGGCGGTGACTCCACTATTTTGATAAGGGTTTTTTCCTCTATTTCTCAAGCCAAAGCAAAGCTGTTTTTGCTTTGGGAGGTATCTGGCAATTGTTTTAAGAGAAATGGTTTTTTTTTGTTTTGGAAATATGTATAGTAGCTGTTGTTCCTAAAATGCTTAGTACACAGCTACGTTTGTTGATTCTATATAATGCACCTTTCTGGTTTAAATTGAGTTTTTTTTAAAGTGGCAGATTGTACGTTTATGTATGATTTTAACCAAAAATCTATTTGGATTCTTGGAAGCTGTGAAAGGCTGGATTTTAAAAATGAGTGGGATGCATTTTATTGTCCATTTAAGTATGCAAGCAGGTTAGCTGCAGGATCCTGACCCATCTGGTGCAAAGGTTTAGCCGTTTCTAAAGCAAATGATAAATTCTAAGTGCATATTGCTTAATTTCAGTTCAATATCTTTATGCTTTCTGCAGCTAAACTCTCTTCCTTTGGAGTTGATGAATGCTTTCACCCTCATACACGAGTTACTTGGGACTGTACTGTTTCACGTGGTTCAAAGTCACTTAATCTGCCTTATTTCTCAAAGGGTAAATGGGCACTGAGCAATGAATTTGATACTTCCATCAGTTTACAAGTACAAAGCATCAGATGGAGCTTGGGTACAGAGCTAACTTTATTGAATAAAACCTTGGGATTAAATAAACCAACTTGATTACTTTGCCATACAGTTTAACTGGAGTTAAGAGAAGTAAATGAGATTGGGCAGCTGTTCAGTATCTGATTCATTTCTATGTTGAATGATTGGGACTTCTATTTAGTCAGTAAATTTTGCTGAATTTCACCACTGTCCCTGCTACTTCTCTCCAAATGAGCAGGACAAAAGCTACAGGAAAGGGTTAAATGGAAATTGCAATGTTTGTAACTTTGTAAGATGCAGTAAAATAAAGTGAAAAGTGGTTTTAAGAGACTGCAATTGTGGTGTAAAAAAATTATAATATTTTTGATAGAATTCATGCCATATCACATCAGCAACCAAGTATTATCCCAATAATTTCCCAGGTTAGAATGCAACATCTTGGGGGATTTTCTGTTTGATTTCATAAAAATTTTCAAAGGAAAATTTAAAATGACTGCAGAATCTCAGATTGTGAAATGATAATGCTAAACAGCAATTTCAGGTTTTATTGTACATCTTCTGAGAATGTGACATTTACCAAATGTGCCCATAGAGTAAAGTTCAATGTGAAACTCTATCTGGTAGTTTTTTTTTATGGAGCAGAATTCTTCTTTCAACTATTGTTCCTTACACAGTTGTCTGTCACCATAAAACTACATGGAACAGCACTCATTTGTATATCTGGTTATGTTCATTGTAAACCGTATGAAATCACTCTTCCACCATTATAGAACTACTTCATTCAATATTTCTAAATATCCTCAAGTATGACATATTTCATTGCAACTTAAAATTGTAAAGTTTCTAAAGGCAGGAAAATGGAGGTTTACTGTTTATCAGTGTTTGCCTCTGTTGTTTAACTGTTGTACTGTGCAGTATGTACATATGCTATAAAGTACGTTTTTAATAGAAAATCTTATGAAATTTTGGCAATAAATAACCCCCATACCTCAATACTGTTGGATATCATAATGTTCAACTTTGACGTTTTCTGCACTGTGAAGCAGTTTAAAATTTTAGGAAATGGTTTCCATGGGAACATATTCATTTGCATAGACTTTTTAAATTTATGCACACTATTCAGGCACAATCTCTGTAACCTATAACCTTTTGAGACAGTTACACTCCTCTAATCCAAAAAGAAACCACCTATACTTAAATCACTCTGGCCGGCAGCTGAGTCTTGAGCTGTCAAGTCCCCAAGTGCTCTCCACATTTCTGCCTATCTATCTCGTATTTTTCCTTTAAAGATACCTAGTCCTTTGACTCTAATATTGCCTTATGTAGCTATGCTATATTTTGTTGCCTCATAGCTCTGTGAAGCACTTTATTACATTCAGGGTACTATATTTATATAAGTTGCTGAATTAGAATGTTGTATTAATATGACATAGTATGAGGCCATGCAGCCCATTTTGACTTTTTTGAAATATAGAATCAATACAGTGTGAAAGCACGCTCCAAACCAATCCCATGAAATGTATCCCACCCAGGCCAACATCCTGTAACCCTTTATTTCCCATGGCTACCCCACCTAGCCTGGACACTATGGGCAATTTGGCACAACCTAACCTGCACAACTTTGAACTGTGGGAGGAAATGGACCACCCAGAGGAACCCCCATGCAGTCACAAGAAGGTGGTTTGTATGGAATTTGCACAATCACCTGACTGTGGATTTGAACTCCGTCCCTGGTGCTGAGAGCCACTGTGTAGCGTCAGTTTGTCCTACTCTCTCTTTTCTTTCCTCCCCTCCCCTCCTCCTCCCTCCCTATTGTGTTGGAACTACTTTTTTACCCCCACATTGTATGTTTCCAATTTCATTTTAGCCACTGTATCTTCTTGGTGACTCTAAGGGCTTAATATCTGCCTTAAAGTGAGCACAATTGATTTGAGCACAATAGGGACTTAGAATGAGGCTTAAACGGTGAATTATAAATGTCTGGCATAACTTCATCGCTTTTGAACAATATGTCTCTTTGAAAGTTGTACCATCTAGTTCATAATGTCTGTTCTCATTGTTACCCCTACCAAAAATTACATCAAATTTCATCAATCATGTGGTCTGCCGTGGGTATTCTATCCTTACCCTTCTTTATTACCTTCATCACTGCATGTTTACTATATTCCCATGCTTTGTGCAAACTTTGGGTTTGGTACATAAGATTTCAATGTCATTTAATTTTCATAGAAACATGACTGGTGCTTCCTTTCAGTTTAAAAAGAACACTTCACCAGTACTGTCTGCTTTTTTTGTTCCTCAGTCTTTCATATCCGCACAGCTATTGTTTCTTTTTAAACTGGTGTTTTGATGAAGCATTTGAAAGTTAGTAGGGACTCTTTGCACCAAAAACAGGGCATTTAATTCTGCTAAAGTAAATTATTTCTCAACTTTCAAATTCCTGAACAATGAGTTATTTCTTCCTACGGTTGGAAATGCATGTTTTAGAGAGAAGTGTGAAAACAGCCTTGTGTATTTGCATTGGTAGAAGCTAATCATTTGTGCAAATGAGGTTAAGTTTCACAGACACTTTTAGTGCAAAACAAAATGCAAATTAAATTTTCTGTGTTACAGCAGTGACTACACTCAACTCCTTTAGTGCCTGGAGAGAATTTTTTAACAGTGCATGAATGTTTGAAGACAGGAGAAGCTTATGGAAGAAATCAATATTATTTCACTTTGGATTGTGTTCTTAATTCATAGGCTCAGGAGCTGGATAGTGATCCAAGAGACTTGTTTAATTGTGCTTCAGCAAATGAGAGATGGTGGTAATGTAGGTGAAGAATCGTACTTTTTTTAAAAAAAAAATTAAAATCACGACTGTGTTGCAGTGAAATTGGGCTTACAGTTCAGGATCTATAACTAAAGCACTAAAAATCCATACTAATGGGTGAGCTGAGGCATCCCAATACAAATTAGGAATGTCTAAATGAAAAGACATTGGTCATTATAGTGTCATTGCTTTCTCACTCAACATACTGGGAGTCTACATGAAGCAGTTCTGTAAGTGACCAAGTTACTGAAGTCTAGGTAACTGAACCTTTGGGTAATATAAGCACTAATAGTATCTGCGACTAAAATTTTTCATCAAGGCAGTCTTTATTTCTGAATATAAAACATTGCACCAAAATGTAGCCTAGACTGACAACTGCCCTCTGGTTTCTCACAGTCAAGCTGTGCTCAAATACAGCTCCACAACTAAATTGTCAATTTATATTGACACTAATAGTGGTGTTTTAATTTCACTGCCTCTTGTGTGTTGCAGCATATTTCTTTCAGCTTATATAAATTGCAAATCGGTTGTGCATGTGTTTAAATAATGTTCCAAGGTAATAATGCTTCAACTGATGTGAGGAATTGGATGGACACGCTTTACTGGTATTATTCTCCATCGCATTATTTTGCAAAGCCAGCTATCGGGCTGTTATCAGACCTTAAATCCTTATCTCAATGGTAAAGAAAGTGGATGAAGAAAAGATTCAGTTGTGTTTGTTGTCAAGTTATGTTGTCTGAAAATGTGGAAAGGCACTATGTATTTTCTGGATTCTCTGCCACAGTGCATATGAATACTTAAAGATACTAAGATACAATTCTCTATTGTGGATGAACTAATTTGTTGGAGTTTTGAAGGGTTGCATTTGAGCATGCTGCACAATGAAATGTCTCATCAACTCACAAGCGGCAACACCTTTCAGTGTCCCCTCAGATTACAGGCTTTCGTTTTATTTTGCTTTCTTGGTGCAAGGTAAACTGCACCCAATTATTCTAACAATTCCTTATTTTTGAAGTATCAATTCCTGAAGCTTGTTTTAAGAGAGTTAAGAATTTGATTGGAAAATACCTACATTATCTGAAAATATTGCTGATGGCAGGTCAGCACGTATTAAGATGTCCGTTTTAAATGTAACTTTAAAGTTAATAGAACAATAAAGTAATACTTCAATAAAGTAACCAAATCACTTGAAACCTTTTTAATATTTGCAGTTTGTTTGTAGTGCTATATATCAATCCTCTCTGGCTTTTGTACCAATAATGATCAATCCTTAGTATCATTATGCCTGAGATTTTAGCTGTTCAGTGGAACACGTGTGCTGTGTTTATTTGTGATATGGATTTAAATTTTTGTAATTTTAAACTTAAAAGATAAACTCACCATTGTCTTAGCAGACCAGAAGGGCGCTCTGTTATTAGAGAGAAACAACTTAAATCTTAAAAACTGAAAGAACTGCAGATGCTAGAAATTAGAAACAAAAACAGAAGTTGCTGGGAAGCTCAGCAGGTCTGGCAGCATCTAGAGAGAAATCCAGAGTTAATGTTTTGGGTCCAATGACCCTTCCTCAGATCTAGCAATTTCTATTTTTGTTTATGACCATTTAAAGCTCGCTTTGTTTTGAAACTTGATGGTTTCTAAAAAAAAAACTTATCTTCCGCTTGGGATCCCTGCAGCCCAATGGTATCAATATGGACTTCACAAGCTTCAAAATCTCCCCCTCCCCCACTGCATCCCAAAATCAGCCCAGCTCATCCCCTCCCCCCATTGCATCCCAAAACCAGCCCAGCTTGTCCCTGCCTCCCTAACCTGTTCCTCCTCTCACCTCAAGCCGCACCTCCATTTCCCACCTACCAACCTCATCCCGCCTCCTTGACCTGTCTGTCCTCTCCGGATTGAGCTATCCTCCCTACCACCCCACCTACACTCTCCTCTCCACCTATCTTCTCCTCTATCCATCTTTGGTCCGCATCCCCCCCCTCTGAAGGGTCTTGGCCCGAAATGTCAGCTTTTGTGCTCCTGAGATGCTGCTTGGCCTGCTGTGTTCATCCAGCTTCACACTTTATTATCTTGGTGTTTTTTCTAAACTGCCCATAGAATGCCAATTAGTGCATTTCATTATTTTCTCAACGATATGATTTTTTTTCCTGTTCCGTTTTTGATCCTTAGAGGGCATCATGAAAAAGGTACACAGGCGATGTTTAAATTATACGTAATCTTTCAGTTATGTTGTGCAATGCAATGTATTTCAATGCTACTATTTTGTTTAAGTGGCAATGAATTGCAGTGTATTTGAAGTATCCCTGAAAGCCAGAAACTATAGAACCCATTAGGTGCAGAACAGATAAATTTTATAGGACATGTTATTTTTCGGAGCTATGTAGAAGCTGGAAGAAAAAAATCAAACACCTGTGGAGCACTAGGTTCAGGTTTAGGAACACTCGCGAGTACAAATTGTGTTTTATAAGATGCCATAACAAAGCACAATTGGTAAATAATACAACAAAAAGTGGCACTGTGGTAGTGTTCATACACCTCGACTGAAAGGCCTGGATTCAAGTCCTACCTGCTTCAGAGATGTGCAATAACATCTCTGAACCGGTTGATTAGAAAAATAGTGTAAATACTCTGCAAACGGTTTTTCATTTGTGGACATGCTGATGATTGCAACAAGTTGTGTTGACATCAATGTTTTCTTCAAGCAAAAATAAATATTCCATTACAGAATGTCCATCATTTAAAGTTTTGGCACAGATCTGTAGCTCGAGTTGTGGATGAGGTTGTTGACTTGCTCGCTATGTAGAAGTACAACCTGTTCTTTTTTTGTCAATAAGGTTTTGTCTATTTGATGTCACTAGGTATCGTGGTGGCCCACAAGCCACAGCCACTCTGTAACAAACATTTACAAGGATTTAAAGACCCCATTTCCATAACATGCCGAACCAATGTTTACAAAATACCATATCTGTACATTCAGACAACGAAGGCCATCAATTTAACTAAGACAAAGTAACCATTGTAGCCCAAGCCAAACAGTGACATAAGTGGGAATTCTTAGAGGCCTAGTTCTCCACCCATACGTCAATCAACAAACATAGAATTGGACCCCATATACAAACCCATACAGATCAAAACCGGAAATGAGACTACTCACCATAATGGACCGGACAGTGTAAATTCCAAGCAGAGTAGAATAACGTTGCTTCATCAGAGGCTGCACTGATGGTGTCACCTAGCATGGTTACAGAACATTTAAACACACAAACTAGCTTGGTGAGCAAATCAACAACCTCATAATGTCCATCAACCTTCACTCTGTGTTTGTAGCTCAGTATTTAAGATTACACAGCCTGAACAGAACTTAAAGCAGCAAGATTAGCTCAAAATTGTGCTGGGCCCAGAAACTTATCACTTTGCTCCTGGTGTTCTGTAGAATCTTTGGTCAGTTTGAAAAAAATGAAGGAAATGGAAATGGGGAAGAAAGTGGAAATGAGGTTGATGATCAATCGCAGCCTTGTTGTGCAGCAGGCTCAAGGAGCTGAATGACCTATTCCTTTTTCTCTAAGTTTCATTTTTCAAATTGATCTGAAATATGAGGCGCAGCTTGCAACTTCTGAAGAATAAATGCCCTTTCTTGGGCTTGGGGTGGTAAATGTTCTGTCTTATTTGGATACTTTTTTACTGATGGCTGCAAGAACTGGGTGGGTAGGAGTACAACTTGTTCTTCTTCGTCAAAAAGGTTTTGTGTATCAAATCATCCATCATCTATTAGTGATTTGGTAGTACAGACCTTGGCTGGACAGCTGGATTGCTATGCAGAATGATGCCAACAGTGTGGTCTGAGGTCACTATGAAGTATTCTTCTCAACCTCTCCATTCATCTGAGGTATAGTGGCCCTCTGGTTAAACCACCGTCAGTCGTCTTTGTCTAATATGAGAGCAGGCCTGTGATCTGCTAAGACTATGGCAACTTTACATTTACAGACTTTGAGCAATGCTGAGAAAAGACACATTTTGCCGAAGCATTATGTCGTATACTTGTCAGACCAATTTGCAATAATATTAATTCAAGGAAATGAACAACATTTATACTGCATCAAAGGAAAATGCTGATTGTTAAAGGTGAAATCTATAGAGAATGATTACTCAGGGCATTTTCCTGGGAAATTAGCAAATGCCTGCCACCTTTGTTAAATTTGTTGTGCTGATTTAACTCAGTCAAGTAGCAGGGCACCACAACTGAAATTATGCAGCATATATTAACAGTGATAGATGGTATTTTTTTAAGAAATCAAAATACAAATAGTTTGATAGGTCAATGCTAGTTATCCTCATACACATCATTTTGATATTCTTTGTAGTTGCACACTAACAACAGTTTCCCTCTGGTAGGACAAAGAAATTTAGAAGTCATTTTACATGGAGTAGTGATTCAAGTAGATGGACCCACAGAATACAGTTCTCTCCTGATATTTTAAGATTGATTTTACCAGCAAAGATTTTAGTTATTTGAATTGCGCATTGTGAATAATTCAATATTTACAGCTATGAAAGTACCATCATTTGAATTGAGCTTTAGTGGTATGTAGTTGCAATCAGCCTCCATCCTGGAGCTGTGTTTGACATTTTCCAAAATATTATATACTATTATAGGCTTTCTATTGCGATCATTGGCTATAATTTTATGCAACATGTCCACTTGTCAATAAAGATGATCTTGGATTTTAAGGGAATGACCGTTGTTTCTTTTAATTTGTTCACAGGATGTGGGTGTCACTGTCTAGGCCAGTATTTATTGTCTATCTAAATTTTGTTAAGAATCAACCAGATCCAGAGTTACATGTAGGCCAGATCAGGTAAAATGGTAGATTTCCTTCCTTAAAGGGCATTGTGAACTAGATGGATTGTTTTGACAATTGACTGTAGTTGCATAGTCATCAGGTCAACTCCTTTCTTCCAGATTTTTGCTGAATTCAAATTTCACTATCTGCCTTTGTGGGATTCAAACTCATGTTCTTCATAACATTGGCTCTGTATTGCTATCCAAGCCTTTCCCATTCTCTCTCACCTCTACCTTTTCACAGTCCTCTGTTTACAGAGTTTGAGAGTAATTTGCCAGTTGGTTTAAGTAGTTTGAATGAAATGGAGAAATTCTTTGCACGCACACTTGTAATTTTTCACCCTGCCTAAACACACACTTTGTTCTCTTTTTGGTTGAACGCTTTTTCTTCAGTTTTTGGAATTAATAAGGCAAAAAAGGGGGAAAGATATGCTGAACCAAAGTGGGTATGAACAGGGGTGATCAAAAGGTTAGTCAGCGGTGGGTTTTATGAAGTGTTTGTGGGACTTGATCACTTAGTGTTATTATCAATAGGCTATTAATTCTGAGACCCAAGTAATATTCTGAGGACCCAGGTTTGAATCTCTGAATGGCAGATGGTAGAATTTCAATTCAATAAAACACCAGTGATGCTGATGAAACCATTGTCAATTTGTCAGGAAAAGTCCATCTGGTTCACTCATGTCCTTTAGGGAAAGAAACTGCTACGTTTTCTAACCTGGCCTGGCCTGGCCTTTTTGTGAGTCCAGAATCACAGCAATGTGATTGACTCAACTCTGAGCTGCCCTCTGGACAGTTAATGACAGGCAATAAATGCCGGCCTTAGCCAGTGATGCATACATCCCACAAACATACTTTTAAAAAGGAGTAAAAGCAACGGTTTGGGGAAAATATTCCAGCAAAAGTGTTCTGAGCAACAATCAGAAATGATACGTTATACCAAGTTATATGCTAATTGCCAACGTTGAAAATAAAGACTTGGGCATTGGTTGACAAATGATATAGAAATGGGGAGTGATATGCCCTTGAAGGAATTTAAACGCAAAGTGAAAGTTTTTAACCTGGAACTGGGAACAATGTCAACAAGAATAGGTGAGAAAGTAATAAAACTGAATAAGATATGCGTAGCAGTGTTTTGGATGTGCTGGAAATTAGAAGATGAAAGGCTAGTCATAAACACTTTGGATTAGTGCAGTTCGGAGTTGATCAGCATGAATGATGAGCTATATTATGGTAGTGGAAGTAGTTTTTATGACAAGGAGTTCACTGAATAATGGGTGTGAAGCATTATTTTCCCCATCCTAAATTATTATCGCATTCTGCAATTCGGTGGTTGTCTTGAACATCACTCTGGAGATCAAATTCCTAATCAATGTGCCTCAGGATTGAATTCTGATCATCTTAGTCCATGCCACCTTACTGCCATATTAACTAGGTGAGCAGTGGTGACAGGGGAGAAACCTCTTGCCTTCCTGCTGTCATCACAGCTGGAACAATGTTTCACAACCAAGCTTCAGGACAATATTGGCATATGTTACAGGTACCTTGGAGGGGTTGGGTCTCAGGAGTTTATTTAATAAATAAGCTTAGACCCCTCTTAACTAATGGAAGATGTTTTCACTACTGTGATTAATAGGGGTAGTAGGAATTGCCGATGCTGGAGTCTGAGATAACAACGTGTCGAGCTGGATAAATACAGCAGGCCAGGCAGCATCAGAGGAGCAGGAAAGCTGACATTTCGAGTGAGGACACTTCTTCAGAAAAATGACTTTAAAAATATTCAGATTAATAGTCTGTTGTTTGGAGGCTATTAACCCTATTAGATCCTATATTGCAGATAAAAATGAGTCTTTCTCTGTCAAATCGGAAGTTGCTGTTTCAAGCCAGCTTAGATTGGGGGAAAAATTGATGTACCAGTCTGTAAAGATAAACTTTATACATTCTACAGAAGCATATATTCTGAGTGCATATGTTATAAGTAGATAAGGATTTGTACAGTTTCCTATTTTTATGTAAAAGTCATCACTCTTTATTTCACTGATTTTTTCAGTATCTAAAAGTGTACTCATACCAGTTACTATATTGGCAAAGTCCTCAGTCTCCCTGCTCCCAAATATTTGATATATCCTGCATACAATTTGGAATTTTTAAAAATGTTTCCTAGTAGATTAGGGTGAGGATGCTGCACAAAAAAAAAAGTTGCTTTTGGAATTTGGGGTCAGCAATGAAGCAAGAGTATTTGCTGCTGACCTTGAAGGAAGTTGTTGAGCTATGATGTGCATACACCTTTTAAGAGTGCATATCTTAAACTGCTTTCAATCATCATCATCTACCTCAACAAGATATAATCTATTAATCCCAGGACTGAAGACAGACTGAAGCAGCAGCAATAGAAGTAAGATGTGCTACCTTCTTGTTAATGGACAATTCAGTGAACATTATCTGTATGTTAATAAAATGTGAGGCTGGATGAACACAGCAGGCCAAGCAGCATCTCCGGAGCACAAAAGCTGATGTTTCGGGCCTAGACCCTTCATCTCTGATGAAGGGTCTAGGCCCGAAACGTCAGCTTTTGTGCTCCCGAGATTGTGCTTGGCCTGCTGTGTTCATCCAGCCTCACATTTTATTATCTTGGATTCTCCAGAATCTGCAGTTCCCATTATCTCTGACGTTATCTGTATGTTGTCTTGTTTATGAATAAAGAGCTTGTATTATTGTATTGTGATTACTACTTACACCGAAGAGATGAGTGTTCCCTCATTGCAGCTTGTAGTTTCTGAAGATTTCTGATATTTAAGTATGCCATCTGTAGTATTCTGGAACTATGTTATCAAAGATTTGACTGCAGAATTTACAAGTCTCAATCCTTCTACACACAGATGACAAAAAGAACTGGTGTGAAAGAGAAACAACTCAAAAGTGTGATCATACAGCTATGTAGGAATCCTGCATACTTCATACTTTTTTGGGAGGGGAAATGCTCCAGGTAGCAATTGTAATTGCTAGTAAAACTGCTCAAATTTGTGAGAATTTGATAATTAAAAGTCTAAAAACATCAAAATTTAAGTAGGAACAGAGATAAAACATTTCAGATCTCAGTTATTAGATTTCACAAACAACACAATCTATCCTTTTGGGAGATCAGGGATAAATTAAAATACTGCAAACTGAGTGATGAACAACTTATGAAGGAACAGTTGGAAAAAAGTATGTAAGATGTTAAAACTTGCCATTAGTTAGCTTTGGCAATTACTGCAGTCAGTTTTCTTCCATTTAACTTTGTGGGCAGAGCTCAACTAAATCAAGAAATAGCTCAATATCTCTAAAGTTACAGCCAACCAGTAACTCATCATTAACTAAGGCAGGTATTGCATCTCAACTAATTTAATCCTAAAAAAAGCTTGAAGGAGCTGATATCAAAAGCTTCAGGTAAAGTTCAAAGTCCCAGAATAGCTGCAAATGAAAAGAGGAGAACACACGCCCATCTACATCAATGAAACTGAGTTTGAGAGTGTAAAGGGCATCAAGTTCCTCAGAGTAACAATAACTGACTACCTGTCCTGGACTTTCTACCTAAATACGTCACTCGAGGAAAACACAACAACGCTTCTTGTTAGTCAGGCAGCTCAGGAAATTTGGCACGTCCATAAGGTCCCTCACCAGCTGCTACAGATGCACCATTGAAAGCAAACTGTCCAGGTGCATAATGGCCTGCTTTGCCCAGGGCATAAGAAATTACAGAAGGTGGTGTGCACGGCCCAAACCATCATGGAAGCCAACCTTCCATCTGTGAATTCTATTTATGTGGCTCGCTGCTGTGGAAAGGTGGCCAACATCGTCAAAGACCCACTGCATCCTGGTAATGACCTCCTACAACCAGTTCTGTCAGGCAGAAGATACAGAAGCCTGAACACGTGCACAAGGAGCAGCTTCTTTCCGGCTGTAATCAAGAATATTGAATGGACTCATGCCTCAAATAATGCAACCTGCAATGTAACCTGGATGCCTCTGAGTCTTTTTTGATCTGTACATCCTTGTTTGCTGTGATCTGATGTGTATTGCTCCTAAACAAAGCTTTTCATTGTATTTCAGTACACATGACAAAAGTAAATCAATCAATCAAAATGACCAGAAAATTTCCACTCATCAGTTTTACTTAGTTTCAATATATTATTAGTTGAAAAGACATGAAATGTAATTGTTATTTCATGCTAGCAGAGCTAGCTGTCAAAACAACCGGGCTTGTGATTGCATCTGCCGCACTGTAAGCCTTCTGACAAGACCCCTTAGACTAAACCACAGTTAATAGTATGTAGCATCAGAGGAGCAGCAAAGCGGATGTTTCGGGCCTAGACCCTTCTTCAGAAAATTCAGAAGGGTCTTGCCCCGAACTGTCAACTTTCCTGCTCCTCTGATGCTGCTTGGCCTGCTGTGCTCATCCAGCTCTACACCTTGTTATCTCAGATTCTCCAGCATCTGCAGTTCCCGCTATCTCTTAATACTATGTTGTACTACTATGAAGCAAATGTTAAGTCGATGGAATTTGTCTAACCTTATGTGTAAATGCTCCCTTTATGGTGACAATGGAGAATAGAGGCAAATCTAGAAGGCTTACAAGCTTTTAACACTAAATGCAAGACCTGTGATACCAGAAAATGTTAGAAACACTAATAAAGAAAGCAAAGACAAGATGATGGGTTAGGCAACGCGAGGCAAACAGATAAAGCATTCTAACCAGCTGCAAGTGTACAAAACACTGTCAAGATACTACCTAAAAATTATTTAGGCAAACTATATAATCATATGATGAGAATGGCCAGGTCATTGACACAACATTCATTACAATAAACATCAAAGCACAGGTTAGAACATGGTACTAATAAAAGCCTTTACATTTGTTACAACTCGTCCCTGTACAAAGTTCGCCAATTTGTTATGGTTCCGGATGGGATACCTAAAATTATCAAGCTGTTTCCCCATTTTTTTATTCACCTCAGCCTCTTTTAAAGCTGCTCAGACCCCTTCATTGGTCATAAAAAGGCTAATTACAAAAGATTCCCTCCTTTGTAGGGGCTTCCTCTCAGACCCAAATTAATTTATGTTTTAAAAGGAGCCGATTCAACCTGACCTCCTTGAGGTAACAAAAGAATGAATTTATTAGTAACAAAACACACACATACATACAGATCAGAAATTAGAATGGGTTCAAAGAAAAGTTTAAAGATACACAGATTAGTCTCGGGGTCAATTGAAAAAGAGTAGTTAGCTGAATGATAGTCAAGAAGTCAATTTTGAGATTCTTGGCTTTGAATGAACTTTCAGGTTTGCTAAAACTCTCCTGCTTTCTTTTGAACAGAGTGAGAGAATATTTTACCCGCAATGCTGGGCAGTGGAAACCAGTGGATGGCACAGCACACTAGCACTCAATCATAGGCTATTATATGACTGTCTGAGCCCTCTAGCTCACACACACCAGCATTGAAACTCATTTTTAACCACAGTCCCAGTTGAAAGGGGAAAAATTAACATGTTGTTCACCTGGGCAGTTGACTTTTCTCCAATCATGTTCACAGGTTGAGTTTCTCACAGTGGGTCACAATTTAGTTATAGAAAAAAAAAATATTCTTTAGAAGAGATAGTAAGAACTGCCGATGTGGAGTCAGAGATAACACAGAGTGGAGCTGGAGGAACACAGCAGGCCAGACAGCTTCAGAGGAGCCGGAAAGCTGATGTTTTGGGTCGGGACCCTTCTTCAGAAATGTTCCTCCAGCTCCACACTGTGTTACCCTTATTTTTTAGAAGTTTTCTTAACACCTTCAGCTGTGGCATTCCAGAGTTCCTGCTTAGTTGGCCATTGCGCTTAATATCCATAGTCATATTCTGTCTGTATCTCCATTCTTCTTTAAAAAAAAACATGTTGCAATCTGGAGTTATGATCCATGCTCATGAACACATTGCTCAGATTATATGCCAACAGAAAGACGGATGGCATAATTTTTATGAAAAATGCAACGATTCTTCCGCTTTACATTCTGAAATGTATGTACGCAAAGATTGACAACGATGATTTGCCCAACCCGTACTTAACTCTCATACAGTGGATCTGAGATTCCATGCCTGGGATCCAGTACACTCAAGGGTCAGTAATTATCCTGGTCACCCCCTTATATTTGCATACTGGATACAAGTGCTGTGATTGGAGCTCTACTGACCTGAAAGGACCTGTCCTTGGTCAGAATCCATAGTATTGTCAAGAACATGATAAGGACTAGAGCCCAGAAGGAGCACATTTAGAAACGCTATGCTCACAATGGAGAAGATCATCTGACTCTGCAAAGCAGATCATCAGCCAACAGGTGTCATAATACTGCTTAACCTAAAAATCGTATATCAATTATGGACTTTACATTTGATTGCACTGAGGAAGCAACAGGGAATTGCTGTTTGCCCGGTAAGTGCAAATCAGTTATATCTCATTGATACTCTTATGAGTATGTGATTGCTTAATCAAAAAACAGGAAAGATGAATGATGCCCATGAATGACACAAAGATTGCAAATTAGCCAAGCTGAAAATTGGGCAGAAAGTTGAGTATAAAAGCTGAGTAAACGACAGCATCTTGAATCCAGCAGAAATTGTCAAAATATACTTGGAGCCAAGATCATATCAAATATGAACACAAAAATGACATAATAGTGCAACAAATCAGATGCCATATAGAGTACTGCCACAATCAAAAACGCTGACCCATCCTTTTATGTATCCCTAACCATCATTCTTAAAGCATACAGCAGCCTTCACTAAAAATCACCATAAATAAGGTTGTACGGAAAAACAAATCAGAAACATATACACTTATTGTTCTATGTTGAAGTATATTCATTCACAATGTTATTTTGTTTTATTATCATGTAAATAGTTTGATTTTGTAAGGGTAGACATTTGTTTAGGGAAGAAAAGGGATGTTGTGTTAGGCCATGCAGATGCATTGAGGGATTAACATTACTGTTATAAAATATGGACTATCAACTTTCTATTTCTATTACCTGAGTTTAATCTCTGGGACGTTCACTGACTGAAATAGTTTCAGGAAGGATAAAGCGCTTACTTAAAAATGGCTGCACTGATCACCTGTCAACAAATTAAGCAAAAGTCCCCTGTCCTTCCAAAATTATAACCACTCAAAATCAAAAGCTAATTTCTCATGATTGCACCAAATCACTTCTACACCACTTCTCATAACAGTAATTTGTTCACATTAGATTATAATGCTGCCTCGATGATCAGATCAACTCAGGTAGTTTAGTTCTACCTTTCAGCATAGAGCCCCCTGCTGGGGGTTTACAGGGGAAATTCAGCAGATTGACAATAAGTCAAAATGCTCACAGAGGTGGTACAGAAGCAACGGGCTGCATATCTTCCTTCCACACCATAATGATTCTGTGTATGGAAAGCTAATGAGCTGGTGATTTGGAACCTAAGACAAGTTGAATTTCTAAATATGTCTCTAGTGAGAGAAATTGGGCTGGAATGTTAAAAATTGAGGAGCTCCAGGATATGACAACTTTGAAGAGTACCATGAAAGGACAGTAGCTAGGATGGGCTTTCGAGAGCAAGCAACACTGAAAAAAAGGTTTCTGCTTTTCATATAGTTCTTCATTTATAATTAAAAGTTGTTGTTTCAAAGAGAGTGACCATAAGTGCAAATTACCAGTTTGCATAGCTGTACACCTAATACAAACATGCAGACTGATTCCTGATGCTGTGCAGGAACCACTATCTGGTCCTAGCCAGGGAAAGCATCCAACATTCAAAAATACTCAGTAATCATCAGAATTCTTTAGCGAGACCCCTTCTGATATTGATAGGCTGGAAGAATCAGAAAACTGTAATAGGTGTGCTATCTAAGAGCTTTGATGATGATTGGGAATTTAACATGATCAGGTTTAGGACAGATAAACTGGATTTTGATATCAGCAATGATGGCAAAAACTGTTAGCTTTCACTTGTTGTTACCGAATTGACACTGACAGCAACTTCTGTTGTCCAGGCATCCTATTGGTGAGTTTATACTCTCCCAGTGAAAATAATAGCAATGGACAATACTTCAGCCAATCTGCCACTTCAGTTGATGAACGAGAAGCAATAAAGCTACGAGTCTACAAAACAGGGATAGCTATACAAGTTATTTCTTCCACAAGCATAGATTGCTCTTTTTGTCAGATGTGATCCTACTACTATGCTATCTTTGATGAAGTGATTCCTTTAGCTCTATTAGCATAACATGTAATATAAGATGTTTTTTTCTGCAGCTTACCATTACATTTCTAGCATTAGTTTGAACTCAACCTTCCTGGGATTTCAGTGCTGCAAAATCAGCAGCACTCGACCAACTGTGGCATAAGCAATGTCACAGTGCTGCTGTTTCAATGTTCAAATGCAAATTAAGAACTGAGAACTGGTTTGAAGCTGTGCTTAATTATAAAGTAAGGGCAGTTTGACGTATTAAACCAGAATTATGTTGGTGCAATGTATAGTGGACTGAACTACAAACATCAGGATGGTAATGGTAACAGTGTTATTGTGATAAAACCAGAAAATGCTAGAAATACTCAGCAGGTTAGGCAAACTCTGTGGAGAGAGAAACAATTAACAGCTTGCATTGCACTGGCCATCTGCCCAGAAAATTCAGCTACCTCAACAGCATGGATTTCCCAACAACTGCTTGAATCTGGTACCAAATCAAAGGCCCTCTTAATGTCCAGCAACAGCCAACTTCATTGAAGCATTTTGCAAACCAAGAAATAAAATGTATTGATTTTCACCTCTAATTAAAGTTTACAAAGTGCTTCCAAGATTATGGCATACACATTGCAGTAATATCAAATCTGGGAATAATATGAACTTAAAAAATGTATACAGTCTTTTGAAAAGGTGGTAGCAGTTGTTTGACAGCACAGAAGTTGAATATTTTTGAAAAAGACACATTTTGAGGAAGATTTTTCTCTTGTACTCATCACAGCATTTAATAACATTTTATACTGCATGACTGTTGCCATGGACAATGCACCAGTTAAAAAGGTGACTGGTAATTAAAAGCTAAATGTTGTTTAAATTTAAACCAGGCAGGTTGGCTCTGAGGAATGAGCTACAGAATAGCTATTGCCTATTTTATTAAGTTCAAGCAAAGCAATGTGTGTCCGTGTTCTTTCTGTGTGCAGAGAATGTGGCCTTGTGTATTAATATATGTAGTTGCCAGCAATGACAGAATGCCACACTGCAAGGCCAATTGGCAATCTTCAATTGGTTGTCAGCTTAATGCAGTGTCCTGATGAACACAAGATGAAAAGCTTTGAGAAAACATGACCTCTAGCAATACTTAAAAATCACAATGAGAAATTTGACAATCTGCAAGTATAACATTAGGTTTTGGTTTCAGGATTAGTGACACTATTTACCTGTAATTATGAACTTAGCATGCTATTAAAAATCCAATTATACCTCATTCAACTTTTCTAGGGTTTTTTTTACAGCAAAACTAGTTGTGGAAAATAACATGATTTCTATTTGATTATAGTTTGAGGGTCATTGCGGTATCTCATGAAGAAATGTGTTACTAAATGATGGCAAATGTTCACAATTCCATCATTACCCTCGTAAGATCTGAGCTATTGTTTCAAGTTGATGGCAAACAAAACTGGAAAATATTAGATTTATAACAGATTTTAAGTAATTACAGAGGCAGAAGGAAAACGAGAGGAAAGAAAAAACAGGAAAAGGGTAGAGAAGTTAGAGTGGGAATTTAAATGACATGCTCATGATTACAGACTGAACAGAAGTGTTGTGCTGTGCAGCGATGTAACTTGCATTTTATCTCCCCAAATTAGAAAAAAATTTTGGGATGCACCGACTGATGCACTAAACTGAAACGTACAAGCAAATTACTGTTTTACCTAGAATGGTTGTTTGGGGATCTAAACAATGAGGAAGAAAAAAGTAAAGGAGTAGCTTGCGTGTGAAGACGCCAGGGTAAGAGGTAAGCTCTGGAGGAAAATTGAGTAGATTGGTGCTTTTGAACATCACTCCATTTGGTTTAAAACGGAAATTGTAAAAGATCAGCTGAAGTGTAAATGTAAAGGTATTACTAAAATTGTGCTGAATTAACAGATCACTACCTATTGGAAGAATAGTGATAAAGTTATTGGAGCAGAAATCCAAAAATCTGGATGAATACTCTGAAGACATGAGCTCAAATATCATCACGCCAGCTGGGGAAACATAAATTCAGTAAATCTGGAATAAGCAATTCATAATGATCATGCAAGTACTAAACAGTTCCAAAAACCGAATGAGTATTACACCATAGTTGAAACTCTAGGGCTTTCTCTATAAATGAATCAATACCAGATGAGATTGTAAATTAATTCAGGTTCTGGTGGTTCATTTAATGATTCGATGGTACTATTTATAGAAATGTGGGATGTTCTCCCATGTCTTGGTCAGCATTTCTCCCTCAGCCAGAAGTATTTTGAGTTGTCACTGAAGAGAGATGATGTATCACTCTCAACTCTCAGTCAGATGGTGGTGAATCCACTTCCCACTCTAAAGGTTTGAGCATAAGATTCTAAACTGATGCTAGAGCGCCACATTAAAGGAGTGCTGTACAGTCAACATTACAATCATTGAGATGGAGTGTTAAACCAACGTCCTGTATGTTCTCTCAAGTGAATGTAAAAATTCCAACATGACAATATTTTGAAGAAGGCCACGTGAATTGTCTCTGCTATCTTCGCTAATATGTGCATTTTTATTCGATTTGGGGCACTAAGGGAATCATGAAATCTGAAGAGAATGATGGGAAAGTAAAGATTTTATAGAAGACCAGGCATGATCTTGTTAAATGCTGGAAGAGTCTGAAGGGATTGCTTGGTCTATTCCCGCTCCATTTATGTAAAATCTTAACCAATATCACTGGAACACTGAACTTGCTTGTCACAAAAAGGGTGCCATGTTTTATGCATTATGTTGCGAGAATTTCCAGGGTATGGCAGCCAGTCAACTGTCCTCTGACCCTAATTCACAGTGACCAGAGTTTTTAAAGTGGTCTTTATTGCATGCTAAAGAGAGTGGCCCTGAGTGTCAGGTATGCTGGAGACCTCAAAGGATTAGAGTCAGTTTACTCTCACATGCAGTTACAAGAAATTAGCATACACCAATTAAAAGGCATACAATTATCTGAATGCAACCACCACTATTGATTAGGTTTACATTGTGTATACAATTAATCCAACATAACATGGGTATACCTATCTAGTTATAATATACGATTAGTGTGAAGGCACATACATACGATCAAATCTAATCTTACTATTGGCTACAAGTTGTTCTTAATGTGACAATTTATGTCTAGCTTGTGAATATCAATTATCCTCTCCTGTATGATTCCCCTGGTGTTTTAATGACTTCTTTCAAGGTTATCAGTTTTTCCCTATCTCATTGGCAACTTGGCATCAGAGCTAATAGTAGGACACAATCAATCCCTTATTGTTTCAACTGGCAACTTGCAGTTTTGTGTCCTTGTGTGTTTATTCAGAGCTAGCAACTTGCAGCTCGCAAATGTGTGGCCTTTAATATAACTTGGCAAGATTTTTTTAACCCTTTCACACTACAACAGCAATTGCGCTTACTCCATTGGCTGGGTAGCATTTTGGGTTAACTGAGATTATAAATGCAATTCTGTATTTCTTTTACTCTTTCCAAATTGCAGCTTGCTTTATCATATTTGAAAACTAAGTAAGCATTTGCTATAGAACTATTACAATAAGAATGGATTATCGGTATTTTGGGGCATGCCCCTCTGTCTTGGAGTCTAATGGAACTTGAATAGGAAAATTATTAACAAGAACAGATTGGTTTATGGTTACTTGGAACTCTACTAAGACCTACAGAAGCCATGAAATTGTATACAGAACTGAACTCTTTGAGCTCTCTGATGAAGGGTCTAGGCCCGAAATGTTAGCTTTTGTGCTCCTGAGATGCTGCTTGGCCTGCTGTGTTCATCCAGCTTCACACTTTATTATCTTGGATTCTCCAGCATCTGCAGTTCCCATTATCACTCACACGAACTCTTTGAGTCATGCTTTATTAATGGAAGTGAGCTATTTGATGAACTCTGAATCAACATTTTATGATTAGATACAGTATCGGTATGTTAATAATTATAGAGTACTTCTATTTATTACCAGTGAAACAACCCATCCTTAGAATGTAGCAATTAGGATTAAGTCAATACTTTATTTTATGGGTATAAAAAAGGAATTTGATTTTATTGATCCCCAGTTGAAGCAATTATTCAATTGAGTAAATCAAATTTTACTTTCTAAGACCATTTCCTCTGATTACTATTGGTGTGTTTGCAATCAACAGTATTTAAGCCATACAGATCAGATTAGAATTGCTGTTCTTTAACGGTGGGAAAGAATTTAATACCTCACTTAATCTATTAGTTGCACAGTATGTAAGTGTTAATGTTCAAATGAGCTGTGGTATATAAGATTGGCTGAGTATTTGATGCACACAGCACTTCTATATCTCAAATGGACAATGACAGGCATCACCATGAGTAGTGACATTCAGCAAATAATTGCAAAACTTGCAACATGCTGTTATTTGCAGCAAAGTTTAATTGAGGTTAGGACAGCAATAAGAAAACTTTAATGCTTCTTGGATCAATTTTGCTCCCTTTTACCCTTAGGATGTTGGTGAACTCTTTTTATAGAAGGATCCTAAGTTTTATAAATAAAGGCATAAAGTACAAAGGCAAAGAAGCTAAGAAAAACATTTATAAAATTCTGTCTCAGCCTTATCTAGATAATTATGTCCCATTTTGAGCACTGTACTTATGGAAGGATGTGAAAATTTCAGAAAGGATTGTTAAGATAATTTGATATTTAATAATGTTTGTGGACTTAAGTTTGAAGAATTATGGAAAGTGGGATTGTCTTTGTTTAAAAAATGAAAGGACTGAATTTTTTTTTAACAAAGCATTTCTTGGAAGGAAAACACATGGCTCCAGGTATTGCCAATCTGGGCTGCCTGAACTGACTTTACAGAAAACAGCAGACTGCTTTTACCATTGGTTTTACGGCTGTTCTATTTATAGCTTGTCTTGCAGGTGTGGAGATAGTTTTGAAATTTTAGTTGGAGGAACTTGCTGAAAGAAAATAGTTGCTCTGCCCATGTCATCTGTTTCTGAATGACTATATCACAAATCAGTGTAAAACCCAGTTGGGCTTTTGAAGAATGACTGGAAAATTGCTTGATATCTTATTTCCTGAGCAACCTGTGACTGCCAAAATCCTAGGGGCAGCTGCCTATGTTTGGTGCATTACATCTAGCAAGGCTAGAACATTACACCGACAGCAGTCAGAACACTGCACACACGATCCTCCGTTTCCATCAAGAACTAAGACTTATTGGCTAAATATTTTTCATCTTAATGTGAATCTCTGCAGAGCGAACCTATTTTCTTCTATTTTAGTGTCAATGGTTATGTGTTTCAGTGTGTCTGTTTTGGGGTTATTCTGAGAATTAAATATTTATATTGTGATGTTGTAAATTATATGCATCAAGCAATTCTGTGCCTTTGTGGAATAGGTTTTATTTTAATATAAATGAAAGATTTTGTATTTCTTAAATAAACCTCATTGACCTTTTTATTCTAAGTCTACAGCGAAAACAAATGTTTGGTCATACGGAGAACTGGGTAAAGCAATTAAATTTATACTGTGACCCATTATGGAGTGGGAGAAAGACTGTGCCCATCTCAGCTGTAACAAGGTAGAAAAAAGTTACACCAGAAAAGTTCCAAAATGAGGGACTTTAATTATGTGAATAGTTTGGAGAATCTGGTGGTGTTGAATGGAAAATGTTGGAGATATGATAGACGTATTCAACATCATGCAATTAATAGAGAAAGGAGAGAGAGAAAAACATTGTGATCTGCATTTAGGTCAAGAATTAGAGGGCAACAACATAAAATGATTTGGAAAAGAATCAACAATGACGTAAACAACATTTTTTTTTAATGCAGAAGGTGGTTACAGTTGAAATGTAGAGTCAAAGAGTGCAGTGGGCAGAGATTCGGTCCTGGCTTTTAAAAGTGAACTGGATAAGCACCAGAAGAAATGTAATTTCCAGGGCTACAAGGAAAGTGCAGATAAGTGAGGCAACTGAGTTATTCTTCCAATTAGATAGACCAAAGGTCCTCTTTCTACTCTGTAACAACACTGTGGTTATATTATGATTCCCTTCAAGAGATTGAGTGAGGGATTCAACCATGGTAATGCCTTTGCATCTCAATAGGAGGTGACTAGATTCTCTTGTTTATCCTTCAAGGAGAAGACGACTATTTTCGTCTTCTGGGTATTTGGTAGGGTTCTGGTGGGTATATAGGTGACTATTAAGGCTGATCTGCACCAGAAGGTTCTACTGCAAGTAGGAGAGGACACTGAAGATAACTGAGTTTTGGATGAGTTGCATACATGAGATTTCCCCATCCTATGTTTGTGAAATGCACTTCCTTTCAAAGGAAGCCATATAGTTTTGTAGACGAAGGGCCAACCACTATGGTTGGGCTGGTGGAGTGGTCCTGGGCAAGCCTCTCTTTGAACTTGGCGTCAAAACTCCGAAGTAGTGTTCACAGTGTCCTAATAGCACTTTAACCACCATAAGGATATATTCCTCACTGAAGCTCGACATAGAAGATTAACTTGAGGTACTCACGCATTAGTATTCTGGATAGATGAGCATCCCCATATATCTCTGACTATCTCAGAATAGTATGAATGATTGGGATAGCAATTTAGGTGAGCAATTCAGTGACCGATATTCTGTTTTACCACTTGATCTTCAGAAGCTTTCAATGATAGCAAAAGTTAAAGTGGTTGAGCTTTTACACATGATGCTGTTTCAAGGTCCTGGTCTTGCACGGGAAGAGCGAGTGCAAATGTTGCTCTATAAACTTTGCAGTTCACACGCAGATTTATCTTCATCATCAAGCTGATATTTTAAGAATGTTGACAGCTGCCCTTGCTCTGGCAAATTCTTCTGTGCACTTTATCATTAATATAGACAGCTTGAGAGAGCATGCTGTGAGCTAACTGAATTTTGTCCACTGCTGACAAGTTTTGGTCATGGACTGAAACCTTCAGTTTGAGATATGCTTTCCAGGAGCAGGCTAGTACATTTCTTCATTTTTCTTCATGCTGGTCATAATATTGTACATTGGAGAACAAATCAATGCAACATTGAATGTTCAGCTCTAATCCAGAGCTGTGCACAGTCATCAGTAAACGGGAAATTGCAAACTATCTCCTTGGAGACCTTAGTTTTTGCTTAGAGTCATCTCAGTTTGAGGAGCATCCAGTCCATCAGCTGGTTCTGTTGCCATGATCAGTATTGTTAAGGGATCGAGAATATGATGAAGAAAAACATGCTTAAAAAGGTTGGCACTGGCGAGGATCCATATTTAACTTCATTGTTGATTGGATGGGTCAAAAGACTCTCTATCATACAACTCACAGCATCTGCGGTTCCGGAACTGTCAAACAGTCATTTTCTTCTTCAGGGCATCTATGACTTTTTATTTTCTTCCAAAGATAACTGATTGTGTCAAAAGCCTTGATCAGATAGTCAAATGTGGTGCAGAGGTCCATGTTCCAATCCTGGCACGTCTTCTGGAGCTGTCTAACTGCAAAAATCATGTCAGTGCTTCCACAATCATGTCTGAAATCACACTGAATCTGGCAGCAGGTCCTGGTTGAGATATTGCACGAAGTGATTCGGAAGATTTCTGACAAAGATTTTGCCAGATGGACAATGGAACCATTTTTGTATTCTTGTAGGATGGTTCCTTGCTCCCAAAATGACTGAAAGAGTTACAGAGTCAGAGAAATATATAGCACAGAAACAGTCCCTTTGGTCCAATTCATCCATGCCGACCAGATATCCCAGATAAATCTAGTCTGATTTGCTAGTACTTGGTCCATATCCCACTTAAAGCCTTCCTAATCATATATCCATCCAAATGCTTTTTAAATATTGCAATTGTACCAGTGTTTACAATCTCATCTGGCAGCTCATTCCATACATGTATCACCCTCTGTGTGAAAAAGTTGTCCCTGAGGTCCCTTTTAAGCCGAATATAGGATTAAAGGCAGGATTCTCGGCAGTGTGGAGGAACAGCGGAATCTTGGTGTTCAAGTTCATAGCTCCCTCAAAGTTGCCACCCAAGTGGATAAGGTTGTTAAGAACGCATATGGTGTTTTGGCTTTCATTAACAGGGGGATCAAGTATAAGAGCCGTGAGGTTATGCTGCAGCTCTACAAAACCCTAGTGAGACCACACTTGGAATATTGTGTCCAGTTCTGGTCGCCCTACTATAGGAAGGATGTGGAGGCTTTGGAGAGGGTGCAAAGGAGGTTTACCAGGATGCTGCCTGGACTGGAGGGCTTGTCTTACGAGGCATGGATAGAGTCGATAGCCAGAGACTTTTCCCCAGGGCAGGATTGACTGCCACGAGGGGTCATAGTTTTAAGGTGTTAGGAGGAAGGTATAGAGGAGACGTCAGAGGGAGGTTCTTCACCCAGAGAGTTGTGAGTGCATGGAATACTTTGCCAGTGGAAGTCGTGGAAGCAGAGTCATTAGTGACATTTAAGCGACTGCTGGACATGCACATGGACAGCAGTGAATTGAGGGGAGTGTAGGTTAGGTTATTTTATTTTTGGATTAGGATTATTCCACGGCACAACATCGTGGGCCGAAGGGCCTGTACTGTGCTGTACTTTTCTATGTTCTATGTTCTATGTTCTAAGCCCTTTCTCGTTCACTGTAAACCTATGCTCTCTAGCTGTGGTCCCCATACCATGTGGAAAGTACCTGGGCTATTTAACCTATCTACGCTCCTCATGATTTTATAATACTCTGATGCTCCAGAGAAAATAGTCCTGGCCTATTCAGCCTCTCCCTATAGCTCAAGCTCTCCAACCCTGCCAACATCCTTGTAAATCGTTCTAAATCCTTTCAAGTTTCACTTCATCCTTCCTATAGCAAGGAGACCAGAACTGGTCTCAGTATTCCAAAAGTGGCCTAATCAATGTGCGGTACAGCTGCAACATGACCTCCCAACTCCTTTATTCAATGCATTGACCAATGAAGTCAAGTATATCAAATGCCTTCTTCACTATGCTATCTACCTGTGACTCCACTTTCAAAGGAACTATGAATCTGCACTCCAAGGTCTTTTTTGTTCAGCAACATGCCCTAGGACCTTATCATTAACTGTACAAGTCCTGCCCTGATTTGCCTTTCCAAAATGCAGCACCTCACATTGATCTAAACTAAACCCATATAGCACTCCTCAGCCCATAGGCCGACCTGATCAAGATCCCATTGTACTCTGAGGTAGCCTGCTTCGCTGTCCACTACACCTCCAATTTTGGTGACATCTGCAAACTTACTAACCATACCTCCTATGTTCACATCCAGATCATTTAGAAAATAACAAAAAGCAATGGCACCAGCACTGATCCTTGTGACACACCACTGATCTTCTTGACCGATTACTGACCTTCAGACTTATGGACTTCAGTAGAGATAGCATTGGTTCCAGGAGTTTTGCTGCAAGACAGGAGTTTGATTTCATTTATTGTTTCCAACATCGTAGGAGAAGCATGAAGAAAGCGGGCAGCATGGAGGTCAGTGGTTAGCACTGCTGCCTCACAGCAACTGGGACCCAGTTTGATTCCACCCTCAGGTGACTGTCTGTGCAGAGTTTGTGCATTCTCTCCTTGTCGGTGTGGGTTTCCTCCGGGTGCTCCGGTTTCCTCCCACAGTCCAAAGATGTGCAAGTTAGGCAGATTGGTCATACTAAATTGTCCATAGTGTTCAGGGATGTGTAGATTAGGTGGTTTATAGGTGGATGGGTCTGGGTGAGATGCTCTGAGGGTCGTGTGGATTTGTTGGGCCAAAGGGCCTGTTCCCACACTGTAGGGATTCTATGAAAGCAATTAACAGCAACACATGGCAGCCTATAGATACATCTTTATTGATGGACAAAGGCTGATTGACAATGTGGTTAGGTCAGCTTTCTAGAATTTGGGCATACTCTGAGAGCAGTGTTGGCCACTGATGGTGACGAACCAGAAGACTGATTTGAAAGCATCATAGAATTTCTTCCAGTTTTGCTCTATTTATATAAGACTGAAGTTTATCTGCTTTCAAATTCAGCCAAGTGTCTTCACACTGAGTTTGTATTAGATAATACTATGAATATTTCAGTTGGTATCATGTTTGGAGAGCAATGATTTGTTATTGAGGTAAACCTTGTAGAGGTGATATTTTTCCTCCAGTAGTTTCAGAATTACTTCATTGTTTTCATTGAACCAATGTAATAGCTTACAAGGTATAGAGCCAGTTAAGGGCATGTAAAATTGCAGAATAAATTATTTTCTTGAAGATTGCCCAGTCATGTACAATGCATGATTGTCCATCATCACTGTACATTGTTGGATTCTTGAGTTTCTCTGAGAAAGATTCCTTCATGATTACTGTTTTGAGCCTTGAGACAATGACATTCGTCTAGGCCTGGGGGCCTCTAGGGTGATAAATGTTTAGTTTTAAGATAAAAACATGGTCATTAATCCTGGAGTCAGTGTTGCACATGGCTTTTGTTACAAAAATGTCTTGCCTATCTCTCTATCGACTATTTTTATACAATCGATTAAATACCAATATATAATGGGCAGGGGGGGGACTGCATCCAAGATATTATGTTGTGATAACTGTGTTGCTGATAAAGGACACACATTTCAGCAACTGAAGACCATTGTTGTTATAATTGACAAACCCTTTCTTTTTTCCTGTTGATCACCTAATTTATCTGAGAGTTCATCAGAGTTGGATCTTGTAAGGGCGTGCACCCTGATGACAGTTGTTTTCCTATTGTTGTGCAGGGGTGTTTAAACACCATCAGACCCTTGGGAAAGCAAGTCAACTCACTAACAAAATGGTTGTCAATAGCAAGGCTTACACTGAGTTACAGGCGAGAGGCAAAAAGGTAAGTTGTTTTTATGGTTCTCCTCTTCTATTATAAACAGAGGTTTTTTTCCTTATTTCTGTTCCCTTTGATAATGTGTATCCCCAAACCCTCCATTTCTGCAGTCCAACTTAAAAGTGATATACAGCAAATTCTTTTGGGTTAAAATACAGCAGTGTTTAATGATATGTTTGGAAACCAGTGACGATGCTTATTGCAACATACACACAAGCACATGCATGCACACACACACACACACACACACACACACACACACACACACACACACACACAGACAAACAGACTCAAACACACACTCACACATACACAGAAAACTCAAAAGAAGTAAAGGGAAATAAGTTATATTTAAAAATAACAATAAAATATCAGGACATTAATTCATGTGAATCAGAGGATAGTAAGTCAATATCTAGTGAAGATTCTTGCAGGCGGCTGTTCTCAAAGGATCTTGAATACAAGCCAGCACTGTTGAAAGCATAGCAATATGACACTTGCAGACAGAGAATCAGTTCACTTTTCAGGCAAATACAAGATTCTTCCCAGAAATCGGTTTTCAAGAGAGAGCTTATGACTAGAGACAACCTATAACTGAGGCTTGACCTTGCAAGAACTGTGACAAACACTACACTGGACAAACAGGCAGAAAGCTAGCCACCAGGATACATGAACATCAACTAGCCACAAAACAACATGACCCACTATCACTTGTATCCTTACATACAGATGAGGAAGGACACCACTTTGATTGGGACAACACATCCATCCTAGGACCAGCCAAACAGAGACACGCACAAGAATTCCTAGAAGCATGGCATTCCAACCGGAACTCCATCAACAAACACATTGATTTGGAGCCAATCTACCATCCTCTGAGAAAAAGAACAGGAAATGACATCACCAACACAGGAAATGACACCACCAACCTAAGGAAACGTAAACAGATAAATAGAAAGCGGGACATAACACCAGCCCTTCGTTGGAGACTCACTGATGATGTTACCTAGAATGGTGACGAAACGTCTGAAAACTAACACACCCCGCCCCCGCCACAACCGCCCAAAGAGGATCCCCCTCGTTCTCACACACCACCCTACCAACCTCCGGATACAACGCATCATCCTCCGACACTTCCGCCATTTACAATCCGACCCCACCACCCAAGACATTTTTCCATCCCCACCCCTGTCTGCTTTCCGGAGAGACCACTCTCTCCGTGACTCCCTTGTTCGCTCCACACTGCCCTCCAACCACACCACACCCGGCACCTTCCCCTGCAACCGCAGGAAATGCTACACTTGCCCCCACACCTCCTCCCTCACCCCTATCCCAGGCCCCAAGATGACATTCCACATTAAGCAGAGGTTCACCTGCACATCTGCCAATGTGGTATACTGCATCCACTGTACCCGGTGTGGCTTCCTCTACATTGGGGAAACCAAGCGGAGGCTTGGAGACTGCTTTGCAGAACACCTCCGCTCAGTTCGCAACAAACAACTGCACCTCCCAGTCGCAAACCATTTCCACTCCCCCTCCCATTCTTTAGATGACATGTCCATCATGGGCCTCCTGCACTGCCACCATGATGCCACCCGTAGGTTGCAGGAACAGCAACTCATACTCCGCCTGGGAACCCTGCAGCCTAATGGTATCAATGTGGACTTCACCAGTTTCAAGATCTCCCCTTCCCCAACTGCATTCCTAAACCAGCCCAGTTCGTCCCCTCCCCCCACTGCACCACACAACCAGCCCAGCTCTTCCCCTCCACCCACTGCATCCCAAAACCAGTCCAACCTGTCTCTGCCTCCCTAACCGGTTCTTCCTCTCACCCATCCCTTCCTCCCACCCCAAGCCGCACCCCCATCCACCTACTAACCTCATCCCACCTCCTTGACCTGTCCGTCTTCCCTGGACTGACCTATCCCCTCCCTACCTCCCCACCTATACTCTCTCCACCTATCTTCTTTACTCTCCATCTTCGGTCCACCTCCCCCTCTCTCCCTATTTATTCCAGTTCCCTCTCCCCATCCCCCACTCTGATGAAGGGTCTAGGCCCGAAACGTCGGCTTTTGTGCTCCTGAGATGCTGCTTGGCCTGCTGTGTTCATCCAGCCTCACATTTTATTATCTTGGAATTCTCCAGCATCTGCAGTTCCCATTATCTCTGAAAACTAAGCTTCCAGCTCAGTGAGAAAACTCACATCCAGAACCTCAACCTGAGCTACAAATCTTCTCAAAACTCGCAAGCTTGATCAATTGATTGTTTCCTATTCCAATGGTTCAAAGCTCTATAAGTTAAGCTGTCCAAAGCTGGAAGTCTCAGTCATGAGGCTTACAATATGCAACATTCCCTCACCATAATCCAATTCACATGCAAGACCCATTCATTCACTTTCAGAGGATAAACCCATCATTCTCCTGAGAGTTCCCACCTTCACTTGCAGGAGCTAGGCTATGTCGGGTCTCGACCCTACGTCAGCTTTCCTGCTCCTCTGATGCTACTTGGCCTTGTGTGTTCATCCAGCTCTACACCTGGTTATCTCAGATTCTCCAGCATCTGCAGTTCCTACTATCACTCAGTCTCAGTCATGTTACAGATGCCTTGATGAGGCAGTTCAACCCAACCAGGTAGTTTTGAGGTCATTGGTTGTTTGTCATAAGAGATAACTGTGGGTTTGATTTTTCACTGCTTCACACATAATGGATTACTGTCCCTTTATCAATTATTAGTTCAGGTTTAGAGATGGAATGTCTGTGCCATCATTGTCTCACCTTATTTGCACCCATCCTTCAATTGAAGGCAGGAACTCCCAGGAGAATGATGGATTTGTGCCCTGAAAGTTTCTGAAAATTTCTAGACTGCAGCCAAAATGCATATTCTATGATTCATGACAGTCATTATAAATCTAGGATGACTCAATTTTAAAAACATACAACTTAGGATTTCTCTTCATGCTTTGTAGGTTTGACACCAGCTTTGCAATGCTCTTTGTTTTCACAGCCACTCCAAGACAATGTGTAACCTGGCCCAATTTCTTTGAGCTGTCCCTCTGATGTTGACAATCTGATATTGTTGCTGGCCTACACTTTACTAACAAGCACAGCTCTTCTCAGTTCTGTCAGCTGTGCTCGCATCCATCAGGGTGTGTACACTCCATTTGCCAACATTGATCAGTGACCCCTTGACTTTTTTATCTCCTAAAGCTGACTTATGTCACACTGACGATGTCCATGTCAGCTGTAGCCTACTGGCCGGGGAGGTGAAGTAAATAATGTTAGGATACCTTTTCTAGCTGCTTCCTCATTCAAGGGAAGTGAGCAATTTGGTCCTGAAAAGGCCTGCTCAATCATTTAGGAGCGGCCAACTTCCACTTCTGCTTCTTTCCAGTGAAAACTGACCCCATGTCCTGAACCACCTGTGTGTACATTCACAATTCCAGCTCCGAGTGAATCCATACCCGCTGCTACACTATACCCACATCACCACAGGACTTGTAACAGGCAGATGACAGAATGTGATTGAACGGGTCTTGCATGTGAATTGGATTATGGTGAGGGAGTGCTACATATTGTAAGCCTCACTCCCTTGTCCATACATACTTGATCTGTTAGCAGGATGAGCCCAGACAGCTGGAGATATATCCGCAGGGAATGGGCGACAAGGACGTCATCTATGTTTTGTTGAGCTCTATGTGTTCCATGGCGCTTGCTCGCCTTCAAAACCGTTTGACTTTAGATTCGTCTCATCAGCCAAATCCACTGGTATTAGTCTTCACATGCTTGAATAACAAAGCCTTAAAATTGCCAAGGGTGACCTTTACCTGGTTTGACCTGCCCATCGAAGTAATTTACCAGGGAATGCTGTATCCTAATGACTATTGGAGCCACAGATAGGAACTGAGGGAAAGTGAGGACAAATGCAGGATCAACCATTCGAAATAGTGCAGCAAGCCTACCTGTGACAGGTAACACAGTGTGGAGCTGCAGGAACACAGCAGGCCAGGCAGGATCAGAGGAGCAGGAAAGTTGACATTTTGGGTTGGAACCCTGTGAGAGGTGTTACAGCTCCCTTACACAGCTCACAGGCAAATAGTCATCGATTGACACTTACCTGGAGCAAGTGTTACGTGTCACTATCTGTCCAACCCCAAATGTTGTTCAAGTCTAGCAGCATATGGGCACAGCATGATCAGTCCGAGAAGGAGTTCCAAAAGGAAGTGACCACTGTTGAATCGTCAGTGTGCAGCCCCACATCTGATTGTGCAAAAGAAGGAAGGTAATTAATAAGGCAGCCAGTGATGATTGAGCCTAGGACATCTCCCTGGGGAAATCCTGGAGTGATATCTTAAACTGAAATGTTTGGCTTCCAACAGTCACTATCATATTTTCTTTGTGCTATTGCTGTGACTTCAACCAAGGGAGATATTTCCCTGATTCCCATAGACTTCAAATTTGCCAGTGTTACTTGGTGCCACGCTTGGTCTAAAGCTGCCTTGATATTAAGAGCAGTCACTCTCGTACCACCCCTTTGAGTTCAGCTGTTTTTAAGGAAAACAGCTGACATTGTACATGAGTGTTGCAAACAGAAACATATGAAGAAACCAGGCATCCTGCATCATATCCACCAGATGGAGATATTTTAACTTTTTTAGTGCTTAATTTGGTACAGGGGCATTTTGAGATTCATTGTGGTAGAATGAGTAAAGACTTGAATCTGTTCCTAGAGGCAGGTAAAGTAAATATTTTAGTAAAATGATCAAACTAGACATGATCATAATTCTTCATTCAGAATGCTGAAAGATTCTTCAACCCTGTGTAGACTGTTCTTGAGCATCATAGGAGCTGCACCCATTCAGGCAAGTGGGGGATGTTCCATCACAATCCTGACTTGTGCTTTGTGGATAAGCTTTGAAAAGTTAAAAGATGAGTTATTTCCCACTGGATTCCTAACCTCTGACCTGCTGCTGTGGCCAAAGTATTAATGACTAAAATAAATCAAAGAACTGAAGATGTTGAAGACCTTGAACACACAAAAACAGAAATTGCTGGAGAAACTCAGCAGGCTTGGCAGCATCGGTGAAGAGCAAACAGAATCAATGTTTCAAGTCCACTGACCCTTCTTCAGAATAGTACAATGCTAATATATCTGTTAGAGAAATAAACCATTCAGCCCAGTGTTCCCAATGAGATAGTTTATGTTTCACACCAGTTTCCGCCTGAAATTCCTTATCCACTCTTGCCATGAGTAAATATCTTAACATTCATCAATGTAAGTCAAGTCCATTCTTACAAGCTGCTTACAAGAAGGGATAATATTTAACACTATACAATACTTAAACACTTCCCCATACACAAATTTCTTTTATTTATTCCTTTGAAACAGAATAACTGTGAATGCCGATAGCATTACACTGGGAAACGACTAAAGATCTAAAGCTCCTAACTTAAGAATTGCAGGTTGCGTAGGTACTGAATGATTAAATTCATGTTTCCTGCATTTCCAATTATAGTCGCAATTTGATTTTCACTTCCTCTTAAACATCCATTCAAGGTGAATAGTAGTAAAACCAGTTCAAACTACCACACTCAAACAGAAGCCGCCACTATTTCTAACAAGTATAAAATTATATTGGGCAGTAGCATGAAATGAGCAACCCACTTTACAGTACTGTTTTTGAAAGCCAGGTGATGTGTTAAATGGGCTGTTTATTTTTAATTAAGATCATTTTCTATGTTGTATCTCTCTTACCAATGTGTCACATAGAACCTATCTCAAAAATATAATTCAAAATAAATACAGTACATAATGTGCCCTCATGAACTCTCTGAACATGTACCATTCAGATACATTCATGAGGGAGGGCATTAGTGAGCAAGGTCTTCCATTGGATTGGTTCATGATTATGTTGGTTAAAGTAGTTAAGTGCTACGTCATGGCTTTCCACAATATAGTGACCAGGAAACTTTTCTGCTGTGACTGCCTACCAGCAGGCTTTTGGAAAGATTTACAGACTTACAGTCTGGCCAGGGTACTTTGTATCTGCTGTGGCCAACAAGTGTTGCAGTGGGATTTGAAGACAGAGCTTCCAGTCCAGAAGTAGGGACCCTCTCACTGTGCCACAAGACTCTGTCTTCACAAAGGTTTGGTCAAAATAGCTTTTAATAAAAACGAGGTGGCCATCAAAGCTGTAAGTGCTGGAAATACTCAGCAGGTTTGGACATTTATAGTATTTTCTGCACTGATTTCAGGCTTCCAGAATCTGCAGTGTTTTGCTTTTATAGTTAGATGATGTCAGCTTTAGGTAGGCAACATAATTTGAAACTACTGAATCGTGATGTGTAAGGTGGCTTAAGACTTAGCGTTGCTTCCTTTCCGAGTACTGATGCATCTCACTCAACAGAATGGAATATTGGCTAGAAATGTAGAAATATTAGGGACAACAAGCTCATATAGAGATTACTGTATTGAGAAACCAAGTTAATTCAATAGATGCAAATGTTTCCAAATGGAAATCTGGAGTAAGGATATGTTTAACACTCCACACACCACAGTCCCCCCCAAAAAATACAGCAAGCTCAATTTGAAAACGGTCAACCAAGTGAATCAAACTGCCTGCAGATATTGATGCTAGATCTTTCCCTGATCCGATTAAACAAATAAACTAGTTGCAGGTTAAGTGTAGTGTGACTCAGCAGTAACAACGTAGATTCACGGTGCTGCTCTTGCCGACGGGCTGTCGGTTTTATGTTCCACTTGGCTGGCAATGCTAATTGCCTGAATTACAGAATACAGCAACAGTGCTGCTCAGGAGCAGCTAAGGGAATAGCGCTGATGCCCATCATGCTACCAAACTGCGGTCTTTCATAGTGTTATTTAAACGTTCAGTAACTTCAAAATCTAAACACTAATCAAATTCCGAAAATCCTCTCAATTGCAAAACTGTTCGCCATCTTGCAGTTGTTCGATTAGAACAAAAAGGTTTCACTGACAACGATCACATTTCCAGCTCAGAATCAAAACCGACACATGTGGATCAGTAAATAAATCTGACCCTCCCTGGAAGTGCAGGACGTGTTCACTCTGTCCACCGAAGGCGGACTGGGTCAAAATTGTGACCGTGACCGCGATTCAACCAAAGCTAAGGATGAACCGATCGATTCAAAACAAAATCTTTCCAGCAAGTTGCAGCAGCTCACTGGCGGTGAGGAGGCGAGTGTGTACAGAGGCAGCTGGAGAAGAAGAGGGTAGAAGCTAGGCAGTCAGGAGCGAGACGCCGAAGGTACACACACATAGGAGGCACACGACGGGAAGGAGACTCTGCAAGCTGAGAGCATGAGCCTGGAGGGGGCTTGCAAGTCTGACCGAAGCGATGAGGGGCACAGTCAGCGAGCGGCGCTACTGCACACACAGCAGCAGGAGGTTCATGAAGGTCGCAGGGCCGTACCGAGGAGATACACACAGACGGAGATTTGCAATCATTGAAGGCATTAACCTGCTGAAAACGCTTACCGACACAGACCCCTACTCGGAGATGTTGGGACATCAGTGGAGTCCGAGTTGGGGAGAACTATGGCATTCCAGTTTGGCACTAC
Source organism: Stegostoma tigrinum (assembly GCF_030684315.1). Lineage (NCBI taxonomy): Eukaryota > Metazoa > Chordata > Chondrichthyes > Orectolobiformes > Stegostomatidae > Stegostoma > Stegostoma tigrinum. The sequence goes on from NC_081363.1 coordinate 49,505,521, forward strand.
AGGAGCATTCCGGGAACGGTCCGGAGACCGTTGTGGGATAGCCCAGCCTCACAGATAGCGAATGACAGATAACAAAGTGTGGAGCTGGATGAACACAGCAGGCCAAGCAGCATCTCAGGAGCACAAAAGCTGACGTTTCGGGCCTAGACCCTTCATCAGAGCTCTCGTCAGCTTTTGTGCTCCTGAGATGCTGCTTGGCCTGCTGTGTTCATCCAGCTCCACACTTTGTTATCTTGGATTCTCCAGCATCTGCAGTTCCCATTATCCCTGATACAATTTTAACCTCACTGCGAAGCCTCTTCCAGGGATGCCTAACCTGAAGAAGTTACCCTCCGGACCAACCTCAGGGAATCTCTCTCCCACTGCAACTCTCTTGCAATCTCTTCAGCCTTGAAACTGCTCCACCATGTCCTGAAGCAAACCAGGTACAGCTCTGATGAAGGGTCTAGGCCCGAAACATCAGCTTTTGTGCTCCTGAGATGCTGCTTGGCCTGCTGTGTTCATCCATCTCCACACTTTATCTTGGATTCTCCAGCATCTGCAGTTCCCATTATCTCCAGCAAATAACAAAGGCAGGCCGATGCATTACCTTTCATAAGGATCGAGCCATCAGGTTGAAAGAGTGGTTGGAATAAGGGGCCAGGCTGGACTCCCTCAGGCCGAGGGGCCATCATTTTCTTACAGAGCAGTCTGAGTCTTCCGAACAGGTTTTCCTCTCCTCTGGAAATATTAGTCCAGGGACCCAGCCTAATGTTCTGGGGACCATGGGTTTAAATCCCACCATGTCAGATGATGAAATGTGAACTCAGTAAAAGCTGAAATTCTTTTTAGCAAGGAAATCCGCCATCCTTGCCTGGACTGTTACCTGGACCTACTCCAGAGTCACATCACTGATTCAAAACTGCTCTCTGAAATGGCCTAGCAAGTCAGTCAGTTGTACCAAACTACGACAAAGTCTAAAGGAAGGAATTAAACCAGACAGATCACCTGACTTACATGTCAGAAACAATAGCAGCAAAGCCAGTTGTATCAAACCCACAATGTATTCATGAACATCTCTGGATTTATGCCAAAATTGGGAGAGCTGTTCCACAGTCTAGTTAAGAAACAGCCTAATATTATCTGTAAGGTAGGTTTGCATGAGTATGACTATGCCCCAGTTACCATCCCCATCCCTATAGCCTGTCCCACTGGCAGGACAGACCCACCAGAGGTAGCAGTAAAATTGTATACAGCCAGAAGGGAGTTGTTCTGGGAGTCCTCAACATCGACACTAAGCCCCATGAGATATCATGGCATAACATCAAATGTGGGTGGAGAAAACTCCTGTTGAGTACTTGTCCATATTAAGCATGACTTGGAGTATAAATAGAAGTTGGCAAGGAGGCAGAATGCATTTTGGGTGGGGTATACCAAAGTCAATAACCAATAATGGTAAGCTGGTACCATTAATGATGAAGCTAGCTAAGCCCAAAGTTACATAGCTGCCACACTGGGTCTGCGGGAGATGATAAAGGAGTAAACAAGCGGGAAAAGCTTAACTGAGCTCAACTTCACCAGCATACCTGCCACAGGTACATCTGTCCGTAATAGTATTGATATTGCACAGAGTGACTCATGGAGAAGAATCCAATCTCCAAGTTGGGGCTACTGTCTATCACCATAGTAAATAGAACAGACTTCAAACAGATCTAGCAACTCAATACTGAGCACCTTGAGGCACTATGGGCCATAAATAGCAGCAGAATTATATTCAACCACAATTTGTAACCTCATGACCCACCATATCCCACACTCTACATTACTGTTAAGCTAGGAGACCAACCCAGGTTCAACCTCTTCCAGGATTCCCAGTATCACAGATCCCAGTCTTTCAAAAACTTTGACTCACTCCACATGATATCAAAAAAAAAGGTTGAAGGTACTGGATACTGGAAAGGTTGTGCTGACTTGTGCTATAAAGTTAGGCACACCCGGAGCCATGCTGTACAGCTGCAACACTGACATCTATCCAACAATTCGGAAAATTGCCTGAGATTTGTTCTGCACTCAAGAAATATCACACATCTATCAGAGCCAATTGCCACCCTTTCAGTCTGTTCTCTACTATCAGCAAAGTGCCAAGAACATATATTAATAGAACTCTGAAGTGGCATTAATAAAAGAAACACCCTGCTCAGTGGCACTTAGTTTGTGTTCCACCAGAGCCACTCAGTTCCTAACCTCATTACAGCCTTGGTTCAAACATGGAAAAAGGTGGCTGGTGGGAGTGACTACCCTGGACATTCAGACAGCATTTGATTGAGTGTCAAGGACCACTAGCAAAACTGGAGTCAGTGGGAATCGAGGAAGTGAGCGGAGCCTTTCACTGATTGGAATTATACTTAAGACAAAGGGAGATGGTTATAATTGTTAGAGGTCAATATTCTCAGTCCAATGATATTACTGAAGGAGTTCCTCAGGTTAGTGTCCTAAACCCAACCATCTTCAGCTGCTTCATTTTTGGCCTTTTTTCCATTATAAGGTCAAAAGTGAGAATGTTCATTGATCATTGCAGAATGTTCTGCATCATTCACAACTTCTCAGGTACTGCAGTTGTCTGTATTCACATGCAGCAAAATCTGGACCACATCCCAACCTGGCCTGATAATTGGCAAATAAAATCCATGCCACACAAGTGCGAGACAATAATCATCTCCAACAAGTGAGACTCTAAACATTGTCCCTTGATGTTCTTTGCATTACCATCATTGAATTCCCCACTGCCCCAATTGTATTGTTAACCCTTAACCAGAAGCTAAACAGGACAAGCCATATAAATACTTGGACTACAAGAGCATGTCAGAAGTTATTCTGTGGTGAGCAGCTCACCTCCTGACTTTCTAATGCATGTCTACCATCTACAAGGCACAACTCAACAGTGCGATGGAATACTGTTCATATGCGGATGCCGAAAGTTGTGGAAAATTTGAAACACTTCAGTCAAGGAACTCATTCTTGTAAATTTGAGTGAAAGCAATTCCAATCCATCTAACATTTCCTCATTTACTCATTCCAAGTACAAATCTAGTAAACCTCCTCTCAAATGTCTCCAATTTATTTATTAAACTTCACACAGTATTTGAAATGTGGTCTCACCAATGCCCTGTAAAATTCAAGAATAGCTTCCTAATTTTTGGGTTCAGTTCCTCATGTAATAAAGGAGAGCATCTTTTTGCCCATCTTGATTATGTCCTGTACCTGCACACTAACATTTGCAACTTATTCTGCCAATCAAAGACCCATTTATACATGGTCTCTGTTTTTTGCCAGTCAGCCAACCTTGTACAAATCCAAAACATTACCCCATAGACTTCAGTTTTTATTTTCAGCAATAACCTTTAATTGGGGGTATTTTTCTAAAGTGGCACCTTATCAAATGCCTTCTGGAAATCCAAATATAATATGCTTATAAACTCTTCTTAATTGATAATGCTTGTTAGCCTTCAAAATTCCAGTAAATGAGATAAACATGATTTCGATTTAATGAAACAATACTGGCTCTTCCTGATAACTTTTGAGTTTTTTGAAGCACTCAGCTCTAATCTCTTTAATGATTGATTTTAATAACTTCCCCATGAAAAACCTCATGATAATTTTCTACAGTTTCTTTTTATGCTTCTCTCCTTCATCGAATAGAAAGGATATACTTGTTATTTTTCAGTTTGATGAAATGTTTCTTGGATCTACGTATCTTGGAATATTAACACTATTGCATCTAACACCCCAATGACACCCTCTTTTAAGTCCCTTAAATAAAGTCCATCTGAACCGGGAAGCTAGACAGTTTGCATCTTCATCAGTTTGCTTGGTACCACTTCCCTTGTGATTGTAGTTTTCCACCTCCTGCTATGCAGCTGCTACGGAATGTCTCTTGTATCTTCTAAATGAAGAAAGATATGTGTTATTTCATCTGCCATTTCCTTTTTCATTTGATTCATGAGACGTCAGTTTCGTTGGCTGAGCCAGCACTTTTGTATCTAGTTAGGGTGAACTGCAGCACTCCATTTGGCAGTATATATCAAAACAGGGCTGGTGTGTGGCTTGGAGAGGAACTTTCACATGGTGATATTCCCATGTGTCTGCTGCCTTTGTCCTTCTAGATTTTTTTTGTTTGCTCACAAGAAAAATGTTGCTGTGTAAGAATTTACATATGCAATAACACAAGAACACAAGTCAAGTGTCAACCAGATGAGAATTAAGCCCCTTGTATGCTCTTTTATAGCATTACTGATCTTCAAACCATATTTCATTTACAGGTTGAAAACTGAATTGATACTCAATTAACTTATTTTCAAATAATAGATATTGAGTCATTCATTTTGTTGCCTTTTATTTGTTTCTGTGTGCTTGTGAACAGCACCTAATGTTGGCACAGTGGCACAGTGGTTGCCGGGTTGAACTCCAGTCTTGTGTGACTTTGTGGAGTTTGCACATTCCCCCCATGTTGGTTTGCTCCTACAGTCCAAATATGTGCAGGTTAGGGTGGATTGGCCATGCTAAATCACCCATAATGTCCAGGGATGCATACATTAGGTGAATTAGCCATGGGAAATGCAAGGATGGGGGTGTATGCTCTTCAGAGGGTCGGCGTGGACTTGACGGGCCCAATTGGCCTGCTTCCAAACTGTAGGGATCCTATGAACTGAAATTACCAGCGTGATTAAGCCTCAGAACAGTACCGATTTGTAGATCTGTTTTTACCTTGTCAGTTCATTTTTAACTTGAAATACAAGGAGGAATTTGCAAACTAGCTTCTAATGATAACTGTCAGGCTACAACATCAAATGCTCAATGTACCTAGAAGCATGGCATTCCAACCGGAATTCCATCAACAAACACATTGACTTGGAGCCAATCTACCATCCCCTGAGAAAAAGAACAGGAAATGACATCACCAACCCAAGGAAACCTAACCAGATAAATAGAAAGCGGGACATAACACCAGCGCTTCGTCGGAGGCTCACTGATGATGTTACCTAGAATGGTGACGAAACGTCTGAAAACTAACCTTCCAGCTCAGCGAGCAAACTCACATCCAGCTCAATGTATCTTTTTTGAGTGAAAATGAATTATTTAACCAGCGGCATAAAGTTAATTCCTTCTTCTGTTACATTCCCCACCACCGCTGTAAAGTGCACGAAGAGTTGAGAAGCAGTTTAGTAATGACATAACCATGAGATTAGACTTTGGAAATGTAAGAATTTAATACAATTTTTTCCAAAATTCAATTCCTTTGTAATATCATTCTGTATCAAAAGATGTTTAATTCTCTTGATAATTTAGTGAATACATGCAGTAGCTTCGCTGCCTCTGAACTATAAATACCAAAACTACTTGTGCTAATTTAGTTGAGCTGGATCAAGGTAGTACCATGGATAAAAAAGTGTTACTGGTTTAGTGAGTGGGCAAATATAACCACAGTTTGGACTTATGCTCAGTATCCAATTATTTGTGTCTGGATTTTAATAGGGAAAAAGAAGCACAGTATTAAAAATAGTATGTTTTGTCATTTCATGGTCCAGATTTTGCAATAAAATGAATGTTGAACTTATCAATACTCATCATTAGTATGGATTAAATTAGACTGCATCTGGCATCCACACATGAATAGTAAAATGTGGCAATCAACAAGTTGTTGTTCAATTCACTGTGTTCTTCCACAGCCTTTGTTATGATAGGGCCCACTGATACATTTATTATTAAAGTAACTGCAAGGTTTTAATGTTGCTATACCTATCTACTAGATGCCCAGTAAATGCACAACAGTGCTCTTGTGGTATTGTGGTAGTGTTATTACCTCTGGCCCAGACAACTTGGGTTTAAGTCCTACTTGTTCAAAAGGTTTGTTATAATTTGAACAGATTGATTACATATATCTATAATGACCACATATTGAAGCAGTATTGAGAGGACTGCACAGCAGGAAATGATTGACTGAGGTTGCAGATATTCTTTCTTTAAGAAGTGGGAAACAAATGAACAGCACACTGATATCTAGATACTTACCATGAAGGTTGAGTTGTCATTCAAATGCAGAAAGACGGTTATTGATCTTGTGTTGAATTGTGGTTGATAGCTTCTTCATTTAAGGAACCTGTGTTTGAGATGGACACCACCTACTTTAAAGCGATTGGAGTAGCGGTGAGGAGCATCATGTGCAGCAACACAGATCACTGCCTGGTGCAACAGAAAATGGTGCGGGGGGGGGGCGGAGAGAGAAGGGGGTGGGAACAGAATGGGCCCAAAGGGGATATCCCCAAACTGATGATATGGAAGGCAGCTTCCTGAATGTATCGGGTCAGCAGTGCCTCAATAGTTATACCCAGCATGGCAGACAGAGCTCTGCTGAGTTGTGTGCATTCCCAGATGATGATCTTAGGTCACAAGGTACAAGGGGACATCCTATGTCTGTAGTTGTCAATCTGACAGTGACCTTAACCTTTCTAATATCTGATGTATTTTAGGGCTCAGTAGAATTTCCCAAGTGGCTGCAGGTACTCGTTTTAAGAGGGCATCAGACTTTGTTGCCTTCAATGCAGATACAACCAGTCAGGCACAGTGAAGTCTTTCAGTTTGCCTGAAATGCTGTATTCGCTCAGATGCAAGATATGATTAATTGCACCCATGTGACCATCAAAACCTTCTTGTCTCAGCTAAAGGTAAGGAGGTAGGACTTTATGATAAGGTCTCAATTTCCCAAAACAAGTGTCATGACACATATTTTGTAATAAACATGGCCCTAATCATTACATTGAAGTGGAAAGTGCATTTAAAAAACTTGATAGTATGCAGCCTGGTGAATCCCACTCTGATGCTGCTACTGCCTCTCTGTCCTCCGGTAAGAGCTCCTCAATGAGATACCTCCTCTGGCTGGTGCAGATATGGAAGAGGCAGGCCACTCAAGTGGGTACCATGGTGCTCAAGCTACCCCTCTCAAGTTCACAGTGTCTACGAGTGTACTATGCAGCTGTATTTGCAGGGACAGTCTTAGTCACAGGAACATGAGGCTAAAATGGGTCTCAGCCAGAAGATTGAAGGGAATGTCTTCAGAAGATTGAGTTCCTTGAGTAATGGCCCCATAGTCATGGACCGTATTTGGTTGCGAGAATCCTGCCAAGTCACTGCATTTACATAAATTTGCTCCCAAATCTAAATCCCACCACCCAAGACATTTTTCCATCCCCACCCCTGTCTGCTTTCCGGAGAGACCACTCTCTCCGTGACTCCCTTGTTCGCTCCACACTGCCCTCCAACCCCACCACACCCGGCACCTTCCCCTGCAACCGCAGGAAATGCTACACTTGCCCCCACACCTCTTCCCTCACCCCTATCCCAGGCCCCAAGATGACATTCCACATTAAGCAGAGGTTCACCTGCACATCTGCCAATGTGGTATACTGCATCCACTGCACCCAGTGTGGCTTCCTCTACATTGGGGAAACCAAGCGGAGGCTTGGAGACCACTTTGCAGAACACCTCTGCTCAGTTTGCAACAAACAACTGCACCTCCCAGTCGCAAACCATTTCCACTCCCCCTCCCATTCTTTAGATGACATGTCCATCATGGGCCTCCTGCAGTGCCACAATGATGCCACCCATAGGTTGCAGGAACAGCAACTCATACTCCGCCTGGGAACCCTGCAGCTTAATGGTATCAATGTGGACTTCACCAGTTTCAAAATCTCCCCTTCCCCAACTGCATCCCTAAACCAGCCCAGTTCGTCCCCTCCCCCCACTGCACCACACAACCAGCCCAGCTCTTCCCCTCCACCCACGGCATCCCAAAACCAGTCCAACCTGTCTCTGCCTCCCTAACCTGTTCTTCCTCTCACCCATCCCTTCCTCCCACCCCAAGCCGCACCCCCATCTACCTACTAACCTCATCCCAACTCCTTGACCTGTCCGTCTTCCCTGGACTGACCTATCCCCTCCCTACCTCTCCACCTATACTCTCTCCACCTATCTTCTTTTCTCTCCATCTTCGGTCCGCCTCCCCCTCTCTCCCTATTTATTCCAGAACCCTCACCCCATCCCCCTCTCTGATGAAGGGTCTAGGCCCAAAACGTCAGCTTTTGTGCTCCTGAGATGCTGCTTGACCTGCTGTGTTCATCCAGCCTCACATTTTATTATCTTGCTCCCAAATCTACTTTGCTTTGAAAGGGCCCTTTGCTTGAGCAAGGGCTTGAACTCAGCTCAAAGTTCCTAAACATTGCCTATCTTCAAGGTCTCCAGCACAGAGGATGGAGTGCCTTAAGATCCTCACAGTTTAAAGCCTAAATTTGTATATTACTCACTGTGGTTTAAGGGTTTGTAAAGGTTAATATATGGGAGTACGTACCTCCTGCAATGACAATTAACACACGACTGGCAGACTTGGAAAGGTTGATGATTCATAGTTTCTGCAGAGTAATGTATGTACTCATCATGTATGCACTTCCTTAGTATATAATAAGCTTGTTTTTTGAACATACCAATGACTCAGCAACCATTCAGAAAATAGACTAACCGACATGCAATGAGGTGGTAGCAGCAACAGACCCAAGATACTGAACATTCAACTTTAAACAAGAGTGACAGTAGGACCTGGAAAAGTGATGCCAAAAGTGCCAAACTCAATAACGGACAACTGAAGAACTCCAAAGCTGTACCATATCCAAAATGAAAGCAATGACGGTTCGAAAATTAACTTTCAAAGTCATTCAAGTCTGTGTCTGTGAAAAAATCCTGATCTAGTGATCACAGATTTTAAGTCAGAGAACCAAGCAAAGTTTGTAGATCTGGTGGGAAACTCTTAAGAGGAATTTTAGAAGCGTGGATTCTAATGGCACATTAGGCAGACATCACTTGGAAAACCAAATTGCTGGCAAGGGCAGTTTAAAGTAAAATCCCTACAACTCTAGATCCGGGCTCAAAGCAATGATATGGCAACGGCAAAGTAGCAAAGGAAAGTCAAATGGAAAGCTACTCCAAATATGTGACAGTCAAGGGAAAGGGAGGGAAGAGACAGTGTCATATATTCATACAATACAGAAGCAGACCTATTGGTCCAACTCAGACAAGATATCCCAATCTGACCTGGCCCCATTTGCCAGCATTTGGCCCATATTTCCAACAAACCCTTACTATTCATATATCCATCCAGATGCCTTTTAATTGTATCAGCCTCCACCACTCCTCTAGCAACTCATTCCACACACACGCCACCCTCTGCATGACCAAGTTGCCCTTCAGGTCCTTTTAAAATCTTTCCTCTCTCACCCTAAACCAATATTGCCTCATTTGGGACTCCCCCACCCTGGGGAAAAGCCTTTGACTATTCACCTTATCCACGCCCTTCATGATTTTATAAACCTCTATAAGGTCGACTCTTCAGTCTCCGACGGTCCAGTGAAAAAAGCCTGTCCGCAAGGTTCAAACCTTTCAATCCTAATAACGTCCTTATTATGAAAATAAATTTCAAAGAAGTGAATTTCAAGAGTTCTTCTCAATTAAAAAATAAATACCAAGTCCAGATGGTAGATATCCCAGGGAGATAAAGTGACCACAGCAGGATGAGCAGTATGGGAAAGATTCAAAGACTGAAAGGACCATTTTCAGATAGAGCAATGAAAAGCTTGGAAAAACTATGGATTCTAAACTGAGACAACCTGAGAAGTTTGGACACATGGAAGGACCAAATCAAATTCAGAACTGGACACTCTGGAGGAAACAAACTTTGAGGTACCAAGTTGCTTCAGGATTCGACAATGATTCAGAAGCTGAACAGAGTAGCACAGTACTTTACTCCATTGGAACAGTAGCAGATAAAGCTATTGCGAGTCAGGGCATTAATGAGATCCTTGATAAATCTGAAAAGGTCTTCAAAGCCTTTGACAACTGTTTCAATCTGAGTAGCGAGAGGATTCTGGAAAGTGCCAAATTCAAGAACAGGTTCCCGAAACTAATGGATGTTTTTAATGAATGATCTTTACATGCGAATTAAAGTATGCAAGAGTGGAGACCTAACATCAGAATTCATATAAAGTAGCACTATAGTCAGTGTTGCTGATGAATCCTTATCAGATGTATTGTAACCTAAGGAAGACATCACCTTAAAAAATATAGCTGATGAACACAGGTTCATAAACAGAACAGGAAAATATTAAAAGATAAGACAAACTTTGGCCCATGAAGCTTCCAGTGGCAGGAATGCAAAAGAAACAGAAAAGGAAGTACAAATGGAAGGGAAAGCAAAAGGTAACATAAGACCCAACAATTCTATGGAAACAGAAAGACCACAGGCATGAGCAGTGTCCTGTAAACATTACAGAGAGCTTTCTATGCAGAAAAAAAATGTCATTTTTACAAGATGTACTGAAGTAAAGCCTCTATCTTCACAAATACTCTCATTGCCAATAAAATGCTGTTCTTGCCCTGCTCTGAGGGTGCAGCTGTCACTGAAAAATGGCAAATTTCAGCAAGGACAATGTTACTGAAGTGAAGACATCTCATACATTTGTTTTCATTAGAATTGTCTTTCAGTTACTTCCGGTGATCTGCCTATGTAATCTTTGTTCACTGTCCAATTCATGCTGTATTCCAAGCAGATTGTCAACTATTTCCACCAACTTGTCATGTCTCTGTGAAATGATTTGGCTTGATTCAGTTCAATAGAAAAGCTATAATTCCTGATCAAAGAATTCATCAAACACTAAGATTCGTTCAGTCTTAGTTCTCATCAATCTGTGCTGTGACTGTCTGGTATTATCCATCCAACAGGCCAAGGATTCATTGCTGGAGCTGTTGCTGGAAATGTTCCATATTGCTGGATCCTTCATAAATTGTTCATTTATCCTGAAGTCGTTATTATTGCCCGCGTTATCATTTATGAAGAGCATTGGTGAAATAAAATCATTCCATGGATTATCTAAATTAAAGGAGAATTAAACAAAACATAAATGGTTCATAACTACATTTAAATGGAAAAAAAATGTTCTTTTGAACTTTTGAGTATTAGGCTGTAGATTTTCTGCTCCATTGTCCATTTAGAATGATTAATTCCTGGTGTAATGAAATTAAAATTGGGGTAGAGATACAATGGGCCAGATTTACAATGCAGGTTTGGGAGCCTGACAAATGGCCTATTTGGGCAGGAGAGAAGCTCACTGCCACTGGAGAACTGCCTGCCTGGTGCCAACAACAAAGACAGACAGAAGCCATGTTGGCTGCAGTCTAAACCTTGCCAATTAGTGTGGGCAGCTCCTCAAAGCAGAACATGCTGGAAAGCAGCCATGGACAAGAGGGTAGGAACAGCACTTATGTTAGCATCATTGTACACACAGAATAAATTTAAAAATTAATATCAAGCAGCCTACAGAAGTACACAGCTGAGCATATGCAAACTCCAGCCAAGTTTGTGTCTTTTTTTTCCACCATGCTCCCTCTGGAATTACTACTGAACTATAACTGCCAGAAAGGTCAAGAATTTTTGATCCCTTTGCAATTTATGATACAGGATAGAATTGATGAATAATTATAAAGGCGTGGATTAGAGGGGAACAAACAGCCCAGATTTGTCAAGGGTATATCACACTTGACTAATTTCCTTGCACATTTTTGAGGACATTACAGGGTGTAAAAGGAATATAGTGGATGTGTTGTATGAATTCTCAGAAGGCATTTGATAAGCTGCCTCATTAGAAACTTGATCCAAAAAGCACAGGGCATGCTGTTAAAGAAAGTGTTGGCACTTAAATACAGAAGCAGACATGCAGTGAAAAGCCAAGAGCAAAAGGTAAAGTTTTTTTATTAATTTTCAGGATGCAAATGCTGGCATGTCCCAAAATCACCCATTTACTCGTCATATAAATGATTTGGGCACAAGAGAAAAGTTTGTTGTTATCAAATTACATCCTGACAATAGGGCATAGATAGGTGACATAAGTATGACAAGTAGTTTGGGAGAAGTAAAGGAAAGCAAAACTTCCCTACATGGTAAAATTCTTAACAGGGATTTTGCAATCAATAACACTCAACAAACTTCAAAAAATGGCAGAAGGATCCAGGTGCAGAGCACTTTTCTGACAGCTCCAATTTTTGCCAGTAGGGGTCTGGAGGTGGGGTATGATTGGTACATGAAAGATACGGAAGTCAGGAGAGCCTTTGGAACACAGTGCTGAGTTCAGATAAACCTATGTTGGCTGTTGCAAGGCCTTAAACAAAGGGAGTTTGAAATTACAGAGTAATCATAAACAATCTTGAAGGGCAGATAAGATGGGTTTAATTGTCGAGATCTGAAGTTAATTAAATCCAAAGCCCTTTACACATGAAAGATAAACAGACTGTAGTGAGAGTACAAATAAAACTCTGCTGTATTGCTTTGACTGACAGGTCAGATGGTGTATCATCTATCTCAGCAGTTTCAGTAATTGTTAGTTGACATTCCCCCATGGGAACTTTATGAATTCTTGGTAGATTTCCAAAAGCTACAACTATCTCAGCAGGGGGATTCCAATTTTCTTAAGACATCAAATAATTTAGGATCAGCAGTCTTTACAGGGCCATGAATACAAGTTTTTTTTGTTTTTAAAACAGATTAGACGCTTGAGATTTTTATAAAGCTTTGAATGGAGTTTCACAAATGAGATATTTTCACTGTCAAGTCTATAAAATGATAGCTATATTATATTTTTAAAACTGTACCTAATTTCATCTCTGTCTAGCTCATGAAGCTGACAAAGGTGGACACTGGGTGAGTTTACATGATGGTATAAGTGACCATGGGGTAGGGGAAGGATGAATGGCATGAGGTGGCATAAGGAGGAGGGACCATAATGGTATATGGGGACTTGAGTTTGAATGAGTTAGCATGGAGGGCCAGGATAGATAGGAGGGATAGATAGGGATGTGGGTTTCAGGGCTTAGAATCTTATGACTCAACTGAGAAATGAAACAGGCCTTTCAACGAGATCAGCTTGACACTAAGACATTCTCATGGCTATCAAAGCTCTGCTTCAGGGCCTGTCAGGTCTGATTCCATCTTGCACTTGCAACTTTGGAACCCAAGTTCTAAAGGCAAATAGAATTCCACATTTTACTTTGGAGTATTGAATATATTTTAAAAGAAAATTGATGTCAAATGTGCAAAAGAAATGGGTTAGGTAGCATTTGGGAGCGGTAACAAAATGTTGATGGCATTTCTAATAGCTCAAAACTGGAAATTCATGAGGCACTGTGAGCTGCCATCAGCAAATGAATTGTATTCAGCCACAGTTTATAATATCACGGTCCAGTATATCCCTCACTCTACCACTACCATCAAAGCAGAAGATCAACCCTGGATCAGTGAGAATTGCAGGAGAACACATCAAGAGCTGTACTGGAAATGAAAAATGCTGCAGATCACTGCAGGTCCAGCAGCATCCATGGAGAGAACAAGCTAACATTTCGAGTCTAGGTGACTCTTCATCAAAGCTCTGAGTCAGTCATTTATATGGGCAGAATCCCAGAGGGGTCTGAGTACATGGAATAGAAGATTGTGGCAAAATTGAATGAGAAGTCAGTGAGGCCTATTTTGAAGTTGGGAGCATGTGGCCTCCATCTCTTATACATTTTCTAATCAATCTACTTGGATTTGTTACTATACACATCTGGACTGGGTGGGGCTTGATCCCGGGCCTCCTAGTCTAGAGATAGGGATACTGCCACTACACCACAAGGGGCCTCACTCCCTCTTTAATGCATTTGGTAAGCAGTATTCCACTAGATAGTGATGAATTGGCAATTAAGGAGAATTATTGCTTGTTAAGCACCATGTTGGTGGACCAACTTGGGGGATGCAAAGCCTATGGGCTTCACAGGAAGGGCTATCAGGATGGGATTTGGAGGTTTGGGCGACCATGAACACATTGAGATTGAAGCAGAAAGCCATAGAGGCGGAGTTGAATTGGGTAAGATTCAGCGAGAAAACTCACTAGGCCTCACAGTAGAGGTGCCTCCAAAAACCCTGATGCAATTTGGACTTTGCAAAAGAACTTTAAGATTTAACCCTATAAATCTGATTCTTCAATGCTTGTTAAGAAGAAAAGAACAGCTGCTTGAATGGAGAGGCATAGATTAGTTGGATAGTCAAAGGCTTTCTCTCAGAGGGAAAGGTCAATGGGAAAAAGCCACAGGTTCGAGGTGAGAGGAGGAAAGTTTAGGGGAGAATTTTTCACACAGAGGGTGTTGGGTGCCTGGAATGCACTACCAGTGGAAATGGCGGAAGCAAAGAACGAAAGAATAGAAGTACAGCACAGGAATAGGCCCTATGACCCCACAAGCCTGTGTTGATCATTATGCCCTGGCTTAAACACAACAAACTTTCTGCTGTTATTCGCTCCATATCCCTCTATTCCCTGCAACTTCATGTAACCATCTAGATGCCTCTTAAATGTCACCAATGTGCCTGCTTCCACCACCTCCTCTGGCAGTACATTCCAGGCTCCTACCACTCTCTGCATGAAAAACTTTCCTTGCATATCTCCTTGAAACTTTTGCGCCACCCCCACTCCCCCCCCCACCCCCGAACCTGTGTCCCCTTGTAATTGAAACTTCAGCCCTGGGAAACAGCCTCTGACTATCCACCCTGTCTGTGCCTCTCATAGTTATGTAGATCTCTATCAGGTCTCCTCTCAGCCGCCATCTTTCATGGAAAACAATCCTAACCTTTTAACCTTTCCCCATAGCCAATGCCCTTGAGACCTGACAACATCCTGGTGAACCTTCTCTACGCTCTCTCTAAAGCTTCCACATCCTTCCGGTAGTGTGGCGACCAAAACTACACACAATACTCCAAATGCGGCCTAACAAGCAACTCTTGTACTCCATGCCCCAGCAGATGAAGACAAGCACACCACATGACTTCTTAATCACTTTGGCCACCTGTGCTGCCATGTTTAGGGAACTGAGGACCTGCACAACCACATCTCTCTTTATGTTAATATTCCTAAGGGTTCTGCCATTTACAGTATAATTCACACCTGAATTTGATCCTCCAAAATGCATCACCTTGCATTCGTCTGGATTAAACTCCATCTGCCATTTCTGTGCCCAAGTCACCAACCTATCTATATCCTGTTGTATCCTTCCACAATTGTCAGCACTATCAGTAACTCCACCAATCTTTGTGTCATCTGCAAACTTGCTAATCATAACACCCACACTTTCCTTCAAGTCATTTATGTATACTACAATCAACAGAGGACCTGTTGATCCCTGTGGAACACCACTGGTCTCCATTTTGAAAAACACCCTTCAACTGCTGCCTTCTGTCTACTATGACCAAGCTAGTTTTGTGAATATAAACTAATGTTTTCCCAGCCACCATCAGTTCTGAGGAAGGGTCATCGGACCCAAAACGTTAACTCTATTTTTTGATTCTCATATGTTGCCAGACCTCCTGAGTCTCTCCAGCAATTTTGTTTTTGTTCTTGATTTACAGTATCTGCAGTTCTTTCGGTTTTTATCAAGCCAGTTTTGTATCCATCTAGCCAGCCCACCCTGAATCCCATGTGATTTTAGTTTTTGTATCAATCTGCTGTGGGGAACTTTATGAAATGCCTTACTAATGTCCGCATAAACTATATCCACACATCTTCCCTCATCAATTATCTTTGTCACTTCTTCAAAAAATTCGATCAGATTGGTGAGACATGACCTTCCCTGCATGAAACCTGTACTAGTCCATTTTCTTCCAAAAGTGCATATATCTTGTCTTTCAGTATCTTCTCCAAGAGCTTCCCCACCACAGATGTCAGACTCACTGGCCTATAATTTCCTGGATTACCCCTGCTCCCTCTCCTAAACAAGGAAATATCATTGACTAATCGCCAGTCCTCTGGAACCTCACCAGTGGTCAAAGAGGATCTGAAGATATCTGCTAATGCCCTAGCTATTTCTTCCCTTGTCTTTCACAAATAATATGGGATAGATCCCATCTGGCCCTGGTGACTTGTCTACCTTAGTGCAATTTAGGATATCCAAAACTTCCTCCTTTACTACATTGACGTTGTCTAGAGTATTCAGACACTCATCCCTGACCTCAACATCAGTCATGTCCTTCTCTTTGGTGAATACCGATATAAAATACTTATTAAAGATCTCTCCCACTTCCTCTGGCTCCATGCATAACTTCCCTCCTTTGTCCTCAAGACGGCCTGCTCTTTACTTACTATGCTCTTTCTTCTAATATATGCATAAAAAGCCTTGGATTCTTGTTGACTCTATTTGCTAAAGACATTTCATGGCCCCTTTTAGCCTTCCTAATTCTGTATTTAAGTTCCTTCCTACTTTCTCTTTACTCCTCAACAGGAGTTTGTAGCTGCCTGGACCTATCATATGCTTCCTTTTTCCTTTTAACTAAGTTTACAATTTCCCTTGTCATCCATAGTTCCTGGATCCTGCCATTCCTATCCTTTAATTTTCCAAGGACATTCATGTTCTGTGCTTTAATCAACTAGTCCTTAAAAGCCTCCCACATGCCAGACATAGATTTGCCATCAAATAACTGCACCCGATCCACATTCCCCAGTTCTTGTCTAATTTGCCCAATTAAAAACCCTCACCTGAAGGCCACTCTTGTCCTTATCTATGACTACTCAAAATCTTAGGGGGTTACAGTCAGCCAGCCCAAAATACTCTCCTACTAAAACATCGATCACCTCTCCTGGCTCATTCCCTCATACCAAGTGTAGCATGGCCTCCTCCCTGGTTGGATTATGAATATAATGTCTCAAAAAGCCCTCTTTATAAATTGCTCTCCATCAGAGCCCTTGGCTCTCAGGGAGTCCCAGTCAATACGAGGAAAGTTGAAGTCACCCACCACAACTATCCTGCTTTTTTCACACCTTTCTAGTGTCTCACTACATATCTGCTCCTCTGTCTCACGTGGGCTGTTAGGAGGTCTATAGAAGACTTCCAAAATTTGTGATTTCACTCTTCCTATTCCGGAGCTCCTCCACCCATAATGCGTCAATGCAAGATTCCTCCGATGTATCCTCTCTCAACACAGCTGTGATGTGATCCCTAAACAGCAATGCAACTCCCCCACCCCTTCTGTTTCCCTTTCTGTCCTGTCTAAAACAGCGGTATCTTGGAATGTTAAGCTGCCAGTCCTGCCCCTTCTTTAAGCAGCCATGTTAGCAACGTTTAAAGCATATCTTGATAGACATATGAACGAGAGACAAACAAAGGGATAGAAATCAATTATAAGCAATAAATAGTGGGTCTAATTCAGGACTAGGAACTGGCGCAGGCTTGATGGGCCGAAAGTCCTGTTCCTGTCCTGTGTTATATAGAGAAAGGCCACTTAACAATTTTGAGGATTGTTGAATGAAAACCAAATAATCATGGCCCATTTTTTCATCAATGTGAACCAAATAACCAAAGAAGAATAGCAGGGTTACCAGCTATGTAGCTACAGGTTTTTAAAGAATCTCTGGTTCAGGATGATTGCTTGCTAAGCCTTTCTTAGAAATGAACCTGAACTTGAAAAGTTGTTCAAATTTGACTGTGTTGTAAATTATGTGGTTTTCAAAAACCTTATGTTTCTGTAGGAAGAATAAAATCTACCTCAATATTTGTTTTGACTGCTGTATTTGGCAGAAGATTATATATGTCTGAGCTGATGTGTTTTGCATTCATGCACAAGAAAATCCTTCTGAAGTACAGCTAAATTTCCCACTGCCAAAAATGACCCACAGTTTGGAAGTAGGAAATTGGTCCAATATTAATACAAAATACTATTCAAAATACATTTTTGTAAACACAAAATATTTTGAATTACAACTTCACAAATGTCAAGAAATCACACCATTTAACAGCTAGGTCCAGAAGTCTTGTTAAAATAATTCATCAGTGTTTTTCCATTTAACCCAAAGAATAATTTAGTTACCATCATCTACTGCAATATAGTATTGATCTTGATGGGTGTTATTTTGTGCTGTTTCCCTTGCTTTTTTGGCTCCAAGATCCTTTATTTTCTGTTTAGTTTTGCCAGTGTCCAGGTGAAGACTCCTCTTCAGTGCTGTCTGTCCCTGCAGGCGAATTGCCTGTTCAAAGAAATGAGCAAAACCATGACCAGTATTTTCATTAGGTTATGAAAAAATAAATTATAAAACTTTAAACTGAAAGCTCAATATGAACCTTGGGCAAAAAAAAAACAATTACAAAGTGAATCAAACTTCGAGGTTATGATATTTCATTCCATTTGAATTTATATAGGTTCTCTCCACTTTACTGCATGGTTATATTATGGCTGCATTTCAGACACTGAGGGTAAAAATAGGCAACTTATTGTACGTTTATCAACAATATAAATTTGAATTCTCTGTATCCTATTTATCTCTAATAAATTCTGGATAGAACTCTGTCGAAGAATATGGCTTCAATACTGAAAGAGGACAAGATCCCAGGTCTAGATGGTATGCACCCAGGCATATTCAAGAAAACTAGGTGCGATAGAGTAGAGGCACTATTTAAATGTACAAGAAATCATAGAACAGAATGTACTGCCAGAGACTAATGGAGAGCTAAATGTTGATCCTTAAAATAGGAAAAGGGAGAAACAACATATCCTGGGATATATAGACCTGTAATCTGAAACACAATAATGCTTTCCAAAACAAAAGTGAGAGAACAGCACCCAATGGCAAAAACTATAATAAAAATAAAGGCTAAGTTATGTATAACCAACCTAATTTGTTAAAGAGCTAACTGCAAAAGTGGACAAGGACAGGATCTTGCATTAAATGTCATTTATTTACATTTTTAAAAGCCTTTGAAAGCACATTTAGTTGGGTCCTGACAGAAGTTAGAATATATGGAGCATGAAGACAAATAACTGAATGTATAGTAAAATTGTGATTATAAGGTTAGAAAGCAGCTAGCAGGATTAAAGAGTAATTATACAGAGGAGCAAAGAATCCATGAGTTTCATTCCATCCATCCATGCTGGAACCATGCTTACTCAAGATTTATGTCAATGACATGAACTTGGGCGTCAGTAACTCAACATCAGCATCACTAAAGTTTGCAGAAGACACCAAACCTAGAAAGGAGGGGATGTGTACACACTAATATAACTAATAATGAGAGAATTCATTGCAGTAGAAGAAAACAGTAGAACATTTGCAGACTAATTAGCAAATAAACATGAACATTGATAAATGTGAGGTGATGGACTTTGGGAGGAAAAAAAACAAAAATATTGCCTACATTTTTAAAATAAGAGACTGAATGGGGTTCAACAGCCAAAATATCTAAGGATGCATGTAAACGATTCATTACAAGTAGCACCATTGGCCAGTGAATCAACTAAAACTAAGCAAAGCACTGGAATTTATTTCTAGAGGTTTAAATTCAAAAGTCCTGAAGTTATGTTAATCTTAAAGGCGACTGGAGAAAGTGCAACAACAATTTACCAATTTACAAAAATTTACAGGTGGAAGGTTAGGTACAGAGACCAACTGAAAAAGTTGGGTTTTTTCCTCTTGGAAAACTTAAGAGGGGACCAAACAAATTCTTTATACTATAAATGGTTTAGTTCGGTGGATCCGAAGAGAATGTTTCCACTTCTGGGAGATTACAAACCGAGGTCATATATACAAGACAATTGTGAATAAATACCATAGGGAAATACGAGAAAGTGGAATTTGCTGCTACCAGAAATGGCTGCACCAAATAGCTTGCAGAAAAGTAATAAATAGATATGTCAAAAAGATAATATAAAATAGATTGAATGGGGGGAACATTCATGGAAAGTATAAATGCCAGCATAGACTAGGCAGGCTTCTGTACGGAATATTCTATGCGAAGTTTGTTTTAGACAATATTCCTAAAGCATAAGAAAACCTGAATGAGTCTGTTGCTGGACGAATGGAACTGCTAATTAATAGCTTCTTTTTATCACAGAACAGTCTAATGTAGAAACAATCGTGCAATATGTTTCTGACACTGTAGAATTCATCCCGCAGGCTGTCCCCAGGTTGTGAACAGGCTCCATTCTTGAGACATTTGCAAGTTGATTTGTACACAGATCGGAACATGATTCAAGACAATATAAAGTAGCCTTTCGTAAGTAGGAAAAGTCAACCAAAGGAAAGTGACTGGCTCGGATGGTGTGCCCGGCTGAGCACTCAGATCCTGTGTGGACCAACTGGTGGAGGTGTGCACTGATATCTTCAACCTCTCTCTCCTACAAGCCAAAGTCCCCAGCTGCTTCAATAAGATCGCAATCATCCATGTACTTAAGAAAGCACATGCAACGTGCCTTAACCACTACTGCCCAGTGTCTGCGACCTCAATAATCATGAAGTACTTTGAGAAGCTGGTCATGGCCCACATCAACTCCAGTCTCCCAGCCTCCCTTGATTCCCTACAGTTTTGCTACTGATATAACAGGCCCACAGAGGATGCCATATCCCTAGCCCTGCACTCATCCCTGGAACATCTGGACATCAAAGACACTTAGGTCAGACTCACGTTCATTGACCACAGCTCCACCTTCAACATCATTATTTCCTCCAGACTGATCTCAAAACCGTGAGACCTCGGTCTTGGCTCTACACTCTGCAACTGGATCCCCAGCTTTCTGACCCATAGGCCACAACCAGTGAGGATAGGTAACTGCATCTCCTCCATAATAACACCCAACACTGGAGCACCCCCCAAGGACACATCCTCAGCCCCCTACTGTACTACCTCTACACCTACGGCTGTGTTGCCAAAGCGATCTACAAGTTTGCTGACAACACCACTGTAGTGAGACAGACATCTAACAACAATGAGTCAAAATACAGAAGGGAGATACAGAGCTTGGTGGTGTGGTGTAATGAAAACAATTTGTCTCCCAATGTCAGCAAAACTAAAGAACTGATCATTGACCTTAGAAGGAAAGGAGGAGAACATGCCCCCATCTACATCAATGGAACTGAGGTCCAGAGAGTGAAGAGCATCAAGTTCCTTGCAATGACGTAACTGACGACCTGTCCTGGACTTCCTACCTAAATGCGAGAGTCGAGAAGGCAGAACAATGCCTCTTCTTCCTCAGGCAGCTCAGGAAATTCGGCTTGTCCATAAGGTCCCTCACCAGCTCCTACAGATGCACCATTGAAAGCATAATGTCTGGGTGCATAATGTCCTGGTCTAGCAACAGCTCTGCCCAGGATAGTAAGAAACTACAGAAGGGCATGTGCACAGCCCAGGCCATCAGAGAAGCCAACCTTACATCCAGGGCTCCATTTACACGGCTCTCTGCGATGGAAAGGTGGCCAACATCGCACCCTGGTAATGACCTCCTACAACCTCTTCCATCAGGCAGAAGACACACACACGAGCAGGTTCAGGAACAGTTTCTTTTCGGCCGTTATCAGACTGTTGAATGGACTTTAGCCTCAAATAATATAACCTGCATGTAACCTGTGTGCCTGCAAGTCTTTTTGATCTGTATCTCCTTTGCTTGCAGTGATCTGCCTGTGTCACTCATAAACAAAGCATTTCACTGTGATTTTATTGTCACCAAAATAATCAATCAGTCTAAGATCACATTCATATATCCAAGCATTCATAAATCTGACAATTTGTAATTTGGGCACCCACTATATTTATTTGATTTGAATATTAGCATGAATAACCTGTGTAAAACTGGCATATTTCCTGGTCAAAAAGTCTTCAATTCATAGAGTTTTAAAGCATGGAAAGAGGCCCCTTTGCCCTTCCACCCACTTGGCAGTTATTTGCACCAGCTTTTTACTGCAGTTTTTTTTTGAACTATTGAATTCAAATTTCACGATCTGCTGTGTTAACATTGGAACATGACCCCAGGGCATTAGCCTGGTCTACTACTACTGATCCATTACTACTGTTCTCTGGACATTATCCATGGTCAATTTCAATAATTCAGTTTTGGTTTGAACTTGTTCAAGATAGGTCTGCCCACCAACTGTTCTCAACTGCTCAGGCCTTTTGTTCCATGAAGTCCTCCTGCCACTATCATCAGACCTACAACCAATCTGGTCTACCTCCTTCATACCAATAATCAACACTGCAGGTTATCCACCTTTAGCCTTGTAGATATTCCTGACCATCTTTTCCCTGTTTCCTAAAATCATTACATATCTTTATACAGTTAAAATAATTACTTCCTAACTTGCTACCGTAAGTAGCATTATTATATATGAACTTTCTATTATGTAAATTTGGGCTAGCTGACAAGGAAAATTCATTTTGCAAGTAATACTTTTGTGGTATTTCTAAGATGATGACAATGCAATTGAGAGAACTGACTAACCATCCTGATTTCCACCTACTGCACTGTAGACATTTAGTTGTAAAATGGGACACAACAGACACTTGATAGTTAAAAAAAAAACTGACCTCCTGCTGGCTTCTTTGCTTTTCATATTGCATCTTTTGGATTTTCTGTCGTCTCCTGGAAAATTGCTTTGCAATTTCTGCTTGCATTTCTTGTGCCTTAGGAAGAAGTGAAGGTTATGATAGTGCTGTCAAAATATATTCTGAAGAACATTACCAAGGAAAATTCCCTCTTTTCAATTTGTGAATATAGTGTTAATCTCAGTATGTAATGTTATAAAACCTATTAGAGTCACAGAGCTGGACAGCATGGAAACAGACATATTGGTCTAACTCATCTCTGCTGACCAGATATCCCAAAGTAGTCTAGTCCCATTTGCCAGCATTTGGCCAATATCCCTCTAGACCCTTCCTTTTCATGTATCCATCTGGGTGCCTGTTAAATGTTGGAATTGTACCAGCCTTCCATCAGTTCCTCTGGCAGCTCATTCCGTACACACACTACCCTCTGTGTGAAAAATGTTGCCTCTTTGTCCCCTTTTGGTCTTTCCTTACTCACATCAAATGTATGCTGTCCAGTTTTGGGTTCCCCCACATTAGCCAACCTCCAGTCTTCTGGCATTTCACCCATGGCTATCAATGATACAAATATTTCAGCAAGGGGCCCAGCAATCTTTTCCCTAGCTTCGCACAAAGTTCTAGGTACACCTGATTATGGCTTGGAGATTTATCCACCTTTATGCATTTTAAAACATCCAGCACCTCCTCCTCCTCTGTAATATGGACATTTTTCAAGATCTCATTATTTAGTTCTCTAGCTTCCATATCCTTCACCACAGTAAACACTGATGCAAAATGCTGGTTTGGTATCAAACACCTCTCCTGCAGTTTCACACATAAGATCCGCATGGGCACCTGAATGGGCCCTATTGTCTCCCTAGTTATTTTTTTGTCTATTAGGATAAGAGGTTTTCAATTTATAAGATAACCCATAAAAGTGCTGTTCCACATCATTGTAAGAACTTAAGTGTTGAAAGATTGTCTTTAAAAAATTAAAGATAAATTAAACTATTAGGTCTTTCTTAATGGGTCCATCCACACAAAATTGTCTCTGAAGCAGTGTTGGGAATAGTGAGAATACTGAGAAAAAGCTGAGAGAATGAAAAATATTGGAATCCAAAAGTCAAGTAACTACTTCCTTATTTTCCCCATAAGCTTTAAATGACTATTTTAATTTCTTGCTATTAAGTGGTTTCTGTCCTAATTGCATGCATTCACATCTCATTAGTAGTAGTATGATTCCAGATGACATTCCCATCAGTAAGATCCCAGACTGAAATCTGACTTCTTGTATGATTTTATAAAAATCAAATGAAGTGGTCCTTCACTGAAACACAAGCACACAATGCTGCATATCTGACTTTAATAAAAAAAAACAGAAATTCATTACGCAAAATAATGAAGTTAAAATAGAATAAACCAAACTGTTTACACATAACACAATCTCAAAGCTTATGAAATGCATGATAAAATACAATTTCATTTATTCCAACATTATCTTTATAATACTTTACAGTATTCAAACACCAGACGGAGTTCCCTTCTCTGTCACATCTATCGGTTTGAATTGACCGTCTTTTGCAGTTCCTGGTCTTGAGAGTTTGCTAGTCTTTTATTGACAACTGACCCTAAATTTTCTTACATTCAAATAATCACTTCAGGGTTTTACCCAAACATTTCTGGTCTGGAACTTTCAAAGTAAGCCCTTGTACTGACGTAACCTAATTCTTAGTAGTTCTAAACTAACTCCGTTCTCCAGGAGAAACTGTTTATGTTTGATTTCCACCAGGACTTGTGCAAACTGAAACCTAAGGCTTTCCATGCTATGATTCTTCCCCCCAAGCAAAAAGAAATCAATTTCTCATTCTTCTTAACCAATAACAGACATTAATGCTTTTCATTATTCATTCTGTCCAAACTCTTACAATATAAACAAATCCCCATTGTCTCTCCAGATACTCTAACTCTTGCAGGTATGAAAGAAAATCATGGGTCCAGAAATGCTGACAAGTTAAACTTTAAGCTCCCCATTTTATAACAGACTATTTTATAGGATTTCAATACTTGGACTACATATAGATATTATCTCAAGGCCCTTGAGGAGTATCATCAATGCAGTTTGAGATAGATTCTTGGTGTCAGCTGGGAGGTCAGACATATTAACATCAGCATCCTTGAAGCAGCTAAAAGTATCAGGATTGAGGCCATGGTCATCTGAAATCAACTCCACTAGGCCGGGCATGTGTTTAGGATGCCTGATTTTTGCTTACCAAAGCAAATCAGTTTCACCCAGCTCAAAGAAGGCCCTTAAAACAGTGAAGGTCAAAGGAAGTATTTCAAAGACTCTTGAAGGCTTTCCTCAGGCAATACAACATGGATGTCAATGCATGGAAAACCCTTATTCAAAAGAAACTGATCTGGAGAAAGCTCTTGTATAAATTATTTCAGAACATCCATTGATAAAATAGAAGAATTGAAAAGGAACTAGAGAAAAAAATGCCAATGATTTCAAGACCAAGGACCAATTCTACCTCCCAGAAACACATATCAGATGTGCGGTTGGAGAATAAATGCATTACTATCCATCTGATTGTATCCTTGATATCTTTGGGCGATTCCGACTTTCAACTGCCTACGCATTTCAAGTCTAATCAACAACTAGGCAAAATGTAGCAGTACGACAGTGCACTAAAAAGAGTAACATTGGCAGAGCTTTACTGGACCACAGGGCTGGTTTCCCATCAGACAGCAATAACTGGTGGTACTTTAACTTGAGGGTCACCATGCATCAGGCAACAAGAATGGGTGAGAAAGAGAGTCCTTCTTGATAACCTCAGCAGAGTCCCTCCAACCCAGCTACATACTTCAGCACTGTATTTAGATGTAATGCAGGAGTTGAACACATGCTGTTAGCATCACTCTGCATTGGCAACCAGTCTGCCCACTAACCAAATCCCTAGACACTAAGATTGTACTGCATTAATGCTAAATACCTTAAGACTTCAGGTGGCAAATTATATCTGAACGTATAATGAAGTTTCTCATTATAGGCAGCTCGTTGAGAACAATCCTAAGCTATCTCCCTTTGACTCTTCTTTCATGAGTTATCCTCAATGTTTCAGCCTGCTAAGTTAACCTGAAATGCTTCTGCATCCTGTATGACAGTGTTGAGCTTGGGACAGGAAGTGCTTTGTGCATCTTTACTAGGTAGGTCAAGGAACTATGAGGGAGAGTGGACACAAGAACTGCCCGTTGTACATCTCCCAACTTTAAACAGCAGTGCAATCCTTGCACATTGCATTTAGCCTCAATGCTGTCTACATTAAAGTGTAATGAGTAAAGCATAAAGTGTTCTGAGGAAGAGTCACTGGACACAAACTGTTAATGCTGATTTCTCTCCACAGATGCTACCAGATCTGCTGAGCTTTTCCAGCAATTTCTGTTTTTGATTCTGATTTACAGCATCCACACATGTCTTCCAGGCATGCCCACTTTGAAGAAGTTCTACTCCTCTCTACAATTTTCCATTCCAATAACTTTTCTTGTCCACTGTCATTAATTTCACTGTCACTCCTGGTGTTCGACGAAGTATTTGTTAAAACTCATTTCACATTCTGAACATCATATCACATTCTTCAGTGACTGCCTCTGGCAGTTCTGAGGAAGGTTCTCAACCTGAAATGTTAACTGATTTCTATCTACAGATGCTGCCAGACCGGCTGAGCTTTTTCAGCAATTTGTTTTTTTGTTAAAGTGTAATGGCTTGGTTACAGTCCCAGATATCTGATGCCATCTGCAGTCAAGGGCCACTCGCTCATGAGAAATTAGCAACATTTGGCAATTGCAACTTCTAACGTCCATGGGATGTCTGAAGGAGCTGCTCATCTCTAACATTTGCATGATTGCAACATGTCCGACGCCAACAAAGATACCGGACAAGACATTTTAAGAGTCCGGGTGAGGATATGTTTACAAAAGTACAAAAACAACTTTGCAAAAATGTTTCACCTGTGCCCTCAGTACGTTTTTAACCTTCCTTTTCTCTCCCACTACATCTAAATGCAGTGCTGAGATATGTAGCTGGTGTAGAGGGAGTCTGCTTCGTAGTTGACCTCTTGGCCTGGAAGGCTTTGCTGGTTGTCTGTGGGGACATTCCGGTCTAAAGGGCTAAGGTCAGTTGAGAGATTTCTGCCCAGATGCAGGCTCACCCTCCTCAGTTGGGAAGACTGCAGGTCCCTAGCACGTGGTAAGTGGTGGGGTGGGGCACCTCCGGAGTGTCTTCAGAGGAAACATCTGAAGGTTCTACAGGTGTCTTTTCATGATTCCCCCAGTGGGGTGGGGGGGGAATATCTTTCCTTGCCCCCACACCACATCCCCACCCCTCACCTTGACATTGATGCTGATCACCAGCAGTTGGAATGATGGAGTGCAGCTCCTTTGATCCAGCCTACTGCGAGCCTCTGGAAAAGCTGCCTGCTCTTCCTGTGCCTGTCTCTGCAGGTTGATCCAGCCATTATTGGCTGAAACCATGGGATCACCTTCTGCCTGGAGCTGAGCAGCTTTCTGTTCTCCTGAAGTCCCTGTGTGCTCAGGACTTGCTGTGCTTCTTTCCCAACCTACTGCAAAAATGTGTCACTGATGCTTTCACCAGGCTGTGCTCCTGAGGGTAACCTACAGAAAGAGAACCCACTGAGTTAATAGTCGCTGAGTCAATGGAGAATGTAGGTGAAAGCCCTGAAGGTGAATCCTTCAAGGTTTTAATGGCTTCTTCCTCAGAAGTGGAGTTGGATCAGAGATATCCAGCAATGGCCCCTTCAGGACCGACCTTTGCTCGATGCTGCGAGGCAATTAGTTGTTTTACTGGGGTAAAGATTCAGTTGATGGCAGTGAGAGAGCAGTGCTGCACAGCAGAATGAAAATTATTGGTTAGTTACCCATTGACGTCTCCAGATGGCAGGTCGTGCTCATCTCCAGCCAGCTTGAATATATCTGCTTCATATAGTGTGAGGAATCCACCAGTGTGTGGCACTGTCTCTATCACATCTCCCCCATTCCAACCCTATCCTTTCGACCTGGTTGTAAGGCAATTTTTCCTGCAATGGGACAAAAGAAGGGATTGTGTCTGATCAAAGTGGATGGAAGAGCTGTTCATGGTATTGCAGGAGCAGGAGGTGTAGTGAAAAGTTCCAGTGAGTGAGGACAGGCGGCATGGAGTGCTACTAGTTTGGGAGGATGTGGTGGGTGGTAAATGAACATGATGCATAGTGAGAATTGTAGTCCGGGGTACTTGGTGAGAGCTGTGTGTAATGCCAGAGTGAGAGTGAGTGATGGCTCTCTGAGTCTGAAGTTGGACAGAGAAGATGGTGGCATTTGCAAAGTGCAGAGGAGCATTCACTTTCTTCATGCACTTCTGTGCATTATATTTACTGAGGCTACAGCGTTGACCCAGGGCTGACTCCCATTCACCAGCATCTCCAGATCCTTGTCAGTCAAACAAAATGCCAGATTTCCTTTCTGGACCATGTCTATTGTGATAATGGCTGAGAAGCAGCATGTGAAAGACAGTCCCTGGCTTGAAACATCTGAAGTGGGGTGCAACTTGACTCCAGTCCGCATTGTAAATCTGGAAAGTAACAGCAATGATGAACACTTCTGTTTTTCCTGCCTTGCAATTCCCTAAGAAAGTCAACCAAGAACCTGAACCCTTAATTATGGAGGTGAAAAGTGAAAAAAAATGAGGAAAGTTGCTGGGGATCAGACTCAACAAAACACAAACACACATTGAGAAATTCACCCCCAAATATCCATAAGATTGGCGAATTTCTTTTTATATCTTAAACTCCCCCAGGTCTCACACCTGGGGCCTAGCAGGTGACAACCAGACGTGGACAGATGCAGCACAGAACCTATGGTGACACCACCACGACAGACAGTAATTCTATTGCTAGCATCAGCTCAGGCCAAAGCCAAGACCCACTGCTTCAGAGCTGACCCACCTAGTGCTACCACTGGCTACTACATCTTGCAATGTTTGCTATATTGAGCCAGTCGAGGCCAAAATCCCACATGAGTCGAGCCCCCTGGACCTGGCCATCACTGACTGAGACCGCCACCTCCCCCCCTCCACCACCTCCCCCCCCGCCAACTCCAGCTCACCATCGCAACGATAGCAGCTCAACAATCTGCTGGGAGAACTCACCAGATCTAAGCGCAGGGCTATATCCAACATCTAGGCTGTGCTGCTGGACAACCGAGCCGGGTGAAGGGAAAGATCAGGAAAAAAAAAAGGAGGAAACAGACCTGTAATTGGAGGCACTGGAGTACCAACAAGGGAGAGGCAGAATCTATGGCTGGAATCACACCAGCATCTTATCAGTGTGTGGAGACTTATGCATCACGCAGGGAAAACCTGCTAAACCACATGCCTATAACGTTGTGACAAAGCACTGATGTGCCTTCCCCTGGAATCCAGGCTCCATAATCAGCAGCTCTGTGCTCCACTCCATCATGGCGGGTGCCTTGGCTACTGGTGGAAGACCGTCCTGGAGTCCCAGGGGAATGCAGGACAAAACTAGGGGATGTGGATAGGTGTTTCTTGGATTGGAAGTTGTGGTAAAAAAAAAGGAACAGAGGGATAAGGAGCAAAAGTCAGCAATCCCCTGCTGAACGTCCAGTTCCCTGTCAGGCATTTTGATCCCTGATTCCCATGAATGAGGACTGCTCCAAGGTTTCATTCAAACTGTTCACGGATTAACACTACTGTGAATGTCACACACTGCCAGGCTTGCCTGCAGCTGCAAATTAAGATGGTGTGCTAACTCTTTAATTGGTCAGTTAAAGGCCTGAACCAGTCACAGAGTGGGAAGGTTGACATGTATCTTCCCGTACAGAATGTGATGCTAGTTGGGGAGGGGAGGGGCAGGAAAGGTTTGGGTATGTTTCCACTCTCCCTACTCAGGTCCACGCTCCTCTGCAGGTGAAAGATTTTGCCCTGAGATTGGAACAGCAGCTCATCACAGATTCTAACTCCTGGCCTCGCTGCTCTTACAATCAAAATACATATAGGCGATCTTCCTTTAAATGCTTGCCTTTGTCATTGAGTTTTTGGTTGTTGTGTGCAATGTTTCCAATGCTAATTTTCCAATCACAGACATAAATTTTGAAACCTGCTCCATGTCCCAAGCTGCCTGACCTGGTGAGTATTGCAGCATTTTGATTTTAAGCTCCTATATTTTTACCGTCAGTCCTTTCTGCATTGTGTCACCGATAACACATTCATTGTGGAACCTAAATCTTGGCAATTTATAGTAGCCTGGCTCTTTGTTTTTAAAACTGCATGGAGAGATTTTATTATTGCTCAACAGGACATGAATTAGATAACACAACGATGGCACACCGCTGAAACAACATAAGAAGTCCACTCCAAATTATTTTTCCTTCCTGAAGTTTTACTAACAAAGTGACACTGAGACACACATGTATATTTGATAAATTCCAAATGAAAACAGTAGAAGGTTTGTGATTCATCATATTCTCTGTAAACTTATATAATGGAGTTACAAATTTCTTTTTTATGCAACATGAAAAATATTACTAAATCACTAATTTCTGGTGGAAGGTGCCTTGATAATTGCTAAACAAGTTGTATTGTACTAAAGAACTGAAAATCACTGCAGAGAAACACAAACTGAACAAGCTGTCCATAAGCTTCAAAACAATATGTAACAATCAACCCTCACCAGATGGTTAGTAAGCAACACAGCTTAAAACCATTCAGCTTTTTCTGACACACTAGTTACTTTGCAAAACTGAGTAATTCAAACAGTATCTTCGACTGAAATAGGTTTTCAGGACCTGCATCCAAGTTAGTTTATTAAGCATTGTTATTATATACATTGTTGTCAATGTAACCTTACCAAACATTCAAAAATTTCCATTTCCATTTATTTTAAAATCCCACCCAGTCCATAAATAGTAAAGGCTGGAGCTGAGGGGAGCTGTATAGAAGACAAGAACTTGATTACAGTAACATAATAAACTGGACTGTGAGTGGAACAAAGCAGCGTTAAAGGTAAGATGGCAGTGGAATGAAACAGTGTGAATGGCAAGGATAAATGTGAAACAGAGTGATGCAAAGGTGTCATGCTGGTTATACTCCTCTGCTCCACTCACATCCATTCTAGTAGTACTGCTCCTTCCCTCTCCTAGGCTGGAATTTTATAGATGGGATGTGGGAGCAGACTGCTCTCTAACTCAGGCTATAGTGTTGAGCAGTGGAGCTTCCACCTCTTAGTAAGAAGAACTCCCAGCCGCAAAGCTGGCAGACTATCAACCCTGGTAATGCCAAGAGCTTAGTCGGGGCAGTGCCAGGACTGCACCCAGTCCTACAGAGGAGGCCCAATGGATCCTATATTGAGAGAAGTCATGTGTTTGGGGCCACAGGGCTTAAACCACCTTAAGAAAGGCAAGCAGATTTTTAAAAAATCAGTAATGGGATGAGTCACTGCCTAAGCAGCATTTATTGCCCATCCCTATTCCCCAATTGCCCAGAGGGCAGTTCAGAGTCAACTACATTGCTGTGGGTCTGGAATCATATGTAGACCAGACCAGGTAAGGGTGGCAGTTTCCTTCCCTAAATAACATAAGTGAACCAGATGGGATTTTCCCCCAACAATTGACAATGGATTCATGATCATCATTAGATTCTTAATTCTGGATATTTTAGTGAACTCAAATTCCAACATCTGCTGTGGGTGGATTTGAACCTGCTCCCCTGAACATTAACTGGGTCTCTGAATTAACAGTCCAGCAATAATACCACTAGGCCATTGCCTCCCCCTGATCAGGAGTAAGGTATGGCACTAAGTTCAGAGACATACTCCACCAGGCACCCCATCGCCACTGCCCTCCCCAACACCCTTCCCGACCCCACTCACCCCACACCCAATATAGCACTCAACTTACCCCACACAATTTAAAAAAAAACTTTAGAATCACTTTTCCATTCCCATTCAAGCACCCATGCCAACTACATAATGGCATGGACAGCATATTATTTAGATCAAGCATAACGGACCTTGATTACTCATTCAAATGAATTGGTATCATAGATCATAGAATCCCTAAAGTGTGGGAACAGGCCCTTTGGCCCAACAAATCCACACTGACCCTGGGAGCATCCCAACCAGACCCAACCCCCTGTAAGCCACCAAATCTACACATCCCTGAACACTTTGGGCAATTTAGCACAGCCAATCCACCTAGCAGCACATCTTTGGAGGAAACCAGAAAAGCCAGAGGAAACCCACATAGAAATGGGGAGAATGTGCAAACACCCCACAGACAGTCGCCTGAGGGTGGAATTGAACCTGGGTCCCTGGCGCTGTGAGGCAGCAGTGCTAACCACTGAACCACCATGCCACTGGTATATTACAGAAATGGTTGGCAAGGGTGCCACCCTTCAAGCATCCATCAGGGGCATATCAAATCCAGTCCCTAGCTTCAAATTTCAAACATTTTGTCTTGAAACAAATCCTCCTCCATCCAGCACTAAAATCATGGGCAATCCCACTTGCGTTTGACCAGTTTACCTTCTGCTCGTTTAATGGCCTTTAATTGGCTGAAGCTCGGACTTGCACCCTGAATGAAAGGTGCCCCCATCTCCAAGATCTATCAGCCAATAAAATGGTCAGCAGCTCTTTTGTTCCAATAGCACTGGGAGGAGTGGCCACCACTAGCACCATATTGATTTCCCCAAACGAGAGAAATCGGTAGCCCAGAACATGGTGATTCTGTGTCTTTCTGTGGAGTCAAGCTGGCAGGTCTTGGTAAGGGGGGTGGACTGCTAGGTCGACAGAGCAGGGAGCAGGGGAAATACAGGTTAAAATCATTCTCGTTAAGGGGCTTCCAAAAGGCCTTCGAGAGCAACAGGGAGGAGCAGCTAGGTGTTGTCGAATTCAGCCCTATCTTTCTATGATTTTGCACTGGCTGGTCAATGTCTAGACTGGGGTATGCTGCATGATGTAGGAAGAATCTAGGAAGGAGCTGCTGATGCAAAACAAAATAATTGGAATGCCAAAATTTCTGAGCCTTTCCAGCCATGACACCTGCCCACATTATCGTCTTTGT
Source organism: Stegostoma tigrinum (assembly GCF_030684315.1). Lineage (NCBI taxonomy): Eukaryota > Metazoa > Chordata > Chondrichthyes > Orectolobiformes > Stegostomatidae > Stegostoma > Stegostoma tigrinum. The sequence continues at coordinate 49,538,080 of NC_081363.1, forward strand.
TTCGACTTTAATGCAACAGACTGGATGCATTTAATTAATGTGGAATAATTCACCTGAGTTTTGCATGCTCGTTGTCTTCCTTCAGGTTTCTCAGAGGTGATCACTGTACCACAATTAATGGGTTCAAGTCGCTAAAATATATAGAATGAAAGAAGTTTTACACATGCTGACATTAAACTTGGTGATAGATAAGAAATTGGTCAGACTTGGTCAGCATGACCCGTACAAATATTGGCAGAGAACAAACATAACTCTGTAATGTCGACACAACCAAAACATCAGCTGAAGAATGACATTTTTCACCCATTATTTTTTTGAATTGACAGATGCTTTTGTTCTGTGATGTGGACTGAGTATAACATAATGGTTGTTTTTGGTTGTAAACTAACATAAAGAGAATTATATAATTGTGAAGAAGTGCTGTAATTATGCTTAATATGATAATATCCCACCCTTGTAAACTTATATTTAGTCTTAGTTTTCTTTAAATTGGGGATGAAGCTCATATTAAACAAGTTAATGCTGATTGGCCAAAGTTCATTCATGAAAATAATTATGACAATTTTTCTTGCGATGCACATGAAGTTGTATGTTTGGATTCCCTTAGGATAATACTGGAATAGGTATGATGTTATTGTACCTAACACAATAAATAGGGTCAATAACAAGGTCACATCTAATTCTCTTCAGTTACAGTGTGATGTGAATATATTGAACTATGACTTTCTGCCTTAAATGCTGCATTAAGTTGAACAAAGTAGAAATCTCATGGGTCACTCAAATATTCTCATAATAAATGAAGCCTCAAGTTCATTTCTTCATAAAATGTAAGGGTCTGTTGCTGGAATTTTAATCTAAGTAGATGTTTGTATTTCTTTAAGATATACAAAGTGACACTGAAAAATGTAGCAATTTGAAAGTGATAATTGTTGACTGTTTAGGAACTGATTTCCAAATACACATTTTCACATACAACCTCACCCACGAGAAGTACTCATTTGAACAATTCCCCTTCTGAGCATAAGGGTGCAAGTATTATTGCTGGAGAAATTAAGATCAACTTGTAAAATAGTGTTGTAAAGTACCACTCGTATTATGACAGTGATTACACTTTAAAGTACTTCAATGGCTGTTAAGTGCTTTGGGATCATCGATGAATTTGAAAAGTGCCATATTTAATTTTGGAAAACAGTATTATGGCTAATAAAACAACAGAACATATTATAGGAACACTGCTTCTATTCAAGATATAATAAGTCATAACATGTTACACTGTGTTGAGCTATATTACTTCTTTCATAGCTTGGATAAAATTCAATATGGAACTATCAGATAAATATAAGAAGGTTGTGCAAAGGATTGAAGCGCTAAAATTTAAGAAATCCAAACGATGGCCTTTGTGTCCTCTTTGAGTCTGGACTGTTTTCAGTCAAAACACACAGGGTGCCCAGCTCTCTTTGAAGTTACGCTTAATCTTATTATCCAGTTTAGAAATTATGAACCTGAAGATTTTAGAAGTTAAAATCCAAAATTAGTATCCCTGTTAATTTCAGCTATCTCACGAAAGTGCATGTTGTTCAGAAAGAGAATTAAAAAATTATGCACAGCCCATAAACATCAGAAAAAATGTATTATGTCTAATAAATATACAGTATAACAAATCTTTTTCAACTTAGTAATATGACAGCACCATACAACAGTTATTAACACTGGTCATTCACAGCTCGAGGTGCGGTCGCTTGTTCAAGTGTCATGTGGATGAGAAGTCATTAGTCTGAAAAATTAACTTCTATTTGTCTCTCCTAGAGAATGTTGCAAAATCTATTTTTCACATTTTCTGTTTTTTAGTAGATGCCAATATTTGCAGTATTTTGTTTTAGCCTTATGGATAGTCATTTACTCATCTATGTGGAGAAAGGCAGTGAAAGAATAGTGATGTCACAAGACTAGTAATCCAGAGACACTGCTAATGTTCTAAGAACTTGGGTTCAAATCCCACTACAGCACATTTTGCAATTTGAATTCAAATTCATAAATCTGGAACTAAAAGCTAGTTAAATGGTAACCAATTGTTATCAGAAACGGATTTGATTTATTAGTAATGTCCTTTAGAGCAGGAAATCTACCAAACTTACCTGGTCTGACCTACATTTAATGGGCCTTTGCAGTGGCTCAAAGAGTCACTAAAAAGTAGAAATCAGATGGACCATTGGCATTGACCCCAGCACCTGAAATGGCAACAATAGAGCCTGCAATGTCACCCTTTTTAACATCTAATGGCTTGTGCTAAAACCGGGAGAGTGACCGACAGACTTTTCAAGCAACAGCCAGACATCCTCATACTCATTGTCTCATACCTTGTGGTAAATGTACTAGACATCACCAATCCCATCCCTGGGCATGTCCTATCCCGCTGCCAAAGGTAATGGCAAAATGGTATACAACTGTGAGGGAATTCTCTTGGGAATCCTCAACATTGAGTCCAGACCCCATTAGGTCTCATAAAATCAAGTCAAACACGGGCAAGGAAACTTCCTACTGATGAATCAGTAGCTCACCCCCAATTCTCTCAAACCCCCTGCCATATTGAACACCAACTGCAACCAGCTGTGAGGGAACAGAATGAATCTTTTCTGCATTAACTTCAATGTCATCACCAAGAGTGGCACAGGAGTATGACAACTGATTGTGCTGGCAGTGTGTGTCCTCAAGGAGACAGATGTTAGGCTGGGTTTGCAACTGATGATAAGGGACCCAACAAAGAGGGAAAGCCCTGCTTGAACTCAACCTCACTAAAGGTAATGTCACCACAGTCTTATCAAATCATAGGGCTGTTCTTCTGTTAGAGAGAGATAACTGATCATGGTTTAATCTGAGGACCACCACATCTCGGGTGAGGAGAGAGGTTGAGAAAGACAGTCCTTCATGTAACCTCAGCTGGTGTGGGAATTGAACCCACCATGTTGGGCGCCAACTGACCAAATTGACCCCCTTCATCCTCCTTACTTTACCTGTCACAGATGTATATGTCAAAGACAGTAAATACTAAGGGTGATCACCGTACAGTTCTTGGGGAGACAAGGTCTCATTTTCACATTGCAGATAAACTCCATTGTGTTATCTGGCACTACCACCATGTTAAAATGGATAAATTTCAAAGAGAACTGGAAGCTGAGAATTGACTGTCCATGCAGTACTCTGGACTATCCACGACAAAAGGTTTGTATCCAACCACAACCTCATAGGCTGACATATTTCACACTCTACCATTAGAACCCAGTCAGGGGATCAAACCCGGTTCAATGAAAAGTACAGAAGGAGACACCAGGATTACCACCAGGACCTTTGCAGTTTCCAATAATTTCAGCCATTTTTCGATGTTGTGTGGAATGAATTGAATTGGTTGAAGACTGGCACCCCCTTCGTTCTCACACACCACCCCACCAACCTCCAGATACAACGCATCATCCTCCGACACTTCCACCATCTACAATCCGACCCCACCACCCAAGACATTTTTCCAACCCCACCCCTGTCTGCTTTCTGGAGAGACCACTCTCTCCGTGACTCCCTTGTTCACTCCACACTGCCGTCCAACCCCACCACACCCGGCACCTTCCCCTGCAACCGCAGGAAATGCTACACTTGCCCCCACACCTCCTCCCTCACCCCTATCCCAGGCCCCAAGATGACTTTCCACATTAGCAGAGGTTCACCTGCACATCTGCCAATGTGGTATACTGCATCCACTGTACCCGGTGTGGCTTCCTCTACATTGGGGAAACCAAGCGGAGGCTTGGGGACCGCTTTGCAGAACACCGCTCGGTTCGCAATAAACAACTGCACCTCCCAGTCGCAAACTATTTCCCCTGCCCCTCCCATTCTTTAGATGACATGTCCATCATGGGCCTCCTGCAGTGCCACAATGATGCCACCTGAAGGTTGCAGGAACAGCAACTCATATTCCGCTTGGGAACCCTGCAGCCCAATGGTATCAATGTGGACTTCACCAGCTTCAAAATCTCCCCTTCCCCCACCGCATCCCAAAACCAGCCCAGTTCGTCCCCTCCCCCCACTGCACCACACAACCAGCCCAGCTCTTCCCCTCCACCTACTGCATCCCAAAACCAGTCCAACCTGTCTCTGCCTCCCTAACCTGTTCTTGCTCTCACCCATCCCTTCCTCCCACTCCAAGCCGCACCTCCATCTCCTACCTACTAACCTCATCCCACCTCCTTGACCTGTCCGTCTTCCCTGGACTGACCTATCCCCTCCCTACCTCCCCACCTATACTCTCCTCTCCACCTATCTTCTTTTCTCTCCATCTTCGGTCCACCTCCCTCTCTCTCCCTATTTATTCCAGAACCCTCACCCCATCCCCCTCTCTGATGAAGGGTCTAGGCCTGAAACGTCAGCTTTCGTGCTCCTGAGATGCTGCTGGGCCTGCTGTGTTCATCCAGCCTCACATTTCATTATCTTGGCATCTTTGATGTTGGTCACCTCAGGAGGAGACCAGGGTGGATCAAACACTTGACACTACTGGCTGAAGATGGATGCAAATTTTTCAGCGTTTTTTTAAACTAATATGCTGGACTCTACCATTATTGAGGATGGGGATATTCATGAAGCTTCCTTCCCCTGTTAGTTGTTTAATTCTGTACCACCATTCATAACTGGAAGTGGCAGAACTGGAGAGTTTAGATCTTATCTATCGGTTGTGGTATTGTTTCGCCCTGTCTACTGCATGCTGTTTCCACTGTTTGGCTTGCAAGTGGCTCCACCAGGTTGACACCTCATTTTTAGGTATGTGTCCTCCTGCACCCCTCATTAAGTCAGGGTTGGCCCCCAGTGTGGTGGTAATAGCAGATTGTGGAATGGCTCAGGCCAGAGTGTGAGAGTCATCGAGTGTGGTTGAGGGCAATTCTCCACCTGATGATGGCCCACGGTGAGTCATGGATGCTGGATCTCTGAGTTGTTAGATCTGTTTGAAGTTTGTCCAATTTAGAACGGTGATAGTGCCATACAACACAATGAACAGGAGTCTCAACATGAAGATAGGACTGTGTTTCCACAAGGACTGCCTGGCGGTTGCTCCTATCAATACTTTCATGGGCAGATACATCTGCATCAGGTAGATTGATGAGGACAATGTTGGGTTTCCTCTCTTGTTGGCTTCCTCACCACTGCTGTAAACCTGTCTAACAACTATGTCTTTTAGGACTTAGCCAGCTTGGTAAGTATTCATTCTATCCAGCCGAGCTTATATGAACAAGGAGCAGGAATGAGCAATAAGACCACGATCTGATTATAAACTCAAATCCACATTCTCATGTCCCCCAATAACCCTCTCCACTGCCTTGTTTAACAAAAATTTATCCACCTCTACCTTACAAAGATTGATGGACCCTGCTTCCACCACCTTTTCAGGAAGAGAATTCCAATGGCTCTCCCAAAGGAAAAAACCTTCACCTAATCTATTTTTAAACTGTGAATCCTAGTTCCAGATTGTCTCATAAGAGGAATTAACCTCTCCATATCTACCCTGTCAGGAATCCTCCAGGTGTAACAGCCATTAGGCTCAAAATCTTTCAACTTTTAGAATTCAGATTTCACCATCTGCATGGTGGAATTAAAGTCATGCACCCAGAGCATGAGCCCCGTGCTCTGGAGTCCTGTGATATGATCATTTTTCCAAAACATTCACACGAATTAATCAATAAACTAACATAAATTCACATCTCTTTCAGCTCTGTGCATTGTGTGGAATGAGAGAGGGTGGTTTTGATTGATCATAATCATAAAGGAGTATTAAATGTGTTCTTTCAAGTGGGGAAGGGGACAAAATGGACAGATGAAGTTAAATCACTCAGAAAAGGATACACTTAAAATCAGGGCAGAACAAAGAGAAGTGGGAAACAGGGCTGACAGGAGATATTACCATTGGATGTCATAGCAGTATTTGTTGCAGTTTCCTTCATTTTGCATCAACAGGTTCGAAAACAGAGTTATTGGTTGGAGAAATGTATTTGTAAACTACCTTATGCACTAAGACTATTCACAGACCTCTGAAATTGTTGCTTTCTGTTTAGAGACAGAGAGAAGCCATTAAGACCAGCAGGGTTCTGGGACCAGATCTCAAGATTAATATCAGCGGGGACCTCTTGTGGTGCAGTGGTAGTGTTCCTACCTTTGAACTGGGTGGCCTGGGTTCAAGTCTCAGCTGCTAGGGGAAAAAAATAGGCTAATGAAAAATGCAAGATTCGCATCAGGGAAACCTTAGTTCCAAGATAATAAAGTGTGAAGCTGGATGAACCCAGCAGGCCAAGCAGCATCTTAGGAGCACAAAAGCTGACGTTTCGGGCCTAGACCCTTCATCAACCTTAGTTCCAATTCTGCTTGGACTAAAAAATATACATACACCATTGGAGGAGGTCTCCCTGTGAACTTCAGGGACAGGAGCATTTAAAGCAGTCAAGTCAGGGCATAAATCTACATGGCTAGCAGTGAAATGGATTGAGGGTGAAACTACCTCTTCTTGACACTAGTTGCAGCATTTCAGGATTTAAAGGACCCAAATTCACTGAGTTGGGACAGACTGGCACATGTCTGAGATGGGGTGATATTGGGTATCTCTTAGGTTTCTGGCAGTCAGAGGGATGGTCTGGTGTCCATGCTACATTAGTTTGAGTGATTGAGAGAGTCACTTCTATGGTGAGCCAGGAGTTACAGCAATGTTTGGTTCCATTTGGATGGAAATGCAACATGTGCTAATGTGATTTCCGTAGTCATGTGGCCAATGCCACAAGCCATACTAATTGCTGGCAGATCTAATGAAGATAGATGGCAAGAAACATTGGTCTAGATATTCCAAAAACTGCCAGAACAGATTCAATTTATGATATTCTTCTTAAAAATTGCCCATTTACCTGTTGCAGATTTCTCCAGCCAAGATTCTGAGTCTGGTCTGGCCTGAATGCATCCATGGGAGATAAGCAGGCAGAAAATCACCCAATGTCAGAGTTGCATTACAGGCCAGAACGTGCCTCTTTTTCATGACATGATGCTGTATTTCAGGAATGAAAGGCCCCAAAACCACCAACAATAACTGAGAAGACAGTAAGTCTGTAAAGTAAGACAGACATTGTGCCAGGTGAGTGAGGGAGATAGGGTGCTAGGTAAATGAGGGAGGTAGGGTACCAGGAGGGTGCTCATGGTAGGTTGCAGGGAGGAACAGTTATTGTCAGGGAGCGGTATTGGGTCCAGCAGGGCCAGACTGGGTGGGAAGATGGTACCAGCTCAAGTAGATTGGGGATTTAGGCAGTGCTGGTGGGGTTGGATCTCTCGTTCAGCTTGGGTCAGGGATGATGGATCTTAGCATCAATAGGAACACATTGGGTGATGGGAGAGGTGAAGTGAAGGAGAGGGTGGCAATAACAGGCCAGCGAAGAAGGGGGTTAAGTTAGGGGTATAGGATGTTACTCTGGGTATGTTAGGGTTCAGCAGCTGTCGTAGTGCCAATGATGATATTGGGGGAAGAGTTGATAGTTACCAATGGCAAAGAAATGTTTTTTTTACCTTTCTAGAGTAACTATTGAGCTTAAATGAATTTGAGCCCTCCATTAATTGACATTAATTGACTCTTTTGAAGGAGTCCAGACGCAGGACAATCACCCATCAGAAAATTTAACTTCCTGGGCAATTCTCAAGGGTTCTACACATGACTCCTGTCAATCCTGCTCCAACAAATTTTCAGGCCACTGTAGTACTGCAACAAACTTATCTGATATTCCTGACTTAATATTCAGGCAAGTTGAGGCAGCAGAGTGGTTCAGTGGTTAGCACTACTGCTTCACAGTGCCAGGGACCTGGATTCGATCCCAGCCTTTGGCAACTGTGTGGAGTTTGCACATTCTCCCTGTGTCTGTGCGGGTTTCCTCCAGGTGCTGGGGTTTCCTCCCACAGTCCAAGGATGTGCAGGGTAGGAGGATTAGCCATGGAATTTATAGGGTAAGGTGTGGGTCTGGGTAGGATGCTCTTCAGAGAGTCAGTTTTGACTCAATGGGTCGAAAGTCCTGCTTCCACACTGCAGGGATTCCATGAAGCCAGTCTGAATTTTCCAAAGACTTCAGTTCTAATTCAATCGGGGAGCCTTTCAGTGAGTTCCAGACCAGGTAACCGCCCATCAAGAGTTTCCATTTACTGTACAATTCCCATGTATTCAATTCCACATGCTCCAGGTGAACATCATTCAGTGTACATCCAGCCTCCAACTATCCTCACCATTGAGCGTTAGGACAGTCATTTCCCAGGACATGATACCAGCTAGAATTTCTGTCTGTTCTTACTTTTTGACTAATTTACAACAGACTCGGCATGTTGACAGCTGCAAAATAATTTAGTTCAAATACTTCTCACCTCAAATTTTCGGGGAGGATGTTTTTTGATGATGCTCCTTTCCCCATCATCCAAACTGCTTTCAAATGAGAAGGCACGAGGTACTTGAAAGGTGAAAATATAAAGAAAAACATAGAGTCACACAGTTTTTACAGCACAGGAAAAGGCCCTTTGTCCCATTCACATCCATGCTGGTCATCAAGCATTATATTAAAGTCCAATTCAACCTTCCAGCATTTGGCCCATTGCCTTATACACACTTGCATTTCAAGTAGATATCTAAATATTTCTGAAATGTTTTGATGATTCTTACCTGTGTGATTTATTTTTTTTAATTCCCTTTAAATCTACTGCTGCATACCTTAAATCTGTGCCAATGCAGCTCCTCCCCACCCCATTAGTGACCCCCTTCCTAAGGGGAAAGTTTGCTATGCCCTTCATAACTTTGTATACCTCAATCAGGTTCCCTGCGTCTCCCTCAGCCATCTTTAGAAAAAACACAGCCTATCTCGGATAACAAGGTGTAGAGCTGGATGAACACAACAGGCCAAGCAGCATCTGAGAAGTAGGAAGTATGTTTCGGTCCTAGACCCTTCTCCAGAGATGGGCCTATCTCGTCTCTCTTCATAGCTGGATCGCTTTATCTTCAAACATCTTGGTGATCTCTGGTGCAATCATATCCTTACTATAGAGCGGCGCCCAGACCTGCACACAGCTCTCTAGCTGCGGCCTAACTCATCTTCCTTCCGGCTTCATCGTAGCCTGCCCTGGTCTTGTAGTCAATACCTTGACCAATAAAGGCAAGTATCCTACATGCTCCTTCGCCAGCCGACCTGCTGCCTTCAAGAAACTGTGGACTGCCACATCAAAATTCCTCTGATGGACAGCACTTCCAAGCGTCCTCGCAGGTCGCCATGTCAAACACTAGCAGCACAAAAACACCAATGACCTTTTTTGCCGAAACAAACGCTAAAGTTATATGTAAATTTGGATAATAATTAACAAAGTGAAATGCACAAGGAAACTGACAAATCCTTGAGCTCCCTGATCTGTAAGAAATTACAATCAACTGTGGAGACAGAAGTTAATGGACTTGAAAAGCTGCTGAATGGAAAATGTATTTGCACAAACAGATTCTCTTGTAAAAGGCTGCTCTTCCGCCCAACGGAGTAATGGAACTAAATAATCTGGAGATTGTACAAAACACCAACTTTACGAATCTTTCGCTAATCATCCTCTGTGAAAACAAAAAACGATTCAGAGAGAGTGAATACTATAAATCCTGCTGAACGTTGACATTGCTCAAGCCCCCTCCCCGCTCCGAGCCCACATTGCACCTACCTTGCCTGAGGTTGGGTAGTGCGTGAGTGCCATTTCGCACCTCCTTCAGGGGAGGAAGTTCGCTCCCTCGGCGCAGAGAGGCTGCCTTCAGGTGGTCGTGTATCACAAGCGAGCTGTCTACCCGGCTGCTGCCGTACCGCTGCACTCCGGGGCAAATAGCCGCCTGGGCTGCGGGTAGCGGCCTCACCTGGATCAGCTTGCGTTGGCCTCTTGACCATCCCGAACCCATCTTCGCCCATGCACTCTCTAAGCATCAGGACAAGCGTGTGTGAGGTGCCGGTCTGAGTCTGCCTTGGAGATTTCCATTATAATCAACTACAGCTTCCCCGGGGAGGCTTTCTGTTACCGAGGTAACGCCCCTGTTGCAAACTCTTCCATCTCGGGTTAAAGAGTTACCATCCCCGCTCCGGTCTGCAGCCACCCGCCCCCCAAGTCTCTGAAATGCTGAACTCAGTCATGCCTGACCTACAAACACTGGCAGGGAATAATCCGCTCTTAAAAAGCAATTTGCATCTGGATAGCATGCTCCTTACTTTGTTCATCGCTGTCTTTATTTTACCATCGAAGGGCACACTGGAAAAGTTAACGGAAGAGGTCGTGTTGTGACAATAAAACAAAGTATTGCGGATGTTGATTTGAAACAAACATAAACTGCTGGAGAAACTGGCACCATCTGTGAAGAGAAAGCAGGGTTAATCTTTCAAATCTAATGAGCCTTCTTGTGCCCTTCTCAATATTGCTCAGAAAATTTCATTCCCCATCTTCATCCTGGCATACTATACTCATCTCTGAGAGCATTAAAAATGACAGCAGGAGTAGGCCATTCAGCCCTGAGTCTCTTCTGCCTTTCAAGGAGATCATAGCTGATCTACTTCAACACTATTTCCCTGCACTATCCCTGATTCTGTTTTAAGATGTAGAAATCTATCAATTTCAATTGTGGACATAATTAAACAGCAATCCTCCATAGTCTCATGGGTCAGAGGATTTCAAAGATTCACCACTTTCTGGGTGAAGAAATTCTTTCCCAGCTCAGTCCTGAATGGTGTGCCCCTGCCTCTAAGATTGTGTCTCCTGGTTCTTGACACCCCAACCAGGGGAAACATCATTCTTGTATCTACGCTGTCAAGCTTTGTAAGAATTTCCCCTGTTTGAATGAAATCACCTTTCGTTCTTCTAAACTTCAGGGAATATAGGCTCGTCTGATTTCCTCTTATAGGACTAAACAACCATCCCAGGAATTAGTTTGGGGAACCTTTGTTTTACTCACTCTGTGACAAGCATATCCTTCCTTAGGTAAACATACCAGTATCACACACAATATAGCTCTGAGGAAGGGTCACCAGATCCGAAACGTTAACGCTGTTTTTTCCTTCACAGATGCTGCCAGATCTGCTGAGCTTTTCCAGCAAATTTGTTTTTATTCCTGATTTACAGCACCCGTAGTTTTTTTTGGTTTTTATCATACACAATATACCAAATGTGAACTCACAAAAGATCTGCATAATTGCAATAAGACATCTTCACTCCAATACTCATATCCTCTTGTAATAAAGGTCAATATGCCATATGTTTTCTCAATCACTTGTTAACTTCTGACAAAGGTCAGCTAAGAAGTGTTTCCTCATTTCATTAACTTATTGTACCTCTTATCAAATTATAGAATAGACAAAGCACATATGAAAGCTACTTGGTCCTTCAAGCCAATGCTGGCTCTCTGCAAATAGTATTGCACTTCCATTTCAAAAGCTATGATTGAATCCACCAATCCATTCCAAATCAAAACCCTGAACTACATAAAAATGGTTTCCCTCAAGTTGCCTTTGATTATTTTGTCAACCATCTTAACTCAGTATCCTCTGCTTTTTGACCCTTTCACCAATGACAGCAATTTGTCCCTAACTCGATCAATCACAAATTTGAACAACTTGAAACAACTCTCAATATTCTCTAAAACTAATCCTAGCTTTTGTATCATTTAACTGAAATCCCTCATCCATGAAACTTTTGCATAAATCTTTTATACTCCCTTTCTAAGTTGAGGTCAAACCCATGTTTATAAAGAGGCATAATAATTTCCTTGTTTATTCCATGCCTCTATGTTAATGCTCAAGGTCCTCTGGGCCTTTTTACTAATATTCTCAAACTTGTCCTGGAATCCCCAACTAAAGGAAATAGATTTATTATACCTGTTGTCCTGAATCTCTTTAACATTTTCAAGAGTTGATTGGACCATTGCTTAAGCTTCTGCAGTCAAAAGAATGCAAACCACATTTATGTTGCCAGTCTTAATAATTTAACCCTACTGTTTCTAGTATCACTTGAGCACGTCTGCACTGTATCCCCCCCAAAACAATGTATCTTTTGCAGCATAGAGAGCCCTTGCCATGTGTCAGTCTCATTTTAAAGACCTTTTTTTTTCCAATTTGTAGGCGTGGGCATCGCTGGCTGGCCAGCATTTATTGCCCATACCCAGTTATCCTTGAGAAAGTGGTTGTGAGCTGCCTTCTTGGACTGTTGCAGTCCTCTTGCTGTGGGTTGACCCACAATGCTATTAGGGAGGGAACCCTAGGATTTGGACCCAGTGACAGTGAAGGAATGGCAATATATTTCCAAGTCAGGATGGTAAGTGGATTGAAGGGGAACTTGAAGGTGGTGGTGTTCCCATTTTTCTGCTGCCCTTGTCCTTTTAATTGGAATTGGTTGTGGGTTTGGGAGGCACTGTCTGAGAATCTTTGGTGAATTTTTGCAGTGCATCTTGTAGACAGTACACACTGCTGCTCTGGAGAGTCAGTGGTGGAGGGAGTGAATACTTGTAGATGTAGTGCCAATCAAGCGGGCTGCCTTATCCTGGATGGTATCAAGCTTCTTGTGCGTTCTTGGAGCTGCACCCATCCAGGCAACTGGGGAATATTCCATCACATTCCTGACTTGTGCCTTGTAGACGGTGGACAGACTTTGAGGAGAGAGGAGGCAAGTTACACACTGCAGTAATCCTAGCTTCTGATCTGCTCTTGTGGCCCACTGAGTTTATGTAGTGAGTCCAGTTGAGCTTCTGATCAATGATAACTTCCATGATATTGACAGTTGGGGCTTCGGTGATGGTAACGATTGAATATCAAGTGATGATGGTTAGATAGTCTCTTATTGCTAATGGTCATAGCCTGGCATTTGTGTGGCATGAATGTTATTTGCCACTTGTCAGCCCAAATCTGGATATTGCCCTGATCATGTTGCATTTGGAAATGGACTGTTTTGGTGTCTGAGGAGTTGTGAATGGTGCTGAACATTATGCAATCATTGGCAAACATCCCCCCCTTTGACCTTGTGATGGAAGGAAGGTCATTGATGAAGCTGCTGAAGATCATTGGGCCTAGGACACTACCCTGAGGAACTCCTGCAGAGATGCCCTCGAGCTGAGATGATTGACCTCCAACAACCACGATCATCTTCCTATTTGCCAGGTATGACTTTAAACACTGGAGAGTTTGGCCTCTGATACTCATTAATTCCAGTTTTGCCAGGGCTCCTTGATGTCACACTCGGTTGAATGCCGCCATTATGTCAAGGCTGTCACTTTCATCTCTGGAATTCAGCTCTTTTGCCCTTGAACCAAGGCTGTAATGAGGTCGGGAGCTGAATGGCCCTGGTGGAACCCAAACTGGGTGTCACTGAGCAGTTTATTGCTGAGCAGTGGCTGCTTGATAGCACTGTTGATGACACTTTCCATCACTTTACTGATGGTTGAGAGGAGATTGATAGGGCAGTAATTGGCCTGATTGGATTTATCCTGCTTTTTTATGTACAGGACATGCTTAGGCAATTTTCCACATTGCCAGGTAGATGTCAGTGTTGTAACTGCACTGGAACAACTTGGTGAGCAGAGCAGCAAGTTATGGAACTCAAATCTTCAGTACTATTGCTAGAACGTTGTCACAGCCCATAACCTTTGCAGTATACAGTGTCTCCAACCGTTTCTTGATATCAGGTGGAATGAAATGAATTGGCTGAAGACTGATATCTGTAATGCTGGGGACCACTGGAGGAGGCCAAGATGGATCATCAACTGGGCACTTCTGGCTGAAGATTGCTGCGAAAAGACTGCAGAGCTTAGATCTGATCAGTTGGTTATGGGATTGCTTAGCTCTATCACTTGGTGCTTTTGCTGTTTGGGGTGAAACTAGTCCTCTTTGGTGGCTTGCACCAGGTTGACACCTCATCTTCAGGTAATGGTTGAGTGGGGAATATGCCGGGCCTTGCGGTTACAGATTGTGCTGGAGTACAATTCTGCTGCTGTTGATAGCCCATAGTACCTCATGGATGCCCAGTCTTGCGTTGCTAGATGTGTTCAAGTTTGTCCCATTTAACACGATGATAGTGCCACGAAGCATGATGGAGGTTATTTTCAATGTGAAGGCAGGACCTTTTCTCCACAAGGACTGTGTGGTTAGTCTTACTGATACTGTCATGGACAGATGTATCTACAGCTGGTAGATTGATGAGGAAGATGTCAAATAGGTTTCCCCCTTTTGCTGGTTCCCTCACCATCTGCCGCAGACTCAATCCAGTAGCTATGTTCTTTAGGAGCCGACCAGCTTGATCAGTCGTACTGCTCCCAAGACATTGAAATCCCTCACCCAGAGTACGTTTTGTTCCCTTGCCATCCTCAGTGCCTCCTCTAAGTGTTGTTCAACATGGAAGAGTACCGAATCACCAGCTGAGGGAGGATTGGGCGTGGTAATCAGCTGAAGGTTTCCTTGCCCATGTTTTAAAAACATTAAAAAAATTTGTAGAACTGACAGCACAAATTTCCCATGCATTAACTGGGACATTTAAACAGTGTTCAAATAGTCACAGTGTGATAAATATATGAAAAAGCAGGACACTTTTACATGTGCTCTATCAGTCTTTTATTTTGATTGTGTTAGAATACAACTGAATGCAGTAACAACAATCAAAAGGAAAAAATGTTCTTTTTAACCAAAGACCATATCATTAAATAAATAATAAAAAACCCAATGCAAGGACCTTTACAAAAACTTTATTTGACACTAACACCCATTCCCATGTAATTTTATAAACTTTAAATTGCAATAATGTTGTTTTTAATAATTTATTAACTGTCATACTTATATTGTATACCATAGATCTTTGCTTCAAAAAGTAATACTGTCATAATAGCATACTATTTCACACAACTAAATTATATTCACAGAATATACATCTTCGTGCATTTTAAAACTTAGCTGCTTTTAAGCTAAAGGAATTGAAACTGTGCCGTTTGCTCTGCTTCTGCTCCGAGTGTGGATGCTAGACTCTGTGGTGTCATCTGCTTGATCTTCATTCTTCTTCTCCTTTAATCTGTTAATAAACCTTAAAGTTATTTCATCCCATTCTTCAGGAAGAAGCATGAGCAGGAAGCCGATGCATATGATAGTAGTGGCAGTCAACCTCACCATGCTAAATATCACTTCATGTTTCATAAGGTCGACAGCTGTGTAAGAAAGATAACTCATTACCAATGATGCCAATTGAACAGTCTGACCTGCCATTTTACATAGTTGTTGAAAACCATGCGTAGTTTACATTTATGCAGAGAAGTCTCAAAATTAGCCTTCGAACTATCCTGAGATAACAAGGTGTAGAACTGAATGTACACAGCAGGCCAAGCAGCATCAGAAGAGCAGGAAGATTGACATTGCGGGCCTAGACCCTTCCTGCTCCTCTGATGCTGTTTGGCCTGCTGTGTACATCCAGTTCTACACCTTGTTATCTTAAATTCTCCAGCATCTGCAGTTCCTACTATCTCTTTGAATTATCCTGTTGTTTCCAGCTATATGTTTCATGGTTAAAAGTATGACACTTTACATCTAACTTGTTTGAATTTGTCATCTGAACATAATTCAGGCTAAAGAATCAGATGTCCATGTGCTGTGTCTTAGTTTGCAAAATTTCTGAATTCTGAAAATTATCATAGCTGGCTTTACCACTTCCTTTGCTGCTTACTAGTAAAATGTGGATCATTCTAAAGCAGTAATTTTGTGAGTATATCCCAAGATGCTTGAAGTGCGTGCAATACAAATAGTCAGTCATTAATTTTGTTTTTTTTTGAAGATCATGAACAGTACGTGCCTAAATATCCATCAGATGCAGCTAGAAGTATGCTTCTCTGATACTGTGGCAAACTTAAATCAAACTAAATTTGCCTGTGGAAACGAAGAACAAACCAGCATTTTTATTATATCGTTCACAACTTCAGAATTTCCAAAAGTGGCTCATATCCAATTAGTTCCCAGTTCTTCTTCAAAATAGTGCCATTGGATCACCATCCACCTGAGCAGGCAAACTGAGCTTTCTGTTCACTGTTCATCCACAAGATAGCACTTTGAACAATGTAAAGCTCCCTCAGCGCTGAACTCCAATGTCAGCCCTAACTCTTACACTCAAGCCCTAGAATGGGATCTGAACCCAGAACTTTGTGCTTCAGAGACAGAGCCACAGCTGATACAATGTAAACAATGAATCACCAGAGGCATTGAGAATTATTGCACCTTAGCTCACTGGATCTAAGGATAAATCTAGTAACTGAAGGTTATGGTTGCAGTGGTGTACAAGATGTTGTTTTAGATTAGATTAGTTTCCCTACAGTGTGGAAACAGGCCCTTCAGCTCAACCAGTCCACACCACCTCTTGAAGCATCCCACCCAGACCCATTCCCCTATAACCCACACAACCCTGATCACTACGGACAATTTAGCATGGCCGATCCACCTAACCTGCATATCTTAGGTCTGTGGGAGGAAACTGGAGGACCCGGAGGAAACCCACACAGACATGGGGAGAATGTGCAAACTCCACACAGACAGTTGCCCGAGGCTGGAATTGAACCCAAGCCCCTGGTGCTGTGAGGCTGCAGTGCTAACCACCGAGCCACTGTGCCACCCCAAATGTTCCAAAAGATATTCGGTAAAATGACACAGAATAGGCTTAACAGCAAATTTAAAGGTTGTGGAATAATAAAGGAACACTGTGAGCATGGATATAACATTGAATGTATGAGAAGAAATAGAGGGTAGTGATTGTTTCTTCGATTGGAGGATTGTCTACAATATGGTTCTTTAGGAGCTGGTATTAGGACCATGGCTTTGCTCCATGTATGTTAATACCCTGAGACACAGAAATACAGCACAATTTCAAAATTTACACTTGACATAAAGCTTCGCTGTTCTGAATGAGGTGGATAGTGAATTCAAGAAGAAATAGACAGGATAATTGCTTGGGTAGACAAGTAGCAGATTCGTCAACTGATATATATTTTTGGTGGGAAGAACAAGAAGAAGCGATAGAAAAAGAAGGGGTCTATTTCAAAATGAGGGGTGGAAAAACAGCAAGGCCAGGGGTATATGTACACAAATCAGTGAAAATGGTGTGCAGCTTGAGAAAGTAGCTAAAAATCACTTTTTATGGTATTGTGGGCTTTAAAAATAAATGCACTGAGTACAATAGCAAGGAAGTTACAAAGAATATTAACTTAGCTCCAACTGGGGTATTGTATCCAATTCTGGACACCATGCTTTAGGAAGAAAGTGAAGGATTCATGTAGAAAATATAGATGAAACTGGTTACAGGAATGATTGACTTCAGTAACATGGCTAGGTTAGAAAAAGATGGGGCTGCTATCTTTAATGAAGATTGAGGGGGGAATCTGATATAGAAGTTTTCAAAATGATGAAGGATCTTGAGCAGATCGAGCAAAACTATCCACAACAGAAGGAAGGCCAAAAACCAGACGACACTGATGTAAAGTCAATGGCAAAAAAACTGCTGTGAACATGAGGAACAGGTTTTTTTTCAAACACAGTATATTTAGGATGTAGCATGCACTCCCTGGGAACGTGGTGGTGCCTGATTTGATTGTGGCTTCTAAAGGGAATTAGTTAATACATTGGGACAAAACAATTCAGGGCTCTTGGAAAGGACAAGAGCAAGAAACAAGAACAAAAACTGAAGTTTCTGGAAAAGCTCAGCAGGCCTGGCAGCAGCATGTGTAAAGGAAAAAACAGAGTTACCATTTCGGGTCCAGGAACCCTTCCTCTGATCGGGTCACTGGTCCCGAAACGTTAACTCTGATTTTTTCTTCACAGATGCTGCCAGACCTGCTGAGCTTTTCCAGCCCCTTCTGTTTTTGTTCCTGATTTATAGCATCCGCAGTTCTTTTGGTTTCTTTTAAGTGAGAGAAACAAGTTGAGTTATTCTTGAAGAGAGCCTGAAATGACATGATGGATTGCACAGCCTCCTTTTATATGTAAATATTCAGTGATTCTATATATAAATGCTGAGAATTTTTAAATTGATTCAAGCACAAACAGATTGTCACAACCTTTATCATGGTTAGTTGAAGGATGATGTCAGAAGTATCAATTAAGGGAGAGATTTTGTACCACAACAGTTATTCCCACTAACTGTTTTAGTTAAAGAGAAAGGAGAACTCATTGCCCTAAAGCTGCACTGGGATTGTGTGTCTCTGCATCTCCTGATTGGCCAGCAATGCTACTGCAAGAGCTCACTTTTCAGATACATGCAAGTCAGCAAACATCATCTATTAGGGTCAGGACATCCTGTTTCCTCCCACTGATTTGGTACTTTGCCCCAGAATTGTCTTATCACCGCCAAAGGTTAGTTTAAGGAAGTGGATTTTCAAACCAAATTGTAATGTTCCTCACAATTGTGTTCAATTACATCAAGTCTAAATGTGTTGTATGCCTGATTTGGATTTTTGGTTTGCTTTTATTGTATTGAGTTTGTTCCGTGCTTTTTGGTTATTCTTCCTTTTAACTCTGGACAGCTAAGCTCACCCAAACTCCACAAATAACAGAAAAGCAAATCATTAATATCAATCATAATGCATTACTTCTGTACGAGCTGAGATTGGAATTAAAGATCATTGTAAAGAATAACAGATGTATATAACAACCATTTGTTTGATCTGAAACATGGAAGCTAAGGAAGGTGTAACAGTTCAAGGAAGAATTGGGGGTAATAGGCTAGAATGTAAAAATGTGAGAAGCTGGATGGGATTAATAACATTTTCATTCAGACTTAGTTATATCTGTTAGAACGGGATTAGACAATTGCATACAGGAATTATGGGAATTTCACAGCAATAAACATAACCACTGTTTGCAAGAGCTTCACAGTTTTCACCAGGTTTCCCCAAAGTAATGATAAACTAATGATGTAAAAAGTTGAACAACATTGCAGCCAATAAATGGAAATGCACAGTAATCTTGACTGAGAAAGAACAAACAAGGGATACTCTACACAATGTGATCAAAACAGATGGATAATTCATTCAGCTAAAATATAATCCAGACAGTGAAGACAAAAATCTCTGCCATTGTTTAGTCACAACTGTAAAACTTTTGTAATCAACTCATATGGCAGTATCTTATTTATTTTAGGAGGCATGGTTAGTAAGTTGGCAGATGGAAATTGGTGGTCGACAGTGATGAAGGTTATCAAAGATTATGCAGAGGACTTAATTAATTAAGTCAATGGGCTGAGGACTGGCAGCTGGAGTTTAATTTGTACCAATGCAAGGTGTTGCATCGTGGTAAAGCAAACAAGGGCAGGACTTATACGGTTAATTGTAGGGCCCTGGGCAGTGTTATTAAACAGAGAGACCTAGGGATTCAGGTAGATGGTTCTTTGAAAGTTGCATCACAGGTAGACAGGGTGGTCAAGAAGGTATTTAGCATGCTTACCTTCATTGTTCTGACTATTGAGTATATAGGAGTTCGGACATCATTGTGAAGTTGTACAGGGCATTGGTGAGGCCACTTTGGAGTACTGTGTATAATCTTAGTCACCAAGCTATAGGAAGAATCTCATTAAATTGGAGAGGGCTCAGAAAATGTTTATCAGGATGTTGCCGGGCTGGAGGTTTTCAGTTTTAAGGATAGATCTTTTCACATAGAGGGTGGTTTGTATGTGAACTGCAGAGGAAGTGGAAGTTGCAGGTGTAGTTACAATATTTAGAAGATATTTGGACAGGTACATGAATAGGAAAGGTTTAGAGGGATATGGGCCAAATGCAGACAAGTGGGATTAGTTTAGTTTGGGAAACTTGGTCGACATGAACAAGTTGGATTAAAGGGTCTGTTTCCGTGCTGCAGGACGCTATGCGTCTATTTAAACATTGGGCATCTCTGTGTAAACTTCGCTGCTTCTTCCACAGAAGACTATCTAAGCTATATGCCGGCATATCTTCACCTGGACTCAAGGCCCAGAGGAGGGCTGAGCACTGGCAGCTTTGGCACTCAGCAGCATGAAGGGAATGGTTGTGGTAGCTGCAGAATCCCTCAGGATTGTGGGTACCCAGCATAAAGAGGAGCAACAATGAGATTCTTGGGTTGGGTGCAGGATGGGATCAGAAGCAAGTTTAGGGAAGTAGCTCCTGATAGGGACTCCTTTGCCCGATGTCCAGTTCCTTTATGTGGCACTGATCTGGGATCCTCTCATCCTCAGTTGAGGTGGGGCCACAGGGTAACAACTATCATACATAATGCGTGATGACAGGCCTGTCTGCAGCTGGATTAGTCCTAACAGCAGAAAGCTATGTTGCTTAAGTGGTGATTGAGTGCCAATTAATCACCACATAACGGACATAGCCTTCTGCTGCTCAGAGATAGTCAGCTGCAGACAAGCCTATCATGCATTTTGGACAACAGTCGCTACCTTGTGGCAGCTTGTCACCTCAACTGGGGATGGAGGGTCCCAGATCAGTGCCACATTAAGGAACTGGACCAATGACAGAAAGGTTGATCGTGAGCCATTCCACCAGAATGGCATTTTGGTGGAGGCAGGAAGGCAGTGAGATTTAATTACAGCATCAAACTTCCTCATCAAGTATCTCACCTCCGAGCTTTCCACCTTGGGCAAAGACATTTTCTCTCTATCAAAATGATTTGGCATTTTTACTCCATAATAAAAGAACAGGAGAGCAACAGTGAAGAGAAATATTACCTGCATTTCCAGGGACACTCAGTACAGTTCCGATAGAAATGAGTATAGGATATGTTAATACAACACCGACGTTCACAAGAATATTGAAGGCTGTACAAAGAAAGCAAATGAGAAGGATATTTAATTTATGATTAATTATTTTCATGTCTTCCATATGTGGGGAGGCCAACAGCAAAACCAGTTGTTTGTGGAACCATCAGACTTTATATTGACTTAATAAATTTGGAAATTGGACTGATTATTTTTTTCAATGGGTGAGCATTTCAAGTAAACAAACTCTATCAGTCTTTGTACGAAGTTAGACTAAAGGTCAACATTTATCTTCACAGAGAACATACAGAACAATTTATAAAGAAAGACTGGGGGTCAACATTTATCTTTGCAAAAAATACACAGAACAACAACAGATGTCTGGAGTCTTGCCCAAGCCTATGTCTAAGTCAATACTACTTCCTTCCGTTGTAATCTGAGTGAATTCTTTTCTTCTCCATCAAAATATTTTTAGTAAAATTTAGATCTTAAATAAAATGCATTGTTAATCTTATTATAAAATCTGAGGCATATGAAGCCTACAGCACTATTACTATGAAGAGTAAATCAAATGCAACTTCAGGTGATTGCATAGATGGAGTTGAATGAGGAAATCAGTCAGTTTTTGCTTAAGTTTCTTTGTTCTTCCAAAAAGCTGCTATGACAAGGCAAGAAACTCAATACTGAAACCCATGGAGGATCTAACATTGTGGTATGTACCAGTTGGTTTTTCATTTAAACAAATCAAAAAGTTAGAACTTGCATGTCCATTCATGTGTAAGCGAAATTATTATGATACTTGGTTTTAATTTCTTAATGATTGCAAAACAGCCTCTCTGACATGGATCTTTATCTTTAAAAGTGCAGTGTCAGATTCTTTCAGATTTTATATCGTGTCGGAAGCATGAGGGTGTGAAGGTTAGTGATATTAGTCAATATCTAGTACTGATTTTGCACCCTAACTGCCATTTTAGACATTGCAAGTCCTGTGTACATCCTGCCTCTGCCTCTAGTCAAAGGGATCACCATTCAACATTCAGGTGAGCCGCTTCGACTTTCTCTTGCTCTACAGATTTAGTGCAATCGCTGATGGAGGAGTTTGCAAAGTTCTTTCAGTCATATGGGAGTGATGCTGAGTGTCAGCAAGAGGTTATATGGATTTTGCTGGAAAAGAGGAGGTAGGCTCTCAGCAGAAGGCACACATTGTCCTCACAGAGCTTTCCCAATTCCTCCTCAGCCAGTCATAGTGTCCACTGACAATACTTTGCCGAGGATGTGAGCACTGAATTATGACATTTTCTCAAATTGGAGATGTAGCTACAGAGCAGTACAAGGGTTACGCTTATGCCTCAGGACCTGTCCAGGCAAGGGTCGGCAACATCACCAGCACTGCAGTTCTACATCAGCTGTGCCATTACTGAGGTTCCTACAGACAAAGAGTAAGGACTTTAACAATACAAAAATTAGTGGAAATACAGATTGTAAGGATGACACAAACAGGTTGCAAGGAGATGCAGACAGATTCAGTGAGTGAGCAACAAGGTGGTAGAAAAATTAATGTGAGGAAGCATGAGGTTATTCACTTGCATAGTACCAAAGGTACCTGCTGTACACATGGCTAATTACTGACCTATCACCCAGCTAAATGTGGACTGATCTCCTACAGTGACAGTAACGTTATGTCTAGGAACATCATAGGATGAACCATTGGTGTCCTTAAACAATAGCCTCAGCTGCTAAAGGAGAGTTCCACAAGACTCACCAGAGCCTAGCTTGTGATTCATAATGATCTGTTGCATTTTTCCACAACCTGGTAATATTGAGGCCACAGCCTTAGCCATCAAAGTATGATGATCACCTCAAGAGGCAGAGGAAGAGAAGGAGGATGAGTAAGAAAGAAATAGATAGGAGGAAAAAGGCACAGTGTCATCACTCTGGATGGACGATAGTGAGTTTCTGATCGGACTCCAGTTCCTGTGAGAAAAGGTCCAAATCACAGTTGCTCTACAGTTCCGAAATTTTCTATCCTCTGGTTTGATCATCAATGAGTCCTTGTTGGCCACAATCTTGAAATAAAAGAAATCTTAAACCACCATTCCACACCAGCTACATCCAATACTTCTGACCATACAATAGTGAACTATTCACCCTTGTATTTTCCCTTACTGCCTGTCATGCTAGTGCCTTTACTTGTGCTAGTCTTCCCTAAGTAGTGGCTGGTCAGAGGTTTCTTCCACTCTTTTATTCTCCCAATGCATCCTCTGGTTTGCAAGAGGTACAGAGAGGCTGGTTCACTAATAAAATGACTGATTTATTAATTAAAAGTCACAGCTTACAGCAAACTGCTGAAAGAAAGGTAAACTGGTTTTCTTCAAGTTTAAAGTGGGTTTTGACTATGAAGAAAAGAAACACAGCTCTTAAGCTGATGAAAATCTGATCATGCCTTATATCTTCTTCCCAGACCTAAGTTATTTAATTGCCTGACAGTCAATTACACAGTTGTTGGCAGGCAGAAGGGCCTTGTCATCAAAAACTGATCGTTAGTCCATAGACCAATCAACATCTTGCCAACCCAGGCTCTAACTGTAAACAGAATCCCTTGGCTCCAGTCCATCTAACAGTCTATTACTGCTTGTTCAAGCGGCTATTTAAATAATACATACCGGGAGTGTGGGGTCACTACCTTTTCAAAACATGGCAGTCCTTGCAAAACACTAATCTTATAGACAGTTACTTTCATTTTAACAATGTTCACAATTTTAAAAACCACAAAAAATAAGACACAGGTTGCAATGCCAGGCAGCAGGATATTGTGTGTCTGAGAACATAAACGTATTGGGAAGGATTGGATGAGAGAATGGAGCTGGGGTGGGGTGAGTGATGAGTTAGGTGCATAGTTACAACCTGCTATTGCATTTCATAATAGATAGCAGGATGAGGGTGAAGAGAGCTGAAGGAAAAACATTAGACAGGAACAGACTATCAAATGGTATGATTTCAGCGAGGACAGTAGCTTCAGTGACTGCTGGATTATTAATTCAGAGTGCTGTCTCCTCCAAGGGGCTGTGTATGTACAGCTATGCTTGTATTTTACTGACAGTTACAGGCCAGCTTGTATAGCAAGAGGGAGGGAAGATGGTCAGTGAGTGTGTTGCAATATGTCTGATGTGCCTGACATAACTGAGCTAAACTCTGGATGTGGGGCTTTTAAAAATGTTTTCACTGACTTTGACCACTTATGAAAGGTCAATGAACTTTCTTGGGCACTGTAGGCAGGTCCTTGAGATCAAACATTGTTCTCTGTGGTCATGTGATCCTATTCCTTTCTGTCTATTTCTGCAGGGCACCAGCCCCACCAAGCCTCCCATTCCCTCCCCCTACCAAGTCACCTGAAGAAAGAAGACCTCTCTCTACTTTGTATCTCTAATACAGCATTGGTAACACTGAGAACCCTCTCCTTGGTGTATTGCAGGATTGCTCCTTTTTCTACCTTCTGAGAAAAGCTTCTACAGTCAGCTCTGGCCCTACACCCAAAATGCACCTCTCTTTCAGCTGGCATTAAGAAATTCAAAAGTGATTTAATTGAAACCAGCTCCACAGGTGGTGCTGAGCAGGCAGAAAATCAGCAGTATATTTACTGCTGGGCCATGTGCCACAATCAATGGTCATGAATTTACTGTTAATGGGCCTTTTCTAATTTGTTCTAATTTCAGTAAGAATTCTTCAATCCGATTAGAGACAGAGCATTAGTTTCTTGTTGACACAAGTCCCAGATCCACAATACAGGGAGCAGTACTGTGTCAACTGCTAATACCTGCAAATCATATTGCAAAAGTTCACAGGTCTGTGGATAGTTATAAGTGAAATGAATTGTAATATTCATTAATTGTTGGTCACCAAATCCAGGCCAACTAGGATAAAAAAAGACCAAGGCAAGATCAAAGAATTGTAAATCTGCTGCCAGTTTTATGGATTTTCATTGGAAATTCGAAAGGAATGGCTGAAAGCAATGATAGCAGAGCCTCCATCTACAAGACCACTGATGTAAGAGGTCAGGGCCAAAGGATTGGGGTGCTTTGGTGAGACATTTCCATTCTTGGATCCTCAATTAACCTGTCTACTCACACAGCTTCGTATGGTCTTACAGCATATCTGGTCAGAAAATGATTACTACCTCGGACTTGTAAAGGCCATATCATTTTCTTTCTTTTTATTTTTGGTCATAGACTGAAATGAAATAAAATGAATGGTGTTAAAAGCAAGCATTGTAGTAGGAATTTTTGCATTTTTAAAATCAAGTCATGGAAATTCATTGTGCATGGTGTTGACATTGTTGCTTTGTTCAAGTAGAGAGGTACACTGTTTAAACGTATAGCCCAGTACCAGACAGAAGCATGCAAAATGAGATATGGCCAACAGTAAGTAGCTGCTCGGTTTGTGGAATTGTGACTGACATGATACCTAAGGTCATCAGTCTGACAACAACTCTCCGGTTCCTGAGTAGCTGAACAGCTTGTGGTTATGAAAGATACAGTTAGAAGCCTTTAGAGATCTGGATGGAAAGTTAGTATATCTCTCCAGAAAAACAGAAGGTGCTACAGGAAGCCAGTTGTGTTCCCCACCGGATGCTGTAAGTTCTTCCTTTTAATCAGTAAATCAGAGACTTTATAATTTATTAACTAGTCACACAATGCCTTCTGTGAAGAAGTCAAAGAACCAAGGGAAACAGAATTAAAGGACTTGGAAAACAAAAGGAACACCCCACTGAATCCTAAGAAATTGTGCTATTAAACTGTATCCTTTCCCCTCCATCCAGCTCCTCCATGTTAATTTGACTGTGTCTGTCAGAAAGGAGTTAGACTTCCAGCTAGCACAATGATATGTTGACAGTTCATAGTTGTTTATCTGGGGTTAGAATCTATTTATTGTAATGCATAATAGTTCTTGTTATGTACAGAAGCCTGGCCCATGTTTCTTTTAAATCTGAGTCTATCAAGCAGATAAAGTAGGAACTTTGCATGTAGTGACAATAAATTTTATTTAACGACTCTGGGAATAGTGCATCAACCCAACAGATTCCAGAATTTTGTTTTCAGAAACAAAAACAGAAGCTGCTGGAAATGCTCAGCAGGTGTGGCAGTATTTGTGAAGAGAAATCAGTGTTAACTTTTCAGGTCCAATGACCCTTCAGAACCGATGGCAGCAAGGTAAATGTTGGTTTGTATGTAGAAGATACTGTGGGGGGAGGGAGTAAGGAGTAAATGATATGTGGGGGTGGGGGGGGTGGGGTTGAGCCCAACGAGAGAAAAGAACAGTCGGACAGACAAAGGAGTGGATAGCGATCTGGCTGGAAGAGTGAATAGCTGTTAATGAAGACTTTTAGTGGCTAACAATAGGTAGTGTGTAATAGCAGGCTATGTGATAACAAGGCTGGTGTGTGGAGGTGGGGGCCAGGGCATGGGCTCAGATTCTGAAATTATTGCATTCGATATTGAGTCCAGAGGGCTGCAGGGTTCCCATGTGGAAAATAAAGTGTTGTTCTTCCAGCTTGTACTAAGCTTTGCTGGAGCACTGCAGCAAGCCTGAGACAGAGATGTATAGGTACACTCAAACTGCTATAAAACGAGGGGGCTACAAGGATTTTAATGCAGTGACAATGATATAGTTCCAAATAAGATAGTGCACGGCTTGGAGGAAATTTGGTCTGTGGTTTTGTGAAGAATTGAAGCAACATCCTTTTCAAGGACACCATGGAATTGACCCGGTATACCATACCATCACACACCTATCAACACACCCCTATAACACTCCAAAGGATGTTTGACTTACAGTATTTGTCCACAGTGGTGAATTGAGAAGCAACTGTGAATTGAATATCCATTTATCAAATAGAATCTCAAAAACTAAAAAGAAAGTAAGAATTCTAAAGTTCACCAATGAAAATGAAGAATTTGCACTTAGATAGCATCTTACCTGCCCTCTGGTCATTTCACTGTTCTCTACAGTTAGTTTATTTACTTTACATGTTATCACTAATAAAAGTCATCAATCTCCACACATTAACTCTGTTTCTTTTTACACAGATACTGCCTGACTTGATGAGTGTTTCCAGCATTTTCTGCCAAAATAATTTTAAACTTGAAAACTTAAGTTATCACATTGTCTGTTTAGGGTAATGGCATTTTGTGTACAGAAGTGTGCATCACACTTAGATTGTTTTTGGAAAAAAAAAATTACTGTAACAAGTTTTTCACTTTGTGCAAGAGTCCTCAATGCTAATTAGAGGTCTTTAAAGTTGCACTGAATTATGTATTGACTCTCAGTTTTATTCAATAAAGGTACTGTGAATGTATAATTTAAACTTAAACATCATGAAGTAAACCGTAATTCAAATGAAATAGCATTTGTTTGTTATTTCAGAATACTAGTAAAGAATCAAGTAATTTTCTAAGGAAGCACTTAAGTCACATACCTAACCAAAGACCAGCCACACCACAAAGGTATCCCCAAGGTAAAGCAGAAAATGAGGACCAGTATTCCACTTTCGTAAAGTACAGTATAACTGGTGCAGAGGATATGAAAATTAAATTGAAGAAGCCCAGTGTAGAAATGAAATACGCAGCTTCTCCAAAGTTTGCACTTCCAAGAAACATTTTAAATAAAACCTGGAAGAAATACAAGAAAATCAATATGAAGATATCTATATGATAAATTTCCTAGACATGACTGAATATGGTTTATTTAGTGATAAAAATAAATCGTAATCTAACCATTTAATCAAGCAAGTTCTTAAATACAGTTATAATATTGTATTTATCATGTAAGCACACAGTTTTTGCTCCCTACATCCAAGTCATTGCTGGAAATTGTAAAAAGTTGAGCTCCAAGCACAGACACCTGCAGGAGTACATTCTGCCAATTAGGCAAAGATACATTTATGTATTTTGTTTGTCTTTTGCCAGGCAGCCAGCCTTCTATCCGTGCTAGTATGTTATACTCTACACAATAAGATTTTTCTTCTGCAATAATGTTTCATTTCAAATACCTTCTGGCAATTACATTGAAGGCTCACTTTTATACCCAGCATATCGCACTGCTTCAAAAGAACTCCAATAAATTGGTTCAACATGATTTCCCCTTGACAAAACCATGCTGACTCTTCCAGATTACACTTAGTTTTTATAAGAGCATGGCTATTACTTCTTCAATGATTAATTCTAACAGTTCCCCTCGACAGATGTCAAAGTAACTGTTTTATGTTTCCTGTTTTCTGCCTTCCTTCCTTCTTGAATATGTGCTATTTTCCAATCTGATGGAACCTTTTCTGTATCATCTACTACCTCTGCAGTCACCTTTTCTTTTTAAGACTCTATAATGAAGTCCATCTCCAATCAGAAACTTGTCAGCATGCAGCTCCACCAGTTTGCTTTGTACCATTTCCCTTGTGATTATGGTTTCACTAAGTTCCTCTCTCCTTTCTCTCTCTTGATTTACAGCTAATACTGGATCATCTGTTGTATTCTCCAAACCGAAGACAGAAGAAAAATATGTTTTCATTTCATCTGGCTTTTTCTAATTATGCGCTATTAATTCATAATTCTCACTCTTTATAGGACTAACACTCGATTTACTTATCATTTCCTTGTCAATTACCTTGCTATCCCCCATTTTTATACTTCTAGCTAGCTTCCTCTTAATTTTAATTTGTGTATTCTGATGAACCTTTCTGTCACTCTGCCACTTATCTTTATGCAATTATATGCTTTTCCCTTAAGTTTGACACTTTCCTAAACTTCTTCAGTTAACCACAAATGGTAGGTCTGCTCTTTAAAATGTTTCTTTGTAATGTTAGCATATTTATATTGAATATTCTGAAATAACTCCTTAAATGTCTGTCACTCATTGCTATTCATCTACAGCCTGGCATGCCAGTTTACTTCAGCTTGCTAAGATTTCATGCCCTCATAAGTGCCCTTACTTGAGTATAAAAATACTAGTCTAATAACGAATCTTTGCCCTTTCAAACTGGATGTAAAATTCAATCATATTGTAATTGCTTTATTTTAGGGGTACCCTGGCACTGAGGTCATTAATTCATCCTGTCACATTGCATAATTCCAAATCTGGTATAAACTGCTTTCTGATTCGTTCAAAATGCGCTGCTCTAAGAATTTATCTGCAACGTATTGTATGAGCTCCTCATCCAGGTCACTGTTGTCAATCTAATTTTGCTATTTTATATGTAAATTAATATCAGCTATGATTATTGTTGTTCCTTTGTCACAGTTAACCAATATTTCCTATTGCATGTTTTGTTCTACAATATGGTGACTATTAAGGGGATCTGCAGACCACTCGCACAGTATTTTCCTTACCATACTATTCCTCATCACCATCCAAATCAATTCTAAATGCTGATGTCCTAAACCAAGCTCATCTGTAACTATTGCAGAATGACATCCTTGATTAATAGTGCTTCACTTTCACCTTTATGCAGCGTCCTATTCACGAGTATCAGATACCCTTCTTTCTCCAGGACCCAACCTTTATCATCCTGCAATCATATCTCCGTAACAGTGATCAGATCATATTTACTTACTTCAACGTGTGTTATCAGTTTGGTTACTTTGCTATGAATGCTATTTGCATTCAGATACAGAGTACTTAAATATTTTTCTCCTTTTTTTGTAACATCCTGTCTTGTTTGTTAGTTTAGTTCTAGATTTTTCTTTTCTCCCTATCCCTCCCTGCCATTTTCCAACCCTCATTTCCCCAATTATAGTTATCTTCACTTGTCATTACACTTTGATATGCCACATCTTTCCACGTTTGTTCTCTTTTCCCTACTATTTAGATGAAAACGCTCTCCACTTCCCCAGTCATGTGGTTCTCAAGAACACTACTTCCAACATGGTTCAAGTGTAAAATGCTTTAGGAATAGAGTCCCCATTTTCTTGCACTGGTTTTGGTGACCCACGACCTGCAACTGATTTCTCCCACACCAGACTTTGAGCCACATATTCACCTTTCTCAATTTATATAGTCTACACCAATTTACACATGGCTCAGGTAATAATCCAGACATCATAACCTTTGAGGTTCTGTTTTTTAATGTAATGCCTATCTCCTCAGATTCTCAGTGCAGAACCACTCTCCTAGTTTTAACTATGGCCATGATACCTACATAGACCACGACAACTTGCTCTTCACCCCTCCACTGGAAATTCTTCTAGATCCAGAGTAGATATTGAGAACTCTGGCACTGGGCTGGCAAAACAGTTGTCTGGTCTCTCATTTTTTGTTGCAAATGTAGATCCTCATCATTATTGTATCCCCCTATTACCACTAAATTCCCTGTTGCTCCCTCCATGAACGTTTCCTGTGCTGTGGTTAGTTAGGTCACCCACTCTCATCCTAAGAGGCTGTGAGAACCTCAAACCTAATGGACAATTGCAGAGGTGGACACTCCTGCATTCCTGACATTTGGGTCACCTCACTCACAGTCACATCATCCTGTCCCTGATCACATCTGAAGACCCTATCCCTCAGGTCAGGTGCTGCTATTCAAACAAGAAATACAGTAGTGAAGACATCCATTTGCCCTAATGACTGCATTGGCATGCCTTCTACCTACAGAAGCCTGAGCACTACAAATTAATGTCACCTACTTAACTAAAAAGCCTCATGTGGTTTGCATGACAGACATCCGGCTGTGAAGCCGGCTGTCCACTCCATTGCTGGGCTCCTGACACACTTGGACAGAGGAAGACTAATTGTCTTAAGAATTATCTTAATTAATGACCCACAAGTGCACAGAGGTAGCAATGTATCTCTGAGCCAGCTCAACATGAACTAATCAAGTTTTTCTTGCTTCCTCACCTCTGGCCACCAACACCACTGGTACAGGGCTGAGAAATTCAGCCCTTTGTTATTGAGTCATAGAGTCATAAAGCATGGAAACAGATCCTTCAGTTAAACCAGTCCACGCTGGCCATGATCCTGAACAAAATTAGTCCCACCTGCCTGCATTTGGCCCATACCCCTTCAAACCTTTCCAATTCATTAACTTATCCAAATGCCTTTTAAACGTTGTAACTGTATCTGCATCCACCGCTTTCTCTGGCAGTTCATTCCACTCACGAGCCACACTCTATATAGAAAAGTTGCCCCTCATGCCCTTTGTAAATCTTTCTCCTCTCACCTTAAAAATATGCCCCCTAATTTTTGAACTCCTCCACTCTATTGAAAAGATCCTTGTCATTCACCTTATCTATACCCCTTATGATTTTATAATCCTCCATAAGATCACCCCCCAACTCCTACACTCCAGTGAAAAAAGTCCCAGCCTTTTCAGTCTGTTTCTATATCTCAAAACATCTATTCCCAGCAACATCCTGGTAAATCTTTTCTGAACCCTCTCCAATTTAATAATATCCTTCCTACATCAGGCTGAACAGAATGGCACACAGTACTCCAGAAGAGGCCTCACACTCTCCCCTGGAAAGCAATGATCTTTTGGTTGATCTCAAACAGCTACCAGGCTCCACTCCGATTCTTTTCCTTGTCGATTTGGTTTATCATCTACCAAAGCAAGCAGTTGAGCACACTGCAGGAACTTGGCAGCTGGATCAGTTTCAGGTGTTCTCACAAACTGTAACTTTTCCTACCAATAATATTTTTAATATCAATGCAAACAAATATGGTATAACAGAAAAATGGTCCCAAAAGAAATGGATTAATAACCACATGTGGTGTTGAATTCAAGCAATTACAATCTCATGAGAGATTTATTAGCAGATGAAATTCTGAAAAGCTGCTGACACTAACTGCAAAATTAGGCAGACTGTGAAAATTCCCTTTCAGCTCAAGACTGAATAATTGGCTTAAATCTAAGATCCCATGGTGTTCCTGGTGAACTGTGGCTTTTAATGGACCAACATTACATTCCTCAAGCACATAAGTGTCCAGGCTTATATAAAGCTACAAATTTACAACACAGGGACATTAACCCAGTAGTGTATCATGCTTCAAGCTATCAGGGTGAAAAGGGAAAATTAGATCCTTGTAGCCTTGATCACATGCAATGATATAGTGATAATGTCACAAGAATGTCTCTTAAAGATGTACTGTGTCTCTTAAAAGTATAATAATATATTGTGTAACATAATGTAACAGTCTCTAGATGGAATGGCAACCGTGGATCATTCCTGCTCTGCCTTAATCCAATATAGTCAGGAAAGCAAGAGGTCTCCATTGTTGGACCTTCCTGCCAGATTATACAGACCCCTTTTCCACCATTATACCATGGCCAGGGGAGCATTAATTTTCACTAATTGTACAATTAAGTAGATTTTTTAAATCTGTAAAACATATTCTTGTTCATTTCTTAAAATGGGT
The DNA here is from genome assembly GCF_030684315.1 of Stegostoma tigrinum. Lineage (NCBI taxonomy): Eukaryota > Metazoa > Chordata > Chondrichthyes > Orectolobiformes > Stegostomatidae > Stegostoma > Stegostoma tigrinum. Next base: position 49,570,267 of record NC_081363.1, read on the forward strand.
ATGAAAAAAACATATTTACTGTGCAGGATTATCACTTTTAATGACATTTTTTGACAGAACATCTATGTAGACAGTTTTCAAAGCAAACTCAATTAAGTAGTCAATGAATGTTAAATTGGAACTGACATTGCCATTAGCACTGGCACACCATCTGATTGAATTCCATTGTGCTTTCAATTTCAAGTTTCAGATGTATCGCTGAAAGTCTTGGACAATATTGGTTCTGAAGTTTCAAATAGGTTTCTGAATGAACAGTAGTTTCAAAAATAAGTAGGGAGCTTTAGATTTTAATGGAAAATAAAGCAATTACAGGATGCAGCTGGTAAAACTTGGCTTGGAAAAAAGTGCATGACAAAACTAATCTGAGTGCCACATTCACATTAACCTGGCAATAAATATCAGAAACAAGAACCAAAGCCTAGAACTATAAATGTAATTAACCTTTCAGAGTTACAAGTTGCAAGATTACCTTGTATAATGCTGACGTGGAGGCAGATCCAACAACCAGTGCTACTCCAATGATTGAATCACCGTGGAAACCATCGGCATATGCCATCATCACAATCCCAGTAATTGCCATGATGGCAGCAACTATCTGTTGTTCAGGGAAAAGCGAGGGCAAAAGAATTGAAAATGGTTTAGACAGGCTTTAACAATTCCTGCTAGTTTAATGTGAACAAGTTCACTTTAAATAACAACCACAAAGAACTTTCATCCCAGTTTTTCCAAATGTTCATACAATCCCCATGCAGATGCCAGTTTCAGCTCATGATGTGAATTAACATCACACATGAATGAATCTTACTAATTAGGAAAGCCTATTTCAATTTACAGCTTTAATTTTAATATTTTAAACTTTTGACTGAAAATACGTATTTTAAGATTGCACTGCTGCCTATTTTAAGATTCCAACCTCAGGAATGTGCCAGGTGGTAGTAGGAGGGCACAGTGGCTCAGTGGTTAGCACTGTTGTCTCACAGCACCAGGGACCCTAGTTTGATTCCAGCCTGAAGTGACAATCTGTGTTGAGCTTGCACATTCTCCCTGTGTCTGGTTTTCTCCAGGTGCTCTGGTTTCTTCCCACAGTCCAAAGATGTGCAAATTAGGTATGTTGGACATGCTAAATTGCCCATAGTGTGTCAGGATGTGCAGGCTAGGTGGATTATCCATAGGAAGTGTAGGGATATAGGGAAGAGAAGGGTTTAGATGGAATGTTCAGAGAATCATAGAATCCTTCCGGTGTGGAAACAAGCCATTCAGCCCCAAAGTCCACACCATCCCTCCAAACAGTATCCCACCCACACCCATTCTCCTACCCCTGCATTTTCAATATCTAACCCACCTAACCTAAACATTCCTGGGTACTATGGGCAATTTAGCATGGCCAATCCACCTACCCTTCAAAAGGGGCAGCACTTTGGCTCAATGGTTAGCACTGCTGCCGGGTTCGATTCCACCCTCGGGCAACTGTCTGTGTGGAGTTTGCATATCCTCCCTGTGTCTGCATGGTTTTGCTCCAGTTTCCTCCCATGGTTATGCAGTCGAGGTGGATTGGCCGTGCTAAATTACCTGTAGTATTCAGGGATGTGTAGATTAGGTACGTTATTGGGGGATGGCCTGGCAGGATGCTCTGAGTGTTGGTGTGGACTTGTTGGGCCGAAGGGCCTGTTTCCACACTGCGGGGATTCTATGGAAAATATCTTTGGGCTGTGGAGGAAACCCACGCAGACATGGGAAGAATGTACAAATTCAGTGTGGTCTTGAAAAGTCTGCTTCCAAACCATAGAAATTTTATGATTTCAATCAGAAATGGGAGAGTGATAGCGAGTTTTGAGAGGATTTGTAGCTCAGGTTGACTGGATGTGAGTTTGCTCGCTGAGCGGGAAGGTTAGTTTTCAGACGTTTCATCACCTTTTTTTTATTTGAAAAAATATACTTTATTCATAGAATGTACAAAAAATAAAAACATTTATACACCTACCCAGTCATGCAAGCCACTCCGGGTTACCCGGGGGTACATACACCAACTAAAGGAAAAAAAAACAAAACAAAACAGAGAAAAAAAAAGCAAAGAAACTGCCCCGGCAGTCGTCACCCCGCACAGTCCCAGTTGGCCCCCTGACCAGTTGGGGAAGGCGCCAGCTGGGCCCAGTTACCAGATAGGATTCTTTTCCCTTTTCTGGACGAGGGGGCTCATACGGTGGTCTTTCCCCACCGCGCCTTGGCGGCGGCTGCCCCAAGCTTTAGCGCGTCCCTCAGCACGTAGCCCTGGACCTTGGAGTGCGCCAGTCTGCAACACTCGGTCGGGGTCAGTTCTTTCAGCTGGCAGACCAGCAAGTTGCGGGCAGACCAAAGAGCGTCTTTCACCGCATTGATGGTCCTCCAGGCGCAGTTGATGTTGGTCTCGGTGTGCGTCCCCGGAAACAGCCCGTAGAGCACGGAGTTCCGCGTCACGGAGCTGCTCGGGACGAACCTCGACAAATACCACTGCATCCCCCTCCAGACCTCCTGCGCATAGGCACACTCCAGAAGGAGGTGATCAACAGTCTCGTCCCCCCCGCAGCCACCTCGAGGGCAGCGTGCGGTGGCGCAGAGATTCCGGGCATGCATAAAGGATCTCACTGGCAGAGCCCCTCTCACCGCCAGCCAAGCAATGTCCTTGTGCTTGTTTGAAAGTTCTGGCGATGAGGCATTCTGCCAAACGACTTTGGCAGTCTGCGTGGGGAACCACACGACGGGATCCACCCTCTCCTTTTCCCGAAGTGTCCCGAGGATACTACGTGCTGACCACTGCCTGACGGCCTTGTGGTCAAAGGTGTTTCCTTTCAAAAATTTCTCCACGAAGGACAGGTGGTACGGAACGGTCCAACTACTCGGAGCGTTCCGCGGCAACGAGGCCAGGCCCATCCTTCGCAACACCGGGGACAGGTAGAACCTCAGTAAGTAGTGACACTTGGTGTTTGCGTACTGAGGATCTACGCACAGCTTGATGCAGCCACACACAAAGGTAGCCGTCAGGGCGAGGGTGGCGTTCGGTACGCCCTTTCCCCCATTTCCCAGGTCTTTGTACATGGTATCTCTGCGGACCCGGTCCATCCTCGACCCCCAAATGAAGTGAAAGATGGCCCGGGTGACCGCAGCGGCGCAGGTCCAGGGAATAGGCCAGGCCTGCACCACATACAACAGTACCGAAAGCCTCTCGCACCTGACAACCAGGTTCTTACCCGCGATGGAGAGGGACCGGAGCGTCCACCTGCCCAGCTTCTGCTTAAATTTGGCGATACGCTCCTCCCAAGTCTTAGTGCATGCCCCAGCTCCACCAAACCAAACACCCAGCACCTTCAGGTAGTCTGTCCTGACGGTGAAGGGGATGAAGGAGCGGTCGTCCCAGTTCCCGAAGAACATGACCTCGCTCTTACCCCTATTGACTTTGGCACCCGAGGCCAGTTCAAACTGGCCGCAGATGTCCAACAGCCTACTCACCGACCGACGATTGGTGCAGAAGACGGCGACATCATCCATGTACAGGGAGGTCTTGACCTGAAGGCCTCCGCTGCCTGGGATAGTCACGCCCTTCAGGCTCACGTCCTTCCTGATGGAGGCGGCGAAGGGCTCCACACAGCACACGAACAAGGCAGGAGAGAGCGGGCAGCCCTGCCTGACTCCAGATCTAACAGGAAAACTGTCTGATTCCCACCCGTTGATCGAGACTGCGCTAACGATGTTGGCGTAGAGCAGCCGGATCCAATTGCGGATGCCCTCCCCGAACCCCAATTTGGAGAGGACGTCCCTCATGTAAGCATGAGAGACCCTGTCGAAGGCCTTCTCCTAGTCCAGGCTGACGAGGCAGGTGTCCACCCGCCTGTCCTGTACGTAGGCGATCGTATCCCTGATGAGCGCGAGGCTCTCAGCGATCTTCCTGCCCGGCACAGCACAGGTTTGGTCAGGGTGAATCACTGACTCTAGGACAGACCTGACCCGGTTGGCAATGACCTTGGCCAGGATTTTGTAGTCCACATTCAAAAGTGAAATGGGACGCCAATTCTTAATTTCTTCCCTCTCCCCCTTCCTCTTGTAAATGAGGGTGATGATGCCCTTCCTCATGGACTTGCACATTTCCCCTGCCCGAAGCGCACTATCGTACACCTCCAGCAGGTCCTGGCCGACCAGGCCCCACAGAGCAGAATACAGCTCGACCGGTAAGCCATCACTTCCGGGAGTCCTATTCCTTTGCAAGGACTTGAGGGCTCTGGCCAGCTCGTCCAGGGATATCGGCTGGTCCAGCCACTCCCTCGTGCCGTCATCTAAGACCTCCGTGATAGACGACAGGAACGACTCGGCGGCCGTGCTGTCCGTGGGCTTCGTGTCGTACAGTCCGGCATAGAAGGATCTGCTGATCCTCAAAATGTCAGGCCGAGACGACGTCACCGAGCCGACGTCCTCCTTCAGCCGGCTAAGCACAGAGCTCTCTTTGTGCACCTTCTGAATGAAGAAACGCGAGCACGTCTCGTCCTGCTCCACGGAGCGGACCCTGGACCGGAAGATTATCCTGGAGGCCTCCGCGGCGAAGAGCGAGGCTTGCTGGCCCCTCACCTCGCGGAGGTCCTCCGTGACATCGACCCCCATCAACTGCAGAAGGAGCAGGTTCTGCACCCTTTTCTGGAGTCGCGACAGCTTTCCCCGCCTCTCTCTTGCCTTCTGAACACCATTGAGGACAAAGAACCTCTTGATGTTCTCCTTCACCGTCTCCCACCAGTCGCCTGGAGACTCAAAGAGGGGTTTCACGGTTCTCCAACCGGCGTACTCCCTCTTAAGCTCCTCGACGTTCTCTGGGGTCAACAGAGTTGTGTTGAGCTTCCACGTCCCCTTGCCGGCCGGCTGGTCGTCCTGTAAGTGACAGTCGGCCAACAGGAGGCAGTGGTCAGAGAAGAACACCGGCTCGACACCGGTGGACCTGACCGAGAACGTCCGTGACACAAACAGGAAGTCTATCCTTGAGCGGATAGACCCGTCTGGCCGCGACCAGGTGTACCTCCGCTGCGCTCCGTCTGCAGGGGTGCTGAAGACGTCGAGCAGCTTGGCGTCCTTCACCGTGCCCATCAGGAATCTGGACGTGACGTCCAGTTGAATCCCCCCACCCGCTGTCCCCACGCCGGATCTTCCATCTGCATCAATGATGCAGTTGAAGTCTCCGCCTAGGATGACCGGCCTGGACGTAGCCAGCAGGGGTGGAAGCCGCTGCAGGACGGCCAACCGCTCACTCCGTACCACTGGGGCGTACACGTTGATCAGCCTCAGGGGAGCATTACTGTAGGTGACGTCAGCCACTAGGAGGCGCCCCCCCACCACCTCCTGAACTTGAGAGATGGTGAAGTTGCGCCCCCGCAGCAGAATAGCCAGGCCCGAGGAGCGACAGTCGTTACCCCCCGACCAGATCGAAGGCCCACAGGTCCAGGCGCCGGACCATTTCCCGTACCTGCCGAGGTGCGGTATCCCGTACTCCTGCAGAAACAGTAGGTCCGCCTTGATGGTGGTCAGGTAGGCCAACGTGGACACACATCTCGCGGTTGACTTGACGCTGCGCACATTAATGCTCGCAATTCGTACCCCCATTGTGGGCAGTGACCGCAGTACCCTCCCCAAGTCCAAGGTCCAGCCCCTGCATCTGTCCCTTCATGCCCATTGCCCGGGCTAACTGCTGGGCGCTCTCTGGGCTCAGGAAACCATCCGTGCTGCCTTCCGGGTGGCATCCCCCCGTCAGGGGTGCGGAGGCAGGAGGGTCCGGCTCCGGATCAGGCTGGGGACGTGCTGTTTCCTCCTTCCCGCCTGGAAGTTCCGGGGGGCCCTCCAGTGCTCCAGCGGCACTTGACTGGGTGTCGGAGTGAGCCTCAGGACGCCTCCCGTCACCTGGAAGTGGGGCGCTGCTTTCCTTCCCCCTCGAGACCTTTAACTTCTGCTTCAGGTGGGCCCTCTCCGAATCCTCCTCGTCAGAGGAGCTCTTATAGCCCCCCTGTAGCTGCCTCTTCCCGCCTGATTGTTGCGGTTCCTGGGCCCGTCGACGCACCTTCCTCCTCGCTTTCCGGACTGTTGTCCACTCCCCTGGGTCGCCTGTTGCCGCCTCCATTGGCTCCGGGTTGTCGGGGGGGATCGGAGCCTGCAGGGGTGCTTTGCTGGCCTCGGGCCCATCCTGCAGGGCTGGGCCCTCCTGCACGGCCTGGCCCTCCTGCACATTAGTGGGGTACTTGCTGGGCCCTGGTGCCTTCCTCTCCTCCGGGGGGGGCTGGCCCCGCATTTCCCCTGCCGGCGACCTGGGCGTAGGTGGTACCCCGCCGCGGGCATGCCCTATAGAAGTGGCCCGCTTCCCCGCAAAGGTTGCAGCTTCTCTCTCGTGGGCAATCCTTTGCAAGGTGTCCCTCCTCCCTGCAGTTCCTGCAGATGGTGGCTTTGCAGTCGGCCGCCATGTGACCTGACCTACCACAGGCATGGCAGACTTTAGGTTGCCCTGCATAGGTCAAGTAGCCCCTGCTCCCGCCGATCGCGAAGCTGGACGGTGGGTGTGCGACATTCCCGCCTGCGCCCATCCTCAGCGTCACCTTGACCTGCTTCTTACTCGTCCAGATGCCAAAGGGGTCCACGATGTCAGTTAGGCCCCCTTCCACCTTCACATACCTTCCGAGGAAGGTCAGGACATCAACTGCTGGCACATGCGGGTTGTACATGTGTACAGTCACCATACGGCTCCTCTGCGCTGGCATCACAAACAGCGGGACAGCGGTCAATACAGAGAGGGGTCCCTCACCTCCTTTCTCCTTGAAAACCTCCAGGAAGCGCTCGCAAAGCTTGGCACTCCGGAAGGTCACATCGTAAAAACCTCCTCCGGGGAAATCCTGCAGGCAGTAAATGTCCGCAGCAGCAAACCCACAACAGTCCAACAGGACCCTCTTCATGAAGAAGGTGCGGTCCACAGGTGCACCTTCATCCACCTTCTTTACAGAAACACGGATGGTGTTCCGGACCCCCTGACCTGGGGCACGAGCACTTGCCGCAGCCATCGTTGCAGGTTGGCTGCTCCCCTGAACCAGCGTTAGGCCGAAGCCAGCATTAAGATCCACTGGTCGCAAGGGTGCACAGCCAACCCGACGTCTTCCTTTCACCTCCAACACAGCGCTCTCGTCCTCTCGGTCCACAAGAGAGTGGGTCTTTATTGTGTTCGAGATGTAAGCTGGTTCACTGAGCTGTCAGGTTTGTTCCCAGATGTTTTGTCACCATTCTAGGTAACATCATCAGTGAGCCTCCGACGAAGCGCTGGTGTTATGTCCCGCTTTCTATTTATCTGTTTAGGTTTCCTCGGGTTGGTGATGTCATTTCCTGTTCTTTTTCTCAGGGGATGGTAGATTGGCTCCAAATCAATGTGTTAATGTCCAAAATCAATGTCCAAATCACCAACCCGAGGAAACCTAAACAGATAAATAGAAAGCGGGACATAACACCAGCGCTTCGTCGGAGGCTCACTGATGATGTTACCTAGAATGGTGACGAAACGTCTGAATACTAACCTTCCAGCTCAGCGAGCAAACTCACATCCATTGGAGAGTGAGGTAAATTATTCCAAAGTTAAACATTCAATCTTTTGTAGACATTTAGTAGTATTTGAGTGGAGAATTACTTTTTTGTGTCCTTATTATGAATATTGATCTTAACACTTTGTTAATAAAATGTTTTTATATTTGTAACTCCAGGCTATCTTCAACTTTACAAAATTACTTTAAAAATATTTTACACAAACAGCTCTAGTTTAAAATATTTCCCAGGCTTGAAGCTACTGGACTCTACCATATCCTCCTCTTTGTTCTGTGTTGGTTTCCTCCCAAAACTATGTTGAGAGAAATTGATCTTGTTGACTCCTGTTCATTTCAATATTCTAGCAGTATACAAAGTTCCACATAAATACTTTGTTTGTTTATTTTCTTCTACATAAAGTCACATTGCATTATTGGAAAACAACACTTGATTAAAATGCAAGTTTATGAAAAATAGCATCCACACTTCTGCTTAGACCGTATGGCTATCTTTAGTAGTCTGCTACAGTTGTGCTGCACAAAATACCATTATAAAAAATCTGTAGCTGGTTAGCTATCCATTATTTTCAACTTAACAGGTGCAACCTCCCTAGAAACTTTGACTGATGGCTGTGCCACCTACCTGGCTGAGTGTTCTCCAGTTCACAGCATTGATGTGCTTACTTCTTTCATTATCTATACCACCAATGATAACACATGGGGAGCATTAACAAAAAGCACCACGGTGATATTTAGAAAAAGTGCAAGGACATCAAAGGATAAAGCCGTAGAATTATAATAAATATTGATGTTTATCGTCTTTATTTTTTAAAACATTCAATAATACAACCTTGGTGAAAATAGAAAAACATTGATAGTTATGAAGCACACATGTGGTATCACAAAGTGAAAATAATGAGAATCATTTGAATAAGAAACAGCATTATTTAATTCCTGAGATAGATTCACCATGGTGTATTCATATGATATGGCTAAATTGTGCAGAATATAGCATACTGTGCAATTATTCTGGTGTATACTAATAAGACCCTTCAGATTTATCACCCTGAGGAAGCCCTCCTTTAAGAAAAGTGAAGATTCTATTCCTGAGCTTATCATGTAATGAGGCTTTTTTTTTCTCTTGGCCAGGAGTTAAATCATGCTCCTGGCTGGTTCATATTGTTATGCCTCACTGGTGTATAAATCAAGCCCTGCTATTGTTACAGTCATCAGAAAAGCTAAATATTTGAAAAGTACACAGATTTCCCTAATTTACCAGCCTGTTAGACGCAGATTAACAGAAAGCAAAGACCATGTGTGTATATTTAACAATGACTAATATTTCTTAAAGTAAATAGACTCTAGCTACAGGTAAACAACTTTGAACCATTGGCATATAACTATACTAGTTACTCACTCACTCACTCACACACACACACACACAATTGTCAAAACCATGGGTAGTATGACAGGTGGAATGTCTGGGAGCAGAGTTGCTGAGATGATTCTCATGATTCTTGTGCTGCTCAGTATGCTTCTTCTTGGTCTTCCTTCTCCGGAGGCTTTTGCTGGTTTACAGGAATTGGTTTACACTTATAAAGGATCTTTAACTTATTCATCAAAAGTCACATCTTACACCTACTGCTGAAGGAAAAATCAACTGATTTCCTTCAAGCTTAAAGTAGCTTTTAGTGCAGAAAACAGAACAAGATCCTGAGCTGGTTGAGATCTGAAGACTTCTCACTATCCCATGCATAGTCCCAAGACTTTCAGTCACTTGAGAACCAACCATACAGCTGCCTGTGGGCAGAAGATCCCTGTAATTGACAAGTGGACCAGTCCACAAACCTACCAACTTGCTGTCACCATCCAATGTTTCACTCACTCACAACCCTTCAGCTCTAGCTTGTCTACAAACCATACCTCAACCATCATTGTATTGCAAAGAGTGTCCACAATGAACACGAGGCCACCCACCTCAAAACAAATTGCAATACCCCTGCAATCCACAGCCCTTCAGAACGCAACCAAAATCACAGACAAAATAACAAGATGCGGTCCTAATAGTATTCTTCGCCACTCTGAAGCAATCTGCACTCCATAATTTCTCTTCAGTACAAAGCATCAAGACAGAATCTTTGGTACTTATCAGGATCCTTAACAGAAAAATGCAAGTAAAATGTATCAAACTCTTTCCAGTGTCTCCTCAGAACATTTCTCAGCACACATTAAGGGAGTAAATTGACAGATGCTATCAACCCTGAGCAACAGAGAAGAGCCATTCATAATAGCCATGGACTTTGAAACAATGAAATTGATTCACAGTCAATATTTAACCAATGTCACTTGCCAGTTATTGCTTCTTGGCAAAGACTAAACTGACAGAAACATGCTGCCAATAAATGTTTTTTCTATCAATTCGCCTGTTGATTAGCTATTCTTAATTAGCTGCCATTACAATGCTAGGTTCACCCATACAGCAAGAATGCAGGTCAGATAGATTCTCTCTTGGAGAAGACATTAAGGAGATGATTTTCTAAGCCTATGATGCCACAAGAGACATATATTGAAAATATTGTGCAGCGATATGTTGCTGGCAGCAAGGTTCCCAGAAGTAGCAATAACATAGGAAAAAGTAAAAAGCTATAATCCCAGCGAACTGCTCTCTCATCAGAGAGAGAGAGAGAGACAACTTGGTGGTGCTTCAATCTGAAGGTCACCATGCCTTAAACAAAAGGAAAGGTTGAGAAGGAAAATCCTTCATTGTCACCTCAGCTGGTGTGGGAATTGAACCCACACTGTTGGTGATACTGTCTATTGTCAATCAACTAACTGAGCCAATGGTTTCAAGCATTAACATAAAAAAGCCCATTGAACTATTTTTTAATCCTAAGAAGCCACCGATTCCATGGATGCTGGATATTACCTGTGTCCTCCTGTGAATTTTCTTTCCACATCTGTACAAACATAGGGAACATGCAGAACTGTCTAAATCCCCACAAGCATTTCTTAATGCAAATTCATACTCACAAGATTCAGGTTAGTACATGCTTCTTTCTATGAAGAACAACCTTGTCCCATGATTTCTTCCTACAGTATTTTGGCAACCACTATTGTGAAGCAAACAAGACTTCATTTTCAAACAAGTCATACACTTGAATTGGTATTTATTTATATCTAAGCTACAAAGGTATAAAAGTATACCCCTTAGCAGGATTTTTATGGGCTGAGTGAAAATTTAGAAAATATATTTCTTTTTTACGCATTTCTTTTTCATAGCAATTTTGGTGCCATTAGATCTGCCTGTCTTTTGGAAAAAATTGTGTTTTTTTTAATTAATATGGATATAGCATGTCGCTGACAACGTAGTAAGTGATTAAGAAAATGCTGAACATTCATAAAATAATGATGAAAATCCATAAAGGGAAATAGTGTACCATATGTCTGAATAATTTCCCAACTCAGACTCAGCATATGAATCTAGTCAACAGCCGGAATGATTTGTGTAATGTAGATGTTTATCAAACCATGAAAAATCACCAACAAAGTACTCCAATTATTAGTACTAACATGTAAACAAAATAGTGAGACAATTTTAAGCTTTATTCATCCAATAATAACGGGATGAATTGACTACTTAAATGATGAACTACCCAGGAACCTATCAAGTGCCATTTTAAAAGAGAGCTGAGGCAGGTGCCCTCTAACTGAAGTTGAATTCAGGGTCCTATGATATAATTAGAGTCCCAGAGGTTTGTCTAACAATGCTTGTGCCAGTGAGGTACATGGGCAGAGGCAGTCAATGCTGTTGGATGGCCATGGCGCAGGCAGACTGCTTTACAATGTGCTAGACTTTTCATGGGCCTGTGACCAAGGTTATTCCATTTAAGGACCCTTTTCCTCATTGTTACTGCAGACTACTCCGTGACAGGCCTAGTCATGTTTCCTGCCTATTCTGAGTGTGGTTATAGCCATTTTCTTTCATTACTCACTTCTGGACTGTACTACGATAATGACAGCAATGCGAACTAATTTTCCAGAGGCTTCCAGTTTTAGCTCAATTGTGTTAGTGAGCCTCCAGATGTCTACATCCCCATCCTAGCAGCCCATCCTGTCAACCCCATAGGATTCACACTTCTCCATGTCCCCATCTGATTCATCTATACCTGTAACTGCCTATCTTTCCTACCCTGACCTTGGTACATTCGATGATCATGCTGGGTATTGTCATCCACATCCCCCCTTCTGTGGCACCAGGGCGATACTGAAACTAAATAACTCTCCTCCCTCATTACACTCTTTCCATCCATGCTTTACTGTCTCATCCACCTTGAAATCCTGCTGTCCTTCCTTCACAATTGCACTGAGCCCTTTCCCAGAGCCTGCAGCCCTTAGCCCTGAAGTGCTGAGGCTTAGTGACATAAGGTCACATTTACTCCCCCTAACTCCAACCCCTTAATTTCCCTGGACTGACCTGACGGACTTATCACAGCCCAACCCTTCAACTGATATTCTCAGTCAGAACCCTGACTGGTGCCTATCCATCTCCCTGACTGCGATATCCTCTACAGGGCCAAATACTCGGCCATGGCCCACTTCCTGTACAGCAGAGACTCCCTAACCATGACACTGGTCTAAGGTCAATGCCGTTGACTAACATGGGAGGCTGCCCTTGACTCTCAGTGCCATAACTCCATGCCTGACAAGTACCTCCATGGACTTCACTAAGGAGTCCTTCCCTTCGAGTTGGATATGTGGCTGCTTGCTTACTGCACACACTGTCTCTTAGCAGCGTACATAGCTGGCATATGATGCAGCTGTGAGATTGATGGAGCACACTGCTCTACAGCAAAATGCATGCATGTTAGGCCAAGAAAGCTTAGCAGAAAGACAACCTGCTTGGATGTGTGCCCGTGCTTGCATGACAAGGCATGGTGGGGATGCTGTGAACAAGCAGGTAAATGCCAGTCAGTGAACACTCAGGGAGCAAGCAAACAGCCCTGAGATGCAGCCTATTCCCATCTGCAAGCTGCATTCTTGCCCCTGTGCACAAAGTGCTCCCTGCAATGTAGGTCTGTGCATCCAGAGCACACTGCCAGTGAACATCAGATGTGTTCTGGTAGGTCGCCAGATGGAGGATGAGTACATTCAATTTGTGTGAAGACTGTGCCCTAAGGTGTCAAAGTTCAGTGATCAACATGGAGGTGGTTCAGAGAAGCAATGAGCTGACTCCACCATGCCCATGCTCTGTTGGGTTTTCCTGACACCCAACTTGTTTGGCGAGTTTTTTAAAATTGGAGACTGAACATTAATAAGGCAGTAGGGCTTTTAACGATCAATAATGACTATCAATTGGCATCTCACCACTGCGGAGCGAGAATTTCACCATGCTGTTTGTGAAAAGCATAAAAATGCAATGAGATGATCTTGATATTGAGGTGGATCCCATCACACTTGTTACCCAGTTCTGCCACATATCTCCCAAAGCACACTTTGCTCAGACTCCTATAAGATTCCGTCCATTGTTTCTTCTCAAAATCCGGTAAACATTTCTTATCACTTTCAAAAACTATTTTCCTTCTTCAAAGAGGTCTACATTTTCTGTTTCAGTCTGTTCCTCTGTCATTCTGGACTGTGTCAGCTAAATGCTTGGTTATTTATGAGTATCACAGTTTATTAATCTGAGTCTGAGCCTCTACATTCTTAGCAGCATTTTCACTATTTCCTTATAATGCATTAGTGTATGCAATGCTTTGTGGTCTGTCTCCACATGAAACCTCAATTCCATAAGGTAATCTGAGGAACATTCCTGTAATGATGCTGCTAAAGTCTATTTCTTGATATTTGCAAAGCATAACTTTGCTTCTGTCAGCATTCAATTGCAAATTAGACAGGTTTCCTGCTTGTACCAACCTGAACTTGTGCCTTATCCCATGGAGGATGGATTTGTAGCCACAATTGTGGGCAATTTGGGGACTGTAATGAGCTAATATGACTGAGCATGGTAACGTCTCCTTTATCTTCTGAAATTCTGTTGGCCACTCCAGAATCTAAAACCACTGGTTAAAAGCTTAAAAGCTCTCATAGAGGTCATATTGTAATAGCTAGATTTGGAATAAACCTCCCCACCCAGTTGACCCATTCCTAAAAAGCTGGGAGTGTCATTGAACCTCTTTAGTTGTGAGAACTCACTTGTTATCCTTGGCTTCTTGGGCTCTACCGTGGCTCATTTGTCATCTTTGTTGAATTGATAGTTCTTTGTTGAGTGTAACACCTGCATTTGGCAATGTTTTCAAAACTTCCTGGACTTTATTTGTCATGCAACGTACCAATATGTCATCCATATGGCAGATTATATCTTGCTTGCCTTCATGGATTTGAAACATGGCACGATGTTCTCCAAAACTCCAAAGTTAGACAACTGTAATAGAACTACCCAAGCAGCATGATAGAACTAGTTAATAACCTTGACTTGTGATCTTGGGCTACTTGCCAAAATCTGCTATTCATGCCTAATTTAGTTAAGAAAACATGATGAGTTATTCATGCCAGATTGAAGAAATTGGGTAGATTTCTGTCTGGGACCCCTGTTTAGCCATGAGGTATACTAAAAATCAGAGTTCTCTTTTCAGCTTGGGGACTTTCTTTAGCCCTGAACACCATCTGTTTGGCTCTGTAACTGGTGATGTTACTTCCTTTTGTACTATGCTGTTAAGACTTGTGCACATTTTCTCCAGCAATGGCTATGCTACCCTCCTTGGAATCTGTAAACGTATTGGCTTGGCATCAGTATGTCATGGAATGTGATTGTCTTACTTCAAGTTCCTTAGACCTGCAAAGATCTTGACAAGGGTGAGAAGTCTTGACAAAATTTCCTTCTCTTGTAACACTGCATTCACCATTTCTAGAAGACCTAATTTATGCACGTATTCCTGCTTAAAAGCAATGAGCCTTGGGTTTTCCAAACATAGGAGAGTCTCACTGATCTCTTGCTCTTTATGCCTAAGTAGTGAACTGACCTTATGCTTTAAGATCAGTACCTTCTGGAGTTTGCATTTGGATGCTCATTGGTCAAACATCTATTGATTTAAGACATAGCAATCTATCAGCTAAAATTTAAACCAGAGCTCAATATTTAATCTAAACTCTGTATTGAAGCCTTTAACTTACAGTATAATAGTTGAGAACCTCTTCTGGCCTTCTTTGACCTAAAAACATTGGTTTGTCTGGCTGGTTTTCATCTCGAATCTCCTAGATTTTCTATTTTCCAAGTGTTTTCCATCTTCCAGGTATTCTCTCCTTATTGGCACTTTCCTGTTTCTGTGGCAATACAGGGAATTTCCAAGACCAAAACAGCACTTGAAAAAGTTGTCCAGTTCTTCCACGTTGTATCACTCAGACCCACCCCAAGTTTAACAATCATGGCAGTTTTGGTGTTGCCATGCTCTGCAGATGCAGATCTCAATTTGAGTATTGCACTTGTTTCCTTCTCTTTTGCCACTTCAGTGAACAACACTCTGCTGACCAGGAAGTACATGTCTGTCATGCATCTGCCAAAGGCAGATTGATGAGAATAACGTCAAGTAGGGTTTTCCCTCTTGTTGTTTCCTTCACCCATTACAGGGGACCCAGTCTGTCAGATATGACTTAGAAGCAGAAATAAGCCATTTGGCCTTTAACTCAGCTGCACCATTTAATAAGAGCATGGCTGATTCGGTTGTGGTCTCAGCTTTGTTTCCTGTCTGTGCACAGCAATCCTCGACTCAGCCAGCATGATCAGCGATGCTGCTAGCAAACCGCTAATGCTGATGGATGTTGAGGTTCCTCAGAGTACAATCTGAGCCCTTGACATCCTCGCTGCTTCTTTCAATGAGTGTCAACATGGATTACAGCTGATTTCATCAGTTGAGCGTTGGGGGTGGGGCTGACTGATAGGTGAGGGAACGGTAGAGTGTAAAATCAGCAGGACACTTTCTTGCTCATGGTTGGCCTAATGGCATGAGATTCCATGTTGTATAGAATCAATGTTGTGGGCTCCCAGGTCAACTCCCTCCCAATTATATACCACTGTGCCACTACCTCTGTTGAGTCTATCCTGAAGGTGGGACAGGGAATATCCAGGGACGATGATGATGGTGTCTGGGACATTGTTTGTAAGGTATGATTCTGTGGATGCTTTGATAGCTGTCCTAACTTTGGCAGATGCTCTCAGGTGTTAGCAAGGAAGAATTTGCAGAGTTGACACTGCTAGTTGTGGTGCTGTGATTCCCAGTGCCTAAGTCAATGTCCAGCAATCTGTCCAGCTTTATTCCTTTCCTACTTTTCTGTCGCAGTTTGCTACAACTGACATGGTCAGCTATCCTAAGTTTCTTAAAGACACATGATGATTTGGCCTCCACAGTCTTCTGTGGCAATGTATTCTACCAATTAATCACTCATTTCAATTCTAAATTATTGTCCCTTCACTCTGAGGCTGTGACCTCAGGTCTCTCCTATTAGTAAGAAACATATTCTCCACATCTACCCTATCCAAACAGCTCAGTATTCTGTAAGTTTAAATGAGATACCCCCTCATCCTTCAAAACTCCTTCATGTACAAACTCAGAGTCCTCAACTGCTGCCCCTATGATTAGGCCTGCGTTCATGGGATTAATCTTGTAAACGACCTCGGAATGCCCTCCAACGCCAACACATCCTACCTCAGACACAAATTGGAGGTATTTTTCTTGTGTGGTGAAAATTGGGCAAGCGTTTACTCGTATTACTGATGAAAAGAGGTTGAAATCATAATAATAAGCAACTGTCATTTCGACAGCATATTGGGAACGTCAGGGTTAGGATTAACAGTTTACAGCTTTGTAGGATGGAATTTGAAAAAGCTTAATTTAGACATTAAATAAAAACTCTTCCATACACACCAAAAATTTCTCAAAGCACTAGATACTCTGCCTACCTGTTGCACTATATCAGAGACCATGGGAGTGTTTGCTTCTGTGCCAGATCAGTGTAAGGCCCGAATGCCTTGCAGACTAACATGATGCAATCTATTATATCCATTGGTGTTCTACCTGGGCCCATTGTCCAGGAGTTTATAGCAGCAGCATGTTCAGTGGCCAGGTTCTGCTCCACAGATTGCACACCATTTCCTTGCTGCCTGCCTGCCCTCCACTATTGACAGAAATTGGCCTAAACAACAGCAACAACTATCTTATCGAATGGTAGCAGCGTGGCTAGGTAACAAGACTATTAGCTCCAAAACCTGGACTAATGATCCAAGGACAAAATTCAAATAATACCATGGCAGCTGGCAAATTTACATTTGCTTCAATAAATATGCAAGAAAAAGTTAATTTGAGAAATAATGACCATGTAACAACCAGTTTGGCTTAAGAACTGATCTGTTTCACTAGTGTCCTTTAATAAATCCTTCAATAAAATGATCTCTATGTAACTCAAGTTCCACATCAATATGGTGACTCTCAACCACTCTCTGAACTCAACTAATACTCAGCTGTGTTCAATTCATCACTACCCTCTCAAGGGAAGTTAATACTTGCTCTGTCAGCAATATACACATCCTATGAATGAATAAATATGACTTTATTAATAGAGATATAAAAGTACAAGAGCAAAGAGGTTGTGGTGAACTTATGTAAGATACATATTTGGTCTTAACCAGAAGTTTGCTTCCAGTTCTGGGTGCTGCACTTTAAATAAATGTGAAGGCACTGGAGAAAGTGCTGAAGAGTTTTATGAGAGTGGTTCCAAGGAAGAGGAAGTTCAGTTATCAAGGTAGATTGGAGTAGTTGTGATTATATTTATTGGACAAGAGTAGGCTGAAATGAGATCTGGTTGAAGTATTCATAATCAGAAGAAGACCATTAATAGGGAGAAAATATTTCCACTCATGAAAGAATCAAGAATGAGGGCGCACAGATTTTAAACTAATTAGTAAGAGAAGCAAAAGCAAAAATGATATCAAGAAAAAGTATTTTCATGCAAAGAAAGATTCAGATCCAGAATGGAGTACCCAAAAATGTGGTGAAAGCAGGTTCAATTGAGACATTGATTAGGGATGCCATTGGCTATTTTAAAAGGAAAAATTTTACAGGATTGTTGGGAGAAGGAAGAGAATCGCACTGAGTAAGATGATCATTTAAAGAGTGAAGCCAAGGGCCAAATGCTATGCTGTAGCAACTTTGTGAAATTCTATGAAATAAAAAAGTTTCTCTTCAACATTTTAGGCCAGTGCCTGGGCATGTTAAATTGCTGAGGTGTATAGAGAAATATCAGCCTGGCAGATGGCCTGCCTTGCATGGGGTTCAAATGGATTGTCTAGCAATTATTAATGTGATTACCCCAATAAAAATTCTCTCTGGTGCAGTTAATCCAACTCACCCATAGGCAAGAACAGGAGCAATTGCCCATTGTGTTGTAATGCATATACATAGAAGAATCTTTTCTGCGCTATCAATATTCAGACTAGTGAACTGGATTCATCCTTAAAAAATCATCTTAATCTTGCTGGAGGGAAATACATCATATTTTGTACAACACTGTGCTTCTCGGGAATGACATTCAGCATTAGCTTGGAATATAATTTCCTCAAAATTTCACACAATATGAATAATATTATTATGATTGATCATGGAAACACGAATCCAACTGCCAGATTTTTTTTATGATGTATCTAAAATGGACTCACTCTATGTTAGAGACTGCATTGCAGTCTTCACTTGTGAAAAATTGCTTTCATTGAAGCCATTAATCATTGGTACTTACTCTAACGCCCATGAACTTGTCTTTGAGCACAATCCAAGAGAGCAAAAAGACAAATGCTTTGTTGCAGCAAAAAAGAGCAGAGACATCTGTGGCTGTTAATTTCTTCAGAGCAAGTAAATATAGGTAATTAGTTAATGTCCAGAGGATAGAAAATGGGGCTGTCCTTTTCAGAAAGAGTCTCAGAGTCAGTCCTTCTTCTCCAAAAATCCGACTGCATTCCCTGTAGGCAATGAGCAGATAGACGTATAATCAGAGATATGCATAGCAGTGTCTTTTCTTTCACTGCATCTATTAGGTTAATGACAAACATTAACATGCCTACTACACCAAAAAATAAATATTTCTTCAAATATTTTGTTATCCAGCATATAAGCTTTTAATATAGCTGATTTTTGTTCCTATGGATATAATTAATTGAGTTGCACACTTCAAGGGAATTGTTTCCAAGATATGCCGATTGATTCCGAATTACAGGAATCCTTTTTGATCCATTTTCTTTGTGACTTAGTGTAGTCAATGAGAGTTTAATTTCCAGTAGGTGTCTTAATGAGTTGGTTCTGGCTATACAATTGTATAGATGTTTCAATTTAATCGTTCAACATCCTGAATGAGTAGAAATTTCCCTCAACTAAATATTCGGAAATCCAGTGCCATCATCTTTGATCCCCACCACAAACTCCATTCCCTAGCCACCAACTCCAAGGATTCCCATGGTAACTAACAGACGCTTAATCAAGCATTCACAATCTTGGTGTCATATTTAGCCCTGAGTTCTGCTTCTAACTACATATTGAGGCACAGAGTTTACCATATGGAATGAGGGTCTTCAATACATCATATACATACTGGTCCTCAAGCACCTATTGACTTTAACTGCATTTTCCAGCACTTGGCCTGTAGCCTTCGATGCTATGGTGTTTCAAGGTCTTTGTCTAAATTCAGCTTAATTATGTGATGGTTCCAACATCTACCAACCTTTCACACAGTGGGCTCCACATATCCACCATCCACTCAGTGAAAGCATTTTTCCTAAATTTCCTCTTAACCTCTTACCCCTCACCTAAAATTTATGCTTCCTGGTATTGATCCCTCTACTACAGGAGAACCATTTTCTTATCTACCCTCTCTATGCCCTTCATAATTTTGGATGCCTCAAACAGGTTCTCTCCTCTTCATAGCTTAAATGCTCCAGCCCAGGACAATCTCCTGGTAAATCTCCTTTCCTATAATGTGGGAACCAGAATTGCTCACAATACTCCAGCTTTAATGTAATCAAAGTCTTAAACAGCTCTCTGCTCTTATACTCAGTGCCTCAACAAATAAAGGCAAGTGGCCATTTGCCTTCTTAACAACTTTATCCACCTGTCCTCCTGCCTTCAAGGATCGATGGGTATACCACAACAAAGTCCCTCTGATCCTCCGTACTTCCGAGGCTCCTATTATTCATCATGTATACCTTTGCCTTGTTAGTCTTTCAAAAAAAGGTCACTTCATACTTATCAGGATCACATTCCACTTGTCACTGTTCTGTTTACTTGACCAGCCCATCTATATTAGCCTATCATACTATTTTCCACACCATCAACTTTCATGTCATCTGCAAGCTTATTGTTCAAACCCCATGTCCAGGTCACTAATGGACACTAGGAATCCAGCACCAAACCTTGACTTATGCCACTGGACATAGGCTTCCAGTCATAAACACAACCTTTGACAATCACCTTCCATCTTTTCCACTAAGCCAATTTTGAATCCAACTTGCCGTACTGCCTGGTTCCCATGAGCTCGTAATTTCTTCATCAGTCAACCACGCAAGACAGTGTCAAAAGTCTTACTGAGTTTGATGCAAAATACATCATCAACTGTACTACCCCATTTACACAAACATGTCAGATATGATCTCCTTTGGCAAAGTCATGCTGACTTTCCTTGATTAATCTTTGCCTCTCCAAATGGAGATTAATTCTGTTCCTCAGGTCTTTTTTTCCAAATGTTCCCCTACTGCAGATGCTATACTCATGGCCTATAGTTCCCTGGTTTCTCACCACTACCCTCCTTGAATAATATTCCAAATATTATCTGTCCTCTCTTCCTTTGTCACTTCTCCTGTAGCCTGAGAGGATTTGAAAATTAACTTCAGGGGTCCTGCAATCTTCTCCCTTGCCTCCTAAAGCAGCCTGGAATATATCTCATCTGGGCCTGCAGATTTAGCCAATTTAAAGCCCACTAATACTGCTCATTCTTAATGCTAGCTTGTTCAAATGTATTGTTATGTAAACTGTGTGATATATAATATATATAATTTGTTGTAAACTTGGAATTTTGGTTAGAGCTAGTAACATATCAGTTTCTTCTGTGTATGAAGTTAGCAATTAAGTTATAAATATTTCCATGGCCATGATAATTTATTTTAAGAAATTTGTTGAGGCCTAGCTTCATAAATAATTTCTAAAAATATATTCACAGGGCTTTACAACCAAACTGGATAAATAAGCTCCAGTTCAGAATATCAGATTAAGTTTTTTAAAGTTTGAGACGCATCCATCTTTGAGAGAGATTGTGTTTGATTTAGTTTTACTTTGAGTTTTGACCAGTCCTGTGAAGTCATTGGTTGAAGAGACAGTATAGACCAGTGTTCCTGAGAAGGGAAGGATACAGTGAAACTGGATTACTTTAGAGTAAGGAGGTAGTCATCGCCACAGGCCAGAAACATTAGTGATAAACTCTGAAAAGGTTACTTAACGCTAAGCATAGTTAAACTCAACAAAAAGCTATCTGGAGTTCCAACATATAAGTTAAGTCAAAAATTACTTAAACTGACCAAAGTGTTAGAGGCAGGGACTCTGCTATTGCATGAGTAGTGTTTTTGGGTGCTGTACCAGGGGTGTGTTGGCATACTTTACAAAAGCTGTTTGCTTTGTTTCAAGTTATAAAGGGGTGTATGGGTTTAATGGGATTATCCTTTTACTATGTGCTTAAAAACCTTTGAATTTGTGGTATAAATAGATTGTTTGATTAATTCTACTTTATCTTCATCTCTCCTGTTAATAAACAGGTGTTTTGTTATTAAAGCAAAAGCTTTCAGTGAAAGACCACATTGTTAAAACCAGAACAAATCAAAATATGATCTCTCAGGCCAGGTTTCAGTCTAGGGTCTTATGTGTGCAGTAATAACATTAGTTGGAATCAGAATGATATCACAGTCCCTTCCCTGATTTCTATACATATATTCTCCATCTTAGTAGTGAATACAAATTCAAATTACTCATTTAAAACATCACCTACATCTTTCAGTTCCACACAGAGATTGCCACTTCTGTGCCCAATGGGTCTTACTTTTTCCCTGGTTATCCCTTGCCCCTAATATACTTATAAAACATCCTTAACCGAATATACTCATCTTACACCCCTTTAACATTATTCAGTCCACCCCCGCTTCAACTCAACTGCTACTGATACCCTTATCAAAGCACTTGTGGGCTCCAGAAAACATCTCCAATGATCTCCTGGTTGATCTCTGAGCGTTCACCCTCCATAAATATGAGCTCATCTAAATATCTACTGCCCATATCTTGACTCCCACCAAGTCATATTCATCCATCAGCTCTATGCTTGCTGACCTACAATGGCTCTGTCCAACAATCCTTGCTTTCAACATACTCTATCATCGCGCCTCCTTTCTATTACTGTAACCTTCATCAGTCCCACAGACCTCCGAGAGTTCTTGGCACTTCCTATTTGGTGCTGTTGTACAGTCAGATTTCATTTGTGCCTTCAGCAGCCAATATCCTAAGAAATGCAATTCTCTTCCTAAGTTTTGTGGGTTTTTTTATCCTCCTTACCCCTTTAAGCTGGTCCTTAAGACCTACCTCTTTGACCCATTATTGGCCATTAGTCCGAATACGTATTCCCTTTTGTAATTTGATGTCAAATTTGATCATGCTTCTTTGAAAAATCTTCATGATCTTACCATGTCAGAATTTCTATGAAAGAGGCTGTTATTATCATTGACATTAAAACCAAAATATGTTCCAATCTGCAAATATTGTGACAACATGATAAAGGGACTTGTCGGCTAGGAACAATGCACCGAAAATGCTGCATTAACTAACTTCTTAACAAACCTAGCAATGTATCATTTTGAATTGCATAATATCTTTCAATGTTTTCTTTATCAGAAAGAGAAGGAATCAGTACCTAATTTTTTTAATTAGTGTCTGCTTTTCCTGTGCTGAAGCCAAGTGTCCCGAGTAGTACACAGGGAAAAACATTATGTTCCAATTTGTAGAGAACCAGGTCATAAAAAAAGGACAATGGAAGTTCTTGTATGTAACTTTGACAATCTGTGTAGTACCAACCCAGGAGGATGATACAGAAAGAATGACCAGAAACCCCCAGAAGATCTTGAAGAATGCAGAGGTGCACGATTGACAGCGTGTCTTAGCGTTATTATCTGCATTAATATTTTCAGTCCGATTCTCTGAAGCTTCTTCTCCTGGGAAATGAAAAAAAATGCATTTAAAACACAAAATAAATGAGTACACATGATCTACTGCAAAACCTGACAGAAACGATTATTTTGAGATCCTTCTGTTTCAAACAGCAAAATAAAACTAAGAAATATTGGAACAGGAGAAGATAATTCAGCTCATTGAAACTCCTCAGCCCTATGTGCCAGCCACCGCCAATATTCCCTCTCACAAAAACTGAAATTGCTGGCGAAACTCAGCAGGTCTGGGAGAATCTGTGGGAAGAAAGCAGAGTTAATGTTTCAAGTCTTGTGTCTGTTCTAATGAAGAGGCACCAGACTTGAACTGTTAACTCTGTTTCCTTCTTACAGTCCCGCTGAAATTCACCAGCAATTTCAGTGTTTTGTTTCAGATCTCCAGCATCCACAATTCTTTGCTTTACTTCAATATTTCCTGTAAGCTGCACAGGTGTGCAGTCATGCAGCAGTCTAGAATGCACTGCAATGAACAGGTTTCTGAAAGCTACAATTGCTTCTAAGATGCATCTGTGCATGGTCAAATAATAATCTTGAGTGTGCTGTGTAGTTCATTTAAACATACATGAAATAGAAGCAAAAGCAGACCATTTAGCCCCTTGAGCCTGTTCTGCTATTGAACAATATCATGGCTGACCAGTCTGTTTTCTAAATTCCAAGTTCCCATCTATGCCCGACTACCCTTGTTTTGTCTGCCTGACAAGAATCTGTCTACCACCTTTTTACAAATAAATGATGAGCCCCACTTCCACTGCCCTTTGAGGTAGAGAGTTCTGAAGTCACACGACCCTCTGAGAGGAAAAACGTGTTCTCATCTCTGTCCTAAAATGTTGACCCCTAATTTTAAAACCTCTATTTCAGGACTCACCCCCAAGAGGAAAATTCCTTTCTGTGTCCACCTAGTCAAGAGCATTCAGGATCTGAAACACTTCAATGAAGTTACCCCTCACCCTTCTAAACTCCAGTGGAAGCAAGGCCAGTCTGTCCAAACGTATCTTCTTGAGACAACCCACTCCATTCGGGAATCAAATTAGTTCTGAGGAAGGTCGCCGCACCTGAAACGTTAACTCTGATTTTTTCTTCACAGATGCTTCCAGACCTGCTGAGCTTTTCCAGCAACTTCTGTATTTGTTCATCAATTCAGTCAATCCCTACCTTCTATGCATTTACATCCTTCATCGAATTAGGAGACAAAGGAACATGCAATACTTAAGATGTGATCTCATACCCCATGTAATTGAAGCATAACATGCCTACTTCATCTCATTATAAAGCTTAGAATCCACTTAACCCTCCTCATTATATGCTGTAACTGACTCTTCCCAATTACAGTGATTTTTTTCCTAAGTGCATAACTATAATTTCTTCAATGATTGATTCTATCACATTTTCCACAACAGACATTAAGCTAAGTGACCTTAACCTGCCGCTTTTCTCTCTTCTTGAATAGAGTGATTATATTTATTATTCTCGTGTCTGGTAGAATCTTTTCTGAAACAAGGGAATTTTGGACATTTAATGCTAATGCATCTACCAGCTCATTAGCTGCCCCTAGGATGAAGCCTATTAGGACCCTTAGTCCTGTCAGCCTGCATTTCCATCAGTTTGTTCACTAACATTTCCCTCATGACAGTAATTTCAAAAAGTTCCCCTCTCCGTTCCACCTCCTGAATTACAGCTATTACTGGAATGATTTTTGTATCCACAATGGTAAAAAGGCTGTGTTCATTTCATCTGCAATCTCATTTATCTATGATTAATTCCCTATTCTCACTTCCTGGAAGATCATTTATTACACTTACTTTTAAGATCGCTACTTACACTTTTTCTTTTTAAATACAAATAGTAACGCTTCCTAACCATTTTACAGTCCTAACTAGCTTTCCCTCACACTCATAATTTCTTCCTCCTGATTAATCATTTTGTTCCTTGTTTTCCAACCAATCATCTGACCTGCCACTCATCTTTGTGCTGTAAAATTCTTCTTCCTGAAATTTGATGTTTTCACTAACTTCTTTAGTTAACTACAGACGCTGGGCCCTCCAAAACAGTTCTGAAGAACAGTCGTACCAGACTCTAAATTCTGTTTCCCTCTCCATATATGTTGTGGACCTGATGAGCTTCTCCAGCATTCTTTATGTTTTTTTCAGATTTCCAGCATCCGCAGTACTTTTCTTTGAAAAATAAATGTTTCAGTTCAATTGCCCTTTATCAAAACTGCTGCGGAATATTTCCAGCATTTCCTGTTTTTATTCCAGTTTTCCAGAACTGCAGTATTTTGCTTTAGTGTCAATTAAACAGCAGTTTTTTGTGATGTTATTAATGTGATACATAAAATGAATTGAAATATCTAGCACTGCTTGAATTGCTCAATGCAGGCCTCTCAAACTAACAGTGTAGGAAGTTAATAGATCATCTTGGTGTTAAATGCCTTCATCTGTATTTCCAATATATATGTCTCTTGGGCATTCCTAGGACAATTATGAGGAATATCAGTTCTTACAATTCTTAACTGTTCATTTTGAAATAGAAAATGATTTATTTGTGAAATAGCACAATTGCCTTTGCAGCCACAGGCTCTGGGGAATGAATTCCACAGTCTCACAACTCCTTAGGGAAGTTTTTTGCTGAATTTGCTTTTAACTACCTCCGCTGAATACCAAGGTTAAGTCCATTGGCTTTGAGTTTCCCTACATGTGGAGGAGAGCCTGCTCTATCAATGCCATACATTATTTTGAACACTTCAGTCAGATTTATCTTTAAGTCCCCCATCACATAGAACAGAAACTACTTTCAGCCAATGTCTTCTCATACATTAGTCCCTGCATTTAATTATCATCCTGTTGGATCTTTGTTGAACTTTCCCCTGGGAAGAACACTTTGCTTAGTGAACTGAAACAACAACCTTCAGCAACACAGTGTAGATCCAAAGATTGCAGAAAACTATTTTGTATTGCAGAGTGTCAGTGTCAAACAGCATGGGGAATTAATGCAGTGAGTGGCATGAAGATATTGTTATGATCCCAACTGATACTATCATTAGTCAAGTTAGATTCTAGACTGAAATCTAAACTGACTTTTTTTAGTTAACAAGGTAGTCTTTTATTGAAACATACACTCTCATTGCAGATTTGGTTTTAACAATAAAACAGAAGTTTATTATGCAAAATAAATGACGACAAAATAGAATAAACCAAACTACTTACACATATATAGGTTGAAAGATTTCAAAACATGGCAAAATACAATCCTATTTATCCCAACATCATCACTTTAAAGTATGCAAACACACCAGGGATTTTCTTTCTCTATCACGTCTAAAGATTTGATTTAGAGATAGTAGGAACTGCAGATGCTGGACAATCTGAGATAACAAGGTATAGAGCTGGATGAACCCAACAGGCCAAGCAGCATCAGAGGAGCAGGAAGGCTGACATTTTGGGCCTAGAGCTGTCTATTAAAATTTGATTTAATTGTTTCTGTCAATTCTCAGCCTTGAGATGTTCATAATTCAAACAACTGAGCTCAGGCTTTTGCAGCCACCTAACCTAAACAATAACTCTGTTTTCTCCCCCACAGATGCTGTCAGACCTGCTGAGCTTTTCCAGCAACTTTGTTTTTGTTTAGGCTTTTACAGCTTCAAATAACCCTTTCAGATCATAACAAAATACTTCTGGTCTGGAATTTTCAAACCAAAACGTTCACACTAAAGTAACTTTTATCTTAATTGTTCCTTTCTTGAGGAGAAACTGTTCTTACATCGAACTTCAACCAGGACTTTGGCAAAATTAAACCAAATGTTTTTCAATTGATATTATTAATTACAAATGATCAATTCTTGAATCCTCTAATGAAAAGCAAGCTAATACTTTTCAATTTTTACTTTGTTTGACCATAAAACTTTCATAACAAAATCAAATCCCCATTTTCATCCCAGGAACTCTGGCTCTCATACTAGCTTTAAAAGATGGCTCCAGAAAGAATGAAAAGTTAATCAGTGTCCCTCATAAATATAGATGAAAACTCACATCATTAGTTCAAACTCTAAAGTAAATGATATTAATTCACATACATATATATATATATATATATACACACACCTTACCTCATAATAAATCTACAATTTGAGAAAAATACACTCAGGAGAAACTTCAATCTTTATATACTTGGTGAGTAACTTCACCTTCAGAGAACATATAATATAGAAATTTTGTCATTAGATTTACACAACTTCCAACTATTAATTAAAATCTATAGAGAATCATGCACAGCAAATCTTTGAGATACACACTTGACAGAAGGAAACAACTTGCAAGTATGGAATATAAAATAAGAAAGACATTCATTACATATAAAAGTAATGATTAAACATACTTTGTAAAAATGAAATTACCGGACACTAGAAAACCAAATCATCACTAAAAAGATTAAAAACATCTACCTACCTACAGTGCTAATTAAGCAATGAAATAGACATATTGAAACTATGTACAGTAGCACAACTGTTGTTAGTTCAGTGCATTTTATAACACATCTATTTTAAGACACCCTATTTCATATTGACAAGCGATTTTAATAAAGGGAGCTGGTGAAAATATATTTGCAGATTCAGCACGCAATAGAGGAGGCAATGCCCTAGTGGTATTATCCCTGGACTGTTAATCAAGAGACCCAGCTAACGTTCTGGGGACCTGGGTCCCAGTCCTACCACAGCAGATGGTAGAATGTGAATTCAATAAATATCTGGATTATCAATCATTCATTAACATCCTTTTGGGAAAGAAACTTCCTTACTTGGTCTGCCCTACATGTGACCCAGAGCAATGTGGGCGACTCTTAAATGCCCTCTGGGCAATAAATGCTGCCTAGCCAGCAATGCCCTCATCCTGTGGGTGAAGTAAAAATAAACTTGCAAGATTACATTAACACAAGAGAGCTAATGAGGCTCTTGCATGCTCCAACATAAAGCATTTTACCAACTGAAAATGGCTTTTACCAAACTGGCACTGAAAGCAAAATTCGGAAGGTGCATTCTCTGAATTCACAGAATACATTTACAGAATACATTCCCACTTGAGCCACTCCAGAGCATAAATCTCAGACATCAGTACCAATCTCTTCTCACATATCCCAAACATCATTATCCATTTTTAAAAAGATGCTTGCTGATCTATTCTTTTTTTAAAGAATTTCAGATTTGCAGTATCTTACCATTTGTCGCCACATTACCAAAAGGATGTGGATGCTTTGGAGACGGTGCAGAGGAGGCTCACCAGGATGTTGCCTGGTATGGACGGCACTAGCTATGAAGAAAGGTTGAGGAGATTAGGGTTATTTTCATTAGAAAGATGGAGATTGAGGGGGGACCTGATTGAGGTCTACAAAATCATGAGGGGTATAGACGAGGTGGATAGCAAGAAGTTTTGTCCCCAGAGTCGGGGACTCAATTACTAGGGGTCATGAGTTCAAAGTGAGAGGAGGAAAGTTTAGGGGACAGATGCATGGAAAGTTCTTCACACAGAGAGTGGTGGGTGTCTGGAACGCGTTGCCAGCAGAAGTGATAGATGCAGACACGACAGCGTCTTTTAAGATGTATCTGGACAGGTACATGGATGGGCAGGGAGCAAAGGGATACAGACTGTTAGAAAATAGATGACAGGTTTAGACAGAGGATCTTGATCGGCGCAGGCTTGGAGGGCTGAAGGGCCTGTTCCTATGCTGTAATTTTCTTTGTTCTTTGTTCTTCTTTACTTTCGAAGTGACCAAGAGATCCTATACTGCACCCTAGTTTATTGCTTTTGAAATCTCAATATAATTTAATTGCATTCTCCTTCTTTTCACCGCTTTCTTTCCACACTTTTCATTGCCTCTTTACTGCCTTATGCAGGTCTACCTCAGTAGCCATCTTAGTGCTTTCGCTTGTGAAATGAAAGATGAAAATATGGGTTAGGTAAGGGAGACAATGGCCTACTGGTGTTATTAGCAGATTATAAATTCTGAACAGGAATAATGTTCTGGGGAACCCAGGTTTGAATCCTGCAATAGCAAATGGTGAAATTTGAATTTCATTGTAATCAGGAATTAAGAGTCAAATAATGACTATGAAACTACTGACGATTGTCAGGTAACCCATCTGGTACACAAATGTTCTTCAGGAAAGGAAATCTGTCATCGTCATCTGGTCTGGCCTACATGTGACTCCAGACTCACAGCAATGTGGTTGATTCTCAACTGCCCTCTGAAATAAGACCATAAGACATAGGAGTGGAAGTAAGGACATTCAGCCCATCAAATCCACTCCGCCATTTAAATCATGGCTGATGGGCATTTCAACTCCACTTCCCTGCACTCCCCCCGTAGCCCTTGATTCCTTTTGAGATCAAGAATTTGTCGATCTCTGCCTTGAAGGCATCCAACGTCCCGGCCTCCACTGCACTCTGTGGCAATGAATTCCACAAGCCCACCATTCCCTGGTTGAAGAAATGTCGTCTCATTTCAGTTTTAAATTTACCCCCTCTAATTTTAAGGCTGTGCCCACAGGTCCTAGTCTCCCCGCCTAACGGAAACAACTTCCCAGCGTCCATCCCTTCTAAACCATACATTATCTCGTAAGTTTTTATTAGATCTCCCCTCAACCTTCTAAACTCCAATGA
This sequence comes from Stegostoma tigrinum, assembly GCF_030684315.1. Lineage (NCBI taxonomy): Eukaryota > Metazoa > Chordata > Chondrichthyes > Orectolobiformes > Stegostomatidae > Stegostoma > Stegostoma tigrinum. The sequence goes on from NC_081363.1 coordinate 49,599,765, forward strand.
GTACAATCCCAGGATCCTTAGCCGTTCATCATACGTTAAACCTACCATTCCAGGGATCATCCGTGTGAATCTCCGCTGGACACGCTCCAGGGCTAGTATATCCTTCCTGAGGTGTGTGGCCCAAAATTGGACACAGTATTCCAAATGGGGCCTAACTAGAGCCTTATAAAGCCTCACAAGCACATCACTGCTTTTATATTCCAACCCTCTTGAGAAATGGCCTAGCAAGGCTGGCCTAGCAAGACACTCAATTGTATCGATCGCTTAAAAAAGAAATTAAACTGGACTGACCAAGTGGCAACAACTTAGGCACAGGAAACAACAGCAAAACCAGCCCTTCAACCCTGCAAAGTCCTCCTTACTAACATTTAGGGGGGTAGTACCAAATTGGAAGAACTAGCTCACAAACTAGTGAAACAGCTGCCTAGCATGATCATACTCATTGGCATTATACCTTACAGCAATGTCCCAGACACCGCCATCACCATTCCTGATTATGTCCTGTCCCATCGACAGGTTGGTCCCAACAGAGGTGGTTGGCACAGTGGTACACAGTCAGCGTGGAGTTGCCCTGGGAGTCCTCAACATTGACCCTGAAACCCATAAAGTGTCATGGCTTCAGGTTAAACATGGGCAAGGAAACATCCTGCTGATTATGACATACTGTCCTCCCTCAGCTGATGACTCTGTGTTCCTCCATTGTGAGCAACACTTGGAGGAAACATTGAGTACAAAATGTACTCTGGGTGATGTTTTTAAGGTCACCACTAAGACTGGCTCAGCAGCAGCAACACTGTTTGAGCTGGTCAGGGTCTTAAAGGACATGACTGGGACTGCAGCAGGCAACCAAAAAGATTGCACAACAGACTTGAGCTCTTCCTCGCCATTCTGCTTGCCACATACGCACCTGTCTATGGCAACATCAGTAAGAGTGACCAAAGTCCTGCCTTCACATTGAGAATACTTTATATCATGTTGTGTGACAGTATCACCTTGATCAGTAGGGGAATCAAGGGTTATGGGGAAAGGACAGAAAAATAGATGTGAGGAGTTTTAGATCAGGCAGGATCCTACCGAATGGTGGGGCAGGATTGGGGTTTGATTGTTTCTATTCCTTGTCGTCTTATAGTTTGAATAGATCCAACAACTCAAGGCTGGACATCCATGATGCCCTGTGAGCCATCAACAGGTGCAGAATTGTGCTCCAACACAATCTGTAACCTCATAACCCAGCTTAACCACCACTCAACCCATTACCATCAAGGCAGCAGAGAGTGCAGGAGGACATACGGGACCAGCACTAGTCATGCCCAAAAATGAAGTGCCAACCTGGTGAAGTTACCAGACAGGACTAGCGTGTCAAACAGAATAAGCAGCAAGTGATAATCAGAGCTAAGTGATCCCACAACCAACAGATCAGATCTAAGCTCTGCAGTCTTGCCACATCTAGTCATGAATGATGGTGGACAATTAAACCACTCACTGGAGGAGAAGGCTCCACAAATATCCCCATTCTCAATCATGGGGTAGCCCAGCCCATCGGTCTAAAAGATAAGACTGAAGCATTTGCAGCAATCTCCAGTCAGACATGCTAAGTGGGTGATCCAACTCACCCCCCTCCAGAAGTCCCAAGCATCAAAGATACCAGTCAGCAAAATTCAATTCACTCCAACTTGTATCAGGAAACAATTGCTCTGACAATATTCTGCAGTAGTACTGAGGATTTGTGCTCTAGAACTTGCCCCTCCCCTAGTGAAGCTGTTCCAAACAGTTACAACATTGACATCTACCTGACAATGTGGAAAATTGCCCAGGTATGTCCCATAAAAAAATAATACAGGACAAATCCAAAGAGGACAACTACTGCCCCATCAGTCTCCTCTTGATCATCAATAAAGTGATGGCAGATGCCATCAACAGTGCTATCAAGCAGCACCTGCTCAGCAATGACCAGTATAGGTTCCACCAGGGCCACTCAGCTCCTGATCTCATTACAGCCTTGGTTCAAACAAAAGGACTGATTTCCAGTAGTGAGGTGAGAGTGATGGTGCTTGTCATCAAGGCAGCATTCAACCGAGTGTGTCATCAAGGAGCCCTGGAATCAATGGGAATCCAGGGCAACTTTCTGATGGCCAGAGTCATACCCGACACATAGGAATATGGCCGTAGTTGTAGGAGGTCAGTTGTAGGATCTCAGCTCCATGACATCTCTGCAGAAGTTCCTCAGGGTAGTGTCATAGGCCCCAACATCTTCGGCTGCTTCATCAATGACCTTCCTATCATTGTAAGGTCAGAGGTGGGAATGTTCGCTCTGATTGCACAATGTTCAGTACCATTCGTGGCTCTTCAGATACTGAAGCAGTCCGAGTTTAAATGCGACAAGTTCTGGACAATATCTAGACTTGGCCGATAAGTGGCAAGTAATATTCGCACCACACAAATGCCAGGCAAAGACCTGCTCTCACAAGACTATCTAACCATCATCCCTTGAAATTCAATATCTACATCCTGGGGCTACTGTTGACCACAGACTCAACTGGACTCTTCATATAAATACAATGTCCATAAGAGCTGGTCAGAAGGTAGAAATACTCCAGCAAATAACTTTCTGACTCCCCAAAGCCTGTCTCACCATCTACAAGGCACAAGTCAGAAATGTGATGGAATACTCTCAACTTGCCTAGGTGGATGCAGCCCCAACAACACTCTAAAAGCTTGACACCATCCGAGACAAAATACCCCACTTGATTTTTTCTGGGTGTTGTGCCATTCACTCCCTCCACCACCGACGCTCAGTAGCAGCAGTGTGTACTATCTACAAGATGCTCTGCAGAAATACACCAAAGATCCACAGACAGCACCTCCCAAACCTACAACCATTTCCATCTGGAAGGACAAGGGCAGCAAATATATGGGAAAGCCACCAACTGCAAGTTCTCTCCAAGCTACTCCAGTCTTGGAAACATATTGCCAATCCTTCACTGTTGCTGAGACAACATCCTGGAATTCCCTCCAAAATGCATCATGGGTCCACCTACAGCATGTCGACTGCAGCGGTTCAAGAAGGCAGCTCACCACCATCTTCTCAAGGCCAACTAAGAATTGGTAACAAATGCTCACATCCCATGAATGAATAAGAAAAAAGTATTTCAAATTAGCAGTGCACACATTTGTGGCACAGCTATCCTTTTTGGGATTATATTTAGAAATTTTACGCAAGTTTTGGTACTGCTGCGAGACACTTTGACCAAATTGCTCATTTCCCAGTTTTGCTGGTGGCTGTACATTTTCAGAAATGTTTCTGTGAAGATGCGATATTATTGTAAAAATTCTGTTAACTTGCCGCTTCCACAGCGTTCCACATATTAAACTGCAAAAAACTTCAGTTGTAAGCATTTTTATATAGATGGTATGCAACAGCAGCCCTATGAGACTTCAAGTAAATGAGCTGCAATTTGTGATTTCTGCACTGACATTCGCTGGAGCTATTTATAAATGACATATTCCAGCATGTGGCAATGTTCTTTAGAAATGGGAAACCTAGTGAGACATACCGAACTACCAGATATATCAGACAGAGTGTGAACAAATCTCAAATGACTCATGAGTAACAATAAAATTATATTGAGTTATTGACTCGGATCTTTTCTAGATATTTGTAATACACGATCTAGACTCTACAAGTGGTTGCATAGTAAGTGAATAGAAACTCTAAATATTGTTCATATCAGTTTCAACATTAGATCTGCTATTTCTATATTTATTGTGAATTGGCACGCTTGCCTAACTTTAAAGTAGCTTAGCAGGTTTGTTTGTTGACTGGTTATTCACATTTTATAGCTAGCAACAATAACCACCTGTAATTGCTTCTTCCAAAGCTACTACAACATTCCGGACTAACATGCCACAAAAATGACTGTTGTCCAATCCTACACCCAAACATGATACTGACAACAAACATACAGGTTTATTTTTCACTTTGCCACAAAGTTATGTAAAATATCCTCCATTCTCCCCCAAAATCACTGCTGGGGCGTGCAACTGAAACATGTGCCCACAGCAGCATTCTGATGCCGGAAGGCTGAACATAGAACATAGAACATAGAACATAGAACAGTGCAGCACAGAACAGGCCCTTCAGCCCACAATGTTGTGCCGACCATTGATCCTCATGTATGCACCCTCAAATTTCTGTGACCATATGCATGTCCAGCAGTCTCTTAAATGTCCCCAATGACCTTGCTTCCACAACTGCTGCTGGCAACACATTCCATGCTCTCACAACTCTCTGTGTAAAGAACCCGCCTCTGACATCCCCTCTATACTTTCCTCCAACCAGCTTAAAACTATGACCCCTCGTGCTAGCCATTTCTGCCCTGGGAAATAGTCTCTGGCTATCAACTCTATCCATGCCTCTCATTATCTTGTATACCTCAATTAGGTCCCCTCTCCTCCTCCTTTTTCTCCAATGAAAAGAGACCGAGCTCAGTCAACCTCTCTTCATAAGATAAGCCCTCCAGTCCAGGCAGCATCCTGGTAAACCTCCTCTGAACCCTCTCCAAAGCATCCACATCTTTCCTATAATAGGGTGACCAGAACTGGACGCATATATTCCAAGTGCGGTCTAACCAAAGTTTTATAGAGCTGCAACAAGATCTCACGACTCTTAAACTCAATCCCCCTGTTAATGAAAGCCAAAACACCATATGCTTTCTTAACAACCCTGTCCACTTGGGTGGCCATTCTAAGGGATCTATGTATCTGCACACCAAGATCCCTCTGTTCCTCCACACTGCCAAGAATCCTATCCTTAATCCTGTTCTCAGCTTTCAAATTCGACCTTCCAAAATGCATCACCTCACATTTATCCAGGTTGAACTCCATCTGCCACCTCTCAGCACATCTCTGCATCCTGTCAATGTCCTGCTGCAGCCTACAACAGCCCTCTATACTGTCAACGACACCTCCAACCTTCGTGTCGTCTGCAAACTTGCTGACCCATCCTTCAATCCCCTCATCCAAGTCATTAATAAAAATCACAAACAGTAGAGGCCCAAGGACAGAGCCCTGTGGAACCCCACTCACCACTGACTTCCAGGCAGAATATTTTCCTTCTACTACCACTCGCTGTCTTCTGTTGGCCAGCCAATTCTGTATCCAGGCAGCTAAGTTCCCCTGTATCCCATTCCTCCTGACCTTCTGAATGAGCCTACCATGGGGAACCTTATCAAATGCCTTACTGAAGTCCATATACACCACATCCACAGCTCGAACCTCATCAACTTTTCTAGTCACATCCTCAAAGAACTCGATAAGGTTTGTGAGGCATGACCTGCCCCTCACAAAGCCGCGTTGACTGCATTTGATCAAGCCATGCTCTTCCAGATGGTCATAAATCCTATCCCTCAGAATCCTTTCTAACATCTTGCAGACGACAGACGTGAGACTTACTGGTCTGTAATTGCTGGGGATTTCTCTATTTCCTTTCTTGAAGAGAGGAATTACATTTGTCTCTCTCCAATCCTCAGGTACGACTCCAGTGGAGAGCGAGGATGCAAAGATCCTCGCAAGTGGCGAAGCAACCGCATTTCTCGCTTCCCAAAGCAGCCGAGGACAAATCTGGTCCGGGCCTGGCGACTTGTCAATCTTAATGTTTGACAAAATTTTCAGCACATCAGCTTCCTCTATCTCTATCCATTCCAGCATGCACACCTGCTCTTCAAAGGTTTCATTCACTACAAAGTTTGTTTCTTTCGTAAAGACAGAAGCAAATAACTCAGTTAGGGCTTCCCCTACCTCCTCAGACTCCACACACAAGTTCCCTATGCTATCCCTGATCGGCCCTACTCTTTCTTTGACCATTCTCTTATTCCTCAGATAAGTGTAAAATGCCTTGGTGTTTTCCCTAATTCGTTCTGCCAAGCCTTTCTCGTGCCCCCTCCTGGCTCTCCTCAGACCATTTTTGAGCTCCTTCCTTGCCTGCGTGTAATCCTCTCTAGCTGAACTTGACCCTAGCTTCCTCCACCTTACGTAAGCTACCTTCTTCCTTTTCACAAGAAGCTCCACCGCTCTCGTCATCCAACGTTCCTTTATCTTACCCCTTCTTGCCTGTCTCAGAGGGACATATTTACTCATCACTCGCAACAACTGTTCCTTAAACAGTCTCCACATGTCTATAGTTCCCTTACCATGGAACAATTGCTCCCAGTCCATGCTTCCTAACTCATGTCTAATCGTGTCATAGTTTCCTCTTCCCCAATTAAATATCCTCCCATTTTGCCTAATCCTCTCCTTCTCCATAGCTATGTAGAATGTGAGGCAGTTATGGTCACTATCACCAAAATGCTCTCCCACCACAAGATCTGATACCTGCCCCGGCTTGTTTCTGAGCTCCAAGTCTAGAATGGCCTCTCCCCTCGTCAGCCTGTCAACGTACTGAGTTAGGAAACCCTCCTGAACACACCTTACAAAAACAGCTCCATTCAAATCTTCTGCTCGAAGGAGGTTCCAATCAATATTAGGAAAGTTAAAGTGACCCATTACAAGAACCCTACTGCGTCCACACTTTTCCAAAATCTGTCGACCTATGCTTTCTTCAATCTCCCTGCTGCTATTGGGGGGCCTGTAGTAAACCCCTAACGAGGCGACTACTCCTTTGCTGTTCCAAATTTCCACCCATACTGACTCAGTAGGCAGATCTTCCTCGACAATGGAAGCTTGTGTAGCTGTGATACCCTCTCTGATTAGTAGAGCTACACCCCCTCCTCTTTTTCCCCCCTCCCTATTCTTTTTAAATGTTCTAAACCCTGGAACATCCAGCAACCATTCCTGCCCATGAGAAACCCATGTCTCTGTTATGGCCACAACATCATAGCACCAGGTACTGATACATGAGCTGGCTTCTGCCCGGATACCAGCAATTTTGAAGCATTCTCCAGCATTCCCTAGAAGGATAACTGATTAGCACACTGAATGCCTAACACAGCTGATCCTTGTGTGCACAGTGCATGCTCTACCCTTTTATACATGATAAAAGCAATCTGGATCCGATACCTGGCAGGAGACTCCAATGTGAATATTTAACTGATTCCTGCCAGTTATAGATGGTACTGCAAGATGCCCACTTAAAGACCAATACAAAAATTAATCCAGGTCAGTCTTGAGTCACAAAAGGCCCTCCAAAAGTTCCCATTCAATCTTTGACAGCCAGGCAAGAAACAAATGGCAGTTGAAAATCATTGCCATTATGTTCAGGGTCATATTTTTGATTCTGGTATTCAATTAGCAATGTTCATCGATTACTTTAAATGCGTTAACTTAGTTATTTAAATAATATGAAGAGAAATTTCATGGGGATAATGTTCATGCATTACTTGCTAATAATAAAGTGCACAATATCCAGAGTGGTAAAAAGACTAAGTATTGCTCAGCCATTATTGGGATCTTCAGTAAGAATTCTCCTGTGTAACAAAAGCTGGTTTCTTCTTCACTCATTATATTGAAAACTATTCTGGCCTTTCATTCACTTTCATCAGTATTTTTGTTACCAAGAGATTCACCTTGTAGAGTACATGTCCTTACTATAAGCCAGGTAATTCATAACACGGCAGATGGTGAAACCTGAATTTGAAAAACATCTGAAATAAAAACCTTGCCTTTAGGAAAGGCAATCTGACATCCTTTCTTGGTCTGGTCTACATATAACTCCAGACCAACAGCTATGTGCTTGACTCTAAACTGCCTTTTGGGCTGGGCAATAGAAACATTAACCTATCCAGGTCAAGCCGCCCTCATTGAACCAGACTATAGGCCTGCTCTGTCTTTAGATGGAGAAAGGACTAGTGCTGATTTAACCTGATAGATACCACAGCTCAGGTGAGGGTGCAATTGAGAAAGGAAGTCCTTCATAGTAACTTCAGGCAGTGCAAGGATTGAACCCATGCTGTTGGTAACACACTACTTCACAAACCAACCAACTAAGTTAAACTGACCCTATACCTACAGCCTGTGAACAAACAAAAAACCTTTCACCATTCAAATGTGTACAATTAGCAGTCCTCCACATTCCCCAGTTTTTTTTAGACAGGATGCCTGTTCTGGGTGACTTTACAAGGGAGCTTGATTGTGCTGAAATGTGCCAAATTTTCATTTCGACTCTTAACTTTGGTGCAGTACATTTTAACCCAAGAAAAACTACGAAAAATCACAAACGAACTTTTCCCTTCATTTGGCACTCTGGTGGAAGTGAACAGCACTCAAAGAGGACAAAGCATTCATTTCAGATTGTTAAGCTGATTTATTTACTTATTTACACCATTCGCTTCTACAGTATGTCTTATCCAATGTAAATAACTTTTCAGTGATAGTATAACTGTTGCAGCAAAAGCTGAAAATTCATCATTCACGTGTTACAACAAAGCTGATCAACTGAGGTTGAGACAGTGAAGAGCATCAAGTTGCATCAAGAGTGACGATAACGGATGACCTGTCCGAGGCTCCCCACATAAATGCAACAGTCACGAAAGCACAACAACGCCTCGTCTTCCTGAGGCAGCTCAGGAAATTTGGCACGTCCATAAGGTCTCTCATCAACTTCTACAGATACATCATTGAAAGCATATTGTCCAGGTGCATAATGGCCTGGTATGGTAACTGCTCTGCCCAGGATTGTAAGAAACTACAGAAGGTGGTTTGCACAGCCAGACCATCATGGAAGCCAACCTTCTATCCATGGATAACAAAGTGTGGAGCTGGATGAACACAGCAGGCCAAGCAGCATCTTAGGTGCTAAGATGCTGCTTGGCCTGCTGTGTTCATCCAGCTCCACACCTTGTTATCTCAGATTCTCCAGCATCTGCAGTTCCCATTATCTCTTCTATCCATGGACTGTTTTTACATGACTCGCTGCCGCAGAAAGGTGGCCAACATCATCAAAGGCCCATCGCACCCTGGTAATGTTCTCCTATAACCTCTTCCATCAGGCATAAGATACAGAAGCCTGACATGTGCACCAGCAGATTCAGGAACGGCTTCTTTCTGGACATTATCAGAATAATGAATAGACTCCAATAATGTAACCTACAATGTAACCTGTATGCCTCTAAGCCTTCTTGATCAGTACACCCTTTGCTTGCTGTGATCTGCCTGTATCGCTCGTAAACAAAGCTTTTCACTGTATTTTGGCACACGTGACAATAAAATCAATCGATCAATCAATTAATGAGTGATGAAATGTGTTTACCTTTCTCCCAGAGAAAATCTATCCCATTCAATGTCAAACACCTAGAGTGACTAATTCAACATTCAAACTATTCAACATTTGAACATTCAAACATTGAATATGAAAATTCTAACATTGTAAAGTTGTTCTGATAGTATAGGAATATTATAAAGTATAACATTCAAGTTATAGTTTATGTATTACTCCTGCCTTTTCTTTGTCAGATGCAAGTTAATTCCGAATGAGTTGTACTCAGCTCTGTGGGACTTGATTGGCCAGGACTTGCTGGAGGTGTAAGACAATATGCTTCTGTAGGTAGCACATGCAAATCCATGGGGAAAGGTACCATCACCCTCACCTACAAGTGGAAGGGGGAGAGAGAGGAAATTATAAATTGGCAACCAATTTCACAGCAGATTACAAGGTCCTGTCTAAGGTCATTGCCAACAGTCAGGTCAAGTCTGCTCTGCTCTGGAATCAGTGATTCATCCTGACCAAACCTGTGCTGTACCAGATAGGACAATCCCTGAATGCCTTGTGCTTCTCAGGGATAAGATCACCTATGTATAAGACAGGGCATAGACACCTGCCTCATCAGCTTGGACCAGGAGAAGACCCCTGACAGAACATCACACACTTACGTGAGGGATGCACTCTCCTAAGTGGATTTTAGGGACGAAATCCACAATTGGATCTGCATCAACATCTTTAATGCATTCTTAATCAGCAGATGAGAATCAGAAAGTTTCCCGATCAAATTTGGAGTCAGGCAGGGCTGCTCATTCTCTACTGCCTTGTCTGTGTGTTATATAGAGTCCTTTACTGAGTCCATCAGGAAGTATACAAGCCTGAAAGGAATGATTATTGCAGGCAGCAGAAGCCTGCAGGTCACGCCTCCCTGTAGATTAATTAATTGATTTATTGTCCCGTGTACCAAAGTGGAGTGAAAAGCTTTGTTTATGAACAGTACACGCAGATCATAGTAAGCAAGGATGTGCAGATCAAAAAGATTTAGACAGAAGCACACAGGTTACATTGCACAGGGCGTGCACTAGGCAAGAGCCACGTTAGCGAGATCAGTGTTATTTGAGGCTAGAGAGCCCATTCATCAGTTTAATAACTGCAGGGGAGAAACTGTTCCTGAACTTGTTCGTGTGTGTGTTCAGGCTTCTGTAACTTCTGCCTGACAGAAAAGGTTGTAGGAGCTCATTACCGAGGTGTGACGGTCTTTCATGATGTTAACTGCCTTTCTTCAGTAGCAAGCCCTGTAAATAGAGCCCATGGTTGGACAGTTGGCTTCTGTGATGATCTGGGCTGTGCACACCACCTTCTGTCGTTTCTTACAGTCCTGGGCAAGGCAGTTGCCATACCAGGCCATTATGCACCCCGACAGTATGCTTTCATTAGTGCATCCATAGAAGTTGGTGAGGACATATCAAATGGACATGTCAAATTTCCTGAGCCACCTGAGGAAGAAGTGGCATTGCTGTGCTTCCCTGACTGTTACATTTACATGGGAAGTCCAGGACAGGTCATCAGTTATCGTCACTCTGAGGAACTTGATGCTCTTTGCCCCCTCAACCTCAGTTCTGTTGTTGTAGAAGGGGGTGTGTTCTCCTCCTTTCTTTCTGAAGTCCATGATCAGTTCTTTGTCCAAATTGAGAGACAGACCGTTTTCTTTGCACCACGTCACCAAGCCCGCTATCTCCCTTCTGTATTTTGACTCTACTTTGTTAGACATTCATCCCACTGCAGTGATGTCATCAATGAACCTATAGATGGCGTTCGTTTGGAATTTGGCAACACATTCATAGGTGTAAAGGGAGTACAGTAGGGGGTTGAGGGGACGTCCAGTGTTGAGTATTATTGTGGAGGAGGTGCAGTTACATATCCTCACAGTGGCCTATGGGTCGGAGAGCTGAGGATCCAATTGCAGACGGCGGAGCTGAGACCAAGGTCACAGAGTTTTGAGATCAGTTGGAGGGGATAATGGTGCTGAAGACTGAGCTGTAGTCAACGAGCATGAGTTTGATCTGGGTGTCTTTGTTGTTCAGATGTTCCAGGGATGCGGTCAGGGCTAGGGATACAGCACCCGCTGTGGATCTGTTATGCTGGTAGGCAAATTGTAGGGGATCGAGGCAGGCTGGGAGTCTGGAGTAGATGCAGGCCATGACTAACCTCTGGAAGCATTTCATGACAATGGACGTCAGAGCCGCTGGGTGGTAGTCATTAAGGCATGTTGCATGCACTTTCTTAGGTACGCGGATGATGGTGGCCTTCTCGAAACAGGTCGAGACTTCAGCTTTTAGGAGGGAGAGGTTAAAGATATTGGTGAATGCCTCTGCTAGTTAGTCCACTCTGGATCATAGTGCTTGTTCAGGGATACTGTCCAAGCCTGTTGCTCTCTTTGGATCGATTCCCAGGAAGGACTGATCTGATGTCTGCAGCAGTGACCAAAGAGAACACGTGTGTCTGGGGCTGTCGGGGCAGGTGTTGCCACACCGGTGGTATTCTGCTCAAACCAAACATAGAAATCTTTGAGCATGTCAGGGAGGGATGTGCCTTTGGCCGTTATCTTGCTCTAACTTGGTCCGATACTGTGTCTTGGCCTCCCTATTGGCTCTGCAGAGGTCATATCTAAATTTGTCATATTGATCTGAGTCACCCAACTTGAATGCTGCTCATCTGATCTACAATAGGCAGTGGATTTCCTGGTTCATCCAAGGTTTACAGATAGGGAACACTCAGATTGATTTCTTTGCCTCGCAGTTCTCCATGCATTTGCTAATGAAGTCTGTGACGATGGTGGCATTTTCAGGCTTTCTGCTGAGTACTTGAACACAGTCCAGTCCACTGATTCCAAGCAGTCCCGGAGACGGTACATGGATGACATCTCTATTTATTGTTTAGATTCACTGTCAGTGCACAGACTCATGAGCATCTGTGACCAGATTGAACTGTTCTTTGGGAATTGGGCTGATTGATCCTTTATCTCCTTCACTGTCAGGATAGATTACCTGAAGGTGCTAGGATTATTTGTAGGAGAAACACCTTCGACAACAAGTCCATCAGGAAGCAGTCAGCACGCAGCATCCTCAAGACCCTGAGGGAAAAGGATAGGGTGGATCCTGTCAAAATCATTTGGGAGAATGCCTCATCACCAGGACCTTCCAATCAGCACCAAGACATCACTTGGCTGATGGTGAGAAGGGCTCCACCCGTGAGGTCATTTACACCTGGACTCTCTGCACCACCGCACACAAGCCTTCAAAGTAGCTGTGAGGAGGCTGACGCAGCGATGCAGTGATTTTTGTCAAGGTTTGTCACAAGCAGCTCAATGACTCAGGACTCTGTGCTCTACGGTCTGTTCCCCAGGACACACACTGAGGCAAACATTGACTGCTGTGGAGGACCATCAATTCAATGAAGGATGCTCTTTGGCTTGCTCAAAACTTATTGGTCTTCCATAGCAAGGAGGTGACCTTGACTGAGTGTTGCAGACTGGCACATTCCAAGGTCCAGGACTGGTGAAAGCACTAAAGTTTGTGGCAGCTGCTGCCAAGATGCAGTGGGAAAAATCCACCATCTAAGGTCTTTCTGCCAAAGTTAAATGGTGGGGCCCGTTCAATTATTGGACCATCCTGATGTCTCAAATATATGTAAATATAGTCTTGTGCAAGTCGGAAATGCCTTTGGCTTATTTGTGGGATAGATTCAAACTCCAGTGTTTGTTTCTTCATGTGCTACTCTATAGAAGTGAAGCGCTTTAGTGACTAGGTATATATGAATAAAGTATAATTTTGAAATAAAAAAGATACAAGTTAATTTCCACTGATAACTCAAACAAGCAAGCATTTTACAAAGTTAAAATAGAAAATATCTACACATGGATTTCACTGGGAAAAATGGAAGGGCCATAGAAACAAACCCTGTTAATTTTGGAGCTGTCATTTTAGAGCACCTTTTACTTTATGTGAAAATAATCATGTCATACAACAAAGCAGATGGATGTTCTGTGACCAGTGTATACAAGAGCTTGGGACGTCTTTCTATCAGTAATACATTTCATTAGCCTTTACAAGAAAAATCAATTTCTGGTTTTGAAAAATATTTATGACTTTTGTCATAGAATCATGCTGTCATTTCAGAGTAGAAGGATACTTTTTTGGCCTAACCAGCTCATGCCAGCTTGCTACAGAGCAATCACATCAAGATTGCAAACAGCTTGCATTTGATGTTCCTGTGAGCCAGAGATAAATATTTATCCAATTTACATTTAAACCTAACAAACACCCCAAATACATAATGAAAAAGTAATTTCTTTAGTTATTGAAGATGAACAGTTCCCCAAATAAATGCATGAAATCATTTTTTATTCAAAACTTTTGTCAAACTGTACCCAATTTTTACTGAACTGTGGCTCAGTTGAAAGTAGTCTCTCCTCTGAATCATAAGGTCCCACTTGAAGAGTTGAAATATCGCTCTATTAGAGGCGCCAACTTTCAGATAAGATGCTAAACTGAGGCCTTTCTGCCCTCTCAAGTGAATGTAAGAAAAAGTCTTGCAGCACTGGTTTGAAAAAGACATGAATTATCACCAGTATCTGGACCAGTATTTATCCCTCAGTCAACATTACAAAATAAATCATCTGGTTTACAGGAACATAGAACATATAGAACATAGAACATTATGGACATGCACATGGACAGCAGTGAATTGGGGGGAATGTAGGTTAGGTTATTTTAATTTTGGATTAGGATTATTCCACGGCACAATATCGTGGGCCGAAGGGCCTGTACTGTGCTGTACTTTTCTATGTTCTATGTTCTACTACAGCACAGTACAGGCCCTCGATGTTGTGCTGACCTGTCATACCAATCTGAAGCCCATCTAACCTACACTATTCCATGTACATCCATATGCTTGTCCAATGATGACTTAAATGTACTTAAAGTTGGAAAATCTACTACCGTTGCCGGCAAAGCGTTCCATTCCCTTACTACTCTCTGAGTAAAGAAACTACCTCTGACATCTGTCCTATATCTTTTACCCCTCAATTTAAAGCTATGCGCCCTTGTGCTCGCCGTCACCGTCCTAGGAAAAAGGCTCTCCCTATCCACCCTATCTAAACCTCTGATTATTTTTGTCGTGCATTTGGGATTTCCTACATTATCCCAAATAAAAGTGCTTCACCAGTTGCAAAATGTTTGGGATACCTGGTCACCAAGCAAAGTGCTATACAAATGTAAGTTTTTTTTAATGATCTGTTTGTTATGTAAGATTTAAGATCAATTTTAAGAAGATATTCTTTTTCAAGAAATTTGTGATGGTCAATTTGAGGATATACAGCCACACACTCTTGAAATCATAAGTTAAGGTTGTCCCAAAATTGGCCTTATTGTACTGGTGGAGACAAACTGCTGCAGATGCTCATGTGCCATGCCTTCAAAGAAGCTCATGGTTTTCAGTCCATCCGGTTTGAGAGACCCATCTTATCAATAATACTCTAGTATGAGGAAATATGGAAGTGATCAACGAGAAACAATATGCTTGCTCATGGTGACAGTGCATTGAAGCAGTTTTATTTTAAAGCTTACCTATTGCTGAGGGAAAGTGATGGCCTCGTGGTATTATTGTTACACTACTAACCCAGAAACCTAGGTAATGTTCTGGGGACTTGGTTTGAATCAAATTTGAATTCAATATCAAATCCGGAATTAAGAACCTAATGATGACTATGAAGCCATTGTTGGTTATTGGAAAAACTGATCTGGTTTTCTCCTGCCCTTTAGAAAAGGGAATCTGGTGTTCTAATCTGATCTGGATTATGTGTGACTATAGACTCCTAGCAATGTCGTTGCCACCCAGCTACCCTCAGGGGTAGCAGTGATGCGCAATAAATGCTGGCCTAACTAGCAGCGCCTACATCCTGTGAATGAATGAGAAACAATTTGCTTGTTTGTTCTCATCCCGAGCCAGAAAACATGAGCAGTGTTTGGCTCGGGGCTGCTCTTATCAGAGGCATTATACCCCTGCCTGTGCTATAGAAAAGATCCAATTTGGGTAAGACTTATTTTAAACAATTTTCCAGTGCTGGGGTTCATTCCCATTTCCACCTGGAAAATCACTATGCTTAATTCATCCTACATTACTGCATTAAGAAAATATCATGTGATGTGGGCATCATTAGACAGGGCATAATTTATTGCCGACATCTAATTGCTCAAAGGGCAGTTCAGACTGTGGGTCACATGTAGGCCACAGCACGTTAAGATAACATTTTTTTCTTCCCCAAAGGACGTTAGTGAACCAGATTTTGCCTTTTCTAACAGTCAACAGTGGTTACATGGGTCAGCTTTTTACTCCAGACTACTATTGAATTTAAATTTCACCACGTGCCATGGCAGGATTGGAATCTACATTCTGATTATGTTACCTCTGGATTACTAATCCATCACCACTACACCACCTGCTTCCAGTGTTCTTTTCATTCCTTTATTCTACTTACTAATGAAAGAACATTAACTGACAAGAAATGGCCTCACCATCATTATTCAAAATGAGCACCAAAAAAAACTATAAATGAAAATCAATAAAGAAGTTGAGACTACACACTATGCTATAAATTAATAGCCTAGTACCCTACAGCCTTAAAACAGTCCCAAATGCTTATTGGTCAAAAGCTTTATCAGCTACCACAATGAAAAGAAATTTTTGCATCTGTATGATGTAGCAATTTTTCATAACATTCCCCACAATTAATTGAAATATTGTTGTGAGGATGAGATAATTCAATTATATTAATTATTCTGATACTGTTCTATGGCATCAGTGCCTGTGCTAGCTGACTCGTGGTTAATTTTTATATCCTTAACAATGAATGTTATGAAGTAATTATTCATCTTAAATGCTGTAAGGTAGGATTATCACACCATAAAAAATAAGAGCAAGTTATTCACCCATCTAGCCTTCTCCACAATTCAAAAGATTATGGCTGATTGAGACCTTAATGCCACTTTCCTGTCAGCTCTCTGGAGCCCTACTTTTCTTTCACAATCAAAAAAAACTTCTAAATCAGTTTTGAATATATTCAGTGGCTCAGCCACTACTGTTCTCTGCAGAGTGTCTCTCTGCTCCAGCACCTGCAAGGTCCCTTCCAAGTCACACATCATCCTGATTTGGAAAGATATTGCTGTTCCTTCACTGTCACTGGATCAAAATCTTGGAACTCCAGCTTTGTTGGAGATTCATTCATCCATACAAGTGAAGAGTATTCCACCACATTAATTTATCTAACCATCAGCCCTCTTCCTGTAGCATCCCATGTCCTCCCACATACTTACACATTGTGATCCCCTGTCAATGGCTTTGGCCTCCTGCTGGCCTTCTATAGGTGTGAGTTTGTACTGAATTATTTAGCAACATGTCCATAACCTTGACTGATGATTGCTAACAAAAGTGACCAGATGCCTGGCTTTCTGCCTGGACCACACTGCAGATAAGGGGCAAAGCAATGAAAAGGAAAGCAGGGCAGACATTGCTGCCAGCATCCAAGTAGGTATAAAATGAGTAAGTGCTAAGAAAGCAGGTGAGCAGGTGTGAGATTCAGCCTGGTTCAATCTGTGAGCACCGTTGATGCCCCTGTGTGCTAAGCATCCCTGCAGCGTCACTGTAATGATAACTGCCAGTGCACTTCAAAGTATAGCATTAATGTGCAGAAACTGTACGTGAATTGGAGATATGCAATGATGGTTCAGAGAGATGGGCACATGTTGGATGCCAGTGTCAATGGACATTGTTTTTATTCATTAATGGGATTAGGGCCAGAATTTATTGCCCATCCCTAATTGCCCAGAGGGCAGTTAAGAATCAACCACATTGCTGTGGGTTTAGAGTCACATGTAGGCCAGACCAGGTAGGGAAGGCAGTTTCCTTTCCTATAGGACATTAGTGAACCAGACGGTTTTTTCTGACAATCGTAAATGGATTCATGGTCATCATTAGATTCCAAATTCCTGATTTTTTATCCAATTCAAGATTGCACCACCTGCTGTGCCAGGTGCCCAGATTATTCCCTGGGTCTCTGAATGAACAATCCAGTGATAATGTTACCAGGTCGCTGTCTCCCTGTATGTATTACATACACCTCTCGTCACATGGGGTGATTGAAGCAGCTGCCTGGGTTCATGTTCTGTGATGTTGATGCTAGGAGTACGCAATGTTGGTCGAGGAAACAGTGAGCTGGAGTCACCAGGGACCCGCACTGCCTTTCATACCAGCAATTCTTCGATCCAGTGCATGGTACAAAAGGAACAAGCATGTTCATGAGCTGAGATTTGGTGTTAATGAGGGAGATAACAAGCAATAATCCCTGATAATACGCATCCCACTACTCCCTAGCAAGAATTTCCTCTTGATGCTGGGAATTTAGTTGGAAAATTCAGGAATATTGTGTGAAACTGCTTTGGCTGTGATGTGATAACATCTTGGAGGTTGTGGCAGATGAACGTTAATGAGGCTGGTAAGCTGGGTTTGATCTACCTAAAGCACTTATAATGAAAGGGTCACCTGCACACTAGCAATTACCATAAATAAAGTTTAAACACCCGATACAAAACACCTCCTCAATGCTAGAGAAACTGTTAATCCAAATTCACTTTCCTTGAGAAGAGACATACTTTTCTAACCATGATTATTGATTGACTTCAAACTCTTTGAAGTGCATGTCGAATGTCATAATCCAATTAAAAATACATTAAGGCAGCCTCCAGACCCAGACCTTAAAAGCAGAGTAAGGGCCTCAGGCCTAGTTCTTCACATACAGGAGTCCTTACCTGCACCCAATTCACATTGATCCAGTGATATGAACAAAATTCTGTCCAAAGTTGTGAAGAATATTGCAAATCAGGTCACTTGTTACAATACTGTCCAATTTTCTTTCCAATTGGGTGGAGTAAATATATGACAGATGCACCATTGACATTAGTTTCCCAGCCTCATTGGAGTTGAATGTAGCTTCCATTACAGAAATATTTCTGTCTTAAGCCCCTGGGAATGATGGATGCATTGACATCACCCTTCAAGATGCTGTCAACTCTAGAACAATTCCTACGGACTGGAGGGTAGCTAATGTAACCTTACTACTTTTTAAAAAATAGATTGGAAGAAAACAGAGAATTATTGACCACTGAGTTTTCCATCTTCACTGGGGAAAATGCTAGAGTCTGTCATAAAACATTTAACCGCAGAACACTTGAAAAGCAGGCCTCACCCTGAATAGCTGTCAGTGACTAGTGTGATCCATGCTTGCGCCCCAAATATTCACAATATACATTAAAGACATAGAGGAGAGAACTAACTTTTATCTTAGTTTGCAGGTGATACAAAACTGGGTGGGAGGGTGGTCTGTGAGGAGGATGCAGAGATGCTTCATTGTGATTTGGACAAGTTGAGAAAGTACGCAAACACATGACAGATTAAGTATAATGTGGATAAATGTGAGGTCATTCATTTTGGTAGCAAGAATAGGAAGGCAGATTATCTGAATGGCTGACTGATTGCAAAAGGGGGCGGTGCATCAAGAACAGTGGATCCTTTTATACAAGTCACTGGAAATATGTATGCAGGCAGTGAAGGTGGCAAATGCAGCTTTCATAGCGAGAGAATTCAAGTAAAACTGCACAAAAGTCGAGATGCAAAAGTACAAACCTTGGTGAGGCAACACCTGGAGTATTGCATGTAGTTTTGGTCTCCTAATCTAAAGAAGGATGTCCTGGCTATGGAGGGAGAGTGGCAAAAGGTCTACCAGGCTGATTCCTGGAATGGAACAAGTGATGTGTGAAGTGAGACTGTATTGCTTCAGACAATATTCATTGGGGTTTAGAAGAATGAGGGGGTGTATCTCATAGACACCAATAAAATTCCAATAGGACAGGGCAAAATGCAGCATTGATTGGACTTAGCAAATGTAACTCCTTATTCCAAAAGGGAGGGAGACAGAAAGCAAGAAACTTCAGGCTGGTTAGTTTAACATCAGCCAGAGAGAAAATGTTAGACGTTATTATTAAAGAAGTTGTGGCAAAGTACTTGGATAAGTTCCAGGTAATCAGGCAGAGTTAATATGGTTTTGTGAAAGGGAAATCATGTTTGAGCAATCTACTGGAGTTCTTTTAAGAGGTAACACATGCTGTGGATAAAGGTGTTGGCCATCCTATTTAAGAAGAATGTAAAAGTGTTGGAGACAGTTACAGAGAAAGAGTAAAATGTAAGACAGTAAAAGGAGTGACTAACATTGATGGAGGCTGAAGTTTCATGTTATTACTGAAGAAGACACCATGTCTGTACATTCTTAACTGTGCATATCACTATGAAATACAGCAATCGATAAACCAATTTAAAATACTGCTTTAAAATTTGTTATCAATGATAAAGAAAGGCTGCAATGGCACTGAGAATTTAAACACCATTTGTACTAATTGCAAACTTTACTTTTTATACATATCAGAAGTCCAGTTTCCTTGCTGTTAGCTGAATAAAATGTTTCTACTTCCGCTTCAAAGTAGCATTAGATAGAGATGTCCTGTTGCTAACATGTATCAGCAGCACTGCAGGGGGAATAATACTGTGAGAAACTTTATATCTGAGCCATGAAAAAACATGAGAGAAATAATTCTAATTGTAATATCATTGCAACAACCAAGGCCCATGACGTGTGGTGGAGAACTGAGAGGATCTTACTGAGGGAATTTGCTTGTCTCTTAAGTGTGGAGAATACAGCTCAGGAATAATAAACTGACTGGTTGACTACCTGCTTGTGACTAAAGGAAGATATAATAATTCCACATGGAGGCCTTAATAAACAAACTTCTTTCTCGAAAGAAACCAGAGATTTAAGTTATCTGCCATAAATCAAAACAGATCATTTCCTTTCAAACTTAAGAATTAAATACGTACAAAATATTGTTTGTGGTTAAAAGAGATTATTTGATGAATATTTGAGAGAGATAATATTAATATGTAGAGCTTTCATTTGTATTTGTGATCCTCAACAATTCTAATGACAGATTACTTGACAGAGTTGTTTAGTGGCATTGCCTACTCAGAAAACATGAAAGTTAGAGCGGTGTTCCACCTGGAAGGAAATGACAAATATCTTAAGTAATAGGACACTGCGTTATAAATGCAGTAAGTACAACTGCTGTTATTGCGACTATTCTCCTACATGTCCCCTCAGTTCATAATTCACAGACTCATGCATTTCAGATCTATTAAGAATGTAAAACCCTACAGCCAAAAACATCATACAATTTTGCCTACCTCCTAATCATTGCACTCTCTAACGATAGTCTCATGTTGTAAAATTTGTCAGAAAATTTTAAGAACTAAAATTTCCCTTTTCTACAAACTGCATAGTTTACAAATCAACTGCATCTTACACCTTCAATATCTATTCACTCATGGAAATAAGGTGGCACTGGTAAGGCATTTACTTATTGGCCATCCTCATTTAGCCTTGGGAAGATACCAGGGAGTCACTGTCTTGAAGTACTGCTGTGTGAGCGGTGTGGGTACATCCAGTAGGAAGCCAGGGGTGCAGTTCCAGGATTTTGACTGTGAGACAATGAAGAAATGATAATATATTATGAATTACGGTCACAATGTGTTAGTGGTGGAGGGAGTGAACATTCAAGTTTTAAACACATTCAAGGTTTAAGCTACTTAAGCAAGCTCCTTTGATGACTGAGATAACAAGGCGCAGAGCTGGATGAACACAGCAGGCCAAGAAGCATCAGAGCAGCAGGAAGGCTGACATTTCGGGCCTGGGCCCTTCTTCAGAAGAAGAATGTACAGATATGGTGCCTTCTTCAGCAATAACATGAAACTTCAGCCTCCATCTATGTTGGTCATTCCTTTTTACTGAAGAAGGGTCTAGGCCCGAAATGTCACCCTTCCTGCTCCTCTGATGTTGCTTGGCCAGCTGTGTTCATCCAGCTCTACATCTTATTATCTCAGATTCTCCAACCTCTGCAGTTCCTACTATCTCCTTTGATGACACTTGTCTTCTCTATTGCTGGAGATTGACGTTGCTAGGCATTTGCGTGGTATGAATGTTTCTTGTCACTGAGGAATTGTGACTGGAACTGAACACTGAGCAATTATCAGCAATCATTCCCATTTTTGATCTTATGTCAGAGGGAAGGTAATTGATGCAATACAAATGCCTGGGCCCAGGGGTCTACCTGAGGAACACAATGTACCAATGCGGAGATGATTGGCTTCCAACACCTAAAACCATCAAGAATTAAAATTGTCAACAATGAAAAGGTTATTGGTGATCAATGCCACTAATATCATTATCAAAGATACATTCCAGCACTTTCCTGACCATTGAATGTTGACTAACTAGGCAGATTCTGACCAAAGTGAATTTCTTCTCTTTTATATGGATGAGACATAACTGGGCAATTTTATATCTTATTATACTCTAATGGATCAGCCTGGGCAGGGGATGGAGCAGCTAGTACTGAAACATAAGTTTTCAGTATTATTGCCCAAATGTTGACAGGGCCCATACTCTTTGCAGTATCTAGTGTCATATCTTCAGCCATTTTTTGATTTCTACTGGAATGAATCTAATTGGCTTAAGTCAGGTGTCTGTAATGGTGAGGGTTTCAAGAGGTCTAGATGAATGATTTCCCATTTGGCACCACTTGCTGAAGATTGTTTAAGTTTCACTCTTGTTGTCTGGTGCACTGGATTTGTCATTATTGAGAATATTCATGAAGCCTCCTCCTCTGGTTAGTTGATTAACTATTATTCACTAGTGATCCACTAGTTGTGAGATTGCTTAGCACTATTTATAGCATGCTGCCTTTGCTATTTAGTATGCATGTAGTCCTGTGTTGTAGTTTCACTAGATTGATAACTTCCTTTTATGTATGCTTTTGGCATACACTCCTTATTGAACCAGCTTTGATCCCTGAACTTGATGGTACAAGTAGAGAGAGGGTAAAATTCAATTCTGATGAGTCACAGCATCAATTTGACCTGATGTCTGAAGGTTTCTTGGGATTCAGTACCAGTATTATGGGCTCCTAGGCCTGATCCATTCCCATTTATTGTATGCACTGCCATTTCCTTTGTATTCATTCACAAGATGAGGGCGTTACTGACCAGGTGGCATTTATTACCCAGAGGGCAGTGAGAGTCAACCACATTGTCGTGGCTCTGGAGTCACATGTAGGCCAGACCAGGTAAGGATGGCAGTTTCCTTCCCTAAGCCATGGTGGGATGTGAGCCCAGGTCCCCTGAACATTATCTGGATTAACAGTCCAGCGATAACACCACTAGGTCATTGCTTCCCACAGGATAGGGCAGCTCATTTCCAGGGTGCTGTAGGAAGGATATGATTGTTTGGATAGGACTACATCAGGGTGACTAATTTGTGGGGCAGCTTTCCCAATTTTGGCCCCTCACTTAGTTTGTTAGCATCTCTTTACAGTTTTTTTTGCATCCTCTTCATAGCTTGAATTCCTACGTGACTCTGTATTGTCAGCAAACTTAAATAAATTGCTCCCTGTCTCTTTATCCAAGTCATTAATATAGTTTGTAAATAACTGATACCCCAACACTGTTCCTTGCACAACCTGACCAATCACAGCCATTAGAGATAATGGGAACTGCAGATGCTGGAGATTCCAAGATAATAAAATGTGAGGCTGGATGAACACAGCAGGCCAAGCAGCATCTCAGGATCTCAGGACCAATCACAGCCATTTATCCCTATTGTCTGCATCCTGCACATTCACCTATCATATGGCCATGTTAATACATCACACCCAATGCCACAACCTAACTGTGTGCATTTTTGTGGCATCCTATTAAATACTTTTAGAAATCCTAGTATACCTCATCTACTTGCCTTTACCTACTCTACTAGTTACATCCTGAAGAGATTCTAATAAATTTGTCAAACTTCATTTCCCTTTTATAAAATCATGTTGACTTATTTTAATCATTCTATGCTTTTCTACGTGTCCTGTTAAGATTTCCTTAACAATAGATTCCAACACTTTACAACTAACTTATGTCAGACTAACTGGGCTGTAGTTCTTCATTTTCTCTGCTAGGCCTTTCTTAAAATCAGTGTTACTTTTGTGCATTTCCAATCTGTTTGGACTATTTTGGAATCTAAGAAATTTTGGAAAATCATAGTCAACATATCCATGATCTCTGCAGCTATTTCTTTTAGAACCCTAAAAAAGATAGGCCATAAGGTTCTGAGGAATTGTCAGATTTTAGTTTCCCGAATACTTTTCCTGTGCTGATACTAATTATCTCAAATTCCTTCCCCACTGTTATTAACCCTCAGGCTATCCTCTATTTCTGCTGTGTGAGGTCAGACACAAAATATTTGCTAATGTATCTGCCATTTCCACATTCCCCATGATATTTTCTCCTTTTTAAAAATGTACTCTTAGCTGGTTATTTTCCTTTCTTTTCTCTTTTCATTAACTTTTTGGTGGGCCTTTGCTGTTTCTAAAACTTTGTGAATGCTCAGACTTACTACATTTCTCAGCATTACAAACTTCTCATTATAATACTATCACTAACATCCTTAGCTAGCCACAAATGGATCTTTCTCAATGAATTTTGTTTTTTAATGCAAGATAATTTGTTGAACATTTTTAATTGTTTCTTTAAATCTTTTGCGCTATTTACTTAATATTAAATATTTTACATACTTCCTATATCAGCCTATTCAGAGATGTTATTACACAGCTCTGGAGCATGTGAGACTTGACCAAGACCTTCTGAGCCACAGTTAGACACACAAAAGAAAGGACAGTAACCTGAACCACAGTCAGCAGCATTCAAACCTATACTAGGCCATTCCCAAAGGATTTCTATTCAATCATCTCAGTCTCTTCATTCAACCAACCTTATCCAATTTCCCCACACATCTATGTAATAAAGAACAAAAACAGAAGTTGCTGGAAAAGCCCAGCAGGTTTGGCAGCTTCAATGAAGAAAAAAAAATCAGAGTTAACGTTTTGGGTCCGGTGACCCTTTCCCTCAAGAATATCTTTGTTTAGGTTTAAGACTTCTATTCGTGATTAGTGCATGTCATTTTCAAATTTAACGTGGAACTCAATTGCATCTTGATTTCCATTTCCCAGTGAGTCTTTTAGAATGTCATTATTAATTAGCCTGGCCCCTTCGCACAATATAAGATACAAAATAACTTTATCTCTAATTGGTTTTGCAAAATAATACTGCAGGAAATTATCACAAAATCATTCTACAACTCATCTCCAAGACTAACTTTGTGAGTTGATTGGTCCAGTTTATAGAACCACCTTTGACTTTAAATTGTTAGAAGCCCCAACAATGTTTTTTTTAAGTGTTCTGATAATATAACTACTCTGAGGGGACTTGTGATCTACTCTCAAAAGTGTTTTCTGACTTTTTCTAAGCTCCACCTGTACTGATTCAAGTTCCTGATATTCTGATCCTCTCTCACTAATGTCCTTTTGTCATCTGTTATTATTAGGGTTACACTTCCTCCTTTCCCATACCACCTGTCTTTTTCAAATGTTCTGCACCTGGAATATTTATTGCCCAAATTTAGACACCAAGTAACCATATCTCTCGTGATTAGATCTAAAAGTTTATCTCCATTTGTGCCAAGATATTTTGTATCTTACTGCAGATATTCTGCACATGCAGATAAAGTAAGTTCAAATTCAAAACAGTTCTCTGCATGGACTTACTCTCATATGCACAATTACTGTTAACCTCTCTGACTCACTCATTTTGTTGTTACTTACATCGATATATTTTTCTATTGCCTCAACTTTTATTTTTAATTTCTAAATGTCACATCACCAAAATGCTCCTTTCTCCTTGTTAGTTTAGACATTTTTCCCTACTCTGAATATATTTGCCGGTTTCTCTTATGTTTGTGATTTCTGTCCTTTCCTGTCAGTCTAATTACCAATACCAACAGCACTCTTCTGCAATATTGCCTGATCCTTTCTCGTTTACATTCGAAATCTCTCCTCTTGAGAACCCCCTGTATCATTAATTAGCTTAATGCCCTCTCTATATCCTTAGTTATATGAATCACAATGACACTTATTCCAATGCTGTTTAGGTGAAGACGATCTCAAAGGTACAGCATTCACTTTCCAAAGTACTGGTGTTAGTGCCCGATCATTCTAAATTCATTTCTCCCACACCACCTCTGAGCCATGCATTCAAACCTTTGATAGAAACATAGGAGGAGAAGTAGGCTATTCAGCTCCACGAACCTGTTCCACCATGATCACCCAACTGCCCTGTTCCTGCTTTCTTCCCATACCCTTTGATCCCTGTAGACCTGAAGACCATATCTAACTCCTTCTTGAAATCATTCAATGTTTTGGCTTCAACCACTTTCTGTGGCAGAGAATTCCACAGGCTCACCATTCTCTGGGCGAAGAAATTATTTATTGATCTTATTTAACCTGTGTCAATTCGCTTGTGGCTCGGGTATTAATCCAGCAATGATTACCCTTGTGTTTCTGCCCTTTAATTTACCCCCTAATTTAGTTATCATATTCCATCAGCAGTATCTCTCCCTTAATCCAACCTCATTTTTGGGGCCTGCATGGACCTTGACAAGTGAATCCTTCCTCTCCCATAACAAGCTCCTTTCTAGCCCAGAGAAGAATTCCTAAATCTCAGCACAAGCAAACAACAGAGCCTTCAGGAATCACGCTCACCACTGCAGAGAACCATAGCTGACATCCTAACATACCACCTTTTAAGACAACTACATTACTTTTCCCTCAGACCACTTGAACCATGCCCTGCATCATGATCAGTTTCATAGCCCATTGTGGTCAGTTTCATCATCCACCCTACAGTTCCTGTTCTCATCCACATAGGCTACAAGAACGTCACATTTGTAAAACAAATGAAGGGCTGCTGCTGATTCATTACTATATTTTAACTCCCATAACTTCTTCACTTGCATTCACACTCTCCTGTCCCAAATCACAGATCAAATCTAAAGTATCAAGCCTAAGGAGTGTATCTGTCTCCTAGAACAAAGCATAAAGTAACTTTCCTGCTCCCTGATAAATTGCATTTCCTAAAGCACAGACTGCAGCTCATCAACTCTAAGCGAAAGTTCCTCATGCCACAGACATTTACTGCAGATGTGGATGCTGTGTTTCATACTGGGTGTTCAGCAGTTACCATATGCTTCAGGTGAAATACATTACACATCCTCCTATTTAATTGTGTGTGATTCAATAATTAGGTTTCATGTTCAGAAATATCATTCAACCTTTACCTGTGATTATATCATGCAGATTAACTAGTTATCTAAAAGCATAACATAATAAAAAATACTTATATCTTCTCTGTACCAGTTTAAACTACTACCTTGTTACAGGGGTAAGATCTTAAAGCTCACCAAACAATCATCCACCTGCTCATCTAGTTAATACCAGTGAGCACTCACCAACTAGTTGAGATGTTACATGAACATTAAAAGCAATATCTCTTTCAAATCATGCCTCCAAATTCCAAATTTGCCATCACTCCTTGCCATCGCCAACTCTGTCTGCCCACTGCACTAAACACCCCACAATAAATGCCGTGCTCTTCAATAGTCATCTGTCAGGGTCTCTGCGAATTGAAGTGCTTTATGTACTTCCAATACTTTAAAGGCAAAACAGTATGAAAAAATGTAATGTTGCTCATTTACTGCAGCATCATTTTCAAAACTGACATGAACTTCAGCAAACTAATTAAGGCAACTTTATGCCTATTCAGAAAGATGATGCAATCAGCAGCTACACGTCTTTAATATTGAGCCGATTAATATCTGACTAGGTATGGGAGTTTAACATTTAATTATAGATAAAACACTGCAGAGTCAATAGTCCATGAAGTACAAAACCCATACAGTGCTCTTAAATAATAGGTTAAATTCAACTGACTACACAAAGAAACAATTTGAAAGCTATGCCAGGGGTCGATTCCATTAGATCTTTTTAAATTGAATCCAAATGTAAATGACATCTCAATTATTTGACTTAAGCAGTGTAGATGTAAATAACTCATTCATTCTTTGCCTACTGATACTGACAGTAGTGTGAGGTGAGTCAACAGAGATTGGAAAAATTCTGCGAGCATTAGAATCAGCAATTCACTGCAACAACAGGAAATATACATTCTGTTATAATGCTTCTCCATCTCACTAGTTTTATGTGCATTAAACATTGGTGTAATAATAAAATGAATAGCAGTTTGATCCTATATCTCAAGACACAATTTCATTTTTTAACTCTGTTTAGTAACTTTGATTTTAAAATGGAGGAAGACACAAAAAGTGAGACCAGCAACACATTGTTGTTACCTTCTATAATTGAAGCTGTTAAAACTGAGGTGTCATAAGCAGCTAGTGGTGCCACTCTAGCCGAATGCTTCTTCATCCTGTGCTGTAATTCTTGGAGTTATTTGTACTTATAGTTTCCTATAGCTGCACATATCTCAGATACTGTGTCGGAAACCCGATGGTGAAGCTAAGTCTGTTGCCTGAATGATTGTTTGGAAGCAATGCAGCATGCTTTGGATACTGATGTGCTGTTTCCCTGGGAACCTTTTCATAACGTAGTAACTGAGTCTTGACCTCTCTCAGCCCGTGTCTGTACACTTCTTCATTGCTTGCATTGCTGCTATAGATGGACTAGAATCAAGCAACAAGATTTAAAGAGGGAGAGAGCTAACCTCCCTGTGAGTAGAACAGCAGTTCATCTGCGTCAGTGCAGTGCTCGCCTGCTCTTAAAGAAATGGCCACAACTATTGTGGGAATTGCAGTAATTCAATCAAATGAAAACTAGATTTTTTTAAAACTATAATTTCCAGTGGCATACTAAACATTGAATCGTCAATAAACGAGACAACTGAACTTCTACATTATAGTCCCCGGAATTGAGAATTGCCGAAGAGACTTGAGAGGTAAACCAATGAAATGACATACCATGTAAATTCTTGTTATTCACTCTTGTATCATATAAAAATGTCGCTTAATCCATGCAGAAACATAAATCATCACTCTAGCATGGGTCATAATTTGTGGTCTACAAAACAAATTGGGCTGCATTCACAAATAAACTTTAGTGTTTTCTACTTTATGGGTAGTTTTATTCTCCAGCTCACATACATCATACGAATTAATAACAAGCGACATGCACTATGCACTCAATAACAGATCAAAGTTAACACAGTTGAGAGTTTTATACTTCCTCTGCTGATTTGGAGAATAAAGTCAATCTGATGAATGAAATTGAAGTTCAAACCATTCAGGCAACCTGATGACAAGTGTACTCCAGTATCATAAGACCAAATCTCGGGTTACGAATAGATCATAGAACAAGGCCCAACTTAGACACTATTATTTCATAGTGGAATTATTAGAATTTCAGAGGCTGGTTGGTCTAAAGTAGGGCTTCCCAAAATACAGTTTGGGATCCAAACTGTGGATGTAAGCTAAAATTTGAAAGTCACAAGATCCAAGATAGTAATGGGCACTGTAAGGCTCCAACCAAGTTACAACAGTTATGTCCCCACTTCAAAGGACTCTTGCTCTCACATTTTTCACCAAGATGCTGTGACAATTTTCAAACATCAAATGAGGTCACAGTGGGAAAATGTTTGGGAAGCTTGCTGTAAAGTATTACTAACAGTAATTCAAATTTGTTGATGTTGGAAGCATTTTGTAATTTTCCCATAATGGTTTCAGTCTGGTTATACGTCTGATAGGGTGTGTACACATTAAATTCTTTAATCTTGAAGAACATCATAGGATTCATTGAGATATTTTATATACTAAGACCATCTTTTTACATTTTCAGAAAGTACAGAAAACTGGTCAGTAGTAATTGCATAAGCATCCTGCCAACTTTATTAATGAAGCATTGGCATACCCGAAACAAAACAGACAAATGATGAATAACAGAAAACTTCCTGGTTGCCTTGGAACTGGAGAATCCAGTATATTCTAGAGTACAGCTGCATCTGGTCATCCTGGTGAAGGGATAATCAGCAAGGTGAGTCCATTTCATACAGATAGCAGAAGACATCTCATACAGTCATAGCGTCATAGAGTTGTACAGCATGGAAATAGACCCTTCAGTTCAACTCATCCATGCTGACCAAATATCCGGAATTAATCTAGTCCCATTTGCCAACATTTGTCCCGTATCCCTCTAAACCCTTCCTATTCATGTATCCATCCAGATGCCTTTTAAATGTTGTAATTGTACCAGTCCCCACCAGTTGGCCTAATGGTAATGACCTAGTGGTATTATTATTGGACTGTTAATCCAGAGACCTAGCTAATGTTTTGGAAACCTGGGTTCGAATCCTACCACAGCAGATGGTGGAATTTGATTTCAATAAACATTGGGAATTAAGAGTTTAATGATAACCATGATTCCTTTGCTGATTGTCAGGAAAAGCCCATCATGATTGTCTTTTTAGGAAGGAAACTGCCATCCCCTTACCTAAATGTGACTCCAGACCTACAGCAATGTGGTTGACTCTGAACTGCTGTCTGGGCAATAAAAACTGACTGGCCAGTAAAGCCCTCATACCTTTAATGAATAAAGGGAAAACAAACTTGGGCTTTCAATTTAGATTGCAATTTAAGTAGCTGATAGTTACATTGCAACAGTCAACATAGATTCCGGATTTTGCACTTTGTCACCAGCAAGTTTTAAAGCGGTGGCGAATAGATGGGTGTGGGGCTATAAAATCCAGAAGACGTTCTTTCTACAAGCTACATGCCTGATCCTGATCCAATAGGTATAGCGATGGTGTCAAGTGATCTGCTCACCGTTGGGCCATTAAGGCACTTAAGTGGCCCATTATGGCTGCTTAAGAGCTCTATTCCATCTCTGCTGGCAATTTATCTGCTTTGAGGGTGGACCCACACCATGCTGGAAGCCTCCACCTCTCCCTGCACAAACAGATGTCAAGCAAGGGGAGAGGGGCCTTCTTTTATGGATCACCTGGTATCACCGGAAGCAGCCCTCACTCCAGTTCCGGAACTTGGTCCCCCTCTCCTCTGACAAATCCTTCAATTCCTGACTTTCTTGGACTTCTTGACATAATGGGACTACTTGTAAACCATGGTTTGTGGCCACGTTTCCAGCTGAGGCAACACAGCTGCCAGCCATCCTATTGGGTAGTAATTCTCCAATGTGAAAATTCTTCCCAATGTAAATAGCAAAGTCTCACTGTCAAACAACAATGCCACTCACAATTTGAAATTACTGTGTAAAAACTGAACGAACTGCAGGATGCTGTAAATCAGGAATGAAAACAGAAGTTGCTGGAAAAGATCAGCAGGTCTGACAGCAGTCTGGTGAAGGGTCACTGGGCATGAAAAGTTAACGCTGATTTTTTTTCTTCACAGATGTTGCCAGATGTTCCAGCAACTTCTGTCTTTATTCTTGAAATTGCTGTGGGTGAACTCAACCCCTGGATGTCTTATATAAGGAGACAGGGATCAAGGCACCCATCAAAACCATCAACTAGGGATGACATGGTGGCTCAGAGGTTAGCACTGCTGCCTCACAGCACCAGGGACCTGGGTTCATTCTCACCCACCGCTGACTGTGTGGAGTTTGCACATTTTCTCTGCATCTGCGTGGGTTTCCTTCGGGTGCTCTGGTTTCCTCCCACAATCCAAAGATGTGCAGGCTAGGTAGATTGGACATGCTAAATTGCCCGTTGAGTTCAGGGATGTGTAGATTAGGTGGGTTAAAGGGGGATGCTTCTGGGCGTGACGGTCTCAGGGCCAGTGTGGACTTGTTGGGCTGAAGGACCTGTTTCCACACTGTAGAACTTCTACGATTCTATGAAAACCCAGCCCAGCTACCCCAGTTCTTAGTAACAGTAATTATCATTATTTCTTTGGACTTGAGCAAATTCAAAATATTCCTAATCTTTTAAAAGGCATAGACAAGATAATATTTTGATGGTACAATGAACAAATGAAAATAATACTCAACTAATTTTATATTTCATACATTAAGACTTGCAAATTTTTTGATACAAAACAAACACTTTAAAATAAGTAGTCCTTGGAATAAGGTGCTAATATTGATGCTGTCCATTTAACAGCACTTCTGCAGAAAAGCTCTTCGGTTTGATCTAAAATCTGCAACTCAGCATTATGTCTACATAAAGCAACCAGCAGATTTTGCTTTTTCTACATTAACCAGCATCTCATCACACTGAATACTAATGTAAAATAGAAATTTATTAAATGAAATTCCAAATTTAATGGTGCAGCTAAACCCAATAGCATAATTCTCAAACTTTGAACCAGCTGATGAAACACATAACTCATATTCCCCTGAGGCAAATATCTGAAAGCAAAAACATTTATTTCTAATAGTATGTACCATTGTAAACCTACTCAAATCCTTAACTTATATCAGAACCTACAGAAAGCTGGAATTGGATTTGGTTTGTCCACAAAACTTACCCTGTTAGCTGAAGGCAGTTTTGTACTTTAACCATGAGCAGTATACAGTATTTTCCAATAAGCATCAATAATATTCAGTTAGTAGCACAATGCTTTTCTTCTTTCAATAACAAAATCTTTTGCTTTTACTCAAATACTTGGAAGTTAAGTTATACATGTTTAGAAAGAGAGCTTTACTGTAGTAATGTGTGTGAGAGATTAACAGAGGAAAAGGGATCCATTTTAAAATGAATGGCACAATAAGTTACACGGCCATTGGTGTTCAAATTTTAAACACTCTAGCGAATCAAAAATGCTAAGCTGCGTTAAATTTGAGAGTGTCCCTACTTTAAAAAGTCTTTTATTGAAGTAGTGCAAATAAGAACACTAGATCAAGCTTATGTTACAGTGAATCAATTCAGAGGCTGTGAGGTGGAGTTTTGCAGTGACACATCACAAAGTCCTGTTATGTCATGGTGTTTTACAAAATAATTACTGCTTACAAAAGTTTTCTCCCCCTCCAAAATTATGGGGCTCCTCTTTGGCCCATGGAAGCTCACAATGACTGGGCCCTTCCACAGTTCAGGAACAAAAGAAAATAAGCTTATCCAGCACTGCTAGCAGAAGGACAGACACTGAACACAATTTAGGGTGGTAAAATGTGAGGCTGGATGAACACAGCAGGCCAAGCAGCATCCCAGGAGCACAAAAGCTGACGTTTCGGGCCTAGACCCTTCATCATCTGATGAAGGGTCTAGGCCCGAAACGTCAGCTTTTGTGCTCCTGGGATGCTGCTTGGCCTGCTGTGTTCATCCAGCCTCACATTTTATTATCTTGGAGTCTCCAGCATCTGCAGTTCCCATTATCTCTGATACAATTTAGGGTGGTCCTGTTACCAGCTTCCTGAGGCAGTTGCCATGAGAGCAGCATTGGGATTGTTGACACATTTGTTCTTTACTCACTGCTAAAAATATAAGTTTTGTTTACATGTTTAAAAAGTCTCAATTTAAATAACCATGTTTTCTTGGACATTGATGCATAACGTGTTAAAATTTGGTTACAGTATGGATGGAGAATAAGAAATTTGATCTGCCACCAATTTTCTACAACTGCAGCAAACAACTTGTGTGCCTCAGCCTCAGTGGGTGACACATGGCCTTCTGCTGACAGCATGTGGCACAGCCAAATTTTTGTTCTCATTAGATATTCTAGTCTTTTAAAGGGAAGCTACACTGAATGGCAAGAGGCTGCGACTGGGTACTGTTGCTGTAATTCCAAATTTGGAAAATGGGCACGCCAAGGAGGGGAGGGCTTCAAGGGTCGTCGGTGCAGTGCTGAAGATTTGCTGGAGGAAATGAACCATGAGAAAAATTGACATGGACCCGCAGGAATCATGAAAGCGCACAAGGAAAACCTTGATGGAATTGGAAGCAGGTAGACAGAAGCATCGGCCTAGAGTTTAAGAGCAGGAAGGTTGTGCTGGAACTGAATGAAAAGTGGGTTGGGCCACAGCTAGAGTACTGTGTGAAGTTCTGGAGGCCAAATTATAGGAGCCATGTGATTGCCATGGAGAGATTTGCCAGGATGGTGCCTGAGCTGGAGTATTTTAGTTATGAAGAGAGATTGGACAGACTGCTTTCCTTGGAGCAAAGGATACTGAGGGGGTGACGTGATTCGGATGTATAAGATTATGAGAAGCTTAGTCAGGGGAGGCGGGAAGGAACTTTTCCCCTTAGTGGAGGAATCAACTGTCATTGAGCATAGATTTAAGCTAAGGGGCAACTTGTTTAACGATGATGTTAGGACAATTTGTTTCACCCAGAGGATGGTGGGAAGCTGGAGCTCACTGCCTATAAGGGTGGCAGAGGCAGAAACCTTCTTAACATTTAAGAAGTATTTAGATGTCACTTGTGATGCCAAAGCACACAAGACTATGAGACAAGTGCTGGAAAGAATAGTTGGGTGATTGTTTTTGACCTGTATAGATTTGATGGTTTAGAGGTCCTTTTTTTCTGTGCTGTGGACTCCTATGACTCTCTGATTCTAAGTGAATTCCCATGATCTCAACCCAAGGACATTGCAGCAGGAAGTCTAATAACTTTGCAGATGAGCAGATGATGAACACGAGAGAATGCATCTTCATATCACATCTCCTACCACCTCTCAAACAGCTTCTTATGTCACTCAATGCACTACACTGCATCAGCAGTCCTTGGAACTCTAGACTCAGTAATATTCAGATACTCCACCTACCAATGCTTAGTCTCCTCGCACACACTTCTCAGAGTTCCATATGCTTCACTCACACAGTGAAATAAATAACCAAAGTCATTCTTCTCTCCCACTTGAAGGACAAAGTGGCACACAATAGAAGGGGGAAGAGCAAGACTGGTAGTGGGCAAGGAGCTTGCATTTCCTAAGGAGCTGATTCCCTGCATTATTTGACCAGTTGTGACAGAGCCCTTAGCATCCAACATTGCGGAGAACACTGAGGATGACAAGGGTCTAGGCCCGAAACATCAGCTTTCCTGCTCCTAAGATGCTGCTTGGCCTGCTGTGTTCATCCAGCTCCACACTTTGTTATCTTTAATCAGCAAGACTGTATGGTTCATGTCTTATTTCCCTTCTCAAGTCACAGCTGGTATGATGGGCAAGCTTTCCTTAAGTCACCTTGCATTGCATCCAACCCCTTCCTTAAATCTGGCCTTGGTCATCTAATTTCATGCCTTCATAAACTGAAGAACTGCGATAATAACCTCCAGGTGGAGGGGGAGCAGTTTGACAGCACTGCTGAATATCCCCTACCATTTGATCTGACATCCAGCGGCTAAGATACTGGAACTACTTGTACTGACTGACATAGCGTTGTGACTGGCATATAGTGAGTCATCCAAGCATAAGTGCCCCAACAACAAGGCCAAGGGTAAAAGGGTGGCTCATTTGACAGGGTCAGCAGTTGGCTGGTTCTGCTGTGGCCGCCTCAAATGAGGCCCTTGATGGGGTTGCATCCAGGAATGTGACAATGGCACAATCTCCAAGATGCTGAGTGCATCAGATGACTTGTCAGATTGTTTTGAAAAATGTCATCCTTCATGTGATATGAACCACACTGAAAAAGCCAGCATTTGTTGCCCATTCATTTTTTCCCTGTGAACTAGTCTTTTTCCTTGCTCAGCAATTCAAGTAAACCACATTGCTATAGTTCTGGAGTCAAAACAGGCAAGGACTGAAGATTTCATTCCTTCCTGAAAGGCCATTAGTGAACCAAATAAGTTTTATGACAATCAGAGTTTAATGTTCATTGTTACCGAGATCACCATTCACTTCCAGTGTTTATTGATTGAATATAAATTTCACAAGTTGCCTTGACAGGATTTGAATCCATGTCCCCAGAACATCACTATGTAACAATCTCCCCCTAATATTCTGAAAATCCAAACCCATTTGCAAATGAATCATTAAGTATCTTGCCCTAAATCAATAATTAGGCCACAATTCTTCTGAAACAAAGGTATGATGGTTAATGTATTCAGAACCAGCAGTGTCCTGCACATCTATTAATTTATCATCTTGGGACAACATCTGGAGCAAATAACATCAATTCACTGACAGTCGCAGTGGCAGCATGCAGCGTTCCAATAACACAAGTCCCTTGCCATGTGTGCATGCTTCCCACAACAGTTAAACTAATTGGATTCCTGAGCAGCATAAACAGTGTTTCAGTTAAATCAGCTGGTAGGGCAGTAGACCATGTTGCCTTATGAGAAAAAGCAATTGCAACCACTGAGCACTCCAAATCAGTTGTTGCTGCTCTTCCTAAGTTATGACCATTTCTTTCCTTCAAAGTTTATCCATATTTTCTAACATTTATTGAATAGAGAATGATCAAGTGATGTCCTTTTTATCTTGAATGTAGAAAATAGGCAACTGCCCATGATTTAACTTACTAGATTTGGTGATTTGTGGATAGCTTTCAAATAAAAGGATAGATTACCAGAAACAGGAATAAAGAACAGATGTTAGAATAAACACTCACCACCAATACTCCACAATCCATCTCATGGTTGCCAATTAACAGCCAAATGTATGGTCCTACTCAATACCCGACTCAAGTATGATAAATATCAATGTGCAGACAAATGGATTGACTCCATATGACAATATAAATGGTTTGAGGCAACATAGAGCCCTGAAGACACCAAAGCTGTAGTAACTCTGTCCCAGGCAAGCTGTTCCCATGCATGACACTGACAAAGACCTGACAATGTAAAAATGTGAAAAACCTAACCTATCCAAATACCTCCACTGTATCTATGTATTCAGACTGTTTGGCCAGCATCCAGTACCAGACAAGTCAGAGCTTCTTCCTACTAAATATTGGAAAGCAAACAAAGCTATTTGTTGTATTCAATCTTGGCGCAAAGTCCACTCTCCAACCACCAAGTCTATTCTCTTCTTGGTAACAATTTCGGATGAGCTTCTGACAATATTTTTATGCCTTCACCATTTACACCTCTGCAACATCACCCTATTCTGATCCTGCCTCAGCTTATTTGGTGTTAAAAATCCTGATACAACCCTGTGCTGTTGTGTGTTCAATCTGTATCTGCGTACCTGTGGTCACTTTGTGTGGGAGAAAGTGCAGAGTATCATCCTGGAAACTGTAGGTCAATACTACAGCAATGTGGCCTTGGAGAGAGTCAAGAAGGATTCAATCCCAGAACACCATAAGGAAAGACTAGCACTTTTCATGAGCACCAAACAGTCCAAAGAACTTTACAGTCATGAAGTACTTTTGAAATGCAGTGTATTAGTTAAAATGTGGCAGTTAATTTATGTCAAACAAGCTTCTGCCAATGTGATAATGAGCAGTTAAGCTGCTTGTGTGAGGTTGACTAAAGACTAATTGTCAGTCTGGATACCATTCCCCTTCTCTTCAAAATAATACCAGAGAACCTTCAATGTCAGCGTGAGACAGTTGATAGGCCCTTGTTCTCAACGTTTCTCAACAGACAGCACCTTCAACAGTGTAGCACTTCCTCAGTGTTGCACAGGAGCCCAGACCTACATTTGGGGTTACATTCCAACAGGCTAAAGTGCAACGTGAACCCACAACCTTTTGATTTCATTTAGCCACAGCTAACATGGAATGGGAAAGGCTGAGAAGCAAAGCTCCAGGGAAAGAGGGAGGAGTCCTCAAAACTAGTTACATTGCAGGAATTTAACTTGTGTGTGTTTGTGTTCCAGCTTTTGTGTTTTGTTCCTTACACAGTGAAAACCTCTCACCTTGTGACTGGCTGTATGACATGTAACTGTGAGGGTGCACATCAAATGGTAGGCTGACTATGTGCCTTGTTGGTGTATAAAAACAGTGCCTATTCCATGCATCTGAAGTTTCCCTGAAGCACTGCATAAAAAATTAAAAATTTGAATGTGGACGTAAGG
Source organism: Stegostoma tigrinum (assembly GCF_030684315.1). NCBI lineage: Eukaryota > Metazoa > Chordata > Chondrichthyes > Orectolobiformes > Stegostomatidae > Stegostoma > Stegostoma tigrinum. The sequence goes on from NC_081363.1 coordinate 49,636,961, forward strand.
TCTAAAACAAAATGCTGGGATTACAAACTCCATCTTTGGGCAACTGTGTGTTAGAAATGGTACTTCTGAAAAATGGATCACATTCCAACAGCGGCGAGGAAACTTGATCCTTTCTCTGACAAGTGATAATGGGAACTGCAGATGCTGGAGAATCCAAGATAACAAAGTGTGGAGCTGGATGAACACAGCAGGCCAAGCAGCATCTCAGGAGCACAAAAGCTGACGTTTCAGGCCTAGACCCTTCATCAGAGAGCTCTTTGTTATCCCTTTCTCTGACAATGTTGGTACAGCCTATTCCTAGTTACAGTACCACCTGAAACAAAGCAGTGCCCCACCCCCCCACACCCCCACCATGGGCTTGCCTGGTTACACTGCACCATGTGTATCCATGTGTTCCTAAGACTCTTAGCAGACTTTAATGTTCTGTGACCAATTTACAGCTTATGATTATGAAAGCTTTAAGTGTATGCTTCCAAAGACATGATCCACCCTGCTGATGTCATGCAGAGTAATAGGCTACATTTTCTTCTGTATTCTGAAGTTCCAGGGTTGCTGTGTCAATACCTAGAGGTAGAAGTAGCCACTTGTCCCATGCCATTTGGAGAGTTGTGAAGGAGGTGGGGTATTTTGTGAAAGTCTTGTTTGACAGAATGGAACAGATATTGCAGCAGGTAATTATCAATTGAAAGAGGACAACAGAATTTCAGATAGTTGCTTACCAGATGTTATTGAATGATAGCGTGCAGGTTTCCTGGACATGACTCAATGCACAACCTGTTCCAGATTAGATTCTACAGTAGTGTCAACTGTGGCTCAGTAGGTTGCATTCCAACTGAGTCAGGAGGTCATGGATTCAGAGCCTAGTTCAGAGATGTAAACATGAAAGCTAGTCTGTTGCTCGGTGATGTACGGAGGGACAGCCACACTGCTGTCAAAATTCTCTTTCTGAAGGCAGTGTTTCACTGTCAGAAAGCAGAACCGAGAGTGCACGGCATTGCCAAATGCTGTTACTGGAGATTGCTGCACTGTTGGAGGGTCAGTTCTGAAGGATGGTGAGTATCCTCCTTGCTTCAAAGATTTACCAGAAGAGACATTAGCTTCCAATTAAGCAACTTTAAAATTTTCACCCTTGTTTTTATATCTGTCTAGGATTTCATTGCTCAAGTAGGCTGGGAATATCATTACCTCTGAAATTCTGTTACCATTATGACAGAGATATTTCTGCTCCCTTATCATTGACTCAAAATCATGGAATTTCACACCTAACATTTTTGTGAAAGCATCATCACCACAACTAGCTTCTGTGGGAGGCACTGGTGTAGAGATAACATCCCTGAACCAGTCATTCAGAACCCCAGACTACTGTTCTGAGGACATGGGTTTGAATCCCATCACGGTAGATGGTGACATGTGAGTTTTTTTAAAAAACTTGGAATAAAACACTACTCTAAAGATTAATGCAACCATTGTCAAAAAAAACCCATCTAGCTCACCAATGTCCTTTAGAGAAGGACTTCTGCCATCTTTACCTGGTCTGGCCTACTCCCGCTGGGATGGGATTAGGGATGGGGAATAAATGTTGACCCAGTGAACAACACTCACATCCCATGAGCGAACAAAAAAGAAGTTCAATAAGAAGGCCCCCACTTACCTTCTCAGAGTAGCCAGGGATGGGCAATACTGGTATTGCTGGCATTACTCATGCCCTGAGAATGAGAAAAACATCTAATTCCTTACTAATGTCAAACATTTCTTGAAGAGGAATGTCTGGTACCTTCTTTTTAGGAAGAATATGAAATATTAAACATTTAAGCCCTTGATGTCCTTCTGACTCCATTGACTCAACTGCTTAGGACTCTACAATTACCCGGATGAGATTTTTCAATACTCATTTACCAATCAACAATAAATGGTGAGCTCAGCTGGTTCTTGGCCATCAGGCTTATTAAGATAATAAGGTGTAGAGCTGGATGAGCACAGCAGGCCATGCAGCATCAGAGGAGCAGGAAGGCTGACGTTTCGGGTCTGGAAGGGTCTAGGCCCGAAACGTCAGCCTTCCTGCTCCTCTGATGCTGCTTGGCCCGCTGTGCTCATCCAGCTCTACACCTTGTTATCTCAGATTCTCCAGCATCTGCAGTTCCTACTATCTCTGAAACAGGCTTATTAAGATACCTTGTTGTCAATCACCTCATAATGTGGAGAGATAATGTGACATTTCTTCAATAATTATTTACTTCAGCCTGGTGTCACACTAGGTATAATCTTCTGGTGATGAGTCAGGAGGCAGGAATTAGGCAGGATGGTGGTTTACCTGGACAATGAGAAGGCTCCATGGTCAGCCATCTAGCCATGCTGCCACTTGTTGCGCTTAAGTAGCCAATTATTGACAACATAAGGACATTATCACCCCGTTGTTGCTACTAACTCAGCAGTAGGTGGATTTGTTGCCATGTGGTGGGCACAATAGGTAAAACTATACAGCCAGCTTTTCATCTCCCAAGATGGTCGGCCTCAATCAAAAACCTGACTGTGGGATTCAACATCATGAAAGGGACGATCCACAGAGAATGACACAGTTCCTTTGCTTCCCTGCTCCCTGCATTGCCACTCTGCCCTAAGAAATGCCTCTCAACATTAATTTACATCTGGTCTGTGTTGCTTTGTGATGTTACATAAGTGCATAAGAAATAAGAGCAGGAGTAGGCCATCTGGCCCCTCGAGCCTGGTCTGTCATTCAATAAGATCATGGCTGATCTTTTTATGGACTCAGCTCCACTTTCGTGCCTGATCACCATAACCCTTAATTCCTTTACTGTTCAAAAATCTATCTTTGCCTTAGAAACATTCCATGAGGTAATCCTGACTGCTTCACTGGGCCGGTTGTTCCACAAATTCACAATACTCTGGGCAAAGACATTCCTTCTCAGGTCAGTCCTAAATCTGCTCCCTCTTATTTTGAGGCCAAGCTCCCTAGTTCTAGCTTCATCTGCTAGTAGATACAACCTCCCTGTTTCTATCTTATCCATTTCCTTGATAATTTTATATGTTTCCAAAGATCCCCCCCATTCTTCTAAATTCCAATGAGTGTAGTCTCAGTTAACTCAATCTCTCCTCAAAAATCAATTCTGCAATCAACCTAGTAACCCTCCTCTGTAACTCCTCCAGTGCTAGTTCATCATTTCTCAATTAAGGAACCCAAAAATGTACACAGTACTTATGGTGGCCTCACCATCATCCTATGCAATTGCAGCCTGTTATTCCAACAACATCCACTGCATCCCCTGTGGCACTGTTGTGCCAGATCCTGCGTGGCAGGCAGCTCCTCATAGGTGAGCCTCCTGCCTCAGGGCCCTGTCTCTCTCTGGGCAAGTCTGCCGCTGGTCGTCTCACTGCCTGATCAGTTTATGGTTCACTGAGTCTTCCCAAAAAAAAAAGAGAGCACAGAACTCCTGACAGCCTGCAGGAAAAAAAACCCCAATCTCTGATGCTTCAGGATTCTGCTCAATATATTTGAATCAAACATTTGCACTATGCACCAAAATCTATTCATGGAGTTCAACAAATTTAGCTCAGTGCAAAGCACTGGATTTTCTGCACCGCAAAGATTGAGAAAAGGACTGGCTGTATATGCTTCCTGATAGAATTGAAACTTGAAGTCCAGAGGTACAGATTTAATTATAAACTGCAAAGATGCAACTCCTTAGGCAAACATTTAAGGCTTGGATTTAATGGTGAGATCAGGGCAGTAGGAGAGTCACAACTACTATGCATCATTGACTGATCCATTACCACTCTGCTGCTAATAATTACTGCAGCCTCTTAGCTGAAAAGCCTTCGATGGGGAGCCTCAACATTACATGCAAATCAGGGATCTTAAGCTGCTTTGCCGATGCGATTGGAGGGATAGGGAAGGAGTGCATCCTGCCTATTATCCACTCAGTCAAATTAAGTGATTAAATAAGCAGGTCATTATTTTTGTAGACCCAGGAGGAGCAGCCATTCCAGTTAGCCAGCCCCTGGTTCCAGCAAGCTGCAGTATGATGCTCATTATAAGCTAGTGACATTATAATGAGACAGGGTACTGGAAGTGGTCCAGGCATCCCACCCACTGTATACCCATTCCACAACTGAATTATATCTGCCATGGAGCATTAATACTTTTAGGTAAATTTTAAATAATAAGCTGAAGTCTTTGAAAAGCTTCTAGCCCATTTTTTCTCAGATGAACGACACCTAGTGCTAATTATTATATTGGCCAAAATCTCATCCTTGTGGATTTGGGATATGAAACAAAATTAGTGACAACCTTATTCCCCAGGAATCAACTTAGTAATTGGCAGTAGGTTTCATTTCTCATTATAAAGCGTAAGAAGTGAAAACATTTCATTTCATGTAAGAAAAGAAAATTGCTCTGGTCTTGAATGATGTGAAGGAAAATAAATCTGAAACTTGAAATAGCAAGTGATATACCTAGACTGTAAGACAAAGTGTTCATGTTTACGCATTGTTGTATGGCATTCACTAAATAAATATTAGAAAATGACTCTCTGTATTTTTTAGTGAATTTCTGTCAGTCATAGAGAAGTAGTTAATTGTGCTTTTTCTTTGAGAGATGCTTTAAGATTTCACCTTTCGTTTCATCAGTTTGTCAATACGTGTCCTTACATGGAAAAGTGCTCAGAACTGTACAATATTATTTATCCTTGTCAGAAAAGGCAGCATATAAATGAGTCAGTGCCTTACATTCTTAATGTTGTTTACGGGGCACCAGTCCCCAATCTCTTGGCTAAATATTTGGGGTCACCCATAATCGTGACAGCTTTCTTGCAGCAATTTAACCCCCACATGGTATAAGCCTTTATCCTATTATGGGTAAAATACAGAATGAGGCCATTAAATTGCCATTACTTGACTACTTAAGATCCTTGATTGGCCCAAGGACAGATGGGCTGCCTGGCACCTTCCCTTCGCCCAGTGAAATATCTGATCATCGGGTACGGTGAGGCAAGACCACCAGTTGAATTTTATGTGCAAACGCCACCTTCAAACCTGCTGGCAGTGGAGTATAAAATCCAGTTCCCCAGTGTTTTTCTGGTTTTAACTTGCTTCTGTAATAATTACTTTTTCTAAAATCAGAATCAGGTAAAGTGCTTTTCTAGATTGAATATCATTGCAATCAGTAAGGCTGTTACATTCTTATCCAGATAAATGTAAGGCTGCAAGATGTACACATATATATGTAAGCAAATTTTAGCTTAGTAGAAATTTAGCCAAAATTTCTTCAAGACCAAATAGTCAAAAATAATGAAAGATTGCAGAAGCTATCAAAAATTTTAGAGGCAAAAGTTAATGCCATCTTATTTCATACAATTACTCAGAAAGTTCTTAAGCATGTCAAAGTTTTCAAAACTTGGTAACAAAGAATAAGGAATATAGTTTTTGTTTTCACATTACTTTTTCTCTTTGAAATGATTTTATAATCAGCAGTTGTCGAAGCAATCAAGTGGGATTATTGATTCCAACAATGTGCTAGGATTCAGTTAAATTCTACTGTTAAAGCCTAAATGATGCTGGATGAAAGCTGTATGCTGATTTGAAAGTTCCTTTATGTTGCTGAATTGTTAGCTACTGTTTGTTGTTTCTTTTCTTTTTAGTTTACAGTTTTATTAATGACTGAGCTGACATATAAACCTCAGAAAGGGATCAGACCGCCCAGCCATGGCTCACTGATCCTTCAACTCCTACAGATGGTGAACTGCAGATTTCATTAAAACAGCTTGGTTACTGTGAGCATTTAGTTATTAACAAGAACATTGTCAATAAATGATCAGATGCTGACTCTCTTGCTCTTGTCTTTCTAAAGAAGAAAATGCTCTCAAAATTCAACAAAAATACATCAGGTAAAATTGTGACATGACTGTATCATCCAATAAAGGAATCATGAGAATGGAAAAGGAGCATCTGAAAATGGGGCAGGGGGGAGAGGAAGCTTTTGACAATGTCTCACAAAGAGCTCTTGTGAAATAAATTATTTTAACCTGTTATATACAGAAGTAGGTAAAAGAGAATTAAAAGCAAATTTAAAAAATGAACGGCATTACTGAGAGATGAGGAGCAAGCAACTTTAGTGTGTATTCAAAGAACGGAGAGGTACTTCTGACTGGAATTTCAATGTGCAGGGGGCATTTGGTTTAAAGGACAGGTTAAAGCAAGGTGGCAGCTAACTGAAAACCCTCCAAAGACAGGATCTCAAGTTAGAACACAATCCAAGGGATGCAGTGCAAAAAATAAGAGTCCAAAGACAGGCAAAGGGCTCAGAAGGATTTGAGAAAAAAGCAGGAAGAAGAAAACTCTGAAGTCAGGGGGCGAGGAGACCAGGAAGCCTTTGAAATAAGGTTACAGAATGGAATATCTCCAAAGGGCAAGGGAAGGAACATCAGGAATTTTAAAGCCTAACTATGAACTGGCAATTCTTTGCACAGTATTAACACAGGGTTGGAACAGTAAGAATGAAAAATCAAAGGACTCACTTAGGCCAGGCAGGCCCAATTGTCCATTGGGATGTCAGCTGCTTGCCTTTACCTCCACCACTTGATTATAAAGAAGGTTCACAATAAGCTGGAATTGGGAAGACTGGAAGCAGCAGTTTCAGTGGCATAGAACAATTTCAGACTTACACTCAGGGGCGCAGGGCTATTAAGTCAATATGTTTTAAATGTTATAGTCTAATATTTCATAATGCTCTGCTAAAATAAAGTGTAAAGAAGGTATTTGTTGTTGATACATTAATTAAAACACTTGAAAATACTTCAGCTCCAATCAAAATTTAGCAATAGAACAGGTGAAATGTAATCAGTGATCTCAGCATTCAAAGAATCAGTTGAAGTCTTTGTAATAGATTTATATTGTCCTGCATGCTGTTACAAGTTATTGCGTATTGAAAGATGAATTAAGTGGAGACCCTCCAGTTGTTGATGTGAGGAAAGAGACCTTCTCAGACTTACTTCCGTCCAAGGAGGATTCGTTATTGAACAGGCAATCCAATTCACAATGGAGGAAGAAATCAGGTACCCACATCAGTCACTACTGCAAGGAAACATCAAGAATGATTTGTCTCTCTCTGGAAAACCAACCCAAGTTGTCAAATAAACGGGAATCAACGTTATCGACCACATGAATTTGCACAATATGTGGCCGTAAATACAATGACAAACATAATGAATATCCAGCAGGTGGAGCTGAGTGCTAGAAATGTGGCCAGTTGGGACTTTTAAGAATGTTCTAAGTTAACAGTACCCTTATCACATCAAAAACAATGAAAAAGTCCTGTACAAAAAAACTGGAGAAACTAAAATCATTCAGCAAGTAAGAAGTTCCAGAAGTTAAAGATACAAAACAAAAATAGACACAACATTCCCTGGGAAGGTTGATGAGTATCGAGACAGGTTATGGACCATCAACTTTAAGGTACAAAGCTTTGAATTTAGACTCAACACAGGAGCAGCTTTTTCAATAGGGGTAGGCATCATAAAAAGTGTTGCAGTTGCTGGAGATTAGAAACAAAAATAAAAAAAGTGATGGTCTGGTTACATCTACATAAAGACAAACAAAGTGAACATGACTCTTCTTTAACAAAGTGTGATGCTGGATGAACACAGCAGGCCAAGCAGCATCTCAGGAGCACAAAAGCTGATGTTTTGGGCCTAGACCCTTCATCAGAGAGCTCTCTGATGAAGGGTCTAGGCCCAAAATGTCAGCTTTTGTGCTCCTGAGATGCTGCTTGGCCTGCTGTGTTCATCCAGCCCCACACTTTGTTATCTTGGGTTCTCCAGCATCTGCAGTTCCCGTTATGATAATGGGAACTGCAGATGCTGGAGAATCCAAGATAATAAAATGTGAGGCTGGATGAACACAGCAGGCCCAGCAGCATCTCAGGAGCCTCTTCTTTACAGCAGTCATGGCAGACAGCATGTTATGGTTGAACTCACTGAAATTCAGACGAGCAAACATTAAACCCCAAGGTTCAAAAGACATAGACCTTCAAATGCATGGGCAAATCACCATGAAACCTAGTCACAAAGGACGAAATTTCAATGAAACGTGACATGTACTGAGGAATTGAGAATTCAGCAGAAAGGCATAAATTCATCTAGGCATCATAGAGAGAGATAATTCTATAATTTCAGGATGTAGGGTAGAAAGAGTTTCAGTTAAAATTCAAAAGTTTAGATAAAATAAAGCAGAGTATAGTACAATCCTGCAAGAAAATTCTAAATCTATCTGCGCGTACACTCCCAGGAAAATGTCTCATTATTTGATGGTAAAATCCCAGCTAGAAGTGCAACTGAAAGCTGGATCTTAATGCCAGAGACAGAACTGATCCAATGCTCAGGGCTAGTTACTGTTCCCAAGACAAATGCAGATCTCACCAGTTAAACAAAGGAAATCCATCCCATTTTCTCTGTCAATGATAGTCCTGGCACAATTGACACAAGCAGGTTTTTGCAAAACTGTATGCAAACAGTAGGTTCTTGCAGATACACTTAGGTTAAAAGTCAAGATTGCTGACAACATTTATTGCACCATTCAGATGGTGTTGCTTCATTGTCTACCATTTGGTATCTCTCTCCATTACAGGCTTTCCAAATGACAATGTCTAGAATCCTGGAAGGAAAACAGGGAACCATTCGCTATTTTGGTGACATTCTAACACAGGATAAATGAACATGACCACAGTGTCATGGATGTGTTAAAGCCACTACAGAATGCAGGCCTTGCACTAAATGAGAATTGTCAATTTTCTACAATGACAATTACGTTCCTAGAGCCTAGTATCTAAAAAGGTCCCTCATAGTAGACTGGTTATGAAGGTTAGATCACATGGAATACAGCGAGAACTAGCCACTTGGATACAGGATTGGCTTGAAGGTAGAAGATAGAAGTTGGTGGTGGAGGGTTGCTTTTCAGACTGGAGGCCTGTGACCAGTTATGTGCCACAAGGATCCCGAAACGTCAGCTTCTGTGCTACTAAGATGCTGCTTGGCCTACTGTGTTCATCCAGCTCCACACTTTGTTATCTGTGCTGGGTCCACTGCTTTTTGTCATTTAGATAAATGATTTGGATGTGAATGTTGGAGGTATGGTTAGTAAGTTTGCAGATGACACCAAATTTGGTGGTGTAGTGGAAAGAAAAGAAGGTTACCTCAAAGTACAACAGGACCTTGATCAGATAGGCCAATGGGCTGAGGAGGAGTAGATAGAGTTTAATTTTGATAAATGTGGTGTGCTGCATTTTGGAAAGGCAAATCAGGACAGGACTTATACCTTTAATGGTAAGGTCCTGGGGAATGTTGCTGAACAAAGAGACCTTGGAGTGCAGGTTCATAGTTCCTTAAAAGTGGAGTCCCAGGTCAACAGGATAGTGAAGAAGGCATTTGACATGCTGGCCTTCAGTGTTCAGTTCATTGAGTACAGAAGGTAGGAAGTCATGTTGCAGCTATACAGGACATTAGTTAGGCCACTTTTGGAATACTGTGTGTAATTCTGGTCTCCTAGCTATAGGAAGAGTGTTGTGAAACTTGAAAGGGTTCGGAAAAGATTTACAAGGATGTTGTCAGGATTGGAGGGCTTAGGCTATAGGGAGATTCTGAATGGGCTGGGGCTATTTTCTCTGGAGTGTCGGAGGCTGAGGGGTGACCTTGTAGAGTTTGATAAAATCATGAGGGGCATGGATAGGGTAAATAGCCAAGGTCTTTTCCCCAGGTGGGGGAGTCCAAAACTAGAGGGCATAGGTTTAAGGAGAGGGGGAAAGATTTGAAAGGAATCTAAGGGACAACTTTTTCATGCAGAGAGTGGTGTGTGTATGGAATGACATGGCAGAGGAAGTGGTGGTAGCTGATACAAACACAACATTTAAAAGGCATCTGGATGGGTATATGAACAGGAAGGGTTTAGAGGGATATGGGCCAAATGCTGGCAAATGGGACTAGAGTTATCTAGCATATCTAGTCAGCATGGACAAGATGGACCAAAGGGTCTGTTTCCATGCTGTATATCTCTATGACTAAAACTCTAACAAGGTATCAGGTAGATTCAAGGAATACAAGAGGTATCAGTGAATTTTATCTGCAACTAACCTGTGTTACACAATCTAAAAGGGATGTTTAGAAAAAGAGGTTAGCAGTTGTAGTGGAGTTAGGACCTGACTACAGGTTTTGAAAATTGTATAGTTAATTTCTGTTGATATTTTAGCACATTAGAATGCAAGCTTTTTCATTACTGTTAGCTACAGAAAAACCATCCATAGGACCAGGCAGAGTCCTTATTCAAATGCAAACTGACAAAACAGGAAATCTGGTCTATTTTACATTGAGAGCTTTGACAGAGCCTGTGACCGATGGTGTGCCACAAGGGTCTGTGCTGGGTCCACTGCTTTTTGTCATTTATATAAGTGATTTGGATGTAAACATAGAGACTGAGATGAGATACACATCATAGAGAGAGAAATTTTAGTCTTCAGATGGTGATGTAAAAGGTTTTCAGACCACACTGTAAGGACAAAGTTCCAGGGTGAGACTAACAAACTATTAGAAAAATTAGGGGGATTGAAACAAATGTCAAAAATGTCTCTACCCAAAAAAATTATCCTTAATCTGATGTCATGTGACTCTGGTATAGTTTATGTTCCTGGCAAGGTGCAAGTAAGACTAAATACACTCGAGGGCATGAGTGAATCAAACAGCAAACAGAATCTTTTTCTTTAAAGAAGGGCAATTCTTTTCCATGATTACAATAAACTATTTACCAGCAACTGGAGTAATACTCAGACAGGATCCAACAGCTTACAAATTTGGGAACAAATTTGTCAAGGTCAGCCAACTCTATCTGCAAGAGCGATCAAAATATAATCCAGCAGACTAAGTGTTGGAAAGGTATCACTGACCAGGTCAGCATACATTGTCCACCACAAGACAAAAACAACACTTGATATCAGTGCAAAACTCATTGGTGCGTGGCCATCGAATAGCTTCAACAATTTTAATATGAAGAGAAATACTAAACAAATGCCAGAGGACAACAGTGTGGTGGCCAGGAATTTCAAAAGACACACAGGCTTACATCTCATCCATGGAGTTCAGAACCAGGGATCACAGTCTCAGGATACAGGCCAGGTCTTTTAGGTCTCAGATGAGGAGAGATTTCTTCACCCAGAGAGTGAATTCCCTGACACAGAAACAGGTTGAAACCAAATCATTGAATGTATTTAACAGTGAGTTAGTTATGGTCCTTAGAGCTAAACAGTAGTAGACTCGCCAACTTTAAGGGCATTTAAATGGTCATTAGATAAACATATAGATGATAATGGAATAGTGTAGGTTGGATGGGCTTCAGATTGGTATCACAGGTATTGAGGGCTAAAGGCCCGTACTTCACTGTAAAGTTCTATGTTCTAAAGGAATCAAACAATATGGGGAGAAAACGGGAACTGTGTGATGTGTGGGATGATCAGCCATGACCATACCGAATATCAGAGCACGCTTGAAGGGCCAATTGGCCTACTCCCCCCATTTTCTATGTGTTCTTTCTTTCAAGTATTGTACAATAAAATGTTTACAGAACTAATGATTTCACCAAGATTTCAGGAAAGGCCATGAAAAAGGCTAGCATTTGATTTGTTTAATTTTAAAGGGAAGATATATTTCAACCTAATCAACTATTGTTCAAGAGATAGTAGGAACTGTTGATGCTGGAGAATCTAAGATAACACGGTGTGAAGCTGGATGAACACAGCGGGCCAAGCGGCATCAGAGGAGCAGGAAAGTTTGATGTTTTGGGTCGAGGCCCTTCTTCAGAAAAAAAAGGGTCTCGACCCAAATTGTCAAACTTTCCTACTCTTCTGACGCTGCTTGGCCTGCTGTGTCCATCCAGCTTCACACCGTGTTATCAACTATTGTTCAAGATGGATTGAACTGTCAAAACTTCATTTAATCACAGCAGACTCAGTGATTTTGTTTATATTCATTAATTGGATGAGAGTGTAACTGACATTTATTGTTTACTTCTAGTTGTCCTGAAGGCAGTTAAGAGTCAAATACATTGCTGTGGTTCTGAATCACATGTAGGACAGGCTAAGTAAAAATGGCAGACCTCCTTCCCGAAAGGATATTAATAAACCAGATGCATTTTCACGATAACTGACAGTGGTTGCATGGGTACCATTCGGCTAATCTTTTATTCCAGATTTTCATTGAATTCAAGTTTCACCATCTGCCTTGATAGGTATTGAACTCATTTCCCCCAGTTTAATGGTCTTAGCTCCTGAATCGCTAGCCAGCAACACTACCATTACATCACCAATACACGTAGAGCACCAGAAAGTACTTTTGTGATACACAGTTACCGAGAAGAATTTGTAATGGATAATGAACCTAAATTTGACAATGAGGATTTTGAGAAGGTCACTTTGGCATCAGACAACAACCAGGTGACAGTTTCTCTACTCTATCTTCAGTGTGCTGTGTAGGATGATCAGCCAGGATTATACTAAATAGAGGAGTCAGCTCAAAGGGAGTTGAACAGAGAGTTGGAAAGAGAAGTTGAGCCTGTGGAGCTACTGATGCATGAGGATCAAGATGGGGAATTAACCCTGTTCAGTGACAGAGCAGCCCCATTGACTAGTGGAACTGTCAATGGCAAGGAGGTTAAAAACAGATGTACCAGTTTTAGAACAAAACTTCCATCGAGACCACAAGAGTTTAAACAATGGAGAGAAGCCACAGTAAAAAGCAGTAGAGATGGTACAACTCCAGACATGGGGAAAGCACTCTGCCAACCTTAAAGTCAGGGTGAAAAGTTTGGTTATAGGACAGGAATTCAGAAGCCGCAGTCATCAAACTAACATTCAACGAAACTCCAATATTGTCGGAACACCTGAAGGGATGTTCAGGATCAACAAGAAAGAGAACATTTTCTCTATCCCAGAGGTGAGATCAAGGGTGATCATCACAGCTCATGATAGGGCCAGTTAGATGCTGATAGTGGTGATAATGGAAGAATGATATTAATAAAGACATTAATGATTACAAAGCCAAAAATGTCTACTACTGTAATTATGAAAGAAGTAGGCAGGAACTTAGCTGGAGATTGATAACCTAATTTTTACACAAGTAAATAAAGGAGTTTTAATGTATATATGAAGTGTTAATCCTCACTTACAAATAAGAGGCAAGCAGCCTCAGGGGCAGTGAACACACAGATACCCACAGCCCAAGGTGTTCGAGGCCAGGTATAGTAATGTGCAAGTAGCAGCATTGGCTGAAAGCCCACAATAATGCACATCCAAGAACTGCTAGCCAATCAGAAGCTGACAGTTTCTAAATATGCCAGCTGAGGTGCAATGGTAGCCACCAATGAAGGACCCATCAGGATCAGCAATCGACACACATCACATGTGAACGAGAGTGGCATGGGCATCATGAGACATGGGTACTGGTGAGAAAGAGCAAAAAAGTTGGAAGCAGGAAGAACATTACCACCACCGCCACCTCCCGATGCCAGGTCCCTCAATCAAGCACTGAGCTTTGAGTGGCAGCTCTGGTTCTGACGTAGGTTTGTTGTTATTCATTGTAATCAACAGTCTAGAGTGTGACTTGAACAGTAAAATTCTCAGATTCAACAATCACACAAAAATTTGGCACGAGTTGGCAGTACAGAACAAAATAATTGTTTACAAAACAATTACAATAAATTGAACAGATGTGCTCATGTTTAGTAGGTGTAATTTATTTTGGACGAGTGTCACTCACATGGAGCTGGGATACACTACATTATGTAATGGTTCCCAGTAAAGAAAACTAACAGATAGATGTGGGTAGCTGGTTATCGACTGTTAATAGTGCACAATGTATGAGGTGGTTTTAGGAAAATAAAATTGGGATTTAGGTTGTATTTCTAGAAATGGTGAATTCAAAATGTTGAGAATTATAGACCAGATGGGTGCACAAGAGACTAACTAAACCTTCAAATATTTGCTTAGAATGCTGGGCTTTGAAATTTATGTTGACAATTTTAAAAAGTAAAGACTTAGGGATGATATTGTTGACATTTCTAAAGTTGAATGAATAGGAATACGAGGACACAAAGATGTGACTGCAAACTCCTTTGCCAAATCGAATCTGGTTAGTTTTGAGGAAGCATTTTTTCCACATTATGTGATGAAAATGGAGTAAGCGCAGTACCTAACTTGTTTTGTTTGCAATAAAGGAAAATATTGTTCATTGTTCTAAGTAGATAATTAGTGATTATCAAATTGGTATTAAAAAACAGAATATATATTACCTTGGTGTGGTTCTCCATTGTGGTGTGTTAGAACGTAGAATAGTACAGAAAAATACAGGAACCGGCCCTTCAGCTTACCATGTCTGCACCAACCTTGATGCCATTCTAAACTTATGGCATCTGTCTGCATGATCCATATCCCCCTCTCCCCTGCCTATTCACGTGTCTATCTAAATGCCTGTTAAATTTTGATGACGTATCTGCTTCTACCACCTCCCATGGGCAGTGTGTTCTAGGCACGTATCACCCTCTGGTGGGGGGGAAAAATCATGCTCATGGAGAAGATGTTTTCACAAGTAGGAGAGACTAGGACCTAGGTCACAGCCTCGGTGAAAGGAGGATCTCTTAGATCTGAGAGAGGAGCAATTTCTTCATCTAGAGGTGGTGAATCTGTGGAATCATTGCTGCAGAGGGCTGTGGAGAGCAAGTCATTGAGTGTCCTTAAGATAGCGATAGATACGTTCTTGGTTCTTGATTAGTAAGGGATTTAAAAGTTGTGGGGTGAAGGCAGGAGCATGATTGAGAAACATATCAGCCATGATCTAATAGTGGAGCAGACATGATGGGCTGAATGGCCTAATTCTGCTCCTCTATGTTATGGTCTTATGGTAGACTTCATCCCCTAAGCGCCACTGAGTACGGACTTCTTCAATTACTTGGCTTGCTCACAACCAAGGTTTGTCCAAATTTGTAGTGTTGGCAGTGAAACCTCTCCATATTAATCAGCTCATGAGAAGTCTTAGTTATCTGCAGAGTAACTTGTTGCTGTCAAAACCTTACAGTGTTAGGGGTGAAGCCTGATTGGGTCAATAACTGTGCTGGAGTGAAACAGCAACACTGACTGATGTCAGCAAACCTGACTGGGACGGGCAGTGAGCCTGAACTCAAAAGGCCATAATTTGTGTTCTTGTCACATGCTAGTTTTTGGTGAAAAGCTATTAGATGTGTATGTTATTCCACCTGATTCTGAAAGGTCACTGATGTATTGGTGCATGAACTTCTACAAATGAGTGATGCTGCTGGTTTGCCTCTTAATTATGGCATCCAGACATTGGAGCCCAGAAGGTCCCAGCAGGTTTCAGAGTTTCCAGCCTATAACATTGGGCATTTACTTGCTTGTGTATATGTAATTAGCTGAGAAGAATATAATTTCATGGGAAAATGCATCCTGCTGCTCTGAGCATGCCCCATCCTCTATTAGGCTTGTTGTCACTCGTAAATGTAAAGAAAAAAAACCTGTCAAAATAAAATTCTGTAAAAAATACTAATCAGATCACCAACACATTTTCTTCTTTCCAATACCTGGCCAGATGTAAGGGTGGTGGCCAGTGGTGCTGAAACCAGTCACTGAGAGGTCTGTGAGAGTAGATGTACAGCAATTTTTATTTTCCTTTATCCACCAATGAAAAAAAGTTGGTTTCTACAAATGATGGAAATTAGGGTTTAGTCACGTCATGAAATATTATATATATAATATGAACCCTACTCTAGTTCCTAATTCACTTTAATATTTAAGCCTGGTTATTATATCTAATCATTACTTTTTTTTGCTGACAGAATGATACTGCAGAATATGCCTACGAATCTCCATTTGAGGACTCTCAAAACAGCTTTGCAGCCACGTCCTCAGATCTTAGTGCACAAGATTCCAATAACATGCCACTGGAAATAAACATCGTGACTCAGATAATGTTCCACCTCCCCTTCAGGACCCTACAGTCTTTATAACCTCCCACCCGAAAGTTGAGAAATTATCTCAACAAACTTTCGTGGTGAATGACAATCAGCCATTATGCTAAAAAAAGATAATTCTTTTCTTAATCAGGGCAGTAGTTCTGATGAAACAGAAATGGTTACCAATAACATGATTGATGTTTCCAATATTGATAAATCAAGTATGTCCTTGCATCGAGATAGTCAATTATCTTCTTCTGATCTGCACAATGTACTCCAACAACCTGCTTCTAACACTAATGCCACTGATATGATAGAGGAAATTTATTTCCTGTTGCATCCACTGAAAAGAAAGTCTTCAACTGGTGAGAAAACATTGCAGGAGAAGAAATCTTCCTGTCCAGTCCCTTATGATTCTAATTCGCCAATTGCAGCAAATGATGTGTTGAAAGATGGGTCCAGAGTTGAAATACCCGAATCTTCTTCAGAAAATCAAAGTGACACCTCTTGGAAATCAGATACTCATCTAATAGATTGGATGAAAATCTCAAAAGTCCACAAGATCAGTGTGTTTATACCATATGGACAGTCAATCTAATGCTAGTATGCCTGCTCAGATGCATAAAGTTTTAGAATCATATACTTAGACTGATGAGAAACCATCTCCTGAACAGAATGAGCTATTACTTTCAGTAATAGGTAATGCACTTGTGAGTGATGAAAAAGTGTCTGTAATTCCACTTAATCTTGTTTACTATCCTCATTATGAGGTACCTGTATCAAAGGTACTTGAAGCTTTTTCAGTCACTGGCAGTCCTCAAAAGGAACTTATCCCAGATTTTCAGCAAGACCTGTCACCACTGCCTGATGAAGCTTACCACTCTTGTGCTGAGCTCAATGGTTCATTTTGATTGCAGGAACTTAGTCCAACAATCTCTGAAAAAACATTGTGCACCCCTGACCTTGATCAGATTAACAACTTGAGCAACTCGAACCATGCTGAACCAGTTAAGATTGCTCAGTCATTTTCTTCCTGTAAAAGAACTGAGTTGTCTCAGCTTCTGCCAGTAGCAATGCCTAAGACAGCCAATGAAAGCATGTGAACCCTCTTAATAAATTGTTAGAAGAGGCTAACATGGAAGCTATTAATGAACAATTTTTGGAAGGTAAATCTTCAGTGACAAAGAATGGAGATCTTCAGATATCCAAAAGAGATCATGAAAGGATCAAGAGGAAAACAGTCCAGGTCCAAAGGTAACGAACGTTCATTACATTTGACACCCTGATTTGAGAGGTCCAGTACAATGTTTTGTAAAGCCTTCCTACTCTCATGCAGATTACTGCAATATTTTCGAGGCCTCATTTGTTTACAATTCAAACACTTAACGTTCTACTATTAGTTGCTAGTCATAATCGACCATGGAGTTTCAGAATTCATTGGTTCAAATTCCCAATGGCAGTCTGAGAATTCAAACCCTGTTTTGCTATAATTCTAGAGATAAAAGTGGAAAGTTTCCAATCTCTTCAGGCAGTCTGACCGTTGTGAAAATCCAATTGACTCACTTAAGGTAATTTTAGAGATTGGAAATTAACCATCCTGCTGAGTCTGGTCTACAAATGTCACTCAGTAGCAACAAAATTGTCTTCCTGGTCTTTTGTAGAACTGAGGAGGCTGCAAAGCCAATTAAAACAACAGCTTTAAGTCAAACTTGCTGAGTTTAGTGGTACATTTATGTTGCAAAAGATACCATCTTAACTGCACAGCTAATCTGGAATAGCAATGTAGAAGAATACTGTGAGCACTGACATTGTTACTCATTCCTATGAAATATCAATTGATCTAGCCATCCCTGTGTCCTTAAATATAAACTAGAAAATAAAGGAGAAACATTCTAAATAGACTAATAAAAATAATGGTTACTTGGAAGAATTACTGGACGACTGCCTAGACCTTTGGACAGCAAAATCCAGTTGTCTTTTACGAGATATTTGGGAGATTTTAGCAATGAAAACTGTCAATTGTTTTTAAATTGACAACTAATCAGAACAAACTGTTTTAAAATGCACTAAATTGTTTTTAGTTTAATTCAGAATTTCAGGATAACATAGAATCATAGAATTTTACAGTACAATAGGAAGTCATTGAGCCCCTCATGTCTGTACCGTCTCGAGAAAGAACTAGCCAGTTAGTCCCATTCTCTAGCCTTTTCTCCCTCTAGATTCTCGATCTAGATCTAGTCCTCTAAATTCATCACTTTCAAATACCCAGCTCTCCTTTGAAACCATTCACGGAATCCACCTCACCACTCCCCTGGGCAGCACACTCCAAATCCCAACAACTCTGTGAGCAAAAAAGATTCCCCCCATCTCACTCATAGCTCCCTTGCTGACAATCCCGAATCTGTAAACCCTAATTACCGAAATATCAACAAGTGGAAACAGAATATCTTTCTTTACCCGGTCAAAGTGGTTCCTAATTTTGAACACCTCCATAAAGTCACCTCTTAATCTCCCTGAAGCAGAAAAGATTAGGCCAGTTTTCCTATCCTTTCCTTATATCTAAAATCTCTTATTCCTGGCATCACTGTAGTGAATCTCCTTTGCTCTCTCCCCAGGCTTTAACATACTTCCCCAAATAAAGGGCTCAGAACTGAACACAATACTCCAAACTTGGTCCAACCAATGACCTGCAGAGTCATGGCATCACTTCCCTGCTTCTATACTTCGCTTGTAAACTGAAGGATCCTGTAAATTTTTCCAACAACTGTTGCAACCTGCCTGGACACCTCCAGAGATCCACGCTCGTAAACCTCAAGGTTTCTCTGCTCCCACAAGACCATCAAAGCTGTACCACTTGAGCCTGTATTCTCTCTCAACATGCATTCCCCAAAAGTGCAATACCTCACATTTCTCTACATCAAACTTCACCTGCTAAATGTCTGCTCATTTGGCCAAATTGTCATATCAACATTGTCAACACGATATTATCAACATCAGTATGATTGGAACAGCGACTGGTAGTGAGTCTTTCTGAGAAACATAAACTGTATGGAAAAAGACATAGATGAAGATTAGAAGCAAATTTTGATTTGGAAGTAGAAAGCAGTTGAAATAAAAATCAGCAATGCACAAGTTTTTGGAAGACTTTTGAGTTGTGTTGTCTAGAGCTGTCATAATTAGGCTGATTTTTCTATCCTTTCCAGGCATTAGACACCAGATTTTGTAATTGCTGCCAAGTCAAATGGAAGATTTGGAGAAGATGTGGAGAGTTACGGTGGTGGTCCAGAACAGCCAACTGATACTGAAGATGGGCAAAACACTGTCCTGCAAAGTTCTGTGATTTCATGGTTGGTTCCTATTTCTATCTGACTTTTTGCCCTTCTCCTCTTCTTGTTTAGCAGTTAACTTTTCCATAGACTTTTGCTTCTAATGTACAATCAGCAACCAGAACAACAACTTGTATTTGATATGGAATACTTAATGTAGTAAAATTGCTCCAGACATCTCAAGCTTCATGGAAGCTAAATAAGACATAAATTGACATTGGGACAAAAAGGAGCAATTGGACTAAGTGACCAGAGGATCATCATTATCTCTTTTCCAAATAAAATTGCAAGCCATAAAACAGATTTTTCTTTATTAAATAACCAATTTAACTCTTTTCAAACTGATCTCTTGTCTGATACTTGATTTGTGTTTTTTCAGTTCACCCAGTTTAGTAAGTGCTGAAAAATCGCAAGAGAACAGCAGTTATGATATTTTCACCAGCCATAAAAATCACAGCCATGAGTTACTCCTGAAAGCAACGGTGAGTGAAACAGACTAGGAGCTACAATGTGGTTGGGTTAAGTACTAGCAGTACTTAAGTACTGTCTAGCAGACAGGTCCCATTAACTACGAGAAGTAGATTTTTCAATTCATTTCTCAATGCTTTTAAAAGGGAGGACTTCAGAAATTCTGAGTTTGGGAGATTTTGTTAAATTAGGTACAGTATTTCACTGAGTGTGTCTGCTTAGATTATGTACTCATGTCTTTGGACTGGGACATGAGTACAGCATACAATTTAGTCCCCTTTCTTGAGGAGGGACGCAGTTGCATTAGATGCAGTTGCATTAGATGTTCCCTGGATTGATTCCAGAGATGAGGGATTTGTCTTATTAAAACAGATTGAGCAGTTTGTCTGGAGTTCAGAATGCTGTCTGGAGTTTAGAAATATGAGTGGAAATCTGACTGAGGTATATAAAATACTACAGGGGTTTGATAAAGTAGATGTAGACAGGATGTTTCCTGTTGTGGGCTAATCTAGAATGAGAGATCGCAGTTAAGATAATGGGTAGCAGATTTAAAGAAAAGATGAGAAGTTACATCTCTCAAAGGATCATGAATCTGTGGAATTCACAACCACAGTGTGCAGTGCCTACTCCTGCTCCAAGTACTTGTGTTTCTTGCCAATTATTTAAACCTAACAAGATTCTCTATTACTGATAAATATTGCATTTGACCTATAAATCTTGTCTGTTGCTCTGCCTTCCTCAATGTGGTTTGCTCCTGTAAAATAACTTTTTTATTGTCCCTTTTCATTCCAGATGAAAGGCCTCTGCCTTCAATACTTTCCTATTTCCAAATATTCACTCCCTACTCCCTTGAAGATAGCTGCAATGTGTACTAGTCACTAAGAGTCTTTGGACAGCATCGTTCAAGCCTATAACCACTAGCATCATAGAAATATATTGCTTTTTCTTCACGTCTAATGACAGTACATAGACAGGCTTTTCAAGAAAACAGCTCACCTCAGTTTCTGAAGAGCAACTAGGGATGGGCAATTATTGTTGGCCCAGTCAGCAACATCCACATCCTGTGAATGATTAATAGACAATATTACAGATGAACCCACTGTACATGTCGTGTTCACTTTTTTGTTGTTTCGTTTAATGATGGCAGTTGTAAAAAGCTAAAACCTTAAGACTTTATTACAGAATTTTAGTGCAAAGAGAGAGGATCCTGACTTGCCAGCCAGTGATAGATGCCTGAACTGCTGGCAGTGCATCATCCTGACCAAGGAAATTCTACTGGAGGTAGTCAACTGGGCCTTCACCAGAAACATCATAAGAATTACCACAGCTGCTCTTTTGTGTTCTGAAAAATATAAGAATGGATCGCTGTTTGTGGGAGGAACACAGCAGGCCATGCAGCATGAGAGGAACAGGAAAGTTTATGTTCTGGGTCAGGACCTTTCTTCAGAATGGGGGGGTGCAAGGGATCTCAGAAGTAAATAGAGGAGGGATGGGATTGGGGAAGGTAGGTGGGATGGTTATAGGCGAGTGCAGGTAGGGAGTGGTGGGGATTGGTCAGTGAGGTGGGAGGGGCAGATAGGTGGGATAGAAGGAGGACAGGTTGTGTCAGGTTAAGGAGGTGGGGATGAATGGGAGGGCTGGACATGGGATGAGGCCAGGGGTGGGGAGATTTTAAAACTGGTGAAATCCATGCTTAGGCCATTGGGCTGTAGGATCCCAAGGCAGAATAGGAAGTGCTGCTCCTCTAGTTTGCAGTGGCTGCATTGTGACACTGGAGTAGGCCCAGGATGACTCCGTTCTTTACCCCCCAGTCCAGGAACTCCCCACTTTTGTCTTGAATGCCACCCACGCCCTCCATTGACCCAAAACGTTCCTGCCCCTGCCTTCCTGTTCCTCTGCTGCTGCCTGGCCTGCTGTGCTCCTCCAGCTCGACACTGTGTTATCTCTGACACCAGCATCTGCAGTTCTTGCTATCTCTTGCTGTTTGTTGGAGCTTATTTGCCATTGCTCTTCCATTACAACAATGACTAAATTTCAAAACTACTTAATTGACAATAAAATGCTTTAGTATGAGATGCAGTTCCCGATTAGAATTTATAGGTTGAAGGTGAGAAACAGGAAAGGAGCAGTGACCTTGTTGGGTATTTTATTGTAGACCTCAACATAGTGGGGAGAAAGTAGAAGATAGCATTTATAGACAGATTATGGAAATCTGAAGGACAAGTAAAGTTGTGATAGTTGGTGATTTTAATTACCGTAGGGTAGACTGGGAGATAAAAGTAAAGTGTGAGGCACAAAAGGGGAGAAATTCCTTCAATGCATGTAGGAGAACTTTTTGCAACTGTACATTTCCTGTTCCACAAGGGAGAGTGCTGTGCTGCATCTGGTCCTAGGAAATGAGGCTGGCCAGGTGGAGAACATTAGAGTAGGGGAGTATTTTGGAAATAGCGATCATCCAATAATCAGGTTCAGTATTAAGTTGGAAAAGGATTAAAAATAAATATCAATGAGGCAATCAGACTGGAAAAGGGCAGATTTTAGTCGTCTGAAAGTTGAATTGAGTATGTTGATTGAAAACGCATTTTAGTGGATAAAACAGTAAATGGAAAATGGGAGCATTTCAAAAGGGAGACGAATGGATTGCAAGCCGGATACCCATGAGAAACAAAATAAGGTGTATCCAAAGCTAAAGTACACTGGATGATTAAGGATATTGATGAGAAAATAAAGAAGAAAAAGGAAGCTTATGATACATGCCAAAATAATAATGGAAATAGAAATTTGAAGAACATCCCAAATGCAGGATAGAGGCTCAGGCTGCAGTAAGGAAGGCTAAGAGGAAGCATTGAGTTTTTGAGGCAGTTACTAAAAAGATTGATAATGGCAGAGCAGTAGACCTTGTTTATTTGGATTTTAGTAAAGGCTTTGACAAGGCTCCGCGTGGTAAACTAATTAGTAAAGTTAGGTCACAGAGGATTCAGGGTGAGCTTGCCAATTGGACACACAATTGGTTTAACAGCAGGAGACAGCGTAATGGTGGAGGGTTGCTTTTCAGACTGGAGGCCTGTGACCAGCGTTGTTGCAGATGGCTTGGTTCTGGGTCCTCTTTAGTTTGTAATTTATATGAATGATTTGGATGAGAACACAGAAGGCATGGTTAGTAAGTTTGTGGACAGCACCAAAATTGCTGGTATAGTAGACAGTGAAGAAGGTTTTCTAAGATTACAGAGAGATCTTAATCAAATGGATAAATTGGCTGAAAAATGGCAGATGGAATTCGATCTGGATAAAAGCGAGGTATTGCATCTTTGTACATAAACAGGTAGGGCTTACACAGTTAATGGTAGGGCCTTGAGTAATGTGTAGAACAAAGGGACTGAGGGGTTCAGGTGCACAATTCTTGGAAGTTTGCGTCATGTATAGACAGGGTGGTTAAAATGCGTTTGGCACAGTCGCTGCCTTTGCTCAAACCTTTGACTATAGGAGTTCAGTCGCTTCACCTGACGAAGGAGCAGTGCTCCGAAAACTTGATATCAGATATACCTAGCGAGTTTTGAGAAGATTTGTACCTCAGGTTGAGGTTCTGGATGTGAGTTTGCTCGCTGAGCTGGTAGGTTAGTTTTCAGACGTTTCATCACCATTCTAGGTAACATCATCAGTGAGCCTCCGACGAAGCGCTGGTGTTATGTCCCGCTTTCTATTTATCTGGTTAGGTTTCCTTGGGTTGGTGATGCCATTTCCTGTTCTTTTTCTCAGGGGATGGTAGATTGGCTCCAAATCAATGTGTTTGTTGATGGAGTTCCGGTTGGAATGCCATGCTTCTAGGAATTCTCGTGCATGTCTCTGTTTGGCTTGTCCTAGGATGGATGTGTTGTCCCAATCAAAGTGGTGTCCTTCCTCATCTGTATGTAAGGATACGAGTGATAGTGGGTCATGTCGTTTTGTGGCTAGTTGAAGTTCAAATCAACTAGCCACAAAACGACATGACCCACTATCACTCGTATCCTTACATACAGATGAGGAAGGACACCACTTTGATTGGGACAACACATCCATCCTAGGACAAGCCAAACAGAGACATGCACGAGAATTCCTAGAAGCATGGCATTCCAACCGGAACTCCATCAACAAACACATTGATTTGGAGCCAATCTACCATCCCCTGAGAAAAAGAACAGGAAATGGCATCACCAACCCAAGGAAACCTAACCAGATAAATAGAAAGCGGGACATAACACCAGCGCTTCGTCGGAGGCTCACTGATGATGTTAACTAGAATGGTGACGAAACGTCTGAAAACTAACCTTCCAGCTCAGCGAGCAAACTCACATCCAGAATCAGATATACCTGGTGGACTATACCTAATACCATGAGACTGCTGACTTCTACCAAATCAGAAGATGGTGACAATGGCCTAGTTGAAAACATGGGTGTTGAGAAACTGAGCAGTATAGTGACAGATAAAGAAGCAGTGTTAAAAAGGCTGACAAACTCCACACAGAGGAGTCACCAGGCCCGGATGGCACGCATCCGAGAGACTTAAGGGATCAAATTGTGGAACCATTGACAGAACTTTTCCAGGCCTTTCTGAACACAGGACTAATGCTGAGGACTGGAGGATAGCAAATGTGATACCATTGTTTAAGAAAGGGACAAAGGATCATCCAGGAAACTACAGACCTGTCAGTGCGACATCAATAGTGGGAAAAGTGATGAAGGCCATAATATGGGATAAACTTAGAGAAAATTTAAGTTAACACTAGACTGTCAACATGGCTTTGTCAAGGGGATTTCATGTCTGACAAATTTAATTGAGTTCTTTGACAGGGTGACAGAGTCAATGGATGAAGATAGTACTGTGGATGTTGTGTACTTGGACATTCAGAAAGCACTTGATATGGGGCCATGTGGCATGTTAGTTAGCAACTTAGAAATGTTTGGCAATGATGGGTCTTTGGCAGTATGGATTAGAAATTGACAAAAGAATAGGAAACAGAGAGTAGGCATAGATGGGTATTTCTCAGATTGGAGAAAAGTTGAAAATGCTGTTCCCCAGTGATCGGTGTTGGGACCCTTGCTTTTTCTTATTTATAGTAATGATTTTGAGATGGGTGTTGAGGCCAAAATCTCTAAATTTGCAGATGATACTATGCTAAGGAGAATAATAAATTGTGAAGGTGACATTGAGCGACTTCAGAGGGACCGTGACAAGTTGGCCAAATGGGCACTGAGCAGATGAATTTGAATGCAGAGCAATATGAGGCAATGCATCTTAGTAGAAGAAACATTGACAGACAGTACAGGCTTAATGGCACAATCTTGAGGCGAGCACAGAAGCAGAGGAACCCTGGGGTTCACCTGCACGATTCTCCGAAGGTGGCCAGCCAAGCCGCAACAGCCGTCAAGGTGGCCTACAGGATCCTTGGTTATTTTAAATAGGGGCATAGAGTATAAAAGCAAAGAAGTGATGCCACACCTCCACACATCAGTGGTCAGACCACACCTGGAGCAGTGAGTTCAGTTCTGGGCCCCCATCTAAAGAAAGATGCCAAAGGTGAGGAGAGAGTTCAAAAGAGATTCACTAGAATGATACCAGGAATGAAGGACCCCTGATAAAAGAAAAGATTAGAATTTGGGCTTATTCTCATTGGAGCAAAGAAAATTAAGAGGTGACCTTATTGAGGCGTTCAAAATTACAAACAACTCCGATGGAGCAAAGAAGCACAGTCTGTTTGCAAAGGTCACAATTTCAAGATTATCAGCAAACGAGCCAGAAGTAAGATGAGGAGAAACTTCTCCACTCAGAGAGTTGTCAGGATTTAGAATGCACACCCCGTGAGAGTCGTGGAGGCGGACTCCATCGGAAGTTTCAAACGAGAGCTGAATATATGTTTGAAAGTGGTGAAGTTGGAGGGTAGGACTAGTAGGATAGCTATTTCCTGAGCCAGTACTGACACGATGGGTCAAATGGCTTCCTTCAGTAATGTGAAAATCTATGATTTTGGTATGTCCTGGGTCTGAAAGGACATGGTAAAATTAACTTTTTTTACCTTTTGGAAGGGTTTAGCATTTAACTTTTATGTTTGGAAACAAAACATTGAATCTCCTTGTGATTATATGATGGCCAAATGGTCCCCACTTTTGCTTCTGATTAATCCAAGTCCTGTTGGAGATTGGGAAGTACATGAACTCCATACATAGTTCCCAATTGTAGCCTTCCCCCTAATGTTTCCCTAGTTTTGGCAAGGCTGGAAAAATTCTTGGCCAATCCAAAACGGTGAACCAAGGGGCCTACATGCTGGAAATAAGCTGGTAGGACACAGAATATTTGAGCCTCAAATTAACAGCAGCATCTTGTTTCTTCCTCAGGATGAACAATGTTCAAGTGATTCAGAACAACACTCAATTAACCAAGATGAAAAACTGATTCAGCATGAGCACTGCCCTAATCCCAATGTACTATCAATGACAAGACAACGTAAGACTCGGCCCAAGGTAGCCTGCATGGTAGACTGTGATGAATGAACATTTTCCAATATCTTGAGTTGGTGACTCACGAAGAGCTGCCTTGACATTTATAAGTTATCATGCATTAGAATAGCAGCAGCGCATTTGATCTGGAGATAGCAGGAACTTTAGATGCTGGAGAATCTGAGATAACAAGCTGGATGAATACGGCAGGCCAAACAGCATCAGAGGAGCAGGAAGGCCAACACCCTAGACCCAGACCTCACACAACATTAAATGTTGCCTTCATTTACACATATACATTGTACAATTCACACATTCACATAAAAAATTAAATATAGTCAATCCCTTCACCCAATGCCGAAATGCCTTTTCATAACATTTTGTTTCTTCAGTTACAATAATGATATGAAAGGCCATTAAGCTCACAGAAGTACTAAGATTACGATGCTAATTTAAAGTCACAGACTGAGTTGTTTCTCAGGGTGGATTTTAAATGATTCACTGAAGATCTTGTTTCTTAAAAATCAATGATATTTTACAATTGTCATTTTACTGTTTCATTATTTCTGTTTTGTTTCATTTGATTTGTTACTTCACTGATTTAAAGAAAATCTGGCTATTTTAGATAATTAGCAGAGGCAGTCCCATATTAATAGCTTGTTTTTAGTCCTCCCCTAAATAAGCAGTAATGTCACCCACACTTCAGAAACTTGTAATTTGCCTATATTCGTATTGTCAGTAAATGGAAAACAATATTCTCAATGCACATATCTCCCTCAGGAAGATATTTTGTTTACAATTGTGCCATTGATAATTAGAGATTTAATTAAGAATTTAAAAAAACATGCTGGAAACACTTAGCAGGTCAGGCAGAAGAAATGCTGAATATAAAAATAATGATTATGCACACAAACTGAATTTTAAGGTAATTATTACTCTTGGACTAGTTCTCTCTTTGTTCATGTAAGAGATGAACTTTGCACAGCATTTCCCAGTTTGCAAATAAACTGATGTCAAGTGGTGTCACCTAAACGTTCACAACACATCATTCATGAAACCCTGCAATGTCTGTTTGAAGTACAAACGGGGAAGATCAAAGCATATTTCTTACTCATCGCTGAGCAGCTCGAGCAATGAAAATAAAAGTTTCTGGAATTCTAGCTAAATAAAGTAATATGTCAATATCTACATTAGCTATGTAGCCTGCCATATTGTCCTCTGTCCAAAAACAAGTTAAACATTTTTTTTCCTTTGTGAAACAATTAAAGAGAGAAAATGTTTGTGATTAAGAGCAGCTTTACACACACTTAACACCTAAGTACAAAAAAGCTTGTCTTGTGCGAGAATAAGACATTTGTATCAGATTATGGCAAACCAAAAAGACTCAGCAATGATGGTGCCAGACTGAAAGCTGACTTGATACAATGCAAATTTAATTTTTACCATTGATTACCACTGCAAGATATTCATTTAAGGCTACAAATATTCTTTAACAAAAGTATGGTCGTTTATTATGCAAAAGAAAAGAAACAATGTTATACGCACATATGACAGTTAGGAACATCTTAACATCAACAGCAAAGTTTCAATCTGGTTCCCAGCAATGCCCACGAAAGATAATCCAATCCCAGTGGAATGGCATCCTTATCTCAACTCTTTAATTTTTTACTTAACAAACTCCATTCAGTTCTTGGACTGCTCAGATAGTTTTACAACTTCTTTTCAATTCTGCTAGCCTGATTTTCCTTTCGGTTTGGAAGGCTTAGACATTGTTTTTGCTTTAACAACTTAAAAACTTCTATATAAGCTCTCACAACTCGGAGACTTCACAAACTAAAATCCTTCTGCTAGAATGACTATTCCAAACTGAAAACTTAATTCTCCTGCTAGAAAGAAACTTTCCTATTGAACTGAACCCCTGATTCATTTCAATTGATGTCTAAACTAAAATATTGGCCCCTGGGCTGTTTACTCTGCATGACATAAACTCAGCAGGATAAACATTTCATTAATTAACACAGGTCACAAGGCATTTGACTGAATAAGATGCTTTCTCGGATGATGTTTTTAGGTTGCTTTTCCAAATGATTTTGACACTTTAAAAACAATCAATTACCCACAAGGAACTGAAACGAAAATCCATTTTTTAAAAAAAATTGTAAATATCAAAAATGGTATTAATTTCTTATATAGATATAACACAGTGCAGAGCTGGAGAAACACGGCAGGCCAGGCAGCATCAGAGGAGCAGGAAAGCTGATATTTTAGGTCGAGACCCTTCTTCAGAAAAGGGGGAGGGAGAAGAGGGCGTTAAAACAAGTGAATTAAAATGGCAAGTGATCGGAAGCTCTGAACCATGCTAATCTGGGGTCACTAACCTCTCCTGACGTTTTTGGGGCCATCCTGTAATTTGGCCTGAGCCAGGCCTTTGCAGATACCTTTTGTCTCTGATTTTTAAAGTTTCAACTGGCTCTCTTTAAGCACATTGGTACAATGGTACATTGATGGCTTGCTATCAGCACCAGGGGCTTCTCAGGGATATGTGTGATCCATGCTGGAAGACTGAAGCAACATTTTTCAGGGCTGGTTATGCACTTTCCCCTCCCCTTTCCCCACCATATGCCCCCAACGCATCCCACCTCAATCAACCCTGTTTTGGAGAAAGCAGGAACTCTCCGCATAGGCTAACTGCTGTTCCAACCATTTCAGTGTAACATCATTTTTATCTTGTTTAAAATTGGGTATGAACTTGTATCCCTGAAGTATTAAACCATGCCTCTGAATCACTAGTCCAATCATATTACCACCATGCACCATCTCCCTGGTAACATACTGAACTTGAGATCCATCAGGGAATATAACAGTTCAACCACCTTCCGGGGTTTGGCTTTAGACCCTTCTACATGTATTGGTTGTGAAAATAATTTAGATCCCTTGGATATGACATTGATTTGATTATGGGCAGATCACAAGCCCAGCCCCAATTACATGACAAATCACAAACAATTAAAAAAACAGCTCCTTTACATGACGGTGCAGGCTGAAAGCAGACACTCCAATGTGCTGCTTGGAAACATCAGTCAGCTGAAGGTCTACAATGTAATTACTGCCCCCTAATGACCAAACCTGGTGTATAATAATTCATCACAGGCATGTGCCAAATCTGCCTCTGGTTTTGGGAACAGATAATCTGCACACTTTCACAGCTAAAACTTCACATTCAATCCACATGTGGCTTCACGCAGTAGTTTTATCTTTTTTTTATCTGAGTTAAGGTCAGTTTTAGAGCCAATACAAGAGCTGAATGGGTGCAGAGGGCTATAAGGCCCAATTCACTCCTTCAACAATGTATCTCAGCTCCCAACAATGTGTAAAGCCTTACTTTTACTTTTCTCACCTCTTCCCACCGCCCACCAGCCCATACCCCTCAGAATGCCAATGGCATCCCATGTCATTCATGTATCCTCCATCTATGCCCACCATAACCATTCATTGTTTAGACACGGACTGCCGAGGCTCCTTACATCTGGATAATCCACACCCAAGATCTTCAGTTGCACCTGTCAATAATGTGCAGCTGCGGAAAATTCGTAAGGGTTCAGATAGGTATAAAGCTTGGCCCCGTCACAACAGGCACAAGCAGCTTGTTTCTGAGGAAAACCTGACAACTCTTCTCTGTCCCTAGTCAGAGATTCTAGCCTTGCTTATAGTGGGTGGCCCAGAAACAGGCACCAATGAGAAGTTTATAACTCAGTGACTTTTCCTTATGACTACCTCTCCCACCTCAAACTTTGATGGGGTCAGTGAGGCAGCTCTTGGGGAGTAGGGGCCAGAGTTCCACATGTGCCCCCATCAGTTATTCTAAGAGTCTACCTTTGAGTTAGGAAGCAGAGTAGGTGAGACTTTGTTACATATCCTTTATGACACTGCTTGTCTTTTATTGCCCAATCTATTAATTTGTTCAGTGGAATTAAAAATAAAGAGACATATAAAACTAGTTATCAATTTGTTATCAAGATAACAAAGTTTGGAGCTGGATGAACACAGCAGGCCAAGCAGCATCTCGGGAGCACAAACGCTGACGTTTTGGGCCTACACCCTTCATCGTCAATTTGTTATCACTTGGTTTACATTAACACACAATTAGAATTACCTTGTCACCCACAGTTAGGTTTATTTTGTTGTCTAATCTTTTGTTCTGTCTCTTCTAATCACCAGAGAACTACAGAGTCACAGAATTGATACAGCACAACAGGAGGCCATTCAGCCTGGCATGACTGTACTGGTTCTAATACATCATGGCAATTTCCTGCCTTTTCCACATATCCCTGTACATCATTTCTATCCAAATAATCATCCAATGTGCCTTCGAAAGCCCCAAGCAAGCCTTCCTCCACCACATTTCCAGACAGTGCACTCCATAACTTAACTATTCTCTGTGAGAATAGTTAGTGAATTGCAAATACTACTTTTAACACTGTTTTTGTGTTTGCTTAGCATATGGGGAGAAAGGATTGCTTTGGTCACTTTGTGTAGCAACATCATAGATAGCAAGGATATTTCTCTTGCTGTCCACAGATTTAGTGGTACTAGTGAGGGTCGTAAATGGACCCAGAATCACGGGATTCCCTCAGATCCCACCTCACACATTTTTGTATCCGTGTTAGATTTCTAGGGTCACTGTCCCTTCAAAGTGTACATGTGTCTACTCAAATCTGACGAGGTGTTTTCAAAGAATGTGCTAATGATGGAGTGGCGTGTTGTGTCACATTTTTCATCATGGTCACCTTGGCAACATTTTTTTATTAGTTTGTGTAATGTGGGTGTTGCTGGCCAGGCCAGCATTTATTATCCATCTCTATTGCACTAGAGTAACATCAAATGCTGTGAGAGGCACAAGACCACAAGAAACCCAAATTACTACTAGTAACCAAATTTAGTGCAATGGGTCAATAGATAGAAGCTAGAATTTATCACTTCATTAATGTTACTCAAGTGTCATCATGGAATAATAACTCTCTCTCCTCCCAAAAATGATACTGAAAGTTTCCAGCAATTTCTTTTAAAGGGATTCTTGTATTCATAATATTCTGTTCTTTCAAGCTGCCTGGCCCTTTAAATTGCAGTCTGTCTTGTTATTTTATGGAGTTATATTTCTTCAGGCTTCCCTCAATTGTCTGTTCTAACTTTACCAGAATGGTGTTCAGGCCCAGACAATTGACAGAACACCAATTGAAATTCAAAACCAGTGGGTGGAATTTGAACTATGGTGCACCATTCCTTTTGGCACTGGAACAATGACGAGCACCACTTCCACTCTCTTGCTTTTTGCTGCTTCCTACACATTTACTAATAAATAATAAAGTGCCTGCACCATGCATGGGAGACACATGCCATCAAGTGGGCAGGAGCTTTTCAGTGGTGTAACCTGCCATCAACTGACAATGGACAGATTATAAGAGAACGTCCTGAACGTAAATTCATAATCACAACTTTCCTGTTCAACTCCATTGCCATTTTTTGCAAGATTTATTGAGACGTAAATGTGGCACGGGTATTCTTGAAATCTAAATTTTGCTTGTAAATGTTTCACTTTAGTTGACCTCACTTTATTCACGTGCATCATTGTTCGTTATTTTTCGTCAGAGAGTTCAGTGGACTGGCATGCATTGTTGTTTACAGGAGGAGTTGGTTTCTTCCATTATTATGTAGGAAACAACACTGGAGTTTTGCATTCACTCTTTATTGAATGTCCATGTTAATGTCCACTGTTATATACACCACTCAGTAAATCATGGCTGAACTTTGGCTCAGCCTGGTCTCCCTACTACACAGTGGCAAAGGACATTGTCCAAGATCGCACTCAGGGGGTATCATTGAAATATTTTAGTGAACTCAAAGCATGACAAAATCTCTGCCAGCCCACCATCCTGAGTTGGTCCCACAATACTGACACTTCCCTTTTAGCCCCCTCATTGTCTTATCTTGACTATTTCCATGACCTCACCACATCCAGGATATCAGCCCCTTCCTTTTTTTCTCTCCTCCATGCCCCCAACCCTACCTTCTGTGCTCCACAAGACCCCCACTTCCAGTCTTTGATCACATATTTACTGTTGAACTTATGGCCTGCAATGTCCCAGTGTGTGGCAAGTACAACACTAGACATGGACATGAACATTCATTAAATAGAATGCAAAAACACATTATAAATTAATGTGCAAGATTGAAGGGCATGGGATTGAGGGAAGTGTATTGAGATGGATAGAAAACTGGTTGGCAGAGAGGAAACAAAGAGAAGGAATTAATGAGTCATTTTCAAATTGGCAGGCAGTAACTAATGGGGTGCAACAGGGATCGGTGCTGTGATCCCATATATATTAATGATTTGGATGAGAAAACAATGCATAACATCTCCAAGTTTGCAGATGATACCAAGTTGGGTGGGAAGGTGAACTGTGACAAGGATGCAGAGATCCTTCAGCATGATCTGTACAGGTTGGGTGAGTGGGCAAATCAATGGCAGATGCAGTACAATTAGAATAAATGTGAGGTTATTCACTTCTGAAGCAAAAACAAGAAAATAGATTACTACCTAAATGGCTGTAAATTGGGATGGGGAGTAAGCAGTGGGATCTGGACGTCCTTGTGAACCAGTCGCTGAAGGTAAGCAGGCAGGTACAGCAGGAGGTAAAGAAGGCAAATGATATGTTGGCCTTCATTGTGAAAGGTTTTGAGTACAGGAGCAGGGATGTGCCGTTATACAGGACCATGGTGAGGCCACAAGCTGGAATATTATATGCAGTTTTGGTCTCCTTTTCTGAGGAACAATGCTCTCGCTCTTCAGAAAGTGCAGTGAAGGTTGATTCTGGGGATGGTGGGACTGACTAGGTTGGGACTGTTCAGACAAATGAAGGGGGATCTCATAGAGACTTAAAAAACTCTAACGGGACTGGACATGGTAGATGCAGGGAGGAAGTTCCCAAGGTGGGTGTATCCAGAACCAAGGGTCACTGTATGAGGATTCAGGGTAGACGATTTAAGATGGAGATGAGGAGACATTTCTTCACTCAAAGAGTGGTGAGCCTGTGAAATTCATTACCACAGGTAGAAGTTGACCCTAAAACATTGAACATATTCAAGAGGCAACTAGATTTAGCAATTGGGCCGAACGAGATCAAAGGTTATGAGGAGAAAGCAGGGTTAGGCTACTGAGATGGACAATCAACCATGATCATGAAGAAGGGTGGAACATGCTCAAAGGGCTGAATGGACTCCTCCTGTTCCTATCTTCTATGTTCCTATGTTTCTACGTTTCTCCCGCAATTTTAAAAAACCTAACTTCCAGTAACCATCAATGGGTGCTAACCATAACAATCAGCACTCTCAACAAATAAAAATGAATGCAAAGTGAAACATTTACAAGTGAAACTTAAATTTGAAAAAGACCAACACCATCTTTATGCTCTCAATAAGCTGTGATTGCAAATGTCTTCTGTGGACACCAGCAGCATTTTAAATATCAATTGAAATCACATGGGATCCAGGAAAATCAAGGAATTGGAAGTGGTGATAATAGGAACTGCAGATGCTGGAGAATCCAAGATAACAAAGCGTGGAGCTGGATGAACACAACAGGCCAAGCAGCATCTCAGGAGCACAAAAGCTGGCGTTTCGGGCCTAGATCCTTCATCAGGGTCTAGGCCCGAAACGTCAGCTTTTGTGCTCCTGAGATGCTGTGTGGCCTGCTGTGTTCGTCCAGCTTTACACTTTGTTATAATGGAAGTGGTGCCCACTTTTGGTTCCACTCCCTAGGAGTCCTTGAACATATTGTTGTATTGCAATGATAAATTCTTATTTAACTGTACAAACTGGGGCCATGAATTTACATGGCGTTGTGAAATTGGATCCCAATCCTTACAAGCTCATATTTGATTTGCAAAATGAAGTAAAACTGGACAGAAACATAAACCCAATTTAAAGCAAGTCATTAAAATAATCTGCCATTCCTACTTTCATGACACTGGGGAACATTTTGCACGCATATTGTAGGCCTGATCAATAAAAGTGTAATTCTTAAAATCAGTTTTCTGGTGCTGGTGGCAAACTGTTATATCTTTTGACCAGAGTACAATTATACCACAACGTGTGTTCATATAGTGCTTTAAGGCAGTAAAATTTCGAAGGTGCTTCATGGTAACATTATCAAATATAATTTGACACCACGCCAAAAACAAATTACACAGAAGACCAAAACCCTGAGTAAAAATGTGAGTTTGAAAAAGCATCTTAAACAGAGGAAGGCAGAATGGTTTAGGGAGACAATTCCAGAATGTGTGGCCTGAGCAACAGTAATCAGAGTTGCTAATGTTGGAATGCATAAAGATGGGGATGTAGAAGAGTGTAGACAGGTGGAAGAGCAGAAAGAGATGAGTTATGGGTTGCAGGAGGTTTATTTCTTCATGGACTGTGGACATTGCAGGTCAGGCTGGCACTTGTTGCCCAATACTGATTACCCTGGAGTAGATTATGGTGAGCTGCCTTCTTGAATCAATGTATCCTTGGGATATAGGGTACCCACAATGCAGAAGAGGTAACAGAAATGTGTGTGTTAACATCAGCATGAAAGCACCCTGTGTAGATGATTAAGAGGTATCTATTGACAAGGTGCTACACAGAATGGAGGATTGGCTGACCAATAGAAGACAGAGAGTAGGGATAAAGGTGTCTTTTCTAGGATGACAACCAGTGATTAGTGGAGTTCCACAGGAGTCAGTGTTGGGACCACAACCATTCATGTTATACATTAACATTCTGGACAAAGGAACGGAGGGCATTGTTGCTTATTTTGCAGATCGGTGGAAGGGCATATAGTGTTGAAGAGGTTGCAGAAGGATTTGCACAGGCTAAGAGAGTGGGCAAAAAATTGGCAGATGGGATACAAAATGGAAAAGTGTAAGGTAATTCACTTTGGTAGGAAAGAATAGAAGATTAGCCTACTTTCTAAATGGGGAAAGGCTTCAGAAATCTGAAACGCAAAGGAATATAAGACTTCTAGTTCAGAATTCTCTTCAAGGTCAACATACAAGTTCATTGGCAGTTAGGATAGCAAATAAAATGTTAGCATTCATTTCTAGAGGGTTAGAATACAAGAGTATAGATTTACTACTGAGGCTGTAAATGGCTCTGGTCAGAACACATTTGGAATATTATGAGCAGTTTTGAGCCCTGTATCTGGGGAAGGATGTGCTAGCCTTTGAAGGGGTCCAGAGGAGGTTTACAAGAATGATTGTCGGAATGAAGGGCTTGTCATATGAGGAGTGTTTGAGGATTCTGGGTCTTACTTCATGAAGTTCAAGAATGACGAAGAGAGATCTGTTTGAAACTTACAGAACACAGAGGCCTGGGTAGAGTGAACATGGAGAAGATGTCTCCACTAGCAAGAGAGACCAGGACCTGAGGGCACAGTTTCAGTGAAGGGACGACCCTTTGGAACTGAGTGGAGGAGGAATGACTTCAGTCACAGGGTGGCAAATCTGTGGAACTCATTGCCACAGAAGGCTTCGAAGCCAAGTCATTGGGTGTATTTAAGACAGAGATAGATAGGTTCTTGTTCAGTAAGGGAATGAAAGGTTATGGGGAGAAGGCTGGAGAATGGGGTTGAGAAACACATCAGCCATGATAAAATGACAGAGCAGACACGCTTCTGGGCCATGTGACCAGCCTGCTGCAGGCACCAGCGACCCGTTCTGATTTGCAAATCAGGAATTAGTGCCATCTAGTTTCTCTGGGAAGGACTGAAGAGTTTAAATTATAATGTTAATAAGAGGAACAGGGTTTACATGAGATACAAATTCATGGGAAGTAAGGTAGTCGCCACTTAATGCTGAGATTTTGAAGTTGACAATTTAACTTGAGGGAAAAATCAGGAACAGTTTTCTTGATGTTGAGAATTTCACTTTCCCCATATTCTTTGACCTTTCTCAACATCACTCACTCCACACCATAGAGAGGATAATTTCACCCATGGTGTTGTACTCTGTACTGAATGATTACATTTCTAATTTAACATTATATTCTACAATAAATAATTCAATAAAAAATAAACATTTATTTGTCAAAAATGAGTTTTTTTTATATTGGCAGCATCAGCAAAACATCCTATTAAAAATGTATTTCTGACAAGAATTTTAATAATACAGACTGTTAATGAATGAAACACTTCGATCCACAGTTGATCCTAACACATTTCTGTCTTATTTTCTAATAGCAGCTTTTGATTTGCATCTCAAAGCTTTATTTAGGATGTCTGATGAGTTGCAAATGATAAAATCACAGACTGATTCACTATAACTAACACTCTATCTTGAAACATGCTGGACATCTTCCTCCTAGTGTTTACAGCACAAATGAACACAGGCATTTACTTCAAGAAAATTTCTGCTTGCCCAGTGCTAGATGTTGGACAAACAGGCCTACAATTTGGAGATGGTGGACAGAGGTGGTGATGAGTTAGGCCTGGCTACGAAAATGCATGAATTGCAAGACAGGTACATTAAATTTAATGTTAATGTAACATTTACAGCTACTGAAAACCATTCCAGTCCTTAAAGTTAGTTGCAAATCAGCCTGCAGCAGATGGCATAGCTGAGTCACAGTTCATGCTTTGAAAGTAGGAGATCTCTGGCATATCTAAATAGGCTGAGTGAGGTCTTTTAGTGTGGGTCTTTGGATACTGACTGCTCTTCCAGCCAGCAGATTTCTATTTTCTCATTGCCATCACCACAATTCCAACTCACTTGTGATCAATGATTCACCAAATGTTCCTTCATGCTATTTAGTAACAGAGAGCACTTGGATGGACATAGCTGGCTTGTGGATTGAATGATACAGGGTCTCAAGAGGTGCTGGGTCAAGAGCAGATTCTAAGATCTGCAGCCTCCTCCTCTCAGACACCACTGTGATCAGAAGAAAAACATGGTACTGACAATAATAGTAAGCACGTGTCAGAATACCACTTACGTGATTTGATATTTTACTGTTTTGTGACAAATTATGTCTGCATTTGCAATAGTTATTGGGGTAATTAGAGTGAAAATTAAAGCATCTGGTCACAAATGAGTACAGTCTCTAATATATACTCATCACTGCCTCAGTAAAATGTTTTAAGATGAATTAAACAGTCAATCTATTCTCCCTTCATTCACTTAGAGTCAGAGACTCTGGATAATTCAGACATACTTATCCACTGACTGTTCTGTAGTTGTGTAACTACTCACGAAATGGTAGACAGAAAAATCCTAGTTATGATTGTAGAATTAGAGACACTCTGAAAACATTGTAGGAGGCAGGTTTAACGCAAACCAATAAGCATAAATTTGCAAGTCTATGATCATGTTGTTAGATTATATAATGGGATCTTCAGACATAATGATTGATCCTCTGAAGATGAAGACAATCAAAAGAATTTCAAAGACAATTACAGAGTTGCAAAAATTTTTGAGAATGGTCAATCAAGTTGTATTCATTCCTAACCTAACAAGCTATTGAAAGAGCAACTGAAAGAGGGAAAATTGTGGTTCTGCCATGTTGATCAAACAAACACTGTTGAAAAAAATTAACAGCAAATAACTTCTTCAGAGGTACTGTACATTACCTATAGTTACCAACAATAATAGTGGCTTATACTCTGTCTACAGGATTAGATGCAGTATAGCTACAAGTCTAGGAAAATGGTAAAAGAAGACCAGTTAATTATGCTTGATGTCATGAATAGAAACGCAAGAATATTTTACAATTGAAAAGGAATCCCTAGTAGCAAGATGTGCATGTGAGAAGTTTTCAGATTACATAATGGGAATTATATTTAAGATCAAATAGTCTATAGATCTCTAGATCTTCTTTTCAACATGAAAGAAACTTCGAGGATGCTACCTTTTGTTTAATGCTTCATGCTGGATCTGATGAGATATCACTTAAGTCTATCCAGGGAAAATGTCAAATAACTTCCAATTCATTCTCCAGGTACCACTTGAAGAAATTGAAGGAACGGATTCTGTGTTCAAAGCAGAGGTAGGAGTCTTTATATTCTTTTAATATGAAACCTACTGGCATCAGACAAGAAACTGCAGCAAGTCAATTCAGTTGAAAGAATCCAAATGGGTGGACATAAGAAATAATAAGGGTGAGATGATACTGATGGGAAAATTATATAGGACTGCTAACAACAGCTGTTCTGTAGGAAAGACATTAAGTATGGAGATAATGAGGGCATCTAAGAAAAGGCAGTACATTAATTATAGGTAACTTTAATCTTTGAAAAATCAAATTGTCAGAGATAGGCATGAGGAAGAATTCAAATAGTATATTCAGGACAGTTTTCTGGAGCATTATGTGTGAATTCAACCGGGGATCAGGCTATTTTGGATATGGCAATGTGTAATATGGCAGGTTTAATAAATGATCTCAGAATAAAACATCCCCTACAAAACATTGCCCATAAAATAATAGAATTTAGAATTCCATTTGAGAGTGCGAAACTTGTGTCAGGAACAGCGGTGCTAAGCTTAAATAAGGGTATTTACATAGGAAGGAGGGCAGAGTTGAGTGGAATGGGCTAAAAATGGAACT
This sequence comes from Stegostoma tigrinum, assembly GCF_030684315.1. NCBI lineage: Eukaryota > Metazoa > Chordata > Chondrichthyes > Orectolobiformes > Stegostomatidae > Stegostoma > Stegostoma tigrinum. The sequence goes on from NC_081363.1 coordinate 49,675,867, forward strand.
TGGTAGAAAAGACAGTTGGTCAATGATGGTAGAATCCTTGCTGTGCAGATAAAGACCATTTCACCCATCAAGTCTGCACTGACCCTTCAAAGAGCATTCCACAAAGACCCATACTCTCACCCTATCCCCTTAACCCCACATTTTCCATGGCTAATCCACCACATCCACATATCCCCGGGCACTGTGGGGCATTTGGCATGGCCAACCCACCTAGCCTGCATATATTTGGACTGTGGGAGGAAACCAGAGCATCTAAAAACCCATACAGACAAGGTGCAAACTCCACACAGACAGTCAGTCAAGGCTGGAATCAAACTTGGGTTCCTGGTACTGTGCAACAGCAGTGCCACCATGCCTCTGACATGGAAATGACCAACTTTTTTTTTAAAAGTTCATGACTCACAGCAAAGATATATCCCAGTGAGAAAGGTTTCTCGGAAAAGGATAAGCTGGCTCTCATTGACCACTGAATTTAAGGACAGCATCAAATTGAAAGAAAACAAATATACAACGTGGCTTAGATCAATACCTAATTGGAGGATTAGGAAAGTTTTAAGAGTCAACAAAAGCCAATCAAAAAAAGGGGGAAAGCAAATTCTGGACAGAAAACTAGCAAGTAATATAAACAGATGGTAAGAGCTTCTTTAAATATATAAAAAAGAGAAAGACCAAAGTAAACACAGGTCCCTTAGAGAATGATGCTGAGGGAATAACAATAATAATGGGGGGCCAGGAATGAGCAGAGGTGTTGAAAAAATACTTTGCATCAGTCTTTATGGGAGAGGGAATTGACAGCATTTCAAAAATACTAAATAAACTAGAGGTTTAAGGGATGGAGGGCAAAATGTGCATAATATTTTCACTAGAGAGAAAGTACTAGGAAAATTAATTAGGTTAAAAGCTGATAGGTGGGTGATGGATTGCATTCTTGGAATTTAAATGAGGCAGTTGCAGAGATCACATAATTCTTACAGTGTAGAAGGCCATTCAGCCAATTCTACTTGCACCAGTTCTTCAAACAGACATCAGTACCTACTGCTGACCTCCTGCATTTCCTCATATCCTTGCACAGATATAGAGGATGCACTGGTAGATGTCTTCCAAGAATGTAGAAAATTTTGGAAAAGTCCTAAAGGGTAAGAAAACTGCCAATGTAGCACACTTGTTCAAAAAGGGAGCGAGACAAAAAACAGGTAACAGTAAGTCAGTTAGTTTAATAGCTATCATTAGAAAAATGTTAGTCTATTACAAAGAATGTAATAGCAGACCATTTAGAAACAAATAAAATAATCAGGAAAAGTCAGCATGGCTTCATGAAGGCAAAATCATACCTAACAAGTTTATTAAAATTATTTAAGAAAGTAACAAGTTGAATAGACTAAGGGGAACTAGTAAATGTAATACATTTTGGATTTTCATAGGCATTTGATAAAGCACAACACATAAAACTACTTTAGAGCCCATGGTGTTGGACTTAGTTTGTTAGCATGGATAGAGGACTGGCTAACTATTAGAAGATGGAGTGTTGGGATAAAGAGGAATATACAAATTGGCAGCCTAATATACAAGAATTTTAGTAGTCTTGACAGGATAGATGCAGACAGCATGTTTCCCCTATGAGGCAGTCTAAGACCAGAGGAATAATCTTAGAGTTAGACAGAAATGAGGAGTCTTTTTTGCTTTGAGAATGAATTTATGGAACTCTTTACCACACAGAGCTGTGGAGGTTAGGTTAATAAGTATATTCAGAACTGAGTTCATTAGGGACTTCTGTCCAGATTTGAGCAACTTTCCAAGGTAGTCAGTCAACTTGATGGAGAGGTTAAGAGCTGGGTTTTGGATACAGTTTGAAGTCTGATAAGTGTAAATTCTGTGTGCTTTGTTTGCCTCTTAAACAGTCTTCAGTCATTAAATGAGTATATCTTCAGGTTTGATTACATTCAATCCTCACTGAGTCTGATTCTGAGGCTGAATCTGACTTTTGCTCGATGGTATATCTCTGTCAGACCTGAAGCATTTGAACTACACACTTGGAAGGCGTTAGATTTTTAATTAGGTAAGCTCAACCAAATTCTGTTTATAAACTGATTTGGAGCAAAATCTGCAAGTCAAATCAGGGAAAGCAACTTTTGTTACTGTTTACTGTTCTCCAATCATAATTGTCTGTAATCAACAATTTTCTGTTTGGCTTGGAACTCTTTACTTGAATGTTTATAAATACTTTCACATTTACTCTAGTCATGTTGAGAGACCAAAACACTTCTGCTGATTTATCAACCTCGAAAATTCCAAATTGCCACCATTAGACAGAATTTTGTTGGCTTGTGCTGGGGTTATGACACATTTTGTCCCAAGAAAAATGCCCAACCATGGTCAGGAAAGTCTGAAGTATTTATACAGTGATGCACTCAGACATGTGATGACACACCTCCAGGGCAGGGTGGACTTGAACTCAGCCCTTCTAGCCAAAAGGCAGGGGCACTATCAGGCATCACAAGATCCCTTCAATGACTACGATTAGATGAAACTGTGGCTTTCTTTTACTATTTTACAGTCAGCTTTCAGAAGACATAGAGGGAATCGAGAAAAATTACTCACTGGCATCAATTAACTCACCATTGTACCGTTCACAATAATTTAACGGAAAGTGTCAAAGATTTTTCACATCAAATGCCAAACGTCTGCTGTCGTCTTTGGTATAGAGGGGTAAATTAGGGAACAGGAATTTTACCATGCAATTTTTTTCTCAACATCTCTGAATTACTCAAAGCACCAGAAACCTGCCTTTACACGTGTAGAAAAATTTGGCTAGGCCATGTTCAGAAAAAGCACCCATGTAGGATAAAACACAAAGCAGAATTCCCACCCTGCCTTTTGTAGGCAAAAGCAGTCTTTTTGATGAATGAATAAATGCAAAAGCAATAATTTTGTGTCACAAATCTGACAAACTCTCAGAAAGCACCCAATGGAATGTTTTCAAGACTCGGACGAAAAGGCAGCAGAAAACGCAGACCTTGTGGAAATCAGTTCAGTTCATTTTGTGTTTGTCAGGCACCACAGCTCCTGGTGATTTTGTCTCTTTAACAGTGACTATACTTTGGTCACCTGAAATATCACATCACTGAGGTTCTGTTGGAAAGGCTGTTCCGTTTGAGTGATTTCTCTCCCTGACTGAACTGAATTCTACAAGAATCCACTGAAAGACAACAGACCCTGCCACAAACTACTGCAAGTGTGAAATACAGTCCACAAGAAGCATTGCATTGCAGAGGTCGACAAGGTGAGGAGAACAGGATAGGCTCTTCTGAAGTGCAGTAACCACCAAACTATAAGGATACTAATATTATTTATTAATTGTCATTTACTTTACAATGATGTATTTTTCCTTTTTAACAGGTGCTCAGTGAAGTTGATCTTAATTTGAACTTTTGCAATGTCATTCTTATAAATTATCTTTGAACTTGCTTAAAAATCAGCAATTTTACAATGGTGTTCTCTATTCAGCACAGGATAATATTGTCCTAAGATATATATCCTTGTATCACACCTCACTTCAGATTCTGCATGCCATCTTTCAGAATCAACAGATTGAAATGAACAGCCATTGGTAAGAATCTATAGTTCCATCACCTAGCACCTACAGATGGCAGACAGGGTGTAACTCCAGTGGTATTCATTGTAGTGAAACCCTGGAGCGCACAACAGCTCAGGTTCTAGGTTAGTGTTCTGGAGTGAGGCTCCATTAACAATTTCTTTTGAAAGCAAGGTTACTGTTACTTTATAGGAAGAAATCGCACCACCCACCTAATCAGATAGTCAGGAGGTCTTCAGTGCTGCAGCACAACCAGGGTTAGTGGCTATTGTTGGGACTGCACCCAACCAAAATACACAGCGATAGTCACAGCCCTTGGGTTTGGGGTCAGTATCACCAGAGCCAGTCAGGCAGGTCCCACAGGAGATGGGAATGGTGTGGTAACTGGGATGGTTTGCCGCTTTGCCTCATCATGGGACACAGGTTGCCCAGTTAAGAGACTTTTGTACAATAATACATAAAATTACTGAGGCTTACCAGCTTACCTGAAGATCTTCTCATGGAGTTCTCATGTCCCACACTCACATTCGCCTTCTAATTTTCTGCTTTCAAATACCCAATATTTGCCATCTACCCAGTTACACCAGCCCCAGGAAGAAATGAGAGTGACATTGTAGCACTACTCAAAAGGCCCCATCACATGATCTGACTCATACAATGAATCATCCAGGCGCGAGTGCCTGCAATCAAGTCAGGTGTAAAGAATGTGTACTTTGCCAACTTACTAGAAAGTGAGGTAGTAAATAAAATTTGCTGCTGAGGACTGAGCTAAGAAACTTGATGGAATAACAGACAAACAGTGCTGAATGGGCATGCAGACAGATTGTATAGAATGGCATGACGGCTAGTTCCCATCACGGTCCAGGAGCGTTGGAAGAGTCTAGCTCCAAATTAGCAGACAAAATAGTGAAGATCTTGCATTTTCTGCAATCTCCAATCCATCTCCCTCTTGTGCCAACCCAGAGGCATTGCTACTGATGCCCTCGTTCTGATGAATGGTCATCTACTCACTCCTCTGTCCCCAAATCATAAGAATGCTGCAATAATCTCCAGCAAATGCACCAAGAAACCTCCAAAAATATTTCAGATCATATCTGGACATCATACAATCAAAACGGCTTTGAAATTTATCACACCAACAAGTGTGCCTAGACCTTTAAATAACCCTGCTGAAGGGTCCACCTTCGAAAGAACAGTCACGGGGCTTGCAAAGTTAGCTCTGTTTTCTCTCCACTGACCTGTTGTGCCTACTGAGTTACTTCAGCAGTTTCTGCTTTTAGCTTGAAGGATCCACCTTATAGCTTTGTGTTTCTTTTCAATTCTTGAGTAGATACTGCTAGTATTGGCTGAATATTCATTGCCCAATTTGGGATGTAGGCATCACATGAGCCAGTTCGGCAGTATGGCAGCAGAATAGTTCAGAATTAGACTATTCATGCATGCACAGGGAATTAACCTCAGTGTATTCTGATCTTGGTAAAGTACCTGGTGGATCAAGCAAGAGGTGGCTGCCATGTGAGGAATACCACAAAAGCAGTGCAAGATCTCTGTGACACTCGTACTAAGTGCTGAAATGTTCCCTTAAGCAAATGAATGATTAAATCAATTAATTTGAATTTAGGATTGAAATGTTGAAACTTTAGACTGTCATTTAATTTGTAATCAATTAACTTACACTCTTCACACGCCATTAAAATATTGCCACAAAGTATATGTGGTGAACATAAAATAGGCCAGCAGGGGGATTCCTATATCGTGAATTGTCATCCAAAGACGCTAATTTTCTATCAGAAGGGGAGTATTTCTTATATTTTTATGCATTTTCTAATGTAGTGATCTTCGTTTTGATGACTGTTTTGCAGATATAGAGATGAATTTAGATTTCTTAAGGTTTCTTGCAGTATCTTTTAGCTCCTATAGCCTTACTATCCATCACTTCACAAGAAGACTAATCTGACAGAGTTTGAAGGATTGTACCCAGGCGAAATAAAATAAAGTGGGTGTTAGGTAGCTCTACTTATCTAAGAACCATTTTACTTAATCAGTAACAAATGTAAAATTAAGACAGCAAGATACAGAAGTGATATTAGCAGAATTTAATCTCTATGAGAATGATAAAACATCCCTGCTGAACCCGGACACAGCAAACTGCTCAGACATTCGAAATACGCACCACTCAGGTGGATACATGTGCTGTTTTTTTTCTGATTTCTGCCCAATATAAAAGTTAACAAGGTCCTAATTCAAGCAAAATTGTATCCCATTTCTTTTAGATCTTTTACTCTCACTGCATTTGTCCAAGAATTTCTTCAATTCTAAGCATTTATGAAATACCTTCCCAATCCAAGATCTCTCTTCTCCACTCAGGGACAGTAAGAACTGCAGATACTGGAGTCAGAGATAATACAGTGTGGAGCTGAAGGAACACAGCAGGCCAGGCAGCATCAAAGGAGCAGGAAAGCTGATGTTCCTGCTCCTCTGATGTTGCCTGACTTGCTGTGCTCCTCCAGCTCCACACTGTGTTATCTCTCTTTCCCACACTGTTTTGAACTTTCCTTCTATCTTCCACTTCTTAGTCATTCTCACATCCTCACAGCACTCAAAAATCTATAAGAAGTAAAAGATAACGTTAATTAAAAATGTGCCCATCAGAAGCAGAAATTTTAGTGATGGCATCCATCCCACGTGTTACTTTCTCATACCGATGTTGAGCCTCTGAGATAATTGCCTTGATATCAAAGACATCACAAGTCATTGAACAAAGGTGAATAAAAGCTGTAGTTACTGAGATCAGTTACTGCCATCTTCTGGGATGTGCTAGAATGCCTTTGGCAATTGGAGAAAAATAACCCAGAGTTTATTCCTAAATTAGCTTGTGACAATTCTTCTTTTCTTGCTATTCTTCTGTCTCTATCTAGAGATTCCATAGCTTGGGAGGGAGGTAGAAGCTGAATGGAATCATAACTCTACCATGTTATATTGGGGCTTTTGGATGAAGTAATTGACCTTGCCATCTTTTTAGGTCGATATATCACATTGATAATGAGGTTCCGCAGCACAAACAGCAGCTCGGAGGTTTTGGAGGTTTGACTCCATCTCTTTCTCATTTTAGATCTCAGTTTCTTTTCCTGCAAATGTGAAAATAATATGAGATGAAAATATAAAGTTACAGCATTTCACTGTCTTATTACCTTTCTTTTAGTGATTGTGACACTCTTCAGGTAAGATAAGAACACAAAAGGACTATTTTGAGATCCTTTTTTGAGGTGCTTAATTTCCTTCACTGGTGTCCAAAATGTGATAATATTCTCATTTCCTCAACTCGTCACAATCACTGTCACTTCCAAGAACAAAGCCAAGAGTGGACAATATAATGCAGGAAGAAGAACAAATGGAGGGCTTCAGGGGTTAGATGTGAAAACATTGAATAGGAAATACCAGAAGTTTTAACCTCACCAAGTCTAAGACAAGCACTAGAATAGATTTCTGTTTTTACTGGGGTAGAGTTGGGAGTGGGGTGTTGGAATACAATGATAGAAACCAGCACAAGATGGCTGCACATCTGTAATACAACCAGTCTGATTTTAATTCTGTCAAGTTCCATAAATCTGATGTCAGTATTCTCAGCAATGCTGGGGGATACAAGAGAATTCATTATGGGCAGATAATGGCAAAATTCTGCAGTTGCTGGAAATCTGAAACAAACACAGAAAAAGCTGGAGAAACTCAGCAGATCTGGCAGCATCTGTGATGAGAGAAACAGAGTTAATGTTTCGGGTCCAATATGATTCATTATGGGCAGCAGATACATAAGTGAATCCTGGCATGAGAAAATAGTCCACATTAGGTGAGTAGTGGGAAGGGCTCAATGTGGGAAATTAGCCCACTAACAACAGAAAGGCAATTGGGCTCATTAATGAACTATTTAAATCTAATTATCCCTGTATCTCCCAAGATTTAATGGCCATTTAGAGTTTAAACAAATCATGCAGAAGTCTCCAATGATTCCAGAAAACTGATATCAAACTCTGTTTCTAACTGCCTATCAGCTGTCCCATTCATAGTTGCTCAATGCCCAATGAGGGATTGGGGCATTGGGAAAGGGGTTGGGGGGTGGTCCCTGCTGAAATCCACCTGCTGCTTTTACATCCAACTCCACCCCATGATCTCACCGCTATATATATCTCTCCAGTGACAACCCAATATGACACCAGGTGTGGCCACTGTTCCAACTCCAATCATCAAGACTGAATTTGGGCCTACATTTCACTAGGAGAAAATTTGGATAAAGCCTAAAAACAGGCATGTAGATCACAATACCAGGGGTTCATTTGTGAGAGGGCAGCAGCAATTAAAACCAACTTGTACCTCTTGAAAACATCACTGTACCTCTTGCCATCAAACTGGGACAACTGGTCAGCACCTACTCTGTCCATCAGTTCACGGGTGATCTGTTGAGTGGTCAGCACCCACTTGCTCGCTCCCATCACTGTCCAACTTGTCACTTTCCTTGCAGCCCCGCTCGCCACTTGGACTGACATGCTGGTCCAACATTAGTGTGAAATCCCTACTTTTTAAGCCAAAGAAAGAACACATATGGATTTCAGTTTTTAACTTAAATTTACAAATTAAGTAAAATGTCATAAATTAAGACCCCACTTACAACTAATGCCAAGATTTATTAGTTCATTAAAGAAATACCTTCGCCAAATAAGTCACTGATCTGAATAGTCCTACCATCTTTTCATTAAGCAGCAAGTATTTCTGTACCCACTGCACATGTTAGGTTGATTTCAGTCTTCTTTGATGTAGGCACTGTCGTCGCAGGCACTGAGACTGTCTATGTGGTGAGTGCACATGATGCAGTTGATTTACAAGCTCCAAATGGTCTAAGCAGGCAGTTCTTCCTTCCTCACACTCTACTCACTCCTACCTTCGCCCTTGTTCCTTCTCTTTTAAGATACTTAAGACCAGCCAGGTGGTGATAGTGAACTTCAAGAGGCTGAGTAGACACACGTTGATGAAACATCCATCACCTCCTCTGCACAAGGTGAGATACCAAGCACAAGTGGCCTGCAGTGGAAAGGATCACTAAGCGTCAGTTCAGACAGCAGGGTCACACGAGTCCTACTGCAAAGGACTTTGATGTTGTGGGGTGGGATGGAGTGGAGCAGATTAGGGGACAGCAGGGTTGGAGGCTACAAAAAATGCTGAAGACAGCATTAGTCTGAAGACAGAAATACTTGATCTAATGCTACTGTCAAGTAGGATAGAGGAGTCTTGAACCAACTTAACACAGAGATATTTACAGATTTCAGGGTACATATTTTTCAGTGTTGGCTAACTCTATGAAAATACTTACAGACACCACTATGGTGCAGCCTTTGATGGCTGCCATCTCAGCTTTCGTTGCAGCCAAGTAGAAGTCAACAACAACCTGAGTGCTGACATGGAAACGTCGATAAAATTCAAGCAGTTTTACCGTGTTACTATGCTGCCACAGAGGTCATGGATAATGGTGTTCAAACAAACTTGCAGGCTATTACAGCAGCCCAACAATCCTACTTACAACAAATTAATTGCAGCAAAATCCTCCCAACTGAGGATATTGTGGTAGGTTAAACTATTTCCAGCTTACAATCCCGATGGTGCCTGCATTGTGTCACTGAGGACTGAATGTGGGATAGAAATACAGGACACCAAATGAATTGGGCAACAGCAATGGGAGAACTATGGCCCCACCAGGTGAAGTGGCAACACCAAGGCAGATCAATGAACAAAAAGTGGAGGTACTCTCAGCTGGTTGTGGAGCATTTTTTTAAAAATGGAGACCCAAGGCTGATAGGGTCATCCATTCAGAAGGAACAGTGCTTCCACAGGAATCGCTGTGGCCAAGATTGCAGGGACTTTGGCAGAGCAGCCCAGAAGCTGCTGAACTCCAGGGTAAATGCAATGCCTTTCTGATGCCAGAAGTACTTCATTAGTATTGGGGTAAATGGATCTTGGCTGGGGCCTTAATCTGATTTCCTTGCCACGTACTTCCATGTGAAACTTCCCTGGAAAGTCGGCAGAGTTGAGTGATCTTTTCCCATGTTCCCACCTCCAATGCTGACTTTAAGGAGCTGGAAAGATACAACCTTGACATTGCTGAGGTGCTGCCCTGGCTTAATGGCAGCAGCTCCATGAAACCCTTGCACAGTGCCCTTGCTCTTCAACCTAACAACTCAGACTGCTGCTGTCCATGCCAAGATTATGTAGTTTAAAGATAGATCCAAAGCTGCTTGAGGCTAAAACTTAAAACCATTTGTGAAACTGAAAACCTACATGGTGCATTCGCTGGACAAGACATGCACTGCAGCACATGGACTGACAAAGCTCCATGGAAGATGTGCACTGAGGGAATGCACAATGGTGGGAAGCTTGTGTGTTTTGTAGGCACTATTGGATAATTTGATTTATGGAATTGATTCAAATTTCAGTATTATGACTAAGAAGGTAGAGTAACAGAGGAAAGGGTAGGTCTGGGATTAGTTCAGAAGGGGTTTGTGGTAATGTTCATGGGAACAATAGTTTGATGAGGCAATCTCAGACCATATATTGATTGCCTCCGCCAATCCTCCTCTTCGTTCTCCTGCTGTTTTGCACGAAATATCCTGGTGGCAAGGGCTGTGGTTCCATGATAATGAGTTAGTCAGGATAAAACAGGCTATCACACATCGAGATACAGTCCAGCAAGTTCTCCAGGGGTCCTCAAGTGTTGTCCAAGCAACAGATCATCTCAACGATCAGCTTTTCTATTCTTGACCTCAAGACGATCATGTCATAGGGCGACACAGCTGTACAGCATGGAAACTCATCCATGAGAGGCAAGAGTGGACTTTAGACCACTGGGAAATGAGGCTAGGGAAGTAGTAATGAGGAGCAATTAAATGGTGGAGAAATCGAACAGATACTTTGCATGAGTTTTCACAATGCACCAGCAGCATACCAGACATCTGAGAGTCAGGAGGCACGAATAAGTGTCGTAGACATCACTAAGGAAAACATGCTGAGGAAGCTGAAAGGTCTGCAGGTTGATACATCTCCCCAGCTAGCTAGACTGCGCTCTAGAGATCTGAAGGAGATAGCCAAGGAGATTCATAGAATCCCTACAGTGTGGAAACATGCCATTCAAGCCAACAAGTCCATGCCTCCAAGGAGCATCCCACCCATATTCAACCTCCCCCCCACCCTATAACTCTGCATTTCCCATGTCTAATCCAGCTAACCTATATACCCCTGGACACTATGGGCAATTTAATATGTCCAATCCACCTACCCTGTACATGGTTGGCCTGTGGGAGGAAATCAGAGCACCTAAAAGGAAACCCACACAGATACAGGGAACATGTGCAAACTTTGCATTGATAGATGCCCAAGGCTAGAACTGAACCCAGGTCCCTAGCACTGTGAGGCAGCAGTGCTAACCACTGAGCCACCATGCTCTGCAGGTGTTAGTGATGATCTTTCAGGAATCACTGCAGTCAGGGAGAGTCCTGGAGGGCAGGAAAATGGCTAATGTGACGCCTCAGTTTACGATGGGAGGGAGGCAGAAATCAGAAAACTGTACACCGGTTATTCGGACCTCGGTTGTGGGTAAGTTTTAAGAGTATATTATTAAGGATGAGGTGGCAGATTAATTGGGAGAGCGTGGTAAAATAGGGGTGAGTCAGCAAGGTTTTGTCAAGATGAGATCATGCCTGACAAATCTGTTCGAATTCGTTGAGGAGGTAACGAGGAAGTTAGACAAAGGAGAGCCAGTGGACATGATCTATTTGGATTTCCAGAAGGCACCTTTAACAAGTTGCCACACAAGAGAGTGGTAAGTAAAATGACAGCCGATGGTGTGAGGGGCAAGGTACTGACATAGATAGAGAATTTGGCCAACTGGTATAAAGTCAAGAATGGAAATAGAGGGATATCCTTTAGCATTGCAACCAGTGACTAGTGGAGTTCCACAAGTGTCAGCGACTTGACCGTAACTATTCACATTAAACATTAACAATTTGACTAAGGAATTAAGAACATTGCTGCTAAGATTGCAAATGCACAAAGATAATGGGGGTACAGGTGGTACCCTATGTATACAAATTGAATAGACATGGGGATAAAGCTATTATACATGTTGATAATTCCAAGGTTGTAATGCTGTATCACATGGAATATTGAAGGCCACTAACAGTCAGAATGAGCTACATTTCACTTGAATAAAATACACCGCAAGATCAGGTTTATACTTGGGGTCTTTATCAGGCTGCTCCCATCTTAAGTGAAAGCCTGGTTTACCATCCCATCAATGTAGTGAGGCCCACCTTTATTATCTATAACTGTTTGCCCTCTCCTTCATTCAGCCATGCTCAAGGAATTTTTAGCCTGGAGCATTCTGGTTTTTTCACTTGGCAAAATTTCAAAAGGTGATAAAACATTTCTTTCCTGTTATTTGTTCACATATCTTTGTTTCAATACAAGATGTTTGACCAGCTAAACTGAGCAGCTGTACCTAAGGAGGAGGAGAAAGCGTATGAATGGGCTGTGTCAGTAGCAGTAGGTATCTGAGGCTCACATTGCTGCAGGTATCAGTGAGAAAGCAGTGCCTGAAGTGGAGAACCAGGGACTTCCACACCATCATGAAAAATACCACGAGAGGGTTTACCAAAGGCAGTGCAGCAACCTGCAGATGGGTGAACGCCAATGCCACAGGCACCTTTACATGATTAAGAACACTGTGACCTACATCTGCCAGTTCTTGCAGGAAGATCCGATGCCATGCAGCTGAGGAGACAGTGCTGTGCCAATAACGCTAAAGATTTCAGCAGGATTGAGCTTCCTCACCACAGGCTCCTTTCAAACAGCAACTTGTGTGACATCTCCTATTTGGCAGTCTACATGTCCATTTGTGAGTTTACAGATCCCAGAAAGCACATCTACTTGTGGCGTTCTTCATGAACCCAGAGAGTCAAACTGCTGGAGCTGTCAGATTTGCCTCCATCACTGGCATCCCTCAAGTTCAAGAAGATATCAATTTAAAATTAGAATTTAGAATGACATTTTATTGTCACATGTACTCAAGTAAAGCGATATATTGTTATGGTGAAAAGTGTACAAAGTCGCCACTTCTGATGCCATCGTAGGTACAAAGGTGCCTAAGTACAAAATCTTAGGTATAAACTGGAAAAGTAAACAAATAAAATTTAAAGTTCAACATTAGAGTTCTTCTAAAGCAGAGAAAGAGAGACAGACAAAAAAAGACTGCACACTCGTGGTGCTCACAGCTCAGTAGCACGATCAAGTCAGATTCCGCACAGAAATGCATTTCACTCCCTCAATATTCAACTCATTTGTGATTGCAGACAATTCCTGCAGATGTGTGTTGTGCTATCCAGGGAGCGATCACAGTGCTGACATTCTGCACAACACGCATGTTCCTTCAATGTTTGCACACCTGCATCATATTTAGGGCTGGCACATGACAAGGGGCACCCCCAGGAAGCTTGTCTCATGAGCCAAATGCAAAACCCCAGACTGAAGCTGAGCATTAGTACCATGGGCACATACATTCACTGGGACCAGCATCGACAGACACCGGTCCACTGAGGATGTGGAATCTGAAGATTCTGAATAAACAGAACTACCATTTCATTGGAAAATTAGAGTAGGTGGAAGGCAATCAATTACAGTATGATGCATGTCCTGAGATGTTTCTAAAGTTTTCTAACTGAATCCACCTTGTGTAGTTGTGACCACATTTCTTGCAACGCTTCAATGAAAATGTATCACTACACGTCTTTTTATCCCCCTGTAGGTTGCAATGAAACATCAGTGACCGGATGCTGTCTGAGCTCCAGCACTACAGTTCACTTTATGTTTTAACTGAGAACTCCGTTAGATGTGTGAGAGGTGGGACCACTGTGGTGCAAGTAATGCAACATTGGTAACTCTAGTTTTGTTTTTCATTCACTCATGGGATGTGAGCGTCACTGGCTGGGCCAGCATTCATTACTCATCCCTAGTTGCCCTTGAGAAGGTTGTGGTGAGCTGCCTTTTTGAACCACTGCAGTCCATTTGAGGTAGGTACACCCACAATGCCTTCAAGGAGACAGTTCCAGGATTTGTAAGCCAGGACTTCCATAATTTTGATACAGTATCCCTTATGTACAAAACGCTGGTGCGGCCGCACTTGGAGTATTGTGTACAGTTCTGGTCGCTGCATTATAAGAAGGATGTGGGAGCTTTGGAAAGGGTGCAAAGGAGATTTACCAGGATGTTGCCTGGTATGGAGGGAAGGTCTTATGAGGAAAGGCTGAGGGACTTGAGGCTGTTTTTGTTAGAGAGAAGAAGGTTAAGAGGTGACTTAATAGAGACATACAAGATTATAAAAGGATTAGATAGTGTGGACAGTGAGAGCATTTTTCCTCAGAAGGTGATGGCTAGCATGAGGGGACGTAGCTTTAAATTGAGGGATGATTGATATAGGACAGATGTCAGAGGTAGGTTCTTTACTCAGAAAGTAGTAAGGGCATGGAATGCCCTGCCAGCAACAGCAGTAGACTCGCCAAGTTTAAGGGCATTTAAATGGTGATTGGATAAACATATGGATGATAACTGAATACTGTAGGTTAGATGGGCCTTAGATTGGCTTTACAAGTCGGCGCAATATCCAGGGCCAAAGGGCCTGTACTGCACTGCAATGATCGATGTTCTATGTTCTATGCTCAGTGCACATAAGACACATGATTGGCAGTGCCTGGTACTTAATCACATGTGTGACAATCCCCCGTTGTGTCAAACTCGCAGTGTTCCAAGCCCTAACTGAGCAGACAGTAGCAATTTCAATGGCAGAGCATGTCAGATGATTCATTCATTCTTTTGTGGCAGTACAGCCAGGTTCTTTTGAGCCATCTATGGGTGCTGTCTTCCAAAGGAACCTGTTCAGGGTTGCCTTTGTCAGTCGGGATTGTCTTTCATTGCCATCCCTCCCAAACAGTACATGCCTTCTCTCCTGGAGAGCCTGCAGAGAAGCCTCTACAAAGCTGAAGCATGTGGCCACTTTCGATCTGATAGCAAACTTACCAAGGCCTGGGTGGGGGCGACAAGCAGAGATTGGGTGATGCTGTTCACTTGCAGAAAGTTAGCTGCTTAAGTGCCTTTTAAATATACCAGGGATTCGAATGTCTTGCCTGCATCCCATAAAATTTGGCATTCTAATCACAGATGTGTACGCAATGAGCTGAGAAGAATATTATCATGCTCAACCATACGATTTTACACTGAGTGGGAGCACACTCTGGAAAGCAAGTTTTAGCTGAGGGATTAAAGCACCATGAAATTGCAAGTTAGTCTAGATGTCCCAATAAAATGTTCCATGATCTTCAAAGTTTCTTTGTTCATCTGGCCACATTATACTTATGATCTATTTAGCTGATTACAAGATATAACTGTTCTCATATTCAGCAAAGATTCAGAAACACAAGCTTATCATCTGACAAGTTTCCGAATCATTTGGTCTTCACCTCTTTTTTTTAAGAAAATGAAATAATTATTTGAGTAGTCACACTGTCTGAATCAAAATCCCTCACTATTAACAATCAGTATTCTGTGATCTAACTAAACTGAACATTGCCAATTGTCGCCATGTATTGCAACAATGTAACTGATTTTATATGACCTCATGCACACATAATTACTGCACTTCATTAACACAGAAAAGTAATGCAATCATTCATCTTGACTTATCGGCACTTGATTTGGTTCTCAGTAGTTTTTTTTCTTGGAAGACACAGACTAACATTCAATACTCATCCTTCCCATGAGAGTACAGGAAGTGTTGGTGTGACTAGTAGCTTTTGAATTAGTTTTGAATATCTTCTTTTAATGATACCCGCTAACATCCTTCTATAGGAAGACAACCAGATACTTTAATAAGCAATCTCGAATACTGAGGAAGTGGTTTTTGATGGGCATGTCGCCCTTTCCCAACATCTTTACTACCTTAGAGATTTATTTTTTAGTTTCCCTTCACTGGATTGGGAAACTCTGCCTGGGCTGGAGTTATGTTGGAGAAGGGAATGGTGAGCTGCCTTCTTCAACACAATAAAGTGTGAGGCTGGATGAACACAGCAGGCCCAGCAGCATCTCAGGAGCACAAAAGCTGATGTTTCAGGCCTGGACCCTTCATCAGAGAGGGGGATGGGGAGAGGGTTCTGGAATAAATAGGGAGAGAGGGGGAGGCGGACCGAAGATGGAGAGAAAAGAAGAGAGGTGGACAGGACAGTATAGGTGGGGAGGTAGGGAGGGGATAGGTCAGTCCAGGGAAGACGGACAGGTCAAGGAGGTGGGATGAGGTTAGTAGGTAGGAGATGGAGGTACGGCTTGGGGTGGGAGGAAGGGATGGGTGAGAGGACGAACGCTGCTTTTCAGTCAGTGCAAGTAGTTACACAATGCTAGGAAAGGAGTTCCTGGATTTTGATAAAGTGAAAATAAAGGAACAGCAATATATTTTCAAGTCAGGAACTTGCAGGTGGTGGTGTTCCCATGTATTTGCTGCCCTTGTCTTTCTGGATTATAGTGTCTGTGGGTTTTGAAGATGTTGTTTAAACAGCCTTGGTTGAAGGTAGATCTGATGAATTAACATATAAAATATATTTTAAAAATTATTGTTACCACTGGTCTGAAGCTGACAGCAATCTCTGGGGCTCAGTTTAATTTTCAATCTCACTCACTGCCTGGAAAGCCAGAAATGTGTCAGGAAGCCATACATTTCAGCCGCAAGTTTGCCAGTTGTTTTCTATCCCAAACACTACATTTGCATCTGACTTCCAGTTCTTTTTTCCCTGAACAATCAGAGTAGATGAGATGATGAGCTGCATTAGTCCTGTTCAGCCCATTAGAACATATATTTACATTAAATTTACACAGCATCGTTAATATAAAAGAAATCCCAAGACACATCACAGCTGTTTATATAGCAGTATGGTAAAAAGCAACATGAAGAGATAGTAGGGCAGGTGACTAAAAGATAGGTCAAAGCAGTAGATTTAAAAAGCATCTTAAGGGCAGAAAACAAAGTAGTTAAGTGTAGAGAGGGAATCCCAAGAATTTATGGCCTGACCGATTGAAAGCTCAGCTACTAAGGGTGAAGTGATTAAAACCTGGCTCAAGAGGTCAGAATGAGCTCAGGTATCTCAAATACATTCTGGCAGGATTTTTCAGTCAGCAGGGTATCCTGCCCCATCACCCAAAACGTCAGGTAGAACACATCCCAGTTAATACTTGCTGCCTTATAACTCAATCTGCTCTATTTGACCTGAGACAGGAATTTCACCCTCACTTGGGAGGAGGCCCTGCATTAGAGAGCTGCTGGCCAATCTGATTTTCTACATGAAAATTCCATGGTCACAATAACACCTCTTATGCCAAGTGGTGGCCACTGCTGAGACTCGAAGCAGTCCCCGACGAAGAGAAGATAATAGAAGCCCACTGTCAGGGAAGTGTGGGCAGGTCCCAGTGAGCAAGTAGAGGAGGTATTATCCATTGGAGGAAGCAAAGCACTGAAGAATAAGCCAATCAATAGGTAATGGCACAGATATTCAGATCCCAGGGTAGTCAGAGACTAGATGCACGATCTAAGATGCATTTTAGGACCCCGTAGAAGTCCTAGCACAAGTTAGAGTCAGATATTTCAGACAATTCTAACTTATTTGTTTGGATACTTACATGGGAAATGTTAGACAGAATGACTGAGTGGTGGCAACCACCATCCCATAACTCCTCTGTAATGTTTCTGACCCAACCTGACTAGACTTCACTACTCGACTGCCCTTCACAGCCTTCTAATACCTTCCCCATATTCCCCCAACCCGTCAACAAGTCAACCCAACTCAACACCATCCCCTGACTCCTCACTGGGCTTTCTACAATCCTCTGACCTCCATTTCCTCTCAAGCCTGACAAGATCTCATCTCCAAATCCCACCTTGACTCATCCAGCTCTTGCCATTCCACCTTGACGAAATTTGATCAGACCCTGTCACTTGTTCCACCAACCCGCCGAGACAGCTCCATGTTTCTGACTTACTGCCCCACTCATCCTAATGTGGCCTGCCTAGCCCCTGAATTGACAAACCTTCCCGAAGTGACTCATCAGCCTACGTATTACACCCCACTGACAACCTATCCATCTACACACTTCCCCATTGCACAGAAACCAGCCAAAACCAGCTGTCACTTTGCTAATTTATTCCACTTCCACACTCTACAGCTACCACCCTACCCATCAGCCACCCTGTCCCCATACCCAACAGGTATCCTGCCATGGACTGCACTACCTCCTACGTGCTCGACTTACTATCACCATTCTACCTGCCAGCCCATCCACCTAGCACCCCGCCAGGCTACCACCCTGCCACCTTATTTGCCTTCCAGTTTACCACCATGCCATCTTGCCCGCTCATCATCCTGTCACCATACCCAGCAAACATTCTTCAGAACCGTGACCCCACTCACCTGCGATATCATCTGTCTGCCACCCTACCCGCTTACCTCACTCACCCTACATCCTTACTCACTTACACATTCATTCATTCACTCATAAACTCACATAAACACGCCGAGACGCTCCAGCATTTTTAAACTGCTTTGTATAAGAAATATGGCTGTGGTTGCCACGGCATCTGTGTGGACTCTCAGCTTTGTTCCCTCTGAGGAATTCTACTCTGCAGGAATTTTGCAGGATCCTCCATCAGATGATTGGCCAGAAATCACAGAAAGGTTAGCAGGTTTTTCTTGTTTTATCAGAATTAGGAACAGTTGCTCTTTATGCTGCCTGAAGGATTTAGATTTAAGCCAATATTTGCAATCATATCAATAAAACCCCTTTACTCACAAAATCTTTAAAACAACCTAACTACTTTAGCAATAGAGTATACAAGATGAATTTTCGAATTGTATTTCCTTGATATTCAGCTAGTGAATGAGTCAGTTTTGAATATTCATCAGTCCAACAATGTAGTTCAATTTAAAACTGGTAATGAAATGGAAATGGAACTGTTCAGGCAGCACCAATAGACACAAGAAAGACCTACATCACAGAAACTGAATGTTGCCAAAACATTATTAAGTCCAAAAAGTCAGATTATTGCACTTAATTCTTCTTTTCTAAATGAAATCATTGGCTTTAAATGTTTCAGTCAGGAACTGAAATTAATTCCAGCGAGTTTGAACTACAATTTGCTTAGCTTAATTTGAAAATAATAAGCACATTTTTGTACCATGCTAAATCTAAAAATAATTATGCCTTTATTTCTAGAATTTGTCAGCGAACATTACTGTACAGTAAAGATCACCTAAAGCTTCAATTTTAGCAATGTTTTTTGAATACATTGAGAACTTCTAAAAGCCTCAAATTGTTGGCATCCAAACTGTCTATGCCAACACAGAAATAAGATTGACTAGTCTTCAAGTTGTCGTCAACTAAGCAAAATAGTTTTTAAGAATCCCACACCTAAAATGTAATCTTCATTCATAGATACAATAATGATTAAAGTTTCACAAGGCCATCCCAGTATAATGTGAACAAAATTGAAATTGCTGTCATTTCTGAAGTAAAATTTGAGACTGTTCACCTGCTGCCATAGACAGATGGGATAATTCAGGATAATTTTCTTGTCGTATGTGCCCTAATGCAGCATTTACTAGCTGCTGCATACGATAGTAATGTCTTCACTTCATACAGTTAAATGGTCTTTCTGAAGCCAAAATTAGTGCTTTGTTGCCACCTCAGAGAGTGCCATCAGGTAACTTCTGACTCACTGAGGTAGAGTTATTCCCTGGCTGAGCTACGGTAGTCTCCCCATGTCCTCAGTTGAAAGTACTACGACTATGAGAATAGTTCTCTTCACCCTGTACGAGGACTGCAGGTGAAATTGGCACTCCAGTTTCTAAGCCAATGATTCCAAGGGATTTTTCTTCACTGATGGGCAGATAGCTGAAAACTCACCTCCCTAATCTAAAAAAAATAGCTCCAAACATAAGCCATCTTGATTACCATGTAGTACACGATAAAGTACCATTGTAATGTGTGAGGAATTTGCCAGAACTAGGAATGGGCCACATGGCATTGATCAGGGATCTAAACAGGAAAAGTATGATCCTCCATGGAGCTTTTATGTTTCATTTTATCTGAGTCTTAGCAGGTAGTGTTTTTAAACCTTTTATTATCAGTCATGTCTGTTGTCAGATCCAAAGAAAGAGCTTTTAATTAGGGAATATTTGTAGCAGTTCTCAATTCAAACCTGTTGCTTCCACTGTCAGCTAAAATTTCACAAATTCTGCAGGAAATTCAATTCTTATTCATGCAGTTGTTACATTTCCTCCTGAAAGAATGATTAGTCGTTGTCGATGTCATCATCTCCCACAGAAATGCAAGGTCAAAGGTCATGTGCTGAGGCTAAACATTGCATTGCATGTGCTGTCACAAATTCCTTCCAGGTATGCGTTTCTCCAGGGCTATGTGGTTTAGATGAAGGTGGACGCCTTCTGTCCAAAACAAAATAGTCTCTTGTACTAAACAAAATATATTTATTGTGTCTCTGTAACAATTTCACATGTTACAAGGATGCAGGGTACATTATTACAGAGATTTGTTTGGGGGATTTTGGGTCTGACTCCTCCAAAATACTTGATTTGTCTCCCTACTAGTTATCATCACAGTGTGCAGTGGTTAAGACGTCCATCTAATATTAAGTACTTTAAGCCCGTTCAGACGCATGCAAAACACGTCCACATAAGCTTTTAATTCTCATTTCATTATTACTAAAGTACATTCATTTATATAATCACATTTACCAGCTTACATGCCCCCCCCCCCCCACCCTACGTCCTGCTCCCACAAAAGCCCCACCGGCCTTAACTCTACAAATTCAGACTATCTGGAGATTTCGCTGTTCTCCCGAAACATATTCACTTCAGACCTGCAAGTATGGTATTTGTTGGGTAGAAAATAAATGTCTTGCACTCTCTTCCTGATGGTTTGAGGTTCTCCTCTGTTTGCCATGTGGCTCACCCCAATAAATAATCTGAGGACAGTTTAAACATTGAGCTGAGGTTCCTGCGGTTCCTTTCTGTGGTCCCGATAGCAGTACAATTGATGTATAATCTCAAGTAATTTACAGCTCCATGGAGGATCATACCTTTCCTGTTTAGATCCCTGATCAATGCCAGGTGGCCCATTCCTAATTCTGGCAAATTCCTCACAAATTACAATGGTACTTTATCATGTACTACATGATAATCATGATGGCTTATGTTTGGAGCCATTTTTTTTAAGATTAGGGAGGTGAGTTTTCAGCTATCTGCCCATCAGTATCTCAGATGGAACTAGACCACATTAGAATGGGAATACCAATGCTTCAACAGTACTTTGCAGAAATCAGACCTCTTCTTCAAGTGGAACGTAACCATTTTGACAGCACCCTGCTTCCTGGTTAGGTTGTGGGTACTGTGAAGGACTTGTGATGTGCTCAGTCCAGAGCCTGCTATGAAATAATTGAAGCACTCATTTGCAGATTGTGGTCCAATGCCCAAAACAACCACATCGGGGTACTATGTGTTGCAAATATTTTACATAAGACTCAGTTAACTACTTCTGTAATTGGTATATTCAATTTAATAACTTTGATTCATAAGGATAAATAACCAACTACAATGAGGGAAGACATTGCATGAAGGACAAACAAATCCATCCCCATATATTGCTGTGCTAGTTGGAATGTGCCAGGCATTAATAGTTGTGTTTGTTCCGATCTGTGCATGGTATATTCCTGACAATTGGCAACGAGTTCCTCAATGGCCCTGGAGATCCCAGGCCACCACATTCCAATGGAGCTGTGGTCCTACAGCGGGTGATTTCAAAATACCCTTGCATATGGATTCACCTCCTCTTAAAGTGAGGCTGGGATGGCCAGTCATTCATCACACAATAGTGTCAACAGCAATGGTAAAATTATAATTCAAATATATTTTCACAGCCACGTTGTGGGACCTTTAATACAGAAAGCTCTTGGTGCAATGATGGTGGATGTTGAGACATTCTTGCTCTCTCTTCTGTTCTTGTAAAATCTGAGCAACTGGGGCATTCTAGCTGATTGTGCTGTTGTGGACTGAGTATGTGACACAACTGTTTGAATATAATTGACATCATCACTAGTAAGGCTGTCAACGGTCGCTCTGGAGAGTGCACCTACTACTGTCTGCAGAATTCCCTGCACTTTCATAATCAACTTTCATAAATGAACGTGACACAATAGCAAAATCTTTGTATTTTGGAGGCAATCTTCCAAGTTCATCCTCGTCCCATAAGAACATACAAACAGTGAGCAGGCATAAGGTATTCAACCCCCAATGCTCTGCCATTCATTAAGACCATGGCTGATCTGATTGTAACCTTAAATCACATTCCCAGCTATCTCCTTGCTTAACAAGAATCTATCTACCTGCCTTAAAAATTTCAAGGATACTGGTTCCACCACCAATTCAAGAAGACAGTTCCAAAGGCTCATGCCATTCTGTGGCAAAAAAGTTCTTTAAATGACTGAGCTCTGATTTTCAAACAGCGAATCTTAGTTCTAGATTGTCACAAAAGCCGAAACAACCTCTCCATGTTGACCTTGTCAAGGCCTCTCAGAAGCTTCCATGTTTCAATCAAGTCACCTCTTCCTCTTCTAAACTCCACAGGAAATCTAGCTTAGAACATAGAACATAGAACAGTACAGCACAGAACAGGCCCTTCAGCCCACAATGTTGTGCCGACCATCGATCCTCATGTATGCACCCTCAAATTTCTGTGACCATATACATGTCCAGCAGTCTCTTAAATGACCCCAATGACCTTGCTTCCACAACTGCTGCTGGCAACGCATTCCATGCTCTCACAACTCTCTGCGTAAAGAACCTGCCTCTGACATCCCCTCTATACTTTCCACCAACCAGCTTAAAACTATGACCCCTCGTGCTAGCCATTTCTGCCCTGGGAAATAGTCTCTGGCTATCAACTCTATCTATGCCTCTCATTATCTTGTATACCTCAATTAGGTCCCCTCTCCTCCTCCTTTTCTCCAATGAAAAGAGACCGAGCTCAGTCAACCTCTCTTCATAAAATAAGCCCTCCAGTCCAGGCAGCATCCTGGTAAACCTCCTCTGAACCCTCTCCAAAGCATCCACATCTTTCCTATAATAGGGCGACCAGAACTGGACGCAGTATTCCAAGTGCGGTCTAACCAAAGTTTTATAGAGCTGCAACAAGATCTCACGACTCTTAAACTCAATCCCCCTGTTAATGAAAGCCAAAACACCATATGCTTTCTTAACAACCTTGTCCACTTGGGTGGCCATTTTAAGGGATCTATGTATCTGCACACCAAGATCCCTCTGTTCCTCCACGCTGCCAAGAATCCTATCGTTAATCCTGTACTCAGCTTTCAAATTCGACCTTCCAAAATGCATCACCTCGCATTTATCCAGGTTGAACTCCATCTGCCACCTCTCAGCCCATCTCTGCATCCTGTCAATGTCCCGCTGCAGCCTACAACTGCCCTCTACACTGTCAACGACACCTCCGACCTTTGTGTCGCCTGCAAACTTGCTGACCCATCCTTCAATCCCCTCATCCAAGTCATTAATAAAAATCACAAACAGTAGAGGCCCAAGGACAGAGCCCTGTGGAACCCCACTCACCACTGACTTCCAGGAAGAATATTTTCCTTCTACTACCACTCGCTGTCTTCTGTTGGCCAGCCAATTCTGTATCCAAGCAGCTAAGTTCCCCTGTATCCCATTCCTCCTGACCTTCGGAATGAGCCTACCATGGGGAACCTTATCAAATGCCTTACTGAAATCCATATACACCACATCCACAGCTTGACCCTCATCAACTTTTTTAGTCACATCCTCAAAAAACTCGATAAGGTTTGTAAGGCATGACCTACCCCTCACAAAGCCGTGTTGATTGTATTTGATCAAGCCATGCTCTTCCAGATGGTCATAAATCTTATCCCTCAGAATCCTTTCTAACACCTTGCAGACGACAGACGTGAGACTTACTGGTCTATAATTGCCGGGGATTTCCCTATTTCCTTTCTTGAAGAGAGGAATTACATTTGCCTCTCTCCAGTCCTCAGGTACGACTCCAGTGGAGAGCGAGGATGCAAAGATCTTCGCAAGTGGCGAAGCAATTGCATTTCTCGCTTCCCAAAGCAGCCGAGGACAAATCTGGTCCGGGCCTGGCGACTTGTCAATCTTAATGTCTGACCTTTCCTCATAACACAGCCCATAAATTCCAAATATTAGTCTGATCAATCTTCTCCGAACTGTTTCTAATGCATTTACATCTTTCCTTACATAAGGTGAGCAATAGTACTCAAAAAATGGTCTCACCAAAGCCCAGAATATCTGAAGCATTGCCTCCCTTCTTTTGTATCCAATTACCCTTGCAATAAACAAAAACTTCCTATTTACTTTTCAAACTACTTGCTGTATCTACATACCAACCTTTTTTCTGATGCACGCACTAGGATATGACTATACTCCTGCAGCATCCCAGAGCTCTAAGCTCTTACCATTTACACAATACACTTCCTTTTTACTTTTCTTTACAAAATGGACAATTCCACATTTCCCCAGATTATACTCCATTTGATACCTTGTTGCCCACGCACTTATTTTTATAAACTCCTTATGTCCTCTTCATAACTTAGTTTTCTGTCTATCATTGGGCTATCATCAAATTTTGCAACCATTCCTTCCAGCCCCTTTATCCAAGTAATTCAGATTAATTCAAACAGTTACATTTCCAGTACTTAAGCCTATGGCACAATCTTTGTTACATTTCACAAACCCCAAAAAGACCGAATTTATTGAGGTTGGTTGGCTCGCTGAGCTGGTTTGTTGTTCCGTAGACGTTTCGTTACCGTGCTTGGCAACATCCTCAGTGCTGCCTCTGATGAAGCGTCGGTGTGTTTTCCCACCTGGTTTTTAAACTCTGGGGTCCGTTGCAATGGATTGACTCATTTCCAGGTTTCCTCAGTCGTGGAATGTATATGAGGTCGAGTTCAATTTATTTATTAATAGCGTGCTTCATGGAGTGCCATGCTTCCAGGAATTCTTGTGCTTGTCTCTGCCTAGCCTGTCCCAGGATGTTAGTGTTGTCCCAGTCGAAGTCGTGGTTCTCCTTGTCCATGTGGATTGAGATGACAAAAAGGAAGGAAACTAACAACAAGAGTACATGAACAACACTGGCTACAAAAAGACACGACCAATATTCACTAATCTCAATCCACATGATCATGACTGATACGTTCTTCATCCTCATTCTCCTGCCTTTTCCCCTTAATCCTTGATCCCCTTACTAATTAAGAATCTGTCAATCTTACCTTAAATACACTCAATGACTTGGCCTCCACATCTTTCTATGGCAATGAGTTCCACAGATTCACCACCCTCTGGCTAAAGAGGTTCCTCCTCATCTCATTTCTAAAGGGTCATCCCTTCATACTGAGGCTATGTATTTGGGCCCTACTCTCACCTATTAGTAGAAACATCTTCCCCACTTTATCCAGACGTTTCAGTACTCTGTAATTTCAAGCAGATCCCCTCAGTCTTCTAAACCCCATCAAGTACAGACTCAGAGTTCTCAACTGCTCCTCTAGGCTAAGCCCTTCAACCTTGGGGCCATTCATGTAAATTACCTCTGGACCCCTGAAACAGCAGCAGATCCTTCTTTAGATACAGGGCCCAAAAGTGCTCACAAAATTCCAAATGTGGTCTGACCAGAGCCTTATACAGCCTCAATAATACATATCTGCTCATGTATTCTAGCTGTCTGGAAATGAATGCCAACCTTGCATTTGCCTTCCTAAGTACCAACTCAACCTGCACGTTAACCTTAACAGAATCATGAACTAGGACTCCTAAACCTCTTTGTACTTCAGATTTTCAAAGCCTTTCTCACATAGAAAATAGTTTACACCTTTATTCTTCATACCAAATTGCACAACCTCAGACTTTCCCACATTGTATTGCATCTACTACTTGTTCGCCTACTCTCCTACCCTGTCCAAATCCTTCTGCAGCCTCCCTGCTTCCTCAATACTACCTGGCCCTCTACCTATCTTTGTGACATTTGCAAACATAGTCCTCAGTTCATTTGTCCAGATCATTAATGCATTACGTAAACTGGTGTAGTCTCAACAGAGATCCCTGCAGAACTCTACTAGTAACTGGTTACTAACCTGAAAAAGACCCTTTTATCCCTAATCTCTGCCAGTCAGCCAATGCTCTATCCATGCCAGAACCTTGCCCCTAACAATATGGGCTCTTTTATTTAGCAGCCTCCTGTGAGACACATTGTCAAAGGTCTTCTGGAAATCCAAATAGATCACATCTACTGGTTCTCCTTTGTCTAACTTATATGTTACCTCCTTAAAGAAATCTAACAAATTTGCCAGGCATGACCTCCCCTTGATAAAGCTATGCTAACTCAGCTCTATTTTACCACACATTTCCAAGTGCATCACAATTGCATCTTTTATAAATGGATTCTTAAATCTTACCAACTATCAAGTTCAGGCAAACCAGCCTGTCTTCTGCCGTCGTCCCATCTCAAGCAGGGGTGACACATTCACCATTTTCCAATCCACTGGGATCATCCCTGAATCCAGTGATTTCTAAAAGATCACTAATGCCTTCATAATTTCCTCAGTTATCTCCTCATTTGTGTACTCCATCTGGTCCAGGTTATTTATTCACCTTCAGATTTTTCAGCTTCCCCAGCACCTTCTCCATAATGACAGCCATTACACGCACCTCTGCCTGCTGACTGTCTTGAAGTTCTGGTACAAAAGTCAAATATCTAGGCACAACCCTATGCGTCAGCTTGAGATTTTGCTGGTATATATTAAACCTTTCATTTAATGTGAAGGAAGAAATCAAAAACTACTTAACTAATCTAGTATGAGCAATATAAGAAAATTCATTTCTAGCTACCTGAACTGCCAATTTTTGGTGTCAGTTAAGCAGTAGCAGATTGAACACCCATTATATACTGCAGTCTGTTTTCTTTACCAAATATTTCATAATATGATGTAGAATACATACAACTGCTGCCCATTTTCTACCCCAAAGTTTTACCTACTTCAAGCCAAGATAACACAACTGGGTTGAAATTCAACTTCAGCACAAAACAGTTGCCATTGGTTTGGTGACCTAATATATGTCATATCTCCTTTGCTTTCCACTGAAGCCAAAAGTGGTAATTCTGTCAAAAAAAACTGGAAATCTGAAATAAAAACAGTAAATGCTGTAAATACTCATCAGACCAATGAACTGATGAAACTGATTAATCAGTTATATTAAAGTTTCATCAGCCTGAATGCTAACTCCATTTATCTCTCCTCAATTACTGACGGACCTGCTAAGTATTTGCAGCACTTTCTGTTTTTATTGTTTTTCCTTCCTCTACAAAATACTATCTCACTTGTGTTTTTTTCAGTGTGGCCATTACAGTGTATTAGCAAATTGTTTTGGCTTATGAAACACCCAAAACTCCAACCAGTAAAAATGCACAAGTGTGTAGCTCTCCATTACACTGTTCAACTGTGCATTCTTGAGGGTGCTATCCTTATGCAGTATTAGCGCTTTGTTGTTGGATGGAGAAGAATTATCCAAATGGAGGATATCCATTTCTGGCAAAACAGCATCAAATCATCAAATTCAGTCAAGAGGAGTCAATCTTTCTGTGTAATCTGTCTTTGAGGAAGAAAATAATTCTTTTTCTTTTAAAAATCCCTTTCAATTTTTGAGGAATACAAAATGAAAATTGAATTTTCTTCTTTAGAACAGAGGGGGAGCCAATACCAGCCTTTCTAAAGTAACTATTTCAGTTTTGTATTATATCCATTTCTAACATTATATCCTTTATACCAAGGAAGTACATGAAATAGAGCATTCTCAGCTATTGCACTCCATGTATTTTCTGTAAAGTAATAAGGGTTTCTTCATGTCATACAACATATCGTTCAAACTTATGGATTGTTACGGTATGTTGTTCCTGATAATAGACTCCAAATTGCACATCATGAAAGTTACAAATTTCATTAAAGAGGATATTATTCAAATTAACATAATTTCCATACGTACATTAGTATTAGTTTACTATTCTGTATCATAAATTATTTGAACCTTAAAAAGAATCTCAGAATTACAATATTTGGGGCCCTGAAGAAACAACTCCGTAGTAGTGTGTTATTGTGAATATTGGAATGTCAATTATCGATTTTCAGACAAATGAACGTATGGTCCATTCAGGACTGTACTTGCATAATCACAGGTCCCTGGCTCCTATTACATCTATAGACTTGGAAACTCAGGAGCATTCAGCACAGAAGGAGGCCATTTGGCACATCATGCCTGCACTTGTTCTATTATCTCTAACTCTAGCTGTAACTATAACTATAGGAAAACAATTTGGAACATAGTGACTTTCAACTTAAAGGAAAACAGAATACTGTAGATGCTGGAAATATGAAATACAAAAGTAAATTATAAAAGCAGATAAACAAAAATAAGAGGACTCTCTCTTAACACAGATGCTGCCTAACACACTGAGTATTTTTTTCAGTCAGCAATTCTGAGTTTATTTAAAATTGAAGGCCTTTGTTTGAGTTCCAACTTTTAAAAAAGCAGAGTTCTTCAGGAAAGTAAAAGAGGCAGGATGTTATAGGCTGGTTCACCTGATCTTGAAAGGGGCAAAGTTAACTGATAGGTTCAAATTTTATTTTCTCATCATATTGGGATCATAATAAAGGTCCCCTCAACAATACAACTGCTGTGTCCTATTCCAAATGGGTCCTTTAATCAATTTTTTTTCAAATCTCTTATACTTATGGCAAATGTGAGGGCTTCACTTTGGTAGAAGGAGAAATGTTTGGAAATTTTGTTTTTATTAGTCTTATTTGTCTTTAAGATATTTAATTTACATAGCATGGTAGACGAAACAATCTAATACCACAGTTATTACACATCAGTGCAAGTACATTTTTGTAATTCTACTGAGCTGAATTTGTCTTGGAGGAGCTGGATGAAAGCCAGCAACTTCTTAATTATAGTTTGAAGGTGACCTTGGATTCAGTAATTCTCAGCCAGAATTTTAAAGTAAACTAAAACAAATCATGATAGTGATCAGCAGTGTCAATCCATTGTACAAATATGGTGATCAAGGCTCATACTATGGATTCTACAACACATTAAGTTGGCCCACTATCCCAGGCTTCCTGTATACTGTGAATGGAAGGAGGTCACTGTTCTAAATGGGTATGAAGGGATTTGTTTCAATTGCTTGTGGGATGGGGGAATCACTACCCAGGCCAGAATTTATTGTCTATCCTTAATTGCCTTGGGATTGCGGTGGTGAGCAGCCAATCTTGAACCACTGTAATCCATTTCGCCATGTGTTTTAAGAAAGAAATTCCAGGATGTTGATACAGTGAAGAAATGGCAAAATATTTCCAATTCAAGATAGTGAGTGCCTGGGAGAGGAACTTGTAAGTGATGGTTTTTCCAGGCATCTGCTGCCCTTGTTCTTTTAGCTGATAGAGGTTTCAGGTTTGGAAGGTACTATCAGGGGATCCTTCAATAATATTGAATGCCGTATCCACTATAATAATGTGGCAGAATGGCTTTGAGATCTTGAGGAGTGAGACATAACATCTGATCATCCTTAAATTCTCATAACCATGTGTATCATGTTGAAGCAATCTGTTTCTATGCAGTAAACTGTATCTTGTTAGCTGCAAGAGATTCTTCTAGATACACTATGAAATTGTTTCCTACACTAAAACCTGGCACAGCAGACATAATAGGTTCCTACACCCAAAAGAGATGGTGGTGCAAAGTCTGTTGTTAGCAACAGCTCATACACTGCATGTGCCCACCCAATATTCACTACATGACTATCCTGATCTTCAATAATGGCAGACTTCAGTCTGTGACTACAGAAGACAAAGTTGATGTGGTCATAATATTCTTCAGAGTTTCATACAAAATTCAGTCTTCAGCAAGTTCAGTGCACTTTATATCATTTCAAGCAACAACTGAGTGTGTTGGTTATGGGCTTTAGTGCCATCCCATTGTAGAGATGAAGGTTTCGGCTCTCAAACTAACTACACCCTTACCAGGCAGTTCCAATATAGTTACAACACCGTTATCAGCTGACAAAAAGTGGAAAATTGCTTGGTTAGTACAAAAAGTAGAATTAAGCCGATCCTGCCAGTGACCTGCCAACTCTCAGTCATAAACAGTGATGGAAGGTGTCATCCATAGTCCTATCAAATTGTACTTACTCACCAATAACCCATTTGAGCATGTTTAGTTTCTGTTCTTTCAAGTTCACGTGGCTTCTGCAAGCTTTCACATGGACAAAGGAAATGAATTACATAAGCTGGGTGGTGGTTAAACCCTTCCAACTGACATCAAGCCTGCATTTAACCCCAAACAACCCTAATTAAATTGAAATCAATAGCAATCAGAGGGGAGCTATCCACTGACTAGAATCATATCCAATATAAAGGATATGGTTCGGGTTATTGGATGCCAATCATCGTAGTCACAGGACATGGCTCCTTAGTCCAACCAACTTCATCATTGACTTTTACTCTGTTGTAAGGTGATAACTTGGGGTATTTCTGATATAGCACTATTTTTAGTTTCATTTCTCAGATAATAAAGCAATGTTTACCTGAATGGAGCAAGACCTGGACAACATTATGCCTTAGAGATAGTAGGAACTGCAGATGCTGGAGAATCTGAGGTAACAAGGGTAGAGCTGGATGAACACAGCAGGCCAAGCGGCATCATACAAGCAGGAAAGCTGACATTTCAGTCTAGGCCCAAAACGTCAGCTTTCCTGCTCCTATGGTGTTGCTTGGCCTGCTGTGTTCATCCAGCTCTACCCTTGTTACCTCCAATACTATGCCTTAATGTGATAAGCAACAAATAACATTTGTGCCACACAGCTGACAGATGAGATTGTCCTCAATCTGAAACATTATCTCTGTTTCTCTCTCTTCACAGATGTTGCCAAACATGCTGGGCATTTGCAGCATTTTCTGTTTTGATATGAACAATTAACTACCTACACCGGAGTCCAAGCAATTTCCCTTAACATTTAAAGGTACACTCTTTTTTAAAGTTATAAATCACGCAGCCACAATAATAGGTCATACAACATAAGCCATAGATGTGGGCTGATCATGGCTGATCAGAGGTTTGTCGTTCTGGACTTACCTCCTGACCTCCCAAAATCTCTCCACCACTTACAGGGCACAAATTAAGAATGTTTGCATGCTTTCCATTTTTCCTAGATCTTTGCAGCTCTGACAAAGGCACAAAAGCTCACTGCCACTTTCTCTCAGGCAATTAGGAATGTACCATAATATTACAGAAATGCCTACACCCGATGAATATATAAATAAAATAAGATGCATTGGGCATTCTGAACATGAATTTGGAAAATATATATTTATCATAGTTTGACATAAGAATGTTTTCAGAAGTAATTTGTATGGTTGTGTTTCCCCTGTAAATATCACTTTGCAAAATAATCTTTTGTTTGAATTGTGTTACATGTGCTCCAGGAATCTTATCCACTCATTTTCGATTTCTTAATATGTCAGGTCTTGCACTTTTTAGCTAGGGCTGTGGTATCACTCACTGTTTCTTGAACCAGATTCAAGAATTTTAAATGGATTCAGTTAACTAAAATGTGCTGTCAACACTTCCTTTCAGTGTTGAGGGTGAATATTTCAGTAAAAACTGTCAACCACGACACTTCAAGCGCACGTTGCTAAATTCAGCCTGCAGTAAACATTGATTTTTAGTTTACTTGCTTTGGTGCTGATATGTGGCATTTTTCAGGATGCAAAAGATTGGTATAAGATATGGAAACGTAATAAGTCACCAGATCAGTTCAATGTATGAAGCTGAATGAGGCTGACCACAGGCTTGTTCCTTTGAGCTTCAGTAATATTTAGCCATATCATCATACTGGTAATTCCTGAAAACTCCAGTTAGTTCTCTATTTCTAGGATAATCAGTTGGAAACTATAGCAATAATCAATTAAAACAGGCTATGGGAGAGTATTTCCCAACCCTAAACTGCACAGTCCCAACTGGGAGAACACAATGGAGTCCACAGATTCTCAACGAGAACAGAATATGCTGAAAAGACCAAAAGGTCACAAACCTTACATCAACTCTGCTTTTCTGTCCACACATGTTGTTGGACAAGCTAGGAATTTCTACGAAGTTCTGCTTTTATTTTACATTTCCAGCACCTGCAGTATTTGCTTTTGTCAGAGAGAAGCACTCTGCTTTTTTTACAGTAGTATCAGTGGCTAAGCACTACATTGTTGCCTTCTCATCCCGATGAAATGTTTTGCTAAAAGTATTTCTACCTTCTTCCCTGGTTACGCAATCACAAAATTCAACCTTCAAATATTCTTAGCTTTTACCCTCCTTTTCTTTACATGTAATACAGCAATGGATGGCAGAAAAGAAGGCAGCTAATGACAATGATAATGAAAATGTCATGGACATTGATAATCTGTGGTTCTCTCAGTAGTTCTTGCCAAAGACTACTTACTCTGAGCTGCTCTCCTCAAACACTCTCCAACTCACCGTCTGCTTTAAAAGCATTTTCATACTCAGGATCCAGGTACTTTCATTCAAGTATAGTTAGATAGCATTCGTGCAGATGTGCCAACAGTAGATTCATAGAACACAAGGGAACAAGGAGACTATGAATATGAGAATTAGGAGCAGGAATAGACCATTCATCTTCTTGAATGGCAGCTCCTCTGGCATTCTACAGGATCATTGCAGATCTTATTACTCTACATTTACACCAACCCCAACAACATTTCAATCCATGTTTCTCGACAATCTAAGGATCTCTGCCTGAAAGATACTCGAAGACTCTGCTTCCACAGCATTTTGAAGAAGAGATCCAAAGACATTCAACTAGTCTCTGTGAGAATAAAATCCTCCTCATCTCTGTCACAAATAGGAGACCCTGTACTTTGAGCTAGTGACCCTGAGTTCTAGATTCTCCTACAAGAGAAAACATCCTCTCCACTTCAACTCTGTCAAGACCCCTCAGGACTGTTTAAGTCAAGTCGCCTCTTATTCTTCGATACTCCAGCAGATACAAGCCTCGCCGGTCAGGGCTTTCCTGATGAGATAGTTCCCAGTATTGGACTAGTAATCTGTCTCTGCACAAATACATGCAATATACCAAGCAAAGGACAGGGCAGCCTAGGGGTTTCCAAGCCATGGATACCAGAGTCCATGGTTAACCGCGTGACGAGACTATAGTGCCTCAGAGGTCAGTGGCCAAGGGTGTGTAGCAACTATTGGGTTTGTTAAGTCTAATGTTCTCAATTGCAACAATCACAAAGAGATGAACATCAACGTCAATTAATTCTTTTTTATTCACTTGACAACATCACTAGCTGGCCAGTATGTATTGCCCATCCCTAGCTGTTCTTGAGTAGGTGGTGTGAGCTGCACTCTTGAAACGCAGAAGTCCATGTGCTGTAGGTTAACCCACAATGCCATTAGGCAGGGAATTCCAGGATTTTAATCCAGTGAGAGAATGGTGGTTTATTTCCAAGCCAGGATGGTAATTGCAGCAGAGAGAAACCCCAGCTTCTAGCTGTGACTGAGAGAGGGAAAAGATAGCTTCTACTACTCCAAGTCCAGAACAGAAACTGCTTAAAGCTAAACCTAAAACCGGAATAAAAAAACTAGAAAGCCTGGTCTATTAAAGTTGGCCATACCCAGCCAGACTGCTTCCATTTATCCAACTTTCAAAAACATCCCCAAGGCCTCACAAGCTGTTTACTTTCTTACAGACAGCACAAAACCTCTCGTTCAATCCATCTTTAAAAACCAGGACAAAATAACCTCATAAAGCCTTGACATCAACACAGTAGTCAGTAGTCCACTTAAGCTATAAGACATTTCAAATGTAACTTACTGTGGCTTGCCCGTCTTGATAAAAGTATGGTAGATACCTATTTTAATTTAAAACAGCAAAAGATGCTGTAGTTCATTTGAAAGCTAACAAATACATTGACAACAGCAACTAAAATAAAGCAGACACTTAGCTCAGATATTAAACATGAATTCCCCCAGAAAATATCTTTCTACTTTTTCAAATGCTAACTTCCAGAATTCTCGTGGAAAAAAATGAAGGAAAAAGTATTTACTTCGCATTTTATATGTTCACTCTACGCCTCTCACATTTTAAAAATCAAAGGAGTGGCATTTCAAGTAATAATCAAAACTAAATTCATTTTCATTCAGTAATCAAGGATCATGCAGCACTGGTGAATACTTTCCCCAAAAACATTCAACAAAGGAACTCACTGGACAAACCAACTATAGGCATGTATCTTAATTAGATACCCATATACTCCTGGAGGGGAAGTTTTTTTTTTAATAATTTGCTACTTTGCCAAACAAAGCAAACACTATCATGCAGTAACTGATTAGGCATAAAAGTCAAGAATAAACAAAATTTGCTTCCCAATAACTCCATTCAAAAAGATTAATACTTGAATGTTTGTGCAACAATTTAGAGTTCATCCTAAAGGATTGGTACCTTCTACAGTAACACATTATTTATGCAAAGCTTGCTGATGTTACTTGTGTCCTTTGTGCATCATTCAGAATGACATTACTATTGGCAAGATAAAACTATCACTGACAATTTCCATCCACATTTGAGACCATAAAAATTAAAAATAGGATCTGTGCCATTATCTTTGCAGTGCCCTTGATTACCATGGAGCAAGGGTCTAGGCCCGAAATGTCAGTCCTCCTGCTCCTCTGATGCTGCAAGGCCTGCTGTGTTCATCCAGCTCTACACCTTGTTATCTCGTTAACACAAAAGAGTAGCATTTTTTCAATAACTACTCCAGCAGAACCTAAAATGAGACTTGTTTCTTGTACAGCATGTTATTTGACCAATTTTTTTTTACTCCTTCCGGATGTGAGAGAAATTGGCAAAGCTGGAATATATTTTGCACGTTAGAGCTGATGTTAAGAAGGAGGAAGTCATCTCTCTTCTTGAGCCATTGCTGTCTATTGTGTGTACGTACACCCACAGTGCTCTTAAGGCGGCAATTTCAGAATTTTGATCCAGCAACAGCGAGGAAGCAGCCGCTTCTAAAGGGAACTTAAAAGTAGTTGTGTTTCCATTCATCTGCTGTTCTCCTGAATGGTACATGTTGCACTTTTGAAGGTGCATTTTGTTGCCAGTGGGTGGAAAGAGTGAATGTAGAAGGTGGTGCATGGGTGTCCATTAAGCAAGCTTTCTTGTTCTGGGTGATATCAAGTTGTTGGATCTGCACTCATCCAGGCAACTGGAGAACATCATTGTAGTTTAGTAGGAGGCCACATTGGATTATCAACTCAACACCACTGCTTAACATGATTGTAAATGCTTCAGCCATTGAGCCTAATGATCAAAGCTTCTTCACAAAAGGTGCTAAGGTGACATCTGTTTATGAACATTTTCAGATTCATTTCAATTGTTCCTTGAAAATTATTAGTAATAAACAAATTGAATTTAGCACAGTGTTACCATGTACTTGAATTTTTAAAGCAGTGTTTACCAAACTGTTTTCCAACGTGACACCATCTTAGAACTTGAAAACGAATATGGCCCACGAACCAATAAAAACAAAACAGTATCAAGAAATAATATAGATTCGAGATTATAATTAATAAAATCTTATCCAAAAGACAATTCAGTGGCCAGTATGCAGCCCAGCAATGCTTTGTATGGCTTTGTCCCAAACATGTGGAACAAGTAAGGAAGTTGAACAAACACTGAAAATTCTAGAGAAACTCAGCAGGTCAGGCATTATCTGTGCACAGAGAAACAGAGTTAACAATTTGAATCTGATATGACTCTGCTTCGGGACTTCAGAAATTCTGAAGAAGGGACAATCCAGAATCGAAATGTTAACTCTGTTAATCTTTCCACAGATGCTGCCAGACCTGCCGAGTTTCTCCAGTATACTGTTTTCTTTTCAGATTTTCAGTATCCATGGTATTATTGAAGGAAGGAAGTCGATTAGAAAATCACTGTGGACATGTTTATCCAATCACAGGGTGTTTTCTTTCAGCATGTGGTGCTAATAGGCTGAGGAAGGGAAGTGATTTGTGATAGGATGAGCAGCAGATAATGTGCAGTTGAGTAGCTTCTCTTTAGTTACCCCGTGCTCCACTCCCTCTCCAACTGTTACGACACACCTGATCATTTGGTGTCAAGCAACAAATGAAGATATTTGCATTGCATTACATTTCTGCATTTT
Source organism: Stegostoma tigrinum (assembly GCF_030684315.1). Lineage (NCBI taxonomy): Eukaryota > Metazoa > Chordata > Chondrichthyes > Orectolobiformes > Stegostomatidae > Stegostoma > Stegostoma tigrinum. The sequence goes on from NC_081363.1 coordinate 49,711,926, forward strand.
TGCACATCAGTGGAAAAGGGAGCCTTCAACGCTCAATTTATGTCCAGAAGACAAGTGCAAAGAATGTGGGCCAGCAACCAATTGTGTAATGATTGAAAGACCCAAGAGAGAATTCAACAAAGTCAAAGGAGAATGAAAAAGAGGTTGCCTGGAAAGAACTCCCAAAATTGTGCTTTGGGCAGAGAGTGTGAGTTAGAAATCCAGGTTGGAATACCTGGAGACTGGTAAAGTTTTCTAAAATATGTAAACAAACCAAATCATATGAGGTCATTGCTGATCATGGTGCTGCATTGAGAAGGGTCAGAAGCTGGTTAAGTCCAATATATAGCGCACCATTTGTGCATGAAGAGAGTGAGGTAGCCATTCCGATGATGATGGTTGTATGGTGGCACTGCATGTCAACAACTAGGAGCGAGACAAGCATATTCTCAAACAAATGCAACAGAGAACAACGTATCCCTCTGTGATGGGTATGTGATCACCACATTAGGACAAATCGGACATGATACCTTTGTATAATGTTTTTGTTACTAGGAGTTGTTTGCCCTTAGATATTGCTTGTTGTGATATTAAGTTCATCTCCATATGGCCAAAATGAACAATGCTCACTGATACTTCTTTGAAACTCTCAGGTCATCCCTGGATAAAGATATTTTACATCCCTTCGAGTTGTTAATCTTCAACCGTTGCTGACTGTAACTGTTCAAATTGGCTATGGCCAAAGAAAACAGATCAAACGTAAAAACATTTTCAGTTGGTAGTCTAGACTACCAATATATAGACCAAGAGGAGTAGGTGGGATAACCTTCTCTGTGTGTCTCAGATGTAGTCATCCTGGTAGTTGGCTTATATCTTGTTTCAAAGTCTATCCTCGAGTCTCATTGAAGGGGCGGTGTGGACTTGTTGGGCCAAAGGGCCTGTTTCCACACTGTAGGGAATCTAATCTACATTGAGATGTATCATATCGGTAGTCCAGTCCCACTGCTCAATGTTTGGTGACGATAATTTTGGGAAACCATGATGAGTTTTTGGATTGACATTGCAGTGTGATTTTGTCCATGCAAGGAATTGATGATCCACTGTGAGACAATCTTTCATAGGCTGTACTGTGGCAGTTCCACCTGCTGAGGTTCATCTTTAAGGATGCGCACTGGTACCATGTTGGCATTTGCCCTGGTGATGATTTTAGTTTTGTGCTGTGCGCTATCCTGTCTTTTCAGCACATACAATATTGGTCCATGTAAAAGCTTTTGACAGTCTTATACCATCGACACAGTGTATGAGACTGCATAGAAAGTATAAAATAATAGTTTCAAACGTTTCATCATCTTCTGAAATTTGATTGATTTTGAACTTCATTGATGTGTTTGTACTTATGCACCTTTTAACACTTTCCTTATGGTGTTGTACCACTTTGTTGGTCACCTTTGTTTTATTCTAGAGTCTGTCTTGAATTTTGGAAGCAAATTTCTAGCACACATATTCCTTGGTGTGAAATGTTTTACACATTTCAAGTGAAGCTGTCCAGCTTTTAGATAGGTGTGCCAAACCACATCTGTTACAGATTTTGTTGATTTGGTCCACTTTGCTACACCAAAACCATGTAATTGTGGGCCTGCCACTATGATTTCATATTAGTCTCAATCCTCAAGTAATGTGTCTATGGTATGGCTCTTTTTTCTGACCCAAATTATCCTATCCAAGGACTTTAATTTGCATGGAGGCGATAACTATCTCAATGTAGCTCTGACATTACCCCTTCGGAAAAGTCACACTCATGTCCTTTGCTGCAGCTTCTTCAAAAAAACTCGTCAACAGAATCTCGGGATGCCTATCTGTCTGTCATTTGTTCAAATCTGTCAATCCTGAAGTTAATTCTTACCTTGAGTTGGTTTTCGACAACCTTCCGGAGAAATTGGTGTGTTAAATCTATGAAGCTCCTCCTTACCAATGGCAAGTGAGATTTTTAAAACTCCTTTCTCAGGATCACCCATCTGTAAAATAGAACTGCAAACACTGTTTGAACAATTGTAATTCATGAAGGATGTCACTGGATGCTGCCTCATCCATAATGGGGTTTCTACTATTCGTGATTCGGCCGTTAGTACATTGGGCCGTAACATCTTGATCCATACACTGACTTTGTTTCAGTGTCAATTTAAAACTGCACCTTCTTTAAGAGCATTGACTTTGCAGCTGCTGCTCTAAGACACTGTTATTTATGTATCAACATCCTGGAACAAAGCATTCTAGTCTCAAGCTTCTGCTTTGCACTGTACTGGCTTTGTGTTCCAGTGTACTTCTGCCCTATCAGTTTCTTCCTTTTAAATTAAGGCAGTTCTAGAAATTATTGAAAGAACTTACAATGTAATCAAAAATAAATTACTTCTGATTTCTTAGTAGCTAGTGTATTACCTATAGATTTCTGCAGCTGGCCTTACTGTCAGAAACTCATTATGTACCAGGGTGAGGAACTCCCCCATTGTCCACTTCTCCACCTTCCAAAGCTGTTGTCTATTGTTGGTTTTATTAGTTAGTTCTGCTGTTTGGCACATTTTAATAATCATTTTCAATAATTATTAATTTAAAGTATTAATGTATTGCTTTGGAATTGTGTTTCCTTTTTCTGAAAGTCATGATTACATTTGTGTCAAGCCATATCTGTCTGAAATTTTGTCACCTTCCCCCTCCACCATATGAGGGAAAAATTGGAATGTAGATATCAATGCGAGAAGATTGACCAAAGGTGTTATTCATCATGTAAATATGGAAGTCTGTGTTCTACTATACTTGGTAAAAATTTTAATATTTTGTATACTCACCTGTCCAACACCTCATGTTTCAATGTATGGGTCTTGGCTAGAGAATCAACAGATGCTATCGATGTTCATATTGTAACAAGAATTTCTACAGGCCTTTTAACCTCATTAATTTTTAATGTGAGGTGAGTGAAATCAACTTTTAATTTCTTACTGAAAAATTCAAATAGCAAAGTAGTAATAGCCTGAAAAGTCCAGGAGCAGCAATCGGCATCAACATTGGTGAAAAGACATCTCCTGTATTTGCAAATAGTGTTCATTCATTAACTCATTGAAAAGATTGTGATGTTCGAACAACCTTTCAGTATGTGAGGGGATCAGTAGCAGTAAGTGATGACTGACTGAATGGGTACATGTGTAAGTATGTGAGTGGATGAAGTAAGTAGGTAGGGGTAGCAGGATTATAGAATGACAGGGTGGTGAAGTTGGCAGGGTGGTAAATACATCGGGGACAGATGGGTAAGGGAGCAAGGTGGGTAGGTTGGCAGGTAGTTTGATGGAAAATGATTGAGACTGGTAGTCAGGTCAGGGCAGGAGGGGTTGTCTGCTCAGGGCTAACCAGGTAAGGCCTTTGGGGGATCCAAAGTTTAGATGGGAAGGTGAGGATGTGAGTATCAGTGAATTCAGAGATGGGTCAGAGATTCAGAAGGAGTCAAGGAGCAGGGTGTAGTCAGGTTAGGTGGGGAGAAGATCACTGTTCAGAGGAGTTGATCAGGCATTAGGTAGGCAGCCAGTGAATTGCGTTGTAGCCTATGGTCCAAATTTTCCAATGGCATGATAATTCTGCAGCGTAAATCAGAGTTGGGCCCTGCAGAATCCACGGTGTTGCAAGCTCCAAAGGAATTTTCCAGGAAAATGAAGCTTTCAATGGGCAGTTATCCTGCATTTGGAATCTTCCTGAAGTATCCACCCGAATTTGAGAATTGGAAGGCTTTCACTTAAATGAATAATTGCACAGGTAAAGTTAGACAATAAACCCCTAGGCTAACTTCTAGGTAACCATAAAGCTGACCTCTTAACCACTGACAAACTCCCTCCTTCCCCACCCACACACCTCTCTGGACCTTGACCTAACACAACCCCCACCCCCTGCTTGCTGCCAAAGCAATATCCCATCCCACAAAACGCAACAACTCTCTCCCTGCCATAGAACCTTCTGCACCCCACCATTGGACCAGCCACCCTCCTCTTCCCTCAGAGACTCCATTCTCCCGACCGTGGGACCTTACACACTCAACTCATCCATGATCCAACAGTCCTGGCTGTGTCAGAATTCCCCTCCCAGGGCGCAATACCATGTACCCACTCCAAACTACCCTGAATTCTCGATCACTTCCCTAGCTCCCTTCCTATCTTGTGCATTGTCACCCTACTCACCTGGCATCCCACTTACTTGGTACACTATCCACCTTACACCTTAAATTCACATTTACCAATCATGCTTACCCCTTTCACATGAACTGTCAAAGTGGCTCCTTGTGCCGCTGGACATTTAAATCACAGAATACAGCAACTATCATTACGAAAAGAGGAGCAAGGGTTTTCCTTCCCCCACTTGGCCCACACTATTGACAGCACAGTTGATTAAGTTACACTCCGCATTTCTCCTTCTTAACAGAAAAATGCAAAAGCAGAAAGGCAATCTGACTAGAATTGCCACTCCTTGGAAAATCCAGCCTATGATTGTATTTTTTGTCCCACACCTCTTGGTAACTATCCAGGTCAGTAAGTTGGAACTATCTGCAGACTCTGACTCTAACTCAGCTTTTGAGGCAACTTCTGAGGGAGCCAGGGAGCAGGCAATTTGCCCATAGGCAGTTCAAACTTCCCAGGTAATTCCCATTGCATTGCAACCTCTGTATAGCCTCAATACACATCCCTGATCGAACACCTGGAGACTGAACAATCTGGAGGCTGCAGTTTTGCTATAAATTTTCCTGTGCACAATGCAGCTTCAAAGCAAAACGTATTTAATTCACAAGGTAAGTAAATTATGAGGAGGCAATGGCCTAGTGGTATTATCGCTCGACTATTAATCCAGAGACCCTGGTAATTTTCTGGGGATCTGGATTTGAATCCTCCCATTGGATTCTAGATTGTGGAATTTGAATTCAATAAAAATCTAGAATTTAAGGTCTAATGATGACCATGAATTCATTGTTGATTGTTGGGAAAAACTCATTTGGTTCACTAACGTCCTTCAGGAATGGAAAATGCCATCCTTACCTGGCCTACATGTGACTCCAGACCCACAAAACTGTGGAGGCTCTTTTCTGCCCTCTGGGATGGGCAATAGATTCTGGCTTAGCCAGCAATGCCCTCATCCTACGACTGAACTCTTTCTAAAAAAAAAGCTGAAAATGCTGCCGTGTTCCTTCCAATCCAGGGATTGGAACAGAACAGACATAGAATATGTGGCAGTAACCATCACTGGGGTTTCAGGCAGAGTGTCCATATTCCCCTGTGAATGAGAATCAGTCAAGCCTTGTCTATACACCCTGCCCAACACACACTCTGTCCCCTCTGCGCATGCACAGCTCAGTCAGCCATTAGCATCCAGCAGGAAGGCTCACCAGCTCTGACAGCCCGAGTTCCAGACCAGGCCTCAGAAAGCAAGACATTTAAATGATCTTATTGAACCGTACAGCACAGGAACAGGCCCTTCGGCCCACCATGTCGGTGCCGACCATGATGCCATTCTAAATTAATCCCGTCTGCCTACGCATGGTCTGGATCGCTCTATGCCTGCCTCTTCATGTGTCTGACTGAATGCCTCTTAAATGCTGTTATCATATCTACTTCTACCATCCCCCCCCCAGCACCAGGTTCCACACATCTACTACCCTCTTGTGCAAATAAAACTTGCCTTGCACATCTTTAATTTGGGATTTGGGACTTTAGCATCACTAGCAAGGTCTGTATTTATTTCCCATCCCCAGCTGTCCCCTAAGAAGACAGTGTCGAGCTGCCTTCTTGAACAGTCCATGTGCTGTAGGTGGACACACAATGCCTTCAGGAAGGGAAATCCAGGATTTTGACCCACGACAATAAAGGAAGAGCGACATATTTCCGAGTGAGCATGGTGAGTAGCTCAGAAGGGAACTTCTTGTTTTTCCTACACAATGACAGCCCTTGTCCTTCTAGTTAGTGAATGATAATCCAATGCTGCAAACAAAGCCTCCCATGCCCAGAGTCAGTGAAGCTAATAGCAGCATCCAAGTTGCTGCTAACACTTCCTGCAACGAATGGTCTGAATAGAGGTAGGAAGAAACATGCTCTCACTCTTGTGATAAGTCATATTTCTCCCTGAGAATAAAGAGCATGAGACATACAGAGCAACGTTAACATAAGACATTTTAAAAAATAGTTTTTTTTAAGTTCTCTAATAACATGTCAAACAAAATGCTTTAAATGAACACAGGGCTTTTGCAAAGCAATGCAAGCGTCCTTTCACAAGACAAAAATTACAACTTTACATCTGTACCTAAGTTGTTCATGTCATTTTCTTTTTAAATTTTTCACCCCATTTCATCAAATAGGATTACTTTACCAGCCTCCAGCTGTGTGGTAGACACTAATAAACATGCGATGTGATTCAGAAAACAAAAGTTCTCATCCATAATTCAGAAAGAAAAAGTCGCAGTTTGCTCACTAAGTATTGAATATCAAAATGAATCTATAGCCAAATATATTACATATATCTTTATATATATATATTGACATACATATGTGTATAAGTCCAGAAGTTAAATCTGAACAAGATCGTGGGCACTTGTGTTGGCTTTAACCAAAATGTCTTGTGAAGATTAAATAAAACCTGAGACTGAGAGTTTTGGTGGAGTCACTGTTTTGGGACCCCAGTTGCTGTTAGAATCCACACTGTGGGGAAACCACTGCTCTACACATGCCACGTTTTATCAAGTTGCAAGTTTGCACTCTCACCCACTGAGTTTAAAGCACATTTCAGGGACCAAGCTTAGCAATTTTCTCAGAAAGGAAAAACGAGATTGCCGTATACTTCACTTGCAAAATTTGCAGCCTTCTCACAATACAGTTTCAAGCAGGAGAGGTCATAATCTTTTCATTTGTGGAAAATAAAAAGGCAATGCGTTGCAAATACAATATTTCTCATTTGTGCATGTGACTGCATTGTCAGCTTACTGTATTAATGGAAACATTCTGTATAGTAATTATTCTCCCAGAGGGCAATACTTGGTTGACAATACAAGTTAGATTTGTTTCCAAACCTCGCAATATTTCACAGTAATTATTTTGCTTAACTTTTTCCAAGATATGTATGCATAATACTCCTTACCTTTGAATAATACTTGTGATCCCCATCTTGACCCAGGATATATTGCCAAGCTAAAGCAGAAATGACCTCTAAATTATCCTGAAGCAAACCAAGTGCCACTTCCAGTTAGATGTTTTTTCAGACCTACTTGCACCCAGGATGTTGATCCCAAAAATAGGACCTTTTAGGCCTGTTAGGCTGAGATCTAACTTCCACACTAATGGTACAAACTATCATTACAGTAATATATTTCACCGGTAACACTGAAACTGGTAAAAGTCATGGAAAAAGCATTAACTAAATGGCGCTATGGAAATACAAGTTTCTTATGACATGTTGGAATTGACATTGAGGGCATCTCTTTTAGTTTTCAAGTATGATAGCCCATACAATAACCAAAAGGCCAGCAACACAACGACTGTGTGAAAGAATACATCTAGACTTGGTGGTTTAAATAACATAGATGATTTGGAGTTGTGGACTAAGTGTGGTGTGTCAAAATTTGCAGATGACACTAAGGTGAGTGGTAGAGTAAAGTGTGCAGAAGACACTGAAAGTCTGCAGACGGATACAGATAGTCTAAGTGAGTGGGCAAAGCTCTGGCAGATGGAGTACAATGTTGACAAGTGTGAGGTCATCCATTTTGGTAGGAATAACAGCAAAATGGACTATGTTTTAACTAGTAAAAAATTCCAGCACGCTGCTGTGCAGAGGGACTTGTGTGTCCTTGTGCATGAATCGCTGAAGGTGGGATTGCAGGTGCAGCAGGCAATTAAAAAGGCAAATGGAATTTTGTCTGCCATTGCTCAAGGGATGGAGTTTGAAAACAGAGAGGCTATGCTGCAGCTGTATAGGGTCCTGGTGAGGCCACAGCTGGAGTACTGCATGCAGTTTTGGTCTCCTTACTTGAGAAGAGATGTTCTCGCACTGGAGGGGGTGCAGAGGAGATTCACTGGGTTGATTCCAGAGTTGAGAGGGTTGGATTATGAGGTGAGACTGAGTACAAAGGGATTGTATTCATTGGAATTCAGAAGAATGAGGGGAGATCTTATAGAAACATATAAGATTATGAAGGGAATAGATAAGTTGGAGCAGGGAGGTTGTTTAGGCAAGTAGGTGAAACTGGAACTAGAGGGCATCACCTCAAATTAAAGGGAAGCAGATGTAGGACTGAGGTCAGGAGTAACTTCTTCACCCAAAGGGTTGTGAACCTGTGGAATTCCCTGCCCAGTGAAGTGGTTGAAGCTACTTCACTGAACGCTTTTAAGGCAAGGCTAGATAAATTTTTGAACAGTAAAGGAATTAAGGGTTATGGTGAGTGTGCTGGTAAGTGGAGCTGAGTCTCAAAGACCAGCCATGATCTTATTAAATGGCCAGCAGGCTCAAGGGACCAGATGCCTAGTCCTGCTCCTAGTTCTTATGTTCTTAAGTTTTTATGTTATGTTCTTATCAACAGTAATTGTTGATATTGTTCCATTAAATGTATATAAAATTATAAATACAATGTTATATAAACCAACTATGCAATTCATTAAACCATAAAAGCTTCCAATTGTTATAAAAATTCAATTGACTCAGTAATGTTTTTCAGTGAAGAGATTCTGCCATTTCTACCTGGTCTGATCTATATACAAGAAGATTCCCCCAATATAAGCTTAACTATCAGTGAATGGCTAAGCATTCAAATGAACTCTGTGCTGGTCAATAATTTGAAAATCAAACTAACATATTTGCAATAAACCAGAGGTTAGGTCAAGCACAGAATTGAAGTTGCTCTGGTGGTGCAGCGATAGTGTCCCTACCTCTGAGACAGACAACATGGGTACAAATCCCAAAAAACAAAGTGTGGAGCTGGATGAACACAGCAGGCCAAGCAGCATCTTAGGAGCACAAATCCCAAATCCCACCTAGTTTGGAGATGTAAAATAACACCGCTGAGCGGGTTCATCAAAAATCAATCACAGAATGAGGCCCTTTGGTCCACCATGCTGGCACAGGCTTGTTAAATGAGTGTCATTACCTAATGCCAACCGCTTGCCTTTTCCCCATACCCTTGCACACCATTTCTATTGAAACGATCATCCAATGTCCTCTTGAATGCCTCAATTAAACCTGCCTCCAACACACTTCTCGGCAGTGTATTCCGTTCCGTAATTACTCGCTGAGGGAAAAAGATTTTTTTCATATCACTCGTGCTTCTTTTGCAAATCATTTTATATTCATGCCAATAAAAACAGAAATTGCAGGAAAAACTCAGCATCAGTGAAACCTTTTAGTTCTGAGTAAACAACATTGGACCTGAAAGGTTAACTCTGTTATCTCCCCACAGATGCTGCCAGAACTACTGAGTTTTTCCAGCAATTTCTGCTTTTGTTTCTGATTTCTAGCATCCACAGCTCTTTGGTTAATTTATATCTAAGACTTCTCGACCTTGATCCCTTTTCAGGGCTGAGCAGTTTTTCCTTAGCTATTATCAAACCCGCTAATGATTTTGTGAAATTTAATCAGAACACCTGTCAGCTTCTTCTCTCCAAGGAGAACAGTGACAACTTCTTCAATCTATCATCATATCTGAGCCTACATCATATCAATTAGTCAGCATCTTAGGTTGCTTCATCATATTTTGATTATGTCCTGTCCCACTAGCAGAATGCACCTTCCAGTGGTTGAACTCAATGCTACACAACTGGATGAGAAAGACCTTGGGAACAACGCTGATGTTGAAGTCTCCTGCTGATCAACACCTACTATATCCTCCTCAATAATGGATTAGTACTCCTCCAGATGGATCCTATATGAAGGAAACTCAGAGAATCAAGAGCATGGGGTGGGGAGGGGGGTTGGGGGTGGGGGGCAGTGATGGTGATCACCCATTGCTAACTTGTACATTCTTACAGTATGTTAACTCATCTTACAATCCATCTCTGGTCCTTGACTTACATCAGCCCACAAAACTGACTTGGTCCAATAAAAAGGGTAGAAAGATATACCAGGATCAGCAATGCACATTCCTTACAATCAGATATAAATGTAATGAAACTACTTTGCGAGTCTAAATTCCAAAAGCAGCAGACAGTAAGCAACCCCTAAGCGACATTTGGAACAAGGCTTTGAAGCCCTAACACATCAGATAAGGGCTGATGAGCGCTAACATGGTTAGGAATGCAGGAGTTCCATAAGAAGACTCATCGCCAACTTCTCAAGATGACTACAGACTTGTAACAAGAAGAAATGCAAGTAACCAACAGAAGGAGGAAATGTTATGATCATCTGTATTCTCATCTACAGTACAGTACAGCATCGGCCCATGACTACAAAAGACCTGTCTGAAACAAGTGTCTTCTGCCAAAGGTACTAAGTACACATCATTAAACAAGCCAAGGTCCAGTGAATTTAATTACTCAATACAATGTTAAAAAGCTGACTGCACCAAACATAACAAAGGTGATACATCCTGACAATATCCAAGCTATAATACTGAAGATATGTGCAGACTAATGAGCTATTCTTTTAATGCAGTTCGTTCAGTAAAATCACATGTGAAAGTTTACTGAAAACAGAATAAATCCAACCCATCAATTTGCACTCTGTCAAGCTTCGCCATTTGTACTCAACAGTTCCATCAAGAGACAATTATTCACCTGACTGCTTGAATACTAGCCATCATCTACAAGGCTTGCATCAGTAAAGTCTTAAATACTAATCACTCCTGGAAAGCTACCGCAGCAACAACATTCAATCAGTGCAGTACAGTTGTGTTAAGCAACGTCCCTACCATTAGACTTAATATCCACCTAATCAACATATGGCACACTGCAGCTAGAAATATATAAAGTGCTCATTGTGCACTGCAGCAAGTTCAACACAATTACCTCAATAACACCTTAATAATAGCTTTTACCATCAAGAATGAAACAGGAAGGACATTATTGAAATATCATCAGTTCTAATTTTTCCCTCCAAGTTACAAACAATCCTGGTACTGTACAATGTAAGATGGGAGCTCTAGATTGTCATAAAGCCCATCAGGTCTGGTTCACCCTTCAATGAGATCATAGTTGACCTGATAATCCTCAACTCCAATCTTGCCTTTTCCCCATAACCTTTGCTTCCCTTACTAATGAATCTGTCTTTCTTAGCCTTGAACATTCTTAACAACCCAGCATCAATAGGCTTCTGTGGTAAAGAATTCCACAAACTCACCACACTCAGAAGAAATTCCTCCCCATCAGTGTCTTAAATGGGTGGGGTCTTACTCTGAGATTATTAAATTCTTGGACTCTCATAAGGAGAAACAACCTCTCTGCACCTACTTTCTCAAGCCCCTTACAAATCTTATGTTTCAATTAGATTGTCTCTCATTCTTCTAAACTCCAAAGATTACAAACCCAATCTAAAATTCTCCTCATAAAAAAAAATCTTTCTGTACCCAGATTCAGGGTCATGGATTACAAAGTATGGAGCTGGATGAACACAGCAGGCCAAGCAGCATCTTAGGAGCACAAAAGCTGATGTTTCAGGCTAAAAGAAGGGTCTAGCCCTGAAACGTCAGCTTTTGTGCTCCGAGGATGCTGCTCGACTTGCTGTGCTCATCCAGCTCCACACTTTGTTATCTTGGATTCTCCAGCATCTGCAGTTTCCATTATCTCTGATCAGCCTCATGAATTCTCTGGATTGACTCCAATGCTAGAATATCCTTGCCTAGATAAAAACCACAACTGTTCACGGTGTTCTAGTTGTGATCTAATTAGTGCCTTCTATAGTTTTAGCTAAATCTCCCTACTTTAATACTCCATTCTTAATAAAGGCTAACATTTCAATTGCCTTCCCTATCACTCACTGAATTTGGATGCTAGCTTTTTGCGATTCATGCAAGAGGATTCCCAAATGTGTCTGAGCTGCAGCTTTCTGTAGTCATTCTGCCATTTTTATGATATTCAGCTCAGCTATGCTTCCTACCAAAGTGCGTAACCTCACATTTTCCCAAATTACATTCCATCCACCAAGATTTTGCCCACTCAATTACCCTGTCTAAATCCCTTCGCCAGTGCTCCTTCCAGGCTGTGCAATTGTACAGCTGCTCTGAGCGTCCACACATGCTGATTGTGATATGGACACATTGATTTCCCATTTCAAAAGCCACAGTCATAAGTGGACCTCAGAGGCCCATGCAGAAGCGGGAGGAACTAGTGGGAACATAGCCCTCTGAAGACACTTTGCGTCATACTCACCATTTACCTTCCCACTTATTTATATGTCATCAGCAAGTGTGGAAATACCATATCTACTTCCCTCATCTTCGTCATTATGTAGTAAATGATTGTGACAGTAGCATTAATCCCTGCCATGTTCCCTACTTACACGTTGCCAACCTGGAAATGTTCCCATTATCCCTTTGAACCCTTCCCAAAAGTGATCAGTTTTTAGGAGTCAACTTTGTCGATCTCCTTTATAGCGTTGAAAACTTCAAACAGGTCCCCCCAGAGTTTTCTTACCCAAGGAAAGCAAGTCAACCCTTCTTAACATTTTGAGGATTTCATATTTATTGCTCACATCTGTATTGATCAAGGTCAATGTTTTCTCTGCACACAGTACTCCAGAGACCCAAAAATGCATTAAGATAGGAATACAACAAAATTTGTTCTAATACAAACTTAGTTATCAACTGTACCATTACTAAATATATAAGAGAACCGAGGAAGACACACTCTGTCAATGTAGCATTGACAGCCAATGTTGTAGAAAAGAGCTACACACTCAAGACCTTAAGGAAGTGGCACCTAAGGAAAGTCTGATGATTGTGAGTCTTTTCCAATTCAAACAAGTTGAGGCAACATGTGACAGAAGTATTTCCAAATTTTAAGGTTTGGACAAATCAGACCCAAGTGAGCATTAATGTTGTGCACACAACGCCAGGGCAAGGATCACCGCTAGAAATGAAAGGCAATGGAAAATGCAAAAGGTTCTTCTTGTTAATAAAAGTATAATAAATCTGTGGAACAGTTTACCCACACAAATGATGGAAGAAATTGTTATGGCTTTTAAGGAGTGAGGAGACAAGTATTTGTCTACAAATAGAATTGGGTCTGGGTAGATGGGCTTTTCAGACCGAAAGTTTTTACTGGCTGACATTGCTGCTAGGTTTTTATCAATTGAGAATGTGAGAAATTAGTTCATTAGTTTAATAAACTTGCTGCATGCAATGTGAATGAATCTCTGCTCTGGATTGCTCTGGGCTATTGAGGTTTCACAGTACGTTAAACGTGTTGTCTAGCTGTTGGAATTGAGGTCACCTTGCAGGGAAATAATCAGTTTTTTTTCCAATGACAGGAATAGATGATCCTAGTAACTTTCCCCCAATTTTGTGCCAGGTAACAGCTTCACAGCCATGAAAATCTGAACGAGAAACCTTTGGGAAATATCCACTGACTTAAAACAAACCCAGTCGCTTCTCTGTATTTTGTATGTTTTTTTGGTATGATTTATCAGTAGAGACATTTGCGTAAATAAACCATTAAGTGTCGGAAATATCAGCGGTGACTATATAGTGACGGTTACAGGTTGTTTCCGTGTTTTGTTAAGATCCCATTGTATTTCATCCAGGCGCCAGTAAAGTATATGTGAGAGAATGTGCAGAACGGTGGTGTACAGCAACCCCCGGTTGGATGTCGCATTGATAAACATCTGCCCGCAGTACACTGTCAGAGCAGTACTCAGGGGGAGAGGGGGAGATGTTGATCTATTCGATGAGGTAGTGTGAAGCAAATTGCACTGTGCCAGTGCAGAGATCGCTGTCCGAGCTGTGAAGGTTTGTAACACAGTGTTCAATGGCCAGTCCGTTAACCGGACTGAGGCCATTCATTCCACGCCATCTACCTTTATTCGACACACGGAGATTCCCCACCGGAGTATGGCTGAAGCATTTCATCTTGGCATTGCCCCGCCCCCCCCCCATCGCCTTCAAAATATCAGAATAAAATCTTCTGGCGCGTTGGGAACCACTTGTCAGTACCAGCGCTCACTTAGTTTTCGACTGACATTGTTGGCGAGTAGACGCACCACTGAAATCACCAGCAATAGTAAAATCCAGCATTTGCCAATGTATATGACACCCTGATGGGAGGCCATTACCAACCAGGAGCAACAAGAGGATTTATAAAATCGGTCTTATATGAATGTTTTACAGTGTCCTTGCAAGTTTCACCTCCAGCGGTAAAGCCAGTTAAAAGGTCGTTTCGGTCACTGGGGGCTTCACATTACTACAAGCGCTTTTCTAGTTACAATCCCCTCAGGGGCTTCTCATCCACCTGCCTGCGGTTTCAGAGGCGGCGACAGGACAGCGTGATGATCAGTCCCAACAACCGGGCACCTTGGACCGCCAGAAGAAGCCAAAGATGCAAACTAATTCCCAGCAGGGGGAAATAAAAACACAATCTGCATTTTAAAAGAGGAATTCTGTTCGGGCGAATAAATTCATAGTCAAAGCGTGGTCATATTTCAAGTGCTCCCGGGATTGAAGCAGCGCAGCCTGCAAGATGCACCGGGAATATTGAGCAGTGACTGACTCACATCTCCCTATCCACCCCAATCCCTTCCTTCACCCCACCTTCAGGCACCTTCACATACACCTACACATCCAAGAGGAGACCTCAGAGTTGGGACCGGTTGGAAATTGCATGCAGCCGACTGGATAAGTTTTAGACTTAATTCAACACTTGGCGGATATTTTGTTTACAGCAAACGACTGGGTACTGTCAGAACTTCAGAATAATCACCCGAGGGAACTCTGCCAGTGAAATCAAACTGTTGTTTCCCCGTGGCTCCTTTAGCCAGGAGTTGGGTCTGTGAGCGCTTCACTTACTTTGATGACTCGAATATCCCGGGTAATAGCCATAATATCCCGTGATCCGTAAGATCCTGTCCTCGATGGTTGACACGCCGTTGGAAGCAGCTTTGACATCCATAAAGGACCGGGAACACTGCTGGTCTTCAGAGGGCGAACGAGACAGATACTTGAGCTGGTTGAGGTGCAGACTTATGTCCGACAGTCTTCGCATGGTTTTGTTAGTGAGCGGGGAGTTAGACTCCGTCAGGCACTGCTGACGGAGAGCTCGTCCCCCGACCCTCCTCCCCTCTGCACAGTGACTCCCCGCTACAGCACTGTCACCTCTAGGGGGCAGCCCGGTATTCACCTAGTGATCCCAGCGCTACGCCCCCACCCCATTTCACTGAGCCAGGGGACAGCACTCAGCTCCAAATCGCCGCACGGTTTGGGCTGTGTTGCTTTCCTCACTCAGCCTTTGGCGAACAGAAAACTGGTTGTATATCAGTTAAACAGATAACAAAAAAAAGGACGAGTTGTCTCGCAGATCTGCGTCAGAGATCACTGGCTGTGAGGCTTTGCACCAAACCGCCCCCGTAACACAGCCAGACACAGTCCTCGGTAAACCGCCTTCTACTACTCGCCTTAGCTCATTGTTGGAAGGAACGCGGAATGCAATGGTTTAAAATTCTGCCTTCTACAGCCACCCCCTTGACTTTATTGTGGTCTGTACGATATGGCAGGAGAGAGCCGCTTTCCAAAGCTTGGATTTTTGCAAAATAGGACGTGTTTGAAGATCAGAGTTCCTTTCCCTGTTCGAATCAAAGTGTCAGATTTTTGAGTGAAACATTTGTCAGAAAATAAGTCACTTGCATTGGAGATCTCGCAACAAACGGAAGAACACAAATCCATAAATGACCGCGCATAACACTGCTCGTGGGACTAGTAATTTGAGCTCTAATTATTCTGTCGACCTGATGTAGAGACAGAAATGTAAAACAGATTGAAAAGTTAATGGATGATTAATTAGAAGTGTATATCAGTAACTAGAATGTTTGACCAGTGCCTACAACGGTGTGTGTCAAAATGCTGTCTACATTGCGCTAATTGTAACACGCGATTAAATATTTTGTATTCAATCTTTTTAGAACGGTGTGTGGAGCGTAGTTTTATCTTGTGTTGCTTATTCGGATCAATAATGGAAGAACTGGTGCTGCGATCTGTTTCTTTCAACGTTAATGTTAACCAATTTAATTAACATTATACTTTACAACATTGACCCTCTTGGTGGGAAATAAAGACAATTAGTTACAACTGATAACGAAATGAAATAAAGGAAATTGTAGGTGATCGGTTCCATTGCATTGCTGGCTACATCCCCACTAAAAGGATAATTAACTTCACTCAAAACAGCAAAAAAAATGAACCTGGAATGAAATACACCATAAAGGTATTCTGCATCCAGAGCCTGACCTTCCAAAAGAGAAGAACATTGATGGTTACCCCAAAAAATCTCCAAATTATTTAATCAAAATAACCCCCAAAAAAGAAGATACCAACCAAAGTTTAATAAAAGGAGGTGACACATCACTGATAGCATCACGAGCTGTATTTGAAACAAAATGTTAACCTCAGATACGGCAAGTATATTCAATTTGATGAGGAGGACTAGCATGGTCTCCTTTTGGAAAAAAAAGTAATTCAGTAATACCAGTAACCGTAGTGTCTGGTTAATTAAGAAGAAAATAAAGCTTCATGCAAGAGCATTCTATGGAGATCATTGGTAATACTTCATTTGGTTTATTGGAGGAATTAAGTACCACCATTGCTTTCTTTGAGCACCAGTCAGAGATGGCTTGCTCCTAATGAATGTTTTAATCCACTGCGCTGCAGTAATGAAGGTAAGATAATGAAATGAAGCAGCCTGGAAAATATGCTTGACACTCAAGAAAACTGTAAGCTTAAAATTATAAAGCATAATCCTTAATGCATGAAGAAAGTATATGAGTATGTATTTGTAGCTTAACAAAAGAAACTAAAACCTCTAAATATTAAACATGATGCAATCAATAACTCTATGCAATCAAAGAACAACAATAGGCTAAACATGCCTTTAAAATTGTTGAATGGAAAGCCTATTTTGTTTGAAATGTAATTAATTTACAAAAACCACTGGGAATACAACTTTTGGAGAAGTCCTAGTTTCCCATTGTCATCTTGATGTGGCTGTATTCTTTCTGTCACTCATATTTCTTCACATTTAATTGTGAGTCAGGCTTCTTCTGATGATATTCTTCATCCCTTTGTTTCTGATTTACAATTCAGCTTCTTGAAAATTTCTCTAGATTGCTTAGTGTGTTGCATTGTGAGTTGCTGTTGTCATTTTTTTGCTGCGGCAAACTTCATTGTATTGCCTTGAATTCAGGATATCAAGGGGTAATGTGACCACAGTTTTCAAGACAATAAAATTAACAGGCACAGAAGATAAAGGGAGACTATTCCCACAAAATGGGGACTCTAGGTCAAAGGGACAAAGTCTAAAAATAAAAGATGACAAAGTGTGGGGCTGGATGAACACAGCAGTCCAAGCAGCATCTCAGGAGCACAAAAGCTGACGTTTCGGGCCTAGACCCTTCATCAGAGAGGGGGATGGGGAGAGGGAACTGGAATAAATAGGGAGAGAGGGGGAGGCGGACCGAAGATAGATAGAGGGAAGATAGTTGGAGAGGAGAGTATAGGTGGGGAGGGGATAGGTCAGTCCGGGGAGGACGGACAGGTCAAGGAGGTGGGTTGAGGTTATTAGGTGGGAAATGGAGGTGTGGCTTGAAGTGGGAAATCCCCCTAGTCCTCACATATCACCCCACCAACCTCCAGATACAACGCATCATCCTCCAACACTTCCGCCATCTACAATCTGACCCCACCACCCAAGACATTTTTCCATCCCCACCCTTGTCTGCCCTTCGGAGAGACCACTCTCTCCAGGAATCCCTTGTCCGCTCCACACTCCCCTCCCACCCCACCACACGCAGCACCTTCCCCTGCAACCGCAGGAAGTGCTACACTTGCCCCCACACCTCCTCCCTCACCCCATCCCAGGCCCCAAGATGACTTTCCATATCAAGAAGATGTTCACCTGCACATCTGCCAATGTGGTATACTGCATCCACTGTACCTGTTGTGGCCTCCTCTACATTGGGGAAACCAAGTGGAGGCTTGGGAACTGCTTTGCAGAACACCTCCGTTCGGTTCGCAATAAACAACTGCACCTCCCAGTCGCAAACCATTTTAACTCTCCCTCCCATTCCTTAGATGACGTGTCCATCCTGGGCCTCCTGCAGTGCCATAATGGTGCCACCCGAAGGTTGCACGGACAGCAACTCATATTCCGCTTGGGAACCCTGCAGCCCACTGGTCTCAATGTGGACTTCACAAGCTCCAAAATCTCCCCTTGCCCCACTGCATCCCAAAACCAGCCCAGCTCGTCCCCTCCCCACACTGCATCCCAAAACCAGCCCAGCACGTCTCCGCCTCCCTAACCCATTCTTCCTCCCACCTATCCCCTCCTCCCACCTCAAGCCGTACCTCCATTTCCCACCTACTAACCTCATACCATCTCCTTGACCTGTCCGTCCTCCCCAGACTGATCTATCCCCTCCCCACCTCCCCACCTATACTATCCTCTCCACCTATATTCTCCTCTATCCATCTTTGGTCCGCCTCCCCCTCTCTCCCTATTTATTTCAGAACTCTTTCCCCATTCCCCTCTCTGATGAAGGATCTAGGCCCGAAACGTCAGCTTTTGTGCTTCTGAGATGCTGCTGGGCCTGCTGTGGTCATCCAGCTTCCCACTTTGTTATCTTGGATTCTCCAGCATCTGCGGTTCCCATTATCTCTAAATATAAAAGCCAGACCTTTCAAAAACTAAATTAGGAACATTTCAATGTCCAAAGAACTATTTGAAACAATTTTTGAAAATTTTGTAAAAATATTTCATATTAGATCAGTAATAATTTTTGAACCTGAGACTTACAGCTTTATGTTAGACAAATGTACTTAGGGTTTTGGGGCAATGTGGACACATGAGTTAGATTGCATATCAACCATCATTTTGCTGAAGACAACACAGGATTGAGCGTTATGTGACCTACTCCTGTCCCTATGTTTCCATATTCCTACCGCAAAAGGCTTTTTGATGAGCACATCAATTCATGGCTGTTATTTATTATCATGTAAGCATATACCTCATTA
Source organism: Stegostoma tigrinum (assembly GCF_030684315.1). Lineage (NCBI taxonomy): Eukaryota > Metazoa > Chordata > Chondrichthyes > Orectolobiformes > Stegostomatidae > Stegostoma > Stegostoma tigrinum. Next base: position 49,731,112 of record NC_081363.1, read on the forward strand.
TCTTTAAAAAACCGTAATAGAGGTAAAGCTATTCTGATTACCATTATATGAGAGTTAAGGCTTTGAGAATACAATGTAGCAGAATTCTTTTACTCATTTGGTATGTACAGCTTTTTTCTATTTACTACCATCTTCTCTATTAATCAATAACAATAAAAAGACGGCACAAAAACATTTATCCTAATAAACGATGTACAATCTGTGCCATCATAGATTGACTTTAGTTTATTTCATCTCCTGAGGAAGATGAATAATCATGGATGAAATTCCAACGATAAAACTTTTTAAAATGTCCTAATCTTTAAAGTTTTTTTAAAAAATGTAGGGCATAAGTTTCATTGCTGATACAACAGTGCAGTACTGAAGGGTGCTACACTGTCAGGGGAGTCATCTTTTACATAAGTCTCTAAAAAATGTCTCATTCTACTGTCTCAGCTAGACATAAATTAACCTGTAGCAACATTTCAAAGACGTTCAGGGAAATTCTTCCCCATGTCTTGTCCAAAGTTTATCCTTTAACCACAATACTAAAACAGATCTTCTAGGGATTATCACATTGTAACGATGATCATCTGTTTATTTCACATTATTTTGTCCAAGCTGTGTCAGCAGCTAAATTTTTAAAATGTAAAGCAGTTGCTACTGTAAATCTGTGTGGATATCCAGAGATAATGAAAGGTGCTTTACAAATGCAGGATTATTTTGTGTTTTTACCATCTATAGGAAATACCTTCAAGATATTGATCAGTTTCAAGTAGTGTCAAGGAAAGTAATACCATCAAAGTAAATTCAACACACTGTAAATATCTTCAACATTTGCAGGGTAAGGGATTTTAAGAAATGTGTCTTCACCTTAAGTTCTATTCATAGACTGCTGCAGCAAAATACCTTTTGAAATGGCTCCTCACTTAGAAGTCTTTTTTATTGTTTTCTCAAGTGATTGAGGCGTACCTGAGGCATTAATGCACCCTTTATGGAGAAACAAGCAATACTTAATCATTTGAACAAGGAAATTTACTTACAATTGGTCTAAATCACTCACCGTCCTACTAGCAAGGCAGCATGTGATGCATTAAGCCCAACTCTCCAGCTGTTCCCATAATAGCTGCATAAGGGGTTTGCTCAGATCCATAATGCAGCTTTGGAACAGCAGTATATTTCTCATATTCAGTGCTCATTTCTCTCAAATTCTTCTTGTAATTAAAAATATTAAGCATGCAATTTAACTGAGATGAACTTGGGGGACCCATGAGTGTGCTGCATGTTAAATTTCTCCTGCATTTTGATTATTCTCATCATTAAATCTACGTTCTGTGTCTTAAATAGATGTCACCGACTGGAAAATTAGGTAAAGTTGGGTATACTCAGCCTCACATTATATTATCTTGGATTCTCCAGCATCTGCAGTTCCCATTATCACTTATACTGTCTACTAATTGTTCATTGCTGTTTCCGAGGGTAATTATGATGGGCCTGGGAAGTGGCTACTGGGTTGTGAGTTGAAGCATGTAAACAGGGTTAACACTTCACTTAACACACTATGTAATGACATTTTCACCATTCACCAAAGTAGATAGCTACAATTGTTAAATACTATGCTTTAGAAAGATCTCTGTTAAGGCCCCGTAAAAAGATTGCAAAATTTCAGAACATTACTAAACCATTTTGTTCATTTCCATTTCATTTTCAGGAGCCTTTGCACCATTGTTACTTGCAGCAGTATCTTGCCCACAACAGCCTCATAGGTTTTCCCACATAATTTCTCAATGCCAACATTCTCAGAAGAAAGAAGAAAAAACCATGGTTGAGATGTCAGGCTACATTGGAAGAACTCAACATGAGTCTATGTAGAGTACGTACCAAAGTGCATGCCAGCATTTAATTTATACTCCCTTATGTCAGAGTAGCCATGTCTGTGGATGATATGGTTCACAAAGCTCAAGATGAGAAATGTTGTATTGTATGCTATAATCTGTTGGATATGTCATCAGTTCTGTGACAGGTGTGGTTTTAGCAGAACACAAAGAATCCTTAATTTAAAAAGTGAATAACTTTGGATCCTAGTGGTCGAAAATATAAGCAAAAATTGTCGGAAAACTCAACAGGCATGGGACCATCTGCAGTGAGAGGAACAGAGTTCAGAAAGTCTGAACAACTCATATTTCTCAAAACATTTACTCAGTTTCTCTGCACACAGACCTGCCGAGCATCTCCAACACCTTCAGCTTTTATTTCAGAGTCTTTATGCAGTGGGAATGATTTCAGCTGCCATTGGACCATCTAGATCGATAAACAACCAGCAGTCCGCAGATGAATAAAACAAGCACCTTATGATTCATTTACGTGAGCAATTTCATCCCAATTTTCAAACACGACTGACAGCAGCATGAGAAGCTGTATAATTTTACAGTGACTGCATTTCTAAATTGTATCACATTGTATTACATCCTGTGAAATACCACCATAGATATATTACGAAGAATTCCACTCCCTGAATAACTTATTTATGATCACTGAACTGTGCAATGCATTCTAATCCTTTCATCAATTTTGAGATAATCCACTGTGCCATCAAAAATTTACCAACTAAAGTAAATTTTGGAATCATTATTTTCTGGAGCCGTATCTTATGTCGCATGCATGATATTTGAAAACCCACCTGTTAAATGCAGCTTTATTAAGAAACTCACACTTAAAACTCAACCAGTTTTGTCAGTCTGGCTGGTCTCTTTCTCCTCATCATAAAGAAGCAATACAGCCTTAAAGCCTTGCATAACTTGGTCTTAAGAGGAGAGTCAGAAAACCGGAGTTGGTGGAACAGGCACTTTTCCTACAGCAGGCTCCCATTATTTCACTTGCAGAAATTGTCATAGCAAAACTTATTGGCAGCAATTCTGACAGCTGCCTGGATTTCTTTGAATAGAAATCCTTCAGAATACAGGTCATCACCACATGCAATTCTCAGGGAAAACTGCAAGTAGGGATGCACTGATGCCATGGCTGACCAGAGACCAGTAACCTCTCCAACTCCCCTGTCACCCCATCCCACTTCCACCCCCGCAACCTCAAATCCATACCCCTCCCTCCACCATCCTCCAGAACCACCATCTGGTACATGCAGTCTTCATAAAATTCCATCCATTGTGTCCTCTTTCTACCGTGTTTTGCATCATCGCCACACCCATATATATTACATTGATCACATTGCCTAAGTCATTGATGGAGATCGTAAATAACTGAGGGCCCAGCTTACAGCATTCCACTAATAACAACCTGCCCAAATAAATGCTTCGTTTATTCCAATTGTCTGTCCTCGAACCAATTTTCATGCCCAATGAAGGCATGTCTGAATCAAATCAAGAAATGAAAGGGAGAGGGAAACTTGGAAATTTGCAAACTTCTGGAGGTGGTACTATGTAGCAAATTCTTTTTTAGGTGTCACTGACCACAGGGCAGTTTCGAGTCAACCACATTGCTCTGGGTCTGGAATCACATATAGGCCAGGCTGGGTAAGGATGGTAGTTTCCTCCCCTCAAAGCCATTAGTGAACCAGATGGGATTCTTCTGACAATGGACACCAGTTTCATAATCATCTTCAGGCTCATAATTCCAGATTTTTAATTGAAACCCAATTCAATCACCCGCCATTGCAGGATTTAAACCCGGGTCTCTGTATCATTACTGGGGTGTCTGGCTTAATAGTTTAACGATAAAACCACTAAATCATTGCCATCTCTCAGTTGTTGGAGCTCCAGTCTGATAAGCCCCAGGCCCTTGTCTATTTCATTCTCAGGTCTTAACGTAAGTCACCAATAGTTGATGCATGGCATTTAATTTTCCAGGATTCCCTAGATTCAGATGAGGTTCCATTAGATTGGAAAAATGCAAATATAATTACTTTATTCAAAAACAGAGGGAGACAGAAAACAGGGAACTACACACTAGTTAGCTTAACATCTGTCAAAGTGAAAATGTTAAAATCTCTTACTAAAGATATTATAACACATTACCGAGAAAAGTAAAGGTAATCAGTCAAAGTTACATGGATTTGTTAAAGAAATACTTAACCTATTTATTGGCGTTCTTTGAGGAAGTAACATGTACTGGTATAAAGGGGGACTAGTGAATATACTGAACTTAGCTTTTCAGAAGGCATTTGATAAAGTGCTATGTCAAACGTTAGTGTGCAAGATAAAAACAAATTTGCTGGAAAAGCTCAGCAGGTCTGGCAGCATCTGTGAAGGAAGAAACAGAGTTAACGTTTCGGGCCCAGTGACCCTTCCTCAGAACTGATGGTGGTTCCACACTCCCCTCCAACCCCACCACACCTGGCACCTTCCCCTGCAACCGCAGGAAGTGCTACACTTGCCCCCACACCTGCTCCCTCACCCCCATCCCAGGCTCCAAGTTGACTTCCCATATTAAGCAGATGTTCACCTGCACATCTGCCAATGTAGTATACTGTATCCACTGTACCCGCTGTGGCTTCCTCTACATTGGGGAAACCAAGTGGAGGCTTGGGGACCGCTTTGCAGAACACCTCCGCTCGGTTCACAATAAACAGCTTCACCTCCCAGTCACGAGCCATTCCTTAGATGACATGTCCATCCTAGGGATCCTGCAGTGCCACAATGATGCCACCCGAAGTTTGCAGGGACAGCAACTCATATTCCACTTGGGAACCCTGCAGCCCAATGGTATCAATGTGGATTTCACAAGCTTCAAAATCTCCCCTTCCCCCACCGCATCCCAAAACCAGCCCAGCTCATCCCCACCTACCTAGCCTGTTCTTCCTCTCAACTATCCCCTCCTCCCACCTCAAGCCACACCCCTGTTTCCTACCTACTAACCTCATCCCGCCCCCTTGACCTGTCCGTCCTCCCCAAACTGACCTATCCCCTCCCTACCTCCCCAACCATACTCTCCTCTCCACCTATCTTCTCCTCTATCCATCTTTGGTCCCCCTCTCTCCCTATTTATTCCAGAACCCTCACCCTATCCCCCTCTCTGATGAAGGGTCTGGGCCCGAAACGTCAGCTTTTGTGCTCCTAAGATGCTGCTTGGCCTGCTGTGTTCATCCAGCTCCACACTTTGTTATCGTGGCTGGGGAAATGTCAGCTTATGTGCAGAAAAGAGGGAGGGAGGGAGAGGGGATAGGGAGCAAACGATAGGATAGAGCCTCAAGCAAGAGAAGAGCAGTTGGTCAGACAAAGAGTTGATAACGATCAGTGTTGCTTCGCCTGGAAGGTATGTTTGGGCCCTTGGATACTGGGGAGGGAGGAGGTAAACGGGCAGGTGTTGTACCTTTGCCAGTTACAAGGGAAGGTGCTGTAGGGCTGTGGGGTGGGGGGAGTGCCTGTGTTGGGGGTGAAGGAAGAGTGGACCAGGGTGTCCCGGCGGGAATGGTCCCTGCGGAGGATGCACAAGGGAGAGGAGGGGAATATGTGTCTGGTGGCAGCAGCTTGCTGGAGGTGGCAGAAATGGTGTCTGATGATTCCAGAGGCCCAAATATACCTTCCAAGTGAAGCAACACTTCGCCTGCACTTTCCAGAGTCCGGTCAACTGTATTCATTGCTCACAACGTGGTCTCCTGTACATTGGAGAAACAAAGCGTAGACTGGGTGACTGCTTCACAGAACATCTATGTTCTGCTCGCAAAATAAGACCCTGCACTGCCTGTTGCCTGCCAGTTTAATGCATCACCCTGTTCCCCGTCCAACATCTCTGACTCTAGCTTGCTCATGAAGCTCAATGCAAGCTTGGAGAATAACACCTCACTTTCTGCTTGGGCACCCTGCAGTCCTCTGGATTCAATATCGAGTTCAGTAATTTTAGGGTCTAAACTCACCGATGTCCCAGCCCCCTACCACACACACCAGGCCTTGTTACACATAGCATGCCATTACACACCCTCTGTTATTAGTCACTAACAGTTCCCATCAACAACTATTCACCACCACCACCCCCCCCCCCCCCCCCCCAACCGAGACTAATCGTTATCAACTCTTTGTCTATCCAATTGCTCTTCTGTCTCTTTAGGCTCAACCCCAACCCCTTCCCTTCTTTCTACACATAAACGGATGTTTCCCCAGCCACCAGCAGTTCTGAGGAAGGGCCACGGGACCCAAAACATTAACTCTGTTTTTTCCTTCACAGATGCTGCCAGACCTGCTGAGCTTTTCCAGCTACTTTGCTTTTGTTCTGATTTACAGCAGCCACAGTTCTTTCAGTTTTTGTTTTTCTTTAATGCGCAAGACGTTGCGTAAGAGGTAACATAATCGTTGTCAAACTCTAACAAGTAACTGCATTATCCACATGTTCAGGTGCAGTCTATTTCAAATCCAATGTGAGGGGATCAAATGATCTTCCTAGAACTCTTAACGTAGAACCATTGTTGAGAAAGAGGCTTTTAAGAAAATAATTTTTGGTTCAGGACAATGCTATATCCCAGTGAGAAAGGACTCTAGCGAGGGTATTAACTAGCCATGGCCAACCAAGGAAGTTAGGAATAGCATTCAATTGAAAGAAAACACATATGATGCGGCAAAGTGGTAAGCCAGAGAATTGAGAACACTTTAAAAGCCAACAAAAGATAGCCAATAAATAATAAAGAGGGAGACAATGCACTTTGAGGGTTGCCTTGCAAGTAATATCAAGATGGACAGCAAGAACTCCTGTAATTATATAAAAAGAAAGGGAGAGTCTAAAGTTAACAAAGGCTCTTTACAGATCAACACTGGGGGAATAATAATACGGAACAAGGAAAGGGCAGATGAGTTGAATTAAAAACTCTACATCAGTCTTTACAGTAGAACACACTAATAGCATTCCAAAGTTACTAAGTAACCCCAGAGTAAAAGGAGGAGAGGAAATACCTACAATGACAATCACTAGAGAAAAAGCACTCGGGAGAACAATGGGACTAAAGGCGTTAAGTCCCCTGGCCCTGATTTTGTGCATCATAGGATATTAAAGGGAGTGGCCACAGAGATAGTGGATGTTTTGGTGGTAATCTTCCAAGATTCCTTTCTCTGGTAATATTCTGGAAGACTGGAAAACTGCTACTGACTGTAGTTCCCTGGTTTCTCTTGTGATTAGCAGTGTTACATTTTTTTTTTCTCATCCATTTGGACTATTTCGAAATTTAAGGATTCCTGAAAGATCTTAGAAGGATTCCAGTATCTGGAAAATTTCAAAAATAGTCCTAATCAGTGCATGTTTATCTTCTCTGTCAATTCATTATTTGCCACGATAACCGGCCCTGCCTCAACCTCTAAAGAGCTCAATTACTTTTTCTATGCTGTCTTTTTTATATAATTACCAAAGCTCTTACATTTTGTTTTAAATTTTGGGCTGATTTAGTCTCATGTTTTATTTCCTCCCTTTTTATCAAATTTTTGGTAATCCAGTTTCTCCTAATCCTTAGATTTATTGTTTTGCTTGGGAGGCTCTTATTTTAATCATATATCATCCTTAAATTCTTCAGTTAATCACAGATGGATTACTTTCCCTGGGCAGTTATTATTTCTCATTGAGGATTCTGAAATATCTTAAAATATTTGCCATTGCTTACCTAACATCAAACCTTTTATAATTTACTTTTTACCTTAATCTACTGTCTCCCAGCTTGCCTCATGCCAGAGTAAATTCAGGCAGGAGCTGTTCATATTTGTCAATCTGTAGGCATTTGGCACCTGGGATAGACAAATCTTAGGAGAGTGCTGTCCGATTCATGAATCAGAAGGGAGTAATAATAGCAGATATGTTAAGTCATAAGAATGCCTGCGAGCAGAAAGTCTCATTGTCACATAGCTTTTAATGCCATTAACACAAATGTGGCTGCTCTTCTGCAGCTTCTCCCTCTCTCCTTCGTATGTCTCCCCAGAAGTCCCAGAATTTCATTCCCATATTTGAGGTGCCTGAGGTTTACCATTTCTCTATCCATGCTAGTATGTTCTTTCTGGTTTCTCTTCCATTACAACAATTTGGGCACTAGCTAATTCTCAACATCCAGTCTGCAGACACCCCATTGTGCCCATGTTATCAGGTGCAGTTAATGCAGCAACCGCTTATTTTCTCAAACATTGGAAGAGATGTGACCTGCTGTGCTGTTGGCAATTCCGTTAATGCTGCCTGCCTCTATGTTCCCTTGCTCTCATTAATATAGCAGCAGTCAGCAAAGAGATTCTCATCAATATCCCACACTGCACAGTCAATAAATAAGCCCCAACTCCCATTCTTGCTACCTGGGCATGGAAAGTACGATTGAATCCTTGTGTGTATTACTGGTGATGTTATAGAAATTATCCTTAAACTATACACCAGAAAGTGAACATTAAAGACATGTCTCTTCTGACATGAAATGAATAAAAGTAGGATCTTATCAACATTCCCTTTTAATCAAGTCTCTGAATCATTTAGTGAACAATTGTAGAAACAGGATTGATACTTAATAATTGTTATTGCCTGAGGTCCATTCCATAAGGATATGCTATTCTGAGTTACAAAGCACAGGAATAATTATTCTGTTTGCCAGATTATTGGGAGAATCTGAAGTTCACAAGACACTGCAATAACTAATCTTTCTGGAACTGTAGGAAAAATAAACTCAATACCAGTATACCATCAAGAAAATTTGCAGTCGTCAGAAGACAACCGTGAGTTGAGTGTCTAATAAGAACTAATGAATATTTATGCTCCTTGGTTAGACCAGTTTCACTGCATAAATATTATATTACATGGCTCATCGTGAAAAATCAATTAAATAAACCTTTGTTCCAATAGATTTCCTCAAATGAAATGATGTGGAAAAGAAGTTGCATTTAGGTGTCACCAAATATTCTTTCATAAAGAAGCCTTCCAGGTCTGTTTTAATAGATACAAGTGTAAAAAGGCATGTTCTGTTTTGCAAAGCTCACAGCTCACATTAAAATAAATGTTAACATACATAGACTGTGAATACCATAAGCTAATTTACATTCAGTTCAAAATTACCTGACTGTCACACAAGTGAGAATCTATATGTCATTAAATGCTTTAATAGCTTTTCAGTCAGTTTAATTTCTTATGCTGCAAAATGGGATCTTGTATACCATTTCGAAACAGTCAAGGTTCAATAATTTTAAACATTGGCATTGGCTAAACCACAGGGTAGTTCATTCTTCGCAGGGTTCTCAATTTCCTGCAGTTTCCCATCATTTGCATTTCTCCACTTCAAAGCGATGCAAAGATTCTCTACACGTTATAATGTCTTACTGATCAATAACCATTGGATGCTTTGATCTTTTACTTTTGATTTGTTCATTTACTGCTCTTATAAATGGTGAACTTTGAATTTCATGTTGATAAACAGATGCATCCGACTCTACTTTGACAGGTAGACAGGATGCCAATCCAAACTATTAGTTGGCTTCGAGTTCTAATTAAAGCCAACAGAAGCATTAAAATTGATAAATAATAACTTGCTTTGATAGCGCTAATTTTCAGTACTAAAAGGCACCAATCTGAAATGTCTGAAATGCAAAAATATGTGATTTCAATGAAACAACATTGAGTTCTTCTTAATTTACAAATTACAGGTTAAGCTCTGTGAATCGACTATTTTTCTACATATATTTCTTTATGATCTATTTAGCAATAAAATTATTCAAACACAAGTATTATGCATACTTGGGGAATGTAAGTTATCTTAATTTGATCTCCAAGATGGGATATCATGATTTGTTTACCCGCACTTAACCTATTCATCGAGAACTGTCAACATGACATTGGTCACCTTAATTTCTCTGCTTGCCTTACCCATTCAAAGTTATCTGTCTCTGAACTGACTGTGCTCCATGCTCTCAGATCCAACCCCGTTGTTTTCTGGTGTATTGACCTTTACATTGTGGAGGCTGAGGGCCTGCTCTCAGACTCCTCCTCCTATTTCCCGCTGGACCATGGCTCCACCATGAAACACTAGCCCGTTGAGTCCACAACAGTCACTAATCTAATTTCATCTGGTGATCTATCCACTACTGCCTCCAAGATCATACTGTCCCAAACCACACAGCCTAATTCTACCTTCTTCCCAAAATGCACAAACAAGAGTCATTGATCATGTCTGCTCCAGCCACAGAGAACTCATCTCTTCCTACATAGGCCTGATATTTTCTCATCTTGTTCAGTCCCTTCCCAGTTACACCTGTGATTCTACTCTCACTTTACATCAGTTTCAGCATTTCCAATTTGTGGGCTCCAGCCACCTCGACTTCATCGTGAATATGTCATCCCTTTACACATCCATCCCCCCATCTGGATGGTCTCAGGGTTCTCTGCTTCTTCCTGGAACAAAGACCTGAACCGTCCCCATCCATCACCAGCATCTTCCACGTGCCAAGCCTATCATCACTTTGAGCAACTTCTCCTTCAGCTCTTCCCACTTTCTTCAGGTCAGAGAGGTGGCCATGGATACCCACTTGGGCTCCCATCTCTTTGTTGGGCACACAGAACACTCTTTGTCCCAGTCCTACCCTGGCACTGACCCACAACTCTTTCTCTGGTACGTCGATGACATTATCAGTGCTGCTTCCCTCTCTCATCCGGAATTGGAAAAGTTTTGGTTCCAATTTCCAACCTATTCTCACCTTCATCCGGTCCATCTCTGATTTCTTCCTTCCTTTCCTCAACATCTCTGTTTCCTTTTCAGGGGTTGGGTTGGCTACCAACACATGCTATAAACCCACTTGCTACAGTGCTGCAGTGAAGCTCTGTGCAAGCTGGAAGAACAGTATCTCAATTCCCACTTGGGGACCCTGCAGCCTTCAGGACTCAATGTTGACTTCAATAATTTTAGGACCTGTGCACCTTCCCCTATGTCCTTAACCCAATACCCACATACTAGGGCTTGTCATCATATGGGCTGCTACTACAGACAACCCATTGTCATCCCGTAAGTAACTATTGATTCTCCTGAGATAATGGGAACTGCAGATGCTGGAGGATCCAAGATAACAAAGTGTGAAGCGGGAGGAACACAGCAGGCCAAGCAGCATCTCAGGAGCACAAAAGCTTTTGCTCCTGAGATGCTATTTGGCCTGCTGTGTTCATCCAGCTTCACACCTTGTTATCTTGGATTCTGAAGAGCTGAAGGAGAAGTTGCTCAAAGTGATGATAAGCTTGGCACGTGGAGGATGCTGGTGATGGACTGATTTTTACCCAATCCTTTGTTTGTTCAACTGTTTCTCTCTCTCTCTTTCTATCTCTCTCTCGGCACTATCTCCATCCATCGTTTATTCCTTCCCCCTCCCCCTACCCCATCCTCAATGTGTATTACAACCTTTCCTAGCTACAATTAGTTCCGAAGGAAGGGTCACTGGACTTGAAATGTTAACTCTGCTCTTTCTGCTGCCAGACCTGCTGAGATTTTCCAGCAATTTCTATTTTTGCTTTTGTTTCTGATTTCGAGGATCTCAATTTTTTTTAATCATAACTTGCTCTTGGCTTGAATTTAGAAACAAAAGAAAGGTTTGCATTCATTTAGTGCCTTTCACAACTGCCCAGTGTCTTTCAATGTTTTGCAGCTCCAATGAGCTACCTTTGAATTATAATGGGAGAAGTGGCAGCCAATTTACACAATAAGTTCCCATAAAAAGCAATGTGACAAGGGCAACATGATCTACTTTTGTAAAATAAGCATTGACCAGGACACCAAGGTTAAGTTCCCTGTTTCTGTTCAAAACATTGACATTGGATGATGATACGTTGGATAATGTAGATCCTATAAATACATGTCACAGTCTTGTCTGCGTGGTAACACTCTTGCTCCAGAATCAAGAATACAAGATCGAGCCCAGAGAACAGAGCATATAATTTAGCAGAGTATTAAGTATGTGCTACAGCCAGAGGTGTATCTTTCAGCTGACACACTGTCTCACATCACAGGTGTGAAAATTCCATAGTACTGTTTGCACCATTTCAGGGAATTCTTTTAGGTGTTCTGGCCAATAATTGTCCCTTGTACATCCCCAAAATAAAGTTAATGGTCATTATCTCATTGCCATGGGTAAGCAAATTGGCTGCCATCCATCCTACATTACAGCAGTAACTATATTTCAACAGTACTTGATTGGCTGTAAAGCACTTCTGAGACATTCTGAATTTATTGAGGACACTGTACAAATGAAAGTTCTTAATATATTTTCAAAATTTATGAAGTGTTAAAACAGCTCTGTTGCCATCAGGATCAGGGAAATTGTAGGAGGGAACTATCGCGTTATTGTTCATTTTAGCCTCTATCTTTCTGAAAATAATTGTGATTAGCACTGCTGCCTCATAGCATTAGGGATCCAGGTTCAATTCCAGCCTTTGTCAACTCTATGTGCAGAGTTCGCTTGTTCTACTCATATCTGTGGGTTTCCTCCTGGTTCTCTGGTTTCGTTCCATAGCCCAAAGATGTGCAGGTGAGTTGGATTGAACATGCTAAATTGCCCACAGTGTCCAGGGATGTGCTGGCTGGGTGGATTAGCCATGGAAAATGCAGGGTGACAGGGAAAAGGTAGGGGGGTAATTCTGGGTGGGAAGCTCTTTGGAGTGTAGGTTCAGTCTCAATGGCACAAATGGCCTCTATTTATACTGTAGGGCTTCTATGATTCTAAGCACTTGTTCAGTAATTGGCAAAGTGCTTTGAGAGTAAAGATTGATGTGCTTCGAGTAGCATGACATTTAGATTAGCATAAATAACCTCCGTAAGCTAAATTTATATGTTAAAGGTGTGTATTTACTAACACCTAACACTATATTTCTAGATTTTCTATTCACTCTCCAGATGTGGACATCGCTGCTGCCCATCCCTAATTGCTCTTGACAGGGTGGTGGTGAGCTGCCTTCTTAAACCACTGCCAATCCACATGCTGCAGGCTGATCCATTATGCCTTTAGGGAGGGAATTATCAGATTTTGACCCAGTGACAGTAAAGGAATCAATTTCCAAGTCAGCATGGTGAGCAATTTGGAGGGGAACTTGCACATGGTTGGGTTCTCATGTGTCTGCTGCTCTTGTCCTTCTGGATGGAAGTGGTGTGGGTTTGAAAGTTACTGAATTTCTGAAGGTCCCCTCGATTGAAAAAGTTTACTGCTTGAATTTTATTTTGCCCATAAGACAGTCTCCCATGTTAAGAAAGCAATCACAAGGGCTGACAAATGCATTTGTTCTGACAATAAGACAATCTAACTATACTTCAAAGATCCTTTGCCTCACACTGTAACTTGACCATCAGTGAAGTGGCACCAGTGTTTGGAACAATTTTCACCCTCTGGCAGAATATAAGGAGCGCCGAAGCAAGTGTTTTGATGGATTACATTTATCCCTAATTAGTAAAGTTTGCCATTTGTGATATACAAGTGGATGATGGAAATGTATAACAGTTACCAGCAAAATCAGTGTTTTAAATTAATCAAGGTAACTTATTAAGTAAATCATTTTTTTGTAGTTTATCATTTTGTTAAGTAGGCCTGTTGGAACAATCGTGCTAGCACAGCCACACTTTGAGTTTTTCCTACATACCATGCTGTGTGATTTGAGGAAGTCCCACAGGTTCATTCAGTTTCCAGCAACAAGAGAACCTGGTGGAAGAGGTGCCCAGTGATACATGTGAAACAGTGCAGTGAAATGTCTTTTTCCTAGCTACTTGTTACAAAAAGAAGGTATTCAAGAAATTAATTCCATTCTTATCCAAATGATCATAGCCATAGAATCTTTAACTATGTCTTCCTGCTCCTATCTAGTGCAACTCTCTTTCAACTACCACAACTGGAACAAGCTCTTCTTCATCTGAAAATTACCCCTTAGTGACAGAGTTAGGTTAACTGGTTGATAGGGAGGGAGAGTTAAGCTTGTGACTTCACTACCTGGGCAGGCAAGAGGCCAGGTTAGGAATTGGGAAAAGCTGATATTTACAACCCAAATGCTATACTAGTTATCACAAACACCACACTACCAAAAGTGGGTGAAAGAAATCCCTGGAAATAAAATGAAGACACATCGATGAACCACACAAACTGACAATCTTAGTGCTGTAGCACCATTCTCCCTCCCTCCTCCTTCCCCGAAGCCCATCCTCACCTTTCAACATAATGTTGGTCTCTACCGTGGCTGTCCAATAGTGGAATCATCCACAGTCATGGGGTCCACTTGTACACATGCAAAGGTGGCATGCACCTTCCTCTCTTCAAAACCTCTCTGCATCCAATTTTGCACTGTCAGACTGTTTATTTTATATCCAGATGTATTGGAATTGGCAAAGAACTGTACTATCTCTCCACAGATGCTGCCAGACGTGCTAAGTTTTTCTTGTTATTTCTGTCTTTGTTAAATTGGAATAATTTTAGTAAAACATTGTAGTCTGAAACCATCATCGCTAGTACCACCATAGAGTTTTTACTTTTGTCACCAATTCCATCTCTTTCCAACTCTCCTATCAAGCAAGATGTTTGTTGTAGTACACCTGTATTTATCTCAGACCTGAGCTTCCAACCTATCACAAAGACTGCATATTTCTACATCATTAATTCAGCCTATCTTCATATCTACCTTTGTTCTTTCACTGGTTAAAGCTTTTTCTAGTTTTAGCTATTCTTATATTCTCCAGGTCAATCTCTCATTCTTCACTCCCTGTAAGTTTCATACCATTCAAAACCCTAATGACTGTCACTTATTCAACAGGCAGTCACACCCACCCATCAGTCATATCCTTGCTGGGCTGCCAGGAAATTCTCACTGCCAATATTTTAAACTTAAAGTTCTTATCTTGGTGTTATACCCTTGCCTTGCTCATCTGTACCTCAGTAATCAATCTAGCCTACAAAGTCTCCAGAAATCTTTGTTCCTCTGATTACTCCGCATTGTTTTCCCCTATGCCTAGCATTGGTGATTGTCAGGCATGGGGGTGGTCCCAAGTTCTGGAATTCATCCCAAAATTCCACATCTTTACCATTTCTCTCTTTTCTGTTAAGGATGGTCTTGAAACTTATCTCTTTGACCAATTGTTTGACGGAATTCTCTCTTCTAGGTTTCATTTATTTTCGCCTGATCCTATGTATGAAGCGTCTTTGAAATTGTTCTACCTTATAAAAGCCAGCTGTTCTTATTGGCTCAGGAATCATCAATTAAATCTTTGATCACCATTTGACTAATTGCAAGAAATAATATCTATAATCTGATAAAGAACTTTTACTTCCTTGGTGGGTATGGGCATTCCTTCCCACATGGCAATTTGTACTTCCAAATTGTGAATTAGCTAAATAGTTCACATCACCATGCAATATGCAAGATTCTGGAGATGAAAGAGATTTTTCCAATAAACAAATTTGTATGAAAGTTCATCTTTATTTTGGTACAATCATCGCCTACAACAATAATTTTCCACACATTCAAGAACTTCCACCCTAAATTCCACTCATTAGCTACTTGCAAAAGTTTTAATTGGGAAAAAGATTCCCAAAGGTTTCTCTGCCAAATGTAATTGGACGTTATTGGAAAATATTAACACTAGAGTAATTGTAGGAAATTGTAAGAAGATCATTAAACCATAAACTACTTTAAATATATATTAACATGACAAACTTTATATGTAAACTAATGACAAACCTCTGCATAATTATACTTGATATTGCAAGCTGCTCAGTTGGAATAGGCTAGGTCTGTTCAATTTAGAATGCCTTTAATATTAATAAGGAAAAATTAGCAATTTGTAAAAATTGGTTAATTACCTAAAAATTGCATCTTCATTTTCTTCCCTGCATAATAGTGAAAATGTGCAAACTAGTGCTGAATGCAGAGTGAAAGGTTATTATAATCCTGCATTTGCAGAATTTCGAATCAAGTAAGTTAAAAAGTAAAAAAGTTATATCAGCTACATGACTTTATACCATCGTGTTGATTGAGGTTCAAAATGGCTTCCACGCATGCAGACATCTGCTGTGGGCCTTCACTCATCACCATTTTGGTAGATCAGGGGTGTGACATATGAGTTCAATGCCCACCATGATTGGTAGGAAATTTAAATTCAATTAATTACATACTCTGAAGCTACTAGATTATTATTAAAACCTCTGGCTGGTCTGAAATGGGAGGATGAACAATTTGGGCTCCAAATAGAATAGAATAGAATATAATAGCCATTCCTGTCACATGCACTTGAATGATTGCAGTGAAAAGTTTGTGATGTTGCCTCGGTACCATCTTAGGCACAGGGTACCTAGGTACAGATACTGTAAATGCTGTTACAAATTCAAAATAGTGAAAAAACCTCCAGCATGCGAATACAGACAACGTCAAGAATAAGAATAAAAAGTGATTTTAAAGTACTCAAGTTATGGTCCTTTTCCACTGAGTCCTTGTCCACCGGGCTTCAGAACACATGGTCTCACTGACTCCATGCACTGGCCTCTGTTTCGGACTCGCCTCCAAGAGTCGTCTCTCCAGCCTGCCTGGGCTTCGTCTGCTTCTGCTCCTACTCCAGCCGTGACTCAGCTCCCAGCTCAGCCTGCATTTGCTCTGCTCACCGCTCTGGCCTGTGGCTGCAACTTGCTTCTGGGACTCAGCCCATGACTCGTCTCCCTTTGTCTCCCCTCCATTCATCAGGAAGGGTAATTTAAGATGGTATAAGGTGGCGGGGGGTGGGCATGATGAGGTGAGGGTAAGAAAAACTGCCACAAAGAGGGGGAAAAAACAATGGAAAAGGAAAGTGAAACTGGTGAGCATAGGGGTTCTGGATGAAGTGTTTTAGTCTGTCACCATCTTATTCACTGAGTAGGGACCAATAATATAGGAAGAAAGATAAATGAGGTCCTGCAAGCTGCCTTTAGGTAGTTGGGTAGGAAATTGAAAAGCAGGTCGTAATCTCCAGAGTATTCCTGGTGCCAGAAAACAGTCCACGTAGGAGTAGAAAGATAGATCAGAAGAATGCACGACTGGAGAAATGATGCAAGGTCAGGACGTTAGATTCCTGAGGATAGGGGCAATTTCTAGGGGGAGATGAGGCTTGTACAATATAGACGTGTTATATCTGAATAGGAACAGGACCAGTACTGTGGCAGGGAGATTTGCAATTGCTGTTGGGGCACGTTGACAAGGTAATGGGATCCTGACAAGTAGTTCAGAGAAGAGAGAAGCTGAGATGGAATTATATGTTGAAAATAGATAAGTGAGTCTGCAAGGAAATATAGGCTAGATAAGAAAGAAGTGAGTTTAACAATGTTAAATGGATTATATTTTAATACCAGGAGCTTGAGGAATAAAATAATTAAGCTGAGTGCATAGGTACACTTGTGGGAGTGTGATACCACAGTTATGACCAAGACTCAGTAAGAAGATAGGTAGGATTGGCACCTCAACCTGGCTTTGAGGTTTTCAAACAAGACAGAGAGAGGGCTAGAAAATGAGAGGGGTCAAGAAAGCAATTATGGCAGTGAGGAGGGATGATACATTCAAAAGATTGTCAAAAGAGTCCATATGGGTAGAAATAATAAATGCAAAAGGGTCAAAAACACTGCTTAGTGTGTACTGCAGGCCCTCAAAGAGTCAAGATGAGGATGAGATTGAATATGTAATCAAACCTCCGAGAAGTGCAAGATTAATAAGGCAGTAATAGTAGCAGGTTTAAGCTACTTAAATATTAACAGGGAAAGCTTTTGTGTACAAAGTAGGGAGGGAGTAAAATTCTCAAATTGCATCCAGGAGAACAACTTTTAGCCAGTACAGAAAATCCAACAAGGGAGAGGACTGTTCTGAACTCAATATTTCTAAACAAGCCCAGGTAGATAGAAGTGCATGAGTAGACAGCATATTGGAGATTTCTTTTTTCATTATATTCATGGGATGAGGCCGTCACTGGCTAGGCAGTATTTATTGCCCAGAGGGCAGTTAAGAGTCAACCACATTGCTGTGGGTCTGGAGTCACATGTAGGCCAGAGCAGGTACGGATGGCAGTTTCCTTCCCTAAAGGACATTAGTGAACCAAATGGGTTTTTCCGACAATCGACAATGGATTCACATTCATTATTAGACTCTTAATTCCAGATATTTATTGAATTCAAATTCCACTATCTGCCAGGGTGGGGTACAAACCCCCCGGTCCAATTTGTCCCCAAAACATTATCTGGGTCTCTGGATTAACCACAGTGACCTTAATTCAAAGAGATTTAGAATAGTTTTGGATAAGTATATGAATGGACCTGGACTAAAAGTTCTAAATTAAGGAAAGATTAATTTATTAAGACAAGATATAATTTAACTAAAGTAGACTGAGCAAAACTACTTGCAGGCAAAACTATGTCAGTGCAGTGGGAGGCATTCAAGAAGGAGTATAGAAAGTGTAGTGGAAACTGAAGGAAGCAATTAGAGGTCTAAAGAGGTGTCAATGAAAAAATGCTGACAGGCAAGTTAGGGAGAATCCAAAATCCAAAATATTCCAAAATCTGGATCTGGACATTGTTTTTCTCCTTTAGTTTGTCTTCCTTCAATTTCTGCTCTTGTTTTTAATTCTAACTATTGTTTTCTCAGATGGCACCAGAGATTGGTGACTGTACGCTTCTCACAGTACTCCTGTACTCTTGTACTCAGGTACATGAGACAACTAAATCTAATTTAAGTATATCAAGGAGAAGAGAACAACCAAGGACCAAGGGGCAATCTACATGTGAAGCTGAAGGACATTGGTAAAGTGTTAACTGAATAGGGGGATGCAAGCACAGAATTTGAGAAGATGGACTGGAAAGTTCTTCAGCAGAATTATTGGAAGTTTCTGCAGATTTAAAAGTTGTTGGATATAGCTGAAGCTATGTGAATTGATATGAGACTTTACAGTGGACTGGAACAAGTTACCTGTAAACCAGACAGAAGACATTGGAGAAAGCGATGATCAAATAATTGGCTCCAAGTTAAATAGGTTACTGCACCTAAGTTTCATGCTGCAGTTTAACAGAATGATATTCCAGCTGCAGTTAGGAAGAATGACTGAAGCCCAGTCGGGGGCTAAATTATAATTGAGACTGTAAAAGGGAGAAGGATTTGCAGAAACCAAAAGAATTTGACAATTGCTAGCTGGAGTGGGACAATCAGAATATTAAAATGGGAAAACTATTTGGAATTGGACAAGTTTCACAAGCAGTTCCAAATAAGGAAATCGGAAAGCCTACTTGACAGGACTGAATTGTACGTAAGGAGCCCAGGGAAGCCCCAATTTCAGCAACATCTGGAGACTAACAACTGCCGTATCTTTGTTTATGTACATACTATTGTGTCCCTGAGGCAGGCAACAAAATGGACAAATTTAAAGTTTTTGAGAACAATTGTAGCTTGGGTTGTGGATGGTATTCTAACCGGAAATCCAACAACAAACGCATTGAATTAGACACTGTGTACAAATGACTGAGAAACAGAACCACAAATAATACTAACCACCCCAGCAAACCGAGACACATAAATAACAAATGGGTCAGAACGCCGACACTTTACTGGAGGAGAACTGACAACGTTGCCTAGTCGGGTAACAAAACATTTGCAACCAAACTCACCGACTCGGCAAGCATGTCGACACCTCAAATTGGACAAATCCCCACGTCCGATGAATTGTATCCCAGACTTTTGCAGGGGGCAAGAGAGGAAATTACAGAGGCGCTGAGCCAAACTTTTAATCCCCCTCTGGCCACAGGGGACGTACCAAATGACTTGAGGAGTGCTATAGACCAGGGAAGTACAGGCTAGTGAGCCTCACATCAGTGACAGGGAACCTATTAGAGATAACTAGTGAAGCAGAAAATGAAACTCCATTTAGAGAGTCAAAGTTTTATCAGGCATCATCAGCATGGTTTTGATAGCGGGAAAAAGTCAGAAGTCACACAACACCTGGCTACAGTCCTGGTTTCGCACCTGCACTGGCCCTAAACCCCAGCTCTTCCTCCGTTACATTGATGGCTGTATTGGCGCCACCTCAAGCTCCCAAGAGGAGCTCAAACAGTTCATCCATTTCACCAAAACCTTCCACCCCAACCTTCAGTTCACCTGGGCCATCTCCAACACATCCCTCACCTTCCTGGACCTCTCTGTCTCCATCTCAGGCAGCCACCTACAAACTGATGTCCATTTCAAGCCCATCGACTCCCACCGTTACCTGGAATACAACTCCTCTCACCCACCTTTCTGCAAAAATTCCATCCCCTATTCCAAATTCCTTTGCCTCCGCCGCATCTGATCCCAGGATGAGGCTTTCCACTCCCGCACATCCCAGATGTCCTCGTTCTTCAAGAACTGCAACTCACCCCCCTCCCCCGCAGTGGTTGAGAACACCCTTGGCCATGTCTCCCGCATTTCCCACAACTCATCCCTCACACCCTGCCCCCTCAATAACCACCAAAAGAGAATCCCCCTAGTCCTCACATACCACCCCACCAACCTCCAGATACAACGCATCATCCTCCGACACTTCCGCCATCTACAATCCGACCCCACCACTCAAGACATTTTTCCAACCCCACCCTTGTCTGCCTTCCGGAGAGACCACTCTCTCCGCGAATCTCTTGTCCACTCCACACTCCCCTCCAACCCCACCACACCCGGCACTTTCCCCTGCAACCGCAGGAAGTGCTACACCTGCCCCCACACCTCCTCCCTCACCCCCACCCCAGGCCCCAAGATGACCTTCCACATCAAGCAGATGTTCACCTGCACGTCCGCCAAGGTGGCATACTGCATCTGCTGTACCTGTTGTGGCTTCCGCTATGTTGGGGAAACCAAGCGGAGGCTTGGGGACCGCTTTGCAGAACACCTCCGCTCAGTTTGCAATAAACAACTGCACCTCCCAGTCGCGAACCATTTCAACACCCCCTCCCATTCCTTAGACGACATGTCCATCCTGGGCCACCTGCAGTACCATAATGACGCCACCCGTAGGATGCAGGAACAGCAACTCATATTCCACTTGGGAACACTGCAGCCTAATGGTATCAATGTGGACTTCACCAGCTTCAAAATCTCCCCTCCCTCCACTGCATCCCAAAACCAGCCCAACTCGTCCCCTCCCCCCACTGCATCCCAAAACCAGCCCAGCTTGTCCCCGCCTCGCTAACCTATTCTTCCTCTCACCTATCCCCTCCTCCCACCTCAAGCTGCACCTCCATTTCCTACCTACTAACCTCATCCCGCCCCCTTGGCCTGTCCATCCTCCCCGGACTGACCTATCCGCTCCCCACCTCCCCACTTCTACTTTCCTCTCCACCTATCTTCTCCTCTGTCCATCTTCAATCTGCCCCCTCCCCTCTCTATTTATTTCAGAATCCTTTCCCCACCCCCCTTTTCTGATGAAGGGTCTAGGCCGGAAACGTCAGCTTTAATGCTCCTAAAATGCTGCTTGGCCTGCTGTGTTCATTCAGCTTCACACTTTGTTAACCTGGTTACAGTCCAACAGGTTTGTATGAAATCACCATTGGAGTATAACCTGGTGTAGCGTGTCTTCTGACTTTGTCCACCGCATTCCAACACAGGCATCTCCATATCTTGACAGAGGGAGTCATGCCTGACATGCCTTTTGGAACTATTTGAGGAGGGTAGTGCAGTTGACGTAGTTTATATGAATATCAACAAAGCCTTTGACAAAGCCATACATGAGATACTGATAAAGAAGGTAAAATTTCATAAGATCTAGGTTATTGGCTTCATGACAGGATGTGGAAGAGCTGGTGTTGGACCGGGGTGGACAAGATCAGAAATCACACAGCGCCAGTTTATAGTCTAACAGGCTTCTTTGAAAACATGAGTTTTCGGAGTGTAGCCTCTGACGAAGGAGCTATACTCCGAAAGCTTGTGTTTACAAACAAACCTGTTGGACTATCATCTGGTCTTGTGTGATTTCTGACTTCATAACGGGAGACAGAGGGTAGTGGTAGAAGTCTGCGAGGTGGCATCACAGGGATCATTGCGGGTCCCTTACTGTTTGTGATATACATCAATGATGTAGATGAGAATGTGGGGGAATGATAAGTAAGTCTGGTGATGGCACAAAGATTGGTGAGGAGGATAATATTAAGTTACAGGAGGATGTAAACTGTTCAGTCAGATGGACAGATCTGTGGCAGATGGAATTTAATCTTGATTAGTGCGAGGTAGTACACTTTGGAAGAAGGAACTAGGCAAGGGAGTACTAAATGAATGGCAGGACTTTAGAAGCTCAAAGGAACACAGGGATCTTAGCGTGCTTGTCCATAGATCCCTAAAAGTGATAACACAAGTTAGTAGGGTAATTAAAAAAACATATGCTGTGCTTGCCTTTATCAATCATGACATTAATAATAAAAGAGGGAGGCCATGTTGGAGCTGTACAGAACTTTTGTTAGGCTACAGCTAATGGGGTGCAAAGGCGATCCCCCAGGTTGAGGTTAGGGATAGATGTTTGATTACTCTAGGTCAAGTCGACATCAGGAGGGAGGGAGTGTTAGGTATTCTAAAAAGCATTAGGGTGGACAAATCCCCAGGTCCAGATGGGATCTATCCCAGGTTGCTAAGGGATGCGAGAGAGGAAATAGCTGGGACCTTAACAGATATCTTTGCGGCATCCTCAAGCTCAGGTGAGGTCCTGAATGTCTGGAGAATTACTAATGTTGTCCTCTTATTAAGAAAGGTAGCAAGGATAATTCAGGTAATTATAGACCGGTGAGCCTGACATCAGTGGTGAGGAAGCTGCTGCAGAAGATACTGAGGGATAGGATCTATTTACATTTGGAAGAAAATGGGCTTATTAGTGATAGGCAGCATGGTTTTGTGCAGGGAATGTCATGTCTTACCAACTTGATAGAATTGTTTGAGAAAGTGACAAAGTTGGTAGATGAGAGAAGGGCTGTAGATGTCATATATATGGACTTCAGTAAGGTGTTTGATAAGGTTCCCCATGGTAGGCTGATGGTGAAAATTGAGTCACATGGGATCCAGGGTGTGCCAGCTAGATGGATAGAGAACTGGCTGGGCAACAGGAGACAGAGAGTTATAGTGGAAGAGAGTTTGTCAAAATGGAAAACTGTGACCAGTGGTGTTCCACAGGGATCCATGTTGGGACCACTATTGTTTATGATATACATAAATGATCTGGAGGAAGGTATAGATGGTCTGATTAGCAAGTTTGCAGATGACACTAAGATTGGTGGAGTAGCAGGTAGTGAAGGGGACTGTTGGAGAATGCAGCAGAATGCAGATAGATTGAAGAGTTGGGCGGAGAAATGGCAGATGGAGTTCAATCCAGGCAAATGCGAGGTAATGCATTTTGAAAGATCCAATTCAAGAACGAACTATACAGTAAACGGAAACGTCCTGGGGAAAATTGATGCACAGAGAGTTCTGGATATTCAGGTCCCTTGTACCCTGAAGGTGGCAATGCAGGTCGATAGAGTGGTCAAGAAGGCAAACGGCATGCTTTCATTCATCAGATGTGATATTGAGTACAAGAGTTGGCAAGTCATGTTGCAGTTGTATAGGACTTTTGTTCAACCACATTTGGAATACTGCGTACAGTTCTGGTCGCCACATTACCAAAAGGATGTGGATGCTTTGAAGAGGCTGCAGAGTAGGATCACCACGATGTTGCCTGGTATGGAGTGTGCTAGCTATGAAGAGAGGTTGAGTAGTTGAGGAGTATTTACATTAAAAAGACGGAGGTTGAGGGAGGACCTGATTGAGGTCTACAAAATCATGCGAGGTATAGACAGGGTGGATAGCAAGAAGCTTTTTCCCAGAGTGGAGGACTCAGTTATCAGAGGTCATGATTTCAAGGTGACAGGGGAAAATATTAAGGGAGATATGGGTGGAAAGTTCTTTACGCAGAGGGTGGTGGGTGCCTGGAATGCGTTGCCAGCGGAAGTGGTAGAGGCGGGCACAATAGCATCATTTAAGATGTATCTAGATAGATACATGAATGGGCAAGGAGCAGAGGGATACAGATCCTGGTGACAGGTTTAGATAGAGGATCTGGATCGGCACAGGCTTAGAGGGCCGAAGAACCTGTTCCTGTGCTGTAATTTTCTTTGTTCTTGTTCTTGTTCTTTTGTTGCCTAGGATGGAGCATTTCAGCTATGAGGAAAGGCTGGAAATGCTTGTAATGTTTCCTTTGCAGTAGAGAAGGTTGAGGATGGCATATTGTGGTGTGTACGATTATGAGGGGCATAGACAGGAGAAAAGAAAGAAGCTGTTCCCTTTAGGGCCAATAAAGGGGACATAATTTTATAGTGAAGGGCTGGAGGTTTAGAGGGGATTTGAGGAAAAACCTTGTCACCCAGAGGGGGTGTATGGAATGGAATGCCTGGGAGGGTAGTTGATACAGGAAAGACCACAACATTTAAAAAGTACATGGACGAGCATTTGAACTGTCATAGCACTCAAAGCTCTGGGCCAAGTATTAAAAATGCAGGTAGTCGAATATCTTTGGCAGTACGGACTCAATGAGCTTAAGGGCCTCTTCTGTCCTGTATGATTCTATGATTCTAAGGAAATAGCAAGAATACAGGGCACATATGTTTCCATAACAACAAAATGAGGTCAAGAATCCTGGTTGTCAAGGGACATAAAGGTTAGGATTAAAAGAAAAAATTGAAGCTTATCAAAATACTGAGTGTTCGATACAGCAGAGTCCCCAGAGAATAAAAAGTTTAAAAAAGGAAACTAGGAAAGACAAGAAAGTGCTTGAGAAAGCATTGGTTCAAAGAGAAAGGAAAATACAAACAGCTTTTAAAAAATTATATAAGAGAATAATTGCAGAAAAATATATGGCCCATTAGAGACTGTAAAAGTAACCTGCCATGCCAGAAGACTGAAGAACTGAAAATTTATCCAATTATTAAAAAAGGGAGGAAGGGATAGACTGGGAAATTACAGGTCAATCAGTCTAACCTCAGTAGAGGGAAAGCTATCAAAAAGAATTCTGAGGAACAGATTATATTTGCACTTGGAGACATGTGGTTTAATCAGGGATGGTCAGCATGGATTCATTAATGGAAGGTTGTGTTCAACAAATTTGATCAAATGCTTGAGGAGACAGCCATTAGTATTGATGAAGATAACACATTTGATGTGGTCTCTATGGACTTTAGCAAGGCTTTTAGTAAGGTCTCTGATAGCAGACTGGTCAAGAAGGTAAGACTCTATGAGATCTAAAGCAGAGTGGCACATTGGGTCCAAAATTAGGTGAGAGACAGGAAGCGAGGATGTGGAGGAGGGAAATTCTATGACTGGTAATCTTTTTTTAAAATTACTTCATGGTAGGTGGTTGTGACTGCCTGGCCATCATATATTGATCATCCCTAGTGTTATGAAGTGGAGGCCAATGGTCCTCCCCCACTGATAAGTAAAACCAAAACACCCAGAGAAGCTCGCCTCACATCATAATCTGTTGAAGGAAGTGTGTTAAGTGGTGTAACGTGCCTCTCACCTCCCAATCTGTTATAAAGGGGAGATTAAATGAAATGAACTCCTGACAGTCACTTGATATTCAGTAAGTAACAATTTATTTATCCAGCAGTGAAAAAAATAAACAGCACTGATAACAAACCAAACAATTCAGCTTTAACTACTAACTATTCTCAAATAAAACAAAACTCTAATGGCATGCTATTCCAATAAACACAAGTCATACTTATATAAACCAAAATAATAATAAAACAAATTAAAACTTAACCTCTCAAAATTATAGCCCGGATACATCTTCTGGAATGCTCTGTGCCCTCTCTTCTGTTCCTCAGTCCAGAACACCTTTCTCCATTGAATTATTGTGTCAGGAATGCCTATCTCCATCAAATTCTTGTGTTATGGATATTAGCTAAAAGTGCCGCTATACCTTTATTTAGATGATGGCAATCTGAGAGCCTGGAGAGTTGTGTGAGAGTCAGTGATTTTTCTCTG
The DNA here is from genome assembly GCF_030684315.1 of Stegostoma tigrinum. Classification (NCBI taxonomy): domain Eukaryota; kingdom Metazoa; phylum Chordata; class Chondrichthyes; order Orectolobiformes; family Stegostomatidae; genus Stegostoma; species Stegostoma tigrinum. The sequence continues at coordinate 49,757,026 of NC_081363.1, forward strand.
TAGAGCTACAGGTTACTAACTCTAACAGATGACAGTTGCTCTCATCCCAATTTTCATTTACCCTCTTCTTTCATACCCTTGATGATCTATTGCCATTTTACAATAGGATTGGTTCTAATTTAGCAAACCCATCAGAATTAAATTTGATTGGTTTTTAGTTTCTAAGTGTTTGGTTTAAGTTAATTTGCTGATTTTCAAACTGTTTTCTGGATTAACAAAACAAACTATTGCCTGGGTTGTTAACCACACAGCCTTTGACTCGATGTTACAATTTCAGGTGCTCTCTGTGCATCTGCACATTTTTTAAATCTCCAAGCTTAGAAAAACACATCATCTTTTTAAAGGGACCACACACTCTTTCCTCATTGAACAAACATCAAATACTATATCTAACTTCTTAACACTAGTTACACTTGAGAGAGTGGCTGTGAGCTGACCCAAAATGCCCTGAGGAAAGAAACTCCAGGTTTGACTCAGCGCTGGTGAAGGAACAGTGATATGTTTCCAAATCAGGATGTTGAGTGGTTTGGAAGGGAATCTGCAAAAGGTGGTGCTCCCATGTATCTGTTGTTCTTGTCCTTCTACATAGAAGTGATTGTGAGTTTTGAAGGCACTGCTTAAGGATCTTTGGTGAATTTCTGTGGTGCTTTATGTACATTATACACATTGCTGCTACTGAGTGTTGGTAGTGGAGGGAATGGATGCTTGTAGATAAGCTGCCACTCAAGCAGGTTGCTTTGTCCTAGATTGTGTCAAGCTTCTTGAGTGTTGTTGAAGCTTCACCCATCCAGACAAGTGGGGAGTATTCCATTACACACCTGACTTGTGCCTTGTATGGACAGGATTTGGGCAGTCATTACTCACCACAGTATTCCTAGCCTCTAACCTGCCCTCCATGTGTTCATGCGGCAAATCCAATTGAATTTCTGGTCAACATTAAGCCCTCGGGATATTAATAGTGCAGGATTCAGTGATGATGACACCATTGAATGTCAAGGGGCAGTGGTTAGATTTTATCTTTTTGGTGATGGTCATAGCCTGAGATTTGTATCATGCAAATGTTACTTGCCCATTTGTCATCCCAAGCCTGGATATTGTTGGGCTCTTAGACTGTTTCACTATCTGAGGAGTCACAAATGATGCTAAACATTGTGCAAGCATTGGGTAACATCTCTACTCCTGACCATATGATGGAGGGAAGGTCATTGATGAAGCGCTGAGGATTGGACTCGGGACACTACCTGAGGAACTCCTGCAGAAATGTCCTGGAGTTGAGACGATTGGCCTCAAAAACCACGAACATGTTCATATGTGCCACGTATGATGCCAATCGGCAGAGTTTGCTCCCGATACCCATTGATTTCAGTTTCACTAGGGCTCCTTGATGCCACCCTCAGTTGAATGCAGCCTTGATGTCATGCGTTATCACTCTCACCTCACATCTGGGGGAGAGTTCAGCTCTTTTGTCCATGTTCAAACCAAGGCTGTAGAGATGTCAGGAGCTGAGTGGCCCCAGTGGAACCCAAACCGAGCATCACTGAACAGGTTATTGCTGAGCAAATGCTGGTGGACAACACTGTCTATGACACCTTCCATCACTTCGGTAATAATCAAGAGTGGATTGATGGGGCAGTAATTGTCTTAGATGGATTTGCCCTTCTTTGTGTACAGGACATACTTGGGCATTTTTCCAAATTGCTGGGCACATACCAGTGTTGTAAGTGTACTGGAACTTGGCTAAGTGAGCAATAAATTCTGGAGCACAAGTCTTCAGTACTATTGCCAGAATGTTGCCAGGGCCCATAGGATTTGGAGTATTCAGTGCCTCCAACCATTTCTTGATATCACTTGGAGTGAATTGAACTAGCTGAAGATTAGTATCTATGATGCTGGGGACCACTGGAGGAGGCCGAGGAAGATCATCCACTTGCCACTTCTGGCTGAAGATTGCTGTGAATGCTTCAACATTTTCTTTTGCACTGGTGTGTTGGACTGTTTCAACATTGAGGATGGGGATATTTGTGGAGCCTCCTCTTCCAGGGAGTTGTTAATTGTCCACCACCAGTCACGACTAGATGTGGCAGGACTGCAGAGTTTTAGATCTTATCCGTTGGTTGTGGGATTGCGTAGCTCTGTCTATCACTTGCTGCTTGTGCTGTTTGGCATGCATGTAGTCCTGTTTGGTGGCTTCACCAAGTCAACAACTCATTTTCAGGTACGCGTGGTGCTGCTCCAGGCATGCCTCCTGCACTCTTCATTGAACCAGCATTGATCCCCTGGATTAGAGATAATAGGAACTGCAGATGATGGAGAATCTGAGATAACAAGGTGTGGAGCTGGATGAACACAGCAGGCCAAGCAGCATCATAGGAGCAAGAAAGCTGACGTTTCAGTCTTAGAATCTTCTTCAGAAATGGGGGAGGGGGAGAAAGTTCTGAGATAAATAGGGAGAGAGGGGGAGACGGATCGAGGATGGATAGAGGAGAAGATAGGTGGAGAGGAGACAGACAAATTAAAGGGGCAGGGATGGAGCCAGTAGAGGTGAGTGTACATGGGGAGGTAGGGAGGGGATAGGTCAGTCCAGGAAGGACAAACAGGTCAAGGGGGCAGGATGAGGTTGGTAGGTAGGAAATGGGGGTGTGGCTTGAGGTGGGAGGATGGGATAGGTGAGACGAAACACAAGTTCTGTAGGCGGGAACGATCTGGGCGGGTTTTGGGATGCAGTATGGGGAGGGGAGATGGACTTTCCTCACAATGTACCCACTGCCATTGGCCATGAGGCCACTGTCGCAGAACCCACAGATGAAGTCACATCCGCCACCACCGGGCACACCACTTCCGGGACAGCGAACGCGACCACTGCTGCAGTCACCACCTCCACTTCCGAAACCCACACCACAGACATTACCGTCACCGCCAGTGCCGCCGCCTACCCCGCTCCACCCACCCCGACACCGCTTCGCCCATCACAGACGCAGACACAACTCCACCCACCGCCTCCACAGCCAGCAGCTGCAGAGAGAACAGCAACACTGAGCCCTGCCAAATCGTCACCATCTCCCCAGACCTCCCCCTGACTAAGGAGAAATGGTCAGTCCTCAGCAAGGGGCTCACCTTTGTCCCCCTCCACCCACACATCAACGAATACCAGTCACGTTTGGACATCGAGCAGTTTTTCCGCTGCCTCTGCCTCCACGCTTACCTCTTCAACCGGGAACCTAACTCTCCCTCCACTGACCCCTTCACCCGCCTCCAACACAAGTCCTCCTCCTGGACACCACCCCCAGGCCTCCTACCCTCCCTTGACCTCTTCATCTCCAACTGCCGTCGAGGCATTAACCGCCTCAACCTCTCCACCCCTCTCACCCACTCCAACCTCTTCCCCACAGAATGTACAGCCCTCTGCTCCCTCCAGTCCAATCCCAACCTCACCATAAAATCCTTGGACAAGGGAGGAGCTGTTGTGGTATGGCGCACTGACCTTTACATCGCTGAGGCCTGACGCCAACTCTCCGACACCACCTCCGACCGCCCCCTTGATCATGACCCCATCCCCGAGCACCAAACCATCATGACGCAAACCATCCACAACCTCATCACCTCAGGGGACCTCCCACCCACAGCCTCCAACCTCATTGTTCCCCAGCCCCGCACTGCCTGCTTCTATCTCCTTCCCAAAATCCGCAAACCTGCCTGCCCTGGTCGACCCATTGTCTCCACCTGCTCCTGCCCCACTGAACTCATCTCCACCTAACTGTATACTGCATCCATTGTACCCGGTGTGGCTTCCTCTACATTGGGGAAACCAAGCGGAGGCTTGGGGGCCGCTTTGCAGAACACCTCCGCTCGGTTCGCAATAAACAACTGCACTTCCCAGTCGCAAACCATTTCCACTCCCCCTCCCATTCTTTAGATGACATGTCCATCATGGGCCTCCTGCAGTGCCGCAATGATGCCACCCGAAGGTTGCAGGAACAGCAACTCATATTCCGCTCGGGAACCCTGCAGCCCAATGGTATCAATGTGGACTTCACCAGGTTCAAAATCTCCCCTTCCCCCACCGCATCCCAAAACCAGCCCAGTTCGTCCCCTTCCCCCACCACACCACACAACCAGCCCAGCTCTTCCACTCCACCTACTGCATCCCAAAACCAGTCCAACCTGTCTCTGCCTCCCTGACCTGTTCTTCCTCTCACCCATCCCTTCCTCCCACCCCAAGCCGCACCTCCATCTCCTACCTACTAACCTCATCCCACCTCCTTGACCTGTCCGTCTTCCCTGGACTGACCTATCCCCTCCCTACCTCCCCACTTATACTCTCCTCTCCACCTATCTTCTTTTCTCTCCATCTTCGGTCGGCCTCCCCCTCTCTCCCTATTTATTCCAGAATCCTCACCCCATCCCCTATTCCCAATTCCTTCGCCTCCGTTGCATCTGCTCCCAGGATGAGGCATTCCACTCCTGTACATCTCAGATGTCCTCGTTTTTCAAGGAGTGCAACTTCCCCGCTGCAGTGGTCGAGAACACCCTCGACTGTGTCTCCCGCATTTCCCACAACTCATCCCTCACACCCCTTCCCCACAATAACAACCAAAAGAGAATCCCCCTCGTCCTCACGTACCACCCCACCAACCTTCAGATCCGATGCATTATCCTCCGACACTTCCACCATCTGCAATCTGACCCCACCATCAAATACATTTTTGCCTCCCCACCCTTGTCTGCTTTCCAGAGGGACCCTCTCTCCATGACTTCCTTGTCCGCTCCCCTCCAGTCCCACCACACCCAGCACTTGCCCCTGCAACCGCAGGAAGAGCTACACCTGCCCCCACACCTCCTCCCTCACCCCCATCCCAGGCCCTAAGAAGATTTGCCACATCAAACAGATGTTCACTTGCACTTCTGCTAATGTGGTATACTGCATCCGCTGTACTCGTTGTGGCCTCCTCTACATCGGGGAAACCAAACGGAGGCATCTGTGTGTTCTCCGACAGTGGCCTTCATGGTCAATGGCGACGGGTACATTGTGGGGAAGGTCCATCTCCCCTCCCCCTACTGCAGCCCAAAACCAGCCCAGCTCATCCCCACCTACCTAGCCTGTTCTTCCTCTCACCTATCCCTCCTCCCACCTCAAGCCACACCCTTGTTTCCTACCTACTAACCTCATCCCACCCCCTTGACCTGTCCATCCTCCCCAGACTGACCTATCCCCTCCCTCCCTCCCCACCTACACTGACCTCCACTGGCTCCATCCCTGGCTCTTTAACTTGTCTGTCTCCTCTCCACCTATCTTCTCCTCTATCCATCTTCGATCTGCCTCCCCCTCTCTCCCTATTCATTTCATAACCATCTCCCCCTCCCCCATTTCTGATGAAGGGTCTAGGCCCGAAAGGTCAGCTTTTGTGCTCCTAAGATGCTGCTTGACCCGCTGTGTTCATCTAGCTCTACACTTTGATCCCCTGGATTGATGGTAATATTTAAGTTGAGCAGGGCTTGAGGTTGCAGATTGTGTCTGAGTATGATTTTGCAGTTGTTGATGGCCCACAGCACCTCATGAAGGCCCAGTCTCGAGTTGCTAGAAATGTGCAAAGTCTGTCCCATTTAGTACAGAGATAATGCCACGCCAGACAATGGAGGGTATTCTCAATGTGAAGGTAAGACTTCGTCTCCACAAGGACTGTGTGGTGGTCACTATTATTGATACTGTCATGGGCAGATGCATCTGCAGCTGGCAGATTGGTAAGGATGAGCTTGTTTGTTTTTCCTCTTGTTGGTTCCCTGACCACTGCAGCGGTGTCCTTTAGAACAAGACCAGTTCGATCAGTAATGCTGCTGCTGAGCCACTCTTGGCAGTAGACATTGAAATCTCCCATCCAGGGTCCTTGCCATCTTCAGTGCTTCCTCCAAGTGCTGTTCAAAACAGAGGAAACTGGTTCATTGAGTGATAATGGGAACTGCAGATGCTGGAGAATCCAAGATAATAAAATGTGAGGCTGGATGAACACAGCAGGCCCAGCAGCATTTCAGGAGCACAAAAGCTGACGTGTCGTGCCTAGACCCTTTATCAGAGAGGGGGATGGGGTGAGGGTTCTGGAATAAATAGGGAGAGAGGGGGAGGCGGACCGAAGATGGAGAGAAAAGAAGATAGGTGGAGAGGAGGGAGAGTATAGGTGGGGAGGTAGGGAGGGGATAGGTCAGTGCAGGGAAGACAGACAGGTCAAGGAGGTGGGATGAGGTTAGTAGGTAGGAGATGGAGGGGATGGGAGGAAGGGATGGGTGAGAGGAAGAACAGGTCAGGGAGGCAGAGACAGGTTGGACTGGTTTTGGGCTGCAGTGGGTGGAGGGGAAGAGCTGGGCTGGTTGTGTGGTGCTGCGTGGGGAGGGGACGAACTGGGCTGATTTTGGGATGCGGTGGGGGAAGGGGAGATTTTGAAGCTGGTGAAGTCCACATTGATACCATTGGGCTGTAGGGGTCCCAAGCAGAATATGAGTTGCTGTTCCTGCAACCTTTGGGCTGCATCATTGTGGCACTGCAGGAGGCCCATGATGGACATGTCATCTAAAGAATGGGCGGGGGAGTGGAAATGCTTTGCGACTGGGAAGTGCAGTTGTTTATTGCGAACCAAGCAGAGGTGTTCTGTAAAATTGGTTCATTATCTGGGAGAGGATGGCATGTGGTAATCAGCAGAATGTTTTTTTGCCCATAATTTCACCAGAGGCCATGAGGCTTCATGGGGTTCAGCATCAATGTTGAGGACTCCTAGGCCAACTCCCTCCTGACTGTAAAAGAAAACTGTCTCCAGCGGTGTTCCACAGGGCTCAGTGTTCAGACACTTGCAGTTTGTGGTATGCATTCATGATTTGGACTTAAATCAAAGGAGTGCATTCAATAAATTCATGAGTGACATAAAAATTAATACAAGTAAACAGTGAGCAGTATCACAGTAAACTGCAGGATAGAAACAGGCCGGTTAAGTGGACAGAGCAGTGGCCAATCGAATTCAACCCAGAAAATATGAGATAGCCAGGCAAGGAATTCCAGCACAAGTGACAGGATCCTGGGAAGTACAAACGATCAGCGGAACCTTGGTGTGCATATCGACAAATCCCTGGAAACAACAGGGCAGCCAGATAAGGTGGTTAAGAATGGATAAGGGATACTTGTCTTAATTAAACAAGCCACAGATTGCAAGAGCAGGGAGGCTGTATATAACTGTTTCAAAATGTTGGACAACTGGAGTATTGCGTGCAGTTCTGGTCATCACATTATGGGAAGGAGACAATTGCGCTCGTGAGGATGCAGAGGAGATTTTTCAGTATGCTGGCTGGACTGGAGGTTCTGAGCTGCAAGGAAAAGATGGATAGACTGGGATTGTTTTCCTTAGAGCAGCGACAAAGGTGGTAGAGGTGTATGAGAGTATGAGGAGCCGAAATAGGGTGAATAGGAAGAGGCCTTTTTTTCCATTAGCAGAGGGGTTAATAACCAGGTAATATAAATTTAAAACAAAGGTTAGAAGGCTAAGAGAAGAGTTCTGGAAAAAAAATTCACCCAATGGGTGCTAGGATTCTGAAACTCACTGCCTGAAAGGATGATAGAATTCAGAAACTGACATAAATTTTAAGCAGTATTTAGATATTCATTTCCAGGGCAAAAATCTGGAAAGTGGGATTCAGATCTCTGTCAGATCTTTGTTGAATGGCATAAATACAATGCCTCCGCTAAACATCAATCAGTCTAGGAAGGAAATCTGCCATCATTACCTGATCTGGCCTAATTACATTCTCACATCAATGTGGTTATTCCTTAAAATGCCCTCTGAACTGGCCTGGCAAGTCATAAAACAAGTAAACTGCTAGAGAAAAAATGTTGATTTAGAATAAAACCAGACAACTCAGTCAGTATTGACCAAGGCTCCCAATGTGACAAAAATACACCCAATTTATTAATGCTGCAAAGTTCTTTTTTCCTCTTTATTCAATCACAGGATGAGGGTGTTGCTGGCTAGGCAGCATTTATTGCCCATCCTTAATTGCCCAGAGGGATATTAAGAGTCACCCACATTGCTGTGGGTCTGGAGTCACATGTCAGCCAGACTAGGTAAGGATGGCAGTTTCCTTCCTTACATTAGAAAACCAGATGGGTTTTTTCTCCCCCCGCCCCCAACAATCGACAATGGATTCACAGTCATCATTAGATTCTTAATTCCAGATATTTATTGAATTCAAGCTCCACCATCTGCTGTAGTGGGATTTGAACCTGGATCCCCAGAACATTATCCATGTCTCTGCATTAACAGTCCAACGGTAATACCAGAAGGCCATCGCCTCCTCGAGCTAAGATCTGGGGACCAGTGTCAATACACAGGTATGTGTCCCACAGATTAGTCAAGCAAAAACCTGACAAGATCATACTCACAAAAACATGCCTTTTAGCCAGAGTCCCAGCAACTTCATCGGCATCCCATTTGTAGGACCAAGCAATGGAAATGCTACCACGGGGCATAAAATTGGAGGGAATTTTGATGTTACCAAAATCCCCTCTGGACATTATAAAGTCTCATGGTATTTGGTGAAATGCAAACGACCTTACTGATTGACACCTACCACATTTCTTTAACAGATGAATCAGTACTCCTCCCTGTTGAACATCACTTAAAAGAAGCACTGTTCTATTGTACTCTGCGTGGGATACTAAATAACAGAGTAGAAAAATCCAGGACAAGTACTGACTTGAAGAACTCACTGCTTGTGAAAGTCGAGAGTCGTTTCTGTGAAGGAGTTCAATTTGTGAGCCCATGGAACAGGGAAAGGAGATAATCAGCCAGAATGGGAGCAGTCATTGAAGCAATCCATGACAAAGAGGACCTTGAGAGAGTCAAGGTCAGATCAGAAAAGGGGAAGAATTATACTCTCTTGTGAAGTGCTATTAGACTTGACTTGATGACGCTCTGCATCATTAAAGTGTAGAGAATTGCTGAGATCTCTATTGGACCTGCCTTGATCACATTTGTTATTTGATTTGTGGGTGAAGCATTCATTCACAGACTATAACCCATATTTACCACATTAATTCAGGGTGCTGGAAGGAAGTTGTGTGTTTATTGTGAATAGTTTTGCTATTTGAACATTTTCAATGCAAGTTTACTGTTTTTTCAAAACTATGGAATCTTGTGGCTTTCTTCTCCTAATATGTCATTGGATCTCTTACTTCACCTATCTTTTAAAAAAAAATGTTACTGGCCCTTAGCCAGATTGTATAATGTTTGTTTGTCTGGCCCAGGATCCTGTACGTAACCATATCAAATCCCAATATATAGTAGGTTAAAACACCAGTGACTCCCTAGTGCACCAAGTACTCTTTGAAATATGTTTCTTTCTTTAATTCAATCATTGGATGTGAGAATCACTGACAAGGCAGCATAAATTGGCCACACTTAATTGGTGGTAAGCTGCCTTCTTGAGCCACTGCTATACTGTTAGAAAGGAGTTCCAAAATTTTGACATAGCAGTTGTGAATGAATCATGATATATCTCCAAGTCAGGATTGTGTGGCTTGAAGGGAAACTTTCAGGTAGTGGTCCTCTAATTTGTCTGCTGCTCTTGTCTTTCTCGCTGGTGGTATCTAACTCCAGCTGATTGTACTATTAGTAGGAAGATCTCAGAATGAAGCTTAATTTAACATGTCTTATTATCTTTGATTAAATAATGTGGTGGTTAGTCACTTGAAACATATTGACATGTCTAGTCGCACATGAGGCTGCGTGAGAGCCAATGGTGGTAGGGGGCAACGTACTGCTGTGGATAGACTGACTGGCAGAAAGCAAAGTTGGGATAAAGTCTTTTTCAGGATGGCAGCCAGTGACTAGTGGAGTTCCACAGGGGTCCATGTTGAGACCACAACTATTTACATTATATAATAATGATCTAGATGAAGGTAATGAGGGCATTATCGCTAAGTTTGCAGATGACAAAAAGATAGATGGAGGAGCAGATAGTGTTGATGAAGCAGTGAAGCTGCAGAAGGATTTAGAATGGCTAGGAGAGTAAACAAATAAGTGGTAGATTTTCTTTATTCATTTATGGAATGTGGACATTGCTGGCTGGACCAGCATTTGTTGCCCACTCTAATTGACCAAGAGTCAACTACATTGCTTCAGATCTGGAGTTACATGTTGGCAAGACGAGGTGAATATGGCAGTTTCTTCCCCAAAGGGCACTAGTGAGCCAGTTAGGATTTTCCAACAATCAGCAATGGTTTCACTGTCATCATTAAAATCTTATTTTCAGGTTGTATTGCAGATTATTATTATTGAATTCAAATTACACCATCTGCCATAACAGGATTCAAGCCTGAATCCTCAGAACAGGTCTTTGGATTAATAGTCTGGAGATAATACTACTAGACCATGACCTATCCATGCTCCTTTGATACGGCTTGGCCTGCTGTGTTCATCCAGCTCTACACCTTCTTGTCTCAGGTTCTCCAACATCTGCAGTTCCTATTATGTCTTTCCTTTCAACTGACTTGTTACAGTTTTTGTACTGTGAACTTTGGAGATGATTAGATAAGTAGCTTCCTAGGCTCTGGATATGACTTTACACAAATCTTAGAGATTAAACTTTCTGAGTTCTGTTTTACATATAGTTCCAACCAAATTCCCCAGGTTTGGAAGTTTCACACATTAAACTCAGTTGCTGAGTTAACTGGTTCCCTGAATTGTCCTCAACTCCTTCTGGGAGAGAAAGTAAATTTACTTCTCAACTTAACTCTGATATTTTCTGAATTGAAGTTTTAAAAAGTGCTCAATCCCAAATCCCACTGAAAGCAAAGCTAATGGCCTGAAATGTTTGCTGTACCTGTCATTAACCCAACTGTATAAACAACCTTCCAGTAATAATCCAGGGATCTCCAGTCATTTGTTTTCCAGCAAATGCTGGATTTGAGTCACTCTTCAGAAGGTCTTTCTTACATCATTTCCTTTTAGTAAAAAGAAAACCCTTCACAGAAATAACTAATACTGAATTTGAAATCCAAATTCCAAAAATCCATATTCCAAAGATATTATGAATATATAAACATAATACACTTTTCATCACATCCTCAATGTAAAATGAAAATACATCCCTATAAGGCATTTTCATTTCCTTTAAAGTTCATCTTAGCACTAAGGGTAAATTTGCAATAGTCCTATCAGACAATAGGGCTGCTTTCTCATTAGAAAGAGAGATGGGTAAAGGTGAGTTAACCTAGGGTCACCACACCTCAGGTCAGGGGAGGAGTTGAGAAGGAGAATCCTTAGAACATAGAACATTACAGCACAGTACAGGCCCTTCGGCCCTCGATGTTGTGCCGAGTTGTCATACCGATCTCAAGCCCATCTATTCTACACTATTCCATGTACGTCCATATGCTAATCCTTCATGGTAACCTCAGCTGTGACACGAATTGAACCCACATTGTTGGCATCACTCTACAGTGTAAACTAGCCACCCAGCCAACTGAGCTAACTGACTCCAGGTCACTAATTGAGCAGCTGCCACATGATGGCAATTGGTCAGTTCCATTTTTTTCATAGAGCTACTTGTGATGCAGCCTCCGAGACACACAATAAATTAAACTCATTCAGAGCACCAACCTGGAAAGAGCTTGAGTATACAATAGACAGACATAGTAAAGTTAATAATTACTGACAGAACCAACTATATTACTCATATTAGCTGAAATTGCAATTGGGAGATAACTCAGTTACTGCCTCCCCATTGCCTTCAGTGAATGTCAAGCAATTGCATCTGGAACGGTGCTCTGCATGGTTCCTCATCATCGTCAAGCAAATCTAGTACTGGGGAGAATTAAAGAGTATCCTAAATTTGACAGAACTAAATTCTGACCAAATCAGCTACACACTGGAGTCTTTCTCTCTCTATCAAAATTAATTTGGACTTTGCAAAAAGGTTTAGCTTTATCACATTTCCATCTTATCCTTAAGCTATTTTTCTATCGAAGCTGGATTCTATATGATCGATTTTGCCTACCACCTTTTGAATTTATTGGCATTCTTGTTTATTTGCACATTTTTCTTACTTTGCGCTATCATCTAGTTTGTTGAATACAGCCTGAGAAAAGAGCATTTCAAAACTCAATTACTGGATCACGAATAAATCTTCTCAGCAAGTCTGCAATGATAAGCTCAAAGGTTAAGTTCAAAGTCAATGACTTCAGTGCTGCCTTTAATGGCTTATATAATTCAAAGGAGATAACATGAAGAGATTTCCATGGAAATGTTTTGACATACTTAAAATGAAGACTGGTGGCTTGAATTCACAAATCAGAGGATTAATTATATCAGATAAACATGTCTCATGAAACTTCATGATTGTAATATCTCAATAGAAATGATCAAACAGATTGGCAGCACAATATGTAATGGAGTTACGTAAATAAATAAAACCCTGCCATTGGCTTCCAAAAGAGGTACCCATTCTGTGGAAATTTACGTGCAATCTTCAAAATTTTTATCATTATTCATCCTTCAGAAATTGTTACTTTACTTTCTTCAATTGCAAAGAAAGCTTGCGTCAGATACTGCTGGAACTTAGCTATTTTGTAATATTCACAACTGAACAAGAGTCAGTTAACTTAACACTCCCTCATTTGTAATGAAAAGTTAATTTAGCACTCCCTCAACTGTAATGAAAAGCCAGACTAAAGTGAACACAGGCAAAGTTATGTCACAGTACTTTAGGCTCTGGCCTGCACTTCTCTTGATCGTGGCTCCTAATGGAAGCACTGATTTTATATTCCAATATATCCTTAATAAATGCCAAGCACAGCACTAGAAATTCTTCATTCCTCCTGAATAATGCATTTGACTCTGTAAGTAATGAATCTCTTTCAATTGTGCTGCAAAGATTAATATGTAATTACTAATGATGGCATTGCAACTTCAAATTTAGAGTAAATGGAGGGGATCATGTGACCTGTTCTACATCTAATAAATAGCAAGCCTGGGTGGTTTGATTATTGGAGATCATAGGAGAGCTTAGATTGTTTTACTGAGAAGAAAGTGAAGGCATTTACATGTATTTGCTTCTAACATGAAAGACATCTGAGGTTAAGAAAAGCTAATTAGTCTAGATACAAGGTTAATATATTTCATATTGCCATGTAGAAGCGGACAGAGGAGGGCCATTTTTTGACATCAGGTTACAGGCTTCCTTATTAACCAATGAATTGCACAGTCATACTGCAGATGATATGTGTGGTCACCAAAGAGAAGTTGCTTTACTTTGTGCATTATTTTTGCAGAAAGGGGGCACTTCGGCTGCCATTCATGGATTCTGGGAGATTTGTTCCAGCACACCCAAGAACAAGAAGAATCAGCAGAGTAGGCTTTGCCAGTAATAGTTTATTTAACAATTTATCCAAAAACTGAGAAAAATGACTGAAAATGATCACTTGAAATTAATAATCAGTGAAGCCCGTAGGTGAGAGAGTAGTGGACACTGGCAGCTATGTGGACTGGTTTCTATATGATTTTAATTTCATGGAGTACAGGAAATAAATGTAGAAAATGAATTTAACTTTCTTCTGTTGAAATATAAGTTGTCTACGAAATGAAAAGATTGTTGAGTTACTTCTCTGTTTAGAATTCTAGCATTTACAAATTTCAGTTTCTGCAAAACCTAACTGCAGTAGTAATCTGATTTTCAATATAATTCTTGTAGGGAATAAAATCTGCAGGTTCCAGGAGTCTAATTAGAGAAGTTAAACCACCCTGTCTAGAAAACTCACATTCAACAAAATAACGTTCTTACTCAGCAAAACATAAACGAGAATAAGAAACAGTAGCTATCCAATCAATTTGTCAGTTTAGATTTGGACTCCAGAATAAAGCTTTCTTTTCTGTCAAAACCGTAACAGGATATTCTGATTCTGGCTCTAATTCCACTGAAACACGAATATTGAAAACTATAAAACAGATAATGCACTGGAAATTTACCTCTGCATAATAATAATTATACCTGAAAGCCTGGAGTAAAATATTTTCTAGCTCGAAGAAAGTTCCTTTTGAAACTTTGATGCATGAAGAAATTCTGTCACAGAATTACATAACCCCACTGAATTATCAAAATGCAAAGAAGACCATTTAGCATATTATGATAGCACTGGCTATCAATATGACGATTTCCCCTAATGTTGCAGCTCTACGTATTGTTCCTTTTCAAATATGTTGGGACCAAGATGAACGGATTGCACTCTCACTGTAGTCCCAATGCATGCAGCATAAAATAGAAGTATTTTACTTGAGTCCTATATAACCAATCATATATTCGACTTACAATGTCCCATTCAATGAAAATTAGACATAAAATTTCTTTAATAAACAAAAAAAACAACTTATTACTTAGCCAAAACCCATTCAATGAAAATGCGACATGCTGACAGAGAGAAACAGGCAGACAGAGACAGGTGCATCAGATCGAGGAAGTAAATACGTAATACCTACTGCAGAAATTCGCTTTCAAAATAAGAATGCTTTCTAGCCCACAATGGTTATTCTTGAAGCCATTAGAAAGAATGCAGAATACAAATTTCAGTTTCCAAATGCTGTCAATCTGATGTTCTTGCATGTATGGTCAAATCACTGACCATGTGTGGTTGTCTGTGGAGTTTTGGCATATGCTAAGTACAAAATAACAGCATTTTGGGTATAAGATAACAAAGTGTGAAGCTGGATGAACACAGCAGGCCAAGCAGCATCTCAGGAGCACAAAAGCTGACGTTTCAGGCCTAGACCCTTTATCAGACAGGGGGATGGGGAGAGGGAACTGGAATAATTAGGGAGAGGGGGAGGCGGACCGAAGATGGAGAGAAAACAAGATAGGTGGAGAGGAGAGTAGAGGTGGGGAGGTAGGGAGGGGATAGGTCAGCAGGGAAGACGGACGGGTCAAGGAGACGGGATGAGGTGGTAAGTAGGAAATGGAGGTGCGGCTTGAGGTGGGAGGAAGGGACGGTTGAGAGGAAGAACAGGTTAGGGAAGCAGAGACAGGCTAGGCTGGTTTTGGGATGCAGTTGGGGGAGGGGACGAGCTGGGCTGGTTGTGTGGTGCAGTGGGGGGAGGGGAAGAACTGGGCTGGTTCGGGGATGCAGGGGAGGAAGGGGAGATTTTGAAGCTGGTGAAGTCCACATTGATACCATTGGGCTGCAGGGTTCCCAAGCGGAATATGAGTTGTTGTTCCTGCAACCTTCGAGTGGCATCATTGTGGCACTGCAGGAGGCCCAGGATGGACATGTCGTCTGAGGAATGGGAGGGGGAGTTGAAATGGTTCGCGACTGGGAGGTGCAGTAGTTTGTTGCGAACCGAGCGGAGGTGTCCCCAAGCCTCCGCTTGGTTTCCCCAATGTAGAGGAGGCCACACCGGGTGCAATGGATACAATATACCACATTGGCAGATGTGCAGGTGAACATCTGCTTGATGTGGAAGGTCATCTTGGGGTCTGGGATGGGGGTGAGGGAGAAGGTGTGGGGGCAAGTGTAGCACTTCCTGCGGTTGCAAGGGAAGGTGCCGGGTGTGGTGGGGTTGGAGGGGAGTGTGGAGCGGACAAGGGAGCCACGGAAGGCAGACAAGGGTGGGGATGGGAAAATAGCTTGGGTGGTGGGGTCGGATTGTAGATGGCGGAAGTGTCGGAGGATGATACGTTGTATCCAGAGGGTGGTGGGGTGGTATGTGAGAACGAGGGGGATCCTCTTTGGGCGGTTGTGGCGGGGGCGGTGTGTGAGGGATGTGTTGCGGGAAATGTGGGTGACGTGGTCAAAGGTGTTCTCGACCACTGCGGGGGGAAAGTTGCGGTCCTTGAAGAACGTGGACATCTGGGATGTGCGGGAGTGGAATGCCTCATCCTGGGAGCAGATGCGGCGGAGGCAGAGGAATTGGGAATAGGGCATGGAATTTTTGCAGGAGGGTGGGTGGGTAGTGGTGTATTCTAGGTAGCTATGGGAGTCAGTGGGCTTGAAATGGACATCAGTTTCTAGCTGGTTACCTGAGATGGAGACTGAGAGGTCCAGGAAGGTGAGGGATGTGCTGGAGATGGCCCAGGTGAACTTGAGGTTGGGGTGGAAGGTGTTGGTGAAGTGCATGAACTGTGCGATGTCCTCTGGGGAGCAAGAGGTGGCGCCAATACAGTCATCAATGTAACGGAGGAAGAGGTGGGATTTGGAGCCTGTGTAGGTGCAGAAGAGGGACTGTTCCACGTAACCTACAAAGAGGCAGGCATAGCTTGGGCTGGACTGCAGTGGTTCAGGAAGGCAACTCACCACTACCTTCTCAAAGTCAATTATGGAATGCCAACAGATACTGGCTAGGCCATGAGAAGGCTGCAAACACCACAAATGAATTAAATACAAGTAATTTCAGCCAATCTTCCAGAAAAACAACTAGGTATATCCCTGATCTCACAACAAAAGTAATTCAGAAACGGAAGTCATGGATTGAGCAGCTTGTTCTCTAGCAGGCTTTCCTCAACTGAAAGATCCAAACACAAAGTCCAAGGTCTGGAAGAATAGAATAACCATTAAACCCAGTTGTGAACCAGTCAGGTTTTTCTCTGAAAGATAGTAAGAACTGCAAATACTGGAGCCTGAGATAACACAGTATGGAGCTAGAGGAACACAGCAGGCCAGGCAGCATCAGAGGCGCAGGAAAGCTGGTGTTTCGGGTTAGGACCCTTCTTCTGAAATGGGGAAGGGGAAGGGGGCTCTGAACTAAAC
This sequence comes from Stegostoma tigrinum, assembly GCF_030684315.1. Classification (NCBI taxonomy): domain Eukaryota; kingdom Metazoa; phylum Chordata; class Chondrichthyes; order Orectolobiformes; family Stegostomatidae; genus Stegostoma; species Stegostoma tigrinum. Next base: position 49,773,794 of record NC_081363.1, read on the forward strand.
AGAGGGGGGAGGCGGGCATAGCAGGTAGATGGTAGAGCGGATGGGTTGGAGAGAAGATGGACATTGCAAGGAGGAGGAAGTGGAGTTAATAAAGGTGAATGTAAATATGCAGTAGTGGAATTGGTCAGTGAGGTGGGAGGAGCGAATAGATGAGAGAAAAGACAGACAGGTCAATGAGTTGGGGCTGAAGCTAGTAAACGTGAGTGTAGATAAGTAGTGGTGGGGATTGGTCGGTGAGGTGGAAGATGCGGATAGGTGGGAGAGAAGATGGCCACATCAAGGAGGTGAGGAGGGGGTCGGTGCTGGTCTTGGGATGAGGTCGGGGGTGGGGAGATTTTGAAGCTGGTAAAGTCCACATTGAGACCATTGGGTTGTAGGCTTCCAAAGCAGAATATGAGGTGTTGTTCCTCCAGTTCCTGGGTGGCATCATTGTGGCACTGGAGGAGGCCCAGGATGGACATGTCACCAAGGGAGTGGGAGGGGGAGTTGAAGTGGCTCGCAACTGGGAGGTCAACACCTGCTGTGTTCCTCCAGCTCCACATTGTGATATCTCAGGCACTTCTCTGAAATGAATTCAAGCAACCAAGACTAGCGATTCTGGTTGTATCAGAGATAATAGGAACTACAGATGCCGGTGAATCCAAGATAACAAGGTGTAGAGCTGGATCAACACAGCAGGACAAGCCACATCATAGGAGCAGGAAGGCTTCAGAGATAACAGGAGGGTTTGGGCCCGAAACATCAGCCTTCCTGCTCCTATGATGCTGCTTGGCCTGCTGTATTCATCCAGCTCTACACCTTGTTATCGAGCAATTCTGGTGCAATGTGGTTTCTAAGAAATGTGTTTTTTTAAGGTTCAATATGTCTTTTCATTGACCTTGTATTTTTAAAAACCTAGGCATTTCCAAAATCCTTTAGACTAAAATCTGCAAAACAAATAAAGAGAAAGTGCCTGCAAAACAATTAAGTTATGTCTGAGTTCAAAAGTTATAATGCTCTTTGAATAAAACTCCTGTTAAGGAATAAATTATTAAAACAATGAGACAACTGAAATTCATGTTAATCCAAAACCATCATAAACCATGGAACTTTGAACGGTTGTTTAAAAACTTAACAATATTAGAGATGCTGGCTACAGACCAATAAACAGACACGGATTAATTCCACACTGCAGTCCCATTTTAGGGTCTTATCCAATTTAACCCACAAGAATTTAACCTGATGGCAATGGTTGTTCTATGTGGTTAAAAATCAATTATTGTAATGCTTTAATTTTGTTGTTGCTTTTTGAGCAGAGATCTATCACCACAAGCAAGCTCTAAATGCCATTTGTTAAAGTATTTGGAAAGCTTTGTAGTGCAATAGAATGAATTATTCATAAGAAGTGTAATTCAATCTCATTGTTAACATTGGTTCTGTTTACAGTTTCCGCGGTGTTAGTGTGCAAATTGATAAATATTCATGAGTCCCCCACTGAATTGATAGGCTGTAATACTGTTAAGATTTACAAACTTTGTCTGAAAAATTCAACTGCCCCAGCACTTCTGTTTTCAGTGTTACAGGAGCTCCAAAGTACAAAAAATAGCAGAGATCACTCTTTGTGACCTCCTACAGTACCCACCCCAATTTCCATTTTAGCAAAGGTAATAGCGTGGGCACTTCAAGTGCATCAGAAGTACTTAGTATTGGCAGGCAGTGATGTCAATCAGATTTGGTACCCATTCTGCTATTTTGGGTCTTGCAGGTCCTGAAACACCTTCTCCTAAACACAAACACATCTGAATGAGCCCCCTACTGGCATTGCTTTAAAGAGTTCACCACACAACATTCAGGTGTGATGTTTTTGGCTTTCTTTTGTTGTTGCAGTAAGTGGAAGTGCTGTATGCTATGTTGTTTGATCAGTTCACTCAATTCTTCAAGTCAGAAGGAGTCCAAACACTTCTTGAAACCCTATGCTAAATTGAAGCCTGACTTATCCAAGTTTCTTAACAATGACATCAGGCTCTCTGACAAGCTGACCAATGCACAGTATGCACATGCACAGCAGACTCTTCCTGTGTGCTATCCCATTAAAATCCTCCACAGCACAACCCATCTGTGATCTTGCTCTCAGGAGAGCTGACATACGTGCCATTCCTTCCCCATGACATTGTTGCATCCGTTCACTGGCTTAGTGCAAATGTCATTTTTATATCACCCTCCTAAGTATACACAGTGCTAATGTCTGCTCTGAGATCATGGCCATTGATTCACATGAGGTGATAATATTTCTTTCTCAGCAGTATGTTCTTGTTCTTGCACTTCAGTCTTCGTCAGCACTGGCTGGCGAAGTAGTTTTGTGCATCTGAAAGCACAACTGCAAAATGAGAGATTTGGAGCAAGGGACAATGGATTGAATATAAATGGGCCAAGGTATTATGGACCACATAAAACCCCCTCAAAATATATAAAGGCAGATAGCCTAAACCCTAGCATTTATCTTATTTAAAGTAAGTGTATGGTGCTATGTTCCAAATGTGATTTGATTGTTTAAACTACTAGGCTTTAAGCAAATATACACTTTAGTCTTACTCCACAATTAAAATACAAACAATAAGAAATTAGCATAATTTTAATTCAATTGAAATACTTAACAAAAATAATACATATTAGTTAGCTACTAAACATCAACTGTTCCAAAATGGCAGCATTCCATAAACACACCCTTGGCAAAGGAGAATTTAGCAAAACAGAATTTCTCACATCTCCAGTCTCTACTCATAGAATCCCTACAGTGTGGAAACATGCCCTTTGGCCTAACAAGTCCACACTGACTCTCAGAGCATCCCACCTAGACCCATCCCCTCATGACCTAATCTACACATCCCTGGACACTATGGACAATTTAGCATGGTCAATCCACCTGGCCTGCACATCTTCTGACTGTGGGAGGAAACCAGAACACCTGGAAGAAACCCACGCAGGCATGGGGAGAATGTGTAAACTCCACAAACAGTCATTCGCGGGTGGAATTAAACCCTGGGTTCCTGGTGCTGCGAGACAGCAGTGCTAACCACTAAGCCTCCAAGAAGAGGAGAATGGAACTCCGCAATAAACAATCTAGCAGCAGAGAAGGAACTCAACCTTTTATTTGCAGCAAAGAGAGCTGCATCTAGTACCTTCAAACCTCAAATTCAACTTCAATTGAAAGCAGAACTAAAACTCTTGATCAGTGTGAGCTTAACTCCAACCAATCATGCTTCTTATGTCTAATTAAAAAAATACCCAGGGCTCTCAAAGCTGTTTACCCACTGTTTCGGAGGCAGACATTCTGTGACCACTGGCAACACCTCTCTACAACAAATCCTTCTTAAAAACCATTACATTGTCTGCAGTTTATTCTTCATATCAGATTTCAGGATGAATTGAACTGTGATTCAAGAAGATAAGAACGACGGGAGCATTTCATTAGCCAGGTTCTTTCAATGATACAGCCATGGTAAGGGCAGGACATGCAGCCATGCTTGCTGACATTGTTTCTTTGCTGTTCCTTGGGGCTATGTGCCATCTGGTCATGCAAGAGAGAGTGAAGTTTGTCAATGAGTGGGAAGCAAAGTGTTTTGTATGTTGCGTTTATCACAGCCAAAGAGTTAGAAGTATGTTGAAGTTAAACAATGTGGTTGTAAATCCTGCAGAAAAAAAACAATGTGTGTGGGCAAGGTGGAGAATTCAAATGCAGCCATGAGACCTGATGAGGCACATTATGCAGTGTGCAAGGTTGTTATGTGTGAAGTAAATAGCGAGTCTGAAATGGCATTTAAAAATTTATATCCTTACATAGGCAACATGCGTGAAGTCACTGAATGCTTTCTCAGGGCCAAATTCCTTGTTTTCACTGGTCTCCTAACTACACCATTATTCCACCAGCCCGAATAAACATATGTCTACTCCTTTTCAACTTCTCCACAAAGGCCTCTAGTGCTGATGAGGAAACCTGGGGATTTTTTTCTCTGATCCACTCCATTACTCCTCTTTCTTTGAAGAAACACTTTCATAGACGCCTTTAGCATCTATTGCAATCAGAATATGTTTCCCTTTTAAAAGGAATTTATGCAATTTGGCTAGTTTAATTGGTGCTCAACTTGCAGAAATCTCAAAGCCACTGCTGAGTTAGTAATGCAGGCATCAGAGCACTTAGTACTGAACTGCACACAAGAACCATATGGATGGACAAGCAGACATGCTGTCCAACCTCAGGCACAAACAGTTCAGGAGGGTAAACTGATTCCTCTCTTTGCCCCTCTCTCTGTCTCTTTGGTTGCAACAGAGCTTGGATTATTACATGGCTGAGCCATTGCCAATTACATATGTATTTAACTACTATACATGTAATTCAATGTAAAGAAATAAACAGTCAGATTTTTTGCTTACATAACTTCAGTAACAAGTGCTTGCACGAACAAGGAAAAATGCATGTTACAGGGTAGCAGAGGATGAATTGATAAAATTTAATTTCATAAGTAAAATAAATATATGATCGGATGTTCCTGCAATGATCCATTGTGCCAGTTAAAAGATGTTGCCACTTAATTTTTCTGCAATTCAGCCTGCCCCAGCTCAGAGCCTCCCTCTCCCAGACCAGCAAAGGACCTCTCCTGTTTTTTATCCTCCGCAGGATCCACAGACTGAACATCCAGTTCTATTCAGCTTTACTGGACACCAAAAATCGTAAGTACAACAAACTCACTGGCACCTGTCACCCACAAGAGGATTCCTGCACCTCCCAAATCCCGAGCCTGTCCCTCCCCCACCATGTATCCGCCGCCATTGACCACGAGGACACGGCCAGTGACCCCACCAATGATGCCACTTCCGCCACCGCCGGGCACACCACTTCCGCGACCGCTGCTGCAGTCACTGCCTCCACTTCCAGTTACAACACCACACACACCACCCTCACCGCTGCTGCTGCCGCCCACCCTGCTCTGCCCACAGCCGATGCCGACGGAACACCGACCACGGCCGACGCCGACAGAACCCCGCCCACAACCTCCACAGCCAGCAACCCCAGAGGGGCAGCCACATTGAGCCCTGCCACATCTTCACCATTCCTGCAGACCTCCCACTGACTGAGGACGAACGGTCAGTCCTAAGCAAGGGGCTCACCTTTGTCCCCCTCCACCCACACATCAAAGAATACCAGTCACGTTTGGACATCAGGCAGTTTTTCCGCTGCCTCTGCCTCCACGCTTACTTCTTTCACCGGGAACCTAACCCTCCCTCCATCCCCAGGCCTCCGACCCTCCCTTGACCTCTTCATCTCCAACTGCCGTCGAGACATCAACCGCCTCAACCTCTCCACCCCTCTCACCCACTCCAACCTCTCCCCTGCAGAATGGGCAGCCCTCCGCTCCCTCCACTCCAACCCCAACCTCACCATCAAACCCGCAGACAAGGGTGGCGCAGTGATAGTATGACGCACTGACCTCTACATCACCGAGGCCAAACGCCAACTCTCCGACACCACCTCCAACCGCCCACTTGATCATGACCCCATCCCCGAGCACCAAACCATCATCTGCAACACCATCCATGACCTCATCACCTCAGGGGACCTCCCACCCACAGCCTCCAACCTCATTGTTCCCCAACCCCGCACGGCCCGTTTCTATCTCCTTCCCAAAATCCACAAACCTGCCTGCCCTGGTCGACCCATTGTCTCAGCCTGTTCTTGTCCCACCGAACTCATCTCCACCTATCTGGACTCCATTTTCTCCCATTTGGTCCAGGAACTCCCCACCTACGTCCGTGACACCACCCACGCCCTCCACCTCCTCCAGGACTTCCAATTCCGTGGCCGCCAACAACTCATTTTCACCATGGACATCCAGTCCCTATACACCTGTATTCCTCATGCAGATGGCCTCAAGGCCCTCCGCTTCTTCCTGTCCAGCAGGCCCAACCACTCCCCCTCCACCGAAACCCTCATCCGCCTAGCCGAACTCGCCCTCACCCTCAACAACTTCTCTTTCGATTCCTCCCACTTCCTACAGACAAAGGGGGTGGCCATGGGTACCCGCATGGGCCCAAGCTATGCCTGCCTCTTTGTAGGATACGTTGAACAGTCCCGCTTCTGCACCTACACAGGCCCCAAACCCCACCTCTTCCTCCATTACATTGCTGACTGTATCGGCGCCACCTCTTGCTCCCCAGAGGAGCTCGAACAGTTCATCCACTTTACCAACACCTTCCACCCCAACCTCAAGTTCACCTGGGCCATCTCCAGCACATCCCTCACCTTCCTGGACCTCTCAGTCTCCATCTCAGGTAATCAGCTAGAAACTGATGTCCATTTCAAGCCCACCGACGCCCACAGCTACCTAGAATACACCTCCTCCCACCCACCCTCCTGCAAAAATTCCATGCCCTATTCCCAATTTCTCTGCCTCCGCCGCATCTGCTCCCAGGATGAGGCATTCCACTCCCGCACATCCCAGATGTCCACGTTCATCAAGGACCGCAACTTTCCCCCCGCAGTGGTCGAGAACGCCTTTGACCGCGTCTCCCACATTTCCCGCAACACATCCCTCACACCCCGCCCCCGCCACAACCGCCCAAAGAGGATCCCCCTCGTTCTCACATACCATCCCACCATCTTCCGGATACAATGCATCATCCTCCAACATTTCCGCCATCTACAATCTGACCCCACCACCCAAGCTATTTTTCCATCCGCACCCTTGTCTGCCTTCTGGAGAGACCACTCTCTCCGCGACTCCCTTGTTCGCTCCACACTCCCCTCCAACCCCACCACACCCGGCACCTTCCCCTGAAACCGCAGGAAGTGCTACACTTGCCCCCACACCTCCTCCCTCACCCCCATCCCAGGCCCCAAGATGACCTTCCATATCAAGCAGATGTTCAGCTGCACATCTGCCAATGTGGTATATTGTATCCATTGCACCCGGTGTGGCTTCCTCTACATTGGGGGAACCAAGCGGATGCTTGGGAACCGCTTTGCAGAACACCTCCACTCGCTTCGCAACAAACAACTGCACCTCCCAGTCGCAAACCATTTCAACTCCCCCTCCCATTCCTCAGACGACATGTCCATCATGGACCTCCTGCAGTGCCACAATGATGCCATCCGAAGGTTGCAGGAACAGCAACTCATATTCCGCTTGGGAACCCTGCAGCCAAATGGTATCAATGTGGACTTCGCAAGCTTCAAAATCTCCCCTTACCCCATTGCATCTCAAAACCAGCCCAGTTCTTCCCCTCCCCCCACTGCACCACACAACCAGCCCAGCTCGTCCCCTCCCCCCACTGCATCCCAAAACCAGCCCAGCCTGTCTCTGCCTCCCTAACCTGTTCTTCCTCTCACCCATCCCTTCCTCCCACCTCAAGCCGCACCTCCATTTCCCACCTACCACCTCATCCCGCTTCCTTGACCTGTCCATCTTCCCTGGACTGACCTATCCCCTCCCTACCTCCCCACCTATACTCTCTCCACCTATCTTGTTTTCTCTCCATCTTCGGTCCGCCTCCCCCTCTCCCTATTTATTCCAGAACCCTCTCCCCATTCCCCTCTCTGATGAAGGGTCTAGGCCCGAAACGTCAGCTGTTGTGCTCCTGAGATGCTGCTTGGCCTGCTGTGTTCATCCAGCTCCACACTTTGTTATCTGCCACCTAATTTTGGCTGTTCTGCAGATAATGGACCTGGATTGTCATCTTCCTTTCAGATGGTCTGCAGCCCTTGTGATGGTCAGCTACAGCAGGGAAATCAGGCGCCATTGGAGCACTTTATGCTGACATCACAATTAAGCAGAATTGAGGTGATAAAGGAGGCCACGTAAAACAAAATAAACAGACAAAGATAGTTAGAAGACTTTTGAGGCCACTGTAAAAGCAGGAAACCCATAATTTAAATCTTAGTTCAAATAGAAAGAATTTATTAGGATTAAAGTTATGGGCACAAGATTTAATTTGGGTAAGTCATGAAAAAGAGCAGATATGGTGCCACAGATGGTGCAAAACCATCCATTTTGCCCATGAGAAGGCAGGAAACTTCTCTAGCCACAGAAGGCAGACAACCATTATTTCCACCCACATTAATATTCAATATTAACTCCCAGTTGCCGTAGAGAAGGTGATAGCGAGCTGCCTTCTGTACAACTCAGCTTCTGTTCAATTCACTCTTCCTCTCCCTCTATGTACATCATAATAAAAGTATCATTTTTCAGCCCCTTTAAGTTCTGAAGAATGGTCATAATGGACTGGAAATGTTAGAATAGTTTCTCTCTCTCCAGATACTGCCAGACCTGCTGAATATCTGAAACACTTCCTGTTTTTATTTTGTATTTTTAGCATCCAAAGTATTTTGCTTTTATTAGAGTCACAATTCATTTGACAAAAGTGTAATTGGTGAAACCAGCTGATTAAATATTTTATATAGCATATCTCACACTTACATTGCTGACAAAGTAATCATATCTCAAGAGCTGGTTGGTTCGAATGCCTCGATAGTGTGTAGTTCAGAATAATGTGACTAGCAGTTGAGGTAGACTTGGGACAAAGCCCCTCACCCTGTCACTGAGTGTGTAAGGCAATGACAAACCAACATTTATTAATCTGTCAAAGAAAGGGCTTCAAGGTCCTACATTTGGGGAGAGCATGCATGGATAAAGTTTACATCATGATCGCAGTGCTTGCTGATGGGCTAATCCACTTTTAACCTTCTTGTAGTTCCACAGTTAATGGAGGACATACAAAATGATAAATTATATTCACAGCTAGTGCTTTCCAAACATAAGATGAAAGCAGGAGGCCATACTTAACAAACTCAAGTATCCCAATATATGTAATCTTGAAATTCAGGTCTGAAGTTCTAGCTTCTACCCATCTGCTCATCTGCCCCTGACATAAGGTTGCAAACCACGTCTAAGACAAATACTTGCTGAGGAATATTATTTAAGTTAAAGGAAGACAAAATGCCAAGGATGGATACATGCTGCCATCTCACAGGAAATTAGGGACACAATTACAGAAACACCAAGATTATAATTCAAGGCACTACTGATTTTTAACACATGCCGTAGAATTGATGAGGCAATTAATCTGTGTAATTGTAGGCCTGTTAGCTTAGCATCTGTGACAGCAAAATTTTAAAGTCCCAGATTCCAAGAATTATATTAAAGTTGTGAAACACAATCAGCTCTTTTCATATCTGGCAAGGCCCAGCTATTTTCTCTTCATCTATATGTGTGATAACTTTACTCTTAATTAGAATGGGTAGCACACATGATCTATGGGAAATTCAGTAGATTTAGAATTTTATTTAACCCCACTGGTAAGACTACCTGTTTGTAATTTTCTAGTGGGGCTTGGAGCAGCCTGCTGTCATTCACTCCATTAAGAAAATAGTCACTTAAGAGCTTCCTTCTGCTTTGTCCTCAACATTGCAAGCAGTGAGGGAAGAGCTATCAACTGACACTCTTTCCACATCAAGCAAATTTCGCTCAAGGTGAGGCTGCCACTGTGCACTCTCTTCAATCTACACTTCAAATGACAACATCCATCCCCTTTATGCCCGCTCTCCCTGCCCTGCCCTGGATCTTAGAGCTACGTAAGGCTTAAAACAGTATCTCTGCTACTCTTTCCGCAGATGCTGCCAGATCTATGGGTTTCTCCAGCGTTTTCTGTATTTTTATCCCTCAGCCTCCTCTTCACACACAAGATCACCACTTTCATATTCCTGATGATCGAGCACTTTGTGAATACAGGTAGTAGCGTCGGCAGTGGAGGGAACATATTCCCGTGTCAAAAGGAAGTCATACCTCTGACTGATTCATGTTCCTCGGTGTATTAAATAACTGCGGGGCATCTTTAGTGGGCAGGAATTCATTTGCTGCCAACCTCTCTGTTGTCAAGGAGGGAAACTTTGTCATTGGTAGAATTCTGTGCATGGACTTTGATAAGACACCACACTGAGGTTGCAAATGAAGGGTTTAGGAGTGTAAAATGTGAAGAATAGCAATCTGGATTAAAAATTGGTTAAAAGACAGAAAACAATGAGGAGAAGTTAAGGCATTTTTATGGTGTTTACAAGTAGGTTGTAGTGCTCAGCTGTGTTCGGTTCTGGAGTTACTTCTGTTCATTGTTTATAGCAACGAATAATGGCCATATAGGTTATTATGTTGCAATTTGTAAATGTCATTAAATGACATGCAGTCAATACTTTTAAAAGGTCAAAGGAAACACAAAGGATAAGACTGAATGAGCTAAAAAGTGGCAGTGAAATTCATAAAAATATGTAAATATTCATGAGATGAATTTTGTTTAAACACCATAGCGATTGTATTCAAAACGAATGAAGACTTAATGCTCTGGAAGAACATAAAGACATACGTAGGGATGTATGTTCATAAGATGCTAAAGGCAAGCCAACTAACACAAAATGCTATAAATCTGAAATGTAATAAAAAATGTTGGAAATACACTGCATCTTGCAGCATTTGTGGAGAAGCAGAGTTACGATCTGAAAATTGGGTGTTCCTTTGTTGGAGAATTAACAATTATTGTTGAAATATACAGCATCCACAGAGAAACATGTTTAATTTTTCTATAATGTCTCTTTTGATTAAGGATTATCATCAACTTGAAATATTAATTCTGCTGCTCTCTAAGTCCTTCCAGCATTTTCTGACTTTTTATTCAAATTTTCAGCACCTGCAGTATTTTGATTTAAAAGTGTGGTGTAGGGATGATTATGTTGCTCATGATTTTGAAAACTTCTATCAAATCTCCTGTCACCCTTCTTCCCTCCAAGATGCACAGTCCCAGCTTCTTCAAACTATCCTCAGAACAGAAGTTTCCCATTCCTGGAACCATTCTTGTACATCATTTCTCTCCAATGCATCCACAACTTTTTTACAATGTGGCACCCATGACTGCACACAGCGTTTCAGTTGAGAGCTAACAGGTGGCTGCAGGAACAGAGGGACCTGGGTATATAGATGCTCAGATCATTGATGATGGCAAGACAAGTGGAGAGAGCATTTAATAAAGAACCTAGAGTTTGCACCTTTATTAAGAGGGGCATAGATACTAGAGGAAGGAGGTAATGTTGAACTTCTGCAAGACACCTGTTAGAGACATTATAGAAAAATTAACCATGTTTCTCTGTGGATGCTGTATATTTCAACAATAATTGTTATAACTGCCTCTTAGTTCTTACCCTGGTAAACAGCTTCCATGGTTTAGCATGCTTATAATCATAGAGACATACAGCACTGAAACAGACTTTCGATCCAGCCAGTCCATGGTGAACAGAATGCCAAACTAAACTAGTCCTACCTGACTGCACCAGGCCCATATGCCTTCAAAATGTTCCTTTTTAAGGGTGTAGACAAGCGCACTGAACTGGTGGGTTTGGTTGCAAACGTTTCGTCCCCCTGCTAGGTAACATCGTCAGTGCGCCTCTGGTGAAGCGTTGGTGTTCTGTCCCACTAGTTAGTTATATACATCGTTTGTTAGGATGTTTGGTACTACTTCTGGTTCTGTTTCTCAGTGGTTTGTACACAGGGGTCTAATTCAATGTGTTTGTTAGAGGAGTTCGATTTGGAATGCCAGGCCTCCAGGAACTCCCTGGTGTGTCTCTGTTTAGCGTGTGTGATTATGGCTGTGCTTTCCCAATCAAATCTGTGTCCCTCATGTCTGTGTGCAGTGAGATGGTCATGTCTGTTGGTGGCTAGTTGGTGTTCACATATCTGTATTGTCAGTTTTCTTCCAGTTTGGCTTATCTAGTGTTTCTCACAGTATTTGCATGGTATTTTGTACATTACACTAGTTTTGCCGGTTTTGGGTATGGGATCCTTTATGTTTGTCAGTAACTGTCATGGGGTGCTCGTTGGTTTGTGGGCTTCTCTGATACCTAAGGGTCTGAGTAGTTTTGTGATCATCTCTGAAATGTCCTTGATATAGTAGGGTGATTAGTTAGTCTGGTCATGTTGTATGTTCCTGTTGTGGTCTGTCTCAGAGGTAACGGCAGATTGTGCCTTTCGGGTATCCATTTCTTTTGAAGACTCCGTATAGGTGCCTCTACTCTGCTTTGTGTAGTTCCTAGTTGCTGCAATGTATTGTGGCTCATTTAAATAGTGTCTTTGTGGGCTTTGGGGTGGTAGCTGGTGTGATGGAGTATCTGGCCCGTATGTGTGGTCTGTCTATATACGCTAGTCTGGAGCTCCCCGTTGTTTTTCTGTTCTACCGTTATGTCCAGGAGGGTTAATCTGTTGTTGTTCTCTTCTTCTTTTGTGAATTTTATCCCGGCGAGTATGTTGTTAATGTGTCAGTGGGTTTCTTCTAGTTTTGTGCATTTGATAATCATGAAGGTGTCATCTATTTATCAGAGGGGAAGCAATGTCATAGTGGTATTATCTCTAGGCTGTTAATCTGGAGACCAGGTAATGTTCTGGGGACCTGGGTTCGAATCCTGCCCTGGCAGAGGGTGGAATCTTGAATTCAATAATAATCTAGAATTAAGAATCTAAGGATGACCATGAATCCATGTCAGTTGTCAGAACAACCCATCTGGTTCACCAATGTCCTTTAGGCAAGGAAACTGCCATCCTAACCCAGTCTGGCCTACATGTAACTCAAGACCCACAGGAATGTGGTTGACTCATAACTGCCCTTTGGGCAATTAATGATGGACAATAAATGCTGACCTAGTCAGTGACACCCTCATACTGTGAATGAATTTTAAAAAAAGGACATAAACTTTGGGTTGTACAGTTGGGGAGTGCTGTCCGTTCTAATGTTTGCATTCTGCTTCTGCAACCAGTCCTTGTATAGATTCCCAATGGTGTTCCGTTGATTTGTCTATATATGCTGTCATTGAAGGTGAAGTGAGACACAGATCTAGTAGTTTCATTGTGGTGTCCTTAGTGATGTTGTTGGTGTCCTGGGCTGCCTGCCTACTTGATTCATCCAGCACTGTGGCAATTGTTTCTTTGGCAAGATCAACGTTTATGTGTGTAAATAGTGCTGTTACATCGAAGGATATCATCATCTCGTCCTCTTCTATCCTGGTGTCCTTGATGATGTTGAGGAATTCTCAGGAGGAGTGGATGGAGTGGATAGTGTTGTCCATGAAGTATTTCTATTTCTGTTGTAGTTCTTTGGCAGTCTATATGTTGGTGTACCTGGCAGTGAGACAATGAGTCTGAGGGGGACTCCCAGCTTGTGAACCTAGGCGATTCCATAGAAGCAGGGTGTGCTGGATCCCTCTGGCTTCAATAGTTTTTGTGGTCATCTATCTTGCTGATATCTCCTGAGTTGTGTGATTTCTTCAGGGTCATTGTAATCCAGTTTCCTAACTGTGGTGTCAGGTCTATCGCCATCTGTTGGTAGGTGTCAGTATCTGCATGTAGTGCATGAGCGTTCTCAATGTATTTGGCTCTATTGAGGATTACTGCCATGTGTCCTTTGTCTGCTGGTGATATTACAATGTTCCTGCCTTTCTTGAGTCTTTCCAGGGCTTTCCTCTCTTCTGTGTTGAATGTGTTCCACTTCCTTTTTTTGCTGAGGGGCAGGACTATTGTCTATCTGACGATCTGTTGCACTTCTTCCATGAGTCCATTGCTCTGTAGTGTCGATTCCAGCACAGCCAGAAAATCAGTCTTTTTGGCATCTCTGTAGTTATAATCCAGTCCGTACACGAGTACGGTCTTCTCAGCGTCTATAAGTGTCGTTCAAGAAGTTTTTAATCCATGAGTTTGCATTGTCCTTGTCGTTGTTGTAGGTGATTTTGGACAGTTTATCTTGTAGGGCTATTCTTTTCTTTGTTCCAGTCTTTTGTTGTTGTATGCTGATGGTCTCTTCCGGTGAGAATATCTATTTCTAGTTGGTTGAGTTGGAGTACCGAGGTTTTTGGCCTACAGTTTCCCACTTGTATTTGTGGAGGTGGTGTGGGCATCATTGATCATGGCCCTTATCATTCTGCATCTGTTCTGTTCAGCTGTCCTCCATTACTGTGGGTTGTTGATAGGTGGTTTATATTTTAAACTATGTGGTAGTACCTGCTTTCTGGGGCATTCGTGCAGGATGTATATGTCAAACAAAGACACGCCAGGGAATTCCTGGAGGCCTGGTACACCCTACGACAGCTCCTGATCAATGTAAGGGATCCCATCCCCAAAACCAGCAAAACTGGGCTAATAGACAAAATAACATGCGAGGACCAAGAGAAACCCTACATAGGCTAATCCAGAAGAAAATTGACAACACGGATTCATGAACACCAACTAGCCAACGAGAGACACAAACAATTCTCACCCGGGTGACTACACATGGACAACAAGGGACAAATTCGTCTAGGACAACACAGTCATAATTACACAAGCCAAACAGACTTGCCAGGGAATTCCTGGAGGCCTGGTATTCCAACCAGAACTCCTCCAACAAACACATTAAAGTAGACCCTGTATACAAACCACCGAGAAACAGAACCAGAAGTGGTACCAAACACACCATCAAACTGAGGCATATAAATAACAAGCGGGATAGAACACCTGCACTCCACCAGAGGCGCACTGTCGATGTTACCCAGCAGGGTGACGAAACCCAGCAGTTCAGCAAGCAAGTCTGAAACCTCATCCACAACCTGAGCTACAAAACTTCTTGAAAACTTTAAACATCTACAGGTGCAATATCCTCAAACTGGCCAGCAGATGGAAAACAAATGCCACGAGACTGAGCGCGACCTGTGAGCCACTATACTTCCTGCACAAATGCCTCAGAAAGCAGATAATACCATTAAGCTTAACTTACTTACTTCACACAATGTTCTGGGATATATTACATCAGGTCCTGGAGATTTACCTACCTTTATATTCTCTGAAACCTCCCGAGCTTCCTCTTCTGTAATGGGTGAACTATTCTTAAAATATCAAAGTTCATTTCTCTGCATTCTCTAGACTCCATTTCTTTCTCCACAGTAAAAACTGACATGAAGTGGCCCTACCCTCTCAATAGTTACCCTTTTGCTCTTAATGTATTTGTAGAATCTCTTTGGATTATCCTCAAACTTATTTGCCAATGCTATCTCGTATCCCCACTTTATAATCTGATTTCTTTCTCAAGAATGCCTCTCTTCTCTTTATATTGATTAAGAGATTCAATTGAGCCAAATTGTCTACATCTAAAATAAGATTCACTTTTATTATTGACTGGAACCTCAACATCTTTATTCATCGTTCCTTAATCTTACCAGCCTTACCCTTCACTCTAACAATGCCTCTGAACTCTTGTCATCACACTCTTGAACGCCTCCCACTTCTCAGATGTCCTTTTACCTGCAAACAGTCTACACCAATCAACTTTTGAAAGTTTTTGCCTCAAACCATCAAAATTTGCCTTACTCCAATTAAAATCTTTAACTTTTACTGAGGGCTTAGCCTTTTCCATAACCATTTTAAAACTAATAGAATTATGATTGCTAGATCCAAAGGGACCCCCACTTTTACGTCAGACACCTGCCCTGACTTATTGCCTAAAAGAAGGTCTAGTTTTTCTCCTCTCTAGCAGGAGCATCCACATGTTGATGAAGAAAGTTTTCTTGAACACGTTTGAAAAATTCTTTATCATCCAAACTTTTAACAGTATTGTAGCCCCGGTCAATGTTTGGAAAATTAAAATTCCCCATTATTGCAACCTTATTATATATATCTGAGACATATTACATATATTTGAGATTTCCCTACATATTTGTTTCTCAATTTCCCTCTTACTATTGGGGGACCTATAAAGTCAAAGTTATCGTTTTGTCCTTATTTCTAATCTCTACTCATATATTTTTACTGGCCAGTTTTTCAGAGATACCTGCTCTAGTTACAGCAGCAATGTATTCTTTAATCAAAAATGCCACTCCCCTTCTTTTCTTATCTCCTTTCCTATCCTTTCTATAGCATCTAAAACCTGGAACATTGAGCTACCAAGTCCTGTCCATCCCTCAGTCAAGTTCTGTAATAGCTGAACATCCCAATCCCATATTCTTAAACATGCTCTGAGTTCATCAGCCTTACCTGTAAGACCCCTTGCATTGAAATAAGTGCAATTTAGTTCTTCAGAGTTACCACGTACTCTAAATCTCTCTTGTCTTTCCCTTCTAATTTACGTGCTCACGTCACATTCAGAATCTTCCCTATCAATCCTTCTATTTACACTGCTACTTAGAATTACTCCACTCCCAATCTCTATCAGTATAAAGTCTCCCTAAATGGAATGAGCAAATCTCCCTGCTAAGATATTGGTCCCTTTCCAGTTCAGGTTAGATCCACACTTTTTGAATAGTTGTCTTCTATACCAAAAGACATTCCAATTGTCCAAAAACCTGAATCCCTGAACAATCTACCAGTTCTTCAGCCATTTATCTCCTTTAACCTTTTGTTTCCTCCCTTGTTTGAATTTGGCATTGGGAGTAAACCTGAAATTACTACTTTTAAGGTATTATTTTTCAATGTTTTACCTAACCTCTTAAATTCACTCTGTACTGCTTTAATCTTTTCCCGAGAAAAGTGATCCCTACTAATGTGTACAATAATTTCCGGCTTCTTGATCTCACCTTTAACAATATGCTTGAAATGTTTAGAGACATCCTTAATCCTAGAACCAGGAAAGCAACAAACCATCCTAAATTTATGCTGACTGGCACAGAATCTCCTGTCTATACCCCTGACAGGACAGTCCCCTATAAGAATAATTTTATTAAATTTTGTTAAATGTTGCTTAACATAAGAATCATTCCGAGCGTCCAAAAAACTGACTGCTCCTTCCATTTTCCTCAGAGAGAAAATCCCCTTCTACAGCTCCAAAAACTAAATATCTATTTGAAAGAGGAAAAGCCACCAGAGACTTTTGAATTATCTTCTTACCTTTCCTGACAATCACCCATCTATCTGACTGATCCAGCTGTTTCTAAACTGCTATCCATCTCCCACTGTACCTCATATATGCCCTTAATAACATTAACCCTAAAGAATACCTTATATACAAAATAAAGTTCCTTTCATTACCCACAGAAAATAACGTTGAAATGGAAAAAAAACTGAAAAACATTTCTCAAATATGTAAAGATTAATAAAATCACCACTTAGCTGACTAACAGAATAAAAAGCGACTCCTTCTCAATAACTTCCTTAAGAAAAAAGATCTTCTCCAGAGCCAACCACATGTAGGATTCTCTGAAACAAGATACAACTTGTTTTTTTTAAAAAATGTTGGTTTGTCAAAAAAACTTTTGTAATATTAGGAAAAGCCTTTAAAACAAATATAGCCTTTGTTAACTTTTGAATTTAGAATAAACAACAAACTTGGCCATTCACTACACACCCTGAAAAGCTCATGTTGTGACTTCATCAGGTTAATAGCTAACATCTAGGTGCCTGGTGGTACTCCTGGCTCTGTTACATTTCTTATTGAACCTGGATTGACTTCCTGGCTTGATGTTGATGGCAGAGTGAAGGATGGGAGGGTCAATGAAATTACAGTTTCATGCTGAATACAATTCTGCTGCTGCTGACGGCTCATTCTGTCTCAAGGATGTTCACTTCTGAGCTGTTAAAACAGTTCTGAATCTATCCCATTTAGTACAATCACACTGCAGGACAGATGTTATCCTCCATATGAAGATAAGACTTTGTTTCCATTAAGACTGCGTAGTGATCACTCTGACCAACATTGTCACGGATAGATGAACCAGTAATTGATGAAGATAAAGCCAAGTATATGTTTATTTTGTATCTGTTCTCTTACTATGTGCTGCAGACTCAGTGCGTTGGATTTATCCTTCAGGATTTAGGGTCGGTCATTAGTGGTGGTGGCTGAGACACGCTTGGCAAAGAACATTGAAGTCCCCCACTCAGATTATACTCTGTGCCCTTGCAATCCTCAGTGCTTCTTTCCTCCTTTCAATTGATGTCCAACATGATGAAATGAGTATTGATTCATTAGACGAAGGAGGATTGGCAGGAGGTAATGATCAACAGAAGGCTTCCTTCCCATATATGGTATTACAATGCCCTTCTAATTCACCTTTCACTTTCTGAAAACTGGAAATTATTTAAAACTATGCTGCCTATAACCTAAACCATAGCAAGTCCCATTAGCCTATCAACCTTAGGTATGATGACTTATTTCATTCTGAGTCAGCAAAGCCTCAGCTTAAAAATTCATATCCCTGTTTTCAATTCCCTCTGAAGAAGTCCTTCTCCATCTTTACAAGGTCCCCCACCCCTTTCAATCCATTGAGTTATCTCCGTTCTTCTAACTTTGGACTGTTGATCATTCTGATTTTCATTGTTTCACCATTGGCAATGATGCATTCAACTTTCGAGGCCCGAAGTTGTGGAACTACATCCCCTTTTCTGAATCTTACCACTGTTTCCTCCATTAAGAACAGCCCCTACAATTCACCTCTTTGACAAAGCTTTTTGTCTCCTCCTCTAGTATCTCCTTACATGGCCAGTTATAAATTTTGGCAGCTAACATTCCCGAGCACCTTCAGACTTATTATAGTTTTAAAGATAATGTACAAAGCCAAGTTATTTATTACTGCTGTAACCTGGTGAATACCTCTGTGAAATAGTATCATAAAAATGGATTTACAAATGAGCACTTCTAAACCATCAGCTATCAGATGTGGGAGGAAATCTGTCTGAACTGATAAAAATACAATGACAAAGTAAAATCACATAGAGATTATAAGAGCTGATGAAGCACAATGTAGCTTACAAGGGATATAAGTCATTGACAGTTTCCAAAAAAACCTTATGAACACTGAATATTAATGTTCCATAGATTCTGAAACACACCGCAAAGCCATAAACATGGGCAAGCTGCCAAGAGATAATAGATCGGTTAACATTGGAGATTTTTGAGCTGAAAGTCCTGTTCGTACAGCGTTTAGCCACACTAATTTGGAAGAAATTAGTCAAAAAATGATGGACTGTTAAAGAATAAAGGATGTAGTATTTGAGCTGATAAGTAAGAACAAAGAGAAGGCTCTCTGATAGCATTAGCTGGTCTAAATTTCGGTAGAAATTAAGTAGAGTGCAGCAAGATTTACACAGAGATGGGCCAGTAGTTTAATTTCCCCAGATAACCAATTCTACTGAATGCTCTTTATAGCAATGAAAGATGAACATCATATTTTTACTATTGGATCATAGCTGCCAGGCCTCTAAAGCAGATGTAAACAAATTTCAGTGAGCCTCAGCAACTGTAGACCCAATATGTTACAGACCATCAAACGTGATACAATGAGAATGCACTGTAAAGACAGTATGAAACAAAGAAAAACACAAAATAGGTGAAAGGTGATAAAACTTTGTTTAAAATGAAAATGTCATCCCAATTTAATGCAGAATGTGAGCAGATGTAGAGGAAAGGAGATGAAATTGTATGGGTGAAACTTGGAAATCAGCTCAGCAGGTCAGAATCTGTGATCACAATTGAACTGCAGCAAAACATTTTTATTTCTGAAGTTTGTGACACCGAGGTGCACAGCAGTCATGATGCACACACAAGGAGCTCAATCTCTGCTCTGATTAAAAGCAACATACCCAAAGGGATGGTGTACAAAGGGAAGGACATCAACCACATTAAGTGATGGACCACAGATATTTTGTTGAATGTAGTCAGAGTTCTGAAGAAGGGTCACTGATCGTGAACAGTTAACTCTGCTTTCTCTCTACTAATGATGCCATAACTGTTGCATTTCTCCAGCAACATTTGTTTCTGTTTCAGATTTCCAGCATCCGCAGTTCTTTGTTTTTTGTTCTGGATGTTTTCACGCTTTTTGAGTGTGATTGGAGTTGCATTCAGTCAGGCAATTGGAGAGCATTCCACCGCCCTTTTGACACGTACCTTGTAGATGGGAAACTATTTGGGGGAGACAGGGCGTGAGGCAAACCCGGCTGAATTCTCTGCTCTTTTAAGCCACAGCATTTATGTGGTTGGTCCAATCAAGTTCAAGTCTATGGTGTTAATTCAATGGTCAGGGATAGAGCAATGGCAATTCCATTAAATATCAAGGGGTGAAACTGGTTATGGATTGATATTAAGCACTTATCCACAGGGAAACCAGAAGTTTTTCATTGGGGTTCATCTCAATCCTTTGTGCAAGCTACAATACCTGTTGTACTTCCAGAGACAGCACATCCATTTCAACAGGTAAGTCATCGAGGAGTGGAAGGACAGTTGTGGACAGGACTTATCCCA
This sequence comes from Stegostoma tigrinum, assembly GCF_030684315.1. Lineage (NCBI taxonomy): Eukaryota > Metazoa > Chordata > Chondrichthyes > Orectolobiformes > Stegostomatidae > Stegostoma > Stegostoma tigrinum. The sequence continues at coordinate 49,794,050 of NC_081363.1, forward strand.
GACTGGAAACAGATCTCAAGAGTGCTGTAGGGCAGAGACAAGCACTCTTCCTCCTGGATGCACTCAACTATGTGACATATACAAGTTGCCAATGCTTGTTTTAGATAGCTGCCAGGATCATGGATTGATCAGCAGCAAAGCCACACAATCCAATAGCTGCCTGTGATGTTATAGTTGCCAAACATATGATTACCCATTTAGATTTCAAACACATGCAACTGAAGTACATTTCTCTTTACTTCTGTAATGCAATAGATGATACAGTGGACGGTGGAAATTAAATTCAATATCTATCTGGAAATAAGAAAATAATGATGACTGTGAATCCATGTCAAAAGTCGGAAATTCCCACCTGGTTCACTAAGGTCCTTTCAGGAAGGAAACTGCCGTCCTTACCTGGTCTGGCCTACATGTTACTCCAGACCCACAGCAATGTGGTTGACTCTTAACTGCCCTCAGAGCAATTAGTGGTGGGCAATAAATGCTGCCTAGCCAGCAACACCCTCGTCCCGTGAATGAATTTAAAAAAGGTGTTTTAATCAGCACCTCCTGTTTAATGTTCCTAATGAATTTGCTGAGTTGATGTAAATTTTTTACATGACCTTCAGTTCCTGCTATAGTTTGGGCTGATTTTTTTTTGCTCATGTTAACTAGTTGACTGTGAGAGCAAATGTTTACCTACAAAAATAATGGATTTCCATTTGTCTCTACATTCATCCCATTTTAAGCTTGGATTTGCTCATTTTAAAAAACTGAACTATTTGATGTCAGCATCTTCACAACATTTATACAATGGTTCGTAGGCACAAGCATGCCCAGCTCTATGCCCAAAAGCCAGGGTGAAAGAATTTTGCAGCCTCAGTCTTTCGAAGACTAGGGATTGAAAAATTCAGGGAAGTTACAACTCTTAGCATTTAGAAGATAAATGAGTCCCTGGACAATTAAGTGGCAAAGTGTGCCTTCAAAGAGTTTCAGAATTCAATGATACAGCTTTCGAGCTGATCCATCATGAGCCCTTCTCTGGCACCAAAGAAAAGTTACCAGCAATCTTTGGCAAGAGGTGATAGCAAGGGTTTGTGCAGACTCTAAATGTTTAGGGAATGTGGAATAGGTGACAAATAGGTTTTCGAGTCGCAGGAAATCTCCCAGTGTAAGATGACCTAGCACATCCTTATCTGAAATGATGAGTAATATATGCATGTCATAACTGTTCCATCTTGAAGCACTCCAACTTCACAGCTCTTACAGCCTGCCCACATTGTAGAGAGCAAACTTCTCAGGTGCAACTTCAAGCTGGAACAATAAGAGTTTGATAACTGCTATAAAGATGTCCTACCAAAATCAAATTTCATGTTTACTTGCTGATTCATGATGGAACATGAGCCGTGCATTTGGCGATGCTATGAAATATGGTTTTGTAATTTCCAAAATCTCAAGACCACGTATTTGCTTTCATGATTGAGGGCAGCAAATGTCAGCAGCAAGAGAACCATAGGACTTTAACTGTTAGGTACATTTGGAATGACCACACTGGAATTGCTGGGTTGGTTAAATAGGGACGAGGACAAGATGAAAGCACATGCCTCCCTGCCTTGGATCATGGCCATTCTGTTTGTGTTGCTCTCTCATTCACTTTCATGCAGTCAAACACAACATCATAATGACTATAGTAGTTGAATGGTTGTTTTGCAGTCAACATTCTCACATAAGTTCATGCTTGGTTCTGCAGGATCTGAAGATCCAATCCTCCTAGTGCCTCACAATAAAATAAAATCTTACAGCAGCTACTATCTGCACTCCATGTGTTGTAAATATCAACACACTGAGCCCTAGAGGTTTAGGCAGCAGAGAATGTGCTAAGTAAAACACACAGCAGTTTAATAGGTGTTGTCACAGAGGGAGCAGGAATCTGTATGTTGAAGAACAATGTTGTGCTTTCATTAGCTGCAAGGCTTGGGAGTCAGGGCCATTGAAGTTGATGAGAGATAACGGGAACGGCAGATGCTGGAGAATCCAAGATAACAAAGTGTGAAGCTGGATGAACACAGCAGGCCAAGCATCATCTCAGGAGCGCTGCTTGGCCTGCTGTGTTCATCCAGCTTCACACTTTGTTACCATTGAAGTTGATGGATGTTTTCAAAGAAAGGCATGTAGATGACTGTCAGACATACTGACAGAGGAATTTCAAAAAATGTCTCAACTACTGTGTAGCAATGATGGAACATTAGTCTGATACTAAAGGATTAGAAAGGGTGCATGGGGCTGAAAAGGACAGACAAAGATAGTTGAGATCACAAAACTATTTGAAAATATTGACATGAACTGTAATTCTCTTGTGTCCACAAAGCTATTGTAGCTGAGAAAGATTAGGTGCAGTAACAAAAACAAAGTTGCTGGAAAAGCTCAACAGGTCTGGCAGCATCTGTGAAGAAAATATCAGACTTAACTTTTCAGGTCGAGTGACCCTTTCTCAAAACGGTATGTTGGCTTTAATGCAATCTTGCACTTTTTGAATGTTAGAAATGGGGTTGCAGGGCAAGGCAGGGCCGATGAAGACCACCAACCAGGCAGGTTACAGTAACAGAAGGAAGAAATTAAAGAAGTAAGTTTTAGAAGTAAGAGAGAACAGTCCTAATGATCGCACAAGGAAGCCGAAATCATGGTCAAGCAGCACCCCAGTATATCTATCTCTAACTTGAAATGACAATTAAAAGGAGTAATAGTTGAAGTTACACCTTCATTTTAACATAGCTTTTTTTTTCATCAGAGGGCCCCAGATAGCTGATTTCATGAAGAAATGCCACAATATCCTACGTGAAGTACAAATTCACATCCGCACCCTTCCCTCAATCAATTGTGTGTATATCTTGTCTTTAAGAGAGTTCACTATTAAAGAATCCATTACGTTGTGGTATTCTTGCAGATAAGTCACGATGGCTAACATGCAAATGCAGCAAGCTATCTATCTATTTGGAAGGCTAATGGAATGTAGCCTGTATTGCAGGAGTATTTGAGTACTGGAGTACTGAAGTCTTGCTTCAATTGTGTATAAGATTGGTTAGGCCACATCTGGAGTACTGCAGCTTTGGTCTCCTTATTTCAGGAAATATATTATTGCTATCTTGGTTATGTTGATACTATGGCTTTAAGAGGTATATTTTGTCTTTTTTTTGTGAAAAAAGGTTGACACAGACGTGTGAAGCAGTCTGATTAAAGACAATAAAGTGTGAAGCTGGATTTACACAACAGGCCAAGCAGCATCTCAGGAGCACAAAAGCTGACGTTTCAGGCCTAGACCCTTCATCAGGCCCCTCAGACGTCAGCTTTTGTGCTCCTTAGATGCTGCTTGGCCTGCTGTGTTCATCCAGCTTCACACTTTGTTATCTTGGATTCTCCAGCATCTGCAGTTCCCATTATCACTGCTCAAAGGCAATAGCTTGTGAGGCCTCAATTTTTTTTAAGTTTCAACAACAAAAGCAGCCTGAATGGGTCAAGCTGCCACAGAATTAGAATTTGTTTAGTTTTAGCTTTTGGTAGGTGCTGGGATGTTGAAGCTAGATATGGAAGCTTTTGTTTCTCTTTTACAGCTCTCTTTCTGCTGCTAGAATTGTATGTGAGACAATATATTTCACTGAATTTGCCTTTGCCAAAGTTGATGGGATGTTATTATGTAGGAACAGTTAATTAGTAGTAGTTAATATAAATATTATTTTGTAAAGCATTTTGATAGAGTTACAGATAAGCCAATTCTTTTCTTTTCTCTTTATTTTACCTGTATTTAAATATACTATAAAAAATATAATGCATTTTGCTTAACGTTGATACTTTGACCAATTGAATTGCATCTGGAATGCAACACTTTACATTTACTTTCAAACATTAAAAAGTTATGGCCTAGACTATCTTCTTAATACATTGTGAGAGGATTTGGTTTTGCCCATAACAAGGGAGTGCAACAAATGTTCACAAGGGTCTAGGCCCGAAACGTCAGCTTTTGTGCTCCTGAGATGCTGTTTGGCCTGCTGTGTTCATCCAGCATCACACTTTATTATCTTCACCAGACTTGTTCCCTGGTTGGTGAGACTGTCCTATGATGAGAGATTGGGCAAACTGGGTCTGTATTCTCCAGAGTTTCAAGGAATTATTGAAACTTAGAAAATACTTAAAAGGGATAGACAAGGAGATGCAGGTAAGATGTTTTCCTTGTTGGGGATCTAGAACCAGGGAATACAGTTTAAGAACATGGGAGATGCCATATAGATCTGAGATGAAGAGAAATTGTTCTACTCAGTGGGTTGTAAACCTTTGAATTATCTACCGCAGAGGGCCATGGAAACGGACACTTTAAATAGGTGTAAGGTAGAAAATAGTAGATTTCTGATGACCCATGGTGTACACGGGTATGGGGATTGAGTGGGTAAAAGCCATTGAAGTGCTTGATCAACAGTGATTGTATTAAATGGGAGGGCAGGCTCGATGGACTGAACTGCCCATTCCTGTTCCCATGTTCCTATGAGCTGGAAGCTCCCACGGAACAAAGCAGTAAATGCCAAAATTTGAACAGATCAAAACAATTTCAGGATTAAGATCAGTCAGTGGTTAATCTGGAGCAAAATTTAGTTGCAGTGCATCAGGATAAGCAAATTCTTAAATAGTGAATGCTGTCTATGAAAAAGAAATATTTGACAACATAAACAAGAACAACTGATAATATCACTAATGAATGTGGTAATCACTGGCAACTCCAAAGACGTCATCATAAAACCCGGGAATATCAGGAAATTACCTCGATATTATAGAGGCAATTAAGTGCCTTTATTATTATAAAACATTAGATACTTGTTTGCCTTTAAGAGAGTTCAATCTTAAGGATTCCATGTGCTGTATGTATGCAAAGTTGTGATGCTACCTAGCTGTTGGTCTGCTTAGTGTCTGCGCAGAAATCAGTTGGCTGCTGTAAAATCTGATTTATAACTTGTAATATTTACTGTTTTAAATAAACAAACCCACAGAGTTAATCAATGCCTGCTGAACTGTTGATTGTTAGACCAAACAATACCTGCCATCCACAAATAATCTTTGTCATTCTGACTGCTTGTGGCTGAAGCAGTCCAAGAGTTAAATGTTGCAATTGAATCCTGCAAAACATTTGAAATATAATCTCTTCTGGGTTTCCAAACCACTCATCAGTCCATAACGCATAAGAGCATAGAAAGTAAGAAATTAAAGCAGCAGTAGGCTATATGGCCCAATATGTCATTCAATGAGATCTTGACTGATCTACTTCAACACCACTTCCCTTCATTTCCCTGCATCCTTTGATATTTTTAACATACAGAAATCTTGTCAATGTCTTAGTTCCAACTCCCCCCGTCAGGGGAAACATCCACCCTGCTTCTACTCTGTGTGAACCCTATCCGTCTGAATGAGATCACCTCTCTTCTTCTGACTTCCATCAACCCAGCGATATTGTTGATAGATTGCTAGAGAAAGTGGCCAAACATAGAACGCTGCCCAATGTGAGAGGTGGTTGAGTTGGAACTATGTAATACTATGGTTCACCAGGTAACAGAAAGCAAGGCATACAATATAAACTACACTCCTGCTGAAATATTCAAAAATAATTTGCAGCTGACTAATACAGGAGATGTAAGGCAAAGTTAATTCATTTATCCTTAGAGTAATGTTTCAAGATCCCTAGAAACAATGTGGTTAATCACAAAAATCAAGGGAGAGAACTTATCACAATGTTCCCACTATTTCTATTGCCGTTGTCACTTTCCTGATGGACTAGGCACTCAGAGTGCCCACTGGAAGCAAATACAAGTCTGACTTGGATAGTTAGGGTGAGTCTATGACATCATCAGACCCCAGCTGAGTGGAGTCATGCACGCTTCACTCCATTTCATTACTTAGCATAGAAACTAGGAGCAGGAGAAGTCCCTCTGGCCCATTGAGCCTGCTGTGCCATTCTATAGGATAATGGCTAATCATCCAACTCAGTATCTTATCTCCATTTTCTACTATGAGGATCCTTGAAAAATCTTCTACGATCTCTGCACCAGGTTCTACCTTAATAAAAGTAGATCAGCACTTCTGCTGAAGGGTCAAGGCCCGAAATGTCAGCTTTCCTGCTCCTAAGATGCTCATCCAGCTGTGTTCATCAAGCGCTATGCCTTGTTATCTCAGATTCTCCAGCATCTGCAGTTTCTATTATTTCTCACCCACTCTCCACACTCTCTGATCTGCCTTTCTTCATCCCTCACACCCTGCCCCTGCCACAACCACCCAAAGAGGATCCCCCTCGTTCTCACACACCACCCCACAAACCTCCGGATACAACGCATCATCCTCCAACACTTCCGCCATCTACAATCCGACCCCACCACCCAAGACATTTTTCCATCCCCACCCTTGTCTGCTTTCCGGAGAGACCACTCTCTCCGTGACTCCCTTGGTCGCTCCACACTGCCCTCCAACCCCAACACACCCGGCACCTTCCCCTGCAACCGCAGGAAGTGCTACACTTGCCCCCACACCTCCTCCCTCACCCCTATCCCAGGCCCCAAGATGACTTTCATCCCAAAACCAGCCCAGCCTGTCTCTGCCTCCCTAACCTGTTCTTCCTCTCACCCATCCCTTCCTCCCACCCCAAGCCGCACCTCCATTTCCTACCTACTAACCTCATCCCACCTCCTTGACCTGTCCGTCTTCCCTGGACTGACCTATCCCCTCCCTACCTCCCCACTTATACTCTCCTCTCCACCTATCTTCTTTTCTCTCCATCTTCGGTCCGCCTCCCCCTCTGTCCCTATTTATTCCAGAACCCTCACCCCATCCCCCTCTTTGATGAAGGGTCTAGGCCCGAAACGTCAGCTTTTGTGCTCCTGAGATGCTGCTTGGCCTGCTGTGTTAATCCAGCTTCACACTTTATTATCCAGCACAGTTAGTTGCTGGCAGAAAAAGCTGACAGTTACCTTTACATTTGTCTAACTGATGATAACAATATTCAGCAGTTAATCCAGTCACAGCCATTTATTATCTGTGACAAATCCCTTTAAGTATTGATTTTCTTCTGCAAGTTTTCCTGGATAAACTCATCAATCCAGGATCCATGCTTGCATTTTTCTAAATAATGGAAAGCAAAGTTTGACAAAAATGATCGCAGCCGATAGCACAGCTATAAGGTTAAATTGACATGAACGATAATAATTTACTGCACTAGACAAAAGAATTTTGAATTCCTTTTACACAATATTTTCCATTTCAATTTTGACCTGGTTGAACCCCCTATAGTGCAAGTGTGATTGTTTTCTACAATGTGATCTGAAAAGATAAATTAGAGAAGTTGAATTTACCCTATTACCATAAGGCCTTGGGCAAGTCCGCAGGCAGAATTGAGAATTAGATATCATGAAACTAACGGGGCCATCCAAAACGTTGAGAGGTTGAGTGTGGCAGTGGCTGAAAAATTACCCATATTGATGAAAACTTCTCAGGTTGTTCTGCTAGTTTACAGTTACTCCCAGTCCTACAGAAATGAAGCAACTGCAGGCACTGCTGGGGAAAGAATGCTAAAAGAATACACAGGGTTAGATTTATGGAGCTTGACAAATAATTGTAATCTATTTCCAATCTTAATAGATTGCTTGACCCCAGGTGATATCTGGATGAAAGAACTAAGTATAGTTCCACAGCTAGCAATTACTCTGACAGCTTGGCTCAGTTCATAGCACTCTTTTCGGCAGACTTGATTACCTAATTTAGAAGCAGTCTGGGGCTTTTGGAACCAGGATCAGGGTTTATTGCACAGGTAAAGATTCAAGCCCCGCAACTCTTGACTGTTAGTGCCTGAATACATAGCTTCTAGAATCACAGCACAGAGAGAGTTCATTCAGCCAATCGTATCCATATGGGCTCCTTTCAAAAAGCTGCTCAATTTGACAGATGAAATAGCAAGTACTGCAGATGCTGGTGTCAGAAACAGCCCAGTGTGGAGCTGGAGGAGCACAGCAGTCCAGGCAGCATCAGAGGAGCAGGAAACTTGACGTTTTGGGTCAGGACCTTCCCCCATTTCTGAAGAAGGGTCTTGCCCGAAATGTCAATTTTTCTGCTCCTCTGAAGCTGCCTGGTCTGCTGTGCTCCTCCAGCTCCACACTGGGTGTCTCTCAATTTGACTGATCTTGTTCCACACATTGCATTTATCTTTCTCCTCATATATGTAGCTAATCTTCATTTGAGAATTGTTAATACGTCGCCACTCTTTCAGGCAGCACATCCTAAAGCATAACATTTCACAGTGGAAAGGAAAACTCTCCTCATTCTTCCCATAGTTTGTAAATCTGTGCCATTTGACTTTAGATCCAGCTGTATGCTTTTGGAACAGGATAGTTTCTAAGCTCAATATACCACACCAGTAAAGACATTTCAGTAGTGGGCACATTGTCTGCCAGTCAAAACCTCACTCATTTCCAATGACAGGAAAGGCCTAGCAAGTGCCCATCAAGGAAGTTTGCTGATCAGAAATAATCGGAACTGCAAATGCTGGAGAATACGAGATAACAAGGTGTGGAGCTGGATGAACACAGCAGGCCAAGCAGCATCTTAGGAGCAGGAAAGCTGATGTTTCAGGCATAAACCCTTCATCAGAAATGGGGGTGAGGAAGAGGGTTCTGAAATAAATAGAGAGAGGGGGGGAGGCGGATTGAAGATGGGTAGAGGAGAAGATAGGTGGAGGAGACGAGACAAACAAGTTAAAGAGGCGGGGATGGAGCCAGTAGAGGTGAGTGTAGGTGGGGAGGTAGGGGGGAGATAGATCAGTCCAGAGAGGATGGACAGGTCAAGGGGGTGGGATGAGGTTAATAGGTAGGAAATGGGGGTGCCGCTTGAGGTGGGAGGAGGGGATAGGTGAGAGCAAGAACAGATTAGGGTGTCATGGATGAGTTTGGCTGGTTGACTGTATCGGCACCACCTCGTACTCCCATGAAGAGCTAGAATAGTTCATTCACTTCACCAACACCTTCCACCCCAACCTCAAGTTCACCTGGACTATCTCTAACACCTCCCTCACCTTCCTGGCCCTCTTTGTCTCCATCTCGGGCAACCACCTAGAAACTGATATCCATTTCAAGCCCACCGACTCCCACAGCTACCTAGAATACACCTCCTCCCACCCACCTTCCTGCAAAAATTCCATCCCCTATTCCCAATTCCTTCGCGTCCACCGCATCTGCTCCCAGAGATGAGGCATTCCATTCCCACACATCTCAGATGTCCTTGTTTTTCAAGGACCGCAACTTCCCCGCCGCAATGGTCAAGAACATCCTTAACTGTGTCTCCCACATTTCCCGCAACTCATCCCTCACACCCCACTCCTGCAATAACCACCAAAAAAGAATCCCTCTCATCCTCACATACCACTCCACCAACCTCCAGATGCAATGCATCGTCCTCCGAAACTTCCGCCATCTACAATCCGACCCCACCACCAAAGACATTTTTCCCACCCCAGTCTTGTCTGCCTTCTGGAGGAACCACTCTCTCCGTGAGTCCCTTGTCCACTCCACACTCCCCTCCAACCCTACCACACCTGGCACTTTTCCATGCAACCGCAGGAAGTGCTACACCTGCCCCCATACCTCCTCCCTCACCCCCATCCCAGGTCCCAAGGAGACTTTCCACAACAAGCAGAGGCTCACTTGCACATCTGCCAATGTGGTATACTGCATCCGCTGTACACGGTGTGGCTTCCTCTACATTGGGGAAACCACGTAGAGGCTTGGGGACCGCTTTGCAGAACACCTATGCTCAGTTCTCAATAAACAGCTGCACCTCCTGGTCGCGAACCATTTCAACTCCCCCTCCCATTCCTTAGACGACATGTCCATCCTGGGCCTCTTGCTGTGCCACAATGATGCCACCCGAAGGTTGCAGGAACAGCAACTCATATTCTGCTTGGGAACCGTGCAGCCCAATGGTATCAATGTGGATTTCACAATTTTCAAAATCTCCCCTCCCCCCACCGCGTCCCAAAACCAGCCAAACTCATCCCCGCCTCCCTAACCTGTACTTCCTCTCACCTATCCCCTGTTCCCACTTCAAGCCGCACCCCCATTTCCTACCTACTAACCTCATCCCGCCCCCTTGACCTGTCCATCCTCCCTGGACTGACCTATCCCCTCCCTACCTCCCCACCTACACTCACCTTTACTGGCTTCATTCCCATCATTTTAACTTGTCTGTCTCCTCACCATCTATCTTCTCCTCTATCTATCTTCAATCCGCCTCCCCCTTTCTCCCTATTTAATTTAGAACCCTCTTCCACTCCCTCATTTCTGATGAAGGGTCTTGCTTTCCTGCTCCTAAGATGCTGCTTGGCCTGCTGTGTTCATCCAGCTCCACACTTTGTTATCTTAAGTTTGCTGACCAGTTCTGTGGAAGGGTCACTCAACCTGAAACATTAATTCTGATTTCTCGCCACTGATGCTGCCAGACCTGTTGAGATTTTCCAGCAATTTCTGTTTTTGTTTCTGATTTCCAGCATCCGTGGTTCTTTTGTTTTTTATTAAGGCAGTTTGCTTCTCAGTCTTCTTCTCTAAATGAATGGGGAACATTCTCCAAGAAGAAACCCCTTTTCAATAAGATCTCGGAGCCTACATTAGTCCTTCAATGGACTCACACTCACTCTCAGGTGAGAGATAATGGGAACTGCAAATGCTGGAGAATCCAAGGTAACAAAGTGTGGTGCTGGATGAACACAGCAGGCCAAGCAGCATCTCAGCAGCACAAAAGCTGACGTTTCAGGCCTAGACCCTTCATCAGGCCTGCAGTTGTTTTATGCGGCTAGAAGGAGAACTCTTGTTTCTTCTGATTCCACAAAATATATTAAACTGTGAAGTTTTCGACCTTTTGTTTTGAAGCCTCTTCATTGATGTCCTCAAGATCTTTTGTACGCAAAAAGCTGTTACTTTCAAAAACAACTTCTAGCATTTGAGTTCAAAATCAGTACATGCTGAAAAAACATTCCTGAATCCTGCCAGGGTGGCATGGTAGCTCAGTGGTTAGCACTGCAGCCTCACAGCACCAGGGACCCCAGTTCAATTCCAGCCTTGGGTAACTATATGTGCGGATGTTACACATTCTCCCTGTGTCTGCATGGGTTTCCTCTGGGTGCTCTGGTTTCCTCCCACAGTCCAAAGATGTGCAGGTTAGGTGGATTGGCCATGCTAAATTGCTCGCAGAGTTCAGGGGTGTGTGGGTTATAGGGGGATGGATCTGGGTGGGATGCTCCAAGGGGCAGTGTGGACTTGTTGGGCCAAAGGGCCTGTTTCCACACTGTAGGGAATCTAATCATTTACCAACACTTGAACATTTATGTGCATTGGATATGAGCCTGTATTAGGCCCACTAAATCAGTTACAACATATTAGAGGCTCTGTTATTATCTACCACATAATTTTAAAAGATGAACCAAGCTAGTAAGTTCAAATATAAGGCTTTTTGGAATATTTTTGAATATGTCTCAGCTTGAGAGACAACATTTGAACATACACTCCAATTTTCTCCAAATCTGAGAATGATGTTGGTAATTCCTTACCCAATATAAAAGGCGTTTTTTTTCTCGTGAGGTTCTCCCTTCGTCATTTAAGTTCACCATAATTTAAAAAAAAGTGACAGAACTTGGATTGAAGCCCTGTTCTAAACTGGGAAATGCCCCATTAGACTTACAGAAGCGAAGGGCCGAGGAAGCTGCACTCATCCTAGCAAGAGCTTAGCTCAACAAATTATTGGTTTGGGAATGCACAAAAGCCGAAATTGCTGGAGAAACTCAACAGGTAGGGCAGCATCTGCAGCGAGAAAACAAAGTTAACATTTTGAGTCTAGTGACAGCTAACTCTGATTTCCCACTTCAAATGCTGCTCGATCTGTTGAATTTCTCCAGCATTTTCTGTATTAGTGTGTTTCAGATCTCTAGCATTCACAGATCTTTGTTTTATTTTAATGATTTAGGAATGGCTGACAATATTCGTGTGTCATTCCCACTGTACAATACATTGATCAGCAGCTAAGAAAAAACAATGCCGAATTCTTAAAGCTACATCATTTTGTTGTGGTACCATGTAGAGTGCAATTACTTTAGACCTTTTTGGGAAAGTGTATTTCTACCATTTAGTTTTGATGCTTCTCCTTCTGTTTGGAAGTTTCATTCAGAATTAGCTTCAGATAATTCCTAGAAGATCTTAGATTATAGCATGAGAAAACCAATTAGTATTTTCCTTTTTATGACATAAATGGAGGTGAAAGAAAAGTGAGAGGAACTTGTGGAGGGTTGGTAAAGTAAGGAATTTTTTTTATTCTTCTGGAAATCTAGAGCAGAGGGAATGGAAGCTATGGGCAGTTGCATGCTCCTCTTGCAGGATGTGGGAGGTAAGGGTCACACCTGGTGTCCCCTCTGACTTCATCTGCAAGAAGTGCTCCAACTCCAGCTCCTCCAAAACCGCGTTAGGGAGCCAGAGCTGGAGCCAGATGAACTCCGGATCATTCGGGAGGCTGAGGGGGTGATAGAGAGGGGTTACAGGGAGGTAGTCACACCCAAGGTACAGGAGAAAGGTAGCTGAGTGACTGTCAGGAGGAGGAAAAGGGAATAGGCAGACAGTGCAGGGATCCCCTGTGGCCATTCCCCTCAATAATAAGTATACCGTTTTGGATACTGTTGGGGGAGAATGACCTGATAGCGGACAGGTCTCTGGCACTGAGCCTGACCCCGTGGCTCAGAGGGGAAGAGAGAGAATAGGAGAGCAATTGTAGTGAGGAATTCAATAGTAAGAGGCACAGACAGGCGGTTCTGTGGACCCGAACAAGACGACCGAATGGTATGTTGCCTCTCGGGTGCCAGGGTCTGTGACGTCTCGGATAGTGTCTTCAAGATACTTAAGGGGGACGGTGAGCAACCAGCAGTCATGGTACACATCGGTACCAATGGCATGGGTAGAAAGAGGACTGAGAATGTGAAAAACAAGTACAGGGAGTTAGTTTGGAAGCTGGAGTCCAGGACAAACAGGGTAGTTATCTCTGGCTTACTATCAATGCCACGTGTTAACGAGGTAAGAAATAGCGAGAGAGTGCAGCTAAACACATGGCTACAGGGCTGGTGTAGGAGGAGAGGGCTTCCATTATGTGAATAACTGGAGCACGTTCTGGGGAAAGTGGGACCTGTACAGTAAGGACAGGTTGCACCTGAACCAGAAGGGCACAAATATCCTGGAAGGGAGGTTTGCTTGAGCTATACGGGATGGTTTAAACTAGATTGGCAGGGGATGGGGAACTGGATTTGTAATTCAGAGGATGAGGTATTCAGCCTTCCAACAGACACAACAGGGCATGAGGTTGTTAATAAAGAAATGTGGTCGATAGAGTGTAATTGTGGAGGCAGGGATGGTTTGAGGTGTGGATACTTCAATGCTAGAAGTATCAGAAATAAGGTGGATGAACTTAGAGCATGGATCAGTACTTGGAACTATGATGTTCTGGCCTTTAGAGAAACTTGGGTAGCTCAGGGACAGGATTAGTTGTTGGAAGTTCTGGAATTTAGGTGCTTTAAAAGAAATAAGGAGGGTGGTAAAAGAGGCAACGGAGTGGCATTGCTAAGTTAGGGCTAGTTTGGAACCATTGAAAGGCAGTTCAAGAATGATATGTCTACAGAGTCAGTTTGAGTTGAGGTCAGGAACATGAAAGGAGCAGTCACTTAGTCGGGGTTTTTTTACAGACCCCCTATTAGTTGCAGAGAAATGGAGGAGCAAATTGTGAGGCAGATACTGGAAAGGTGCGGAAGTCACAGGGTTGTAGTCATTGGGTGACTTCAACTTTCCAAATATTGATTGGAAACTGAGATAACAAAGTGTGGTGCTGGATGAACACAGCAGGCCAAGCAGCATCTTAGAGCACCAAAGGGTCTAGGCCCAAAACGTCAGCTTTTGTGCTCTAAGATGATGCTTGGCCTGCTGTGTTCATCCAGTACCACACTTTGTAATCTCGGATTCTCCAGCATCTACAGTTCCCATTATCTCTGATCTCATATCATTCATTGGAAACTGTTTAGTTGTAATTGTTTAGATGGAGCAGATTTTGTCCAGTGTATTCAGGAAGGATTCCTGACACAGTATGTAGATAGACCAACACGAGGAGAGGCCATTTTGGATTTGGTGCTTGGCAATGAACTAGGCCAAGTGTTAGACCTGTTGGTAGGAGAGCATTTTGGCAGTAGTGATCATAATTCTGTTACTTTTACAATAGTCTTCGAAAAGGATAGGTACATGCAGCAAAGTAAAGTTATAATTGGGGAAGAGTAATTATAATTCTATTAGGCAAGAACTGGGTAACATAAAATGGGAACAGATGCTGTCAGAGAAGAGCAATATAGAAATGTGGAAATTGTTTAAGGAATGCATACTGCATGTGCTTGACATGTTTGGCCCAAGCAGGCAGGGAAGATGCTGTCGAGTGAGGGACCCTTGGTTCTCAAGAAAAGTTGAACAACTGGTTAAGAGGAAGAAGGATGCTTATGTAAGGTTTAGGAAGCAAGGATCGGAAAAGGCTCGAGAGGGATACAAGTTAGCCAGGAAGGAGCTGAAGAAAGGGCTTAAGAGAACTATAAGGGGGCATGAGAAAACCTTGGCAGATAGAATCCAGGAACTAAGGCTTTTTACACATACATGAGGAATAAGAGAATGACCAGAGAAAGGGTAGAGCCGATCAAGGATCATAAAGGGAATTTGTGCACAGAGCCTAAAGAGATAGGAGAGGTCTTTAACGAATACTTTTCTTCAGTATTCACAACTGAAGGGGACCTAGTTGTAAGGGAGGACAGTGTGAAACAAGCTAGTTAGAGGAAGTGGATGTTAGTGAGGAAGATGTACTAGGAATTTTGAGGAACTTGAAGATAGATAAGTCCCCAGGGCCTGATGGGATTTATCCAAGGATTCTATGGGAAGTGAGGGAAGAGATCGCAGGGCCTTTGGCTATGATCTTTTTGTCCTCACTGTCCATGGGTATAGTGCCAGAAGATTGGAGAGAGGTAAACATCATTCCCTTGTTCGAAAAAAGGAATAAAGATAACCCGGAAATTACAGGCCAGTTAGTCTTACTTCAGTAGTGGGAAAATTATTGGAAAGAGCTCTGAGAGATAGGATTTATGATCTCTTCGATAGACACAGTTTGATTCATGATAGTCAGCATGGATTTGTGAGGGGTAGATCATGCCTCACAAGCGTTATTGAATTCTTTAAAGAGGTGACCAAACACATGGATGAAGGTAGAGCAGTGGATGTGGTATACATGGATTCGATAAGGTTCCCCATGGTAAGCTCATGAAAAAAGTAAGGAGGCATGGGATAGGTGGAAATGTGGCAGATTGGATTCAGAATTGGCTGACCCTTAAAAGACAAAGGGTGGTAATGGATGAAAAATATTCAACATGGTGCTCAGGTATGAGTGGCATACCACAAGGATCTGTTCTGAGTCCTCTTCTATTTGTGATTTTGGTAAATGACTTGGATGAGGGTGCGGAAGGGTGGATTAGTAAGTTCACGGATGATGCAAAGGTAGGTCTCGTGAACAGTGCAGAGGGGTGTTCTAGGTTACAAAAGGGGCATTGATAGGGTGCAGAGCTGGGCTGAGAAGTGGCAGATGGAGGTTCACCTTGAAAAGTGTGAGGTAAGTCATTTTGGAAGGACAAATTTGAAAGCAGAATACAGGGATAACAGAAAGATCCTTAGCAGTGTGGAGACACAGAGGGATCTTGGGGTTCATGTCCACAGCTCCCTGAAAGCTGCCACCCAGGTGGATAGAGTTGTTAAGAAGGCATATGGTGTGTTAGCTTTCATTAATAGAGGGATCGAGTTCAAGAGCCATGAAGTTATGCTCCAGCTATACAAAAGCCTGGTTCGGCCACATTTGGAGTATTGTGTCCAGTTCTGGCTGCCTCATTACAGAAAAGAGGTGGAAGCATTGAAAAAGGTGTAGAGGAGATTTACCAGGATGTTGCCTGGAATGGAGGGAAGGTCTTATGAGGAAAGGTTGAGAGAGCTAGGACTTTTCTCTTTAGAACGAGGAAGTATGAGAGGTGAATTGATTGAGGTGTACAAAATGATGAGAGGAATGGATAGAGTGGACAGCCAGAGACTTTTTCCTATGGTGGAAGTAACTATTCTGAGGGGGCATAGTTTTTAAGTGAGTGTAGGTAGATATAGGGGAGACGTCAGAGGTAGATTCTTTACTCAGAGAGTGGCCGGGGCGTGGAATGCATTGTTGGAGCAGATAGTGGAGTTGGCCTCATTAGGGGCATTTAAGCGGCTATTAGATAGGCATATGGATGATGGTATAAGGTAGTGGTGGAGATTAGATTGACCTTAGGTTTTGGGTAAAAGTTTGGCACAACATTGTGGGCTGAAGGGCCTGAACTGTGCTGTAGTGTGCTATTTTCCACGTCCATTAGAGATCCAACTCAAACATTTGGTTTTGTGAGTCTATTTTAAAGATAAATATTGATTTTGTGTCTAAACTGTCCCAACTTACAGACTAATGGCAATTTGCAGCTGTGACACTTACCTTGAAAGCATTTGCCATGGTAAATCAGTGACTTGCTGGATGTATCAGTGCACTTTATACTGACTGATATAAAGATATCCCCTGAGAAAGCTTTGATGAGCTCAATATCACAGCCTCTGGCAAGGCCAAATCTATTATTGTATAGACTACAGGTCATATTTCAGCAAATAGATGACTTAGTCACTATTTCTCCAATGCTGCAGAGTCTGAAAAAAATCAGTTAACTTTACATATTTCCAGGAGGTTGAGCCTGGGGCATTGTGCAAAATTGCAATGTATCAGGGTGAATATCAGCAGCGCTGCCTTCATTGTGAGGGAAGCTGCCATGCATTTGTCTTTTTATCCTTTTCTACTACCTCCTCAATTTTAATCAATGCAGCAGATAAAGTGACAGCTGAATATACTGGCATCTATACAAAATCAAGCAAGTGCTTTCCATTTATCAGCCATTCTAGAAGGACAAGCTGTGAGTACTATGTCCCCCTGGAAGAAGAAAGTGAATTCATCTTCAGCGAGTGACTCTTCATTTGAATACTATTTGCATGTTTAATGCAGTTTTCAAACTGTCTTAATAAAAACCAAAAGAACCGTGGACGCTATAAATCAGGAACAAAAACAAAGTTGCTAGCAAAGCTCAGCAGGCCTGGCAGCGTCTGTGAAGGAAAAAACAGAGTTAACGTTTCGGCTCGGGTGACCCTTCCTCAGAACAGAACTGTCTTAATTGCATGATAATCCTGAAAATAAACTTAGCCTGCCCATTTCTTTTATCTGTGCAGACACTCAACACTGAGAAGCATTATTAAAGCAGTTAGAAAATGTGGCCCTCTATGTTCTTGGCCATTTCTCATTTAATTCAACAAAACACCAGGGAGTCCTTTCTCATTTCAAAAGCAGATGAATTGGTAATGAATATAATAAATCTAGCTATTAGAAAGGAGGTGGTTCGTCTCCATCTAATAAGTTAAAATGAAGATTCAGTGAAGTGAGTTGCAAAACTAATGGACTTTTTTGTAAATCTCCATTAGTCAAAATAAGAATTGACAAGGCTTGAAATTTGAACATTTTGTTCTTGGTGAAGAAGCTTTACAAAAACTCTGGCAACTTTGCAGTCACTTCTAGTAATGACGGCTTTTCACTTCCAGATATTTTGAAACCAAATTTAAGTTCAGTCACAGTGAGTGTGAATTTCTATTCTTTAGTTTATTAGCCAAGGTCTCTGCATCACTTGTCCAGCAGCATAACCATGTAACTTTTGTGTGCTGAATCACATTTAATATTCTGGCAGACTTCGTATCCTCCTTCATGGCAGAAACGTCATTATTTCTACACATTAATCTGGTCTCTTCACTAGCAGTGGAAAAAAATTCAGCTGCAAGTAAGTTTAGGGTCATCAGCTAACAGTCTTAAAAATGGAGAATCGAGAACAGTGTCCAATACACTGAGACTGATGTTCGGTCTGTTGTTCAACAGTTTTCCAAGTTAGTATCTCAGTATTCAACAACAGGAGCTGGCCCGACTAATACAAGCAGCTTCGATGTCAAATTTTAGAAATTATATCAGGTACTATTTCAGCTGAGAAAGGTAGCAAAGAGCCACAGGAGAAGTATCTACTCACAGTTCCTGTCACAAACAAAAGTGCAAGGCTTGAACAATGTGGATGTAGTGAGAAAGTAGGGAGAATTGCGTGAGAAGTGGAGCAAGGCCTTATTGAATGCAGGGAGCAACGTGTATAATATACAAGCTCTTATTCCACCACCTGCCAGATAGAGACAAGATGCCAATAATCCCTATCATGTCAATCAGAATGGGTAACTTATGACTGCAGCTTCCCGTTTGCACTTCCAGACCTCCATCTAAGACACCCAGCACCATCATCTCTGGAAACACTCCACAGGAGCAGTCACACACATCAAAGAACACATTGTTCACATTACCATGGCACAACTTGGATCTATTCACAGTTCACTTCTACATGACCATGCTGCATTTCTCATTGGAAAGCTCCTGAAAGGACACTGCTCACAGGCCACAGCATAAGCACGCAGCTCAGGGTTGCTCACATGCTGTCTTAGCACTCACTCACTGAGCACCTACCTGGATGCTCACAGAATCTCTACTTTGCCTTGCTTCTTCTTTTTGCACATTGCCCCCTTAGCCAGAGCTTAAACGTTCACAGAAATTACTGGGAAAACTCAGCACATCTAGCAGCATTTGTGGAGAGAAAACACAATTAACATTTCAGGTTCAGTAACCATCCTTGACAACTTATTGTAGCTATGAGAACATTGATATTTCTGTTGAAGGTGGGGTGGGGGGAGGTGGGAAGGAGTTAATGATAGGTGGAGATTGAGTCTGGAGAGAGAAAAACGCAACTGGGCAGACAAAGGAATGGATAAAGGTCAGCCTGGGAGAATGAATAGCTGCTAATGGAGATCATTAGTGGCTGACAACGAGTTATTAGTGGTATCAGCCCATAGGATGACAAGGCCTGGTGTGTGAGGTAAGGATATGGGAGAAGGAACTCAGACCCGAAAATTATTGAAGTCAATATTTTGTCCTGAAGGATGCAGAGTCCCCAAGGGAAGTAAGATGCTGGTCCTCTAGCTTGTGCTGAGCTCTGCTGGAGCATTACAGCAAGCCAACACAGAGATGTTGACCAGGGAACTCAGAGTGATATGCTGAAGTAGCAAACAACAGGAAGTTCAGAGTAATTTATATAGAAGTGCACAAAGTGGTCGCCCAGTCTGCATTTCACCTCCCCAATGCAAAGGAGGCCAGATTGAGAGCAGTAAATACAGTACACTAGAATGAGTGAACTGCTTCACATGGAAAGACATAGTAGGGCCTGCCGATGCTCGAGAATCTGAAATAACAAGGTGTTGTGCTGGATGAACACAGCAGGCCAAGCAGCATCAGAGGAGCACGGAAAGCTGACATTTCAAGTTTGGACTCCTCTTCAGAAAATGAAGGGTCTTTTTCTGAAGAAGGGTCCAGACCTGAAATGTCAGCTTTCCTGCTCCTCAGATGCTGCTTGGCCTGCTGTGTTCCTCCAGCTCTGCACCTTGTTATCTGTGTTTCACATGGAAGATGTTTGGGACTTTGGATAGTGAAGAGGGAGGAAGGAAACAGGGAGGTGCTGTACCTTCTGTGTTTGCATTGGAAGGTACAGTGGGGGTGTGAGGAGGTGTTAGGAATGGTGGAGGACTGGAGCAAGATGTCCCAGAGGGAATGATCCTTGAGGAATTCTGACAAGGGAGGGGGTGGAATACGTGTTTTGAGGTGGCATTCTGTGGGAGGTGCCAGAAATGATGGCTAGTGAGAAGAGTTAAAGGCGAAGTTGTTCAAAGAGATCTTCCTTGTGCAACACAGTGGCTAGAGAGGGAAAAGGGCAAACATGGCAAAGAAGAAGGGATGTCAATAGCATATGCTCCTTGTGGCCTGTCGTAGCCCCTTGATGTCATAGACCACATCTACACATGTGCAAGGCCAGTTTCATGTTATGGATAGTCACTTCAGAATAAGAAAAACTGGCTCATGTGACATAGCGACTCTTGACCTGGAAATAGTACCAGCAGGAAGGAAGTTAAAATGTGAAGATCATGCGGCAGAAAAACAAAGAAACAAGGGAGATGGCCATCACCAAGCTGAGTCATAGAGTGAGATTCCTGAAAAGTTGAAATCTGTATGTAGAGCTGCTACTGAAATTTCACTTCCAAATGATTGGAAATCCAGAATTGACAATCCACGTTAAATGAACACTACCACACCCAACCAGAGCTGTGTGTTGACCATGCTGCATTTCTCATTGGAATGCTCCTGAAAGGACACTGCTCACAGACCACAGAAAGAACTACCCCATTTTGTAGGAGATTGCACAGGCCAATACCCATTTATGTGCAAGTTGCTATCTGCAGTGAATTGTCTAAATGTTTGAAGGGAAAGGACTAGAATTCTGCCTGAGGGGGATCTGTGCTTAAAGAACTGTTTGGCTCCACTGTTAAGGCCGTAGGTGGAGTGAAAGCTTATAAGATCTGTGAGTTCTACATTTATTTTATTTTCAGACGGAACTTAGTATTGATTGTGATTTGCTATTGTGTAGAAGGTTGTACGGGTAGAAGTTTTTTTTTTACACAGAAACTGCTGCCTCAGGAGAACCAGTTAAGTCCTTGAAGGAAAGGGACTGGAATTCTGCCCAAGGACCATCCAAGTCTGGGAGAACTTTACAGCTGAAATAGGTGCAGTAGGTGGCTTATTACTTTGTTCTTTGTTTGTCTTTTCTGCAAAAGATCATTAACCCATTAATTTTTGTTTCTGCTGACTCTGATCTATGTTAAACTAACAATCACAAAAAGTGAAATCTTGTTCCTCAACATTTTCATTTGAAGGTTTCTCAGTGAATATAGTTTGTCTGGTCTACAGACTAAGAAATTAGAAGAAATAGATCCCATCTATTGATAGGTTAATGTAATATGTTGAAATCTTAAATATTAATTCTTTCAGCTAATCATGTTTAACAAAAGGGGCGGCACGGCGACTCAGTGGTTAGCACCGCTGCCTCACAGCGCCAGGGACCCAAGTTTGATTCCACACTCGGGCAACTGTCTGTGTGGAGTTTGCACATTCTCCCTGTGTCTGCATGGGTTTCCTCCAGGTACTCGGGTTTCCTCCCACAGTCCAAAGATGTGCAGGCTGGGGGGATTGACCATGCTAAATTGCCCGAGTGTTCAGGGATGTGTAGCTTAGGTGGGTTATAGGGGACTGGGTCTGGGTGGGATGCTCCAAGGATCGGTGTGGACTAGTTGAGCCGAAGGGCCTGTTCCCACACTGTAGGGATTCTATGAAAATAATAACTAATCACAGATAACAATAAAACAACTTTCCTAGCTGTTATGTACTGAACTACTTTTGGTGAGTGATATTTACGCATTACATTAAAACATAACAATAAAATGTTAATGTTAGATTCCAGATGATCAGCTAGTCAAAAATGCAGACAGCATATCCATTTAAGTGGGTAAACTGCAGTTGGAGGAAAGGGCAGGAGGGGTCAGTCCAGTCCATATGAACAGTTGAGCCTCTTTTCCACAGAACCAGCTAGCTGATCTCCTAAAAGCTGACTTCTAGCAATATTGGGAAGATCTGAGGCTGCTGACATGGCAATAAGGTATGTAGTCTGGCTCGTAGGATTCTGGTCAAAAGGGGTTACAGGAAGAATTATTTAATCACACTCCTGCTTCTCCTCCTTGCACAAGTTTATTTTTTAAACTTACCTTCTGTTTACCTAGTCTGACAGCTTCTGCCAAGATGAGCATTTCCATACTTGGTATTTCACATAGTAAACCATAGGAAGGTCTTGATCCCATCTCCCTAACAGGATCCAAATGAGAAGAAATGATGGGGCCTTCACGTACACCAGGAGGGCACATCACCCAAAAATTTCAAGATAACCATGCAGTGAAAAATGAGTAGTGAACAGCCACTTTGTTCCGTCTGATTTCTGATGGACTGAGAGAGTTAAAATCTATTGAAATGTTACTGATCATTTTATCACAAGTGTTTACTATTTCAAATTTTTGATAGTCTGTCTTCCTTGACTTTTAGTAAAGACATATTAACTGTCACACTGAGGAAATTAAAATAAGAAGTGACTGTTGTTATAAGTATTAATATATGCAGAAGAGATTAATGCAAGATCATTCTATTTATCAGCCAGGCACCTTCTGTCTTCCTAGATGTGGGGCAAGAATTTCTACTGATTCTTTAACAGAATGTAGGGTCAAATGGTTAATGAATCATCTGGTGCCTTTCGATGAATATTTCTTAAGGTAATGGGTTACTGCTGTTCTTACATCAGCCAAGACAATATATTAATCTTAGTGAAATCATCTGGACATCACAGAGTAGCAATCACTTCCAAGAATCAAATGCAATAATGAAGCCTTAGTGAATTGTGTCACCTTTTCCAGCACATCTTCAACCCAGGCAGTGAGATAATCACGGCATTGTTAATAGAAAAGGTGAAAGCTACTTTCAACTTGTTTGTCCTATGCTTTTTCCAAATATCAGGGACATCAATCACTGTGCAGAGCATCACTGAATCCAAGCAAATAATTTAATCACTTTCTTCTTGGACGAGCGTGAGCAGCAGAAGGTTTACCAGACTCAAAACATTGACTCAGCTTTCTCTCCACTGAAGCTGTCAGACCTGATGAATTTCTCCAGCAGTTTCTGTTTTTGTTTCAGATTTTCAACATCTATAGTTCTTTGTTTTATTACAACAGAAAAGAACGCTATTTTTTAATGACAGGATTTCACAAAGCACAGGAACATACTAGTATCTATGTACAGCTTTACCTTTCAAAAGGCCGTAAAACCTTTTGAAAAAGGAGTAGAATTAGGCCATTCAGCCCATCCAGCCTGTTCTCCATGTGATCATGGTTTGATATGTTTCTCAACTCCTTTCTCTTTCCCTTCTTCCTGTAACCTTTGATCTCCTTGCAAGTCAAGAACCTTGTTACCTCTGTGTGTACACGGTGACGTGGCATCTACAGCCCTCTGCAGCAATGAGTCCCACACATCGACCGCTCTCTGCTCTCATCTCAGTTCTAAAGGATCATCCCTTCACTCTGGGGCTGTGCCCTCAGATCCTTGTCTCTTCTAGTGGAAACATTTTTTTCACAACCATTTTATCCAGGACTCTCAGTGTTCTGTTCATTTCATTCGGATCCCCCACCCCATCCTTCTAAGCTCCATTGAGTACAGATCCAGAATCCTCAACTATTCCTTATATGAAAGGACCTTCATTTCCAGAATTATTCTTGTGAAACACCTCTGGATCCCCTTCAAGGCAAGCACAATCCTCCTTTAGATATGGCACGCAAGACTGCTCACAACATTCCACATGTCATCTGACCAGGCCTTTATACAGCCTCAGCAATATATTTCTGCTCTTACATTCTAGCCCTTTTGAAATGAATGCTAACATTGCATTTGCCTCCTTAACTGCCAACTGAATCTGTATCTTAACCTTAAAATAATTCGGAACTAGGACTCCTGAGTCTTTTTGTGCCATTGAAGCCATTCCCCATTTAGTAAATAGACTATGCCTCTATTCCTCCTACCGAAGTTCACAGTTTTAGAACATAGAACAGTACAGTACAGAGCAGACCCTTCAGCCCACTGTGTTGTGCAGAACTTTTACCCTAAACCTAGGGTCTACCTAACCTCCACCCCTACCTTATACTATCATCCATATGCCTGCCTAATAACCGCTTAAATATTCCTAATGAGGCCGACTCCACCCTCTCTGGCAATGCATTCCACGCCCCTATGACCCTATGAGTAAAGAACCTACCTCTGACGTCTCCCCTCTGTCTACCTCCACTCACTTTAACCCTATGCCCCCTTGTAATAGCTACCTCCACCCTCAGAAAAAGTCTCTGGCTGTTCACTCTCTCTGTACCTCTCATCATTTTGTACACCTCTATCAATTCACCTCTCATCCTTTGTCGTTCTAAAGAGAAAAGCCCTAGCTCTCTCAACCTTTCCTCGTAAGACTTTCCCGCCATTCCAGACAACATCCTGGTAAATCTCCTCTGCACCTTTACCAACGCTTCCACATCTTTCCTGTAATGTGGTAACCAGAACTGGACACAATAGTCCAGATGTGGCCGAACCAGGCTTTTGTATAGCTGGAGTATAACTTCATGGCTCTTGAACTCAATCCCTCTATTAATGAAAGCTAAAACACCATATGCCTTCTTAACAACTCTATCCACCTGGGTGGCAGCTTTCAGGGAACTGTAGACATGAACCCCAAGATCCCTCTGCTCCTCCACACTGCCAAGAATCTTTCCATTAATCTTATATTCTGCTTTCAAAACTTGTCCTTCCAAAACGAATCACCCCATTTTTTCAGGGTTAAACTCCATCTGCCACTTCTCAGCCCAACTCTGCATCCTATCAATGCCCCTTTGTACCATAGATCAGCCCTCTGCACTATCCACAACTTGACCCACCCTTGTATCACCCATAAATTTACTAATCCACCTTTCCACTGCTACATTCAAATCATTTACAAAAACCACAAATAGAAGAGTACCCAGAACAGATCCTTGTGGTACACCGCTCGTAACTGAGCACCATGTTGAATATTTTCCATCCATTACCACCCTTTGTCTTCTAAGGGTCAGTCAATTCTGAATCTGATCTGCCACATTTCCCCCTATCCCATGCCTCCTTACTTTCTGCATGAGCCTATCATGGGGAGCCTTATCAAACACCTTACTTAAATCCATGTATACCACATCCACTGCTCTACCTTCATCCAAATGTTTGGTCACCACTTAAAAGAATTCATCGCCAAAGGCCCTGCGATCTCTTCCCTTGCTTCCCGTTGAATCCTTGGATAAATCCCATGAGGCCCAAAGGCTTTAATTATCTATCTTCAAGTTCCTCAAAATTCCTAGTATATCTTCCTTACTTACATCCACCTCCTCTAGCTTACCAGCCTGTTTCACACTGTCCTCCTCTGCAACTAGGTCCCTCTCAGTTGTGAATATTCAAGAAAAGTATTCATTAAGGACTTCTCCTATCTCTTTAGGCTCCGTGCTCAAAATCCTTGAGAGCCCTACCCTTTCTCTGGTCATTCTCTTATTCCTCATGTATGTGTAAAAAGCCTTGGAGCTTTGATTAGATTAGATTAGATTCCCTACAGTGTGGAAACAGGGCCTTCAACCCAACAAGTCCACACCGCCCCTTGAAGCATCCCACTCAGACCCATCCCCCTATAACCCACACACCCCTGAACACTACAGGCAATTTAGCATGGCCGATCCACCTAGCCTGCACATCTTTGGACTATGGAAGGAAACCGGAGCACCCGGAGGAAACCCACGCAGACACGGGGAGAATGCGCAAACTCCACACAGACAGTTGCCTGAGTTTGGAGTCAAACCCGGGCCCCTGGTGCTGTGAGGCAGCTGTGCTAACCACTGGGCCACTGTGCTGCCCTGTTTTCCTTGATCCTATCTGGCAAGGTTTTCTCATGCCCCCTTACAGCTCTTTGAAGCCCTTTCTTCAGCTCCTTCCTGGCTAACTTATATCCCTCTAGAGCCTTTTCCGTTCCTTGTTTCCCAAACCTTATTTAAGCATCCTTCTTTGTTCGACATCTCATAAATGCCCCTAGTTTTGTCATTGTATTCCATCTACCACTTCTTTGCCCACTCTCCTAGCCTGTCCAAGTCTTGTGCAGCCACAGCCTCCCCACCTAGTCAACATTACCTCACCCACCACCTGTCTTTGTGTCATCTATATACTTAACGACAAAGCCATCAGTTCCTTCATCCTTTTCATTAACACACATCGTGAATAGTTGTGGTCCCAACACTGACTCCTGAAGAACTCCACTAGTCACTGTCTGCTGCCTTGAAAAGACCTCTTATACCCACTCTCTGCCTTCTACCAGTCATCTAATCCTCTATCCGTGCCAGTATCTTGCCCCTACATCATGGGCGCTTATCTTATTTAGCAACCTCCTGTGTGGCACCTTGTCAAAGACTTTCTAAAAATCCAAATGTATCACATCTACTGGCTCTCCTTTGTCTAACTTCCTGATTATCTTCTCAAAAATTTTAATAGACTTGTCAGGCATGACCTCCCCTTAACAAAACTATTCTGATTCTGCCCTATTTTAACATGCATGGTAATTGGTAACAACATCCCACACATGAACCATAAAAACCGTGAACCACTCAGTTAACGTACAACTTGGGTTAGGCCATCCAGTTTTATCAATTATCATTCTGGGTAAGGACATGGGTCCCTACAACCCTGAAGGCAGCTAGGATGCGTTTACTTTTGGAAAGAGTTTTAATTTTTATAAATTATCCACAGCCGATGGCTTGGTTTTCAAATGCTTCCTTTAAAGTTTTGTTGCGTGCTACCAATTTTAGCAAAGTCTTGTACCTTTAAATCCATTTCTTCAGCTGCTGCCTGAGCAGTATGGAAAGGAAAGAGTCCTATCTAATACCCTCTGGGCTGCTGCATGTACATATATGCAGGCAGCTTTATGCAAACATTGGTACATACTGTGATGTAAGGAAATACAGCAGCCAATTTTCACACTGATCGGCCCCTTAAATAGCAATGTGATAAATGGATAGTCAATTTTCTTCTTGCTGGCATTGGTTGAAGAATTAAAATTGGCGACGACATTGAGTCTATTCTCTTGCTCCTTTTTGCATAGTGTGATAAGAGCTTTACATCCATCCAAACAGATAGATAAAGCCTTAGTTTAGCATTCCACTCCAGCAATAGTGTGGTATTTTCCCAGATGACCACTGCTGGCACGTTGTGGTATTTGTCACTTTCTGGCATGCGGTGCTGGCTAATGATTGTCTGAGTTGGTTCATTGCCAATAACCCTCCATTGTCTTGAACGTTTTTAGTGATTAATTATAGAGGATACACCTCTCTGGCTTAATAACAGAACAAGCATTTTTCTGAGATAACAAAAAGGTTTATTGCATGATAGCAATAAGTAAAACTACATTTGGTCAGGCCAAATTACTGGGACCTTAGGGAGCTGCTATTGATACGTCTGCTCCCTCGGAAAGCTGGAGCAGAATTCAATGCCTCCACCCATATGCTATGTTTGACATGAGTGGAAGAGATAGAGTCAATGTTACATGAATATTAACCCATTTAGAACTATTCCCTTATACAACAGACAACACCTCTAGCAAGATAAAATTTATTTTCCAGATCTAACTGGATTGGTTTGTTGGTGATGTTCAAATTCCAGGTTCATTCACAAAGATATTCCAAATGTTTTCAGATATGTTTAAGATGCATTTAGACAGACACACAAACAGGCAGGCAATACAGGAATATGGACCATGGACAGGCAGATGGGATTAGTTTAGAATGGCATCATAGTAGACACAGACACAGTGGGCCAAAGGGCCTGTTCCAATGCTGTACAATAGTATGTTCAATGTGCGTCTTCATGTGTGAAAGATGTACAGGCATTACTGGTGTCATGGTTTACTTTATTACATTTGGAAAGCAGCCAGTGCTATACACATTGATTACTGGTATCTTGCCTAAGCAAAACAGGGAGAATTGAATCAAGACAACATTTGGGAAAGCAATTAATATTGGTATTTAGTAATTACTAAAATTTTGCATCCTTCCTGATTATTCGCTATTTCCCTGAAGATGTTGACTCCTGAAGGATTATGGTTTCAAGGTAAGCCTTGTCCAAATTGCAAGTGATGGATTACTTTCAAAATTAGGATGACATTAAGTCTGGTGAAAGACTCTCATGTGGGTTATGTTTAAGTAATTGAGACTGAAGCTGGTAACTAATTTGCTCTTTATTCTCGACTATACCCTTTTTAAAACAAATCTCATGTGTATCAGTCTGAGTAAGCACCTCTTCACTATTTGAAAATGTATAATCAGGAACTTTCAGTATCTTGCGCTGATCAGTGTCAATCCACAAAATTCTGAAGTGCTGCGTATATGATATAAGCTGAGTTAACATTTTAACTATTTAAATCAAAGTAGCATGACTACAAAACGTTTACAACGTTTTATGGCAAAACTTCTGCACCATAAAGTCTGGAAATCAGGCAAATTTGACACAATATGCTGGAATAATCAACCAACATCTAGTGAAATAGTATTAACACAGTTTGGAGCTGGAGGAGCTCAGCAGACAAGGCAGCATCAGAGGAGCAGGAAAGTTGATGCCAACTTTCCTGCTCCTCTGATGCTGCCTGGCCTGCTGTGCTTGTCCAGCTCCACACTGAATTATCTCTGACTCCAGCATCGGCAGTTCTTGCTACCTAATAGAGAAATAGTGTACTGGGCATAATTCAACACTGTCCCAGAGACTGAGTGGGGAAGGTGGCGAGAACATAATAGGGCAGTAAGATGCAGAGAGTAATGTCCTGTTACCTTCCCAACTTTCCACAAATAAGTCCAGAGTGAGAGGTTCAAAGATGATCTTTGATACAGCAGCCCAGTCAGGAAGTCTCAGCAAGTTGAGAAAGGGGTCTTAGGAGAGTATCAATGGAAAGGCTTGACTTCCCCAGGGACCCTCTGTTTCTGCTGGTGTGTACCTCTTGGGCTAAGAGGCACCTCTTCTCCTTTTCCCACAATCTGCAGGCTTTCCCTTACTCATGTTTATCTGGTGGGTTGATCGCACAACGTGGTCTCAACCTGTTGCTACCCTAGATGAAGGAACATGACCGTGATCTAACCGTCCATCAGATAAGATATGCCACACAGTATTAGCAATTAGTATTGATGCCCTAGAGAGAAAAGGTTCCATGCCAGCTCACAAAATGAGCATGTAATTGATCAGCATCTAATTTTCCACCATACTTCCTTCCTTCAACCCATAACTTCCTTGCACAGAAGATGACAGAGCCGTGGATTTTAGAATCTTGTTTCCTAATTTCCAATTATTTTTATTTAGTTTGAAATGAAAAAGGTGGGCAACAGTTTCAAGCCAAGAGAGAGTTAAAAACTGACTCACTTAAGTTTTCGTAAAGGTATTTATAAAATAGTTGTCACATGTTTTTGTGATTGCCATTTATGCCTGGAGACGAGCGTCAGGAAGGGCATATATAAAGCAGAGGTTTGTATGCCCAGTCACTTGGCCAGGTTCCCAGATTGTTGCAGGTTCAGACAGGCTACTCCAAATCATTAAGTTACCAGTGAGGAGAAATGACTAGCTACCCTTCCTTATTCACCTGTCCTCTTTAGTTGGTTCCAACAAGGTTAAATTAAAAACAGATCCCTTCTTTTCTAGATACTATTCTTCCTGAAACAGATAAGTTGAAAGTAGCCAATTTGACCAACTCTCTTAAAATAACAAAAAAATCTTAAAAAAAACTAAATGGATCAATCTCTGAATTGTCCACAAAGAACTGATAGTTGAATGTTGCATTTATTTTAGTGGAAGTGGTCATGTGTTTGAAGATGTTGTCTGTGGACCTTTGGTGAATATCTGCAGTGCACCTTTTAGATAGTACACACTGCTGCTACTGAGCTTCAGTGTTGGAGGGACTGGATGCTTGTGGGTGTGGTGCCAATCAAGTGGCCTGCTTTGACCTGGATGGTATCAAACTTCTTGAGTGTTGCTGCAGCTACACTCATCCAGGCATTTAGGGCGTATTCCATCATACTCCTGACTAGTGCCTTGTTCTCCTGCCATTCTCATTAGTCATTCTGATGGTGTAGTATATGCAGATTAATCTCCTATATATCCACATTATGAATGCATTCAGCTTGTCTACAGACTCTTTTGTTTGTTGTCAATGGCTCCAAAATATTTTCATTCATCATAAGATGTAGGATTACAGCACTTCTTTCCACTTATTCAGATTCAGTTTCAGTGATGTTGTATGTCCTACATTCTGACAAAGCTTGACTTGGTTATCTCAATTCTCCTTTGGATATCACAATCATATATCCCATCATCTGTGATAACCTTCCCAATGTATGCAAACATCATCATTGTCCCAGGACTTGTCCATTTACTTGTTAATGGCACTTAAGTCTGTGTTGCTATTTCCTATCTGCTTTTTTAAAAAAAAATGGATATAAGCCAATGTTTCTGCCTTGTTTCAAAGTTAGATGAAAATCTTCTTAGATGCACTTACTGATACATACTTAAGATAAACTACTCTCCATGAGATATAGTTAGAAATATCTACCTAAGACCAAGGAGCAACATGTAATCTGTACACTTAGATCATGTCCATACTCAGAACCTGATCATTCCAAAACATTTTCCTAACTGATGAAGTCGTCTCCCGGAAGCATTAACACTTTGAGAGTTGTTTTATGTCACAATGGTAATTTGACATTTGCATTACATATTTAGAATTGTGTTTTAAATATTCTTTTGGCACCATAAGCATTCTGAGTGTCTTTCATTAAGAATATGCTCCTAATGTCCAGTATCTAACTGTATAATAGCCTAGTGCATAGCAGTAGTATGCTCTTGTAATCCGAATGAATGCTTGTGCTTTTCACATGCGTTGCTTTTCAATCTCATCAGAGATGAACCAAGGAATCTCCCGGTAAAACAAGGTCAGCTAAGAATAATTAAGCAGTAAGTGAACACTTATTATGATCATTCTTGTTATGAATTTGTTTATATGTAATAATACAGACAATAATTGTATCATGCTTACCTAAATCAGAGAATTGTCTTAATTAACCTAATGAAATAACACATTAATATATTGCTCATCCTACTTCCCAACCTGATCTAAGATTACACAATCAACTTACTGTTTACAACCTGACACACCTCATATGAGTTGCCTATCTGCATTAGTATTTTTAAGAATCTCCCAGAGTTTACGGCCAAAAAGAAACAGGTGACAATACGGTGTGGCCCATCTCAATGTCAGAAACATGTTGTGCCTCCCTTTATGCTTTTCGCAAGTGGCATGGTGAGATTCTCAGTAAGCAGTGGCAAGATGCCAATCAATGGAGATTAATGAATCTTTAATATCTGTCCACAGCATAACTCACTTCATTAATATTCAGACTTCCTTCTCACCAAACGTGCCAAGCAAGCTTGACAATGGGAGAAGTCGTCAAGGTAACCAGAATGAGCACCTGACCGATTTAGATATCTGCTTGATCCGAGCAACCAGCATCTAGAAAATTGGGCACCAAAATCTCAGGGGACAATTCATTGGCACTTTTCACATGCACACCATGTCCATGGACATTGACAACCCAATATGACCCAGCTTCTAAGAACGTTCTTGGCACATCTCCATTCCATTTACACAATTTTTTTTGCACTTTTATGCTGTACCTTTGGCTGCGTGGGCAACTATCATTGTGGCTCATCATTGGTCCTGGGAGAAGATGCAGTCCTGCCTGTGCACTACCCCATCAAGCAGGACCTCGATGACCCTGAATCCAAAGCAGGTCACCACTTACCCTATCTGCCAAGTCCAAATGGGCAAATACCAGGAAGTGTGCACGACAGCTCTGGATCTACAGTGCTCGTCTCGGCACACAACCAGCTTTTATAGACCTCTCAGGCACAAGGGGTGCTGGTGAACCCTGAGATATCTGTTGAGTGGAAGTTGTTGTGGAAACAACACATGGAAGTGAGGCGTGGATGTGAGAGACACCATTGAGAAATGGTAGGTTGTATTGAAACACGTTTGATAAGATATGATGAACGTAGGCGGTATGGTGCCTCAGTGGTTAGCATTGCTGTCTCACAGCACCAGAGACCTGGATTCGATTCTACCCTCAGGCAACTGTCTGTGTGGAATTTGCACATTCTCCCCGTGTCTATGTGGGCTTCCTCCCAAAGTTCAAAGACGTGCAGGTTAAGTGGATTGGCGATGGGAAATGCAGGGTAACAGGGAAAGTATAAGGGGCTGCATCTGGATGGACTGCTCTTCAGAGGTAGTGTACTCAATGGGCTGAATGGCCTGCTTCCACACATCACAGATTCTATGAAAACTCACTAGTTCTCATGGCAAAATAACTCAGCGCAACTTGGACATAGCCAAAATAAAGTGATTCATCCAAGACATTTTTTTTAATAGAATGGATAAGAAATGTTCATCAATTCCAAAATAAGCAACCAATCTGTGCGGAAACAATGTCAAAGCTATCTCATAGTCATTCTAACCATCCATCATCTCAGTTGCTTTCATTAAAACATACATGAATACACTTTAAACACCTGCTGTTTTTATTAAATTTGTTTCAACTCCTCTCTGTGGAAAATAGCCAAAGAAATTCCAAAACAAATTGATCTGTCAATTATCTCTGAATTTGTTACAGCAGTACTTGATTTAACGACAAATAATTCACTCTGCTTTCGATATTTCCATCTATTAAAGTGAATGTGATGATGTAACATGAACATCAACATATATTTTTATAGCACCATTAATCTAGAATCGTCCCAAGGTACTTCTTTAATAATACCAAGTATTATTAAAGCACGTGCTGAGCTACATAAGGAGATATTAGCCTGGATGTACTGATCCAATACCAGCAAAAGCTGAGATGTTCAATGGTATCGAGGTCACAATATTTCTAGGACTTACACTGGAATCAGGAACTTCCAATACTTGAGAAATGGCTCTATTGGATCATACAATTGCACTGAGATACTGAGAGCTATTTGCACCAGGTGAAAATATTGATTGAGAATACAGGTCTAAGTAAATCAGGTAGTGTGTCAAAGAACTTCAGCACAGGAGAGGTGGTGATAAAGTGGCAATCTCACTGGACCAATATAGAACCCCACGCCAGTTTTCCAGTTACATGGGCTCAAGTCCCAGCATTTCAATTAAGTTCAATAAAGTCTGGCATTGAAAGATCATAAATACTTCTCTGATTCACTAATGCCCCTTAGGAAAGGAAATCTGATCTACATGTAACTCTGGACCTAGGTGGTTAACTCTTAACTGCCCTCTGGCTTATTAATGATAGGCAATCAAAGCTACTCTGGCCAGCAACACCCACATCACATGAATAAATAAAACACAAAAAAAATCCCACACAGCTTCTCTGAGCTCACCACTCCTCTGACATTATTCATTGAGACAGTTGGTCCCCCACCCCAACACTGCTGACTGGGAGATCTGGGACTTTACATCAGGCTACCAAAAGCTGGATCACTGCGGTAGGTATTAAAAAGTGTCTTTTAAAAAGAGAAGTGAGGTCTAGAAGAGGTGTAGAACTGAAAATGCAGACCTTGGAGCATAGGCAACTGAAGAAACAGCCACCAATGGTGGAACAATTATGATTGGGAAATGATTACAGGATTAGAACTATAGCAGCACAGTTACCTCACAGGATTGTCAAGTTAGATAAGATCCCAGCGATTGGGAGGAGCAAGGTCATGGAATTAAGGATAAGAATTTAAAAATCAAGATGTTCTTTGATCAGGAGCCAATATAGATCCACAATTACAGGGGTGATTGGAGAATAGGAATTGCTATTGGTGGAAGGCAGCAGGATTGTAATGGAATAGTCAAATGTGGAGGTAACAAAGGTCTGGCTGAGGGTCACAGCAGCAGATGAGCTAAAATAGGCACCAAATTTGGAAATGTTACATCAGGTGGACTTGGAAATTGTATGAAGAGAAGATCAGACAAACAAATGAAGGGGGACATTCCCACACAGGATCTAAATTCTGCCCACAGGAGGGGGCCATGTGTTGATTCTTACAGTGGGGGAACACCACAAATAATTGTGTGAAAGTCAGAAGAGAACCAGTGCAAATGATTCTCTGGATACAATTAGATAATCAAGAACTTTGGGATGAGATTGGTTTGATCCTAAAATGACCTGAAGTTCTTTTTTGTGACAAATATTCATGTATGCATAATGGAATAAAGCTGAAAAATGAGTGGATGAGAAATGGTACCACTATCAAATCACTCAAATAAACTCAACATTTCAGCTGTCAGAGCAGTCAGTACATAAAATGTAGGAAGAAACCTATGCTAACAGAGGAACATGACCTTGAAAACTAGCTCATAAATCTTTCACCGTCAAAGTTGTGCAAATGCTGCTCTAACTGATCAGTTTGGTTTTCCCTTTCAGCAGATCTTATGTATAAAGGAAACTATTCTAATCCATCATGCCACAGAACCACAGAAATGATACAGCGTAGGAGGAGATTCTTTGGTCCATCTTATCCATCCTGTCCCAAACAAACCCAGATCCCCTTTGTAATCCCATCATCTAGCACATGGCAGACGGTCATGCAGCTTATAGTACTCAAGGTGCAGATCCAGGTACTTTTTAGAAGAGTTTAGGATTTCTGCCTCCACCACCAATTCAGGCAATGAATACCAGACACTCTCCACCCTCTGTACAAAAATGTTTTTGCTCACATTCCCTCTAATCCTTCTGCTACTTAGCTTGAATCTGTGACACCTGGTTTTTGAACACTCTGCCAAGGGAAACAGGTTCCTCCTTCCCACTCTATCTTTAGCCCTCATAATTTTGCACACCTCAATCATATGACCCCTCAGCTTTCTCTGTTCCAAGGAAAACAACTTCTCCAATTTTTCCACATAGCTACAATTCTCCAGCCTTTGCAATATTCTAGTAAATCTTCTCTGCACTCTCCCCAGAGCAATTACATCCTTCCTATAATGTGGTGATAAGAACTGCAACAATGCTTCAACTATGGCCTCACCAGTTTCATCATTATATCCCTACTTTTGTACTCTATACATCTGCCAACCAAAGAGAGCATCCCATATGGCTAACATTTCTGTCTCTGGCTTGCTGCAGTGTTCCAGCGAAGCCCAACGCAAGCTGAAGGAACAATACCTCAATTTCCGCTTGGGGACCTTATAGCCTTCCAGACTCAATATTGAGTTAAATAATTTTAAGGTCTAAGCTCTCCCATGTCGCAGCTCCCTATCCCACACACCAGGCCTTGTTAGCACGTAGCCTGCCATTACACACCCACTATTGTTAGTCACTAACAGTCCCCCTTAACAACTATTCACCCTCCCAGCCCGTTCGTTAGCAACTCCTTTGTCTGTCTAACTGTCTTTCTCTCTCTTTGGGGTCTATCCTATCGTTTACTCCTTACCCCACCCACCTCCCTATTTTCAGCATATAAACTGACGTTTTCCCAGCCTCCATCAGTTCTGACGAAGGGTCACTGGACCCAAAACATTAACTCTGTTTTTCCTTTCACAGATGCTGCCAGACCTGCTGAGCTTTTCCAGCAACTTGTTTTTGTTCCTGATTTATAACATCTGCAGTTTCTTCCATTTTTATTTATTATTTTCCCTATGTCCTTCAGCATCCTGGGGAACAATTCATCCAGCCCTGGTGACTTATCTACTTTCAAGGATTCCAACTCCTCTAACATGTCCTCTCTCGTTATGATTATGTTACACGTTACACACTCATGTTACACACTGCTGCTTTTAGATTACCATATCTACATCATCGCCTTCCTTTATGAATACAGAGATAAAACTTTATTTAAAATTCTTCCCATATCATCTGAATCTTCATCTCTGATAAGTCCCACATTTTTCTCAGCTATCCTTTCGCTCTTTATATACTGTAAAACATTTTTTGGTTTTCCTTTATCTTGCTTGCTGATAAATTTTCATGCCCTGATTCTCCGATTTTTGTTTTTACTTGATCTATTTCCTTTCTATACTCCGCTAGGCTATCTGCAGTGTTGAGTTTTTTTTGTGACTATCATAAGCTTTATTTTTCTGTTTAAACTTCCCTGTTTGTTTCTAGACAACTGAGGGTATCTATATTTGGCAGCGCCATTCTTGTTCTTGGAAGGCATATGTCTGCTTTGTGCCCTAAGGATCTCACTTTTTAATGACTCCCACTGAGCTCCTACGTAACCGCTTGGAGCCAGTGGACTCGTCCATATTTGAGAACTCAGCAGCCAACCTAAACGAGTACACCACTACCCTTCCTGATTTCATCTGTAAGTGTGAGGAGGACTGCATGCCAAAGAAGTTAATCCGAATGTTCCCTCACTGAAACCATGGATGATCCAGGAGATCCACTCGCTACTGAAGTCCAGGTCTAAGACCTTCTGCGGGTGACCCTGACCTATACAGGGAACCTAGGTATGATCTTCACAAAGCCATCAGGGATGCTGAGAAAAATACCAGACTTGGCAAGCATCCTAGGCTAACCACACAAACACCCATTGACTGTAACAAGGCTTACACAGTGTATTGGGCCACAAAGCAAAATTGATTAGCTTCGCTGACTTCAATGCATCCCTCCCCTGATGAGCTTAATGTATTCTCTGCTCATTTTGAACGGAAGATCAGTGAAATGATGGGTCCTGTCCCAACAGCCTCAGGTGCATCGCTACTGACATGAGATCAGCCTTCTTACAAGTGAACTCACCGAAATCTGGATGAAGCCCCCAGCCATGCACTCAAATCCTGCCCAGCTAGCTGGCAGAAGTAATTGCAGAGATCTTTAACCTCTCTTTATTCTGATCAGAGATCCCACCTGCTCCAAGAAGACCAACATCACCCCAGTGCCAAAGGAAAATCAGGCAGCATGTCTTAAAGACTACCACCAAGTGGGTCCAACATTCATCATTACAAAGTGCTTTGAGACGTTAGTAATGGTACACATTAACTCCAGCCTCAGATTGCCTTGATTCACCACAATTCACTTATCATCACAATAGGTCCATAGCAGACACCATCTCCCTGGCTCTATACTCATCCCTGGAACGTTTGGATAACAAAGATACCTACATCAGATTCCTATTTATTGACTATAGCTCCATTTTCAACACCATAATTCCAATCAAAGTCATCTCCAAACTCCAAGAACTAGGACTCTACTCCCCGCTCCGTAACTGAATCCCTTGACTTCCTGAGCCACAGATCACAATCAGTAAGGATAGGTGACAACAGGTCCTCTACAATAATCCTTGACATCACTGCCCTGCAAGGCTGCGTACTCAGCCTTTTACTATACTTCTTACACAGTCATAACTATGTGGCCAGATTCCATTCTAACTCCATTTACAAGTTTGCTGATGATCATACTGAGTCATATCTTGAACATTGATGCAAATAACAATCTCTCCTTCAATATCAGCCAAATGAAGGAGCTGGTCATCAGCGATAGGGTTAGGGTTAGGGTTAGCAATGGGGAGGACATATTACTGTCCACATGAATGGTGCTGAGATGGAAAAGGTCAACAGCTTCAAAGTCCTGGGAGTAAATATCACCAACAATCTGTCCTGGTCCATCGATATTGACACTACGGTTAAGTAAGCCAACATCGCTACTTCTTCAGAAGCCTAAGGAAATTTGGCATGTCCACAATGATTCTTACCAATTTTATAGGTGCACCACAGTAAGTATCCTATCCAGATCACAGCTTGGTCTGGCTCTGCTCAAGATAGCAAGAAATTGCAGAGAGTTGTGAACGCAGCCCTGTCCATCATGGAAACCAATCTTCCTTCCATTGACTGTCTGTACTTCACACTGCCTCAGGAAAGCAGCCAACATAATCAATAACCGGTCCCAACCTGGTTATACTCTCTTGCACCCTCTTCCATCAAGTAAAAGATACAAAAGTTTGGAAACACCAATAGATTCAAGAACAGCTTCTTCCCCGCTGCGATCAATCTTTTGAATTGATCTCTCGTATGTTAAATTTGATCTTTCTCTGCACCTTCTCTGTAGCCATAACACTATATTCTGCATTCTGTCCCATTACTGTGATGTACTT
Organism: Stegostoma tigrinum; assembly: GCF_030684315.1. Lineage (NCBI taxonomy): Eukaryota > Metazoa > Chordata > Chondrichthyes > Orectolobiformes > Stegostomatidae > Stegostoma > Stegostoma tigrinum. The sequence continues at coordinate 49,831,934 of NC_081363.1, forward strand.
ATATGCACGGTATGATTTGCCTGGATAACACACAAAACAATACTTTTCACTGTATCTCAGTACATGACAATAATAAATCAATTCAAATAAAATCCATCGTACTTTGGGAAGAGAATTCGAACGTCTCTCAACACTCAGAAAAACAAAAACATATACATTTTAAAAAGACAACTCCTAGTTTTTTAAATAAAACCTCTAGTTCTAGATTTTCCTGAAAGAGGAAACATTCTTTCAACATCCACTCAGAAAAGTCCCCTCAAGATCTTCGAAGTTTCAAATAAGTGACCTCTGACCTGTCTCAAGTGCACAGCATACAAGCCCAGCCAATCTAGCCTCCCTCAAAAAACAATCCAATCAATCTGGGCATGGGTAGAATAAACTTCTCTGAACTGCTTCCATTCAACAGTGTAAACATTATAACTTGCATATTGTCAATTATAGATACTTGTACATGATCACTGAAATGACAAGAAAAAAAAATCACAGCCCTGATCACATTTTCTTAGAGTACATCTTGTCTGCATTGTCAACAAAGCTATTTTAACATGGAACACAAACAAAAAAAACATGCTGTTTAAGCTGGTAATGGGAACTGCAGATGCTGGAGAATCCAAGATAATGAAATCCAGCCTCACATTTCATTATGCTGTTTAAGCTTTCGTCTTGTACATATCAGGACAGACAAGATTACCAAATTCCAAATAGAACACAATTTGTCTTGCATGAGAAAATAAAGTTGAATGTTTGGCAAGTGGACTGCGTTGCCACGCAGAATATATCAAAGAGCAGTTATTCCACAAGCTTTTGTTTAAATTCATAAAAAAAAGGCGAGATGACTTTCATTGGTCAAGGTATTGCATCAGGAAATAATTTCCCCCGTGCAAAAACAGAAGTTGCTGGAAAAGCTCAGCAGGTCTGGCAGCATCTATGGAGAAAAATCAGAGTTAACGTTTCAGATCTAGTGACCCTTCCTCAGATAGATGATTGCTTGGAAAATGTCAGTTTATTGATAAGGTCAGGGGAGGGTGTCAGGAGTTAATAATAGGCGAGGATAGAGTTCAAAGAGACAGAAGAGCAGGTGGACAGATAGAGGAGTAGATAATTATATGACTAAGAGGATGAATAGCTGTTAATGGAGACTGTTAATGGCTAACAATAGGTGTTATGGCAGGCTATGTGGTAACAAGGCCTGGTGTGTGGGGTAGGGGTCTAGGACATGGGAGAATTCAGGCACTAAAGTTATTGAACTTGATATTGAGTCCAGAGGGCTTCAGGGTCCCCAAGCAGAAAATTAGGTGTTCTTCTTCCAGCTTGCGTTGAGCTTCACTGGTACACTGCAGCAAGCATGAAACAGAGATGTTGGCCAAGGAACAGGGTGGTGTGCTAAAGTGGCAGGCAACTGGAAGCTCAGGTCCTTTTTTGTGGGCAGAATGTAGGTGTTCTGCAAAGCAGTCAATGCTTCATTTCCCCAATAAAAAGGAGAACACATTGTGAGCAGTGAATGCAGTAGACTAGATTGTGTGAGGTGCAGATAAAGTGCTGCTTCACCTGGAAGGTATGTTTGGGCCCTTGAATACTGAGGAGGGAGGAGGTAAATAGGCAGATGCTTCATCTTTTGCAGTTGCTAGGAAAGGTGCCATGGAATCATTAGGGGATGAAGGAAGAGTAGACCAGGGTGTCCCAGAAGGAATTGTCCCTGTGGAAGACGGACAAGGGAGGGGAGGGGAATATATGTCTGGTGGTGGCATCAGGAGATAGTAGAAATGATGTCTGATGATCTTCTGGAAGTGGATGGTAGATAAGGACAAGGGGAATCCTATCGCTGTTGCAGGAGGGAAGAGAGGGGGTGAGGGTGGAAGTACAGGAGCTGGGTTAGACCCAGCTGAGGGCCCTGTCGACAACAGTGCTGGGGAATTCTCTGTTGCGGAAGAAGTTGACATTTCAGAGGCTCCCTTGTCAAAATCGGCCTCATCGGAACATATGCAACAGAGGTGGAGTAATTGAGAGAAAGGGATTTAAAGGAAGCAGGTGTAAGGATGTGTAGTCCAGATAGCTGTGGATATTAGTGGCCAGTCTATCCCCAGAAATGGAAACAAAGATGTCGAGGAAGGGAAGGGAGGATTCAGAGATAGCCCAGAACAGGTGGAAAGTGGAAGCAGAATCCCCAAACCTTTCCAATTCCAGGAGAGAGAGGGAAGCAGCACCAATTTTATTATCGATATATGTGAGGAAGAGTTGTGGGAGAGGGCTGGAATAGGATTGGAACAAGGAATGTTCCACAGAGCACACAACAGATAGGCGCAACTGGGGCCCATGCGAGTAGCCATGGCTACTCCTTTGATCTGAAGAAATTGAGAGGAATTAAAAGTTCAGCCAAGCGGTGGAGGGTGGTCCCTTGTCTGCCTTCTGCAGGGACTGTTTCCCCCAATCCTCTCCTTCTTTACCCCCAACACTCCCCCGACAGCCCCACGGCACCTACCCCTGCAACTGCCAAAAGTGTAACACCTGCCCATTTACCTCCTCCTCTTTCCAGTATCCAAGGGCACACATGTACCTTCCAGGTGAAGCAGCACTTTACCTGTATTTCCCACAATCTAGTGTACTGTGCATTCGCTGCTCACAATGTGATCTCCTCTACATTGAGGAAACAAAGCATAGGTTGGGTGACTGCTTGGCAGAACATCTATGTTCTGTTCGCAAAAAAAACTCTGAGGTTCCAGTTGCCTGCCACTTTAACACACCACCCTGTTCCTTGGCCAACATCTCTATCTCAGGCTTGTTGCAGTGTTCCAGCGAGCTAAGTGCAAGCTAGAAGAGCAACACTTCATTTTCCGCATGGAGGCCCTGCAGCCCTCTGGACTCAATATTGAGTTCAATAACTGTTGGGCCTGCACTCTCCCATGTCCCAACCCCCTACCCCATACACACGGCCTGTCATCACATAACCTGCCATTACATACCACCTAATATAATGAAATGTGAGGCTGGATGAACACAGCAGGCCCAGCAGCATCAGGATCACATTTCATTATCTTGGATTCTCCAGCATCTGCAGTTCCCATTATCACCATTGCATACCACCTGTTAGCCACTAACAATCCCATTAACAGCTATTCATGCTCCCGTCCAGATCATTATCAACTCCTTTGTCTGTCCTTCTCTCTCTTTGGGCTCTAACCCCACCTATTGTTTACTCCTTACACCTTGCAGCCCCCTCCCCCACCACTCTATCTTCTGCATATGAACCATCATTTTCCTAGCTAACATCACCAGAACCAAACCATTACTCTCCACAGATGCTGCCAGCTGAGACTTTCCAGTAATTTCTGTTTTTGTACCTGATTTACAACATCCACAGTTGTTTCAGTTTTCACCAATGTTGTTATTTAATTAAAAATGTGCAATGCCTAAACATGTTTTTTTTTCCTGCCTGCAGTGCACAGGGTCTTGTGTATGAATATCTGTAGCTCCTAGTTTATAGAAGTTAGCCACATTGCAAGCCCAAATAATAATATTGTGGGCTGGGCCATGTAGGTGAATTTAATAGGAATAGAATGAAGGGAAAATTAGGTGAGTCTCACAAGCAAGCTGAATTCAGAGAGAGTACGAGGGGAGATGGGGAAAAGATACAGAAACATGATTTTCTAACTAGAACAATTAGCACTAACATACAGATTTTCACACCCTCTTCATGATACATTACGTGAAATTTTAAAGAAAAGATCTAGCTGGTGACTCTCTACCTAGTAAGTACTAGTTCTCATTAAGTCATATGTTACCCTTGAGAATGTAGAAAATGATTTATCTTGGAACAAAATCAGTTATCCTGTCGGAATGCTAGGGTGGATCCCATTAACACCTAAACCAAGGATTTTACAATGCTGTACATTCACTAGTATTGAATATATTTTACAGGAATTTGATTGCAGAAATACAAAGCTGTTTCTGCATTTTATCCCGTTCTAACTATTCAGCATAAATTTCAATTTGCAATCATTTTGTAGTTAGATTGTGTTTAATATGATGGTTGCAATAGCACAAAGTACTATAGAAAGAAATGTGCCAAGGATGCAAGTTTTCAAAGTAAGATTTTGAGATTATACTTGGAGAACTACCCTCTTCTAATTAGTTATTTTTTACTTGCAAATCATTTTGCTTCCATATACCTAAGAAAATAAAACACTGTACATCAAATTGTAATTTTTATTAGTATCAAAATTATTAAGGAACCTACTGGTATAATTCTTGGCATAGGACAGACACCCAAAGCTGAAAACATGTAAACTAAATTAAATTTTGCCTCACAAATCTGATTATTGAATTTATTATTGATTAATTATTATTTAAAATGGTATTATTTGAATATTATGCCATACTTCAGAGTTACTAATGACAACTAACATATCAGCAAACAAGAAATTGTAGTCTGGTATAGCAGAAGGTTTGATTTTAAATTTGAATTTATACTGTGAAATAAACAACACAACTTTGGTCATCTTTGAAAAATAGACTGCTGATACAATTTAAATTGAAATAATTTTGATAATCAGTGGCAAGGTAAAAGATTATTACCATTTTTGATTTGCATCAGGAGTCTAATTCTGCATTCAAAGTACAAATGAATAGTGTATACTAAGATGCAGTGATTTAGAGAAAAAGTGCTATAAAGTACCGTAAGGATAACATTGTGTTACTAGGCTTAAATTTTAAAGGAGTTGTATTGGTAGTAATACTTTCTCCCACGTGCAATGAGCAAATGTCATTTTTTATGGTTGTAACTGGATTTGAATTTACTCTTTGCACTAAGTCCATATTCTACCTAACAGCAATATTGAAAATGGATTTCTACTAAGCCCACCATGTTATTTCATTGCTCATGCACTCTGCAAGTCCCTTCAGTCTACGAAGGTTAAGTTCTATTCCCAGAGTACAGAAACTTAAATCATGTGGTTTAGTCAAAAAAGAAGAAAAAAAAACTGGCAATAGTTCAGATCCAATTCACTATTGCTTCTACAGCGGTAACTGAAAATAATCACGGTGAAAAATATGTTCAGCAGAAATTTGAATGTTTAAATGCAATTTTTATGCCCTCAAAAATAGAAAACTATGTATTTGAAACACACTGGCATTTATCTTGGGGCATGTGTCACAACCACAGCAATAATGACGACCTTGTGCCATAAAAGAGCCATCTAATTTTTTTATTTGTGTTGCTTTCCATTGCAGTGCCAGCACTATAATTGAACTGATAAAGATCTGTCAATACTTAAATAATATGACAAAGTCCATTGAGTTATTGGTCTAGAATAATGTTCATACAGAGTTAGTGATTTCTTTTTAAGTTGGAGTATTATCTTGCTCATGGTATTAGTTAGTAGCCCAAAGATTTGAGAGATGAATTTCCATTACAGTATTCTTTATAACTCAATTCAATGTGGAACCAAAAAGATAATCTTTAATGCTTGTACGGTTGCAACAACACAACTGGTTCACTCATGGCCTTCACAGAAGGAGACGTACCACTCCTATTTGGTCTGGACAACATTTGCTTATATGGTTGACTCTGATGGTCCTAAAGGAAATTAGAGTTGGGCAATCAATCCTACTTTGCAAACATCATCAAATCATAAATTAACATTGATATGATTCATTTAAAACAATAATTTGTTCAAGTTTTATGGGGTATCACAACACATTATGGACATTGATGAACAAAAATGATCTTCTCTAAAGAAGTCACAAAGACCCAAACACAATTGAAAGCTAAAGAAACAGGCCACGGGTTTTATTCCATCAGATTTTAATAAAATGAAACATTCATATTCCACAATACATCGATAATATCTTCTGGATAAAATTATTACGGCTTAAATGCACAAGGAACATCATTCTACAATCACTTCTAACAGGAAAAAAAATGATTTGCAAAAGCAGGACATGAGCATTTAGAACATCAACTGTGCATTCAGTATCTATCATATGCTGTAATTTGCTCCAACCATCATTGCATTCCATCAGCAAATGAATGGAATGGTATTTATTTTTAACAGGCCACATCATGCTAAACCAAATCATAGGTTTATCAAGTAATCATTCTCTATATATAAACCACAAGAAACTATTGATTCTTTTTTCCAACAGTCTTTATCAAATCAGTAGGCCATTTAGTAGTCATATCAAAACAAAACATTGCATCTAATTAGAAATCCAATATCTATTAAAAAAATAAATTAATGAATAACCACAGTTATAGGCATCTTTAGATTCAAGACCACAAGATAAAGGAGTAGAATTAGGCTATTCAGTCCACCAAGTGTGCTCTACCACTTGATTACGGTTGATATTTTCTCAACCCCATTTTCCTGCCTTCTCCTTATAACCCTTGATTCTCAGAACAATCAAGAAGCTATCTATCTCTGTCTTAAAGACACTCAATTACTTGGTCTCCAGAGTCCCCTGCAGCAATGAGTTCCACAGATTCACTACCCTCTGGCTGAAGAAATTCTTCATCATCTCAGTTCTAAAGTATTCGGTAGGTTTAAATGAGATTCCCCCTCATCCTTCTAAACTCGATCACGTCCTCAACCTCTCCTGATATGACAAGTCCTTCAACCCCAGGATCATTCTTGTGAACTTCCTCTGGATTCCGTCCAAAACCAACACATCCTTCCTTAGATATGGGGCCCAAAACTGCTCACATCATTCCAAATATGGTCTGATTGGAACCCTCTATGCTGAAGTTACATATCTCTGCTCTTGTATTTTAGCCCTCTCAAAATGAATGCTAACATTACAATTGCCTTCCTAACTGCCAACTGAACCTGCATGTTAACCTTAAAAGAATCCTGAACTAGGACACCTGAGCCTCCTTGTTCTTCAAACTTTTAAAATCTTTCCCTGTTAGGACATAGTTTACATCTGTATTCCTCCTATCAAAGTACATAACCTCACTTTCCCACAGCACATTCCATCTGCCATTCATTGTTCACTCTCTGAGCCTATTCAAGTCCTTCTGCAACCTCCCCACCTCCTCAACACCATCTGTCCCTCCACCTATCTGCAAACTTAGCAGCAATACTCTTAGTTTCTTTGTCCAGATTGTTAATGTATAATGTGCATAGTTGTGGTCCTAACCCTGATCCACGTGGAACTCCACCAGTCACTGAATCCTGAATTCTTGCAATCCTGAAAAAGACCCTTTTACCCTTATTCTCTGCCTTCTGCCAGTCAGCCAATCCTCTATCCATGCCAGAACCTTGCTGCTAACACCATGGCCTTTTATCTTACTTAGCAGTCTCCTCAGCTACACTTTGTCAGTGGCCCTCTGACAATCCAAATAGATCATATCCACTGGCTCTCCTTTGTCAAACTTGTCTGTTACCTCTTCAAAGAACTTCAAAGAATTCTCCTTGACAAAACTGTGCTGACTTTGTCGTGTTTTATTCCAAAATCTCAAATTAAAACTGCACACTAAAATATTACCAATGAATGAGATCAGGCTAACTGGTCCATAGTTTCCCATCTTCTGCCTCCCTCCCTTCTTAAACAGAGGCATTATAGATTTTCAGTCCTCCAGGACCATCCCCAACTCCAGTCATTCCTGAAAGATCAATATCAATGCCTCTACAATCTCCTCAGCTGTCTCCTTCAAAACTCTGGCATGTAGTCCGTTAGGTCTGGGTGCTTTTTCCATCTTCAGGCCTTTCAGCTTCCCCATTACCTACCCCTTAGTGATAGCCACTACTATGGTGTTAGTCCCCTCTGCTGCCTGACACTCTTGAAGTTCTGGTATGCTGCTTGTCTCTTCCACTGTGAAAACTGCAAAGTACCTCATCAGTTCCTCCGCTATTTCTTTGTTCCCCAGTGCTACATTGCCAATCCCATTTTCCAGTGGTCTAATCCTGCCTCTCGTACTTATTAGGTATCTTTAAAAACACCCCTGCAAACTTCTTTTATATTACTAGCTAGTTTACTCTCATATTTCATCTTGTCCCCTGTTATTGCTTTTTAAAGGCTTTCCACTAATCTTCATCACATTGTACATTTTTATTCTGTCCTGGACTTCACTCATCAACCATGGTTGTTTCGGCCTTCTTTTAGTATGTTTCTTCTTCCTTGGGATGAATTTCTGTTGTGCATCACAAATTACCCCAGGCACTCCTGCCATTGCTGCCCCACCATCTTCCCTGCTAGGGTCCCGTTATGCCTTTGCAGTTACTTTTACTCAATTTTTATATCAGCTTCTCCCTCTCAGGCTACAGGGTGAATTCTATCATATCATGCCTCATGGGGATTCTTTCACCTTCAGCTCCCTAATCAGGTCTGTCTCAATGACACATCACCAAATCCAGAATTGCCTGCTCCCTAGTGATCTGTAGCACAAACGTGTCCAAAAAATTTTCTCGTAGATATTCCGCAAATTCCTTTTCTTGAAATCTGCTACCAACTTCATTCTCCCAGTTCACCTGCATACTGAAGTCCCCCAAGATTACTATAGTAATACTTTTCTTATAAGCCTTTTCTATCTCCTGATTTATTTTCTTCCCCACATCCTGACTACTGCTAGGAAGCATGTACACAACTCCAATTGGGGTCTTCTTCCCTTGGCAGTCCTTCAACTCCGCCCACACAGATTCTGCACTTTCCAACTATGTCACTTCTTACTAAGAAGGCAACCCCACCCCCACTGCCCATCGGCCCCTCCTGACAAAAGGATGTGAATTCTTGGACATTTAGTTCCCAGTCCTGATTTCCTTGAGTCACATCTCTCTGGGATACCTGCAAATTGGTATTTACCAATTTCAATCTGCACTACAAGCTCATTTACCTTGTTTTGTACAACATGTACAATTAAGCACAGCATCATCAGTCCTGCATTGACTGCTATCCTTCCCATAGTTGTCTCCTTATCTACTGTGCTTGAAGTTAGATTCCTGACCCTTTCAAACTCTCTTTCCCATTACTTCCCCACCCCCTGCTTCCCCAACCCTCCTTAACCTTTTCCATAATTTTCTTTGCAAAAGAGCCCACCAGTTGAGAAAATTTGGTTCTTCTTTTTAATTTAGCCCCTATGTGATCAGTCCCTCAGTAAAACCTCTTTCCTTATTCTACCTGTATTGTTGGTACGTACATGGTCCACAACAAATGAATCTTTCCCATCCCACTGCAAGGTCCTCTGTGGCCTAGATGAGATATCATGAACTCTGGTGCTAGGCAGGCAATATACCTTCAGGCTGGCCAGAGAACAGTGTCTATTCCCTGGATTATGTTAACCCCAATTACAACTACATTTCTCTATTCTCCCCCTCTTAAATGGCTTCCTATATCACAGTGCTATGATCAGTTTGCTCATCCTCCCTAAAGCCCCATCTCATCCACACAGGGAGCAAGAATCTCAAACCTGTTAGACAAGCTCAAGAGATGAGGCTTGTTCAGCATTACCTGCTGGATCCTGCTACCTGCCTTGCTTGTGGTCACATTCTCCTGTCCCTGATCACTGACTAAATTTGAGGTAGTTAATCTAGCGGGTGTGACCGCTCCCGAAACACAGACTCCAGGTATCTGCTCCCCTTGCCTCTGATATGTCACAGTATTTGAAGCTTGGACTCCAGCTCATCAGCTCTGAGCCAGAGTTCCTCAAGCAGCCAACACTTGCTGCAGATATGGTCACTACGAACCACAATGGGGTCCACCAGCTCCCACAACATGCAGTTACAACACATTGCCCAGCCCTGCATCACTGTCTTAATTACTTAGTTCTTCATGTGATTATTTCTTTTAAATCATACTGGTCTTTTAGTTTGTTGCATGTAAATACTTCCATTATCCTTCAATCTGAAAGTAACCCATATTAGATGGGCAAATTAGTTGCTATCACTAAACCAATGAATTTACAGTCTGTCTGTGATGTCACTATTTTGTGTTGGGCCCAATCCTGGACTTCAACTTATCCTATTCAAAAATATTACAAATTATGAGCCAAAAAGAAAGAAGCAGTAAAAATACTTCTTCTCCTCTGCACTGATGTGGTCTCTCCTTCCTGGCCGTGCAAAGCTTACTGATCCCAGTGTGAAGCTCAGCTTATTAATTTCCATTTTCCCCATACCGGCGTTGTTCCCAATCCATCACCTTAACTTCACCAAAAACACAGCAAACACTTTTTAAGCACACATACAATGTTTCTGAAGCAGGGCACAGCATCTGAGGAAACTAGCAACCAGCACCAATTTAGCATCACTTCGTATTTGTCATAAGCAAGTCAAAAACAGAATCCCATTCCAACATGATAATTTAAAGAAACATTTAATATAAACCTTGTATAAATTCTATGAAATACACAAGCAATATTGTAAGTGGATTGGGTTGCTAAAGGATAAATATCAGATTAGAAATAGTGTAAAAAGTTGATATTCTCAGAAAAACAGAAATTAGAGATAATATTCCTCATCAACACTGTGCTCACTGATCTGTACTAGCTCCCAGTCAAACAATGCCTTGGATTTAAAATTATTATCCTGGTTTTCAAGTCCCTCCACAGAATCACCCCTTTCTATCTCTAATCTCTGCTGTTTCCACAATCCACGGAGCAATTTTAACTCCAACCTTTTGGGCACCCTAATATTAATTGTTTCACCACTGGTGGTCTTACCTAGGCTGCCTAGGCACTAGAAATCCCTTCATAAAAACTTATCTCTCAACCTCTTTCTTCCTTCAAGATGTTCATTAAAAGAAAAATGACTGCTTCAGCTATGCTTTTAATCTTCTACCCTAATTCACCTTATGTTTACTTTATGCTTTATGACTGTGAAGAGCCGTGAGATATATAATTCCAAGAAAGGTACTACACAAATGTAAAGTTCCCATTGTTATCCTTCTCTTCTAAAGAATGTATTTGTTTTCTTAGTATCATTAATGATAGGTCTGTATCCAAATGCAGCACTATCTGGACAATGTTCAGGCTTGGGCTAATTAGTGGCGAAGTATCATTTGTGACACGTAAGTGCCAGATAACAAATATCCAACAAGACATAGTCCATTCAACACATTACAATCTCTAAATCCCTCAAAATGTACACCTTTGATGAGACACTTAAGTGGACCAGCCTTACTAAGTTCTGTCTACAATTATAGGTCAGTGACTGGGCATCTTACAATGGTTAGATATAAAGTTGTGTCCCTGGAGGATTAGTTTGGGTATTTGGATTAAAGGTTAGTGTCACTAACACTCTGCCAACTTGTTCAACATTTTAATGGCACTTACATCTGGACTGCTATGGTATAACAATTAGAAAAATCCTTTTTTTCTTTTCACAAATATGTATTTTTCTAATCAATTCACCAAAAGGTCCAAACACCATTGAATCTAATGTGACTTTAACCATATCAAATTCTTTGCAGAGATTATAATCATGCTTAATTAGATGCAGTTTTATTTTTGTTACACCTGATTATCAAGTCCTACCTAATGTTTGTCAAATTGTGCATTATATACGGAATTTAATGCAGTTAAAAGCAAATCATAAAATGGATCATTTACACAAAACTGAAATCATGAGATTTACTGCAAGTTTTGGCACATGGTAAGTAATGATAAGTGGATTCCACTTACTATTGTGATTGCACATAATATCTTGTGTATATAATATCTTGTACCAATAGCATCAAAATCAATATTGTCCATGTCTCTAAGAACTAATTCTTAATCAAACTGCAACATAGTATGCATCTGTTAACAAGATATAACTTTACCAATGCTAAGAATCACGGGTATGTGGTGTCTTGCCAATATTTTATACAGGTGGGAGTATGTGACAAAATGCAAGGAAGTGATAGAAAGAATATCCTAGAGACTCACTTCCTGCACACTAATTACTGACCTGATAATGGTACAGTTGAGCTTTAAAATCACAGCGCATGATTACTGTTAGGGAGCAGTTACAAGCTTAACAGTGAGACAAAGGTATTGTCACATTCATCCTGCAATGTGTGTTGGTTTAAAAGCTACTCAATGAGAAAACCTGCCTAATAAAACAAAATACTCAACCAGTCTGGCAGTATTTGTGCTTAGACAAACAGTTAACATTGAGTCTGATATGACTTTAGAACTCTTCTTCAGAAAACATGCCTTCTAGTTATGCAATGAGCACCATTCATTCATCACTCTTAAAACATTGATGGTTTTCAACTCTGAAAACAATCTGACATTGTCTCCTATAGATGATTGGCAGCTCTTTTCACGAGAATTGTTATCTGTGGCTTCTTTTGTGAATTTTATACCAATGTAGATAAAGCAAAATGAGTCCGTTAGGCACTGGTTAAAATTGTTACTCATTCATTACTGACTTGATAAAGACTGTTTAAGGAGCCATTATTGCTTAGTAGCATTGTCTCCAAAGCATTACCAGAATTTTGGTAACAAAAAGTGAATATTGCAGTTTTAAAATGACAGCAACCAAGCATTTATTGACTAAAGCAACATTATTACATAACATCTGGTCATTCCAATTTATCAGGATGAATATACAGTGAAATCAAACTGAGGTTGCTCCTATGAGGTAAATTTCTATTAAACAAGACTTTACATTATGTCACAAATAACATTCGCAACCTCAATAACTTCTCATTAAAAGAAAAAACACTTGCATCAGAAATGACAAGTAGCAAAAAGCAGTGACATCCTGTGTCCCCTGACTCCAGTGCAGCTTCAGACATTAGTATTGCATCAAAACATTATTCATACTTAAAACTCATCCTCTGAGCTATCAGCTAACAGCATCACCCGATCCTGCATGCTTGTGAAATCTTTAGGCTGAAATTTTAAACAAAGATATTAGCAGTATTGTACAGTACTTACCATATATGTATAACGACTATGCATTTTATGTGAACATGTGATTGAGACAGCATTGCCATGACCTTAGTAACAATAAGCATACCTATTGTTCTATATAGGCAATTTGACAACCAATTTGCTCCTCATGATGTCCTACAAATGGCAATTAAGTAAACAATCAACCCATTTTGGTGTTGACTGGGGGATAAATAACATCAGAATACCAGAAGAACTTGTCATCTCTTCTTTGACTATGACATAAAATCTAAACAGTCTCATCTAAAAGACAACGTAGCCTAGATAAGTACTCAAACCCTGGTGTGAAGATTGAAATTCACAAGGCAATAGTTCTCCAATTTAACCAAGCTGTGGAGTGCAGGTTCATAGTTCCTTGAAAATGGAGTTGCAGATAAATAGGATAGTGAAGAAGGCTTTGGCATGCTTGCCTTTATTGGTCATTACATGAGTATAGGAGTTGGGAGGTCATGTTGTGCTGTACAGGACATTGGTTAGGCCACTTTTGGAATACTGCGAGCAATTCTAATCTCCCTGCTACAGTAAGGATGTTGTGAAACTTGACAGGGTTCAGAAAAGATTTACAGGGATGTTGCCAGGATTGGACAGCACGACCAGTGGGGAGAAGCAGAATAGGCTGGGGCTATTTTCCTTAAGGTGTCAGAAACTGAGGGGTGACCTTATAGAACTTTATAAAATCATGAGAGGCATAGACAGGGTGAATCTTTTCCCCAGTGTAGCAGAGCCCAAAACTGGACGGCACAGGTTTAAGGTGAGATGGGAAAGATTTAAAAGTTACCTAAGGGGCAATTTTTTCACACAGAAGATGGTGTGTGTATGGAATGAGATGGCAGAGGAAGTGGTGGAGGCTGGTACAATTACAACCTCTAAAAGGCATCTGGGTGGGTACATGAATAGGAAGGGGTTGGAGGGATATGGGCCAGATGCTGTCAAATGGGACTAGATCTATTTAGGATATCTGGTTGGCATGGGCAAGTTGGACCAAAGAGTCTTTTTCCATGCTGTATATCTCAATGACTCAAAATAGATGGAAATCTGAGAGAGCACCTGTGGTGCAGTGGTAGTGCCCTGCCTCTGAGCTAGGAGGACTAGGTTTGAGTCCCACCTGCTGTACAGTTATAACATTCCTGGACAGGTAGATTTAACAAAAGTGCCTAGATAGAAAATTGTGCTCAAAAGGTCAGCAGTTTCCGACTATGCAGTGCTATTGCTCATGACTCTCAAGGTACAATTGAGAAAACATGTCCCATAATGTCCAAAAGATCCCAACTGTACATAAAGTAGACAATAGCATTTTTCTCACTTTTATCACTAAAATTCTTCAAATTATATAGATTCAATTTAAATCAATTTAGGTTCATTAATATTGAAATTCTGTTCAAATTCTCCATTATTAAAATAGAATCTCGCATAGTAAACTAATCTAACAGCCACTAATTACATACAAACTTTCTGACATTTAAAGAATATATACAGCAAATCATTAGAAATCATGGAGATTAATGCAGAACTCTAACATCACATTACCTTCTTCCTTTGAAAAAAACTTGCATCGTAAATGACACATTTCATCACCTCACGACATTCCACAGAATTTTTTTTAAAAATCAGCTCACGAAATGTAATCAGTTCTGACCCATACCTGACTACTTTTGAGAAGTCTGTGGTAGCCATCTCCTTGAATTGCTGCAGCATGATGTCAAATGGCTGACGGCACTGGATGCAGAAAAAGCTGACATTGCTTAGAGGACTTACCTACAGGACTTATAGAGGAGAGGCGATGGCCTAGTGGCATTATCACTTGACTGTTAACCCAGAGACCCACATAATATTCTGAGGACCTTGGTTTGAATCCTGCCATGGGAGATGGTGGAATTTGAATTAAGAGTCTCATGATGACCATGAATCCATTGCCAATTGTTAGGGGAAAAACCTATCTGGTTCACTTTTGCCCTTTAGGGGAGGAAACTGCCCTTACCTGGTCTGGCCTCCATGTGACTCTGAACTGCCCTCTGCTCTCCATATATGCTGCCTGGCCAGCAATGTCCTCATCCCATGAATGAATAAAGGGAGGAGAAAAAGGTAAGGTCCTGAGGAGTGTTGCCAAATAAGGAGACCTTGGGCTGCAGGTTCATAGTTCCTTGTAAGTGAAGTTGCAGATAGAGATAATGGGAACTGCAGATGCTGGAGAATCCGAGATAACAAAGTGTGGAGCTGAATGAACACAGCAGGCTAAGCAGCATCTTAGGAATGCAAAAGCTAACATTTCGGGCCGAGACCCTTCATCAGAAAAGTTGCAGATAGACAGGATAGTGAAGAAGGTGTTTTGTATGCTTTCCTTGATTGATCAGTGCTTTCAGTACTGGAGATGGGAGGTCATGTTACAGCCATACAGGACTCAATTAGGCCAATTTTGGAATACTGCGGGCAATTCTGGTCTCTCTACTATAAGGAAAGATGGTGTGAAATTTGAAGGTGTTCAGAAAAAAATTTACAAGGATGTTGCCAGGGTAGGAGGATTTGAGCTCTCAGGAGAGGCTGACTAGACTGGAGCTATTTTCTCTGGAGCATCGGAGGCTGCGGGGGGATCTCATGGAGTTTTATAAAATCATGAGGAGCATTGACAGGGTGAATAGCCAAGGTCTTTTACCCAGGGTAGGGGAATCCAAAACTAGAGGCCATCTAAGAGAGCAAAGATTTAACAGTGACCTCAGTGGCAACATTTTTATGCAGAGGGTGGTGCGCATATGTATTGAGCTGCCAGAGAAAGTGGTGGAGGCTGGTACAATTACAACATTTAAAAGGCATCTGAATGGGTATTTGAATAAGAAGGGTTTAGAGGGTTACGGGCCAAATGCTGGCAAATGGGACTAGATTAATATTGGATATCTGTTCGGCATGGATGAGTTGGACCAAAGGGTCTGTTCCCATGCTATACATTTCTATGACTCTACTGAGAAAGTACTAAAGTCTTGTACTCTACAAATACCCATGGTGCAAGCCAACAGTTCCAGTACAGCTTCATCATTGGCATCTACCAACAATGTAGAAATTTGCCCAGTTGTGACCCGCAAAAATCAGTACAAATCCAAATCAGCCTATTGGCTGTATAACTAGCGAGTTATTGGCTGTACAACTCTATGACTCTAATACTGCCCAACCAAACTACTCATAGTCATTAGCAAAGGACTAGAAGGAATTGTTACCAGTGCTATCATACAGCACTTACTCGCCAATAAACTGCTCACTGATGCTCAGCTTTGATTATATGACAGCACTCAGCTCCTGAGGGGATAGTGACTGTTATTTATGTCAAGGCATCATTTGACCCACTGTGACATCAAATAGTTCATGCAAAACTGGAATCAATGAGAATCTGGAGGCAGGAGGGTTGGAGTTATAACTAACAACAAAAAAAAGGACGGTTCAGGTTATTGGAGGTGCCAGGGCATCTCTGCAGGAATTCTTTGGGTTAATGTCCTAGGCCCAACCATCTTCAAGTTCTTCAACAATAACCTTCCCTCCATGATAAGGTCAAAACTGGATATGGTCACTGGTGACTGAACAAAGTTCAGCACCATTCAGGACTCCTCAGACCCTAAGATATCAGTGCCTTTATGCAGCATGACAACATCATCATTCAGGCTTGGGCTGACAATTGGCAAGTAATTTTCATGCCACACAAGTGCTAGGCAATAACCATTTCAACAAGAGAGAATCTAACCATCTCCCCTTTCAATGGCATTTCCACCACCAAATACCCAACTGTCAACATCCTGGGGGTTACTACTGCCAAGAAACTAAACTGGAGCAGTCACTGAATTGAAGTGCCTCCGTAAGGTCAGAGAATGGGAATTCTGTGGTAACTCACTTCCTAGCTCCCTAAAGCCTAGTCACTATCTATGAGGCAAAAGTCAGAAGGGTGATGGTATGCTCTCTACTTGCATGTATGACAGCAGCAAATCAGAAAGCTCAGCCCCTTCCCAAACAAAGCAACCAGCTTGATTGATACCCTATCCACCACCTACAGCTTTCATTCCCTCCACCACTGACATACAGTAACAGCATTCTTGTACCACTCATCAAATGCACTTAAGCAGCTCACTAAGGTCCTCCAAAACCTGTGACCCACTACTATCTATCAGGACATAGGCAGCAAATGTATGAGATTACTACCAATTGTAAGTTTCCCTCCGTGCCATAGAGAATCTAACTTGGAGCTATATGGCCATTCCTTCACTGTCTCTTGGTCCAAATCCTGTTGTGAGGATACCTGTGCCACAAACTGCAGCAGTTCAAGAAGTTGTTCACAACCAATTTCTCAATTTTCGGAACGGACAATAAATGTTGGCATAATCAGTGATGCCCATTTCCCATAATTTTTTCTTTTTATGAATGCTTCAATTTGTCTTCTAGTTTCACTTTAATTGAGAAAAAAGAAATCACAAGTGTTACTGCACAGGAGGCCACCGTTTAGTCCATGTATGTGAGCCATCCTTCTAAATGATCGTTATGGTGTCATTCTACTGCCTTTTCCTGGTACCCTTGCACATTGTTTGAATTGAAACAATCTCTAATAGCCTCTTGATAACCTACACCACATAGGCAGTGTCTTCCAGACACATCCCATTGTTGTGTGAAAACACTCTTGCTCATATCACATTTGCTACATTTGGAAGTCACTGGAAATCTGCAACCTTTCGTTTTCAATACTTTTACTCATAGAATAGTTTCTGCCTATCTACTATATCTCGACCTCTCACATTTTACGAACTTCTGCCAAATCTCCTCTCAGCTGTCTTCTCTCCACAAAGAACAGTCTCAACTTCTTCGATCTACCCTCAACTGAAATTTGACATTCCTGAAACTATTCTTGTAATTCTCTTCTGTACTATCTCCAATATGTTCATATTCTTCCTATTGTGTGCAACCCACAACTATACACAATGCACCATTGTAACCTAACAAAAGTTTTCAGAGATAATGTGAACTGCAGATGCTGGAGAATCCAAGATAACAAAGTGTGAAGCTGGATGGACACAGCAGGCCAAGCAGCATCTCAGGAGCACAAAAGCTGACGTTTCGGGGTGAAGGGTCTAGGCCCGAAATGTCATCTTTTGTGCTCCTGATATGCTGCTTGGCCTGCTGTGTCCATCCAGCTTCACACTTTGTTATCTAACAAAAGTTTTATCTACTTTCAGCATTTTCTCCTTGCTTTTGTAGTCTTTTCCACGACTAATAAGCCCATGTATTACTTACTGCTTTTCCCACCTATCCTGCCACCTTCAATGATCTGCGCATATAAAAACCCGGGTTCTCCACTCCAGCATCCCTTCTAGAATTGCACCCCTTCTTTTATATTGTCCACTTACATTTCATTGAAATGAATCACATTGAAATTCTCAGCTTTAACTTTATCTGCAACCTGTCTGCCCACTCTACCA
The DNA here is from genome assembly GCF_030684315.1 of Stegostoma tigrinum. NCBI lineage: Eukaryota > Metazoa > Chordata > Chondrichthyes > Orectolobiformes > Stegostomatidae > Stegostoma > Stegostoma tigrinum. The sequence continues at coordinate 49,850,246 of NC_081363.1, forward strand.
AACCAACTTCTCTTTGCCCTTTTGAAATTCTACGTGTCCTCCTCACACTTCATAATGTTTCCAAATTTTGTAAGACCTGCAAATTTTGACACCGCTCCCTGCACACCAAGATCTAAATAATTTATGTCAAGTAAAGCAAGGGTCCCAACATAGACTTCTGTGAAATTCCAATACAATCTGTTCTCCAGCCTGAAAAGTGTCCATTCACCATTACTGTTTCTTATTGCTCAGCCAATTTTGCATCCACATTACTACTGTCCCTTTTATTCGATGGGCTATGAATTCTCATAAGTCTGAGTGTGGATCTGTATCAAATTTTCAAAGTTCATATCCAACTGAGTTAAATACTCCAACAAGTCAATTAAACACAATTTTCTCCTTAGAAATCCATGTCGACACTTCCTAATCAAACTACTATTTTTCATGTGACTACCAATTCTATCCCAAATGTTGGTTTCTGGAATAAAAGTGGAAGGTCCACTCGACTCAAATCGTTAACTCTGATTTCTCTCCACAGATTCTGTCAGACCTGCTGAGCTTTTCCAGAAATTTCTGTTATTGTTTCTGATTTACAGCATCCACAGTTCTTTTAGTTTTTATTGGTTTCTGGAAGTTTAGTTAAGTTAAAGTTAAACAGACTGATTTATAATTGCTGGCCCCAATCTGACAAACCTTTTTGAACAACTCCTGAGTCGAGGGAAGTCTGAAATATTGCAGCCAGTGCTCCTGGAATTTCTATTCTCACTTCCGTCAAAATCTTAAAATGCATCTCATCCAGACCTGGTGCCTCATTAACTTTAATCCAAGTCAATCCAAGACTTCTTCGTTATCCACTATAACTCCTTCTAATGACAGAGGTTCCTCTTGTCACCATGGCCTGGGTAGCATCTGCCTCCTTTGCAATTACAGATCCAAAGTATTCATGTAATACCTCAGCCATGCTTCATGCCTCCATGTGTAAATTCCCTTTAGGTCCCTAATTGCCCCTACTCCTCCTTTTAGCACACTTTCACTATTTACATCAATGTAGAAAACTTTAGTGTTTCTCTTTTTGTTGGCTGCCAATCCTTTCTTATAAGTCCTTTTCACTTCTGCAATCTGCTTTTGAACGTCTGCTTTGAACTTTTGTATTCCACTTAGTTCTCAATTGATAGCTCTCATAAGCACCATTTTTCGTTTCATCTTAATTTCTACCTCTTTTTTCATCCTATCATTGCGCCACCATCTCTTTTTGAGTGAACATACCCTGAATATGCCCAAACCATTCCTTTTTGGAAGGGATGTTATGGTAGTTTCTCCTGCCAATCTTTTGTTCCAGTCTGTCAGGTCCAGTGCCATGCTTTCCCAGTGAAAACTGCTCTCGCGCAGTTAATTATGCTTACTCTGAATTACCTAGTATCCTCTTCAAATTGTTCATTCAAAACTTCATGATGCATTGCCTCCTAAATGGTGCCCCCCCCCATAACTCTTGATCCAAATGGCTCAGCTAATTCCAAAATCCAGATCCAATAGTACAGAGATAGTAAGAACTGCCGATGCTGGAGTCTGAGATAACAAGGTGCGGAACAGGAGGAACACAGCTTCTGAAGAAGGCTCCTGATCCAAAACTTCAGCTTTCCTGCTCCTCTGATGCTGCCTGGCCTGCTGTGTTCCTCCAGCTGCACACTGCGTTATCTCCAGCTCCACACTGTGTTATCTCCAACAGTACATCCTCTTTTGATGAACTGGACACACACTGCTGTGGAAAACTTACCTGAACATAGCCTAGGAATGTATGTTCCTCTACACTCTTTATGTTACCACTATCTATAACCACATTTGGGGAGTTAAAATGCCCCATTATAACTGTGCTATACTATTTGTACTTCTCTGCAGTTTCCCAGCAGAATTGTTCTTGAATCTGTCCCACTAGCTGCTAGTCCACAAACTATACTGAGCAACGTAACTGCATCTGTTTTGTTCCTTAGCTCTAGCCGAATTGATTCTGTCCTTGAATTCTTAAGGACATCCTCTTTTACTAGCACTGCAAATTCCATCTTCACCAACATTGTTGTTGGAAACTAGGGTCCCCTTAAAACAGATTTTTTTCTCGTACTTCTTAAGCAGTATATGCTCTTTCAGTAGCAAGTACCCTCCCAAAAGCATGAACAAATTTCTACAATGTAACAGAATTGTGGATACTGAAAATCTGAAACAAATAAGTTGCTGGGAGAAACTCAGTAAGTCTGGCAGCAGCTATGGAGAGAAAGCAAAGCTAACATTGAGTCCAGTGACCCTTCATCAGTTAGGAAAGGGGACATATATGCCTGAGAGGAAAGCTGATCATGGGAAGCAGCCCATATCATGTTCGAGGGTGTGGGGGTAGGTAAAGGACATTGTGGAATTTGTTCAGGTTCTAAAATTAAACAAAATAAACAAAGTACTGCAGATACTGGGGATCTAAAACAATAACACAAGTTACTGGACAAACTCAAACAGGTCTTGCAGCATCTGTGCGGAGAAAGCAGAGTTAACATTTTGAGTCCAGTAACTCTTCATCAGATTAAGTGCAACTGAGGCCAAAACATTGTATGTTTTAAAGAAGGAGGTAGGCATTGCTTTTGTGGCGAAAATGTATCAAGGAATATGGGATTGAAGGGAGAAAGCGGGTGGGATTAGGATATTGAGCTCAATGATCAACAATTATCATACTGAATGGCAGGGCAGGTTCGAGGGGTTTAATGTTTCCTATGTTTCTATGTAAGTTTGATTATATCCTCAACTTCCTTGATTAACCATGATTAGTTTATCTTCTTCCTAGGATCTTTCTGCCTCACTTGGATATGTATCTGCTGTGAGCCATGAACTATTTACTCCTTTCGCTGTCCACTCCATCCACATCCCTGTGTAGCTCTTCCTTAAGTTTAGCACAGTTGCCCCCAACCCAAGTTTCTCACTCAAACTCAATGCTAAATTCAACCATGTTACAGTCACTGTTCCCTATGAATCTTTTACTCAGATCAACTAATAAACCTGCCTCATTATCCCAATGTGGACAAAGAACATATTGTTCCGGGAAACTGTCGTGAATACACTTTATATTTTCTTCCTCGGAATCATTTTTTGCCAATTTGATTTTTCCCAATCTACATGAAGACTAAAAAAAACACCCATGATTAATCATAGAATTCCTACAGTATGGGAGCAGGCTGGTCCATAAAACAGCATCCTTCCCCCACACCTCTACAACACTGCATTTCCCATGGCTGACCCACCCAGACTGCACATCCTCGGACACTATTGGCAACTTAGCGCGCCCAATCATCTAACCTGCACACCTTTGGACTTTGGGAGGAAGCCAGAGCATCTGGATGAAACTCATGTAGATACAGGGAGAATGTGCAAACTTCACACAGACAATCACCCAAGGGTGGAATTGAACCCAAGTCCCTGGCACAGCCAAGGCAGCAATGCTAACCACTAAGCCACCTTGCTGCTTTTTTAAAAAATGTATTGCATCTTTTTAAAAAATGCATTCATTATCTCCTGCTTTATTCTCTGTCCTGAAGAACAGCTACCGCTAATAAGCCCATAGTCTATTAGCCGCAGTGTATTTTCCTCTTATTAACTTTAACCTGCACCCATATGGATTTTGCATCATCAGATTCTAGATCATTTCTTCCCATCACACTTATCTATCCCGGATTAACTCCAACTTCTTCTCCTTCCTGCCCATCTTTCTTTCCAAAGAAAAGTCACATCGCCCTAAATATTTAGTTTCCAGCTTTGATGTCCTTGTAACCACATCTCCATAATCGTTATAAGATCATACCTATTAATCTCTTTTTGTGCAATCAGTACATTCATTTTATTTCAAATACAATGCCCATTTAAGAGATTTTAACTTTGCCTTTTCACCATTTTTATCTCATTGATGTTCTTGCTTTTTTTAATGCTTTGATACTCGTTATACTCAATATCTGACCTACCCTTTTCGGGTCTAGGCCCGAAACGTCAGCTTTTGTGCTCCTGAGATGCTGCTTGGCCTGCTGTGTTCATCCAGCCTCACATTTTATTATTGTGCAAGTCCTTGTTTCTTTTCAGTCAATTTCCAAGTGAAATACATGATATTTTTCTAAATTTGAGATGAAATGTTGAGTATTATGACGTGGCTCAGTTTAATGAACCTTCAGAAATGGAAATGATTGACTGACATGATATCCAACTTTAAGGGTCAAACAGATAATCAAAGCAAACAAAGGATAAGTCTGATCTGTTACAAGGTGCATTGTAGATCTTGTCAGACTACTTTCCTAGTAATTACCTTTGTTTCTCGTCTTTTGAAAACACTTTTCCTCTTCCGATTCATCACCTTGAAACTGTAGAGAGCTCCCAGAATGAAGAGTGCCCCTGCCACACCAACAGCTACAGGCACTAGCATCCCGGACATATAACCTGCCTGGAACAATACAAAAGGTTTAAAATGTGTCATGAAAATTAGTTACCATTTTCCGAGCTGTTTTATTTTGGGTGGTGAAATATTTTCTTCCAAACTTTCAAATTTTCATTGTAAAATGTACATAATTTCAGGTTCCATTTAAAGTAAACACAAAGACTCAAAAATCAAACACATGAACCCAGACTCTGTGGTAAAAATAACATTGAGATTAATAGCACTCAGCAAGATTTAAGTGTAAATCAAACCACAACTGCCAACATCTGCATTTGTGCAGTTAAAAGCTGAAATTAGGAAGCTGACTTCTTAAATCCCTGCTTTCTCCACAACCTCTGCTATCCTGCTATCTTGCTGAGGCTCAGCATTGAAACAAGTGCAAAGAGTTTATAATTGTGCTACCACCATGATAGATTTACACTAAAACACACCAGGATAACAAAATTACTTCTGTCCTTTCAACTAGAACAGAACTAAGCAGTTTAAAACAGTAACAGAGAAAAGGCAGGTGTAATTTCCTTTAAATGAATCCTTAAAATTGCAGAACATCAAAATGAGAGACAGTTCAGTGTTGAACCGAAGCACGTAATAAGTGTATGGGCCCCAAAAGAAATCATCCCGAGGCACTTACTTTGTCTTTGATTTTCTCCAGCCAGCTTCTTACTGAAAAAGGGACAGATGGAAATAGTTGTATTACTGGAAATAAATATTATTTTGAGGCAAATATTAGAGAACGGTGAAATTCTTTATTTTATGGTCAAATTTACTGAAGACATCATTAGAACACATCAGTGACCATAGCGTTGAATCAGAAATGGCACAGACAATCTTATTCTTTGCTTAGTTTGTAAATAATTCTGATTGCCTTAGGATGCCCATAAACCTTAATCTTGTATTGTAACAGATAACAGTAATTACAAGGTTAAAATCTTTTCCCCCTCACAAGTTTAAAATTGTCACTAAAACATGAGGCTCATTCAATTCTTTCAGAACAAACATATTGAAGATAACTTGTAACAGAATTTGTAAAGATGCTTTGGTGTGTTTCTTAGGAACTCAATTTGTCTTTTATTTTGTACCTAAAGACAAGAGGTACAGATGATTTCACGACCTCACTAAACAGAATGGAGGAAGTTAATAAAATATAACTACTCACTGTTAGGCATCTGCCATTCCTTAGTCAGTTATACATTATCGAGGTGACAATTAGATTCTTGAGGGAGACACTGTATGCTCTCTTACACAAAGTGAATCAGATTATTGGCTTCAGTTTACTTGCCCAGATGAGCAGTACTGCAAAATTCAGGAGCATAATTTTACACTGTGGTCCAATTACAATCCATGCTACCATGGATCATTTTTTAGGATACTGATATGGAAATAATTGGAATTGAGTATACCTTTTGGGGATGATCAACATAAGATTTAGTTCTTTTGCTGGTACTTTTGAAGTACTTGTCTCAATAACAACAAAATAACAGCAAACGTTCGATCACTCTGCTACTTATTACAAGGGAATGATTACAATGGCAAAGGTTGTATCTCTATAACAGTGCTTTGGTCAATAATGTATTTCTCACTATGGTAAAATTTATGCCTTTGAAGAGAGAAATTTGAACAGTGATTCCATTTATAATAATGGGTCTGAAGATACTATTTGAATGGATCTTGTTGTGCTTAAAATGTAAATAATGAGGCATCAAAAGCAAACATTTTAAAGAAGCACATAAAATCACATTGCTGCTAGGTCTTCAGCACCATTATTCTTCTGTTTAAGTAACACGAGTGTGAACAGTGGTGGTGCAGCAAACTTGCAATCAGTTGTGGCAATGATATTTGCTTTCTAGCTATTTTTGCTGAAGATTAACAACAACGTGACCCAAAGATTCCCAGAAAGTATCATGTGGTAGCATAAGTAATGATATACGCTATTCACAGCCTAATTGCCTAGAATGGCAGTACAAGAATAACAGCATACAGAGATGTATCATTTTTATGGCACAAATTCACAACATCTTCTTTGCTTTATGAAAGCTACAAATCCTTTATATATTTGAGTTAAATGCAGGTGCTTCTGAAATCCAATCATCTATAGTTAATAAGTGAGAACTGCTGAGAAGACTGCTAAAAAATTACATCATTCATTGTTTGAAAATGAATTTAAAAGACACATTTGCTGATGTACAATTCTGTACTAATTGAAGCTGGAGTTGATCATGTTTAAAAATAGTGAATTGTCTTTTCTGATAATAAAATGCTGCTGTTGTCATCAGCAAAGGGACATAAAGTCAAGGCAGCACATAAATGGAAAAGACCACTCAACTTAAATCTCTGGTCATGAAATTTGACCTCATTTTCTCCAATTTTTCAGCACAACAAGTGCCATTTTACCTGCAAAATGGCAAATGCCATTATATAAACACAAGTGGCAAGTGCTACTTGCAAATGGTACCATCTTAGAGACAGAGTGTTCACAAATGCAGGAAGCATCCAGAAGATTTTTGGAATAGATTTGTAGCTTGGGTTGTGCATTTTGTGGTTGGTTGGCTCGCTGAGCTGGTTCGTTCTTGTTCTGCAGATGTTTCATTACCCTGCTGGGTAACATCATCAGTGCAGCCTCCGATGAAGAGCTGTTGTGTTCTCCCTGGCGTCCGTTGAGCTGGATTACCTCACTTCGGTTTTTCTTTGCAATGGAGTGTATATGGGGGCGAGCTCTATGTGTTTATTAATGGCTTTCTTTGTGGAGTACCAGGCTTCTAGGAACTCCCATGCCTGTCTCTGCTTTGCATGTCCCAGGATCTTAGTGTTGTCCCAGTCGAATTGGTGGTTCTCCTCGTCCATGTGGATAGAGATGAGTAAGTATTGGCCATGTCTTTTTGTAGAAAATTGGTGTTCATGTACTCTTGCTGTTAATTTCCCTCCTGTTTGTCCCATGCAGTGTTTATCACAGTCACTGAAGACAATCTTGTACATGACATTGGACCTGTCCATAGTGAGTAGTGGAACTTTGGTTTGGGTGAGCAGTTGTCGTTGGGTTAATACGGGTTTGTGTGCTACTCTTGATGCTCAGTGGTCATAGGAGTCTTGTGGTTAGGTCCAATCTGTTCCCGATATAAGGTAGCCTGATGAGTGTGTTGGGGCGCATAGTATCTTCCTGGTATTGTTGGTGTAATAGGCATCTTCTGACCCAGTGTTTTGGATATCCATTGTCCTTGAACCCCTGGAAGAGGTATTCTTCTTCTCAGTGTAGCTCTGTGCTGCTACAGTGTGTTTTTGCCTGTTTAAATAATGTTTGCACGCAACTTTGTTTGTGTGTGTCAGTGTGGTTACTGTTGAAGTTCAGTACTTGGTCAGCGTGTGTGGCTTTTACAGTGTACTTTCATTTGGAGTTCACCATTTGTCCTGCACTCTACGATGATGTCTAGGAATGGGAGCTGTTTGTTCCTCTCCTCTCTGGTGAATTTGATTCCAGTGAGAGTGTTGTTTATTAGTTTGTGTGTCTCTTCTAGTTTGGTCCATTTAATGATGACAAAGGTGGCGTCCACATAGCGTATCCATAGTTTTGGTTGGATTAGTGGAAGGGCCGTACTTTCTGGTCTTTGCATCGGCGCCTCAGCTATTAGTCTAGAGATAAATGATCCCATGGGTGTCCCGTTGATTTGTTTGTAGATTTGGCTGTTGAAAGTGAAGTGGGTGGTGAGGCATAGGTCCAATAGCTTCAGCATGTTGTCTGTGGAGATGGTGTCACTAGGGTCTTGTTCTTGTTTTAGTAGTGCTGTCATTGTTTCCCTTGCTAGTGGTATGTCTATTAATATGAATAGGGCAGTGACATCAAACTATACCATGGTCTCACCGTCATCTATACTTATGTCTTTGATGAAATTGGGGAACTCTTAGGCTGAATGGATCGAGCAGAGTGACTTGTTGACGAGGTACCTTAGTCTCCTTTGTAGTTGTTCCTTTGCTACTCTGTGTGATGGCGTGACTGGTAGGGAGACTATGGGACTAAGGGGTACTTCCAGTTTGTGTACTTTTGGGACTATTGCCAAGTAGTTTTTGTTTACTGTTATGACTAAAATATTACTTAGTTTAGTTCAAGCCCTTTTTTTAGCACAATGCATTGCAAGAAAACAGGGACACAATTAGGTTGCAGCACAAGTGTAAAGAAGTCTTTCTACAATGATATAATACTTTGGCAAGACCACATCCAGAATATTGTGAACTCTTTATCTAAGGAAAGACACACTTGCCTTAGAAAAGGTGCAACACAGGTTGACCAGATTAATTCTTGATATTATCAAGTGGAGCTAGGCCAAGATCTAAAGTCTCAGGTACAGAGATTGGAAGGGTTTTTAAAGGAATAGTCACAAGTAGGAGATTCGAGTGGAGGCAGAGAGCACAGTGAGATAGTAAATCAATGCTACTTTACCAACACCAAGAATTCTGCCAAATTGGCAGTAAAAGACAAAGAAAATACACAGAATAAAGGCAGATAAAAGTACTCATAATTTTCGCACTGTTCAAATTGTAAAAACCGCCTAGTCCAGATTCCAGAAAATATACCAACAATAGAAATTCTGGAAGCCCTAGCCATAATCTTCCAATTCTCCTTTGATATGTACAAGATGCTAAAAGATGTTCAGATCGTAAACGTTACACTCCTGTTCAAAAAAGGAGAGAGGTAAACTCAGCAACTACTTGACTATCAATGTCAATGGTGGAAACATTTGTAATAAACAAATTTGGGATTAAATTACTTGCCACATGGAAATGTATTAATTAACAGATGAAAGTTAGCATAGATCTGTCAAAGGCAAACAATCTGACTATGCAACTGAGTTCTTTGAAGTAATAATGCACTGGGTTGATAAAGGTAGCAGGATTGATAACGTATTTAATCTTTCAAAATAAGTTTAATTCAGCATTGCACAGACTTGGTTATACAAAAAAACTAAACTTCCAAAAATCTAACACTAATACTCAAACATACTTCAGATTTTAAAACTGTCACTTATGAAGCCATCAAAAAAAAGTCGTCAAACTATTGGAAAGTATCTATTTCATAAACCACTTAAAAGAGAGTTAATTCTTCGAAAACTTCTTAAAACTGTCAAAATGTTTATTAAATTCCGTGCCAAGTATTCATGAACAGCTCATCTATAATAATAAATCTTGGGCAAATCTAAACAACTAAGTTTACCAAAATTGCAAACAGAGATGTTTAACAGTGTTTTGAAACTCGAAGTGAAAGTTATACACTCTCAATTTTAAAGGGTTGGGGACTTAAATTGTTCCAAAACTCAACAGCTAAGTAAACCTTAAGTCTACCCTTCAAAAATGTTGACATCTCTTTCATAAAATTGTAGTTTGCACATAGTGGGCTCAATGTCATTGCCAAAAGAAAAATGTGGTGTCTTACTACTCAGCAGACAAATTAAATTTCTCAGCTGAGCTCATGTATAGACCCCTTGCAAAAATGGGATCTTGCCAGAAATGGGAGGTGGAAATTCTGCATTAGATGCCAGCTTCCATTTTTAAGAAAATATCCTGACTCATTAGTGATTATTTCCTGATGTTAAAATCACTCTTCTATTCACTACTAAATGTGGCATTTCTCCCAATCAGTTCATTTGTTTCATACAAACATATGAACACATTAGTCAGGAGCAGGAATTGGCCATTCAGCTCCTTCAGCTGACTCTGCCATTCAATCAAATCTTATTGCAAACTCAAATCCACATTCCCACCTCCCCCTTATAACCTTTCAACCCCTTGCTTAAAAAGAATCCACCTCTGCCTTAAAATTACATAAGGACTCAGCTTTCACTGCTCTTTTCGGGGAGAGTTCCAAAGATCTTGAACCTCAAAAATTTCACCTAATCTGTTAAATGGGAAACATCTGATTTTTATACAGCAATAGCTAGTTTTAGGTTTTCTCATAAGAGGAAACATCGTCTTCACATCTACCCTGTCAAAATCCTTTAGGATTTTATATGTTTCAATTCAGTCACCTTTTACTCTTCGAAACTCCAGTGTACAGGCTTAGCCTGTCTGATTTCTCATAAGACAATCCACCTATTCAAAGTACTAATCTGGTAAACCATCTCTGAACTGCTTCCAATGCATTTATGTACTTCATTAAATTTTAAAAAGTGACCAATGCTGTGTGCAAGTGATCTCATCAGTGTCCTACATATGTGAAGAATAACCACCCTCCTTTTGTATTCAATTTCCCTCACAATATAAACCATACGTCTCCTAGGAACTAGCTTATCACAATTCATGCATTCAAACACTGAGATGGCTCTGCATCTCACAGCTGTAAAGTCTCTCAGTATTTAGATAATATGTTTCTTTCATAGTTTTCCTCCCCAAATGGACAACTTCCCACACTACACTTGATTTGCTACATCTGTGCTCACTCAGTTACCCTATTTATATTTTTTATAACTTCCTTGCATTCTCTTCACAACTATTTACTGCTTATTTTAGCATCATCAGAAAATGTGGCAACCAAATCTTCCTCTCCTTCACCTCAGCCATTCATAGAAATTATAAATAGTTGAGCTTCCGGCAATCCCTGTGCCACAACATTGCATCTTACCAATCTGAAATAGAAACATTTATACCTGTTCTCTGCTTCCTGTTAGCCAGCCAATCATCAATCCACATGCGACCCCCAACATGGCAAGTGTTTAATTTCTGCAATAGCATTTGATGTGGCGCCTTGCCAAATGCCTTCCAGAAATATCAGTACAACCACTAGTTCCCCTTTATCCACAGCATGTGTTAAGTCCTCAGAAGAACTCCAATCTGTTACGTGACTCTAGCCTTATACTCTCTATCTGTTCCTGTCACAGTCTGTTTTATTATTTTTCACATTAATACCTTTCTCTTTGGCCTTGACTCATGGATTTACCACTTCCAAGTTTTGTTGCTCTTGTCCAATGCTTTACAATTTAAAGAACTCACTTTTGGACAAAACAAAAATCATACTCTATAAAATCCTGACTGTACTGCTTGCCAACGTTTTAAGAGTAACTAACTTCTGAGATGTGATTCTTCCTTTTAGAATGAGAAGACTGGTTTTGATCTTACTCCCTTAGCTGTGGCAGGTTTTTATCCCTTTCGTATTCCCTCATTCTCCACTCTGTCTTCAGTTAGATTGATATAAATGTTTTCAAAGAGGCTTCCAGCAAAACTTCCTCCTCTGTCCAAGGATGAGTGTGGGCCAGAAAACAACGACCACAAGCCTCGTATTTGCCAACCTTTTCAATGTTTTTCTCACAGTCTAGATCTGGAGAAGTGAATTTATTGGCTAATATATGATTGCAAAGATTTTGGGCTTTGATATCCAAAGCACCTTTCCAAAGCCACTGAAAAAGCAATTTATGAAGCACCTCAAAATCATTCAAAAGAAACAAAGCTGCATTTCCAGTTATTGCAGCATCTCAATTTCACTGGTCATTTAGAAACTGCAATAACCAACAGCATCTGAATGATGTGACAACTAAAAGGGCGATAATCTGCACACTTGCAGCAATATTTCATGCATAAAAGTGTCAAGGTGAGGAAAGTAACAACAGACAATGATATTATTATAAAATCTGAATCGATCTAACTGACTCTTTGGAAAAAAAGCGTGTCAATGCAGTAAGATGTAAAGAAAAACTGAATTGTGGCTTCTATGCCTTAGCCCCTTTATTTTCCCTCATATAATCTGATATGAATCGCATTTGCAAATAATAAGCATTGCAACAAGCCTCCAACGTGGCACAATGCCCTCATTTTTGCCTGTTCCGTTTTCCTTGACAGAGAGGTGCATTAACACTGCAATGTAGTCTGAAAGAATAACTTCCCCACAAGACCACAAATAGAATGCTACTGCAGTGTTCCCTTGTCCTTAATTAATTTGTTGGCTTAGCTTATACGGGTAACTACATTACAGACGTGGGCTCTGGTAATATTGTCTGAGGTTAAATTCTACTTAAATATAACATGTTCTGAAAATAGTGCAAGACACTGGCCAAGGCAATACAGTTAAGTGGTTTGAAAGAGTGCAATTTCACCTGGAGAGTTAATTTCATTCAACACATCTCTCAGTCACTAAACGAAAAGACAATTAGTTGTGGACTAGATCACTTACCCTCTGGCACGCTCTGATCTCATTATCTATCTATCCAGGCTTTCGGATCAATAAGACACAGAACACAATATTATTCTTATAGAATGCTTCCCAATCTATAAATACCAACTGGTGAGGTGAAGTTCAATTCCCTGCCTCATGGCAGATTTGGTGGTGCTGAAGCCTTTAAACAGATGGGACATAGGTGGACCCTCCACCATTTACTTTTACCCTGATGTAGTATAGGGTGGCAAGGTTCATGGGTGACCTTCCTGTCTGGCCAACAGGGCAAACTGACAAGGCAATGAGCAGTATTCATCCAGTGCCAGGAGGGGAATTCACCATGCAGGGCGCCTTCACCTCTGATAATAACCGAAAGAACTACAGATACAGTAAATCAGGAAAAACAAAGTTGCTGGAAAAGCTCAGCAGGTCTGGCAGCATTTGTGCTTTCCAGCAACTTTGTTTTGGTGCCTTCACTTCTGAGTGTGCTGACACGGTCCCATGGTGACTCTCTCACACAAAGGTATTTAGTGACTGATTGAGGGACGGGGCACTGGGATGCCCTGGAGTCCCATGAGAGCAACATCCTTGTCTTTGCTGCAAATACCCTCCGGTCGCTGCCATAAGCTGATCCCATGATCTCTATCCCGCCATCACACATTTAGGATTGAGCCCATCAACGATCCTAGGCTTCTTCATATGCGTTTCTGGCATAACCACCAACTCCCTGGCAACACTGACTTGTTGGTGGCTCTCAAGGGCTGGTATTTCCACTCTGTGTCCTAGGGGAAGGCCTGCTGATGCTCAATTAGGCACTTAATGTGGTGGTTACACCCAGGACACGGCAGCTCTCCTGTCATCAGATGAAGACCTCATCATCTCCATTGATTACTGTCCAAAAATAGTCTCATTTATTTGACATTTAAAGTACTTCTCACAATTACTTTAAAAGGCTTTCTGCAGTCTTTCACCTTCTTGTAATCCTATTTCCAGAAACAAGTCTGCTGAATCATGGTTTTCAGATCTATATTAAGTGAAATCAATTTTATTCTGGTTTCATTTCCAAGTTCTTTATACATCATTAATTGCAACTGATTGACAAAGTACTGTGCTAAATTTGAAAATGAGCTGCTTGACAGTTTTGCCGACCCTTCAGACCTACAGGTATACAAACACATATGAAGTGTCTGCTTCATTTTTCTGAAGCCCCAATTTCCTGGGAACCATATTCAAAAAGAATTGCTTGATGAGATCAACCAGCAAGAACAGATACTGTGATATCTAGCCTTCCTTTGATACATTAAAAAAAATCTTATTGTCAGCAAATTAAGTCATTTCAGACCACAGCTATGACCTGGGCAATTGTGATGTTCTGTGGCATCGTAAAAGTATAACCCACCTCTTTTCATATGTTTTCCGTCTGACAGAAACAGAACTCAATCCAGCCTGCTGTACAATACAATTTGTGTCTCTGCTCACAACTTACTTGGCACCATTTCAAGCTGTTCTGTTCAGATACAGATTTTATTTCACTGCTGGTCATGCCAGACCCACTTTGCCATTCCCTAACTGAAGCCCTGAAAATGTCAAACAAATATCCATTCTCAGAAACACAAGTTGGTGCCGTCAGTCATACAAAGTGCACATTTCTGGCTGGAGGTTTTTAACGCCCAACTGTGGGTGGCTTGGAGACGGATGCATTTGTTGAAATAATAGATTTTTCGATTACAACCACATCCCAGCACCAATAAATCCACTTCCAGGTCTAATGGAGGTGCATTTAGATGCCTGCGAGAAAGTCTATTAGGCATGAGTTTGTTAAGATCAGCAATTATTAATTGCTACAATTAAGATACTTAGAATATATTAATGCGGTGTTTACAAATTGAATTTTACTTCGATGAAGAAGAGGAACGCAGAATTGGCTCATGAAGATTCTAGGAAACAAATCAAAGAAAAAGATCTTTAAACTCATTTTGATGAACTGCTGCCTTGTCCACCAGAACATAAGCACAACACAATGACGCTAAGTACCATAGAGCTAACAATGTAGTATCAGAGATTGTGGTAATGGGATCAAGTCTCAGTGCCCAACCAATGCCACATCAAAAAGAGAAATCACACAGATTCATACCAGGTCAGTACTTTGATGTGGAAATCTGGCCACATAATTCAACTTCTTTCGGTATTAATCAAACAGATGAAGCTCTTTTAAAGAGTGGGCAGAATCTTACAGGGGCCTGAACAATGTGGACTATCATGAGAAGTGTCATACCGAATCTTATAACTACATTCTAGGCTTTGAGGCAAGATTAGCTAGGCAGCAGCGGGTTACCTATTAAGAGGATTATTGCTTCTTAGTAACCTTAATAAATGAACACCTCATTTCATTAATGTGTAGATTTCCATCTTACTGCCTGCCATGAGCAAACTAAACACTGAAAATTTGACACAGTCGTCAGAGTGGATACCTAGCCACTTCAATTCACTGCTAGTGACTGTGCTCCAAGGTGCCCAGCACAATCTCTCAGAGCACAATTCATGGGCACCAGCTACAGGCAACACTTGTCCAGGGACACTGACACATACGATCATTGAAAACACTCCTTAGGCTCCTCATGATACCTCTGTGATTCACTTGGGAATAACAGATTTGCATTACAGGGTGCACCAGGCTGCTGCAAGGACACTGACTGCACATACGAGAGAGACTGGACTAGACTATATCTCAAGGCACTTGTTCTGTGTTGATTGCATGGTTGTTCATAGATCCCGGCCTTGCGAATTAGTGCAGTCACACAACAAAGTAGCTCGCCTTGCTGGTCAGCAGTCCTTAGTAATGGGGTCGATATCTTGTTGTGCAGCAGTGTTGCACTATTTGCCAGCAACTTACACAACAAAAACACTGCAGTGCAGCAAGCAGGCTTCTATGTTGCAAATTCTTAGAGGAGCAGTCCTCGCTGAAGGTACTTGTCAGGGGGTCCCAGCACAGTGAGTCAAGGATAGCCTTTGGTATCAGTCTAGGGGATTGGCCACAGTTAGGCATCTAGTCAGGGTGTTCGTGGTCAGGGGGTTCTATACTTCTGCAGTCTGGGAAGTGAGTAACCCGCAAATCCTGTGGCTCCATAAGCAGCTAATCAAAAGGGTAGTGCTAATGCCATCAAGGAGATGTACAGCCATCATTCAGGGGTCTGGGCACTTCTTGTCTCGGGCCTTCCTTTCGGTCACTCCAGGGACTTGGCCACAGTCAGGCAGCCAATCAGGTTGGCCCATCCAAAGAAACTAAGCAGAAAGGATTACAACTGGCC
Source organism: Stegostoma tigrinum (assembly GCF_030684315.1). Lineage (NCBI taxonomy): Eukaryota > Metazoa > Chordata > Chondrichthyes > Orectolobiformes > Stegostomatidae > Stegostoma > Stegostoma tigrinum. Next base: position 49,866,114 of record NC_081363.1, read on the forward strand.
TTATTGCAAAAAGGGAAAGCTGAGTCAGGGAATTAGTAGCTACAGTCTTGGGAGAAGGGAATGAGGAGGTGACAATTGTGAAAGGGAGCAACTGTATTTGTAAGCGGGGGTGATACAGTAAAGGCCGGGCAGGAATGGGGGTGGGAGTTGTTTCCCACGCGGTCAGGAGGACCCTGATTTCAAGATGGAGACAGTACATGCCTAAACCTGACATGGTGACCTCATGCCAATGGCAGAGGGGGGAGGGAGGCTACAAACGATGGGCAGATGAGGGTTCATAGAAACCAAAAGAACTGTGGATGCTGTAAATCAGGAACAAAAACAGAAGTTGCTAGAAAAATTCAGCAGGTCTGGCAGCATCTGTGAAGGAAAAAACAGAGTTAACATTTCAGGTCCAGTGACCCTTCCTCAGAACTGAATTTGGAGGGCTCAGAGAGACAGGTTGCATGGGGACCTTGGCAGATATGAACCCTAAAGCCTGTGGAGACTGTGGGATGGGCTCAGGGTGTTTGGGGCCTCACCAATGCATAGAGGTGGAGGCTGAAAACCACTGCCCGAAAAGTGCTCGCTGTCACCCTCCATCATATTGGGAACGAAAACTACGCAACGGGAATGAAAATGGTGGTGAACACAATCTGTGTGAGCAGGGCAGGTGTTGAAATCTGTGGGGAGGGGGCCATGAGACCCACCAAAATAAAGCCCTTTTGAAAAAGAGAAACAACAATACACCCAAACCCATCCACTGTACATGACACAGACCTGCAGGCTCCCTAATCCCTGTGGTCCTAATGCATTGGCTTCCTAAACGTGACATCACTAATCACTTCATTCAACACCACCACTTCCAAACAGAGGCCAGAGAAATATTTGGGGCATTTAACTGAGAGGGAAAATGGTGCTAGTAGAACCCATTGCCCTTTATATGCCTTGACCATTTTGCTTCTACATGTTGCAGCAAGCTCTCAGACATTGACCCATGTTACATTTTATATGGACATGACATTAGGCATTGTGCTGGCGTTGTTACATTCTGGGCAAAAGAGGAACTCAAACAGCTGTGGTACAAAACCATTAACATTTATGGAACTAAGATTTTAGCTACAGTGCACTGTCACTAATGTATCCTGAAAAGTTTTTTCTTCCCTCTACCACCCAATATGTCTCAGTGTACACCAGGTTCCACCATATGGTGTAGGAAGCATGCTCAGCTGTGCAGTCTTAGAGGACGGTCATGGATGTTTGTGTACAGATTACCCAGACATGTTGAGGGTCTTCTTGCCAGAAGCAAGTGGACTCTCCTCAGGTTGAAACCCTGAGGATTTGAGGGAGGCAGGCTGGGTGGAAGTGGAGGGCCTGGCACTTCAGGGGTGTCCTGAGAGAAATCTTCTGAGCGGCCTGTGTGCGATTTCTCCTCTAACTGGGTGCTTCCTGGCACTGCCCTGACTCCTTGGGAGGAAGGGGTACTTGGAGTTCACACCAGGTCCTGTCTTCCTGACATCGTACCTCCAGTCCTGAGGACCAACAGGTGGGTGAATGGAATAAATGCCTATGTGCACATCCCACAGACTAGGAGGGCAGGACCTGGCTTTTCATGGAAGCCATCAGCCTGTTCCAGGAGGCAGCCAGATAATCGATCCTTGAAGCAGCTGGATCCTCTTAGCATAGATGCAATCCTGCAGCCTCTGACCTTTGAGAGCCATTGCCTACCACATTTCTGCCAGTTGCTCCTGCTCCTCCCTGTGCAAATGGACAAAGTTCCTACTTGCTGACACCACAAGGGCCTCCCTTGCCTGCAGCAGAGCACCAGCTGCCTGGGATACTTCTTCCTGGCGCAGCTGTGGAGCTATCGGGGTGCTCCTTGCCAGCTTGCACTTCCAAACATTTCCACTGAGGTGTCAGTATCTGAGATGACAGGGTTACAGGAAGCAGCTTTGCTGATGTCTCTCAGAGGTCCAGGAGGTGTCTGCTGGTTTAGCAGGCTGTCCCTCCATCACAACCATTGGACTGGCATCTAGCGGGCAGAAGAGAAAGGTGGCATTGCAACCAATGGTTAGAAGTGGAGTGCAACAAATGATACAGGCTGTGGGATAATGTGAAAATTGCAATGAAATGAAGAGTGGTAGCTATTCAGTTTGGTGGGACATGGATGTCCCGGCATCCCTGCTGGAACAGTACCTGTATTCTCCTATGAGGGACAGAATTCTCACCTCAGAAGCCTGATACCAGGTAACTCTTTAGCTTCAGAGATAATGGGAACTGCAGATGCTGGAGAATTCCAAGATAATATGTGAGGCTGGATGAACACAGCAGGCCAAGCAGCATCTTTAGCTTCCTGGCTCTTTCCACTTTGTTATGGGCTATTTTCTTCCATAATGAGAGATAGAGAAGAACTGAATGTGATGTAAGTGGGTAACAGAGCTGGCAGTGTTAGTGCAGATGGTTGAAAGACGCTGAGTAATTCTAATAGAGGCTGTACAATATTAGTGTTGTAGGGGCTGAGGGATAAAAAGAGTGAGGAAAGATATTGCTTGCAATAGCGAGAGTGGCACAGCACAGCCTTGGTGGGAAGTGGGTCATGAAGCAGAGATTGAGTGTGAAATTGTAGAGAAGAGTGTGGCACTTAACCCGGAAACCTAACCACGAAAGCAAGCTCACAGGACACAAATGGGTGCCACTTGTGATCTGATGTTTTTGTAGTTCTGATGAGATTCCAATTAAAATTGGAAGTCAGCAGCATAGATAATAAAATGTGAGGCTGGATGAACACAGCAGGCCAAGCAGCATCTCAGGAGCACAAAAGCTGACGTTTCGGGCCTAGACCCTTCATCAGAGAGCAGCAGCATATATGGGAGTCACATGCAATCTCAATTTGTGAAAGCTTTATGGTGGTGAACCTCACGGTCAGCTGTTCAATGATAATAAATAGCTAAATGACACTTACTAAACAGCTGCTTTAATACTTTCTTCACAGAAAAAGATAAATAATATTCCAGAAATACAGGGAGCAGGGATCTGTTGGGGAGAATAGATTGAAGGCAATTAGTTTTAGTAAAATAAAAGTTCTGGAGAAATTAATGAGATTGAAAGCAAATAAATCCCTAGGGCATACTAACCTAGAACCCAGGGTACGATGAGGTGTCATGGAAATAGTAGTTGTACTGTTTGTCATCTTCAAAAATTGTGCAGATTTTGGAATGGTCCAAACAGATTGGAGGGTAGCAGATGTAAACCAACACATTTTTTAAAAAAAGTAACAGAAAACCATGAATTACAGACTGGTAAGCCCAACAGTAGTTGGGAAAATGTTGGACTTTATTATAAAGAACGTGATAACAGGACAGACATACTGTGACACAGCCCCAGGGCAGTTGGGACTAAAAATGTTCAGTAACTTACGAATTATCGCTGAACAGTACATCAAGTGACTTACTTATATCATAAAGCTTAAACTTGAGAAAACAGAATTGGATAGTAAATAACCTAATGCTTCATCTTTAAGAACTATTTTTGAATTCAACTCTCTTTCAAAGGATACAAGAACCCCACACTTCAGTCTTCAGTTTGTTAATTGTTAAAAGAGATAGACATGGGCAGAATTTCAATTTTGATTACAAAACTGGTGTTGCAGATTTGCCATTCCTTATACAATCTCCCTGAATCATATAACTACTTATTCGATGTGATCCACAATATCAATTTCACAGGTAGACAGCAAAAGGAAAATATACTCCACAGAGTTAATTTTTTGAGTTTAGACAAAATGAGGAAGTAGAACTACACCATAGCTCAAGAGTCTAATTTATTAATGCAGTCCACAGTCATTCCAAAGACAAATCATAAAAGCAAAATTGTGACCAATGAATGAGACATACAGCTCAAAGACTAACTTCATAATTTAGAACAAATAGCAAGCCAGTTCTCAAATTTATATATTTTTTGAAGAGAATTATTCACAAAAAAGATCATTCCTAAATGACAGAAAATATTTGACACTGAACTAAATTTGTTTTTGAACAATGTTTTGGATCGCAATTCTCCCTCAGTTAGACTAGGGTTGGGGGTTGGCAGGGAGGAATGGTGGGTTATGTATTCACTAATTCAGCATCCACACCACTGAGGAAGCTTACTAGATTTTATTCAATTCAGCTCGTCAAGATCTGACTGACGAGCTTCATTGAATCATAGGTCTTGGCTGTGGCAAACCAGCTTCTGAATTGAAAAGATCATAGGACGAAGCCTAATCTTCAGGGAAGTTACAGTGAAAATGTAGGTATTTTCCTTTTGCTTCTTGTGGGGTGGAGATCACAGGAAGTGGTGGTCAGAGATGTTTGAAATAAGGGCAGAGGGCTGGCTTTCAACATGACATCCTTGTCCTCCATCTATGACTTTGATTGCCCTCAGACAGAGGCCCCAATCCCCAAATGGGCACATAGGTTGCACTGCTTTTCCAATCAGAAACCAGCCATTGTTCATGCCTGCCAGAAGAATTAGAAAAGTAGTAAATTGTGGTCCATAAATAGATATTATTTGACTAATTAAGTGCCTTAAATTGTGGAGGGTCAAGAAAGTCCACAATGAAACTATTCACGCCCAACATAATTGGTAAGGTGGCAAAAATGAATGGGTATCTGGGTCCAACTCAGGCAACTATTTCCCTCTCTTGCCACCTGCACAGGGAACTGGTCTCCTGGGACTCTGTAGGGAACCATCAGGCTTGGCATAGTAGCAGCACCACTACTGGCCAAACTGGTGGAGTCCTAAAGGACATAGCTGCTAGACTACCTGCAGCAAACAATGGGAGAAATCAACAAAAGAAGAAACATACTCAACCTTACCTTTACCAGTCTCCTCTGAATTTTCTGTCCATGACAGAACATTAAGAGAGCAATTGCCACTTAGATCTTGTTGAGAGAGTCCTGCCTTCACATTAAAAGATCTTCCACTGTATTATATGGCACACAAAATTGGACAGACTTTAAACAGATCTGACAACTTAAGATTGGGCATCCATGAGGTGCTGTGGGACATCAGCAGCAGCAGCCAAGTTGTGCTCCAACACAATCTGGTACCTCATGGCCTGGCATATCCCCCAATCAACCACTACCATCAAAATAAGAGATAAGACCTGGTTTAATGGAAAGAGCAAGAAATCATGCTAGGAGCACAACCAGGCAAAAGTAAACTAAGAAAGTGAGCTGACAAATCAGTGAAGCTACAAAAACAGGACTACATGTGCATCAGCAGCAATATATAGACAAAACTAGGTGACTCCACAACTAACAAATCAGATTTAAGCTCTGCAGTCCTGTAACATTAAGTCACGAATGTTAGTAGATAATTAAAAAACTCACTGGAGATAGAGTGTCCACAAACACTCCCATTATTAACCCTAGCACAACAGTGCATAAGGCTGAAGCATCTGTAATGATTTTCAGCAAGTGTAACTTCTTGTGTCATCCATCCCAGCCTCCTCCAGTGATCGCCCAAACTACAAATGCTAGTCTTCAGAAAATCCACTTCACTCCATATGGTATCAAGAAATTATCAGGTTCCAGCAACAGTACTGAAGGCTTGTGCTCCAGAATGTGCCATGCTCCTAGCCAAGTAATTCCACAACAGCTTCAACCCAACAACATGGAAAATTACCTTCCTCTTGCCCTGTACACAGGAAGCAAGACAAACTCAATCTGGCTAACCACCACACCATCAATCTATCCCATTCATCAAGGAGCCCTTTGAATACTGGCATCAATGGGAATCAAGAAGTAAATTTTCCACTGGTTAGAGTCATACCTGGCTCAGAGGAAGATGTGTTTGTTGCAGCTCAGCCATTCTCAACTCCAGGAGATTTCTGCAAGAGTTCCTCAGGGTAGGTTTTCAAACCCAACTGTTCAGAGATGTCACTAGACACCTCTGCAGCAGGTAGGACTTGAACTGGGGTCTCCTGGTCCAGAGATAGGCACACTATCCGCACCTCAAATTTTTCCTCAGGGTGGTATCCACAATCCAATTAACTTCAGCTGCTTCACTGGCCTTCCAGCCATCATAAGGATGAAGTGGGATATTTGTTGATTGTGAGACATTCAATACCATTTGTGAGTCCTCAGATACCAAAACAGTCTATGTCTAAATGCAGAAAGACCTGGACAACATCCAGATTTGTGCTGACAAGTGGCAAATAGCGTCACACAAATGAAAGGTAATGGTCTAGCCATTGTTCCTTGACGTTCAATGATATTGCCATCACTGCCACCCACTATCAATATCCTAGGGATTACCACTGATCAGAAACTGACTTGGACTTGTCATGTAAGTGGTTACAAGAACAATTGGAAGCTAGGAATCTTGTGTCAAATAATTCACTTCCTGAATCTCTAATGTGTCTCCTCCATCTATAGAGACAGTAAGAATGTGATGGAATGTTCCCTGCTTACCTGGATAAGTGCAGCTGCAACAACATTTAAGCAGCTTGACACCTTCCAGGTCAAAGCAGCCCACTTGACTGGCACCTCATCCGCAAACATTCACTCCCTCTATCACCAAATCTAACAGCAGCAACTACAACCTAGAGGACAAACTGCAGAAATTTAGCAAGGTTTTAGACAGCACTTTCTAAACCCACAACCACCACCACCTGTAAGGGCAAGGGAACACCACCACCTAAAAATTCCCCTCCACGCCACACATCACCCTGACTTGAAAACATGTCGCCGCTCCTTCACTGTCACTTGTCAAAATCCTGAATCTCCCTCTCTAGTGGCATTGTGGGTCTACCTACAGCAATAGGCTATCATGGCTCAAGAAGGTAACTCACTACCACTTTCTCAAGGGAAACTAGAGATTAGCAATGAATGCTGGCTCAGTCCATAATGCCCACATTCATGAATGAATTTGAAAAAGAATCTATTTCCTGCGTCTTCTTTTCTCCTATTCACCTAGGATTAGGATCATCTACAAGCATCCATGTGCCTCAATCTTTCATATTTTCTGTGAAGCCTACATGTTATTCATTTTATTTAGCACAGCAGATTATGTGAAAACAGTAACTTCTCCTGACAAACAAATTCTTGTTCATCATTTCACAAAACTGTATCATTCTTGCACTGTGTGCATTGGATGGTATGTGGCTAGATTGACTCATCCTGTTTTAACAAACATAGGAAGAGCAGAAGTGGGCTAAATGACACTGAGCTTGCTCCACCATTCATGGTTATGATTACGGCTGCTCCTTCAACTCAGTGCATATTCCTGCTTGCTCCCCATACCTCTTGATGCCTTTAAAATCTACCTCTTTCTTGAATTTAATCAATGACTAGGCCTCCAATATCTTCTGTCATAGAGAATTCCATACTTTCACTACCTTCGAATAAGAAGCGTTTCCTCATCTCAGTCCTAAATGGTCCAGAATCCCCATCAGGGGATCCAAACTTCCCAACATACCATCATTGAAATAATACTTTTCCTGTTTCTCACACCAAAAGTATATCTTTTCTCACGTAGCTATGTTGTACTGTATCTGCCGTGAGTTTGCCCATTCATTCACTGCATCTAGTCTGTCCAGCCCTATTAGAATTTTATATGTTTCCATCAGATTCCCTGTCATCCTTCTAATATGGGCCTAATCAAAACAATCTCTCCTCATAGGACAGCCCGGTCATCTCTGCATTAGCCTAGTCAACCTCCACTACACTCCCTGTATGGTAAGTGTCTCTGTTCTTAGGTAGGGTGACCAAAACAGCAAGCGATACCCCAGGTGTGATCTCACCTACGCCTTACGTAATTGCAGTAAGACATTTCTAATTCTGAACTCAAATCCTGTTGTAAAAAAGGCCGACATAACATCTGCTTTCCAAAGTACTTGTTATACTTGTACTTTTATTAATTGGAGGACACCCAGATCCCTTTATGTATCCACACTTACCAACATACCATCATTGAAATAATACTCTTCCTGTTTTTCACATCAAAAGTATATCTTTTCTCATGTAGCTATGTGATATTGTATCTGCCATGAGTTTGCCCATTCATTCACTTTTGGTGATAATCCAATTCTAAAGAGATGCACAGGTATAGGCAAGAGGTTGGAATAATATTGATTGGATTAGCAATGTGGAGGAAAAGGGTACCCTCAGGAAGCAAATATTAATTTTAAAGAAACAGGGATACTATTACAGTGCTCAGTTTAGTTGACCAGTACTGTTTTCAGCAATAGCTGGATAACACAAACATCCTGGGCTTCAGACAGTTAAGGTAAATACTAGTATGGGTCAGGTGACACTGGCTACCAAGTCATTGTGTTAAACAAAGTATAAGCCGGTGTTATTGTTGTGTTTCCTTTCAGACAGATCCTCTGCTCTTTTTCTCAGTATTTTACTTGATCTAATTATCTGTATTTGCTTTAATAATTGCTTTTAACATCTACAACATAATTGACCCAACCAATCTTATTTATTTAACAAGTTGCAAAGATACAAGAACATAATATAAATAGGTGCAGTAGGCCATTCAACCCCTCAGACTGGTCCTGTCATTCAACAAAAGCATGACTGATCTGCCCAAGCCTTAACTTCTCTTTTGGCAGCTCATCATAGCCATCAACTCCCTGATATTTCAAAGATCTGTTCACCTCCTCTTTAAATATTTTCAGTGATCTAATCTCTACAACTCTCTAGGTTGAGAATTCCAGACACTCACTAATCTCCGAGAGAAGAAATTTGTTCACATCTCAGTGTCAGAAAAAAGGACACTCACTTAAGACTATGTCCCCTAGTCTGAGATTCCCTCACCAGCAGTAACACCTTCTCAACATCTGATTTGTCAAGGCCCTTAACAGTTTTCTACATTTCAATAAGTACAACCCTCATTCTTCTAAATTCCAAATTAATAAAGGCCTTACCTGTTTAGACATTTCAATAAGTACTTTTCGCCACTTCGTATGCCTCAGTTTGAGTAGATACTCTGCCACCTTTGTTGATTGTGGGTGGTTCATCTACCACCTACTACCGCCTGCTAGTGGGGCTCCTCGAGAACTGCTCAATTCCCTTGCTCTAAGTGATCGCCATCATCACCTGCTGCTGGAGGTTCTGTTACACTTCGGTGAAGTTCATTTCATGCACCATAGGTTCAAATTAACACCGTTTGATCTTACACTTCAATATTTATCAAACTATCAACAATGCTGTGATGGTAAGACAAAATTGATGCCAGACGTTGGAAAATAAATTCCCCTGAAGTAGAATATGGCTATCTTGCACAGATCAATGAATGTAGGTCACAAAGAATAAGTCATGCGTTCAGTTTCTGCTGAGCTCATTATATAATTATTCAATTGGCAGAGACAAAAGATACATCTTCATTAGCAAGCATTCATTAGCATTTGTTTCCAAGTTGTCTACTACAAATGCTGACTCCTGCATACAATATAAATTCCGAGCTGACTACCTTCCAACTCACCTTTAGCCAAAAAAGACAATACAAAAAATGGAAAATAACAGCATTTTGCTTGCCAGTTTATAAAATGGATTTATAGTCTCGAACAACAGACAACATTGGTGTATAAAATATTTTTAAACTGCTGTGTCAGTAGTAATATGTTTTTGTAGTGATTACATTCCATAACTTTAATAAGCACTGGGTGAAAGGATTGTTCAGTTTCAATGTGAAATCATTGGCCAATTTTGAATTCATAAACAAGCTGCCTTGCACAACTGAACACCCATCCACCTCACTCCTACTTTCTAAGGATTCTTTTGAATAATAAGTTTAAATTGCATACTTCACACCAATGTTAAAAAGTGTCAATTAGTTAATGTACAGGTTCAGTATACAATTTCTAATGTTCAACCTGTAGCCTATAATGTGAAGAATCACAGGGAGAATGGTCATGGAGGTGATTTTGTAATTGTGGGATAGTGCAAAACAAGTGACAGAAATCCATTTTGCACCTTTACCAAGTGAGGCCAATGAAAATTTAAAAAGATCAGAAGTAATATATATCTGCAGGTTTACTATCTGTAATGTAAAGGACCACATTTGTTTTTTTTCCTTTTTGGGCTGTAATTTGCAATGGAAGTCAGACTGCTATATAGGTGACATACTAGGAGAGTGTTACAACTTGTAAAAAAAACAAGTGATATACACTTTTAGCTGTGCAAGACAATGTCGCTTTTCAAAGCAGTGAGAGGAATTCTTTGAGGCAGAGTGGCACCAAGAATAATCAAGTTAAGGAAAGACTGCCTGACGACAGCCCTCAGATTTGTTGAGCTGCAGTTTGTTACAAATCCATTGAGTGCAGCATAGGAATAGACCTCATGCGCCAGCTGTAAAATCCAAACAAGGAACCCATTACCTGCTTGAATTCCACACTGTAAGGTTATTCTCCCCTGAAACACCAAATGGTTCTCAAAAAACTGCATCGAGACACAGCCCTGATAAAAGATACTTCGAGGTTGTTGGGTCAGAACCAGATAGACTTTAGAATACATTTATCTGAAAGAGGGGCAGGGGAAAACATCTAAACCACTACCAGCTGCCTCTCAGCATTATCCGCTATCCTACCAACAAGATCCAAATCTGATCGCTCCTGCTCCTGCTTCCCCACCACACCCCAACCCCTCCACCCCTTCCTCCCCACCAAATTGTCCTGCATCATGATGCCATTTACTCACCTGAAGATCTCACTGCCTCAAAGTTAATGAGGCTCCTGGCCCCAAACTGAGCACATCTTGTTATAACCGTGAACTTTTATAAGAGGGCTATACTTTGAGACTGTCTCTTTAATTCAAGGTTAAATCGGAATAGTTAAGAGAGTCATGATCTGTTCTGAAACGTGTCAGACTATAGATCAGAAGGCTTGGCTAATATGTGAAATAACTCCACAGAGGCCAGTATCCCGTCACCAAGTTGCCCTTTATTTACACATACTTAGTACTTTACACTGACCCGGCTCCCTCAAAGCTGGGTCTCAGAGTGAACAGAGCCTCTGACACTGCTGTTGTTTTCTGTCAGCTAAGGCTCCCTGATTGTACCAGATTAATGGCCCCAATCAGGAAACTCATATTCCATGATGCCTATCTGACTGACCTCGTTACAATTGCTACATTATGAGGACTGGGGTTACCAATTAAAATGTGTTAACCAAGCTACAAAGTGCTCACATCAGAGAACAAAATCAGGAGCGACTGGGGCTAACTGCAGGCAGACTGTCTGCCTCCAATATTTCAGAGAGACATAAATGAAGAGAGACTGGTCAGCACAGAAAAGTGTTTGGCTTTGCTATGGATTATCAGGTAGAATGTAGAAGAAACGTGGCTTCTGGTCAAAAGACTCATTCATTAGCAATCTAGTGACTCAGAAAGATTCAATCCAGCGTGGCCAAGAATCACCTTAGCTTGTCAATAAATGGTTCAGGACTTCCCTGGAAATGGAACAAAGTGTTTTTTTATGATGGCTACTTGGTCTTACAATTTGGTGAAACAGAGAAACAAATGAGTTAGAAGCTGACAGTGATGTTAGACTGGGTTCTGTAAAAGTTGCAATTTGGTGGAGACGAGGCAATTAAATCTAACTATTGTGAAAGTTTTTGGCTGTTTCACAAGCTAAAGGATGTGATTATATTTCCTGTGCATTAGAGTACTAGGTGCCCACTATGTTTAGACAATGTTGCCCTTCACTTACTTGTTACAATGAAAGCCTTAAAAATTTAATATCTTTCTGAGCAATACCTTTTGTTAATCACTGGGAACTAAACTAAAAGGCATCAGTTTCCAACAGGATCATAACATACTCATGCCTTACCATTCAGGTGCAGCAAATGATACCTGTACATCCTTCCCACCATTCCCACCACTGCTCCCCCACCCCACCCACTCACCCACCACCACCACCACCAACACCACTGTGCCTCAAATTTGGCGCAATGAATTTCTATGTCCTTAAGTCTAGGTAAATGTAAAATGACTGTCGACAGGAAAACAGAAGTTGGCTCTCCAGTTGTCCTTGTATTTGTGCACAAATTTGGTTTTGAAGGGTGACTGAAGGTTCTGGATAATTTCCAGAGTCTTTTTCTTTTTTCTTGCTGATCGCAATTTACAAGAATTTCTTACTTAGTGTTTTACGGACTAAATGTAATTTCACACAACCAACCTTCCTTACATGATTATGAACTTTTTTTTGTGAAGGAAGCCAAATAAATAATTTGAAAACTCCTGTTTCCTCTTACAAACAGATGCTTTGCTTTAATTTCTTAATCCAAAATTTCTTAGCACTCAAATGAGCAGAAATTAACATGCAGATATTAACAGAATCTGAAAGCACAACCTCATCACAAATGCAAGAACAGTCCAGCAATGTAATACATATACTCTAAGTATTATTTTCCTGAGGTGGGAATTCAGCAAAATATATTAAATACAGGTATTGAGGCAACTCCCAATCTTTCCAATAGCAAGCCAACAAAACTAAATGGTTTTTCAACATATTTCATTTTGTTAAGTTGCATACAGTTGGCCTATACCAATTTGAAGAAAAAAATGATCACATTGCCAAAACTGTCTCTGCGTTGCTGCATTATAAAGTTGCAAGAATTATATTGGCGGTGACCATTTTCATTCTGGGTGATGACGTACAACTGGTAACACCAAATTAGTCTTTAATTATATACCAAACGTAATTTTCTTTCTACTGAACTGAATGGGTTGTGAGTCACACAGGATGTATAATTGTCAGCCCATTCAAGATTAGCCATAGTTAAAATGTACTCAATTATGTTTTAGCTACAGTCATGTCAGAATGTGATAAGGTTGAGACTATGTATGTAACAAAATTAAAATAGTGTAAGTTATAAGAATATAAGCCAAGGAAATGCAGATGCTGTAAAGCAGAAACAAAAACAGGAATTGCTGAAGATGCAGCAGGTCCAGCAACATCTGTGGAGAGAGAGGAGAGTTAACATTCCAGATCCAGTGATCCTTCTTCAGAAACTAGAATAAGTAGCAATATTCCCACATACGTTGCATTTTCATCAACAAGAAATAGATTCTGCAGAGTAATTTATTTAAATTAATTCAATCTGTGCTGAATGTTTATTTTTCTTCGCAATTAAAACACTGAAAATCATTCCTACCAGACTTTGGAGGAATAATGTTGGTACATTCCATTCACATGGGACCAAAAAGCACTTGTCGACATTAAGAACCAAGATTATCCAAAAACTGCTATATTCAAGGGCCTGTTGAGGTTTTAAATGTTCCTTTGGATCTGACACAAAGGAACTGAGCCATTCCAAACTTTTCAAAATATCGTTTCAGTCTTTGAGAGTCCAGGGCAACCACTTGCAACTATACAATTCATCTCATATGATGTATCAGCCTCCAGCCTCATATTAATTCACAAGTGAGAACTTCTTGTGGAATGCATTGCCGGAGAGGGTAATGGAGTCAGCCTCATTAGGGGCATTTAAGCAGCTATTAGATAGGCATATGGATGATAGTATAATGTAGCAGTGGAGGTTAGATAGACCTTAGGTTTAGGGTAAAAGTTTGACACAACATCGTGGGCCGAAGGGTCTGTGCTGTGCTGTACTGTTCTATGTTCTATGTAAGGCCAGCAGATGGTTGAAGATGTATTATGTTGAAATCCTAACTGTATCAATGACTCTTGCAATCATGTCCTGATTGTTTCTGCAAGGACTACTGGCCTTTAAATTGAGATTGGTCTGAAAGTGATGAACATAAGATACACAGTCTTGACCAGTTAAAAGCCAAGATGTAAACAGAAACTTCTTTGCCTAAGCGCAATGAGAATGTGGAGTATGTCAATGAGATGTGCCTTTATGAACAATTTGTCCTGCTGTGTTTCTTTTGAAAGCAAATGTTATGAACTTGGAGCTGAGCTCTCTGCTTTGAGCCCAGCAATGTAGCTAGCCTTTTTTTAAAAAGGAATAATAGAAGCAGCATGAAAGGGTGGGGTCAAGCTTCCATAGAACCAGGAATTTTGTTTTAGCTCTCACTGGTTTCTGGTGTCTTGAAGCTGGATGTGGAAACTGTTATTCCTCTCTCGTTATAGCTAAAAGCTTGAGTTTTCTTGTTGCTGTTACAATTGCATGTGAAACAATCTATTGTACTGAATTTGCCTTTGTTAAGGGTAGGATTATGGGATGTTACTTTGGAACAGTTGCTATTTGGTAGTTAAATAATCTATCATTCTGTTAAATTCTTCTTTCTTTTATATGTATTTTAACTAATTTTACTTTTATAGCATAAGAACAATGAAGTATGTTTTGCTTCCAGCTTGGTAGTTTGGCCAACTGAATTGCATCCAGAACACAATGAATTACATTCACCTTTAAAAACGAGGGAAAGTTGGGGTTTAGGCCAACTTCTTAATATATTTTGAGGAGGCGGTCTGGTCCATAACAAATGCACTTTGAAACATTTCAGTTTTGTTTCTTGAAGTGAAGTATTACTCCTAATTCCAAGTGATGAAGAGAAATAAATAAAATGGAAAAGTTGGATTTAAAAAGATGCAGCTGAAAAACAGCAAGCAATTTGTATAAATCTACAACTGTTCAGATAAAAGCCTGCGATTCAAACTTAGAACGATACAGTAGTCATAAATTTTTAACATAGTTTGAGATTGTGTAACACTTCTGTCACTGCCACAATGGAGATCACAGAGTAATTCTGTAAATAAACAAGCGTATACTTGAGACAGTCAATGTTTGATGGCACATATATTACCGATTTTCACTTGAAACTTGTGCCATTCAAGATGGGTACTAGTTAGTGAGTTGATACCTTGGGCATTGTTAAAACTGAACTTGGCTACATTCTCCTCCAGACGCGATCTGCCCATGCCCCTGCTCTTCCCTCTTCTGTAATCCGACATGCACTCTCCCCCTATGGATGTGAAACACTTTCAGTGGTCTCCTGCCTGTGTCCTTGAACACTCCCAGCAGCCCCTCTCCTAACTCAGTAGGAAGATCACCACACTGTAGCAGTTGGGAACACTGCCACTTTTCCTGTCTGCTGGGAAGACAATTAATTAGATCAATGGCAAGGTGAGGCTTCAAGTAGTTGTTAATTGACCACTTAAAGGACTTCATCATTGGTGGGTCAGGAAAGCTGACCTCAGGCCTTCCCAGCCAGAATTCAATTCATGAGGTGGCAAATAGAGAGAGAGGCAATATCAATAAGCAATTATTTACTCTTCCTGCCACTCTACATACCACATCTAGAGATGGGAAGGTCTTTCCCAATGTCTTCTCTTGAGAAATTTGAAACTTACCAATGTCATCTTTGCATGAAAATAATTCTAAATCAATGGTCTGGCAGACTATCAGTTGATGGGGCCTAGAGGTTTGCTCCCAAGACAAGCAGCACATGTTGGTAAATTTACCAGCTCATTAGGCCTTCATCGGAAGAAACTGCCCTGAATGTGGGATCTTCATTGCAGAGGGAAAGGTGCAGGATGGAGTCAGGACCACTGTCCATGATTGCATATTGGAGGAGATTATAGGGCTGCCAAGTATTCAAGTGCACTGCTCAAAAGGCATGCCTCACTACTCTGGCGTAGGACTTAGTGGTGGTGTTCCCTTATATTTTTTATCCCTCACCTCCCATCCATTGTCGACTCACGTCATGAAACACACTCACCACCAAGCAATCAGATCCTGCAAGACAATTCATCACCTACATTCACCACACCTTGGACCCATATAACCTCAATGCGAATTTTTGCTCGCAACCTACTTCCATCCCTGGTGTACCTTCCAACGCCACATAATGCCAACACATAGCTACCTAATGCTAACTCAGCTATCTTGGAATCATCATCAACCACCTCAGAAATCATGTCAAGACTAAACAAAATAAAGATCTGAATATTTACGTCAAAAATTACTTCCATTTGCAAAGGTGCACACGAAACTTTTAAATTCCACAAATACTTAATTGCTTATGAAAACAAATGGACATGTATTCATAACTCCACATCAAAGACAGCTATCATTTTAATTGGTTAGATGAGCTGTCAGTCAAACTAAGAACTAAATACACACTATGGAAAAATCATAGGTTGTGGAAATCAGCCAAGCATTAATGAGGATATGATGTCACCTTTGGGTAATGTCACCTAGCAGTTAGTAATTGTTAAACCAGATGTTTTCTTCCTCTCACATAGACAGCTTTGGTTTTATTCCCAGGGGCTGAGGATTTAAAAATTTTCACAGCTTCAGCTTATTTCTTACCTCTCAATCATGCAATCAGGTCTTTTTAAAGGGCTAATTATTTCAACATTTAACAGCTTCACATTTCTACGGGCTTTCTTCATCCTTCCGGAACAAACGGTCTGAGGAGAGCCAGGAGGGGGCACGAGAAAGGCTTGGCAGAACGGATTAGGGAGAACACAAAGGCAGTTTACACTTATGTGAGGAATAAGAGAATGGTCAAAGAAAGAGTAGGGCCAATCAGGGAGGCCATAGGAAACTTGTGTGTGGAGTCTGAGGAGGTAGGGGAAGCCCTAAATGAGTTTTTTGCTTCTGTCTTTACGAAAGAAACGAACTTTGTAGTGAATGAAACCTTTGAAGAGCAGGTGTGCATGCTGGAATGGATAGAGATAGAGGAAGCTGATGTGCTGAAAATTTTGTCAAACATTAAGATTGACAAGTTGCCAGGCCCGGACCAGATTTGTCCTCGGCTGCTTTGGGAAATGAGAAATGCAATTGCTTCGCCACTTGCGAAGATCTTTGCATCCTCGTTCTCCACTGGAGTCGTACCTGAAGACTGGTGAGAGGCAAATGTAATTCCTCTCTTCAAGAAAGGAAATAGGGAAATCCCCGGCAATTACAGACCAGTAAGTCTCACGTCTGTCGTCTGCAAGGTGTTAGAAAGGTTTCTGAGGGATAGGATTTATGACCATCTGGAAGAGCATGGCTTGATTAAATGCAGTCAACACGGCTTTGTGAGGGGCAGGTCATGCCTCACAAACCTTATCGAGATCTTTGAGGATGTGACTAGAAAAGTTGATGAGGGTCGAGCTGTGGATGTGGTGTATATGGACTTCAGCAAGGCAGTTGATAAGGGTCCCCATGGTAGGCTCATTCAGAAGGTCAGGAGGAATGGGATACAGGGGAACCTACCTGTCTGGATACAGAATTGGCTGGCCAACAGAAAACAGCGAGTGGTAGTAGAAGGAAAATATTCTGCCTGGAAGTCAGTGGTGAGTGGGGTTCCACAGGGCTCTGTCCTTGGGCCTCTACTGTTTGTAATTTTTATTAATGACTTGGATGAGGGGATTGAAGGATGGGTCAGCAAGTTTGCAGACGACACGAAGGTTGGAGGTGACGTTGACAGTATAGAGGGCTGTTGGAGGCTGCAGCGGGACATTGACAGGATGCAGAGATGGGCTGAGAGGTGGCAGATGGAGTTCAACCTGGACAAATGCGAGGTGATGCATTTTGGAAGGTCGAATTTGAAAGCTGAGTACAGGATTAAGGATAGGATTCTTGGCAGTGTGGAGGAACAGAGGGATCTTGGTGTGCAGATACATAGATCCCTTAAAATGGCCACCCAAGTGGACAGGGTTGTTAAGAAAGCATATGGTGTTTTGGCTTTCATTAGCAGGGGGATTGAGTTTAAGAGTCGTGAGATCTTGTAGCAGCTCTATAAAACTTTGGTTAGACCGCACTTGGAATACTGCGTCCAGTTCTGGTCGTCCTATTATAGGAAAGATGTGGATGCTTTGGAGAGGGTTCAGAGGAGGTTTACCAGGATGCTGCCTGGACTGGAGGGCTTATCTTATGAAGAGAGGTTGACTGAGCTCGGACTCTTTTCATTGGAGAAAAGGAGGAGTAGAGGGGACCTAATTGAGATATACAAGATAATGAGAGGCATAGATAGAGTTGATAGCCAGAGACTATTTTCCAGGGCAGAAATGGCTAACACGAGGGGTCATAGTTTTAAGCTGGTTGGAGGAAAGTATAGAGGGGATGTCAGAGGTGGGTTCTTTACACAGAGAGTTGTGAGAGCATGGAATGCGTTGCCAGCAGCAGTTGTGGAAGCAAGGTCATTGGGGACATTTAAGAGACTGCTGGACATGCATATGGTCACAGAAATTTGAGGGTGCATACATGAGGATCAATGGTCGGCACAACATCGTGGGCTGAAGGGTCTGTTCCGTGCTGTACTGTTCTATGTTCTATTTATGTCTACTCTGAAAATTTGTATCTCCCAACAACTGGGTTTGCACCATTGCTACCACAAAAATGGTATCTGTTTGAGCTTGGTATTTGAGTTCAAATGTGTCTTATAATTGTGCAATGGTGAAAGGCAACAGTGTAAGATCCAACACTAACTGTTTGAACTGTGTGGCTTTTCCAATCCTTAATGCAATATGTTCAGCTGTTTGAAAAACTTTGAAAAGATATCTCAGTTTTTATTCTTCCTTTGCATAAGATTTCAGCCTTCTGTTTGGCTACACAAAGTCTTTGGCAGGTAAGTGGGGCTTTCATTCAATTTTTGCAGAAAAACTCAACCGTGTTTTGCTGTTTGAAAAATGGCCATGCAATTGTGCTTTAACATTTACCAATGCAGAAGCACTAAGCTATTTCTGAAGATCTTGATAGTTTTTAAAGTACTTTGACAAATTTACAAGCTTTTCAAAGATTTTCACATGTTATTAAAGCTCTTGAGAGTTCTGCTTTAAAATACTTTACTGGACCTATATTGGATATTGGGGGACTGGAGGTGAAGGGGAGGTGAGGGTGAAGTTTGTAGAAAGGTACAGTGAAGTGTCTAGCAGAATAGGAGGTAAGGAGAGTGAAAAGGAGTGGGTGGGAATGAAGAGGTGAGGATGTGAGGGACTTCACAGTGATTTGAAGAATTAAGCCAACTTTTTTGTGCATTGAGTTTGATCTCTTAACCGAGGCAACCTCAATACTAGCCTACCTCTATCTCCATCTCAAGTCATCCCATCTTCCAGGAGATTAAAATCCAATTTGCCAGCACTGCCTGGACAGCAGTGGGATCACAACATTGGAAAAATTCCCAATTCCCGACTCCCACCCTCCGATGCAATCTGTCCCTTGGTGTTTCCTTGGTGAGTTGTTAAACCAAGGCCCACACTGCTCTCTCGGGTGAATGCAATAAAGACCCCAGCTACATTTCAAACAACATTCTTATCTATGGTGTCCTGGCCTTTAGCTATCCCCAAAACAACATCACATAAACAAATTATTTGTTCATTCGCTGTGGAAGTTTGCTGTATTTGAATTACTGTCAGATTTCCTATGTTACAAAACTGATACATTTCAAATGTACTGCATTGGTATAGAACACTGTATTGGCTTCTGATTATGAAAGACACTGAACAGAATTTTCCCCTCCAAGCAAATGGCAAGACAAGTGGTGAGGAGGGGAGATAAATAGGCAACTGGCCCTGAAGGGATACTTGGCCCCTTTTTGCCATCTCACCAACTACATTCTGCAGAAGAAGGTCCATTTGGGACATTCCCAATTGGCCACCAATTAAGGCCATCATTGATCAATTTGTGATGAATTAAGGGCCTTAACTTACCACCTCCCCATTACCTTCCTTCCGAGCAGGTGAGAAAGACGGAATGTTTTCCACCAGGCTATACAGGGGATAGGGGTAGACTCCAATTCCCCAAAGCTGGAGACAATCAGAGATAGCATGGGGGATCGAGTGGGGAGCTTCTCAAAGCCACATCTCTGGCCTTGACTCAAAACACCCCTGACCCCTCTCCCAATGACTGCCACTGCTGAACAAAAAAGCTTTCTTGCCATTGTATTCCCCAAGGAGTCTGCCTCAACTGGTGGTCCTTATGGCTCAGAAGCTGCCATCCTGCCAAATGACACAGGATGCCAGTGTTGAGGCCAGCAATAGGTCGAGAAACTCATCTCAGCTCTAAAGTTAATTGACTTGCAATAGGTCCAGTTATCTCAATGACAGTGGCATGTTATTTGCCACCTAGCACACCCACCCCCACACCTCATCACAAAAATAGAAAATCATCCACTTTATAAATACAATGATTTTAAATGTAAAATCCTCTCAGTGTTTTGTCACAAATGTTTTACTCCTGCCATAAATTGGTGTGGCAGATTTGATAAATAAATCAGAACAAGTTCATTGGAATATGCTGCATCATTCAATGATTAATTGTATACAGTAAATATTTAACATTTCAACAACAATTCCTTAAAGGTTGGACAGAAATGTTCCACAAGAAGTAAGAAATTTCCCTTTAAGTAATATATTGAACATGATGATTCTTTAGTATTCCATGAATGAATTGCATTTGCATGGAACTAATTTGATAAGCATTTCAAAACAGTTTTTATAAATAGCCTCTGAATGTCTTTATCACTCATCCTTAGGAAAGATGACAATGGTGAATGACGCATTACAATCCCTGCCAGGGACCTGCGATAATTATACAATTTTTGGAACTGTCTTCCTTATTGCAATGTCTTTATTCACACAATCTACTTAACATCTTCTGTTAACATTGGTATTATCTTGGCAGCAGTTTGAAGCTGTTACCTAAAATATATACACAAAGGTTTCATTGAAGGAGAAACCAAAAGAACTGTGGATGCTGTAAATCAGGAATAAAAACTACGTTGGTGGAAAAGCTCAGCAGATCCAGCAGCATCTGTGAAGAAAAAAACAGTTAACACATTTCGGGTCCAGTGACCCTTCCTCAGAACTGGGAAAGGGTCACCGGACCCAAAATGTTAACTGTTTTTTCCTCCACAGGTGCTGCCAGAGCTGCTGAGCTTTTCCAGCAACTTTGTTTTGTTTCATTTAAGTAGTATTGTCTTTTAAGTTCACATTCTATAGGATGTTCAACATCTATTACTAGTTTCTGAGGCAATCTGCGAGGTTATGAAGAAATGCATGATTCAAGCCTCTCATTTTAAAAAAGTAGTTATCAAACAATGTTTGCTTAAGGTCTTTACCATATTCCATGGCTTGCTCAGGCAACCTTAAGTTAAAAACGGATAAGCAGGCAGGAAAAAGCATTAGTAAAAGTGAACAAATTTTTAGTGCACTTAGTACAGAGTCACTGCTGCTTCCGATCAGAACCAGCTTACATAATTCCTTTGTGAATAAACAAAATCATTGTTTGGCAAAATTTACATCAACAACAGTGATTTATTCTCAACTAGGCATTAACTGGTAATAAATGCAGTTTGAAAGCTGTGCAACTTGCAGGTTCTCATGCCCTGTGAGGATTTATCTAAATTAATCATTAACCAATTAACGATGGGTTTTAATATTCAGTAAATATTTAAAATAATTAATATACACCAGTTTGGTGCTCCCTCTTAGCAGATGTGGACTGAAAGCTGACTCTGCACAACTCTGTACTCTTTGTGGGTGACTTATCACAGTCTCTCATCTCATCTTCACTGTCACCAGTGGTGGGTGAAGTATTCACTCCCTTTCTGAATGAAAAGGGCCAGAAATGCAGTTAGTTAGGTTCGATTTCAGGCTTCCACTAAAATAAAATGGCATCATAAACAAAACATTGCAAGAATCAACTCAATTAGGTGCAACACACCATAATTGGTTCTTTATTTCTCTTTCCACTAAAAATTCCTTATATTTTAAAACAGCGGTGCCCTGCTGCAGTTTTATCAAATTAGCTGACAATGGATTTATCAGATCATTACACATTTTTATGTAGGATGTCCAATCTTCACCCGTGGTTACTGAATTTTAAACTTACAGAAATTTACTTTTTAAAAAATTATGCTGAATCACAATAATTTGATTTCTATGCAATGGATAGTTTATGCATTAAAACAAAATTCTTAAAGAGAGACTCGTGTCTGTGTGCCTCATGAAAAAAATGCAAAAGATTGAAGATCAGGAACAACTGGCAAAATCTCACTATTCTGGCTGGACATTGCCAGATCTATGGGCAGAGCTGATCTAGGCAGACCAAATCCAACGTCACTATTTGAAGACTGCGCCAAAACACAAGTGGTTTTGGATGAAACTGACTGACATTTAAATTTCCTGATCTTTAGTGCAGTTTCAGTGGATTTTGCCCAGATTCTACTGGAGGTAAAAGTAACATTAACCCCAATTTTTCTTAAAATTAATGTAATGAAAGGCCATTGGGATTGATCTCCCAGAACGAACTCACTACAAATACTTCTTGCTGATTGTATCTTCTCCTCCCATCACAAACTGTGCATGTTTGTTAATTAATCTGTGAGGGCTTGCTCTATTTTACTCATGCTGCCAATGCACTAGCCACTCCTTTGTGACATTAAAAGCAAGCTACAAATCGATAAAAACATCAATTGAAAAATCAATTATTCACATTTTTAATTTGCTCACTGATGTTTTACAGCCCCAGAAGAATTTCTACAATTAAATGTTTACTGAAATAGATATATTAGTCACAGGATGACAGGATTTAGATACAGGAGTTGTTCTTTCAGCCATTTGGCACCACTCCCCTATTCAATAAGAGCATGGATGATCTGTCAGCGGTTTTAACTCCATCTTCGTATCTGCCTCCTACAACCTTTCACTCCCTTGCCTATCAAAAATTTATGCAGCCTTGAAAAGAATTTAATGATCCAGCTTCCACAGCTTTCTGCAGGAAGAGAATTCCACAGAATAACAACCTCAAAAAATAATTCCTTAACTTCGTCTTAAAAGGGAGGCTTCTTATTTTTAAACATTGTCCCCCACATCCCGTCTCCCCAACAAGAGAAAACTTTCTCCCAGTACTCATCCTATCATGTCCCTTCAGGGCCATGTATATTTCAGTAAGACCACTTCTCATTCTTCTAAACTAAAATGGTTACAGGCCCAACCTACTCAACTTTTCTTCAAAAGGAAACCTTTAGTCCCCAGAATGAGTTGAGTGAATTTTCCCTGAAGTACTTCTAATGCAATTATATCCTTTACCCAATAAGGAGACTAAAATTTTACACAGTCTTCTATTTGTGCTCTCACAAAGACACTCGATGCGGTTAAACTTCCCTACTTCAACATCCGTTCCCCTTTTAAATACACAATATGGATGGATTTTCCCCTTCCTGAGGTGAATAGAATAATAGCAAGCTTAATGATTCAATCGGATGAGAGTCCAAAAATCAGACAATCGCCATTGGGATAAACTTCACAATTAGGCCCACCCTTCTTAGATGGCAAGACGCAGAATTCATCATCTTGTATCTTACTAATTGCAGAACTTGGCAGGATTAACTTCCCTTTCCTAATTAATTTCTAATTGAGATACTCAATGACCATTTTGCTCAGACCCCTTGAATCCTCACTCAGTAAAATATGACCCTGATATCAAGGGCTGTCACTCTCACCTCATCTCTGGAATTCGGTGCTTTTGTCTATATTTGAATCAAGGTTGAAATGAAGTCAGGAGCTGAGTGGCCCTGGCAAAGTCCAAACAAGGCAGTGAGCATGTCATTGCTGAGCAGACGCAGCTTGATAACACCTTGCCTCATTTTACTGATGATTAAGAGTAGTCTGATGGGGCCTGTCTCTTTGCGGGGTATGTGGAACATTCCTTGTTCCAGTCCTATTTCGGCTCTCACCCACAACTCTTTTTCCAATTTTTCGATGATATCATCGGTACTGCTTCCTTCTCTCTTTTCCGGAATTAGAAAGGTTCGAGGACTCAGTATCCAATTTCCACTCCACCCTCACTTTCATCTAGTCTATCTCTGAATCATCCATTCCCTTCCTTGACATCTCTGTTTCCATTTCTGGGGATAGACTGACCACTAATATCCACTATAAACCCACCAACTCCCACAGCTACCTGGACTATTCATCATTGCACCCTGCTTCCTGTAAAAGACTCCATTCCACTCTCTCAGTTCCTCCATCTCCATCATATATGTTCCAATGAGGCTAACTTTGACAAGGGAGCCTCTGAAATGTCCACCTTCTTCCTCAACAAAGAATTCCCCAGCACTGTTGTCAACAGCCCCTCAACCAGGTTTGACCCATTTCCTGCACTTCCACACCCATCCCCATTCTTTCCTCCTGCAACAGTGACAGTGTTCCCCTTGTCCTTACCTACCATCCCACCAGCATCCACATCCAGAAGATCATCAGCCACTATTTCCACCACCTCCAGCGAGGTGCCACCACCAGACACATAATCCCCTCGCCTCCATTGTCCACCTTCCACAGGGACCGTTCCCTCTGGGACACCTTAGTTCATTCTTCCTTCACTCCCAAAACCCTCACAGCATCTTCCCCTGGAACCAGCAAAGGTATAACACCTGCCCATTTATCACCCCCCTCCCCAGTATCCAAGGGCCCAAGCTTACCTTCCAGGTGAATCAGCATTTCACCTGCACTTCTCACAATCTAGTCCCCTGCATTCGCTGCTCACAATGTGTACTGCTCTACATTGGGGAAACGAAGTGAAGACTAGGTGATCACTTCGCAGAACATCTATGTTCTGCCCACAGAAAAGATCTTGAGCTTCCAGTGAACTACCACTTTAACATATCACACTGTTCCCTGGCCAACATCTCTGCCTCATGCTCCAGCAAAGCTCAGTGCAAGCTGGAAGAAAAGCACCTTATTTTCTACTTGGCAACCCTGCATCCCTCTGGACTCAATATCAAGTACAATAGTTTTGGGGCCTGAAATCTCCCAAGTCCCAGCTCCCTACCATACATGCCAGGCCTTATTATCACATAGCCTGCTCTAACACCTATTGTTGGCCACTAACAGTCTCCAGTAACAGCTATTCATCCTCCTAGTCAGATCACTATTTACTCCTTTATCTGTCCACCTGCTCTTCTCAATCTTTCAGCTCTATCCTCACCTATTATTTACTCCTGACACCCTCCCCCTCCCCTATCATATGAACTGACATTTTCCAAGCAATCATCTATCTGAGGAAGGGTCACCAGACCCGAAACGTTAACTCTGATTCTCTTCACAGATGCTGCCAGACCCGCTGAGCTTTTCCAGCAACTTCTGTTTTTGTTTCTGATGAGGCAGTAGTTAGCCACATTGGATTTGTCCTGCCTTTTGTGCATAGGATATACTTACATGATTTTCCACATTGCCAGGTTGATACCAGAGTAACGTCAAACTGGAATTGCTTGGCTAGGTATGTGGCAAGTTTTGAAGTACAAGTCTTCAGTGCTATTGCTGGAATATTGACAGGACCCATAGCCTTTCCAGGTATCTAGTGCCTCCAACTGTTTCTTCATATCATGTGGAATGAACTGAATTGGCTAAAATTGGCTTGGTCATGCTAGGGACTCTGCAGGAGGCTGAGGTTTATCATAATCAGCACTTCTGGTTGAAGATTATTGCAAAAGCTTCAGCCTTATCTTTTACTGATGTAAAATAATGATGTAACATACTGAGGTCTCTCCCATAGTTGAGGATGGAGATATTAGTGGAGCCGCCCCCTCCAAATGCCCCAGCTACATCCCAAAGACTAACGAATCGAGCTGTAACTGAAGTGATTGTGTGGTTCATTTAGATACCGTACTATTAGATAGTAATGCCTGGGGAAAACATGCAAAACAATTAGACAACCTTAGCCAGCTTAGTAATACATTTTGCCAAGATTGAAAGTGCAAAGGCGAAGGTAATTTCTCAGGGGTGTGTCATAAGGCAAGGGAAAGTGTTGATTGGAACAACAGAACAAAGGCACTGATCCAATTCCCGGTGCTAAAAATGAAACGGGAAATTATGAGATTTCAGCACTTTAATGACACCTCTAATAGATGTGTTTGAGAAACAGCCAAAAGTGATTCGGCCAGCAAGACCATCACTAACTTTTACAGATGCACCACAGAAGGCATACTGTCCGGGTGCATGGTGGCCTAGTTTGGCAACTGCTCCGCCCAGGACCACAAGAAACTACAGAAGGTGGCGTGCACAGCCCAGACCATCACGGAAGCCAATATTCCATCCACGGACTCTATTTACACGGCCGTGGAAAGGCTGCCAACATCAAAGATGTATTGTACCTCGGTGATGATCTCCTACAACCACCTCCGTCAGGCAGAAGATACAGAAGCGTGAACACATGGACCAGCAGATTCAGGAACAACATTTTCCTGGCAGTTATTAGACTGATGACTGAAGGACTTCAAATAATCTTGCTAATGTTGATCTTGCCTAGCACATGCCCTGTGCAATGTAATCTATATGCCTCTGTTTAAGTTTTTTTTCCACCCTATGATCTGTATGTTCTTGCTTACTATGGTCTTCCTGCTTGTATACAAAGCTTTGTGCTGTACTTAGGTACACGTGACAATAAATAAATCAAATTAAATCAAATCAAGCAAAGTGCTTTGCAGATTTTGAGAAGCTAAATGCAATTCTAATTAATGAACAGGTCTGTCCATGAATTCTTGTCTTGGGCATATTAAAGATAGTAAATTGAGATAGAGAAGCCAGTGAGACATTTTTCTCAGGATTTAAACCAGCATCAGAAGTACTCTACAAAGAGGAGACATTTGGATTATAATCGACTCTTGACCATTTTGAAATCTATGTCTATCACAATTGCAAAGAAACAGTAACAGAAAACTACCTTAATCCCTCAGCTTTATTTGGAGAAATGTAAAACTCAAAATGCAAGATAATTTTGATTATTAACAGCTTATTAATTCAACCCAATCAAAATTGTTCATGTTACTGCAAAATATAATAACTACATTATCAAGAAATTAATTATCAACTCAATTATCAATACCATGAATCTTGTAGAGTAATCTTTTATGTCACACTCTTCATATCCCTTTTGGGAATCCAAGTACATTACATCCACAGAATCTTTTTTCTATCTATGGCTTACATCTCCTCAAACATTTTGTTTTTGATCAACAGTAAACCTCAGGATGTTGATAG
Organism: Stegostoma tigrinum; assembly: GCF_030684315.1. Classification (NCBI taxonomy): domain Eukaryota; kingdom Metazoa; phylum Chordata; class Chondrichthyes; order Orectolobiformes; family Stegostomatidae; genus Stegostoma; species Stegostoma tigrinum. The sequence goes on from NC_081363.1 coordinate 49,893,015, forward strand.
TGGAGATACAAGTGATGGCAATGCTACTGAATGTCAAGTGAAGGTAGTTAGTTTCTCTCTTATTGAGTGACCATTGTCTTGTATGTGTCTGATAAGAATGTTACTTGCCTCTTTTGGTACAAGCCTGAATACTGTTGAGCTCTTGTTGCGTATAAACACACACCACTCCAGTATCTGAGGAGCTGTGGATGGTGTTGAACATTGCACATCAGCAGTGACCATCCCCACTTCTGAATTCATGATTCAAGGCAAGTAATTGATGAAGCAGCTGAAGACGGTTTTGCCCAAGACATTATCATGTATCACCCAGCCTCAAATAAAACATATGACATTTTTTATAGTAAGATGAATGACATTTTTATACATTAATGAATACAAGTGCAATGTTTTAAGGTTAAGTACTGATTAAATAAAACCTACTTCTGAGATTCCTAAGAGTTTTGGCCACAATGATTAATACCAAGGAGCAGCCCTTCCTTTTACATGCACGATGGCTCCTTCATCGTGTTTTACTGTCTCTCTCCTCCTCCTCCAGTTTGTGTTTCCCTCCTTTTTCAATTTGTGTTAATTTAATGTACCATGGAGTAATAAAAAGAGAGACATGAGATCTGTATCAGTTCTGTCTGGTAATTAGTTTACATGACCTGTTTGCCATTGATAATTGGTTAATTGCTATTAAAATACAAAGTTAACACAAGAACACAAAGCTTTAAGTAAGTTTGATATTTTGCTACTTCATACTTAGTATTTCAGAGATTTTGAACAGACAGGAAAAGAAGGAAGCAAAGACAGGAAGGCATGGAAGTAATATCTTTTGCAGGGAAGAACTATCCTCTAACAACTACCAGGTGGAATGTTAAAGAAAGCTTGACCTCAGGGTAAGGAAAAGGAACGTGCAAAGATTTACAGCCATTGAGAAATTCACCCTGGTCAGGCTAGGAGAATGAATTACTAAAGTAAAGCTTATTGATGGGTCTCTAGGAATTCTTAAGAAAGGACCCTAACCAGACACGGGAAATTACAACTCAGGAAAATGGGAAGAAATGAATACATTAGAAGCTGGGAATGGCTTAGGAAAAAGCTCCTTTAAGGACTGAATCTCTGTTATAAAGTACATTTACGCAGCATGGGGTTATCAGTTGCATTAAGATATAAACAAAGGTTATCCTTTCTGTAGTTTTCTGTACTATTAGTCGATATTTAGTTGACAAAAACAAAGTTGCTGGAAAAGCTCAGCAGGTCTGGCAGCATCTGTGGAGGAGAAAAGAGTTAACATTTTGGGTCTGGTGACCCTTCCTCAGAATTGATGGTGGCTGGGAAAACGTCAGTTTATAAGCAGAAAATAGGGAGGTGGGTGGGGTAGGGAGTAAACAATAGGACAGAGCCCAAAAGAGAGAGAAAGACAGTTAGACAGACAAAGGAGTTGCTAACAGTCAGGCTGGAAGGGTGAATAGTTGTTAATGGGGACTGTTAGTGACTAACAGTGAGCAGCGAATGCAGTAGTCTAGATTCTTGGAAGTGCAGGTGAAGTGTTGCTTCACCTGGAAGGTATGTTTGGGCCCTTGGATACTGGGGAGGGAGGAGGTAAATGCATAGGTGTTGCACCTTCGCCGGTTACAGGGGAAGGTGCCATAGGGCTGTGGGGAGGTGCTGGGGGTGGTGAAGGCACTTCCAAGAATCTACACCACTGCATTCGCTGCTCACTATGTGGTCTCCTCTACATTGGGGAAATGAAGCGTAGACTTGGCAACCCCTTTGCAGAACATCTACATTCTGCTCGCAAAAAATACCCTGAACTACCTGTTGCCTGCCACTTCAATGCACCACTCCGCTCCCTGGCCAACATCTCTGTCTCTGGCTGGCTACAGTGCTCCAGTGAAGCCCAACACAAGCTGGAGGTACAGAACCTCATTTTCCGCTTGGGGACCCTACAGCCCTCCGGACTCCATATTGAGTTCAATAATTTTAGGGCCTAAACTCTCCCTCGTCCCAGCCCCCCACCCCACACACCAGGCCTTGTTACCACATAGCCTGCCACTACACACCCACTGTTGTTAGTCACTAACAGTCCCCATTAACAAATATTCACCCTCCCAGCCCGATCATTAGCAACTCCTTTGTCTGTTCAACTGTCTTTCTCTCTCTTTTGGGCTCTGTCCTATCATTTACTCCCTGCCCCACCCACCTTCCCTATTTTCTGCAAATAAACTGACGTTTTCCCAACCACCATCAGTTCTGTGGAAGGGTCACCAGATCCAAACATTCACTCTGTTTTTTCCTCCACAGATGCTGAGCTTTTTCAGCAACTTTGTTTTTGTTCCTGATTTGCAGCATTCGCTGTTTTAGTTGATATTAGTTGATTGTGATTTTAGTTTAATACAGTAAAATTCTTAGGACTTTAACACTTTTTTTTACATTGATCAATGGGAATTTAAATCTTATTACATTTAGAATAAAGCAATCAAATGACAGAAAAGAGGAGGAGCTGAAAGAAGAGAAGGAAGAACAAAAGGAGGACAGGAGACAACCAGCAAGTGCTTTTTGGTTAGGCGGTTTGTGATTGACAAATTAGACAGCAAAACCAGTAAATACAGTAATTTCCCAGTAAATTACACCTCACACTCAGTTACTTACTATCACAGTATCCACTTGGGTACAATAGAAAATTAAAAACCTGAACAAAATAACCATTTGAGTATAAATTTATAATTCAAACCATGTCATAATGTACATAAATATGTTTTAATCATCCACATGCAGTTCCTTCTTTACATAAATTGGTGCTCCTACAGGCTCCGATCCACTTTTATAAAGGGACGGCAGGTAGCCTTGGAGGATGATTCTGAGCAGCTCTAGTCCTTAGAGGACCCAATTTTTTGATTGTGCAATTACGGTAATGGCAACAGCACTGCGGCCTGGCTAGATGATTGCATCAGTAAGAGGCCTGGCAGAGTGAGAGTGGCTGGAAGAAGAAAACTATAATCATGAGAGGACGGAAGGTTTCTGTCCTCTGTGTGGTACCTCAGCAATTCTTGTCTTGTGTTAGAGGAAACATTGCTGGGCACTGTGACACATGCCTCTTTGAACACTAGAATCTTCGGTTTCACTGTCTGAGCTGTTAGGGTGTCACAATGAGCTAAACTTGCAGCAGTGCAGTCTGAGCATTCTACAGCATACAGATTTTAGGGGACTGTCCCTTTTGTTGGAGTGGAGACATCAATCAGTAGATTTTGCATCATGGCTGGATCCATAATGAAAGAAGGATTTAGCCACCATTTCCACAAAAACAGGATCAGATCCAAGTTCTTCTTACAATCTTGCATTAAACTTGTGTTGGACACCAGTATGTTCTTTATAATTGATTCTGCGCTTTCTTGCAACTGTGCCATTGAACCAGACAATTCAGTGTGCACAGCCATCAGCCTTCATCTGTTGGTCACTCCATCAAAAGGATCAGCTAATTCTTGCAGCAAAACCGTGTGCAAATTCACCCTCCCGTGAATTAGCATCCGAGCTACCCCTGACCCCTGCTTTAGCTGCAGGGCACTAGTACCCAGGCCGTAGTGCTGTTTCTATGACCATAATTGCACAATCAAAAAATTGGGTCCTCTAAGGACTACAGCTGCTCAGAATCATCCTCCAAGGTTACCTGCCCTCCCTTTATAAAAGTGGATCAGAGCCTGTAGGAGCACCAATTTATGTAAAGAAGGAACTGCATGTGGATCTCACCATGTGGCTAATCTGTATCAAAATTCTGCTCTAAAAGTATGCTCCAAATTGGTTGTGGCAAAGTACCAGTGTTTCTTTTTAATTACTGATTTCTTTCCCATCCACTACAGTAGTTCTTGTGTCTAGAAAGGGAAATATACAAGAGTGTGGCTGTGGTACGTGTGGTGTAAAGACGTGAAGGAGAAGAGATGCATGCTTACAGTATGATGGGATAGTGTAGGGAGAGGGGCTTAGATTAGTTCACAGGTCGACGCAACATCGAGGGCCGAAGGGCCTGTTCTGCGCTGTATTGTTCTATGTTCTGTGTATCTGCAGCTTCTATGTGAATGTAGTATGTGAAAAGGAGGATTAGGGGTAAGGGTATTGTCCTCTTTATTGGTTTGAGCCCTGCTGCTGATCACAACTTGAGTCATAACTGCTCCTGAGTTGCAGTGAACCATTTTCTATTGAGGTGATTATATTTGTTACTGTTCCTTACTGGTAACGAGGCATTGTCTTCTGTTTTGTTCCACCTTACACAGTAAGTGAGAGGGAATTGTGTCAGTGAGTATAGTGCAATCTGTTTGAGTGATGTACCTGTTATTGGTTGTGTGTGCAAACTGAGATGTGGATGTGAGGGTTACAGAAGTACCACATAGAACATAGAACATAGAACATAGAACAGTACAGCACGGAACAGGCCCTTCAGCCCACGATGTTGTGCCGACCATTGATCCTCATGTATGCACCCTCAAATTTCTGTGACCATATGCATGTCCAGCAGTCTCTTAAATGTCCCCAATGACCTTGCTTCCACAACTGCTGCTGGCAACGCATTCCATGCTCTCACAACTCTCTGTGTAAAGAACCCGCCTCTGACATCCCCTCTATACTTTCCTCCAACCAGCTTAAAACTATGACTCCTCGTGTTAGCCATTTCTGTCCTGGGAAATAGTCTCTGGCTATCAACTCTATCTATGCCTCTCATTATCTTGTATACCTCAATTAGGTCCCCTCTACTCCTCCTTTTCTCCAATGAAAAGAGTCCGAGCTCAGTCAACCTCTCTTCATAAGATAAGCCCTCCAGTCCAGGCAGCATCCTGGTAAACCTCCTCTGAACCCTCTCCAAAGCATCCACATCTTTCCTATAATAGGGCGACCAGAACTGGACGCAGTATTCCAAGTGCGGTCTAACCAAAGTTTTATAGAGCTGCTACAAGATCTCACGACTCTTAAACTCAATCCCCCTGCTAATGAAAGCCAAAACACCATATGCTTTCTTAACAACCCTGTCCACTTGGGTGGCCATTTTAAGGGATCTATGTATCTGCACACCAAGATCCCTCTGTTCCTCCACACTGCCAAGAATCCTATCCTTAATCCTGTACTCAGCTTTCAAATTCGACCTTCCAAAATGCATCACCTCGCATTTGTCCAGGTTGAACTCCATCTGCCACCTCTCAGCCCATCTCTGCATCCTGTCAATGTCCCGCTGCAGCCTACAACAGCCCTCTATACTGTCAACGTCACCTCCAACCTTCGTGTCGTCTGCAAACTTGCTGACCCATCCTTCAATCCCCTCATCCAAGTCATTAATAAAAATTACAAACAGTAGAGGCCCAAGGACAGAGCCCTGTGGAACCCCACTCACCACTGACTTCCAGGCAGAATATTTTCCTTCTACTACCACTCGCTGTTTTCTGTCGGCCAGCCAATTTTGTATCCAGACAGGTAGGTTCCCCTGTATCCCATTCCTCCTGACCTTCTGAATGAGCCTACCATGGGGACCCTTATCAACTGCCTTGCTGAAGTCCATATACACCACATCCACAGCTCGACCCTCATCAACTTTTCTAGTCACATCCTCAAAGATCTCGATAAGGTTTGTGAGGCATGACCTGCCCCTCACAAAGCCGTGTTGACTGCATTTAATCAAGCCATGCTCTTCCAGATGGTCATAAATCCTATCCCTCAGAATCCTTTCCAACACCTTGCAGACGACAGACGTGAGACTTACTGGTCTGTAATTGCCGGGGATTTCCCTATTTCCTTTCTTGAAGAGAGGAATTACATTTGCCTCTCACCAGTCTTCAGGTACGACTCCAGTGGAGAATGAGGATGCAAAGATCTTCGCAAGTGGCGAAGCAATTGCATTTCTCATTTCCCAAAGCAGCCAAGGACAAATCTGGTCCGGGCCTGGCGACTTGTCAATCTTAATGTTTGACAAAATTTTCAGCACATCAGCTTCCTCTATCTCTATCCATTCCAGCATGCACACCTGCTCTTCAAAGGTTTCATTCACTACAAAGTTCGTTTCTTTCATAAAGACAGAAGCAAAAAACTCATTTAGGGCTTCCCCTTCCTCCTCAGACTCCACACACAAGTTCCCTATGCTATCCCTGATCGGCCCTACTCTTTCTTTGACCATTCTCTTATTCCTCACATAAGTGTAAAATGCCTTTGTGTTCTCCCTAATCTGTTCTGCCAAGCCTTTCTCGTGCCCCCTCCTGGCTCTCCTCAGACCATTTTTGAGCTCTTTCCTCGCCTGCCTGTAATCCTCTGGAGCTGAGCTTGACCCTAGCTTCCTCCACCTTCTGTAAGCTACCTTCTTCCTTTTGACGAGAAGCTCTACCGCTCTCGTCATCCAAGGTTCCTTTATCTTACCCCTTCTTGCCTGTCTCAGAGGGACATATTTATTCATCACTCGCAACAACTGTTCCTTAAACAGTCTCCAAATGTCTATAGTGCCTTTACCATGGAACAATTGCTCCCAGTCCATGCTTCCTAACTCATGTCTAATCGCATCATAGTTTCCTCTTCCCCAATTAAATATCCTCCCATTTTGCCTAATCCTCTCCTTCTCCATAGCTATGTAGAATGTGAGGCAGTTATGGTCACTATCACCAAAATGCTCTCCCACCACAAGAACTGATACCTGCCCCGGCTCGTTTCCGAGCACCAAGTCTAGAATGGCCTCTCCCCTCGTCGGCCTGTCAACGTACTGAGTTAGGAAACCCTCCTGAACACACCTTACAAAAACAGCTCCATTCAAATCTGCTGCTGGAAGGAGGTTCCAATCAATATTGGGAAAGTTAAAGTCACCCATTACAACAACCCTACTACGTCCGCACTTTTCCAAAATCTGCCTACCTGTGAATTCTTCAATCTCCCTGCTGCTATTGGGGGGGCTGTAGTAAACCCCTAACGAGGTGACTACTCCCTTGCTGTTCCTAATTTCCACCCACACTGACTCAGTAGGCAGATCTTCCTCGACAATGGAAGCTTCTGTAGCTGTGATACCCTCTCTGATTAGTAGTGTTACACCCCTCCTCTTTTTCCCCCCTCCCTATTCTTTTTAAATGCTCTAAACCCTGGAACATCCAGCAACCATTCCTGCCCCTGAGAAACCCATGTCTCTGTTATGGCCACAACATCATAGCACCAGGTACTGATCCATGCTCTAAGTTCATCACTTTTATTCCTGATACTCCTTGCGTTAAAGCAAACACACTTTAACTGATCCCTTGGTTCCTTCCCAGGAAAATCCTTCCCACTAGCTGGTCTACCTCTTGCTACTGCCTCATCTGCCTCAACTCTCACCTCCGGTAGACAGCTCAGGTTCCCACCCCACTGCCATACTAGTTTAAACCCTCTCGAACTACTCGAGCAAACCTTCCACCCAGGACATTGGTCCCCTTCCAGTTCAGATGCAACCCATCCTTCTTGTACAGGTCCCACCTTCCCCAGAAGGCATCCCAATTATCTACATATCTGAAGCCCTCCCTCCTACAGCAGCTGCGCAGCCACGTGTTAAGCTGCGCCCATTCCCTGTTCCTCGCCTCGCTATCTCGTGGCACCGGTAGTAAACTAGAGAACACTACTCTGTTCGTCCTGCTTTGCAGCTTCCATCCTAACTCCCTGAAATCACTTTTTATATCCTCAATCCTTTTTCTGGCTGTACAAGAATGAGGTGAAGCAATGAATTTGACGGGCAAGTCATGATTATGATCAAGTTTTTGCCAGGGTGTTTTAGAGGTGTAGTGCGTTGAGCAGCATGGGAAGCTGGTGACACACATAGTAGGATGTAGCATTTGAAGATACACTCTCTGACCTTGAATGGGCATTGAATTCCTTGCATCCAGGTTCTTTGGACGAGACTCTTGATATTGATAGTCATACTTATATGTTGCCACTAAATTCTCAGAATGTGAAAGCTTGTTTCACAGTCCCCCACCAGTGAGCACGAGCATTCTTGCACCCTATTCATCTGCTGCAGTAACAGCTCCAATGCAGTGTGCACTTACTGCCAAATTGTGCCATTTCCTAGTTCGGATTAGTTGTAGAAGGTCATTCTGGACACCACACCATGCAAGAGAGAAATAAGACAATTCCTCCACTCACAGGTGGGCAAATGAGACGTGCTCCAGCCACAATGTACCTCCATTTAAGAGGCACAGGCTATAATTAAGTAGTATTGCTAACATCTTCCAATTCTGCACTCTCTGTTCAAATCTGCACGACACTCATGAGAACAAGCTGCATGTTGGAATCATTTAAATTAGAAGGTCACAAAAGATTGGCATCAGCCAACAAAGAACAGGGAGCTCACTCTATGTCCTGACCAACTCTTCTATCCTCATTATTACCTGTTCCTTTCCTCGCTGTCTACTTTGTCTATTCCTGACTTATTAAAAAGTACATTGAGAAGTCCTCCTGTAAGCTCAATTAATTCAAGTTGTTGATTAGTTCTAATTGAGTCTTCAGGCCAGAAAAATGTAGCTCTGTAAAATAGTTGCTTCCAAACCACTGGTGGCCGTGCCTCCAGCTACATGATCTCTTGGCTCTGTGATCGTTGAACACTGAACTAATAAAATCAGTCATTTGAAAAAAGCAGAATTCAGTTTGTTCTAAGAGGATGCATCAAAATTAGAAGCTTAAAGATGGATTTAGATGAGTAAATATGTCGTGGAAAATGACACTTCCATCTGCTTACTTAGTCAATGCATGATCTATAGAACTTAGTCAGCACATTGTTTCTAATGTTAAATTAATATGTCCCAGTTTTACTTAAACACTTGCATGTGCCAGGAAAAAAAAATCTCAAGTTTTATCATGAACATGTCTACCGCTCTGCTCTCACCCTGCTCAAAAAACTCAATGCACTTTCCTTTAGTTATTTACAAAAACAAATTGAATAAGAATTTAGGAGGCATGGTTAGTAAGTTTGTAAATGACACCAAAATTGGTGGTTTAGACAATAGTGAAGGTTATCTAAGATTAAAAAGGGGCCTTGATCAATTGCGCTAATAGCCTGAAGCGTAGCAGAAGGTGTTTAACTTGGATAAATGCAAGGTACTGTATTTTGATCAAATAAACATGGGCGAGACTTATACAGTTAATAGTAGGGTACTGGGTAGTGTTGTTGAACAGAGGCCTAGGGGTTCAAGTACATCGTTTTTTGAAAACTGCATGACAAGTAGGCAGAGATAATGGGAACTGCAGATGCTGGAGAATTCCAAGATAATAAAATGTGAGGCTGGATGAACACAGCTCTCTGATGAAGGGTCTAGGCCCGAAACGTCAGCTTTTGTGCTCCTGAGATGCTGCTTGGCCTGCTGTGTTCATCCAGCCTCACATTTTATTATCTTGACAAGTAGGCAGGGTGGTTAAGAAGATATCTAGCAAACTTCGCTTCATCGTTCAGACCACTGAGCATAAGTGTTAGAGCATCATGTGAGGTTGGACAGGATATTGGTGAGACCGCTTTTGGTGTACTGTGTACAGCTCTGGTTGCCCTGCTATAGGAAGGACATTATTAAATTGGAATGGGTTCAGAAAAGATTTATCACGATGTTGCCGGGACTGGAATGTTTGAATTAGAAGGAGAGACTGAATAGGCTGGATTTTTTTTTCCACTGAAGCATAGGAGGTTGAGAGGTGACATTGTAGAGGTTTATAAAATCATGACGGGCAAAGATAAGCTCAATGGCAATGGGCTTTTCCCTTGGGCAGGGGAATGCAAAGCTAGGTGACATATTTTTAAGGTTAGAGGAGAAAGATTTAGAAGGGGGGCTGAGGGGAAAATATTTTCCACAGTGGTTGATTTGTATGTGGAATGAACAACCAAAGGAAGTGGTAGATGCAAGAATCATTACATCATTTAGCTGACATTTGGGTAGGAGCATGAATGGGAAAGATTTAGAGGGACATGGGCCAAACACAGGCAAGTGGGACCAGTTTAGTTTGGGAAACTAAGCACACATCATGTTTTGTTGCACATTTCTATATTTTCCCACAACGTGTAGGACAAAGAAACAAAGAAACCTACAGCACAGGAACAGGCCCTTCGGCCCTCCCAGCCTGCGCCAATCAAGGTCCTCTGTCTAATCTGTCATCTATTTTCTAACGGTCTGTGTCCATTTGCTCCCTGCCCATCCATGTACCTGCCCAAATATATCTTAAAAGACGCTAATGTGTCTGTGTCTACCACCTCCGCTGGCAACGCGTTCCAGGCACCCACCACCCTCTGTGTAAAGAACTTTCCACGCATATCTCCCTTAAACATTCCTCCTCTCACTTTGAACTCATGACCCCTAGTAATTTAGTCCCCCACTCTGGGAAAAAGCTCTTTGCTAACCACCCTGTCTATACCCCTCATGATTTTGTAGACCTCAATCAGGTCCCCCCTCAATCTCCGTCTTTCTAATGAAAATAATCCTAATCTATTCAACCTCTCTTCATAGCTAGCACCCTCCATACCAGGCAACATCCTGGCGAACCTCCTCTGCACCATCTCCAAAGCATCCACAGCCTTTTGGTAATGTGGCGACCAGAACTGTACACAGTACTCTAAATGTGGCCGAACCAAAGTCCTATACAACTGCAACATGACCTGCCAACTCTTGTACTCAATACCCCGCCCAATGAAGGAAAGCATGCCATATGCCTTCTTGACCACCCTATTGACCTGCATTGTCACCTTCAGGGAACAATGGGCCTGAACACCCAGATCTCTCTGTTCATCAATTTTCCCATGCCTTTTCCATTTACTGTATAGTTCGCCCTTGAATTTGATCTTCCAAAATGCATCACCTCGTATTTGCCCGGATTGAACTCCATCTGCCATTTATCTGTCCAACTCTCCAGTCTATCTATATTCTGCTGTAATTTCTGACAGTCCCCTTCACTATCAGCTACTCCTCCAATCTTAGTGTCATCAGCAAACTTGCTGATCAGACCACCTATACCTGCTGGTCCCAGCACGGATCCCTGTGGAACACCACTAGTTACAGGTCTCTAATTTGAGAAACTCCCTTCTACTACAACCCTCTGTCTCCTGTTGCCCAGCCAGTTTTTTATCCATCTAACTAGCACACCCTGGACCCCATGTGACTTCACTTTCTCCATCAGCCTGCCATGGGGAACCTTATCAAATGCCTTGCTGAAGTCCATGTATATGACATCTACAGCTTTTCCCTCATCAATCAACTTTGTCACATCCTCAAAAAATTCTATTAAGTTGGTAAGACATGACCTTCCCTGTACAAAACCATGTTGCCTATCACTGATAAGCCCATTTTCTTCCAAATGAGAATAGATCCTATCCCTCAGTATCTTCTCCAGTAGCTTCCCTACCACTGGCGTCAGGCTCACCGGTCGATAATTACCTGGATTATCCTTGCTGTCCTTTATAAACAAGGGGACAACATTAGCAAGTCTCCAGTCCTCTGGGACCTCACCCGTGTCTAAGGACACTGCAAAGATATCTGTTAGGGCCCCGGCTATTTCCTCTCTTGCTTCCCTCAGTAACCTGGGATAGATCCCATCCGGACCTGGGGACTTGTCCACCTTAATGTCTTTTAGGATACCTAACACTTCCTCCTTCCTTATGTCAACTTGACCTAGACTAAGCAAACATCTAGCCCTAACCTTGGTGAATACCGATGCAAAGTACTCGTTAAGAATGTCACCCATTTTCTCTGACTCAGCGCATAATTTTCCTTCTTTGTCCTTAAGTGGGCCAATCCTTTCTCTAGTTACCCTTTTGCTCTTTATATATGAATAAAAGGCTTTGGGATTTTCCTTAACCATGTTTGCCAGCAATATCTCATGTCCTCTCATAGCCCTCTTAATCCCCTTTTTCAGATTCGCCCTACATTCCTGATATTCTTGCGAAGCTTCGTCTGTCTTCAGTCGCCTAGACCTCATGTATGCTTCCTTTTTTCTCTTGGCTAGTCTCACAATTTCACCTGTCATCCATGGCTCCCTAATCTTGCCTTTTCTATTCCTCATTTTCACAGGAACCTGTCTCTCCTGCATGCTAATCAACCTCTCCAAGGACCAAGGAGTCTGTTTCTGTGCTGTATGGCTCTATGACTTTCTGACTTTTTCTGGAATTCTTAGTCATCGCTGATTGTCTCCCTTAAGATTCAAACCATAATCTCTCTTAAATAGCTGTTGAGGATGGATCAACTGAAACTTTCAAAACTGAGGTTGATATGTTTTCATTACACAAAGATATTATGATTAATGGAACTGATGTGGGTACATGATGTTGTCAAACTGTGAAACAGGCTCAAAGGGCTAAATACTCTTGTTCTTATATTCCAGACACTGAAACTACTGGTGTGAAACTACAGGGGTAATTTCTTATTTATCCAATGTATAAGATAATTTCATTGCTCAGGAGTTAGCTCACTGTAGAGCTACATTAAAAGACGAACTTCTTCAAGGGTTGTACTAATGATTTGCAATAATGCTGCAGAATCCCTGGAAAAGCAGCTTAAATATAAAGCGCAGTTTAATAGCTGGTATATATATTTGCTTGAAGTGGATTTTCACAGTTCTCAGTCATAATGTGAAATACAATTTTAAAATCACAGTTAAAATGCAAACAGGTTCCTTATAGGAAACATTAAATCAAGAATTTCATATACTCACAAACAGCAGCTGCACAATTTTATTAATCTTGCAAATCCTTCTCATTCACATTTTCTCATCAGCACCACAACGTATCCATTTGCTCATATTTTACGGCAATGACGGGTATAACAAATGAAAACCAGCGTGATCATGTAATTTGCTGATATTTATTTTTTCCTTGAGAGGTTCTCCTCTGCTCACAAGTGTGATAAGTTAGTGTATCAGAGAGAATAAACGGGTGAATCTCCCAAGATGTAGCACATGACAAATCAGAGAATGTAGTCTCTTTCTTTTGTCTTCCTTGGCATCACTTCTCCCTAGGTCTCAACTTTTGTCTCTTTTTCTCTTTTATTTTGCTTTTCTCCCCTGGCTACTATTATTATTTCAATTTCTATCCTCTTGTTTTTCTAGTTTCTTCTGTCCTTTTAATAAGGAGATTTTGGGCATGAAACAATATCACTGCCAATGCCTCCAGGCTACATTTTCCATTACAGGATGCAGGGAAACTATCAACTACAACCCTCAGTAGATAACAAAGTGTGGAGCTGGATGAACACAGCAGGCCCAGCAGCATCTCAGGAGCACAAAAACTGACGTTTCGGGCCGAGACCCTTCATCAGAGAGGGGGATGGGGGGAGGGAACTGGAATAAATAGGGAGAGAGGGGGAGGCGGACCGAAGATGGATAGAGGAGAAGATAGGTGGGGAGGTGGGGAGGGGATAGGTCAGTCCGGGGAGGACAAACAGGTCAAGGGGGCGGGATGAGGTTAGTAGGTAGGAAATGGAGGTGTGGCTTGAGGTGGGAGGAGGGGATAGTTGAGAGTAAGAACAGGTTAGGGAGGCGGGGGCGAGCTGGGCTGGTTTTGGGAAGCAGTGTGGGGAGTGTTCACCTGCACATCTGCCAATGTGGAATACTGTATCCACTGTACCCATTGTGGCTTCCTCTACATTGGGGAAACCAAGCGGAGGCTTGGGGACCTCTTTGCAGAACACCTCCGCTCGGTTCACAATAAACAACTGCACCTCCCAGTCACGAACCATTTTAACTCCCCCTCCCATTCCTTAGATGATATGTCCATCCTGGGCCTCCTGCAGTGCCACAATGATGCCACCCGAAGGTTGCAGGAACAGCAACTCATATTCCGCTTGGGAACTCTGCAGCCCAATGGTATCAATGTGGATTTCACAAGCTTCAAAATCTCACCTTCCCCCACTGCTTCCCAAAACCAGCCCAGCTCATCCCCGCCTCCCTAACCTGTTCTTACTCTCACCTATCCCCTCCTCCCACCTCAAGCTGCACCTCCATTTCCCTCCTACTAACCTCATCCCGCCTCCTTGACCTGTCCGTCCTCCCCAGACTGACCTGTCCCCTCCCCACCTCCCCACCTATACTCTCCTCTCCACCTATCTTCTCCTCTATCCATCTTCGGTCCGCCTCCTCCTCTCTCCCTATTTATTTCAGAACTCTCTCCCCATCCCCCTCTCTGATGAAGGGTCTAGGCCCAAAACGTCAGCTTTTGTGCTCCTGAGATGCTGCTTGGCCTGCTGTGTTCATCCAGCTCCACACTTTGTTGCCTTGGATTCTCCAGCATCTGCAGTTGCCAATATCTCTACAACCTCAGTAGCTCTGTTTAAGCTTCTTCTCCCCAACAGCTTGCTGTACATTGTTCAAATCTCCCTTCCATTCCTACTATCCTCTTATCTTTATCACTGATGAATCACTCCTGCCACAAGACCGAATGCTACCCCATCAAAATACTTGATGAACCATTACATACAATCCTGTCCTTTGATCTGTTGTTTATCTCACCTTTTCCAGTTTCATTTGCTATCTCTTAAATCCCTCACCAGGTCAGGGATCAGAAACCCATCAGAGGGACTAAGATGGGACTCCCAATCCTCAGAGTTCTGAAGCTGGACCCTTGCTAAACATGCTCAAGATCAAACGCCCAAGCCGCATACCCTGGCACCCCCAACCCCCAGCTCTCCCAATTCTGTGGGGTCAACGAGCAGTCCCATTTTCCAGACTGCCCCCTTGTATCATGTTAGGGAATCACTACAAAATAAAACCCAAGCATAGTGAGAGACGTAAGGTTAAAAGAGATATTTACCTATAAATGAAAACGTATAGAGAAGTTCACACTGTCTGAGCACGGACTTTGCATGTAGGGTCTCAACTCCTTGCACCAACAAAAATAATCTCTGATTAGAGAGTATTATACCAAAAGTTGCAGAGTAACACATCTTTTTTGAAAACTGTCTCGAAAGGTCATGTCAATGTGGTATTTCATAACAGGATTTTTCCTGAAAGTATGACGCCAGTCCTCGACTAGGATGTGAGAATGTAGCTCACCTGAACAGCCACAGCATAATCTTAAATCGCAGACTCATGATCTGACCACTGTTGTGTTCCAGTTTGGATAGTTTGTTGCTCTCAATCCTCCTTTCAGAGTCTAGGGTCTGTCTGATTATCAGTGGTAGAGGACCGACCATTAGTTAAAATTCCACAAACTTCACAGAAATCCTGACTGCTAGGTTTCCCAAGTGCATTGTTTGCTGCTAACCATTCCCCTCACCCCACCACCAGTCCCCATGGTCTCTGTAGCACAATGTTAAAAACAAGCCCTTATCCCAAAAAAGTCTGATAAGTTAAGGCTTGTATACTCATTTACCATTGGACTACATTAATTTCAGATAATTTTGCTTCCAAGAATAGAGTATACAAATACCTTATACAATTTTGTAAGTAGCATTCCAAAAGCAACAGAAATAAAATTACTACTGAAAAGTAACAATAAATCTATTTTCAGAAGAAAGCCAACAGATAATTAAATTATCCACATTTCATTTGTAAAGAGCACAAATGCACTATTACCTCAGTCACTATATAGTCTGAGGAGAACAGTAAGTTTAACAAACTATCGTTTAGTTTTCTCAGAATTCGTACTTCATAGTTTTGATACCATTTCCCCCCATAACCTCTACATGTTTCATGCAGTCAGGGATAGTTTGACAATCAAAAGAGAGTCTGCCCCAAATGTTTCTCAAAGCATTATAAAGCTGCGGAATTCACTTCCCTAAAGTGCGGTGGATGCTGGGATATTGAGTAAATCCATGGAGGAGACAGAAACAGCAACAGGAACACCAATGCTGGCCATATGCTTCCTCTAAGTGAGAGAGACAGTTTACATTCGGGACTTAATCCAAGCTGGCCAGCCACACCCAGCGTACTGTGCACATGTAAATAAACGGTGATTTGACTTGATCTGATTTAATCTATTGTCACATGAAAGGCTTTGTTCATGAGCAGTACAGGCAGATCATTGTAAGTAAAGACACACAGATCATAGGGTGAAAAAAAAACTTAGAGGCATACAGGTTAGGTCGCACAGGGTGTGCGCTAGGCAAGAACAACAGTAACAAGATCAACATTATTTGAAGTTGGACAGCCCATTCATTAGTCTAATAATGACAGGGAAGAAGCTGTTCATGAACCTGCTGGTGCTTGTGTTCAAGCTTCTGTATCTTCCGCTTGATGGAAGAGGTTGTAGCAGAGCATTGCCAGGTACGATGGGGCTTTGATGATGTTGACAGCTTTTCCACGTCAATGATCCATGTAAATGGACCCCATGGATGGGAGGTTGGCTTCCGTGATGGTCTGGGCTGTGCACACAACTGTCTGTAATTTTTTACTGTCCTAGGCAGAACAGTTGCTGTACCAGAGTGTTGTGCACCTGAGCAGTAAGCTTTGCCTGGTGCATCTGCAAAAATTGGTGAGGGTCCTTACATGCATGCCAAATTTCCTGAGTGACTTGAGGAAGAAAAGGCTTTGTTGTGCCTTCTTCAGCATTGTATCTATGTGGGACTTGGTGATGGGATACCAGCTTCTGTGTAGTTATTTCACAGACAGAGTTTTAATTAGTAATAGGTTGAAGGTTATGGAGAGTGGGCAGGAAAATGGAGTTGAGGCCAAGATGAGATCAGCCATGATCGTATCAAGTGGCAGAGATGCTCGAGGAGCTGAAATGCCTCTTCATTTCCCTAGTCCTTGAGTTCTTATCTTTCCGATGTCACTATGCTACTTCAAAATTTTTGGCATATCTTCTTCTGAATGCATATAAGCATTCCTCAACACATGTATGGTGCACATAAATTAATGAATCAAAACAACTGTTTTACTAAAATATTGAAGAATGTTTGCTTTCTCCATAATAGATGGACTTTCACTTTCAGTGTTTCCAGTAAAGCCACATTTACTTCATCAATGCACTATCGCCCATCATGGAAGATCTGCTGCACGTTTCCAACATGCTCCTGCCTCCCTACTGTTTGAATGCCTACATTCAGGCATGACGAGGACATCTTCCTGGAGGAAGCATACTTTCAGTGTCAAAGTCACATCCTGCAGGCTGCAGTTCTGATAACGGTCTCTACAGGTTCCAACCACCCGGAAATAAATCAGTTTAAAAGGTTTACCTCCCTAATAAATGGAGCCATAATCATACAGTGTGTTGCATTTTAAAATCAAATTGTCGATTTACAAGTAGCTTCAACTTTCAAGTGCATAAACACAGGAGAAATTCACAGAGGGACTTGCAGAAGATTTCACAATCTAATTCATTAGGACTGCATTCTTTTGAAACCTCTACTCTTGTATCAGTTTTATAAAATCAAAAACTTTGGATCATAAAGGATTTGAAATTAGTTTATTGGACAGCTCAGCGATGTTGACAGAATATTTAATGCAGACTTGAAATCTGTAAGATGCATAAGATTGAGTCAAAACTTCCATAATTTCTTCACATAACTAAAGAGGCCATAAGTAAATAAAATGGATCGATGCAGAGTATCGAAGAGTGACACCACTTACACCAGATTATACTGAACTAATTCTAATGTAATGTCCAAGACCAGGTCCCAATTATACAAATAACCGCAGACTAAATCAAAACTTTTAAATTACTTTTTTGCTTTCATGTTTTGCAGTTATGACACATAGTATTTCATGTCAAGAAACTAAATGCAGGCAAGCAACCTGATCCCAAGTTATTAATAAACTAAAGGCGAAATAATATAAGTTTACTGTACTGGCAAATCGTATCATTAGATTTATATAGTCGTATTCATAAAAGAGACAGGACTGAAATATAGTACTTCAGTTCATATTGGATTGAAATATGACATCAAGTATCATGACATAATTGAATAATAAAAGCTCTCAGTGAAATGAAAGAACAAGATTTATAGGGCAGCTATTGTTATCTTATCGTGCTTGAAGAATATGTGGATCCAGTCTGACAGAAATGGGATGACATCAATGCATGTTCATCATAAATCAGTGAGTAATTTTCATAATTTCCACCTGTACTACAATATAGCAATGAATATTACATTCTACAGTAGGTTACACGTATAAAATTCTAATACTTTGCACTTCCCACAGATTTGCATGCAAATTTGATAACAATATAAGATTAAACGTGTAAGTAATTTTATTGTGTTCCAGCTTCACTCAGTCAAGTAATGAAATAAATGAATGTAAAATAATTATTACAAGGTTTCCTACACGTTACTGTCAGCAGCCAAAATAAAAATCTATATCAAAGAACATAATATAAATCTGTAGATACCAAGTGATGAGTGTGGGTGGAATACTGCAATTTGCATATGTAAACATCCAGCAATGTCTTCCCAAATAATTTCTAAACTCACACTGTCCACTATGATTATTACTCAAAATTTAACCAGTTTGGATTTTCAAATTCACTTTTTACTATTTTTAAGAAGGCTACCTTTTGGTGGTGGCATCCTCCAGTGGTCTATTATAGAATCACAGGAACTGTACACCGTGAAAGTAGGCCAATTGAGTCAACATCAACCCTCCCACCCTATTCTTGTAAACCCGCATTTCCCATGGCTAATCCACCTAACCTAGACACCCCTCAACACCATGGGCAATTTAGCATGACCAATCCACCTAACCTGCACATCTTTGGACTGTGGGAAGAAACTGGATCACCCAGAGGAGACATGGGGAGAATGTGCAAACTCCAGATAGACAGTTGCCCGAGGGTGGAATTGAACCCAGGTCAGTGGTAATCTAAGACAGCAGTGCTAACCACTGAACCACCTTACCACTCAACTAAAGGGCTGCTATTCTTTTTTATTCAATATTGAGATGCAGGCATACCTAGTTGTCTCTGAGAAGAGTGGTGAGCTTGAATTATGGTGGTCTTTACAACAAACGTACTCTCATAATGTTGATGGGTGGGGAGTTACAGGATTTTGATCCACCAATAGTGACACCTAGCCAATGGAAAGGAGTGCACAGAAACTATGGTCTTGGAGGCTGCAATAAAAAAATGCCTACCCTTGGAATTGTGTGCAAAGAAGCATTTGTGGATAACTAATAACAGCTTAGATAAAATAGACATTTTAAGACCACAAGGTGTAGAGCTGGATGAACACAGCAGGCCAAGCAGCATCACACGAGCAGGAAAGCTGATGTTTCTGGCCTACACCCTTTAAGACCACACGGCTGAATCCCCATTAGCACCTGATAGACGGTGCCTCAGTGTGACCTAAATGACATCCTACACACTGGTTCATGACTCGTGCTGACTGTCATACGGACAACTAATCACTTTCTTAAAGCTGATCTTCCATTTTGAACATAAGCCGTAGAACAGATCTACAGGAAGCTCATCAAAGAAATTTCACGTGATCAAGCAACATTAAAGACCAGGCCGGAACACCCTGATCTCACTGCTGATTCTGCTCTAGGAGAAATTTGGCAACACATCAAAAGTGCAATACCAGACACTTTCAACAAGATCAACAGACCCAGCACCCAAAAGAACAGGGGGTTGGCTGATGAAATGAAAAGGAAATTTAAGGTCAGCTGGCAATAGAAGGGCCAGTCCCTGCCAGCTAGCTGGCCAAAAGAAACCGAAAGCCTATCATCATGTGAGCAACGACCTTCAGAGTAAACCAAGAAACAGTCAACATAATTGGAGTATAGTACTTATGGAAATAATAGCTGTACACTGATATTGGTCATATGAGAAGCTTGTGTGAAGCACTACAGGCCAATATATCAAATCAAAACCACTCTGAACAGAACCAATGGCAAAACATACACATCAACGAGAATTTAATCCAAGCTTGGTTTTCCAGATCAAGATGCAGGTGGGACATGATTTATTACCTGTAGGTATTGTAGACCGATGCAAACACTGAAATAATCGGCAGATGTTCCCACTTCTGAACACATGATGAAGGTAGATCATTGATGAAGCAACTAAAGATAGTTGAGCTTTGGGAACTCCAGCAACAAATGTCCCAGGCTGAGATGACTGGCCTCCAACAACCATAAACATCTTCCTTTCTACTTGTCCATCAGAAGAGGATGTTCTCCTTGATTCCCATGGACCAAGGCTTCTTTTTACCAAACTCAGTCAATTGCTGCCTAAATGCCAAGGACAACCACATTCACTTGACCACTGGAGTTCAGTAATTTTGTCCATGTTTAGAGCATGGCAGTCTGGATCCAAGCAGTCCTGTTGGAGCCCAAACTGAACGTTGCTTAGTAAATCACTGGTGTGCAAACCTTCAACTATAATTACAATATCTTCCATGATTTTGCTGATTGGGTGTAGACCATCAGTCTGGTAACTGGTAAGGTTGGGTTTGTCCAATGTCATGTGTACAAGATATACCTAGGTGATTTTCCACTTTAACATATACATGTCAGTTGTAGTTGTAGTAGAATGAATACATATTTAGATGTAGTCAAATCTAGGTATGAAATTATTAATGAAATGTCACCTCTGAACTACAGCAGACTACATTTATTTAAAGCAGCAGATTTGTACTGCTACGTTAATAAAACAATAGCATCAGAATTGCAGTCTCCTTTGGAGAAACCATCAATAGAAGGAGGACCACTTCCTCAAGAATGAAATAAAGGAAGGTTCATCAGCACCAAACGCTGGCCTTGCCAGGAATGGTCACACATGTTAAAAAAAAATTGAAAAGCCTAAATTCCTGCAGCAGGAAATGTGATGCATCAGCAAATTGGCCCTTCAATTAATTATGTCTCTTCATCACTCACTTCATTCTGCAAGAACATTCAGACCATCCAAAAATGATAAGCTAACAGTGCAAACTCAGCAGTGTCTATTAAACCACACTGCAAGTTAATATGTCAAATATGAAGGTGATTAATTTAATGTCAAATATGATAATTGCTTCCAATTCATCTTTGACCCAAGTGATCAACCCATAGGACTTTCCCTATTGCTTGTGCTAAACTAGAAAAACAGAGCATGTAATGGTGCATTCACATGAGATCCTCCTCCAAAGTATCTTTTGCCCTGGAGTGGTGAGAATTGTTGACAGTAGTGGGGGAAGAGTGTACATCATTGCCGGTACATCAGTGTTGTCAGAGAGTCAACAGTTATACAAATCTAAACAATTACAAGGTGTTCTCCTTGTAGCCTGATAAAAGCTGGCTGAAAGACTGATGGAGTTCATGTTGGGATCTTGAGAAAGGAAATATGTTGGTCTTTGATTTTATAATCCAGCACTTAGCCTGAAGTATGCAAATTTTAGAAATATCATGAAGTAACCCAGTATGAAAACAGCTCTGATTTCTGAAGAAGGGTCCAGACCCGAAATGTCAGCTTTCCTGCTCCTCTGATGCTGCTTGGCCTGCTGTGTTCATCTGGCTCTACGCCCTGTTATCCCATGAAAACAGCTCAACTAGGAGACAGAAGATGAAAAGCTGACTATGGAAAATCATTTGGCCTTGAGTAACGCTATGAAGGTTGCTACTGTAAGGTACAGTTACGTACAAAAATTTCACCCTCAGATTGCGAGGAGATTCAACCATAAAAGATCTCTTTTGGGCATTTTTAATTTTCAAAACAAATATGATTTTAATTATGACATTCCTCCTTTCTGATTAGTTAAAAGCTTTGTGTAATATTTATGAAATCAAGGACATGTAATACCATCACATTTTGAGAGATCATCCTTCATTCACAACATTGTGTTCTATCCTGCAATCCCAGGGCAGCACCTTCTCCATCCTCGCACAATTTTTTTTCACAATGTCTGATTCCACTATCAACTGTTGGTCAACTACCATTCGGACAAGAGAAGAGTTAATTGGGCTCATTGTCAATTTTGGCTAATGCGTTCAAACAAATAATATTGTTGTAACAGCTACAAGTGAATGCTTTCTAGAATATTGACCAATGTTTCCTTGCAAGAAATTTAGGGAACTTAAGTAACAGGATAAAAATGTGTGATTCCGTCATGCCACTACCAAACGTTCATTTTAAACTGTCTTAGATCCCCTGCATTTCTTATAAAGCTCTCAGAGACTGAAAAATATATGTTTGGATGGCCATCTCAATGATATTGTCTCAAAGCATGAATTGCAATAGTGCAGAAGGAGGACATCGTGTCTAAGAGCGCTGTGACTTGGTGCCATTCCCCAAAGCCCTACACAAAGCTTCTATTTAAATAATAATCAAATAGTCTCTCAAAAGCCTCAATTGAACCTGTCTCACCAACAATTCCAAGCAGTACATGCTAAAGCCTAACAACTCACTGTGTGAAAACAATTTTTCTCACTTCACATTTCCTTTTTTGGCTGAACACATTAAATTTGTGCCCTCTAGCTTGAACTCTTTTGTGAGCAGCAATGATTTCTCTTCATCTCGTCTGTCAGATCCCCCGTTATTTTGAAAACTTCTTTCAAATCTCCCCTCAGCCTTCTACATTTGAAGGAGACCAGTCTCAACTTTTCCAATTTATCTTCATACCTGAAGTTTCTCATTGCTGGAACAATTCCGTCCTGCACTCTCTCCAATGCAGTCACATCCTTTGTAAAATGTGGCGACCAGAACAGCGCATGATACTCAGGTTGAAGCTTAACTAGTTCTCACAGAAGTTCAGTTTATTCTCCTTGCTCTTGTACTTTATACTACTATTAAGAACCTAGAATACAGTATTTTTTACTAGCAGCTCTCTCTACCTGTCCTGTCATTTTTAGTTGATGCTGCCCATACACAGTCAGGTTTTTCTGCTACAACAATATAAAAATTGCTGGAGAAACTCAGCAGGTCTGGGGCATCTGTGCAGAGAAAGCAGAATTAATGTTTTGGGTCCAGCGACCCTTCCTCAAAACTGTCCTGCACAATCAGAGCAGTTCTTTGTTTTATTTCAGGTCTCTCTGCTCCTACTAATGCTTTGGAATACTGGGAACTGAACTGAGGAAGAGTCATATCAGGCACAAAATGTTAACTCTGCTCCTCTCTCCACAGATGTTGCCAGACCTGCTGAGTTTCTCCAGCATTTTCTATTTTTTTTTCAGATTTCCAGAATGTACAGTATTTTGCTTTTATTACTGTTGTGTGCACGTGGTGGATGATCTATAGGGCATGGAGTGATTTCACATAGCCTCAAGTTATTTTTGACAATATCTCAAATGCTGTAAACGCCTTAATGCAACTGCTCCAAGTTGCTTCGGGGGCACCGAGATAGTAAAATACTCATTCAAGTATTTATAACAAGTACATATCTTGCAGCTAGTTGTTAATTACAATTAGTACAGTAGGGGTACAAGTCACCAGACTTGGAAATTCCAATATTGGTGATTCTTGCTATAATGTACGAAATGAATAATCCAACTATTGAAAAGTGTACATGTGGAAGGTCTCATTCCTAAACTCTGGTCCACCATTACAGTACAGAAATGGATCTCACCACAGAATGCACCAACAAAAATGTAATTCTGTACAAATTAAGTAAGAAAATGACTTCAAAGCTCAAATGAATCTATTTTAACATCCTTTCCTGCTGCTAACCCACAAAATCAATAATAGGAGGCAATTTCCTTCACTATATTAATGCCGACAATATTTGGCAGAACATATCAAATACGGAAAAATATCTAACTGTGCACAAATATTTATACATTTACCTGAATATACCAGAACTACCTCTCAAATATGCAAATGTATTTTTCCCCGATATAACAACATAATTTAGATTTTTAAAATTAAGTTTCATAATAATCCTTCATGTAGAGAGTCAAATCTCATCCTAAATGAGGGCATAAACACAAATTCCCAATATAGCGTCATTGTATTAAAATTACTGTTGTCGAAGTACTGAGCCAACACCTTTATTTTAATGTTGTTTAAAAATAACAAACAAATAAGAAGTTATTTATTCTTACCCAGATTTTTAGTACCTTGATCATGCTGATTCCACTCAAACGAATCAGGAAGCTGATACGACATCTCCATCACTTTTGTCAAGTTTCGGTTGACTCTTATGGGCCCACCAGGTGTTGCATATGGGAGTGAAGGCACTTGCGTATCATAATCCATGCTATCTTCATCTGAGTCTTCATCTGAGTCTTCCTCATCTTCTTCATCATCATCCTCATCGAACTCTGTGAAGAGACAATACATTGACATATAAAATCAAAGGGAGATTGCATTTTTGTGGCAGTATCAATGGACTGAACACTTAAGTGGGGACATTGGCTCAAACCCTACCACAACAGCTGATGGACTTCAAATTCAATTCACAAATCTGGAATTGAAAGCTGGTTTCAGTGATGGTGACCATTAGACATGCGCAGGTTATGTCCAGTCTGGCCTTCACATGCCTCTAGAGCCACAGCAATGTGCTCTGAAAATTCTTAGCAAACGTCTTGCTAAAAGGGCAATTAGAGATGGGCAACAAATGGTGGCCTTGCCAGTAACGTCCAGTATAAAAAAGTGTACTTAAGTAAAGAAACACCAAGCATGATCACTATTTACAGGAAAAAGTTTCAGAAAGTTGAAGTTTTTAAGTAAACTACAATAAAGAATTAACTTCAGATCTGAAATGCAACATTTGGAATTTGAATTCATGGCCATAGGCTCTTACAACATCAAAGAGCTGTATCTATTTGGGCTCATATGACAGAAAACAAGGATCTATCAGGCCCAAACAAATAATGCCAAATTTTCCAAAATACTGGAGTCAATACACAGAGCATTATCTATTGCAATCCCATTACTGTCTCATTTCTGGTATACTTTTATATTCTTCCTTTTCAGGAGCTTACCATGTAATTCCATATTAAATATATCTACTGAGCAGATTACTATACCAACTTTCCCACACACTGCTGTTCTAATGAGTGGCCTCCTTCAATGCTCCTTTATTACTGATATACCAAGTAGTGGTAAATAAGTCTGATGTTACTTACTCTCTCAGAGTCTTTTAGAACTCCCTAAACACTTATCTTTCTCACTGATTGATAACTTATTTCCATTGCACGAGCACTTATTGATCTGCAATGGGAAGAATGGCACCCATAAAGCCAGTATTTATACAAACTTGCCAATGCTCATTTTGAGGAAGTTTGAGGCTTGTGATTTCTTAAAAGGAATTTTATGTTCCAAGGCTTGTAATAATGTCAGTAAAGACATGATTCAATGAGCACCATTAAAAATTCTTCTTGAATTGTCACAAAAGACATCACTCTAGTCTGCTTACAGTAAAGACCTCCGTCTGACAAGATGCCAAACAAAATAGAGTGCATTTACACTCATAAACGGAATAAAGGAATAGAAGATAATGAGAAGGTACCCTTTAATACATACTCCATACACTGTTCTATTCTCAAAAACACTCAGAAACTGAGTATGGCTTTGTCCACAATCAGGCAGTTATTGTGAAAGGTTATATACGGCAACAAAATCTTCAAAATGTACTTCATAGTGTTACATGGTGGTCAAAAGCAGCAACCTGCAATGTGACATGTTAAAAGTACAACCAAACAGGGGAAAAGGGAATCATTTTAATTCTCAAAAAATGGATGGCTGGAGTGAGGTGAGTTGTTAAAAGTAGTTTGAAATCTCAGATCAAACATCAACCTAACTCCCCAACCCATTTACTGGATTTAGAAGAAGCAGAATAGGATTTTGCAGCCAACACCTTTCTAGGATCTAGAACACCCTTCTACAGGATTAATCTATTTACCTGTTATAATAGAGTTAGGCATATATAAATTCACTTACAGACTTGAATTTGGGCCACAGGTTTCCCAGACCTTAAAAACTGAACACTTCAGAAAAGGTCGAAAGATATTGCAATATTTGTGGTCCAGGAGGAGCAGGATTGTTTACACATGTCTCTCAACTCCCATTAATAATTGGAAGATCCTTTCCTGAATTTGCAGCTTGATCCAAGTAGCCCCACCCAATTCAGAGCCAAGCCTGTCAATCATATTGACTGTCAAGCAATTGGCATTTGGTAAATGAGATTGGAGAGTTGAACATCTGGTTTAAAGAGTGGTGTAAGAAAAACAGATTTTATTCATGGGCACTTTGAACAATACTGGGCAAATTAGAAGCTATACCTTTGAGACAGCCTTCCTGAGATGAACCAGGAGTGGTTACTTAACAGAGTTGTGGGGAAATCTGTGGGCAATACAGCAAGTGGGAGCAAGTGATTTAATAGAACAAGCTTTGAATGGATTTAGCAACTCAAGACTGGGTATCCATAAGGTGACATGGGCCAACAGCAGCAGAGAATCATTTGATGACACAATCTGCTACATCAAGGCCTGGTATATCCCCCACTCTAAGATTACCATCAATCCAGGGGATCAATGCTGGTTCAATGGAGAATGCAGGAGGGCATGCCAGGAGAGGCTCCACGCTTACCTAAAAATGAGGAGTCAACCTGGTGAAGCTATAAAACTTGCTTGCCAAACAGCATAAACAGCAAGTAATAGACAGAATAAAAACCAAAAGAGCTGTGGATGCTGGAAATCAGAAACAAAAACAGAAATTGCTGGAAAATTTCAGCAGGTCTGGCAGCATCGTAAAGAGAAATCAGAGCTAATGTTTTGGATCCTGTGACCCTTCCACAGAACAGAGTTCTGAGTGATAGCTGGAGCTAGTGAACTACACTAGCCATATAAATACAGTGGCTAAAAGAGGTAGGAATTCTACTGCAAGTAATTCATCTTCTGACTCTGAAAGTCTGTGTACCATCTGCAAGGCACAAGTCAAGAATTCGATCGAATACTTTCCACTTTTCTGGATGAATGCAGCTTGAATAACACTCATGGAACTTGACATCATCCAGGACAATGCAGCCCATTTGATTGGCACTGGGTTCATCAGGTTGCTGGGATGACAAGACTATCCTTTGAAAGAGGCCGAGTATATTAAGTTTGTGTTCTTTGGAGTTCAGAATAATGAGAGGCAGAAGATTCAATATTATGAAAGGGCCAGACAAAGAGATATTGAGAGGCTGTTTTCCCTGGTTGGGGAATACAGAACATGAGGACAAAGTTGAGGATAAGGGGCCAATCATTAATGACTTAAATGAGGGGAATTTTCTTCGTACCAAGGGTTGTAAATCCACACAAAAGGATTCTGGATGTGCCATTTCAGGCTGCCATAAGGGCTATAAAAGGCAATGGAAATAAGCAGAGGGACATAAGAACTCTAAAGGACCATGGGGTAGAGGCTCACAGTTTAACATAGAGGGTATGGAGAGCATTGGGGTTGATGGGGTGACAGGGTGTGATGAGGCGGCATGGTTTAGAATTTGATAGTGGGCCAGCTGGAGTACATGCGGATGCGAGAAAGTGAGAAGTGTGAGACGTGAGTGTTTTTAGGATTCTTTTCAGAGCTGCAAAAGAAAAAGTGCCAGAGCGCTGGGGTTGGCCCTTACTACAGCCTACCTGTGGCTGTTTTCAAATTCCTTCAGAGGTCAATGAAAATAGGTGTCACAAACACCCCCACCAACCGCCCCACACTTCAGAACCAAAATGCAGCCATCTGGGGAGGGGAGATTGTGTGCCTAAGATCAACCCTGATCAGATTGAGTAATGGTGTGGGCTCTACTGGCCATTTGTTCATCTCCTATTCCTATCACATTTGTTCCAGATGGGAGCCTCACAAAAAATACACATGCTGTTGGAACTCCACAGTATGACTGTAACCCCACTTCTCAATACCCTCAACCTACCCAGAAATCGACCTCAGGGAATATCATGGTTTTTCATGCACTCCACTTTAACTGCTGTTCCACCTCTTCCTTTAAAGTAGAGGGAAGTTAGTTTAAGAGTTAGAATTCCCATCTGTGCAACAAAAGAGGTACTTCCAAGAGGCATGCAAGAGGGCACATGTGGAAAGGGTGATAGCCAGTTCAGACTTCAAGGTATACTATTATAAGGAGCTAAGGTTCTGCCACTGCATAATGAAAATAATAGGGAGGATGGACACTTACCAGTGACACTCAGTCCACTACATGGAGACAATTGAATCATATCTGAAGTAAAGTGTAAGCAGACACAATACTTGTGTCAGGATAATAAAATGTGAGGCTGGATGAACATAGCAGGCCCTGCAGCATCTCAAGTGCTCCTGAGATGCTGCTGGGCCTGCTGTGTTCATCCAGCCTCACATTTTATTATCTTGGATTCTCCAGCATCTGCAGTTCCCATTATCACTGATACAATACTTGTGTCAACTGTTCAGTACCCTGGAGCAACTGGTAGGTCATTTGGTGTCTCAGGAGAAGGAACATTAAAACACTGGCAAGTAAGTACATATAAGGTGAAAAATTGTTTAGTTTTTCAAAGTAAGGAGAGCATTAACTTAAAAAAAAGGAAGATGGCAATTTGAAATAGTGAAGGAAAAGAAAAATTCACATAGTGCAACAAAGAAAAATGAGCATGAAGATATTTTTAAAATATTGAAAAACAATTTGAACAAATTATTTCTTGTAAAACAACAGAATGAATGGGAAAGAATATGATGATTTTAAAATACAATATAAACAGGTCACTGAAATGGGAATGTTAAAACCATGATTGAAAAGTAAGAGGTTGAAGCAGAAATTAGATGGCACAAATTGAAAAGCTTATTAAATTAATTTTAAGGATAGGACAAACTGAAACAGCAATGCAAAATGGAGCAGGAAGAACAAGCAACAGACAGTCACAATTGATGGTTAGGTCAAAAATAGGACAAGAGGGAAAATTAATTTAAAAAATCAGGACAAAAACAAAATTGAAAAATTCTCCATTTCTCATCATCATGTTATCTTGGCTATTACATTCTCTAAAGTTGTCCTGTTCATCTGGATTACATATCACCATTTTCACAAGATAGTTGTCAAACATCAGCTTTTTGTATATTTCTGTGTGGCCCATAAGAAATATTTCCAGGACTTCATGTTTCTTCGTATTAGCTGATAAACTGTACCAAAGTATATCATACCATTCTATTCTTTTGCCAGCCATCCAGCCCTGACCCAATCGATCCCATACCAAGGTAAATCCTAAGTAAATGACTGTATGGTAATTAATTACATCAGAGTTGGTTAAAAAGAATGTCTCCATGTGAGAACTGGGAAGGTACCAATGCACTTCAGTCATGTTTCTGTTACCATGAAGTTGTCTTCCTGTGGAATTTCTAAGTCAGCTGCAATGCTAGGCAAGAAGATCAACTGTTGATGCCTATGCATTTTTGTCCAGGCCTGCTGATTATGATTAATCATAAAGTAAGGTGCACAAGAAGAGAGATGGGGTTTGCAAAGTGGAGAAATGCAGGGAGTTAGTAGGGCTGATGGAAAGAGTGGAGGAAAGAAAAATAAATTTCCAAAATAGTGCAGAATGTAGCAGGTTTGGTTAAAGTTTGCATACTCACAAAAATTGAAGCCAACAACTAACAACATTAGCAGTGGTACCTTCTGACTCTGTTGTGTCCAATGTATACATTGGTGACTCTGTATCACTCAAAGAAGGTGCCAGAGTTGTTGCTGAGGATGACCATGTGTTATCTCTTAACTCAGGTGATGAGCTAATTGACTTAACCGTCATCATTCCCATTGCTTTTGTAGCAGATGCTTGCAGGATGGTATCACTGGATTCAGTGTTTAATGCTGCTGTCGTGGCAAATATCTTTTTTACAATCGGGACTACTGACTTCTGTTGCAGTAAATCACTAGCACTTGTCAGTACTGTAAATACAAGAAATATTGTTTGAAATTGACAATACAAATGAGTACGATTATGAAGTTAATAGTAACTATTAAGTAGCAATAAATGATATGCATTGTAGTCACACGATCAACGTACTAACAACAATGGAATTTCAGCTAGTTTTATTAGAGCTAGAGATCAAGTAGTAACAAAATAATTTAGTATAATCTAGTTTGAGTTTGTATTACATCCAACTACTAAACACAAATGCAACAATTTACAGCATACCAATCAATCTGAGGTAGACTACTGTGCATGTAGTTTGAGTGAAGAACCAATTTACAAATTGCAATATTCAATTTCTTATTTATATGACCATTAACATAAACATGAACAAAAGAAAAACTCTGCTTCAACTGCTTTTATAGTACCTTTTTATGGTTTATTAGTTATAGCAAAACCTGCACTGTTTCCAGGTTGACTACTACATATTCAATTTTTCAGTATTGTTCTACGTTTTTCATGTTAGCGTTACACATGATGTATAAAAGACATAGATGTACCTTCTGATTCAAGTTCCTCAGCTGTACTTGATGGAAGTGCTGTCGGCTTTACAGATGGCACAATGGTTGTCAGTAACCGAAGCAATGTTCTTTCTGAAACATCAGATGCCGCTGTAGAAACTTTGTTATCTTTCCTTGATATGGTCTGTTTTGTGCTGGTATCTGCTGTAACTGCCTGGTTTATTTCCATACTCACTGCTTCAGCACTCAGCAACATTGTTTCTGCAGGAGTTACAGATGCAATTTCTTTTGTGGGAATTGCATTCACTGCTGTAATGAAAGTACTTAAAAGTTTAATACATAAACAGCGCAATATAAAATTTATAAGAACCTAAAAGAAATAGGAACAGGAGTAGGCTGTTCGGCCCCTTGGTGCTGCTCTGCCTTTCAGTAGGATCATGGCTGAACCGACGTTTCTCCTGCCCATTTTATTGCCCTTTCATCATAACTGTTGATTCCTCTAACGAACAAGAGTCTACCTAGCGCAACCTTAAATATATACAAGGAATCTGCCTCCCCAGATCTCAGCGGCAAGGAGTTCCAAACACTTACATAGAGTCATGGCGGCTTACTGCATGGAAAAAAACCCTGTGGCCCAAATCATCCATGTCAACCAGATATCCTAAACCAATCTAATCCTACTTGCCAGCATTTGGCTCATATCCGTCCAAACCCTTCCTAATCACATACCCATCCAGATGCCTTTTAAATGTTGTAATTGTACCAGCCTCCTCCACTTTCTCCAGCAGCTCATTCCATACACGCACTACCCTCTGTCTGAAAAAGCTGCCCCTTAGATCCCTTTTAAAATTTTTCCCTCTCACTTTAAAGCTATGCCCTCTAGTTTTGGACTCCCTTACCCTGGGGAAAACACCTTGTCTATTTACCCTATCCATGCCCCTCATGATTTTGTAAACCTCTACAAGGTCACCCCTCGGCCTCCAATGCTCCAGGGAAACAGCCTCAGCCTATTCAGCCTCTCCCCATAGCTCAAACCCTCCAACACTAGCAACACCTTGTAAATCTTTTCTGAACACTTGCAAGTTTCACAACATCCTTCTTATAGCAGGGAGACCAGTGTTCCAAAAGTGGCCTAACTCATGTCCTGTACAGCCACAGCATGACCTCCCAGCTCGTATAATCAATGCACTGACAAGTTGAGAGAAGAAATTCCTCCACATCTCACTCTTAAGTTGGCACTCCTTTATTCTGCGACTATGCCTTCTGGTTCTAGACTCTCCCATGAGGGGAAACAGCGTCTTAGAATTTACCTTGTCAAGCCTCTTAAGAGTCCTATATGTTTAAACAACATCACTTCTCATTCTTCTAAACTTCTTTGAGAGGAATCCTAATCAGGGATCATCCTAGTGAATCTTCTGTGAACTTACTCCATTGATATGATAGCTTTCCTTAAATAAGGAGGCAAAAGCTGCTCACAGTGCTCTAGATGTGCTCTCACCAGCGCCATGTACAGTTGCGGGAAGATTCCCCTACTCTTACACTACCACCCCCTTGAAATAAGGGCCAACATTCCACTGGCGATCCAGATCTCCCGGTTTACCCTGTACACTAGCTTTCTGTGCACAAGTGCCCCCAAGATCCTTTGTGTTGCAGATTTCTGTTGGTTTTCTCCATTTAAATAATATTAAGCATTTTTTTTCTCCCTTCCACAATGAACTTCTTCGCATTTTCCTGCAATATACTCCATTTGCCAACATTTTGACCACTTTAACCTATCAATAACTTTCTGTAAGCTGTTTGTATCCTTTTCACAACCTACCTTTCCATGTGTTTTTGTGTCATCTGCAAATTACCAAGGTAATTTCAAGCAACATGCCTCAGACTCAGTCGTGCACCTCTACCTCAGCTGTGAATACCACATCATAGTCGCCAAAAGCAAATGTGAAAGCCTAAACAAAAGTGCACATAGGCACACAGTGGCAGCATGGCTGTTCAGGAAGGCAAAGAAGGGACACAAGATAGCATTGGCAGATAATGTTAAAGATGATCCAAAAGAATTCTACAAATTCTTTAAGAGCAAGAGAACAACCACATAGACAGTAGGACATCTAAAAGTTTGAGGTTGTGTTTGTGTTGAAACTCAGGAGATCGGAAAGACACTAAATGAATATTCTGCATCAGTTTTTACTGTTGAGAAAGAAATGGAAGCTAGAGAACTCAGGGAAATAAATACTCATGTTATGAAAATGGTTCACTTTAAAGAAGAGGAAGTGTTGGCGGTCTTAGAAAACATAAAGGCAGATAAATTCCAGGACATTGTGGAAAGTCAGGGAGGAAGTTGTGGATTTCCTGGCAGAAATATCTGTGTCATTTATAAACATGGGTGAAGTCCAGAGGACTTCAGGGTGGCTAATGTTGTGCCATAAAAAAGGCTGTAAGAAGCAACCTGGAAACTATAGACCTGTGAGTCTGACATCAGCTGTGGTTAAGTTGTTATGGGTGATACAGAAAGATATGATTTTGATTACTGATAGCATGGTTCTGTGCAATTAATGAAGTAACCACAAAGATCAATGAAGGCAGAGGAGCAGGCATTGTTTACTTCGACTGAGTAAGGCCTTTGACAAGGTTCTGCATAATAGACTCATTAGTAAAGTTAGATCACATGGGATTCAGGGTGAACTTGCCAATTGGATACAAATTTGTTTAATGACAGGAGACAGAGAGTGGTGGTTGAGGGTGGTTTCTTGCAATGGGGCCCTGTGACCAGAGGTCTTCCACGCGAATTGGTGCTGGGTCCAATTTTGTTTGTCATTTATACAAATGGTTTGGATGAGAATACTGAAAGTATAATTAGTAAGTTTACTGATGACACCAAAATTGGTGGGATGGTGGTCAGTGAAAAAGGTTGTCGAAGATTACACAGAGATCTTGATCAATTTGGCCAACAGGTTGAGGAATGGCAGATGGAGTTTAATTTGGATAGAACATAGAACAATACAGCGCAGAACAGGCCCTTCGACCCTCGATGTTGCACCGACCTGTGAACTAATCTAAGCCCATCCCCTACACTGTCCCATTGTCATCCATATGCTTTTCTAAGGACTGTTTAAATGCCCCTAATGTGGCTGAGTTAACTACATTGGCAGGTTAACTACACCTCTACCACTCTCTGAGTTAAGAACCTGCCTCTGACATCTGTCTTAAATCTATCACCCCTTAATTTGTAGCTATGCCCCCTTGTACAAACCGACATCATCATCCCAGGAAAAAGACCCTCACTGTCCACCCTATCTAATCCTCTGATCATCTTGTATGTCCCTATTAAATCCCCTCTTAGCCTTCTTCTCTCCAATGAGAACAGACCTAAGTCCCTCAGCCTTAACCTCATAAGACCTTCATTCCAGGCCCAGGCAACATCCTGGTAAATCCCCTCTGCACCTTTTCCAATGCTTCCACATCCTTCCTGTAATGGGGCGACCAGAACTGTACACAATATTCCAAGTGAGGCCGCACTAGCGTTTTGTACAGTTGCAGCATGACATCATGGCTCCGGAACGCAATCCCTCTACCAATAAAACCTAACACACCATATGCCTTCTGAACAGCACTATCAACCCGGCTGACAACTTTCAGGGATCTATGTACGTGGACACCAAGATCCCTCTGCATATACCAAGAATCTTTCCATGACCCAGTATTCTGCCTTCATATTATTCCTCCCAAAGTGAATCACCTCACATTTGTCCGTATTAAACTCCATTTGCCACCTTTCAGCCCAATTCTGCATTTAAACTAAGTCTCCCTGCAACCTGAAACATTCTTCCATACTGTCCACCACTCCACCAACTTTAGTGTCATCTGCAAACTTACTAACCCATCCACCTATACCTGCGTCCAAGTCATTTATAAAAATGACAAACAGCAGTGGTCCCGAAACAAATCCTTGAGACACACCACTAGTAACCGGACTCCAGGCTGAATATTTTTCATCAACCATCACTCGTTGCCTGCTTATAGAAAGCCAGTTTCTAATCCAAACTGCTAAATCTCCTTCAATCCCATACCTCTGCATTTTCTCCAATAGCCTACCATGTGGAATCTTATCAAAGACTTTACTGAAGTCCATGTACACCACGTCAACTGCCCTTCCCTCATCCACATGCTTGGTCACCTTCTCAAAAAACTCAATGAGGTTTGTGAGACACGGCCTGCCCTTGACGAATCCATGTTGACTATCTCCAATCAAATTATTGCTTGCTAGCTGATTATAAATCCTATCTTTTATAATCCTTTCCAAAATGTGAACTATTGCATTTTGTTAACACAAACAAGGATAGAACTTTTACAAATAATGGTAGGGCCCTGGGTAGTGTTGTCAGACAGACAGACTTAGGGGTTCAGGTTCATAATTCATTGAAATTTGCATCACAGGTAGACAGGCTGGTTAGGAAGGCATTTAGCAAGCTTGTTTTCATTGCTCAGACCTTTAGGTCCAGGAGTTGGGATGTCATGTTGGGGTTTTACAGGGTATTGGTGAAGCCTCTTCTGGAGTACAGTGTGCAGTTCTGATGCCATGTTATTGGAAGGATACTATTAAACTGGAGAGGGTTCAGAAAAAAATTATCACGATGTTGCCAAGAATGGAGGGTTTGAGATATAAAAATAGACTAAAAAGACTGGAGCTTTTTTCACTGGAGCATAGAAGGTTCAGGGGTGATCTTATTGAGGTTTATAAAATCATGAGGGGCATAGATAAAGTGGGTGACAAGGGTCTTTTCCCTTCGGATGTGGAGTGCTTCATGTGTGGAATTAACTGCTAAAGAAAGTAGTGGATGCAGGTACAGTTACAGTATTTAAAAGAGTTTTGGATAAGTTCATGAATAGGAAAGGTTGGGAGGGGTATGGACCATGCAGGTGGGACTAGTTTAGTTTGGGAACGTTATCAGTGTGGACTGGTTGGACCAAAGGGTCTGTTTCCATTGTCTCTGACTCTGTCAGTCAATATTGTGTTGTTCTTAGCATCTGTTTAACAGAATGATGATCACTTGCATAGTAAGGTGTAAGTTGAAATGGTTGAACAAGGAATACTGATAGCACCATGATTTTTCTGCCAAGGATGGAGTAGCTTGTTGGAGGACATTGGTGAAGTGCTGTCAGCTGGAATTGCTGAGGTTCTGTGGGTGTAAGTCCTGGACTTTTTTGCTTTCTGAAATGCATCATACCTGCTAGAATCTATTGGAAATGAAAGAAATCGTACTGGTATCTGGTGCTGGAAGCCTAATATGCAGGTCTGTCTGCTCTATGTCACCATCCCCCTCAGCTTCCTCATCATATGAATCTGGCTCCTCTCTGTCCATCACTGCCAAGTCAACTCCCTCCACTGTGACAGAATGTGCAGGGTAAAATGAAAGATTATACTCCTTGACATACTCTGTAGGACATTTTGGAGTGGTGCAGTCAGTGGAACCCATTTTCAACATTGTGATAGTCTATTCTATTGTAGTTGTTGCACAGTCATGGGATGCATTAGCATGAATCTCAGTCAGAGGCTAACGATTTCTGAATGGTGTCGACAGCCAAGTTTTGGAAGGATTGTCCCTGTCACCCAGAATTCATCTCCGCGGGCATGCACCTGTCTTCATTGGGCTTTGACACCTGGAGTTGTAAAGAACTTATGGATCAAGAAAACGCTCTGGGAATTGGGCACAACATGGAAGGTATGGACCCTGCAGTCACAGACCACATCAATGTCAGAAATGCTGATCAACGTTGGTTTTGATAAATGCTACAGGTTGGTCTCAAGGGGAATGACACTGAAGCCCAGGTCATTTGGTTTGGCTCGCTGAATCAGTTCTGAAGAGCACAAATTCTCCAGCTTTCTTAAGGAGGTGATTTGTTAGCTGCCAGACACGAGCCTCCAAACATCTGAACTGAGCCGTTTTTACAGCCCCTTGCACTGGATTTCCTCCCAGTCCAGCGACTGCAGTACATCCTGAAGGACTGCACACATATCAGTAATTTCATCTCTGGATATCCTCAGCCAAAATTGCCATTTGCAAATGGTTAAGGCAGGAGTGCTAAACTCTGAGATGTAACATTGCTCTGAAATGGACTGGACCATAGTTGCTTCTCAGCAACAGACCCCACCACAGGTGACAGCTCTTTTGCACTATACCCAGTTCCATCCTTCCTCCTCCACTCAAAGCTCCTTGTGTACAACGTCCATTATGTCTGCAGAAGTCTTGCAATGGACAGACTTGGAAAAAGTACATCCTACAATGGGGACTTAGCCTTCATCAAAGATCCTGACTCCGTGGCTGAATAGTTTTCACCCTGGTCTTGGCAGAGCTCACCTTAATCTTGTTCACAGAGTCACACTGCATGTCTTTGAAGTGACATTTAACTTTTCTTCAATTGCAACAAACCTTCTCTCAGTGACCCTCAGTCTTCTCTTCATTGCATTTGACCTCTCTCAGATGACCCATCAACTTTGTTTCGTTATCTGGCTTTCCCTCAGCGCATCTCCATCTCGCTGCAATGTTCTTCAGCCTCCTCTCCCCCATTTGAAAAGAATCCAAGTGCTGACAGACAGCTCTAACTCAGTCACCCACAGCCTTGAGGTCTGTTGCTTCTGCTCACTGCCAGCTTTAAGCAGTTGGAAAAGTGAAAGCCTGCCTTTTCCATGCACCATCAACATAATGACTAAGGTAACATTTAAAGGCTCCCAGTTCAATTCACTGTACTCAAAACCATTAAAAGTCCCTGCCCACGTGTGCCATCAGCATTGCTGTCCTGCTTCCACCCCAATATTATGGACTGAATGCTGCACTCCCTGAGTAACATAAAGACCCTGCCTACATCCTTCCTCACTCCCTCAACCAGCATTAAATTCTACTCGTAGTTTCATTTCCAGCCTCACAAAGAACAACATCAAGGAACACTGCAAACAGAAATGTTATACTCAATGACACCGTCCTGCAAACTTAAAATGACTGAATGCAATACAACAATCAATGGAAACATACCAAACATAACTAATCAACTATTCTGTAGTATTCTAAGAACAAAGGTGAAGTTCTGAAGGAGTGAAAACTGAAGCAACTGGCTTCCTTGTTCCTCTCACTGGGAGCAAAGAAACATGCAGAGTACAACATAAGATTACATCATCAGCAAATTCAAAACTGACATCCTTTAAATAAATAAACAACAATGATTAAGCACATCTATGTGCAGATAGCACTGAAGAACAGAAATACAAAAATAGGAAAAGATTATTTCCTTCGCATTATACTGCCTGAAGGTGGCTCCTTGTTTCGTTATCTGCTCAGCTCATCCTTTTGTCAGTGCTAGTTTGCTATTGTCTTCCACTCTCAGAAGCAGAAATAAGAAGGCATTTCCTAACTCCACCTCACCCAGTATAGGAATCAAATGATGATGTTTGTCAATATTAATATGAACCACACGAGTCATGTCACCAACTGAAATTAATGGTCCCTGTGCAAAGATTATTGTATGTATAGAACATGGATGCAATTTGCCAACCCTCCAAAACATGAACTAATATTAACACCTATACTGTCTGAGATTGTACCATACTGACCATTTATATAGAACTGGATAACACCTGGAAAATAAGCCACCTGCAAATGCAATTACAAATGGCTGTATATCAACAGCACCTTTTGGTTATCATCTTACATGGTGTTTGTGGCATATGTGAGTGAACATGTCATTTTCTTCCCCATTCATTCATAATATTGGTTTTTTCTGCTCTGAAACGCCTTTGGTGGTAAAAATGTTCAGCAACGTTTAGCATTTTAACAACTGACATGCAGTTTTTCTAGTTAATAGTAATGAATATAATACGCATTGTGGGATGTGGAGTGATTCAATGGTATAGGTGACACAAGAAGCAGGAAAAGACGTGCAAAATGTATCAAAAGTACAAAGGGAGTGAAATTAAAGGAACACATGGAAAGCAGAAAAATCAAGAATAAGCACAAGGGAAAATTATTGTCAATATTGCTATTTATTTTTTACGAACAAATTTCCTCAAAGTTCAACCACTGATTTTTGTCAGCAGTACTTGGAGATACGTAATCAACATTGTCTGGATGATGTCATAAAATAATGTATTGAAACAGTGAGATTACCCTGGTTTCAAGCTATCAATCAATCTAGTATCCCACAACAGGTTACAAGGCAAAGAAATGTATCCATTAAGCAGAAGTAAGTGAATTAAGATGGATAAATGTTGGGACACCTTTCTGTAATAATCAGTCAGATTTGTCAATTAGGATACAGAAAAATCATTCAAATC
Organism: Stegostoma tigrinum; assembly: GCF_030684315.1. Classification (NCBI taxonomy): domain Eukaryota; kingdom Metazoa; phylum Chordata; class Chondrichthyes; order Orectolobiformes; family Stegostomatidae; genus Stegostoma; species Stegostoma tigrinum. The sequence continues at coordinate 49,931,508 of NC_081363.1, forward strand.
TTTAAAATGCATCATTGCTGATCATGAAACAAAAGCAGAATTAGGCAAATTTCCCACCTCAAAGCCTGCTATGACATCTAATAGATCATAGCTGATCTGTTTGTGTTTTGAATTCTACACTCATATCTCACCCTGCCCAACAAGAATCTATCCACTTCCGTCCTAAAAATATTCAATGATCATACCTCCACTCCCTTCAGAGACACACAGTTCCAAAATCACACAATACCAGGCAAAATCTTAAAATCTCCCCATCTCTGTATAAAAGGGCAACACTTAATTTTAAAACATTGCCCATAGTCCTAGAGAGACCCACAAGAGAAAACATCTTTTTCACGTTCACCTTGTCAAAATCATTTTGGATCTCATACCTCTCAATCAAGTCATCCCCCACTCTTCTAAACTTCAGCACAAACAAGCCCAACCTGTCCAACCTATTCTCCTATGATAACCCATTCTTTCCAGACATCAATGTGGTAAATCTCCTCTGAATCATTTCAGATACATTTACATCCTTCCTCAAATAAGGAAACCAGATTAATGCACATATTATTGAAGATGCAGTCTCACCAATTTCCTGTACAACTGAGACATAACACCCTTACTTTTATGGTCATTACTTCTTATAATAAAGTATAGCAAACCATTAACCTTCTTGATTAGTTGCTGTGCCCGCATATTAGTTTTTTGTGACTTATGCATTAAAACACCTAACTGCCTCTACATTTCTGAATTCTGCAGTTCTTCTCCTTTTAAGTAACATTTTGCTTTCTTATTCTTCCTGCCAAAGTGACAAATTTCACATTTTCCCACAATATACTCCATATGCCACATTTTTGCCCACTCACTCAACCTCTCTATCATCAGAAATTTCCTTAGGTCTTCTTCACAACATGAACTCCTGCTCACCTTGGTGTCAGATGGAAATTTAGCTACAACACTTTTGTCACCCTCAGCTAAGTTACTGAAGTAAATGATAAAACATTGAAGTCCCAACACAGAATCCTATGGGACTCCATTCATCACATCCTTCCAATCAGACAAAAGTCCATGTATGCCTACTCTCTGTTTTCTCCCAGCCAGACAATCTTCTATCCATGCTAATATGCTACCCCCACACCATGGGCTTTTATTTTCCATAATAACCTTTGACTATCAGGTGCCTTGTGGAAACCTAATTATTGTCTAACAGCTCCCCACTTTCTACAGCACATCGCTCCTTCAAGGGACACCAATAAATTGATTATATGTGATTGCCCTCTGAAGAAGCCATTCTGTTTCCAATTACACTGAATTTTTCTGAGTGCGCTTTTCTAATCTTGCTATTGATTGATTCTAACACCTACCCTGAGATACAAGTAAAGCCTATAGTTTCCTGTTTTCTACCTCCCTCACTTCTTGAATACAGGGGTTATACTTGTTAATTTCCAGTCTAATAGAGCCTTTCCTAAATCAAGGGAATTTTAGAAATTAACATCAGTCCAACTACTACCTAATTGGAAATTCTTTTAAGACCCTAGGGTGAAATACATCTGAACCTGCAGCTCCATCAGTTTGTTTAGTACCACTTCCCTTGTGACTTTAATTGCAATAAATTCCTTTCTCCCTTTCATACCTGGTTTACAATAATTGCTAAAATGTTTTCTTTTAAACTCCAGAGTGAAGACAAAAATCAAAAAAAATTAATTTCATCCACTATTTTCTTACTACCAACCGTTTCGTTTCCCACAGAGCTCTGACAACATTACATGCTGACCACTTCCTGATGGATTTGTGGTCAAAGGTGTTTTCCAGTAGAGTTTTCCACGAGGAACAAGTGATATGAAACAGTACAGCTACTTGGAGCATCCATGCCAAAAAGGTCAGGCTCATCCCTTGCAACACTGGGAACAGGAAGAACCCAGTATATAGTAAGGGGGGCAGAAAACAGGAAACCATAGGCTTGTATCATGGGTAGATGCTAGAATCAAGCATTAATGAGGTATAGCTGCACACTTAGAAAAACTCAATATAATTGGGAACAGTCAGCATGGTTTCATTAAAGGGCATATCAAGGTCTGCATATTTAGGATATATCAAGTTTGTATATCAAGGGTTAATGCACAGCTTGATGCAGTTGCACACAAAGGTGGCCATCAGGATCCCATCTTAAGATTCGCACCTTATCCACTCCTCTATTCCCTTAAGACAGCTAGCTGGTAAGTAAGCTACCTTCATTACCAAAGTGGAATAAATGTGGAATACATTTCCCTTAACATTGAAGGGAACTAAATTAGGATACTGTCAATCAAGTTGTGGAACTTCAACAACCTCCTGCTTGTGCACAAATTTTGGAAATATGAATTCAATTCCCATCACATATAATATTCCAGAATTTTAAATCAACCAGATCCTCCCAAATTATGCAAGTTCCATGCATCATGACCTCAATTGTCAGCAAACCCATTCTTGATTAATTGAAACAAACTTTTAAAAACAATGATTTAATCCTTCATATGTGTAACAATAACTCTTCTGATACTTAATTATATATTCCATTGGCTCTTTAAATTTCAAATGCTATAGGAGGAGCTACCAGAGAACAGCTAATGCATGTTACCTCCATAATCAAATGAATAACATATTGACAATTCAAATCCACTAAGAGGAAAGACAGCAAATAAACAAGTTAAATGGAAAGCAACTGGTATAATATGCAAAGATTTTGTGGAGATTTCAACATTTTACTCAAGTAATTAAGAATGTCATGAACAGCTTATAATAGAGCTGATTACATGGGGTTAATGGAAAGGGCTGCATGTGTCAAAAGGTCTGATCTCAATCCTAGCCATTTTCATATGAAAGTTGTTAAGGTAACTAAATGACAATGATGCACTACGTGAGTCTTAGCATTAAGTAATTTGCTTTCCTCTCCATTTAGTTACGATGAGTACTTTCTTAGTCGTACTATGTTCACAGATGAACCATTCTTCCATCACTTGGCATAGAATGCTACAGAATAAATAGAAAATATGCAATCTACCAATAGTAGCCGCTTGATACAGCTAAACAATTAATCGCACACCTCTGCTTGTTCCCATTAGCCTGTATTCGCTCTCCTTTTAAATAGCTTACACAAATTTGCCTCTGCTTCTACCACTTTTCATGCTGTATATTCCATATGACAGCAACTTGCTATTTAAAATAAAATTTGTCATATCTGTTTTAGTTTTATTGACAACCATTTCTAACCTGTGAGCTCTGATTACTGATTCTTCTGCTATTATGTTCACCGAGCTTGTCTGGGCAGTGTTCTTTCTAGTTAATTTAAAATTATTAAACTTATTAAACATTAAATAAAATTATTACATTATTAAACACACTTGCAAATTCTACATGTAAACTGTCTGTGTGTTACAGTATTTGTTACATAAAAGGAAAACAGATTCTTTTTAGTCTAAAACAGTCCAATTCTCCGGTGTAGGTGTCCAACATTGTGGTGAAAAGGCAGAAGTAGAATCACAGAACTGTTGCTGTGCTAAAAGAGGGCATTTGCCCAATGTGTCCACACTGGTTGTCTGAGCATCTTGACAAAGTCCTCACCTTTCCCCAAAACTCTGCTTGTTGTTTCTATTTAAATCAAATCCAATGCTCTCTTGAATACCTCAACTGAATCTGTGTTCATCACTCTTCCAGGGACTGCATTCCAAACCTGGACCACTTGCTGCATGAGAAAGTTTCCTTGCACCCCACATTTGCTTCTTTTGCACAACACATTAAAACAATGCCATTTGGTTCTCAAATCTTTTACAAGTGGCAACAGTTTCTTCCCATCTACTGTGTCCAGGTCCTTCATGATTTTGAAAACTTCAGATCTCAGAAATCAGATCTCAGCCTTTTCCTCTCTAATAATAATTCCTCTCTGAAAATAATCCCACCTTCTCCTGTCTATTCTCATAACTGATGTTTTTCATTCTGGAACCATTCTCATAAACCTGTTCTGCACATTTTCTGATGCATTCACATCCTTTTTAAAGTGTAGTACCCAAACTGTTCACAATAGTCCAGTTGAGGTGTAACTAATGTCCTATATAAATTCACCATAACTTCCCTGCTCTTGTATTCCATGCGCCTACTAACAAAGCCAGGAACACTATGCATTATTAATAGCTCTTTCCTACCACCTTTAATGATTAGTGTACATAAGCACATGGGATCTTTTCTGCTCCTGCATAACCCTTCAAATAGTACCCTTTATTTTACACTGTCTCTCCATATTTTTTACACCAAAGTGTATCACCTGACACTTCTCCACATTGAACTCCATCTACTAACTATTCAACTACTCCATCAACTTGTCAACGTTTTTTTGAAGTTCTGCATTGTTCCCATGCAGTTTACTAGACTTTCAAGTTTTGTGTCCCCTGCACACCAAGATCCACACTTTATACAAATATGCATAGAAGGAAAGGCAAGGGTCCAAATACCAACCTCAGAAACACCAATATAAGCATTCATCTAGCACGAAAAAGTCCAGAAAATCCTTCTCATGCAGCAAGTGGTTCAGGTTGGAATGCACTGCCTGGAACAGTGGTGAAGGCAGATTCAATTGAGGTATTCAAGACAGCATTGGATTTGATTTAAATATCCACGAAACTGTTTTCTATCACATAGCCAATTATGTATCTATGTTGCTATTTTCCTCTTTATTCATGACGTATCACTTTCCTCACGGCTCTGTTATGTGACATTGTATCGAATACCTTTAGAAGCCCATATATACCGCACCAACTGCCTTGCCCTCATCTATCCGCCTGTTACCTCTTCAAAAGCCTCGAGCAAGTTAATTGGATAAACTTTTCCCTCAAGAAAAAGGACCAATCTTTTTTTGAACAAGGGCATGACGTTTTCAAGTTTCCAGTCTTTTGGCACCTCCCCCAAATCTGGGAAGGAATGAATTATTACCAGTGCATCTGCAGTTCCTGCTCTCACTTCTTTCTATATTTCTGTGTGAATCTCACCAGGCTTTAATGCCTTATCAACTTCAGCATATGACACCAGGTTATAGCCTAACAGGTTTATTTGAAGACACAAGCTTTCAGGGCCTTACTCCTTCTACAGGTGGTATCAGACACAGAATTTATCAGTAAAAGATCAAAGGGTCATGGACGTTCGATCTCAGATCTTCAGATAAATATCCTGCAAGGTGGACTTCAGGGCACACCACAATGGAAAACTGCCAAGCAGAGGCTGATAGCCAAGTTCGGTACGCATGAGGACAGCCTCAACGGGGATCTTGGGTCCATGTCACACTACAGGTGACCCCACCAAACTATGTACTGTCCCTCACACACACATAAATGAATCTAAAGGGGTGAATGTGTATTTGTGGATAAATTCTATTTTGTTCAGAAAGTACACAATTTATAGACAGTCAACATGGCATTTTATAAATTCCTAATTTAGAAATAAAACAGGTCTGACTCTAAACCAAAACAAAAACAAATTCTGAACAAAACCTTACACCTAACATGCATTGCCTGACCTAAAACATCACCTTTTCGTTACACTGTTAAAACCTTTAGTTCTCTCAGAACGGTGGCTTCAAAGGAATTTGGAGATTTATACGTACATATTAACCAATTAAAACTGTCTAACTGCTGAAACATTTAACAGCATCTTAGATCTGTTTAGTACATCCTCATCACTGGTTTCCTCCCATAGCGCAAAGATGTGCAGGCTAGGTGGATTGGCCCTGCTAAATTGCCCATTGTGCCCAGGGATGTTTAGGTTAGGTGAGTTAGACAAGGGAAATGCAGAGTTAGGTGAATAGGTCTGGGTGGTATGCTCTTTGGAGGATTGGTGTGGACCTGTTGGGCCAAATGGCCTGCTTCCACACTATAGGGATTCTATGATCTATGATCAGTGGTGTGACCCTTTGATCTTTTACTTATAAATCCTGTGTTTGATACCACCTCTCTCACCAACACCTGAAGAAGGAGTGAGGTTCCCAAAGCTTGTGTTTTCAAATAAACCTGTTGGACTACAACCTGGTGTTGTGTGCAGAAGTTGGGAAGAGACCAAAGCCTAATGAGACGCACACAAAAATATTGAAAGAAATGAGTGTAACCTGGACTGTAACGTGGTGTCTTGTGATTTCTGACCTTGTCCATTCCAGTCCAACACCAGCACCTCCACATCATACCTTTAGCGCTGACAGCTTATCCAGTGCCTCTCCCTTATCAGCTTCAAAGAATTCTAGTGATTGTGCTTCCTCCTGTCACAATGGCCTGGATGGTGTCTGATTCACAGGTAAAGACAAATGCAAAGTATTCATTAAATACTTCACTCCTACCTTGTGTCAACATGTGTAAATTGCCTTTTTGTCCCTAATCGACCCTACTCGTCCTTTCATAACCCTTTTACTATCGACGTACTGAGAGAAAACTTTGGCATTTCTCTTTATGTTAGCTGCCAGTCTTTATTCATAATCTGTCTTTGCTCCTCCTATTTTCTTTTTCATCTTTGTTCTGAGCTTTGTTATTCAGCTTGATTTTCAATTGTATTTACTACCTAATACCAGTGAAAAGCATACTTCTTCTTTTATACCTCCTTTGTAATCCAGGGTGCATTAGATTTGTTTATCCTACCTTTTCTTTTTGAGGGAATATACCTTAACTATGCACAAACCATCTCCACTTTGAAAGTAGCCCATTGTTCAGCAACTGATTTTTCCAACAATCTTTGAATCATAGAATCTAGAGAATCCCTATAATGTGAAAGCAGGCCATTCAGCCCATCCAGTCACACCAACCCACTGAAAAGCAGCTCACCCAGACCCAACCCCTTACCTTATCCCTTTCACCCCGCATTTTCCATGGCTAATCCACCTAGCCTGCACATCCCTGGACACTATAGACAATTTAGCATAGCTAATCCATCTACTCTGTGCATTTTTGGATATCTTTGGTTCCTGTTTATTCAGACTAGCTCAATTCTTGCCCCATTGAAGTTGGCTCTCCATTTATCATTATTCCTAATCTGAAAGTGTGGCTATGAAAGGTAATCTGCATCTATTTGGCACAAACATCGCTTTATAATATTTCTCTTCATTCCCCTATGTTCAATCTTTCAACTACAAACATCAAAGCAATTCAAATAACCAGTTTTCTTCCTCAACTGAAATAATACAACTGGATTTTCAATGAAAAAGATGTGATAGACATAAAGTTGTCCCGTACCATTTTGACACAGTAGGGTTGAAATTCAACTCTAACAGTGGGGAAAAAGGTGGTAGCAAATCAACCCCCAGCAGGGTATCCTACAAGGTTTCATTTGAAAGGATTCTGGGGCATTCCTGTCATGCAACTGCGTTCAATTTCAGGCCCAGTGTTTTAATATTGCTGTTTTATTACTGAGCATAACTATCAATTTTTGCATTGGTTGTAGATATTTTAAGTTGTTTCTCATTTATTCTATTGAAGGCTTCGGTGCCCATTTACTCAGTCACCTTGGTTATGACATTCTATCTTTTCAGCATCTACAAATTCCGTAAATTATATTAGTATTCAAGTTCACTGTTCCTATCCAGGGTCTATACATAAGTAACTTATGCTAGAACATCACTCGAGGTAAAATTGTTCTAATCTTGTCAATTCATCATAAAAATCCATACTTGAAATTGCAGAAAATATTCCATTTTCCAAGATGAAACTTTTCCTTACTTGGTGTGATATACTTGTGAATATACTCCTGAGAATTAAAGATTGGCATGTCAGTCTGGGATGCAGGAAGAAATTATGTTAAACTGAGGATGAACAACAAACTGAAGAAAAAAGGATCCAAGAAGGAATATTTAAGATGCGCTGAAAGAATGGCAGCGAAGTTGGAAGGAAGGAAGGAAACAGAACTTGTCGGGTGAGAGAAGGGAAGAGAGATTGGTCATCTCGGCAAATATACAGTCCAGATAATTAAGACAAGAGAGAAGGTGAAGGCATAATGGTTTTTAAACCTATGGCCATTGTTTTTTTTGGTTTTGTGTGGCTAAGTGGTTAGCACTGCAGCCTCTCAGTGCCAGGGACCTGGGTTTGATTCCAGCCCCAGGCAACTGTCTGTGTGGAATTTGCACATCCTCTCTGTGTCTGCATGGGTATCCTTTGGGTGCTCTGGTTTTCTCCCACAGTCCAAAGATGTGCAGGCTAGGTGGATTGGCCATGCTAAATTGCCCACAGTGTTCAGGGGTGTGTGGGTTATAGGAGGATGGGTCTGGGTGGGATGCTCCAAGGGTCAGTGTGGATTTGTTGGGCTGAAGGGCCTGGTTTAACACTGTAGGGATTCTGTGACCTATAATTCAACAGGCATACCACATAAGAGCATCATTATGCAATTTATTTGGAGACCACCCTCTATGTCGAGGCAAGTGTTCAGTTTGGAGGTATTAGCTGTCACAAACAATATTATAGAACAGCACATGCAGTGGAGAGTAGGAACACCTGCATGGATCAGGCTGGCACAAAAGAACATTTAGGATATTGAGCGGAGGGAGCAGAATTTAAGGACTTGCACTGTGTTAGAAGAAAGTACACTGGAATGGAACATCTGGGGGGCAAGGGCAAAAGAATAGCGAAGTAGATGAAAATCTTGGTCTACAGGATTAATAGAGAGGTTGAGCAGCAAACAAACAATCATTAAAGCTAAAAAGACCAAGCCAAATTCCAAACTTTCCCTAATGAAAGGTTCGCGGGTGCCAGGTGATAGCAGAGAACAGTCCAATCAGTCTTTGATGCTTACCACAATAATACAAACATGTAATATTGCCTCACAAGATTTTTAACAATTTATTTATACTTGTACCTTCTGAGACTGGTTTCTGTGGGAGATATGTTGTTGGCAAAGCAGATATCGCAGAGGGAATCCCATTTGTTGCTGGCAACCTTGAACTCAATCCCTTAAATATGTTCTTCGCAGTTCCAATTATAGCTTCTGTGCTGGAGACTTGCACTGTTTGAGTTGTTTTCAACATAGTTTCTAGAGAAGCTGATGAGACTGATTCTGTCAATGAAGATCCCTGAACTGACGTTGTAACTCTGGATGTCGTAGTCACCTGAAATGTATTGGGTGCCTTGCTGTCTGTTACTGCACCCACTGTGGTTGCCATGATTTCATTCATTTCTTTCTCATCATCTGGATTATTTACAGTCCAGCTGAAGTAATTACCCTCTAGTTTACTGATTGTTGTTGTTGTTCTTAATTCTTCATTCCTGAAACTTCCAACATTTGCATTTGTGAATTCTGAAAAGTTTAACATTTCTGAAGTCAATATTGTGGTATCTTTTTGTGTTGTATTTATAAGAATTGGTTTACTTGTAAGAGGCAAAGCTGTAGTGTCGTGACTATTTAGCGTAAAGACTTCATTGCCAGAATCAGTTGTCCTGGTTGTCTCCCCGCCACTTTCGTTTCTGGTGTCCCCACTAAAGACAGTTGAAATTGTAACCTGCTCTGGCACTTGTTTCTTATTCTTCATTGTTCCTTCAGTTTTCTGGTTATTTTGAGTGGCAGCATCATTCTGTGTTGCTCCTGTGGTCATGTAAACAATGTTGTTAACTTCGCTGGCATCAATGCCTTGACTGGAAGAGGATTTTGTAGTTGACACTGTTACAAAGTCATTCTGTTGAGACTGTAGAGTTTTATTCCAATCGTCATCTTTTGTACTTGTATTAAATTGGTCCTGAAATGGCATCATTGTTCTAGTCGTAGGTAATACATCAAGGCTGGTCATGGTGATTACATTTTCATTTTCTGTCTTATTGGATTGTTTTGTTTCTTTTATCTCAGCAATGCTAGGAGTTATTGCTGCAGTTAATGTTTCTAATGAAGGCCTTAACATATTACTAAAAACAGAAGAGCTTGTTTTTACTCCACTGATCTCTGTGACACTTTTCACCCCATTACTGTTCTCATCATAGCTTGTGGTGCTTTCTGGTTTTTCAGTAGAAACCTCAAATATTTGCATGTTTCTTCTTTGCCACTTGTGAATGGTGGAAGATCCCAGTGCCGGTAAGCAGATGACAGTGACCAAGATAGCCGCACAAGCACAAAATTTTGCTGGTCTCATCATTACCAAAAAATTAAGGAATCCCCCTGAAGATAACTGCACAAATAAATCTGAAACAAAATAATCTCAGTTTTGTTTGTGAAACATTTAGAGTGATACCACAGCATTAATATTGTTCAAAATAAATATTACACAAATATATCTCATCTGTCACACTGTGTACATACATCAGTGATTGGAAATACAAGAAAATAAGATACACAAATATCCAATTACCTGGCCAACAAAAATTCAAAATCTCCCCAAAGACCTAACGTAAAAACCATTTCATTTTAAAAAAGTAAAATCAGACAAATTTTACCAAGTGAAAATATAGAGTGCACCATACCATACTGAAGCGTCATCCTGTGACAAAAGTACAGACTTCATCCCATGGAACATGTATGTTTTCATAAATAAAATTTCGTTTCTATTTTATGAATGGTGCTGATGGAAAGCTTTAAATTAATTGAGGACAGAGGGCAAGGAAAAGAAATAACGGCCAGTTTTATCAGGGATCACCTGCTTTCTTTAACCACCTAAGGGCTTTGGAGACTCCTAATAGGGTACAGTATGCTCCCGGCCTGATATAACAGTGCAAATGAAGTGGATGGTTAGCGCGCCTTGCTCCTTCTTGATTTTTCCAGGGGTCACATAATGGACAACCACATATTCATAGCCAAGTGGACCTGTAGCCTATTCCAAATTGGAGCATTTGGGAATTTTCAGAGAAGGACAAAGACAGAAAGGTTAGTTAATTTCAATATTTTAAGCTCCCTCCTCAACAGCCTGTTTAGAAAGGTAATTGACCCAGAATGGAGGCCAAATGCATGACAGGATGTCCAGAAAGGCCTGCAGTAGTTTTGAAATTTTCTCTGTCCTTTTTTATTCTGACAGTGCTAAGCCCTAAAAGAGTCACAGAGTTATACAGCATGGAAACTGACCCTTCAGTCCAACTCGTCCATACTTACCAATTTTCCCAAACAAAACTAGTCCGACTAGCCTACATTTGGCCCCATCCCTTTCTTATTCATGTACTGTCCAAATGCCTTTTAAATGTTGGAACTGTACCTGCTTCTACCACTTCCTCTGGCAATTTATTCCACACATGAATCACCCACTGTGTGAAAATGTTGCTCCCAGGTCCCTTTCAAATCCATCTCCTCCCTCCTTAAAAACTATGCTTCCTAGTTTTGAACTCCCCCACCCCAGCGAAGGCACATTTGCTATTTACCTCATCTTGACCCTCATGATTTTATAAACCTCTATAAGGTCACCCCTCAACGTCCTGTGCTCCAGTGACAAAAGTCCTAGCCTATCCAACCTCTCCTTATAACTCAAACTCTCTAGTCCCAGCAACATCCTGGTAAATCCTTTCCTTCCACAGCAACCAGAACTGTACACAGTACTCCAAAAGTGGCCTCACCAATATCCTGTATGACCTGAACATGACATCCCAATTCCTTTACTCAATGATCTGAACAATGAAGACAAGCATCTAACCACCCTGACCACCAGTGACGCAGCTTTCAAAGAAGTATGTACCTGAGTCTCTCCATTTGACATCATGCCAGTTCCATTTCTCTACAGCAAAGATAGTTCAGGTGAGCCAGTTCTATACAATTTTAGTGATATATGCTAACTTCCTGAAACACTGCAATGATAAAATGTTTTTGTTCCAAAGACTTCATTCTAATTTAATCGAAGAGTAGACTCTTTGAAGGAAGAACCTCAGATGTTAATTCCATTTCAAACATACAGATAGATATGTTTGTCTGCTGGGAAATAATCAGTACTGTGGAATCTGTACTCCTCAACATTGAACAACACTTCGAGGAAGCAGTGAGGATGGCAAGGGCACAAAATGTACTCTGTATGGGGGATTCAATGTCCACCACCAAGAATGGCTGGGCAGCAGAACTACTGATCGAGCTGGTCGGGTCCTAAAGGACACAACTGCTGGACTGGGTCTGCATCACGTGGGGAGGGAACCAACAAGAGGGAAAAACATAATTGTCTTCATCCTTATCAATCTGCTGGCTGCAGGCGCATTGGTCCATGACAGTATCGGTAAGAGTGACCATTGCACAGTCTTTGTGGAGACGAAGTCCCACCTTCACATTGAGAATAACTTCCATCATGCTGTGTGGCACTATCACCATGCTAAATAGGACAGACTTCACACGGATCTAGCGATCAAGACTGGGCAGCCATGAGGCACTGAGGGCCATCAACAGCAGAATTGTACGCCAGCACAATCTGTAACCTCATGGCCCAGCATATCCCCCACTCAACCATTACCATCAAGCCAGGGGATCGACCCTGGTTCAATGGAGAGTGCAGGAGGGCATTCCAGGAGCAGCACCAGGCATACCTGAAGATGAGGTATCAACCTGTTGAAGCCACCAAACAGGACTACATGCATGCTAAACAGCAAAAGCAGAAAGTGATAGACAGAGCTAAGCGATCCCACAACCAACGGATCAGATCTAAGCTCTGCAGTCCTGCCACATCCAGTCATGAATGGTGGTGGACAATTAAACAACTCAGTGGAGGAAGAGGCTCTGCAAATATCCCCATCCTCAATGATGGAAGAGCCCAGCACATCAGTGCAAAAGATAAAGCTGAAGCATTTGCAATCTTCAGCCAGAAGTGCCAAGTGGGTGATCCATCTTGGCCTCCTCGAGTGGTCCCCAGCATTACAGATACTAGCCTTCAGCCAATTCTATTCACTGCATGTGATATCAAAACACGGTTGGAGACACTAGATACTGCAAAGGCCAATAATCGCTATCGATCAGCACCTATTCAGCAATAACCTGCTCAGTGACGCCCAGTTTGGGTTCCACCAGGACCACTCAGCTCCTGACCTCATTAGAGCCTTGGTTCAAGCTTGGAAAAAAGAACTGAATTCCAGAGGTGAGGTGAGAGTAACAGCCTTTGATAGCAAGGCTGCATTCGACTGAGTCTGGCATCAAGGAGCCCTAGCAAAACTGGAATCAATGGGTATCAGAGGGCAAACTCTCCAGTGGTTGGAGCCATACCTGACACATAGGAAGATGGCTGTGGTTATTCGAGGTGAATCATCTCAGCTCCAGGACATCTCTGCAGGAGTTCCTCAGGGTACTGCCCTAGGCCCAACCATCTTCAACTGCTTCATCAATGACCTTCCATCCATCATAGGATCAGAAGTGGGGATGTTCTCAGATGATTGCACAATGTTCAGCACCATTCGTGAATCCTCAGATACTGAAGCAGACCATGTTCAAATACAAGAAGATCTGGACAATATCCAGGTTTGGGCTGACAATTGGCAAGTGACATTCATGCCACACAAATGCCAGGCTTTGACCATCACCAATAAGAGATAATCTAACTACCACCCTTGAAATTCAATAGTGTTGCCATCAATGAATGTCCCACTATCAATATCCTGGGGGTTATCATTGACCAGAAACTCAACTGGACACACCACATTAACAAAGTTGCTTCAAGAGCAGGCCAAAAGCTAGGAGTATTGCAGTGAGTAATTCACCTCATGACTCCTCAAAGCCTGTCCACTATCTACTAGGCACAGGTCAGGAGCGTGATGGAATACTCCCCACTTGCCTGGTTGAGTGCATCCCCAACAACACTCAAGAAGCCGGACACCATCCAGGACAAAGCAGCCCGCTTGATTGGCATTACATCCACAAGCATCCACTCACTTCACCACCAAAGCTCAGTAGCAGCATGTGTACCGTCTACAAGGTACTTTGCAGAAATTCACCAAAGATCCTCAGACAGCACCTTCCAACTCCCACAACCACTTCCATCTAGAAGGACAAAAGTAGCAAACAAATGGGAACTCCACCACCTCCAGGTCCCCCTCCAAGCCACTCACCATCCTGTCTGGGAAATATATCGCAGTTCTTTCACTGTTGCTGGGTCAAAATCCTCCAATTCCCTCCCTAACAGCATTGTGAGTCAACCTACAGCGGTTCAAGAAGGCAGCTCAGCACCACCTTCTCAAGGGCAACTAGGGATGGGCAAAGAATTACTGGTCTGCCAGCAATGCCCACATCCCACAAATGAATAAAAAAAATTTTTTTGATCTTCAACCCAAAAAGCTTTCAACCTTCAATTGCAATAGGAGGAACAATCCCTCCTATTTGATCTTCAAAAACTGGAGCAACGTGGGAGTAGAACAAGGTGGAGGGAATGTAGTAAAAATGATTGGATATCTTTTTCAATAAATGTACACAGCCAAGATGAGGTGTATGATCTCCTTCTGGGCTTTTTGATTCTATAATCTGGTGGTGAAATAACTCTTTGGAGGCCGGTACCCCATCACCAAGTCACCTGTTATTTACACATGGAGAGTCCTTGACACTGATCCAGCTCCCCCTGAGCCAGCTCTCACAGTGAACAGAACTTCAGACACTTCTGTTTACATCTGTCACCCAGAGCTCCCTGATTGGACCAGATTTACTGCAAGAATCAGAGAACTCATATTGTATAAGATCCACCTGGCTGACCCCATCACAATCATTACATTCCCACCCCCTCTGGGTATGAGTGCATAGGCCTGTACCTTTTTCCTCATAGCTCCTTCTGGGGCGTTTTAGCACTGGGTCAGATTCCTCCAACGCTGCCACTGATAAGTATTTGGCTGCAACCTTTGCCTGAGACAGTCACTCTTGTTCAACATAACACACCGTCCTCCACAGTGATTTGGTCTCACTGGGTCCAAAAAGGTTTCAATGCTGTGTGATGGCCCGTTAGTTTCCCCTATCACCACCAGCTGTTTCTGTTTTGCCAGAACCGGATCTTTCTGTGTCCAAAGTCTGATATGTCAGCTATGACTGGAAGAGTTTTCACAAAACTTAAAACCACTACAGACTCTTCCAGTGGCAGTACCACCAGTGGTGCCAACAGCAGGTGGCTCAGTGCATCCACATTTGCTACTTGATCTCCTGGATGATGTTCCAACTCGTAATTATATGCACTTAGGATGAGAGCCCACCACCGAATTTGGCCTGAAGTATGGCTGGCACTGCCTTGTTCTCTTTAAGTAGACCTAGCAGGGATTTGTGGTCCACTATTATTACAAATTTACGACCTCCCTCACTCCAAATATGACTGCCAAATCTTCCTTCTCTATCTGGGTGTATTTCAGCTCTGCATCAGCCAAAGTCCTGGATGCGTACACAATTGGTCATTCCTCCCCATTGGACCACTACTACCCCAATGCTATACATGGAGGCATTGCAACGCCTTAGAGGATGATAGTTGTTTCTTTACTTCCTTGTCAGCTATGGCTTCTCCACAGGACCATTTCCAAGCATGACACTTTCTTTCAGAGTTGATGCAAAGCTGCTCGGATGGAGACCAGGTTATGCATGAACTTTCCATACTAATTCACCAGCCCAAGGAAAGGTGTCAGCTCCTGTACAGACATGGGAGCCAAGGCATCTCTGATCACCATTACTTTATCTTCCTGTGTAACCCTGTCAAAGAAAAACCTATCAATCTCAGTTTTGAAACTGTCAATTAACTTAGCCTCAACAATGATTTAATGTGGAAGTTGTGGACGTGCTGTGATTTGGATGAGTTCCTGGTTTTTACTACTAAAGAATGCTTTCTGACACCATAGCTAAGCAGGCCAAGTTTAAAAGGCTCTGGTCACTTTTTTTCTGAACTCTCCCTCCAAAGGAGATAGTTTGTCTATTTGTTGAACAGTTTTCCCACCCTGACAAATTAATTTTCATTCAACACAGAACAGAAGAAAACCCTGGAAAAACTCAAGAAAGACAGCAACATCATAATCTTACTGGCAGTCAAAGGCCTTTTTAATTTTTTTCATGCCTGTCCAGCAGCTTTTATTAACTTTTGTACTTGCCCTCCTAAATCTCTGGACATTTTCAGTCCCTAGCATCTCCTTATTTAGAAAATACTATGTTCTAGCTTCCTTAGAACTAACATGGATGGTCTTATTCTTTCTCACATTAAACTATCAAGTTTGCACACTAAACTACCAATTTCCCTTTGCAATTTTCAGCTTATATGTGTACATCTTGCTGTATCACATAACTTAGAGCCAAATTATCTGCTACCACTGATGGTGATTTTGGAGGTGAACAGGACGTTTAATTAAGTGCTACAGTGGTGTAGATATTATCCAACCAACCTATTTCAGAGATGCTATTACAAACCTCTCTAGCTGGTGGGACTTGAATCTGAGCCTCCTGACTCAGGGGTGGAGACACTACCACTGCCCCAGGAAAGCTCTTACCTAGACAGGTAGCATTGCAGCTCAATAGAGTGGTCAAGAAGGCATATAGCATGCTTTCCTTCATCGGATGGGGTATTGAGTACAAGAGTTGGCAAGTCATGTTACAGTTGTGCAAGACTTTGGTTCGGCCACATTTCCAGTACTGTGTACAGTTCTGGTCGCCACATTACAAAAAGGATGTGGACGCTTTGGAAATGGTGTAGAGGAGGTTCACCAGGATGTTGCCTGGTATGGAGGGTGCTAGCTATGAAGAAAAGTTGAGTAGATTAGGATTATTTTCATTAAAAAGATGGAGATTGAGAGGGGACCTGATTGAGGTCTACAAAATCATGAGGGGCGTAGACAAGGTGGATTCCCCAGAGCAGGGGACTCAATTACTAGGGGTCATGAGTTCAAAGTGAGAGGAGGAAAGTTTATGGGAGATATGCATGGAAAGTTCTTTACGCAGAGGGTGGTGAGTGCCTGGAATGTGTTGCCAGCGGAGGTGGTAGATGCAGACACGACAGCGTCTTTTAAGATATATTTGGACAGGTACATGGATAGGCAGGGAGCAAAGGGATACAGACCCTGAGAAAATAGATGACAGGTTTAGACTGAGGATCTCAATCAGCACAGGCTTGGAGGGCCGAAGGGCCTGTTCCTGTGCTGTAATTTTCTTTGTTTAAACACAGCCATCTTCTCAGGCTTTGCCAAATTAAGTTCTGGGGAGGAAGATCAATAGTCAACCTTCCCACCTTTCACTAATTGAGTCCCTTAATAAAGGTGATAGGTAAAGTCACCATAGCCCCAGGGACCTCGCTCATTACAAAGAGAACTGATCATGGTTTAACCTAAGAGTCAACATGCTTCAGGTGAGGGGAGAGATCGAGAAGGGGGTGTCTTTGCGGTAACCTCAGCAGGTGCAGAACCCATGCTGTTCACATCACAAACAGCAGCTGCTGTCAATCAGTCCCTTACTGGCCAATTGGTTACCACATAGTGGTCTCAGCCTACCGTTGCTGGCATTTACCCAGCTCCAGGCAAACCCAGCAGCTAAAAATACATTCCCAGTTTTTCGCTCCTAGGAGATTTTTATGCCTGATCAAGCAACTGGATATTGGAAGGGGCTGGGGCTGCTGAGTGCCCCATCTTTGACCTTGCTCCTAACTCTCCTGCACCCCTGTCCTCTCCTCTCAACCCTTTGCCATTAAACCACAACCCTTTCTCCCCAAACATGATTTACCAGTAGCCTGGGTCACTTTTTTCTTTCCTGAAACAGCCACAGCTTCCCTTGTAGACTTGCCAACCACAAAATCTGCCAGCCTCTACCTGCCCTGCAGCTCTCAGTAGAAAAGGTACCCCCAAGGACTTGCTTCAGGGTAAGGCCCAGTGGTGACCTCCCCATTGCCTGTCTGGCTTGTGGTTCAAGCAGACATCACCAAGCCACAACACCTTGTCAGCAAACACAGAGCCCTCTATTCCCATGTCCAAGTCATCCAGGTGGCAACTTAAATAAAGAAATGGTCAGATGGGGCCAGTGAGGATGAGTTAAAGATATTTTCGCACTGTGACCGGAAGTGGATAGTTTTGTTCTATGGAGATCTATCTTATGACTGCACCAACACATCAGTGACTTAGATACACAGCTGAAGCGAATCTAGTGTTGCAGACATACTACTGTGGGAGCCATAGTAAATATGAGGAGCGAAAGGAAGCTAAAAAAAAAGTTAATGAGATGATGAAGTTGGTAAAATTAAATAGCAGATGGATTTCAATGTCAGTAAATTGAGGTAGTACTTTTGGTTAAAGAAAGTAATAACTCTACTTTGAATCAAGAAAGCTTTGTAGATGAACAAAGCAAGCTGGCTTGTGGAGAATACAATAAAACAGCACTTTGAATCAATAAAGCCATAAAAATGTTAATGGAATGCTGCAGCTTATGATGAGTTACAGATTTAAAAAGCTAGAGATGATAGCAAACCTATAGCAAACTATCACAAATCCATTTGTGGAACAATGTATGATTTTTTTAAACTTCTTTCATGGCAAAGAGTGTTACTGGCAAAGCCAGTATTTGTTACCCATTCTAACTGCCCTTAAGGTGGTGGGGAGTGTCTTTGAGCCCCACATTATAGGGTGTTCAATTGACAGTGCAGATTCAGTAAGATGCTGCCTGGTGAAGTCTTTCTAATTTGAGTGGCCTACAAAAATCTTCATGAGAACAAAGGAATGAGACCTTTGAAAGGGCTGGTTGAAATTATAAAACATGAATTCTGAGCAAGGGTCACCGGATCCAAAACTTTAACCCTGTTTTCTCCTCCACAGATGCTGCCAGACTCGCTGAGCTTTTCCAGCAACTTTGTTTTTGCTCCTGATTTACAGCATCCGCAGTTCTTTTGGTTTTTAAGGGTTTGGGTAAAGTTGCTTAGAACAGACTTATGCAGTAATTGATTTTTTTTTAAACGAAGAGACACAGAACTAAATTCAATTTGGAGATATGTAGATTGGACAGCAGGTGACGTTTCATTTTCACATGTAGGGTTACGGGCTGTGAAATGCGCTTACAGTTAGTAACTGATGCAGAAAGCATAGTCAGCAATTTACTTGGAGCTGCTCCCATTCTGCAACTGCTGTTTCATCAGCAGGTACAGCGGTGATTAAGCTAAGAAAATAATTACCATTTCCACTGTACTTCCAGCAAAGTCATAACAGAAAAGCAACAGCATAAAATTTCACTGAATTGACAGCACAGCAAAGTCCACCCAGTTCAATTAGTCTGTGGTTATTCAGTGGTTATACAGTGATTACCCAGCAATCCCTGTTAGAAGTGTGCATATGTAAATATTGATCATTTGTATTTATGTAGTGCCCCACAGAAGTAGCTGAGCTTTTAACCACAACCTTTAGTTCTTTCCTAAAAATTACACACAATCTACATCTCCACATCTACCCCACCAACTTCTTGCATCAGAAAGAATAACTTGTGAAACTAGCCATCATTTCTCAATATCGGATTGGGGTGGGAGGTGAATGGAACAGGTAATGAAGAATTTTTTAAAATTTACCAACATTCCTGGGCATTTGAATTAAAATTGAATGAGATATTCATGACTGTTAAGAGAGTTTTTCAAGAACACAGCAGAAGCTGTAAGTACCATCAACCATTTACATTCTCTTTAAATGTAAAAAGGATAATTTGACAGAGAGTCAACTCTCCCAGGAAAACTGGCAAGAGCACTGCAACCATTTACAAGTGGGAGATAAAATCGGCGCAATAAAAATAAATTGTAATGGAGTCTAAACCATCTCGGGAATAAAATGATAGAATTAAATATTTACTTCGTGTAGGAGAATAATTAATTGAAAAAACTGTATTGAATGCACATTCCAAAATATCACAGTGAATTGTGGAACCACAAAAATGAAAGGAAAATAAAAACCAAATACTGTCAAATACAAAAATCATCTTAACATTACTTTATCGTGTTGGGTAATTTAAAAGGAGGAAATTGCTATCTTAAATATTCAATTGCTGAATGGTTTCATGCGAGGAAATTCATGGAGCAGCGGGTGGGGGACCAAAGGGCAAAAGGAGGAAATTTCGTTCAGCCTGCAGTAGAATTAGGATATTTGCTTGTACTATACGCTCTTTGGGTTCGATTCTACTTGACATGTGTTAAAGCCAGCAGGAAAATGTTCCCGGTAAACATGGCACATAACATGTAGTACACATAAATAATATACACGTACTGTCAGCATTACACTGAAGACAATGTTAAATGCCAGGTTCCAGATGCACCCCTTATCTGACCAGTTTTTGCAGATTTTTGAAACTATTTTTTCAACCTATATCGCAAATAACTGAAATCTTCCGTGGTTAAGCGTCATTCGAAAGAAAACACCAACCGTGCATTCAAGAACAAGCAGCTATTCTGTCAGTGAGAGCAAAAAAAATCTTTGTACCCTTAAATTAACCACGCAATACTGTTTATTACCTCATATTAAGCTCCGTCAGCAATATGAGCGCCCATTACATCCTTTCTATTCCTCTTGGCGGTGCATCACCCAAATTTATGCAGCTAACGGGGCTTTTTTTTTGCCCAGTGCAGTATAGCCAGATCCAAGGAGGTGTACAACGGTGAAATAAACCAACGGCGACTCACCTGTTTCTGGAAGGGATTCATGTGATTTCTCTTACATTTCTTTATTTCACTGCAAATCCTCTCGCAAGCGTCAATTTTTTTTGTCTTCGTCGTCGTTGCGTTGATTGTGTTGAGCTCTCGTCACCGTCTCGGCTTTCCTCCAGGACGCCGCGCGTTTGGCTGGAGCAATGCACGGTTTAGCCCAGTATTAGCATGAAGCAGAGCTGAGGGCAGTTTTCCCAACCTCGCCTTGACATTTACAAAACAAAGCTACAGCAATAACACAGCGCGGTTCAGCTATCAAAATAACTATTCTCGATACGATAGCGGTATTTCCTTATATCGAAAATACTCAATCATTTTAACATTTAAACAAAATAAAGCTTTATCCTAACATAATTTATTGTGACGATATTGGAATTTCCCAGATTCTCTAATTTTTGCGTTCCACCGAAACCCTAGAGAGGCGGGTTTGGGGATTGAATTGAGATAAAGCCGTTTGAATGGTCCAGTACCGGGCAAAGAAGGACCTGTATCCGGAGTGAAATTCACCAGAACTAGCGAATACCAGGACCGTAGAAAAGGTTGTTTTTTATCTAAATACATGAGGGGGGGATTTGGGAAGTTGAAAAGAAATAATGCATCAGAAAATTGGCCAAAGGAAATAGTAAAGATTTAGAATTAAAGGATCTTTATCTGAATGCCTATTTTATTTGTAAATAGGTTAATAGCACAAATGTAAGCAGATGAGTATTATATAATTGCCCCTCCCAATACTGGTAAAATGTCAAAAGGGTGGAAGTAGTATGTAGTTAGCTTTTTAAAATAGTTCAATTATCCGCTTCACCAAAATCCAGTTCTTAGTGTTCAACTTCCTCCATTGCCTGCCCTTTCCCATCTCTAACCTCCTCCAGCTCAACAATTTTTTTCGATCTACATGTTTCTCCAATTCTGGCCTCTCATGCACCCTGATTTCCCTTGCCCCTCCATAGCAGCATTGCCTACCTGTAAGCCCCTTATAATTCCCTTCCTAAATCTGTCTACTTTGCTAATCCTCTATTCTCCTGACAGATTCCCTCAAACCTACAATTTTGTCAGATACCTGATCACTTGTACAACTTTTTCTTTATACAACATGTCAAATTTTGTTTGATATGACAACTGTGAAATGCCTTGGAATATTTAACACTATTAAAGATGGTATGCAGTTTCAAGTTGTTACCTTACAGCATTTGTTTGGAAAACAAGCTACACCATGTTTATTCCTTATCTCTTGCTCAGCTTGCATCATGCACCCATGACCAAGTGTTGTTCAACTTGACAAACTGAGATGAAATTCAATGACCATTATTCAAGTGAACCAGCATTGATTTTACCCTTGGCGTTGCTCACCCTTGCTCCTTACCTTTGATGATTGTTTGGCCCAGCTGTCCCTTCTTCAGTATCTGTGATCCTCAGTTCTGCCCTTTTATTAAAACACATCTGAAACTGCTCTTCCCTATTTAACCCTTAATTAACTGAAATTGAATGCCTATTCAACCCTTTCAAAGGTAAAGATTTTAACTTTCAAAGAAGCATAGAATACGGACAATTTATCTTTTCAAAGTTGACTCCTGGGGAATCAGGTAACTTTTTGTATTTCTATACTGTCAAGAACTCATGAATGACTAGACTTCTGGAAGGTCATTTAAAATGTAAGTAACCATTTGGAAGACCTTCCACTGAAGTGACAAGAGGATGCAATAGATTGCCTATGGAACTTACAGTTACATTATTAAATGTTCATAGAAACTAAAATACAATGGAATGTACATTGCTGATTAGTTTCAACTGTTGCCGTACAACCACATTTTAGCAACATGCCTAAAGTTTATACGGAAACACTACAAACCTTGTAAATAGTCACTTACTGAATATTAACCACTGTTTATTGAAGAACTTTGCAGTCTTTCCCTTTCACCAACTTTTGAAATTCTGACATTAACTTGTCTTATGAAGCATATCTTAGCCCCAGGATTTTCTATATCTGAAAGATTATTGAGAAAACACAAGATATGCCAGATCCATTCTTACTACCCATCTAGAATATAGTAAGGTCTTACTTTCTCTTTACCATGAAATGTCCTGTTGAGGCTGCATATTAGAGCTCCAGCATTTTATTTCAAACTTACTCAAAGCAAGCACTCTGTTCAACCGGACCAAGTCAACATTTTACAGGATGTTTGTGGTGTTTCTACAATGCTAAAGGTTGGGGTTTCACAGATTTTTCAAAGCATTTTAACAAATAACCAATAAGCAGTAAAGCTCAGTGAAAAAGCACTTTGACACTGTGCTTTTCTTTTTATTGTTTTAAAAAATGCACAAAAGGATCCAGGAACACATCCACGCATCATGCAGATGTAAGTATTGAAATGAAATGACAATGAGAGTCCTTATTGCACTTATTCAGTTTACTAGTCAAAGATCCTATTAGTCATCGCTAGATTCCCAGTTGCAATTTTTATACCAGATAATTCTGCTGTGGTCAGTTGGACTAATAGCAGCAAATGAGGAATTTTCTGTGTCTGTCATAAGTCAATGCACAGTTCACCCAGTTGCAAAAAAATTGAGCCTTGAAAGTAAACATATGACTTCATTTGAAAGCAATTTAATTATTTTGATTGTTTTCTTAAACTACTAGACATAAGCAATTCAATCTCCAGGGATGCCAAATTAAAGTATACAGTTCTTAACGGCCCAAAAACTGTGTCATTATTTTTCTCATCTGCTGTACATTGCCAACCTTTTCTGTTTTTACTCTTAACTTCTATTCTGAAAGCAATCTAATTAACTTAGGCTTCTAATATGTTTTTTGCATAGCAATTAATCATTTTTCAATTATGTTTTTGTTGCCAAGTTGTTTGCACTTTTCACATCTCTTCTGTTATTAATCTCAGCAATGGCTACTACCTCCAAAAGAATAGATAAATAGTCTGACTATATCTTTGACTAGAAAACAGCAGGACTGCCAGAAGCTAGCTATATACCACTTTCATTTTACTGGACTCCAAGTTGCTTATTTTTTTCCAAGTAATCCGTAATCTTGCTCTGTAATCTATTTGAGAGAGTGTGAATTTCAACTGTGTAATGTGAAAGTTGGAACTTATTAGTCTGCTCAGACCAATTAATAACAATTAAAATTAAGCTCTTTTCTTTCTAAAAATCTCAAGTAAACCTGTCTGATTATCCTTTATGATCATAAAGCATAAACATTAAATAACCACTGCATTGGAAATATGTTGTATTTGAGAAACCTATGCTGGTCAACCAAGATTATGATGAAAGGGGAGCCATTTCACCTCTCTTCACTTGACTGTAACATCCTGAAGAATTATGCATATGTATATGTCATATAAAATGCTACTCAGAGCACAGTCACAGCAGGCTGCTCCCAAAAGGATGGTGGAAATGCTTTAGAGATGTATCAAAGCATCCCTGAAGAGGCCAAGCATCCCAGCTGACCCTGGCATGTGAATGAACAAAATGGAAAAGATTTATTTCTAGGACATTGTACAGGTGAAGCTGAGGCACGTGCCTCTAGTTTGCCTATCGACACTGCCTTCAAGATAAGTAATTTAAATTGATCCTTAAAGGATACATTGTTAAGTGAGCGTGAAAATGTCCCCAACTAATTGAGCTATTTTAAATTGTAGATGGGTAACGTTGATCTTCTGCGGTTTCACTTGTTCGACAATTGAGGTCTAAAATAGGGACTACCACAGTGTTACTTTCTTGGTATCAAAGACCAAGGAGGATTATATGGAGGCAAAAATATAGTGCAATATTTTAAATTTAAGGGCATGTGAAAGATACTCAAAGGAAGAACTACCATGTGGCTTGAAATGCAAAGTATAAGTTACCTGGGAGAAGAATAGTTAAGGAAACCAAACTTGAGAAGGCAGTAAGTCTTTCTCTCCTCAATGTTTCTAGTTAGAAAACCAAATTGTGCTATTTAAATTGCTTGTGGCGATTTTTAAAAATAATTTCAATGTAAGATAATGTGTGATGACTAGTGAATGATATGAGGCGAGGGAACTGAAAGTGCATGTTGTGAAAGGACCTTCGAAGGTTGAAGTTGCTAGCACTATATTTAAAGGCCAGCTAAACTATGTTGGACTGCAAGCCAGGAACTTCAAAGAAATTTGCGTTGCTGCCTGCTCCCAACTTTTGTAAATATAAATTTACTTACACTATTCTAACAGCTGTTGTATTATTATACCAGCAGAAGTTGAGATTATCAGAAGTGCATTGCTGGAACATTTTCCACTATTGAAATGATGTGCTGCTTCTTGTTCTCCACACCTGATACCACACTCGTTATCTACAAAGTGGATAACTTAAGATCACCTCATTCACAGGGAACCACATACCTATTACTTGGGGATTGGAATCAAGAAACACCAGATCACCATCAGGAACACTGAATTTAATCATATAGTTATGGAAAGCATTGCAATGCAGGTTATCCAATCATAGCACTCTGCACATGTACCTAATAAGGACATAAGGACATGCAGAAGAAGCGCAGGACTAGACTATTCGACCCCTCAGGCCTGATTTATGACTACTTTCTATTTCTTGTTAGCTAATCTTATATCCACAGCAATATATTTCTCTTTACATCATTAGGTGTCAGTTTCTGTAATTGTCTGATGTGGCACCTGGAAATCTAAGTGCAGTACATCCATGGGTGCCCTTTAATCCACAGCATGTTACTCCCACAAAGAACTATACTAAATTGATTAAACAGGAATTCCTTTTCCAAAAATTGATATGCACAATTTCCACTCATTTCAATTTTGAGATTTCTCTATTCTCCAGCATGTGTTTTATTTCTGCAACACTGATTTTCAATCTTTGTTTATTCGCATATTTTGTTGCATGTACATTATCCCATAATGTCTTATCATCAATACAGCACTGGGTTTTGCAACTGAATCCCCTCTTAGATTTTTTCCCACTAATTTTCAAAAGAAAAACTTAATTATTTTCTCAACAAAATAGTAAGAGTTTCTGCCGCTGAGGTACTTTGCAATTATCCCTTCTGATCTTTTAAACTTCCCAAGCTAAAGGTTACAATTTACTTCCTTCTTCTTTTCACATCTAACACTCACATCCATTTTGTCTGCCTATCTTTCATTCACCACCATTAGCACTCCCTTGGTTTCATGCTGTGGGCACTGACATCATCTGTCCATTTGCCTCCTCCCCCTCTGACTACAGCCTGAAAAAGCTGTATTTTCTAGCTCCCTGCAGTTCTAAAGAAGTCATATCAAACTCAAAATGTTTTCTCTATTTATGTCTCCACAGATGCCGCCAGACCTGTTGAGTTTCACTAGCACATTTCCCTTTTATTCTTTGAACCACAAATAAGGTTGGGGTAGCAGTGGAAAGGTTAACTCAGGTTTTTATTACTCGTTTTGGACTACACGTGAGATATAATTTAGTCAAGTTTCTAACTTTATCTGTGGACATAAAAAATGTGAACTCAACTGCGTATCATCTGCAAACACAGGGAGCTTTGGAGTGATACCAATGTACTCTCAAACCATGATTATGGCATACTGTCATGAATACCTACAGGGCTGGGACAAAGGATTAGATTTCTTACTATTTGTGCACAGAGATTCACTAAAATGAGTCAACTCAGTTTAGACCATTTGAATTGACATATGATCATGAAATAGAGGTCCTCTAAAATTGATTTGGGAGATGTTCTTGAACCAAACTGATGAATTCTCAATGTTGAGTTATGTGTCCATGTATCCGGGAGAACTCTCAGAGCATGCAAGATAGCACAAAAGCATTTGGAAATTTTGCTGATATAATTGAGAGAATGGGCAGATAAACATTCAGTAACTAAAACATTTCAAGTGGATGATAAAGTTTTGGTGTTGTTGCCTTTGCAAGGTGAATCTCTGAAAGCACATTTCCGTACAAAGTAGCGAGAAACGTTAGTAAAATGATTTATCTAAGAAATAGAATAGAATCACAGAATTCTTACAGTGTGGAAACAGGCCCTTCTGCCCCATGACTCCACACCGAACCTCAAAGCATCCCACCCGGACCCATCCCCCTGTAACCATCCCTGAGCACTACGGGCAATTTAGCACGGCCAATTCACTTAACCTGCACATCTTTGGACTGTAGGAGGAAACCGGACCGCCCGGAAGAAACCCACACAGACACGGAGAGGATGTGCAAACTCTACACAGACAGTCGCCTGAGGAGTGGGATTGAACCTGAGTTACTGGCAATGTGAGGCAGCAGTACTAACCACTGAGCCACCGTGCCACCCCGTAAATACCCTAGATCGTATGAAGAAGAACTGGTTATGTCACATAGATGTTGAAAAGGTAACTGTTATAGGGAAGAGGATGTCTAAGCGATTGCAGTTGGCTGGCTTAGTAATAAATGTGTCAAAGAGAAATCCATGAAGGCAAGAGTATCTTATGTAGGGCACATTGCTGGATAGAGGCAAATGTTGTCAAGAATGTGAAAGTATAGGATCTAATAGAATTCTCTGTTCCTAAAACTAAATGAGAAATCATCACACTTTTAGGAATGTGGGTTTTACCAGAAATTTTGCGTAATTTCAGCATAATAACCTTACCTTTAACTAATTTGTTAAGAAACAAGAGAAACTGGTATGCTTGGCAGAAAACCGGGCAGGTTTTGGGAAGTAGAGGGCAATACTAATAAATGAGCAGTGTTGGCTGCCCTTGATTTTTCCAAATCCTTCAAAATGGTGATTATTGCTAGTGACTTGGATTAGGTGCAGTCTTGATACAGGATGATAAGTTATGAATAGCAAAGCCAGTGAGATACTTTTCTAAAAACTAAACCAATATTGAAAGGAGAATTTCTACTGTCGAAAAAGAAACTTTGGGATTATTATTGGCTCTTCAAAACTTTGAACTGTGTCTGGCTCAGTAGCGATGAAACATAATTAGCAGTGACTATAATGCACTGACCTGCATTCAAAACTTTATAATTTGAAATTCAATACTATTTAAGGGGAGTTTTTGTTTCAACTATTCAACATAAAGATTATTCACATTGATGGCAAAGAAAATGAAATTATTAATACATTGTCCTGGGTGTAAAATAATTTAAAAGCTTAAGTAATGCTAAGTTTGTGTAACATTGTATAAGTAGTGGGGGGGGGAGATGAATGGATGCAAGTTTTGTATTTTATTGTTTCTGTACCACATATCGCAAGGTGAAATGCATTTTTGAAGTGGTGGAGGTATATAAAGGCCGTCTTTTTTTGAGTTTTCTGTATTTGATTATGGACTGATTTGGGAAAAGGACTCTTTTAACAATCAACAATTGTGGAAGAAATTGCCATGCTTTTTAAACACAAGTTATCAATACTTACTGTTAATGGTGTTTACACTGATGCTTGTTCAACAAGTGGGGAAAGTTTAGTTGCAAATGATATGGCACGAGGGGTTTTTACAAGCTGAGATTCATACAGCAACAACTAGATTAAACAGTCCTTTGTGTTCATAGGCCTAAAGGAATCAAAGAGTATGTAGTGAAAACAGACTCAGGTTACTGAGCTGGATGATCAGTCATGATTATGTTGAATATCAGAACAGATACAAAGGGCCAAACAGCCTACTGCCACTCTCTACATTTCTATGAATTTAAAATCTGTAAATTCTTGAAATGCAGACCAAAAACTAGAAAATAGGATTAGGTTGAACAGCACTTTTTCACTTTTTAATGTAAGCCAGTAGCTAGAACAAAGGTATTATAAACAACTCTCCCCAAGTACACTATTGAAACAAAAACAAGACTCACATGAAATATTCTGCCAAGTAGTCAATGTCATTGCTATTATTTTTAACCTTATCTTTAACATGCCAAGTTAAACGGCCTAGTCCTGTTTCTAGTTCTTATGTTCTTATGAAAAGCAGTTTGATACTTGTCTGAGTTTCTTGCAGTTGCAGACTGAAGTAAATGCCCAAGGTCACCAGTTAAAAATAATAGCAATGACATTGACTACTTGGCAGAATATTTCATGTGAGTCTTGTTTTTGTTTCCATAGTGAACTTGGGGAGATTTGCTTATAATACCTTTGTTCTAGCCACTGGCTTGCATGAAAAACAGAAAGATCATGGATTGATAAAAGGGATGTCATAATTGTGCATTGTTTCTTGTTTTTACATCAAATGTCGATCTAACACATTCTAAGATTTTGACAAGATGCTTGGCCTGCTATGTTCCTCCAGCTCTACACCTTGTTATCCAAGATTTTGAGGTTTGCTTTATCTTTAACCGTAAAACGTAAGTCAATTAAGATTTTGGACAGAGTTTGAATGCACCAATCTAAAAAGGTACACGTTGTGCTCAGTTACAAGATCCATTCCAAGCCTAAATATGTTTTTGCAAGATTTACAGAATTTGAGTTTATCATAACAAGTATGAAAGAAAAAGTACTTAATAAAAGCAATGGTTTTCAGTTGATACACTTCTGGATGCCAGTCTATGCTTCTAGTTGAGTGGGAAAGGATTTTGTTTTCCTTTCTGCAGACTGAAATTCTTCTTCTACTCCCACTTCTGTCTTGTATCATGAATCATAAGAGTCATCATTTATTAACCCTGGGTAGCTGTTATCCTGTGTGTGATCAGTGACATCCTGAACTCTAATTGGTTTGCTAACTTGTGAACAACACATGACAGTTCATGGTTAATCGTGGATTTGCTATGAAATGTCTGCCCAATTTTTAATGGATTTCTTTAAATGTAATGGTCATGGAGTATGGAATGAGCTGCCAGAGGAAGTAGTGGAGGCTGGTACAATTACAACACTTAAAAGACATCTGGATGGATATATGAATAGGAAGGGTTTAGAGGGACAACAAAGTGTGAAGCTGGATGAACACAGCAGGCCAAGCAGCATCTCAGGAGCACAAAAGCTGACCTTTCAGGCCTAGACCCTTTATCAGAGAGGGGGATGGGGAGAGGGTTCTGGAATAAATAGGGAGGGAGTGGGAGGCGGACCGAAGATGGAGAGAAAAGAAGATAGGTGGAGAGGAGAGTATAGGTGGGGAGGTAGGAAGGGGATAGGTCAGTCCTGGGAAGACAGACAGGTCAAGGGGGTGGGATGAGGTTAGTAGGTAGGAAATGGACGTGTGGCTTGAAGTGGGAGGAAGGGATGGGTGAGAGGAAGAACACGTTAGGGAGGCAGAGACAGGCTGGGCTGGTTTTGGGATGCAGTGGGTGGAGGGGATGAGCTGGGCTGGTTTTGGGATGCGGTGGGGGAAGGGGAGATTTTGAAGCTGGTGAAGTCCTCATTGATACCATTGGGCTGCAGGCTTCCCAAGCGGAATATGAGTTGCTGTTCCTGCAACCTTTGGGTGGCATCATTGTGGCACTGCAGGAGGCCCATGATGGACATGTCATCTAAAGAATGGGAGGGGGAATTAAAATGGTTCGCGACTGGTAGGTGCAGTTGTTTATTGCGAATCGAGTGGAGGTGTTCTGCAAAGCAGTCCCCAAGCCTCCGAGGAAGCCACACCGGGTACAATGGATTCAGTATACCACATTGGCAGATGTGCAGGTGAACCTCTGCTTAAAATGGAAAGTCATCTTGGGGCCTGGGATAGGGGTGAGGGAGGAGGTGTGGGGGCAAGTGTAGCATTTCCTGCGGTTGCAGGGGGAGGTGCCAAGTATGGTGGGGTTGGAGGGCAGTGTGGAGCGAACAAGGGAGTCATGGAAAGAGTAGTCTCTCCGGAAGGCAGACTAGGGTGGGGATGGAAAAATGTCTTGGGTGGTGGGGTCGGTTTGTAGATGGTGGAAGTGTCGGAGGATGATGCGTTGTATCCGGAGGTTGGTGGGGTGGTATGTGAAAACGAGGGGGATCCTCTTGGGGCGGTTGTGGCGGGGGCAGGGTGTGAGGGATGTGTTGTGGGAAATGCAGGAGACACGGTCAAGGGTGTTCTCGACCACTGTGGGGGGAAAGTTGCGGTCCTTGAAGAACTTGGACATCTGGGATGTGCGGTAGTAGAATGCCTCATCGTGGGAGCAGATGCAGTGGAGGCGGAGGAATTGGGAATAGGGGATGGAATTTTTGCAGGAGGGTGGGTGGGAGGAGGTGTATTCTAGGTAGCCGTGGGAGTCGGTGAGCTTGAAATGGACATCAGTTACTAGCTGAGATAATGGGAACTGCAGATGCTGGAGAATCCAAGATAATAAAATGTGAGGCTGGATGAACACAGCAGGCCAAGCAGCATCTCAGGAGCACAAAAGCTGATGTTTCGGGCCTAGACCCTTCATCAGAGAGGGGGATGGGGTGAGGGTTCTGGAATAAATAGAGAGAGAGGGGGAGGCGGACCGAAGATGGAGAGAAAAGAAGATAGGTGGAGAGGAGAGTATAGGTGGGGAGGTAGGGAGGGGATAGGTCAGTCCAGGGAAGACGGACAGGTCAAGGAGGTGGGATGAGGTTAGTAGGTAGGAGATGGGGGTGCGGCTTGGGGTGGGAGGAAGGGATGGGTGAGAGGAAGAACAGGTTAGGGAGGCAGAGACAGGTTGGACTGGTTTTGGGATGCAGTGGGTGGAGGGGTAGAGCTGGGCTGGTTTTGTGGTGCAGTGGGGGGAGGGGACGAACTGGGCTGGTTTAGGGATGCGGTGGGGGAAGGGGAGATTTTGAAGCTGGTGAAGTCCACATTGATACCATTAGGCTGCAGGGTTCCCAAGCGGAATATGAGTTGCTGTTCCTGCAACCTTCGGGTGGCATCATTGTGGCATTGCAGGAGGCCCATGATGGACACGTCATCTAAAGAATGGGAGGGGGAGTGGGTACAACGCATCATCCTCCGACACTTCTGCCATCTACAATCCGACCCCACCACCCAAGACATTTTTCCATCCCCACCCCGTCTGCTTTCCGGAGAGACCACTCTCTCCGTGACTCCCTTGTTCGCTCCACACTGCCCTCCAACCTGACCACACACGGCACCTTCCCCTGCAACCACAGGAAATGCTACACTTGCCCCCACACCCCCTCCCTCACCCCTATCCCAGGCCCCA
The DNA here is from genome assembly GCF_030684315.1 of Stegostoma tigrinum. Lineage (NCBI taxonomy): Eukaryota > Metazoa > Chordata > Chondrichthyes > Orectolobiformes > Stegostomatidae > Stegostoma > Stegostoma tigrinum. The sequence continues at coordinate 49,963,054 of NC_081363.1, forward strand.
AGATGACATTCCACATTAAGCAGAGGTTCACCTGCACATCTGCCAATGTGGTATACTGCATCCACTGTACCCGGTGTGGCTTCCTCTACATTGGGGAAACCAAGCGGAGGCTTGGGGACCGCTTTGCAGAACACCTCCGCTCGGTTCGCAACAAACAACTGCACCTCCCAGTCGCAAACCATTTCCACTCCCCCTCCCATTCTTTAGATGACATGTCCATCACGGGCCTCCTGCAATGCCACAATGATGCCACCCGAAGGTTGCAGGAACAGCAACTCATATTCCGCTTGGGAACCCTGCAGCCTAATGGTATCAATGTGGACTTCACCAGCTTCAAAATCTCCCCTTCCCCAACCGCATCCCTAAACCAGCCCAGTTCGTCCCCTCCCCCCACTGCACCACACAACCAGCCCAGCTCTTCCCCTCCACCCACTGCATCCCAAAACCAGTCCAACCTGTCTCTGCCTCCCTAACCTGTTCTTCCTCTCACCCATCCCTTCCTCCCACCCCAAGCCGCACCCCCATCTCCTACCTACTAACCTCATCCCACCTCCTTGACCTGTCCGTCTTCCCTGGACTGACCTATCCCCTCCCTACCTCCCCACCTATACTCTCCTCTCCACCTATTTTCTTTTCTCTCCATCTTCGGTCCGCCTCCCCCTCTCTCCCTATTTATTCCAGAACCCTCACCCCATCCCCCTCACCGATGAAGGGTCTAGGCCCGAAACGTCAGCTTTTGTGCTCCTGAGATGCTGCTTGGCCTGCTGTGTTCATCCAGCCTCACATTTTATTATCTCAGTTACTAGCTGGTTGCCTGAGATGGAGACTGAGAGGTCCAGGAAGGTGAGGGATGTGTTGGAGATGGCCCAGGTGAACTTGAGGTTGGGGTGGAAGGTGTTGGTGAAGTATACAGGCCAAATGCCAACAAATGAGAATAGATTAATTTAGGATATCTGGTCGGCCATCAATGAGTTGGATCAAAGAGTCTGTTTCCATGCTGTGCAGCTCTATGTCTCCAGTGATATCACTTTCTTTTGAGTACTTTTGTCCAATTCTTTGTCACGCCAATCACTTTGTAAGATTATCCCTTTTGTTAACAACTTGTTTCTCTTAGTTTACCATCTCCATAGATTTTTACCAAGGTAAATTGGCAACAATGAACAATTTATGCATCTGCTTACAGTATGTAGTTTTGCCATTTAATGACTAATTATCATTCCAACTGATACATCTGAAAAGACTAAAACGACAAGATTACAAAACTCACTACAGAACCATAAAAATTATTTTAAAGTAAAGCTGTATGTTTGATTAAAAACCCTTACTTGAAGGCATTGTGATATATGTTAGCCCACGTTTGTATTAGCTCAAGTCATTAAAAAAAACCCATAAAACTTTAAACCAATTATCTTATTTTTGACCCAGGCCATATGACCTTTGTCTTTACAAAATTTAACAGTATTGCTGACCATTATTAAGCAAAACATTATTTAATTCCCCACTTACTTTATCAAGTCTATATCAGTAATAATGCATCGCATAAGCCTTTCAGCCTAGTTCTTTCTCCTTCCAAGGTTTATCCAGCTTTCTATTAAAAGGTATACACGCAATTCACTTCAATTATTTCTGTGGAAGTTACACATTTTAACCAATGTGTGTAAGAAATCCTTTGTGATTTCACTGTTGTAACTATTGGTGATTATCTTCTATGTCTTCTAGCTTTAGAGTTTGCCTGCAAGCAAAAGTGTTGTCAGTATATCTGCTTTAAAAACTCACTTCATAATTGTAAAGATCACTATTAGGGTTTTCAACCTGAGTTTATTTTGGAAGAAAACAAACCTCAGACCGTTCAGTTTTTTCTAATCATTATAACTACTCAGTGTTGTTATCATCCTTGTTAGTTTTTTTAACATAACTTCTCCATTGGAGACAACAATGCAAAGTTCTTCAAGAATGTTGTAACCAAGCTTCAGGGCAATTTTAATAACTTCACAGCTTTTCAACTCAATTCCACTAGAAATGAACAGCAATATTTACTTTAAACATTCTTGGGTTATCATCAACACTAGAAAGAGACAACTCAATCTCCTTAATAGGATAGAGCTATGTTTATTTTTTCAGACATCAAAGTAGATCAAATTTTTAACAGAGGTGCTATTCAGGTTGGAATTACAGAAATAGCAGTAACTACACTGAGGTCAGATCTTACATGTGTGTAAATAGAGGACATGTTCCCTTTTAAATTCACATCAGAAACAAACTTTCCTGCTCTTTGAATGCTGTCTGATCTGCCGTGCTTTTTAAACCTCACACCTGTAGACTCTGGCTTCCAGCATATGCAGTCCTTATTGTCTCCATAACAATATCACTACTACCTAACTGATTCAACCTGACAGTATTCTGATTGAGTATTGTGTGCTTGCTGTTTAATTACACGATATAAACTCCCTGCCTGTCATTGAACGTCCTACCTCACAGAGATAGCAAGAAGTGCAGATGCTGGAGACAACACGGTACAGAGCTGAAGGAATACAGCAGGTCAGGCAGCATCAGAGGAGCAGGAAAGTTGATATTTTGGGTTAGGACCCTTCTTCAGAAATAGGGAGGGGGAAGGGAGTTGGAAAATAAATAGAGAGAAGGTGCTGGGGCTGGGAAAGGGGAAGGAGTGGTGAGGATTGGTCAGGGTGGAGGGCGGGGCAGATGGGTGGGAGCGAAGATGGGCAGGCATGAGAGGGAGACTTGGACCGGGTTGGGAAGATTTCAAAACTAGTGAATTTCATGTTTAGGCCATCAGGCTGTAGGCTCCTGAGGCAAAATATGAAGTGTTGCTCCTCCAGTTTGTGGGTGGTATCATTGTGACACTGGAGGAAGCCCAGGATGGATATGCCACCCAGGGAGTGGGAGGGGGCGTTAAAATGGTTGGAGAGCGGAAGGTGTTGTTTGTTGTGTGCAGATGCTCTACAAAACCATCTGAGTCTACGCTTGGTCTCATTGACCTACAGAAGGCCATGTCAGGAGCAGTGGATACAGTAGACCAAGTTGACAGGTGTACAGGTGAACCCCTGTCTGATATGGAAGGTTTGTTTTGGACCTTGAATGGAGGTGAGGGGTGTCGGTGTAGGGGCAGGTGTAGCACTTCCTATGGTTGCAGGGGAAGGCGCCAGGGTCAGCGGGGAGTGTGGAGGAGCTGAAGGAGTTGCGGAGAGAACGCTCCCTATGAAAGGCAGATAGGGATGGGGAGGAAAATATCTGTTTGGGTCAGATTGTAAGTGGCGAAAGTGTCGGAGAATGATACGTTGGATGCAAAGGTTGATGGTATGAAATGTGATGACAAGGGCAATTCTGTTTTTATTTTTGTTAGGGGGAGGGGATGTGAGGGCAGAAGTGTGAGAAATGCAAGAGATTTGGTTGAGGGCATTTCTGGTCACCAGAGAGGGATGTTACAGTCCTTGAAATAAGAGTACATCTGGGATGTGCATGAGTGGAATGCTCCATCTTGGTGTGAATGCGGCAGAGGTGGAGGAATTGGGAGGAGGTGATCGCAATCTTGCAGGAGGGTGGGTGATAGGAACTGTAGTCAAGGTAGCTGTGGGAGTCGGTGGGCTTGAAACAGATGTCAGTTTCAAGGCGGTCACCAGAGATGGAGAGGTCCAGGAACGAGACGGAGGTATCAGAAATGGTTCAGTTGAATTTGAGGTTGAGGTGAAAAGTGTTAATAAAGTTCATGAGCTGTTCAAGCTCCTCATGTGAGCACTAGGCAGCACTGATACAGTCACCAATGTAACTGAGGAAGAGGTGGGGGATAGTGCCAGTGTAACAGCGGAAAAGGGTCGGTTCCATGTATCCTGCAAAGGGGCAGGCATAGCTTGGGCCCATGGCCACCACCTTAGTCTGTGGGAAGTGGGAGGAGTTAAGGAAGTTAAGGATAAGGACACATTCTGTTAAGTGGATGAGGATGTTGGTAGAGGGGGTCTATTTGGGCCTGCGAGAGAGTAAGAAGCAGAAGGCTTTCAGGCCATCTGCATGGGGGATACAAGTATAAAGGGATTGGATGTCCATAGTGAAGATGAGGTTTGGGGACCAGGGAATTGTAAATCTTGGTGGAGGTGGAGGGCATGGGTGCCGTCCCGGACATGGTGGGGAGTTCCTGGACCAGACAAAATAAACAGAGCCAAGATAAGTGGAGATGAGTTCATTGGGGTAGAAGACAACGCGTCGGCCAGGACAATATGGTTTGAGGATTTTGGGAAGGAGACAGAAACAGGTGATGTGGGGTTGGGGAACAATGGGATTGGAGGCTATGGGTGTGACATCACCTGAGGTGATGAAATGGTGTGAGAGATGGTGGTTTTGGTTGTCAGGGCTGGGATCATGATCGAGGGAGTGGTAGGAGTTGTCAGAGAGTTGGTGCCTGGCCTTGGAGATGTAAAGGTTAGTGCACCACATCACTACAGCATCCACCTCCCCCCCTCCCCCTTATCCGTGGGTTTGATGGCGACGTTAGGGTTCAAGTGGAGGGCTGCACATTCCATGGGGGGAGAAGTTGGAGTGAGAGGGGTGGACAGATGTCGCAACAGCAGCTGGAAATGAAGAGGTCAAGGCCAAGGCCAAGGCCGTGGGTCAGTATCCAGGAGGATGAGATTTTTTGGAGGTGGGAGAAGAGGTCTGTGGAGGATGGATTAGATTCGTGGCTAAAGAAATAGGCGCAGAGGCAGATGCGGAAGAAGTGTTTGACATCCAAACATGAACAGAATTTATCGATGTGTGGGTGCAGCGGCATGACAGTGAGTCCCTGTGCTGAGGACTGACTGTTCATCCTTAGTGAGGGGGAGGTCTGGGGGCTCGGTGCAGACCCAACATGGCTTGGGACTGGGGCTAGGTGTAGAGTTGGTACCTCGCAGACATGTTGTCGAGAGCGGACCCGAAATCTCAAGCCCTAACCCCACTCGACCATCCACACCCAGACCTCGCCACATTTCATCTCCCATTCCCCGGACCCTGCCTCATTCCGTCTCCCACACACAGATCCAGCCTATGTAAACCCCTCCTCATTCCCTAACCTTCACCCAGACCCCTCAACATTTCACCTTCCGTACTAAGGTCCCACTCCATTCCCCGCTTCCCGTTGCATTCCATCTTCCCCACCTCCGGCCTGCCGGTTGTCGGGCTTTCTACCGATTATTGAGCCCAATTAAGTGCCCGAAAAAAAGTTGCGATTTTTGTTCAGTTTTTAACTAAATTAATCAACGTGTCACATTAAACAGAAACAAAAAAAAGTAGAGACGCGTAGTGCATGTTTATTCTAAGGCCCACAATCGGGCAATTTGTGAAGGCGGGTCGTGAAGCGGATGATGTCAGTGGATGACGCGCTGGGTTTAGGGTCCTGGGCACTGTCGGTTGGAGAGCGAACGTGATGCCGCTGTTTGAGGGACTGGGCACTGGCGGCGAGAAGACTGCCGTTGTCATTGATCTGGGAGCCGCGTACACCAAGTGAGTGCAAGGGAGCGATGCGAGCTTGTACCGGTGGACTTAGCTGGGTTAGGGTGGAAGGACTTCCGTTCGGAACGTAAACAACCCGGCAACACTTGGGCCGGAGGACCTGTGCCTGTCGCACAAACAGAAATTGCTGGAAAAGCTCAGCAGCTACGGCAGCATCTGTGTAGAGAAACCTGAATTAACTGGTTACGTTCTGAGGAAGGGTCAGGCGACTCGAAACGTTAACTCTGATTTCTGTGCACAAATGCTGCCTGACCGACTGAGCTTTTTCCAGCAATTTCTCCTTTGTTTTGGATTTACAGCATCCGCAGTTCTTTCAGTTGGATCTGTTTCTGTATGGGGTGGAAAGAGAAGTCTGTTTACTACAATTCGAAGGCATCTGCAAATTCGAAACGATTTTTAAATCCAGTGTGAATGTGTCTTTATCAGAGAAGCGGATATTGCTTTGGTCATGGTGTTCAAAAAAATTGAACCAAACAGTTGAGGGGTTGTTGGGGAGCGATTAAATAGGTTGTACTTAGATTTGAAAAGCTACGACGAGTGCTTGAGGTACATCTAAGGATAAGTAGAAAATGATAGTGGTAATTGAAGAGGCAGTGGTTGTAATTTGAAGTTCTGAAGAAGGGTCATTGCACCCAGAATGTTAACTCTCTTCTTTCTCTCCTCAGATATTGCTAGACCCACTGAGTGTCACTGACAATTTCTGTTTTTGTTGCATATTTCCAGCAGTCACAGTTTTTTTTGTCATAAACTTTGTTAGACTTGCTCGTGCCAGAAAATGGTAGAATTGCACATCTTATATCCTTGTTCAAAGATTGTGTAAAGGCAACTACAGGCCAGTCAGTATAAATCTCCATGGTGGGAATATTTCCAACAATAATAGTTGAGTACAAAATTAGTAGTCTATTGGGCAGATGTATGCTAATTAACTAAAGCCAACAAAAAACGTCAGCTTTTGTGCTCCTGAGATGTTGCTTGGCCTGCTGTGTTCATCCAGCTCCACACTTTGTTATCTTGGATTCTCCAGCATCTGCAGTTTTCATTATCACTCAAACTCATTTTACATGTGTGTCTGGATGAACTACCAAGCCTCATTCTGTATGCTTGATTGATCACCTAGACATAGTCATATAATGACTGAGAGTTTATTTACACAGATACAGAGAAGGTTTGACTTTGCTCGATTGACATTTCTATGCCATTATAATTTATTTATTTTCTGTAATCCCTTGTAGTCTGTTTGATCAGGGTTACAAAGTGTCAGGTGCCTAAAGTTTCTGTTATTCAGACCTTAATTGTTCGACACTTTTGTATGGTTTTCGGAATACGTTGCTGTGAAAAATCTCTTTTTAAAAAACAGTTTTGCACATGCTATTGTTTTTATATAGTTAATTGCTTCTGTACTAGTGTGTACTAAGTGAATGAATATAGAGGTTATTAGGGCCATTGGTGGGAGTTGTGAAGAGAGACAATGGGATGACATAGATACAACTCTTTGAAATTACCTTTCGAAAGGCTCTCTAATCATAGAACATAGAACAGTACAGCACAGAACAGGCCCTTCAGCCCACGATGTTGTGCCGACCATTGATCCTCATGTATGCACCCTCAAATTTCTGTGACCATATGCATGTCTAGCAGTCTCTTAATTGTCCCCAATGACCTTGCTTCCACAACTGCTGCTGGCAACGCATTCCATGCTCTCTCAACTCTCTGTGTAAAGAACCCGCCTCTGACATCCCCTCTATACTTTCCTCCAACCAGCTTAAAACTATGACCCCTCGTGTGAGCCTTTTCTGCCCTGGGAAATAGTCTCTGGCTATCAACTCTATCCATGCCTCTCATTATCTTGTATACCTCAATTAGGTCTCTTCTCCTCCTCCTTTTCTCCAATGAAAAGAGTCCGAGCTCAGTCAACCTCTCTTCATAAGATACGCCCTCCAGTCCAGGCAGCATCCTGGTAAACCTCCTCTGAACCCTCTCCAAAGCATCCACATCTTTTCTATAATAGGGCGACCAGAACTGGACGCAGTATTCCAAGTGCGGTCTAACCAGTTTTATAGAGCTGCAACAAGATCTCACGACTCTTAAACTCAATCCCCCTGCTAATGAAAGCCAAAACACCATATGCTTTCTTAACAACCCTGTCCACTTGGGTGGCCATTTTAAGGGATCTATGTATCTGCACACCAAGATCCCTCTGTTCCTCCACACTGCCAAGAATCCTATCCTTAATCCTGTACTCAGCTTTCAAATTCGACCTTCCAAAATGCGTCACCTCGCATTTGTCCAGGTTGAACTCCATCTGCCACCTCTCAGCCCATCTCAGCATCCTGTCAATGTCCCGCTGAAGCCTCCAACAGCCCTCTATACTGTCAACGACACCTCCAACCTTCGTGTCGTCTGCAAACTTGCTGACCCATCCTTCAATCCCCTCATCCCAGTCATTAATAAAAATTACAAACAGTAGAGGCCCAAGGACAGAGCCCTGTGGAACACCACTCACCACTGACTTCCAGGCAGAATATTTTCCTTCTACTACCACTCACTGTCTTCTGTTGGCCAGCCAATTCTGTATCCAGACAGCTAAGTTCCCCTGTATCCCATTCCTCCTGACCTTCTGAATGAGCCTACCATGGGGACCCTTATCAAATGCCTTGCTGAAGTCCATATACACCACATCCACAGCTCGACCCTCATCAACTTTTCTAGTCACATCCTCAAAGAACTCTAAGGTTTGTGAGGCATGACCTGCCCCTCTCAAAGCCATGTTGACTGCATTTAATCAAGCCATGCTCTTCCAGATGGTCATAAACCTATCCCTCAGAATCCTTTCTAACACCTTGCAGACGACAGACGTGAGACTTACTGGTCTGTAATTGCCGGGGATTTCCCTATTTCCTTTCTTGAAGAGAGGAATTACATTTGCCTCTCTCCAGTTCTCAGGTACGACTCCAGTGGAGAGCGAGGATGCAAAGATTTTCACAAGTGGCAAAGCAATTGCATTTCTCATTTCCCAAAGCAGCTGAGGACAAATCTGGTCCGGGCCTGGCGACTTGTCAATCTTAATGTTTGACAAAATTTTCAGCACATCATCTTCCTCTCTCTCTATCCATTCCATCATGCACACCTGCTCTTCAAAGGTTTCATTCACTACAAAGTTTGTTTCTTTCGTAAAGACAGAAGCAAAAAACTCATTTAGGGCTTCCCCTACCTCCTCAGACTCCACACACAAGTTCCCTATGCTATCCCTGATTGGCCCTACTCTTTCTTTGACCGTTCTCTTATTCCTCACTTAAGTGTAAAATGCCTTTGTGTTCTCCCTAATCCGCTCTACCAAGCCTTTCTCGTGCCCCCTCCTGGCTCTCCTCAGATCATTTTTGAGCTCTTTCCTCGCCTGCCTGTAATCCTCTAGAGCTGAGCTTGACCGTAGCTTCCTCCACCTTATGTAAGCTACCTTCTTCCTTTTCACAAGAAGCTCCACCGCTCTCATCATCCAAGGTTCCTTTATCTTACCCCTTCTTGCCTGTCTCAGAGGGACATATTTATTCATCACTCACAACAACTGTTCCTTAAACAGCCTCCACATGTCGATAGTGTTTTTACCATGGAACAATTGTTCCCAGTCCATGCTTCCTAACTCATGTCTAATCGCATCATAGTTTCCTCTTCCCCAATTAAATATCCTCCCATTTTGCCTAATCCTCTCCTTCTCCATAGCTATGTAGAATGTGAGGCAGTTATGGTCACTATCACCAAAATGCTCTCCCACCACAAGATCTGATACCTGCCCCGGCTCATTTCCGAGCACCAAGTCTAGAATGGCCTCTCCCCTCGTCGGCCTGTCAACGTGCTGAGTTAGGAAACCCTCCTGAGCACACCTTACAAAAACAGCTCCATTCAAATCTTCTGCTCGAAGGAGGTTCCAATCAATATTGGGAAAGTTAAAGTCACCCATTACAATAACCCTACTACGTCTGCACTTTTCCAAAATCTGCTGACCTATGCTTTCTTCAATCTCCCTACTGCTATTGGGGGGCCTGTAGTAAACCCCTAACGAGGTGACTACTCCCTTGCTGTTCCTAATTTCCACCCACACTGACTCGGTAGGCAGATCTTGCTCGACAATGGAAGCTTCTGTAGCTGTGATACCCTCTCTGATTGGTAATCAGATTATATAATCCCTATAGTGTGGAAGCAGACCATTGGCCCATCAAATCCATAATGACTCTGCGAACAGCATCCCACACAGACCCACGCCCAACCCTGCGTTTCCCACCTTAGACACTATGGGCTATTTAGCACAGCCAGTCCACCGAACCTGCACATCTTTGGACTGTTAGAGGAGACCGGAGCACCTGGAGGAAAGCCACACCGGGGGAGAAGGTGCAAATTCCACACAGACAGTTGCCCAAGCTGAACAAAAACAAAGTTGCTGGAAAAGCTCAGCAGGTCTGGCAGCATCTGCGGAGGAGAAAAAAGACTTAACGTTTTGAGTCCGGTGACCCTTCCTCAGAACTGGGAGTTGGGAACTGCTCACGTAATTTTTCAGAAATTTTATTTAGACCATATGACATAGGAGTGGAAGTAAGGCCATTCAGCCCATCGAGTCCACTCAGCCATTTAAATCATGGCTGATGGGCATTACAGCTCCACTTCCCTGCACTCTCCCCGTAGCCCTTGATTCCTTGTGAGATCAAGAATTTGTCGATCTTTGCCTTGAAGGCATCTAACGTCCTGGCCTCCACTGCACTCCGTGGCAATGAATTCCACAAGCCCACTACTCTCTGGCTGAAGAAATCTCGTCTCATTTCCATTTTAAATTTACCCCCTCTAATTTTAAGGCTGTGCCCATGACATGAGAGCCGTTACAGACATGAGGTTGACTGGTGTCCTTCTCTACTGTAAAATCCAATGATTCTGTTTAAAGAATATATTTTTACTGCCCCATCATTTAAGATGATGTGCTGTAGCCAATTTATTATTGGACCATCATGACATATACAAACTTTTATAGTAGCCTGTTGTAAAGCTTGAGTTGGAGAAAATACATTTACTAATATATAGTTAGTTAAAATTAAATTTAAATTTTAAAAAAATTGAGGTAGTTGTTAGAATGCTAGGGGTGAGATGAGAAACTTCTTTACTCGGAGAATTGTTGGGATTTCGAATGTGCACCCTGGGAACATGGTGGGGGCAGATTCTACATAAAGTTTTAATAGATTGCTGGATATATATTTGAAAGTGATGTATTTAGAGGGCTACGGAGATAGGGTTGGAGAATGAGTCAAGCTATGTAGCTCTCTTGGGAGCCGCTACAGACATGATAGGTTGACTGGTGTCCTTCTCTACTGTAAAATCCTATGATTCTGTTTAAAGAACACATTTTTACTGCTCCAATTGCTGAGTAGTTTCATTCAGCGAGTAGCTATCTATACAGACCATGAAGATCCCTAATTCGTTCTTCTGTTTGTGCTGATTGATGGACCAAGAAAAGAAAGCTAAGATTTGTTACAGCAGGTGTGCTGCTGACTGACTGAAAAACGAAGCAAGATAGGAAACCAAATTGAGCACAGATTATTTTCTAAACTCATTGAACTCAATGTTGAATCTGGAATCTTGTGAAGCTCCAAATGAAAAGATGAGATGCTGTGCCACCAGCTTGGAGTGAGTCTCACTGGAGCAGTGCGGGAGGTGGGATACAAAAATGCCAGCATGAGAATAAGGTAGAGAATCAAAATGCAGGACACCTGATGCTTAGGGGTCAAGCTTGCAGACTGAACAGAAGTGTTCTGCAAAGTGGTCACACAGTCTATGCTTGGTGGAAGACAATGTGCTGAATATGGATCAGGTGGGGTAAAGTGTGGATAAGAGGAACTCTTTCACGCTTCTGAGGGGGGAACCTGGAGAGAGCAGTACCATTAGAAGCTGTGTGAAAATGGCCAAAAGCCCTGCTGACCACAATAAGAGGGAAGAAAAACATGCTAGCACTGTTGTGGAAAGTGGGATAATCGAAACTAGTGAGACAGCTGTACTAGGAGAATAAAACAGAATCTGTGTAGGCGTATTTATTTGTGTCTCTAACATTCAAGATTTCTGTTATCTTCTAGATGTGGTTTTGCTGGAGAAACTGGACCAAGATGCATAATCCCCAGTGAAATTAAGAAGCCAGGTCTAGCACAGGTAAGTTTTATTTATCTACACTTTTTAAAACGTAATTTATAGAACCACAAAATAAGGGTAATACAGTTGGAGGCCGTTCAGCCCGTTGTCTGTGGCTTTCTGAAAGCCATTCTGAACAGCTATTCCCAACTTCTCCGTGCAGCCCGACACATTCTTCCTTTTCAGGTAACCAATTCCCTCTTGAATGCCATGATCAAAACTGCCTCCACCAAGCTGAAACAATCCCAACCATTCAGTGCCCTAAAAAAAAATTTTCTCATGCGTACTCTTGTTTTTGATCCTTCCCTCAAGAACAGTTTCTTCTCTGTCTCTTGTGTCTGGACCCCTCATGATTTTTGATGCAGTTTGTGATACGAAGACGATGATACGAAGACAGGTGGCCAGGCAGGTAGTACTGAGGAGGTGGGGAAGCTGCAGAAAGATTTAGACAGTTTGAGAGTGGTCCAGGAAATGGCTGATGAAATTCAATGTGGGCAAATGCGAGGTTTTGCACTTTGGAAAAAAGAATACTGGCATGGACTACGTCCTAAACGGTGAGAAAATTTGTAAAGCAGAAGTGCAAAGGGATCTGGGAGTGTCGGTCCAGGATTCTCTAAAAGTTAACTTGCCGGTAGAGTCTGTGATTGGGAAAGTGAATGTAATGTTGTCGTTTATCTCAAGAGGGTTGGAATACAAAAGCAGTGATGTGCTTCTGAGACTTTATAAAGCTCTAGTTAGGCCCCATTTAGAATAGTGTCCAATTTTGGGCCCCACACTTCAGGAAGGACATACTGGCCCTGGAGCATGTGCAGCAGAGCACGGATGATCCCTGGAATGGTAGGTTTAACACATGATGAACGGCTAAGGATCCTGGGATTGTACTCATTACAGTTGAGAAGGTTGAGGGGAGATCTAATAGAAACTTAGAAGATAATGTATGGCTTAGAAAGAGTGGACGCTGGGAAGTTGTTTCTGTTAGGCAGGGAGACTAGGACCCATGGGTACAGCCTTAGAATTAGAGGGGGTAAATTTAAAACAGAAATGAGACATTTCTTCAGCCAGAGCGTGGTGGGCTTATGGAATTCATTGCCACGGAGTGCAGTGGAGCCCGGGACGTTAGATGCCTTCAAGGCAGAGGTCGACAAATTCTTGATCTCAGAAGGAATCAAGGGCTACGGGCAGAGTGCAGAGAAGTGGAGTTGAAATGCCCATCAGCCATGATTTAAATGGCAGAGTGGACTCGATGGGCCGAATGGCCTTACTTCCACTCCTATGTCTTATGGTGTAAAGTGCTTTAACACAGTGTTGTTTTTATGCAATACTTTGTCTCAAGCCTAATTTAGAAAAGCAGTTATATTGTAAAATTCTCCCAATTGCAAAGCTGTTTTCAATTTAAAGTGTAATCGACTTTACTTGGGACCATGACTGTGGAATTTTTTTCCAGATTGTTGTTTGATATCATTTCATGCTTGATGCTGCAATGAATATAACATACTGGTACATGCTGGTTGGGATTAAAAGTGCTCATGTGGTTTATTAACACTGTTAGGCATTTTATGAAACTTAAACAATTGAGTCTTTGAAGAAGCAGATTGTCCTGCCTGTGACCTTTAAACATCAAAATGTTTACTGCTTGAAAATTCAGTTTTCGTATCTTGTTGCAGTGCAATTAACAACATGCCGTAAAATTTATAATGGCTGTTACACTTTCAAATGCATTAAGATGCTGCATGAATTCTAATCGTTAGATCCCCAAACCTGTGAAAACCTTTCACCAAGTTTTAAATCTTATCATTGAATTTAAAGTGCACATAACATTGCATAAATTGTATGTTGTCCACTGACGTTTCACTCTTTAATATGATGAAATTTGTACTCAGAATGGGGATATCATTGGAAACGTCAGCATTTTCCAAATTCCCAACGCTATTTTCCGCCTCCAGGATGGTGGAGTGTACAACAAAAGTACTTTGTGCTAATTTATTTACAAGTGCGGTAACAAAATCCTAACTGACGTTACTTGTCCGGGAACCAGTGTAGCTCGGCAGCGTGTGGGTGATAGAGAAACAGAACTTGGTGCTATTTAAGATGTGGGCAGTCAATTTTTGGATGATCTAAATTTACTCAGTGTCAAATGTGGGAAATCAACCAGAAATACAATGGAATAATGAAATCAATAGTCATTGAAGGCATGAACAAGAATTTAAATAGTAGATGAGTAGAAATAGGCAGAAATAAGATAATATTATGGAGTGGAAATAGATGGTCTACTGAGAGGTCTGAATATGAGGTTGAAGTTCATCTCTGGGTCAAATACAATATCGTATGGTTGAAATCAGACTGGTTTAATCTCAGCTGATTGCCAGAGAGAGGGACTGGTTCAGTGGCTTGAGAATGGAGTTTAGTGTTTCCATTAAGCAAAATTGCTCAGTTGTTCTAAATCCACCAAATTGGCCAAAAATGATGTGGCATCTTTAAAACAGAAGTATATAAGTTGCAAAGAATTGTTGCCATATTAAAGAATATTTTTTGAATTATAGGAATTAATAAACGTTGCAGTCTTCCGCAGCATTGTGTGTGGGTACTTGAGGGCTTTCCAATCAAGGAAGATAAGGAGTGGATCTTAAAGAGCTAACCTCAGGAGAAGAAAGGCAAGGAAGGTATAGGAAGAAAACTGTAGGAGAAGAAATAAAAGACTGTTATGAATGGGGAATTCAGATGAACGGGGTGAGGAAATGATTAATGAAACTGATGTGGATATTTTGTAGGTAGGAATTTTCAAGGGAGGAGTTACAATAAGATGAAGTTTTTAACTGGAGCTGCACAGGATTTGTAACTGTTTGGGAAACATTGGCAGCCAGTGGATAGGTTGAAATGAGAAATACTACTGGCTTTCGTGAAATAGTGATGGAATGGTTAGCTCTGTGGGGAGATTAAACCCTTCTATTCCTGCTTCCCAATAGGCATAATAGAAGCTTCAACATCTCTCCTTTCGGGGAATGTATGGGTTTTTTGAGGAATAAATCCTTCTGTTGTAGGGGGATGGGGGCAGTGTGTTGATCTGGTAAATTTTATTCCTTGTTGGGAAAGGAGATTGATTGTTTGCTTTCCAATTAAAGGAGGAAGAGTGCAAGATATCTGTGATTCCTTTTTTTTTGTCATTGACTGGCTGTATAGTGTGATTCTTCTTATCTTCTCTACTCGTGCTCCAGCCATGGATTTTTCTGCCAGCTTTGATTCAAGTTTCACTTTTCAACCTTGTCAGAATTTGTTGCATACTTGCAACATAGAAGTTATATTGCCAATTATGCATAACACTGTATGTCGATAGTGCCGAGAATTCGATGTAACCACAAACTGTTTTTCATAGAAATCGCTATATCTAGTATTTATTACAATTTTTACACATGACTAAGTGAGTCATATAGGAATGCTTTACAGTTTTACTAACAATAATATACAGGAACTGTTTGGGAAAGAGTGGTACTACTAATTTTATCAGTATCCATCACTGTAGATGTTCAGGGAGTGATTGTAAATTGTAACCTTCCAAATTCACATCTTAAATGTTAGTAATGGTTTTGCTTGTTATTTTTTTCAGACTTCCAAAGTAGTTCAGTTTAACATCAATACTGAAGAGCTTTATGGTTATTTGAAGGAATTCATTCACATGCTGTATTTCAGGTATTCTAAATTTAAAGTTTTTTTAATAGTACAGCCAAACTTTTATTATCCAGGAGTGTGCTAGTTGATCAAATATTCTGATCAAAAGGTCCACATAATCAACATTTAAAACACTCACTGAGTAATAGAACCATAAAATGCAGTGAGCATACATGTTGCTATCATACTTTTATTTACAGCATTAATCTCTTAAATAATAATGCAGTGTTGCCTTAAATAAAAATTGCTGTCAGAGAACCTTCTCACTTGTACCCTCAAGTGACTATTCTGAAATCACTGAAATTGCGATAATACAGTAAACTTTTATTTCAGCTAAATAAGTTTTTCTGGTTTATCAAGACTGTCTGTCTGTTAATAAGGTGATGATTAAAACAAAGTTTTCTGTATTTTACACGCAAAGTAAGTTGAGATTTGGAACATAATAGAATTTCCATTATATGTTTCAGTTGCTTGCTTTTTACAAAATGTCTCTTCCCGAAGCAAGGAGAGCAGACGTTTTTCAGATTGGCTACTCGTTATGTAGCTGCTGGAACATGTGCAAGAATATATTTTACTGTTTTTAAGAAAAACACCAGGATAAAATTCCCAAGGGGAAGGGCAGAAATTGCATGTCTCTTACTGTCACGTTATTGAAAGTTAGCAAAATCCCCAGAGAAAAAGTGCAAAAAGTCTGAAGAAGGATCCTAACCCGAAACGTCAGCTTTCCTCTGATACTGTCTGGTCTGCTGTGTTCCTGCAGCTCCACACTGTGTTATCAAAAACTCTCTGCAGTTTTTCTACAGTTTTTGTTGAAGGTCCAGGGAAATTCAGGTTTTTAAAAGAAATCTCCCTCACTGTTTAGAATGGGTTATCCGAAATAGACACTTGTGTTTAATTCAACACAACCTACTGACTTCAGACCATTACTTCCTCTTCTCTGGAGGGAGAAAAATAGGAGATTTTAAAAATACAATTTTCATTTGCTTCTAAACAGAATATGGTTGACCTTAATTATCAATTACATGCTCATTGCTCCATTGCTTCTAATATCAGAATTTAGTTAAGTAATTTGCTCATTTATTAACTTCTCTATTTGACTTTAATGCAGTCTATATGTTCCTCCTTCCTCAACAGACACTTGCTGGTAAATCCAAGGGATCGTCGAGTTGTCATTATTGAGTCTATTCTATGCCCATCGCATTTCAGAGAAACACTGACTAGGGTGTTCTTTAAGCACTTTGAGGTATGGAGTGATTTAGCTGGAAGAGAATAAACAAGTTGGACGAATATGAGTGCATTATAATTGGAAACTAGTTTATATATTTTTGGCTGTCTGTATAAATCCATTACTGAACTTATATGAATCCTGAAAAAGTTCAAAAAAAATCTGGAATTTGAAACTTGTCAGAATAGATTTGTGACCAAGAAGTTACCTATTTTCATCACACAGACCTAGGCAACTCTAGTGCACCATTTAACAGTGAGATTTTAGTATTTGAGAATGACCAATGACAGAACATTACTTTCTCAATTGGATGATACAGAAGTTAATATATTACGATGGCATCTATAATCTTACTGTTGATGCAATGAAAATGATGAGAAATGTTAATATGCATTACATAGGTATTGCATTTCTAATTGCAGAAACTGATTAGGTTTGTTGGATATTTGCTGTACCACTGGTGGAGTACCACACCATAGCAATGCAAAAGGCAGCAGAGGACCGGCAATTGTCTCTGTAATGGGGAAATTGGTACTTTAATGTATTACATTTTGATTTTACATAGAAATTGAATACAGGGGAGATAATTTAAAATCAGAAATAGGTTATGTGATCTTCTACTTGTGTTTTTGCAGGTTCCTTCAGTGCTTTTTGCTCCAAGCCATCTCATGTCTCTCCTGACTCTTGGTATCAATTCTGCTGTGGTATTAGATTGTGGATATACAGAAGCTCTAGCATTGCCTGTATCCTTTTGAAAATGTGTTTTGATAACAGGCGAAATAGAAGTTGATTACTCAAGACTTAGCTAGTTTTTTTAATCATCATCAGTGTAGTGTTTGGGGAATAATACTGCAAATAAATAGAAACATGATGTCATAAATAATTTTGGAAATTAAACTCATTGACCATTTAATGGCATTGTGATAATTTTTCAGAAAGGAAGACCCTCTTTTGATTTCTAATTTCGTTCTTCCTGGAATGAATAAATCCATTTGTACAAAATGGATTTGCATATTTCCTCTCATACAGATGTTTGTTTATGTACTGTATGCTTTCACGCTCTGTTGACCATGACTAAAATAACTCATTAATTGGCTGCCTTTCCCACTGTAATGAGTTTAAGGCTTGACTGCAGTTGTAATATTACAATATATTCGCCCTTTAGCTTTTGATTACTAGCACAATTTGTGCTGTTTCTTTTGTTTAGTAGAATGTTTTATGTATAATATTCTAGTAGAAAAGTAAATAGGTTTAGGTAAAATATGTCCAAATAAAATTCTGTACAAATGGGAAATAATGGGACAAGAGAATGTTGTCCGTTGAAGTGAACCACTTATGCACTAGTGATTTATGATGTAGATAGTTGGGTACTGTAATGTTTGCTTCACCACTGTGGTGAAAATGTTTCCTTAGTCTTACATTCAGAAGACCAGAATTTCCCTAGAAATATGGCATATGCATTAATTTTGAGATATTAATTGAACCTTTTAAACTCACCTTCGAGCACATTGTTGAATTGGCTCAATCACCATAACCATATTTGGCAGTTAAACATGGCAACCGTTTCTAACACAGCCTTGTCAAAAGTATGGGTGAAATAGGCTACTGCTAGGAATTTTATCTGTTAATAGCCTCCACGGTATCCAAAAATATCTTCCCTTTATTTTCTGTTTGAAGAATTGTGCTCGTAATAAATTGTGCTCATAATCAATTTTAGATTGCCAGTTGGGCTTGTAGTTCATTCTTGAAACTAAATAGATTAATGCACATGGCCCTGTTCTTTGTAGACAGCAAGAATATGCACACAGGTCACCTACTTTATCTTGACAAAATAGGTGACAGCCGTTCACTGTCCATATTGCTTTATACTTTGACCTTAGCTTAACTTTAACAGATATATGAAGGAATTCCTATTTTGAATGCCTGGGAAGCACTTCCTCTGGGAGGAAAATTAATCCATATGTAAGAATTTAAAATATGTACCACCAGCATATAAAAACATTAATACATATTCACCACGTTTAAAGATTGACGTTGAAAAAATACAAACTGTTGTTTTCTTACCGAAGGGAGTTGCAATCACGGTTATTAGAAGAGTGCACTGTGGACACGGGAACCAAAACTGGAGAAGGATTAGCATCTGTGATGAGTAAGGATCAAAGCGCCAATTTTTAAAATATTGTATATTTACACGTATTCCGTGGCACTTTAGCAAATATTTCTTAAATTTTAAAAAAATAAATCATACAGGAAAATCTGATTTCAAAATGCTTTGCTTCCTCAGATGTATGTTTTGTACTCTTGTGTGCAAATTGGTCGAAACCCAAGTAGCAAAAAGTTTGGCTTATGTGGATTTTTAAATGTATCACCTTTTTTAAAGTTATTTAGCATAACTTAAATCAGATAATTGACATCCAGTATTTAACATTTTAAACGTAATGTTGTGTGACTTGGACTCAACGTTGCTCCCAAATTCACTTAAACAGGCTCAATTCCAGAAGAAACTCTTGAGGATATTAAAGGTAAGAGCTATCTTTGGTTCTTTAATTGCTAGTTGTAAGATTGATATTGTCAATATAATCCCTTCAAATAAAAATGACAGTATAAATATTGTAAAGTATAAAATAAATACAAAAATGTCACCATGTGAAAAAGATTCATGAACTGAAATAGCAATATTAATTAATGTTTTGGGTGTAACATTTTATAGGTTAATCAGATTATTTTTGTGAGGATGTAAAATTGCATGTGAAGCTTATGTGTGCTCATATCTCTTCATTTGGATTAACATGCTTTTATACTACATTTAAAAGTATGAAATAACTTTATTGTATTTTGTTATAAAGTTTGATTGAATAAAAGGAAGCGCATAACATAAATGGAAATGAAACGTTCAATAAAAATTAGGATGAAGCAGGACCAAAGTTGTCAATATTAAACTGTGCTAAATAAACATAAATTTGGTTTGAAATGTTTGTTCATATTTTTGGAAGAATTGATTTTTTTTATTTGTTAATTTTGCTTTTCAGTTCGTACTTGCTTTGTAAGTGATCTGCAAAGAGGACTGAAAATTCAAGCTGCCAAGTTTAACATTGATGGAAAAGCTGAGGTCAGCTGGCAAACATTTTTGACTAATTGAGATATAAAATCAATGCATGGCAGTAATTTGGTATTCTGTATTTACTTACAGCGGCCCCAACAGCCTCCGGATGTGGCATATCCTCTGGATGGAGAGAGAATTTTACATGTCAGTGGATCAATCAGGTTGGATTACTAGTATAAATGATATGATATAAATTAAACTGCAGTACCTGGGTTGTGATTAAAGGTATGGGCTAGAATGTGTTAAAGTGGTAAGTAGAGTTTGTGACTTCGACTTTCCTATTTGGCATAGTCTTCATTTCAACCACTTTTTATTGGGAAACAGTTGGGCATTATTCATTTTCGTTCCTGATGATACCATTAGTGATACCCTTCAAATGACTTTGAGTTTTTCAACTGAGAAGTTATTAATGTACAGTTGTGAGCAATATTATTAGAAGGAAATAGACGTAAGTAATCAGTCAGTCAGCTACAATGAGGACATTTTTTTTAAAAAGTGTGCAAATCTGGCTTCTTCAATGACTTTGTTAACAAAGAAGTTATCCGCTATATGGGATAGGGAAATCTAGAGTGGCAGGGAGAGGTTGCACACATTAGTGAACCATGGGAAGAAATCTGCAATCTTGCCTGCCCTGGCCTGTATATGATCCTGATCCACAACAATATGGTTAACCTTTAATTCCTCATTGAAATAGCCACACTAGCCACTAAATTATGTCAAACCATGACTGAAGAAAGGGATTATGATCCACAGTAGTCAAGAAAGTGATCTGCCACTACATTCTTGAGGGCAGCTTGGCAGGGACAACAAATGTTGGCATTGCTACTGTTAATCATGTCCCAAGAGCAAATTTTTTTAAAACCTTCATTGTAAAAGTTAGTAAGCAAGTGGATACAGAAACAAGATTGAGAATATCAATGCATTTGAACTAAATATTTCTCTACTACAACAAAAACAAAGTTTCTGGAAAAGCTCAGCAAGTCCGGCAGCATCTGTGAAGGAGAAAACTGTTAATGTTTCGGGTCCGGTGACCCTTCCACAGAGTTTAACCCAAAATGTTAAATCTGTTTTCTCCTCCACAGATGCTGCTGAACCTGCTGAGCTTTTCCAGCACCTTTGTTTATGTTCCTGATTTACAGCATCCGCAGTTCTTTTAGTTTTTAAATATTTCTCTACCTCTCAATGCACTGGAAATTTTTTTCAGGTAGAAAATATACAGTTGACCAAAATCAATTCTTGTGACTCAAGGGAATTGGATGAAGATATAACTCTGATGCCTAGCCTTTTTATATGTGAGCTTTCCTTTTACATTATTACATATTACATATCTTGCACCAACAACCACAGTTCCAGTCAACTCCATTTTTGTGAACACTAGAGAATTGACAGTTAACCCTAATCACCTGGATGCAGTTAACCCTGAAATGATATGTGTTTAATATCAGATGTCAAGTATTTGGTATTCTAACAAGGATTCGAAGAAAACAGAAAAAATTCTTTGGTTTTGGAAATACCATTTTGGGGAAAAAAAGGCAAGTTTAACATGAACAGCAGAGATTGATGTTAAATTACAACAGATGTGTAGAAGACACTGAAAGTCTAGTTTGTAGGGTGAGTGGGCAAAGGTCTAGCAGATGGAGTACAATGTTGACAAGTGTGAGGTCATCCATTTTGTTAGGAATAACAGCAAAATGGGCTATGTTTTAGATGGTCAAAAAATTGCAGCACGCTGCTGTGCAGAGGGACTTGGGTGTCCTTGTGCATGAATCACTAAAAAAATAGGATTGCAGGTGCAACAGGTGATTAAAATGGTAAATGGAATTTTGTTAGTGGGATGGCATTTAAAAACAGGGACGCTCTGCTGCAGATGTCTAGGTCCTGGTGAGGACACACCTGGAGTACTGTGTGCAGTTTTGGTCTCCTTACTTGAGAAGAGATATACTAGCACGTGGGGGCTGGAGCGGGGGGGCTGGGCTGGGCTGCAGAGGAGATTCACTCTGTTGATTCCAGAGCTGAGAGGGTTGGGTTATGAGGAGAGACTGAGTAGGCTGGGATTATACTCATTGGAATTCAGAAGAATGAGGGGAGATCGTATAGAAACATATAAGATTATGGAGAGAATAGATAAAGTGGAGGCAGGGAGGTTGTTTCCAATAGCAGGTGAAACTAGGACTAGGGGGCATAGCCTCAAAATAAAGGGAAGTAGATGAAGGACTGAGATCAGGAGGAGCTTCTTCATCCAAAGGGTTGTGAATCTGTGGAATTCCCTGCCCAGTGAAGCAGTTGAAGCTACCTCGCTGAATATTTTTAAGGCAAGGCTAGATAAATTTTTAAACAGTGAAGGAATTAAGGGTTATGGTGTGCGTGCAGGTAAGTGGAGCTGAGCCTCAAAGATCAGCCGTGATCTTATTGAATGGCAGGGCAGTCTCGAGGGGCTGGATGGCCTAATCCTGCCGCTAGTTCTTATGTGCACTTGTCAGCAAAATCATATTTGTAAACAAACATTAGCAACCAAACAAAATAGCTACATTAAAACACTTTTAATGAACTTTAGAATTTGTTAACATATAGTCAACCTATGAATTTCAAATATACAGTTTTAATTCTAAAGTTTTCAGCCTTAAATTAAGGAATAATACTGTACTCTGAGTTTGTTTTATTATTGACTCAAATTAAATTAGTTGTTTGTGATGTCATTGTAAACCAAGTAATCTGTTTAAATTTTCAGTTCAAGGTTTCCTTTTTATTTGCAGAGATTCTATAATTGAAATTCTCTTTGAACAAGATAATGAAGAGAAGTCCATTGCCACTTTAATTCTTGACTCACTTTTACAGGTCAGAAATTGCAGTGTGCTAACTTTACTGGATTTATTTTAGAAAAACTCTATTTTGATGCAGCTTCGTAATTTGCCGTTAAATGTGTCAGTGACACAGAGTTAAAATGCTACTACTATGATCGGACTCTGGTTTCAGTGGCAGTGTGGCTCAGTGATATTACAGTCCTATGACTGCTACAATTCTAAGGCAGTATTTGAAGAGGAGAAAGGAATTGCCCAGTGTCATGTGCAATATAATTTCCCAAAGCTACAAAAGCCTCTTCATCTCCTTGCCCTAAAAGAGGCTAATTAGTTATTTATCTCATTTATTGTTGTTGGACAAGTTACTCAATTTTCTACCAAATTAGTGATTGTATTTCAAAAATAATTTGATGGGAAGTGTTTTGGGATTTCTTGAGGACATGGAAAATACTATATAAAATAAGTTCTTTCTGGTACAAATTTGAAATTGGTAATGTAGCACATTTTTATGTAGCAAACCAGCGAGTAGAGGTTTGATGTTTTTATTCTTTTCTTCCTAAGTGGTAAAGTTGGTTTCACTGGGGAGAAATGATGTATTTCTTTGAGTAAGGGGAAGGAATGGGGGGCGTGATATGAGGTTTGAAGGCAAACCTCATTCACGATCCATTATTTCGTGGTCTATCACTCCTCACTATGAGTGTTAGCAGGTTTGGAGTAGATCAATCACTTGTCTTGTTGGTTGAATGTAATGCATAGTTTTGAGAGCAATAAAACTATGATGCTTCTGTTACTAAAATATTTCTTTTAAATTGTTGCTAGTGCCCTATTGACACAAGAAAGCAGCTAGCAGAAAATCTTGTAATCATTGGCGGAACTGCTATGCTACCTGGCTTTCTACATCGAATTATGGCTGAAATTCGTTATCTTGTCCAAAAACCAAAATATAAAGAAGTGTTGGGAGCCAAGACATTCAAAGTGCACACTCCACCTGCAAAACCAAATACAGTAGCTTGGTTAGGAGGTGAGACTATCTTCTATAATACTTATGGTTTAATTAAGTATTTATGAATAGTTTTGTTTTGTATCAAGAGATAATTATTGAGCATTAATAATTTTGTGCCCAGGGTGAAAATGGTGTGCAGTAAGGTATCAATCCAATTTCTTCCATCAGTGCAGAGCATGTTTTGACTCCATATTGGTTTGTGGGGCAAAGTCTCAATTTATAGAGTGGGCTTGTACACAAGTAGGTGTGACTTACAAGTCCTCACTGGCTTTCTGAGCATTTTGGCTTTGTGCTAGTCTCCTTTTTCTTTGTATCATGAACATTGTTTCTATTTAAGTAATTACCTGACATGTCTCGAGTGCCTCAATTTAAACCTGCCCCTGCTGCACTTCCAGGCAATGCACCTGATTATTTTCACTGTGTGAAAATATTTTTCTCATCTTGCCTTTGCTCTTTCGCAAAATACTTTTAAATGGTTCGATTGTTCTTAATACTTGTATAAGCAGGAAATTTCTGTGTGTCCTTGTCTAGACCCTTCATGATTTTAAAAACTTCCATTGAAAATTATATTATTTCATAAACTTATGATTACTGAAAGAGTGGATAAATAACACAAAGATTACAAATCTAATAAACTAAAGGAATATAATATGTTTAGCAATATACTAAAACGTAATGAGCATATGTCTTTCCATTCTTTTTAAATCATGCTGGTGCCACCTATTCCAAGGAGCTATCCAACCTCATCCCACACCCCATCCTTTTCTAATCTTGCAAATTCTCTTCAAATATCATTTATCTTTTGAATGTTTTGATGGAATCTGTATGTACAGCCATTAGGAAAGTTATTCCAGATTATCATAATACTATTATCCTGCACAGAGGATTTTTTTTTCAATTCTATTTTGCTAATTATGTTAAATCTATGACCTTTGGTTCTCTGCCTATTTGCTAAGTATGAAACTTATTCCTGCTTGTTGTACCAAAACATTTTCATGAATTTGAAAATTTTTGTTTGGGTCTTTCCTACGGAGTATAATCTTAACTTCTCCAAACTCTTCTTGTAAATTTTTCTTTACTCCCTAGAAACAAGCAAAGATGGTGGCATGTTGAGAAAGACAGAGGCCACAGTGGAATGGTGTTATCATTGGATCAGTAGTCTAAAGACAAAAGATAATACTCTGGAGGAATGTTTTCTTTATTCCCATATTGGAATTTGAATTCAGTTCATAAATCTGGCATTGAAAACTAATCTCCGGTTCTTGTCAACATCACTCTAATAGAGTGTTACAATCTGGTCAGGAATAGCTCTACAATGGCCTAGCAAGCCACCAGAGGTGGTGTCACTATTGTATGCAATAGGGAGGGATTTGCCTTGGGAGTCCTCCAACATTGAGGATCGACCCGATGGCATTAATTCAAACATTGGCAAGGAAGCCTCGTGCTGATCCCCAGTTATGTTCCTTATCCTCCTTCCCTGTTAATAAATTAATTCTCTTCTATGTTGAACATCACTAGGAGGCAGCACTGAGCGCAAAATGTACTGTAGGTGAGTGACTTTCATGTCCAGCACCTAAAGTGGCTCAGTTATACCACTACTGACTGAGCGCCCCAAGTCTGAAAGCTACAGCTCCTAGACTGAACATGCAGCCAATGCTAAGTGAAACTGTGTACTCAACTTCGTTCTCATAAGTCTACCTCTAGCACGTGTTTTTGTCCATGATTGTATTATACCAGTAAGAGTCCCACTTCATACTGAGGCTAGCCTCCGGAGTTCTGAGGAAGGATCACCGGACCTGAAATGTTAACTCTGATATTTTTCTTCACAGATTCTGTCAGACCTGCTGAGCCTTTCCAGCAACTTCTGTTTTTTTTTGTTCTAGCCTCCATTGTGTCGTTCAACATGACACCGAGGTCAATTGAAAGATTTTGAACAGATCTTACACTTCAAAACTGGTTATCCAACAGGCACTGTGGGCCTTTATCAGCAGCATCAGAATTGTATTGAATTACAATCTGTAACCTCATGGTCTGACCTATTCCCCACTCTACCATTACTATCAAGCCAGGATATCAACCCTGGTATAATGAAGAGTGTAGGAGGGCCTGCTAAGAGTAGAACCAGGCATACCTAAAAGGTAACTGTCAACTATAGCTACAACACAGGACTATTTGCATGTTAGACAACCACAAGTGAAGCCACAAACAATGGATCAGATTTCAGCTCTGCAATCCAGCCACATCCAGTTGTGAATGGTAGTGGATTATTAAAGCAACTCATTGGAGGAGGAGGAGGCTTCACAAATACCTCTGTCCCTAATGATGGGGAGCTTAGCCCAAGTAAAAGACGAGGTTGAAGCATTTACAAGTCAAAAGTGAGGTTAATCTCAGCCTTCTCCTGAGGACCCAGTATCACTGACTTCAGCCAGTTCAGTATACTCCATGTGATGTCACGAGATGGCTGCAGGCACTGCAGAGGCTATGGCTGCTAACAACATTCTGTCAATAGTACTAAAGTCTGGTTTTCAGAAATAAACCCTGTCCCTAGCCAAGTTGTTCTAGTACAGTTGCGTATGGCTATGGCATCTTTCAGACAATATGGAAAATTGGCCGATTATGTCCTGCTCAGAAAAGGCAGGAATATCCAACCTGATTGACAGGAGACTGATGGGCAGTAATCAATTTTAAGCAAAGTGATGATAGATGTTGTCAACAGTGTTATCAACTGGCACTCACTCAATAATAATCTGCTTAGACCATGAAACCATAAGAAATAGCAACGGGAGTAGGCTGTTCAGCCTCTCAAGCCAGCCCTGCTAATCAGTTTGTATGTGATTGATCTGACAATCCTCATGTCCACTTTCTGGCCCTTTCCCCATAACCCTTGATTCCCCTACTGATAGATACTCTACCTATCTCACCTCTACATATATACAAGAGCTCCAACAGATCTCTGAAGTTGCAAAGACATTCCACCTCATCCTCTGTCTTACACTGGTGCCCATTTATTCAGAGACTGCATCTTCTGGACCTTACTGATGGTCAGTTTGATTCTGCCATACCTACTCGGCTCCAAACTTCATTACAGCCTTGGTGGATGGAAGAGCTGAACTTGAGGATAGAAGTGAGAGTGACTTGACTTGCCTTGTCATAAAGGCAGCATTTGACTGACCTCAAGGATCCCTAGCAAAACTGGATTTAGTGGGAATTGGAGAATGAGGTGGGAACAGAGCACAGAGCAAGATAGTCGTGGTTTTTGGAGATCAATCTTCCCAGTCTCGGACATTACTACAGGAGTTCCTCAGGGTGCTGTCCTAGGTCAACCATCTTCAACTGAATTGTCAATGGCCTTACCTCTATCATAAAGCTAGAAGTGCGGATGTTTGCTAAAGACTGCACAATATTTGGCACCATTCACAGCACCTGAGATACCAAAGCAACCCATGTCCATGTTTGGCAAGACCAGGTCAACATCTAGGTTTGGGCTGATCAGTGGCAAGTAACGTTCATGCTGCGCTAAACAAGTGCCAAGCAATAACCACTTCAAACAAGAAAGAAGCTAACCTTGAATAGCATTACCATTGCTGAATTACTTGCCACTGTTAACCTTCTGGAATTTACCATTGACCAGAAACTGGACTGCTCTTGCCAGGTGAATATTGTGGCCACAAGAGCAGTCAGCAGGTAACAATTTTGCAGAAAGTAACTAGCATTCTGATTCCTCCATTCATGTCCATCATTTATAAGGTATGAGTAGGAATGTAATGGTATACTCTTTCACTTGAAACTTGGCATCATCCAGGACATAAGAGCTTCTTTGCACCTCATCCATCACCTTCAACGCTCACTGCAGTAATTCACAAAGGCTCCCCTGACAACATCTTCCAAACCTACCCTTAATACCTCGAAGGACAGGAACAGTAGGCACATGAGAACACTACATCCTGCAAGATCCCATCTTATCCCGCACCATCTCAATTTGGAACTGTTTTGCCTGTGGACTGATTCCATGTGCCAATATCTTGGAAATTCCTCACTAATACTGGGTATTCCTGTACAACATTGACTGCACAGTTTCAAAAGGCAATGTACCACTATTGGTAAGCAATGCTGGCCCAGCAGCGACACCAACATCCCATGAATGAAGTTTTAAACAGAGGTTTCTAGTATAACCTCCCCGAGGCATTGACATTCTCCTTAAAATGTATACCCAGAGCTGTACATTGTAAATTGATGATTTGCAAAGATTGGGCATGATATTTTTCTTATTTGTGAGGCCAAGTATTCCACACACTTTCCTGCTTGCTTTCTCCCAAAGTCCACTACTTCACCCTTAGCTGCATTAAATTGATCTGCAATGGATCTGCTCATTCATCTATCGCCTAATGAAGTCCAATAGTGTCATTGTCTTTAACAAAGTTTGTGTCATATACAAATTTTGAAATTATACTGTTTATAACTACCTTTAACTTGGGATACACAGGGAAAAAATCTGGTCTTACTACTGAGGGACTCTGCTGTATATTTCTCTCCAGCCTCTGACATCTATCCCTTATGTGCCACATCTTACTGTTCATAAACATGACACCATTTAAAGCTCTGCTTGTGACTTTATTTGTACCATGACCCCTGAAGTCACTGACTTCCCTTACCTCTAGCTTAAGCCTTAATTTTAAACAAAAATCTTATCCTTGTTTTCAAGTTTTCTATGATCTTGCCCTTCGCTATCCTTCATATCCTCCAGCCCTAGGATTCTCTGAAGCACCATAACTCCCTTAATTCTGACCTTTCAGCAACTCTACTTCGATCAGTCTACGATTGTTGTTTGTACTGTCAAAGTTCAGGACTCAGGCAACTGTAATTTTCAGCTTAAGTCTTTCATGCCTCTACCTCCCTTGTCTTTGAGTCATTCTTTAAAACATGATTAAGAGCTTGGTCAAGGCATAAGTGTCCCAATAATAACAACTTGTTTTTACATAACATGCAAAACCTTCCAGGACACATCACAGATACTACAAAACAGTGTGATTCAGCCACATGTGATACTGGGCAAATAATCCCTTTTTTGTCTAAGTATCAAATTGCTTCATTAAACTGCTTTCAGCACCTTGGTTAACAGTGCTATATAAATAGTTATTTATATTCTGCTCCTGACGTGCATCAGATAGCACGGCACAGGGGCTCAATGGTTAGCTTCACAGCGCCAGGGACCTGGATTCAGTTCCACCCTCTGGTGACTGTGTGGAGTTTGCACATTCTCCCCGTGTCTGCGTGGGTTTCGTTTGGAAGCTCTGGTTTTCTCCTCAGTCCGAAGATGTGCAGGTTAGGTGGATTGGCTGTACTAAATTGCCCATGGTGTTCAGGAATGTGTAGATTAGTTTACGGGAGATGCATCTGGGTGAGATGCTCTGAGATTCAGAAGAGCCTGCTTGCTCACTAGGGATTCTCTGATTCATACGTCTATTTTCTTTGTCATGAAGGCATATCTAGCATGTGCCCATCTGTCCTAACGGGATTATATTTGGTTTCTTTCAAAGTATCTTTACCTTGAAGATCTGCCATTGCTCATTTACTGATTGCATAGTCACTCTTTTGGTGAAAGCTCCATTCACGAACTGAAATTTTGGAACACCAAGCCCCCACTCCCCTGCCTGCTTGCCCTCCTTGGCCATTTGCAGATTCCCTGATAGAATTCAACAGCTAAGGGTGGAGATCCTTAAGAATCATAATTTAGGTTTAAAACACAAACAAAAACAAAGTTGCTGGAAAAGCTCAGCAGGTCTGGCAGCATCTGTGAAGGGGGGAAAAAAAAGAGTTAACGTTTCGGGTTCGGTGACTCTTCCTCAGTTCTGATGAGCCTTTCCAGCAATTTTTGTTCTTGTTCCTGATTTACAGCATCTGCAGTTCTTCCAGTTTCTATAATTTAGGTTTAGTCAGGGCTCCTTCTGTGACTGTGTTCAACCAGAAGAACTGCAAGGAGGCCATTATTTATACACCATTGGCCGCTGGGAGAGATGGTATACAGATTATGTCTCCACCTACCCAGCCCTCTCCTTCTCAGCCTGCCTTCAATGGAGGAGTTTCAATTCTGACAAATTACAGCTATTCCAAATGAATGTTTTCACTTTTTCTTTGACCGTGTCCATAACAAGAGAGTCTCCTACTGTCACATTCTCTACTTGCCCCACTTCGCGAGAATGAGATTCAGCATTGCTTCATTACTTTAACAATACAAGTAAAACACAATACAGATTTGAAATAAAAACAAAATGCTGGTGATGCTTAGACCTGGCAGCTTTACTGGCTCTGTTATTTTACTTTCATACTTTGCACTGAAAAGCCGAATCTGTCTGAATCTAAGACTGGGAAGTTTTATCCAAAAGTCAACTGACTTGAATGCACAAACAGTAGACCATAAGACATAAGAGTGGAAGCAAGGCCATACAGCCCATCAAGTCCACTCCACCATTTAAATCATGGCTGATGGGCATTTCAACACCACTTCCCTGCACTCTCCCCATAGCCCTTGATTCCTTCTGAGATCAAGAATTTGTCGATCTCTGCCTTGAAGGCATCCAACATCCCAGCCTCCACTGCACTCCGTGGCAATGAATTCCACGAGCCCACCACTCTTTGGCTGAAGAAATGTCGTCTCACTTCAGTTTTAAATTTACCCCCTCTAATTTTAAGGCTGTGCCCACGGGTCCTAGTTTCCCCGCCTAACGGAAACAACCTCCAAGCATCCACCCCTCCTAAACCATACGTTATCTTGTAAGTTATAGTAAAACCCCTTTTCCCCATTGACTAACTAACTAACAAAATACAGCTGAAACAGTTTTAGCAAAGCAGCATCCGAACAGGTCGAGTCTGCATGATACATACTTGTTGACTGCAATGGATGTTACGTTGTAAATTGCCATCAAGGATCTCCTTCCACATTGTTAAATGCAGCAGTGTTTTTAATTGTTGTTATGCATTGTCCAGTATTCAGTTTTTTAATGCATAAATCATTCATAACCTGGTATGTCTTTAAATATTGGTTTGATATTGTAGGTAAGTATATTTGCAGTCAGCATGAAACATTCTGAACTATTCATAACCATTCATAGTTTTTCAAACTTTTCTTTAGCTCTGCTCGGTAGCCCCAAAATGTTATATTTATGACATATAACCTGGAATAAGATTGGCTAGAAAGTTAGATAACTGGAAGATCTGTGAGGCAGAGAATACACGTTGATTGTTCTGTTTTAATCTAAATGTTACATTTACTTTTAGGGGCCATTTTTGGTGCTCTGCAGGATATTTTGGGCAGTCGTTCAGTGTCCAAGGAATATTATAACCAGACAGGTCGCATTCCTGATTGGTGCTGCCTGAGTAACCCACCATTAGAAATGTTGTATGAAACAAGTAAAGCACCACCTCCACTGATGAAGAGAGCATATTCTACAGAAAAGTAGAGAGGATGTTGACATACTGAGACAAGTGACTTAAAAGTAACGAGCTGTTTATTTTTGGCTCCATTCCAAGATTATGTTGCTCAAATTTTCTGTATGTTCTTGTTATTAAATATACTTGAACACTAGTTACAGAAAGGATGATGTATGTTCTGAAAGCTTTCAACTTCACCGCATATTTTCCAAAAGGCATTTTACAGTCTGAACTCTGAAGTGAAGATATGGCATTAAGTTCTGATATGGGTGTTGCTGGTGATGAATTTTCCCTAACAACTAATAGTCAGCTCTGAAGGTTTATAGTTGCAAATATTTGAATATAAATGTATCCTAAGTACATATGTACTCTTTAGTCCAAAGTTTACAATAAAAATAGTTCTTCAAGTCGTAGCATGTTTTACAATAAAGCATAATTATGCTATGTTGCAGTTATGTTTTCTGTGTTTTTTTTTTGCTACAATGCATTTACTGTCTGCACTACCAATGCTGTTTTGAAAGAACCACATTTAGAATTGATCCATCCAATAAAAAATGCAATTATAGGACTTTGTGTAAACCCTATCAGAATATAATTTGTACTCACTGGACTTAAATTATGTCAGTTAACACATTTAGGAGGACAGCTCTCATGAGCTACCAGCAAACAAAATTTAGATGTTTTGCAAAAGCTACCAGAAACACATCTTGGCAGATTTCTCAGCACAGTACAAGTACTTGTTGAGATTCTGCAACAGCATTTAGGGAGCCTAAAAGCATTTATGAAGGAATTAAAACAACAGGCCTAGGAGCAATAAAATCAACTCCTCTGAGGACACAGGACAGGGATGATTATCACTGAAACTAGCCGCCAGTTGAAAAGTGGGTGCTCAAACTGCCTCAAGCTCTGTGCAATGGATTACATTACGTAAGAAGCCATCAGTGCCATTCCGGACTTCCCTGTCATGGAGGAGCTGGACAAATGGCTCAAAATGGCTAGTGACTGTCTTATCAGTGATAAAGCCCCAGGAAGTGATAGCATTCCTTTTCTAATTATCGAAAGTGGAAGATGGCACTCCTGCAACGTCTTCATGAACTAATGAGTCTCTGGAAAGGATAATCAATGCCTCGATGTGTGATGGAAACAGTCATGATGTTTAAAACCAGGGGGAATCAGATTGTAGCAACGACTGAGACAGCTGCTTGTGCAGTGGAGAAGGTTGTTGTTTGCATTGCTCCAACAAGATGGCAAACATTGGAGTCTATGTGGCCCGGTGCTTTCAAACGGACAGTCGGCATGGTTTTCTCACTTCAGTTACAGAATTGCCATGAACAGCACAATGCCTTAATAGATTTCACCAACAGCTTTTATCTTATTAAAGAAATAGACTCTTCAAACTGTTGTGGAAAATTGTCCAGCCTCCTTGACTTTTGGGAATTATTTATTCTTTCCATAACATGCACAGTTTTATCAGTTGCGATTCAGCAATATTAGATGCTATCAAGATCAGCATTACCACGTGGTCCTGGTACCAACTTTCTTTGGCAGAGTGTTCTTTTGCTATGGTGCATTTCTGCTGATTATTCGGAATGTCCACCTGTACACTAGAATTTACAGCAGATTGTTCAACTGGCAAGAATGTACATCACAACTAAACTACATGTTGTCCTATAAGAAAGCAAAATAATGGGTATCTGAAATATGAAAAACAATCACATTGGACTCAAATCGTTAACTCCTGTTTCTGTCTCCATTGATTTTGCGGACCTATTGAGTTTCCTCTGCGTGTTATCTCTTTATTTCAGATTACCAGCATCTGCAGTGTTCTGCTTTTATTTGCATAAAGTCCCAGTCTGGGAGTTGTTGCTGGTTGATGTCGTACATGAAGATTGTAAGCCCTTAAGAACCAATGAGTTGGGATCAACAATCAGTTAGGAAGATTAAGGTTATCAACTAGGTTGTAGAAATTCCACCTTCCATCATTGATTATCTCAACCTAGAAGTCATTGGCAGCTTCACATACCTTGGAACAAGAATCACAAGCAATCTGTCCCTTGATGTTGAAATAAACGTGTTAAAAATTGAGAAAGTGTGTTTTTGCCAATTGCAAACAAACAGAAAATGTAAAGTTCCACAAGTACAAGTCCTGTGTCTCAGTATCACTCTTTACAGCGGTGAAGCAAGTCAAGAAAAGTTCCTCATAAATTTTGGGCATCTCCTGGCTGGATAAAGTGGAAGTAAACCAGTATGTAAGGAACACCTGCACATCTGCCAATGTAGTATACTGTATCCACTGTACCCAGTGTGGCTTCCCCTACATTGGGGAAACCAAGCGGAGGCTTGGGGACCGCTTTGCAGAACACCTCCGCTCGGTTCGCAATAAACAACTGCACCTCCCAGTCGTGAACCATTTTAACTCCCCATCCCATTCCTTAGACGACATGTCCATCATGGGCCTCCTGCAGTGCCACAATGATGCCACCCGAAGGTTTCAGGAACAGCAACTCATATTCCGCTTGGGAACTCTGCAGCCTAATGCTATCAATGTGGACTTCACAAGCTTCAAAATCTCCCCCTCCCCCACTGCATCCCAAAACCAGCCCAGCTCGTCCCCGCCTCCCTAACCGGTTCTTCCTCTCACCTATCCCCTCCTCCCACCTCAAGCCACACCTCCATTTCCCACCTACCAACCTCATCCCGCCTCCTTGACCCATGCGTCCTCCGCGGACTGACCTATCTCCTCCTTAACTCCCCACCTATACTCTCCTCTCCATCTATCTTCTCCTCTATCCATCTTCAGTCCGCCTCCCCCTCTCTCTGTGATGAAAGGACATCTGAAAGTGAGACCTCAAGTTGAACAGGATCAGAGTTGATGCATGAGAAGTTCTTGTTGCTCACTAGAGCGACTGGAGCTAAGTAGTCAGAAATGTGGGAAATGATACCTGTTAAAGGAAACAACCTGATGACCGAAGTCAATGAAAGGAAAAAGCATCAGTTAGCCACTGTTATTCATGTGTACCAGTTATGGAAAGGATTGCCACTACAAATGTGGTTCTACAACCATAAAACCATGTTCCATGGAGAAGTGACATTAGCCCTGGGCATAAACCATAGTCTCCTGAATAGGTGTCCACAAAACTAGTTCCAAAAGGATTGCCAACATTATTCGATTCCAGTGATTCATCATCAGACATCAGCAAATGGACAAATTTATGAAATGCCAGCTAATTTAGTTCCGTCCAGTAGCTGAATGTTCACCCTTTACAAAATACAGAATATTCAATTCTGATTTGTTGTGGAGGAATGATTATAAAATCAGAACTGCTACATCTAATCATTACAATGATGCCAAGACCAAACTGATTTGATGAAATCAGTTAAGCTTTTTTGCTTTGGAAACCAAAATGATAAATTTGATGCTTTTTACAATATTATGACTGTGGTTCAAACTGTGTTTGTAGAACAGTACTTCAATAGAAATATGAAAATAAACCATGTTTTTCAATAAATTAGAGCTGTGTGGTATTGCATATTTGTTAAGATTTTTCTTTTCTGCCATTATGAGTTATTACAATAGTGTATTATTGATAGTCCCAAAATACATAGTGAGTAAATTTGCTTAAGAAACCTGCTGTTGCTTTGGTACCAGAACTTAGAAACCCAACCACACTTAAATATTTCTTCTGATGAACTTATAGCAGAGTAGTGGAACTCACCAGGAAACTCTTTTCTGTTAAATTATCAGCTTATTAAGTACATCGAGATGATTTCTGCCAAAGGTCTGGTGGCCTACTGGGCAAACTCACAAAGAAATTACTAACTTTCATCTCATGGCTCTTTTTTATTTGTTGTTTTGTTCTTGATGGGTATTCAAAAGGTAATATTTATCTTTTATTGGATGCCATAACTTACAGTCTTATTATCCTTATTATGAATCTATCCAGTCTTATTATGAATCTATCCCTGTTTGGTCCTCTCAGCCTGACAGAATTTTGTGCAATGTTTTGTTCATTACAGGTTTGGGTTTAATACTAAGAAGCAAGAGCAGATGGAAATTCATACCTTATTTGTCATATGTTTTATTTAAAAAAGTTTTATCTCTACACTGCGATAAATATCAGAGTTCATATACAAACAATATATTACAATCATATGAAAGATTTTTCACAATAGTTAGTCAGGAACTGGCTACGGAGAAATCAGGAGAGACAAGAAATTGAGGCTTCCTGTAGTCAGCAGTTGGATGTTTTTGTTGCAAACGGAATTTCTGTCGAACTCTCATCTGTCACAGCAATAGAGTGGGAGAAACCCAAGGAACTTGGGCTAAAGGCTTGCTTCAAGTAGAAACCAATTCAGAGAATCTTTACACATAAGGATGATTTTAGCAAATTGTTTTGTGGTCATAAGTATTCAGGTTGATAGCTTCCAAATTAAGAACTTGCATTGAATAAAGAATCTTCATGTCTTCTGAGTCATACAACAGTGAAATTGAGTTTAATCAATTTGTTTTATTTTGAGAAAAATTCTCTGCACTTTAGCACTTATCAAACTAATGTCAGAAAGATGCCAGTGTTAGAAAACTAACTGATTGAGCTTTTCTTAGTACAGATGCAGCCCAGTGGATTTGGAGTTGATTTGAAGTATGTTCAACGTTTCACTTCGGTTTCTTGAAAAATATCACAGATGTTATGCCATAAATTCTATTCAGTATTCATGCTTATTTAATCACAAAATAATCATGAATAACTTGGCTTGTATAATGTTAATTATGAGTTTAATATTCCCTAGTTTTAAAGATATAGAACAGTAACTGATCATTTACCAATAACTCAAAATAGTTAAAATTCCTGGTGATTCAGGAGAAGCTGTAATGATCTTTGTCTGATTAATCCAGATCTTGTGAAGGAGAGATGGATTCCTATGGACTGCATTGACTAATTTCCCATTCTGCAATGAGGTTAAAAACATAAAAAATCAAACATAAATATAGCAATTAATATTATGTTTTCACTTATTTGACTTTTTCAAAATTACCATTTAAGATGGCTAGCACACTTTAATGACATGCATTTGAATAAGGTAAAATACTGTGGATACAGGAAATTTGAAACAAACACAATGTTGGAAAAACTCAATAGATCTAGTAACATCTATGCAGCTTCGAGTTCAGTATGACTTGTTCAAAACCAAACTTCTTCAGAGCTGCTGAAGAAATCATACCGGACTTGAAATGTTAACTCAGTTGCCAAACCTACTGAGTTTCTCCAGAATTCTGTGTTGGTTTCAATACTATACACATGCAATTCATCAAATATACTAATCAGTCCTATAGGAAATAGATAAATAGAAAACATTAACTAAACATGACTAGAAAATGAATTGATTGATGAGTGGGAACTCAATCGGACTCACTGCAAGAAACATAGATGTAAGAAAAAAGCTACAGTTATAATCTTTCAGACTATACAGGAAAATGCTTAATTCAAAGACCTGGATTATTCACATGCTAATATGTATTTAATTACAAAAAATTGGGAGAGGGAATAGGTTCATGCTTGCAAAAGATCAATTTGCAACTGATATAAGTTCCTCAGAAAAAGTGTGATGTGTACTTAGAGTGGATGAAATAATAGAGACAAAAATCTTGGAACCATTTTATTAAAACAACTAGTTCAAAAATAATCGACAAGAAGTAGGTGCTTTTCAAGTCTGGAGTTAGGAATGAAAGGTGTATTTTTTTTGTGACACTGTTTAGGTTAATTTTGAATTCCATACATTTTGGCTAACTGAGCGATAACTTCGAAGCCATTTGACATCAAACAAATTGTTTCTTAAAAACATTATTCATGGGATGTAGGTGTTGCTGGCTGGGTCGGTACTTACTACGCATCCTCAATGCCTTGAACTGAGTGGCTGACTAAGGCCATTTCAGAGTCAACTAAGTTTTGAGCCATATGTAGGCCCAACCAGGTAAAGATGTCAGATTTCCTTCACTAAAGAACACTAATGAACCATATGGGTTACATGGTCAGCATTAGACTAGCTTTTGGTTCCAGATTATTTTACTGAATTCACATCCATGGTGAGATGTGAATCTATGCCACCCACAGCATTAACCTGGGTTCCTGGATTACTAGTCCAGTAACATTACCACTAATCTCCACCTCACCTAATCTATTATACAATTCAATTATATAAGTCACAGCTGGCTTGAAACATTGTGGTAGTTGAATTGATTTCAAAAATGAATTGCAACATGAAAATTATAAAGCAGTGATTGAAATACAGCAAGTAGTTAATTGTATGTAAAGAACTTTGAAGTAACCCACAGATGAAAAAAGGCACACTGTAGTTATTGTAACAAGGTTAGCCAGTTGGACCCATTGAATAGGAGTTCCCTGATTGGGGCTGGTAATTTAGTCCAGTCAGGGAGCCCTAGCTGACAGATATAACAGGGATGCCAACATCCTGTCATTCTGAAATCTGGCTCTAAGAGAGTTGGATCAATTTAAATGAGTTTCTATGTTTAAATACAGGGTGAGTTGGTGACAGGATACAGACCCCTTTGGAGTTACTTCATACGGCTATAAAGGCAAGTTCTTTCTTATTGTAATAATTAATGAAATCTTTGTGTATTTAACTGTTTTTGAGGATGGGGCTTGCTTTTAAAAAGGTGTGGTCTCATTATTGCTTCTTCGGTTATCTTAGCACCATACAGCACTCAGATCTTATTGATTCTACTCAAACTGGCTGCTATAAAGTGAATGACATCAGCTCAAGGTGATTTTCCTATTAACTTGCTCTATTTTTCACAGTTTGAGATTTTTTAATTTGACACCACGCTGAATGGCTAGAGTGGTCATTTTCTACTTTGAAGATTAGGAAACTTTGTATGAATCCATGTGCTAGATCTGTGGTACTCCCATCTGTGATTTGTAACATTTTTGCAATGAGAAACAATGCAATAAATGACAGACAGTCCTAATTCTGACTTTATAACAGACAAGTGGGACTGTCATTAGTTTTGTTGTATGTAATCTTGTATCATTTGGAAAAATCATTTTGAAAATACAGGAAAGATTGCAGAAGCGTTGGAAAAGGAGTAGGTTTACCAGAATGCTGCCTGGACTGGAGGGAAGGTTTTATGAGGAAAGGCTGAGAGATCTAGGGCTTTTTTCTTTAGAACGACACAGGATGAGAGGTGACTTGATAGAGGTGTACAAAATGATCAGAGCTATAGATAGAGTAGACAGCTAGGAACTTTTTCCTAGGGTGGAGGTAGCTATTACAAGGGGGCATAGTTTTAAAGTGAGTGGAGGTAGATGTAGGGGAGACGTCAGAGGTAGGTTCTTTACTCAGAGTGGTCGGGGCGTGGAACGCATTGCTAGAGAGTGTAGTGGAGTCGGCCTCATTAGGGGCATGTATGCAGCTATTAGATAGGCATTTGGGTGATAGTAGAAGGTAGGGGTGGAGGCTAGCTAGACCTTAGGATTAGGGTAAAAATTCGGCACAACATAGTGGGCTAAAGGGCCTGTACTGTGCTGTACTGTTCTATGTTCTATATTTATGACATCATCTTGATAGAAAAATGTTTTAAAACATCATGGTTTTGATTATGCTGGAGTCAGAGATAACAAAATGTGGAGCTGGAGGAACACAGCAGGCCAGGCAGCATCACAGGAACAGGAAAGCTGACGTTTTGGGTTGGGACCCTTCTTCAGAAAAAGGGACCCAACCTGAAACGTCAGCTTTCCCGTTCCTCTGATGCTGCCTGGCCTGCTGCATTCCTCCAGCTTCACACTTTGTTATCTTGGTTTGTGATTAACTTTTATTTAATCTTCACAAAGATGTGAATATTGTGATTGAGTTGATTTATATCAGCAAAAGATCAATAAAATTATATGTTATATACAATGGTGTATGTAACATCAAATGCACTGAAACCCATATTTACCGCCACATCCCAGACTAAAATCTTCTTTCTGTCACCACCACTGACGAGTCTATTTCCATCCAGGTGTAGGCACCTCACTACCCCAATGTGTTCTGACATGGTAAACAGACATTTTCCTGGGGAAATCATGATGTTTTATAAAGTGCTCATCACAACACTAATGTAACATATTATTTATTTTGAATACCACAGAACTATTTTAAACAGTTATACGTTTATTCACGTTTTACGTTTGGCTCAACAGTTTCCTTTTTGCTAGTTGAGAAGCAGGAGAAAATGGTGATCGTACATTTTATTTCACTGCTGTGATCTTGATGAGTTGAACAGTTTTCTTAATCTGCATTTGGTGATATTATTTTTTTTTCCATCACATTACTTAGCCTGTACTGTACAAATATTCATGTTGAAGAAGGCAGGTGCCTCAGATGAGTAGACATGCAAAACAGTATTGCTTCTACCTCTAAACTCCAGGCTTTGTTGATATGGGAGGTCTTTGCTCACCACATTACTTTTGCCCAGCATGGTATTACAATTTCTCTTTTCACTTTACAGAGAAATGTTTGAAACTAGTTGGCAGGATGGTCCAATACCATGTTTTCTACTGAGGGAAAGTCTGTAGCTCTTTATAAGTTATAGCATCAAAATAGTAGTTGTACTGTTTTAGGAGAAATGTCATATTCGCTAGTTATGTAAATTCCTGGCCCTAAAATATATTCTCTGTGCAGCAGTCAATTATGAAGTCATTTGTATCAAATCTTTGTGCAAAAATCTAGATGGGAGTTCTGGGAAAACCCAAACACTAAAGTGTTGTTGAAAGTAGAAAAATGAGAACTGAAACTCACTGGGCTTTGGTCACGAGGTAAATGCTAGGATCTGCCTACTGATAATCTTTGGAACTAACTGCCTGAATTTACAGGATTGGGGAAGTCATAATACTATTAACGATGCACCTTCGGCACCTACGCAGGATTCTATACAAAACGTGAGAGAGTTCTCTCACCAACTCTCTTTATAAATGATACCATATATTTTTCAAACTTCTTGGTGGATTCCAACCTGGGTCTTCCATTTAATCTGTGCACTCAGACTATACGCACCCAAAAGCTCTAAAGGACTCCAGATAAGAGGCCTCAGTTGGACCCCATGGGGGCAGAATCTCTGCCATAATAACAAGGCATATAGGAAAGTAGCAGAAAAGTCTGGGACCCTATCTGTCTAGACCCTGATCTAATGTAGATCTTCCATTCGCGTTCTCATATCAGGATGCAGAAGGGACTATGGATTTTCAGTCAAATCCAGTTTGGTGCAGCCCTTCCTTGATTCCTCAGCATTCCCAAATAGCATTAAGGGTTTCAATCAAGATAGGTCAATTTTAATACTGATTTTTAACACAAACTATCATTAATTTTCACTATCATTCTGAATATGATGGTAGGATAGAAAGCTTTAAAATTAGAGGGAAAGGGAATATGTGGAACTGACATATCAACATAAACTTTTGAACTAAATGTCCTCTTATGGTAGGGTCTATATAGTTCTTTGACTGGCTTAGTAAAGATTGGACACAGTGGGAAGAAGGAATCCATTGATGGTCTAACCCATGTATTACCCGTGTATAGCTTTCAAAGTTGTTTAAAGAGTAGCATGTTTAGAAGCTTTTGTAAAAAATCAAATGGTTATATCATTGCTGGATTTATTTGTGGCAAGAAGAAAATGAGCTTACAAAGCAAATTAGTAAAACATTCTCTATTTTTCACACCTGCAAAGTCCCAGACTCGAATGGTGCTATCTGAAGAACCAGAGCAGATTGTCTTCTCATTAAACATCAAACAGTACTGCAGAAAAGACATTGAAGATTTGTATTAGAATGGCCAAGATTAATTAGATGTAAAATGTGGATGATGTTATCTTTAAATTATTTAAAATAAATAGAGGCAGGAACAACAGAGATAAAAGACCAAGTTAGTATAGAGGTATTACAGCAAGGCAGAATATTTCAAGAAGAAACTTGGACTAGGACTGAGAATGGGGAATGAACAAGCTTTTAAAAGGAGAGGCAAGTAGGGTGGAAAAACGTATAGTGCTTAAAGGAGAAGGGGAAAGCAGTAAAATTTGGTGAAAAGGTCCTTACTGCCACCATAATAGTTTGGGCAGGGCAGATGGTGAAAAGGAAAGCTTTTGTAAAGGGCACAGCATTGCCATTTGGAAGTTGGGGTTTGGTTGATGCTAAATCAAGATGAGGGCTTTAATTATCAGAGATCAGAATCCTAAAGAGAAATATGGACAGGATGATGTTTGATGATCACCTGACTTCTTTTTATTTATTCTTGCGCTATTGCATAGGAGAAGATAGTGATGAGCTGCTTCTTGTATCACTCCTCAGGGTACTGCAACACCCACAATGCTGTTTTGAAGGGAAGTTCCAGGGTTTTGATGCAACAACGGAATATCATTTCAAGTCAGAATAGTATGTGACTTGGAAGGGTAACTGCAGATCGTGGTGTTCTCGTGCATATGCTGCCCTTGTCTTTTGTTGGTAGTACAGGCTGTGGAATTGTAAGGTGCTGTCGTAGGAATCCTGATGAACTATGATTACCGTTGCTGAACATCGGTGGTGGAGGGAATGAATATTGAAGGTTGTGTGGGGAGTAGCAATCAAGCGGCTGCATTGGTCCTGGATGGTGTCATTATCAAATGTTGTAGAAGTCACACTCATCCAGGCAAGTGGATAATATACCAGCACACCCCTGACTTTGCCACAGAATTCCTAGCCTTTAACATGCTTTTGTAGCCACAATATTTATATAGCTAGTTCAGTTTTTGGTCAATGATAACCTCGAGGATGTT
Source organism: Stegostoma tigrinum (assembly GCF_030684315.1). Taxonomy (NCBI): domain Eukaryota; kingdom Metazoa; phylum Chordata; class Chondrichthyes; order Orectolobiformes; family Stegostomatidae; genus Stegostoma; species Stegostoma tigrinum. The sequence goes on from NC_081363.1 coordinate 50,004,733, forward strand.
GATTGTGGGGAATTCAGCAATAGTAATTCCATCGAATGTTTTGATCAGATTATCCTTTGCTGGATATACTCATTGCCCGACATTTCTCTGGCATGAATATTACAAATAGTGTAAAATCTCAAATAGTACAAAATATTGCAAAACAATCATCAGCAAACATCTCCAATTCTAACCTTATGATAGAGGTAAGGTCATTGGTGAAGCAGCTGAAGATGGTTCAGCCTAGGAAGCTACTGAGGAACTCCTGCAGAAACGTCCTAGAGCAGAGATGACTGACTTACATAATCATAACCAGGTATGACTCCAATTGGTGGACAATTTTCTCCCAATTTCCATTAATATGTCAAGGGCAGTGATTCTCATCTCAGATATGGAATCCAGCTCTATTGTCCGTGTTTAAACCAATGTTGTGATGAGGTCAAGAACTAAGAGACCCTGGAACTAGAGCTGAACATCAGTGACCAGGTTATTAATAACCAAGTGCTGGTTGATAGCACTGTTGATCACCCCTTTCCCATCGTCAAATCATCATTCAAGTGTCATTTCTTAATCTAGTAGTGTTATCATGACCGGCAGTGATGCACAGCAGTATGCCTAAATCAAATTGGATACAACTGCTAGTACATCAATTTGTATACAACAGTAACAACTTGTTTCTTGGTTACGTTTTCTTTTATTGTGTCTTTACAACTGGAAAAACATGTTTTTTTCGCCTTAGCTTTCTGTCTCTGTCACCATGTATAAACTACTCACCACATCCCCGGTATGTCCTTGACACTTGCACAGCAATCTTCCACTTTCTGTTGACCAGATAAGCACTAAGCAATCTCCTCCACCACTCACCAGATATCGACAGTCAAACTGACAGCAGTTCACAACTGTGAAGAGGGAAATGCGCACAAAACTGTAGACAGATAACCGCTCAGTAAAATTAAATCATACATTGCATATCTTTGAATTTTAAAAGTTTCAATATTTATGAGACCATACAATCATAAGATATAGGAGCACAAGTAGGACATTTGGCCCATCAAGTCCACTCTGCCAATCAAAGAGATTGTGGCTGATCTGATAATCCTTAACTCCACCTTCCTGCCTTATCCTGTACCTTCAATTACCTTACTGAGTAAAAAATCTATCTCAACCTTGAACATGCTTAATGACATAGCTTCTAATGTAAAGAATTTCACAGATTCCCTATTCTCTGAAAGAGAAAGAGTTAGAAAGAATTCTTCTTCACCTATATCTTAAATAAGATACCCTTACTTTGGGATTATGTGCTCTGGTTCTTGTTCTTCTAGTTCACAAGGGGAAACAATATACCTTGTAATCTTGTATTATTCAATAAGATCTCCTCTCATTTTTCTAAGCTCCAATGAGTACAAGCCCAACTTACTCAGATGTATGATTAAAAGAAAATCTGGAAAATGGACATTGTCTTTCACAAACATTTTCTTCTAGTGTTTATTTCAGAGTACTTACCTTCTGTATGGCCTTTTAGAACAGCTATACATTCTCCAGCTTGTATATTCCACATTCTTATTGTGTGGTCCCACGATGTGCTAGCAACAAGATGCTTTTTCATAGTCAAGTACTGTTTAATAAGCAAATGGTTAATAGCATCGCAAGTCTACATAAACGATTTTACATGCCATTTAACCATATTTTAACATGTACAGTCATTTCAAAGCTTTACAAACACTGTGTGGTGTGTTTGATTTGGAATACAGGTATACAGATCATTTAAAATAAATCTAATACATGTGACTAATCATCATTATGAGATCTCCACACAAGTAAAAAATACATGTTTTGAAATATTTTCCTATTACTTACATCAAAACTTTTAACCTTTTAAAATTCAGATGTTACTAAAATAGTTGTTATCTTTACTGCATTTTTACTTATTTTGTAGTGGTACTGTTCAAATAATAAATGCTGAAACCAACTCTGGGCATTTCTTAATGAATATTCATAAGGTTTGATTCAATAAGAAACAGTTAAAGAGTATTCAATTCACCTGATTTATAAACATTAACTTTGGGAAAATAAGTAACTATTATATATTAACTGTATAGTTAAACAGCGACCCTTTTTAACACTGATTAATGATTGCAATTTTTGTATGTAAATTGTTTCCATACTAAAATTTTATCAGTTCAATCTTTCAGCACTGTTCATTCATGTAAAATAAATATTGTTCAAATTTCCTACTCTGGTCTTTAAACATTTGACCATTCAAACAGACATCATCAGAGAGAACAGCTCCACACACGAGTTGTTGATCATGCATAATCTAGTTTAAAAGCAGCTGAAGCAACCACTGATGTTAAAACATCACAAGATTCTTTTCTCCCTTCAGATCATTTCACTCACCATCTTCATAGATGCAGTCCAGAGAAGATTTGCTAGGTTGATCCTGGGAATGAAGGGATTTTCTTACGAGGAGAGGGGATTGAATAGGTTGGGCATGTGCTCATTGGATTGTAGAAGCGGCAGCCTTATTGAAACTTGTAACATTCTTAGGCAGCTTGACAGGATAGATGCTGAGAGGGAGAGCTCTTACATCTTATGGTCGAAAACAGGCAGGGGGCAAATTTAAATTATGATAAATTAACCTTGCAGAACATGGTGTTATCAATTCCAGTCTCTGCTTGTGAAATGTCTTATTCCACAGTTAAAATTACAGATCAACATGTAAGCTAGACTGATTATGCTCACGGGGTTCTAATCTTAATGTTGAATTTACGTTTTAAGGGTTTCCAACTCCATTGATAATAAGGCTCCCTAATTCCTCTAAACTCCAGAGATACATGGGCTTGACAGAAAGATTTTAAAATGACAGTTATACACAATAATTTAAGATAGCAAGAACTGCAGATGCTGGAGTCAGAGACAACACAGCATGGAGCTGGAGGAACACAGGCAGACCTCAGATGCTGCCTGACATGCTGTGTTCCTCCAGCTCCATACTGTGTTGATACAATAGTTTGATTTTTTTTGGTTTATAAAAGAGAACTTCATGGTTACACAAACTCTTTAAACAGTATGTAACTGAAAATTTGCTGAACTGTCCTCCTGTATTAATTTTCTAACTCTTGTGCTGCCAGTGGGTACTTTCCCTCCTGGGATGCTCAATGAAAATTTAGACACATGCAGTGGGTAACCAAAGCTAGAAACGTAACCTAATCTGCTTCACTAATAATGTGATATTTGAACAAAAAATGATATATGGAGCTCTGAATTTTATAAAGTGAAAGTAAAGATGATACATATATAATAACACTACCTGAATTTCATCTTCATGACCTCGTAGAACTTTCCTACAGTGGCCATCTTGAATAGACCAAACACGAAGAGTTCTGATTCGCAAAAGCAAATGAGATAAACTAGCAGTGATTTACAGGAAAATCAATCTTAACATAAAATAATACATATATGTCAGATATTTGTTATCAAAATTCAGACATGATAAACTGCTTTTTAATTCAAACTGTATATTTTCTTATAGATAGTAGGAACTGCAGATGCTGGAGAATCTGAGATAACAAGGTGTAGAGCTGGGTGAACACCACAGGCCAAGCAGCATCAGAGGAGCAGGAAGGCCGATGTTTTGGGTCTCTAGGTCTGAAACGTCAGCCTTCCTGAATCTGATGCTGCTTGGCCTGCTGTGTTCATCCAGCTCTACATCTTATTAACTCTGAATATTTTCTTAAGCAAAATTACTTTTTAAGACATCTGCTTAATGATCAGTAGGTTCCAGGGAATCATTACTCCAGTAGCACAGCAAGCAAAAGCAGTGTGTAGCCAGCAGATTTTGATATCTGATATTCACTAAACTGGGGAGGGGTACAGTGCTCCATTGGCTTCAGTGCCTTGAACTAAGAATGGGAGAACTGACTAGAATTCCTAATCCTGGTAACTGTGCAACAATGAGAGATTGTAAGAACTGTCGATGCTGGAGTCAGATAACACAGTGTGGAACTGGAGGAACAGCCCGGCAGCTTTTACTAGGTGAGTGAACATTGAGCAACAGAACTAGGGACCTCCATTAGGATCCCCTATGGTCAGTGAATGCACCCCGAATAAGATCATTCAACCGCACCCCCTTCCCACACCCCCTCAAACATGGCCCTCTGACCTTCTCATCGCCAGCCAGGTCCTACCAATACCTTGGACTTACCATAGGCTCCAATAGTTCCTCTTCCTTGGTGACTGACTGTAGTCTCAGGAGTGGCCATTAGTTGAACCTAGTGCCAAAGGGGTTACAGAGTGGCTGGCCAATCAGACTGGCAGGCACCTCCCCTAGGCTGGACTTACTCCTGAATGAGGCTCAGAAGACCCATTTCCAGCAATTAAGGCTCCATGGGGCATTAAGTAACAATGGGGGAACCAATATCAGACAGGATGTATTCTCCATCAACTCATCAGGTGACATTCAGGTGACAAAATCTTGTCATCTGAAAAACCCTGACCACAAAAGATTGCATTTTTATCCCAAAAGCAATTATTAACAGATCTTTTAACAATACTGAATTCTTGTCTTACAAATAATCAATTATTGAACTATCACTTCAAAAAATGAATATACTACCTGTAGAATTTGAGTTTTACCTATCCGAGCTGGCACTGGCCACCTGTATTCCATCAAAACAGAGATGATCAATTCCTGAGTTATGACCCATCAGTGCTCGTAGACAACTACCAGTTTCTGTCTGGAAAATTCGAATCAAGCTGTCAGCGCAACCTGTTACAATGACTTCATCCTGAAAACCAGAAACATCAATTTTAGCTTTTACATTGTTAATAATTACAGCATTAAAACTGTTATAACATAAATTTTTTAAAAGCTTTTTCAGGATATAATATTAATGAAGTTTTGACACTGATACCCAGGGTTAGATTTTTGCCAGGAGTGGATAGCTGTGTCAGTTTGTGTGTCAGAAGCTGTTTCTGGTGGAAAATCAATTGAAATTCAGATTTTCATGGGGGTGGTCCCTTTGAGAGCTGCTGCATCTCGCTCTCCATATGGTTGACCACTTTCTAAATGGAGGAGTTTATTTCTCCAAATTTCCAAAGGGTGATGCAAATGAGCTGGATCGACACCTCAATTTTCAGCCCATTTTCACTACCTGAGAAATTCTGAAATCTAGAAACTCATTTGTGTTTGCTTGTCTAAGGGGAAGATCTATTTCTGAATCATTTACAGTGTTAATCAGTTGAGTAGGCATGTTCATGTTACAGCTGCCTGTGTCTCTGATACATCATCTTACATATTAGTACTGTGACCTTGATGTGGTACCATGCTATTTAACCATATGCGTGAACTTGACTCTACCTGTGCTAATAGAGGTTGCTTGTGAGGAGTGATAGTCCTTCTTTGGAGTTCTATTGTTGCTGTTGAGACTGGACACCTATGCCTATAGGAGACATGTCATGAGAACTTGCCTTAGAGAGCACAACCCTTTGCAAGTTTGGAGATTTCTCAATCAAACTCAGGATTCAGCATGAACTGAATGAGGTGGAATGCAGTGGACCCCTTTAATGAACATATTTCAGTCTCTGATCTTTACCTCCAATATGAATCTCCTTGCTGCATTCCTCAATGTCCACGATGTCTATGGGTCTCTGTTCCTTGGCAGCAATGACAATGTGAAGGTGGGGTGCCCTTCTCCTCACCTCTGGGCCTTCTTGGGTGCGTTATGGGCTTTGATCTTGTGTAAGGGCAAAAGATAAAGAACTGCTGACATCTACGATCGATGCTAGCTGCTTTTATCCATTATAAACTGTTTGTCTCAATGCTGTCAGGTCTTCAGTTGCATTACAGGTCTCAGCCATTCGAAGGAGTCAGTAAGTTTTCTGGGCATACATTCATACACTCCTCTGATACTCATCTACAGAATGTAGCCTCAGGTTTTTCTGTTGGTGTGCCACTGGAGATGGAATGGGGATGCAAATCCTGAAAGCAGATGCTTGCACGCACCTTGTCAGAGTGTATCAGTTTAGTAAGGTTCCTCCCACACCTGATCCAATTTCTGTACATCACATCCCTTGTGTCACCTTGAAGGAGACCTCCTTAGTTGGTGTGCTGGCCTCCTCTTGCAACAATCTGGGAATAGGACCTCCATTCTCCACACTTTGCAGTCAAAACAATGATTTCCAGGTTCACATCTGCACATCAATGTGGGTCCCTGCTCCTGACTCCAGGAGCTGCTGTCCCTGAAACAGGGGTCTTTTATGGAATCTTGCAGGAAAGTCATGCTCATAAACATCTCTCTGGGCTTCTCAAAGTCTTTGTTTGTCACCCAGTTATTGACAACCTAACTTGAACGGTCTTCCTTTTTTTAAACAGACAAACAGAACTCCCAAGTTCTCCCCCCAAGTATGGAATTGCAGTATGGTGAACAAAGATTTAATATTCCATCATGTTGTTTTGGAGGCATAGTGGCTCAGTGATTAGCACTGTTGTCTCCCAGTGCTAGGAAACCAGCTTCAATTCTACCATCAGGTGCCTGTGTGGAGTTTGCACATTGTCCCCATGCCTACATGGGGGCTCCAATTTTCTTCCACAGTCCAAAGATGTGCAGGTTAGTTGGACTGGTTGTGCTGTGTCTAGGGATGTGTAGGCTAGGTGAAATTAGCCATGAGAAATGCAAGGTTACAGGATTAGGTTAGGGGGCTGGTCCGAGTAGGATGTTCTTCGGATTGTCCGTGTGGATTTGATGGGCCAAATGGCCTGCTTCCACACAGTTGGGATTCTATCTGACGATTCCAAATTGAAGGTAAACAGTACAAGAGCAAATACAATAATGGCTGCCTTGGTCTGTTCAAAAATCAAGCCTACACTTGAAGTGTCTGGCCCTTGTTCCTGCCTTCTTGGTTACTCATTAGCCAACCAACCCATTGCCATATCAATAGGAAAGGGTGTTCCTGTGAAAATGAAGGCTGGTGGTTGTGTCTCCTTGTAGTGGGTTTGGGATAAGTAAGCACTGGTAACTTCAATTTCTGAGCAGTGGAAGGAAAATCCTGCTCTCCTCATCAGGAATTTGTTCAGAAATCTTGTGGCCAATTTGAGGCAAACTGGGATTAATTGAAAAAGAAAACTGGACTCAAACAGCTTCTCAGTCTTTGTGAGTAATATGATCCATACTATTGTGGGATCAATTCCAAAGTTCACGTGTGCAACATGTGAAATATGAGACTTAGTTAAGAATCTGTAACTCAATCGTTACATTAAAGCAGTTTGAGAATGTTGTTCAGGACTTGAGATTATAGATTCTAAATTACTCAAAAACATTTCTTGCTTATTAATATAAATTGTACCAAAATGGCTTTCATATTTTAAAAAATATGCAATGCTATTTTTCACGATTTTGATATTGGCCATTGATTCCTGTAGGTATTTTCCTGATTCTTAGCTGAAACACTGGGAATAGATCTAAGGAAGCCTGAATAACAACTTGGATATTTTAATTCCTTTTTCAGAATTTCACCACACCATCTATAAGAAGTGGTGAAAAGGATAATCTCGACAGAAATTTGTAACCAATGTGAGATAGGAACACAGGATGAATACACCGAAGATGGAATTCAATTTACATTGCTCTGAGGGAGTGACCTGCTAATTCATAAACAGCAATTGGAGGAATTGTGGCTATTGAATGTTCTGATGATAACGCAGTTGATAATAAGTAGAATTATAAGAATATTGGCTATTTAATTCAACTATAAAACCATCTCCATGAAGTAATAATAGCAACTTGTATTTATATAGTGCCTATGACACACAAAATAATATTAGCGAAACATTTCTAAAATAAAAAAATTTTACTCAAAAGTAAACAATAAAAGGCACTTCACAGGAACATCATAAAGCAAAATCCAACATCTAGGCACATAAGGCTTTACTACAGCAGATCATTTAAAAACTTGGTCAACAAGATGAACATTTCATAAAAGATTGAAGTGGCACACAAAAACTGGGGGATAGAGTCAGCAACTGGGGAACAGATTTTCAGAAACTGAGAAATATGAACTGAAGATATGACGTTAAGTTTTCTCAATGGTTAATTGAAAGGATTTTCTTCTCATCTAGTACAGAGATTTGGATAGCAATCTTACAGGTGGCAACAAATAAAAATGTAAATAATTTGGAAGGAATTGCAGGTAGCTGGATGGGGAGAAAAGATTACCTTAATGCAAACACTTGTTACAGCATCTGTATGATTATCCAGTACATGTAGACAATTTGCAGTGAATAGATCCCATACACGGGCAGTTTTGTCTGAACTTCCACTAACAAGCCGTTTTCCTGCGAACATGACAGAGGCAGAAGATATATATTAGAATTGGGTCAATGAGAGATGAGATTTCCATTGTGTTTAAATATTTTGTAAAAAAATGATTGCACATGACAGATCAGATAATATTTTGTATTTTTAAATTAAACAAAAAAAGTGAGTAATATTTGACACAATGATAGAATAAATAGCACGTTACTTTACAGAATTATGAAGCAGGTAGAACATGACATGTGCAATAACCCATCCATGACATTTCTAATGTGCCATTAATAGGAAGGTCAAACACTATCCTAAAAGGGGGAGAGAGACATCAAGTGAGAGAACAAGCATGAGAACTAGAGAGTTCTTGTGGAAGTGACATTGAAAGGATGCAAGAGAGTAGATAGAAGAACTGTGAAGAATAAGGGGACATAAACAACTAAAAAGAAGTTGGCGAAATTCTGATAGCATTAGAGTGATGATGAGTATCCTGAATCAACCTTCTGAGCAACTCCAATTGAAGAATTGTGAAATTAGCAGCGTAGGAACCAAAAACAAATGTAATTTGAAATTGTTGAATACAATGTCAAATCTGGTACACAATGAGAACAAAGACAGGGAAAGAAAGACTGAATTTAGCGAGAGTGAATCAATAAAAGCTAAATAAATAATTTATCCATATTATCCAGTATTGATCTTGAAAGCACCTGTACAAAAATCAGATGAAGACTGTAGGGGTGACCTATGCTTGGCCATGTCAGGTGGCCTGCATCTGGTCACACCAAGCAGCCCACGCCTGCTTGTGAGATGGCAGGCAGAAGCAAAGCAAAACTAGGCAGCCTGCTCACACAGTAAAATACAATGTTACCTTCAAACAGAACTGCTAGAAGGTCAGTAAAAGAACACTGTATGTTCCCACCTGAGATACGTCTGCTAAAAGGATGCCTTAGGACAGAAAAATTACCAATTCTAGCTTTATTAAATTCAGGATGATTGTCCCAGAAATGAATAATGTCAGGTGCTAGATTAGTCCCCAGGCAGCCGCAAGGATAACAGCTAAAGTTATTTCATAGTAAATAGTTGCCTCTTTGAAGCTACCAGCAGTATTAAATAGTTTCTACCTAAAAATGCTCTAATCATAGAAGTTAGTTTCAATACGTAACCAGGATATAATACAAACCTTAAAAAACATTTAAGCTTAGATGTAGAGATTAACTAGCCGTAGGAGACACCTTCTCTTATGCCCTGAACAAGATAGATTGATCACAGCCCATAAATTACAAACTATTGACAGTAGTTGCATATAGTTAAACTTATAATTAAACTTTATAACGTAAGTTAACCTCATAGAAATTAGTTAAAACTAACTGACTTTTTATTTTTACATTGTGTAATGGGACAGTGGGAAAATAAAATGAGTATCTGAATGTGATAAAAGGCAGCAGCAAAATAGAATTTGAGCTGTCCTTACACTTTTTATGTTTAATTTAAAGCCTGAGAAAGATCAGAAGGAATATGGCCATTAAATATTGGAATGTGAATGAATAGGATGCCTAGGAAGAACGAAGCCCTAAGGATTACAATGTCCAGCTAATACCATAAGCTCATGGGAACCTGGGGCTGTCTACGGAAGTACCCATCACTGATTAGGTATCCCATAGGATTGGGTGTTTGAGTTAAAGGGAAGGGCAATGACTATGTTGTATTTGATTACTGTAATGCAAAATGTATAAAAATGCCATATTTCTTTGTAAAAGCAGAGGGTGTGTTATCAACCTATCTTCCAAACCCAGATTCGGGGAAGATCTTTTGGTCCTTTCCCTGCATAAAGTGGTTTCTGCTTGAATAAACATTTTCCACTTGCCTGAATCCTGCCTGCCCGCTGAGTCTGTCCCAAGTTGGGAAAAATGCTCCTACAAGGACATAATTGGATTTTCCTGCAAGCCCTTGATCTGAATAAAAGAGTTATGATATAATAGGTTTTCTTTTAAAATAGTCTGACTCTGAATGGACACAAGAGGTAAAAATAAGTTGCTACAAAGCATCTAACTATGTAGCTGCAAGCCCTAAACATATGGAATTAGGTCCATTCTTTTGAAATAGCAGGAGATATTATTGATCATAAGTTGATACAGGGGTTTGCATATCATGTTGCGGCCTTTCAAGAAATTGGTGAGGCCACTTTTGGAATACAGCACACAATTCTGGTTGCCTCCCTATAGGAAGGAGGTTGTTAAAACTTGAGAGGATGAAGAAAAGATTTACAAGGATGTTGCTAGGACTGGAGGGTTTGAGCTATAGGGAGAGGATGAATAGGCTGGGACTTCTTCCCTTGGAGTGTCAGAGACTGAGGGCTGGCCTTATAGAGGTTTATAAGATCATGAGGGGCGTGGGTATAGTAAAGAACTAAGGTCTTTTCCCCAGGGTGGGGGAGTCCAAAAGTCTTGCAGGTTCACCTATAAAAGTATAGAAGCCCTCACAGCGGCAGAATCTGACTTTAAGTGTTAATTTCTTTGTTTCTTCAACAAGGAATTCAACAACAGCCACAAACAGTCTAATTCAGACTTACTAGGATTTTCATCTTATAAGTACTCTCTCTGTCCTGATTTTAATTTGAACATCAGTACTTTCTTGTTAATAACTTTATGTTTTTATTCATAAGAAACATTCAGTAACAAACCAATTTTTAGTATATTTACCAAGAAGCTTGAATCATTAAAACTAAAATGGGGGCTACACAAGTTAAAATGATTTGCAGATCACTGACCAAATGATAACCACATCTGATGGTCATGACACCCTTCATGGTCTTGTTCCTCCTGACATACTAGCCCTGGAGCGTGTCCAGCGGAGATTCACACAGATGATCCCTGGAATGGTAGATTTAACGTATGATGAACGGCTAAGGCTCCTGGTATTGTATTCATTAGAGTTTAGAAGGTTGAGGGGAGATCTAATAGAAACCTACAAGATAATGTATGATTTAGAAGGGGTGGACGCTGGGAAGTTGTTTCTGTTAGGCGGGGAGACTAGGACCCGTGGGCACAGCCTTAAAATTAGAGGGGGGAAATTTAAAACTGAAATGAGATGACATTTCTTCAGCCAGAGAGTGGTGGGCTTGTGGAATTCATTGCCACGGATTGCAGTGGAGGCCGGGATGTTGGATGCCTTCAAGGCAGAGATCGACAAATTCTTGATCTCAGAAGGAATCAAGGGCTACGGGGAGAGAGCAGGGAAGTGGAGTTGAAATGCCCATCAGTCATGTTTTAAATGGCAGAGTGGATTTGATGGGCCGAATGGCCTTACTTCCACCCTATGTCTTATGGTCTTATGGCTATTGTAATGTTATTTTACAATTTCCTGTTCCTGTAATTTAGGCTTTATCTTCATTGAAGTGGTGCCATCAAGCAAGCTGCTATATCCTGGCTACGTTGTTGGAGCTGCACATTCCATTACCTTGTAGTTAGTGGACAGGGTTTAGAATCCCTACAGCAGACAGTGCCTGTTTGGCCCGTCAAGTCTGCACTGATCGTCCAAAGAGTATACCATCAGACCTAGCTCCCAAACCTATCTATGAAACCCCATATTTACCAACCGTGCACATCTTTGGAGTGTGGGAGGAAATTGGAGCACCTGGAAATCCTCATAGTCATAGAATCCATCGAATTCCTACAGTAAGGAAGCAGCCCACTGAGTTCACACCAGCCTACCGAAGAGAATCCCACCCAGACCCACTGCCTATCCTATCTCTCTAACCCCACGTATCCCATGGCCAGTCCACCGAACCTGCATATCTCTGGACAGTGGGAAAAGACTGGAGCACCCAGAGGATACCTACACATAGACAGGGAGAACATGCAAACTCCACACAGACAGTCGCCCAAGGCTGGAACCGAACCCGGTTCCCAAACACTGAGTCACCGGGTACCTCTGACCTTCTATTGTAGCCAAGTTATTTATATGTAGAATCTATTCAGTTTCTGGTTAATGGTATCCCCCAGGATCTTGATAGTTCACATCCATTAAACAAGCTTTTGGTTACATATCCCATTATCTCGTTTCATTTTGTCCTTTACGTTTCTCTGACGAGCCATGTGGCATTTTTCCGTTAATGACACGATACAAATACGAGCTTATACTGTCATCATGATTGGAGGGTAGACCAAATCTACATCTGAATAGTGGCAAGTTAGTTAAAGTGCATTAGGTCCACCTGTGCATGTAAAATTATAGGCAACGATTACAAAAGAAAAATTAATTGTAGTTAATTTCATAATCCACAGTTTTCTATTTCCTTCTCTACTCTTGCTGAATAGTACTCACCATCACAATCGAGGCAATCCACTCTTTCTTGATGACCTCGAAGTAAAGGTAAAACTGTATATCTACCCAGTGCCCAATTTTGATTCAGGTGACAAGCCCTAATGTAAATATCTTTCCATCGGCAAGTTAGGGACAAAGATGGAAAATCAGAAAAAGTAGCAGTACTGTATCTTGGAGATGTGAGACCTATTAAAATAAAAGAGTAGCAATTTAGTAATAGACATTAAAGAGCAAACTATTGCAAGGCATTTCACTACAGGATTGTTCTTACAAACTGCTGGACTGGCTTTTATGAATGGCTATAAAATCCTGAGACTGCCTTCGAGTTTCCATTAGACATTGTTATTTGGTTATATAATCCATAATGAATATTTTACAGTATGATCATCGACAATGTTGCAAAGGATTCAGGTTGTGTGTGAAAGGACAGCAGAGACAGATGATGAGCTGTCCTGGGTAAAACCTTCAGATACAGAAAATACAACTACAGAAAATAATTGTACACTGTAAACAGATTTTATAATACTAGATATGCTTTGACTATACACTTTATGGCTTCTCTCAGAGCAAATGCAGAAAAACAAGGCTTTAGTGTTGGAACAAGCAAGAAAGGGGCTGATAAGCTTGCTAAATCATCTAAGTTTTCTTAATTATTTAATGTGTTATGACATTTGGAAAGCTTTGTTTCCTTTATTTATACATAGGATGTGGGTATCACTGGCTAGGCCAGCATTTATTGCCCATCCCTTGCTACTCTTGAAGGTGGTGAGCTGCTTTCATGAACTGCTGCTGTTAATTTGGTGCACATTTGGTGCGTTCCAGGGTTTTGACTCAGCAACACTGAGGAAGGGCAGCATATTTCTAAGTCAGGATGGTAAGCGGCTTAGAGGGGAACTTACAGGTGGTGGTATTCCCACATATCTGCTGTCTTTGTCCTTCTAGACGGTGAGTAGTCATGGGTTTGGAAGCTGCTCTCTTAAAAGCCTTGGTAAATTTATGGAATGGCATCCTGTAGATGCTGCATGCTGCTACTACTGAAAACAGCAGGTAATGGAGGAAGTGAACGTTTGTGGAAGTGGTGCCAGCAAGCAGGCTGCTTTGTCCTGGCTTTGTCAAGGATCTTGAGTGCTGGTTGAGCTGCATTCATCCAGGCAAGTGGGAAATACTCCATTACACTCCTGACTTGTGCCTTGTAGATGGTGGACGGAGTTCTGTGTACCTCTGACCAGCTCTTGTAGCCACAGAATTTATATATCTAGTCCAGTTCAGTTTCTAATCAACGGTAACCCCCAGGATAATGGAGGAATTCAGCAATGGTAATGCCTATGAATGTCAAGAGGTACTGATCAGATTTTCTCTTGTTGGGAATGATTTTTGCCTTGCACTAGTGTGGCACAAATGTTACTTGCCACTTGACAGCTCAAACCTGGTTGTCGCCCAGGTCTTGCTGCTTTCAGTACCGGACGAGTCACGAACAGTGCAAAAAAATTATTCAATCGTCAGTGAACAACCTGACTTCAGACCCTATGATGCAGGGAACTTCATTGACGAAGCAGTTGAAAGTGGTTGGGCTGAGGACACTGACCTGAGGAAACCCCAGCAGAGATCTCCTGCATTTGAGATGACTGACTTCCAACAACCATCTTCCTCTGGGCCATGTATGACTCATACCAAGTGGAGAATTTTCTCCCTGTTTCACATTGACTCTAGTTTTGCTATGGTTCCTCAAGCCACACTTGATTAAATGCAGCTTCGATGTCAAGAGCAGTCACTTCCATCTCACTTCCCGAATTCAACTTATTTGTTCATGTTTGAAACAAGACTATAATGAGGTGGGAGCTCAGTGGCCCTAGTAGAATCCAAACTGAGCATCAGTGAGCAGGTTCTTGCTAAGTAAGTGTTGCCTGATTACATTATTGATGACACATTCCAAGAGTTTACTAACGATCAAGTGTAGAACAAAGGTTTGGCAATTTGCCAGACTAGATTTGTCCTGATGTGTGTACAGGATATACCTAGACAATTTTCCACATTGTTGCCTAGATGGTAGTGTTGTGCTGCATTGGAACAGCTTGGCTGGTTGGGGGCAGGGGGCAGCAAGTTCTGGAGCAAGTGTCTTCAGTATTATTACTGGAATGTTATAAGGTCCTATCGTATTTGCAGTATCCAATGCTTTCAACCGTTTCTTTATATTATGTGGAGTGTATCAAATTGGCTAGAGGCTGGTATCTGTGATGCTGAGGACTCTGGAGATGGCCAACATGGGTCATCCACTCAGCACTTCTGGCTGAAGATTGTTCCAAATGATGTGATGTTTTATCTTCGCTTTTTGATAACAATGGCAAGTGGTTTCCAGCTAAATCCTTTGAAAAACTAACTCAATCTGATCTTGATTCAAAAATCGAGAAACTCACCTAATGTAGCAGCAGGTCTAATTATCCAGTCATTAAATAATGTTTTGGACACTGTTACTCTGTCACAGACCCAGGGTCTGCTTTGGAACTCTACATTGTGCTTTCTAACCTTGCATGCTCATCCATCACCTCTTTCTTCTTTTCAACATTTGCAATAAACAAGTTTGTCAAAATTGGGGTGATTCACAATAACATAAAATAACACCACACAAACACACACACATACAAATATTTGTAGGTGCATGTACAGTTGATATCACTGTGTTTCATGTGCAGGGAGACATCAGCAGCGTACTTTGAGCAGGTGGCCTCCACCAAGGCTGTCACCATTGTCCATGTGTCTCTTTTCTTACAGGAACACCTGCAGTCAATATTTCAGTTAGACCTCTCGTTTTCCACTGACTGAGGCGGTGGTTGGAGACATAGGAAACGCAGAAGCTGCTGCTGAGGGGGTTAGGAAGAGCAGGGACAAAGGAAAGCAGAAGGCTGAGAGTGATGAAGAGGGAGTTACCCCTCTTGGTGGTTACTTCTTTAGCAACCACTCCTTTGCATTGTCTGGCTTTCTCAGGCCACAGCACTGTCCACGAAAGGGCTCTTCCTAAAGCAGGGAGGATTTTTTTAAAAATTCAACCTTGGGATGTTGGCATTTATTGCCAATTCCAAATTGCCCCAGAAGGCAATAAGAGTTGACCACATTGATATGGGTCTGGGATCACATGTAAGCCCGATCAGGTAAGCAAGATAGATTTCTAGCCCTAAAGGAAATCAGTGAACAAGATAGGTTTTTATGACAATTGACAGTGGTTACATTATGGCTGTTACGCTAGTTTTACATTCTAGATTTTTTTAGAAAAATTGCTTTCAAATTCAACTATGTCCCCAGAATATTAGCCTAAAGTTCTGGGCTACCATTTCAGTGACATTACCACCATGCCCCCATCTCGCTTAACTGTGCTCAGCAGCTGCTGCTTGCCTGGAACTTGAACGCAGAGGTGGAAAGGGAAAACAACAGGTTGTGGAAAAGTGTATGCAACAACCCTTCTGACCCCCAGGCAAGGCCTCCCAGTTCGGAAAAAGCAGCATGGTGGTTGAAGAGGGCAGAGTGGCAAAGTGGCAATGCAAGTGCAGTGAAGGAGTGGTAACTGAGGAGGTATAGCTGCAGGAGGAGAAACTCCTGTTCGTCAGCTCCAGCCTCCATATGCATCTTCCTGATTCCTTGCATCTTCCCACTTCAAAGGATATATCTGGCAGAGCCTTCTTGCAGAATGGCTCTGCTGTTTTCCACCATTTCAAAATTATGTAGCTGGCCTCTTCATGCATGCAAACTCTTTGCACCAACTATAAATGGTGTTTCAGCAGTCACAACCTTTCAAAATATATTCAAGAATTGAAAAACACAAACAAATGTTCTTTGATCCTCATTTGTGGCCATATTTGTTTAGTTTTTAAACCCTTTAGCTACAGTATAAGATGACATCTGAAGTCTGCAAGCTTTGTGTAAGAAATTGAAGAAATGAAATATTGCAAACTGACAGCTTTAAAGAGCAGCAGACTGCAAATATTAGAAGTTAAATGCTGTCAAATAAGGGATAAACATTTTTGGATCTCAATGTAATATTCATAGTCTCTATATTGATGTTTGGATCAGTGGAAATCACCATATTACATAATTGCAGATACATCTTATTTTCATTCATACCTACTGTCAATACAAGGAATATGAATAAAATAAAAATGTACTTTATACTACAGCATAGTTTTTCTAAATAAATTCCGAACTATATTATGCTTTTCTCTACTGTGATAAAAAACCTAACAAGGAAATAAATACTTTATAACCAAACATGCTCAATTCACAAAGACAGTCATACGCACTAATGGTTAGTGTAATAGGTTACCTGTGGGACTGTAACTATATGGGCTCTTGGAGAAGAGTTGTTGATCAGTGTCAAAATTAAGCCAGTTTTGAACAGCACACAGTGGCTGCCTATTCAAAAAAACTAAGTATTACATATAACATGCTCATAGATAATAAAATTTAAACTGTTAACCATGTAAGCAAAATTTGTTCTCATTACTTTCAGTTTTCTAAACAATTCAACATCTGACAGTTTGTTGAGATTTATCAGTTTTCCAGTGTTTGCTTTAAAACATGCAATAAATGCCATATCAGATTATGGACCGAAAAGCAGCGAGTTCAATGTTACGAGATCAGGAATGCACAGTACCAAGGATAAGACTTTCTAAGCTAATGAAGGATAATAAATGATTTAAAATTTTCACCGAAAATATAATTTAGTATTCCACAACGCTATTTAATTTCCTCAGGAATGTCACTAATAAATTTTCCTCCAGACATTTGTGATTATTTTATTTGGATCATCCTTTCATAGTTATTAGCTAAGTTGTTTTATGCAGGTCCCTTGCCCTGGAATTTTTTTTGCACCTTCAATTAACTTAAGCATTGCATTATTAAATATATTTTAAAAACACATTTATTTACTTGGTACGCATGCCATTTATGAAAATGTTTTACTCATGGTGGTGAAGAATTCAGAGAATGGATATTATCAATTTGATAGGTTTAAAAGGACAACAGGTTGATTATCAAGTAAATAAAGTATACAAGATAGTAGATATTATAAATTGAGGCACAGGATTTGAATTCAACTATGTACAAGTAGCTGGGTTCTAACTGAATCAAAATTTTTCCCACATTATACAAAAGCAAAGAAATTGTGCTAAACCCTTACAAGTCACTGGATAGGGCTCAGTTGAACTATTGCACTCAATTATCGTTACCACGCTTTAGGAAGGATATCAAGATCTTGAAAAGATCACACAGCAAATTTATGAAGGATTTACAAAGATCTTCCGTTTTATGGAGATATTAGAGAAAATGGGATTATTCTCCTAAAATGAGAAATGGTTAAATAGAGATTTAATAGAATTGTTCAAAATTTTGATGGGTTTTAACTGAGTAAAGATAAACCACCCGCCAGCTCCACAAGTTTATTAACCAGAAGATACAGATTTAAAAGTGCATGAAGGGCTGTTGGATAGTCATTTACATAGTCAGCAAAAGCCCCACAGACTTTCTGTGCAGTAGAATTCCATAACTTTCTGTTTGGGCAGTGTAATAATGAAATCAATTTATGAAGATTATTATTACTTTGTTCTAACATCAGAAGCTGATGTTCCTCCACTTAATATTTTTTCCCCTTGACAGCCATTCTTTGGCTTTTCTGTCAATTTATGCCAGTCAATGGTGTATTTAGCATAGTTATTGTACTTTAAATCTATGTCCACTAGGAATTGAACTGAGACTGCATGAACTTTTCACGTAGAACATGAGTAGCCAGTGTACATTTGATTTAAACAGGATTCAAACTCATGTCCCAGAGATGATAGGCTAATGTCTCACTCAAACTCCTGCAATCTGTCTTTGTTATTCCGGGTTCATTGGATTGCATCTACAGATTTATATTTATGCACACACACACACAATTTAACTCAACATTCAGAATGTCATATTAAAACCAGAAATCTTAACTTACCACAAAATGTCAGTGTTTGTAAATTCCCTCCAAGTTTTGTTACAGCATGCCATCCTGAACAGATCATCTGCAGACAAATATGAAAAGATTCTTTCCACCAGCTCTTGTGGCAAGATTAATACAAAGTCGATGGATAATAAGGGACAGAGTTCAGAGTAGACATTTTTCAGTTGTGGCAGCTGGAAAACAAAAGGAAATCACATTTTCTATTAAAAACTGGTGTGACACAAATTTGTTTTTGAAGACACAGTTGAAATAATTCTTACAATGAAGGAAAAGACAAATTCAAATGTACCATTCCAGCCCTCGTTAATTCCACTCAACCAGCCTTTCCATATAATCTTGTATTTTTCTTTTCTTTTCAGAGGTTTAGTTAATGCCTTTTAGGAAGGTCTGCATCAGCATACTCAGGTTGTGCATTCCACATCTGAACCACTTGATTTGTCAAAAGAGGTTTTTCTGTATACAACCATTAATGTTTTTCCAACTGCCTTAAGTTGATAACATCTCCATCAAAACTATGTGCACTATAAGCTTCCCTACTATATTCAGTATCAAAATTAATTACATTGGACCAATCTGCTACGTAATAGTGCATTTCATAAAGTAATTAGTCTTCTTTTTCATTATTTGGCTGACAGCAATAATGATTATCCTGCCAGGGGTGGGAAACGAGCATTGGTTTGCTTCCAAGTCTCAACCTTGCTGCACAGGCAAGCAATCACTGCTCCTGATTTTCATGGGGGTGAACTTTAATTGGCTTGAATTGTCAATTCTGGATTGGATTGGATCAATTAGTAGTCACTAAGACAGGACAGAAAGAGAATGGACCAACTTTAAATTCACCATGACAGCCATTGCTGCATGATTTGTTGGAATAAGGGTGCTGGAGGATGTGAAGAAACCCAAGTACTGGGAAATTCCCCCTCATCTTGTAAAAGCTCACCTGGAGAGTCTCTTCCTGCAAGGTGACAGTGGAGGGTGCCGGGCAAAACAGAGCTGGATTGAAGTCACCCACACTAAGTACAAACTATCTGGTCCACAATAGGAAGTGATTGAATGACATTTTGCATTATGGCAAGATGCGTGCAATACTAAAATCGTCAAAACAGGCTTCTGGATACACACCAGCTGAGGAGCCTCAGAATACACACTGCTCTGACACATGAAAGGAACGTACGACCCTCAGCAAGGCTGAGATGCACAGATACAAGCCAAATCCAGAAAAGGCTCTCAAAGGCACTTTGGCCAAGCAATAGTTTAAAGCGAGAAAAGAATTAGTCATGGATTGTCCAAATGCTGATTTTCAGATAAGTTCATGGAGACATAGAGATGCACAACATAGAAACAGACCCTTTGGTCCAACTCAATCATTCTGACCACATATCCTAAATTAATCTAGTCCCATTTGCCAGCATTTGGCCCATATCCTTCTAAATCCTCCCTGTGCATATACCTGTCCAGATGCCGTTTAAATGTTTTAATTATACCGACCTCTACTACTTCCTCTGGCAGCTCATTCCATCTATACACTACCATCAACGTGAAAAAGGTGCCCTTCGGTCCCCTTTTAAATCTTTTCCCTCTCACCTTAAACCTATGCCCTCTAGTTTTGGATACTCCTACACTGGGGAAAAAACCTTGGTTATTCACCCTAACTATGCCCCTAAGGATTTTATAAACTTCTATAAGGTCACCCCTCAGCCTCCAATGCACCAGGGAAAGTAGCCATAGCCTATTCAGCCTCTCCCTGTTGCTCAAACCTTCCAACCCTGGCAACATCCTTGTAAGTCTCTTCTGAGCCCTTGCAAGTTTCACAATATCCTTCCTATTGCACAGAAACCAAAACTGAATGCAATATTCCAAAAGTGGCCTAACCAATGTCATATATAGCCACAACATGACATCCTAACTCCTATACTTTGAGGTAGACCTGTGGAATTCATTGCTACAGACCGCAGTGGAGGCCGGGACGTTAAATATCTTCAAGGCAGAGATTGATAAATTCTTGATCTCGTAAGGAATTAAGGGCTACGGGGAGAGCGTGGGTAAGTGCTGTTGAAATGTCCATCAGCCATGATTAAATGGCAGAGTGGACTCGATGGGACGAATGGCCTTACTTCCACTCCTATGTCTTATGGTCTTACACTCAATGCACTGACCAATAAAGGCAAGCATATCAAAATGCCTTCTTCACTAACTTGTCTACTTGTGACTCCACTTTCAAGGAACTAAGAACCTTTACTCCAAGGTGTCTTTATTCAGCAACACTCCCCAGGACCCTACCATTAAGTGTATAAGTCCTGCCCTGATTAGATGAAGTCACTTTCCATACAATCTCTTAAAACCAGAATGACATCCTTCCAACTCTATTTTGCTTCAGCCACCTGTTTTTCTTCCTCACTTTTGATGGTCTGCATTGACCTTAACATGTTTTCCATGTAAATTAATCAGTTGAAGAGCACGGGTGATTTATTGGTGGTGGTAATAAATGGAAAAATATCATGGGTGATTTGGTGATGGGAAAAAGAAATCAGTTGTGGGTAAGAGCACATCTGGACATAAAATAGTTAATACTGGAATAATGGCTGTTATGGTGCACTGGGAGTGTCCCTATCTCCAAGACAGGATGCATGGGTTGAAGACCCACCTGGTGTGTAACAACATCTCTGAACATGTTGATCTTAAGAAAATACCTGCGTTCTGGGTGATTAATTAAGAAAAAATACTGGAGTGTGTCATGGATCAGCAATGGATTGTTGAATTCTTATACGAACACTTCCCTTGTGGCAATGAGGTCTTTCATTGGGTTTTTGGTTCAAACTTTAAGATAGATTTTACACAGCAAGTGTACAAAAGCTAGCGTCAATGTGGCAAGATTTTCTCTGACTGTCTACACTCAAAACCAATATCATTTAGACTTATTAACAGGGTCATATGACTTGTCTGAAAGCATTTCAGATGCCACTTGAGGTGTAGTAATAATGTTATTGGTTCAATAAGCAAGAGTTCTGATGTACTGAGGACATGTGTCCAAATTCAACAAAAACACGGAATAGAAAGCTAGCCTAAAGGCAAACATGTAATTATTACTGGTTGCTGTAAAATCCATCTGATTCACAGATATCCTTTAGGGAAAGAAATCGACTATCCTTACTTGATCTCACCTGAGCTCCGATCTAGAGAAATGCTGATTCATCACATATTTCCTATAATCCACGGGTGGGGTTTAATGAGGTGAAAAGAACAGCTGCAGCATCCTTGACTAGCAGCTGATGGTGGAAGCACAACAGTAGCCAAGCAAGCAAGCAAGCAACCAATGTGGAGGTTCATTTGTTGTGGTCACAGGCTTCGAGTGTTTGGAAATGGAATATGTCCTCTTTAAGTACCTCACTGGGTGGTCAGTTGGTCCTCTGATGGCCATATAGGTCCAAGCAATGATGATTCCCTGCACCTAGAGGAATCCAGCGATGGTGGTTAAATCCACTACCGTCTCAGTTTGAGAGATCCCATCTGTACAGAAGTGTACATATAGACCAGCTGTTGCATTGGTTGTGCATCTGGTGAGGTATGCAGCTGATCCTTAGATGAGCCAGAGAGGAAGGCATTCAAGGTTACAACAATGTTGACAACCAGAGGCTGGAAATGATAAGCAGTGATGTGAGGTATAAGGTCTTCTGCGTGAGGGCACAAATCTCTGACCATCTGCCTGAAAATTTGCAGTTTGTTACAGCACTACTTCTCTGTCATCTCAAGGTAGCTTCTTCAGCAGCAAATCCTGTGCTAATAAAATGGCATCAGTTTGCTTCCTGTTGCTACCTGTACCTCTCTTCTGGCCTGATGACGTATGGAGCTCTGCCCTTCACACATATGATGTTTCTTCTCTTCCTTGCCACTGGAAACAGAATGAGACAGTTATGATTTCCAGCTGCTGTCTTGTGTTCAGGTGGCCGCCCAACTGTGCTTGAAAAATCTGCCACCTTTTCCTAAGCCCCGGTGATACCTGCACCTCTGCACTGTCCGAATACTGACTGACTACATTCCTTGTGACCTTCACTGACTGAATACGGCATCTACATGCAAGTGGCTGAAGTGCCTAAAAGTCATTCTTCTTTTCAGTAGGCCTACCAAAGTTATTAGAGCTGCCAAGATTAGCTGTGGATTCACCCAAACCTGATGTGAAGCTCAAGCTGAAATATCAGAACGTAGCCTTCAAACGATCTCTTTAACAACCTTGATTATCACAATTAACAAATCGGGGGTGTTCTCAGTGTTATTTACCCACATCCCTAGTGAAATTTGATGCAAGAAAGAGTAAAATGCAAAACTAGCAGACTAGCCGTTACTGGTACTTGCATCCTCTGGTCCTTCTGACATTTCCCAGCACTTGACCCATAGCATTGTATACATTTCAAGGGCTCATCAAACTATCCATTAAATGTCTTGTGAGTTCTGCCCTCTACCAACCTGAGAGGCAGTGAGCTCCAGATACCCACCACTCTCTAGGTGAATGTATGTCCTCAAGTCTCCTTTTAAATCTCCTGCTTTTTACTTTAGAATTGTGCTCCCTTGTCATTGACCCTTCTATCAAGTGGAAAAACATTTCCCATCCACCCTACCAATGCCACTCAGAATTTTGGGCGCCTCAAGTCAGGTTCCTCCCTCAGCCTTACTATGCTCTAAGGAAAATGACCCCAGGTTATCTAGTCTCCCTCAAACAAATCACTCCAGACCATGCAATACACTGGTGAATCTCTGCTGCACCCACTGTAATGCAGTCACATCCTTCTAGCAGCTTGGCAACCAGAATTGCTTACAGTACTCCAGCTGTGCCCTAACAAACATTATATACAGGTTTGTCACAACCTCCGTCCTCACGTATTCAAATGCCTTGATTAATAAAAGCAAATACCCCGATGCCTTAATGCCTTGTGTAATTGTCAGGTTACCTTCAAGGATTCAGGAAAATGCAGACCACGATCCCTCTGATCTTCAGTACTTCCTTGGCTCCTACTATTCAGTTTGTAGCCATTGCCTTGTTAGTCCTCCCAAAAGCTCTTGCGTTCAGGACTGAATTTAATATTCCACTCTTCCACCCATCGACATCATCCTGTATTCCAAGGCTTTCCTCACTATTTACCACACAACCATAAGACATAGGAGTGGAAGTAAGGACATTTGGCCCATCAAGTCCACTCCACCATTTAAATCATGGCTGATGGGCATTTCAACTCCACTTCCCTGGCACTCTCCCCATAGCCCTTGATTCCTTCTGAGATCAAGAATTTGTCGATCTCTCCATTGAAGGCCTCCAAAGTCCTGGCCTCCACTGCACTCCGTGGCAATGAATTCCACAAGCCCACCACTCTCTGGCTGAAGAAATGTCATCTCATTTCAGTTTTAAATTTCCCCCCTCTAATTTTAAGGCTGTGCCCACGGGTCCTAGTCTCCCCGCCTAACGGAAACAACTTCCTAGCGTCCAACCCTTCTAAGCCACACATTATCTTGTAAGTTTCTATTAGATCTCCCCTCAACCTTCTAAACTCTAAGTGAGTACAATCCCAGGATCCTTAGCCATTCATCATACGTTAAACCTACCACTCCAAGGATCATCCCTGTGAATCTCCGCTGGACACGCTCCAGGGCTAATATGTCCTTCCTGAGGTGTGGGACCCAAAATTGGACACAGTATTCTAAATGGGGCCTAACTAGAGCTTTATAAAGCCTCAGAAGCACATCACTGCTTTTACATTTCAGCCATCTTGAGATAAACGACAACATTACATTCGCTTTCTTGATCACGGACTCTACCTGCTAGTTAACCTTTAGAGAATCCTGGACCAACACTGCTTTACAAATTTTCTCACCCTTTAGAACATTGTCCATGCCTGTATTCTTTTTTCCAAAGTGCAAAACCTCACATTTGCTCACCAGCACTGGACCCTGTGGTACAAAAACCATTCTTTGACCATCACCCTATGCCTCCTGCCACTAAGTCAGTATTGGATCCAATTTGCCAAATTGTCCTGGATTCAATGGGCTCAGTTTCTTAAGCAGTCTGTCAAGATTTTGTCAAAAGCCTTACAGAAGATCACGTAGACTACATTAACTACATGATCCTCATATACAAACCTAGACATTTCCCAAAATAAAAATCAAATTTATTAGGTATGATCTCCCCCTCACAAACCTATGTTTCCTATCTTTGCCTCTCCAGTAGACATTAATTCTATCCTCCAAACATCTTTACCCCAATAGTTTCCCTACCATATATGTTAGACTCACTGACTTGTAGTTTCCTGGTCCCTAGCACCCTTCTTGAAGGATGATACCATCCATATAAGCTGTCCCCCAGTCCCCAAGCACTTTTCCTGTGGCCAGAAAGTATTTGATGATTAATGCCAGAACACCTACCATTTCCTTTCTTGTCTCCTTCATATTCTAATCTTATATTATCATTCCTCACATCCACACGCATTCTTTTTAATTCCTCTGTAAGGCATCACAATGCCAGTCTCTTACAAGGTATTTTCTCCCCAAGACAAACTGAAGGAACCAATGAATTGCTGTTTTAGAGGCTGCTGCCATCCCAGCTGATCGGACTCATTAAGATGGGATGGAACTTTTAAATGAACATGACAATCATCAAAATGTAATTTAAAGCCTCTAGTAGAGACAAATTAAACGTGTAAATTTATTACAAATCAAACTTTAAATAACAAACGTTTGGCTCAGACAAGTTGCCTTTCCCATCGCAGATAAAGTATTTCGAGACCAAAAGGTGTTGTTGCCGACGATTATGAACTAAGAAAAACATCTGGTGAACATTTCCCTCGCTTCACTATATTTTACAGTTAAAATTGATGATCATGTAACATTCCTATTAGGAAACACAAAACACAGAAAATAATACAAACACTTCCAAAAGGTTACAGTGAACAACAGAAAAAGTACGAGAATACAGTGATCAATATTGTGAATTATCTTTAGATATTTATCTGGATGGTTAAGTGAACAGTTTAGCGTTATTTAAAATGAAAAAATCTGCGTGTGCTGGAGAGCTAAAAGAAAAACAGAAAGTGCTTGCGTAATTTTTCATCAGAGCAGTCAGCGGACTCGAAACGTTAACTGTACTTAGTTCCCACCGATGCTGCCAGACCTGGAAGGTTGCAGGAATAGCAACTCATATTCCGCTTGGGAACCCTGCAGCCCAATTGTATCAATGTGGACTTCACAAGCTTCAAAATCTCCCCTTCCCCCAGTGCATCCCAAAACCAGCCCAACTCGTCCCCGCCTCCCTAACCTGTTCTTCCTCTCACCTAGATAATGAAGTGTGAAGCTGGATGAACACAGCAGGCCAAGCAGCATCTCAGGAGCACAAAAGCTGATGTTTCGGGCCTAGACCCTTCATCAGAGAGGGGGATGGGGTGAGGGTTCTGGAATAAATAGGGAGAGAGGGGGAGGCGGACTGAAGATGGAGAGAAAAGAAGATAGGTGGAGAGGAGAGTATAGGTGGGGAGGTAGGGAGGGGATAGGTCAGTCCAGGGAAGACGGACAGGTCAAGGAGGTGGGATGAGGTTAGTCGGTAGGAAATGGAGGTGCGGTTTGGGGTGGGAGGAAGGGATGGGTGGGAGGAAGAACAGGTTAGGGAGGTAGCGACAGGCTGGACTTCACCAGTTTCAAAATCTCCCCTTCCCCCACTGCATCCCTAAACCAGCCCAGTTCGTCCCCTCCCCCCACTGCACCACACAACCAGGCCAGCTCTTCCCCCCCACCCACTGCATCCCAAAACCAGTCCAACCTGTCTCTGCCTCCCTATCCTGTTCTTCCTCTCACCCATCCCTTCCTCCCACCCCAAGCTGCACCCCCAGCTACCTACTAAGCCACTCCCACCTCCTTGACCTGTCCGTCTTCCCTGGACTGACCTATCCCCTCCCTACCTCCCCACCTATCCTCTCTCCACCTATCTTCTTCACTCTCCATCTTTGGTCCGCCTCCCCCTCTGGGAGGTGCAGTTGTTTATCGCGAACCGAGCGGAGGTGTTCTGCAAAGCGGTCCCCAAGCCTCCGCTTGGTTTCCCCAATGTAGAGTTAGCCACACCGGGTACAAGCCACTGTGTTCATCCAGCTCCACACTTTGTTATCTCGGATTCTCCAGCATCTGCAGTTCCTATTATCTCTGATGCTGCCAGACCTGCTGAGCTATCGCCAGCAATTTCTGTTTTTTTTAATTTCTGTTCTTATTCTTCCGAGAGAGAAGGCAGGCTAGAATCAGTGATAGTAGGAACTGCAGATGCTGGAGAATCTGAGATAACAAGGTGTAGACCTGGATGAACATAGCCGGCCAAGCAGCATCAGAGGAGCAGGAAGACTAACATTTCAGGTCTAGACTCTTCTATCTTAGGCTAGAATCAGAAGCATCTTTTTACCTGACATACACGAAGCAAACGCGACAACGCTTCGTCCTTTTCCTGTGCCGTGAGGGAGATGAATGTAGACAGGATCAGGTCCATTTTTTCCTCGAATGGAGGTTCCATGCCCGGTTTCCTGCTGTAGGGCCTACCGGCGGAGGTCAGGTCTGTAACCAGTCCCAGTGCGAGAGTTGTGTTGTGGGGCCTGCTGGCGGAGGCCAGGCCGGTAACCACAGCAACGGACGGAACGGCTGCTCCGGACGGCACCAACCCTCCTTGACCGGCGGGGGGGTGGAGGTTGGGGGAGCGACTGTCAGGGTTACCGGAATCTCGGGTGACGAGAGACATCTGAATTAGTACAAATGGAGAACAGTCTAAAGGTGCCTAAAAATAAAGCAAGCACTTTCGCCGTTGGGTTGTTCCGATATTTTCTGTCTGATTTGGTCATCCCCCCGAAGATAGCAAGAACTGCAAATGCTGGGGTCAGAATCAATACAGCGTGGAGCTGGAAAAACACATCACGCCCTGATGAAGGGTGTAAAGCCGAAACGTCGACTCTCCTGCTCCTCCGAAAGTGCTTCTCCAGCTCCAAACTGTTTTGACTTGGTGCCCACTCATCCTGCCCTGAAACCCCGCAACACCCAGCGATCCATTTCACTTGTTCAACAAATTGGTATGTGAAAAATACTCGGCTGAGAGAATTAAAATCACAATCTCCGTTATTAAAATTGTACTTTTAAACATGACCCGAAGATTCAATGAAAGGCTTTGTATATAAAATGAACTGTACGCACGCCCAACGTGGGGCTCGAACCCACGACCCTGGGATTAAGAGTCCCATGCTCTACCGACTGAGCTAGCCGGGCTGATGAAGTTGTTTCGTTTGATTATCGTGTATAATTTATTTCATACAAGTTAGCCTTTCACTTCTGAAAAATCATATCAGGCTCGAAAAGTTAACTATTTTTCTCTGCACAGAAGCTGCCAGACCTGTTGAGTTTCTCTATCATTTTGTCTTTTTTCTTTCAGACTTCCAGCAAAATTTCAGTGTTTTGCTTTTATATTAGTATATTAGTATTAATCACTGCACCAACAATTTCTAGTCTCGCCCTTTACACTGTTTTTCATTTTCATAATTTTGTCACAATATTATGAAAATAATTGCTACTAAAATTGTCCATGTGAACGCATAAATTTGATTCCTTTCTGTAAACTGTAATTTTACAGTTGAATAATTTAGACGCAAACTGGCACTATTTCGAGTTTAAAAACCGAAAGAACTGCGGCTGCTGTAAATCAGGAACAAAAACAGAAGCTGCTGCAGTTCTGAGGAAGGGACACGGGCTTGAAATGTTTACTGTGATTTTTTTCCTTCACAGATGCTGCCAGACCTGCTGAACTTTTCCAGCAGCTCCTGTTTTTGTTCACTATTTCGAGTTGCTCAGATTAATCTGTAAATTTTGCAGTTTTGTTCAGGTTATTTCGTCATATCGCAAAAATATTTTCTAAGTATATACTTGTATATATTTAATTTTCTATTATCTTTTCTACTCTATCCGGGCTTAAAAGCATTCTCCTAGCTGTTTTCGCCCTCCGCAGCGGGGGACTGTTGCTTTTGACTTTGCTCCCATCCTTTCTCAGCGTTGTCTCTGTCCTTAGCGCTTAAAATTATACCATTTTTCCTGTTTATCCTACTCTGCTTTTATATCTGACCACCAATGTATTATGTCTCATGATCAGCATGTCAGTACAGCTTTTAGGGAAACACTAATGAAATCATCACTCTTAAACAGCGGTATTATACTCACTTTCACAATGAATCACTTGAACCATGGCACACCCCTAGAAATATGTTGTAATGTAATATGAAATGTTAACCCAGACACTGATGTGTCCATGGGTGTAATAGTTGTAAATTATAGTTAGTTATAATAAACTTCAGTGCTACGAGAAAGAGTTCCCTTTCAAGTCCAGTAACTGTTTCTCCACACAAATGCCGCCAGACCTGCTACATTTCTCCAGCATTCTGGGTTTGTTAAAGATTTCAGGCATCAGCAGTGTTTTGCTTTTATTATGTAATAAATAACTCTTGGATTCTTCAATATCACGTTACCAGCATCCAGTTTCCTATTATGAGAGATAACCTAAGCATTGCTGCGTCATGTAAAATGCCCTCCTGGAAGCAAAATCCACATTATCTCCTTTCCATTGGAAATAGTTTCCTTCTGTTTTAATAATTGGCTTTGCCTTACCCTTCACTTCAGTTTCTAATCTAGCTCCGCCTCCTTTTTAAAAATATAGCCTATTCTTAGTTTGCTCGTCCTCCTCTAGGCTTGACATAAGCAGGACAATTGACATTCCGGGTTTAGACCCTTCATCAGCACTGGCATATATTTTCGTGTTCACTCCGTTTCGACGTTGTTTTAACCTACAGTCGTTTGTATACCTTATTTTAAATTCTTACAATTCTCTCATGGCTTCCCTGACCACTTGCTAAATTTTGCCTATCAAAAAAAACTCAAACTTATCACACCAATAATCACATCAACTCCACTTCATTTAAAAATATTGCTCCACCACAATAAATCTGCTAATATTTTTGTGTTCAGTTTGGGCGGACGAACTGGTTGACCCTGCGAAGAGGCAAAGCGGATGGGGAAGCGTGGAGTTCATGCTATGTTCTGCAGATGATAGCCGAGAAATAAACTGATGAAAATTAACTTTCAACCTTAAAAAGTAATCGGAGAAATATACGAACAGTAATGTTGGCCTCTTCAGACCAGTTTGGGAACGTAGCATTCAGCTCTCCTTCGATAGCTCAGCTGGTAGAGCGGAGGACTGTAGAGTTCATGAAGACATCCTTAGGTCGCTGGTTCGATTCCGGCTCGAAGGAGATTATTTTTGGTGGAAGAAACCATTGCACATGGACAGTGCCGAACCTCAAGTGAATTTTTTTTTGGCCGGCTGGATTCTTGTTGCACTCCCTCCCACCAGACTAGAGTCATGGACGGCACCTCAGCAAACCTGGCCCAGAATAGAAATAGTTACTGAAACGCCGGGACTTAAGGTGCGTTTTTGATGGCGTGTAACTCAAATAGAACCAAGCAATAATCTCATAACCAATTACCTACTCTGTGAATAAAATATATATCACGATGCTCCAACAGTCGACCAATGCCCGGCTAGCTCAGTCGGTAGAGCATGGGACTCTTAATCCCAGGGTCGTGGGTTCGAGCCCCACGTTGGGCGAGGAAATTTTGTTAATTAAATTTATCTGTACAATTCGTTTTACAGGCTTTGACTTTTATTTTTTATGAGCGATAGAAAAAAGGAAAGCAGGGTAGAGAACAGAAAAACACTAGCGTGCCGGACCGCTATCTTGCTAACAATGTATCAGCCTGGCAATTTTCTGCACCTAAAACACAATGATCTAGAAGGAAAGACAAGCGCAAACACGGGGTTCCGGACCGTGTGAAACTGGACGTAAAATAAAAGTCTGATCCAAGGCTTTTAACACAACCATCAAAAGACTGCAGCTGCGTATTTGCAAAATAGTCTATCCAAAACCTAACTGAGCAAATTAGGGCCAAGAGATAGTAACCCTAGCGTTAAACGACCAAAAGCAGGTCAGCATGCAAACTCATCCAAAACCCGAGCTACAGATCTTTGCCAAAACTTTGAAGAGGAAAGGGTATTCAGCATGCAGTTCTGGTCTGAGATAATGGGAACTGCAGATGCTGGAGAATCCAAGATAACAAAGTGTGGTGCTGGATGAACACAGCAGGCCAAGCAGCATCTCAGGAGCACAAAAGCTGACGTTTCGGGCCTAGACCCCTCATCAGAGAGCTCTCTGATGAAGGGTCTGGGCCCGAAATGTCAGCTTTTGTGCTCCTGAGATGCTACTTGGCCTTCTGTGTTCATCCAGCTCCACACTTTGTTATCTCTGCAGTTCTGGTCTGCCTGCTATAAGAAGGATGTTGCAAAATTTAAAAGTGTTCAGAAAAGATTTACGACGATGTTGCCAGGGTTGAAAGGTTTGAGCTATTGTGAGAGGCTAAATAGGCTGGGACAATATTCCCCGGAGCATTGGAGGCTGACCATCTCGAGGTTAATAAAATCATGAGGCGCACAGACAGGATAGATAGCCAAGGTCTTTTCCCTGGGTAGGGGAGTCCAAAACTAGAGGGCATAGGTTTAAGGTGAGAGAGGAAAGAGTTCAAAGGGACCTAGGGGACAACTTTTTTATGCAGAGGTTAGTGTGTGTATGGAATGAGCTACCAGACAAAGTTGTAAAGGCTGGTACAATTACCATATTGAAAAGGCATCTGGATGAGATGGGTATATGAATATGAAGGGTTTAGAGGGATGGGGCCAAATGCTGGCAAATGGGTCAAGATTAATTTAGGATATTTGATCGGCATGTATGAGTTGGACTGAAGGGTCTGTTTCCACGCTGCACATGTCTATGACTGTATGACTGGGAATGGGGTATTGGTCAATGTAGAAGGAAATGACCTATAGGGAGACGTATTGTTGGAAATACTCGACAGGCTAGGCAGAATTTGTGGAATGATAAACAGCTAATGATTCAAGGGATAATGGGAACTGCATATGCTGAAGAATCCAAGATAACAAAGTGTAGAGGTGGATGAACACAGCAGGCCAAGCAGCATCTTAGGAGCACAAAAGCTGACGTTTTGGGCCTCGACCCTTCATCAGAAAAGGGTCTGATGCAGGGTCTAGGCTCGAAACATCAACTTTTGTACTCCTAAGAAGCTGCTTGGCCTGCTGTGTTCTTCCAGCTCCACACTTTGTTAGCAATGATTCAAGGAGATTTTTTTACATCTGTACTTTCATTGACCTGAAATCTTTACCATCGGGAAATATTTGTTTCTCTCTTCACAGATGCTGATAATAAATTTCTAATATATTCTATCCATATCCACTTGTAAATTCCTTTCCCACCTATTTTGGGGTCACCTACAAATTTGGCTGTATTACCTTGTATACGTGCATCAAAAATGTAAATGTAAATGCAAATTGTCTGCATGGGTTTCCTCCGGGTGCTCCGGTTTCCTCCCACAGTCCAAAGATGTGCAGGCTAGGTGGATCGGCCATGCTAAATTGCCCATAGTGTTCAGGGATGTGTGGGTTATAGGGGGATGGGTCTGGGTGGGATGCTTCAAGGGGCAGTGTGGACTTGTTGGGCCGAAGGGCCTGTTTCCACACTGTAAGGAGACTACTCTAATCTAATCTAAATACTTGAAGTCTGAGGTCTGAACCCTGCAACACACAGAAGCATAGAAGATAGGAGGAGGATGAGGCCATTTGGCCCTTTAAGCCTGCTCTGCCATTCATTATGATCATTGCTGATCATCCAATTCAGCAGCCGAATCTTGCTTTCAAATCATAACCTTTGATCTCATTTGCCCCCAAATCTATACCTAGCCACCTCTTGAATACATTCAATGTTTTGCCATCAACTACTTCCCGTAGTAATGAATTCCACAGGCTCACCACTCTTTGGGTGAAGAAATGTGTCATCAGCTTCATCCTAAATTGTCTACCCTGAATCCTCGTACTGTAACCCCTCATTCTCGATACATCCACCATCAGGAACATCCTCCCTGCATCTACCCTGTCTAGTCCTGTTAAAATTTTCTAAGTGGTTAGGAGATCCCTCTTCATTCTCTTTCTCTTTCTCTTCACGTACCTATAGAAACTCTTAGTGTCAGTCTTTATGTAAGCTATCAGACCGTGAGGACTTGTTTGTCTATGATCCTGTTCTAGGCCTGAAACGTCAGCTTTCCTGCTCCTATGATGTTGCTTGGCATGCTGTGTTCATTCAGCTCTACACCTTGTTATCTCAGATTCTCCAGCATCTGCAGTTCCTATTATCTCTGTCTACAATCCCCAATAGTTGAAAAATCCCAGGTAGAACAAGGGTCATCTTCACTGATGAGAATATTATCAGTTCAGCACAATTAACTTTCTGGACTGAGTAGAGTCCAAGGTGGTTGCAGTTGAGCTGTCACAGTAATGTTATCACTTAACATTAGTCTCACAATGTCCTACTCAAATGCCCTCCTATCGGAAGGTTGAACTACTTATTTTATATACAGAGTATGAAAATAGTATGAAAATGGAATCTACATAATGTTATCGGAAGTATCATAAGGGTCATGAGTAAATCGTTTGGCGCTTGGGGTTCTAATATGCTCCACTATTCATTAAGATCATGTTTAACCTAATGTGGCATTAGTTCCACTTTTCTACCTGCCCTCAATAATCCTTCCTATCCTCATCCATGTGTTCAACTCAATCTTGAATCATCCAGCTACTCAGTCTCCGCTACTCTCTGGGAAAAAAGAATTGCAAAGTCTAAACAACCATTGAGTGAAGAAAATCCTTCTCTATCCAGTTTGTAACGGGAAATCACCTTTTTCTTAGACAGTTCAAAACCTTCCCAAACTAGGGGAACCATTATGTAAGCTCCATCAATCAAGTCCTCATAGAATCTTATAGGTTGCAATTAGATCACTTCTTATTCTCCTAAATTTCGATCAGTTTAGACCAAACCTGCTTAACCTTTTCTCACAGGTCATCCAAGGAAACAATGAAGGCATACCTTCACATGGTGCTACTGATGCAGTGTCACGAAAGCCATGTGCAACACTTCTCTACTTCTACATTCCATTCCCCTCAAAATAAGAGCAAACATTCTATTAGCATTGGCAATTCACATACCATTCATGTACTACACACCTAAATCAATATCATAGAATTCTGCCATCTCTCTCCATTTAAATAATTTTCTGCCTTTTCACCCTTCCTGTCAAAGTGGACAAGCACATTTTTCTCTCATCTTGACCTATTTAAATCCTAAGCAGAATCTGTCTTCTTCCAACTAATAACTAAAGGCATTTCCATTAATAAAAATGTTAATAGTTTTCTCTACTAGAAATAAATACAGGCATAAATTTCAGTATATGTTATGACATTGAATTGAAAATATGTCTCAATATTCAGAATAATGCAATTTAAAATTTCTGTGAACAATCTTCTTAAAGACCTAGAGATAGAAAGGACTGCCGATGCTGAAAGCTAGAGTTATAAAATGTGGAGCTGGAAAAGCCACGCATGTCAGAGAGTGTTCGAGGAGCAGGAAAGTCAACCATTCAAGTCAGAACCTTTCTTCAGGACTGAGGAAGGGGTGGGGGATGCCCAGAAATAAATAGGGAGGGGGGCTGGGGCTGGGAGGAGGATAGGTGAAATGGAGATAGGTGCAAGCAGGTAGGGAGTTAATGTGGTTGGTCAGTGGGAAGGGTGGTCAGATATGTGAGTCAGAAGATGGACAGGTTGGGGGAGAAGAGCTTTTAAAGCTAGTGAAGTCAATATTCAGGTCATTGGGCTGTAAGTTCAAAAGGTGAAATATGAGGTGTTTTTCCTCCAGTTTGCATTTGGCCTCACTCTGACAGTGCAGGAGGCCAAGGATGGACATGTCACCAGGCAAATGGGAGGGGGGATTAAAGTGGATGGCAACTGGAAGGTCTGGCTGGTTGATACATGCAGAACTGGACCTCGAGTCTGTGTTTGGTCTCCCCGAAATACAGGAGACCACATTGGGAGCAACAGATACAGTAGATTAGGTTAGATGAAGTGCAGGCAAATCTCTGTTGGAGTGATCAGAGGTGGGGTTAGTTTTAAGGACAATAGGAGGAGGTGTTGGAGAGTTGGCATCTGGGCTCAGCGATGTAGACCACATGTTCACCGGACCACATTGTGCTCCCCTACCTTGTCAGTGGGTTTAATGGTGGTGACTGGAGTTGGAGAAAAGGGAATGG
This sequence comes from Stegostoma tigrinum, assembly GCF_030684315.1. Classification (NCBI taxonomy): domain Eukaryota; kingdom Metazoa; phylum Chordata; class Chondrichthyes; order Orectolobiformes; family Stegostomatidae; genus Stegostoma; species Stegostoma tigrinum. Next base: position 50,039,563 of record NC_081363.1, read on the forward strand.
AGGGCTGTGTCAGCTCCACACTCCCCACTAACCCCTCCACCACACCCGGTAACTTTCCCTGCAACCGCAGGAGGTTTTAAACTGCCCCATACCTCCCCAAGATCCCAAACAATTCTTCTAAATCCAGCAGAGATTCACCTGCACTTCATCTAACTTCACTTCTTAAAGACCTATCCCATGTCTTCCAACAGAAAGTGTGTTTAGCTCACAAATTATTTCTCCTCATCCTTCTTGAACCATCTCGAGCAGGGTTGACCATGTCATCATTCAAAATATCACCCCACCATTGTTCTATATCCAGTACAGAATGAGCACAAATTTTTCCAATTAAATTTCCATTGACAGTGGTTCTCACCACAAGCTCCATTCTCTACATCCCTCTTCCAGCAAATTTTGTGAGCCTATATGGAGCTTCAGTCATACAGGACATTGGTGGGACCAAATCTGAATTACTGTGCAGTGTCCTCGCCATCATATTTACAAAAGTGTCTTAATGCATTGATTAAAGCAGTTCTGAAAAGATTTACAAGACTAATATCTGGAATGGATAGATTGGCTCTGAAAGAAAGACTGGGGCCCTGTATTTTCGGAGGTTTAGAAGAATTATAAATGATTTAATTGAAATATGTAAGATCCTGAAGGGACCTGACCTGATGGATGTGGAAAGTATGTTTCCTTGTATGGAAGAATATGCAACTAGGAATCATAGTTTAAAAACAAGGGGTGCCCATTTAAAACAGAGATTGAAGAAAAGAACGTTTTCTCTCAGAGAGTTGAGAGTCTTGGAATTCTCTTCCAAAGGCAGTGAATGCAGAAACTTTAAATATTTTTAAGGCAGACGTAGATAGATTCTTGATTACTTAGAAGATGAAAGCTTATCAGGCTTATGCAGGAAGGTAGAGTTGAGGTTAAAATCAGATCAGCCATGATCTTATTGAATAGTGGAGCAGACCTGAAGGGCTGAATGGGCCATTGTTGTTCCTTGTTTGTATGTTCAAAAGAACCAAACTGCTTACAACACAGCAGGATGCTGCCTACACAACTTTCATGGTATACTGTGTGGCAACTGCCTGTTTGTACTACGGTATTGGGGAATCATCGTCAAGTCACGGGTTATTTGTCAACTACTGACATATCATATTCAAACTGCTGCATAATAAACTATCTGAAAATTCATTAGGAATATTCTTCTGCCTGTACTAGGTAGCCAGGCTCGTCAACTCCAAAATCTAACATTTCCACCAAGAACAAGAAAAACCTTGCCATACTTGACTACCTACCCAGAAAAATGGTGTGTGTTGCATCATAAGAAAGGACTACCTTATATCTTTTGGGCTACCTGAGGTTCAAAATTTGAATGTGCATTACTCTGAATTTAATTTATTTAATGTTTTGTTTGCTCTCAAGCCTCTTCAATGGCAGCCTGTTCCATCATCATACCGAGTTCCAATATATTATAATTAGTATTGGGTCTCGTCTCAGTGCACAACCAGTGAAACTCTCTATTTAAGTTCCTGAACTGATCTATTTCCTTTTTGGATGCAAAATCTTTCTTGGTGTTTCTGGTCCGATTTATCACAATCAGAAAGCTTTTCAAGACTGTTAATCCAAAGTCACTCATGTTTTCTTTAATATCTAAGACTACATGTTTAAAAGGACTTGAAGGCTGCCTTCCAGTCTTAAAATACCCTTTTTCTTTGATCGTTGCGTAGAAGCCTCCCTGCCCCCAATGAAAAGCATTAACATTCATGATAAAGATGTCTGCTAATTTCTCTTTGTGATATCGGTAGAACATTGGAGGATTTGCTTTAAGCCAAATAGCACCAACTGTCAAATTATTGTCTCAAAAGAATTACAAACCAAAGTCACTCAGACAACACTCATGTACCTCCTGATGGGACTGGAATTCTAACTATTACATTTTAAGTTGCCTTGCTGTTTCCAAGAAAACTTCCAAGCCAAGAGAGTTGCAAGTTATTGCCATCTTGTAAAAGATTGCATTAATATCTCCATTTAGCCTCTGAGATAGTCTATGGGCATCAATAGATTGCATTATAAGTCTCTATCTCAATTGTAACTACTTCCACCTCACCGTCCCCGGAAAACAAAAGAGACTTTGACGCACCATGCTGAGAGCAACTGCCTTTTAACTGTCCAATTTTGAAATACTTCATTCGACATATGACATATATTTAAAAAAACCCAAACTCTCGAGTGCAATGGAAAAACCTCTGGTCTGAAATCAAAAGCGAGCAACCTGTATTTGGGTCTTTGAAAGTAATCGACCTTTCTTGCTTGGTAAAACAGGAGAACAGAATTTGTATTTCAACAGTGTTCCTTAAAGAATTTGTACTAAACTGACAGACAGCCACCCATGCTCACAAAAGAAATTCCAGAATACTAACTTCAGTTTTGTACTCCGTTGCAAAAGGAAAGGAAATTAATTAACAGGTATCCCTTGTTGTTTTGTACCACGTTGGTGCTAATCATCTCTTTGTTTTTTCAATTTGGTCTTTCCTTGCGTGCCTGTGAACATGCCGATCTTGCAAAGTATTTTCCCAACCGTCTAAGAATGCGTGAAACAGACCACCTTTAACTTAACTTTAGGAAAGCGCTTTTGCAGGGAGAATGGGGAAATATGTACTTTCCAAAAATCAATAGAATTAAATCACAATCTGCTTACAGACTGTAGTGAGAATGGAGAGAGAGAGAGCGAGATTAGTTTTAAATCTCACAATTGTAGGTAACACAGATCCAACTGAGTAACACCAAACACTTATATGTTATTCAACCCATATACACACTTGTTTAATTTCCATAGCTCCCTTCCATATTACCTGCTGATTTAGGTGGTTTCAGAAATATCTACCTTGGAAATACTTCTCATCTTGGGGAAAAATGCATTTCTTACAATCAGTTGACTGACAATCACAGGAGTTAACTTGCTAAAAGAACTAAGATGTTCTTCAAGATCATGTTTCATGGAGAAGTGGAATCCACTCAAGTGTTGAGCACCAAGTGTTTCTTCAAAACTCTGAGTAAGTTCTGGCTTTAATCTAATGGATCCCTACCAGGGAGCACTTTTTCTGTGCATATTCATCTATAATGACAATGCTGCCTATACCTGTTACCTTGTTATATACACCAAATTCTTTCCAGCTCTTAAACTTCTTGTTGGGCTTATTAATTTCCTTCAAAATGTAACAATAGAAATTCAACCATAAGGATTTATATTTCTCATGATCCACTCCATAAACTATGGATGCGCACCTATTGTTCTAGACTGTGCAAATGAATGAGTCTGAAACAAAGGCATTAATTATTTGGCTCAAGCTCCTTGCAATTAGTACATCTGTCTGTGCCTGAATGGTATCACCAACTTCTCCTTCAGAACGTCTGTCTCAATGTGTAATTTCAAAAACTTTATTATTCAGTTTAGGTGAATTCTTTGCAAAGTGGTATTTTAAGTTGCTCATAAAACTCGAATTGGTTTCCAGGCAGTTCCCAAGTTTCATTGTTGGTTATTATTGCCAAATATAGTAATAATTTTCCTTTTGTATGATGCTTGTGGCCTGGATCTGGTCAGTGTATCTTTATGTAACTGCTGAACATCCCATTTGAGTCATGAATGCGATGCTTGAAAATTTTTTTAACGCTTCAGCCACTTGCTCCAAAAATTTGCTTCTTTCTCAAAAATCTAATCCTAGTTAAGACTCTGAGTCTTTCCATGTCTGACACTTTAATCTCGTCGAATAATCAGGGCTGCACTGAGTTCAGGATTTCCAAGTAGAATCCTTTCAATCTTGAACATAGTCTATTAAATTCCATTATATATTTTTATATGGAATAATTTCTCAGTCAGACCAGTCTCATACATGCTTAACAGATAGTATATTAAAATAAATGTTTCTCTGTTCTGAAGAGGGGCCACCTGACTCAAAATGTCAACTGCAATTTCTCCCCATAGATGCTGTCAGACTGGCTGAGCTTTTCCAGCAATTTCTATTGTTGTCTCTTATCTGGTTATTGACTGGAGTCACACACCTTGTACCACACCCTTCAGAATCATCTATTAATTATTAACCCTGTCAACAGCTTAATCCTTGCCAAGCTGACACTATGCTTTGAAATTTCATCTCCCCAGCCACATCCCTCTTTCCTCCTTGATGAAACTCCTTATTATCTAGCTCTTTAGCGATATTGTATTTGGCTTAGGGTTAAATTTTGTTTAATTGTACTCCAATAAAGAGCTTTGGGATTTTTTAAACTACTTTAAATGCGTTATGTAAATGCAAGTTGTTCTTTTTTCACAGCCAGTTGTTGTTATGGTTTGAAATGCATTATTTGAAAGAAAGAGTAGGAGATTTAATGGTTACATTGTAAGGGGATGGGAATAAATACCTAAAAGTTAAAAAAACCTGTGCTTTCTGTTTGCCTGTCCCAATAAATTCGAAATAATTACACTTTAAGACTGAATATTAGAGCATCTGGTTTGCAGTTCTCCACGTGGATAGTGGACTGATACATTGATTTTGGGCACCGGACTGCAAGTGTAGCAGTATCGCAGAATTGTTACAGCACAGAAGGTGGCCATTTGGCCCAGATAACATTTCACCCAGTTCCAATCTCCAGCCTTTTCCCTATGATCTTTCACATTGCTGCTTTTCAAATAACCACCTAATTCCCTTTGAATGTCTCAGTTAAACCTATCTTCATCATGGTCTTAAGCAGTGCATTCTAGATCCTAACAATTTGCTGTGTGAAAATGTTTTTCCTCTTAATGCTAAATAGCAATTAGCTCTTCACAATCCTTTAATGAGTGGAAATATTCTCCGAGATGATTTTGAATACTAGAATTTGATCTCCTTTCAGCCTTCCTTTCTCAAAGGTGGGCAGTCCCAGTTTCTCCAATTTATCTTCATAAATTGAAATCCCTCAACCAAGAAGACCTTCTGAGGAATGTCATCTGCACTCTTCAATGCTTTCACATCCTTTCTGAAAGGTGGTGTCCAAAACAGGACTCCAGCTGAAACAGTCTTTTAATCAAAACAGATAACAAAAGTGTGGAGCCGGATGAGCACAGCAGGCCAGGCAGCATCTTAGGAGCACAAAACCCTTTTCTGATGAAGGATTTAGGCCTGAAACGTCAGCTTTTGTGCTCCTAAGATGCTGCCTGGCCTGCTGTGCTCATCCGGCTCCACACTTTTGTTATCTCGGATTCTCCAGCATCTACAAGTTCCATCGCTTTTATTCAAAACAGCACATTTTCAAAATAATTAATTCCTAGTTTTTTTTAAACGAATGACATAACAAAAAGATGCAAGGATAAAGCAAATCACTGCTTTCAAGGCACAGACAGGACACACTCTTCATACGGGGAATTCCACATGGATGGAGCGCGGAATAGGCGCTGCTGATTGGTGAAGCGGGTGCAGGGTTTTGTCCAGTCAGAAGGCGTGTTATTGGTGGTGTGGAGAGGAAAGTTGAGAGTGTGTCGTTGCTGCCGGTAAAGTTCGGTTCGGAATGAGCTCCATTGGCACCGGGGTGAGTAGGAAAATTTTGCGGGCCTGCCTCCTAAATGGCTTAGCAATCAGCTGCGATTTCAGGTTGAGATACTTAACTAAGCGGGACTGGTTTTCAGCCTCCTCCTCAGTTTGGGAGCTAGGCCGCGGGAAACCGGGCGGTAGTTGTGCTTGAAGGAACGTGAGAGGTATCTACTAACGGGCAGCTCGGCTCGGCTTGGCTGGTTGGGTTGGGGCCTGATAAGTTTTCAGCACCTTCATGATGGAGTGGAGACATTGGTTGCGGTGGAACTGCTGAGTCACCGGGAGCCTCCCCAGTCAAAGCGAAAGTATTGGCGAGGGACGAGTTTGGTGGCGGCTTTCGTTTTCAAATGGGGATCTCGGCCGAAAGCGGCTTCCTGCTCGTTCGCTGCTTTTCACGTTGAAAACATCAGCGTACGGGAAGATAGCTGGGTCTTTGACTTTGACATGGGTTTTCTTTTATGACTACGTTGTACATCACTTCATATTGTAACTTCTGCGTTTATTCACATTTGGCTCAGATTGTTTTAAAGTACGTTACCAATTCGTTTAATAATTTTGGATATAAATTCAGGAGAGCCCTATTATCAATTTTTCTCCTCCTTACTCCCAATAGATTTTTCTACAGCGTTGTGAGTTGGTTATCATCCAAGACTAATGAGCAAAAGAAAATAGAAATCAAAAACATAATACTCTTGATGAAATCTGAAATTTTAAAATGCCTGGAAATACTCACCTCAAGTGCATCCAGATTTTAGACATCATCTGTGTAGGGAGTAATGAGAGTTCAGGTAATGTTGACCTGAAACACACACTCCATAGATGTGAGCATTTTCTTGTTGTTAGTTTTTAAAAGAAAATGAAGATCAGGTGTTTGCTGAAAGGGTAACAGTTTATTTGTTTAAAGACTTATGTTGGTTTGCGGTCGTTCTATTTATTTATTAATGTAGTCAGAGTCAACATAAATTTGAGAACGGGAGGTCATGTTTGACAAATTTGCCAGCGTTCTGAGTTGATAAAGGAGAACTGGGAGGTGTAGTGTTTTTGGGTGTCTAGAGGGCATTTGATAAGGTGCTATATAAAAGATTATTGCCATAGATGTTATAGAATCGGTACATTGTGGAAACAGGCCATTTGGCCCAAAAAGTCCACATCAGCTCGCCAAAGACCATCTTACCCAGACCCACCCCTTCGCCCATACACCCTATCCCTGTATTTCCCATGGCTAATCTACCCAATCTGCACATCTTTAGACTGTGGGAGGAAATTAGAGCACCCGAAGGAAACTCGTGCAGACAAGGGGAAAACAAGCAAACCTGAGGCTAGAATTGAACCCAGGGCCCTGGTGCCCCTGGGGCAGCAGTGATAACCACTGAGCCATTATGCTGCCTCAGGTGCATAAGATGGGACCTCATGGTATTAAGGGTAGTGTATTTACACAGATTATGGATTTGTCAACAGAATGAGTGCCACAAGGATCAGCCCTTTTCCCCAATTATTTACTATCTATATTAATGAGTTGGGGGACAGAATGTATTGATTTCGTATTAATACTAAAAAGGTGCGAAGGCATGTTGTGGCAAAGATACAAAGAATCTAGAGGAATCTGGATATATAGTTATACAGCATAGAAACAGACCCCTCAGTCCAACTTCTCCATGCCAACTGGACATCCTAATCTAACCTAGTCCCACTTGCCAGCATGTGGCCTGTATCCCTCTAAATCCTTCATATTTCATACACCCATCACGATGCCTTTTAAATGTTGTAATTGTACCAGCCTTCACTATTTCCTTTGGCATCTTATACCATACACGCACCACCCTCTCTGTGAACTAGTTACCCCTCAGGTCCTTTTTAAATTTTTCCCCTCACCTTGAACCTATGCCCTCAACTTTTGGACTCACCATCTCTCGGATTTCTTGGTTGTTGTTTAGGGACAAAGCATCAATAATCAATCATTTCTAATCTTCTATATTTTCATAACATGACTTGTACTATATTCATTGGAATGTGGTGTTTATGTCAAGGATTCATGAGGAAATGTTCCTTAGCCCTCCTGGCCAGAGTCTGATCTGGAGGATTGTGCTAAACTATCAATGGCTGATGGGTTGAGTGAGTGGCAGAATCTTGCGGATGGACTTTAATGTTAGAGTGGTAGGAAGAATAAAAAAAAACTCTTTTTAAATGGAAGAGACTCCCAAAAAACGTATACTACAGAGGGATCAGGGTGCTTTTGTGCATAAAATACAAGTAGTTTGCATCTGGGTGCAGCATCTAATTAAGAAGGCAAATGGAATTTTGGCCTTCGTTGCTAGGGGATTAGAGTTTAAAAATAGGGAGGCCTTGTAAATGGAAGTAGGGTTTTAGTGTGGCTGTACCTGGGATTTACTGCATCATTTTGGTCCCTGAATATCAGGTGGGATGTACTGGCATGAATAAAATTGATTCCTGGAATGAAGGGGTTGATTAACTTAAGAACAGCTAAATGTATGAGATGCTTAGAGTTCAGAAAAATGATGGTTGATCTTATTGAATCTCCCCAATTGCGTATGTTTTAACAAAGTAGGCGTAGAAAAGTTGTTTCCAGCAGTGGGGTAACTTGAAGTAGGGACATTTATTTAAAACTGAGATACAAGTAAATTTCTTAGTCTAAAGGGTAGTGACTGACAGGAATTCTCTACCTCAGAATTGTGGAAGTTAGATCACTGCAACTAGTTAGTTTAAATATTGAGCATTTGAGGGCAATGAGGAGCTGGCACGTAAGAAGAGTTGATGCCTGGAGCATATCGGCCATGATGTTGAATGGTGGGCAGGCTGAAAGGCCTACTCCTGTTCCTATTTCTTATGTAAGATTGTATGCTCAGTAAGCACAACTTTAGAACAAGTGGAGAGCAAAAAATCATAAACATGGATACAGCTAATAGTGACAAAAGATCATTCAGTCTGTCAAGTCTGTGCCTTGCTATTCTCTATGACAATGCAATTTTTCTTCCTTCGGATAATGATTCAAATCTTATTTGAAGAGCATGATTGAATCTGCCTCCACCGTACTTTCAAGCAGTATATTTCACATTCTAATGACAATACATTTTACATTGAGTTTTGGCCAATATTCTTTGATCTGTGTCCTGTGGCTTTTTGATTCTTCTGCCAACGTGAGGAAATAATGTATGCACCTTTTTTCTTTTCCATCTTTCTTTTTCATCATCCAGGGAGTTCAGGATTTGTTTACCCTACCTTTCTCCCCCGTGGGAATGTGCTTTTTTTAAAGACACCCTATTACTTAGTTAAAGTTTTGCTGTGAATCTTTGACTTTAGTTTTCTTTTTGGAAACATATTCATTCTCGTCCCACTAAACTTTGCTCCCCAATTCTCATTCCTTGTCTTTTTCTGTAGCATGCCTAAACATTGTGATATGATCGTTACAGACACTTGGCTTATTTCATTTCAAAGAACTAGGTCCAATAATGTTTTCTTTTTCGCTTGTTTGGAAGAAAGATTGGAGAAAACCTCTTCAGCACACTCCAACTGCTGCCTGTCTTTGCACTATTACTTGTACTACCCAAGTCTATATTGGAGTTAAAGTTCCGTTTCATAGATACTGTAGCATTTTTGTACTTTTCTGAAATTTCCGTACAAATTGATCCCTCTATATTGTTCATACTAGTGTTTGACAAACTACACTGAACAATGTAATGGCACTTAAGTTTACTTAGCTCTGGCAAAATAGTTCCTTTAGTTGACCCCTGTAGAACACCCTCTATCTCCTTAATACTGTCACAATTCCTACTTTTTGTCCTTCCTTTACCTTTCTCCATCACCTTGTACCCAGAAATATTTAATACCTAGTCTAGCCCTTCTTAGAACCAGGTCCCTCTTGTGGCTACAATATTGTATTTATGTTTTGAAGCTCTCCTTACAGGAGGGTCTCAAAGAACAAAGAAAATTACAGTGCAGGAACAGGCCCTTCGGCCCTCCAAGCCTGCGCTGATCCAGATCCTCTATCTAAACCTGTCGCCTCCTTTCCAAGGATCTGTATCCCTCTGCTCCCTGCCCATTCATTTATCTGTCTAGATACATCTTAAATGACGCTATCGTGCCCGCCTCTACCCCCTTCGCTGGCAACGTGTTCTAAGCACCCACCACCCTCTGTGTAAAGAACTTTCCACGCATATCTCCCTTAAACTTTTCCCCTGTCACCTTGAAATCGTGACCCTTAGTAATTGAGTCCCCCACTCTGGGAAGGGGGGAAGCTTCTTGCTATCCACCCTGTCTATACCTCTCATGATTTTGTAGACCTTGTTATCTTGGAAAGCATTTTAACAGTATAAGTACAGTACATATTTTAAATTTATTTTTACTAAGAATTTGTCTTTGAAATAAAAAGCTTGCATTTATTTAGCAGTTTGACCTGTTGAAGTCCCAAAATGTTTACAGGTAGTGAAGTACCTTTGAAATGTATTCATTGTTGTCATGCAGAAAATTTAGCAGCTGACTTGTACAAGTAATGTTCTATAGTTAGCAGCATGATTAATGAGCAGATTGTCTCTCTGCATTTTGGGTGACTTTGGTTGAAGAATAAAAGTTGACTGTGATATTGCAGAAAAATCCTTTGCTCAACCTTTTTACAAGTGAAATTGCTTTGCTGAATAACATATTTCATGTGCCAAAGAACTTCACAGCCATTTAAGTTCTTTTTGAAATATTTATTGTATTAGTTTTGTTTTAGTCAACCTGGTCAGGTCTGTTGTGACATATCTATGGAACAGCTGAGACTTAACTCTAGGCCAGAAAACTCAGTTTCAAGTATGCTACCACTGCACAAGAGCCCAACAGTATTGTCATGTTGACATAGCCATTTTACATCCTCATAACTTGTGATATGAAAATGTTGGAAATTCTCAACAGGTCAGACACCTGTAGAGTGAAAACATTAACACACAAACTTGCTGACTTTTTGGAACAGAGGGAAGTTAGAAATATCTTACAGATGTTTATTTAGTTTTGATTTCCAGTATCTGTCGAATTTTAATTTAGTTTCTTTGCGATGTTGAGAGGGCTTTGGATGAACTTGCCAGTTCTGTTTTTTCCAAATAGTGTTGTGGCACTTTTATGATTACCTGCGGGTTCTCCATCTTCAAGCAGATGGCTCCATGCTAGTATTAACACTGTAACAAAAGTGTTGCTGGTGATGAGTAGGTTAGATTTCTCTATGCACAGATGAGTAGTTGCAGCAAAGTTATAGCCCCATTGTGCTCTTCAGGCCAGGTTTTTAAAGTTGTGTAAAATTAGTTGATTGCTCAAAGAATATTTCCCCTCATGGGAGAATCTGGAAGTGTGAGGACAGAATATAAGAAATCTTCTAACTTTAAAATTAAAATAATTTCTTCTGAGGGCCTTTTAAAAATGAAATTCACTCCCTCCTGAGAACCAGGAAAATTATTAGCTGTGAATATATTGAGATATTGATGAGGAAATCAATAAAATGGATTGATTGGAGAGATAAAGACGGGTAAGGAAGGTAGAATTAAAGTCAAGATTAAATCAGCTGTAATCTCTTTGAATGGTGGAGCAGATTGAAAATGGCAAAAAGCCTATTAGGGTGTTTTGTTTTGGGGTTTTACTTAATTGTATTCATAGATCTGTATATGGTTCATTTATTGAATATTGGTAATGTGGTATATAGCCGCTGTGATAAAGGTTAAGGCTAAATGAAAGTAGTTCTTCCTGCTGATTACTATCTATTAACTATTACGTACATATAGCTACATGATATCCACAATCATGTTGAGTTTTAATTTTTTTGATTTGAAGAGAAATATAACTAACAAGCTAAGGCATCAATGTGTTGTGATGCAGCATTTGGGCATTTGTGGCCAGAGTAAGACTGCCCCAGGCTGCTAAATCTGCAAGAAATCTCTGCCTCAAGATATCTGGCTCACATTAAACTAGATTGGCAGTAAGAGACATCGACCCACTGAAAAATATAGATTACTGGATTATTTACTGCATCATAAGAAAGCACATGTAGGAATATGTGCAAGAGAAATGTAGTAGCACTTGAGAAGCAGAACCAACAAACATTGCTCCTAGCCAGCGAGTACAAACAATATAAGGTGAAAGGCTGTGGGAAGGACAACCAAAATGGCGATCAAGGCTTGCATACTGTCGGGATTAGAGGACTTTGGAGTGCATGTCCACCACTCTCTGAAGGTAGCAGGGCAGGCGGATAATATGGTTAAGGCTTATGGCATACCCTCGATCTTTATTAGCCGAGGCAAAGAATATAAGAACAAAGGTGCAATAGTGGAACTTTTCATTAAGTTGGGCAGGCCATAACTGGAGTATTGTGGGTGGTTCAGGATTCTGTGTTGATAGGAGGGATGTGATTCCTGAGGAGATTTACTATGATGCCTGATTTGAGGAGATTTAGCTGAAGACTGAGATTTGTTTTCCATGGAGCAGCGGTGCCAGTTGGGGAAGGGGTTCATTGATTCAGATATATAAATTTGAGAGGCATAGACAGGAAGAAATTATCCTCTTGGTGAAAGGGCATAGACTTGAGGGGAAGGTTTTCCCCCCCTCCATCTGGAGGGTGATAGAGGTCTGGAACACCCTGCCTATTACGGTAGATGCAGAAATCTTCTCCTAACATTTTAGTAGTATTTAGATGTGCACTTGTGATGCCAAGGTATACAAGGCAATGGGCCAAATGCTGGAAATAGGATTAGAAAAGTTAGGTGTTTTTTGTTTGGACTAGCCTTTTTTTCTTGCTATAAACATCTGACTCTAGATGAGTATATGATTCAAAAGGGAATAGAAAGGTGTTGAGACTGACATTGAAGTGACTAGATTAAGAGGCATGAATGGAGTAAAAAAAGCAGTGCAGACCAGTTGGGCCAAATGGCCTTTGTGTTGTTCTTCTGATGTAAATGTTTTTGAACTTAATGTCAACTGAATTTACTTGTAAAGCTTATTATTTTTGCAGTATTTATGGCTGTATAATATTTTTAATTTCCAGTATGATTTGTCAGCCTCCACCTTCTCTCCTGATGGGCGAGTATTCCAGGTTGAATATGCAATGAAAGCTGTAGAAAACAGTAGGTAAGGAATTTGTCATTATTGCAGAAAATATTTTCTTGTGGAAAGCTTACATTTTTACAATCTTCAGTGAGATTTAGCTAATCCTTTAGTTATTTGTGCATGTTGATTTTCTTCCTGGAGTATGATGGCATTTAATTAATACTTTTGCCGTTATTCACATGAGAATCAATTGTGAATGCATCAGCTTCAAATGTGACTTTGTCGTTGTCAAATGTGTACTAAATAATAGCAATAAGTTTTCAAGAAGATTTGTAGCTCTGGTTGTGGATGAGGGGTGTGGGCAATCAACTCACTAATCATCCTACCATTCATCAAGGACATTTGAGATGATCACAGAAGGCTCAGACCCGTAGGTATCAGAATAGCCCACACACTGACAACCACTCTACGACAGCTCCTGATGAATGTAAAGGATCCCATACCAAAAACTGGAGTAATAGACAAAATGCCATGCAAGGATTGAGAAAAACCCTACATAGGCCAAACTGGAAGAAAATTGACAATACGGATACGTGAACACCAACTAGCCACCAAGAGACATGACTAGTTCTCACTTGTCTCACTACACATGGACAACGAGGGACACATTCGACTTTGACAACACCACCATAATTACACAAGCCAAACAGACTTGCCAGAGAATTCCTGGAGGCCTGATATTCCAACTGGAATTCCTCCAACAAACATTAAATTAGACCCTATGTACAAACCATTGAGAAACAGAACCGGAAGTAATACCAACCATTGCAGCAAACCAAGGCATATGAATAACAAGTGGGACAAAGCATCGATGCTTCACTGGAAGTGCACTGATGTTACCTAGCAGGGTAACAAAACATTTGCAACCAAACCCGCTGGCTCAGTGAGCATGTCTACATCCTCAATAGCAATAAATCAGAGTTATTCACCATTCACCCATACCTCTATCACATGTCTAGAAATGAAGTAGCCTTAAGGCCATGATACATAAGTTCCATGGTTTAAAAAAAATTACATATATTTAGAAGTAATAAAGCAGAAATGGTTATAAACTGAGAATTCAACCCTCTAACTGCACAAGTGTTTGTGATCATTTCTACTTCACCTTTCTCTTATTGAATTCAGTATTTAATGTATTGTTTCAATTTAATTTCACAGCACAGCTATTGGGATAAGGTGTAAAGATGGAGTAGTGTTTGGAGTAGAGAAATTGGTCCTTTCTAAACTATATGAACAGGGCTCCAACAAACGCATATTTAACATCGATCGTCATGTAGGAATGGTAAGATTTTATAAACAGGCTTACCCAAAAATGCCATTTATTTTTATTTGTTTTAATTTCACTCAAGCTTTGTAGCTCAAGAAATTTGTTGTACACTGACGTAGTGTACAAAGATCTCTTCTGTAGAAAGAATAGATACTGAATGGATCATTGCATATTATAACAATCTTACTACAACGGTGTATCTGTATATTTTGATTTCAGTGTTTTAAGTGGACATTAGTATAAGCAACATTTTCATTTTGCAGGCAGTTGCAGGTCTTCTGGCAGATGCACGGTCCCTTACTGATATTGCAAGGGAAGAAGCTTCCAACTTTAGATCTAATTATGGATATGATATTCCACTGAGGGTATGAGATCTATTTAGCACTATTTTATTTCAACTTTAAATATTTGTAAATGTAAATTGCACAACATGTCAGGAGATTAAGCTTTAGTATTTAAGTATAGAACAATGGTCTGTGCATAAATCCACCTTTAAATTGCTCAGTGATTTTATTTTGTGCCATATCACCACACACTATGCTGACATGGAACTAATTCACCATTAATTCACTATCCCTGGGGCAAAACCGTGGAACTTCTCTTTAACAACACTGTGGATGTACCCACACCACTTGGACTGTAGCTGTTCAAGGGCAGCCACCACCACCACCTCAAGGGCAATTTGAAATGAGCAATTTGAGACAGACAATCAGTGTTGGTCTAACTGGTAATGCTCCCTTCCCACAAATCAGAAATTTTAAAAAAAAGTTTAATGAAATAGATTGTCTTTGGCTAGAATTTTACAATTTAAGGTAGGAGCAGAAAGGAATTGGATGAAAATAGGCACAATGAAAGAAAAATAAACTGAGTTTGTTGACTTGCTTGCTGAACTGGCATGTTCTCATTCTGACATTTCATCACCATGCTAGGTGACATCATCAGTGGAGTCTCTGATTTGAAGCGGTGTTAGAACATAGAACAATACAGTGCAGAACAGGCCCTTTGGCCCTCAATGTTGCACCAACCTGTGAACTAATCTAAGCCCCTCCCCCTACATTATGCCATCATCCATATGCTTATCCAAGGACTGTTTAAATGCCCCATATGTGGCTGAATTAACTACATTGGCAGGCAGGGTGTTCCACACTCTTACCACTCTCTGAATAACGAACCTGCCTCTGACATCTGTCTTAAATCTATCACCCCTCAATTTGTAGCCAAGCCCCCTTGTACAAGCTGAAGTCATCATCCTTGGAAAAAGACTCACTGTCCACCCTGTCTAATCCTCTGATCATCTTGAATGTCTCTATTAAATCCCCTCTTAGCCTCCTCTCCAATGAGAACAGACCCAAGTCCCTCAGCCTTTCTTCATAGGACCTGCGCTCCAGACCAGGCAAAATCCTGGTAAATCTCCTCTGCACCTTTTCCAATGCTTCCACATCCTTCCTGCAATGGGGCGACCAGAACTGCACGCAATATTCCAAATGAGGCCTCACTGGCGTTTTGTACAGTTGCAGCATGACATCACGGCTCCGGAACTCAATCCTTCTACCAAGAAAACCTAACACATCGTAAGGTGCCTTAACAGCACTATCAACCTGGGTGGCAATTTTTAGGGATCTAAGTACATGGACACTAAGATCCCTCTGCACATCCACACTACCAAGAATCTTTCCATTGACCCAGTATTCTGCCTTGCTATTATTCTTCCCAAAGTGAATCACCTCACATTTATCCACATTGAACTCCATTTGCCACCTTTCAGCCCAATTCTGCAGTTTATCCGAGTCTCCCTGCAACATTCTTCCACACTGTCCACCACTCCGCCGACTTTAGTGTCATCTGCAAACTTACTAACCCATCCACCTATGCCTGCGTCCAAGTCATTTATAAAAATGACAAGCAGCAGTGGTCCCAAAACAGATCCTTGAGGCACATCACTAGTGACCTGACTCTAGGCTGAATATTTTCCATCAACCACCACTCATTGCCTTCTTACAGAAAGCCAGTTTCTAATCTAAACTGCTAAATCTCTCTCAATCCCGTGCCTCTGTACTTTCTCCAATAGCCAACCGTGTGGAACCTTATCAAAGGCTTTACTGAAGTTCATGTACACCATGTCAACTGCCCTTCCCTCATCCACATGCTTGGTCACCTCAAAAAACTCAGAGGTTTGTGAGACACGACCTGCCCTTGACAAATCCATGCTGACTATCTCCAATCAAATTGTTGCTTGCTAGGTGATTATAAATCCTATTTCTTATAATCCTTTCCAAAACTTTTCCTGCAACAGATGTAAGGCTCACAGGTCTATAATTACCTGGGTCATCCCTACTGCCCTTCTTGAACACAGACACAACATTTGCAATCCTCCAATCCTCTGGTTCTAAACCTGTAGACAAAGAGGACTCGGAGATCAAGGCCAAAGGCTCCGCCACCACCTCCCTAGCTTCCCAGACAATCCTCGGAAAAATCCCATTTGGCCCAGGGGATTTATCTACTTTCACACCTTCTAGAATTGAGAACACCACCTCCTTACTAACCTTGATCCTTTCAATTCTAGTAGCCCGTAACTCAGTCATCTCCTCTACAATATTCTCCTGTTCCTCAGTGAAAACAGATGACAAATAGTCATTTAGCACCTCTCCCATCTCCACAGGGTCCACACACAACTTCCCACTTCTGTCTTTGACTGGCCGTATTCTACCCTAGTCATCCTCTTATTCCTCACATACCTATAGAAAGCTTTAGGGTTCTCCTTTATTCTACCTGCTAATGTCTGCTCATGTCCCCTCCTTGCTCTTCTTAACTCTCTGTTTAAATCCTTCCTAGCTAATCTGTAATTCTCGCCTCATCTGAACCATCTTGTCTCATCGTCACATAAGCCTCCCTCTTCCGCTTAACAAGAGATACAATTTCTTCAGTAAACCCTGGTTCCCTTATCTTTTCACTTCCTCCCTGCCTGACCGGGACATACCTTTCAAGGACGTGCAATATCTATTCCTTAAACCAGCTCCACGTTTCGATTGTCCCCACACCCTGCATTTTGCTAACCCATTCTATGCCTCTTATGTCTTGCCTAATCGCATTATAATTACCCTTGCCCCATCTACAACTCTTGCCCTGTGGCATGTTCCTATCCCTTTCCATCGCTAAAGTAAACATAACCGAATTACGGTCACTTTCTGCAAAGTGCTCACCTACCGCTAAATCAAATATCTGGCCTGGTTCATTACCAAGTACCAGATCCAGTGTGGCCTTCCCTCTTGTCGGCCCTTCGACATACTGTGTCGGGAAACCGTCCTGCACACATTGGACAAAAACTGACCCATCCGATGTACTAGAGTTATAGCATTTCCAGTCGATGTTAGGGAAGTTAAAGAATCCCATATTGACCACCCTGTTCCTTTCACTCCTGCCTAAAATAGTTTTGCCAATCCTCTCCTCCACATCCCTGGAACTTTGCGGAGGCCTATATTTTAAAAAAAAACTCCCAGCAGTATTACCTCTTCTCTCCTGTTTCTGACCTCCGCCCATACCACCTCAGTAGACGAGTCCTCATCAAAAGTTCTTTCAGCTACCGTTATACTGTCCTTGACTAACAAAGCCACACCTCCCCCTCTTTTACCATCTTCCCTGATCTTAATGAAAGATCTAAACCCTGGAACCTGCAACATCCATTCCTGACCCTGCTCTATCCATGTCTCCGAAATGGCCACAACATCGAAGTCCATGCTGCAAGCTCACCTGCCTTATTCTGGATACTCCTGGTGTTGAAGTAGACACACTTCAATCCAGCTTGCTGTCTGCCAGCACACTCCTGTGACAGTGAGATCCTGTCCATGTCCGCCCTACTCTCATCCTCCTGCGTACTAGAACTACACCTCAGTTTCCCATCCCCCTTCTGAGCTAGTTTAAATCCACCCGAATAGCACTAGCAAATTTCCCACCCAGGATATTAGTGCCTCTCTGGTTCAAGTGGAGACCGTCCTGTTTGTTCGTCTACTCCACTTGGAATTTATATACCTGGTCCGTTATGGTGAGTAATGTCCTTTCCAGTTTTGGTCTGTATGGGTTTGTATATGGCATTCAATTCTATGTTTGTTGACTGCGTTACGGGTAGAGAACCACGCCTCAAGGAATTCCCGTGGGTGTTCATGATTGGCTTGGGCTGCTATGGATGTTATGGAATTCCTAGAGGCATGGTTCTCTACCCGTAATGCAGTCAACAGACATATAGAATTGGACCCTGTACACCAACCTATACAGATCAAAACTGTAAGGGACGTTACTCACCATAATGGACCGGACAGTATAAATTCCAAGCAGAGTAGAATAACAGTGTTGTCGGAGGCTCCGCTGATGATGTCACCTAGCATGGTGACGAAACGTCTGGATGAGCAAGTCCACAACCTCACCCATAACCCAAGCTACAGATCTTTGCCAAAACTCTAGAAAAATAATCTGGCCAATGCTAAGATCTCTGTAGTCAATATTCCCTCTAAGATGCACAACTGCAGCAAGAGGCCATGCACAAGAGGTGGTCACTTCTGGCTTCCACACATGCTATTGCGCACAGACCTGGGAGGGCTGTGCAGCAACTGGAGAGTATAGGTAGTGAATATATGACAATGAGCCTTAACGTTTTAGTATTCAGTAAAGGAAAGAAGGTAGTGAAAAGGGATGAGAAGAAAGGAATGACATTTCGAAAAGTTCACTACTTATGATTGTTATTTATGTCTGGCAAGTACTTTTAGACAGAGGTTGCTGGATATCAGTGTGTGGGGCTGGATGAACACAGCAGGCCAAGCGGCATCTTAGGAGCACAAACGCAGACGTTTCGGGCCTAGACCCTTCTTCAGAAAAGGGGGATGGGGAGAGGATTCTGAAATAAATAGGGAGAGAGGGGGAGGCGGACTGAAGGTGGATAGAGGAGAAGATAGGTGGAGAGGAGAGTATGGTTGGGGAGGTAGGGAGGGGATAGGTCAGTTGGGGAGGATGGACAGGTCAAGGGGGCGGGATGAAGTTAGTAGGTAGGAAATGGAGGTGCAGCTTGAGGTGGGAGCAGGGGATAGGTGAGAGGAAGAACAGGTTAGGCAGATGGGGACCAGCTGGGCTGGTTTTGGGATGCACTGGGGGGAGGGGAGATTTTGAAGCTGGTGAAATCCACATTGATATCCTCCCAGCCCTCAATACCACCCTACTAACCTCCGGATACTAAGCATCATCCTCTGACACTTCCGCCATCTATAATTTGACCCCACCACCAAAGACATTTTTCCCACCCCAACCTTGTCTGCCTTCTGGAGAGACCACTCTTTCCGCGACTCCCTTGTCCGCTCCATACTCCCCTCCAACCCCACCACACCCGGCACTTTCCCCTGCAACTGCAGGAAGTGCTACACTTGCCCCCACACCACCTCCCTCACCCCCATCTCAGGCCCCAAGATGACTTTCCACATCAAGCAGATGTTCACCTGCACATCCACCAATGTGGTATACTGTATCTGCTGTACACGGTGTGGCTTCCTGTACATTGGGGAAACCAAGCGGAGGCTTGGGGACCGCTTTGCAGAACGCCTACGCTCAGTTCGCAATAAACAACTGCACCTCCCAGTCACGAACCATTTTAACTCTCCCTCCCATTCCTTAGATGACATTTCCATCCTGGGCTCCTGCAGTGCCATAATGATGCACCCATAGGTTGCAGGAACAGCAACTCATATTCCGCTTGGGAACCCTGCAGCCCAATGGTATCATGGTGGATTTCACCAGCTTCAAAATCTCCCCCCCCCACTGCATCCCAAAACCAGCCCAGCTCGTACCGGCCTGCCTAACCTGTCCTTCCTCTCACCTTTCCCCTCCTCCCACCTCAAGCCGCACCTCCATTTCCTACCTACTAACCTCATCCGGCCCCCTTGACCCTTCCGTCCTCCCTGGACTGACCAATCCACTCCCTGCCTCCCCAGCTATTCTCTCCTCTCCACCTGTCGTCTTCTCTATCCGTCTTCAGTCCACCTCCCCCTCTCTCCCTATTTATTTCAGAATTCTCTCCCCATCCCCCTTTTCTGATGAAGGGTCTAGGCCCGAAACATCAACTTTTGCGCTCCTAAGATGCTGCTTGGCCTGCTGCGTTTGTCCAGCCCCACACTTTATCTTGGATTCTCCAGCATCTGCTGTTTCCATTATCTCTTGCCAGACATAGATAGACATGTGCAAGAGTGGGTTATGCCTTTTGAACATGTTCCCTGCTGGCATTGTGCCAACTTGTATTTCAAAAATGGCAGCTTTGAAAAATAGTTCCTAATAACCACAGGACTCTACCACTGGAGGGAGCCAAGAATTTGGGCTGGAGGTTGCAGATTACACTAATGGGTTATTTACTCAACCGACATTATCATTATCATCATCTCTCATTTTTTGTAACTGAAATTTTCTAACCTATAAAAGAGTGAATTGAGCTTTATCAATTTTACAATATTTTTCTTAATAAAACAGACCAAACAGATTGACAGAATCAAATTGAAAGTTTTCTGGAAAAATTTGAAGTTTTGTATGTTTCCTGATTTTCCTCCATTACCCACCCCATTCAAACAATAGTTTGTAAAAGTTAAGTAAAAGCTGAATGAAAGGCAATGTATTTAAAAATCTGAAGCATCAATTACATGTATTTTGTCTGTTTATCCCTGTAATTTGAGTCTATAAGCAGAAAATTTGTTGTACTTGGTACGTTCTCAAAGATTTTGCAAGTGTTTTAAAAGTTTATCATTTACTAAATTTTTAAAATGCAAATTTTATGTTTGATAGTAACAAGGTCTTCGGGCAAATGTAGAATAGTGATGTAATGGAAGGCTATCACAAGTGTTAAGTTTTGTTTTAATTTTTTTCCCCCTTTAGCATCTGGCAGACAGAGTAGCAATGTATGTCCACGCTTACACATTGTATAGTGCAGTGCGGCCATTTGGAAGCAGGTAATTCTATTGTAAAATTTATTGCTAGCATTCTGAAGACTATATTTTATACAGTTACTCTAAGGTGTGGGCTTGTGGGAGAGAAGAATATGAATGAAGATGTTGAAGATTGTGTGGAATTATAGATTCCTGTTGACTATTAACGAAATGTGCAAGCCGTTGACATTTTGTGCTATGTCAAACATTTTGCATTACTTACATAGAATGAATTAGTAGCAAGAGTACACCGTTTGGCACCTTGAGCCTGCTTTGCCTTTAAGTTTGTGGCCTTAAGTCGTCTTTTCTGACTTGTCAATGAAGAATCCATCGAACTCCATGCTAAAAATTAATGACCCTGTATTCACTCCTGCCTAGGGAAGAGAACTTCCCAGCTTCTGACAGAAAATATTTCTTATCTCCATCATAAATGTGAGCTCTCATTATTTTTAAACTCTCTCTTAGTTCTGATCCCCTTGTTAGGGGCACATGTTCTCAGCATTCATCCTGTCAAGTTGCCTCAGGGTTGTCTTATCTCAAGAAGTTCATCACTCATTCTTCTAAACTCCGATGATACAAACCCATTATATCCCACCTTCGCACTAGATAACCATTTCAGCTCAAGAATCAGTTGAGTGAATCTGCTTTGAACTGGTTCTAATGCGATTCTTCAGATTTATGAAGAAAGGTCTTGACCCAAAATGTCAACTTTCTTAATCTGATGTTGCCTGGCCTGCTGTGTTCCTCCAGCATCAGCAGTTCTTGCTATCTCTAATGTGATTGTATCCTCCCTTAAGTAAGGAAACCAAAACTGTATATTGTACTCCAAATGTGGCCCCTCAGCCTGTACAACTGTAGGAAAATTTCCCTATTTTGATAATTTAATTCCCTTTTTACTTTAAAGGTCTTCATTCCATTTGCCTTCTCATAATTTGCTTCAGTTGCTTGAGAATCATGCATCTGACAGATGACATGATGCTGCAGAATTCTCCATTTGTCTTCATTTGGTCTTTCTGCCAAATCAGAAGTTCACATTTTCCAACATTGTGCTATTTCTGCCAAAATTTTTCTCCACTCATGTTTCTAAATGCCTTTTTGCGGATTTTTTTCTGTCATTTTCACACTTTACCTAAGCCATACTGGCCCAGATTTCCTGATGACCAAACAGTCATTGTGTACGCATAGATAGGAGTTGTTCCCGGGAATCTTGCAGAATGCCATAGCAGCACACTCAGAAGGAATGAACCAGGAACTGAAGATTCTTTTGGGCAATTCCTCTTTTCCTGGAACCATTCGATGTCAGAATTGAGGGTTCTAATGAAATTAAGTAAATAAATTTAACTTTTCCTTAGTAACTATTAAATGCATGGTCTAACTCCAGATTATATATTTTGTTCATACAACTCCAAACACCACCCCCACCCCCAAGAATATTTGTGACCCCCTGCCACCCGTCACTCCAGACTATAAGATTTTCTTTCTAGCTAGCTTTCTTTCATATTTTAACTTTACCCTCACACTTGTTTTTAACAATTGTGTAATGTCATGACCTAGTCAAAATCTTATTGTTTTCTTTGAAAACATGACTGAATTGCACACTTATGATCATTTTACTATGTGGTCATTAATTAATTGTATTTGATTGTACACTTACCAGGAGCCTGCTATGGTTCTAGAACATGCTGCTCAAATAACTTGTTCTAAAAACACTCCAGACTACCATTACAATTTCATCAAATTTTATATGTAATTTAAAATCACCCACTATTGCTGTACCTTTTCCTAAATGCTCATTGTTTCTTTTGGTGTACCGTCTTTACTGTAATTGCTGTTGGGCTTCTATTAACTACTTTTTCAAAAGTGACTCTAACTTAACTATTTGTTATTTGTACTCATCTATTATACAAAATGACCTTTAAAACAAAAGCCATCTTTTATTACTATGCAAATGTCACCTTTAACAGAGCAACTCCACCATATTTTCCTAGTTCCTTACCCTTCCAAAATTTCCAGTACCCTTAAGAATGCATGCCCTATGTTTGATCAAAGTACAGCCATGACTTTGTAATGGCTCAGGTCATACGTATTTATTTCTGTTTGAGTTGATAATCCATCTGTTGTCATGAATATTACACTGATTCCGAAAATCTTCGGTTCTGTCCATTTTACTAATCTTACAACCTCTGGCCTTTTCTTCCACTGCACTCTTAGTTTGTATGCTTTCTCTTCCTGGCAAATTCTTGTATTACCGTTATCGCTGTCTTTATCTCTTGCATTGTCCCTTTCCTTTCACTTGTCCATTATATGATCCCTCTCTCAACTATTTAGTTTAAAGCCCTGTCTATTAGAATTATTCAACCTGCCAGAACACTGTTCCCAGCGTGGTTCATTATGGGCCTATCCAAAAGGTACAACAACTGTTTTTCCCAGTATTGAATCAAATACTATTTCTCCTCTTCAATCTTGGAGGCCTGCATTAAACTTCCTAATCTTGCTTGCCCTTTCCCAATCATCTGCTCAGCTGTGTAATAATCTAGAGCTCATTACCTTGAAGTTTCCTTTTCAATTTTAGCCCTCAGTTGCTCATATTCCTAAAGAGGACCTGTCTCCCAGTAAGAGTCAGTTATACAGCACAAAAGCAGACCCTTCGGACTAGCTCGTCTGCACCAATCAAATGTTCCTACATTGATCTAGTCCCATTTGCAAGCATTTAGTCATTATCTGTCTCAACCTTGGCTATTCCTGTGCTTGTCCAGGTGCCATTTTAAATGTATTATTGTACCTACCTCCACCATCTCTGGCAGCTCATTCCATACATGCACCACTGTCTGTGTGGAACAAGTTGCCTTTTCGGGTCCCTTTTAATTCTTTCCCCCCTCAACTATGCAGATGGTTCATTCCAGCATGGACCACAACACGTAGATAGGTCTCCTCCCTCCTCCTGCAAGTTCCTGGCCAGCCTGGTGTAGGTGTTCTGAACCCATGCACGCAGTCAACTGAACTGTCAGTACCCCAGACCATTGAATTGCTTCCTGTATTATAGTGCAATGCTATGTTTTAATCATCTGCTCCGTAGTCACCACTCTTACCTCCTCAAGAACCTTCAATCTGTTGAATGATTGCAGAGGCTAAGTCTAATATGCTTCTACTTTCACTATCTTCATATTTGCTTTCTGTCACACCCTCCTATCCCTAACCATGGACTGAATTAGGAAGATCCTCACCTCCAAGGTGTGCAGTTGTCTCATGGTACAAAGTGTATGGGTCACTTTACCCCTCCAGCTATAGGTGTCCAACTCAGATTTTAGCTGATTAATTCTGAGCCCGAGTTTTTTTAAGCCCTTGGGATTGCTTTGGTGTTAATGGATGTCCATGTACTGTACCTGTAATACATCAGCTGCCAAACCATTTTTACATTTTAATTAATGAATTAATTTGATTAAACTACTTCAAGACCCACTGGTGTTTATTTTATTTCAAATAATTTTCTTCTTTCCCTCTGTTGAAATTCTGTAGGTTACGTCAAATAAGGAAAACTCCCCACCCAGTCACCTGTCTACTTCCTTGTGAGGCCACATGTTTTCTTTCTGGCCATGGACCATGAACCTACAGACTGGAGCTCTTGCAATCTGAACTATTTATAATTGCTGTCTCACTCAGTTCTCATGCCCATTTTCTTTTGTGCTCGCCACTTTTACATCTCCTTTGCTCTTGCTGTAAAGTAGCTTTACCTGCACTGTTTATACCCATTGTTAATGGGTACCTTTTTTATTGAAGGTGAAAATCTGTGCTGCAAACTTGCTTAGAAATTTTGTTTCGTCGTAGCTTTATAATGGGGTCTTATGATCAAGATGATGGAGCTCAGATGTACATGATTGACCCTTCAGGAGTGTCCCACGTAAGTACCTATCCATGAACATGATGCCTAGCTGACTTTTTCTGTAATTTACTGTCAGCAGACTATAAGAAATAGCTTTAAAGCAAGTTAGTAAATACTAATTAAACTTCCATAACTTTAACAGGCTGTTACTTAGTTATGGGACAAATTTGCATAATCATTACTTCAAAACTAAATTGTCCAGTATTGAATATCTTAAACTGGTTTGACATGGAGTGATTGCATCACATCATGGCTGGGTAAAATTTGGCTTCCTGCTTCACCTTGCTTAATACAGTTTTTTTGTTGGATCCTGACACCAAATTTACATTGCAGATTTATTGATAGTATGGTAATTGAAATAGTGCAATTATGCTGCAAGAATGGCACTATGTTTAAACATTTAGTTTGTTTCATCACAGAAATTAGTGCACACCCATCTGAACTCTTACTTCACTTGAGGTGTAGGCAGCTTGGAGGTTTGTTAGAACAGGGATAGATTATTATCCTGGTAACTGTCTGTAATCTGTTCCTTGCAAGATAAATGGGCTCGACTAAGCTGCTATTTGATACACTTCTTTGGTCTTGGAAAATTGTTTACTATGTAACTTCTTGTTAATGACTGATTTTCTTTTTTCTGCATTTATACTGGAATATTTCATGGTTAGAATTTTGTTTATCTTGGTAGGGTTACTGGGGTTGTGCAATTGGAAAAGCTAAAGAAGCTGCAAAAACAGAGATTGAGAAGCTGCAGGTAAGCCATAAATCTGAAATGAATTCAATGTAACGAAATGAAAGGAAGGCATATAGTAACAAACTACTGAGGTGATGTTTTGGGCATATTTTTGTTGAGTTGGATTGGCTTGAAGGAAGATTATTTTGGTTGGATTGTGATGATGTTTGATCTTGATGCAAGCTGCAGTTTGAAGGTGTTAAAAGTATAATATGGGAGGGTGTGAGAGAGAGAGAAATTATTGAACCATCTGGTTTGGATCAAGATTTCTTTTTGGTATTAGTAAGACAAACTTGAACAACTCATAATAATGAAAACATATACCCAATCCAGCAGATTTGTGTTTAACAGTGAGGTAATTTTATTATGCAGAAGATGATAAAATGATAACCAAAGCTATTTACACAGAACAGGTTTAAAGATTTGGAAACATTTGGTAAAATACCAACCAGTTAATCCTAAAAGCATTCCTTTACACTCTTTATATTCCCTTCTCGTGATGTGTTGGGCTTAATTCAAGTGTGGCTTCGATTCCTCAGATGGAGAATCTGAGCTTCAAATTCATATCTTCAGGATTGCAACAAAACACTTCTGGTCTCGAAGCTTCAAACAAAACTGCTTGTGCTGAAGTAGTCCATTTCTTCACCGTTCTAAACCATCTCCCCTTTATCCTGGGCAACTGTTTTACATGTTCAACTTCAGCCAAGACCTCTGCAACCTGCTAAACAAACACCAAAGCTTATTTCCAAGGTAGAGGGTATTTCCTCTAAGCAGAAAAATTGATCTCTGATCTTCAATGCTAAAAAAACTTAATGCACAACCTTTTATTGTTTGATTTGTATAATCGCTTCCAATGTAAACAAATTTCAATTAGTCTCCAAAAACACACAGCTATT
Source organism: Stegostoma tigrinum (assembly GCF_030684315.1). Classification (NCBI taxonomy): domain Eukaryota; kingdom Metazoa; phylum Chordata; class Chondrichthyes; order Orectolobiformes; family Stegostomatidae; genus Stegostoma; species Stegostoma tigrinum. The sequence continues at coordinate 50,065,912 of NC_081363.1, forward strand.
GTTTTGTTTTAAAAAAAATCACTTACTGAAATACCCCTAAGCTCACCGGTAAAATACCTTAGTGGGCACAGACCAAATCTAAAAGCCACTTTTTTTTAAAAAATCCAAATAAAATACAGAAATCACACTGCTTATGTAACATTACCTTTTTTGTCAAAGGCATCTCTTATGGAATAAATGCAGGAGACTTATTATAGGAGATATGAAGAGGCTCTTTGCAGCTTGTGCACAAAGGTTAATGTTGCTGATAATGACCCCAATACTACATTAAGAATACATACATTAAATTTTTTCATTTTAAAATGGCTTTCGTAAATATTAGTAACACTCCCGTGATATTGATTACACGTGTACCATAACAATGGTTTGCTGTTGAGGGGAACTGTGCTTAAGTTGTCTGTCCTTTTGAGGCTAGTGTTTAATTACAGTATGTAAGTGGCCTGAGTTTCGTTGATTTGAAATTGTGTTTTTGGTTTTTAAATATTGAGAATGTATATCTGTTCTCTACATAGCAAATACATAACTATGTATCATTTTGTCAACTTTGCTACAAATTGATAATGGAAATCAAACAGTATTGTATGGCTATAATGTAATTACTCCCTCTTAGCAGCAGAGGTTTTAAAATGTGCACATGAAAGTTTCCACGAAGAATTCTAAGTCAATGTATGACTTCAAAACAGGCTGAATTACAAGTGTGCCCTGGTCCAATTGTTTGGATCTTTAAATTGAGTTACATTTGATAAGGCACTTGCGTGTCGGTACTCAATCAATGAGGTTGTACTGAAGATTCACTATTTGCCCTCACTCCACTGCTTTTACAGATGAAAGACATGACTTGCAGGGAAGTGGTTAAAGAAGTTGCAAAAATGTAAGTTTATAATTGGTCAAGATTGATTAGAAATGCTTTGCTATATTTAAGGTTTCTTTGGTTAAACAGTCTTGATGTCTGATACCAATTCAATGACTAAATGTCATAGGATACTCCATAGGATTTTTTTCCTCCTTTTCTCCCTTCCTGTGGGCACTACTTTAAAAATGCAACATTTTTGATCCATTATTCAATATGCAAGCTATTAGAGGCTATGATTGACATTACAGAGCAGAGCAAAGACACTTTGTGACAGCTTGCTTATATTACTATCTTTCTAATAATAATAATAAACACTTTAAAGTTTTAGCTATGATCTGTGGGTGAGGTTGTTGACTTGATTGCTGAGCAGGCTTGTTTTTAGTGACAGAACATCCGAACATGTTAAGTGAAAACATCAGTGGAGCCTCCAATTGAAGCGATGTTATTCTACTCCACTTGGAATTTATACTGTTTGGTCCATTATAGTGAGTAGTATCACTTCCGGTTTTGTTCTGTAGGGCAATCCTACGTTTCTCTGGGGTCCAATTCTATGTTAACTGCATTATGGGTGGAGAACCACGCCTGAGGAATTCCCATGCATACCTATGTTTGGCATGGGGTGCTACGGTTACATTGTCCCATTTAAATTTGTAGGGATTAAATTCACAAGAATTAACAACAATCGGCTTGTGTGTTGTTGTCAGAGTTGAATGTATAACGAACGGAGTTCCAAACCTTGGTATACAAGAAAGCAGTCCACGCTGACCAACTTCAACAGCAACCACTCCAACGTCCACAAACCAAGCTGTATTAGGACACTATTTAAACAGGCTACCACTCACAGCAACACACCAGAACAATGCAAGAAAGAGTACGAGCACTATACAAAATCTTTGCTACGAACGGATATCCCGTAACTTCATCCACAGATGCCAACAAAACAGAACAGAACAGGAGGACACAATACACCCTCATTCTTGCTGTAGGGCAATGTAAGTATCAGAACTAACATGAGACTCCTAAGACCACTAGGAATTATGGTAGCACACTAGCCCATAGCCACTATGACAAAAACATTGGAGTAAAAGACCTCATTCCCACAACATGCAGAACCAATGTAGTTTATAAAGTACCATACAACAACTACCACAAACATTATATCGGATAGACAGGAACAAAACTACCATGAAACTTGCAGAACAAATTTTCCTTTATCAGTACCCTCCGACAGTGAAGGCCATCAGTTTAACTGGAACAAAGTAACTATTATAGCCCAAGCCATACATGGTCTTGCATGGGAATTCCTAGAGGTATGGTTCTCTTCCCCCACCTGCCCTTACTTCAATCAACAAACACATGGAAATTGGATCCCATATACAAACCCATACAGAACAAAACTGCAAATGGTACTGCACACTATAATGGACCGGAGAGTGTAATTTCCAAACCGAGCAGAACATCGCTTCATCGGAGGCCTCATTGAAAACGTCACCTGGCATGGTGTCGAAACGTAGAATGAAAACAATGAAAGAAGTCAGTCTCAATATTAAGCACTTCTAGATTAGAATTCTAATCATTTTGATAAAACCTTGAGTAAATTTACTTCTCCATTTTTTCCCCTCACTTATCTCCTTAATTACATCACAAATCTGGCCTTGTATCCATGTGTATTAAAAAGCAGTAACTCGACACTGATCAGGAGTTGGAAAGCTGGGTTTTTTTGTCTTTTTTTTAAATAACCAAGGTGTTTAGGTCAACTTTTCGACTGCTTGGGTCTCGTGGTCAAAGTTGGGACATGCCTAATCTTCGCAGCAGTACTTTCCACTGGATAAGTCCTTTGGGAGAAGGGAAACACATAATCCAGTTTTTCATTGACCTAAGTGCTAGTTGGAACTTGATAGGATTGAACTGGCATAATCTAATTTAATAGTCAGTACATAAGAGGGAGGGGGGGAAAAAAACCCATATTGTGCTTTAGCAAGCACTTTGATCTAAGGGAGTCAGGGTTTTAGTCTAGCTAGGATTTAAGAGAACATGCTATTTTTACAGAATGTGAAGACTCTTGAAGTGGAGCAATGCTCCAATTTTAACCTTGGGTGTGCAGCAGCAAAGAATCATTCAAGAATTCTTCCCAGTCACAAATGACTGTGGGAGGTGAAAACTTGCTACTACTGGCATGTTCCGGGTTTAAGTACAATTTATAAGAATAGATATTTGCTTTGTATGAAGGAGTTTTTCTTCCTGATAAGCAACATCAGTTTTTACTTTCAAAACAGTACAGGGTATGATGTGGTGGGAGAAACACATGGTTTCAGAAACACAGTGGCTCCTAGCTGGAGTAATCAGTACTTTGTTTTAATAAAAAATACATGTGAAATCTAATTTTATAAGGACAAAACATAATAGGAGCAGGATGAGTACATTTTGTCCCTTCAAGCCTTGCTGCTTAAGGCCACGACTGATCTGCCCCGTGCCTCAACTCCTCTTTTGCGCCAGCTCCCTATAGCCTCCAGGTACTCAAAAAAACACTGCTTCGTCAATACTTGCAATGAGTTAGCCTCCACAATCTCAGGCTTGGAGAATTCCAAGCATTGACAACCCTGTGGGAGAAGTAATTTGACATCTGTTTTAAATGTGTATTTGAGTACAAGAGGTCAGATCCAATGCATGAATGACATTAACCTACACAAATTACATAGAATATTATGTTTTTTAAAAAAGTATAAATTTTAAAGCAGCCACAGCTTGATTTCAGAGGCTATTGATAATTGCATGCTAATCAATGACAAAAAAGTGGTGTTTCAGTTTTAAGTTCTTTACTATTAACTGTCTAGAAGTTAATATTTTATCAAAACAGTGACTTTTTTGCATTCTTTAATTCCAATTAGTTACTAGGATTCAGTGCTGCTCTTTGGCAATGTGAAATTTTGCAATTTTTAAAAACTGTACCATTTATTATTTACTCTTCAGAATCTACATTGTCCATGACGAAGTTAAAGATAAATCCTTTGAGTTGGAGTTAAGCTGGGTTGGAGAAAGTAATGTCTTCTCTTTTCTAATTCTAAAAGTTGTGTAGTGATGTTTTGATAACTTGTGATTTAACATCGACATTAATTTTGACTTGTTTTTTTCCCTAACATGGTCAATTTTAATTAATATTTCTTTTGACTGTTTCCATGAAGGACTTGTTTACAATCTGTATGAAAAAGTACTGATTTAGCAGTTGTTGCCCATCCCTAAATTGCCTAAGGTGGTAATAGTAAGCCACCATCTGAAATAATTGAAGGTTCCTATGTTACTATGGACTGCAGTGCTTTTAGGGAGTGAGTTCCAGGGTTTTAGTCTAATGACAGGGAAGGAATGGTGATTTACTTCCAAGATCAGACTGGTGTGTGGAGGACATCTTGCAGGTTGTATTCCCATGCCCTTCAACTAGGCAGTAAAGTTCACGAGACGGAGTGGTAATCTTTAGTTAATGCTACATGATATTACCAAAGCTGTACGGTTGGCAGCACTGCAGCCTCATAGCGCCAGGGACCCAGGTTCAATTCTAGCCTCAGGTGACTGTGGAGTTTGCACATTCTCCCTGTGTCTGTGTGGGTTTCGTCTGGGTGCTCTGGTTTCCTCCCACAGTCCATGGATGTGCAGGCTAGGTGGATCGGCCGTACTAAATTGCCCAGAGTGTTTAGGGGGATGGGTCTGGTAGGATGCTTCAAGGGACAGTGTGGACTTGTTGGGCCGAAGGGCCTGTTTCCACACTGTGGGGAATCTAGTCAGTAAAGGCTTTTTAAAAACAGTTGCAAATTTCCTTCCTGAAGCCAGACTTTAATTGTGATCAAAAACTAAGTTAAGGCTAACTTGTACCCACTTGCAGTCTCAATTCAGTGATGTGAGTTCAAACCGATGATGCACTAGGATTGATCTTCTGGCAGACTGTCACCTGATGAGCTAGTACAGGCCTCCAATATTCCAAACTGCTATTAATTCATCAGACAACTAGCACATAAGTATGCTTGAAGGACGTGCGATTCTTCAACCTCTGTACATTATTCAAGAAGCCACCGGCTTGTAAGATTAAGTGGTTAAAGCAGGGAGCTAACTTCATTGTAAGCTCATGGACACTTGACTGTTTTGATTATTTACTTTCTCACAACATGCTTCCTGTAAAGCTCTGTTCCATTCTCCTGGTTTTTCCCTTGTATCAAGTCTGATTTGAGAGCTTGCATATGTCTTCCTATTTCCTCAACCAGGTATTCCCCTCCTTGTGACAGACATAATCAAGAGCCCTGGCTATTCTACTTTGTTATTTTTTTGCTCATCCCCTGAAAACTTATGGTGGCATTCCCCTAGTCCTTATCCTCTGTCCTGCTAGGTCACTATTTTCAATAGATCATTTGTCATTGCCACTTTCATTTACCACATCTTTATCACCAGCCAAGGCTCCACAATCAGAGTATCTCAATTTACTATTGTGTTTGTATGTCTGACTGCAGTTTTCCTAAGTAGAATCATAAATCCATCCAGTGTGGAAACAGGCCCCTTGGCCCAACAAGTCCAGACTGACCCCCTGAGCATCCCACTCAGAACCATCCCCCTAATCTATGCAACCTTGAACACACTGGGCAATTTAGTATTACCAATCCACCTCGTTTGCACAACTTTGTGGGAGGAAACCCATATAGACACAGAATGTGTGAACTCCGCAGTTGTCAGAGGGATCTTGGGTCCCTGGCAGTGAGCCACCATGCTGCCCTCGAGGAGAAAGTGCATTTCCCTGGCCAGAATACCAGGCAGAATAAATGCAGACTGGGTCTCTGGTTTGCTGAACATATGTTTATTTCAAATGCATAAATTTGTTTCTAGTTATGTCATAATTCCCTACTTTTGTCCTTGACCTTCTGCAGGGCATGAATGAAGCTTAATTCAAACTGGAACAGTACCTCTTTCAACTGCTCATGTCAAATTTCTGGACTCTTGAGGCCAACTGTTTTAGATTGTAACCTTTCTCCTTTGTACCATTGCATGTTCATATTTTGCTAACTTTCTTTTCTTGTATTCCACATTTGGATGGCTGTTATTTAGCCACTTGTACTTCCCCTAGATGTCTTTTTTTGTTTCTTTACGTACCCAGCGACTACGTTTTGACTTGGTGCTATATCTTTTATTTTTAATCTCTTCTGCCTGCCCCAACCCTATTAGTCTTTTCTAAATCACCCCTACCCTGTACTTGTTCAACCTACTTAAATTACTTCAAGGGACCAGTATTAGTACACTTACCAAAAAGAATTATGCAAGTTATGTACACTTTGTGACAGACATCATAATTGTGGAGAAGGGAAGTAGGATTGAAATGCAGACTTTAATACTTTTGTAACTTAATACTTGTCTTCGCAGTTACAAAAGGCAGACATGAGCTCGTACCTAAAGACATCAAAGAGGAAGCAGAAAAATATGCCAAAGTAAGTGGAAAAACTTGTAATTTCCATAATGTAGCTTTTTCATTCACAATTTGCATAATACACTCCCCTCACCACACTTATTTTTCATCCTTAGGAATCACTTGAGGAAGATGATGAATCTGATGAAGACAACATGTAATTAGTTTCATTTACAATATACAATACTGTTTGAAACAGCTGCATTTTCAAAACAAATGACTATCAAGTTAACTTGTTTTCTAATGTATGTAAATTTGAACTTTACAAGATGCTGTAAAAATGGATCTGAGGTCAATTTAATATGCCTATTATCAGTGACCAAAATAAAAATCGTACCTGTTAAGTTATTTAAAAATAGTATTTTGTGTTTTGAGTTATGGAACTGCTGTTAATTATGGCCCAGTTTAATGTAGTCAGCCAGTGGCTGGTCACCTTAAGACTACATTCATGAACGATATTTGAGTGCGGTAAGCGCGCTCTCTCTCTCTCTCTCCCCCCCCCCCCCCCCAAAGTGTTTATTGTATACGTGGGTGTTGCTGATAAGGCCAACCATTATATTTCTGAAAGTCGTTGTCATGATAATTGGCTTGACTTTCCTGTCAAAAACATCCGATTGTATGTGCAGATGCCAATATTTTAGCTGCACTTGAACTAGCCATAGCCTTAGCCAAACTGTTCCACACTCTCTCATCCTTAAGTACAGATTTTATCCTATTCAACCTGGTGGTGTCTCAAAACAAAGTATTAAAATAGGACAGTTTCCACAAGTACTATAAATGATCACTCCTCTTAACTGTCATGGGTAGATACATGTAGATAACTGGGATGAGTGAGTTAATGGGAACAGGGGAAAACTCCACACTAGCTGGAGTCGTTCTCAGCATGAAATGATGTTTTCTAATCAGTTTGTTCACAGGTGGTAGACATACATGCATGCACACCAACATTAAGATGGTTCTGATTATCTGGTCATTCAACTCCAAACTACAGCAGTGACCTTGCTTATGGTGTTCAACATGGAACAGTACTGATTAATCAGTATGTTACCTCACCCTTGTTTCACATGGTGCAATGAGGCTGTATGGGATGCTGGAGTCATGGTAAACTCCTGCGCTGCTGTTAGAACAAAACACCCTTATCACTGGTGCCTACATCCAATTTTTAAAAAATCTCATTGTCTGAAAGGGATGGCAACGTTTCAGGTTGAATCAGTCTGTTAATCCTTTTCTCTCCATTTCCACAATTGTTTCTGGGTATTCCTTCTCCAAATCTAGTAAGTGGAGCTAGTCTAGGAAGATCATAAGGTGCAGCACAGTATTTACAAGTAGTTTAAGAATTTACCAGGTGTTTCCTGAATGAAGACGTGAAATTAATTCTTAAATAGGCAAAATTGAGGGTGCCTTCTATTTTTTGTTCTTGGATTTACCGGTGTCTTGAAGTAATGACTACATAACGAGTAACAGACTAAAAGCGTCAACGATTGAAATGACCACATCTACATGCAGCTTGATTTGCAACTGCTGTCTGCAGTGATCCTTGCAAGCTACTTTTGTTCTTGAACTTGGGGATGGGAACAAATGACGATTACTGCTATAGTCTTCCATATCCCAAGAACAAGAAACAGGAGCAGAAGTAAACTGTTCTGTTCCCCATAAGACAATAGCTTACTTTTGTTGGTTTAATTCCACACTTCCCTCTGCTCCTAATACCTTTGATTCTCCTGCCTTACAGGATCTGTCTGCCTTTAATATTTTTATGATCGTACCTCCAGAGTTCTAAAATGTGTCAACTGAGAAATTGTCTCATACCAAGGGTGATCCCTAATTTTAAAACAGTGGCTCCATAGTTCTGAGTACAAGAGTAAACAACCTTGCCATATGCACTTTGAAAATAAGCAATAAAGGTTAGGACTGTCAAGAAAAACGCTGAAGAGGTGGGGACAACAAGAGATTGGGGGGGTTTGGAAGGGATTTTAGATTGCTGTTCATAGACTGTTCGATGATGTATTAAGTGAACATTTAAAAAGGTGGTGGCTAGGATGCCAATCAAATACTTTTTCTGGTGGTGTCAAGATTCTAGAGTGTTCTTAGAGCTGCACCTATTTGGGTAGGAGTTGGGGCATTCATTGAATGTCATAGAGTGTGTCTTGGAGATGGTCAATCGTGCATTAGGTGTATTTGTATCACAGAGATTGGTTGCTACTTGGATAGCTTGCAGGCTATGGTTGCCAAGTCTTTATGCATGTAGGTGCAGCCACTCCAGGACTGAAGAAATACTGCACAATATCACATGCACCCTTACCATGGCAGGACAGTTACTGGAGTAGCCAAAGGTTGTTGAGCCTACACACCCGGAAGAACACCCATATGAATGAGACCACAATTAATACGGTTAGCTCTTATACTTTGACAGAAATATATATGTAAGAGCAACATTCTATAATTAGGGTTGATTTTAGAAAAAAAAACAAGTCAAGCTTAGTTAAACAAAATCTGTTGTGGAATTTGCAAAACAATACTTCCATAGAAACTCTACAGAATGTGACAAGAACATGGCCTAGTTTTAAAGCAAAAACTGGTTGCTTCAAGAATTTTAAGTCATGTCCTTCAAAATCACTGCCAAATAACGATATTAGCTCGCTTCTGGAAGCCAGATACATTGAGATCTTGGGAGACAACTGACAAGATCTGCACAATAATGTAGCTAAGCAAAAATGCCAGTTCTCAAGTCCTGCACCAGGACAGCATTGATTTACAAAAATTTCAACTTCAATTATGTATATACTGGTATACAAAATAAATATTTTTCAGTGAAAATATACTTTATGAAAAAGACAGCATGCTTAGTGCAGTTTGTTGAAGAGTTGAAGGAAATGTTATCAAAAGAGAAAAAGGAATATTTTTCAAAAATTAAACTAAAATCCTTAACAATGGATTTGTATTCTTAAAGAAGAAACAAAATCTTTGTCTACTGGGGGGGGTGCTCAATTTAATGTCACATTCAAAAGGCAGAACTTCTTGATGCTTTAGGCTCAACCTGTGTTAAAATCCCCAAGGTTAGAATTTTGCACTGAATCAGAGCTAATGGAGGTATTGCAGCCGAACTTCAAAGTGTAGACGGAGTTGAACATTTGTCAGTTTTCAAAAATTGAAAGCAAGCAAAGTAGCCAAAGGTAGCGCTTTTAAATAAACAATTTGTGGCTCAGACAGCAAGCAACTGATTCTTAATCGATGTTCCAGCTCAGACCCTTTAAAGATAAATGGTACTCCCCTTTTCAAACACAGATCCAGAAATTATCGGTAATTTAAATCCACTCATGAACAACTTGTCTGACTGAAGATTAAGAACAAATTATGTGAAGTTCCAGTGCAATAAAAAAATTCCAAAGCACTTCAGAGAAGAATTAGAAAACAACTAGCAAGCCACAAAGTATTTTGTCAACATTGAGGAGTTGACCTTGAGGTAGAGAACTGCAGACATGTTAGACCATAAGATATAGGAGTAGAATTAGGACATTCAGCCCATTATGTCTACTCCACTTGGGCACCAAAGTTCAGGGGTCTCCATCCTGGCCACAGAGAAAAGTGTCTATTCCCCAACTGTATTAATGTCGCATCGGCCTCATCGCTGCAGGCACGGCGCACGCTCGTCCCCTGCATGCCGCGCACCCTGGCCAGGTGGTGCCACGGCCCACGCTCCGCGCGCCGGCCTCGTGCGACTGCCCCTGGCCAGGAGGCAGTGCGGAGAACCGACAGGGGCCGGCGTGCCGAGGTGGCGCGGGAAGACAGAGCGTCAGAGGACCTCCAGCTGCGTGTGTGTCCCTCGCTCTCAACCTCTCTACCCCTCCCACGCGAGGCGCAGAGCCGCCGCCAACACCCCCGTCCCTGGCTGCCGTCAACACCTTGCACCGGTGCAGGCTCACGCACGTTCACCCCCCTACCAGGTGAGGTGGTGCCCAGCAGCGCCGTCGGGCTGGAGGTGCGGTTCGGAACGTTGAAGCGAGGTCACGGACCCTTGCGTGGTCGTAACGGATGGTTTGCACGGTACCGACAAAAGTTTGGCTCGAGGGATGACTTTCAATAGATCGCAGCGAGGGAGCTGCTCTGCTACTTACGAAACCCTGAGCCAGAATCAGGTTGTCTGCACCAGTTTCCCCACGAACACGAGGTGCGTCTAGAGGAGAGAGGCGGCGCCCATACGGCCGCGCTCCTGCCCAGAATCAAACGGCACTATGCACCGACCGGAGTCGGTTATCCCAGGCCAACCAGTGATCCGTGGCGCTAGGGTATCCTTACGTTTAGGCAGGATTCTGACTTAGAGGCGTTCAGTCATAATCCCACAGATGGTAGCTTCGCACCATTGGCTCCTCAGCCAAGCACATACACCAAATGTCTGAACCTGCGGTTCCTCTCGTACTGAGCAGGATTACTATTGCAACAACACATCATCAGTAGGGTAAAACTAACCTGTCCCACGACAGTCTATCTTTTCTCCTTCTCTTGAATGGCCCCCCCTGTACTACAGTGCTACGATCAGTTTGCTCAGCCACACAAGGCACAAGAATCTCAAACCTGATGAACAAGCTCAGCTCATAACTCTCACCCTCCTGTCCCAGACTACTGACTGAACTTTAAATATAGTTAATCTAAAGGGTGTGACTATCCCCCTCCCTGATGCACTTCAAGCTCAGGCTCCAGCTCATCAATTCTGAGCCACAGCTCCTCAAGCAACCAACACTTGCTACAGATGTGATCACTATGAACTACAATGGGGTCCACCAGCTCCCATATCATGCAGTTACAACACATTGCCTGACCCTGCATATATATTTTTTAATTACTTAGTTTTTAAACTGAGTTTTAAAGTTCATCCTGGTCTTTTATTTAGTTGCTTATAAATATTTTTCTTTGCCTTCAATCTGAGAGTAACCTATAATAGTCAAATTATTAGCTATCAACAGTGAACTTACAGCCCACCTATGTTACTCTTTTGGGCTCCTGAGCTGGGCTTCAGTTTATCCTGTCGGCAAAGTTCAGCAGGTCTGGCAGGAGCTATGGACAGAAATCAGTTAATGGTTTAGGTTGAGTGATCTTTCCTCAGATCTCTCCAGATGCTGTCAGATCTGCTGAGCTTTTCAGGTCATTTCGGTTTTCGTTTCTGATTTACAGCAGCTGCAGTTCTTCTGGTTTTCTTCAATTTTAAGTTCAGAAAACCTTAGAAACAACGAGCCCTAAATAAAAAGGAAGCGAAAACAGCTCTTCCCCTCTGCACTGAATTCACTGAACTTTTATACTCACGAAGGTGGTATCTCACTCGAAGTGATCTCTCCCCCCTGACTGAAGCTTACTGATGTAGAAAGGAAATTCAACAGTTTTTTCTTTTAAAGGTAAAATGCCCAGCCACCAACAGTAGAGCAATTTAAATTGGAGACACTCAAAGGCAAGAATTGGATAAATTTAATTGTCTCCAAAAAGGCAAGGTTTTTTGCCCAATTCACTTGTGGAATGTGAACATGGCTCACTAGCCAGCATTTCTCACCAATCCCTAGTTGCCCTTCAGAAGGTCGTGGTGAGCTGCCTTGTTGAATCACTGTAGTGGTGGGGCTGTGGAATTCATTGCCACGGAGCGCAGGGGAGGCCGGGATGTTAAATGTTTAAGGCAGAGATCAATAAATTCTTGATCTCACAAGAAATCAAGGGCTATGGGGAGAGTGCAGGGAAGTGGAGTTGAAATGGCCATCAGCCATGATTAAATGGCAGAATAGACTCACTTCCACTCATGTCCTATAGTCTTAAGGCTGACCCACAATGCCATTAGGGAGGGAATTCCAAGATATTGACCCAGCAACAGTGAAGGAACAGCGATATATTTTCAAGTCATGATGGTGGGTGGCTTGGAGGTGGTGGTGCTTCCATACATGTGCTGCTCTTGTCCTTGTAGATGGAAGTGGTTGTGGGTCTGGAAGGTGCTGTCCAAGGCTCTTTGGTGAATTACTGCAGTGCATCTTGTAGATAGTACAGACTGCTGCTACTGAGTGTTGGTGGTGGAATGAGTGGATGCATGTGGATAGATCATAGAACAGTACAGGCCCGTTGGCCAACCATGTTGTAACTTTTACCCTAATCCTAAGGTCTGTCTCACCTCCACCCCTACCTTATACTATCATCCATATGCCTGTCTAATAGCTGCTTAAAATGCTCCTAATGATGGCAGACGCCATTACCCTCCCTGGCAATGCATTCCATGCCCGGACCACTCGGAGTAAAGAACCTACCTCTGACATCTCCCCTACCTCCACTCACTTTAAAACTATGCCCCCTCATCATAGCTACCTCCACTCTAGGAAAAAGTCTCTGACTGTCCAGTCTAACTATACCTCTGATCATTTTGTACACCTCTATCAAATCACGTCTTATCCTTTGTCATTCTAAAGAGAGAAGCCCTAGCGCTCTCAACCTTTCCTCATAAGACTTCCATTTCAGGCAAAATCCTGGTAAATCTCCTCTGCAGCTTTTCCAACGCTTCCACATCTTTCCTGTAACGACGCAACCAGAACTGGACACTACTCCAGACGTGGCCGAACCATGCTTTTGTAGAGCTGGAGCATAACTTCACGGCTGTTGAACTCAATCCCTGTATTAAACGAAATCTAACACACCATACACCTTAACAACTTTTACTGCCTAAGTGGCAGCTTTCAGGGAACTGTGAACATTAACCCCAAGATCCCTCTGCTCCTCCACACTGCCAAGAACCTCTTAACCCTGTATTCTGCTTTCATATTTGTCCTTCCAAAATGAATCACCTCACACTTTTAAGGGTTAAATTCCATCTGCCACTTCTCAGCCCAGCTCCACATCCGATCAATGTCCCTTTGTAACCTAGAACAGTCCTCTGCACTGTCCACAATGCGAACCACCTTCGTATCGTCTGTGAACTTACTAATCTATGCCTCTACTCCTACATTCAAATCATTTACAAAAATCACAAATAGAAAAGAGGACCCAGAACAGATCCTTGTGGTACACCACACATAACTGAGCACCATGTTGAATCTTTTCCATCCACTACGGGGTCAGCCAATTCTGAATCCAATCGGCCACATTTCCTCCTATCGCATGCCTCCTTACTTTCTGCATGAGCCTACCAACGGGGAACCTTATCCAACATCCAAATGTAGTGCCAATCAAGCTTGCTGCTTTGTTCCGGATGGTGTCAAGCTTCTTTAGTGTTGTTGGGGCTGCACTCATCCAGGCAAGTGCAGAGTATTCCATAACACTCCTGACTTGTAGATGGTGGACAGGCTTTCAGGAGTCAGGAGGAGAGTTACTCACTGCAATATTCCCAGCTTCTGATCTGCTCTTGTAGCCAGTGTTTATGTGGAGAATCCACTTGCTTTTCTGGTCGATAACCTCCAGAATGTTGATAGCAGGGGATTCTAATGCCATGGCGGGGGGGGGGGGGGGGGGGGGAAAGAGTAAAAGTTGCTGTAGTCCTAACAGACCATACAGCTGCTCTCTTGTTAGAGAGACACACAAACTAGTAGTGGATTAACCTGATGGTCTCACAGCTGGTGTACGAATTTGTACACAAGCTTAGTTTCTGACAGATTTCTTCCGTGAATTACAGTTTAAATGCAGGGAGAGTGCTTGAAATCGATTGAGTGTGTAATCAGAAGCTATATAAAAAAGGTTCATGCAAACTTAAGTGGTGACTACAAAACAATTCTTTATTCAGATTTAAAATTGCAAAATATAGGGAATTATACAGTTGTACGAAACAGGAATATTAAGACCTACATGTGTAGGAGTTTCAGACCAGATGACATGTCAGAAAAAAGTGTGAACATGGATTTAATGCATATATTTAAATGTAACAGAAAAGGAAGTGTGTTAATGTAGTTGGCCATTAATTATACAAGTAATTGGTTTGGGTTTATTTTGGTTTGTGCCATTGACAAGCAATACACAAAAACTCAAGTGTTAGCATTTTGACATGAGACACTCTTGTTAAATACAGTTTGAAATAAATAGACAAAAACTTGGAAACAGATGCAAGGAACTTGCACAATACTCCATAAATCAGTTGGGATTAACATAGCGGACATCATGCAATTTGTAGAATCCAAGGAGAGTTTGAGCATCTTTGTTGTGACTTCAATTCCAGAGCACTGTTACCGAGAAAAAGACAGCATAGGTAGAAGCACTAAATTAGGGCAGGCTTGGCTTTAGCTCTAACATCCTAATTAGTGAAGGTCAGTCTCACACTTCCAATAAATGCTCACATAAATAACGCATGAAGGGTTGCTTATATACATGGAGCTGCAGTGTGGTTCTTTCAGAAGGCAAAATTCTGCTGAGTTTTATCAACTGCAGTGGAACATCAAATTGTCCAATTAATCAGAAACAAATTACAGGTGATGTTGTGTATATGGACTTTGAAACAAGTGTTTAGTGAAATTGACATTTCTGCAAAACTGAATCCCAGAGGATTATGTAGGCAGTGTTTGCATCAGTACAAGAGGTGCTTTAAATGTAATGGTAATTAGTTGCTTTTTTTGGGACTGAAAAACTTGCACTTATATTGCATCGTTCACAACGTCAGGACATCCTAAAGAGTGCTGCATAGCCAATCAAACAATGTTGCAACGTAAGAAATATGGCATCCAGTTTATGCACAAGTTTCCACAAACAGAAATTTGATAATGACTGAAGAATTTATTATTGCCATGTTAGTGGAGATAAATATTAGTCCAGGGACACCAGTGGTAACACATCTGCTCTTTGAAATATTGTTCCATGGAATTTTTTTTTAAACATTCAGAGAGAAGAAAGGCCTCTGTTTAATGTCTCAATCAAAAAGTAGAACAAAAATGGTGGTCCTAGGGGTAGTATTTGAACCGCTGCTCTTTTAATAAAATGGATTTGGATTTACAGAGCATTTCAAAGTTGGCAGATAATACAAGACTCAAATATGGAAATCACCAGGAGGGTTAAAAAAACTTCAAAAAGGACTAGACACATGTAAAATAGGTAAACAAATGAAATTTAATGCAGAGTAGCATGGATGAGTTTCGGGAAAGCACATGCTGGTTGGAATAATTTACAGATTTCCCCCCTACTGAGCCACCCAACACGAGTTATGCCACTTTATGGAAAATGTATTAAACAACAAATTATTGCAACATGTAATGTGCAATGTAACACAATCTTCACGTAAACTGGATCAACCGAGATCACCGAAAGATGTTCGGGGAGATGAGCTGGTAAAATACTTGCAGCACATTTCTCTAGCACACTCTACTGTGCAACCAACTGGAGGAAAACTACTTGGAATTTAGCATTATGCGATAAGGAAAAATTGTCAGTAATGTCACAGCAAAAGATTCACTACAAAACATGTCAACATAATGCAACTGAACTTTACATGAAGACTGAAGCAACATATTCCAATCACAAACAAGAATCATGAAATTTAGGTCAATTAGGCTGTTATGACAGGAAAACAGAAGCTTGATTTAAGTACACTGAAAAGTATCATGAACAAAGGAAAACATTAAGAAATAATTCAATAAACATTCAAAAACAGAATTCAGTGAACAATAAGAATTTGCCATGAAAGATTCATTGATAGCTTGCCAAGAACATTAGAAAGAGTGTTCTGAAGAGGAGTCACTGAACCTGAAACTTTTACTGATCTCTCTCTACAGATGCTGCCAGACCTGGTTTTTTCCAGTATTTTCTGTTTTTGTTTCACATTTCTAGCATCTGCAGTTCTTTTATTTTTAAATTTTGCATTACAGATAGTGTTAAAAGAAAAAGGTATATCATCAAGAATGATAATAGGTCCAAAATATTGATAAAATAAAAGGGACAGTAACCTAGCCAGAGTGTACAGAAAATAGTTAAAGTCCCTTAACAGCAAAGACAAAAACAATGAGAAAATGATAGAGAGATTGAATAAATATTTTGTGCTTGTCACCATTGCAGAAAAAACCAATCACTTAACAGAAAAGGAAAAAATAATTTTTGCATTCAGTTCTCAGGTTACAAAGTATTAATTAGCATCAAAGAACATGTACTGGAGAAACTCAAACAAGAAAATTACAGCAACCCCAGGACCTCACATCTACATCCTAGCTCTCCTAAAAAAGGAGACATAAGTGCACTGATAGTGGATGCACTGGCTGGAGTCAGAGTTGTATAGCACAGAAACAGACTCTTTACTTCAATTCATCCTCGCTAATCAGATATCCTAAACTAATCTAGACCCAATTGCCAGCATTTATCCCATATTCCTTTAAACCCTTCCTATTCATGTGCCTATCCAGATGCCTTTAAAATGCTGAAATTGTATCAGCTTCCACCACTTCCTCTGCCAACTCATTCCTTACATGAACAATCCTCTGCATGAAAAAGTTACCCCTTAGGTCCCTTTTAAACCTTTTCCCCTGTCACCTTAAACTTATGCCCTCCAGTTTTGAACTCCCCTACCTAGGCAACATTCTTGAAAACCCAACTGCACCCTTTTAAGTTTAACAACATCTTTGCTAATACAGGGAGACCAGAATTGAATGCAGTATCTTAAAATTATTACTTTCCAAGCTTCTGCAATACTGTGTGCAGACTGAAAATTAAGAAATTCAACAACACTTTTCAAATAAAGGAGGACTGAGAGAACAGGTAAATTATAGGCCAGTTATTCTAAAATTGGTCAATGTGCTGGAATCTACATGAGTAGAAGCAGTCTTAACAATACACTTTGAAAGGCATAGATAATTAGAACAAATTTACATTTTTCTGAAAAGAAAATCCTGTTTGACAAACTTTTTGAATTTTCTTGGGATATGAAGGGTGCTATGTCTGACAGGGAAGCATGCTGGAAATTAGGCTGCACTATTCCTGGAACTGTCACAATATAAAAAAGGTTCAGTCAGAATATCCAAAATCTTAAATTTACCTGATAACTGTTGTAAGGTGAAGGGTAGATAAATGTATTCTGATGAATTTTAACCAGTTTGCAGTGACCCTTTTCAACTCAGGCACGCGACAGTGAGATAGACTAAGGGAACAAAAGTTTGGGGAAGGTTCACACAATTTTACTGAACATCTTAACAAGGAGAAACAGTATTTATCAGAACCTACTCTTGCACTTTAAAATGAGTGCCCTTCAACTGAGAGTAGGAGGACCTCCCCAATTTCTCATGTGGTGCCAACTATTTCTTCTCTCACTTTGTATACTATTTTAAATTTAATATCTATTTTCTTTTAAATTGCAGAGTTATTCCATACAATTAGGTACAGTGATGACATGAATTACTTTGGAAGCATGCCTCCCCAAACAATGTACACTTCCTCCCAGTGATTCTGGCCTATGAACTTAAGACCCAATGCTGGTTTGATCATAATGAAAAATTTCATTATGGTTTTGTCCCAACTCACACCACTGGCCATACAGCATACTTTATCTTCCCCTCTAGGGCTCATGTCTTGAAATCTGTGGCTTAAGTATCACCCAATGAAGTTCACCCTAATTTCTGGTCAATCATCTTTCCTTTTTGGTCAGGTCCGATTTACTGGAGTATCCTTTTGGGTATTTAACTCACTATTCAGAGACAGTAAATGTTGTAAAGTGAAAGATAGGTAAACGCATCCAAGCTACCTTGATCTGTTTGTACTGCATGTTTCAAAAAGGGTTACGTTATATGTAGAGACATTCAAAGGGGACAAACTAAACAGCTTTATTGAACATTTCAAATCAAGAAAAACGATATTTTAGACTCGACTACTGCACCTTAGTTAAGGTCTACCAATGTCTTCTCAGGACTTTTCAGTAAACTGTTTTGAAATTCAAAACAGTCAACTCTACACTTGCTATCTACTTCTGATATGCTCTTCTAAGGAGCAGTTACACTTTATCCAAAGGGGCCTACCACTATTTGAACTCTGGCTGTCTGAAAGGACTGGTAATACTTGCTCAATATGCTGCAGCATGGTCAGGAGGGCTGGCTGATGTTTCAGGATCTGTAGTTGATTTAGGCTTCTCCTTCCAACTAGGACTGGTTTTGGTCTTCAGGGTGTCTCACCAAGTAGTCTCCTGGGTCTGGTCAGTCTGATGTGCCTTATGGCATCTATTAAAGGAGCTGGAGATACAATGCTGTTTGGTGCCAAGCTGAAGGTGCTCTCTGCAATTGCAATTGAACGCACAAAAAGCAGAGAGAGCTGGTGCTCCAGGTTGCTCCCTTTATCCCACTCTTTGCTGCCTTCTCAAAAAATTTTGTGGTGTGTTCACTGGCGTTGGGCAGATGTAGGAAGATCTAACGAGGTGACTGCTTTCCAGATCTGGAGATCCAGAACGTCATTTTGATCCTTCAACTGTCAAGTGTTATCCTTGTCTCAGGAGACAGATATTCAGGATGGAAAAGGGAGGGGGAGGGGAAAACAAGAGGGCAGAACTTAATAGCATCCATCTGCACCACAGGATTTGATTTTTTAAATAAGTTTCATCCAATTTTTTGTAGTTCTTTGCATTTGACGAGGTTTCTGGCACAGCAGTGCTGTCCTTCGTTCACTGGTTGAGAATTCAACCCTTCACTGCCTTTACAAGTGTTTTTAATTCTCTGCAAATCTCCAGTTGAAGGAGGAAAAGTGCGAGAAGACAGGCTGTTGTAGACTTTCTGGTACCTCCATGTAGATATAGAAAGATTTTCTACAGAAAGAGGCTCACTTTGTAGGCTAGTTGGTACTTCTTTGCATGGGCCACAAACAAAGACAAGGGCACAGGCACACACACAGTAGATGTGGTCGGCATTGCTACCTCACACCTCAGGGACCAGGGTTTGATTGTCTGTGGAGTGTGCATGTGTCTGTGTAGGTTTCTGTTGGGTACTCCAATTTCTTCCCACACTCCAAAGATGTGTATATTAAGTGGGAACTGCTGATGCTGGAGAATCTGAGATAACAAGGTGTTGAGCTGGATGAACACAGCAGGCCAAGCAGTAGAGGAGCAAAATAAAAGCTCCAGGAGGTCTCCTCAACATTGGGGAAACCAAGCAGAGGTTTCGAGACTGCTCTGTGGAATGCCTATGCTCAGGTTGCGACAAACATCTGCACTTCCAGTCGCAAACCATTTCAACTCCCCCCTCCCACTCCTTGGACGACATGTCTATCCTGGGCCTCCTGCTGTGCCACAATGATGCAACCCGAAGGTTGCAGGAACAGCAACTCATATTCCGCCTGGGAACCCTGCAGCCCAATGGTATCATTGTGGACTTCACAAGTTTCCTTCGCCTGACTGCATCACAAAATCAGCACAGCTCAACCCTGCCTCCCTAACCTGTCCATCCACTCCTCCCACCTCAAGCCCCACCCCCAGCTCCGAACCCACCAACCTCATTATGCCTCCTTGACCAGTCAGTCCTCCCTGGACTGACCTCTCCCCACCCAAGCTCGCCTTCACTGGCTCCATCCCCACCTCTTTGACCTGTCTGTCTCCACCTATCAGCTCCTTTATCCATCTTCCAACTACCTCCCCCACTCTCTGTTTCAGAATCCCCTTCCCTCCCCTATTCTGAAGGGTCCAGAAATGTCAGTCTTCCTGCTCCTCTGATGCTGCTTGGCATGCTGTGTTCATCCAGCTCCACACCTTGTTATCTCTGTATATTAAGGGGATTGGCCAGAGTAAGTATGGGCAAAGGCAATAGGGTGGGGGTCTGGGCATAGGTGGAGTGCTCTTTAGAGGGTCAGTGCAGACTTGTGCCAAAATAGAATCCCTACAGTGCAGGAGGCGGCTATGTATGACACCAGGGTCACCTGCTCAAGAGCCAATTGGAAACTTTGTTGTCCAGCAGAAGTCATTGTCTCTTGTGGTATCCAATTCAGATCTCAGTTGTTCATGAAGATGCAGCTTTACACACTATGTGGTCCAATAAACAATCTGAAAATAGCCACCAGCTCTTTACACAACCTCCTTGATTTAAAGCAGGACAATTTTTGTCCTTAAATATAGATTTGGTGTTTATAGGGGAACCATGTAGTATTCCTAGGAATAACTGCAACAGAAGTTAATACACAAGATAAAGACTTTTGGGAATTGGGGATAATATACTGCAGTGGATACAGAATTGGTTAAAACTCAGAATTGAAAATAGCCTATTTATTCCAAGTTTGCAGGCACTAACTGATGCAGTACTCCAAGGTCACTACTTGGGCCTCAACAATTTACAATCCACATTAAAGCCTGTGCTTCAATACTCTTTTCTTTTTGTTAGCAAGCAAGATTTTGTCAAGCAAGATTGGAATAATAAGCTGTGAGGAGGCTACAAAGACCCTGTGTTCTTTTCACTAAACTAGTAATTCCAAAGACCCAGGTAAATCTGAGCATCTTGGCTCAAAATCCACCACAGATATCTATTCTCAGCTGGGAAAAAACTGCTATCCTTAAATGGTCTAACCTACATGTGACTCCAGACCCACAGCAATATAGGAATGAAACCAGGTGGACCACATAGCATCAAGTAAAGCATTAGAAACAACTCCCTGACAGTCATACTTTTAATCACACATTACATACTACATCCCAGACAACAACACCAGCAGAGATGGTGTTACTGTGGTATTTAGTCAGCAGGGAGTACGCTTGGGATCCCTCAACATTAGCATCTAGTCAAACACAAACAAGTAAACCTCCCGATTACTGTGCACACTCCTGTTTTGATGAGATGATGTTAAGCAACATTCTGAGGTAGCATGACGGGTGAGGGACTTCAACGTCCATTGCTGAGACTGGCTTAGTAGATGACCAAGCACAAGAGGGCCTAACTGTAAGGGTCTGCTTGTAGCAGGTGGTAAGGGAACCAAAAAGCAGAAAAAAAACACATATTTGACTACATGTTCAATAATTTGCCTTACATAAATGCAACTGTCCATGACAGAACGGGCAAAAGTCACCATCTCCATAAGGATTAAAAAGTGAAGTCCTATCTTCACACCGAGGAGACACTCCATGTGTGGCACTAATCACTGTGCAAAAGTCAAACAGATTGGACAACTCAAGACAATTCATCCATGGCACCCCATCAGCAACAGAAAGAAAACAAAACTTCAATCTGTAACCTCATGACATTGTATATCCCAGTCTACCATTATCAAGTGAGAGAATCAACCCCTATTCTATGAGAATATGCCAGGAGGTACACCAGTCATACCGAAAAGACAGTTGTCAGAGGACTCTCATAGCACAGTGGTAAGGCTCCTATCTTTGAGCTCACAAGTCTTGATAGTCAGAGACGTTTTCCCCAGGACGGAAATGACTATTCAAGGGGGCATAATTTTCAGGTGACTGGAGGACGGTGCAGGGGAGATGTCAGAGGTAGGTTCTTTACAGAGTGGCGGGTGCATGGAATGCACTGCCTGCAGTGGCACTGGACTCAGGTACATTAGGGACATTTCAATGACTCTTGGATAGGCCCATGGAGGATAGTAAAATGAAGAGAATGCAGGGTAGACTGACCTTAGTAGAATAATAGGTCGACACAACATCGTGGGCCGAACAGCCGTGTACTGTTCTATGTTTAGCCCCACCTGCTAGGAGGTATGTAGCAATACTACTGAAATGGGTTAATTAGGCGAAGCCACAAAACAGGTTACTACTACTTGTTTACTACTACTTTATGCTATACGCTAAATAGCATAAAACAGCAAGCGATAGAGCTGAGCAATTCTACAAACCCTATCAGATCCAAGCTGCAGTCCTGTCACGTCCATTTGTGATTAATGGAAGTTAACTCATCCAATGCCATAACAAACAGCAGAAAATACAGGAACTTATAGATCTAACACCTATAGGCCTCAACAACATCTAGCAATAGTTCAAGACTTGTGCGCCAAAACTTGCCTCACCCCGGCCAAGCTTTACCCAGAACAGCTACAACACAGGCATCTACCCAGCAATGGGAAAAATTGCCCAACTATGTCCAATGCACAGGAAGAAAGACGTATCTAACCTGGCCAATTACTGACACTCCGGCTGAAATGAGGTCAGGAGCTGAGTGGCACCTGCAGATCCCAGCCTTTGTTCAAACAGACAAAAGAGCTGAATTCCACAGATTTAATTTCTCTTGACATCAGGGCTGTATTTGACCAAGTGTAGCCCTAAAGAATCCTAGCAAAAAACTGGAGTCAACCAGGTTCAAGGGGAAACTCACTGCTGGTTGGAGCCATAACTGGAACATAGGAAGACAGTTGTGGATGTTGGACGTGTCATCTCAGCTCCAAGGCATCTCTGTGGGAGTTCTTCAGGAGTGTACCCTTGGGGGAAATCATCAGCTACTTTGATAACCTTCCATTCAATGTAAAGGTCAGAAGTGAGGATGGGCTACTAAAGACTGAACAATGTTCATTAACACTCCAACTTCTCAGATAGTGAATACAATAAGCTGTAGAGTGATGGGAAATACCAAATCTCATTTGAGGTCTTGGCTACAATTCAAAAACACTGGAGCAAAAGTAGGCCATTCAGCCCATCGAATCTGTTCCAATGAGATTATTGTTGATTCGATAATGCTCGATTCTGTTACAGATTAAAACTCTCTCAACCTTATTTTAAAAAAAGCACTTGGCCTCAGTCTGAGCAAATAATTCCACAGATTCACTCCTCATAAGAAATTCCTACAAACATATGAAAACCAACAGAAGGACCAATGTGTCCCTCAAGACTGCTCCAACATTCAATAGGATCACAGCTGATCTGATCTTAACCTCCTTGCTACATGCCTGCGCATCCCTGATGATTTTTCATTCTTGATCAAGAATCTATCATCTCTGGTTTTAAAAGCCTATTGGAGGAAGGGAATTCCAAAGAGAGAGCTCTCAGAAAAAGTGGTGTTTCCCTTTTTGTCTTAAATAGGAGTTACCACTGATGAGTAACTGAACTGGACTCACAAAGTACGTACTGTGGCCATGGTGGTGGAGTGCTTCATGGTCAAACTGCCCAAGGCAATCAATCACTACTCTTGCCTGGACGTGTTTTATAGAAAAGTCCCAAACTGTGACAGTGACTGAAAAATTAACCAAAGAGATGGATTTAAAGATGAGTATTTGAAGAGCAAAATATACGGAAGGTTTGAGACAATCTGTAATTTAAGAGGAAATTAAATTTCCTTTTGAAAAGAAATAGCTTGCAGACTGCAAGGATACAAGGGAAAATAGGACCCAGTGTTTTGTTCTATAGAGATGGTCATGGACACTATGTGCTGAATGACCTCTCTCTGCACCACAGGAACTTTATTGCTCAAAAATGCAGCACGCAAGGCATGGGTGGTTAGTGTTGGGACAAAGTGGAAGAGAAGTCTGTCACGGGCCAATGTCAGGAACAGAATCTGTTAAAAGCCATGGGACAGAATGGAGGTCAGGACAATCAGTGAAGGAATTCAGAAGGAGCAGAATATGAAGATTACAATCTTGTATGTTTTAACCTAATTTAGGTTGCCCTCAAAACGTGTTAAGGAGGGATCACCTTCAAATCGCTGCAGTCATTGAAATGTCAGGCCACCTATGTGTTGTTGGGAAGAGATTTAGAGGATTTTGACCAAGTAACAGTGAAAGAATGCCAACATATTTCCAAGTCTGCAAGACTCAGAGGAACTTGCAGGTTATGGTAATCCTATAGACCATAAGACATAGGAGTGGAAGTAAGGCCATTTGGCCCATCGAGTCCACTTCGCCATTTAATCATGACTGATGGGCATTTCAACTCCACCTACCCGCACTCTCCCCATAGCCCTGAATTCCCCGCGAGATCAAGAATTTATCAATCTCTGCCTTGAAGACATTTAACGTTGCAGCCTCCACTGCGCTCTGTGGCAATAAATTCCACGGGCCCACCACTCTCTGGCTGAAGAAATTTCTCATTTCTATTCTAAATTGACCCCCTCTAATTCTAAGGCTGTCTCCACGGGTCCTAGTCTCCCCGCCTAGCGGAAACAACTTCCCAGCATCCACCCTTTCTAAGCCATACATTATCTTCTAAGTTTCTATTAGATCTCCCCTCAACCTTCTAAACGCCAATGAATACAATCCCAGGATCCTCATCGTATGTTAGGCCGATCAGTCCAGAGATCATCCGTGAGAATCTCCGCTAGACAGGCTCCAGTGCCAGCATGTCCTTCCTGAGGTGTGGGGCCCAAAATTGGACACAGTATTCTAAATGGGGCCGAATGAGAGCTTTATAAAGTCTCAGAAGCACATCGCTGATTTTATATTCCAACCCTCTTGAGATAAATAAAAAAAAAGTGAGTCCACACTAACCCTCGAAAAATCATCTCTCCCAAATCCAACCCCCAACTCTACCTCTTCAGTCCTGTATTTCCCATGGCCAGTCCACCTAGCCTGCATATTCCTGGAGACTATGTGTAATTTAGCATAGCCAATCCACTTAGCTGCAGATCCTTGGGCTGTGGGAGGAAACCAGAGCACCCAGAGGAAACCCACAGACACCGGTAGAATGTGCAAACTCCACACAGTCACCCAAGGGCTGAATCGAATGTGGGTCCAGAATGCTAGGAGGCAGCAGCGCTAAACACTGAGCTACCATCCCACCCCAGGTTTGTTACGAGGACACATTGAAGAAGTTGAGACTTTTCTCCTTGAAGAGAAGGCGGCTAAGAGGGAGTCTATTGGAGGTTTCCAAAATCATGAGCAGGGCTGGGCAGAGTAAATTAGGAAAAACTGCTCCCACTTGTAAAAGGGACAAGAATGCCAGGGCATGGATTTAAAGTGATCTGCAAATGAAGCAAGTGTGAAATGAGGAAAAGCTGATTCATGCTGTCATGACATGTGTTGAAGGCAGGTTCAATTTGAGAGGGAACTGGGTGGTTATGTGATGAAAATAATACGCAAGGGAAATGGCAGGAAATTGGCATTCAGTAATGATGGTCATTTAACAAGCTGCATAAGTACGACAGCCTCCTCGGTGTCCTAAAAATTCTGTGAATCCGCTTTATTCTGTTGGGTGATCTTTGTTAAAGTGAATTATAAGCTCAACTTGTAAGTGACCATGAGAGGGAAACAACACAAGAGAATACAGCAGTGACAGAACATGCGATTACCTCTGGGACATACGAGTAGATGAGTGCTCTAACCTCAAGTGTCAAAAGGTATTAAAAACGGGAGTCAGCCCTTCAGTCCCCTTGAGGCTGGTCTGTCATTTAATGAAGTCATAGTTAATCTCTGTCTTAACTCTGTCCACCTGCCTGGAAAATGGCAGCAGCTCACGCCAATAAAAATCAAGCCCAGCTTTAACATTTTTAAACAAGCCTCCATTTGCTGATGCTTGACAGAATACTTTCCATCCTTTGGGGTAACAGTCTGGACTTTGTCCATTGTCTGGACGCGTCGAAAAGCAAAAAATAAAAATTCCATCTGCAGCAAACGTCAAGTGCTACTTCCCATCCTGATTAGAAAGCACCACTTGCAGACCTCACTCTGCCCATGACAGCTCACTCATTCATTATGAGATGATGCAAAGACAATAGGAGCTAACAGGGGTGGGACACAGCAAAATGCCACAGCCCGCCATCAACCGAAAAGTTAGCATTGTTCTTCAAACGACCCTTTTAACGTGAAGTCACTCTGGTTCAAAATGAGCAGGAGATTGAATCCCTTCTCAGTGGAAGAATCAATGGACTTGAAAAGGTACTGTTACACCTCAATGGGGTGGTATGCTGGAAATCAAGCTCTGCTCATCATGGAGCCATCACAAAATTAACAATTTTAAAAACAACGTAAAATTCCCCAATTTACCCATGCCAAACTGAATCAAAGCACAGGCCAGATTTCTGTACTTAAAGAATCTATTTATTTCTAATAAAGGGTCATTCTAACTACAGATAAACAATTATGAATGGTCAATATATAACTGTACTAGTTAAAGCTTAACTTAAATGAAAAAAAACTCAATACTAAAATATGCTCTTTGCAATGGAAAAAGGGCTTTGGTCAGTTACTGCAGTGCATTTTTAAAGGGTCTAAAACTGCTCCTACTGTGTGTTGATGGTTAAGGGATTGAATATTGCAGGTGGTGGTGATGATATCAATCAACTTGCTTTGTTCCGGATGGTGTCAGGCCTCGAGTGCTGTTGAAAGTGCACTTATCCAAACATATGGAGAATATTCCATTGTGCTTGTGACTTGTGCCTTGGAGGCAGTAGATATGCATTGGGAAGAGAAAAGATGAGCTATTTATTGCAGAATTCCCAGTTTCTAACTTAGTTGTTTAGCAACAAAGGTTATATGGATGGTCCAATTTTAACTTCTGAGTAATGGTAACCCACAGGATGCTGATAGTGAACATCAAGGGGCAACATTTAGATTCTCTTATTGGGGATGGTTATTGCTTGCCACTTTTGTGGCATGCATGTTACTTGCTTCTTGGCTGCACAAACCTTCTGTATCTGAGCAATCGCAAACGGTGCTGATCGTAATGCAACCGTGAGCAAACATCCCCACTTATGACCTTATGTTGAGAGAAAGGTAATTAAGGAAGCAGCTGAAGATGTTGTTTTGAGGACACTACCAATTATCTCCTTTAGTGATGTCCTGGCTGAAACAAGTGACCTGGCCTCCAACAATGTCAACCATCTTTCCATGTGCTTTTGCTCATTTCGTTTGATGATGCTCTGTTGCATTATGCCTTTAATGTCAAGGATAGTCGCTCTAACCTTATCTCTGGAGTTCTTTTGTCCATGTTTATATAAAGGGTGTAATGAGATTAGGAGTGCATTAGCCCTGGTGATATCCAAATGGAGCACTGGCGACTAGATTACTCATTTCAAGTATGGCTTATTAGCTGTGCCAATGACCTTGTCCATTATTTTGCTGATGATCTTGCCTTCATTTCTCAGTCCTTAAAATAAGGAAATTGAGGCTGTACAAGATGTTGGTGAGGCCTCTTCTTGCATACTGTGTTCACTTCTGGTCGCCCAGTTATAAGAAGCTGCGGGTGGTTCGGAAGAGATTTACCAGGATGTTGACAGGTAAAGAAGGTCTGAATTACAAAGGATCGCTGGATAGGTTGGGACTTTAAAAACACTGGTGTGTAGAAGGTTGAGAGGTGACCTTCTCAAAGTTTATGAAATCATGAGGAGCACTGATAGAATTAAAGCTAGTTATATTTTCCCTAAAATGGAAAATTTCAAGACTAGGGGGCTCATTGTTAAAAGTGAGAGATTTAAAAAAAGACATAACGGGCAAATCTTTTCGCACAGAGAAGTTAGTGTGTGGAATGAACTTCTTGAGGAAATGGTGAATGTGGGTACATTTACAACATTTGAGACATTTGGATAAGTATGTGAATAGGAAAGATTTTGGGGGGGGCGGAAATATGGGTCGGTGGGACCAAAACCTGTCACAGCATCCCAGCAATGGTCTCAATGCTTCCTTACTGTTCCTGCTAAAGTGCATTACCTGACAAATTATAATGTGGGGAAACTATATGCCAAGCTTTTCCCCATTCACTTAACCTAACATCCCTAATCACTCATCTTCCACTGAATCTGTGTCTAATTGTGGCCCGAGCACAATCCTAGTGACAGATCAATATTTACAGGTTGCCATCCTGAAAGTGGTCCCTTCATCCCATCCCACCACTCTGGTCTTCAATTAGTTAGCCAGTTCTATCCATGCTAATATGCTACATCCAGTACCATGGGATCTTGCCTTAAGTAGCCTAGCATGTGGTATGCCTCCTCAAAATTATATCCTCTGGGACCTTTGTCTCTGAGTCTAAGGATTCTTGGAAGATTATCACCAGTATGTTCACTATCTCTGCAGCTACTTTTCATATCTCAGGATGCATGCCATCAGGTTCTGGGGACATACCAGTCTCTAGACCCACTAGTTTCCCTGGTACTGTTTCGCTAGTGAAAATTACTGCATTCATTTCCTCTGCTCCTTTCACCCCTGGATTTAATATTTCTGGAATGTTATTGTCTACTGTGAAGATGGATGCAAAGTACTAATTCAACTTCTCTGCAATGTCCTGTTGTTTCACGATTATTTTCCCAGCTTTGTTCTCAAAAGGTCAAAACAAACACTGGCCCCTCATAGTTGAAAAAGCCCAGTCTTAGCATTACAAACTTTGAGGATAAACTGTATATCTTCTATATTTCTCTGATCATCTTTTGTTGTTTTGAAAGCTCTCCCAATCCTCAGGCTTACTACTATCTTTCCCATGTTGTATTTGTCTTTCAAGTTGATGCTAGCTTTCAGGTCCTTGGTCAACCATAGTTAACTTACCCCCTCCTAGCTTCATTCTCACTCACTGTAGTATATATTTGCTGTGAACCATGTACAATTTTCTTAAAACATTGCTGCCAGCCTTCTTTCACAGTCTACTTCAGCAAACCCTGCCTTCATTCTTTCCTAGCAATGATTTATAAACGTTGCATAGTTGTTTGACGCAAATTCCTCCTTACCAATCAATGCTAAATTCTATCAACCTATGATCACTGTTTCCTAGGAGATTTTTTTACTGATGCTTCCTGAACCTGCCTGGTTACACATCCAGATCCAAAATTAGCTTGATCACTGTTGGATTCATACAATATTCGGTCATAGGAAACTGTCCAGAATACCCTAAATTCTTCCTCATGGCTACTTCTGCCAATGCAGCTATCCCACTCTCACTAAAATTAAAGACAACCACAATTTATGTACTACCTTTGTTACATGCCCTCATTACCTTCAAATTTATTCTGTCCCAGCACATACCTACTATTAGGGGGCCCTATAAGCTACTCCAACCAGTGTCATCTTTCCCTTATTTCTTCACTCTACCCATATGGATTCTACATGTTTTAATAGAAGATCATCCCTTGCTATCATACTTATTCCACTCCATACTAATTACTGCACCACCCTTTCCTTCCTTCATTTTGAAAGTCACATAACTGCAAATATTAAATGAAATATTAAAAACCGACATTGGTGAAGCCAGTGTAGGTCAGAAAACGTACGCAATGGGCATGGAGAGATTTAGATTACAAGAAACAGCATATGGCATGACTTCCCACCCTGCTTGGCACCAAACCCGGACAAAGAAACTGTACTGTGTCCAACGTATCAATATTGATTGTAAACAGGCGAGGCCTCAGAACTGATCTTACGACATTCCATCAGTGACAGCCTGTCAACTTGAAATCAGCTCAATTTTCAGATCATTAACCATTTCTATATTCAGGGTAACCAATCATCCTTAGTTCCACCTGGATATATGGAGGATGGAAGCTATTAAGTCAGCTAGGAGTACATTGCAATGGTCATATCTGTGTTTTTGCTGCCAGAAGATACAGGTTTTCAAGTCTATGGCAAAATCAAATGTGGAGAAAGTTAACTGAAGGTAAAAACCAATAGACAACATGGGCCAGAGGCTTACAAAGGATTCAAATATCATACTGAGCCTTAAAACAATAAGATTCAGTCCAAGACAGTGTCAAGGGAAAATGACTGGTGATTGAATGCCAAATGCTTAATTGAAAAGGTTCACATTAGTCAGACTGAATGTTGGAGATGCGTTCTAACACAGAAGCATTCTCCTTCCTTCCTTTCCCCACGCCCCCCCCTCCCAAAACTGGCTACTTGTTCTTATTTAAGCAATATATTAACAAGTAACAGCATCAAGTTGAAAATTCAGCACTTCTAACCCAAATACATGGCACTTTCCAAACAGAAGGCATAATTGCACAAAATGAAAAAGTGAATTGAACAGGTATTAGAAAAAGAAAATCACAATTAAGAGAGGCCAAACTCAACTGAGGTTTTCAATTTTTACAATAATCGTTAGTTGTGTAATTTTAAAATTAACTCAAGACAGATTTAGGATAAGTCTTTAGACTCATTCTAGTGTTAAAAATAATTTCTAATAACAGTCAGAATGAGTTTTATCATTTATAATTAAAAACACTAATTGGTACAACCATAAAACCTGTTCCTCTAATGAAAAGCATTATCTACAACCTTGGCTAGCTGTGCCACAAACAGATTTATGTAGAATGCCAAATTAATTTGAAACAGATTTACATTTTACCACCATATAAACTGAAGACCTACATTTCTTGATAATAAAATGTGAGGCTGGACGAACACAGCAGGCCAAGCAGCATCTCAGGAGCACAAAAGCTGACGTTTCGGGCCTAGACCCTTCATCAGGCCTGCAGTTGTTTTATGCGGCTAGAAGGAGAACTCTTGTTTCTTCTGATTCCACAAAATATATTAAACTGTGAAGTTTTCGACCTTTTGTTTTGAAGCCTCTTCATTGATGTCCTCAAGATCTTTGGTCTAGGCCCGAAACGTCAGCTTTTGTGCTCCCGAGATGCTGCTTGGCCTGCTGTGTTCGTCCAGCCTCACATTTTATTATCTTGGAATCTCCAGCATCTGCAGTTCCCATTATCTCTCACCTACATTTCTTGATTTCATTTTTAAGTTTTTTTTAATGTTACTACGATCCAAGACTGGGAGCAAATGTGATATTAAAAAGCTAGATTGCAGATCTAGAGTAATACTTCTTGTTTGGAGGGTGTGTTGGGTTAGGTTGGGGAAGGGCAGGAGTCAATACTGTACCAAGGGTTTGGTTTCTCTGACATCTTGCACAACACTGAAGTGCAGGAGTTTTTCCTTCCAACATCATCAGAAAAAAGATTAGACTGCTGTCCATGAAGTCACTGTACTATTCCTTGTATGTATGTCACTATAGTGCTGCTCTTAGAGATAGACTACTGGTGGTTGTTTAACTGGAGGGTCACGATGCTTCAGGTGAAGCAGGAGGCTGAGAAGGAGAATCCTTCACTGTAACCTCAACTGCAGGTGGAGGGTTGCTCTTCAAACTGGAGGCCTGTGACCAGTGATTTTCCAACATGGATCAGTGCTGGGTCTACTGTTTTGTGGTTTTAAAAATGATTTGGATGTGAATATAGGAGTAACTTAGTAAGTTTACAGATGACACCAAGACAGGTGATGTAGAAGACAGTAAAAGGTTATTTCAGAGTTCAATGGGATCTTAATCAGATGGACAAATGGGCTGAGGAATGGCAGATGCAAGTTCAAATTGCATAAATCTGAGGTGCTGCATTTTGGCAAGGCAAACCAGGACAGGATTTACACACTTAATGCTAGGTCCCTGGGGAATATTGCAGAACAGAGACCTAAGGGTAGAATCGTAGGTAGGCAGGGCGGCAAAAGTGGCATTTGGCACACGTCAGAACATTAAGTATAGGAGCTGGGATGCCACCTTTGGAATACTGCATACAATTCTGGTTGCCCTTTTACAGGAAGAAAATTTTTAAACTTGAAAGGGTTCAGACAAGATTTACAAGTATGCTACCGGGATTGGAGACAGCTTTTGGGAAGAGGCTGGGGGTCCCCACACACCACCACCACCACCACCACCACCAACACCCCCTGCCCCAGAGACTAAGCGGCGATCTTAGAGGTTTATAAAATCGAACAAGTCATAGACAAGGTGAACAGCAGAGGTCTTTTCCCTAGGTTGGGGGATTTTAAAAAATATTCCCCTAGTTTTGAAGAGAGGAGAGATTTAAAAGGGACCCGAAGGGCAACTTTTTCACAGAGAGTGGTTTGTATTTAGCATGAACTGCCATAGCAAATTGTAGATGCAGGTACAGTTACAATATTTAAAAGACATTTAGGTAAGTACATGAATAGCAAAAGTTTACAGAGATATGGGTCAAATGCAGGCAAATGGGAACAGTTTAGTTTGGGAAACTTAGTTGGCATGGATGAGTTGGACCAAAGGGTCTGTTTTCATACTGTATAGCTCAAAGCAGTGGTAGACAGTAGACGAAATAAGCTAGAGTTTAATTTTACATTATGAGATAATGGTAGTGAAATCAGGTTTCTTGGCAAATAAGCAGCAGTGCCTGATACTGGATATCATTTAGCCAAAACCAACAATGAACACTAACCTGTTGGTACAGGGAAGCATGCACCCCTTGGATTCTGGAAGAGGGAGACCTATCAAATAACAGGAGAATGCAAGGATTTTATGGAGGACAAAAGTGAAGGCAAGGGATTGAACAGATATTTGGCTGCAGAAATTCGTGATAATTTATTAGAATTCTTTGACATGGCACCAAGCAGGATAGATGGGAAGCAGTGGATGTAATATATGTTGATTTCCAGAAGGCATTAGATAAGGCACGACATGTTAGGCTACTTAAAGGTAAGAGCCCGTGGCTGATATATTAACATGGGTAGAAGACTGACCAATTAGAAGACAGAATTGGGATGAGAGGAGTAGTTTCAGGACGACAACTTGTATCGAGTGCCTTGAGGATCAGTATAGGGTCTGCAGTTATTTAAAATGTATTTTAATGACGACTTGGATGAAGAAAGTGATAGCCAAGTTTTCAGATGACAATAATAGGTGGGAAGGCAAGTGCTGAGGATAACACACTGCTAAGATACACCTGGCAACTGGAATTCATTGTGAAGAAATATGAGGTTATGCACTTAGTCAGACCACAGCTAGAACACTGAACAATTTTGGTTCCCTTATCTGACACTGGAGGCAATCCAGAGAAGGTTCACTAAGCTGATCCCATATGGAGAGACTATCCTAAGTGGAGAGGTTGAGCCTGTACTTATTGGAAGTTTAGAAAAATAGGCAACCTTATTGAAACACGATTCTCAAGGGACTCAACAGCGTAGAAACAGAAAGTTTACTTCCCCTTGTGTCTCGGACCAGAATGCATAATTTCAGAATAAAAAGTCACCTATTTAAGCTGAAGCTAAAGGGAGGAGGAATTTCTCCTGAGGGTAGAATCCTTTATTAGAGACTGGCTTGTTAGGTATATTCAAGGCAGAGGTAAACCAATTTTTCAATAGGCAAGGGAATCAAGGGTTATGGGGATGAAGCAAAATAGAATTGAGGATTCAGGTCTGCCACGATCTCTTTAAAATAGCAGATCAGACTAATGGCTGAATGGGCTACGTCCGTTCCTAGGTCTTATGGTTTTAAATGGAGAACCAAAGGATCGATACTTGGGTGTTGGAAAATGCCAAGTACTTTTCTTGAGTAGATTCAGAAATTATTGGAGCCAGAAGGGGCATGAGATTTGGGAGTTACAAAAGCAATTGATTATAAATGGCTTTGGTCAGTCATTGAAAGGGACTACTTGCATGGTGTTGAGTGAACAAAGGACTGGTGGAGGGTATTACCATGCACGGAAGTTTCAGTCACAGCCAAAGTGTCATCACCAGTCACGTATTTAACAAGATCACAGTGTCACTTCAATCACGTACAAATGGTCACAGATGGCAAATGCTTTTCGTAAAGGAATGAAATTCTGGAAGAAAATAAAAGGAGGTCTGACTGTTGATCCAGCAGTATCGTCCACACATTCAGCAGGAAGGAGCTTGGCAAAATTAGCCAGAGCATGGCCTGGATCTGGGAGCTCAACAATCCTGAGTGGGGATGATTGTGACCAGGATATGCTCCCTATTCATTAGACTGGAACATCCTTCTGTTATTTAGCTTCCTGCTCCTATGCAGGCACAACTAAAGTTACAAGGACTGATCTTTAGCTCACAACTATTTTCAAACTGACATGCTGCACCATGTAACATTATTATCAAAAACGTAATACAAGGAAATCTAGGCGCATAGGTTGACAATTTGCTGAAAGTGGCAGCACAAGTAGTTAAGGTGGTCAAGGCAGCATATGGCAAACTTGTCTTCATCAGTCGGGCAAGTCATTTGCAGCTGTATAGAATTTAACTTAGGCCACATTTGGAACACTGCACATAATTCAGATCACCATACTACCAGAAGGATATGGTGGCTTCGGAAAAGGTTTACCAGGATTTTGCCTGGTTTGAAAGGCATTAACTATGAGGATAGTTTTCAGATGAATGTTGGAGATTGAGGCGCAGCCTGAGAGGTTACAAAATCGAGGAGCATGGACAGTCAAACTCCTTCATCCCCTGGATTGAAATGTGAATTAAGGGACTTTGGGAAAGTTTAATGGAGATTTGAAACAAGTTTTTTTTAAAAAAGAATAGGTGAAAAGTACGTGGAATGTGTTGCCAAAGAAGGTGGTAGAAGCAGATACAATAGCAATGTTTAATGTCAAATTTGAGGCTGCAAAAACAATAAGGGCATAGGTTTGGATGGCAACAATGCATTCAAGGAGTTGAAAGGAAAGGCTGGAGATGGGCAGTAGTTTACAACAAGTTATTAGTTGACTTTAGCAAGAGGTGATGACAGAATTAAAAACATCAAATACTTTTTTTCCCTCCATTACCAGTAGTTTCCAGCATCCGTAGCATTTAAATTTTGGCAGCCAAGAAAGAAAGGTGATGGTCAAATTTGGTGGGAACTGAACCAAGGGAACAGGATATGAGTAACATGGGCACAGAGTTCAAAGGGCATTGGGGAAAATAGAAAACAAAGCAGAGAATGACGTAATTGCAGCAAATTCCATCCCACTTATTGTTGAGATGGAAAGAAAGTAGCATAACAGTCATTTATATCCCCCATTATTATATAAATACAAAAGCTAAATTAGAAGACATCTTAGACCTAGAAACAAAAGGGACATGGCCATAAAACGATGAGCAAATAATCAACTCAGTCAATGACAGCTAAATGGCAGAAATATCCAGTAGTTACTTCGATTCAGTACTCGGTGTTACAACTCACCGTGGTAGTGTGCTGGAAATCAATCTTAGAGTTCCACAAACATGAAAAGATTTAGTTAAAATGACCACAATCCCCAGATTAAAACTGATGAACTCAAGTTAAAAGAAAACACTTGCTAGACTTCTGAGTTAACAAGAAACTACTGTTTCTGATGAACAAATCTTTAGTGGCAATTAGTAAATATGAATCACCAATCCATAACTCAAACTAATCCTTTTAAAATTTCTCCTTTCTCACACAAATGGAGATGATGGGTAGAAAAGAAGGAAAACAAATACTATGAGGGATAGTTTCGTTGCACCTGTCTGAATGGCATGATTTGATGTTGTTTTCTTTCTCTTCCTTTCAATTCTTTTCAGTTCTACATTTACAGAATGTTTTTAATGCATTGATGCTCTCCTCCATTCACTGTCTTTGAAGGCAACTTATTCTTCCTTCAGCAGTAAATTTGCAGAGAAATGCAAATGGAAAACAACTTGATATTACTCAAGATTTTCTGGTGCCTCCACACAGAAGCAAGCACAATTTTGTTTTACTTTCATTTTGCATGCTGCTTGTTCTCTGCTGCTTTGAATTTACACAGACCATGGTCACCCGGACAGGAACCAAAAATACTGCTTCCTAGTTTCCATTGACTGTTTTGTCTGATTTTGCTCTCTATTCCAGAAGAGAAGCAACATGGTATACATTTCAAATTTTAGTCAGTAAACATGGTTTTAAAACTACAGCAATCTGTTTGCAGCATCTCCTTGTTTAAAGCAACAGCTTCCATTTTTAGTTCACAATCCAAAAACAAAACGAAATAAGAGATAACAAGGTGTAGGAGCTGGACGAACACAGCAGGCCAAGCAGCATCAGAGGAGCAGGGAAGCTGATGTCTCGGGACTGGAAGTGATAATGGGAACTGCAGACGCTAGAGACGATGGAGAGCTCTGATGAAGGGAATAGGCCCGAAACATTAGCTTTTGTGCTCCCGAGATGCTGCTTGGCCTGCTGTGTTCATCCAGCTCCACACTTTGTCGTCTTGGGTCTGGATGCTTCTGCAAATAAAAACAAACGTCAGCTTTCTTGCTCCTCTGATGCTGCTTGGCCTGCTGCGTTTGTCCAGCCCTACACTTTGTTATCTCAAACTCTCCAGCATCTTCAGTTCCTACTATCTATGAAATAAGAGATGTGGCCTTTACAAAAAACTCAGTGGCCCATGATGTTTGAGACTTTAAAAAGGAGAATGAATGATAAACTAATAGGATGAAACATATGGTCTAGTCCAAATATAATCGATGCATCTTCAAGCAAAAGGAATGAATGTGGAGGCACTGTAGAAGTGTAGTTCTATCTACTTTTAAAGACATCAGGGTGGCTCAAAAGCACTTATGACAGTTAACTTTTTTAAAAAGTCCGATCATGTAGTAAGCAATGAAATGCAGTCAATTTGCAGACAAACTTTGACACATAGTGGCAATGGTCAGTGATCTGTTTGTAGTGTAAATATTAATTGAGGGATAAGTACAAATCTAAACATTAGGGATTTCTCTCTTCTTCAAAAGTAGTCCCGTGAAATCTTTTACATCTAACTGAGCAGGCAGATGAGGTTTTGGCTTAACATCTCACCTGAAAAAGAAGACCTGAGTGCAGCACTCCACTTCTATTGCACCCAAGTGAATCAGCACAAATTTGCATTCAAGGCCTGGGGTGCAATTTGAATTCAGAAAAGAGAGGAGACAGCAACCTTCGCAACAGCTGACAAAAAAACATATTTAAACAAAGGGATTTCAGAATAAAACCAGGGAACATAAACCAATTTGTCCATTATTAGTGGTCAGAAAGATAATGGAATCTTTCCTTAAAGATTTAACAGAAAAATCATTTAGAAAGTGAAAAAAATTCAGCACAAATTTCAAAACCAAAGAGATCATGGTTACCTATATTTACTGGTTCTTTCAAGTAAGAAAAAAGGTGAATGCATTAGAAGTAACATTGTGACTTCCAAAAAAAATCTTAGATAAAATACCACACAGTAGAATGATGGTTAAAGTTTCCCAATTTGCCAAGCTGAAAAAGAAACAGAACAGATAGCAAGATGGCTACAAATGATTAGCTTAAAAAGTGAGTTGCCCAGACTGACACATACAAATTATAGAATGCCTAGTTCAGAAGATTTGGCCCATCAAGTCCACACCAAACCTCCCAAGAGCATCCCATCCAGATCCACTTCCTCCCCCAGTAACTCTGCATTCCCCACCTAGCCTGCAGAGTCTTGGACACTATTGTCAATATAGTATGGCCAATTCACCCAACCTGCACATCTTTGGAATGTGGGAGGAAACTTGAATACCCAGCAGAAACCCGTGCAAACTCCACAGAGACAGTCACCTGCAGCTGGAAATGAACCTGGGTCCCGAGAGCTGGGAGGCAGCAGTACTAACCATTGAGCCACCATGCTGCATAGTTAATCAAGTACCTTAATGACGAATTCCTGGGATCACTGCTGTTCATATAAATAATACAGAACTGGAAATACAATTTCAAAATTTACTGACGGCACTAAACTGTGAAGCGTATACAAGTGGAAACAAAAATGAATAAAATTTGCAGAACTGGCAAATTAATTCAATATATATATGGTGGTGGTGTATCTTATAGCAAGAGGTGATGCTGAATATCTTAAAATGCATAAAGGTGGATAAATCCACAGGACCTGATCCAGTGAAGCCTAGAACTCTGTGGGAAGCGATCGCTAGGCTCCTTGCTGAGAGACATGTATCGATAGCCACAGGTCAGGTGCCAGAAGACGCAAGTTTGGCTAATGTGATGTCACTATACATGGAAGATGGTAAGGAAAAGCCAGGGAACTACAGGCCGGTGAGCCTGACATTGGTGGTAGCTAAGTTGTTGGAGGGAATCCTGAGGGGCAGGATTTACATTTGTTTGAAAAGGCAAGGACTGATTAGGGACCGACTTTATGCACGGAAAATCATGTCTCATTAACTTGATTTGATTTCTTTGAGGAGGTAGTGAAGAGGATTGATGAGGGCAGACAGATGTGATCTGTATGATCAGAGGTATAGATAGAGCAGACAGCTAGAGAATTTTTTTCCTTCCTAGGGTGAAATTACTATTATGAGGGGGCATAGTTTTAAAGTGAGTGGAGGCAGGGGAGACGTCAGAGGTTGGTTCTTTACTCCGAGTGGTTAGGGCATGGAATGCATTGCCAGACAGAGTGAGTGGAGTCTGTGTCATGAGGGGCATTTAGGCAACTGTTAGATAGGCATATGGATGATAGTATAAGGTGGGCTGAAGGTTAGACAGACCTTAGGATTAGGGTAAAAGTTGGACTCAACATCTTTGCCAAACATACTGAGCTACATTCTACGTGGACTTCACTAAGGTGTTCGGCAGGGCTCCTCATAGTAGACAGTTCAGAAAGACTATATCACATGGAATACCTGAACTAACCATGTGAATACAAAACTAGCTCAAAAAAGGTAGAACACAGGGTGTTGGAGGGTTGCTTTTCAGACTGGAGATCTGTGACCAGCAGCGTGCTGGAGATCTGCTTTGTCATTTTATGTAAATGATTTGGAGATATGGTTACTAAGTTTGCAGATGAAACTAAAAATTGGAGGTGTAGTCGACAGCAAAGAACATTATCTCTCAGTACAACTGAACCTTGACCAGATCAATTCAAGGCAGTACTTATACACTTAACGGTAAGGTCCTGGGAGTGTTGCTGAACAAAGAGACGTGAGAGTGCAGGCTCATAGTTCCTTGAAATTGGAGTCCCAAGTAAACAGCATAGTAAAACTGGCATTTAGTATGCTTGCCTTTATTAGTCAGTGATTTGAGTCCGAGATGGGAGGTCATGTTTCTGCTATACAGGAAATTGGTTGGGCTGCTTTTGGAATACTGCATGCAGTCCTGGTCTCCCTGCTATAGGAAGGATGTTGTGAAACTTGAAGGGGTTCAAGAAAGATTTACAAAGGACATTGCCAGGTTAGAGGGTGTGAGCTATAGGGAAGGCTGCGGCTATTTTCCTTGCAGCGTCAGAGGCTGAGGTTTATAAAATCATGAGGGGCATGGATTGGATGAAATGCCAAGGTCTTTTCCCTGGGGTGGGAGAGTCCAAAACTCTGGCATAGGTTTAAGGTGAGAAGAAAAAGACTTATCAAGGGATCTAAGGGGCAATTTCTTGAAGCAGGTGGTGCATGTATGCAATGAGCTGCCAGAATTAGTGGAGGTGAGTACAATTACAACATTTAAAAGGTATCTGGAAGGCTTCACGAATAGGAAGGATTTAGGAGGATATGGGCCCAATGCTGGCAAATGGGACAAGATCAATTTAGGATATCTGGTTGGCACGGACTGTTTCCACACTGTCTAGATCTTTGGCTACGGAGTACAAGAATGGCAAATTCTCCTTGAAAAATAAGAGCTTAAATGAGGTAGTGACACAACGAGATCGAAGGGCAAAGGAAAACCATGAAGAGAGAGACAGGTTAATAAAGCCATTTCAAATCAAACTAATCACTGGGATTCATTTTTAAACAGCAGAACTGAAAAGTACAAAAGCTTTCTTCAGAACCTAGCATAAAACTTTGTTGTAGTACATGAACAGTTCTTGTCTCCACATTATAAATCATACTGAACCATTGGAGAAGGTACAAAACAAAGGAAAAACTGACATTTAGATTGATCTGAAAAAAGAAGCAAACATGCTGGGCCTTTATTCTCTTAAAATAGTGAAGGCAGAGAAGGAATTCAATACAGGTCTTCCAGACTTCAAATGTATTTTAAAATGGCAGGGGGGGGGGGTGGTTAAATGCCCAAAAGAAATTGTAATGTGGGGAAGATAAAGATTAGGGACCTAAAATTTCAGCAGTCATGAATAAAATGAGAAACTTACTCATCAAGTATGGTTAGAATATCAAATTCAGGAACTGAGATATAGCATGGTAGCACTGATGATGGATAAACACAAAGGGTAAAAAGAATAAAATGGATAGTTCAGGCGTTAGAACAGGCCCACATAGAGCATCAACACTAGTTCAAGCCAGTTAAGCAAGTGTTCCAGCACCAAGGTCGTTATGTAATTCCACGTATAACAGGTTAGATTTTATCCTGCCCAGATACTTAATAGTGGAGGAATACCTCTTACTGTCACTCACCCGAAAACAAAATCGTAAATAAAAAAAAAACCACAGAAAATCACCTTATTCTTCAACAGTGGAAATTTCTATCTCCCAAACTAACCAGCTGTTTAGCTTAATACTGCCTGTAATACAGAAATCAACAATATGCCCAGA
The DNA here is from genome assembly GCF_030684315.1 of Stegostoma tigrinum. NCBI lineage: Eukaryota > Metazoa > Chordata > Chondrichthyes > Orectolobiformes > Stegostomatidae > Stegostoma > Stegostoma tigrinum. The sequence continues at coordinate 50,106,219 of NC_081363.1, forward strand.
CAATACACAAGAATAAAAAAAGTTCTCAAAAATTAACCTGGGCTGATTTCAAACACAAACTACTACACTCCACTACAATTTAATTTTTAAAAAATTTTATTAACAAATAACTAGTTAGTTATAATCGTGTTCCTCCTGTCTCACTTCGGCCATACAAATAGTCACCATAAATTACGCATGGCCAGGAATAGGTAGCTGCAACCTATTCAATGAAAATAGGAATGCATTAGCAGATTATCACAATTGCAGATTTGCACATAGCTGTTATCAGTGTTATTGAGATTCTGGTCTTAACTGATAGATAAGCGCAACTTAAAAAATGGCATGGGTAATTTGACTTTATTTTCATTCATGTGATGTTTGGCAAGGCTAGATGTTGCCCATTCTTGGGTAGGCGGTGAGCAAGGTGAAGTCTGGATACTTAAAATGGTGACTGGATCATTCCAGTGGATGCCAAGATAATAGCTGTCCTGAACATTTAGTTTATTGACACCAGAACAGAGACAGCCATAAAAGGTAATCAGAAATACATGTTTGACCATTGGATTAACAGATGAAGAGGGACAGTACACTTCCCCACCTCAATTGTAATACAGCTTTGACTGCAAGTGCGTTTTAGTAGTCTGCAAGCTTTAGGGTAAGAGAATGCATAAAAGTTATACAAGCAAATACGGGTAGAATTCAATGAAGCTTTGCATAGAGAGAATATAAGTGATCTGAGACTCAAACAAAAAAAATGAAATAGACTTTCGAAGAACATGGCTAAGAAAACTGAACAAACCAAAGTCATGCCTAAGAGTACAGTGGTCTACCCTAGCTAATATTAAATTATACATAAAGATTGATGATATGACACCATTCAACACAGTTTGATGTGAAAAGTGAAAAACTACTTAGGCGCATTTACGATAGAGCTGCATTTGCTACCATCACAACTGCAGTGTCCATGACATCAGTGCCAAAGATGCCAGTTTGTTGCTTATATTGAAAATTGGGCGATCCACAACTTTGAGGAAGTCCAAGTCATTTAAAACAATTGTAGAACCAATAATGCATGCTGTTGGCCAAACATTCCTCTGTAGTACAGAGTCTTAAGACATCAGCCCAATCTGATGGTTCAGGGTTGTACTTTTCAGAGACAGGCGGACCAGAAAGTAAGGGTGGAAGCACAATAATGATGCCAGCAGTACAGCACACATGCCTATCAGTAGAATGTGGAGCAGCTGCCTGTTTTGGTGCACAATGACATCAGTGCCACTCATCTTCTGCAATGTGGAGGGCAGAATACACCATTATTACTGGATCTTTCACAATAGCATTTTGCACACATGCCTGAGGAGCACTCATTGTTGCAGCATGAGAAATGAGGCAGCCAATTCATACATTGCATTGTGGCAACTATATAATTGAGAAAGAATCAGTCAATATGGGCCTGCACAGAAATAACTTCCCTGCTGCTCTTTAAAATATTTTTATGGAATATTTTATGTTCATCTGAAAGGGTACAAGCACTGCCGCTCAATACTTCATCCATGTTACAGATGGCTGTGCAGCACTGTCTCAAAAACGCACTGGAGAACTGACTAAATTTTTGTCCGAAAGTGCCCAAGAATGAGCCATAATGAGATTGCCACTGATTTATAATGATTGCCAGCAATATCAAATTCAATGACAGAGGGACTGTATATGAGCAAGACTTTGGAAAACTGAAGAATAGTTTTAAAAAATAGTTTAGCATAATAATGCTTATGGAAAGCTGGCTAATGAGAGGTTTAATGTGGAATGCAGTATAGTGTGCATATGGAACAGAGGAAATGGCTACAAAGGATAGCCATGTGTAATAGGTGGCCAGAGTTTAAGATGTTTTTAAGATACAAAGGAATTAAGGAAAGTGGGGATTATGGAGAGTAGATGGAGCAAAGGTGGAAGATCAACCTTTGTCTTACTGACTGGTAGAGCAAGATCCAAAGCATAATAGCTTCTCCAGCTCCTACGTTTTAGATTGGGTTATTTACTTGTCGAGATTTATAAGAGAGAGCGAGATACAACATATATTAGTGCAAAATTATATAATTAGCCAAAAATATCACGTGATAAGAACTGTTCTTCAGAACAAAAATTCACGATTTCTAACCTGATTTTGAACAACAATTTTATTTCAATAAAAGGTTCACATACAAAAAGAAGATAGCGTGGATAATCTGTCTTAGTAATTTTGGTTGTGAGACTAAAATTGCCCAGGAAATAGGGAATACTCAACCATTCTTTCAGTCCTGCCATGGAATCTTTTATGTCCAACTGAGACATAGAGACCTTATTCATGACTTAGTAGGCCTTCCTCATGCATAATTATCTTGCAACAAAATTTACTGCACACAAAACATCTATAAATGCATTCAAACAGTTTATTTCACATGAAGTTACTTGATTTAGATTTCATTTTATAAAATTCTACATGGCATCATTACAATTTTCCTTCCTCAAAAAGTACCAAGTTCAGGGATTAGGTGCAAGAAAATCAAGTTTCTGATATTCTTAAATTTTGCTTAGCATGGTTTAAAACATAACCCTAAATGGTCAAATCTTAGTGAGATTCTCCATGGTTTCAACAAGGGCTCAAAGGGAAATCTGAATCACTAATTTTGGGTCTTACTTCAAGACATAAGGATGGAAAGCATTTGAATTTTCTACCAGTCTAGGAGAGCGGAGCTCCACAAACAGGTCAACGCCACCTAGCCACAATGGCTTTAAAAATCAATTAATTCTATCAAAAGATTTCCAAGACAACACTCCGCAGCATCAACAATTAAAATTCTAACTTCCAAAAAGAAGAATTATTTAAAGTCACTCGTTTAAACACCACATGAGACCCCAAAGCCTATTTCAGTCAATTACATTCTGAGAGTGATAGTTCCTTCATCTAGTGCAAAAAACATGGCAATTTACATCCAGAAAGATCCTGTCCGATAATCTACTCGAGTGATGTTGGTTGAAGGAACAACTCCACTACTTCAAAATAGGGTAAATCAATCTTTAACATTGATGTCGGGGTGGGGGGGGGGAATATTGGGTGTGTGTGTGTTTGTTAAAATTGTCAACCGTTTCCACACATCTTTGTTGACAATAAAAACTGGCCTTGTAAACTCTGTATGCTATGGTTTCATGCATTACAAAAAAAGAGATGCTTTAGGTGCCAGCTCTAGGAGTAAAGTAACAAATGAAGAAAATGTCTCTATTTTACACTTAACCAACCAGAGGGATTGAAACTATTAATAGAATGTCTGAAGGAAAGGATCCACCACTTTCTCAGTCTGGCAATCTCCTACACAATATGCAAAAACCAATGCATCTGTTAAGATGTATTTCATGGACTGGTAAACAGCAGACTGCATTACTCTAAAATCAGTCTAATCCAGTTTTGACATTGGTCAATTTTAAAAGCAAGAAGCAACAGGAAAAGGTCAGTTCCATCACTGGATCTGGTAACATATCTATTGTAAATATAGGAAAGGAGAAAATAGAAGTTTAAAAAATCATTTGTACAGTATGACTTTTCACTTCTTGGTTTAATCAAATCCAGATTTGGATGCATTGAAAGCATTTCATTGTCTTCTTGCCAACTGTATGTGTTCAGTTAGAGACAATTTCACTGATTACAACATAGGCTACATGCCACAGTACAAAGATGACATTCTTGCTGCATTTTTTGAAGATCCAGTGTTGTTCTTTGCTGTATTAGAACTCATGTAAGAGAATATTGGCCTATATATCTATTCCCTGAAAACCTCAAGGTAATTAAAAAAACGGATGCAAAATATCAACTGAAAAGGAACATGGCTCTTGCAGATCAGTGAATGTTCAACCAATCCAAGATCTGATTGCTGGCCCGTAAAGAGTTACTAAATTAGCAGTAAAACGACGATACTATTGCTCTTAAGCATATCAGTCCCAGCTTATCTTGACTTTTGGCTCAAGAAGAGTCAAGCTGAACTCAAAACATTAACTGTCTCTCTCCACAGATACCGCCAGATCTGAATTTCACCAGCATTGTATGTGTTTCAGACTTTCAGCATCCATGGTATTCTGCTATTAAAGGTCTACTGAGCAATCAGTTGAGTTGGGAGGAAAATCTATACAGTATGGGTTAAGTCCTACCGAAGAGAAAAGCTTGGAGTGTGCATGTAATAAGAAACAACACCTTGCACTTTACTGGTTATCACAGATACAGCATAGAAATAGGATGAATGAGAAAACAAGATAGAGAAAGGAGTAATTTGGGTAAAAGCGGAGACAACAATAGAAAAAAGGGTTTTCAACCGAGTTGGAGAAATCCATGAGATCAGAGTCATTCGGTATGGAAACAGACCCTTAGGTTCAACTAGTCCACGCCAACCATGTCGGCAAACTAAACTGATCCAACCAGCCTGTGTTTGGCCCATATTCCTTGAAACCTTCCTATTCATGTACTTATCCAAATGCCTTTTAAACTTTATAAGTGTACCTGCATCCACCACATCCTCTGGCAGTTCGTTTCACACAAACTAAATGTAAAAGAAGTAGTTGCCCTTCTGGTCCTTTCTAAAAAATTATCCTCTCTTCAAAACATGGAAATGTTAAGTTCTTACCTACCTTATGGGAAAATAACCTTTGCTATTCATGTTATTTATGCCCCTCATGATTTTATAAACCTCTAAGTTCATTCCTTAACCTCCTGTGCTCCAGTGAAAAATGTCCTAGCCTACTTTTATAACAAACACTCACAGCAACATCCTGGCAAATCTTTTCTAACAGTTTCTAGTTTGATAATATCCTTTGTGAAAACATATCACAAGAAGAAATAATGGTGCTGTGACAGAAAAGACTTGTATCATTCTCATTTTTCAGAATAATCTTAGGGTTGTGAAAGCATTTGGCCAAGGAGAATGGGTGGTGAACTAATGGAGGGGCCAGGTCAACTGGTAAATGCTTTAACTCTGAACGTGTAGTTGTTGTACATAGTCCCCAAGTGAAGACAATGATGAAGAATATAGAAAGCTAGATGGATAAAACACTGATCAAATTTAGCAATAGCAGGAAAAAGGGAAGAAAACAATTCAAAGGAAGAGGTCTCAAAATATGCAGAGATAAAACGATACATTTGATTGCAACAACCAAAAAACTTGAAGAACACAGAAGGGCCAATCAGGATAGAATGGGAAATTAGAACACGTTCTGAAACGTTCAAAGAACTGAGGACAGCCACGAACTTGGTTTTGCATTAACGTCAGAGTATGGGTGTAACATGAGAACAATTTAAAGATTCAGATTCTTTAATACTATCTTTAAAACATAGTACACTTCTCGATGAATAGGCCAGAAAACTGACACCACGTTTTCCTGATACTTCAGCCACGGAAATAGCCATGAAAAATTTACAGATGAATCTTCAAAATAAATATAAATTTCTGCCTGGGTATATGCACTCGAAGGGCGACCTTTGGTTACTTTACTAGGTTTAGCATTACTTAAATGCAAATTAGCGCTCTCGTCTCCCCCCCATGTGAGTTTTAACCACAAATGAAGTTTTATATTGTACTGGTCTTTTTGGGTACTACAAACTTTGTATGGCCAGCAGCAGTAGTAACAACTTTGGACTCTGACAGGACAAAACCCCTCGTGCACGCCGCGTGCACACTATTTACAGCCGCAGCTGTTTCCGGGAACGTAACAGCTCCATGACGCACTAACAATCAAAGACGCCATTGAATCGAACCAACTCCCCAATGACGAGAAGAGAAATAGCCTCCATTTGACCTTTTATTTTTACTCGCTCGAACATTTTTTACATTCCGCAACATTCCTAAAACTTACTTTAGACAGTTTTCTAAGAGTTCCGATGAAAAAACAACGGCGAACCCGCGAAACAGCAGCTGAAAGCAAAGAATTTCCTGGTCCAGCTGAACCTCCTCGCGGTCGCTGCTTCTGCCGCCGCTTCAACAGGACCTCAAACAGCAAAAATCGCCACCAAGATGGCGCCGGAGCACCTCTCCCAGTTGCGCCTGCGCACGGCTCAAGCGCCGTCTGGGGCTACAGAGCGTGCGCAGAAGGCGGGGGATGCGTTGCACTCTGGGCCTCAGAGGCCGCTCGGATCCGTTTCCATGTGACCGCACAGCCAATCGGTGAGTGGTGCGGCCGTCTTGCTCAACATTCAGCCAATCGGAGTTCGAGAAAGGCAGGCTCGCTCAACAGCTTGTTATTTCGGTTTTCGCTGGGACCCGGGGAAGTGGACGTTAGCGGTGGACGTGTGTGAGTATGCGGTTCCTCCAGTAGTCTCGTTGGCCTTTTCACTTCTGTAGGCTTAGTGCAAAACATAATTTGGCTGCTTTTAAACAGCGTCGTGGGCGGAGGTTGGCTGGTCCTCGGTTATGAAGCTGAGGTGAATTCGCCGGAGCCCTTTCCCCCTTTTCTCGGTTTAAAGTGAACGTAGGGGGCATTGAATGGCAGTCAGCTCCGACTTCTCCACTGCCCGCCTGTTTATGCATTTTGCTGCTGTCCTTGGACCGGTAGTTCAATTGAGAACCAAGGTTTATAATCTGTTGGGACGGTGCGAAGGTGACTTGTATGTTTACGGTGGTTTCCTGCTTTTTTTATTCATGTGTAAGAGCCTCGATCGTCGCGATTTTTGTTAAAGCGCCTTAGATGTGAGGGGGGACGGGCTTAAAAGGCGGTCCGAGGCAGTCCTGTTTTTAACTTCGCCACTGTTTCCCATCGACCTGTTTTGAAGTACTGGTCTCACTTGCTTCTTTACAGAGAGTGCGTTTCTAAATTCGTATCGAACTGCAAAGAAAAAGTGGTGGTAAACGAGGGTTTTCTACTCGTAGGAGGGTGTTGGAGGGGGAGGGTGCGTTTGGCTGTCGATCTATGAGCGGAGAAGGCGACTGATTTGCCGGGACACCTCCATAATTGTACTACAGGATCTGAGCTTGTTGAACTGACATGGTGCAGAAATCGAGAGAGCAATGGCGACGTGACTCAGGATGGAGGAACAAGCGGGAAGGGGCAGTTAAATTGTCCTAAAAATCCACATCGCGTTTCAAATGTATCTTCATTGATCTCACAGTAATTTATTTAATGTATTGTTTAAAAATTTCGTGTATATGAACTTCGTAGCTTCCCCTGGATAGGGCAAGTAGAGTACGACGAAGGGAAAACATGTTATTTACATCTGAGTACATTGAAAGCTTGGTGTGTTACATGGTCCTTGTAGATTGCAGTTTAATTTTAACGAGTCGACTATGATCATATCTTTTGCTTAACTGCAGTGATCACAACTTCGAGCTGGAAGCACTCACGTAAATAGGACACTCGAAAATGAAGGTAAGTTGTCTGTATTGACTCCATTACTTCTTAACAACGTTTCTCTTTTTGACGAGTTACGTTATCCACTTTTGTCCGTAGTCGTAATGCTTGACCGTCTCAGACCGATTATTCTTTTTAATTGAACGGTTATTTGAACTGCTGAGTCGGCCTAGTAGTAAGAATGCTTGTTAATTCTGTTCAGAGCGCTGATGTGATAAATATCTAAAACGAGATGATTTGCATGACCAATAACTGATCTTTTGAACTAGACTCATGGATGAAACTTCTAAAAATATTTCAGAACAAGTAAAATAATGGTGTACTCAAATTACATATGGAGTGAAAGCAGTTAATGCAAAGAATAACACAACAGTGATTTTGTGAAGAAACCCCTGAAACTTTGGTGTGTTGCTGTAGAACTACTTCTGAACTGTGCCTCTATTCTCCTCAAATTTGTCCATTACAAATATGTAAATTAAACAGCCTGATGTTTGGTGGGTGTTGTCACAAATGGTAACTGCAATAATTTATGTAATTTTTTTTCAATGGGCATTTGCCTTCCAATCTTCATGCGTTTTTACGATTTCCAGGTGCAACAGCATTCACAAACTGATCTTTTTAACTTTATTTATTTGGGTGTAATGTTGCAGGTGTAATAGCACTCAGCAAGCTTTCATCCCTTTAGTTTGTTATAGAGTCGTAGTTATACAGCTCAGAAACAGACCCTTAGTCCAATTGATCCATGTCAACCAGGTATCAAACTGATCTAGTCCCATTTGCTATCATTTGGCCCATATCCCACTGAACCTTTCCCACTCATGTAGCCATCAGATAATTTTAAACATTGTAATTGTACCTCCCTCTGTCATCTTTGACAGCTTGTTCCATACATTCACCACCCTTTGTGTTTAAAAAGTTGCTTCCCAGGTCCCTTTTAAATCTTTCTCCTTTCACCTTAAACCTGCACCGTTTAGTTTTGGGCTCCCCTACCCTGGGGAAAAAGACCTTGGCTTGTCAGCCGTCATGATTTTATCAACCTTTTATAAGGTAATCCCTCGGCCTTGATGCTCTGGAGGGAGAAAAGTCCCAGCCTGTTCGCTTAAACCCTCCAATTCTGGTAACATGCTTGTAAATCTTTTCTCAAGTTTAACAAAATTTTTCTAACAGCAGGGAGATCAGAATTGAATGCAGTATTCTAAAAGTGATCTCATCAATGTCCTATTATAGCTGTAGCCAGCGCACCAACCAATGAAGGCAAGTGTGCCGAACATTGCCTTCACCACCCTGCTTACCTGTGACTCTGCTTTCAAGGACCTATGCACTTGCACTTCTACATCCCTTTGGTAAAGGGCCCTACCATTAAGTGTGTAAACCCTGCCCTTGTTTGATGTACCAAAATGCAATGCCTCACATTTATTTAACCTCAACTACATCTGCAACTCCTTGGCCCATTGGCCCATCTGATCAAGGTCTCGTTGTATTCTGAGATAGCCACCTTTACTGTTCACTACAATCACCAATTTTGGTGTCATCTGCAAACACACTAAGCATTCCTCCTATATTCACATCCAAAACATTTATGTAAATAACAAAAAGTCGTGGACCTGGTGATGCTCCTTGCAGCACACCACTGGCCACAGGCCTCCAGTCTGAAAAACAAACCTGTACCACCGCCCTCTGTTTCCTGCTTTCAGCCAATTTTGAATCCATTTGGCTAGGTGCCCCTGCATTTCTTATTGTCTAACCTTGCTAATCAATCTACCGTGGGGAGCTTTGTCAACGCCTTGCTGAAGTCTGTATAGACAATATCTGCCCTCATCAAACCTCTTTGTTACTTCTTCAAAACCTCAATCAAGTTAGTGATATGCATTTCCCATGTATAGTCTTGTTAACTATCCCTCATCAGTCCATAACTTTTCCAGATGCATGTAAATCCTGTCCCTCAGAATCCCCTTCAACAACTCACTATCACGACCTCAGACTCACTGGACTGTAGTCCCCTGGCTTTTCCTTACCACCTTTCTTAAATAATGGCACCACATTATCCACTGTCCAGCCTTCTGGTCCCTCACCCTTGACTGCCAGTGGTACAGATGGCTCAGCAGAGGGCCCTGCATTCTTCTCCTGAGTTTCCCAGCAAGGTTTGGGATATACCTGATAAGGCCCTGGGAATTTATCTACCTTTATCATTTTAAGACATCTGGAACATTCTCTTTTGCAATATGGACGCTTTTTTCAAGATTTTACTGTTCTCCAAGTTCCCTAGCTTCTATGACCTTCCCTATAGTAAATGCTGACACTTATAAGTCATAAAATAATTGCCAAGTATGTTCGAAGAAATGTCAATATATGGTACATCAATTCTTTTAGCAACTAATATCTGTCCTGCGTAGATGCTGTTTGAAAAATACCTGGGTTTTTAAATGGGCATGCTTGATTACTGCCTCACAAAACTGAAAAACTTAAATTTATACAGCCGCAACCTCAGGATGTTGGCACTCCATGAAAATCTTTGAAATGTACTCATTGTTATCATGAAAGGAAATGTCACAGTCACTTTGCTGTCTGTAGGAAACTTGCTGTAGGCAATACGATTAATAAGCAGATATGTTTTACTGGTGTAGAAATTAACCCAGATGTTTGGGGATGGTTCTGCTCTTCTTTCCATCGTGCGCCCTTTTACTTCTCCATGAGGGTAGATAGGGCCTCAGTTTAATATCTTCCCTGGAAGTGCAATGCACCATCACTAGAATGCTAAGATAAAGAGCAGAAGAATATATTTCTTGTATTGAACAGCAAGTGAAGAGTTAGACAAGTAATATTTCAAATAACGAGTGTAAACTACAGTATTTAATGGATAAGTAGTTACTTCTAACTGTAGACAATTCAGCAACTGGTGGAGTGAATGGACACTCTTGTAACTAGCAAGACTTCAGGATTGAATTGCTATCAGATCTGAAAAGTGATTTCTTTCTCACCTATCTCAAGTCCCTTGGAAAATTATACTAGAATTTCTTTTGTCAGGTCACCATCTTACTTGAGTGTTATTCAGGAATACAGTATATTTTTCATTTTGAAACCATGTGATATTTACTTAACCCCAGCTGGTGTATAATTATGTTTTTTATAGTAAACTGAATCATTGAATTATCAGGAATGGATTGTGAATTAACAAGAATATGTTGCTCTTTAAAACTTATAAGAAATTTTATTTTTGTTTTTAAGGAAGTCTCATGGGCCAATGGGCTGTGGAGTGGCAGATGGCATTTAGTTTAGGTAAATCTGAGGTGCAAATCAGGGCAGGACTTTACACTTTTATGGTAAGGTCCTAGGGAGTGTTGCTGAACAAAGAGACCTCAGAGTGCAGGTTCATTGTTCTTTGAAAATGGAGTCCCAGGTAGACAGAATAGTGAGGAAGGCATTTGATGTGCTGCCTTTTTTCATCAGTGCATTGCGTGTAGGAGTTTGGGAGAGCATGTTGTCGTAGTAAAGGACATTAGTTAGGCCATGATTGGAATACTACATGCAATTCAGGTCTCCCTGCTTTAGAAGGGATGTTATAAAACTTGGAAGGATTCAGAAAAGATTTTCAATGATTTTGCCAGTTTTGGTGGGTTTGAGCTATGGGACGAGGCTGTAAAGACTGAAATTGTTTGTTTCCCCGGATCGTTGGAGGCTGAGGGATGACATTATAGAGGCTTATAAAATCAAGAAGGTCATGGTTAGGGTGAATAGCCAAGGTTTATTCCCCAAAATAGCGAGGTCCAAAACTAGAGGGCACAGATTTAAGGTGAGATGGGAAAGGTTTAAAAGGTACACAAGAGGTAACTTTTTCACGCAGAGGGTGGTGTGTGCATGGAATGAGCTGCCAGAGGAAGTGGTGGAGGCTGGTATGGTGGTAACATTTAAAAACTATTCGGTGGGTATGTGAATAGGAAGAGTTGAGAGCGATTATGGACCGAAAGCTGGCCAATAAGAATAGATTAATCTGGCCGGGATAGATGAATTAGATTGAAGGATCTGTTTCAGAGCTGTACAACTGCATGACTCTAAAGTATGAATAACAAATGTTCACTTCTGTGTTTGATAATCAGCATATCTTCTAACATTACAGAGACTCTAACTTTTGACTTGATAAAAATGGTTTAATCACAAATACAGTTAATTTTAAAGTTCGTGATCCCGAAATGCTTGCATCAAAGTTGCTCCTGTCTGGGAAAAGGTTATGTACTTGTTTTGTAGCAATTTACAGCTGTTGTTTTTAAACGGAACTTTGCTGAGTATTCATGGGAAGAGTGCAGTGAAATCAACATGCTACATAAATGTACCAAGGTGCCTGTATCAGCACCACCTAGTCATTTCAGAGGTTCAGGCTTCATGAGCAAGTTTTTCCTCATCAGGCATTGGATCTCTCTTAAAAATGGCTCAAATGACAACTTGGGTGTTTGGTTTCAGAAAAGCGATTGCCTGCTTGTTACTGGAGACAATAATGCATTAATTATGTTAATGGAATGGTAATCTAGTGTCTTGGTTAAAGACATGCTGACATGAAACTGCAGGATTATCATAAAAAAACCTGTCAACTTGCTTTTTGGCCAATATTTGGCTCCAGACTCTCAGCGATGAAATGAAGCAATTAAATTCTTTTTGGAATGGCCTACTGTGCCATTCAATTGTGAAGAAGATGGTTCATCACCACCTTGACAGCAGTTAAGAATGGCCAGTGCAGGTTTGCAAGGCCAGCATTCTGAAAATTAATAAATAAGGTGGACTTACATTATTGCGCCAGGTCCTACAAATATAGTGAGGTTTTTAAAGTTTAATTGGACTACTTTGGAACATGTGATGTACATATTCTTGAAACAGATGGAGGGTGGTTTAGCCCTTGGACTCGTACTGTTAGCAACTGAAAACTGCTTGATCACCAACAAGTTTGCCGTGTTTCAGTTTTTGCTTTTTTTAAAAAAGTTATTAGTAAAGTTTGAAAGAAAACTTAATGAACCATCATATAAACTTTAAAACCACAAATGCAGTTTGAATTGAGGATAGGTGGATGAAAAAATTCTAGTCTTAGTTTTTAATAAGTGCATGTAAGAACTGTAGGAATTAATAATATTAATAAATCCATTTATTAGTTGAATTATCAATCTCTGTATAACAAAATACAATTTGATGGATTCGTTAGAAAAGAAATGGCCATCAAATAGCAGAAGTAGCATATTTTGTTTAAATAATTGCTGTTTGTATATTTGTTTCAGAGTTAAGTGCAAATGGTCTTTGATAAGTTCTATTTGAGGACACTTTCTTTTGACATTGAAATAACACACTTTGGGTGCTAATATGATTTTTGCACAGCCTGTGGACAACTGAATTTCTCACATAAACTATTCTGCCAGTGTAAATTTTGCTGCTTTTTAGTCAAACTAGATTGATTGTCTTTCTTCTGTCAGAAAGACAGATTTCTTCATTTCGTATTCAGAAGAGCAACATATAGACGGTTGTCAGATTGAAACCAGCTCATTTTGACTGATGTTGATTGCATTATTGTAATCAATTCTTGATTCCTTTTGAATTTCCTTACACTTTTGAAACTTGTACCGAAAGGTGGCTTCTCAAGTCTCCTATTGTTAATTTCTTCTTTTGTCTTTTATTTAGGTTTCTTTGTAAACTTCACATCAAAAAAGAAAGCTGGCAATATGTTTCCAAGCCTTCACAAATACAGAATGAACTAGCTCCAAGAGCATGTCAAAAGGAATGCTAGGAGTTTGTCATTCCACATTTTTTTTCTATCAGAAAGATTTTGTCTCTGGCCAGCAATTTTCCTGGAAGTAACAGAAAATTTGCAGAGACAAATGATTGCTCTGTATTTCCATGCCACTGTTAATCATTGATCCAGGAAGCTAAGTACCTTTTTTTCCAAAAATAAGGCAAAGTAACATTATTATTGAAAGTTTTAAATCCTTTTTGGCATGGTTATATGGTCTAGTCTAAAGACATATAAAAGAGGAGCAGAAGTTGACCATTCGACCATTAATGCCTGCTCCACCATTCAATAAAGTCGTTGTTAATCTATTTGTGTTCTGAATTCCACATTACTATTTACTGCGATAGCTTCTAATTTCCTTGCTTCACCAAAATTCTATCTAACTTAACCGTAAACACATTCAATTGCTCCTTCAAGTCCCTTTTGAGACTGACAATTGTAAATATCCTTTCAACTTTCACTTTATCAAAATCCAGTAACTTAAATTCAATGTAATTGCCCCTTATTCTACTGAATTCTAGCAAAAACAAGCCATGTCTGCCCAATCTTTCCTCAGAAGGCAACATGCTCATTTGATATATCAATCTAGTAAACCTCTGAATGGACTCCAATTTCATTCTACTTTAAATTAGCAGACCAAAATTTTTTCCAGTATTTAGGATGTGCTGTTACCAATGCCGTGTATTTCTGAAGCATGACACTTATTCCTTTTAAGTTCAATTCCTCTTGTAATAAAGATTGTAGCCTTCCTGATTACTTGCTGTAACTTTGTACTCATTTTTTGTGACTCATGCACCTTGGAATTCTGCAGTTGTTCTCCATTTGAGCACTGCGCTGATTTTTAAAATTTTTTAACTCTTCCTGCCAAAGTGATCAACTTTACACATTCCCACAAAATATTCGGTTATGCTCGATTTTTGACCATTTAACTAAACAAGGATGCAACCAGCTAGATAAGTATGTTGTGAAGGCGACACAATCTTCCTATTTATCTTTGTGTTATCTGTAAATTTGTTCCCCCCACCTTCCCCCTCCAAGTGCTTTCAATCGTCTCATCTTTGTCATTGATAGAAATTTTAAAAAGTTGAGGGCCCAGCATGGAGCCCTTAAGGACCCCACACTCAGCACATCCTGCCAATAATACAAAAGACCCCATTATTGTTTATCTACCACGAGCTACTTTGTGTGAAATGACGTCATATATGACTTGTCAAATGCTTCTCATTGCTCTGAGATTTATATTGAACCTGTCTGATGAGTTACTTTGCTTACAGACTGAAGGAAAATGGCATCTGAATTTGTGATCTGGGAACTGGCTACAACTTTATTTTACAGTTTTTGAATTGTGTATAGTTTCAAAATTATAATTAACTGAACAAACAAAACAATTTTGACTGCAGCACCAAATCAAAATTTTCTTTTTCTTCACTGAAATACAAACAGATGTGCAGCAAAGGGGCAACTAAATGTGCTGTCATACAAGTGTGGTTTTAATGATGCTCAGAAACCTGGAATGCAAATAATCTTGGCAACAAGTACACATATGATAAATGAGATCAGGCTAAGTTGTTGGAAAGTGACCACTAGGACAAGTTACACTCACTAGGGTTTGTTCTCTTGGATAAGTGGGGCAGAGGGGGGAGCCATGCTTTCCATGGGGCAGCAGATTTGCAATTGTGTTGAATTTTGTAACTGCTGTCTTTTCTTTCTGGAGGGCCAAATTAAGGAAGGAAGAATGAATGGTTAAGATCCAGGATTTACGATAGTGATAGTTGGAGGAGAAATAATAACACTCTAAAAATCATCTTGAGTATCAGTGAGCCTTTCTTGGTTTAGGATATTGCTTTTCTCAGGATTCATAAGCAATACATCAGGAAAGTGGGCCAACCCAAAGGATCTGTTTTTAAATGGATAATATACACAACTTTTGTTGACAGGAATATTTTCTTTAGAACATCTAGATCCAAGCTAATTATGATAGAAATATTGAGTGCTGTGGGTGTGGAGATCAGCTAGTCCAGTAGTTTCTGGGAAGCATTGTGCACTGGAATTGTAATTTCAATGACATATTCCAGTACAGATGAACCTAATACTAGTCTAGAAAATCTAAGCAAAACTGTTTGTTCTGATTTGTGTGAGGTTTTTCTACAAATCATGATATTAATTTGAAAGAACTTTCGATTGATTATTCTAAGGGTTACAGTCCTGAAACCATGCAACAGCACTCTATTGTATGATGAATATCGTCTGTTGTCAGCTTACCATGTTGTGATGGTGCTAGTTAAGTTTGTATATCAGAGTTGATTAATATTTTTAGTTAAACTTGGAAAAACGTTTTTGAAAATCTTGGCAAAAAGCATGTAAATATTTGATCACTGTTTTGTATTTGGATTCTGAAAGTGGCGCAGTGGTAGTGTCTCTACTCCTGGACTAAGACACCCGAGTTTCAGTCCCACCTACGCCAATATGTGTCTGAACAGATTGGTTAGAAAAATAGGTAAAATAATTGAGAATCTTTCAGGTACTGTGTTTCATTATCTAAACTGTAATAAAAATATACTGTAGTATTCTAAGGTTGTAAATTCCAGGTTACAGTCCAAAGCAATTATTTTAATGCCTGTTCAGTTCAGTTCACAAATTGACAGCTTAAATTAAGGTCAGTTATGATGTCCTACAGTCACAGGTAGAATCATAACCAATTACAGACAAATACAGTTCATTGCATAAATAGAGCATAATAAAGCACAATTTGCTCAATGTAACGGATTGAGCTGTGTGTAACTGGAATAGATTAATAATGTTTGGCAAAATTGAACCACTAATCTGACTTCATGAAATGAAAGTATTTGTGACTACAATTGCGAATTCAAACCAATTCTGAACTTGAGTTTGGAGTTCCTGGTGTAGTCTCAAGTTTTTTTTTATTGTAGTGTGATTACACGTTCAAGGCTTGCATCACTCTTGTCATTTGTTTTTCTCTCCCACCAAAAGTTGCCTTCAACTTTCTCTCAGATGCTCTTTTCCAACTATATAAACACGTTAAATTTATATTTAACACAATGAAATGTTCCAGAGCACTTCACAGAGATATTAGGAAACCAAGTACGATGCTGAACCACAGAAAGAAATGTTAGGTTTTTTTAAAAGGAGGATCGTTAATAGAATATTTCTCAGCTTGGGCGCAGGCAACTGTGTATGACCACCATTTGGAATGATTAAAGTCAGGAATGCTGAAGAGTGGAAATTATAGGAATGTAAATATCTTGGGGAGACGATAAGGCTGAATGGGCAACAGAAAGGCCAAGCCATTGAATAATTGAAACCAGGAATAAGAATTTGAAAATTGAAATGCTTTTTCCTTAGTCAGTTTGAGTCAACAATTAAAAGGCTGATCAGTAAAATCGCATCTGATGTGAATTGGAATGAGGGCAGCAGAGTTGTGGATGACTTCAAATGTACAGAAGGTAGGTTGTGCACGACTGGCCAAGAGTGCTTAAGAATAAGCTAGGCGTAGTAGTGACAAAGAGATGTGTGGTGCAACATCAGAAGAATGGTAGCAGTGTGAAGACTTGATGTGTTGTGCCTCATCTTAGTGATGGCACGGGTATGTGGTGGAAACCTCATCTGGGTCACATAAAACACAAATTGGGAACTTTGTTTTATGCTTAGATAGTTGTGAGTGAGAATCTACAGTGTTAGAGTTGAGTTGCATCTGTCAGTTGTGTCTTCCTGAAGTTTAACTTTACAAGTGAGATCATCTACTCTGCTACCTTTGTCATGTGTCCATTACGGCCTTGGGTTTACCTGTGTTGAATCTACTTATGTCTTTTTTTCTCTCTCTCTCTCTCTCTCTTCTCTATTTCTGTCACACTTTTTCTCACTCTCATCTGTTCTCACCACACCATCTCATCCATAAGGCCCATCACTCATTCTGTTGATCTCATTTCCACTGAATTTTTGACCATCAGCTTCCACCCTGATCTTCACTACTTCTCTTTCCTCTCCATCTTGCCTACAATTCTGTTTGAATCTCTCCAATTAGGCCTTCATCTCTGCCGTAGCACCAAAGCAGTGCCAGTCCAAATCATAAATGACAAGTGATCCGATGTGATGAATTATCATAATTTTAGACAATTTTTGACTCATTCAACTATGCTACGTCCCCAACATCTTTCTCCTATTGTGCAACTCAAAAGAATCTGTCCTCACTTAGTTCTACTCTTGTTTTTAAGATCATAGCTAGATTATCTGCAGTTTCTCTTCCTTTGCCCTCACTGTGGTTTACAGGCATCCAAGGGTCTTTATCTGTCATCCTCATTTAAGTGCAGATTTTGTGAAAGGTCGTCTGTAGACACTGTCACCTTGCAACTGGAACTGCTGATACCCAAGTGAAGTTCTCTGCCATTTCTCTTAAACCCCTCTACTGCATCTCTGTTATCAGGTTGTTAGTCTGAAGTTAGCCACCATTTCTTTGAGTTGAAAATTGTTAGTCCTAAATGATGTATCTCCCCTCCCCCCACTGCATCCCAAAACCAGCCCAGCTCACCCCCGTCTCCCTCACCTGTTCTTCCTCTCACCTATTTCCCCCTCCCACCTCAAGCCGCACCTCCATTTCCTACCTACTAACCTCATCCCGCCCCCTTGACCTGTCCGTCCTTCCTAGACTGATCTATCCCCTCCCTACCTCCCCACCTACACTTGCCTCTCCACCTATCTTCTCCTCTATCCATCTTCTGTCCGCCTTCCCCTCTCTCCCTATTTATTTCAGAACCCTCTCCCCATCCCCCTTTTCTGATGAAGGGTTTAGGCCCGAAACATCAGCTTTTGTGCTGCTTAGCCTGCTGCGTTCATCCAGCTCCATACTTTGTTGTCTCGGATTCTCCAGCATCTGCAGTTCCCATTGTCCCTGATTCCTTGGTTGACCTTCTGTCTTCCATGTTTTGAATTGACTTGTGCTTGTTCAAACCTTCAAAAGACATAGTGGTCCCAGTTGAGGTATAGAAATGTCAGGTTCTGAAGAGTCACATTATACTTGGAACATAGATTTGTTTCTCGCTTCACAGATGCCACCAGATCTACTGAGCTTCTCTATCACTCTATCGTTTTTATATCAAAGAACGGCAGGTCGTGACTAATATCCCAAGGTCAGTGTAGTCTCCTGGAATACTTTTAGGAGCAGCGTGGATAGACCAACTTGATCTTAGCTCAGTTGATGTCGTGGAATCGGAGACTGCAATACATCAGGGAGGGGAAAAGTTACCTGGATGCTTGTTCAAGGAATTGACTCCCACAATCTTCTGTTATAGAGAATTCTACAAAGTTCTCAACCCTTTGAGTGATGAAAGCTTTCTTCGCTTCAGTCCTAAATGATCAACACTGTATCCTGAACCTATGTCCCCTGGTTCTATACTCCCTAAACAAGGAAGACATCTTTGCGCGTAGTCTGCCCACTCTTTTTGGAATTTTCATGAAAGGATAGAATGTAAATCAAGAAATGAAGATGGGTGCAACAACGATTGTGAGTCATGTTAGTCTTCAGTGGATTGCTGAATCAAATTGGCTAAGTCGTGTGGAATTTGCGTTCAGTGTGTGTATTTGGGGCAGTTTCTGAGAACAATACAGTCTGAAAGCTACCGTGGAAAATCGTGATGATATGTAATGGGACAGGATTAATTTATTACCTCTTAGTAAGAGAACTCCCAGGTTAAACTGATCTTAATGTGATAGAATGAAAACATTCAGTTTTCAGGTGAGTAATTTGGGTCAGAAACTAATGCCTGCTCTGAAGGGGAATATATGGATGTGAAGGCCAGATTGTCTAAAGTGGAATAGATTGAAAGTTTAAGACTAGGAAGTTTAAGAAAGTTTACGAAAAGTAGTGGTAGACTTGAAATGACAAATTTTATCTCTTAACCAAAATGCATTTCATTGACAAAGGCTCTCTAAGAATGCATTGTCTGTGGCTAATTAAGAACATTGTGGTTGCTATCAAACTAAAAAAGGGTGTACAATTCTCCATAAATTAGAACTACCTAGAAAGCTTGCAGAAGTTTGGAAACCACCAAAAGATGGCTTTAACAAATAAGATGGAACAAACTGAATTATTGAAGAAAAATAGCAACAGATATAAAAAGAGCAAAGATTTCTGAAGTTATATTTTCTTAAAAAAGCATTGACCATTCAGAGAGTGAGACAGGGGAATTAATAACAGGAAACAAGCCAACGGCAGAGACGAGGTACAGCTATTTTGTGGTTGTATTCATAGCACGGGACACAAACATCCTATTGTTGAAAATCAAGCGGCAAATGGCAAGAAAGAATTTAAAATGATGTCAAATTCTAGAGGAAAAGGCTCATGAACTATTGGCTAACAGGTCCCCGCTTCTTATGGTCTTCATCTTAGGGACTTAAACAAAGTGTCTGCAATCTTTTAAAATTTCTAGAATTTCTACATTCCGGAAAAGTTTCAGTGGATTGCAAATCTGTAACTGTATTCAAGAAAGGAGAGACCTGTAGAGCAGGAAATTACTATTTGGGCCAGTAAGTCTAACATAGGTCATTGCGAAAGTGGTAGAAACAATTAATAATGAAGTAGTTGTAGGATACATAGAAAATCGTAGCACGTTAGGGTTTTGTCATGGGGATATCATGGTTCACATATGGTTCTTTGAGGATGTAACAAGCAAGTTGTAAGGAAGATACAAAGAGTCTGCAAAGTGATATAGATAACTTAAGCGAGCAAAAAATTGGCAGCTGTAGTACACTGTGATGAAGTGTGGGGTTGTCCACTCTGGCAGAATGTTGCACGACAGCAAGATCTTTGTGTCTGTGAACATGAATCAACAAAGCTGAGCATTCAAGTCATTAGGAAAGCAAGTGAAAGATTGGATTTTATTGCAAGGCCATTGGAGTACAAGAGTGGATAAATCTAACAGGGTATTGGTGAGACTATCTGTGAACAGTTTTGGTCCCTCCCATTAAAAAGAGGTGTAATTCCCCTAGAAGTAGTACGGACAAGATTCAATCATCTTCTGATTCCTGGATTGAGGTATTATGAGGAATGATTGGGCAGGTTGGGCCTATAATGTCATTGCAGCTTGGAATGAGTTGGAATAGAACTGAAACATATAGAATTCTTATTAGGCTAATAGGATGGATATTAAGAGGATGGTTCTTCTTGTGACAAATCCAGAACTTGGGGACACAGGTTAAAAATGGGTGTTTTCCTCATTTTTGTAAAGAGGTGAGGAAGAAAGTTTTCTCTGGAGAGTCAATGGTCTTTGGAATTCTGCTCCATAAAGAGAGGGAAGACTGGGTCTGTACTGAGTTAGATCGATCTTCAGATCTTTGACAAAGGAATCCAGGGTCACAAAGGCAGAGCTAAAGCAGTAATTAGATCACACCACAACATTACTGCGCAGTGGGATATGTTTGATGGACTGAATGACCATTCTCCTGCTCTCGTTTTTTTATGATCTTTATTTGCCAATTGCATCCCCATTGTAAATACCACTCTGTATTTCTTTTGAAATCATTTTCTTTGTGTGGAATCAACAGTCCAGAAAAAGGTCCTTCAGCCTATTGAGTCTAGACCAGCAGCCTGTAGGGCAGATCTGTTTTAATTCCGCACTGTCTTTCCTTGTAGGCACGTTTATTTCCCTCAAGCACTCAGCTAATTTTCTCCAAGTTATTTGTCATCTCTGCTTCTACTACCTTTTCAGGCATTGAATATCATTACCACTTACACGTTCTTCCATTAATGTCTCCCTCTATCTCAAATTGGAATTCTAAATCAGTGTACAAACAGGGTGAGACAGTCAGCTAATAAGAATGGGTTTACTTTGTCTCCTTTAGCTAGAATTAGTCTTGTATGGTTCCATCAAATATTCCCAAATGTTGTGCTCCAAAGACAACCCCAGCTTTTTTAAAATCTAATTTTGCAGTGAAAAACCCTGGCCACTGGATCTGCCATGGTAAATCTGCTCTACGCTTTAATAAAGGATCTGCATATCATTTCCTAAGTGTGGTGGCCAGAACTGGATGCTAATTTTGTTTTATTCAGTCAGGCAATGTGCAACTTGTTGGCTGCACCAACATTTATTGCTTACCCCTTATTACCCTTGACATCGTAGTTGTGAGCTGCCTTCTTGAACCCAACAGTCTGTCTGGTGCAAATAAACCGACAGTGCTGTTGGCTGGTGGAATGGTTTCAGTTTTGACTCTGATACACTGAAGGAGCAGTGATTTATCTCCAAATTGGGACGTGAGTGACACGGAGAAGGGTTTGCAGGCAATGATGTTCTTTGGTATTTGTTGTTCATGTCCTTTCAGATGATAGTGGTTGTGGGTTTGGAAGCTGCTATCTGAGGAGCCATGATGAATCTCTGCAGCCCCTATGTTATTGATAAGCACTACTGCTAATTTTTGTCATTGCTAGAATGAGTGAATATTTGTGTTACCAACAAGTACACCATTTTATCCTGGATGATGTCTAGCTTCTTGAGTCATGTTGGATCTACACTTGCGAGTCGAGGTGAGTTACTAGTTGCAGGATTCTTATCCCCTGACCTTCTCTTGTTGCCACAGTATTTAATATGGCTATTCTAATTCAGTTTCAGGTAAGTGATAATCCTCAGAATATTCAAAGTGGGGTTTCGTTTTGGAATTGCTGTTTGAATGTTGGAGGATGATAGTTAGAATCCCTGATGTTGGAGATGATCATTGCCTTGTGCTTGAGTGGCACCATTGTTACTTGTCACTTGGCAGCTTAAGCCTGGATATTGTCTGGGTGTTACATCTCAACGCAAGGTGGTTCAGTACCTGCAGACTCATGAACAATGCTGAACATTTTGCAGTCATCAGTACATATCCCCACTTCCGACCTTATGAAGACAGGAAGGTGACCTTCTGATGAAGGTGGTTGGGCCTAGGAAAATACCTTGAGGAATTCCAGCAGTAAAGTACTATGGTTTAGCGGACTCATTTCCAACATGAAAACTTTGTGTTCTTTGTGCTAAGTATGAGTCCAGACAGAAGAGAGTTTCCCCCTGATTCTCACTGACTTTCATTTTGCTAGTGTGCCTTGATGCCACACTTGGTCAAATGCTTTAATGTCAAGGGCAGTCACTGTCGCCTCCTTCTCTGGTGCTTAGCTCTTTCTTGATGTTACATTAGGTGAATCAAATTGGTTGAAGACTGACGTGTGATGTTGGGAACCTTTGGAAGTGAACATTTGGCACTTTTGGCTGACAACTTTTGCAGCTGCTGCAGCCTTTTGTTTTGCATTGTTGTGCTGGGCACCTCCTTCATTGAGGATTTTGATATTTCTGTAGCCGCCACTTGCAAATAGGGCAGTACTATTTGGAAATGGATGTTAGAGTACTGTAGATCTTAGATCACATTTGTTTGGATCACTTAGCTCTGTCTGTCATTTGCTGCTTGTACTTTCTGGTACGAAACTAACCCTGTGTTGTAACTTCACCAGTTGTACCATAACCAGAATTTTATACAAGTTCATCATAATTTCTTTGCTTTTGGACTTTGAATTTCTGTTCAGGTAATTAAAAATCACATCTGCATTGCTAACTCCTCTCTCAGTACATCCTGCTCCCTTAAGAGATCCATGCACACAAGCCCCATCTCGAACAAGAGATTGAGATATGCAGTCAAGCACTAATAATTCCAACTAAAACTCTAATTTAGGAGGGTCCTCCAAAAGACTGTAGCAAACTTACAGGTGGCCCTACAAACATAATTAGATTTAAAATTGTTGAGAATATATAACTACAGAAGTCTTGGCAGGGAAATAAATAAACCAAGTCTGTAGCATATGTTATTATAAACAGTATTGTTAAGTTGGTGGTGCTTTTGTTTAATTTTTCTGTATACAATCAAGTTTTTGTATTTTATTAAGTGAAATCCTACGGCCTGTAGGTCAGAGCAACTTATCTGATTGTGAAACAAAATTATTTAAGATCCCTGAGTAAATCATAGCAATCCAAATGTACACAAAATGGCAGCTAATTTGAGTACAGCAAAATGCCATACTAACATGTCAGAAATGGGAGCAGGCAGCAAACAGCATTGAGATGTGACCCATAGTCAATTGTACTGATGTTGGTTTGGATATAAATAGAGCCCAAAGTCTATAGCTACGCCCCCATTTCTTCATATAGTATCATTGGAAATACAGAACCATGCATTTATTTCCCCTCTCTCTTGCGCTCCACTGTTTGATCAACTTACAAGTAGTACAGTAGTAACTGCTGCTCTATTCCACTGTGTTTACTTTCACTCTCCTGCTGATAGCTCCTGTAATAAAAAGTACCATTTATGACCTCTCCTTGAATGTACAACATATGCCTGAGGTTTGTGTTCTCTTGCATTATCTGTTCTGTAGTCTGAAAAGATTTGTTAAATACTTAGGTGGCAATCAGACAAGTCTAATTTGATTTTTTTTACCAAACTGCTTATCTCTGATAATGTTTTCGTGAAATTAATCTGCATTGTCACTAATTTTGATATATTCTTATAATTACCCACGACTATATGTAATGAATCGGCAACTGAAATTGGGTAATTTGAACTTGAATGTTAACCGTTTGATTCATAATTTGTGCCTGGCTATAAAGAAGTAGGATCCTTTCTCTGTCTTTACAGTCTGTACTGCCACCTTCTTGTACAAGTTGGTTGAATAGAAAGCCATGGCAGTCTGGCATCAGTTGAACTGAAAGTATTTTTGATATACCGTGTAAGACAAGTAAAGCAAAAGCATTAAATAATGTATCAAGTAAAAAAAATTAATGACTTCCTCAAACACAGCAGAGTAGAGGTCAAGAAAATTAAGATATTTACTATACTATAAGCAAAAAAGAAATTGAAATTGCTGCAATTCATTCTGTTAAATAATGATGGAAAAAAGACTCACTTTGGGTGTGAATATAGCTAGAAATATTGATGTTGTGGCTCTTAAGTCAACGTATAGTAAATATCTTAATTTTCTTGTTCTCTCCTCTGCTGTGTTTGAGGAAGTCATTAATTTTTTTTACTTGATACATTATTTAATGGAGATCTGTAAAAATATGTTTTCATCTTTAGAACAGGTAATTTTGTTAATACAGAAACAAAATGCTGGAGATGCCAGAAAACTTAAAGAAACAGAAAATGCTTACAATACTGAATACATCAGACGTCATCCATGGAAAGAAATAAAGTTAATGGGCCATATTTTCCTCGTAGTAGTAATCTCATCTAGTTGACACTGACTCTTTTTGTGAAAGAAATGGGCTCCACCTTTGAGGAGATTCCAATCAGCGCTCCTTCAGAAATGTGAAGCTGTTCATGCATTCTGACAGTTCTTTCATCGTGCAGAACTCATGGGAGGAAGGCAAACCATGCCAGTTTCCACAGTAGTCAGCTGCCATGTTCTGGAATTTATAGGTCCAGAATTACATCCACTTTGCTGTTAACTGGTAAGAGCATTTGTAAACTCTAAAGTATATGATGTTGAGGGGGCTAAATATACGATGCAATGCTTAAGGTTGCTTGCGTTGAAGAAGGTGGTCAAGTCCAGAGTGAGTGAAGGAGGTGGAAATTGGGTCTGGAGCGGGTGAATAAGGCTTAGTTCTCAGGGTAGGTAGAGTGGTTGAAGGAGGTTCAGCTCCCAGAGGGTGAAGGATGTTTGGGTTGGGGTGGAGTTGTCAGTTCAAGGTGTGAGGTAAGTATAGGGTTAAATATTTACTCAGGAATTAGACGATGTATTGAATAGACTAACTTTCTTTGGTACCTATTTTAATTGCCTCAGAATCCTCCAAATTATCTGATTTCAGCATTCAGGACATGGCAGTATTGTCCAGCAGAATCTTCAGTTTCCATGAAAAATTTCTTTGGAGTGTGCCATGGTGGGGATTCTACAGGGTCTTCATGCGTCACTCCCGTTTATACTGGAATAATGAAGATGTGACCAGCAGAAAATGCAGAACAGTTTTTTCTGTTTGGGACCTTTCACTTGGTTTTATTAATTTTAGGATAGGCAAGTTATTTTCTTGGCAGGGGTTTGCTTTTTCAGCAATCTTAATATAATTGTGGCCAGAATGAGAAAACTGTTGCTTATTACAGTAAAATTTTCATACGTCGCCTGTATAGCGCATTTTAGGTATAACGTTGTTGATGTGTCACCCTTGCGGAATAACTACAGCACAACAACAAGCATTTAGTCCAATAGGTTTAAACTGTTTTTATGCTTCACATCAGCATTCTCCCCTCCTTCAACATATCCCAGTTGTTTTCTTCCTTACATTGCGTAGATTTTTCTAATGGCTGCAGCTATTCTTGGAAAATTTTCTTCGGTCTCTTGTAGTAGTTGAGAGGTGGTTCACTGGTTGTAAATATTCCATATCAAAGCATTTCTTTTTCCCCCACCAAGCTGTAATTGATTGATTGCTTTCTATTCTGTTGTTTTTACTGAAATTAAAGAGTCAATTCAGCCTTTATGTGCCCTTTGAAAAAGATATCTAGTCAGTCCCATTCCCCTGCCCTTTCTCCATAACCTGATCATCCTTTCGGAGGAATGCTGTCCCATTGAACATAGTATGTCAGCTGGGACTCAGCAAGGCAAAGTTAAATACAAAAGAGTAATAACACAGGTGCTGGAAATATGACATAAAGACTAAGTTCTGATTAGCAGTGTCTATGGAGAGAAAGAGAACTAACATTGCAGATCGATCTGAAATGTCAACTACGTTCCTCTCCACAGATGCTTCCTGACCCCTTGAGTATATCCGGCACATCCTGCGTTAATTGTAGTTATTTATAAGGGATTAGCATAACTTGTTTGCTTTTGTACTATATACAACAACATGTGTTATTTAAATGCTATATAAATCTAATAAAAGACCCATTATTCTGTGTATGGTAGAAGATCCCTTATATTT
This sequence comes from Stegostoma tigrinum, assembly GCF_030684315.1. Classification (NCBI taxonomy): domain Eukaryota; kingdom Metazoa; phylum Chordata; class Chondrichthyes; order Orectolobiformes; family Stegostomatidae; genus Stegostoma; species Stegostoma tigrinum. The sequence continues at coordinate 50,132,253 of NC_081363.1, forward strand.
CTTTACACAGTGTTACCAACTTGTTCTGCATCCCTATGCAATTGTGCCGTACGGGGTGATTCTGAAATTATGCCACCTGTAAACCTATCTTTGGCTTCTTTTTTTGTCACATCTTTCATCCTGGACTGTGTACCCCTTCTGTCATTTAATTTCTTCTATATTCCAGCTTATTTCCAGTCCCCTTTCCTGCTTGTGAATCTTAAAATCCCTATGATATGGAAGCAGGCCATTTGGCTCTTCAAGTCCACACCTATCCCTCTAGCCTTTCCCTATAACCCTGCATTTCCCATGACCAATCCACCTAACCTGCGCACCTTTGGATGGTGGGAGGAATCCGGAGCACCTTGAGGAAACCTGTGCAGACTCGGGGAGAATTTGCAAACTAAGCCCAAGGACGGAATCAAGCCTGAGACCTTGGCACTGTGAGGCAGCAGTGCTAACCTCTGAGCTACTGGGTATTTTGATAAAACCTGTCACATCTCCAATTTTGTCTCAGATTTTAAGCACAGACTCAGCTTATCCTTTTTGATGCTACCTGACCTCTGAATAATTTAAATTTTTTGAGTTTCTCCTCTGAATTTCCAATATCCCCAGTTTTGTCTTTGAACCAGACTTCTTTGCTAAATTTCATTTGTCATATGCTTGCCCATTTAAGCAATTCATATCTTCATGAAGTCTTTGGCTTTTTTTCCTTGTGGCATGAAGCACTGCTTGCAGTTTTGAGGAGATAAGTAATATCAACTAATTTGTTGATGATTGTCCACAAATATAGTCTGTTACAGACTACCACTCTTTCTTTTTTATAAAAAAGTGATGTTTCGGGTTGATTTCTGAAGAAGGGCGTTGACCTGAAACATCAGCTTTCCTGCTCCTCTGATGCTGCTTGGCCTACTAGTTCATTCAGCTCTACACTGTGTTATTTCAGTAACTAAACTTAGCTTGCTTCTAAATTTGGCTGTCACTAGTTCTGAACGAAAGCTACCTTTCTCGATCCATTATACTGAAAGGAAAGGGCGAAGTTAAAATAGACTTTCCTGTTTATTGATTTGTGAGGATAGAAAATGGATCAGTTAAGGATCCACTCTTGTTGTCCACTGTTGGATTACAGAATTAAATATGTGTAGGTGCTGAATCAGAACAGCGTTGGAGAAAACTGTTCAGACACAAGATTGTGATGGGCTGGGATGCACTTCTGGGATTAGTAATTGAAATGGAGAACAACATGTTTTAAGTTATGCATATATTAAATAGTAGTGAAAGGAACAGGAGAATACGCAGGGGCTATTTTCCCTGGAGCATTGGAGGCTGTGGTAACCTTATCGATGTTTATAAAATCAGGAGGGGCATAGATAGGGTGAATAGCCATGGTCTTTTCCCCAGAGTGGCAGAGTCCAAAACTTGGATGGCATAGGTTTAAGGTGAGAGGAGAGAGATTTAAAAGGGGCCTAAGGAGCAACTGTTTCACAAAGTGGGTGGTGCATGTATGGAATGAGCTGCCAGAGGAAGTGGTAGAGGCTGGTACAAGTACAGCATTTAAAAGGTGTCTGGAAGGGTAGATAAATAGGAAGGGTGTAAGAGGGATCTGGGCTAAATGCTGGCAAATGGAACAAGATTAATTTAGGATATCTGGTCTGCATAGATGAGTTGAACTGAACGGTCATTTTCCATTCCTATACAGCTCTTTGACTCTAAATGAAGACTGGCACACCCCTAATTTCTTCCTGATCCCCATCTTCAAAGAAAGAAGATTGATGAATTGATCAGTCCAAGGACATTAAATATTATAAAACAGCAATCATTATTGCTTTTTGTTTCTGAAGAAGGTTTATTTTTCTCATCTGCCTCTGCATAATTGCCCCTCTTACTAAGAAAATAAGCTTGCTCCTGGTGGGCAACATGCAGAAAGAGCTAGCATTGATTTTTAAATTTCTTCAGTTTCCTTGATGCTTCTGACAAGAGACCGACATTGAAAATCTTGCTATAACTTTTTATTTTCTCACAAGATGTGGGCATCGCTGGCTAGGTCAGCATTTATTGCCAATCACAAATTACTCAGAGGGCAGTTTAGGAGTCAACAACTTTGCCGTGGGTCGGAAGAAACGTGTAGAACAGACCAGGCGAGGATGGTAGTTTTCTTCCTGAAAGGATACTGGTGAACCAGGTGGGCTTTTCGAGCAATCAACAACTGTTTCATGGTCATCATTAAATTCATAATTCCAGATTTTTATTGAAATCAAATTTACCCATCTGCTGAGGTGGGAACACCGGTTTCCACTATCCAGGTCTCTGGAGGAATAGTCTAGTGATTATACCACTAAGCCAACACTTCCCATTTATAGTATAAAACTCAACATAACCTTCCTGATGCTGTCTTGATGCATTATTGTACAATACTATGGAGTTGTTTGCAAAAGTTCCTAAATTGTCAGATGCAATAATTTTGAATTAAATTTGAACATACATTCGGCTACCTTGCACGTCAGGTGATGTGTTTTCTAAATTTCCAAATTGGCGCTGAGACATAAATTTATGATGCAGGAGGAGGCCATTCAACCCATTGTGGCCATGCTGAAATACAAAAAGCTATTCAGGCTAATCCCTTGGAGCTCTTGCCATCTTATGTACATATATATGTATTTGGTGGTATTCAGGAAGCTCTGGTCCTTGAATACAGATGGTTAACGTGCCATACTTGAAGCAAGGCAGAAGGGGATTAACTTCAATGGCAAAGGATTTGGAGTACAGGAATGAGGATGCCTTTCTGTTTAGGACTTCAGTGAGACGACACCTGAAGTGTAATATTTTACACTCCTTAATAAGGAAGAATATATTTTTCCAAAGAATGTGCAACAGAGATTTACTCCTGATTTCTGGTGGAGAGGGATTGTCTCTCAGTGCAGCATATAATATTTTAAGGAGCTCAATACTGTACATGCTGGCAGGATTTTTCCCTTGACTGGTGTTTGTAATCTCGCAATAAAGAGTTGGCTATGTAGGATTGAAATATGAAATTTCTTCACGTAGAAGTTGTGAAACTTTGGAATTCTCTATCTCAGAGTTGGGGATGTTCAGTCAAAAAATCTGGGCTCCCTGTAGGAAATGGAGATGAATGATGTTTGAATATGGCACAGGCTTGAGACTGGGGCTTGAACTACTCCTGTTTCTTATATTCTTTGTCTCTTTTTCGTTTGGAGTGTTACTACAGCATGTAAACTGTGCTTTTGCAGATGTATAGTTGTCTTCAGTTGTTAATCTAGTTTTCAATTACACAGAGCAGTTATTTAGAAATCTAGGAATTCCGTGGCGGAATGGCAGAGTAGACCACAAGTAGTTCCAAGAAGTCAAACACAAGTCATCTTGACAAATAACGTGGAGGATTGACCATTGATTACATTGGCAGCTAATGGTTTGTGACAGTAGGTTTTGGATAGTTTAGTGTCTTATTAGAGTTGTCAAAGTGTCAATCCTAAGGCAAATGTTTTATGCATCAACTGTAATGGCCATTTCTAATGTGTTTTACTTGTTGATTCAATCCTCTTTGGTTCACGCATATATTCAGCAACTCGTGGCCGTGGAAGTCTGAAAGGATGTTGTGCTAAAAATCCATTCACGGGGTTCAAATGGGGCACTGAACAGTTGGGATGGTACCAGGAGTGGATCTCTGTGGATGATTGGTAGGAGAGTTGATTGTTTGATGGATGATCGCTATCAACATTTGAACTGTTCCTCATGTTTCACCCATGAAACAAGTGGCCATATCATCCTTGTCCTGTCCTCAAGTGATTAAGTGTTGTCCGGACTTTCATGGAAGGTTGAAACGTCGGACTCTCCACTTGGTGGTGTTTGTATTTAACTGAAGCCTTGGTACTCAACTGGAAAGCAAATATAGCTCATTCATGCTAAACAGTCATGTGCTGAAATATAAAATCTCTGCATGAGGAATCCTTCAAGTACATGCAGCCTCAATAAATGCAAGTTATTGATTTTCTCATAACTGGAAGGAATTTGAAAGGAATCGAACTTGGCCTATTTGTAATGCAAGTTCAGTGTACAATAAAAGCCTTCAATATGTGATAAGAAGGGACTTATAGGTGTTTCACAATCATGTATATGATATGTGGAATGAAAAGGCAGAATTTCTTTTTTGAAAAAATGGCTGAGTTAAAGGTAAATGTTTGCATTTGCAATAACCTGGGCACGCTAGTCAAGCCATGATGACAAGTCAACATGTCGGCCGAACAGGTAACTAAGAAGGCAAGTTGCATTTAATCTTTATTGCAAGTGTAAGGAAGTCTCGACAAATCATAAAAAACTGGTGAGAAAACACATTGAGCTCAATCAGGTGAAAGAAATTTTTTTGAACGGTTGTTCTTATGATTTTCTCAGGATTGTGTTATTTGATTTCAAGAGCAACCTTTTGGTCTTCAGAGGGTTCTTTTCAGTCTGACTCATTAGATGATGCAGTCACTTCATAATGCACCTGTGTTTGTGTTGACATCTTGAATATTTGGACTTGCGTGGAAACATTATTAGAAGAACTCCTTAATATCTTCTATAATTGCTAACCCTTCATTAAATTAAAACTGTAACAGAGAGGAAAGCATTTATTTCTTCGATGCCACAATATTTGAATTGGCACATGCCAACTGGCATAAGTCAGCAACAAAGGTTTTCTTCAGAAAAAACTGTACACATTTTGGCATTTGACAAGCTGTCGCCCTAAGCATGTCTTCCACATGTCACAGCCAATTTGTGTCCGTTATGATGCTCAAAGCTGATGGATTTTAACCAGGGTGTTAGTACTCTGTTTACTGCATCTCGGATTTCAATTTAACAATTGGCACACTGTTGATTTCGACAGCATCTACAACATCTCTCTTCCAAATTTACCAGTTTGTGAACACAGTGTAGCCTTAAGATATGACATATTCATTTGTAATGAATATACTCCCTAGTTCTTTGTGTCCCTTTGAATGGTTTAAAACTATTGTATTTCCTTTTGTAGCTTCCTTTCTCCTTCCCTACCCCCAGCTGCAACCTACCTGTCCTTCCACGTCTTGTAAACTTCCTCCTACACCTGTTGCAGCCTCTCCTCCTTGCAGTGAAAGCTTTCCCTACCTCTTGTGAGAAAAATATTTGAAGAAAGTGAATTTAGAAAAAATAATATTTATGGTTCTAAACTTGGGTGATTCTGAAGATATGGAGCTAATATCTTTTTAGCAACATTTTACTAGCTAATCTTCTGGATTGCTCTCCTACTATAATAAGGCTGTTCATGATCTCAATGGGAAAAGTTGTACTGGGAACCAACATAATTAAAAAAAGAGAAGTTAAAAATACTTTTAGCAGCTGAAACATTGATACTAGTAGTGGCTACGGATAAATATTCTATTTACTTAGTATTCTGGAAGGAAGTTTTATACAAGGGCATCTTGACAGAAGTTTGCCTGCTGAATGTTATGTGGATAACCATGTTTTTTGGATCAGTATAAATTTGATCAAGGTTGTCATTCAGAAAAAGTTAAGAATTGACCTTACTACCATAAGTGAAATGCACGAAAGACAGATTTCTGAAATAAAGTGGGTTCATGCAATCCACTAGTTGTTAGATTGTTTCACAAAGCTTACCACAAAAAATTATTGAAGAGGTAGTGAAGGAAGCTGGAAACATTGTTGTAATCATTTGCATCACTTGTGATTAACCATGTTACAATTTATTTTCTTTAAAGAAAGAAGGGGGATATTATATAATTCCATTATGTTATGGAATATGAAAAAAAGTTTCTCGTATTGAAGATGGAATATGGAAAAAAAAGTTCACTTTTAATTAGTTTTGTTGACGATTTCATGTATATTTTCCAAAGATTGATTTAAAGAGGAGAGTAAGTGATGAATATAACTAGTATCTAAGTGTGTGATAAGTAAAACAATTTTTAAATTGTCTGGGTCGATTATAAAGCTGAAACAGTTAGGATGGTTTTGTGGCACAGTGATAGTGTCCATATTTCTGACTTTGGAGCCTGGATTCAAGTTCCATCAATTCCAGAGATGTGAAATGCCATCTCTGAACTGTTTGTTTCTGCTTTAGATATTTTATAATCAGAGGGCTATTGTGGCTGAGAAGTAGGGACACTCGGGCACCATGGTTCAAATGGTACCTGCTCCTGAGGTGTCTAATAACAACTCTGAACAGGTTGATTAGAAAGGCTCTGTCAGGCAGAATCATAATAAACTGTGCCACAGCAACTAGTGTTTTAAGGGCTCTTAGAAACATACAAGTCTGTCCAATCTTCTTCTCAGGGTAACACGCATTCTACGAAAGAGTCTAGTAAACCTCCTCTGAAACACTTCCAGAACATGTGCATTCTTCCTTAAATTAGGAGACAAGAATTGCATATAATATTTGAGATGTGGTCTCACCAATGCCTTGTTTAAGTGAACTGCACAAATTAGAAGCAGAAGTAGACCCCTCGAGACTGCTCCACCATCCAGTAATCTCATTGCTGAACTGTTTGTATTTCAGATTCCATATTCTTATCTATCCCTGATGACCTTTGATTTCCTTGCCTAACAAGAAAGCACCCTGCTGAGAGAGATGAAAAAAAATCTTCAATGCTGTCCTAAAAGAGTGAGACCTAACTTTAAAACAATGCCTTTTCATTCTCTACTGACCTGCAAGAGGATGCATCCTTTCTATATCCACCTTGACAAAACCATTTGGGATCATGTACAGTTCAACCAAATCACCCCTCACTCTTTTAAACTCCAGTGAAAACATGCCCACCCTATTCAACCTTCCTCACAGGACAACCCACTTATCCAGGTGTTAGTCTAGTAAACCCCCTTCTGACCCACTTCCAGTGCATTTGCATCTTTCCTAAAATTAGGTGACCAAAACTGCATGTAGTATTCGAGACTCTGAACATGGAATAGGATTCATTTGCTTCTATGAACTACTTGAGTTCATACTGGGGTGATACTATTCGCTGTTCTGAATGTGGAAAAGAATCCACTTTATCATCCAACTTGCTGAAACATTAGCAAGTTCATACCAGTGAGAGACCGTTCACTTGCTCTGATTGTGGGAAGGAACTTAGCAAATCATACAACTTGCTGAGACACCAGCAACTTCTTTTGGGGAGAAAAAGTTCCTCAGTCAACATAACTGCTGATGGGTCAATCTGTGCACACTATGGAGAGCCCTTTCATTTGTTCATTATTTGGAAATGGACCAGTGAAATGACAGTGAATGTATTCTGTTCACCTACTGTGTTTGTGTAAATGGCTTTGCAGTTTGCTAACACATGAGCAAATTGACAAAGAATGCAGGTGAAGAGTTTTGCTTTTACTCATACCAAGGAATGAACCTTGGTCATTGGGCCGTTTATATTGATGTTATTAAATCATGCTGTATTAAAAGGGGCTAATATTGTAGATAAAATGTTGATACAATTGTGTATGTGTAGCATTGGTTTTGGAAATGATCGCAATATTGCAGTACATCAACACATTTACACTGGGTAAGGACTGTCCAGCTGCATATGATGTGTAAAGTGATTTTGTGGTTCACGTGGACTGGCTAAACAACAGTGAGTTCTCTAGTAATTATCAATGTTGGGTTTTGATGCTATTATTACCCATATTCAAACCGTGTTCTCTGAACCTGTTTCTCATGTTTGCAAACACCTCCGTTTCAATGGTCTTTTTCTTAAACCAATGTTGCATCAAGTCTTTGTCTCATTTTGAGTGCCTTAGAGATAAGATAATGAGTACCTTTCACATGAGCAGTTGGGAGAAGGCACGTTCAGAGAGGGGTATAGCCTGTAATGCTGGAAATTTCATCATGAGTGCAATTTGGCCGCTTGTAATTTAACTTTGGCAAGGAGATGGGATCAAGAGAAAATATCCAAAAGGGTAAGAAGAACAAAAAAGAATCAGCAAGTGAGTCAGGACGGCATCGACATTACAGATCGGTTAAGATACAAGGGAATTTGACATGGTGGCATTGATTTGTAATGCTATGAGTGTGACAAACAAGGCAGATGAGTTGAGGATACAAATTAAAATGAAGAGGTATGATGACATGGCTGTCACTGAGACATGGTTGATAGAGAGGCAGGGTTAGAAGCTCAATACTCCAGGATACAGTGTCTTCGTGTGAGACGACTATGGAGGAAAAAGAAGTAGTAGTGTCACAATTACTTACAGGGAATAAGGAAGGTTGGCACCTTAGAAAACGCCTTAAATAAACCTGTATGGGTAGAATAGAAGAGCAAGTAAGGAGGAAAATTTTGGAAAGATTAGAAGTAATAGAGTCATGATAGTGATGATGGGAACTGCGGATGATGGAGAATCCAAGATAACAAAGTGTGGAGCTGGATCAACACAGCAGGCCAAGCAGCATCTCAGGCGCAGAAAAGCTGACATTTCGGGCCTAGACCCGTCATCAGAGAGCACTCTGAAGGGTCTAGGCCCGAAACGTCAGCTTTTGGATCATGATAGTGATGGATTTCAACTTCACCTACATTAACACTGGTTATCGTAGTATGAAGGGTTTAGAGGAAGTTTTAAAATAGATCCAGCTCAGCTGTTGAAGCTAGTATGTACAAGTTCCAACAAGGAAGGGGAAGGTTCTAGACTTGACTTTAGGTAACAAAGGCAGACAAGTAGTTGAAGTATCAATGGAGGAGCGTTTTGCAGGATTTTGTTGTAACAATTGTGAATCTTTTCAAAATAGTTACGAAAAAGGGCAAGGGTGGATTCAAATCAAAGTTCTAACTTGGTTGATTTTAACCAGACCAGATATGATTTGGCCACTGTATTCAGGGAGCAGATTCTTTCAGGCAAATGTGCAAGGGGGAAACTTAAGTCGGGAGATAAGAGGAGCAATGTGGGGAACATGAATTGATACAGCCAGGTAAAATTAAAGAAAATGCTCATTTGTTTTATAGGAGCATTAATGGTTAAAGGATATTGGGGGAAAGAGTAAGGCCCACTAAGGATTACAACGGACATCTGTGTGTGGAACCAGAGCATGTAGGTCTGGTTTTAAACAAAATCCTTGTGTCAATGTTCACTTGAGAGAGATGATTCAGGTAGAAGGTCTGTGATAGACTTTTAAAAGTGTTAGCATAGAGAGAGAGAGAGAGAGAGGTTTTGAGTAGCCTGAGCGACAGTTAATTTATGTTGGAGAGGCAGGGATTAATTAAGAGCAGTCAGCATATATTTTTTCAGGAGGGGTTCATGTCTGACCAACTTGAATCAATATTTGTCAAGTGTCCAGGTGCGTCAATGAGGGCAGTACTTTTATGTAATCTCTTTGGATGTCGCCAAGGCTTTTGATAAGGTCCCACACAGGAGATTGTTATCAATGGTAAGACCCCATGGAATCCACTGAAATTTGGCAATTTAGACCCACAGTCGGCTGAGTGGCAGGAAGCAGAGGGTGATATTCGCGGTGTCTTTATTCTGACTAGAAGTCTGAGTCCAGTCAGGGCCCACAGTGATCAGTGTTGGAGCCTTACTGTTTATGGTTTATATAAATAATGTCGACCTGAATGAAGGAAGGTTGGTTAGTTAGTTTGCAGATGATACAGAAGTAGTAGGTGCTGAATATTGAGGAGGGTAGCCTTAGCTTACAGGAGGTCACAGACAGGCTAGTCAGATGGGCTGATCAGTGGTTAATGGAATTCAATCTGGATCAGGAAGAAGTGACATATTTGGACAGGATAATTGGTCACAGCATTCAGCTGTTAACCAAAAAGCTGATGTTTTGTATACCAGCTGGAGAAAGAAACCTACCCCATCAGCATACAATGCAGATTCATAGTTCCTTGAAAGTGGAGTTGCACATAGATAGGATCGTGAAGAAAGGGTTTGGTATACTAGCATTTATTGGTCAGTGCGTTGATTATAGGTGTTGGGAGGTCATGTTGTGGCTGTAAGGGGTGTTGGTTTGGCCGCTATTGGAATACTGGATGCAATTCTGGCCTCTGTGCTATATGAATGATGTTGTGAAACTTGAAAGGGCTCAGAAAAGATTGACAAGGATTGGAGGGTTTGTGCTTTTGGGAAGAGGCTGAATAGGCTGGGGTGATTTTCCCTGGAGTGTCAATGAATGTGGAGTGACCTCTGGAAGTTTACAAAATCATGACAGGCAAGGATAGGATACATAGACATGGCTTTTTTTTTCCTGGGACGGGGGGAACTCCAAGACGAGAGGTCATAAGTTTAAGGTGAGATGGAAAGACTTAAAAGAGACCTAAGAGTCAACTTTTTCACACAGAAGGTGATGTGGGTCTGGAATGACGTGCCAGATGAAATAGTGGAGGCTGGTACAATTAGAACCTTTAAAAGGCGTCTGAATGGATATATGAATAAATAGTGTTTACAGTGATCTGGTTCAAATGCTTGTTAATGGGCCTGGATTTATTTATGACGTGGTTGGTGTGAACGAGTTTGACTGAGGACTCTTCCATGGTGTACATCTCTATTACTCTGTCATCTCGCTTAATGCCCTGTTCACTTGAAACATGACATCCTTGCTTTATAAATAGAGTTGCTGATGCTGGAAATCTAGAACAAAAAATGTACTGCAGAAACGCAGCAGGTCTGGCAGCATCTGTAGAGAGAGAAACAGTTAATGATTTGATTCCAGTGATCTGACGTATAAAGGATTACATCCCTTTAGCGTTCTTGGTTGAATGTGTACCTGCTTACTAACATTTTGTGCTAGAAATCTAAGATCCTTCCATACTTGAGAAATCTGCACTTGCTGTCCATATTTAGTAATACCATATATTTTCATTCTTCCTGCTGAAGCAAACAACTTCGCATTTATGTTCACATCTGCCAGATTTTGCTAACTCATTAAATCTGTTGATATTCATACGTAACTACCTTTATGTCTTCACAAAATAATATTGTACTGTCTTTGTGTTATTTGGCTTTTGACTTCTTTTTAAAATAAGTCATTGATGTAATTGTACAAAGTTGAGGTCACAGCATAGGTCCCAGCAGAGATCTGTTTGTCATATCCAACCAAGTAGACAAAGATACATTTGTGGGTAATATTTATTTTCTGCTACCCTGCTAATTGTCTGCCTTTGCTAATATGTGACTCCCTCTACCAAGAGCATTTACTTTCCGTAGAGGCCTTTGATGTGGCCCTCTAGCAAATGATCCTCAGAGCACCTCCTCATTGGTTCTGACAATTTTTACCACAGGTGTGACTTCCTCAGGTCATAGTTGAATTTCCTTGCATTTTGGAGATTTTCAGGGGTGAATTTATGCACAGCGCCCATTTGTTTTGAGAATTGAGTACTAGTGTATAGTTTTGGTGGACTTGGCAAAAGCACAGTAGAATTCATTCTTGACATCTTTTACAGGATAAATTCTCAGAGGCTGATTTTTTTCCAACTGGAGGGTATAGAACATAGAACACTACAGCGCAGTACAGCAGTTAGCATCTAGAGAATGATCATAGATGGCAAGTGTAAACAGAGAACATAGAACACTGCAGTGCAGTACAGGCCATTCGGCCCTTGATGTTATGCCGACCTTTGAAACCAAACTGAAGCCCATCTAACCTACACTATTCCATTATTATCTGCATGTTTATCCAATGACCATTTAAATGCCCTTAAACTTGGCGAGTCTACTACTGTTGCAGGCAGGGCATTCCACGCCCCTACTACTCTATTTCGTTGTGATCTTAGGATTGAGGCAGCCATTTCGGATTTGAGCTGAGGGAAAAAAAGTATTGTCTGGACTGGTTGTGAATCTTTGGAATTTCTTTTTATCCTCAAAGGTTATGATGCTTAGTAATTGAATGTTTCGGCCCTGAAGGAATTGTGCGAAATGGACAGTGCAGGAATGTAGAGTTCTGAATGATGGAGCAGTCTTATTGCAATATAAAAATTCGCCTAATTTTTATGGTCTTCTGAATTTTGAAAAGCTTTCGTCAATAAAGTTGCTCATCTTCATATATAGTGGTTTCCAGCAAAAAGCATAATTCTAGCATGTCTAAAATGGGAACAAATGCCTTGCAAGTGCTTTCTTGTGGGTGTTGTGGGGGGAGAAACATGATCAATTTGTTTTTGCATTCTAAGATCAAGTACTTTCTTTCTATATTACACCAAGGAGTGCTGATTTTGAGTGTCATTTGGACCTAACTGATTGTTATTGAGATGTGTTTTCTTCTTTTTCAAGATAAGTTCACACTTGACAAAATTCAACTTCACAAACTGCTTGCAAAGCATGTATTTAATACTGAACTGTAGCTTTAAATATTCTTGCATTTTGTTTAAAAAGTACATTTAGGCTGTATTGTATGTAACTAGAGTGTATCGCATAGACAACATTCTGATGGTTGATATTGTTCTCTTCGCCATGAGATGTGTTGTTGTGTAACACCTTTCAGTGTAGTATTCCATAAAGACTGTGAAATAGGTGTGCCCCTTAGAGTTTCCCTGTCTGTTTCCCATTGGTGGAAGATGACAGATAATTATTTGTATTGTGATTTAGTCATGTGAAGGTTGAATATATTTTACTTGCTACTATAAGCAAGAATTTGCATTGATGTAGAATGACTTTCATAAGAAAAGGAATATTGCATTACAGCACTAGTAATTAGGTACCTAAAAGTAACATATTTATCCAAAACTTCTCTATGATCATTGTATACGTCGTGCTGCCCTGTCTCCTGTGTGGAGTTCTGTTGAATGTAAGAGACACTGAAAATGACACTGAAGCAGTGGTGAACTCCAAAGATTGGAAAACTGAACCCTTCAATTGAGTGTTTTGGATATTGTTTGTGAGATTTAGTATTTGGTAACAAAGGTGTAGAGCAAGAGTGCTAATGTATATTGTCAGCATTGTACTGTTTCACTTGCATCATATGATTTCGCTTTTAATGTTGGCAAATCACTGACTAGGATTGGATCTTTCACGTGAAAGTTTTTTTTAAAAAATGACCTCTAACGGTTTCTGGTCAATTATTTGATCATTTGACATCTTTTAAAGTTTACTTCTAACCATTTGCAGTTCTGCAACAATGTAAAGCCGAAGTGGTATGGCATTAAAACTTGGAGGGGATATGACTACCTTATGATGAGGGTTAATTATTGGGTATAACTATAGTATGATTGAGTAAAAAGGCGATGCAGTACCCTTTTTTTTGTTACTTTATCTTGTTCTCTACTGTAAGGACTCTTGGTTCGGCTCCCTGGAATTCATCAGCTGTTTACTATGGTTCATTGAATTCTAATCTTGCTTATGAGCCAGAAAATTGCAGGTTCATGCCCTGGTCCAGAACTGTGGTGCAAAACTCCATATTGATACTCAGTACGTAGGGATGTTACATTGTTTGAGGGGCCAGTTTTGGACTAGACTTTATCTATTCGCTGTTGGTAAACATAAGCGATTCCACAGCACTATTTTGAAGAAGAATGGTGCATGCCTTTGGCACCTGGATTAATGTCTAAATCTCGAGCAATGCTAGAAATACATGTTATGTGAGCATGTGCTGTTGCTTTTATTGGAGCTTTCTATACACAAAAAATGGTTGCCATGTTTCCTGCATTACAGCAATGACTACTTTACAAGTATTTCATTACCTGTAAAATGCTCTGAGACATTGATTTACCATCAACTGGCCCTTCTTTTGTATGAATCTGGTTGTAAGAGTCGGCATGTGACTTATCCTTTTGATCGTTTCGCAAAATCAATGCGACTGCATGAAGGTAGATCGAGGCAGATCCATTTTAAATATATAAATGAGTACATTGTGCTTTTTGGATAGACTGGAGATAGTTAAACTGGTTACTTGACATGGTGTACCTGAGTTCCAAAAGATGGCCTATGTTTGACTATGTTTAACTAATATTACAGTGCTAATTAAATCAGAGAAATCTTGTTTGGATGATAAGAATACTGCTTATTTGTTGATTATTCAGCTGGTGTGCAGGTGTCAGAGGATAAAAGGCATGAATATACATGTTGGCTTAAAATGCCTTGAAACAGGATTTCCAGTAACAGTTTTTGCCTGTCAGAGGACATTGCAAATTATGTTTTTATTCATGGAAGCAGTATTGGGATTTTTTCTACCCTCCAATTAAAGGATGGCTAAACCATTTTTATTTTTCTGCAATCACAGCAGGAAATGCTGTTTTCTACTTTTGCTCCCACTTCTTCAAGCCTGGTCAATACTGAAAGGAATTATTAAGCATTCCACTCTCTTGTCAGTTTCGTTGTTTGGATGAAAGCAAAGACCAGACTGGGACCTTTTTATGGCTTAGTTCCACATGTATCAATTTGATCTATGGAACTGGGTGAAAACCAGTATTTCAGAATGATGAAAATGCCAGAAATATTCAGCAGGTTTGGCACCATTTTATGGAGAGAGAAAACATTAAAATTTGTTTAAGTTGAGAATGAATTTTTGCTTTTGTTCTGAAGTTCTGATTTAGGTGAATTATGGATTTTCCACATTAGACGTTATTAGAACTGTTATGAATTGATTTTTAATTCTTGATTGTTCTCCAACTTAATATATTTATTGTCTTTCTGATCTACAGGCAGCTGATGAGCCTGCCTATCTCACAGTGGGGACAGATGTTAGTGCCAAGTACCGTGGTGCCTTCTGCGAGGCAAAAATTAAGACTGTGAAGCGTTTGGTAAAGGTCAAGGTATGTTGCTTGTTGTTCACCTGAAATCTACGACTTTATTCAACTACCTCTGACTTGTAGTTCTACTATGATCCCTCACTGAATTTTCAGAATGCCTAAGTCTGTTTTTGATTCTTACCTTGCCTAGGTGATCTTTAAGCATGACAGTTCTACACACATTGTCCAGGATGACCAAGTAAAAGGTCCATTAAGGGTATGTATTTTTTTTTCTGATGTTCTGCTTAAATTGGTATAACCAGAATCTTGTAGTTGCATTGCCCATAAAGACTACTACTTTGCACTTGTATAATGTTAGGTGCCTCTTTCATGAATTCACATCGACTGCTATGCGCATCCTCGTGTAATCCAATGAAGCCTTCATCCATCTACCAAGATTTGCCTTCCATAAGGAAAACCAACTGTCATAAAATTATCTAAACCGTTATTTCTATTGAGTTCTCTTTTCTTACCAGCACTATGCTAAGTGATCTCAACTTAATCTCCAATTCTCCAAGTATTAGGTTGCATTTATGGTGCTAATGAAGTACAAGTCATTTGAATATCTCTTTAGTCCAGAATGTTTGGACCTAGGCTCTTCTAGATTTGGGAACTTTATGGATTATCAAATAACCTTGGAATGCCTTATTACAAATGTGTGAACTCAATATTAGTAAACACCTGCGAAATAAAACTGGGCAAGACTAGTGTAAAGATATGATCATAGAGCATTGAATCCCCACAGAGTGGAGGCAGGCCATTTGGCCCAATAAGTCCACGCTGCCCCTCCGAAGAGCATCCCACCCAGATCGATTCCTTTAATTACACATGTGTAACCCACCTAACCTAAACATCCCGGGGCAATTCAGCATGGCCAATCCATGTAACCTGCACTTTAGAACGTGGGAGGAAACCGGAGCACCCAGAGGAAACCCACGCAGACACAGGGAGAATGTGCAAACTCCTCACAGTCACCCGAGGCTGGAATCAAACCTGGGTCCCTGGCACTGAGGAACCAACACTAACCACTGAGCCACCATGTGAGTTGAAAGGTTGGCAGTGATTGGGTGGGTTGAGTCCAGCAGGAGAGGCAATTTTCCAACAGGGTTGACGTTATTTCAGTTTGTTTGGATCTGAGTGCATGTTGCAGATTGAGAAGTTAATTCAACATAGGATCATGGCACACAAAATCAGAAGAATCTGGCATCTAGAAATTAACGTAATGTTAGATGGTAAAATGCAGTCAAAGAATTTGCATTGTTCCCTGCAGCAAAGTACCTGAGTTGAGATAGCTGCGTTATCTGCATGGTACCAGGGTTTGGGACAGAATCTCTTGATTATTACCCAAATTGTGTATAAACTGTCATTCAATGTATCAGATCAAAGAGATGAATGTGTACGTCATAGACTAGTATGGGATAAGTGCTTTCTGGTTCAGTGGGAACTGGCACCATTACTGCGCAAAGTGAGATGTGAAGGGGCGATCTCTACCTGAAACATGCTGAGGCTGGTGTTAATTTAAAGCTAAAACTGAGGATTTAAAACTAAATAGTGGGGACAAGGAATCAAATTTACAAAGGTGTAAATCAAAGAGTAGTGAAGGCCAAAAAGAAAAATACTAATCTGAACAGACTGCTACAGGAAGTGATAGAGAGTATAAATTAACAATTAACTAATAGGTAAGACTAGAAATCTGAAAAAGAATAAAAGGATGCAACTGAAGACTCTATATCTGAATCGTTACGTTACATTGGAAACAAAGCAGATGAATTGAGATCAGAAATTGATATACAGTAAAAAGCAGTAGCCAATACATAACTGAAGTTTTTTTAACGAAAAGAGGAATGAGTAGCTCTGTTAGTTAATGCTGATGTTAGCACTGTAAAGAGGGATGATGTAAGCCCAGGATACCAGGACGTGGAAATGGTTTGGGTAAGAAAATTAGAAATTATAAAGGCAAGAAGTCACTTGTGAGAGTGGACTAAAGGCCCCAGATCAATAATGGCATTGTAGGGTAGAATATAAGCGAATGAGAGCTTGGTAGAATGGCATAGCAATAATCAGGGGAGTTTTCAATCTGTATGTACATATCTAAGCAATCAGGTTGAGGGAGCAAGGACTGCCTCAGAGAACTTAAATGAGGGAAGTTGAAGACATGAAAGCAGGACTGATTAAAACAAATTAGCATTTTAGATTAGAGATACATCAATAGAGTCGCAGTGGTGGGCTCTTTAAAGGAGATATTTCAGAATATACAGAACAGATACATTCCAGTGAATAAAAAAAATTCCAAGCAGCAGACACATTATCTGTGGTTAAGTAGAAAGGCTGGAAATAGTATCAAACTTAAGACAAAAACCTACAATTATGCAAAATCAGGTGGCACGTCTGAAGTTGGGCAGAATATGAAAAAAAATCAGCAAAGAATGGTTAAAAAATTAGTAAACAAGATGAAGATGAGAGTGTGAGAGAAAGCTAGCCAGAAGTATAAAAACAGGCAGTAAGATTTTTTAAAAAAACTAGAATAGAAGGGAGTTAACAAGTTCAGTTTTGGTCCAATAGAAAATAAGTCTGGAGAATTAGCAATTGAAAAATGGAGTAATTGCAGATGCAAGTGCACAAAGATTTTATCTCCGTCTTCACTTTAGAGGACACTGGTAGAAGTGTTCCTAAGTAATTTATTGGAGTTGCAGGCTGACAAGCACCTTTTAGTCTGAATAGACTTCATCCTAGATTCTTAAAACAAGTAGCTTTGAAATAGTTGATGCATTGGATTTATTTTCTGTACCCCTCGATTCAGAAAAGGTTGGACTAGATTCGAAAACTGCAATTGTAGTTTCTTTGTTTGAAAAGGGAGGGCGACAGAAAGCAGGAAACTACAGGTCAGCTACCCAACCATATGTGATGCACGGTGTTTGAAGCTACTTGTAAAGAAATGATAACGGGACTCTTGGATAAGTTCAAGGTAATCAAGCAGAGTCAATGAGGTTTTGTGGAGCGACGATCATGTTTGACTAATCTATTGGATTTCTTTGAAGAAATATATGCTGTTGCCAAGGGGGTACTGGTGGATGTCCTGTAAGTAGGTTCCAGGAAACATTTCACAATGATCTATTTCATTGGTTATTGCAGGAAAATCGAAACTCCTCATCTAGTGGTAGTCCTTTGGCATGGGTAAAAGGTTGGAAAGCTAACAGAAAGCAGAGAGTAGGCATAAATGGGTCTTTTTCATGTTGGCATGATGTAACAATTGTAAAAAAATTTATTCATAACATTTTGGGCTTAGCTGACTAGGCCGGAATTTATCACTTTTGTTTTGAAAGGTGCTGGCGACCTTTTCTACCACTTATTCCATTTCATGTACATAAACCCATAATGCTATTAAGGTGAGAGTTTCAGGATTTTGACCCAGCAACAGTGAAGGAGTGGCAGTAAATTTTGAGGATGCTGTGACTTAACAAGGTGGTGTTATTTCTGCTGCCCTTGTCCTCCGACTTGGGTTTGGGCCGTGTTCAAGAAACCTTGGTGAATTTTTGCATTGCTTTTTGTGGAACACACTGTTTGCTACTCTGTATCAGGGTGGGAGAAGTGAATATGAATGGAACAGCAGCTGAGCTTCTTGGTTTGTCCTGGACACTGTCAAGCTTTTTGAATGTTCTTTCAGTTTTTGTTGGTGTGCCTCGTGGATCAATGTTTCAATTTATCTGAGTGACTTGGATGAACGGATGGCAGGTATAGTTGTTAAATTTTCTGATGACAGAAGTAGGTAGGAAAAACCTTTGAGAGAATATAATGATGCTACGAAAAGAGGGGGAACTTAAGTCACTAGGCAAAAGCCTGGTAAAACGAGTCTAACCCTTGTAAATGTGAAATTGTCCATCTTGGCAAGAAAAGTATTTAAAAAAATATCAAAATAGCGAGAGATTTTGGAACTCGGAGATGCGGAGACATCTGGAGCTTTGCATAAAGTGTGAAAGACTATGTGCAGTACACCATGTAATTAGGAGACCGAGTAGCATGTTCCAGTTTATTGCAAGGGGAATTGAATACACAAGTAGGGAGGTCGGGCTTCAGTTATGCAGGGCACTGATGAGAGCATATCTGGAGTGCTGTCAGCAGTATTGCCCACCAATGCTTAAGGAAGATTGCTCAGAGAAGTTTTAGAAATATAGAACATCGGAGCAGAAGTAGGCTATTTGGCCCTTCAAACCATTCAAATATAATTGTGGCTGATCATCTTGTTCTCGTTTTCGTCCCATACCCTTTAGCCTCAAGAATGAGATCTTACTTATGCCCTCTTCCCGATATACATTTCTACCTATCTTTGTGCTGTCTGTAAATTTAGCTACCTTGCATTCTCTCTTCTCATTTAAGTCATCGTTGTGAAAAAAATGAGAGTCTGGCACAGATCTCTACGGGACTCCACTCACAACTTATCAATCAGAAAAAGACTCAAATTATGCATATTTTGTTCTCTGCCAACTAACCAATCTTCTATGAATGCTCATAGGTTACCCATTGTTACCAGGAGCATCTTCTTTGGCCAATAACCTTTTATGTAGCACCCTGGCAAAAGCCTTCTGGAAATTCATGTAAAATATGTTTATCTGCTCTCCTTTATTCACAATACACCATACTCCTTCAAAAAGCTGCAATAAACTGGTTAAATAAGATTTCTCTTTCACAAAGGAATGTTGACTTCTCCTTACTGCCTTGAGGTTTTAAAGTGCCCAGCTATACCCACTTGAATGATCAATTTTCACACCTTCCCCTGACAGGGCTCATGCTAACTGCCTACAGTTTACTGCTTGCAGCTCGCTCCCTTCTTGACTAGTGGAGTTGTATTTGGTACTTTCCAATTTGATGGAGCCTTTCTAGAATCTAACATTGTGGGGAAAATAACACTAATGCATCTACTACGGCATTAGCTGTCACTTTCCGGTGGGAATGTTCATTTGGATCTTGAGATTTATTGGCATGCAGCTCTCAATTTGCTTAGTGCCATTTTGCTGGGTTTTGTACTTTAGAGAAGTTTTTCCCCTCCCTTTCACCTTCTAATTTATAGCTATTACTAGAACATTCTTCGTATCCTCAAAATGGAGACAAAGAAAAATATTTGTTTATTTCCTTAGTACCATTTCCTTACTATCTTCCCACTGTGAAGTAAATTGTGGAATAAATGTATAAATATTATTCATTGTGTTTTTGAGTTAGTAACCAGTGTGTTTACTATGTCTCTTTAAATATTTTGTAGCTAAAGTGATTTCTTTTGAAACAGTTTTTAGTGGCTTGTTTTTTAAAACTTAAGGGAAAAAGCTAGTGAAGAAGATCTTTAGGTTTCACTTTTTTAAAAACTTTGAATGAAGATGTCTTGTGGATTCCTTGGAATATAGTGGCTGACTAGACCCATGCACCTGAAGAGGAATGATATATAGTGAATTAAGTTAGCTTAGAGTAAAGAGTTAGTGTTCGTCCAGTTCGAAGAAGGATAAAACCTTGAAGAGGTTGCGTAGAACTGAGTACATTGAGACTCCAGGATGAAACTACCTGCAGTTTAAGTCTAAAAGTTGAAATCGCAATTGATTTAAATCTATTGAGGTGTGAGATGCGGGACTGTAGTTTGAGTACTGCACAAGTGGTGTTTTGGATTACTGTATCACAGGTGTATTCTGGATACCATGCAAAGTTATTTTGTTTCTTTTCAATTTACACAGGTGTGTTTGGGAATTAATGGGATTATATTTTTACTGTTTAAAAATCTGAATTCATTTTATAAGTCGATAGTTTGGTTTGTACTATTTATCTTATTTCTTTTGTTGATAAACTTATGTTTTATCATTAAAACAAATCTGCACATAAACATTGTTACAGAGATAGTAGGAACTGCCAATGCTGGAGAATCTGAGATAACAAGGTGTAGAGCTGGATGAACACAGCAGGCCAAACAGCATCAGAGGAGCAGGAAGGCTGATGTTTCGGGTCTAGACCCTTCTTTAGAAAGAATTTCGGTCAATTTCTGAAGAAGGGTCCAGACCCAAAACGTCAGCTTTCCTGCTCCTCTGCTGTTTGGCTTGCTGTGTTCATCCAGCTCTACACCTTGTAATCTGCACATAAACATTTATGTGCTTAAGACTAAATAAATCAAAATATATTCTATCAAACCAGATTGTTGCCTGGGATCAGATGTGTAACTAATAACTTCAGCTGGGATCATATTACTCCTACAGCTCTCCTTTTTCAATTTTGATGACCAGGACTCAGTTTAATCACTTCTTAAAAATCTTTTTAAATCCATCCAGAGACTATTTCTTCCCTTTTTTTTATTTCTAGCTAGCCTTCTTTCATACTCTGATTTTTTTGTCCTGATTAACCTTTCAGTAATTTTCTGTTTTGTTTTCTTTATATTCTGACCAATCATCTGACATCTTTTTAGATGTGATTTTAAATTTGCACTTGCGTGTTTGGGCAGATTTAAAACATGCTGTGGCATTGAAAGAAGAGCAGGGAAGTTCTCAATTTGTTTCAACATACAAATGCATCTTACAAAAAAATTAACTCTTATCTAATTTGCTGTTTGTAGAATTTTGCTGTGGCAAATCAGCTCCTGCTTTCATCTATGTAATAGCAGTAATGATACTTCAAAATTAATTGATTGTCTTGTAAATTGATTCATGACACCCGGATAGAGCAAGATGTGCTTACAAGATCAAGTTTTTCCATTCTTTCTTTAATTTTCCGAGAAGTCCTACAAACAAAATGCACAAAAAAAGGGGGCATGTTTGTAGACGGGTGTGAGGACCGGTTGACAGGACAAATTGGTAGCACTGTCATCAGAGCATTGTAGGTTCAAGTCCTGTTCCAGAAATGTAAACACAAAGATCCAGCCTAATGCTGCAGTTCAGAATTGAGGGAGTACTGCACGATTGAAGGCGCTGGTGTTTAGATAAACAAAGTCGTCTTGCCCTCTCAAGTGGACATAAAAACATTCCATGGTCCTAGTTCTAAGAGTAACAGAATGCTCTCCCTGGTGACCTAACTAATGTTTACACTGCAATTGATATCACTAAAAACAGATCATCAAGTCACTATCATTTTGCTGTTGATGGAGATTTGCTGTATGCAAGTTGGTTGCTGCTCTTCCTGTGTTGCAACAGTACTCGCAGCGAGATATGCTGAGATCGCTACAGTAGACATGGTGATTAAGATTGCATTTAGTATGCTTGTCTTCATTGCTGAGCCCATTGAGTATGAGTCTGTAACTACATCTAACTCCTTGAAACATTTGGTGTTTTGGCCTCAGCCACTTTCTGTCATACAGAATTACACAGGCTAAGTGCTGTCTGGGTGAAGAAATTTCTTTTCGTCTCAGTCCTGATTGGTTTACTTCATATCTTTAGATTATGACTGCTGGCTCTGGACTGCTCAGTCATGGGGGCATCCTTCCTGCATGTATCCTAACTATTCTTGTTAGAGTTTTATAGATTTCTATGAGATAGGACATAGAATTTACAGTACAGGAACAGGCCCTAAGCCTCACGATATTGTGCCAAACATGACACCAAACGAAACTAATCCCTCCTGCCTGCCCTTGGTCCATATCCCTCCAGTACCTTAAATGCTGCTATTGGATCTGCCTCCACAACCTGGCAGTGTGTTCCAGACTCCTACCAATCTGTGTGAGGGAATAAAAAGACACCTGCCCCTTATGTCTCCTTTGAACTTATCCCCCCCCCCACCTGAAATCCATGCCCCTACTATTAGACATTTCAACTCTGGGGGAAAAAGATTCTGACCATCAAGCCTATCTATGCATCTCGTAAGTTGATAAAATTCTGTCAAGTCTTCCTTGGGCCTCTGCTGCTCAGCAGAAAACAACCTGAGTTTTTCTAGCCTCACCTTACAGCACATACCCTCTAATCCAGGCAGCATCCTGGTAACCCTCTCCATAGCCCCCACATCCTTCCTGTAATGTGCTGACCAGAATTGAATGCAGTACTCTGAGTGAGGCCTAACCAAGGTGTTGTAAAGCTGCAACATGATATCCTGACTCTTGTACTCAAATCCCAGACCAGTAAAGGCAAATATGCCATACTACTTCTTTACTGCCCTATCTACTTGCGTGGCCACTTTCAGGAAGCTAAGGATGTGAACCCAAGATCCTTTTGTACTTCAATACTGTTCAGAGTCCCACCTCTAACTGTATACTTTCCCAAAACGTTTGATGGCCCAAAGTGCAGCACCACACACTTAACTGGAATAAACTCCAGCTGCCATTTCTACGCCCATAAGTGCAATATTCCTATCTTCCTCTGTATCCTTTGACAACCTTCTACACTATCCACAACTCCAACCATCTTTGTATCATCTGCAAACTTACTAACGGACCTATTTACGTTTTCACCTAAGTCATTTATATGTATCACAAACTGCGGAGGTCCTTGTATTCCCTGTGGAATACCACTAGTCATGGACCTCCAGCCTGAAAAACATCATCCCAGCACTAGCCTTTGTCTAGTACGGGCAAGCCAATTCTGAAACCACATGGCCAAGTCACTGGGATACCATGCATCTTAATATTCTGGATGAGCCAACCATGGGGGACCTTGTCGAAAGCTTTAATAAAATCCACATAAATGATATCTGCTGCTCTACCCTCATTTGACCACCTCATCACCACCTCAAAATTCAATCGTTAGTAAGACATGACCTGCACAAAGCCATGCTGACTGCCCCTTACTAGGTCCTGCTTTTCCAAATGTGCATAAACCTATCCCCGAAAGTTCTCCCCAATAGCTTCCTGTAGGACTGTTTTCTGACGTGGGATAAAGACTCCAGAGACAGGCAGGATTCAGGCAAGTGGAAAATGTTTATTCAAACAGAAAATGATTAATGCAGGGAGTAGGCCAAAGGATCTTCACCGAATCTAGCTTCTGAAGATAAATCAATGACACACCGTCTGCTTTTACAAAGAGGTACAGCACTTTTATACAGAGATAATGGGAACTGCAGATGCTGGAGATTCCAAGATAATAAAATGTGAGGCTGGATGAACACAGCAGGCCAAGCAGCATCTCAGGAGCACAAAAGCTGACGTTTCGGGCCTAGACCCTTCATCAGAGATGAAGATGAAGGGCCTAGGCCCGAAACGTCAGCTTTTGTGCTCCTGAGATGCTGCTTGGCCTGCTGTGTTCATCCAGCCTCACATTTTATTATCTCAGCATTTTTATACATTTTGTTTTGCGGTAAACAAATACAACGTAGTCATTGTCCTTCTCCTAATTCAAACACCCAATCCTGTGGGACACCTAATCAGTGATGGGCACTTCTTTAAACAGCCCCACGTTCCCATGAGCTTGTGGTATTAGCTAGACATTGGAATCCCTAGGCCTCGGGATCTTCCTATGCACCCTATTCATTTGTATTCCAAAAGTTTAATGGACATACTCCTTCAGATCTTTCTCAGGCTTGCTTATCTGTAAGGACAGCTCAAATCCTATTACCCATTGTATTTTGGTGTGCTGTCTTTTATCACATTCGGTTACTCGTTTTATTTTCCCACTGTTCCTTTACGTAATATAAAACTAAAAAGTCATGTTAGTTTTAACTAATTTCTATAAGGTTAACTTACATTTATAATTAATTTTATAACATAATGTTGTATGACGACTTCTACTGTCAGCATTTTGTAATTTATGGGCTGTGATCAACCTGTCTCTGTACATGCCGTAAGAGAAGGTGTCCCCTAAGGCTATTTAATCTTTACATCCAAGTTTTTTTTAAAGGTTTGTATTATATCCTGGTTATGTACTGAAACCAGCTTGGATGATTAGAGCGTTTTTAGGTAGAAACTATTTAATACTGCTGGTAGCTTCCAAGAGGTAACTTCAGCTGTTATCCTTGCAGCTGCTTGGAGTCCTAATCTAGCACCCGACATTATTCGTTTCTGGGACAATCATCCTTTCTTTAGTAAAGCTGGAATTGGTCATTTATCTGTCCTAAGGCATCCTTTTATCTGAACTGTCTCAGATGGGAACATACAGCGTTCTTTTGCTGACCTTCTAGCAGTTCTGTTCAAAGGTACCATTGTATTTCACTGTGTGAGCAGGCAGCTTGGTTTTGCCTAGCTTCTGACTGGAATCTTGTAAGCAGGCTTGGGCTGCTTATTGTGTTCAGGTACAAGTCACCTTACATAGCCAGGTACAGGCAACCACTGACGTGAGACTCGCTTGTCTGTAGTTTCCTGGATAATCCCTATTTTCCTGGATAATCCACTGAAATCTCAGTCACGTGGCCACACACATAAGCCAATACCTGGTCCAGTTTGGCCCCTCCTCTCGATGGTCTATCCGCATATTGTTTCAAGAAACCCTCTTGGATGTCCTTAGCAAATTCTGCCCCCTTCTAAGCGCCTCTGTCATTCTTCTAAACCCCGGCGAACAACATTACCTACTTACCAGTCCTCTGGGGGGACCTCTCCAGTGGCTAGCGAGGATACAAAGGTCTTGATCAGAGCCCCAGCAATCTCCTCTTTTGCCTTTCTCAATAGCCTGGATTAGGTGCCGTCAGGCTGTGGAGACTTGTTCACCTTAACGTTCTTCAAGAGATCCAATTCTACTTTTTTTGATCTCAAAATGTCCTAGCATATGAGCATGCTCCACAAATCTCACCATCTTCTGTACCCTTTTCCTGGATGAATACTGGTGCAGAGTACTCATTTAAAATTTCACCGACATCCTGTGCCTCTAATCACTTGTTCCCTCATTGAGTCGTCCTACCATCTGCCTAGTTATCGTCTTTTTTCAAATGTATTGATAGAATTCCTTGGGACTCTCTTTAGGGATTCTCTTTAACTGTTCTTGCCAAGGTCATTTTGTGGTTCTTCTTGCTCTCCAAATTCCCTGTTTGAGTACTTTACTGCTTTCGTTAAATTCCTTTTACCTTGCTATCCTTGTCCATACTGGAACATGCCAGTCTTGAACTCTCCCCAGCAGGTCTTTAAACAGTTTCCACGTGTGAAATGTGGACTTGCCTGATAACAGCTCCTAATTAACACTCCCTACTACCTGCCTTTTATCGATTTAATTTGCTTTCTCCCAATTTAATACCTTCCCACAAAGCCATGACTTGTCCTTGTTCATAGCTTTCTTAAAACTTAAGGAGTTGTGATCACTGTTTCCAAAATGCTGTCCAACTGAAATCTGTCACGTGGTCACAATCATAAGCCAATACCTGGTCCAGTTTGGCCCCTCCTCTCGACAGTCTATCCGCATATTGTTTCAAGAAACCCTCTTGGATGTCCTTAGCAAAGTCTGCCCCCTTCTAAGCCTCTCTGTCATTCTTCTAAACCCCGGCGAATATAGTAACTGATTCAGTCCTTGATCATGTGTCATCCTAGGAATCAGTCTGGTCACCTTTACTGCACCCACTCGAGAGCCAGAGCCTCCACCTCAGATAAGGAGACCAAAACTGCATACTGTGCTCCAGGCGTGGTCTCACCAAGGCCATATACAATCTCAAGACATCTGTGCTCCTGTACTTAAATCATCTCACTATGAGGGCCAACATACATTTGCTTTCTTAACTGCCTGTTGGATCTTCCTGCTTACTGTCAGCAAATTGTATGCAAGTATACAAGGTCTCGCTGTACCTCAATCTCAGTCTATTTCCATTCAGATAATAATCTGCCTTCTGTTAATGCTGCCAAAGTGGGTGACTTCCAGATTATCCATATTATACTTCATCTGTCATGGAGATAAAGGTAAAGCTGCCATCGTGCAGAGGGCCTGAGGGCTGCTGTCTCATTAGAGAGAGGAGATGACTGGTGGTGTGCTTAACTTGGCGATCACCACACCTCAGGCAAGGGGCAAGGTTGAGAAGACAGGATCATCATGGTGACTTTAGCCATTATGGAAATTGAACCTGCACTGTTGAAGTCACACTGCATCATAAACTGAGCATCCAGCCAACTGAGCTAATTGACATCCCCATCTGCAATACGTTTGCCCACTCACTCGATGTTTCCAAATCACACTGAAGCATAGGAGCAAGAGCAGACCATTCAACCCCTCAAGCGTATTGCTTTATTGAGTAAGATCATGCCTGATCTCCATATACCAGCGTTTGTTCCATATCCCTTAAGGTCTTTGCTTAACAAATGTTTATTTATCTCTGATTTAAAATTAACTATTGATGTAGCATCAACTGCCATTTGTGGAAGAGATTTCTAAACCTCCAGCACCCTTTGTGTGTAGAAGTTTTCCTGACATTTTGCCTGAAAAGTCTGGCCCTAATTTTAACCTGTGCCTCCTAGTTGTAGAATGCGCAATGAGTGAAAATATTTTATCTACTGTCTTATATCTTGTTAATATCCTGAAGACCTTTATCAGATTACTCCATAACCTTCTAAATGTAGAAAGAAAAGTCAAGTTTATAGAATTTCTCCTCACAGGTATCATTCTTGCAAACCTACATTGGCGAATACACCTTTCCTATGGTATGGTGTCTAGACCTGCTTTCAGTTCTCCAGGTGGATGCATTCTCCTCACAATTGACCCTCTCACCCAGTTTTTTGTTGCCTGGAAACTTGGACCAATAACATTGAGTTCCCTCAGCTAACCCAGTACAGTATATTGTGCATAGCTGGAGTTCAAGCACGGATCTCTAGTACCCCACTGTGACTGGCAGCCGTTCAGCAAATTACCCATTTGTTCTTTCTTCATTTCCTGTCTGCCAAACAGTTCTGAAAGTCCAAGTAAACCATTTTCACTGGTTCCCTTTGATCAACCGTTACATTGTTGAAAATTTCCAGCAGATTTTGTCACACTAATAGCTGGAATGGGCAGGCTCTCTTACTTATGTTTGACAGATTATGCTTGTATCCATAAGAGTTTAGAAGAATCAAAAGATGATATGATTAGAACTATAAGTTTCTGAGAGACCTCGACAGTGTAGATGCAGAGAGAGTGTTTCCTGTTATGGAGAATCTTGAACTAGCAGTCTCTTTTAAAAGCAAGAAATTGCCTATTTAAAACAAAGGTAAGGAAAACAGTTTTTCACAGATAATTCTGAATCTTTAAATCTCCCTTCCCGAGCAGGTGATCAGATTAGAGTCTTTGCAGGTCTGTTTTTGTGAAGGCATAAGTGAAAAAGATTCTTGACAAGCATAAGGTGTATGGTTATCAAGGATGGGTGGGGATGTCGACTTGAGGTTACAATCAGGGCACCCATAATCTTATGAAATGGTGGAGCAGGCTTGAGGGTTGGAATAGCTGCATGCAGTCTCACGTTGGTATGTTTGTAAAAATATGGGGTCTTCAACTTTGACAAAACAGAGGGAGTGGCAGCATATCAGATCTAGCAATCAGTCTACCAACTAAGTATTCCATTTTGATTTTGCCTGCGTGTTGGAACAAGGAAATGGTTTCTTAATTAAAATAAAAATAGTTCTGAACACTGTTCAATAACTTCTATTCTACTTTGATAAATCATTCCAGATTTTGGTTGATGGACTTTGGGATATTTGACACAATAGTGCAAGAATGTCTGTTTTGTGTGACAGGGCTTTGAAATTGTTATTTTCCTAGTCATCAAATCCAGATAAGATTTATTTTCTTACTGCAGGTGGGGACAAGGCACTTTTAGGGTAAATGCATATTCTGCTTATTACAGTTTGGTTCATGACTGTGTATGATCGAAGCACATTCCCATTGCTATGTATTGTATTTCAAGGGCAGGAAGATTGAGCAGAGATAGTAGGAACTGCCAATACTGGAGTCTGAGATAACAAGGTGCAGAGCTAGATGAACACAGCAGGCCAAACAGCATCAGAGGAGCAGGAAGGCTGATGTTTCGGGTCTAGATCCTTCTTCAGAAAGAATTTCGGTCAATTTATGAAGAAGGGTCTAGACCCAAAACGTCAGCTTTCCTGCCCCTCTGCTGCTGCTGGTCTGGACCCTTCTTCAGAAATGGTGGAGGGGAAGGGTGCTCTGAAATAAACAGGGAGGAGGGGAGGTGATAGAAGGTGGACAGGTCAAGTAGGCGGGCATGAAACCAGTACAAGTGAGTGTAGACAGGGAGATGGGATGGAGATTGATCAGTGGGGAAGGAGGGGCGGGTAGGTGGGAGGGAAAACGGACAGGTCAAGGAGGCAGGGAGGATGAGGCGAGTAAATAGGGAGTGGGTGTGGGGGTTGGTCAGTGAGGTGGGAGGAGCGGATAGGTGGGAGAAAAGACAGGTCAAGGAGGTGGGAACGAGATGGGCTGGTCTTGGGATGAGGTCGGGAGAGGAGACATTTTGAAGCTTGTGAAGTCCACACTGAAACCATTGGGCTGCTGAGTTCTCGGGTGGAATGAGGTGCTGTTCCTATAGCCTTCTGGTGGCAATGGAGGGGCACCAGAATGGACATGTCATCTGAGGAGTGGGAGGGAGAGTTGAAGTGGTTCACGACTGAGAGGTGTTGTCGTTTGTCACAAACCGAGCGTAGGTGCTCCACAAAGTGGTCTCCAAGCATCCGCTTGGTTTCCCCGATGTAGAGGAGGCCTCACCGGGAACAGCAGATATAGTGTACCACAATAACGGATGTCCAGGTGCACATCTGTTTAATGTGGAAGGTTTTCTTGGGGCCTGGGATGGAGGTGAGGGGGGAGTAGTAGGGGCAGGTATAGCACTTTCTGTGATTGCGGGGGAAAAGTGCCGGGAGTGATGTGGCCGGTGGAGAATGTGGAGTGGACAAGGGAGTCACGGAGAGAATGGTCCCTCTGGTAGGCACATAAGGTGGGGAGGGAAATATGTCCTCAATAGTGGGGTCAGATTGCAGGTGGCGGAAATGACGGTGAATGATGCTTTGGATCCAGAGGTTGATGGTGTAATGTGTATGACAAGGGGAATTCTGTCTTTGTTGGGGGGTTGTTATTGCGGGGAGGGGGTGTGGGGGCTGAGGTGCGAGAAACGCGAGAGTTGCAGTCAAGGGCATTTTCAAATACTGTGGAGTGGAGATTGCGGTCCTTGGAAAACGAGGACACCTGGGACATCTGGGAGTGGAATGCCTCATCTTGGGAGCGGATGCGGCGGAGGCAAAGGAATTGGTAATAGGGGATGGCATTCTTGCAGGAAGGCATATGAGAGGAGGTGTATTCTAGGTAGCTGTGGGAATCAGTGGGCTTGAAATTGACGTCAGTTTCCAGGTGATTAAAGAGATTGAGACAGACAGGTCCAGAAAGGAGAGCGAGGTACCAGAGATGGTCCAGGTGTACTTAAGGTTGGGGTGGAAGGTGTTAGTGAAGTGGATGAACTGTTCAAGCTCCTTGTGGGAGCGCGAGGCAGTGCTGATAGAGTCATGGATATGATGAAGGAAGTGGTGGGGGTTGGGGCCAGTGTAGCTGCAGAAGAGGGACTGTTCCACGTAACCTACAAAGAGGCCGGCATAGCTTGGGCCCCTGTGGGTACCCGTGACCACACCTTTTGTCTGTGGAAGTGGGAGGAGTTGAAGGAGAAGTTCTTCAGGGTAAGGACGAATTTGGCAAGCCAGCTTTTTACCCATCTGCATGGGGAATGCAAGTATGGAGGGAATAGATGCCCATGGTGAAGATGAGTTGTTGAGGGCCAGAGAATCAGAAGCTTTGGAGGAAGTGGAGGGTGTGGGTAGTGTCATAGAAGTAGGTGGGGAGTTCGTGAACTGGGGGGAGAAAATGGAGTTGAGATAAGTGGAGATGAGTTTGGTGGGGCAGGAGCACACCAGGGCATTTGATTTTGGGAAGGAGATAGAAATGTGCGATGCGGGATTGGGGGACGATAAGGTTGGAGGCTGTGTGTGGGAGGCCACCTGAGGTGATGAGGTTGTGGATGGTTTGGGAGATGATGGTTTGGTGGCTAAGGGTGTGGTTGGAGGAGGTGTCAGAGTTGGCGCCTGACCTCGACGATGTCGAGGTCCATGCGCCATACCACAACTGTGCCTTCCTTGTCCTCGGGGTTTATAGTGAGGTTAGGGTGCAGGTGGAAACCTGCAAGTTCTGTGAGGGAGGGGTTGGAGTGGGTGAAGAGGTTGAGACGATTGATGTCACAATGGCAGTTCAAGATGAAGAGGTCAAGGAAGGGTTGGAGGCCTTGGAGTGGTGCTCAGGAGGAAGGGTTGTGTTGACCATATCTTTTTAAAAAAGAAGTCACTGAGTTTGTGCTGCTGAGATGCTGCTTGGCCTGCTGTGTTCATCCAGCTTCACACTTTATTATCTTAAGTCACTGAGTTTGATGTGATCATTTGTAAGTGTGGAGAATAGCATCAAGCATGGAAGTTGTGCCTCTGTTGTGATTTCAGAAAATTAACACTCATGAAATCAATAATTATTAAATCTAATAAATCTCTTGTTTGATTTCTGTAGCTTTTTTTGTGTTGAGCATCAGTTCGGTGGTTAGAAAGGAAAATTTAGTTACAAGATGTAGCTACAGAATAAAATTCCATACCAGTTGAGTTCTTTGTTACAGAGTTATTTCGTTCTCGAAATCCACATCAACAGAATTCTATGATTAAGTTATCTGTTTATCTGCTGGTATATGCAGAAAATACCACAATTACTTAATGTTAATCATTTAATATAATGCATATGTTGATAATTAAACGTTAGCATAATGGATGACTTGCTGCATGTGGTTACACTACAGATATTAACGTGGCATTGAAAACATTCTTCCTTTGCAGCAGTGTAGGATTCATCGTAACATTACGTTGACCTGCCTCACCACCTTTGTCCATTTCATCTATTGAGCTCTATAATAATTGTCCCACCACCTTGTTACTTAAAGTGAAGAACTGGAAGGCAAACTCAATAAATTCAGTGACTTGGAATAATGTCAAACTGTGTAGATGGAACCACCCATGTGCTTGTCATTATGCCAGGAAGAATTTATGCTTGTCTTCCACTTTAATTCCAATCATTAACACCAATCACTGGCACCATAAAGGTGACACTAAAATTGAAGCTTTATGATTCACATGGTGTGTTTAGTTTTGTTTCAGAATTCTTTCTATTGTACTGCAGATTGGTGCATCAGTGGAAGTGAAAGGGTCTGATGGTTCTTACCAAGAGGCTGCCATTAATAAACTGACAGATGCCAGCTGGTATACTGTAGGTGAGTGAAATGTTTTGTTTTCTCATAAATAAATTGGGTCAGGTTTTGAAAATCTGGATTATTTTTCTCTGACCAGTGCTTGGAAGCTTCTAATGTTGGACAATCTAAACTAGTCTATAAGAGACAACACCTGTCTGATGTCAGACAATATGTGGCTTTTAGACTGGATGATCTCTGCACTGGCAAGAAGTACGTCCATATTTTGCTTCAGGGTTGCTGCAATTTTGTATATTGAGTCCATTAAAATATAGAACAGAATATGTGTAGAAATGTTAATATTTAAATTTAGAAAGAACTGACTGATAAATGCTCTATTGTCAAAAATTAAGTCCTTATAAATTATATATTTTGTAACCGAAGTAAACTTTTGAATGCCCCGGTATAATATGTTTTTAGGTACCTTGTTTACCGTCTATGTAAATTATCAGACAGGTTCTAGAATAGAATCCCTCCAGTGTGGAAACAGGTCATTCAGCCCATTGAATCTACAGAGTCTAAAGAGCAACCCGCCCAGTGCTGCCCCATTTTACCCCTCTAACTCTGGATTTCGTATGGCTAATCCGCCTAGCCTGCACATTCCTGGACACTCTGGGCAATTCAGCATGACCAATCCACCTAAATTGCACATATTTGGACTGTGGGAACAAACTGTAGCACCCGGATGAAATTGTCACAGTCACGCGGAAAATGTGCAAGGTCCACACAGACGGTAACTCGAAAGTGGCATTGAACCTGGGTTCCTGGTGCTGGGAGGCAGCAGTGCTAACTACTGAGTACTATGCCTCCGCCCCGGCATCTCCTGTCACTTTGCTGAGGTTGAAATGTATTAAGTGACCAAGCAAGATCCGTTATTAAGAGGCCTCTAGTCACCTTTGATCACTTCATCAACGACCTTCCTTCCATCATGCAGTTAGAAATGGGGATATTCACTGAACAATGTTCAGCATCATTTGTGACTCTCTAGATAGTGAAAGCCATCCATATTCATGTGTTGCATGTTTCAGCTGAGAAATGGCAAATAACATTCATGTCATAAAATGCCAATCAATAATTAAATTCAGGAAGAGAGAACCTTGACATTGTGGTTGTGCTGTCGCTGAATCCCACACTATGAACGTGTTTTAGTTATCATTGACCAGAAACTTTACCTGACAGGGCATATAAATATTGTTGTTACAAAAGCAGGTCAGAGGTTAGGAATTCTGAATGTAACTTTGCCACAAGTCTCCCCAGTGCATGTTTACATGGCACAAGCCAGCAGTCTGGCATAATACTGCCAATGTCTCTCGATGAGTGTAGCTGCAACAAAACTTGAAACTTGACACCATCCAGGAGAAAAGCCCACTTGATTAACATCTAATCCACCATGTTCCACACGCACTTTTCTCACCGTGTATTTATCATCCTCAAGATGCATTACAATATCTCGTCAAGGCTGCTTTGACAACACCTTCCAAACTTGACTTTTACCACCAAGAAGGAGAAAAGCTGCTGATATATAGGAAATACATGTTTCCATCAAAGCCACAGACCATTGTGACTTGGAACTGTATCAGCACCCCTTAAATATTGCTGAAACTCCCTTCCTAACAGCTCCATGGATGTTGCTGCCCCCAAATGGTGTCAGTGGTTCAAGAAGTTAACTTGCCATCACCGTCTTGAGAGCTGTTAGGAATAGGACATGAATGAGCTAAAAAATATGTATGCTGCTGTCATCTTAATCTGCAGCTTTTCAAAATTGGGACATCAAATAAACTTAACAGTGGAAGTACATTGGATTCAATTTGAACTTGCGTTGCAGTTTGGAAAAGTGATTTAAGATCAGTAGATTTGGCTTTGGCCGATGCGGGTTGATTAGAAGGGTTTTAAAAAGGCGAAACAAAGCCACTGCAGCTGTTTGGGATCATCTGGTTCCATTAAACCCTAACTTTTGCTTTCTGGCATGGCCTGTAAAAAACATGCAGGGGAGCAGCAGTGTTACGGATTAACTGTCTGCGAGTCCTGAAAACTGCCAAGTCTGAAATGAGGAATGGCAAGTAAAGCAAGTAGCCAGATCTGCAATCAGTTGAAATGTTTCAATAGAGTAAACCAGGAATGCTAATATATTGTTTGTAAAATTCTCATTTAGGAATGGAATGTAATGAATAATCTTTCCGAATTTAAGCTTTCAAACCAGGAATGAAACTTTGTTTGCTTGAAACATAAAATAAGGAATTGAAATTTTATAGGTTGAATACTTCGGATTATCTGAAGATGATCAGAAACATGAGAAGAAAATAAGGATCATTTTAGAAAGTCAACCACTTGTGAAAGTCAATTTCAGGACAATATCAGTTGGAATTTGTTACATGCATAGGTAGCAACCACAAGAGTCAATTGACATATGTCAGTCACTGCTGGATATTTAAGATCTGACTTTATAGTCACAATTATATGAAGATATATTGGTCCACATACTACGGTGACGAGAGAATCGTCAGAGCAGCGTACATTGCAGTTATGTTTTCCACGCTGATTCTCTTCATTGCTGAATTCTGAATTCCTGGGCAGTTTCATAAAAGAATTTTGAATTTTGTGATGACAAGATTGATGTATATGGAGAGATGGAGTCAAATAGCATTGTATTCAATGGAAGGAGGGAGGATATCAAAGAAAACCATAAAATTGTTAGAGATGAGGCAAGAGTCCAGAACCAGAGATCATAGTTTAAGAATGGGGCAGACATTTAGGATTCAGATGGGAAGTTCTTCGCTCAGATTGTGATGAGTCTGTGGAATTTGCTATCACAAAAAGTGGCTGAGGCCAAAATGTGGTGCTTTGAAGAAGGAGCTGAATAGAAGACTTGTCGCTAAAGAGGTTGAAGAAAATGTGGGAGGATAGGATGAGTGTATTGAGCTTGATGAGCCATGATCATATGGAATGACAGCAGGCTAGAGGGAGGTTGAAAGGCCTGTTTCTGTTCCTATCTTCTATAAATCTAAAGAACCAAGCTAAGAAAACAATTAGTTGGAGTCCAAATTGAAAGTGAAACAGTAAAATAATCTTCAGTGTACAATTGGAACAAAATAAATGTAACTAATAATGATCAAATAGGTATTATGAACAAGTAATGATTCTAAAATATGTTGACTGTTTAGACTTCAGCGAAGTGTTTGACGTGGTTCCCCACGATAGACTGTTCAGTAAGGTTCAATCATTGGGATCCAAAGAGAGCTAACCAGCTGGATGCAAAGTTGATTTGGAAGCAGAAGGCTTCCAAGAAGGTGGTGGTGGAGGATTGCTTTCCAGATTGGAGGCCTGTGACCAGTGGTGTACCACAAGGATTGGTGCTGGGTCCACTGCTTTTCCTCATTTATATAAGTGATTTGGATGTGAACATAAGAGATATTATTAGTAAAATTTGGAGTGCACTGAAGAAGGTTAACTCAAGAGTACAGTGGGACCATGATCAGATGTACCCATGGGGCAAGGAAAGTCAGATGGAGTTTATTTTAGATAGCGAGTTTTGAGAAGATTTGTAGCTCAGGTTGAGGTTCTGGAGGTGAGTTTGCTCGCTGAGCCGGAAGGTTAGTTTTCAGACGTTTCGTCACCATTCTAGGTAACATCATCAGCGAGCCTCCGACGAAGCGCTGGTGTTATGTCCCGCTTTCTATTTATCTGGTTAGGTTTCCTTGGGTTGGTGATTTATTTTAGATAAATGTGAGGTGTTACATTTTAGTTTGGCAAACCAGGGCAAGACTGTACACTTAATGGTAAGGCCCTGGGCAGTGTTGCGGAACTGAACAGGTAAACAGGTGCATAATTTCTTGAAAGTGGAGTCACAGGTAGACAGGGTGATGAAAAGGGTGTTTGGCACACCTGCCTTCATTGGTCAGAACATTGACTACAGGAGTTGGAATGTCATGTTGTGTCTGTGCAGGACACTGGTGAGGCCACTTATAGAATATTGTGTACAATTCTGGTCACCCTACTAAGGGAAGGATATTGTTAAACGTGAGGGTGCAGAAAAAATTTAGAAGGATGTTGCTTTGACTGGAAGGTTTAGCCTGCGTGAAGAGGCTGAATAGATTGGGACCTTTCCCCACAGACCAAGAACTGCCAAGTGTCATCATGGAGCAAAACATTTGAGATCTCCATGTGACAGAATTAATCTGGTTTCCATCTTTAAAAAAAAACAAGATTTCTTCAGAGCTGGCTCATATGAAATCAAGGGAATAAATAATTAACTTAAAAATTTGACGTCAATTCAAGCAGATGTCTGATTATGCAAAAGCCAACAATTCTTCCACAACAATCATGCTTGCAAGGGTGCAGTTTGAAAAAAGCTTTTGAGGATTGTGTGCAGTCATAGTGCAATCAGGCAACACACCAGTGAATTAAGACCATATCAGAGATAGTAGGAACTGCAGATGCTGGAGAATCCGAGAAAACAAGGTGTAGAGCTGGATGAACACAGCAGGCCGAGCAGGAATGCTGACGATTCGGGCCGAGACCCTTCTTTTCTGATGAAGGGCCTAGGCCTGAAACGTCAGCTTTCCTGCTCCTAAGATGCTGCTTGGCCTGCTGTGTTCATCCAGCTCGACACCTTGTTATCTCAGTGAATTAAGACCACTGTGATAACAGTCAGAGATCTCCAAGAAATTTATGTGACCACATTGGTTGTAACAAACCAGTGTGTCATTTCAGAAAATGTTCGAACTCTCAACATACAAGTTTTGTCATAATGAAAGTGGGGTGTTATAGCATTATTATAAGTGTGTAAGCTTAACTTTACAGGAGTGTTAGTGTAGTGTATCTGTAAATAGTTATGTCCTTGATCATCAGACAGGATATGATGTAATGTCACCCGACACAGTAGTTGGAATGCATTTGTTAAGCAAACATGTATTCGTTAAGAAGTCCAGCAACATGTATGCTGCAATCATCTTCAAATGAAGAAGTTACAATGCAGTTTACTTGTCTTACTTAAATGATTGGTAAATTTTTGTTAGTGGAACAGAAAAAGACCCAACAGCCCCTACCATCTGGTTGAGTTTGGTAGGGTGTTGCAGGAAGAAAAATATTAATTTAAAAGTTCTAAATGTAATTGTCAACTTGTAGAATGAATATTCTGACAATGAGCTCAAATGAACCAACTCATTTTTCATTTAATTGGTTGTGTTGTGAAGAGTGCAGGTAGCTTTAGCTTTCTATGAGAATATATATGGGCTAGTTGGATAGACTGATCAGTGGCAAATGGTGTTCAATTCTGGATAAATGTATGGTGATGCATTTGGGCAGGACATGCATGGCAAGAAGTTCATGTTGAATGTTAGGACCCAAGGAGATACTGAGGATCGTAGGTTCTTGGTATGGACATCCATCAGCCCCTTAAGGTAGTGGAACAAATAGATAACCTTTGGGATCATGGCCTTTTTAGCCTAAGCATAGCGTTTAAGAACAGGTATTGATGCTGGGACTGTAAAAGATAAAGTTGTCATAGGTCTCATAGTCCATAGGACTGCGCTCTCATTCAAGAGATATGACTGATGGTGGTTTAACCTGCAGGTCACCATAATTCAGTTGAGGGGAATGGATGAGAAGGTGATGCCTTTGTGAGAGTCTCAGCTGATGTGGCAACTGAATCCATGCGGTTGGTGGTTGGTTTGCAAAGCAGAATAACCTTTAGGCAACTGAGCTCACTCATCCTTGCTGGAACTTTGCACTGGAGAGGGTGCATTTGAGATTTACCAGGATGTTGCCTGGCCTTGAGAAATTTACTTATGCAAAGAGATTGGATAGACTGAGGGTGTTTTCCTTGGAGCTGAGGAGGGACATGATTGAGATGCATAAAATTATGAGGAGCATAGACAGATCCTCTCCACTTGGTCAGTGACCAGAGCTGTGGATATAAGTATGAGGCAGGTATAGAAGGATATGAAGAGAAGTCTTTTTACTGAGGATGGTGGAAATCTGGAATTTACTCTGGTATGTGTGGTAGAAACAAAGTGTCATGACATTTAACAAGTATTTTGATGTATATTTGTGATGCAAAGCATACCAGGCAGTTGGTCAAGTGCTAGAAAATGGTGTAGAAATAGTTAGGTGGTTGTTTTTGACTGGCGCAGACTTGATGGGCCAAAAAGCCTTTTCTATGCTATAAACCTCTGTGATTCTGAGAGATTATAGGAAATTCTCATGTCTAGTAGCATCAATGCAGAGACAAATAATTCACTTTTCACCTTAGTAGCTTTTCTCATTTCTGATGAAAGGTCTATTTCCCTCTCCATAGATGCTTCTGGAACTGCTGAGTATTTTCGGTAATTACAGTTTTAATTTCAGACTTTCAGCATCCAGAGTATTTTGTTTTTTTTGTTCCAATTAGATATTTATTTCTTTTCTGTCTTGCACCTAGTCACATATGCAGCAAACAGTATGCACACAGTTAGATTTATCTGGAACAGATCACAAGCCTGACTTCAGAAGCTGGAATTTGAGTGACACCACTCCGCCACAAACATGGCTGACCAGGAGGCCTCCAGTTTGGAGGGAATTGCAAGTTGCTAATTGACTTGTTTGACCCTTTTATTTATGTGCCTCCTTGACCATCAAACCCTGAATTAACTGGGACTTGAATCTGGGTTTCCTTCCATAAGGCATCAAAAATGGGATTTTTGTGACTGTTGATGAAGGGTTGTTATCATCACCATCACTGAGACAGTTTTTATATTCCAGTTTTATTCACTGAATTCAGATTTCTCCAGGTGCCATTTTAGGATTTGATCTCAAGTCCCTGGAATATTAGTCTCAGCCACTGGACTACTATTAACCAACTTGTTTAGTCTTAATTTGCGTCTTTCAATCCAAAGTTACATGTCAACCGTGGAAATATGGTGTAATTTAAGACTGTATTATCCTTCTTTTGTGGCACACTGCAATCCTTGGCCAAAGCATCCTGAATGATAATGTGTGGTGGAGCTGAAAGCTTTCTGTAACCTTTCTTCTTATTACATTTGATGCCAAATGCAAATGGTAAAATTCTGTGTAAAACAGATTGTCATTAATCTTACGGCATGTTGATAGCACCGCTACTGCTGGAAAGTGTACATTTAATGCACTTCATTCATGTAATTGATCAGGGAACGATATCCTAACATAGCTGTAGGGACCTGCAGGACCTTAACGAGACCGCACCTCGAATACCGGATAATAGTGTGAAGCTGGATGAACACAGCCATTATCTCGCATCTGGAATACTGTTCGACTTTGATCTTATTTAAAAAAAGATTTAATTGCATTGAAAGAAATTCAGGGAAGGTTCTCTGGAATCATTCCGAGGGATTCAAGGCTTATATGAAGAAAGGTTGAACGAGTGGAACGTTTTATTCCTTACAATTTAGAAGAATGGGAATCGGTCGTATTGAAATATATTAAGATCTTGAGTGAACTTGATCGAGTGGATACTGAGAGATTTCCTCTTGGGCAGATTGACACTAGGGGCATGTTTGTGAATAAGAGTTCTCACTTTCAAGACTGAGGTGAAGATTTTTGTTTCCTGACTGTCATCATTAGATGGAATTCTGTTTCCCAGAAAAAGTGAAGAATGTGTCAATGAATTTGTTCAAGCTGGGTAAGGTAGAATTTTGATAGACAATTAATTAGGCGGATGTGCAACAGGCAAATAGTTGAGACCACAACCCCATCAGCTATGATCATGTTGAATGGCAGAGCATGTTTGAAAAGCTAAATGGCTTACTCCTGCACCTGAGTCCTTCTGTTCTGGTGCAAAATGCAGCTGGCAGCCTGGGTATGAAATTAAGTGACAGGAGACTGAGTAGAGGCAAATTATTGTTTTTCAGATTGGAGGAAGTTTTGTGGTGGGATTCGCCAGGGATCAGTGGGCTTTCTGATCTTGCAGATATATAAACGACCTAGACTTTGGTGTACTGAAGACAGTTTCAAACTTTGCACGAATTTTGTTCTTCCTACATTAGCATTTTGAATGATTATCAGTTATCACATACTGTGTCAAACACTGAGTCTGAGGCAAAGGTTTCTTTTTGTAGGCTCTGCTATTCCAGGCTGCCTGTGCTGTGGAAGCTATTTGTTTTGTAATGCAGTCCTGTGATCTACAATACTAGAGCAGCGTGTAGCATTTGTTACTGTTTAATTGCTGCACCTTCCCTAAAGTCCAGGGAACATCCATCAGCCAGAAATATACTGGTGCTATGGTGGCTTAATGGTTAGCACTGCTGCCCCAGCGCCAGGAACTCTGGTTCGATTCCACTCTCGGGCGACTGTCTGTATGGAGTTTGCACGTTCTCCCTGTGACTGCGTAGGTTTGTTCCAGGTGTTCTGATTTCCTCCCACAGTCCAATGATTGGTCATGTTAAATTGCCTGTAATATCCGCGGATATGCGGGCTAGGTGGATTAGCCATGGAAACTGCAGGGTTAAAGGGATAGAATTTGGGAGGGTGGTGGGGTGGTGTGAGATGTTCTCTGGACGGACAGTGTATGCTTGATAGGCCAAATGGCCTGTTTCCACGCTGTAAGCATTCTACGAAGTCTAACCATCACCACCTTCTGCTGCTGTCTTAATGCA
Source organism: Stegostoma tigrinum (assembly GCF_030684315.1). Classification (NCBI taxonomy): domain Eukaryota; kingdom Metazoa; phylum Chordata; class Chondrichthyes; order Orectolobiformes; family Stegostomatidae; genus Stegostoma; species Stegostoma tigrinum. The sequence goes on from NC_081363.1 coordinate 50,172,619, forward strand.
ATGCACCATGCAGAAATGATAAATTCTATAACATTGGCAATTTATTGTAATAGAAAATAATAGTGATACTGTAACGTGAAAGGATAATTGTATCAATTTTGGCGCAAGAGTTCAAGCTCCACTCAAATACATTAAAAAAGAGACAAATGCCTTCCATTTGGAAATGTATTGCAACTTTATTAATATGAATTAATGTGTTGGTATTGTAATTTATCTGTCTTAGTAAAAGATTTGAAAATGTATGTTCTTCAGTTAAATTTATGATAAATTGATATATATTTTTCATTCCTTTCTGTTGAAGAGTCACAGCAATGTGTTAGTGATTTAGAACATAGAACATAGAACATAGAACATTACAGCACAGTACAGGCCCTTCGGCCCTCGATGTTGTGCCGACCTGTCATACCGATCTGAAGCCCACCTAACCTACACTATTCCATGTACATCCATATGCTTATCCAATGACGACTTAAATGTACCTAAAGTTGGCGAATCTACTACCGTTGCAGGCAAAGCGTTTCATTCCCTTACTACTCTCTGAGTAAAGAAACTACCTCTGACATCTGTCCTATATCTTTCACCCCTCAATTTAAAGCTGTGCCCCCTCGTGCTCGCCGTCACCATCCTAGGAAAAAGGCTCTCCCTATCCACCCTATCTAACCCTCTGATTATTTTATATGTTTCAAATAAGTCACCTCTCAACCTTCTTCTCTCTAATGTAAACAGCCTCAAGTCCCTCAGCCTTTCTTCATCAGACCTTCCCTCCATACCAGGCAACATCCTAGTAAATCTCCTCTGCACCCTTTCCAAAGCTTCCACATCCTTCTTATAATGCGGTGACCAGAACTGTACATAATACTCCAAGTGCGGCCCCACCAGAGTTTTGTACAGCTTCACCATAACCTCTAGGTTCCGGAAATCAATACCTCTGTTAATAAAAGCTAAAACACTGTATGCCTTCTTAACAGCCCTGTCAACCTGGGTGGCAACTTTCAAAGATCTGTGTACATGACACCGAGATCTCTTTGCTCATCTACACTGCTAAGAATCTTACCATTAGCCCTGTACTTTGCCTTACGGTTACTCCTACCAAAGTGCATCACCTCACACTTGTCTGCATTCCATTTGCCACCTCTCAGCCCAGCTTTGCAGCATATCTATGTCTCTCTGCAACCTACAGCATCCTTCGTCACTGTCCACAACTCCACCGACCTTAGTGTCGTCTGCAAATTTACTAACCCATCCTTCTATGCCCTCATCCAGGTCATTTATAAAAATGACAAACAGCAGTGGACCCAACATCGACTCTTGCGGTACACCACTAGTTAACAGAAAGGATAATCTAGGTGTCTACAGTTAACAAGAAGTTATTACAAATAAATGGATCCTAACAACAGTTTGCTTCCTAATATTTCAAAATAATTAGGACTATGATCTATTAGCCTCAGGACAGATACAAATTGTCTTGTGGGAATTTAAGTTGGATTCACTGATGTTGAGTTCTCAAAATACTTCTCTTTGGCGAAGTAAAGGCCCAGTGGTGTTATCATTAAAACTATTAATCCTGAAACTCAGCTTAGGCTGAGATTTAAATCCCGTCACAGCAGATGCTGGAATTTGAATTTAATAAAATGCCTGAAATTAAAAATCTGCTCATAACCATGAAACAATTGTTGATTGGTGGGAGAAAATCATTTGGCTCAATGATGACCTTCACGGAAGGAAATTTTGCCATCCTCACCTGGTCTGGCCGACATGTGACCTCAGACTACAGCATTATAGATAGAGATAATGGGAACTGCAGATGCTGGAGATTCCAAGATAATAAAATGTGAGGCTGGATGAACACAGCAGGCCAAGCAGCATCTCAGGAGCACAAACTGTCAACTGCTATCTTTCCAGTTAGGGATGCACAATGAATGTTGGCCTAGCCAGTGACGCCCACACCCTGCGAATGAATTGAGAAAAACATTTTTGTAACTGTCTACAGTAATGTAGCTGTTTACTCCTTTGGCAACTGAAAAGATTCATTGGGGAACACTACACCCTGAAAAAAGCATTGCTCTGAATACTGCAAGCTGTGTTTCATGTTTTATTCCTTCTGGGGAAGATCGTGAAATCTGTGTTTTAACTGTACTGTGTTTGTGGTTTGAGAGAGACTTTAATTTCACTTCCTTTTGAGTCAACTTGTTAGTTATATACTGTTCTGCAAACAAATTCCAAAGTCCTTCCTACATAACTGAATGTATGTGTTGTTGAACTGGCTAATGTTGTACAATTGGCGCAATGTTGCCCATTTCCTTTAATAAATTGAAGTTTAATTGTACTTTGGGCATGAAACTCAGACTGACAATAAATATCAATTTTTACAATCTGACATACGGGTTGTCAGTAGAAATGTTGCAGTTTTCCTTGCTTTGGGACATTGAAGTGAATGTGTTTGTCTCTTTACTCATGAAGGGGAACATACAACTGTTAAGCAATATTGTTTGAGAGCTAATGAGTGAGATGTATTTTTGAAGAATGTAGGTACACAAGAGGGAAAGTTGATAACCAAGCAGCAGTAAAACAAGTTGACTTAGTGTTTTGAAAATGGTAGGGTTTTTAAACGTTAGCAGTTTTTGATAGAATATTTTAGTCAAGTGACAGACGCCATGGAATCTTTTGGCAGTAGCAACAGCTTTTTACATAGCATTTTTAATGTAACAAACCACTTTTTAAAAAAAAAATTCATTTGTGCAAAGTGAGCGACACTGGCTGGCCAGCATTTATTGCCCTTCCCTAGTTGTCCTTGAGAAGGTGGTGTTGAACTTCCTTCCTGAACTGCTGCAGTTTACCTGGTTTGGGTTGACCCATAATGTTGTTAAGGAGGGCATTCCAGGTTTTTGACCGGTGACCGCGAAGGAACAGGAAGAGATTTCCACGTCAGGATGGTGAGTTGCTTAGGGGGGAACTTGCAGGTGGTGGTCTGCCCACGTATCTACTGCTGTTGTCCTTGTAGATGGATGTGGTCATGGATTTGCTAATAGGAATATTCAAAACCAGCGTTTGATGACAAGTGATATAATGTGATATCATGCCAGATAATAAAATTTGATCAGACTGGTCATTAAAATCTACCTTTTTAATGAAGGAAGGAGGCAGATAGGTGTAAGAAGAGAATTCCAGAACTTCAGATCTGGGCAACTGAGGCTCTAGCATAAGTGGTGGAGTAAATGAAATGAGGACTCTTGAGAGGTGAGAATTAGAGGAGTCCAGATAGTTTAAATGTTGTGAGCCTGAAAGAGATTAGACATGAGGAAGGGTGAGACTATGGAAGGATATGAAAGTGAGAATGAGAAATATTAAGGTGTTGCTTAACTGGGAGCCAGTGTAGACCAGCGAGCAAAGTGGTCAAGGCTGAATGGTTCTTGATCATGTAAGTACATAAACAGCACAGTTTTGGATGGCCTCCAGTTTATAGAAGGTATGATATGTGAGGCTGCCCAGGAGTGCATTGAAATAATTACATTTAGAGGTAACAAGACATGGATGTGGCTGATAAGCAAAGGCAGGGGTCGTCTCTGGCATTGTTACAAAACTTGAAGTATGCAATCTCCGCAATGATGTCGACACATGGTTCGAAGCACGTCTTATGGTAAATTTTAGTACCAGAATTATGAACATAGAGAACATAGAACACTACAGCGCAGTACAAGCCCTTCGGTCCTCGATGTTGTGCCGACCTGTGAAACCAAACTGAAGCCCATCTAACCAACACTATTCCATTATCATCCATATGTTTCTCCAATGACCATGTAAATGCCCTTAAACTTGGCGAGTCTACTGCTGTTGCTGGCAGGGCATTCCACACCCTTACTACTCTCTGAGTAAAGAACCTACCTCTGACATCTGTCCTATATCAATCATCCCTCAATTGAAAGCTACGTCCCCTTATGCTAGTCATCTCCATCCAAGGAAAAAGGCTCTCACTGTCCACCTTATCTAATCCTCTGGAGACCCAGGTAATGTTCTGCGGACTCGGGTTCAAATCCTGCCATAGCAGATGGTGGAATTAGAATTCATTAAAAATCTGGAATTCAGTCTGGTGTCGCCGAAGACAGTTGCCAGAGAATGGGAGTAATCAGTAGCTAGGGGACAGAGTTTGTTCCAGGGATCAAAGATGCTGACTTCAGACTTCCCACTGTCTAAATGGAGGAAATTCCTGTTTATTCAGTACTGGGTATCAGACTTAGCAGGCAAATAATTTAGTGACACTGAAGGAACTGAGAGAGGAGGTGGAGCACAGTTTGATGTTCAGCCTTTCTGTCAAAATTTACATTGTTTTTGGGTGATGTTGCCAAAAAGTAGACTGTAATTTGAATTAGATTTTACTGTCAAGTGTACTCAAGTACAGTGTACAAAGCTGCCAATCCTGGCACCGTCTTGGGTACAAAGTGCCGTGATAGGTAATCTTAGATAGAAGGTAGAACATAAAGAAATAAAGTTAAATCGGAGATAGAGGAAAAAGTTGAGAAATGGGAGCGGATCAAGGATATTGGAGATGGTGTAAATATAGTGACACTCTGGCTATGATTAAGTAGATATGAATGGAGCCAGGCAAGTACAGACCCACCTAGCTGGAATCCACTGAGTGATGGAAGGAAGATGCTGTGAGCTCCTATGTTAAAGGCTACAGAAAGGAAATGAAGAACAATAAAAGAGAGATATTATCTTTATCAATGCATCTTCACTATAACATGGCACTTGAATCAGGACTCAACACTCTGAATTCATTCTTAGAGACATAACATCAGGATGTTAGTCAGTTTATTTTCATTCAGTTAATGCTGTAGATATTTTGAAATCATCCGTATTTTCAAGATGTTATTACATGCTTCATGATCAAATGGGATATTAAGCCGAGCTTCCTAGCTCAGTGATAGGGACACTACCACTTTGTCAGAAGAGCCTTCTGGAAGTTGATTAGTAGTGTTAAGGAAGTGCACAGAATGTGAACAGTTAAGTGAAGTGCTGACAAGCTAAATCGGTTAAACTGTTTCTGTTGGTAAGTAAGTTGATAATTATATGGGAATGTATTTAAAATTGTTATTGAAACAATGAAGTGAGAAGTTTTAGTGCCAAAGGTGTTAGAATGGTTTGTCAGAAAGACTGGTGGGAACAGTATTCAATCAAGTTCTAAAAGAATAAGCATATTGTTAAAATTCCATTGGGGGAGGGGAAGTGGATTGATTCCTTCCCTTGTCCACCATTCCACTGGTTTCAAGTACATTTGCATTTAAAAGGAGGGTGATTATTACCAAATTTATACAATAAGTTGTATATATCTCAGTACCAGAAACACATCAGTCAAATTCTGTTAGTTAACCAATAAATAATTTGTTTGTTATGTTACTCAAACAAAGATGCAATCCTCATTAATGAAAGGTTTAAAATGTGCAAATATATCCTTCCATGCTTCTTGAAAAATGACTCCCATATACACACAGTTAGATACTCAAAGCTTGTAAAAAAAATTCTAAAATTCCTTTGGGGCAATAAGAGTTCAATTCAGAGTTGTTCGAAATGCTAGTTTATAGCCAAAGTGACTTCATGCACAAGCTGTTGGTTTTTCCTTGGATCAGTTACGATTGGTTAAATATCTTTTCCTGGGAACAGATTTAGTTGTTAGACTTTTAGTTTAAAAATCCTCCACTTGTGGCAATGACTTCTGGTGGATTTTTAACACTCACCCTTTGCTGAGCAGGATTTCTGAGAAAAGTGGTGGAAGATTAATGATAACAAAATGTGAGGCTGGATGAACACAGCAGGCCAAGCAGCATCTCAGGAGCACAAAAGCTGACGTTTCGGGCCTGGACCCTTCATCAGAGAGGGGGATGGGGAGAGGGAACTGGAATAAATAGGGAGAGAGGGGGAGGCGGGCCGAAGATGGAGAGTAAAGAAGATAGGTGGAGAGAGTATAGGTGGGGAGGTAGGGAGGGGATAGGTCAGTCCAGGGAAGACGGACAGGTCAAGGAGGTGGGATGAGGTTAGTAGGTAGCTGGGGGTGCGGCTTGGGGTGGGAGGAAGGGATGGGTGAGAGGAAGAACCGGTTAGGGAGGCAGAGACAGGTTGGACTGGTTTTGGGATGCAGTGGGTGGGGGGGGAAGAGCTGGCCTGGTTGTGTGGTCCAGTGGGGGGAGGGGACGAACTGGGCTGGTTTAGGGATGCAGTGGGGGAAGGGGAGATTTTGAAACTGGTGAAGTCCACGTTGATACCATATGGCTGCAGGGTTCCCAGGCGGAATATGAGTTGCTGTTCCTGCAACCTTCGGGTGGCATCATTGTGGCAGTGCAGGAGGCCCATGATGGACACGTCATCTCGAGAATGGGAGGGGGAGTGGAAATGGTTTGCGACTGGGAGGTGCAGTTGTTTGTTGCGAACTGAGCGGAGGTGTTCTGCAAAGCGGTCCCCAAGCCTCCGCTTGGTTTCCCCAATGTAGAGGAAGCCGCACCGGGTACAGTGGATGCAGTATACCACATTGGCAGATGTGCAGGTGAACCTCTGCTTAATGTGGAATGTCTTCTTGGGGCCTGGGATGGGGGTGAGGGAGGAGGTGTGGGGACAAGTGTAGCATTTCCTGCGGTTGCAGGGGAAGGCGCCGGGTGTGGTGGGGTTGGAGGGCAGTGTGGAGCAAACAAGGGAGTCACGGAGAGAGTGGTCTCTCCGGAAAGCAGACAGGGGAGGGGATGGAAAAATGTCTTGGGTGGTGGGGTCGGATTGTAAATGGCGGAAGTGTCGGAGGATGATGCGTTGTATCCGGAGGTTGGTAGGGTGGTGTGTGAGAACGAGGGGGATCCCACACTGCCGTCCAACCCCACCACACCCGGCACCTTCCCCTGCAACCGCAGGAAATGCTACACTTGTCCCCACACCCCCTCCCTCACCCCTATCCCAGGCCCCAAGATGACATTCCACATTAAGCAGAGGTTCACCTGCACATCTGCCAATGTGGTATACTGCATCCACTGTACCCGGTGCGGCTTCCTCTACATTGGGGAAACCAAGCGGAGGCTTGGGGACCGCTTTGCAGAACACCTCCGTTCAGTTCGCAACAAACAACTGCACCTCCCAGTCGCAAACCATTTCCACTCCCCCTCCCATTCTCTAGATGACGTGTCCATCGTGGGCCTCCTGCACTGCCACAATGATGCCACCCGAAGGTTGAGGAACAGCAACTCATATTCCGCCTGGGAACCCTGCAGCCATATGGTATCAACGTGGACTTCACCAGTTTCAAAATCTCCCCTTCCCCCACTGCATCCCTAAACCAGCCCAGTTCGTCCCCTCCCCCCACTGCACCACACAACCAGGCCAGCTCTTCCCCCCCCCACCCACTGCATCCCAAAACCAGTCCAACCTGTCTCTGCCTCCCTAACCGGTTCTTCCTCTCACCCATCCCTTCCTCCCACCCCAAGCCGCACCCCCAGCTACCTACTAACCTCATCCCACCTCCTTGACCTGTCCGTCTTCCCTGGACTGACCTATCCCCTCCCTACCTCCCCACCTATACTCTCTCCACCTATCTTCTTTACTCTCCATCTTCGGCCCGCCTCCCCCTCTCTCCCTATTTATTCCAGTTCCCTCTCCCCATCCCCCTCTCTGATGAAGGGTCCAGGCCCGAAACGTCAGCTTTTGTGCTCCTGAGATGCTGCTTGGCCTGCTGTGTTCATCCAGCCTCACATTTTGTTATCTTGGAATTCTCCAGCATCTGCAGTTCCCATTATCTCTGAAGATTAATGATTCTTTCCTCATGGCAAATTGTCTAAGGCCATCTTTGTTCTAAACCAATATATTTTCACATGCAAACTGGGTTGTGTGACTTCTCAAGGCTTTATATTGTGTCTGCCTGGCAGCTTATATTCTTGGCAGGTGCAACATTATTGCTGCTGCAGCCAGAATTCTCTGCTTTTAATAGTTATTTTCAAAATATCTCGACAAGCCCAGCCAGTGATGTTACACATTAATACTTTATATAACTTCTCTTCACCTCGCAACATGTGAATACAGTATAGGCAGTCCCCAAGTTACAAACGGGTTCCGTTCTGGAGTCTGTTCACAAATCAATTTGCATTCCAGTTGTAACACAATGTAGGATAATGCAAAGCAGACATTCATAAATAGAGGAAATGTTTATAGTTGGAGTCTTAAGGTTATCTTGTTATTGTTTCTTTTGTGAGAGGTTGAATGAGAGGTATCTAGCAGTGTGTAGAAAGTAAACACCTTGTTAGCCTTTTGGGATTTTTAAAAAAAAAAGCTGTAACAATAGAAGCAGCCTGAATGGGTGTGATCGAGTTCCCACAGAACCAGGGCCTTCAGTTTAGCTTTCAGCAGTTGCCGTTGGGGCCTTGAAGAAGTGAAAGCTATTCTGACCGTCACGGTTGCAGCCAAAAGCTGGGGGCTGTCCTTGTGCTATGGAGTTGCATGTGAGGTAATCCCACATTTATGGGATCTTAATATATTGTAAATGTTAATTACCATTAGTTACTGATCCATTATTCTGTTAAGTTTTCCAATAGAGTTATGTTGTTCTATTCCTTAATTCTTTTGTTGTATTTTAACTATAGTTGATAAATAAAGAGCATTTTACTTTAAGTCGAATAGTTTGACCAACCCAATTGTATCTGAAACTCCACACTATTAATAAATATACACAACTTATTGGCCCAAAGGACTTTTAGAATTTTGTTTTTACAAGCTTTGAGTCTCTACCTGTGTATATGGGAGTCATTTTTCAAGAAGCATGGATGGATATATTTGCACATTTTAAACCTTGCATTAATGAGGATTGCATCTTTATTTGAGTAACATAATAATAAGAATAAACTTTAAATTAAAAACAGGGTAGTCTCTAAAAAAGTCTTCTGAATAACTTGAAGTGGTTTAGTCTGGTCCATAACATTTCCCTCTTTGCAATCACATTCGTTAGTACGAGTGTTCATAAGTTGGAAGTTTGTGATTGAGGAACCCCTATACAATTTAGACATTTACAGCTAAAATGCAGTGAAATAGGAAGAAATGAGTAGTTGCCTTAGAGAATTGACACAAGTATGGAGGACTGAATAACCAGCTTCTCTGCGGGAAAATTTGATAAGTGGTTTCATGGCTATCAGCTGTGAGTTTTTCTAATGCGATCTGCCCAAAGATTTAGACAATAAATAATGATATTTCAAAGAAAATAGAAAATTCTGGAAATACATAGCATCTCACTTGGCATCTGTAAAGAGAAAAGATAGATCATGCTGTTTTGTGTATATTTGTTAACATAAGCACAACTGTCATAGCTTTGTAATACACAAGAAGAAGATGTCCTTTTTCTTAGGTTATTGTAGATGCTGATTAGTCTGCTGTATATTGGATTAGTTTAGTTGGCTGGGTGTCTGGTTTCCAATGCAGTGTGACATCAATACCTTGGGTTCAATTCACACACCGCCTGACGTTACCTTCTCAAACTTGCTCCTCGTGAGGTCAACTCTAGTGAGACAGTAGCTTTATGTTTTGGTCAGACTATATCAATGTATTATTTTCTCATCTTCTTTCAAATTGCGTTTATTTAATTTCTCTTTCTTAAATTTTGAACATTGGAATTTCAAGTATGAATTTAAAGTTTATGATTGAAGAAACCTCAGTTTCTGAGGCAACCTGGCACACACTAGCTCTTGAAGGACATAGACTACACCAGCCAGGCCTCTTTGCTATGAAAGCCTGGCTATTTCCTGGCAGCTTATTAATTTTTTTAATCCTAGAAATGACATAAGATCAGTTTTCTTGGCAGATAAGCTACTTTTTGGCAGTCTTTAAATAACATGTATTTTACTTCAAATACTTTTCACCTATTCTAAGGACTCTTGCAGCTAAAGCTCTTGCACGTATTATTTATGCACAGAAAGTTAGAGTTAATTAGAAAACTTGCATCTTCCTCAAGTTTGAAAAGTAGTAGAATGATTGATTGATTTAGTATGTGACTTGGGGTATAATTTGTCAAATAAATTGATTAACTGAGAAATGAATATTGCAGTCTACATTCAGAATGGTTGCAGGTCGAACTATTCTGTCTTTTGTAAGTGGCAAAATAACAACTGTTTGTGCTTTGCTAAATTTTGAATTGTCTAAATGTTACATGATAGTTTATTGCTAATCTGCTGTGAACACTGAGTAGTTTATCAATTTCAACTGAAAGATTTTAAATGGATAGCTCAATTAGAATGAGATAAATTGACATCTGCAGTATTAGTGTTTGAAATTATGTCTGGGCCAGTGTGAATGGTACCTCCATAATGATGAGATAAGAGACCTTGACAGAGAGTTGAATAGAATTTGATCATGAGTTTTCTTTAATGTGTAATAAACTAGTTAGTACTTGAACCTGTCACAGGCTAAGCAATTCCTCCAAAGCTAGCAAAACCAACTTAAAAGATAAACCATCAAAATCTGTCCAGAACAAAGAAAATACATAGCATTTCAGAACAAAGCTGCTAACAAAATCAAAATTTACATCAAGGTCACTGGCTCCGTGTATTTAAGTAGGTCTTTCTCTCTGATACCTACTGCAAATGTAACATTTGTTCTTTGACTCATTTTGGTTTGAGCCAGCTGGATTCTTTGAGAGTTGGAAAGTCTATATGCATTGCAATCAAGCCATAAATGTCGATGCTTTCTTTATTTCTGTCAATCATGCAACAAAAAGCAACAGAGTTTACATATTGAGGTAGGATGAACTCTCTTGCTGTCAGAAATAACAGCTGTGGTATTTTCTTCGATTTCTGTGGGTTGTTTTTGACCAACTCATAGCTGGAATTACTGTAAATCTGAACTGGTTAGCAGTTTATGCTGTTTTTCAGGTCATGAACTTGCTGCTTTATCTCTGATTCTAATTTGGGAGTTTTTCTTTGACCAGTGTTTGATGATGGGGATGAGAGGACCCTGAGGCGTACATCTTTATGTCTGAAGGGGGAGAGACACTTTGCAGAGAGTGAGGTGAGTAATTGTTCTTGTCGAGATATTGTGGCGAGCTTATATTCATAATACAGAACAGTAACTTCAATACTTGCTTTCAGACCCTTGATCAGTTACCACTAACAAACCCGGAGCACTTTGGCACACCAGTCATTGGGAAGAAAACAAACCGAGGAAGGAGATTATCATCTGCTCCTACGTAAGTACCATTTTGCTTTTTATCAATCTAGCCGTAAGGATGTGGTTGTCACTGGCTAGATCAGCATTTATTGTCCATTTCAACTTGGCCTTGAGAAGGTGATGTTCTGAAGGGAGTTCCAGTATAACTAACTCAGAGATAGTAAGAACTGTCTCTGAAACAATTCTTATGTAATGTAATTAACAATGAAAAATTACTAGGAGTTATACCAAGTATAGCGCTCATAAAAGCATGATTAAAAGCCTGATTGTAACTGACATCAGTGGTGAGAAATTATGATTTTGAAAGACAGTTCTGTCGTTCTTGCAGATTTTAACCTGTTAACTAGTTATGTTTATATTTAGAAATCTGGTTCTACCAAAGTTCTTGCAATTTTTTTTTCCCCTAGTTTTAAAGGGTTTTCATTTGGGGAGGAATGTTGGAGAGAGTGAATGTGTACTCTGGCATTTAGTTGCACAATACCATTGATGGCTTTCTTTGCTCAGATTACTTGTCACCAAATGTTGAGCTAATAGACTAAACAAAAAGGGTTTTGTTGTCCTCGTCTCATAGGGGAACTTGGGAAACTGTTTTGCATGTCATGAAGGCTGTAAAGTTCACATTATCTGTCTCTCGTAACCAGAATGCTGCACCAACTGAAATCACCAATATTTCCCATTGAACTTGCATGCTTAGCCAACCAAAACCTGACAGGTAATGACGAGCACCTAAGTAAAACAAGCTTTAACACTGTGAGGTTTAATGACAGTAGCAGAAGCAAATAATGCTGTTTATTTATGATCACTTGCTGTTGCAGTACTGATTCAAACTTTTCTTTTTATTTCAAAAATGACATGTGCCTCCTCAAGCCCATTAACCATTGACAAAGATCCAATAATTGAATTGACATGCCCACTATCAGAAAAGTCTGTGTTCCTTCCATTAACCAGCATTATTGATTAACAAGCATCTGATATGTTCCTAGATAACACAAGTTCTTCTTCTGTATTTAGTATCATAAATCTGGAAGTTTTTTAATCACCCACCTCCTTAATCAGCCCTGGTGTTTTGAGACTGATAGTCCTAGGGTTTGCAACAAGAAACCTTCCAGCTGGTACTGCGGTTTCATTCGTTGAACCAACACTACATTGTATGTTCAAACTTAATTCCAGAATGTTGTCAGGCAACTGTTACTACTTCATGAATATAAGTAAAATTATTCTCAACTTGTAACCCAAAACAGTTAGCAGTTTAAATAACAATACTGTCCGTTGGATTGTTCTTGTGATTTGTTTCTTTGATGTGACCAGGTGCTTCCCAGACAACGCCAAAGTTGATGACACAGTTTATTCCTAATTATTTTTCTGAGCCCAGTTCATGTTTTATGCTGAGAGTTGGATTTTGTTTTCATGCAAACAAAATAGCGAATGAATTTTTATCCTGTAGAGAAAGTCTCCCTCAAAGGTATTTAGAACAAAAATATATCCATCATGCTTATTACTGATGGACTCTGATACAGATGAACAATATCAAGCAATAATTATAAACCAGAGTCAATCAGCTTGGAACAAATAATATTAAATCTGGAAAAATGTATCCTTGATGTGCACATTTCAATTTTAATAAATCTGCAGGCCAAATGTCATGATTTACAGATAAATATATTCTATTACTATAATCGAAACAAAGAAATGTTAATTTTGCATAGCACAAATGTCAGGATATAAGCTAGCTAAAGTTATTGGAAGTGAAAAATCTGACCATGCTAAGTCAGGAGCAAGGAGGCATGGCGATTCCCACCTTTGTAAAACCAACTGGAGAGAAAGTGTCCTAGGTGCATTAAGTTGGTTTTGGGATGGGCATGGGACAATTGATTTTCACCCCAGAAATAGCCCAGAGATGTATGTATCCTTCTAGTGGGTATGAAACATCAAAGAAAACAAATTGAATATAAAAGGTAAGTTCTCCTGTTGACCAATCACCAATTATTCTTCTTTCAAGACAACCAAGAAATAATTAGTCATTTGAATTGTGTCTTCTTTCTCAGTTAGTCATTTGAAACAGACCCTTTGGTCCAATCAGCCAATGTCAACCATAATCCCAAACTAAACTAGTCTCACTTGCCTGTGCTTGGCCCATATCGCTTCAAATGTTTCTTATTCATGTACTTATCTAAATGTCTTTTAAACAATGTAACTGTACCCGCTTCGACCAATCCGCTGGAAGTTCATTCCACACATGAACCACTGTCTTCTGTAACCAAATTGCCCTATGTGTTTTTTAAACCTTTCTCCCCTCACCTTAAAAATATGCCCCCTAGACTTGAAATACCCCACCTGCAGGAAAATATACCTCCTATTCACTTTATCTGTACCACTCATGATTTTATAAACCTCTAAGGTCACCCCTCAACCTCCTACGCTCCAGTGGAAAGAGTCTGTCTATGCAGTCTCTCCTTATAACCCAAACCCTCCATTCCTGGCATCATCCTGGTAAGTCTCTTCTGAACTTCTTTCAGCTTAATAATATCCTCCTTATAACAGGAAACCCAAACTATACACAGGACTCTATAAGAGGCCTCAACTATGCCCAGTACAACCTCAATAGTCTGAGCAATGAGGGCAGCCATGCTGAACGCTTGTGTTCAGGTTGTCGACCACATTCACTCATTTTACAGTATTGACTACGAATAGTAATTTTGTCCTGCAGAACTTGAGTATTGCTAGCACTTTTCAGGGCACCTCACAATAATATCAATATAGAGGGACAACAACATTTACACTCTGGGAGGAGAGTGCTCATTGGCAAGTGGACTTTAGTAGAGGCATTGCACTGGAGAATGCACATGTCAGATGATTGACAGTTAACAACCAAATGATGCTTTAAATTTTAAACCAGGCATGTTGACTTGACTGGTCAATGCATTACCCTGAAAAATTAACCATAGAATGACTGTTACCTATTTTGTTGAGTTGAAACAGGTCCCGTGGTTATGCATATTCTTACTGCCTGAAAGCGTACAGCTCTATGTATTAATATATGCATTCTTCAGTTTGCACAAACGCACCATACTTTGAGTCCACAGTTTGCTGTCAATGTAATTCTTTGCACACTCAGGATTATTTGCCCAATGACATCTAATGTTGGACAAGGTGTTTTGAGTTATGCCAGCATGGGCTGGTTGGGTATGATTGTTACTTTGCTTGTTTCAGATGGACAGAGGGATGTCCAATGTATGTATCATCATGAAATTATTAACCCACACAGCTGATTTCATTTTTAACATCACCATGCAGATCAATCGATCATATTCCTGCTAGGCTCAGCTTTTGCAAACATCTTTTGGGTTTCATGAGAAACGTGTCTTCACTTGTATGACACCTAACTTCCTGCCTGTTGCACATATCTGATATGCAGATGACAGGGGTGTTTTGTTTGAATCCACAGCTACATGTAATAATTTTCTTCCATGATTTAATGCAGGCCATCATGTGCTCAAATTCAACTTTGAAATGGAACAGTCAAATGAGCTCCCTGTCCTAGATCTTTTAGAGAAATCAGCCATGTGTGTTGGAATTTCTACAGTTCCATTCTTTGTAGCTTTGTCCTTGTAAAACAACCTTGGGAATAGGATCCTAGCCATTTATTTACTGACCAAACTTGATGCTGAAATCAGATGATTAAAGACATCCTGTAGGTTAATGGTTAACCCTGATCAGGTGATTTTTTGCTGTTTTTTCTTTGCTCTAAATCATGAACAGACCCAGTCCTTTGCTGAAAAGAGCCCAGTTACCTTAAGTTTCAGAGTAATGAGGTTATCTTGGAACTTTGAACAGCAGGTGAAAGCTAGCTGTTTCATCCTCTTTCTGTGCAATTGGAAACATGAGTGGTGTCACCACTGTAAAGACTGTCTCTACCTGGTACACAGTTGAGAAAGATGCTGTCTGAATTTCAGTGCTGCTGTGATGCTCGAAGTGTAAACCTTAGTTCCCAAAGACTAGTGGATCATAATAAAGACCATATCCTTTCCACTATTCATAATGGACAGTGTAATTGCCATGTTCAACTAGCCCATTTTTGCACATCCTAAAACAATTCCAACATTTTGATGTGATTCTGCAGTTAGATAGCATTTGCATAAATAATCATGCTCATTACTCTGACAAAAATTTAGGATTGTCATTCAGGCTCATAACGTGACTTGTTTGCATGTAGTGGAAAATCTGCAAATGAATACACAGTATCCTGGTTTTTACAGACAGAATCTGCACAAATATTGCGTCTGTTGCAATTCAACACAGAAAGGTAAAGCCATTTAACTGGCTCATTTTTTTCAGGGTAATGCCTTGACCAATCAGAGTCATCCTACCTCGTTTAAATTTTCAACAAAGTTTGGCAGTTAACTGTCATCCACTGTCTTTTTATTAGGATTCTCCATGATAATACCACTACCAATCAGTTTTCTTTGCCAAACTCTCTGTATGATCCTTTTGTAGAGTATAAGTTATTTCTAGTCTTTGTATGATATTTCTTTGGAAATTTTCCTGAAAAGCACAAGAAGAAAAACTTTGACAAAATGCCTTCTCCCAAAGCTTGTTCATTGCCTCAGATAAATTTCATGTATCTTGAAATTGTGAAAGGCTCTAACAATGTACAGGTTTTTTTCTTTTTCCCTTTCTCTTTTGACTTTGAACAAATTCTACAATCAAATTGTTGAAATGGTGCAGTCAAATTTCTTTTGCAGAAATTGACCACCGGGTTTGCTACCATTGTCGAGCACAAGCCTAACTTCACTGGTAAATACATATGTTGGAGTTCTTAAAGTTCCAAACTTTAGACGATTGGCACAGGTGCACAATGGCTCAGGAGTTAGTGTCACTGCTGCATAGCTCCAGGAACCTGGGCTGTATTCCAGCCTTGGGTGACTGTTTGCATGTTCTCCCCATGTCTGGGATTCTGGCAAGAGCTCTGATTTCCTTCCACTGTCCAAAGATGTGCGGGTGAGGTAGATTGGCCATGGTAAATTGCTCTGTAGTGTCCAGGGATGTGCAGGCAAGATGGGTTAGCTATTTTAAATGTATGATTACAGGGATAGGCTGGGGAGGCTAGGTCTGCGTGGAATGCTCCTCAGAGAGTCAGTACAGACTTGATGGGCTGAATGGTCTCTTCCTGTGCGGTAGGGATTCTGTGAAATCATTGCTTGGTCCAAACATTCAGAAGTCAGGGGTAACAAAGTGTGGAGATGGATGAACACAGCAGGTCAAACAGCATCTTAGGAGCACAAAAGCTGACGTTTCGAGCCTAGACCCTTCATCAGAAAAGGGGGATGGGTAGAGGGTTCTGAAATAAATAGGGAGAGAGGAGGAGGCGGACCGAAGATGGGTGGAGAGGAGACAGACAAATTAAAGGGGCGGGGATGGAGCCAGTGGAGGTGAGTGTGGGTGGGGAGGTAGGGAGGGAATAGGTCAGTCCGAGGAGGATGGACAGGTCAGGGGAGTGGGACGAGGTTAGTAGGTAGGAAATGGGGGTGCGGCTTGAGGTGGGAGGAGCGGATAGGCGAGAAGAAGAAACAGGTTAGGGAGGCGGGGACGAGCTGGGCTGGTTTTGGGATGCATTTCGGGGGAGGTGAAATTTTGAAGCTTGTGAAGTCCATATTGATACCATTGGGCTGCAGGGTTCCCAAGCGGAATATGAGTTGCTGTTCCTGCAACCTTTGGGTGGCATCTTTGTGGCACTGCAGGAGGTCCAGGATGGACATTCCATCTAAGGAGTGGGAGGGGGCGTTGAAATGGTTTGCAACTGGGCGGTGCAGTTGTTTATTGCGAACTGAGTGTAGGTGTTCTGCAAAGCGGTCCCCAAGCCTCCCTGTGGTTTCCCCAATGTAGAGGAGCCCACAGTGGGTACAGCGGATGCAATATACCACATGGACAGATGTGCAGGTGACAATCTGCTTGATATGGAAAGTTGTCTTGGGGCCTGGGATGCAGGTGAGGGAGGTGGTGTGGGGGCAGGTGTAGCACTTCCTGCAGTTGCAGGGGAAAGTGTCCAGGTGTGGTGGGGTTGGAGGGGAAGAGTGGAGCAGACAAGGGAGTCATGGAGAGAGTGGTCCTTCCAGAAAGCAGACAAGGGTGGGGATGGAAAATTGTCTTTGGTGGAAGTGTCGGCGGATGATGCATTGTATCCGGAGGTTGGTGGGGTGGTATGTAAGGATGAGGGGGATTCTCATTTGGCAGTTCGCTGTACCTATTGTGGCCTCCTCTACATTGGGGAAACCGAGCGGAGGCTTGGGGACCACCTTGCAGAACACCTTTGCTTGATTCGCAATAAACATCTTCACCTCCCAGTTGCGAGCCCTTTCAACTCCCCCTCCCATTCCTTAGATGACATGTCCATCCTGGGCCTCCTGCAGTGCTACAATGATGCCACCCGAAGGTTGCAGGAACAGCGACTCATGTTCTGCTTGGGAACCGTGCAGCCCAATGGTATCAATGTGGACTTCACAAGCTTCAAAATCTGACCCCCGCCCCACTGCATCCCAAATCCAGCCCAGCTTGTCTCCGCTTCCCTAACCTGTTTCTTCCTCTCACTTATCTCTCCCACCCACCCACCTCAAGGCCCAATTTCTACCTACTAACACTCCCTTGATGCGTCCGTACTCCCTGGACTGACCTATCCCCTCCCTACCTCCCCACCTATACTCTCCTCTCCACCTATCTCCTCCTGTATCCATCTTTGGTCCGCCTCCCCCCCCCTCTCCTTATTTATTTCAGAATCCTGTCCCCATCCCCCTTTTCTGATGAAGGGTCTTGGCCTGAAATGTCAGTTTTTGTGCTCCGAAGATGCTGCTTTGCCTCCTGTCTTCATCCAGCTCCACACTTTGTTATCTCGGATTCTCCAGCATCTGCAGTTCCCATTGTCTCTGATTCAGAAATCAGGGATTTGTTCGGATCTGGAAAAACACTGCTAGGGAGAGTGGTGGAGTTAGATTCTGTAGGAGGTTTCAAAGGAGAGCTGGATATATGTTTGAACGTGATGAACTTTGAGGGCTTTGGAGATGGGGCTGGTGCACGGGTCTAGCTACCTCGCTCTTTGGGAGCTGTTTAAGCCAATTTCAGTTGAATGGCCTCTTTCCTTAAAATTCCATGATTCTATGCAATATAATATTATGCTTTTTGTCCTTCCTAAACCTATGCGTACTTGCACAAAACTGTTAAATCTGGTAAAACCCTAATAAATGATCTTCATTCAGAAGTTAATACAATTTTTAAAAATTTTTCATGTTGCAGACCTGAAGATGAGAGAGAAGAGGAACCAAGTGAAGATGAGGATGATGACAAACGACGTCTTAATGATGAACTTTTGGGCAAAGTAGTTTATGTAGATTGTAATGCAGACAAGAGAAAAGGCTGGTATCCAGCTTTGGTAAGTGAGATAATACTGTCTTTTCAGGATCAACCTTTCAGAATACCTTGATTGAAGTTTTCAAACTGGATCATTCTTGCATAAATTTAGACATTTGTTTTACTGTCAGCCTTGATAGCATGTTTAGAAGCAATATGACAATGCATTTTGTTGACTTAAATTGAAAACCATTTCATTATTCATAACTGAAAAACTGAATGTTACAGCCATTGTTTTAGGAAGAGAACATTGCAATATTAAACATACGCACAATCTCCTGGGCTGAAGTTTGACCTGCCTTCCTGCTAGCTAACAGGTGATATGCTGCTATTCGATCTAACAAATTAGACAATTCAGGTTTTGTTTTAGTTTTTTGAGTTTTATATTTTGTAGAATTTGGGCTGCTGGCAATTACCCTAGGCTTGTGAAGGAAGGCACAGCTCCTATTTGAGATCTTAACTACAATCCTAAGACATAGGAGCAGAAGTAGGCCTTTCAGCTCTACCATTCAATGGGACCATGGCTGATCTGATAATCCTCAACTCCACTTTCTTGCCTTTTCTTCATAACCTTTGATTTCCTTACTGATTTAAAAACTGGTCCACCTCAGCCTTGAGTATACTTAACAATGTAGCTTTTACTGCTCTCTGCTGTGAAAACTTTCCAGAGTCAAATAGCTTGTTTATGTTTCCTGTTTAAGATGTTTGGCAGAACTGACAGTGTTCCTGAAATATTATCACTGCAACAGTAAATTATATTATGGAGAAATGAAGAGATTTATCTGATTCATTTCATATTTGCTATTCCTCATGAAGTTTTAAATAAATGTTTGCAAAACTGTGCATGTGCTTTAATCACCTTTATTACAGACAGATCGCAAGTTTTAGAACTAATCTCCCTCTTCTCACCACCTCCTTCCAAGCAGGCAGTGATTTAATTTTTCCACTTTTTTTTAAAATTAGAAGCAACGCATTTCCCCCACTTCCTCTGTTTGTGGCTTCTGTCTTTGCAGGACTGCGACAGCATTGTGGTAAAATTAAGTCGCAAGTCTTGTTATTTCACTGAGTCTTTGTGAGGGAAATGCCGAAACACAAATGCATTTACCAACTTGGAGGAAGATATTGAATAAGTCAGGAGAAGGAGAGTGTTCAAATAGCAACGACTTAAGTACAAAACTACCAAGGATATCAATTTATCGTTGCCCTTGCTTTTAAATGGAGCACAAAAGTACTCGATTAGCAGTGTGGCATTTCTTTGGAGGGTCGGTTGATTACTAGGCAAAAGTTGAGGAATTTTCAGTAGTTTAATTTCAAAAAAACCTTTCAGATGTTTTCTGAGGAAGCTTTTTATTGAAATGTGATTTCATCGAATCACAGAATCATAATAGTGCAGAAGGAGACTATTTGGCCCATCGTGTCCACCTGGGCTTATTATCTAGTGATAATCTCATGCCGTTTTCCTATAGCCTTGCACACTATTACTATTCAAACACTGTCCAATGCCCTCTTGAATGCCTCATTTGAACCTGCTCCTGCCACATTCTCAGACAGTGCATTCCATATCCTAACAACTTACTGTGTGAGAAAAGTTATTTCTGAATTGCTTGAAAATCTGTGCTTCTTCATTCTTGTTTCTTTTGCAAACAGAAATGGTTTTATCCCATCTACTCTGTCCAGTTCGTTCATGATTTTGAAAACCTCAATCTGGTCTCCTGTTGACTTTCTTCTTTCCAGGGAAAATAATCCCAACTTCTTCAAGTTACCTTCATCGTTGAAGCTTCTCATACCTGGAACCATTCTAGTAATTCACTTCTGCACTCTCTGCAATGCCTTTACACCTTTACTGTAACGTATGTCCAGAAGTGTACACAACACTCCAGCTGAGATCTAATGTGTCTTGTACAAATTCAACATCACCTCTTCGCTCTTGTACTCTATTCTGCTATTATTAAAGCTGAAAACACTATGTTTTGTTAGCTACTCTTTCCACCTGTCCTCTCACCTCCGTGATTATGCACATATACGCCAGGTCCCTCGGCTCCTGCACTCCCTTCAGAATTGAACCTTGTATTTGAAATTGTGTTTCAGTGCTGTTCTCACCTCACGTTTCTCTGCATTGAACCTCATCTGCCACATGTTCATCACTCCACTTGCCAGTGTTCTTTTGAGGTTCCATACCTCCCCCCTCTCGGTTTACAATTCTTCCAAGTTTAGACTAGTCTGTAAAAACGTGGAAATTGCTCCTTGCATATCAAGATCCAGATCATTTATATATGTCAGAAAAGACAAGGGTCCCAATGCCTGTCATTGGGGAAGTCCAGTATAAACCTCTCAACAGCCCTCAAAACAAATGTTGACTGTAACACTTTTTTTTTCAATCACTCAGCCAACTTTGTATCCTTGTTGCAAATCTCCTTCTTGTCACAAATTTGTTGAGGCATTGCATCAAACACCTGGAAATCCATGTATGACACCTCCAGAAACATTGCCCTCATCAACCCTTTTTGTTATCTCTTTGAAACAGCAAATTCGTTAAAAATTATTTCCCCTTCAGAAATCCATGCTGGCTGTTGCTAATCAATTCACCTTTACTGCGTGACTACTGACTGTTTCCTGAATAATTGTGTCCAAATGTTTCCCCACTGCCCAGGATGAAACTTACAAGTCTTTAATTACTGGGATTATCCTTGCAAAATATTTTGAACAAAACCATAATGTTGGCAATTGTCCTGTCTTCTGACATCTCGCTAAAGATCAGGGAAGAATGAAATTTTGTGATCAGTGCCTCTGCAATTTCTACTCTTGTTTCCTTCAAAATCCTTGATATATCTCATTGCAGTTTGAGTGCCTTGTTAACTTTTAAGTGCCAACCACCAATATCCAAGTCTATATTTGAGGGAAAATGTCCCCCATTTATAACTGCTCTGTGATACTGACATTTTTCCTGAAGTTTTGCATATTTTTTCCTCTGCAAGCTTTCCATTAGTTGGTGGTCTATAGACATGTAATTGCATATTTTTTATTTTATAACTCTCGTCAAATTAACAGTATCCTTGAACCGTCTGAGATATCCTCCTCTCTCACACTGTAATGCTGTCCTTTGCCAGCACTGCTTCTACTCCTCCTTTCCTTCATTTTATGTTCCTCCTGAACAAGTTATACCCTGTCTTGTCCTTCCTTTTGCCAGGTCTCTATCACTGCCACAATATCATTCTTGTACATTGCAATCTGTCTGTAACTCCCCAACCTTATTTACTATACTCCATATATTTACACACATGCATGTTAATTCTCTTTTGGACTTTCTTTGTTCCTTCCCTACTCTGACTTCACCTGTTGTCTTAACTATTCTCCACATTGGTGCCAGCCGTATCCTTAAGTATTTTGCAAAACCTGCTATTTGCCTGCACTATTCTCTGGCACCCATATCCCTGCCAAATTAGTTTAACAACGACACAAGCAAAACACATGTCAAGGACCTCAGTCCCTCACTTCTTTAAATGTAACCCATCTGGCTTGGACAGATGCCATCTGCCTCAGAGCCACTCTCAGGAATCTAAACCCCTCCCTGCACCATCCTTCCAGCATTCATTTATCAGCTGTATCCTGCTATTTCTGTACTCATTTGCACCTGGCACTGGAAGTGATTTGAAGATGACCACATTTCTGGCTGTACTTGGCACCAACGCGAACCACAAGTTCTGGCTTTTCACCTTCCTGAAAAAAGTCCTTTGGCCGATCTTGACCCTGGCACCAAGGAGGCAACGTAGCATTTCTGGAATCACGGCTGCAGAAATGCCTGACTGTTTCTCTCGCTAATGAATCCCCGATCACTATTATTCCTGGCTCCTCCTTTCACCTCTCCTGCATACTGAGGTGATTTGTGCCAGATGCTTGGCTTTGACTGCATTCCCTTCAGCCAGCATCCCCACCAGCTTCCAACATGGAAAATGAAATTTGAGATGGATCCCAGTGGACTCCTGCATAGCCTGCCTGTTCCTCTTGGGCAGTCTAGTGGTCACCCGTTCTCTTCCTTCCTCCAGTCCTTGAGCTTGTTCAGTGTTTTGATGAAAAGACTTTGCAACCAGAGTCCGGAAATATTGGTTGCTGACTGATTTTTACAGGCTGGAAGATTTTTTTTAAAGCCCAAAGATGTTTTATGGAGCAGCGCTGACCCCCTTGACCGATTTCAGAATTATATAATTAGGTTCAATGCTGAGGTAGTTGTGATCAAGCCTCTTGGAGGAAGGTAAGCTGCCACCAACAGATCCTGCACTGCAGCTCGCTAATGGTCTGTTGCTATCAGGTGGTTGAACTGGATGTCATGACCACATCATGATGTGGTTATCTTTAATCAACCTGCTAAGGCATGTACTGACACACCTCTGGAGCATGTGGGACTTGAGTCTGTGCCTTCTGACTCAAAAATACAGATACTACCACTGTGCCATGAGAGGTTGAACTGGGGTAGACAACTTCAGAAGTCACACAACACCAGGTTATAGTCCAACAAGTTTATTTGACAGCACAAGCTTTGGGACCTCAGTCCTCCTTCAGGTGTTAGTGAGAGGGGTAGTATCAGACGCAGAATTTATAAGTAAAAGATCAAAGGATGTACGAAACAAACGCAAGATGCTGCTAAATCTTTAATCGGTTAGAAGGTTTTACCTAGAAGCATGGCATTCCAACCGGAACTCCATCAACAAACACATTGATTTGGAGCCAATCTACCATCCCCTGAGAAAAAGAACAGGAAATGACATCACCAACCCAAGGAAACCTAACCAGATAAATAGAAAGCGGGACATAACACCAGCGCTTCGTCGGAGGCTCACTGATGATGTTACCTAGAATGGTGACGAAACGTCTGAAAACTAACCTTCCAACTCAGCGAGCAAACTCACATCCAGAAGGTTTTAACTGTTTAATATGTATATGTAAGTCCTTGAATTCCTTTCAAGTCATGGTTCTGAGAGAACTAAAGGTTTTATCTATGTAAGGAAGAGGTGACATTTTAGGTCAGACAATGTATGTTAGGTGTGAGACCTTGTTTAGAATCTGTGTTTTGGTTTGGAGTCAGACTGGTTGTATTTCTAAAGTAGAAATTTATAAAATGCCCTATTGACTGATTGCTTTTTAAACAATATAAAATGTATCTTAAAAATACAAATTCACCCTATAGATTCCTGTGTGAGTGAGTTGGGCAGTGAGAGACTGTGTGTGTAGCGGGTGGGGCAGAGAGAGAGAGTGTGTGTGTGTGTGAGCATGTGTGTGTGTGTGTGTGTGTGTGTGTGTGTGTGTGTGTGTGTGTGAGCATGTTTCTGTATGTAATGTGATGGGGTCACCTGTGGTGTGACTTGAACCCAAGGTCCTGGTTGAGGCTGTCCTCATGGGTCCCGAATTTGGCTATCAGCCTCTGCTCGACCACTTTGTGTTGTTATGTACCTTGAAGTCTGCCTTGGAGGAAGCTTCTCCCAGGATCTGAGGCTGAATGCCCTTGACCACTGAAGCGCTCGCCGAAGGAGTGTTCCTGTTCGGCAATTGTTGAACGTTGTCATACTGTCTGCATGGTTTTGCCAACATAGCACACCTCGGGGCATCTTTGCCTGCAGCATATGAGATAGACAATGTTGACCGAGTTGTATGAGTATCTGCTGTGCACTTGGTGGATGGTCCCACACGTGATGGAAGTGTCCATGTCTAAGATTTGACATGTCTTGCCGAGGTTGCCGTGACAGAGCTGTGTTATGGTTGGTAGTTTACTATGAATTGCTATGAATTGGCATTTGTTGGAAGGCGAGAAGTGGATGCATGGGGATGATCTCGGTAAAGTGCTCATCGTCATTGATAATGTGTCGAAAGCAGCAAAGAACATGGCAGAGTTTCTCCAATCCTGGGAAGTACTGGATGAAAAATGGACGCCTTATCGGATATATCCTGTGTCTGTCTTCTATGGAGATCATTACGGTTTTTCGCTGTGGTACGATGAAAGTGGCAATTGATGAGTTGGACATTGTATCCTACTCATATGAGGGCATCCTTTAAACACCTCAGGTGTCCATCTTGTTCCTCCTCATCTGAACAGATTCTGTGTATGCATTCTGTGTATATGCTGGAGTTGACAGTAGGGGATTTTTAAATATATTTCGCGTGGAAGCTCAGAGAAGTGTAGCATCATGAGGTTATCTGTAGGCTTGCTGTAGAGTGGTGAACTGAGGTGTCTGTCTCTGATGGAGATGCATGTGTCCAAGAATGAGACTGATTCCAAAGAATACTCCTTGGTAAGTCTAGTGGTACCACCACATCATGGCTAACATTGATATCACTAAATGCCAGCTCAAAGTGGAGAAGATTTCCAGGAAGATCATGTGTATCGATACAGGCATCAAGTTTCTACAGAAATGCAGGAAAGCACAAAAGATTCCAAGCAGGCAACAGATAACAAGCCCACTCAGGTCGACCTACAACACGATTATGCCGAGAGGTTTTGCTGTTCTAACTCCTCAACCATCTCGTAAACCAACTCTACAGCAAGTTCTATAACCTTGAACTTGAGATGGAGGCGATATTCTCAGCTTGCACTCAAGATATGGCAGAACAGTTAAGAGACTCTACCAAACAGATGAGTCAATCGAATTACGCCACCTACTTGTATACCAAGAAAAAGAAACTGGAGTAACCTGACATCACAACCAGCAATAACCAAGTCTCCCCAGTATCAGAGTCGAAGACAGTACCAACCGGTGAAAATCAGTTCTGACCATACCCTTCAGGACAAGATCAAAAGTTCATGGCCCAGGACTCAATTTCTGCTTCACCAGCAAATGGACCCCATTGTTCTCTCAGGAATTCATGAGATGAATGAGACTCCAGGAATTCTTCCAAGATGTGAGCAACGAGCTCAATGAGATAACCAATGAACCAGATCAGTTGACAGAGATCCATGGCAGAGCAGGCAAAGGAGGAGTTGCATTCAATCCCTTCATAGGGTTGCTGCCCAGGGCTTGACAGGTACCTAAGGTTTTGGAGTAGACCTGTAGCTTGGGTTGTGGGCGTTGAGGTTGGTTGTCTCCCCGAACTGGTTTTTTGTTCCGCGCGCGTTTTGTTACCGTGCTTGGCAACATCTTCAGTGCAGCCTTTGATGAAGTGTCGGTGTGTTTTCCTGCCTGGTTTTTAAACTCTGGGGTCCATTGTGATGGATTGCCTCACTTCTGGGCTTCCTCCGTAGTGGAATGTATATGAGGTCGAGTTCAATGTGTTTATTAATAGCATTCTTCGTGGAGTGCCATGCTTCCTGGAATTCTTGAGCTTGTCTCTGCCTAGCCTGTCCCAGGAGCTTGGTGTTGTCCCAGTAGAAGTGGTAATTCTCCTTGTCCATGTGGATTGAGATGACAAAAAGGAAGGAAACTAATAACAAGAGTACACGAACAACAACTGATTAGAAAAAGACACGGCCAACACTCCCTCATCTCAATCGACATGGACAAGGAGAACCATCACTTTGACTGGGACAGTATCAAGATCCTGGGAAAGGCTAGGCAGAGACAAGCACGAGAATTTCTGGAAGCACGGCACTCCACAAAGCATGCTATTAAGAAACACATTGAACTCGACCCCATATACATTGCACTACAGAGGAAACCCAGAAGCGAGGCAATCCATCGCAGTGGACCCCAGAGTTTAAAAACCATGCGGGAAAACACAACGACGCTTCATCAGAGGTTGCAGTGAGGATGTTGCAAAGCACGGTAACAAAATATCTGCGGAATAATAAACCAATTCGGCGAGCCAACCAACCTCAACTTGACAGGTATGCTCAAGCCATCAGAGAATGTGTGAACGCCGCAGTCACAAGATAGTGCAAAACGTCACCCAGGTGCAACGCAACTTCATCCATTGTCTCAAGATCATTCGCAACATTACCGTCAAACCAACAGACAAAGGAGGACCATTGTCATACAGAATAAAACGGACTATGACAAAGAAGTGGACTGACAACTGAATAACCAGAAACATAGCAGATCCAACCTGCCAATCCAACCAAAGAGAACACCCCTGTCAACGGAACAGACTGGTCAAGACTTTTGATCCAGTCTTTCAGAGTACAGTCTCATCCCACGTACTTCCCACATAGGGGACTTCTACTGCCTTCCAAAGATACACAAAGCCAACAAATCTAGGTCTCATTGTAGCAGGCAATGTGTGAGAACCTCGAGGGCATTTTAAAACCTATTGTACAGGGAACCCCCAGCTTCTGTTGTGGCGCCGCAGATTTCTTACAAACTCAGCACCCGTCGTCCAGTTAAGCCAGGAACCTTGCTCATCAATGGATGTTTTGGCACTCTCTGCCAGCACCCCCCACAGCGACAGTATCGCTGCGACAGCCTCAGTACTCCATACCAACAATTGCCAATTTCCAGACAATCCTACAACTCATCTGCTTCATCCTCAAGCACGTCTTCACCGTCAACAACTAGTTCTTCATCCAGACACGTGGAACAGCCATGTCAACCAGATTTGCTCCCCAATATGCCAACGTTTCCATCCACAAGTTCGAACAAGACTTCTTTGCTACACAGAACCTCTGACCACCACAATACACAAGATACATTTAATGACGTTTTTTTTCCTTTGGACTAATGGCAAGGAATTGCTGAAACAACTATGTTGTGACTCAACAAGTTTCATTCCACCATTGGACTTAGCATGGAGTATTCTTTGGAATCAGTGCCATTCTTGGACACACACCGCGATTAAGGACAGACACCACAGTACACCACTCTAACTGCAAGCCTACGGATAACCTCACGATGCTACACTTCTAGCTTCCACTCAAACATTGTAAAACAGCCATCCCCTACGGACAAGTCCTATGCATACACAGAATCTGTTCAGATTAGGAGGAATGTGTCAGATAAGTGAAGGTGTTGAAGTACGCCCTCATACGAACACGATACTTTTCAGTACACTGGTGAAACCTTTAGTTCCCTCAGGACCATGACTTGAAAGGGATTCAGGGATTACATATACGTATTAACCAGTTAAAACTTTCTAACTGATTTAAAGATTTAACAGCATCTTCGTTTTGTTTAGTACATCCTCAATGGTGTGATCCTTTGATCTTTTACTTATAAATCCTGTGACTGATATTACCTCTCTCACTAACACCTGAAGGAGGACTGAGGCTCCAAAAGCTTGTGTTGTCAAATAAACCTGTTGGACTGTAATCTGGTGTTGTGATTTCTGACCATGCCACAAGAGCCAAGCACATCATCCTGTAGGATGGGTGCAACGAGCATTCCTGTTTTGTAAGGGTTTTATTGGTCATGGTAATCTGTGTAGCAAATTATAACAGTAGTTAGCATTCCAGACCTATCAGGAGACACTTGTATTTATTATCTAGCTGATGTTTGCTTCTGAGAAATTTCTGCAAGGTTGTTCCTGCATCCAGTCATGAGATTATAGTAGCCACCTTTTTGTTGGGCTGTTCATTGTATTTTTAAAACAATCTGTAAATATATACTAATATACATTCATAATTAGCTTTTTTCCATTTATGATAGTTTACAGGATGATGTTCTTTTAGACTATTCCTCTACCTTGAGGTGTTCAATTAATCGGAACCGATGTTCAGGACCTAATAATAGAATGTTGATTTTTACAAACTATTTTCCTCCCTCGGTTAGCATCCTGAATCTCTCCCATTACCTCAGCTAGTAACCATCCCAGTGTGAATCTACGCTTGTTTTGGGTTTGTTAGCCAGTTTTAAGATGTCTGTAATGGATGTTAGTTTCAGTTGAGTGATGAATATCTGAGCATCATCTTGTACTAGCAACAATGCAAATGATTTTAAAATATCATCAGTTTATTTTTTGCTAGTTTGTTAGCATTTTGGTTTTAAGTTTGGCTTTTTACAATCAAGAAAATATGTTGTTTGCCCTCTTTCATAGGTGCTGTCTCCAAGTTGCAGTGATGAAATCACTGTAAAGAAAGACCAGTGTTTGGTGAGATCGTTTGCAGACTCCAAATTGTAAGTGTAAAAGTAAAATGTATAGATGCAAAATAAGATGTTAGATTTGAAAATTGTTTGAGTATGTAGATCTGTCACCAAGAGGAACTAACTGTCAAATAAGTCGCTACTGGTTGTGAATGATGTGTAGTATTGACGTTTTAAATAAATGCTGGATAGCGTTGTAAAGTGAGATTATATATTGGTTTTAATGTTTGTTCGAGATTAGATGATATCTGCCAATCATTTGGAAATATACTAAACTGTGCATTGGTTTTGGAATGCTTAATGTTTTAACATGTAGTTCACTGGAACTGACTTTGAGGTTGTTTATAATACATAGTTCTCTTTCATCCTCTAAGTAAGAACCAAATGAATAGGACAAAATTATATAAATTTGTTTAATGATTCAATGATTTGACTGTAATAACTTTTCCATTACAAAAAATTGCACTGCTGTTTACACGAAAATGCTCTGGTTGCAGTGTTTTCTTCAGGGTTCTTCCAATTTTGTTTTTGAATTCATCTGCGGGATGTGGGTGTTTCATTGCACAACCGTAGAACTTGAACCCTTGAATTGCTGCAGTCCATTTAATGTCAGTACACTCACGATGCCATTTGGGAGGGAATTCTAGGATTTTGTCCTCTTGATTCTGCAAGAACAGGAATATAATCTTGATGTTGCATGGCTTTGAGGGGAATTTGCAGATGATTATGATATCATGCATCTGCTGCCCTTGTCCTCTTTGGTTGTGTTCATGGTTTAGAAGATGCTGTCTAAGGAGCAACACTGCTTTTAATTTTTGTTGTGGCTGTATAATCCTCCAAAGTTCTTGCCCCGCAGCAGTTTCCAGAATGGGAAGACAATGCCTTGATCAGCATGCCAACGTCAATTGCCATGCGCAGAACCTTGGAGCAGCTGAGAGGGAATGTTGCTAAGGAGCCTTGGTGAATTTCTGCAGTGTGACTAGTAGATGATGCACACTATTGCTATTATGTGTCAGTGGTAGAGGGAGTGAATGTTTGTCGATGTAGTCGCAAGTAAGATGGCAGCTTTGTCCTGGATAGTGCCAAGCTTCTTGTTTGTACTGCACTCATCCAGGCAAGTTGGCAGTATTCCATCTTACTCCTGACTTGTGCCTTGTGGATAGTTGTTGGGGATTCAGGAGATGAGTTACTGACTGCAAGATTCCTAACCCCTGACCTGCCGTTGTAGGACTCTGCACTTGTATGACTAGTCCAGTTGAGTTTCTGGTCAGTGGTAAGCTGCCAGAAAGTTGATTGTGGAGGATTCAATGCTGGTGAAGCCATTGCATGTCAAGTGGTGATGGTTAGATGCATTCTTGTTGGAGAGATGTGTAGGCTAGGTGGATTGGCTATGCTAAATTGTCCGTAGTATTCAGGAAAGTGTTGATTTGGGCGATGGGTCAGGATGGGGTTCTCGGAGTGTCATGTGGACTTGTTAGGCTGAAGGGCCTGTTTCCACACTGTAGGGATTCCATGAACGTCATTGCCAGGGACATGTGTTACATAAACATTAGTTGTCACTTGTCGGTGCAAGCCTGGATATTGCCCATACCATGTAGTATTCGGGTGCGGACTGCTTCAGTGTCAGTAGAGAATGGTGCTGAACATTGTGCAGTCATTGGTGAACATCCTGACTTCTTACCCTTATGATGGAGGGAAGGTCATTGATGAAGCAGTTGGAGATGGCATGGCCAAGGGCACTACCTTGAACTGCTGCAGAAATGTCCTGGGGCTGAGATGACTGACTTCCAAGCACCACAGTAAACTTCTTCTATGCCAGGTTGATTCTAACCAGTGGAGAGTTTTCCCTCTGATCCCCCATGACTCCAATTTTGCAAGAATGCCTTGATGTCGAAGGCAATCACTATCACCCCATCCCTGGAAATCAGCTGTTTTGTCCACGTTGACCAAGGCATGAGCGGAGTGGCCTTGTGAAACCCAAACTGAATGTCATTGAACAGATTATTGCTAAGCAAATGCTGCTTGACTGACCCCTTTCATCACTTGACTGATGGCAATAGACTGAGCGGATGGTAATTGACTGGGTTGATTTGTCCTGCCTTTTGTGTACAGGACATATCTTGGCAATTTTTCTGGGTAGATGCCGGTGTCATTATTGTTCCGGAATAGCTTGGCTGGAGGTGCGACAAGATCTGAGGCACAAGTCTTCAGTACGACTGCTGGAGTGTTGTCAGGGCCTATAACCTTTGCAATATCCAGTGCCTTGAACCATTTCTTGATATCATGTGGAGTGGAATGAAATTGGTCGAAGACTGTCCTCTGTAATGCTGGGAACCTCAGGGGAGGCAGAAATGGATTGCTCACCTGTCACTTCTGATAGAAAATTGTTGTGAATGCTTCAGCCTTAGCTTTTGCCCCATTATTGTGGATGGGGACATTTGTGGAGCCTCTAGAATCCAGCATACCTTCAGCAGAACCGCAGAGAAACTCTATAAATCGCTCCTTTATTGTTTGATACTGAGCTTTGATGACCTAAATAGTCTTTCATTGTCTTCATTTTTCACTATATACGTGTAGGTGCTGCAGTCATTTCTATATTATTCCTTTAAAATAATCTATGTGTAACTTGACAATTTTTAGCGACATAATTGTTAAAGTAGCATTAAAGCAGTTCATTCTCATTGATAATTTAAATATCTGTTTCTAACTCTGACTCTATTAACAAGATCAAAACGACAATTTTAAATACAGCTTCCACAAAACTGTTCTCAAATTTCATTGGTTTTGATTGCATTATCAACTATTGTATTCTCACTTGTTTAGATTTATGGATGTAATAGATCATCCCTCATTAATAATTATGTGACCATCTGTTCAGCATGGTGCAGTGTTCAGAAGGATTTGAAGAGCAGGGTGCTTTAAATATTATCTTGTCATATTTATTATGGTTTGAAGCTTCGTTTTCGAACATAAAGTTCAGCAAATAGATTTGAAGTCACACAGATGGTTCTTAGATGGGGACAGTTTATTGAACATGAGATAGCTGTATTTAGTAATTCGATTTTTATTGCCTGTTAAATAATTTAAACAAAGACTATGAAATTTAATTGAATATCAATCTTATGTGACACAAAGGCAGTGTTCTTTATTTAACGCTAAACCTTGGTGTCTATTTTTGTAAAATAACAGCTATCCTATAGCAAGAAAAGATATCAGGGAGCTTGACTGGGACAGAGTTTCAAAGCAAGACCCAGTTGTTAAACAAGGTAAGGAAACTAGCATTTAAGGTGAAGTGAATTGCAAATATTTCGCCTTGTATCTTGTGCTGATAGATGTGATCATCATAGTTGAAATGTGGCACTTGTGAGAGTCCTTGCCTGACCTCCCTTTAACAGCAAATCTAAATGTCAAGATTGAGCAAGTTTGAGCACCAAGTTGGGAAGCATGTACTCTGGTCTGCTGAGCTGTGTAAGCCGGAGGTTGGTTCTGTTCCATAAGGGGAATGCGCTGAGAATTTACAACATTTTTATTTTAGTGCAGGATTGATTTTTACCATTTCTAAAGCTGCTTATTGTGCCCTTGCTATTGTGTTGCCTTGTGATTTTTGTTTGAGGTGTTGGAGGGAGGGTATGGCTTGAAGAATTAGCAGATTTTCAATTTCACACACTTTGAGTGAAATGTAATTCACATAGATGGAGTGGCAATCACAACTTTTGTGGCTGATTATAAGTTAAATGAGTTGGGGCGTTCTTGGTTCTGTACAGTCAAATTCAAGTTGTATCAGTGAGCAGCTTCACTTAATGGTTGCGAGTGAAATGTGATAAATTTATGATTTTGCATTGATGAAAAGATTTCCACCTGTCTTCAACCTGTTCAACACTTGATGCTAATGCTAAGTTTCCTTCTATCAGCTTTGATATTCTGCATTTTGGGGAAAAAAATTCACAACAAGGCATTCTGTTATGGTATCTGATGATACAACTGTTTTTCAGGCAGTTGTGAAGTAACCAAACACAGCTATCAATTTTCTGCTCTAGTATTTAATGCTGTCCTTAGAATATGTTCATTATTATGCATTTTAACATACTTGCTCATACAGAACGAAAATACTGTGAATGGTGAAAATTTGAAGTAACATCAGTAAATATGGAATATTTGGATCAGGCAGCATCTGAAGAGACCAAAATAGTGTTTGCGTCTAGGTTGCTGGCCATGTATCAGAACTGAGAAAGCTTAGAAATATGTGTTTTAGCAAGTGAGAAAGGAGGGCTAGGTGGGAGGTTGTTGATGAACAACATAAAAGGTCAGTGATTCATCATGCTTGCATTCACATCTCCCGTTAGACTTACCTTTTGCTTCTTGTCTTTTGACTCAGCACCACAACTCTTTTTTTGCATTTAGTCTGTCTTGACCTGCACCCCACCACAGGCCTTTTGCTTTTGATTTTTCTTTACCTCCCCCTTGCTTAAAAACCTGTTGCATTTATAACTCTGTCTTTTTTTCCCCCCCAGTGTACATGAAAGATAATATAGATATAAATTCTCTCTTCCCCCTCGCGCCCCCCCCACCTCGCGCCCCCCCCACCTCGCGCCCCCCCCCCACCTCGCGCCCCCCCCCCACCTCGCGCCCCCCCCCACCTCGCGCCCCCCCCCACCTCGCGCCCCCCCCCACCTCGCGCCCCCCCCCCACCTCGCGCCCCCCCCCCCCACCTCGCGCCCCCCCCCCACCTCGCGCCCCCCCCCACCTCGTGCCCCCCCCACCTCGCGCCCCCCCCCCACCTCGCGCCCCCCCCCACCTCGCGCCCCCCCCCACCTCGCGCGCCCCCCCCACCTCGCGCGCCCCCCCCCACCTCGCGCGCCCCCCCCCACCTCGCGCGCCCCCCCCACCTCGCGCGCCCCCCCCACCTCGCGCGCCCCCCCCCACCTCGCGCGCCCCCCCCCACCTCGCGCGCCCCCCCCCCACCTCGCGCGCCCCCCCCACCTCGCGCCCCCCCCCCACCTCGCGCCCCCCCCCACCTCGCGCCCCCCCCCACCTCGCGCCCCCCCCCACCTCGCGCCCCCCCACCTCGCGCCCCCCCCACCTCGCGCCCCCCCCCACCTCGCGCCCCCCCCCCACCTCGCGCCCCCCCCCACCTCGCGCCCCCCCCCACCTCGCGCCCCCCCCCACCTCGCGCCCCCCCCCACCTCGCGCCCCCCCCCACCTCGCGCCCCCCCCACCTCGCGCCCCCCCCCCACCTCGCGCCCCCCCCACCTCGCGCCCCCCCCCACCTCGCGCCCCCCCCCCCACCTCGCGCCCCCCCCCCCACCTCGCGCCCCCCCCCCACCTCGCGCCCCCCCCCCACCTCGCGCCCCCCCCCCCACCTCGCGCCCCCCCCCCCACCTCGCGCCCCCCCCCCCCTCGCCCCACCCCCCTCTCGCCCCACCCCCCTCTCGCCCCACCCCCCTCTCGCCCCACCCCCCTCTCGCCCCACCCCCTCTCGCCCCACCCCTCCTTCTGTCCACCCCACTCTCTCTTCCCCCACCCCATCCCACTCTCTCTTCTCTTTCCCCTTCCCCCGCCCCACTCTCTCTCTTCTCTTTCCCCTTCCCCCGCCCCACTCTCTCTCTTCTCTTTCCCCTTCCCCCGCCCCACTCTCCCGAAAAGCTTACATGTTACATAGTTTCAGGTTTTTGAAGTTTTTATAAAAGGAAAGCACTGATGCTCTTTCCTAGAGGGATAGAGCGGAAAAGCAAAAAAATTATGCTAAACTGGTAGAAAGTACGGATTCGACTGTATTTATATAGACTACAAGAGGCTGAGAAGAAGATAGTTTATTTTTACAAAGGTGATAACAGTTCTTTGAGGTTATGCCAATTAGGAAAGTTTGAACGGAATGCCTGAGGCTCCAGTCTTGAGAAAAGAGAATTGAGAGATGACCTGTTAGAGCGCAGGGCAGGCATGTTCCTGTGACCAGAATGGCAGGATTTGAGAACTTTGGATGGTTATCAGTTTAATTAAAAAAAACACATACCTAAGGTCTTGGTAGCTGAAACAGGTAAAGTCTTTGAAGAATGTGGAGAAAGTAGGAACAAGCTCAAATGGGGAGTTAGGAGAGCTAAAAGGGGCCGTGAAGTATTCTTGGCCAGCAGGGTAAAGGACAGCTGTAAGGCATTTCATACATATATTGGAGCAAGAGGGTACCTAGGTAAAGAGTAAGCCAACTCAAGGATAAAGGAGGGAGGTTATGTGTGGGGCCCGAGGAAATGGGTGAAATTCTTAATAATTACTGTACATCAGTATTCACCAAAGAAAGGGACATGAGGTTAGGGAAAGGCGTGTCAATTCTCTCAGGCTGGTTGTAATGAGGAGGAAGTGTTGAGTATGTTAAAATATATTAAAATTGGCAAATGCTCAGGACCAGGTGGGATCTATCTCAGGATGCTGTAGGAGTCAAGGGAGGAAGCTAGGGCCCCAACAGATATTTTTGGATCCTCTTTGGCCTCAGGCGGGTTCCAGAGGACTGGAGAATGGTTGATGATGTTCTTTTTGTTTGAGAAGGGAAATAGAGATAATCCAAGTAATTATAGACCAATGAGCCTGACGTCATTGGTGGTGAAGCTGTTGGAAAAGATACTGAGAGACAGGATTTATTCATGTTAGGAAGCGAATAGATTTATTAGTGATAGGCAGTATTGGTTAGTGCAAGGAAGGTTGTGCCTCACCAACTTGATTAAAATTTTTGAGGAAGTGACAAGGATAATTGATGAGCGAAGAGCAGTGGATGTTATCTGCATGGACTTCAGTAATCCATTTGACAAGGTATCTTATGGCAGGCTAGTACAAAGGTAGAGCCTTATGGGATCCGAGGTGTGCTGATTAGATGGCACAAGACTGGCTTGGTCAAAGAAGATAGACAGTAGCAGTGGAAGGGTGCTTTTCAGAATGGAGATCAGTAACTAGTAGAGTTCTTGCTGGGACAAGTGCTGGGACCTTAATTGTTTCTAAATGACCTGGAGGAAAATGTCGGTGGTCAGATTTGTAAGTTTTCAGATGACACCAATATTGGTGGAGTAGCAGATAGTGAGGATTGTCAAATGATATAGTGGAATTTAAATAGATTGCAGATTTGGGCAGAAAAATGGCAGATGGAGTTCAGTCTGGACAAATGCGAGATGATGTATTTTGGAAGATCACATTCAGGTATGAATGATACAGTAAATGGCAGAACCCTTAGGAGCATTGATATACAGAGGGATTTGAGCATACAGGTCCATAGTAGCAGTGCCAATGCAGGTGGATTCGTGGTCAAGAAGGCGTAAGACATATGTAGCTTCATCAGCTGGTGTGTCAAATATAAAAATTGGCAAGTTATGATATAGCCGTATAAAACATTAGTTAGGTCATATTTGGAATATTGCATGCATTTCTGGCCAACACACTACCAGAAGGAAATGGATGCTTTGGAGAGGGTGCAAACCAGGTTTCCCAGGATATTGCATGGTCTGGAGAGTTTTGGTTATGAGGAGATTTTGGATAAACTCTGTTTGTTTTCTTTGGAAAGACAGGCTGAGATGCGACCTGATAGAGGTCTATAAAATTATGAGAGGCATAGGTAAGCTGAATAGTTTGAGGCTTTTTCCCAGGGTGGAAAGGTCGTCAACACGAGGGCGCAGGTTCAAGGTGAGAGGGGACTAGTTTCGGGGAGCAGTGCAAACAAACTTTTTCACACACAGGGTGGTGGGCGTCTGGAATGCACTGCCAATGGAGGTAGTGGAAACAGGCAGGTTAGCAACGTTTATGGCATATCTTGAAAGACACTTGAACAGGGGGTGGGGGGAGGTGAACAGAGGAATAGAGACCACAAATGGGCAATGAATAGCAGGTCTAAATATGGATTAGGAATTGGTGCAGGCTTGGTGGATCAAAGGGCCTATTCCTGTGCTCTATTATTCTTTGTCTTTAAATGTATCAAAATGTTTGATAATTTAATGACCTACACAAGAAATATTCCCATGAGTTAGGTCCAAGGGACCATGAGTTGAATACTATTAAATTCCTTTGGTAAATTGAAGAAAATTCCTTCCCCCAAGAGTAATTAGAATGTGTAATTGTTAGTAGTAGTTCAGGCCAGTCTTTTTAAATACACTTAAGGAGATGCTTGATAACCGCAAGAGGAAAAAGATAGAAATTTGGTTAGATGAAGAGTTTTGCCAAATGATTGGTTTCAGTGCTGTACATTACAGGTAGTGACATAAATTAATATTCATAAATATGAATATAACCCTTATTATACATTGTATTTTGTTCAAGAAATTTAAGATAACAACCAAAAAAAGTTGGATTTATTGGTTTCATTGTTAAATTCCAGTTAACAGCCAAACCTTTGTATATTTCAAGGAGCCATGTTAACTTAGTAATCTTTTTTTAAATCTTGCAAATGTTCACTATCAAAAAGCTACGTTCCTGCCAAACTTGATAGATGTTCTAGCGGATCCATGGTGCTTCCACATTCTAAATTCTGGGAGCATGGTGAATCTGTACAATGTACCTCCTAGTATTACTGTGCTGAAGAGGCTGTCCATTTTGGTCCAGTGTGTCTGCGCCAGCTTATCTCTACACCAACCCCATGTTTCAACGTTTGGCCCATAGCCATGAATGTTTTGTTATTTCAGGTACTCACCTGTGTACTTTTTAATGCTAGCGAGGTTTGCCACCTCTACTAACCTTTCAGACATTGCATTTCAGATTCCCACCACACTTTTGGTTTTCCTCAAATTCCTTCTAAAATACTCTCCTGGCCTTCTCCAAAATTGTGTCTCCTTGTTATTGACTGTTCAACTAAGGGGAATAACTGCTTCCTGACCACCCTGTCCATGTCTGTCGTAATCTTATCCTCCTCAATCAGGTTCCCCCCACCCCTCAGTGTCTGTCCTCTAAAGTAAATAATCTGAGATTTTCCAGCCTCCTCTTTGTAAAGTTCTCCAATCCAAGTAAAATCCTGGTGAATCTCCTCTGTAACTCCTCAACTGTAATCCCAACCATCCTATAGCCTGATCAGAGATATTGGGAACTGCAGATGCCGGGGAATCCGAGATAACAAAGTATGGAGCTGGATGAACGCAGCAGGCCAAGCAGCATCTTAGGAGCACAAAAACTGACCTTTCGGGCCTGGATCCTTCATCAGAAAAAGGGGATGGGGAGGGGATTCTGAAATAAATAGGGAGAGAGGGGGTGGCAGACCGAAGATGGATAGTGGAGAAGATAGGTGGAAAGGAGAGTATGGGTGGGGAGGTAGGGAGAGGATAGGTCAGGGGGAGGACGGACAGGTCAAGGGGGCGGGATGAGGTTAGTAGGTAGGAAATAGAGATGCGGCTTGAGGTGGGAGGAGGGGATCGGTCTGAGGAAGAACAGGTTAGGGAGGCGGGGATGAGCTGGGCTGGTTTTGGGATGCAGTGAGGGTGGGGAGGAGGGCAGATTTTGAAGCTGGTAAAATTCACATTGTTACCATTGGACTGCAGGGTTCCTAAATGGAATATGAGTTGCTGCTCCTGCAACCTTCAGGTGGCAGCATTATGGCACTGCAGGAGGCCCAGGATGGACATGTCGTCTAAGGAATGGGAGGGGGAAGTTGAGATGGTTTGTACCTGGGAGGTGCAGTTGTTTATTGCGAACTGAGCATAGGTGTTCTGCAGAGCGGTCCCCAAGCCTCCACTTGGTTTCCCCAATGCAGAGGAAGCTACACCGGGTACAGCGGATGCAGTATACCACATTGGTGGATGTGCAGGTGTGCACTGTACTTCAGGTGTGGCCTAACCAAAGTTTTGTACGGCTCCAACATATCCATAGAACAGGTTATTTCTGAAGAAGGGTCTCAACCGGAGACATCAACTTTCCTGCTCCTCTGATGCTGCTTGGCCTGCTGTGTTCATCCAGCTTCACACCGTGTTATCTCAATTTCTCCAGCATTGGCAGTACCTACAACTCCCTAATAACCTATCCTGCCACTTTTGCGGATCTATTAGCAAGCATCCCAAGATTCCTTACTTCTATCCATAATCTGTCTGTTATCAATTGAGAAGGGTTTTTAATGGAGTCAACGAGGTCATTCCTTTTTTGTTGACAGGATAGTTTGGGAAGGAAAGGATGCAGATTTAAGAAAGTTGGCAAAAGAATCAGCTTGGAGATGAAAATATTTTTTACATTATGATACAAAATCACTGCCCAGTAAGACAGTAGATTTCAATAGCCTCTTTCAAAGCAAAATTTACAGATACATAAAAAGTAAGAATACGTGGCACAATCGGCAGAGTGGCAACGGGGCTAATTGGATAGCTATTTTAAAGAACTGAAATAAGCATCATAGTCCAAATGGCTCTTTCTGTGAAATGCTATGATTCTGTTAATCCGATATCAACCAAATTAACAACTAACTTTCAAATACTGGTTTTCTGTAGCACTAGAAGAAGCTCACAAATTCTACCAACAAAGGATTGTTCCTGAGAGCTGGAAGGTTGATATGAATGTCATCTTAGAATCCTCCAGCAGTGATGAAGAGGAGGAGGAAGAAGAAGCAGAAAATGATGAGGAAGATGAGGAAACCAAGCAAGAGGTAGGGTATTTTGCAGTTTTGTCTAATAAACAAATTGCTAGTAGAAAATTGGGGATGAGAAACTAGCATAAGAAATCATTTGCTTTTTTAGGATAACATGTAAATATATAGATGTTTAATCAAAAAATGGAATTTTTAATGGATTTTTCTTCATGTAGCAGCCAAGGTACTTGTAAAACTGAAAGAAATTAGGAATAATAGAGTTCTTGAGAAGTTAACTCGGGTAAATATTGGTAAATCCTGAGGTTCAGATGCATTGATAGCTATCTTTCAAAACTCTACAGATTGTTGAAATGTTCCTGCAGATTGAAAAGTAGCAAGTGGAACTATGCTGTTTAAAAAGGTTTTTAAAAATTATTTTGTAGGATGTGAGTATCAGTGGTGAGGCCTGCATTTTTTGCCCATCCCTAATTATCCAAAGGGCATTTAACTGTCAGCCACATTACTGTGGATCTGGGTGGGCTGGACCAGGTTAGGAAGGCAGTTTCCTTCCCAAAAGGACATTAGTACACTGGATGGGCTTTTCCAACAATCAAGTAGAGGAAGAGGGAGAACTTTAAACTATAGACATTTTCTAATGCTAGTTTGATATCAATAAGGGAAGAGTTTGCAATGCAAGATAAGAGATGAAATAGCTGAATATTTACAAAAAGAAAGCTAAAATTGGGCAGTGTTAACATGGATTTGTGGAAAGGCAATCAAGATTGAAAGCTTGTGGAAGTTTCTTAAGGATGCTGCTTGTTAGATGTTAGATAAAGGAAAGTCTGTGCAAGTGGTGCATTTGGATTTGCAGAAGGTTTTTGATAACACCCCATAGCAAGCAAAATTAGAATAGGATTTGGGGTAATATAGTAGTATGGATTGAAAATTGGTTAATAGACAGAAAGCAGAATGTAGAAATGAACAGGTCATTCTCGGGATAACAGACTGTTACTAGGGTTGCTACAAAGATTGGTTCTCAGTCCACAGCTGTTTGTAGTCCACATAAATGATTAAAATACAAGGAACAGAGTCTAATACTTAAAAAAAATTGTTGATGACACAAAACTAGTTGGGATGCAACTTGTAAGGATGATGCAGGAAGACTTCAAGTGCGTTTATGCAAGATAAGTAAATAGCCAAGAATTTGGTAGATGTATTTTAACGCAGAAAAAATGTGAAGTTGCTCACTTGGGTAGGAAAAGAGAATCAGAATATTCCTTAAATGGTGAGAGATTGAGACACGGTGGTGTCTGCTCGGGTGTCCTAATTCATGAGCCAGTAAAAGCTAGCATGCAGATGCAACAGTCAGTAAGGAAGACAATTGGAACATTGACCTTCAACACAAACATACTTAAGTACAGAAGTAAAGATGTCTTGTTGCAATTGTATAGAATCTTGGTGAAACTGTTCCTGGAATAGTGTGTACAGTTTTTGTCTCCTTATCTAAGTAACGATATTGTTGCCACAGAGGGAGTGCAATGGCAGTTCACAAGACTAATCTCTAGAATGGTGTGATCACTTTGAGGATAAAGTGAGGAAGCAGATCGTAATTTCTGTAGTGTTTCAAGTAATTAAGAGATGTTCTCATTGAAATTTACAGAATAGTTGCCAAGGGGCATTAAGTTCAGCTATTTCCCCTGGCCCGGTGAGTTTAGAACCAGAGAATGTAATCTCAGGATAACGGGGAGATCATCAAACTTGAGATAACAAATTTTTTCACTGTAGTGGGTAATGAATCACTGGAATTCTGTCCTTCAGTGTACATGTGAAGCTCATCATTGTGTGCAATGAAGACAGAAATCAGTAGATTTCTGGAGACAGATGACACCAAAGAATGTGGAGAGAACATCATTTTCCTCCACTGAGTTAGATGATTAGCCGTGGATTAAATGAATGGCATTGCAAGTTTGATGGGTCGAACGGGCTATTCCTTCTCTGTTAAAGAAATTTGAATTGTCTTGTTCCATATTTTAACTTTCAAATATTTCCTGTCAGTTGGATACTTAAAAATTTGCTCGTTAAAAGTTAGTTTCATTTTTTACTGTTCGCTAAGCTCAAGAATGCACTGTAGATAGAATTGATTTAAAATCTTCCTGTTCCAGCAGAAATGGGTGGGTGTCCACTCCACTTCCTTTAGGGTTTCCCTAACAACATACTGGTGGTTTTATCATGAGCATGCTCACAAGTAATTCAAAACTTTGCAGCAGCTTGGCAAACAGCTCGTGGATGTTTACCATATTTTCAAACCAGCTTTCCATGATCTGAACTTAATACTGAATTTATTTTCTCTCCAGGCCCAAAATGCAGCAGCAAGTTAAGTAATGACATTCATCCATCAGTTAATTGAGGAAGGGAGTTAAAGCTAACTTTGTTGTTTAAATTATCCAGATATATTGTTCACTTTTTTGGCTATAGCTTGTCTAAGTTGTTGAGAAAGAAATGTTGTGTCCTCATTACTTCTCCCATTATCATGTATATATATGAAATCCTACATGGATCAACTCTTACCTTTTTTAAACAATTAAAAAGAACCTGTGTACTTTTTTTGTAGTGTAACTCCAGCTATCTTTATCATGCAATAGAAGTTCCACTTACAGTCAATGTGTCACACCCAAAAGTATTGTACTTGTCATATTTCAAACTATAGTCAATGCAAATTGTATCCTGCACCAACAACTGTTGCAAATACACTACTTCTAAAACAGTGAATTTAAAACTCAGCAAGAGAATGCTATTCACTTGCTGTTGTTTTTTTTCTGACCTTTCCCCTAAAGGCAGGTTCTCAGATACCGATGTGTAGTTGCCAATTTGAAGAGAAACTGCCTTCAGTAAAAATATTTAGGCTCCAATTGTACCAATTCTTGCCTGCATAACATATTGAGCAGACAGAGGCTCAGGTCTCTGATGTAGTCTAGTTGGTCTTTATGTGCTATACTTTAAAGGACAGTCCAAAATAATTATGATTGCATGTTTGCAACAGAAAGCTTTCCTCTAAGAAGTCCTATTATTTTTTATGAAATGTAAATTTTCAACTATTTTCATCATGTATTGAGAGCTATTTAGTACAATGCCTGTCTCATATTCAAATAGTGCATCCTTCATTCTTTCATGAGTTACGCCAAGGGAGATCTTCTAGTAAAAGTTGAAATTGCTGTGAATCTGTTCTTATACCAAGTAGTATCTGTTGAAACAAATATGGAATAATAGAAATATGATGCATAGAAGGAGGCTAATTGACACATTGTTTTCATGCTGGTT
Organism: Stegostoma tigrinum; assembly: GCF_030684315.1. NCBI lineage: Eukaryota > Metazoa > Chordata > Chondrichthyes > Orectolobiformes > Stegostomatidae > Stegostoma > Stegostoma tigrinum. Next base: position 50,215,018 of record NC_081363.1, read on the forward strand.
GGCATTAGTTTTCCTTTTTTTAATAATGATGATTGCATTTGAAAAGCAGCTTCTTTTGTGTGTGACTATTTATTTAATCATCACTGCATAAGTGTTGATGTTCTGATGACCCTGTCTTTTTCAATTGATGTTAGTTATTTAATAAAATAAGTTGCATTTGTCATAAGCTGTTTTGGTTGCCAAGTACATCTATTCTAAACACCAGGCGCCTGAGATAACTATTTCACCCCAATTCTTTCTCTTTCTCCAAAACTATCTTGGCACCCTCCATATCAGCCTTGCACCAAACCAAAACCCAAGGACCTCTGTACCTTTTTGGGATAAGAGCAAAGCAAGACTTGCATTTATATAATGTCTTTCACATTCGCAAGATATCTGTGTTTTACAGGAAATTAACTTCTTTTGTGGTCACTGTTGTAATGCAGGAAATGCTGCAGCCAATTTGAATATGACATGATCCTTAAAATGCAACATCATGAGATAGTAGAAGCTGCCGATGATAGAGAATCTGAGATAACATGGTGTGAAGCTGGATGAACAAAGGAAAGTTTGCTGTTTCAGGTTGGGACCCTTCTGAAGAATGGTCCCTTTTTCTGAAGAAGGGTCCTGACCAGAAATGTCAAACTTTCCTGTTCCTGTGATGCTGCTTGGCCTGCTGTGTTCATCCAGCTTCACACACTGCTATCTCATGCAACATCATGAGCCTTGTTTAAATTTTATTTTGTTAAATGGGTAGGTCAAGATGTGTGACACTAGTTTGAGATGTTTCATGTGTAATATATAATGTAACATTTTTCCTTTTTATGACTTCATTAATAGTACTTTTATATGTGAGCATTGAGTAATAATTAATTGATTTAACTTACAGTATTTTTTGTAATATTTGCATTTGAACTGAATCAATTGCTTCAGTTTCAAAGTGAATCAGTTGTACAAAGCTATAATTGTACCGGACTACACTGAAGCAAGTTTTTGCTCAGATCCTCTTTAAACAACTTCCTCCTCACCTTAAACTTACACCCTCTGGTCTTCGTCACATCTGTCATGCAGAAAAGATTCTTATGATCTACGCTATCTACGTCTTTCATAATTTTATAAACGTCAATCAAATCGTCCGTCAGCCTTCTGTGCTGCGGGGGAGCACAAACCCAGCCTATCCAGTCTCTTCTCATAACTGAGACTTCACATTCCTACAACATTCTGGTGAATTTACTCTGCACCCTCTCCAGTTTAAGCATATTTTTCTGTCAGGAGTAAGTGTCATAAACATTCAGTTCGAGGTTTGTTCAGATTAATTTTTTTGATGCAGTTTTAGCTTTCTAGGATGACTAAGGGTTAAGATAATTAAAATTCTGGATTTTCCATATTTTCAAGCTATCTCAAATAATGACAGTTCAAAAGGTTCCATGTCAACTTCTGGAATCAGAGCTATGAAGGTGAAAGTAAGTTTGAGGAATATTGTTCTGACTTAATTCAAAATTTAATTTATTTGTGAAAACTTTAGGTCAAAGTATTTGTCTTGAAGGCAGAAGTTAATTAACCAAAGAATTTGTCAGATATTTAACAAACTTCTGTTGCCATGAAGATGAGTAATTCCAGGTGGAGCCTTGGTTAGAATTCTGAGAAGTTGTTTGGAAGTTGTTTACAAAATCTTTTCAGAGTTGGAGCTAAAAACGTCCACAATTTTGGTGGGTGTAAGCCCTGAGTTCAACAAGCAGAGAAAGAAGGTCTTTTAGAAAATGAAAAGCAACTGCGAATTCGAAGGAAAAATGCTGACAGAAACCAGAGTATTTTTCGGAAGGAAACACTAAGCACAAATGCAATGGAGCTCAAGTTTTAGCTTAAAAAGTCCACAGTTGTGAGGTTTTAAAGTAAAGTTTAGAGATTACTTAGCCAAAGGCTAATGGAAGGATCCCTGTGAAATTTCAGCGATTTAAAGGATAACTGGAACACCAATAAGAAGGTGAATTGAAGTTTGACCAGCTGTAGGATGTATGTCCGTGGTCCTGGGGAAAGTGAATGAACCTTGAAGAGTCTGAAAAAACTTTCTGGAGAAGTCAGAAGGATAAAACGTTTCAAATTTATGTCTAATGTGATTGTGTTTTATTCTGCTCCTTGTTGTAAAATAAAGAAGATTTAATCTAAAAGTGTGCTTTCCTGGGACTGACCAACCCCCACTCTAACTCCCTACCTTCACTCACCTTGATTGGCTCCATCCCCACCTCCTGTCCATCTCCTCTCCACCTGTCTGCTCCTTTATCCATTTTCCATCCACCTCCCTGCCCACAACCTCTCTTTTTATTTCAGAATCCCCTTCCCCTCCCCCCATTTCTGAAGAAGGGTCCAGACCCGAAACATCAGCTTTCCTGCTCCTCTGATGCTGCCTGACCTGCTGTGTTCATCCAGCTCTGCACTTTATTATCTCAGATTCTCCAGCATTGGCAGTTTCTGCTATCTCTTTATTTAGTAACGTCTACTTTGCTTGTTTCTTGAATAGTAACATTCTTTTGCATTAAACTGTGGAGTCAAGTGGCGTCTGTTTTTTCAGAATCTTTCGAATTTTTCTTCAAACATTGATGTTTGGAAACGTAAGAAGAAGTATACTTACTATATTAATTCATTCCTTTGCAATAGCCAGTATATAATTTCTTCAAAGTTGAGTTGTGGCTATTTGAGAATTATTTAAGAAGAACGTCAAATCTTCTGTTGGTATTTGTGATCATGTACTTACTTGTGGTAGAGCAAAGGCAGTTGACAGCTTATTGTGCATGTTTTATCTTGCACAGACACATCCAATGAAGGGATCCTCTTAGAATCTTAGTGAACATGCATGTTTATAAACGTAAGAGCAAAATACAAGGTCAAGAAAATTGTATTTATAACCTCTTGCTGGAGAAAGATTTTCTCAAGTGGGAAGAGAAGGACAAGTGAGAGGTAAGATGCAAAAACACTGTTCTGCAACAATAACGAGGTTGCATAGTGTATTTAGGGCAGGAAACTACGTCATGGAATTAAGCATGATTTCAGTAGACAAATGGAATCACATAAGGAGCTATTAGGACAGAAGACAAGCAGTCTGTATCAAAGAGGCAGAATTTAACAAGTATCCAAAAATAATAGAGCGAAATTGGAAAATTTTGCAGTAAATTCAATTCTCAAGTAAACATTTATAAACTATCAACATGTAAATCTACCAGTTAAAGCACAAACTCCGTTTTTCAAAAGACCTACAAAAAAATGCAGACAGACAAACAAAAAAAAACCTATGGAAGCACAGTTCAAAAGCGTGAGTCCAGACAGAGGGTGCTGAATCATTGCTCATTTGCTTTCTGGGAGTCGATTTTGCAATCAGCCTGAGCGTGGAGGTTACTGTTGAAGAACCTGCTGTTAAGGAACAGTTATCCCCACACGTTAGATTACTGTAGTGTTTCCATTCCTCCTTCCTCCTATAACCAAAAAAAAATTCAGAAGAGACAGAACATCATGAGAGGAAGATTGGCAGCAAGAGTTCCAGTAGGCAAATGAGTGTGAGCCAAAACTGGACCAGCTGTTTCTGGAAACCACTGTTGGTGAGTAACAGGTAAGTTTTTTTCAGAAGTTTCGTTATTGGAGCAGAGAGCAACAGAAGCTTCACCTTAGTATTAAAAGTATTTAACATTGTAAGGATTGATTAACTTAAAGGGGTCAGACATGGCAGGAGAGCTCCGAATTGTCTGCTTCTCTTGCTCAATGTGGGAAATGGGACACATTTCCAGTGCCCCAGACCTGCATATGCTTCAACTGCAACTCCTGAAAGCTTGAGTTTTGGAGTTGGAGGTGCATTTGCTGGCACTGAGGAGCATTCGTGAGGTGGAGAGTGTCGTGGATAGCACATACAGAGAACTGGTCACACCGCAGACTCAGACTCAACAGACAGGAAGGGAATAGGTGACCATCAGGCAGAGCAAGAGAGCTAAGCAGGCAGTGCAGGGATCTCCTGAGGCTATTCCCCTGCAAAACAGATGTACCTTTTTGGATACTGTTGAGCGGATAACAGCAGCAGCCAAATTTGTGGCACCATGGTTGGCTGTGCTGCAGAGGCAGGAAGAGATAGGTGTAGAGATGCTATAGTTATAGGGGATTCAATTTTAAGGGGAGTAGACAGAAGTTTCTGTGGCTGCAAATGAGAATTCAGGATGGTGTGTTACCTGGGCCCGAAATGCCAGCTTTTGTGCTCCTGAGATGCTGCTTGGCCTGCTGTGTTCATCCAGCTTCACACCTTGTTATCTTCCCATAAGTGAAGACAGTTTTAGTATGGAAGGGCAAAATATGTTGGCACAGGCTTGGAGGGCTGAAGGTCCTGTACTATATTGTTCTTTGTTCTTCCTCTGGGTATGATAGTATGTACTTTTTGATTCCCAAGACCTCTTGTTCTTCACTCCCCCCTCTCCAGGTTTTTTGGCCTCTCTTCAGGAAGCAAAGGGCTATTGGGGCACGAGTGACCAAGAATCAGTAATTGGTTAAAGGCAGCAGCTTACAGCAACTTATCGGAAAAAATGACTGTTTTCCTTCAGATTTCAGGTCCTTTTTCTGCACGAAGAAAGAAGCACACAACTTGCTGCTTCCAATCTGTAAAACGTTTGCAACTGTATCATTTGTAACCGCTCATACCGAGTCGTCTGCTTGCTCGCTCAGGCAGTCAACCACCAACTTCCAGCATCCACAACTGTCATATTCGCACAAATCAATCAATTACCTGTTGTCAGCCAAATCACACTCTGTATAATGTTTTGGATGTGTCTTATCTCACCACCTCTACTGCTTGCAAAGCAGAAATGTAAACACACACTTCACAACGAGTTTCACCAACTTGTTTTCAAAAGTGCAACAATTCCTTCCTGAGTTCTCAGTTGTAAATTAGCCTTGATGATCTTTAAACACACACATCTGTAAGTTCATCATTAGCATATTATCAATGAGAAATTTAGGTGATGTTCCTGCTGTAATCCCAATCCCCTTCTCCACTAGCTTATCCATGACTACGGTTTCTTGAGCTAGTTCCTTCTAATGTTTCCTGCTGCCTTGCAGACCTCCAGAGGTCCATGTGTGGCAGGATCCTCTGGAACCAGAAGTCAATACGTGTATAGATTTGCATGCTCAGACCCTCTGAGCAGCTGCACAGCTGAGAGGAAACATTGCATTTTACTGTATGTTATGTAAACACTGACTAAATTTAGTTCCATGTTTACGAAGTGCATTATGATAATGTTTTTCATTATCCCATACCTTCAAGTTCTTTGCGTCAACTTTGTTAAAAATCTTTGCTCGTAAGAGACTCCACATTGACTGAAAACGTTTATTGCTGATCTCTTCTGTAAGTTCTGAATGATCAATATCCTTTACTCTTGCATCCTTGAGTTTGATTTTTAATTTGAGAAGATAGATGGTCAAACTGCTGAAATTGTTATAAAGTAACAATTGAGCTTTTATCTCGTAGTGCTAATGATAACTACTTCAATGTTTTGCTTTGAGAAGTTGTCTTCTAAATGTACAGCATCATTCAGATTGCTTAAAGTATAAATTCACTGACTTTGCAATAACTGTTGCCTTGTTGTTTTCTGTATCCAGTATCATTTGAGCCTTTCTCGTATATGGCCTGCTCAACAGCAAAGATATTTCACTTTTTGCTATGTTTGGGCTGATAAAACGGTTTACCCCCGTGATTTACAGGAATAGCCACTTTTTAAAGTGATTTCAACATGTTGTCATCACCAGACTTGAAATAGGTAGAGGTCTCCGATTCATGAAAAAAAATGTCAAAAGTAAAGATAAAAAAGTTAGGCAACATTTTAACCAATCCACTACACACAAAGTTTTTGAATGAATTTGTGACTAAAATATTCATTCCTGGGCTGAAACTTACTGTCATCAGTACAATTTTCTCTGCCTCAATGTACCATCATCATCAGCATCTGCCGAAACTTTGATACCACATGTAATTTTGAAAATCTTGTCATTCCGTTGAGGGCAATTTGTTTCCGAATAGCATTTCGATGTACATCTTACGAACCTGTCGACCATATCCCAGACTCTTTGGTTCATTTTTCTTTCGCAGTTCCCCAATTCCTGTTTGTCCTCATTGCCAGAAGTATCTCTGTCTTTGCTGCTTTTAGTATAATATGGCCACCCAAGTGGACAGGGTTGTTAAGAAAGCATATGGTGTTTTGGCTTTCATTAACAGGGGGATTGAGTTTAAGAGTCGTGAGATCTTGCTGCAGCTCTATAAAACTTTGGTTAGACCGCACTTGGAATACTGCGTCCAGTTCTGGGCGCCCTATTATAGGAAAGATGTGGATGCTTTGGAGAGGGTTCAGAGGAGATTTACCAGGATGCTACCTGGACTGGAGGGCTTATCTTATGAAGAGGGGTTGACTGAGCTCGGTCTCTTTTCATTGGGGAAAAGGAGGAGGAGAGGGGACCTAATTGAGGTATACAAGATAATGAGAGGCATAGATAGAGTTGATAGCCAGAGACTATTTCCCAGGGCAGAAATGGCTAGCACGAGGGGTCATAGTTTTAAGCTGGTTGGTGGAAAGTATAGAGGGGATGTCAGAGGCATGTTCTTTACGCAGAGAGTTGTGAGAGCATGGAATGCGTTGCCAGCAGCAGTTGTGGAAGCAAGGTCATTGGCGTCATTTAAGAGACTGCTGGACATGTATATGGTCACAGAAATTTGAGGGTGCATACATGAGGATCAATGGTCGGCACAACATTGTGGGCTGAAGGGCCTGTTCTGTGCTGTACTGTTCTATGTTCTATGTTCTAATTCACTCTGGCACTTTCAACCTGTGTCTGGCCGGTTTTGTCACTTTTTAAAAATCACTTTTGAATCCTCCTTTCTCTGTATTACCGTAGAATGTCCTATTTGAGACATAAAGGCCACTGGAAATGAAGATTCCCAGCATATTTATTACTGAAAATCTAACTCCAATTAAACCCGACGTGTCTATATATGCTTGATAACTTAGCACAGTCCAACCATTTAAAGGTGTGCACTGAAGTAGGAATCCCAAACTATAATTTTTGCGATCGTATTCTGCTAAATTTGACATTATCATCTACTATGGAATATTAATCCTGTTGTCTAAATTTGACAGGGTATGGCCATCTCTCATTTGCATTCAACATGTTGTCTTTCCTATAAATTTTGTCCATAAATGCTAACAGCATTTCCAAACCTTTCTTGGTGTTCAGTTTTGAGGCTTTAGCTCTGAGAATACTTTACACCAGATCTTACTGCTAGTAGGAATTAGGAATTACAGTGCCAAGGCCATACCTTGCCTTTTTCTCTCATCAAAGATGTTCGATATGTCTTAAATTGAATTTATTTTTCCATTGATTGTAAAATTTAATTTTGCACAACATCTGTGGGAAATCATGCTGTGACATTTTACATATGGTTGTAGCTATTCCTCTGCAATGTAACTTTTGATTGCAATCTTCTGACTGAAAAGAAATTAGAGTTTCTGACCTTCACCTTTTGGCAGCTAAGATCTGCTCACATTGTCAATTCATAACCAAGATAGCTGTTGAGATGAAAACCAAAGCATCTATATTTTTGGATAGACCTTTACAGCTCCTCAGTCATAGATACTTTCCAATCAATAGTTCAGCGATGTTTTGATATGTTATTGTGGAGCAGGTGAGGCTTAATCCCAAGTCTTTTCATACAGAGGTAGGGATACTACCACTCCTCCATAAAAGCCCCCCCATTCCTCCTTTATAATCAGCCAATCAATTAATCATTTGTCTCATCCCTTAACCATTTCTTACAATAACACCCCCACCCTCTATCCCCTTTGCAGTGTCCACTTCCCCTTCGTTCTTCGTTGTACTTGTCTCTTCTCCCAACCTCCTCTTGCCATCTGCTTCTCCCCAGCTTCTCTTGCCACCTGGTCTATCCCAATGCCATCTTCTTGATTATCTTCATATTTCCTTAATGTCATTAGTTTCCAGAAATGTATCGATTTCTATCTTGAACGTGCTCTGTGATTGAGTTTCTAACAGTTCCTCCAGTACAGAGAAATGAAAAGTTTCACCACCATCTGAGAGATTATATACCTTGGTTTCAGACTCACCATCCAGGGGCACCTCTTATCTACATCCGTGATATCATGCCCTGGAAAAGTTTTGTAAATTTCAATGAGGTTCATTCCTTATCCTTCTAAACTCTAAGAATTAAAGACCCACTCTCCTCAATGTCTTCTCAGCAGCAATCCTACAAACCAAGGATTAATCCGCTGCACCTCTGTTGCATTTCCTTTGTGGCAGTTGTATCTCACTCTAGATAAAGAGGCCAAAACTGTACACACCAGTCCCAAGTCTGGTCTTGCCAAGACCTCAGTATAATTGCAGAAAGACCTCTTTACTTATGTGCTCAAATCCCTTTGTGATGAAGGCCAGCAAATCATCCGTCTTTCTATCTCTCGTATTCTAGGACATTCACTTAGCCTAACCAAGTCCCCTTGAAGCTTCCTTGCATCCTCCTCAAAACTTACATTCCCATCCAATTTAATGTCATCACCAAATTTGGAAATATTACAATTTACCCCAAAATCCAAACCATTTGTAGAGATGATGAATAGCTGTGGACTTAGCTCTGATCTTTGCTGTACCCCTTTGATCATTTTCAGGATGGCAGACAATTATATTTATTCCTACTCTCTCCTTTGCCTGTTAACCAGTTTTCAGCACATACTGGTATATTACAATAATCCCATGCATTGATTTTACTTACTGACCTGCCCAGGGCTTCTAGCAAAAGCCTTCTGAAAATCTAAATTGTCCAAAAGCTGGTATGAAAGAATGTAGAAAGAAAATAAATTTTCATGATAAAATGAGTTTACACAAGTCACCTGCTGACAGGTTGCCTTACAAAAGGAATCTTGTGATTAATAACTTGGTGAGCCTAGCCAGCAGATATCTCATTATATTTCTTTGATTTTGAAATCTTGTTTGTGTGTTATAAAGTTTGAGTTTAAAAAGAAGATGATTCTGTTAATGGTTTGTCTAAAGATGCAAAGGTTAAAGGCATTGATGGATTAAGATATCTTTTGGCACATACAATATAAACTTTTTGAACAAAGGGTAAGTTAGGAAGGAGAAGATACGTGTCTGTAAATACCCAATGTTAAGTAAAAATGTTGCTGTGTAGTTTCATAATTCACCACTTGCCTTCAGAATGAGTTATAAGAGGAGGTTGGTCATGGGTACTTGCTGAAGTCATGAAACTTTGTGACAGAATGGTTAGAATTTAAAGAAGGTGCAGGTTTAGGGCTAGTGTAATGGTGAACATTTGGGCACATTTGTCCTATGAATCTGAAGAAGAGACAGAGCTGTTGATTAGATGGTTGCAAGTTTTGATGGGGAAGAGAATAAACTTGCATCATTGTCAGAGAGGATGATGGTTTAAGAAAATGGTTTATGTTGGAGAGAAATTGAGGTTAGTTTGACATTCCTGTGTAGTAAGCAATTTTAACGATGAACGTTGTCAGTTGTTCACCAAATTTTGCATCCACTCACTTTCTTATAGTGGCATCTCTCAAAGACTGAGAGCTGAATTATACAACATAAGAGAAAGCCATTTGGCCAATTTTGTCTGTCCTGACTTATTGAAAGATCTTTCCAGTCTTTTCCACTTTGGTTTGCATCCTTGGTCTTTTAAAAAGTTTTTCTTGATTTTGTTTCAACCACTTGTTCAGGTACTGTGCTCCAGATTGTAACAATATGCTGCCTCTTAGAAAAAACTTCTAAATTCCCACAGAGATTTTATGTGTGTGGGCACATTGGTTGGCAGGGCAGCAAGCGTATGGATCAGATGAACACCAACAGCGTGAAGTTCAATCCCATTCCAGTCGAAGTGCCCTTAGAGCTGACCACCTTGTTTTATCCACTGTTAAAAGAAAAATTACAGCCCTTTGCTATGGATAGTTGGTTAATACCAAAGAACTGCATTTGAGCAAATATTTGAGAAGAAGAAAATTAATAAATTGATTTGCAACATTTGTATTAAGGATAAATCAGGTACTTGCAAAAGAATGAAGAATCGAAAAGTATTTAAGATTTTCTCATTTAACTGCTGAATTATATTTTCAAAGCCTGCACAAGTATAGCTGGTTGGTACAGGTAATGGCATTGTTAGATTTGTGAAGACCCTATTTGCTAATATTTGCCCATGTTTTCTGATTGTAATTCTTAATCTGACTAGATCTTGACTGTCAATATCTGTCTGTTTCCAGTCAGAAGAAGAGCTTGATCCAGAAGAGAGGGATAACTTCTTGCAGCAGCTTTACAAGTTTATGGAGGATAGGGGTAAGGACTGCTTGCAAGCTCAAGTTGGCTTTTTCACTAATGATTGTACTTTGACCTCTGACCTCTGAACTGGTTTCTAATCTAATGCAAGTGTTAAAGATATGAACGGTAGTATAAGTAGTCAAGTTTTTAAAGCTACAAATAAAAAGTAACCAAATCTCAAATGCTTTGAATAAAAGCCTGCAGTGGGTTTAAATCAGTTACACAGTAGAGTGCCTCTGCCTAATCGATAAAACACAGACAGCAATTCTTTATCACAGGTCTCAGGCTGCAATTCGCGCGTAGCGATACTGTGAATTTCAGTTGGGATCTAAATAAATTTCCAGTATCAATTTGGATTGGTCAGTTAATGCCTTGATTACCTTAAAGGGAAGTGTATCTCATTTCTCCATTTATAATCTAACAAGTGCAGAAATTCACCGACAAAACATAATTCTAAGCTGTTAGACCGAAATTTGTTGATTTGCACAAACTTTGTTGATTTATCTTGACAGCCTGTATAAACCAATAATGTACATGTATTTGTGTTATTGCATATGGTATATTTGATTTTCCTGCTGTGAATATAGTTGAGTTGTAAAATTAGATAAATCGTGTGAACCCCAGAAAGTGAGGATATATTTTGATTTTTGGTATTCTTCCTGCAAAATAGGTATTCCTCCACATAATAAGTTATGAGGTACTGCACACGCCTTTTTCTGTGAGAAATGATGCTGGTGCAAATAAATGTACTGAAATCTTGCAGCAACTTGCAGGGGCTCAGTGGTTAGCACTGCAGCCTCACAGCGCCAGGGACCTGGGTTCAATTCCAGCCTCGGGCAACTGTCTGTGTGGAGTTTGCACATTCTCCCTGTGTCTGCATGGGTGTCCTCTGGGTGCTCCGGTTTCCTCCCACAGCCCAAAGATGTGCAGGCTAGGTGGATTGGCCATGCTAAATTGCCTGTAGTGTTCGGGGGTGTGTAGGTTAATGGGGATGGGTCTGGGTGGGACGCTCCAGGGTTGGTGTGGACTTGTTGGGCCGAAGGGCCTGTTCCCACACTGTAAGGAATCCGAATCTAATCTAAATATAAAATAAAAGGGAATATCGGTGGTATGACATGATGTTGCACAGAGATTTTTGCTTAATCTTCTAGAAGTGTGCTAAGATCTAGATATTCCTTTTGGATCATAATTTGCAAACATAGAATTGGAAGGCTGCTCAGACCCTCAAGCCTGCTTTGCCATTCAATAAAATCATTGTTGATCTGCTTACTCCAAATTCTCATCTTCCCCGAAAGCCTTTCACCCTTGCCTACCAAGATTCTGTCTACCTCTGCCTTAAAAATATTGAAGGACTATTTGAAACAGTCTCCACTTCCCTGCCTTAAATGAGTGATTCTTATTTTGAAATTGTTAACCGTTGTCCTTGATTCTTCCACAAGAGGAAATATCCTTTCCACTGGTACCCAATCGAGGCCACCCTGGATCAAGTACATTTGAATCATATTGCCTGTCACTTTTCTAATTTCCAGTGGATTCAAACTTAACCTGTCCAACATTTTCCTTTAGAAGACAGCCTACGTATTTTGAGTAGTAGTAGATACTCTTTACTGTTCCAATACATTTACGTCCTTAAATACTCCACATGTGGTTTGACCAATACCCTGTGTAACTGAAGCATAACCTCCTTATTGTGGTATTCAGTTCCCCTTGCACTAAGTAACAATATCTTATTACCCTTCCTAATTACTTGCTGTGCTTGGATACTAACCTTTTATAGCTGATGCATAAGGACACTTGGATCCTTATACGTCGCAGAGTTCTGTGAAATCTCCCCATTTAGTTACATTGTTTCATTTTTTAAAATATTCTTTCTGCCAAAATGGATAATTTCCCCACGCTATGCTCCGTTGCCAGATCTTTGTCCATTCAATTAACCTATTGCTGTGTAGCCTCTCTTTGTACGATTCACAAATGAATTTCTTAATTGTGAAGTTGCTTCTTTGTATTTGAGGAACGTAACCAATTAATTATTTTCTAGGCACGCCTATCAATAAACCACCTGTACTGGGCTATAAGGATCTGAATTTATTCAAACTTTTCAGATTGGTATATCGGCATGGTGGCTGTGACAATGTGAGTTGCCCTCATTTTGAGAATCTGTAACAGAAAAGTGATATTTTATTCAGTTCCAGGAACAGAGCAATGTCATGAGTTTGCATTTTGGCTTCAGTATCAGTTGATTTTTGTTGAAAGTATATTTTGTAACAAGGTTTCGTGTTCCAAGTTGTTCCCAGTTATTTAAGCTAGCAAATGCAATTTATAAACACATTCTCATCTTCGTGAAATAGGCACTGTTTCATGTGTCCAATTGTAGGTTGGTCAGGGACAGGCTGTCAACAAGGGTGATGAGACAAGATGTTCCACTCCCCTCCCTATACCCCTAGGAGGAGAATGGTGTGCAGGTTGCCAATCTGGGCTGTTGGCACAATTGGCTGGGAGTTGGCAAGAAGTTCCCAAGCCTAAAATGTCCATAGCGCCAAAAGAAAGGGTGTGAGCAGAAAGAGACTAGATCCCGGCCTCTCATCACACGCCTGGTGTCTAAAAGACAGGCAGGAGTGTATATTATGTGTGGTGAGTGCCCACTGGCAGTCATTGTTCCTTTGAATTACCAGATCATTAGTCCCACTATGTCTCTTATCCCTCGACATTGCAGCTTCTTCCCTTTTTGAGTTTTTATCCAATTCCTTTTTGAAAGCTATCGCTCAGTCTGTTTCCACTAATGTTTCAGGCAACAAATACCTCAGAGCACTGTAATTTGCTGTATAAACTTGCTCAATAATTTTTGCCTCTGATTCTTTTGTTGATTTACTTTAAGTATTAGTCGTTTGGTTGTAGTTCCTCCCTGCTCGTGGAAGCAGCTTATCCTTATTTTGCTTGGACCCTGATTAATTATGCATATATCTGGTATATTTTCCTTACTTTCTCTGCTCTAAGAACAATTCAACTGTTCACTTAAATGACCTACCTTAATGACAGACAGATGAGTCCAAGTCCGTACTTAAGATGATGATGCTAGCCTTGACCATTTTTCGTAAGGTTAACAAAAAGCAATAAACTTCTGTCAGTCGAGCAATTGTGTGGATGCTGCCCTCTTTTGCTGTTCAAGGACCGAATGATCTTTTGGACCGACTGGGAATAGGGGGATATGGACTTTGCGGGTAGATGGAATTAATTTAGAATGCATCTTGGCACAGAAACTGGGCTGAAGGGGCTGTTCCTCTGATGCACTGTTCTATGTCGATGTCCCTGTCTTTGACTCCTTTTCTGTTATAAGTTGGTCAGAAAATGCCTTAAAACCTTGTGTTGACTGAAATTTATGTTCAACACAGATGGATATGATTGAATCATATTTCCCAAATGGATGTGGCTCAGCTGGTCTTGTGTCAGCTTATGATGAGATATAAGGTGTTCTATTTCATTGATAGTTTGCCTGATTGAATCCTGAAATTTGAGAATTAAGTTTGATTTATATTGAATTTTATTCCATAAGTTAATTCCCAAAGGAAAACATAGTAGCTGTTGTGCTATAAACTACTTCAAGGTGTTTTCATTCTACTAGTGTTTAAGGAGCAAAAGGTCATAAATATTGGCTCAAATGTCTGTCCTTGTAAGCTTGTCCTTGGCTTCTGTTTTGCACCACCCTTGAAAAAGTGAAAACAGTGAAATCTTTGGGAAACATTGGCCCAAACTAATGTGGTTTCTTCCATTCTCACTCCATCATACAAAGTCAAATTTGCATTCTTTGAACATAACCTTTCTGAAGTGTGCGATATCATTAATTCATTTGTTCATGTTCCATTTTTATAACAATGCCACATATGATAATTCTTTGATTAATGTTGCATTATGCAAATGGAGTTTCATTCCTGAAAAGTGCAACGTTAAGTGAAACAACTTAAGTAAATCACATTTTTCCATTACAACCAATTTAAAAGCTCTTGTTAGGTTTGGTGGAACTTCTCGCATCAGGATGTATCCTGCACGATGAAATACTGGACATTCCCGAGTTCCTCTATTCATAAATGAAATAAAGAAGAAATATGCTAATTCTTTCCACTTGTCTTTCTGACTCAGTTTTCCTCTGCTGAACCAGCTGTGAGTAAGTGCTTGCAAAAGATTTTGCAGGAGTACAAAAGCAATTGAGGGAGCAAAAGGAACTGCAAGCTAGGGAATTAAATGGGAAGTGTTTAGTGGGAAAGCCTGGCAGGGGAGCAACACACAGGAGAGAGTCAGCTACCAGGAAAGATCACTTGAAAATGCTACCAATGTCAGATGACAGTCTGGCCCTGGTACGAAATGGCACTAAAGCAGAAACTAAGTACATATATCAGCCCCATTACACTTAATGCTAAAGCAGAACAACACCATATGAGCCAACTTAAAATGGACACTTAGTGAATCTCGGGCATCAGGTGAGCACTTCCATGAATCTGACAGTTTAAGAACATATTTTTGAAAAGTAACAGCTTTACTGTGACTTTACAATACTTCTGTCAACTAAATCTGAATCACACTGTACTGTAACTTATTTGTGGCATTTTCTCATAACCATTTTACAGTAATTGAACCAATTCAGTACAAAATATCAAGGCTAATCAGAGCTACCTTTTCCCTGTCTGGTGATGTTTTCGTTTTCAGCTAGAGAAATTTAAATAATTTAAATGAAATAAATTTCAACTAACTGGCCTATGACTTGGGATTGAAAGGACTGAAACTTCCCAATTTTTTCATGCAATGCAAATTGTATGTGAGATGAGCGCAAAGGGGCGTGCATCAAAAAGCTGTTCAAAGCAGTATTATATTCACGCTTCAGTGATTGTTTCTTTGTAGCTTCAGCTGTATTACCTTGAATTACGAAAAATACTCTGAATGTTTTCTTCTGTCCTATAATTGGCTGTACTTGCATTTCTACATTAATTGACATCCCTGTGTTTTGTTTTTAGCAAAAATGGCATACAAATCTTATTGCACTACAATATTGAAATTGTGTGAATGACATAAATACATTAAAATTTCTTCAGTTAATTGTATAACATTTAAGTGAAACTTAATTAAGTGGAAAACTTACAGCTGCTATCAATGTATGTCATTGTATTAGCCCTTAACTGAATCATTTTAGCTTGATGTGCATCTGTGGTACATTTTTGGTAGTTATATGTATTTAGAACTCAAAATATTCTGTGTAAATTACTTAATGACACATGTTATTTTAACAATCTTTATAAAGCTGCTACCATTCTTGAAAATCTTTCAACATAAGTTACACGTACAGTTTTGTAACTGGAAATTCTCAATTCCAGATTTCGTGATTATAGCAATATGACAGATGATTCTTCATTGACTAGAATTTATTGTGTTAACTCTCTTCTTGTAATAGTAAACAAAATGGCATTGATGAACAATTTTAAGTTGTATTTTTTGTCTTGTTGGCTGTATGAAGTATAGTTGCTAAATTCTACTTTCTGTAGATTGACAGTGGTTCTGTGTGGAAACAAATATACATGGACCTTGGCATTCCAATTCTGAACTCTGCTGCCTCTTACAATGTAAAAACTGCTTATAAGAAGTAAGTAGTTTTGATATACACTAAATATTTATATTCGATTTGCTCATTGACTTTTTTGTTGTATATACGGCGTGTGACAGCTATGATTTCTTTTAAGAAATCTTCTTGAAGACAGTGAATCTTTACATGTTCATGTTTGTATTTATCCTTCAGTCCTCTTTCATTGTATTTCCATGAATAGGACAGGCATGACTGCAGATGCTTGAAGCCACTATTGTAATTCAGAAGAAACTTGTGCTTCTATAATTTATTTTGCAATGTATTCACATTCTGAAAAACACCAAACTATTCAGAATTTTATTCATTTGGATTTTGTTCAAAATAAAACACACTATCTCCATTTATCAGTGAGCAAAATCACCCCAAACCACAAGTTGCAGATTCTCAAACATTTTCCCAGCCTCTCAGTTGCAAATTGTTAATGTGGACTGTGTAAATCCTTTCCATTTTGCTGTATGGCCAGGACAGACTGAAGAAGGTAAATGACCAGGTAACTTTTTTGATTAAACTAACTTGTATATAATTCTAAGAATCTGTTTTAAAGAATAGAGTCACCAGAGTGAGTGCTGATAAATGGTAAGTACAATAACTGGTATGATTCTTTGTAGTTTTTTTGAAAACAAAAATGTGTATATGGAATTACTTGAGGGAACTCTCTTATCTGATGAAAGGTTAACATAGGGCAATGGAATTTTCCAGTATGTGCAAGAATTGCCATTTGAAACTTCTCCTGTTCTCAAGATTCTGCTGCCTGCTACTGTCTGACTTTTTAATTGTGCTGAAATGAAATAATCAGGCAAGTAAAAGGAAAATAAAATAACACAGGAGTAATCTGTTTCTTCTAGTCAACAGTTTTGTCTTGTGTTTAGTTTATCAAGATACCCCATTAGGCCAACCCATACGCACTATGATTCAAGAATGTGCTTTTGCTCGCCAATTTGTAATGAACCCAGGGATCTTCCTTAACTTAAAAAGGAAGTTGAATAACTAGACCATGGCATTGTCTATAAATGCTAAACATTTTATTAGAAACAATGTGCATTTATATAGCATCTTTTATGTCTCCAGATGTCCCAAAGCGCTTTACAGCCTGAAGTGTTTCCAACCATCTTCAGACAGAAGTGCCAAGTGGATGATCCTTCTCCACCTCCTCCTGAGGTCCCTACCATCACAGATGCCAGTCTTCAGCCAATTCGATTCACTGCACGTGACATCAAGAAACGGCTTAGTGCACTGGACACAGCAAAGGCCATGGGCCCTGACAACATCCTGGCTGTAGTGCTGAAAACCTGTACTCCAGAACTAGCCGCACCCCTAGCTAAGCTGTTCCAGTACAGCTACAACACTGGCATCTATCCGACAGTGTGGAAATTGCCCAGGTATGTCCTGTCCACAAAAAGCAGGACAAATCCAACCCGGCCAATTACTGCCCTATTAGCCTACTCCCGATCATCAGCACAATAACGGTAGGAATTGTCAACAGCACATTCAAATGGCATTTTCTCATCAATGGTCTGGTCACTGAGGTTCTTTCTGGGTTCCACCAGGACCATTCAGTTCCAGACCTCTTTACAGCCTTGGCCCAAACTTGGACACAAGAGCTGAATTCTAGACATGAGGTGTGAATGCTTTTGACACCAAGGCAGCATTTGACCAAATGTTACATCAAGGAGGAGCCCCCATAAAATTTTTGACTATGGTAATCGGAGGTGGGGGGGATATCTCTTAATGACTGATGACATTCCTGGCACAAAGAATGATGGTTTTAGTTTTTGGAAGTTGATCTTCTGTCCTCAGGACATGTTTGCAGTAGTCCTGAGGTCAATGTCCTAGACTCAGCAACTCCAGCAATTTTATCAATGTCTTCATCTTGGTCACAGCCAATGTGTGGCTGACTGTTGTTTTCATCAGGTTCACCTCTGTTTGCAATTCCTTAGATAATGTAGTTTCATATGCCTTCATATAACAACTTGGATAACATCCAAGTTTGTGCTGATATGTGGCAAATAGCATTTGTTCCAAGAAATGGCCATCTCAGAGAGAGAGGGAGAGAGAGAGAAAGAGAGAACCTACTTGCCCTGCAATGAAATTCAACAGCATTACCATAATTGAATCCCCATCATTAACATCCTGGGATATATCACACTGCATTAAGCATTTCAGTGCCAAGGCTGTTGGTGCAAGTTAAAGAACCATGCTGTGCCTCACTTCCTGACTCCTGCCCATGTACTCTCCATCACCAACAAGGCGCAAGTCAGGGATGTGAGTAATATTCTGCTCTTGGCAGGATAGCAAGTTCTGCAGCAACAAACAGGAAGCTTAGCACGATTGTGGATGAGGACAAAGCCGTTTGCTTGACCAGCTCGTCATCTATGAGTGTAAATGTCCACCCTATATTCAATTAGTCTTGTGTAGTTAACGGTTTACAGTTTATATGATACACTGAAGCAACCGGCTAAAACTTCACAGCGGAAACCTGCGAACTCCATCACTGCAAGGACCACAGCAACAGGTGGATAGAAACACTACTTATTCCCAAGGTGTATGCCATCCTGGCTTCTATACATATATCAACTTTCCATAATTCTTTGTATGTCAAATTCCTGAGACACACTTTGTAGCATTATGGGAACACCTTCACTTGAAACAACCACCACAACTTTCTTAACTGTAAATAGTTATGGGCAAAAATGCTAGCCTTGCTATTGACACCCATAGGTCGAAAATAACTTAAAAACAAGAATTTTCATATGATCTATTTTCAGTATAACCAATTTAATATAAATATTATATTATATATGTTTTGTTTTGTTTTTAGGAACACCAGTAGATGAATAAATGAACAAAAGCAAAGACTATTCGTCTATAGCCAAACTTTCCATCTTAGGAGTATAGAAGTTGTGTCTGAGAAGCTAAACTACAAAATATGCACGATGTGCATCTCAAAGTATTAATTTTGATACAGCAGCTTGCTGATAGCTTTACTGAATGGCCTCTGGCCTAGCTATCGACTTACTTTGCTTCTGACAGGCCTATCAATTTGAATGTAATAAATAACTCTATCTATCTAAAATAAGATCTTGAGTCAAGGGAAATTTCAACATTTTCCCTTTACTTGAATTGATTGGCCTAGCTTCTCTTTTGGATAATTAGGCTGGTGTGGAATCTATTTCTGAAAATGCACAAGCTCTGAGGTTTTCTGAGAGTAAACCAGAAATATTGCAATGTAAAGAAGCTGGTGATGTATCAAAGACTAACATCACTGGAAATTCCTGTTAGTTTTGATTAGTGTGAGGGATATAGATTTGTTGTGTTTTTGGACTCTTCTGTGCCATGGAGCTGTGTGTCTTGGTAAGCATTTGCCTGGCTGACTAGTTCCAAAAACACTCAAGTAGCTCAGTACCATTCAGGACAACACAGCCTGTTTGGCTCACCATCCAACACCTTAAACATTCATTCCCTTTACATTCAGCACTCAGTGATCATGAGATTATCTGTTTCTTTTGTCTCTGGCTATGGCTTCCCTTTTAAGTAGGGAGGTGCAGTACCTGAAGATAGATTTAAAAAAAAAACATCTCTTCCAGTTGATTTAATGAACATGAAATTCAGTTGTATTAAGTGTTAAGGACTAATTTTAATTTATGTGAGCAAAATGTTTTCCTATTGGAAAGCAGACAAGTGAGCTTTAGATCTGTTTGTGTTTCGGTCAGTTCCCACGATTTCTGTTGGCTTCCTAGGTTCAGTTTGAACTTTGGCTTTGATGCGTAATTTCTAAGTGTGATGCAGTACAACATCAAGGTAAATGGGGTGGAAATAATTATAATGGAAGTATTAGGATTCTCTTATGGTGTGTAGCTCAGTAGTAGTTGGTCGCTGTTTGAAATGCTTGTCTTTCCGTAGTACTGTCTGAGTATTTGATGGACCGATGCCAATAAAAAACAATAGAGCGTAAACCTTAAGAATTTAGAGCATATACTTGAATTGGACTTTCTAATTGCATTTTCAGCAGTCTCTAGTTTTTTTTTCATTCACCAGTATGTACATTTTAAGTCTTAATCTGTCTTTGCAATTTCTCTTCTGGTGGTGTTTCTCGACCTTGAATTTTTTGTTTGACTAAAAAGAGTTTTGCCCCAATTTCTGTTATTTTTCTCTAGATCTGGAATGGCTAATCACAATTAGTTTGATCTTCGATTTGAGTTTCCACACCTTTTTGAAGATACTGAAATTGCAGCGACAATCCCTATCACTGAGATCCTTGTCCACACCTCCCTTTTTCCTGCCTCTCTTACTTTTTCCTCCCTTTTATGAATGTCCTCAAACAGGTGTCCTGTGTGGTCCACTTTTTATGTCACACTTTTCTTTCCTGATGCGGTCCATGTTCATCAGAGATTGTTCATTGGCATACTTCAAACAAATTATTGCTTTTATAACCACAGCAGAGAGATTTGGTTGTGCCTCTCTGCCACTTTGATCGAACCCATGGCTTTCACCTGTATCTTCAGCTGCCTAAATGACAGCAAATCCTAGCTAAGCTCTATTGAAAAGAATTCAATAGCAAGCATTCTTCAATTACTCAGTATTTGTGCTTGTTTCCCTAAATTCTATCTACATCCTGATCTATGAGAAATCTCAGGCTAGGCCCATAGTTTAAGTCTTTCTCAGATACTGTACAGATACTCTGCTAGATCCTGAGCTCATTTTCCTAACTTGACCAGTGAAGTTGTTTTGTTGTCTCCAGAAAATTATTTCACTTGACCTGATCACTTGACCTAATTCACATTAGGCTGGAACATCTTATTGCTATTGTTGCTGATATTTGTTTTTGCACACATCATTAACTAACTGAAACAGTCGCAGTCCACAGATAGGGGATAGCCTATTTAGGACCGAGATGAGAAATGTCTTCAACCTGAGAATGATGCGCCTGTGGAATTTTAAGCCACAGAAAGCATTTTGAGGCTAAAACATGGAATGCTTTGAAGAAGGAGTTAGATATAGTTATTAGAGATAAAAAAATTCAAATGTATGGGGAGAAACCGGGAATAGGGTTTTAGGTTGAATGGTCCCCAATGATAAGTTGAATGGCAGAGCCGGCTTTAAGGGTTGAAAGGGTTTTCTATATTTCTAATCCAGAAAGCTGCGGATTTGTCTTTCTCCGTTGAGACATTTGTTTTTCCTTGACCTTCAGAGCTGCAGAGAGTCATGTATGAATTACAAATTTTAAGATCATAAAAATGCTGCTGAATTTGTCAAAGGCGCATGAAACCAGGAAGTCAAACACAGGAAGAGGCCAAAAGGGTGAAACCTTGGCCAAAGAAATGGATTTTACAAAACATCTGAAAAAATAAGCGAGAGAGAGACTGATGTGAGGATTTAGGAAGTTAATTCAAGGAAGTAGAACCTAGGCACCCAAAGAAAAGTATTGAGATGACTGTAACCTTCAAATGCACAAGAACACAGAAGAATGGTGAAGGGTGTAGGGGAAGTTACAAAATATGTGAAAGGGTGCCATCAGGGAAGAATTTGAATATAGAAATGAAAATTTTAAATTCAGGATATTGAACCTTGAGCCAACATGGACCAGTGAAAGCCAGTGATGGGCAAATATGACTTTGAATGGGAACATAGAGTTTTGGATGAGCTGTAGAGGGAAGAGAATTGGGTGGCGGGGTGGGGGGAGGGGGGGGGGGGCGGTGTGTGCGGTGGCCAGCCAGCTAATCATTCACATGAGTCAGTTTTAAGGTGACAATGATGTGAATGAGGGTTCCACAAATAAAGAAGCTTACATAGCAGCTGGAGATTCAATGTCAGAAAAGTCATCCAAAAGTGCAGAGAAGTTCACTGAGTTAAGACAACTGAGGATGTGCTGTCTGCATCCCTGTAAAAGCTGATATCGTTGCTTTGGATGATGAAGCCAATGGATAACATGTAAATAGACAACAAGTGAAGACCAAGTTGGAATCCTTAGATTCTGTGGAAAAAGTATGGCCAGTGGAGGTGTTTTGTCTACAATCATATTGTTAAAATTTGAACCAAACAAGGACAGTTTCACAGTTGGACAAGGGGCAAATGGCTTTGAAGGAGGATTCTGTGATATGTATTGCAAGTTCAAGGAACAATCATAATCAGCCGTTGAAATTGTTTGGTGCTGTGAGAGCAATAGAGACCTAATTGGAGGGATTTGAACAGCATCATGACTCTCATCCTCGATTGTAAAATTTTCCCATAATATTCTGCCTCTGTATCTTTGTAATTTTCTCCAATCAGATGACCTTGCAAATTTTCTTAACATTTTACTGCCACCAGTTAAGATCTTATTTCTCAGTTTTACCATTAACTTAAACGGTAGAAAGTTCAGTGCATTGTGCAAGCATATTAATGGCATCTGATTTAAAGTATTATTCTTCTTAAAGTTGCTGATGAAATTAAGTAAAATTTTACTTGTTCAAATTTCAAATATGTTTCATTTTGTTGAGACATTGACATCAGCATGATAAAACAAGTGGTGATAGTTAATTTTTCTATCCTGGAACTCTTTAATCAGAAAAGCAGTTGATCTAATCAGATACAATGCTGACCCAGGCCTAATTAAGAGTTTCCTTCTGAATGCATTGCAGTATTTCCAGTGAGGATTTTGTTTCTTTCCCTGAAACTGCTCTCGGTAAATCTGAATTTCAACACAATTTGCTGCAACCTTTTGAATAAGAAATTTTAAAAAAAAACATTTATTCAGATTTGCTAGTTTTAAAAATTTATCCCAGATATTTTAAAAAATACAACTCTAAGAATATTTGGACATATGTTCCTTGTGTTGGATGTAAAATAAAGAAGCGTCATATACATGACCATCTCTGACAGAAATTAATACCACAGAATCATAGAGTGAAATATATAGTTTTAATTTACTGTGTCATCACTTGCAGTCACTCACTAACAAGTATGATTGTCCACCCAGGAAATTCCATGGCACTGGTTCTGTGGGTTCTTGCTTGGCTGATGGGCCCTATCTTAATACAGCATCTCCAACCTCCTATTTGCAGTTTTTGGGAGGTGAAATTGGTTTTTGCTTTCTCAGGTTCCTTTTCTGCACTTTCTGTGACCAGTGGGTGCCCTTGAAGAATTGTATCCTCTCATAAAAGAGGTTCCTGCAAATCAGTTTCTTCTGAGCAAAGGTCCCCCAGGCATTGCTATTGATTGGCTTGAGGTAAACCTTCAAGGAGTCTTTGAAAACTTCGTCCTCCTCTTGTTCGAGTGCCTTCCTTGAGCTGGGCAAAGAAGATATGCTTTGGCAGTTGGCTCTCAGGCTGGTTTTGGGTGATCATGGCCTTGATTCTGGCGCTATTGGCTCCTTCAGCAATGCTGATATCATTACACGTGTCCTGTCAGCTAATGCAGAGAACCTTTCTCAAACAGTGCTCTCCAGTGCCTTGAGATGACATAGTCCTAGGTTTGGTGCCATGTAGAAAAGTTGGAAGGCTGACTGCCTGATATACAAGGTATTAATATGGATGTCACAATCCTTGAAAACCCTCATCCTTACGCATCTGAAGTTGATGGTTGTGGATTTGGATGGAGTTTTAGATTTCCACATTGATATCAGCCTTGGATGAGTGGTGGCTCCCAGGTAGCAGAAATGTTCCACATTTTGGGAGGATTTCTCCATTGACCTTACTGGAGGGATGGGCCAGAACTTGCCCTGAGACAGGTTGGTAAAGGATTAGAGTCGTCTTGAGGTTCAGGCTGAGACAAATCCCCTGAAAAGGCATTAAGCAAGGCTTAAAGATTCTCTTCCAAGACAGCAGAGATGACCTAATTTGCAGAATAAAGTTACACATGATGTTAATGTCTTTTGCTTAGAACCATGAAAATGGTACAGCATTGAAGACTGCCATTCCACCCAGCTTGTTCATGCCAACCCAAAGATATTCAAATGCCCTTTCTAATCACATCTTCCTGCACCTAAGGTGCAAATCCTGTTACTTACTAAAAGAGTTTAGAGTCTCTGCCTTCCCTACCAACTCAGGCAGAGAATTTCAAACACCCACCACCTGCTTTGTACAAAGGTTTTTCGTTGCGTCCCCTCTAGTCCATCTGCCACTTCGCTTGAATCTATGATCCCTGCCAAGGGACAGGTTCTTTCTGTCTAACCTATCTCTACCCTTCACAATTCTGTAGATTTGGATTATGTCATCCCTCAGCATTTTCTGTTCCAAGGAATACCACCCCAACCTTCCCATGTAGCTACAATTTTCTAGCCTTAGTAACATTCTACTAAATCTTGTCTACTCTCTCTCCAGAGCAATTATGCCCTTTCTATAACTTGGTGACCAGAACTGCGCACAGTGTGGCATCACTGGTGTCTTATATAGTTTTGTCATTATATCCCTTCTTGGATATCAACTGGTTGAAGTTGAAAAGTTTTCCATGCATTCTCTAGATATTGAGCATATTGCTGGAAGGCTTGTTGTTGGCAAGATGAAAGGTAATGGCATTGAAGACAGTGGAAGAGATGGGGTGCTTGACTCTTGCCTTGATCTTAAAATATTCTGACATATCACCAATGGTGATGCCAGTCATCAATGTCTTGTTGTGGAGGAGATGGTGGATATTGATGAATTTCTCTGGACAGTAGCCTTTGAGAGCAGCATTCATGGCACTTTCTGATTTGAGTGAGTCAGTGAAGGCCAAGTAAAGTGGCTGGTATTTGAAAAAAATCTACAAACATAGAACAGTACAGCACAGGAGTAGGCCTTTCAGCGTCGACCTTGAAGCCACTCTAAACTAATCCCATCTGCCTGCACATGGTTTGTATCCCTGTATTCCCAGCCTGTTCATATTGTTGCCAGCATTTCTCTTAGAATTGTCAGGTAATGAAAATCATGCCCGAAGTTCTACAGTTAGTGTAAAATTGCACTGGCTTTGCAGAAGGTTTATTAAGACACTGGGACAAAGTGCCTATTGAGGATTTGGGTGATGGTCTTCCTAGCAATGGAGAGTAGGTTAATTCCTTGGCAGTTCTCAGAGTCCACTTCATCATGTTTCTTGAAAATGGTGCCCTTGGCATTATCCCTGAGATCACTGGGATTTCTTCTTTGTCCCAGATTTTCAGGAAAAGTCAATAGACATTTATTTTAAAATGAATAAGAGTTGTATTGCACAGCTAGTTGAGATGATACTGTGGTTTTTCTTTGTTTCTGAACCAATTTAGGCATTATTCTTGACTTCCTACATGTCAGTGTTTTGGTGTAATGGAATCTGATTATATTGCATGGCAACATCAGATGTCTGCTATGTCTTTTTCTCTGCATCCCAGATACTTGTATGGGTTTGAAGAATACTGCCGCGCAGCTGACCTTCGCTTCAGGACTATTCATCATATGGAACCTATTAGAAAACCAGTGGAGATAGACGAGAAGAATGGGACATGTGGTACAAAGCAAGCAGCTACCATGTTAGATGATGAAAAAAGCGATGACACTGAAAATGAGAAAGAGGAAAAAGAAGTACGATCTCCAAGAGTAAGTAGTTCTCTACCTTGAAACCAATTGCAGTGGTGCTTTGAGAACATTGTGAAAGTTAAACATTGAATTTTCTTTGCTATTTTCTATGCAGCATCAATATTGCTTCAGAGTCATCAGCTAATTTACAGTTTCAAATGAAGATCACAGTGGTGTTGCTGCATACCTTTTATATTTTGCCTGAAAGTATTATGGTATTATTGTTGTGAATTGTATGAAAATGCTTAATGTGATCTGGATTTAAGTGAAGGCTGTGGGATAGTGACAGTATTAATAATCTAGAGTCTAACACTAATACTATGGTGTCATAGGTTCAAATTCCACTGGCGACTGACAGAATTTAAACTCACTTAACAAATCTGGAACATTAAACTAGTCGAAGTAAAATGATCAAACCATTGTCATTAAAATCTACCTGGTCTGACCTGCATAGATCCACAGCAGTGTGGTTGACCCTTAATTGACTTCTGGAATGGCCTCGTAAATTGCTCAATTCATGGGCAGTTTAGGGAAGGGCAATAAATCTGGCTTTGCCAACAATGCCCACATCTCAAGAAAGGCTGCTGGAAAAAAGCTGTCTTTCCGATCATGGATTTAGTCTGATCAGTCTCCACAGGGAAAAGAAAATTCACAGTTCATGTAAAATATTTTAGATAACACTAACCACCTTGTGGTAACTGTTTTGAATTTACTTAGCTGCATAGTACATGGCAAAATAAAAACCATAACTTACAATCTATCAATAATATTCTGCGCACACAAGATAAATTACAAATGACATCATTGACCATTACAATTACAAATTGACATTACAGACCAGTCAGTCTTAAGTCTGTGGTCAGCAAGGTTTTGGAAAGAATTCTGAGGGATAGGATTTATGACTATTTGGAAAAGCATAGCGTGATTAAAGGGAGTCAGCACGGCTTTGTGAGGGGCAGGTCATGCCTCTCAAATCTTATTGAGTTCTTTGAGGAGGTCATGAGACAAGTTGATGAGGGTTGAGCAGTGGATGTGGTGTACATGGACTTCAGCAAGGCATTTGATGAGGTTCCCCACGGCAGGCTCATTCATAAAGTCAGGAGGATGGGATACAGGGCGATTTGGCTGTCTGGATTCAGAATTGGTTGGCTGACAGGAGGCAGAGAGTGGTTGTAGATGGTAAGTATTCTGCCTGGAGGTCAGTGCTGAGTGGTGTCTCGCAGGGCTCTGTTCTTGAGCCTCTGCTCTGTAGTTTTTATAAATGACTTGGATGAGGAGGTTGAGGGGTGGGTTAGTATGTTTGCTGATGACACAAAGGTTGGAGGTGCCGTTGATAGTATCGAGGGCTATTGCAAGCTTCAGCGAGATAGTGACAGTATGCAGAGCTGGGCTGAGAAATATCAGATGGAGTTCAACCTGGATAAGTGCGAGGTGATGCATTTTGGAAGGTCGAACTTAAATACTGAATATAGGATTAAAGGCAGGATTCTCGGCAGTGTGGAGGAACAGCGGGATCTTGGTGTTCAAGTGCATGGCTCCCTCAAAGTTGCCACCCAAGTGGATAAGGTTGTTAAGAAAGCATATGGTGTTTTGGCTTTCATTAACCGGGGGATCGAGTATAAGAGCCATGAGGTTATGCTGCAGCTGTACAAAACCCTGGTGAGACCACACTTGGAATATTGTGTCCAGTTCTGGTCGCCCGATTATAGGAAAGATGTGGTGGCTTTGGAGAGGGTGCAAAGGAGGTTTACCAGGATGCTGCCTGGACTGGAGGGCTTGTCTTACGAAGAGAGGTTGACTGAGCTCGGACTTTTCTCTCTGGAGAGAAGGAAGAAGAGAGGTGACCTGATCGAGGTGTACAAGGTAATGAGAGGCATAGATAGAGTCGATAGCCAGAGACTTTTCCCCAAGGCAGGATTGACTGCCACGAGGGGTCATAGTTTTAAGGTGTTAGGAGAAAGGTGTAGAGGAGACGTCAGAGGGAGGTTCTTCACCCAGAGAGTTGTGAGCGCATGGAATAGTTTGCCAGTGGTAGTCGTGGAAGCGGAGTCATTAGTGACATTTAAGCGACTGCTGGACATGCACGTGGACAACAGTGAATTGAGGGGAATGTAGGTTATGTTGTTTTATTTTTGGATTAGGATTATTCCACGGCACAACATTATGGGCCGAAGGGCCTGTACTGTGCTGTACTTTGCTATGTTCTATGTTCTATGAAAGAGATCAAGACATGTTAATCCCTTGAAAACTGGCCAACAATCGAAGAACTTTTCTTGTTTCTGTGAATTGGATACTTCTATACTACCTATTGGCTGACTCAAGAACTGTAGCCTGGAGACCTGAAAGGCAATTACCTTTGAAATAGAATTTTGCATGAATGGCACAGTAAACTTTCAAATTTTGTATCCTATCATAAGAACTGATGAAATTTGCGGTAAAATGTTGCTTCGATGTTTCATCTCCTGATCACTATTCAGTATATCGTTACTATCTGTTAGAGTAAGTGCTTATGGATTTTACTCATTATGTTACTGGAGGAGCTCTCAAGATATTGTTGAAAAGGATGGAATTAACAAAATCTACAGAATGCACTGATTGCAATAAGAAAAATGTTGAAATAAGAATCTGTTTGCGAGAAACTCAAAACGTCCTATGACTGTGCATTTAGATCTTTGAATCACATCTTGGGAGACGATATGTCTGTTTTTGTAATGAGCGATGTCTTCTGTCTAACACCACCTCAACTGCAATGTGTTACTGGTACTTTAGATTTCTAAAACGTGAGGAGCTCAATATGAACCTACAATGACAGCAATTGTGTAAAATGCTGTTACTTTCTGCCATATTTATTCCCAAACAACACTGACTACTACCAATCCAGTTTCTTGACAACACATTTTGTAGACATTTCAAATCCTTTTTGAGTTCCTGACGTCTGCTTGTTGAATGTTGTGTTTAACAGTATGACAACATTAAGTACGAATGGCTTGATCATCAGGATGCATATTTCAATGATTCCTAAGCATATATGACAGAAGTATGATGTTTGAAGAGCTTTATTGACCTGACCTGTTTTAAAATGTACCCAGCTGTTATAGAAAACTGAATATTTTTGCTAAATACCACTGCTATTTTAATTTTAATTTGAAGCTTGAGTTTAGCTAAACTATCTTACTTTAGGGTCGGAGGAGAAATGCAACACCAGCCAAAAAAGAAGTCAAAGAAATAAAAGAAAAGATGAATGAAGAAACTAATAATGAAAACAAAGAAGTTAAGGAGGATTCCAAGAAACAGGAAAAGGAGGCAGACACAGGGCAGTTGAAAAATGAGTCCACGCCCAAAAACAGAGCAGAGAAGATCAAGAAAGAAGAGTCTGAAAAAGATTCTGAGGAAGAGGATGAAGGTGGTGATGATGCAGAAGAGGACCACGAGGATTTACAAAAGAGGTATGTATTTCATTTTTTTAAAAAATAAGAGCCTTATTATATAGCACTGTTAATTTTGCATATAATTTGTAAATAAAAACCAGGTGTTATGCAAATAATCCTCCATGTAACAAGATGTGTAGTTTACGAACAGTGCTCGGGTCGTATAAGTGTGATAGAGAATTTATGCTTTACAGAACACAAAATGCTGCTTGAATCTCCCTGAAGTTAAATGGGTATTCTTGCTGAAAATAATAGAAAATACATAGTAATATTTACTGAAGGCAAGGTTTAAATGATTAGACAAACAAGGAAAAAAAACTTTTACAACTTTTCACATCTTCAGAACGTCCCACGAATTTCTTTAATGCCAACAGAATGTTGCAGCCAGTTTATATGGTCCCACAAATGATGGTTACAGTTTACATCTGCATCTGATTTGGCAGTGTTTATAGGATACATTTTCTAAGAAACAAATGCACTGAGGATGATACATGGTGCTGAGACTTGTTTCATTGCACACATTCTTGATGAAATTTAGACATTTTCTGATCCAGATGGCTCAGTATGCAAGTATGGATGGTACATTTAGCAATGCTGCCATAGAGAAGATCCACAATAAACTTAGTGTAATTTCTAAAACTTCTTAATAGCTCTGTCTCTTAATTCTTATTTTTTTTTCTTTATTGCTTGTTTTCTCATGAAAAAGGGAAGAGATTGAAAATAAAGAGGAGGAAGACGATGAGGAGGAGGAGGAGGAAGAGGAGGAGGAAGGTGATGATGAATTTGAAAGATTTCCTTCTGGAACCAAGGTTAAAGTAAAATATGGACGTGGAAAGAATCAGAAAATCTATGAAGCCAATATTAGAAACTCTGAAGTTGATGATGGAGAGGTTGTCTATTTAGTACATTACTATGGTTGGAATACAAGGTAAGAGTTGTCTTGACAAACTGTTGCTATTATTGCACTGACTCTGTCTATTTGTTTGGCTACTATTTGTTTTCAAAAATAATTTCAAATAACAAAACTTGATTGTACAAAATGATGGCCATCAGAACTACAGATCCAAAAATGCAATACTGTTTCTCTATTTTTTAAATAAGGTAGTACATGTTTCTTTTTATCTCGAGTCTAAATTTTTTTAAGGAAATGTCGTGAAATGGCAGGTCTTCCTGTCGTCACATTGTTATACAATTACGTCAGAAACTCAGTTGCTGGAATATTGCAGGAAAAATATGTAAGCAGTCACATCTAATGAAAGTTCTGAATGTGGTCTATGATTAAGGCTCTCCTTAAACATGATGATTAAACTGTGAAGACATCAGATCAACATTGTACACATCCGGCACAGCATATTAGAAAAATGAATGCAATCAATTTTCAATTTTTAGTTTTTCAATTTTTAGTGCACTGAGACCATAAAGCAGAAAGTTCATTTCGATCTCACTGAGGAGAAATATAAATGTATTGTCATTTTTAGAAATATCCAGGTTCTAATACACCTCAAGTTGTTGGTTGAGTTTTTTAACTTGTTCATAATTTGCATAAATAAATTGGGCATATGTCATTTACAGATTTCTTCCATCTATTGCATTGAAAATCTGCATTTAGGTCATCATTTTGATGGACGCTTTCAAGAAAATTGAGACCATTCTGGCTACTTATATTACCATGCTTTTTTTTTCACAGTTTTGTCCAGGCAAGTTAATTCGGGAAAAATGGATGTAGTCCATTTACATTCCTTTTTGGGTTTTTGTTTGGTTCCTACGGACACCTTTACTTCCATGTTTGGCCTGTTTGGTGCTATGTTTTAATTCTGGATTTGGATGGGTAATAGGCAAGGTGCCTTTTTTTAAAAAAAAAAGGTCTTTGGGATTTAATGTTGCAAATGAGGCCAACATTATTGTCCAACCCATCCTAATTAAGGAAAATGTTGCAGTCGGAACGTTCAAGGAACAATCTAGCCTTGAAAAAAGGACCAAAAAGTGTCCAAAATGTACATAGCTGTATGTAGTTAAGCACTCATCATATTGTGGTGAAGATGTTTAAGGAACAAATTTGTAGGGAAATTACAAGCGCAAGAGTTATAATACTAACAACGGGGAGGTTTTAATGACATGAGTATAAACTGGGATAATACTCATGTAAAGGACAAGAGTTGCAAGAGCATGTAGGAAGAGAATTTTTCACAATGGTATGTTTCAAGTCCAACAAGACAGAAGGCATTGTACCTCATTCTTGGAAATAAGATGGGTCAAGCGGTTCACGTGTTGGTGGAAGATTTGGGGTTGGTAACCATTTTGGGGTTTAGGTTAACTATGGAAAAGGACAATGAACAATTCAAAGTAAGAAATATTAATTGAGGGAAAAACCAACATCAACAGGGTAAAAATGGATCTGACCCAGATAAATTAGAAACAAGGTTTTGTAGATCGAACTATAACGGAACAGTGGTCACCTTTTAAAGCAGTGTTAGTTTGGGTTTTAGTGAGGCTTTATTCACGAAAAGTGATTGGTAGGATAAGCAAATCTAGAGCTTTCTGAATAATAGAAGAGATAGAGATTAAGGTGAAGGAGAAAGAGTGTACTTTTGACAGATATCAGGTTGATAAACAATTGAAAACTAGACTAAGTATAGACTAAGGTTCAGAAGAGCTGTTGTGGCATAGTGGTAATGTCCCAATCTTTGAGCCACAAGGTCTGGGTTCAAATCCCTCTTGCTCCACAAGTAAGCCATAACACACCTGAATGGGTTGCCAACCAGAGGATTTAAGGTAGCTGATAAAAGGCACAACAGTGTCAGTAGTGTCGGTTTAGGATGTGAAACGCACTGTTTGTGGTGGAGGCAGGTTCAGCCAAAAGTTTCAAAAAGGAATTGGATCGTTATTTGAAATTGAAAAATGTGCACAGCTATTAAGAGAAAATGGGTTGTGATGAATTTGATGAATTGCTCATGCCAAGAGCTGTCATAGACAGGGTGTGTGATTTCTCCTTGTGCTGGAAATGTTGTATGATTCTATGAATTAGGAAGTTGGTGTTCTCCTTTTCCAATAGTGCAGTTCTTTGCATTGATCTTTCAAATCAATTTGTTTCCCATGCATTAATTGGCATCGTTGTTTTTCAAGCCATCTGACTGGATATAGGTGAACTCCAACTTGAGCAAAAAATAAACCTTGTTAGATGTGGAAAGAGGGTATCTATGCAAAATAAAAGCTAATTTATATGGCTAGCTCTGGGGTATGTTGCTTATGTTTGTCTCAGCTTTGATGCCAAACTTCGACTTGAGTAGGTTTCTTGTTTTGCTTATAGTTTGACTTGAAGTTACTTTGTTGCTATCTTGGGGAGTTTGTTGAGCATTTGTCTAGTTGTAAATGGTTTGATTTATCTGGACTTTTTTTTGCAACACAACTGTTCATATTTGCTTTTAGTCATGTTTGGAGATATGCTGCATTGTTTTTGTTTTTTAATTGGAATTCTTTCTTTAAATGGAATTATTTTCACATTAAGTATTTTGTCAAGATTCTGACCTGCCCATTTCTAAAAGCTGCATTTGATTAAAATGTTGGGAAGTTTTGAAAAGCATAAGATGTCCCATTTCTTTCAGGTATGATGAATGGGTAAAAGGAGATAGAATTCTCTGGCCTTCAGAAAGAGGCGCGCCAAAGGGAAAACACAGAAGAAAATTAAAGGTACCAAATAAGTTGGATTTTTATACACTAATTCTTGACATGTTGTTTGCATCATAAAGTAGGAAACTCAATTATGTTGATAAGGCGGATAACCCATGTAGGCCAAATGTTCAATGGCTGTTAATGGTTGTAAAATTGCATTCTACCATGTATTTGAGGGATTGTCCAATAAAACACTCATGGGGATTTTGTTTTCTTTGCAAATACCAGTGTTTGGGATAGAAACCGAAATGCTGGAGAGACTCAGCAAGTCTAGCAGCATCAGTGAAGAAAGAGAGCGGAGTTCATGCTTTGAGTCCATGTGACTAATTTTTGGAAGAAGAATCATTTTGATTTGAAACATTAGTTTTGTTTCTCTCACCAAAGATGCTGCCAGACCTGCTGAATTTCTCCAGCACTTTTTTTGTTATTTCAGATCTCCATAATTTGCAGCTCTTGGCATTTATTCTTACTCCCTCACAGGAAGTATGAAAATAGGATTTTGCTTTTCTGTTACGTAGTTGATATGTACCCGCCTTTAATCCATATTATGTTATCTTTCTAGACTTTTTGCCAAGTTCTATCAAATTGACTTTTAATCTGACATAGTTAAAGGATTTAAAGCAGTCACTTAAAATAGTTCCATCATAGTAGGTGTATATATAAAATACATATGAAATATGTGGTATCTACTACAAATTTGAATTGCATCCAAATTATAGCTCAATTAATTTGGTGGTCCAAAGTAGGAGCATTAAATTGAGAAGTGGTGACACTTTTGCATTTTCAAATCCATAAAATAGACTGACTGAAAATTTGATATAATGAAATGAAAATTAAGTGAGTTCTATGAAGACCATGGAGTACATCTCATTAGTGTGACAGTCATGCAAAGATTAAATCCTACACCCTTGATCTCTCAGAAAGTAGTTTTAACAGAGCCCATTCCACTTTCTTGTATAACAAAGTGTGAAGCTAGATGAACACAGCAGGCCAAGCAGCATCTCAGGAGCACAAAAGCTGACGTTTCAGGCCGCGACCCTTCATCAGAGAGCTCACTGATGAAGGCCTTGGCCCGAAACGTCAGCTTTTGTGCTCCTGAGATGCTGCTTGGCCTGCTGTGTTCATCCAGCATCACACTTTGTTATCTTGGATTCTCCACCATCTGCAGTTCCCATTATCTCTGACCACTTTCTTATAGGCATGATTTTCAAGACAAAATTGCTCAAGTTTCAATAGAGATGAATGTGGGAATTGAAATAGTTAAAATTGATCGAGATACAGGTGTTTGTACAAATTAAAAAGATGCTACACTATCTAATTGTTTTGTATCACGGGCTGTAACTTGGTGGGTTCATCACACACCATGATGACAACAAGTCCTTTGTGCAGTTCTGATCAACACTGAAAATAAACAGGGGTGATGAGCAAATTTGCCCCACAATCCCCATATCAACCTTGGAAATTCACTAACTGGGGCATCCAGTTGGATAAATGTCACTCCATAAACAAAAAAAGGAAATACTGACAAATCACTCCTTCAATTACAAGCTGCTCTGGCTTAGACTTAGGAAAAGGCTATCACAAATAAAATTCAACAAAGAAACAAACTGAATGGAGAAGATGCAAGTAGTGCATATAGATTCCAGCACAGGAAGCTATCAGGAAATTGATGATTGGGAGAGGTAGAAGGAGCAAGAGCCAGAAGCTGAGATCCAGAATTGGGGGCCAAAGACTGGGGTCAGGAGAAACCTTGTTGTCGATAACAGAATGACGATTGGGTAGCCACCTTTTTACTGAGGTTGCTGTCTGCCTGCTGGGACTGGGAGGATTGCAGGAATGCTTCAGGAGGAATATGGCTCGTGGTTATGGGTGCGGGGTGAAATGAGACTCTGGGAAACTGGGAACTGCGTAGGAAATGGGGGATGGTGAGAATATTGCAAGGGCTTTAGGCGAGGACAGCAACAGGCGATTCAGGAGAAACTGCAAGTATGTTGAGAGGACGGGACAGAATGACTCAGGACAAATGAGGCTAGGTGAAGCCAGAAGATGACGTGCTTGAGAGGGAACTGAGAGAGAGTGGGGAGGTTAGGAGGTAAGCTGGAAGTGAGTAGGGGGGAACGGGGGTTGGAAGGGATCTGGAGACTGGGGGAAATGGACAGGCTGCAGGGATTGGGGTAAAGAGAGGGAAGCTGTAAAGAAGAAGGAACAGTTTCAATGAAAATACATGGGTAAGTAGGAGTTAGGAAACCTTGAAATTGCTGAGATGATGAATTATTTACAAGTGAATATAGTATCTGTAGTTTAAGGTTGGATATGTTCAGGAGCTATCTGGGGTGAAATGTAGGAGTTTATTATTGTAATGAACAATATGTTAGTTATTCCCTTCAAATGCAAAACCTAGATTTGCAATACAGTGGAAAGAAAGGAACTGCCTGGTTAAAATATTCCAGTTTCACACATGTGCAATAGAAATACTGACTGTGACCTCCCTAGTCTGCCGAAGGTGTGTTTCAGTTGATGACTTTGTGTGCAGAAGTAGCAGCAGCTGTTTTTGTTTCTAACCTATGCATGTTGACTTGTCCCACATTAAATACTGTTACACAGGAGATTAATAGTTGCGTTGTGTGTCTTGACTTGAGAAAGGCACGCTCCTGTGCTCTGTAGTACTGTTCTATGTTAAGTTTGATGAGATTGATAGTTATTGAGGATAACGATCAATTTTTCTAATCCTACTTCTAAGAATCTTGATAACCTATTTGTCAACACAGACACAGAGGGGAATGTTACACCTCAGAAAGGTAGCCCCTGAAATTCAGGCCTTCAAGAGGAGCCGTTAAAAAGGTGACCTGTTTAAGAGTATAAGAAATAGGAGCAGGAGGAGGATAAGCATTGCTCTGCCATCCAATAAGGTTATAGTTGATCTGCCCAGGTTTCAACTCCTCATAAAT
The DNA here is from genome assembly GCF_030684315.1 of Stegostoma tigrinum. Lineage (NCBI taxonomy): Eukaryota > Metazoa > Chordata > Chondrichthyes > Orectolobiformes > Stegostomatidae > Stegostoma > Stegostoma tigrinum. The sequence continues at coordinate 50,250,518 of NC_081363.1, forward strand.
TAACTTATTGAGAAGGTGGAAATTTCTAGCATGTAGCAACTAGAGACATGGAAAAAAAAAAGCATCTCCAGAAGGCCATTTGACCCATCATGCCCACTCTATTTCAGTTATCTATTGCAAATTGCCTGTCTTTTCCTCATATCCCTGCGCACTATTTCTATGCTCGGTGAACCTACCTCCACCACATGTGCAGGCAATACTAATAACTTGGTATGTGAAAAAGCTTTTTCTTACATCATATTTGTTTCTTTTGCGTGTCACTTTAAATTTATGCTCTCATTCTCATTTCTTTTATGAACAGGAGCAGTTTCTCCCTGTCTACTCTGTCTAGTCTGCTCATGACTTTAAAAACCTCAACTAAATCTCCTTTCCACCTTCTTTCCAAGGAGAACAGTATGATTTCTTCAATTTATCTTCAAACTGAAGTTTCTTATTCTAGGCACCAATTTATAAGTTGCTTCTTCATTCTCTCAATGTATTTGCACCTTTGCTACAATGTGTGCCACAACTGTATACACTACAAGAAGGTTTAAGAATATAGCAGAAAACATGCACCGAAGAGACCATTTGATTTGTTTATGTATGCTTTTATTCAAAAACAATTAATCCTCAGTTTGTGCTACATTTTTTTCAGTCCACTGCTCCAGTCCTGGTCAGATAAGATTGTGGGTTCAAGCCCAGTTAAAACTTTGTCAGCTGAGCTTACGTTATTGATCTTAACACCTGAGGATGTACTTGTTGCTAACCTATTAGCTTTCTGGTAAGATGTTAAAGTGAGGTCATGAGGCATTGTGCTAAGTTTGCAGATGACCTAAAGATAGGTAGAGGGACAGATAGTGTTGAGGAAGAGGGGAGGCTGTGGAAAGACTTGGACATGCTAGGAGAGTAGGCAAAGAAATGGCAGATGGAATATAGTGTGGGAAAGTGTGAGGTTATGCACTTGGGTAGCAAGAGTAGGGACTTATTTTATACATGGAAAAAAGCTGAAGCACAAAGGGACTTAGGAGTCCAACTTGAGGATTCTCTTAAAGTTAATGTGTGGGTTCAGTTGGCAGTTCGGAAAGCAAATTCAAGAAAGCTGGGATGCAAAAGCAGGGATGCATTGCTGAGGTTGTATAAAACTCTGGTCAGTCCACTTTTGGAACATTATCAGAAGTTTTGGGCTCAATATTTAAGCAAAGTTGTCTTTGTGGAATCCATGGGAGGTTTGCAAGAAGGGCTTGTCATATGAGAGGAGGCTGAGGACTCTGCGTATGTAATTGATAAAACTTAGAAAGGGGAGGAGGGCATCTCATTGGAACTTAGAGAATACTGAGAGGATTGGATAGACTGGACATGGAGGAGATGTTTCCACTAGGAGGAGAGACTATGCGCAGCCTCAAAGAAGATATGATACTTTAGAACTGAGATGAGGGGGAATTTCTTCAGCCAGATGATGGCAAATCTGTGGAATACATTGCCACAGAAGGCTGTAGAGGCCAAGTCATTGAGTGTATTTAAGGCAGTGATAGATTGGTTCTTGAGTAGTAAAGGGATCAAAGTTTATGGGGGTGAGAGAATGGGCTTGAGAAACATATTAGCCATGATCAAATTTTGGTGCAGACTCAATGGGCTGAACAGCCTAATTCTGCTCATTTATCTTATGGTCTTATGTATGCCTTAAGTTATTCTAAAACACCTACTGGAAGAACATTGACAACCACTGACAACTGAGAAAAGTACTCCCATAAATAATCCTCATCCGCCAAAGGCAATCATGTACTTTGGTAAGAAGAACGTTGAAAGATATAAAATACGGGATACAATTCAACAGAGCATACTGGAGCAGGTACATATGTGGACAGCTTGTTGAAGGTATCAGGACACATGGAGAGAGTAGTTAATACAGCATATATTTATTTATTGATGGGACCATGGAATATAAAAGCAAGGAGGTATGGTTGAACTTGTGCAAAGACACTTGTTGGACCTCATTGGGAGTGTTCTGTACAGTTGAGGAAACCACATAGGAAAGATGTGAACATATTACAGAGAGTGCAGAAATGATTTAAAAATATGATTTCAGGAATGAGAAACTTCAGTGGCGAATATAGATTGAAGAAGTTGGGGCTGTTCTATTTGGAGAGAAGAAAGCTGAGAGGAGAATTGAAAGTGGAATAGAAAGAGTAAATGGGAAGAAGATGTTCCCTCTTGTGAAACGAGGATGAACAAGCGGGGATGGATTTCAAGTCTTAAAACAAAAGAAGTAAGGGCAATGTGAGAAAAAGAACTTTGTATATGGAACACAGAGAATGGAACTGTGGTGGAGGCAGCTTCAATGAGGCATTTAAGAGATATGATTGTTTGAATAGAAATAGTGTGCAAAATTATTGGGGGGAAAATGCAGGAGATTGTCAATAATGGGGTTTAAAAAGCTCGTGCAGGCCTAGTGCGCCAAATGGCCCCTTTCCATGCAGTACTGATTGTGTGGCTTAAAATTCCATTCGTAATTAAACTTCCTCATCTTTCACTTCTTAAAGTATTTATAAAAGAATCCGGGGTAGTTTATAGAAATCACTGCAACAAAGAGTCATCGAGGTAGCTAACGTAGGCAAATCCAGACAATGGATGCAATGCCGAAAGGTCGGAGTTAGATTTTAAACAATGGCATATACGCGTTGAGTAGAATGCCTTCTTGGATTGCTGTAAATACTATGTGTTGCAGATAGACTTTCACTTCTGGCATAATATTTTACTCTGTTTTCAAATCAACTGACTTGATTTCATGTACTTCCTTCATTTGATTCTTTGGATATTAAAATATGATACCTTTTTAAACAAACGCAGCAAATCCTGTTTACTGTACTCATCGATCTGCATTGGTTCCTAGTTCTCCAGCATTCTAAATTTAAAGCTTTTAGCCTTTTTTGGATTCGTGACCTCCAGCTCAACATTTTTGAGATTTCTGCACTCATCATTCAGGTGTTGTGCACATCCATTGTACATATCTCTCCACTGTTGGTGATTGTACCTTCAGCTGTCAAAGTCCTAAGCTATGAAATTCCTTCCTGTCTCTGTCTCCTTTAGGATATCCCATAAAAGCTGTCCTTTTCAGAAAACTTTTAGTCACCTTTCCTAGCATTTTCATTGGTGACTTGATATCAGATTTTGGAATATTTTACTGTGTAAAAAGCACAATATAACGGAAAGTTATTCTGTAAGGAGTAATCTCAAATATTTTCAAAATGCAGAATAAACAAGATCATGAAAAGAAAGATGATGACAAACAAAGTAAATCAAAACGTGGGCGTCCTAGTCTGAAGTCTCCACCAACCACCAATTCTCAGCGTAGTTTATCCAGAACTCCAGGTAATGAGGGGAAATGTGGAACAAGGAATATGAGGAATAATACATCTGATTCCTCCCCTCTTCTCAATGGAGTAGAAGGTATGCACTTGCATGTTGCATTTTGCTGCTTTTTTTTTGCTCCTTGGTTTTGAGTAATGTGTTTGATAATAGGTATTATACCATATTGTATCCACAGAACCATTGCACTCTGGTTTATAGGCTCTGATTTTAACCTTATGCTTGCAAAATCATTCATCTGTAATATGCAAATAGTTACAACTCCAAATGTAAAATTGCATGGTACAAATGTGTGACTGTGGGAATCTGCTCTTAAATAATACTGTGTAATTTTAAAGTTGTATTGAATTGATTTCTCATCCTAATTGGTCTTTTAGGTTCATGTACGTTAATCAAATGTATATGTTTGCTAAAGACTTAAGTTTTGATGTTTGATTCTTTCAGGTCTTCCTCGAAGGCGCACCAGGCGTAGCTCTGGGATGTATGATTCTGACAAAGTTTCAAATGGTACAGATAATTTAGCTGTTAACTTGAGCTATTAGTTATCTAGTATACCAGTAAATTAGGTGACCGATATCTGTCCCAATTATGATTTTAATTATGAGTTGCTCATGTTCATTTCCCAAATTTGCACCACATTTCTTCAGGATGAATTTGAAACACAAATGATAATAACTAGGTTTTCACAATAACTGGAGCCATTCAGCCAGCCTCTTGAGTTTGATGTCTCTGTGAAAATATGACTGATCTGTATCTTCATTCAGCTTCCTTTGCTCTGTCCTCTTTTAAGCCCTGAGCTTGTAAATATTGATCAGCCTTCAATTTTATGTGATTAAGTTAAGCTAGTGTCCACTGCATTGTATATAAATGTGTTTTGTTAATCTGACCACCCTTTGCATTAAGAGATGTTTCTTAATTACTATTCTGAATGGTCCACTTCTGATTTTAATGTTGCATCACCTTGCCCTTGACTCCTGAGATTTGCTAATACATATGGGCTCAGAGGTTATTTTTGTCATATATGTTTCTGACCTATGAATTTACCAGATGATTGTGAGAATCCTAGGTTGAAGGACTGACAGCTGATGAGAACAGCTTGCTATGTGTAATATCACAGACACGTTTCCCATGAAAGATGGGAACGAAAACACCTTGTACTTCAAATCACCAAGTTCTTCATCTGCATGTAGCTTTGTATGCTATTTATATTGCATTGCTATACAGTATATATTGCTACATAATGCAGAGTTTGGGGCCCAAAAGGTTAGACTATATTATAACTGATGCAGTCAACTGTAAACAAATTAAAATTACCATTTCTATGTGGTACTAATATGTTTGCTTACCATCAGTTTCATTAGTGCTTTCTATGAAATGATGTTTGTATCACAGAGAAAGTTTTAATTTTTACTTCCATTCTGTTTCTCTGAACTGTGCTAGGATTGCGTTTTTTTATTTATAGCACGTTGAGTGACATTTCACTGATTTCATTTTAGTTAAAAGAACAGAAACTTGGGACTCAATGAATGCTTGTGAAAATGTTCTAACACCACTGATCTAGATGAAAAAGGTTTGATTTTTGAATAACGCTGTTATTCATTGTCCAAGAAGGTCCAAGAGTCAATAATTCCAAGTGATATCTAATTAGCTCTCCCACGCCCAGCTGAAGTAGTGGCCAATTTTTGCTCTTACTTGAGGACGGATGTTGGAATAAAACTAGTTTACTGTCAGCACTGAACTCAGAAGTTTAAGATGGTGTCATATGATTGTTTGAATAGAAATAATGTGCAAAATTATTGGGGGAAAAAGCAGGAGATTGTCAATAATGGGGTTTAAAAAGCTTGTGCAGGCCTAGTGGGCCAAATGGCCCCTTTCCATGCAGTACTGCATGGAAACTTTCACAAGAAGTTACTGAGTAGAGGTTTGCAATCTGGCATGTGTCGTATCCATTGTAGCTGGGCTTCAACTGTGGTTTTTTTCATCTATGCGATATGGGCACTGCTGACAAGGCTAGCATTTATTGCCATTCCTAGTAGTCATTGAACTGAATTGATTCTCTCAGCCACTTCAGAGGGCAGTTTAGCATTGCCTAGATTGCTGTGGCTCTGGTGTCACAGGTAGTCTGGACCAGGCAAGGACGACAGGTTTTCTTCCCTAAAGGACATTTGTGGACCAGGTAGATTCATTAATAAAAATAATTTTCTTTTTTCTCATGAATTGAATATTTGAATTGTGATGGCTGTCTTCTTGGAGCCATGAGGGACAGAGTGAGACCAGCAGTGATGATAAAGGTGGGATAGATGCAAATAGATGGAGCAAAGCTAGAAGTATGTACAAAAGGGGGACAAAGGCAGTGGGAACACAGCAAGGGAGCAAATGGTTGGAGCAAGATCAGAAGGAGGCACAAAAGTGAGACAGATTCAACAGGGATGCAGCAATGCCCGCAGTGGAATGGATACTGGAGGAACATAGTGAGTCCAGCAACCAGTTCCTGCAAAAACAGCAAAACCTGCTGCTACAACAAGCCACATTCTTCACAAATGGACAACCAAAACCTCCCTTCCGTGCCTACTGTGCACTCTTAATATCACAATTCAAGCTCTTGGGCTTCCCTTAATCAATTATGTCATGGCTCCAACTTTCCCATTGCACTTTTGATTTGACCATTTACTTAGCTGTGTCCTTGTGACCTCATACCTTGCGTTAGCTCTTGTTGGTGGCGGCACCTGCTGCCCTCTCACTACATCTGTCCTGCCTTTATCCCCATTGCTGGTCCAATCCATCCCTCTGCCCCCTCACCACTGCTGGCTTTGCTCCAATTATTGATATAGAGCACCCACTCTGCTTCAGTAACAACGCACAGTCGAAACAGTACTGCGGGCTCCTCAGATGGGGCCATTTAGGAGTAACAACATTGTCTTTTAACCCTCGTCTGTGCAGTGAAACCTGTTCCTGGATAAAGACCTTGGTTGAACTGTCTTACAGTCTGTGTGCAACAGTAACTTTATATTTAAAGATCCCATGCCCAAGGCGCTCTATACCCCTCAAAATGAAATTTAGGACCTGGAAATCAGGATCCTCAAGAACAACTCCAGCAGTGAAAAACCTGACAGATACAGTGCAACCATAGCTCGTAAACCACAGCACTATGACATTGATTTCATTACCCTGATTGAGACACAATGAGCAGGAGAACAATTGGCACAAAAACATGGTGACAGTTACATGGTAGGGAGGGTAAATCTGAGCACCAGTGCTCCATGGCATTGATTTTGCTATAACGAAACAAGCTAGTTAACTGTTTCAGTGAGTCCATCCTACTGGGTAAGTAAGGTCATGACATTTCGGCTTACTTTCATCCAGAAACTACACCTCGGTCATCGGTAGGTATGCTCCAACCCTAGAAACAATGGATAAGGACAGAAAGGAATGCTGTTTCAGTCTTGATCAGTCGTTGTGCCATGTCCCAAAGGGAGACAAGCTTATTCTCCTTCGTAATTTCAATGCCAGATTTGGAGGGCTGGGGGGAGACTGTCGGGGAAAGAAGTGAGGGCAAGGAAGGCATTGGGAAGGTAAACAACAAGGAGTTGTCTTCCTGATGAAATGCCCCAGAGTTTGACTTGGTCGTAATAGACATGACGTAACATTCCCCAGAGATGAAAGATTTTGAGGCAACACCTTTACTCTGGACTTTGGAATCTGCTTGACCACAAGAGGTACCAAATGAGGGACCACAAGGATCCCCATCACCCATACCTTGACAGGAGTTGATGATTGCAAGACCTAACATTGCCTAATCCAATCTAATATCTCCATCAGCTTCGCCCAAAAACAGCAACAACAGCAAAAGCACTGATGCAGGAAATTCAAGCTAGAACACTGGTATCTAGCTGAAAACTTGGAACATTGTCCAGAAACATTCTGTAAGCAAAATGCAGGACAAATCTAATGCAGCCAATTACTGCCCCATTAGTCTCCTCCTGACAAGTAGTAAAGTGATAGAAGGGGTCATCAGTAATGCTTTCAGGAAGCCGAAACAAAATAATAATTTGCATTTCCTTGTAATATGAGAAAATGTTCCCTGTGCTACACCGACAGAGATGGTTGAGGAAAAGTAACCAAAAACATTTTTGAAGAAATGAGTTTTTTGTTCAGCATTTTAACGAAAGCCAGAGAGGGGGCAGGGTGAATTTGGAGGGTGAATATAAAAGACAAGTCCCCACTTCAGAGAGTTGAGCTCATAACCTGGGTTGGTACTTAAGTACGAGGGAGTTCTGTGGTCTTCTGGGACAATTGCAACTTTCAGTTATCACTTCACATTTTTCTTTATTGAACTTAATTTGTCAATTACTTGCCCATTTTGATATTTTAGAATGTGTTTGTGTAATGTATTACAGTCCTCCTCTTCCTCCAGATTGACTATCGCCTCCAATTTGGTGTAATCTGGAAATGTATTTTGATTCTGAAGTCCAAATCATTCATGTAAATTATGAACAGCAGTAGGCTGAGCATGATCGTTGTGGGACAGCACTGTGACCACCATCATTTACAATTTTGAATCGCTGCTTTTTACTTCCACTGTTTGCTTTCTGTAGTGAGGCAAGTTAGCAATCCATTCTGCAACTTGTCCCTGACTTTGCATACTCTATTCTTATTCATTAGCTGTTGATATATAAAGTAGACTATTTGAAAATCTAGATAAGTTGCAGCTGCTGCATCACTATGGTATACTCTCTTTGTTACCTCCTCAAAATTCGAATATATTGGTTGAGCAACATTTTGCTTTTGAACTTCATGCTGGCCATTATAATATTTCTGATTTCTAAATTTTCTTCTAGTCTTTTGTGGTGATTACATGATATATCCTACCAGTGAAGTTATGTAGGTTCTATAATGACAGAGACATATTCCACCCCTCTGTATAAATATAGGTTTAATGTTAGCTATCTAATTGTCATCTAACTCTGCATCCTCCACTGTTTTCTGTATGTTCTAAGATAAGATACTAATTGAAATGCATATAATAATGTTGCATTTTTGTTTTCACTTCAATCTAAATATTTAATTTGGAATTAAATTGTGTTTCATTATAGGGTCTACCAGTTCTTCAGATGAAAGTGAAGTAGAAACTGCAGCAGACAAGTCTGTGAAAGAGGAAATTGTTTCCACGAAGAAATTAGACGATGAAGAAAAACCTGAGGGGAGAAAACTCCAAGACTCTTGTCGGCAAGAATTGAGGGTACAACCATGTGAGGATGGTTTAAAAACTACATCAGTCAAACAGGAAGCAGAAAGCATAGAACAAACTGATAATGAGAAAATAATGACACAGGCTGAAGATATATGGAAAGAAATCATTGACAAGTCTCCAAAGGGGAAAGGAAGAAGGAATAGGACACGAGATGTGTATTCAGACAATGCGAAGTCTGTTCTTGCTAATCACATAGTTGCTGAAGGTGGAGAAGACATGGAAAAATTAGAAAACTCAGAGATCAAGCAACTATCTGGCCCCAATGTGCCGGAAGAAACCATTCCAGTCATAGAAACAAGCTTGTTAAATGAAGTTACAAATGATGAGAAGAAGCTAGGAAAAAGAAAATCTCCGGAGAAGTTAACACCTGATAAAAGACTGCGGATAGAAAATGAAGACAAACTACGAACTGTAAAAGACGAAGGTATTGAGAAAATAGAGTACTATGCAGATGAGTGTAAAGAATCTAAAACTGTTGAAAGGCTAGAACTTGAAAATGGCGAAGCTTCTTCCTTAGAGATTGCGGCAGACAGGTGTATGAAACAGGAAATGGAAGCTCCCTGTTTAGAAATTGAAGAGGATATTTCATTGAAAACTGATGAAGATATAATGCCTCCAATTGGACCAGAAGCTTTAGTTTGCCATGAAGTAGATTTAGATGACTTTGATGAAAAAGAAAAAAGTAGCAGTGCAGCTTTATGTGCTGGAACTTTTGCATCCAATTCCCCTGAATCAGTTATTGCTGTTGTATCTGTAGTACAGCAGGTTTTGCCAGTTGCTTCCCCAGCACTGCTTCATCAGGATGAGGTTCGTAGTGTAAAAAGTGAAAGTGACATCACCATTGAAGTAGACAGCGTTGCTGGTGAATCACAGGAAGGATTGTGTGAGAGTGAGTCTGCTAATGGGTTTGATGCCAGTACGAGCTCGAGCAGCAGTATCGTTGTGCAAGAAGTTGAGACCAAGGAAAAAGGTGAGTAATTACAAAAGGAATCTTGTTCCAATTATGGGATGAATTCTGAAGTATTTGATCACTTGCATAGTCTGTTTCAAATTTTGTTGGGGGCACTTTTTATGTTGCCTTTCACTGGTCTCTGTGTCACACGCTGAATGTGAAAAGTGTTTTATGAGGACTCATTTTTGAGATTTACTTGAGCACTACTTACGATTTTCTGGGACTACATTTTCATTCTTACAAATTCATTAGGTGATGCTTTGATGTATTAACAATATCTTCTGATTTGTGATGACACAGGGTTTTGAAGTTACACTGGAGCAGAATTAGAAAAAAATCATAAATATTCTCAGTAATGACTCGTCGATTAAACTTAAAGCTGCAACACTCTGAAAATGTAAATTTCTTACACACTACAGTTTCTAAGTAATAGGGGCCAAAATTTCATGTTTCTTCTTAATTGTTCCAGTTGTGTGCTAATCTTTTGTGTTTCATGCACAAGAACACCCAGATCCCTCTGCATGGAACTTTCCTGGATTTTTCTTCATTTAAATAATAGTCTACCTTTTGATTCTTCCTGCCAAACTGTATAACCTCATAATTTCCTACATTAAACACTATCTAGAAGTTGTTCCCAACTCACTCAATATCTACGTCTCTCTGTAGATTTCTTCTATCCTCATCATAACATGCTGTCCCTCCTAATTTTGTATCATCAACAAATGTGGATGCATTACTGTCTCGATCCCATTCTTTTGTTGTGTCCATCTCTGATATGTCTCTGATGTAACGTCGGGTGACTAGCATGTCTGGCCGTGTTGTATCGTCTTGTTGTGGTCTGTCGTGAAGCTCACGCACTTTACCTCCATGATAGATCACAACAAGATGACATAATGTGGCTGGGCACACTAGTCACCCTACTGTACATCAGGGATGACCACAAGACTACTCATACCTCTAGGTATCAGGGTAGCCCACAAACTAACAACCATCCTGCAAAAGCTACTGATGAATGTAGAAGATCCCATACCCACAATCAATAACACTAATGCAATTTACAAAGTTGCAAGGGCTGTGAGAAATCTTACATAGATAGAATTGGAAGGAAACTGATGACAAGGGTACATGAACTCCAAGTAGCCACCAGGAGACACAACCAGTTCTCGCTGGTATCAGTTCACACAGACAAAGAGGGACACGAATTTGACTGGGGCAACACATCCATAATAGCACATGCCAAACAGAGACATGGCAGGGAATTCCTGGAGGCCTAGCATTCCAGCCAGAACTTCATCAGTTAGCACATAGCACATTGACCTGGCCCTGATATACAAACCACTGAAAACAGAGCCAGAAGTGATGCCAGCAAACAGAGACAAAAAAATAACAAGCGGGACAGAACACCGATGATTTCCCGGAGGCACAGTGACGATGTTACCAAGCAGGGTGACGAAACGTCTGCAATCAAACACGCTGACTCAGCAAGCAAGTCTACAACCTTATGCACAACTTATGCTACAAATCTTCTCAAAAACTTATATGCCTTCTGGAGAGCTAAATACATTACATCTGCTGAATCCTCTTTACCAATTCTGCTTGTTATTATCCTCAGAGAACTCTTAGCAAATTTGTCAAAAATGGTTATCCTTTTACAAACCAGATTAATTTTGTTTGATTTTAGCGAGTTTTGAGAAGATTTGTAGCTCAGGTTGAGATTCTGGATGTGAGTTTGCTCGCTGAGCTGGCAGGTTCGTTTTCAGACGTTTTGTCACCATACTAGGTAACATCATCAGTGAGCGTCCAAAGCGCTGGTGTTATGTCCCGTTTTCTATTTATCTGGTTAGGTTTCCTTGAGTTGGTGATGTCAGAACAGGAAATGACATCACCAACGTGGGAAACGACATCACCAATGTGGGAAATGACATCACCAACCCAAGGAAACCTAACCAGATAAATAGAATGCGGGACATAACACCAGCGTTTCGTCGGAGGCTCACTGATGATGTTACCTAGTATGGTGACGAAACGTCTGAAAACGAACCTTCCAGCTTTGTTTGATTTTTTTTAAGCTTTCCTAAATGTCATGCTATTTTTTCTGTAACAATAGTGTGCTATTTTCCCAGCAACAGATGTTAGGCTAACTTGCCTGTAGTTTCCAGGTTTCTATCTCCTTCCCTTCCTGAATAGGGGATCACATTTAACAGTTTTCCAAGCCATTGGACCCTCCTGGAATCCAACAAATTCTGGATTAATTGATGATTGCCTCCGCTATCTCTGCGGCCACTTCTTTTCAAACCCTTGGACAGTCAAGTGGTCAAATCATTGCCAGCTTTTATAGGTGACAACAGCACCATGAGAATCCATTCAGGAGCATATTTTAATTGGACTGATAAACAAGACTTAAACAAAAAAAAAATTAATATTTAAAATGATTTATTTTTGTATGGCCTTCCAAGCTAGAAGAGTACAACTTGATGTTTTAATAGGTATGTTAGGAATGATTCAAGTTGAATTCAGGTGAGATTTAAAATTTTGATCAAACACTTTGAATTAAATAATAATTATGCCTGCCCACTTTTAAAATCAAAATCCACCGATAGCAACTCTGAAGACCATCTGGAATTGACCTTGATTTACACCATGTCTTCAAAGTAAGATTTGTAATTATCGGCATGAACATGTTGATATCTGTGTAAAAATCTGTCGGGTCTTTAATAACTACAATCCCAGTTACCAATAGCACAGTTGATTTGCAGTGGCATGGTTTAAATGTGCATTAATTTGTTTTTACTTCTTTATAGGTCAGAAACGAATAAGTGACAGCAGCAATGGGACACCAGCAAAGAAACAAAAGCGTAGCCACAAGCGATCAAACGTGTCCAATAAGACTGATAAAAATGGAACTGGTAGGCTCTGAAGCCAGAACTTAAAAGCAAATTTTTGTGTTTTCTAAATAATTGAACATTTTTAATTCTGATTTTTTGATTTTTGAAAAAGGCAATAGCAGTGACAGTGAGGATCTTGCAGTCACGGAAAACTCCAATAAATGCACTCCAGTGAAGAGCTCAAATAAGCCTCAAAAACTTGGCAGGTCTCCTTCAAGAACTTCCCCAAACAGTAAAGATGGGGATAAGGATAAAGAGAAAGATGAAACTGATGGTGCATCTCCTAGGACATATAAATGGAGTTTTCAGCTCAGTAAGAAAACATTCTATTACTATTCAAGTTGTTATTTCAGTTGATGCTATGCTGATATGAGAGGGTGAAGTGGGAATTTGAAGTAAATCTTCTTAGTTTATTGTATTGTTTTTGGCCAATTGATGGCTCCACTAGTTAAAATGAATGGATTGCTGTTAATGTGGACTAGCTGGCATTAGATGTATCTGGATTTCTTGTGCATGAGTTTTTGGGTGAGACGCAAAAACCTGTCTCACTACTCAGGTTATTGAATCATTTCTGCTAGCTCAGTTTTCAAGATTGCAGGAGGGGCTGATTATCTGATTGTATGAATCGCAAAAGACTTATGCAGCAAGTAGTTGGGATAGCTAATTGAATGTTATCATTTCTTGGGGAATGAAATACAAAAGTAAGGAGGTTATGCTTCCGTTATATCAAGTACAGGGTAAAGCATGGGTCACTTTATTTAAAGAAGGATGTTTTGGAGCAGTTGAGAGAAGGCCTATTCGTTTGTTACCAAGAAAGAACAGGATGTCTTATCAGGAAACATTGGATAAGCTCAGCTTGTATCTTTTGGAGCTTAGAAGAATAAGAGGTGACTTGTTTGAAATATGAAATCCTATGGCTTCTTGACAAGGCTGGATGTGGAGGATATTTTTCCTGTTGTGAAAATCTAGAATGAGGAGTCACTGCTTTAAATTAAGGCATCGCCCATTTGAGATAGAGGTTAGGCAAAGATATTTTTTCTAAGATGGTGTTTATATCTTTGGAAGTCTATTTCCACTGCCTTTTGAGGAAGAAAGTCTCTGATGATTTTTAAGGGAGAGATAGATAGATAGAATCTTGGTAAGCAAGGGGATGAAAGGTAATCAAGGGAGTTAGGAATGTCAGCTTCAAGTTAAATCAGATCAGCCATGATCTTTTTTTTGAATGATGGAGCAGGCTGAAGGTGCTGATCGGATCATTCTTCCAAACGTGAATGTTTGTATACTTAGAATTATAGAATCCCTACAGTGTGGAAACAGATCATTTGGCTCAAGAAGTCCACACCGACTCTGAGCATCCCATCCAGACTCTTTCTCCCCCACCCCCCCCCCAAAAAAAAACACTATCCTTGTATTTCCCATGGCTAATCCACCGAAACCTAAATATCCCTGGGCACCATGGACAACTTATCAAGGCTAATCTACCTAGCCTGGACATCATTGGACTGTGGGAGGAAACCCACACAAGACACAAGGAGAACATGCAAACTCCACACAGATGGTTAAGATCGTAAGACCATGAGACATAGGAGTGGAAGTAAGTCCATTTGGCCCATCGAATCCACTCCGCCATTTAAATTGTAGCCGATGGGCATTTCAACTCCACTTCCCTGCACTCTCCCCATAGCCCTTTATTCCTTGTGAGATCAAGAATTTATCGATCTCAGCCTTGAAGACATTTAATGTCCCAGCTTCCACTGTGCTCCGTGGCAATGAATTCCACAGGCCCATCACTCTCTGACTGAAGAAATGTCTCCTCATTTCTGCTTTAAATTTACCCCCTCTAATTCTAAGGCTGTGCCCACGGGTCCTAGTCTCCCTGCCTAACGGAAACAACTTCCCAGCGTCCATCCTTTCTAAGCCATACACCACCTTGAAGTTTCTATTAGATCTCCCCTCAACCTTCTAAACTCTAATGAATACAATCCCAGGATCGTCAGCCGTTCATCATACGTTTAACCTAATATTGGAATTGAACCTAGATCCCTGGTGCTCTGAGGCAGCAGTGCTAACCAGTGAGCCATCATGCTGCCCCTTGTTTCACCATGGTTGATTCTGACTCTTGTCACTATGTTTTGTTAGATGCTGCACTGTTGATGTTGGAGTGTTGAATGATTAAATTGTGTTTGTTACTTAAAGGGGTGTCAGTAAAAAAAAAAATTTACAGTATGACTTCTAACTGGACAGCTGACAGATCTAGAGATCTCTGCCTTCACAATGACCACAACCTTTATGGAAAACTTAGACAAATTTAGCGAAATATTTACATGTGATTTGATTCTAAATTATGTGAATGTATGTAATACAATAAGTCTGAACAATGGGTGGTTTAATTAGGCAGCCTGTTTAAATTGGTTTGACTTCAGTTAAATGGCAAATAGTTGGTGCTAATTGACCAATAAAGTTGACTGCCCATAATGAACATGGTCTGGACTGTCCTTGATTTGCATCTGTGATTTGCTGTGCATTAAAAACCTGTATGTACAAATTATTGTTGTTTGCCATTGCTAGATTTGGAGGATAGACATTAATTGAACAGAGGTGGGAAAGCTTTATTTTCCATTGGTGCTGGAATGAGATGGGCCAAATGGACATGGGTAAGAATGAGGATCATGTAAGGTTTTGACATGTCATACAAAAGGGAAGGAACAGTCTTAAGTAGAGTTTCTTAACTGATGGAAGGCTGACAGGAAGGAGAACCACATACGGGCCTCATCGAGTAATAAAGGAGATAGAGAATAGAATGAAACAGTAAAACAAAAGTATTTGATGCTTGCCAGGTGAATTCTTTTCGGGAGAATGAGATTAAATATATTAGGAGGGGAAAGGTGAAGAAGAAATTAAGACTCGTGAAGAAAATTGAGAATGAAATGACTGTCAATGTAAAGGGGAGCCCAAAAATCACTTACTAACATGTTAATAATACACTGGTTCTGGGAGGTAGCATGGATCCTGTTAGAGCAAACTCAAAGATCCAGGACAAGGCAGATGGATTATCTCGTACTTTGCCTTTCCTTGCTAAACGTTGATACAATCTGTCAAATTATTACTGGAAGCAGTATGGTAGAGATAATGAATATTGTGAAAATTGGGAGGCAGGAAGTACTGGAATAACTGACTCTGCGCAGAATGAAGAACGAAGGTTGTTGTCCTGGCAAGGTGTTATATGCTTGTGATTTTGAAAAAAATTCTTCAGAGATGCAGCTCTACATATGCTGATGCTTGAAATTAACCTACCTCATAACAGATGCCTAAAGAAAAACATTGTTCAGAACACAAAAAAAATCAATCTGGCAAGTTCTGACCATTTTTCTTTTTATAGATGCGATTTGTTATTGAAAATCATGTGACCCATTCCTCCAGTATTCCGATAGTTTATTTGGACCATGGAAATTGAACAATAATTGTGTTGTTGTTCTTCCATACCTTCCATTGGTCAGTTAGAACAATGTACCTGTACCTCATGTTAGTTGTTTGCAACATTCACAAGTCTAGTAGATCTCCTGCAATGATTACTGACTAGTTTGAGTAAATCTTTTCATTCTTCACAGATGCTGTGTTTTTGTTTATAGATGCAGCACCCATGATAGTTTGGTTTTTGCTCATTAGCGTATTGAAAGGATTCATCTATTCATCCCTATTCAATGTACTACAGTCTGTCTCAAATTTACCTATATTGTCTTAATTTCTGTGTCCACTGGTGTACTGATATTACTGATGAAATTGTTTTGAAAATAAAAATGAATAATTTTTCATTTGTCCCCGTGTTGTTAAACACAGAACTGACCCAGCATAATGGGTGCAATTTCCCATGGATAAAGAAAGGCATCAAACGTTGTCCATTAAGTTTTTTTTTCCTAGAAATGGAATTGGAAATTTTATGTTGATAAAGAACAATCAATAATATACAACTGAAATCCATGCCTGTTTATTGCCATGTATTTGGGAACTTTGTTTTAAATGAGCAGATTTAATTCCATTTCTTTTCAACAGCTGACCTTAACAACTTGACAACTGCTGAACGAATAGCTTTCCTACAAGATAAATTACAGGAGATCAGAAAATATTACATGTCTTTGAAATCTGAAGTAGCATCCATAGACAGGAGGAGAAAAAGGTTAAAAAAGAAAGAGAGAGAAGGTAACATCCTATATAATTCATGACTTGTAAAGTGGCAAAATTAATACTTTTTTTTTCCCCTACAATCAAACATGAGTAGGTCATTGGATCACTCAATCAGCTTAGCAAATATCTGTGCATTCTTTGGGGTAAATCACTTCCTGTAAAAATCTTAGTCTTAACATTTCAATAAGCCCAGCATCTAGAGTCTGTTGGAGTAAAGTATTACAGATTTTCCACTAGTTTTGTGATGGTGTTTTGTTGTTTTACTTTTGGTCCAGGTCTAATTTTAAAATTGTGCTTCCCTGTTCATTTTTCTATATCACAGAGAATGAATTCCCTGTATCTAAATCACTGAATATTTTGCCATTTTAAAAAAATCAGTAATGTTGCGCCTTAATCTTCTAACCTCTATAGTTAATTAAATGAGGTTTATGCAACTTTGAGATAGAATCTAACCATTTCAAATTAGTTTAATTTCGCTAAATGTTGGTGAAAACCCCTTCCAAGGCCAGCATATCCTTTCTAGTGAGCTAACAAAACTTAACAAAGTGTACGAGGTGGGATCACATCGAAGCTCTCCATGTTAGAAGTATCACTTCCCTTTATATTTCGGCTCCTTTTGAGATAAAGGCCAACATTGCAAGTGTGTTTTTTGCTACTTTTTGTACCTGTGCACTAATTATTAATAGCTTGAGCACCTGCAAAGTTCCTGATCTTCCACTTTAAACAAAATATTCTGATTTATCTCTCTGTCCCTTAGCTTGGACTGAAATTCCATCTGATGTAATTTTGCCTACTTATTTCATCCATAATGCTCCTTTGTAACTTCCTTCTTGCAACTGTACAGCATACCATCACACCAGATTTTAGTGCCCTCTGTAAATTTGGATATACGATCCTCGGCTCCTTCAACCAAATCATTAGTGTTTATGTTGAAATGTTGAGCATGTACAGATCCCTGGACAGTTCCACTTAATGCATTTCACCAATCACAATGTTCTCTTTATTCCTGGTAACCTTCCCCTATATCCCAAACAATGCCAACCCATGTAAAAATACTTAGTATTACAATGAAATATTAATTGAAAGACAAAATAATCTTTAAACAGTTCCTTTCTGTTTTTCTTCAAAGTGATTGGATACTATTGTGTTTCTCAATTGAGACCCAGACATTTTTGTAAAGATTTATATTGACTGTAGAGTAATTGTGATTGAAATTGATAAACACAGTATTCAACATGAAATTAGCCAAAATATCATCAGTCGTTGAGTGTTCTTATTTAGTAATTCTTTACAGTGATAATTTTTGTAATGTGCTTAGCTCTTTAAATAAAAAAAATTCTTAATCATTTCTTCACTTCTTAATGTTTTCTTACGCAAGAAGATGACAGATTCCCCAGATTCCAACTCTTCTCTTTTTTTGTCACACCAGCCAAACCAAACTTGGTGACTTGCCAGGTTTTAAGATGAATTTCTCTCATCCTTGTGGGAAGCATCTGATTCTCCGTTGACCTGTCTCTTGATGACATAGTTGGAATTGGGCATATATTTCTGGGATTGGCATGTTGAAAATTCAATGAACCGAATGATCTATTATAAGCTTTAAGATCTTAGGACCTTTCACAATGTCATTATATACTGCATTATGTAATATTTTATAAAGCTCTATTTATACAGATGCTAATTCATTATCTTTTATCCGCTAGTGATATCTGCAGCTCCAGGCACATCATCTGCTTCTTCAGATACCGGAATGAGTCCGACTTCTTCCTCACCAGCCCAGAATAGTGTGGCAGTAGAGTGCAGGTGATGAAGCACCCCTCCAAACTTCACTATCTTTTTTCCACAGCAGCCGCTGCCATGACACAAGTGCTAAAAGCCTTGGAACATTAGCATAGGAAGCACTCAGCTGATTGGACTTGTGCATTACCGGTGGAATTCAAGAAAATGATTCCTACTCCACCTCGTTAACTTCCAGTGCCTTTAGCACTGCAAGTTTCAGAGTTGAATGTAATTTGGAGATGTGACTGACTTCACTGACTACTGTCCACTCTATTACATGACAAAGCACTTTGTGGAAACCTCTCAGTGAATTAATAAAATGAATGTGATCATTTTTTTTCGGAAGACATACAGAACAATATTGGGCCAGAAGAAAGCTTTGTTGGTAATGGAACGGTTAATGCAAAATACGAGCCCAGTCAGCTCAGTTCATATGTTGGATTAGTTCCAATTCAGTCTTAGTTGTGGGAGCATTAGCGATATTGAACTGCCAAAGTACACAGTGAGCAGAGTGCCCTATTTTGTGTAATTTGGGAAATGGGACAAAATAGATTGTTACAGGAAATTTAGTGTATTGAAAACTGAAACTAATGAAAAATGTCTTCCGCTATTTTGCTGTTGGATTTTGAGCACACAAGTTATGCAAATGAGATTTCTTATTTAAATTTTGTACTGTTTACAGTCATTGGAGAAGCTGGTTTTCAGTAGACTAATTTCTGTAGCAAGACTATTTTGTCTCTTTTTATATGTAATTGCAGAGTTTTTATTTTATTACGAAAAGTTTCAAATATATCACAGCAATGAAGTTATTTAACAAAAATTTCTAGACCTGAGAATTTTGTGTAAAATAAAAAAAATTGTATTATCTTGCAACTTGTGAAGTATATTTATTCAGACAAGGCAATGGACATAATACTTGTATTTTTTATGTATTTTTAAAACAAGAAAGAAAGATATTTTCAGACTTGGTTCAGTTTTCCAGGTTTGTTGGCTCAAATTTACAAGATGTTACAAACCTTGAATCACGATTTCAATCATTTCAAAAGCAGGGTCGCCTGTCCTGAATTACGTATCCTGTAGGGTTCAGTTGTCTAGCTTTATGGTCACACTGCCTAATGGTAAAAAAGTTTTTTTTTTGCCCTGTAAAACAAAGCTGGTCCAACCTTTGAAACTATGCCAAATTCTCTACAATCCAACATTGTACAATTAAAATCACATAGCACAACAACAAAACTACGAGGAATTATGGTTACCATTAGGTGGCTGTGTAAAATGTTCAGTTCGTTGGGTACAGCCATAAGGTGACTCCATTGCATACTTTGTATATATTTCAACTCTTCCAGAACCATGTATTTAAAGGATACAGTTTGCACATATATTGTGTACAGATGTGATTATTTTATCAATTTTTATCCATACTTGTACTGTACATTGTAAGGAGTTGGTGTCCCTTCCCAATGTTTAATATACTGTAGAGTAATAGTGTGAATGCTCTAGAATGTTTGTATATTATGATACTGTGGTTCAGAACAGCAGTGGGCCTGAGGTGGATTGTAATAGTATTCCATAGAACTGCTAACAAATCAATGTCCATTCTTTTTATGTTTTGAGTTTTTTTTTTATATTTCTTGACAGCGTGAAATTGTAGTAGTTATTACAAAGGATTTTTTTCTTCCATACTTGTAATGGAAGAGAATAATTTGACAATGGCTTAACTTTCTAAAAGCAAAGCAAACTTTTTTTTTCTCTCTTCCACTTGCAAAGCTGGTGTATTGTAATGTGAGAATAAAATAGAACTCAATACAGAGTTTAATAAAGGCCAAGTTTTAAGAAATATGTTTTCAATTTTTTTGTCACATTTCGTGACTTCTGCATAAGACACCTTTCCCAATCTTGACAGAGTGATATGTCCATTAATTGAGTACACCCTTTCGTGGTGGACATGAAACAAAAGACCTGCTACTTTGGAAAATTGGATGGTGATAATCTGAATTTATGAAAACTAATATTCAGTTCAATCCTTATGGAAATAATGTGGCTTAACTAATCATTGTATCATTTGACTTCCTTGAAAAGAAAATTATATCATTTATGTCACATCCTACAAGGAAAAGCATGTATTCCAGAAGATACATAAATAGTTTGTTTTCTATTTATTTCTTAACAATATTACATTAACAATGTACATAACAGATAAAATATGAAGAATTTAAACCATCAACATGCTGAAACTCGTGCATATTTCATTAGAATTTGAGGTGTAATAACATCTTCTGATACTAATACATTACCCCGTTCATATTTCTTGATCTATGCAGCCTTCAACAGGCACATTGTACTCTCCTCCTACAAAGTTCCACCTATTTTGTCCTCTCTGTAGTTTGGTTCCATTATTTTATTACAAATCTTTTTTGGTTCCATCATTACTTTTCCAGTTGTTACCAGACTAACTCCAGCAGTGGCTTCTCTTTCCAACTCCGCCATTCATTTCCTGAGCGCCTCAAATATTTGCACTGCATCGTCAACTATGACTTTTGCCAAATAAAAGCTTGCATGGGGGTCAGAATCCATATTTTTATGTTGCTTTGCTGTTCACCTGTATTCTTTGAATTGCAAAGGGAGGCAAAAGCCTTCATCTTTGACCCCCGGTAACAACTCTACACTTTTGCCACTGACTATCCCGTGCCACTGTTTTAGGCTGAATCAGACAGCTCACAACCTTAGTTCTCGTCACCATCTTGCCCCCTAAAAGACAAGGCTTTACTTTTTTTATTCCATAAAAACTTTGTTTGGATGTCCATTTTCCTTAAATGCTGTGTTCTTTAATACTGAGTAGACTATATAGTTGTAAGTAGATATATAAATCAACAAAACAGAATAAATACAGTTGTGCAAATTCCAGACTTAGTCACAGAATTGTTATAATGCAGGTGGAGCCCATTTGGCTTATCTTGCCTCTTCAAACAAAATAGCATGCTATCCAATGTCCTCTTGATTGCCTGAATTGAACCTGCCTCTACTGTAATTACATGCTGTGTGAAATGTTTTTTTCATATGTCACCCTTGCTTCGTTTGCATAATCACTGTAAAGTAACAACAAATGCACGAGGGAGAAGCTGGCCAGACTGATTAGAAGGGGAGATGATGGAGCAACAAGGACATGGGTTTTTCAGCATAATTCTAGAGGCACAGCAGAAATTCATCCCAAGGAAGAAGAAACATACTAAGTAAAGGATGAGGCAATCATGCCTAACAAGGGAAGTCACGGTCAGCATAAAAACAAAACAAAAACAACAATGTGGTGAAAGTCAAATGGGAAGCTTTAAAAACTAGCAGAGGAGAACTGAGAAAAGCAGTTAGGGATGCGGGGAGAAGATGAAACATGAAGGTAAGTTAGTTAGTAATATGAAAGGATATTGCAAGAGTTTTCACATTTACAAAAGGTAAGAGAAAGGCAACATTGGACTGTTGTAAAAGGAGGCTGGAGATGAAGCAAAGGGGACCGAATAAATGGCAGATGAACTGAACAGGTACTTTTAATAAGAACCAAAAGAACTGCGGATGCCGAAAATCAGGAACAAAAACAAAGTTGCTGGAAAAGCTCAGCAGGTCTGGCGGCATCTGTGGAGGAGGAAAAAAAAGAGTTAATGTTTCAGGTCCAGTGACCGTTCTTCAGAACTGATGGTGGCTGGGAAAACATCCGTTTATATGCAGAAAATAGGGAGGTGGGTGGGGTAGGGAGTAAATGATAGGATAGAGCCCAAAGGGAGAGAAAGACAGTTGGACAGACAAAGGAGTTGCTAACAATCAGGCTGGGAGGGTGAATAGTTGTTAATGGGGACTGTTAGCCTGCCATTACACACCCTCTGTTGTTGTTAGTTACTATGTGGTAACAAGGCCCAGTGAGTGGGGTGGGGGGCTGGGACAAGGGAGAGTTTAGGCCGTAAAATTATTGAACTCCATATTGAGTCCAGAGGGTTGTAGGGCCCCCAAGCGGAAAATGAGGTGGTGTTCCTCCAGCTTACGCTGTACTTCACTGGAACACTGTAGCAAGCTGGAGACAGAGATATTGGCCAGGGAGCAAGGTGGTGCATTGAAATGGCAGGCAACAGATAGTTCAGGGACTTTTTTGCGAGCAGAATGTATATGTTCTGCTAAGCGGTTGCCAAGTCTATGCTTTGTTTTCCCAATGTCGAGGACACCACATTGTGAGCAGCGAATGCTAGATTCTTGGAAGTGTTGAAGTGTTGCTTCACCTGGAAGGTATGTTTGAGCCCTTGGATAGTGGGGAGGAAAGAGGTAAGTGGACAGGTGTTGCACCTTCGCCGGTTACAGGTGTGGGGAGGTGTTGGGGGTGAAGGAGGTATGGACCAGGGTGTCCCGGAGGTAACGGCCCCTGCAGAAGGCGGACAAGGGAGGAGAGGGGAATATTTGTCTGGTGGTGGGATCTTGCTGGAGGTGGCGGAAATGGCGTCTGACGATCCTCTGAATGTGGATGCTGGTGGGATGGTAGGTGAGGATAAGGGGGACCCTATCGCTGTTGCAAGAGGGAAGAGAACGGGTGAGGGCAGAAGTGCGGGAGATGGGTCGGACCCGATTTGAGGGCCCTGTCAACAATGGAGCTGGGGAATCCTTGTTGAGGAAGAATGTGGACATTTTGGAGGCTCCTTTGTCAAAGTTGGCCTCCTCTGAACATTTGCGACAGAGACAGAGGAACTGAGAGAATGGGATGGAATCTTTACATCCTCACACCCCACTTCCTGTATAGTCCAGGTAGCTGTGGGAGTCACTGGGTTTGTAATGGATATTAGTGGCCAGTCTATCCTCTGTAATGGAAGCAGAAATGTTGAGGAAGGGAAGGGAGGAGTCAGAGATAGACCAGGTGAAAGTGAGAGCAGGGTGGAAATTGGAGGCAAAGTTTTCCAATTCTTGACGAGAGATGGAAGCAGCACTGATGATATCCATGTAGCGCAGAAAGAGTTGTGGGTGGGAGCCAGAATAGGACTGGAACAAGGAATGTTTCATGTACCCCATGAAGCGACAGGCATAACTAGGGCCCATGCGGGTTACCTATGGCAATCTGTCTTACCTGAAAATGAGAGGAGTTGAAAGAGAAATTGTTGAGGGTGAGGACAAGCTCAGCCAAGCGGAGGAGGATGGTGGTGGGTGGTAGTTCAGCTCTATACTCCATGAAGAATCAGAGAGCCCTAAGACCGTCTTGGTGGGGAATGGATGTGTAAGGGGATTGCACATCCTTGGTAAAGAGGAGGTGGCTGGAGCCAGTAAACTGGAAGCTTTCAAACTGGCCTAAGGCATCAGATGAATCATCGATGTATGCGGGTAGGGATTGGACCAGAGGGAGAAGACTGAGTTGAGGTTGGAAGAGATGAGTTCTGCAGGGCATAAGCAGGCTGAAACAATGGGTCTACCTGGACAGTTCTGTTTGTGGATTTTTGGCAGAAGTTCGAAACGAGCTGTGCAGGTTTGGGGGACTATTAGCTTAGAAGTGGATGGAGGGAGATCACTGGATGAAATGAGACCTGTAACCATACTGGATACAATGGCCTGATGTGCCATGGTGGCGTCATGGTCCAGGGGAAGATAGGTGGAGGTTTGTGAGAACTGGCATTCAGCCTCTGCAAGGTAGAGGTCAGTACACCAGACAACAACAGCACCACCCTTATTGGCAGGCTTGCTGACAAAGTGAGGGTTAGATCGGAGGGAGATAGGTTGGATTTGTTGAGACAGGCAGTGAAATTGAGGCGACTAATGTCACGTTGATCATTCTCAATGAAAAGAGTGCAGATAAAAGGCTGGAGGGAGGGGTCCAGGTGGAGGGAGAGTGTTGGAGTTGGGCAAAGGGGTCTGTGGGACGGGGAGAGGACTCTTGTCCAAAGAAATGAGCACGGAGGCGAAGACAGCGGAAGAACGGTTCGGCGTCATGTCGTGCCCAAAATTCATTAAGGTGGGGACACGGAGGGATAAAGCTGAGGCATTTGCTGAGTATAGAGCGTTGAGCATCGGAGAGCGGAAGGTTAGGCGGGATAGTGAATACCCGACAGGAGGTAGGGGGTTGTGGCAGGGGATAGTCAGAGGGAAGGGAAGGGAAGGAAAGGTAGGGTAGGTTCTACAGACCCATGGGTATTTTTGAGTTGGTGCATCTTGTGGGCCTTATTGCCTGAAAGGAGATGCAGGTTTCTGTTGATTAAAATGCAATTCCCAGAATTTCACGACTCTAAACAAGTCCTCACATGAAATGCGTTGTTTGACCGGAGATGTCACCCCTTGCATACAATGACAAAACCTTTAAGTATCTCGGGGCAATGACTAGAAAGAAATTGCGAGATTTCCATTTTCATCAAGCGCCTCAAGCCAATCTCTGCCTTCTTATTCTGACCATTTGTCCGACCCGCATCTCTAACCTTTGGCAGTTTTTTTTGAGTTTCATGCTTTCCCTAACTTTAGTGAAAGACGCATAATGGAGTTCTCCCTTTGGAATTTTCAGCCAAAGTGACCGTTATATTTCAGAGAGTTGGTCATCTGGTTCTTGCGGTATGCAGGTAGAGTCCGATCTGCATCAAAAAGAAAGGATACCACAGAGCTTTGGACGAGTCCGGACACTTCCGGATCTCACCCAAATGTTGTTCCAGGCAAAAAGATGGCGGCGCCCAGGCTTTCTAAGGCGCCACATTTGGTGCCAGTACGTGGCGACGGAAGTTGTCTGTTTGCAGAGTTGCGCTTCCGGGTCGGGTTAGTGGGCTGGCGCCTGCAACTCCAACTGGCAGCGGGTTGGAAATGCTGCTGGTCGGCAAGACGGGGGCGATCGTGGCCGGGGTCTTCGGAGCAGCCTTCATTGGTTATTGTATATATTTTGACAGGAAAAGAAGAAGCGCCCCAGATTTCCGAGCAAAGTTGCGCGAAAGTAAGTGTTGCCCTCGGGCCTCGCTCACCGTCTCCCACTTACCAGCGACAGACACATGCAGGTGTTTGTCTCCTGTTAACCAACACTCAACCCCCTTGCAATTAGGATGGAGCCTGCTGAGACATGCTCAGTTACAGGAGTAAATGTAATTTATTTAGAATGAGAGACACCCCTCGTGGGCCTCGGCATCGTTCCCTCAAAGTTGATTTTTCCAGCATCGATGATCTTGCTAAATTACAGGAGGGTGCAGCTTCTCTAAAGAGCCGTGGGTCAGAACTGGAATTAAAGCATCTTCATTGCAGCACGTTCTCCCTTTATAACGTGAGTTTCGGCTCGTTTTAAAACTGTTTTATCGAAGTATTTATTCTTGGGACTGCCTGATTCGCTGAGTATTTCCAGCGGTTTTTGTGTTTATTTCAAGTTTCCAGCACTTCGAAAAATTCGTATAAATATTGGTTGCGAGTAGAATAACTGTGGTGGAGTGTATTCTCGGGGGGAGGGGTAATACAACTCAAGCATACGCACAAATTAATGAACACAGTTTGCTCAGAGACCGGGTAAAACGTAACGGGCGTTTGTGTGAATGAATTGTTATCGCTTTATCGAATTTGATTGCGTAACAGGTAATCGACGCTCGTACCTGTATGAAACAAAACTTCGTCAGTAACTACATCTTTGCGATGTTGGTGTCCCTCGCAAGAGAATTAAATTCAACTGACCACGTCTTATCCCTCGAAACCGGCGATTTCAGTTGTTTCACTGGTTTTCTGTAGATGTCCTCCTATATTCAATAACGAAGTAGGGCAGGGACATTACTTTGCTAAGAATTGATGTCCCCCTTTGTTTACATCTTGAATCCAACTACCAGGGTTAGGGACACGATTATTTAAATTAAAGAATAAACGGAATGGTTTTCAGACTAAATCCAGAAATACTGAGATAACAAAGTGTGGAGCTGGATGAACACAGCAGGCCAAGCAGCATCTTAGGAGCACAAAAGCTGATGTTTCAGGCCTAGATCCTTCTCCTAAGATGCTGCTGGGCCTGCTGTGATCATCCAGCTCCACACTTTGTTATCTCGGATTCTCCAGCAATGCAGTTCCCATTATCCCAGAAATAGCGATTCTGAGTGGCATTGAGGCAAATTGGAAACTGATCTTCTGGTATTTTCAAGTTCTGAATTTCCAAAATGGATAATTTTGTAACAAATTGGTGAAATTTATTAGAGTACCTGAATTTATAGGGCACTAGTCTAACTGATTGATGTGAATATTACTTTTATAGAGGTGCAGCACTTTTATGGAATGTGGATATCACTAGCAAGGCCAATGTGTTGCCCATCAACAAAGTGGCTTGTGAGGCAATTGTAGAGAGTACAGTAACAACTTTCTTTCCAAAAGACACCAGTAAAGCAGATGAGTTTTTAGAACAATCAACTATTACTAAGACTAGTTTCATCCCAGATTTATTAATTCAATTTAAACTCCCCATGGTAATTCTTGAACCCATGTCTGCAAAGTGTTAGCTCTGGATCTTTGAATTACTAGCCCAGTGACATTTCCACAGCATTACTGGCTACACTCTGTTTAATGTGATTATTTGTATTGTTGAACTCCACATCTAAATAGTACAACACAAAATGGTATTTGGTCCTTTCAGTTAGTGTCAGCTCCTTTAAAGAGAAATCCATTTAATCCTGACCTCTTGTCCCCTTTTTAAGGCTTAAAATAATTTTCCTATAGCTCAAGGCATTGTTTTTTGTATTGAGGTATTTGCTTTTGAAGGTTACTATTGAATCTATGTCTGCTTCTGATGCAGTGCATCCAGTTTCCAAGGATACTTTACAGAAAGGTTTTTGTCTTGTTGGTTCAGGTCCTTCTGCATAAGTACCCTCTGGTTTTTCCAACTTTCATTGGAAACAGATTCAGTAAGGTGAAACTATCTCAAGAAAATCTATGATTTTAAATAGTTCTATTAAATCTCCTTTGCTTGGAGGAGAACAATCCTTAGGTTTTTTTCAGATATATTCTTTCCATGTTTTCCCAGTTTATCTCCTTTGTATTTCTTAACAAGAACAATAATAGATCAATTAACGTTTTTTCCGAAGTTGAATTGATGTGTATGCGTTGACCCCATTCAAAGATGTGTTCATCTGGTGCCTGGCAGTCAGACTTTGCAAGCATATAGGCTGCAGAACTCTGATTTGACTCTTCTTCTAACGCAGTGGTGCTGAGGTCAATTGAATTGCCTTTGCTGTCTCTATGGAGTTAGTAAGATGGAGAACTTCTTGACTTGTGTGCTGTAATGCCACACTGGACGAATCCTATTTAAATATAGATTTTGGGATCCACGAAAGACTGACGTCGTATTTTACAATTTCACACTGTAAAGAGTTGTGTTGTAGTGTATTTTCCATAAATAAAAATAACGTTTCATTTCTGTCTCAGCTGCTTTTTAAGATCCCCTTTTACCCCATGCTGTGGGTGTTCCCTAGCTAAGAAGATCAGGCAAGATCCTAAAAATCTTACTCCTCAAAACTTTGCTAATCACTTTAGATTTTTTAATTAGACCCTTGGAGAGTAACTTATCAACTTGTATTTTATTCCTATCTTTTATCACCATTTTTCTTTTTCCTGTTTGCTCAAGATTGGAATTTGTGGATGTGAATTTGCAACCTCCTGCAATGTTCATTAACTTGTAGTATAATTGTGTTCTAACAATGTTAAGGTTTAACAGGAAACAAGACAATAGTTGGAATTTAGTGTTTTAATTAACTCTTATTGTGCAGTAGATTTCAATTATAAAAAACTTAAGCGATAATATAACTTGTAAATTGACATTCACAAAACTTCTGACTGCCTCTAAAGTAAGACTCCTAAGCTTTTTGACAGAATTGGGAAATTTCATTGTCACAATAAATATTTTCCTGTATCATATTACTTTTTTAATTTGCACTAGAGAAACATGAAGGTAAACTTAATTAGATTTCACTCAAATCAAAAAAATTTGCCTGAATTTCCCTCAACTTGGATCCCTTAATGGAAGGAAATAGTGTTATCTCTGCTTTATAAATCTTTCACTTTCAGGTGTACATTTTGACACAATTTTAATTTGTAGTATTTCATGTATTTATGAGTTCCGTGCATATAATTAACTTAAAGTCACAGTTATCATTAAACTTGGTTAATTAATTAAGTTGATTAATTATACATTCCAGATCGACACAGTTTAAAGTGCTGAAATTCGGCTTTAGTTTGTGTCTTTTTTTAATCCTTGACAAGACATATTGACTCAAAATTGAAAATTTGTCGAATCTAATGAAACGAATACTGTGTCAGCTGTTAGGTGTAATGTGAAATGGAACTTTGCTGTCTTTTATGTCCATCAAACTAAACGTTTTATTTATGGGCACAATATATATAATTTAATCATTACATAGAAACCTAGAAAGTAGGAGCACGAGGAGGCCATTTGGCCCTTTCAGCTTGCTGTACCATTTATCTCTGTCCTGGCTGATTGTCCAACTCAATAGCCTAATCCTGCTTTTTCCCCATAATCTTTGATCCCATTCGGCCCAGGTGCTATATCTAGCTGCCTCTTGATTACATTGTGTTTTGCCATCAACTGCTTCCTGTGCTAATCAGTTCCACAGGCTGACTACTCTTTGGGTGAAGAAATATCTCCTTAAATCCGTCCTAAATGGTCTACTATGAATAGACATATCATTGCACTTTTAGCTAACCACATTTTAATGAACATTTGAACAACATTTGGGCATGTATTGCTACAGGAGTCAAAGAGCAATCTGGTTTTCTATACAATAAAAGGGAATGTTCTACAGAAAGATCATCTTTTCATAAATAGGAATAATTGAATATTTTCATGCTGGTTTATTATTCCTCGACTTCATCTTTGCAATTAAATTTGGAAATTTAGGTCACAACGTTATTATTGTTATATGAGAAAAGAACAGGTTTGAGTTTACTTCCTGTTCTTTATGCACATAAAATTAATTAATGATGCTGTAATGTAATTAGTCATGCAAGTATACCATGCTTTTGTATTCATTCAGTGGTGTGCACTTCACTGACTGGGCCAGTATTGAACTCCTAAACCTATTTGCACTTGAGAATGTGGTGGTGAGCAGCTGCTCTGGACTGCTACAGTTCTCTTCATGTGTGGTGCACTCAGAATGTCGTTAGGGCGGGAGTTCCAGGATTTTAACCCAGCAGCGTTCAAGGAACAGCAATATATTTCACAGTCTGCATAATGAGTGAGTTGAAGGGAAACTTGCAAGTGATGTTCTGGTGTATCTGCTGCCCCTGCCTTTCTATATGGTGCTGTGTATGGAGCATTAGTGAATTTCTGCAGTGCTTTTCAATAGTACATGCTGTTCCTACTGACCTTTGGTGGTGGAGAGAGTGAATGTTTTTGTATATGGTGGTCCTCATGCAGGCTGCTTTGTCCTGGATGACATGAAGCTTCTTGTGTTGTTGGTGCTGCACCCATTCACGCAAGTTGTGTATATTCCAGCACATGGCTGACTTGTGCCTTGTAGACAGTGAGCAGGTTTTGAACAGCCTGGAAGTGAGTTAATCACTGCAAGATTCCAAGCCTCTGACCAGTTTTTCTACTCATTGTTTATATAACTAGCCCAGTTCAGTTTCTTGTCAGTGGTAAGTCCCAGGATATTGATAGTGATGCCATTAAGTATCAAGGGGCAGTGATTAGATTATCTCTTACTGGAGGCAACTGTTGCCTAGCACTTATGTGGCACAAATGTTACTTGCCACTTGTTGGCCCAAGTCTTGATATTATACAGGTATTGTTGCATTTGAACATGGACTGCTTCAGCGTCTGAGGAGTTGTGAATGGTGCTGAACATTGTGCAGTCTTCTGCGAGCATCCTCACTTCTGACCTTGAAGCAGCTGAAGATGATTGGGGCAACTTTGAGAAACTTGAGCAGAGAGATCCTGGAGGTGAGGTGACTGACCCCTCAATCATCTTACTTTTTGCAAGGTGTGACACTAACCAGTGGAGAGTTTGGCTGTTGATTCCCACTTGTTCTGGTTTTGCTCCACCTCCTTATTGCAACAGTCAAATGAGCCTTGATTTCAAGGGCAGTCACCTCACCTCTAAAATTCAGCTCTCTCTTTTTTCCATGTTTGTACCAACATTGTCAAGAGGTCAGAGGCAGGATGGCTCTGGAGGAACCAAATTGAATATCAGTGAGGACGGTATTGTGTAGCAAGTGTTGCTTGACCGTACTATTAATGACATCTTCCAACACTTCGTCATTCATGAAGAGTAAATTGATAGTAATTGACTGGATTGGATTTATTCTTCTTTGTGTTTCGGACATACCTAAGCAGTTTTCTGCATTGTTGGGAAGATGTCAGTGTTGTAGCTATACTGAGCTACTTGGTAGGAGTGCAGCAAGTTCTGAGGCACAAATTTTCAGTATAATTGCTAGAATGTTGTTAGAATCCATCGTCTTTTCAGTGTGAATTGCTTCTGACCATTTCTTGATATCATAAGTGAATCAAATCAGCTGAAGAACGGCATCTGTGATGCTGAGGACCTCTTGAGGAGGCTAAGATGGATCATCCATTTACCAGTACTGGCCGATGATGGTTGTGAATATATCAGCCTTATGTTTTGAACTGATGTGATGGGCTCCCCCATTATTGAGGAAAAGGATATTTGTGGGGCCTCGATTGTTAATTGATGTAAAATGATAACTTAAAATTTATTCACCAAAATTATAAATTAATATATACATAATCAATATTCCCTACTTTTCAGTGACTTAATGAGAAGATGCCTTTAACCTCATTGTAACTGTGTGTGCTCTGCTTCAATTCAGAAATCCGATTCCATTTTGCATTTTATACATCCATGATTTTAAATGGGTATTTTGATTCTTAAAAATTGTAGGAAGAAGAAAACAGAAGAAACAGGATAGAGAAAATGATTCTGTCGGGAAGGTAAGATTGACTGTGCACTTGATGTTCTGAATTATACTGTATAAATTCTTGTGAACTGTGGGAGTGGCAGGTACTTGTGTTTAAAACACTACATTGGACAAACAGGCAGAAAGCTAGCCACCAGGATACATGAACACCAACCAGCCACAAAACGACATGACCCACTATCACTCGTATCCTTACATACAGATGAGGAAGGACACCACTTTGATTGGGACAACACATTCATCCTAGGACAAGCCAAACAGAGACACGCATGAGAATTCCTAGAAGCGTGGCATTCCAACCGGAACTCCATCAACAAACACATTGATTTGGAGCCCATCTACCATCCCCTGAGAAAAAGAACAGGAAATGACATCACCAATGCAGGAAATGACATCACCAACCCAAGGAAACCTAACCAGATAAATAGAAAGCGGGACATAACACCAGCGCTTCATCGGAGGCTCACTGATGATGTTAACTAGAATGGTGACGAAACGTCTGAAAACTAACCTTCCAGCTCAGCGAGCAAACTCACATCCATGTACTAACTATTTCCCATTTTTTCTCACATTCCATCAACTGATTTCCTGGTGAATATAAACAATGCTTACCATTAATTTGACATATACACAGCTTTGCTTTGGATCGTGTGAATGATTTGGTTAGCGGTGAAGCAAGGTGCTTGTCATTGACCTTGAGGAAGCTGGCCAGAGAAGTGTAGTGATCTGTGGGTTTGGTGTTCCTCTTTCTTGACAGCAGTTTAAATCTAGCACTGAATTAAATGGATGTCTTGACATGAGGAGCAATGACGTCAGCAAGCAGATAAGGAGCCAGTCACATTGAAACATTCACATTCAGCAAGTCAGGAAATTAAAACCATTGAATATTCGACCTATACTTAGATTTTCACACACCAAAATAAATGAATGCTCTTGCATTAAGAGAACAGGTAAAATTACGAGAGAAACTAAAATAAGAGCAAACTTTAGAAAAAGAAAAACAAATGTGGAATGATTCATCATCTAAGGAGAAATTTGACCTATAAATTTGTTATAAAATTAGTATTTCGGGGAATTCATGCATGTTGAGCAGTAGTTGTGAATTTAGTATACTTAAAATTTCAACTCACCTCATTCAATAGCTGTAACATTTTCAAGGATTTTTACAGCAAGCATAAGCATAATAGAACATAGAACATAGAACAGTACAGCACAGAACAGGCCCTTCAGCCCACAATGTTGTGCCGACCATTGATCCTCATGGATGCACCCTCAAATTTCTGTGACCATATGCATGTCCAGCAGTCTCTTAAATGACCCCAATGACCTTGCTTCCACAACTGCTGCTGGCAACGCATTCCATGCTCTCACAACTCTCTGCGTAAAGAACCTGCCTCTGACATCCCCTCTATACTTTCCACCAACCAGCTTAAAACTATGACCCCTCGTGCTAGCCATTTCTGCCCTGGGAAATAGTCTCTGGCTATCGACTCTATCTATGCCTCTCATTATCTTGTATACCTCAATTAGGTCCCCTCTCCTCCTCCTTTTCTCCAATGAAAAGAGACCGAGCTCAGTCAACCTCTCTTCATAAGATAAGCCCTCCAGTCCAGGCAGCATCCTGGTAAACCTCCTCTGAACCCTCTCCAAAGCATCCACATCTTTCCTATAATAGGGCGCCCAGAACTGGACGCAGTATTCCAAGTGCGGTCTAACCAAAGTTTTATAGAGCTGCAACAAGATCTCACGACTCTTAAACTCAATCCCCCTGTTAATGAAAGCCAAAACACCATATGCTTTCTTAACAACCCTGTCCACTTGGGTGGCCATTTTAAGGGATCTATGTATCTGCACACCAAGATCCCTCTGTTCCTCCACGCTGCCAAGAATCCTATCCTTAATCCTGTACTCAGCTTTCAAATTCGACCTTCCAAAATGCATCACCTCGCATTTATCCAGGTTGAACTCCATCTGCCACCTCTCAGCCCATCTCTGCATCCTGTCAATGTCCCGCTGCAGCCTACAACAGCCCTCTACACTGTCAACGACACCTCCGACCTTTGTGTCGTCTGCAAACTTGCTGACCCATCCTTCAATTCCCTCGTCCAAGTCATTAATAAAAATTACAAACAGTAGAGGCCCAAGGACAGAGCCCTGTGGAACCCCACTCACCACTGACTTCCAGGCAGAATATTTTCCTTCTACTACCACTCGCTGTCTTCTGTTGGCCAGCCAATTCTGTATCCAAGCAGCTAAGTTCCCCTGTATCCCATTCCTCCTGACCTTCTGAATGAGCCTTCCATGGGGAACCTTATAATGATGGAATTTTTTTGTAGTTTTAGTTGGTTTCCGTGATATGGTGGTGGGGGTGCAAAAAACAGAGAATCACTGACAGAAACTTCTGGAATTCTGTGTTGTTCTGTGCATTTGTGGACTCCAAGTATTGGCCGTTTCAGGGGAGTAATGGTAAACACTTTGTAAAAAAAAACAAAATTCTGTCATTACCACACCAAATTCGTGGCTAATATTCTCATTTCTCACACTTCTTCAGTGGCTTTTTTAAGATTAATAAAACATTCTGTCATAGCATAAGACTTTAAAAATGAGACAAGTTCCATGTGAATATAGCTAAGAACAAAGAGGGCATTGGTGTAATTCTCTAGCAGAGAGACATCTTCAAGTATGAGATGGATAGAGTGTAACCTAATTGTGCTGCCTTTAATCCTGAGAAGTAATGGAGATTAAAACCAAGCCACAAAGAAAAGTGTGTAATAAAATTAAGACTAACAGTATTTAAAGAAAATCATGAAGGTATTGTAATAGGTGGTGAATGGAATGCCAAGAAAGGATTATAAAAAGAGTAGACATAAGATAAAAGGTAAAGATTTTAACAAGTTTGCTAATAGTAAAAGAATGTCTGAAATGGGTCCAATTGTTCAGGCATTATGTGAAATGCTAAATCTGCATGATGACACCATGGTGTCAATGTTAAAATAATATGTTTGAATCAATGCTCCCTTAAATTATGGAAGTCAAAGAATTGATAATTAGAGGAAGAAGAGGAACAATCACTAGCTATACATGAAAGGAATTGTTTCATTGCTTGTAAAATGCTACAATGCGTTGAGTTTGTGGAAGATGCTATTTAATTATTCGTGGTGTAGCCGAGGAGTGTGTCAGATGTGCCCGTGTGAATAACAACGTACAGTGAAAACAATTATGTTCGTTTCTCTTTCAGTTGATTAACTCATGTTTCAGGGTATCTACTAATTCTGAGGAATTGGTATATTGTACTGCTGTTTGAAATATGTTTTAATTTATTTTCTTATTCTTAATTAAAATTGTTTGAAGAAATATGGGTTTTGTGTGACTTGCTAATAGATAACATTTTTATTTAATAATAGCAGATACCCCACAGAGCACTATATGAATTTGACGAGCTTTAGAACTCATCGCTGCCTCAGTTTATTTAACGTTATTTTTTAAGATGAAAAGTGGTTCAAGGGACTTCACAAATAGGTGTTAAGGAAATGAACTTTGGACTAGAAAGTAAGAGATTAGCTGTGAATGAAAATTAGTTGAGATGATCTAGATTATTTTTAAATTTAAGGAAGGTGCAGAGGTAAAAGAATCAAGTGAAGGAATTGCATGGAGTAGCAGTGAGATTACTGAAACCAGTGCCACCAGTGGTGGGATGAAGGACGAAGGAAATGTACACCAGGCTCAAGTTAGAGGAATAGACTGTTTCAAGGGAAATATCATGTAGAGAGAGTGGTAGTGCTTCTGTAATAAATATATTTGTCCAGGTAGCCAAGATCGGTCAAACCTACTGATGAACATTGTAGGCAGGTGAATCATTTTCAGTGTACATATCAAACAGGCAGTCAGTGGGGTGAGGAGGAATAATGCCGTATGGTTGTCAACAGGGAAGACATTCATACCTATGCCTAGAGTTGTTCTGTGGATGTGAAAATGGCATATGCTAAAATGGAAAGATTTGAATAGGGGAAATTTTGGGAGTCGTAGGCAGAGTTCACAGATGACAGGATTTTTCAGAACATCATTGCGGGGAGAAAGGGGTATTTGAGACATTAGTTAGAGAGGATGGATGGGTTAAGCTGAATTTTTTTTAAAAGAGCATGGAAACAATAGTTTTATAGACCAGCTCAAAGGTGCTCGAGAAAACGATGGTCGGATCAGTCTGCACAAGAGCCAGAAAATGGAGTTGTGAGGCATGGATTGAAGAATCAGATGGTGTGGTTCACAGAATAACTGAGTTTGGATAGTGAGAGAAGGGTGGAAATGGTTGAATCCTCAGGCACAAATGTGTGAAGCTCAGGGACAAGTTAGAAGTGAAGAAACGCAAAACTCCAAGATAACAGCATATTTTACCATAAAGCTTTTTATAATGAAAGAATTTTAAAAATGAATCATTTATTGGATGTGGGCGTCACTGGCTAGGTTAGCATTTATTGCTTCTCCAGAGAGCATTTAAAGTTAATCACATTGATCAGGAGTCCTAAGTCGGCTAGACAGTTAAGAATGGTAGATTTCCTTCCTTAAAGGATATTAGTGAACGAGATGGGTTTTATAAACATCCTTCAGTGTTTACATGGTTGCCATTTGGCTATCTTTATATCCCAGATTTGTCCTGGGACAGAGGTTAGGCTGGAATTCTGGATTATGAGCCCAGTGATGATATCACTCTGTTTTAGACTTTCCCCAAAGTAGGTGAGAAATACAACAGCCTATAGCCATAAAAATGTTCACTTCAGTAACAGCCATTATAGTAGAAAAAACAATTATCTTAATGATCAAAAACAGTTACTTTATCTCACAAAGTATGCTAGATATTGTCCAATGTATTTTGTGGTGAGTTTGTTAGTTGGTTGAACATACACAAAAGTAGGGAAGACCTTTAATTTGTACATCTGATTTTACATTGTGTTATGTAATCACAAAATAATATTATAGTCCCAATTGACTCCAAGAGGCTTATTTCTTTTTCATAAATCAATCTCCTCTGTCTTCTCTACCAAATTTCTGAATCCTTTATCTTTTCAGGTGCATCTCATTTTTCTTGATTTAAAAGTTGTTCTGTCTGCTTTAGAGACCTTCTGTGTAACTGCCTTAACAGTTGTATTTGCCATTCAGTGAAAATGCTACATCAGTCTTTTCTTCCTGACTTCGTTTTTTTTTACTTGCAGCTCATTGTCTGAGATTCTTAAAAATTGGTGTGAAGTTTTAAATATTTTTTAGAAAAAAATGATGGGCTGAAGGAAAGACATTAGATAATTATGTTTACATGGTTGCTTAGGGTGTTCCATAAAGTATTTTTTTTCCACAGCTAATGGATTACTTTGTAGTTCCTGTTGCTGAAAATGGCAACCAATTCTTGCAAACAACGGGGCCTTGCAAACAACAAATTAATATATCAGCCAAACTGTTCTTGGTGGTGTCACCAGACTTGACAGCGTAAGTTAAGATGCTATTCAGGTTGTGCAGTTGAAGATTTAGCTAAGCAGGGAAGCAGTTTAACATTTAAAGTACTCCATTCTGATATTGTAACATTTCCCTAATGCTGTAAATACGAATTAGCAAGTTGGCTGTGCAGTGTAGTGACAGGAAGATAATGGATTCATTGCAGGTTCAAACTATTCAAGACAGATTGGTCCAGAATGATCATGTTTATATTCATGAATAATAGTTGGAGTAAGTTAAATTTATATAGCCATTTTCTCCATTTTTGATTTCAAGTAAATGTTAGAATTGACACACTTCTTTTTGACTTGTAAATTCAGTTACCTGATCTGAAAGATGTTGAAGCTGTACAGAAGTTTTTTCTCGAAGAGGTCCAATTGGGAGAAGAATTGCTGGCAAGAGGTAAACCTTGAATATTATTGCTTATGATATATTTCTTTTGAGACCAGACCAGACAATAAATGCTGGTCAACCGGCAATGCTCACATCCCAAGAGTGAATTTAAAAAAAAAAATCCCCAGAAAAATGGCAAGTTTCAGGTCAAAAGAAGGAAGCGGTAGAAAGGCAAAATTAATGGTTCTTTACTTGAATGTGCATACTGTCTGGAACCAACTAGATATGTTAACAGCACAAAAACAGGTTAATTGGTGTGATCTTGTAGTTGCCTTGGAGGCATGGTTACAATGAGATCAGAGCTGGGAACTAAATATTTGAGTCTGTGACTTTTCAAAGGTTAGACAAGAAGCAAAAGGTGAAACCAAACACAGTGCTGGAGAAACTCAGCAGGTTTGGCAGTATCTATAGAGAAAGAAGCAAAGTTGATATTTCATGTCTGGTTTCTCTTCCCAAATGGAACCAGCTTTCAGTTTCTCCATCACTCTGTGATTGTGGATGATGAAAATTTGAAACAGTGTTTTGTTTTTATAGGAAGGAAAGTGTCATGGATAGCGTTGTTAATACAGAATGGAATAAATAAGACAGCAAAAAATTATTAAACGAGAAAAAGAACTGTGGATGCTGGAAATCAGAAACGGAAACAGAAATTGCTGGGAAAACTCTTGCAGCATCTGTGGAGAGAAAACTGAATCAATGTCTAAGGTCCTTCAGAACTCTTGAACAGACCAAGTACAGGTAAAAAGCCAGAGGGAGGAGTCCAGGAGGAGGACACTGTTGGAGGTGGGTGAAGGGGTCTGTGGGATAGGGAGAAGATTCTTGCCGAAAGAAATGGACACAGGTGAAGGTGATGTAAGAAGAGTTCAACATCATGTTGCACTCGAAATTGATTGAGATAAGCACACAGAGG
The DNA here is from genome assembly GCF_030684315.1 of Stegostoma tigrinum. Taxonomy (NCBI): domain Eukaryota; kingdom Metazoa; phylum Chordata; class Chondrichthyes; order Orectolobiformes; family Stegostomatidae; genus Stegostoma; species Stegostoma tigrinum. The sequence continues at coordinate 50,288,593 of NC_081363.1, forward strand.
GATAAACCTAAGATCTTTGCTGAGTACAGAATATTCAGTGTCGGAAGGCATAGTAAATACATGACAGGAGATGGGGTGAGGAGAGGGGATGGAGTCAGAGGGAAAGGGAAGGGAGGAAGTAAGGTTCCCGAGGGTACGGGTATCTCTAGATTGTTGCATCTGGTATTCTTATGCCTGAGATGAAAAGAAGAGGTGTTTTTGTTGACACATGGAATAAGCCACAGAATGAATTGGAGCTGGGGGTTAACGCAGGGCAGCGTTCAGCCAGTGCTTATGGAGAGGGAGATTGCAAGTCTACTTTGCAATGCAAGGCACAGAGTGTAGGTCTCAATGTGGCAAGAACAGCTCTCTGAGGAGCAATGTACATCATGGAGATATTCATGGGTGGATTCAAATCAGAAAGTATGAAACTGCTGTTGGAAAGCATGTAGGGTGAGTTTGAGCTGGAGACAGTTACTGAGTTCTGAAAAAGGGTCACTGGGTCTTAAGCATTAACTTTAATTTCTATGTATAGAAGCTGTGGGACCCGAGTTATCCCAGCAATTTGTTTTGAGCGAAAAATGATGTTGAATCAGAAGGTGTAGAATTCATACAGGCGGAGGTATAAAACAAAAAAGAAAAGCTAGACACTGAGATGGAGTTCTGCATGCCTCCTAACTATAAGGATCTTGAGGACATGCAACAAAGGCAGGATGTTACTCATGGGTGATCTTAATGTTCACGTGGTCACATTGACAGAGGAAATGTGAGGAAGAATTCATAAAGTATAGTCTCGGAGACTGTCCTGACTAGTATATTGCAGATCCAATGGAATCAGGCTGTTTTGGATCTGGTGAAATGTAATAAGGCAAGTTTTTAATAAATTGTAAGTTGTGGGAAAAGCACTACAAGTTACTTTTAATTCGGCTGCTTATTAAGAAATCTCAGAGTCTGGTACAAAATTTGATTTGAACTTAATTGCATTTAGCGACCAAAATAAGGCTTAACTAAGCAAGTTAAACCTCAACTCAACTTGAATAGCACATGATCAATGATGGAATCTGGCCGGGATTTCACCAACAGCTCTGTCTCTAAGTGTCCAGGTTTCGATCCTTGTGCAGTCTTGTTCTTCGAAGTTACGCAAAGGGAGAATTCTGGTGTTGGATTCTTGTACATTTTTCTCTTTTTCAAATTTGTGGTGTGACATTATTGATGATTCAATGGATTCTTTCATCCCCACCTTTGATTACTTTCCTGGAGACCTCAAGTCTGTAGCTTGCCTTCTTGTCAGAAGTAGCTCCCTCATTCCTTGTTAGATTTGGGGTTAGCTGTTTGTTTAAAACATAGCTTTTCCTGTAATTAACTTCTTAAATTCCTCTGCAGGGCAGTGTGGCGATAAATCATCCAGGTGCCAAAACAATTTTATGTAATCTTGCCAAGATATGGCTAATTGCTTTTAGTCTCTGTGTAACAGCTTCTTTGTCCCTTTCATCTCAGAATGAGTTATTGCTGATTGTTTCAATGTATTAAGTTCTTAAAGTTGTGAAGTTTACATTGTCATGGATGCTCAAGTAAAAAACATCAAAGAAACAGTGACCACAACATGATAGAATTTAGCACTCCGTTTGGAGGGGAGGAGCTAGTATTGGAAACAACTTAAGGGCATTTAAGGGTAATTACAAAGGAATGAGGGTGGAGCTGGCTAGAATGGACTAGAAAAGGAGTTTAATCTCATATACTGTTGAGGAATAATGGCAGATTTTAAGAAAATAGTTCATGTTTTACAGCAAAGATGTCTCCAAGTGAGGAAGAAGGATTCTAGGAAGGGGTTAGGCCAATCATAGTTAACCAGGGAAGTTAAGGATGGTATCAATTGAAAGAAAACCTAAACTGTACCTAATATTAATGGTAAACCAGTGGATTAGAAAAGTTTTAAGAACAAAATAAAATCAAAAAAGGGAAAAAAAACTTCAAATGTAAACTTGCAAGTAAGATCAACATGGGCAGCAAGAGTTTTAAATAAATGTGTATGAAGGAAGAAGCCAAAGTGAGCAGAAGTCCTTGAGGAGATGAAGTTGGGGTAGTAATGGGGAACCAGCAAATAGCAGAGAAGCTAAGTAAACACTTGGCTGTAGAAGACTGTCATTGCATTCTAAAATTACTAAATAGTCAAGGGGCAGAAGGAGGAGAAGAAATAATACAAAAATTATTACCAGAGAAAATATGAGGAAATTAATGGGGCTGAAGACCCCTGCAGGCCCTGATGGGATGCATCTTAGGATATTAAAGGAGGTAGCTACAGAGGTAGTGGATGTAATGATAGTAATCTTCCAAGAATCTCCATATTCTGGAAAAGTGCCAAAGACTGGAAAACTGCCAGTGAAGTGGGGGGAAATTCTTTGCTGGTTAGTGTCATACCTGGAACAAATCAACCCAATTGTGTATGATCTAAAAGTCACCTTTTACATTTTGCTTATACTTGGTGCAGTAGTTGGCACGCACAAAATCTCCCCTTTTTTAAAAAAAATCATGACATGGTGTACTTGCATTAGCTAGCTTTTTTTTTGCCCCATAAATGCTTGTTTTCCTTAATGTTATCTCATTATAATGGTTATGAGTAAAAAATGTTGTTGAGTTTCTCGGGTGGTAATGCAGTTTGCATTCTATATGTAATGGAGATTACATAGATGTACTTTTGGTTTGAGGGAAAAGTGTCTTATTTTCTGATTTTGAAATGTTGAAAACAAAATAACTGCGATGGTAGTCTGACATCAGCTAAACCAACTGTGGCTTAATAGAGGCAACTATTTTAATCATATCCACTTGGTTCTAGTACTTTATTTGTATGTTAGGAGACTGCTAAGTACAATGAAGTACCTACCTGTATTTAGAAATCCAGGTGCCTAATTTGGAAATTGGAAAAATGGAACTGTTGCACAAGGAATAACACACAACTCAGAATCCAACAAAAGATCAACCTTCTGGCTGAATGAGTTTCTGAAGAGTATAATTAGGGTTTTCTGAAGATCAGCCTCAAATCCTTTGGTTCCACTTGGCTAGAATTTGTGAGCAACCCCAAAAGATAATATTGTTTTAAATATATATCTTCAATGTTGAGTAATCACAGTGAATCAGTTTTGCTGTTTAAACAGCCTTTCACTTCCATTCATTGTTATGATTTTTGAATAACCAGAAGAAAACTGATAAGTGTGAGAAAATAGATATTGAGAGTCAGGTCTTCTATTAACCCCTCCCTCTTTGTCATCAATGTTTGTAGTTTCCACATAAATTTAAATCTGTTGCAAATAGAAAACTTGAAGCTTGATGTGGAAGTATGGTTTGTTGAACTATGTAGACAGAGAGCAAGGTTTCATCACTTTTTTTGTGTATGTATTGAATTAAAAGCCATGAGCTGCCAGCGGTTGGGTACTCTTGCATCTTTTAACCCTGACTGGAACTATTGATTTGGATCATGCAGGATCTGATGTAGCTGTGGAGGTTTGTGTGGTTTAATGCTACGCACACTAGAGTTTTTGATGCACAAACTTGAAAAATGTTATTAGAGAATGCAAGTGTCTTCAGGACTAGAACGTAGTTACTATTTACTAACTCAATGAATTAACAAAATACATCCTAAATTAAAATATTTTAAAATATTAATATAAATTCTCTGCATGAGCAATACCTGAGAGGCTACATTTATTGCTCATTTCTAATTGCCATGTGATGGTGATGTTTTTTGAGCCTTCCTCAAACATCCATTCTGCTAGTGGTAGAGTTTTTATTCTTTTCCATTTTGGAGGAAATTAATAAGTTGATGTGGGGACTTGACTCATGTATATAGGCCAGGGAGAGGCACTGAGTGTTAAACCGGTTGAAATCCAGCTCCTTTTAAGATGATTTTTTCTGGGCCCAGCTCTTAAAATACCGGAATTAGTAAACTCATTTTAATTTACTGAAGTGATGCGTGAACTCTCAACCTATGTTACTAATCTATAACTTGATTATTACTCTATTGATTTTTAGGTGACTATGAGAAGGGAGTTGATCATTTAAGTAATGCTGTATCGGTATGTGGTCAGCCACAGCAACTATTGCAGGTTCTTCAGCAGACACTACCACATCCAGTGTTTCAAATGCTCATCCAAAGATTGCCCGTTGTAAGACAGGTATGCTAATATTCATTTTTTGTGTGCATTTGAACTGTATGCATGTATGGATAATTAGCTGAAAATTAAAAAAAACTTTCAGAAAGTACAATGTTCTATAGTAGATGACCAACAGATTAGCTCAGGTTCTCCAAAAATTGATTTGTTTTTGGATTTTGAAATCCAATCACCTTCAAACTGGTCACTAAAGAATATTAAAAAGCCAGGACTGAGAGATTTTTAGCATATTGGGAGTGGATAGGGAAGTGGAGTTGAAACCCTATACCAGCCATGATAGCATTAAATGCTGGAGCGTTTTGACTCTGTGGAGTCTACTCCATCATTCATAAATTTCAAAGACCTATTTTGTCTAGTTAGCAACAGTGAAATTGAACTCAAATGTTTCAAATCATCTAGACCAGGATTGGCCAACAGACAGGCTGGAGCTATAATGCAAGCTGCCCTATCTAACCTTCTACTGGGCTTTGAAATGCACGAATAAGAGATTGTGCGAAGTAGTGTGGGGCTGAGAGAAGGGCGATCTCATGCAGGAGTGCATGCAACAGAAAGAAAACCAGATGGTGAGCACAAGGATTTTGAGAGAAAAATTGATTTGTAGCTGCCTACATAAATAGGTTTGACATTCTGGTCGAGGCTAATTTACTTGAAGACTTCTTTTTGCTCCCAAAGTTTTTAAAAGACTGTTTCAGTTTCACCTTTGATATTGCAAAGTTGTCTGAGAAGTTATTTGGTATTACTTATTCTTACTGTTTTGGAAAATTAAGCGACAAACAATTAGTTGAAATCACAAGTAAAACCGAACTCACTTTGTTTTGAAAACTAGAGAAGCTTGCTTATACCATTGAAAACATTTTTACCATAGCTAAAGACCATACCAAACCTACTTGAAAATATGTTACCCACGAAACTACAATGGAATAAGAATTTGTCATTCCTAACTGGTATTATAGTCACTGTTTAATTTTAAAAAAAAAACCCTACCTGAAGACCAATGTAAATCTGAATTTGTGGAAAATGAGTAGCTAACAAGAACATTCAAGATTGGCTCTATATTACTCCCTCAATGTTTTCTGTACACCTATTTGCTATGTAACATTTTTATTAGTAATTGAGCTGGTACTAAGGCAGCTGAGTTTTTATTTTGTTTCCTAAAGCAGAAGGTATGTGAAAATTTGACAATCTTAAGCAAATGTGAAGATTGAAGTGAATGTTCTGTTGTTGTCCTGTTGGTGTACGGATTTGATAGGACTATGTTTGGAAGAAAATGTATACTACAACAAAGAACTTGTTACTTTCCAAACATGTAATAGGAAAGTTGAAATATTTTTTCACCAGTGTAAAGTGAAATCAATACATCTAACACCTTTTTTCTAAACATTTTTCCATTAATGAGAGAACAGAACACTTGCTTTTTTCTGATAAATAAATGTGAATTTCTTTCAGCGTTTCCTCGCAGGTATGACTGCACAGCATTTGGTAGAAGATGACGTTGAGTGAAAGATTTACACCATCTTCAGCTCCAACAAGGTTTATTCCATCATTGTGAACCTTAAATGCAGTGATCACTGTAGACTTAAGTTTACAAACAATTCAAAGGTGTACCATTCACATTCAAAATAAACCAGTAATGTTGGTCCATCACGCATAATGAATTCTTGATTCCATTCACCTTTTCTTGATTCTAAGAATGTTCATTTCAGTAGCATCTTAATGGGCGCTAGTGTTTTGGACATTTTAAAATGTGACTATTAGTCCACCAATGTTTTATGATTCATTTGAGCTCTGACATTATTGGTCCATTCTTATATTCGAGGTTGGCTAATCAGTCCTGCTTTAGCTGCTAAAGCTTCATTTTGTTGAATATGATATTCCTGAAAGCGCATTGATATCCTTTGGGTCATCTTCAGATATTTCTGTAGACAATGTTCTGAACAGGTCACCTGGATTGAACAAAAAAAACCAAAAGAAACTGCAAATTAAACTAGTAAATCTCAAAAACTAAGATTCTTGTAGTTCACACTTGCTAGAACATTGAAGCTAGCATAAAATTAAGCTTTTACACACCTCCCACCCATTGACTGTATGTGCATGCAAACAGACCTTACTAGTAGACAGCAGTTGGCAGAACAATGCTCCACATACTTGAGCAACATATCCAGTTGGATATTTCAGATCAAGAAATTTAATACACTATGGGCATATCTGTTCACAAATGCTATTGAAAAGATGTTAAATACAGGGGTGGATAACCAGAAAAGGAATTGAGAAATTTTTCCTAATAATCTTTTAAAATCTCCTTGTAAATATTCCCTAAAAAGCAGATAAGCAATTTCTAAGTTTGGCAAACCCAATTTTGTATTTTGCATTGAATACAGAATGGTCCTAAAGAATCACACTTCTGCTTTTCCTATTCCTTGTGTAGATCACAAACTAGGGTGTTTGGTATTTGCTTGGACTTTTTCCTCACCACAGTCTTCAACATTTGGAAATTAAATGGCTGGAGTGGAAATTCCAACTGCTTGTGATGAAATACGGAGGAATTTATTAATTTAAGACTTAGCTTTGAGTCACAAGGGTAAGGTTTGACCAAGAAAAAAAAAATCACAGTACCTGGACATTTTGAAATGGCACATTTTCTGTATTTGTGCAGCAGTTGGAATTATGACCATCAGCAACATAATAAAACAACTTATTTTATAGAAGTTTGAACATTTCCTTTTTAAAACTTCAGTTTTCAATTGAGTACATTATTAACTATGTTATACACTTTAACTTGTATCCAGGTCAAATTTCACAATCGACTCTGATTATTTTACAACTGCCCTGTAATAACAGATCACACTGCACAATGAGATTAAATGATTTGAAAAGTTGGAAAAATATTCTGGCCAATACACCAGAAAGGTTTCCTTAAAGCAGAAATAAAACTATTTATTAATATCCTCGTGATTTTCTGATATTGGTCCATTAGATTTTCTAGTTTGCATTCTCTTTCTGCTTGAAGCTTTTAAGTAAGAAAAAGGATCTCAGGTTAGTTCGAAAGAGCAATGAATTTTGAAGAATGGTGAAAAGAATTGAAAGTGTGCCATTTCAGACCCCTATTTCTAACCTACGGGAATATGAAAACAGAAGGAGGAAATAAAAAGGTTTGTTTAAAATTTGTTCTCTGCTGATGCAGTGAAGTCCTGCCCCGCACAAGTTCACTTATCCACAAAATAGTGTTTGGTATTACTTCACAAAAGTTTTACCAAAAAAAGAGTCAACAAAAATGAGAGCATCCAAATGAGTATCTAACTAAGATATAGATGATGTCCATGGCATATTTCACAGATGAGAAAGTATAGGCTGTACATGTTAGCAGTTTTGTTACCCATTGGAGCACTTTGTGCATTGCTAGAGAACTCTTTTTAAAAAAAAGTAAAAGTGTGATCCGTTATATTTTAATTGTCTTGCCCCAGAAGCACACTTACATTGATTGAAAACAACTGGTTATATGGTCTTGCATTCTACGCACCAATTTTTGGATGGTTGGAACCTATCTATTTATTGCACATTTGCAAGGTTTTTAAGCTTGACAGCTCTGAGAACAGCAGGACTTCACTGTATTCAGAAGTTTTTAGTCAGGATGAATACATATTTCTAACAATTTTTGCACTGGGGACTACACCATATTTGATATACCACAACCTCTTTGAACCCCATATTCTGATTATTAAAGCATTAAGGCTCTCAATGACATGACATTTCAACTGAATTATCCCAAATGAATGAGTGTAAAAATTAATGGCCTTGTTTCAGAGTCTTAAGTGGAGAATATTAGCAATCATTTGTGTATCATTTTAAAATTATAGCTAGGGTGTGATTCTTCAATTCTTTCACAATAGCGGTTGAATAGATGTCATATTGCATAATGAATGTATTGATTTTTAAAATTTACACAATACAAATAGTAGGGAATATACCTCTTCTGTTTTTACATCCCTGGTTGTGAAGTCCTTTACACAATCCATAAAGCAGTGCTCAGTCAGTTTATTGTACGTGCCCAGAAATTCTTTAAACTGTGCAAGAGCAAGAAAAAATGAACATATTAAATCCTGTTACCTTAAGTAATATGTTTACTAACTTTCAATATTAAAGTAACCTTAAAAGACATTTACCTGTTTTATCTGGTCTGTCTCTGATATTTGTGCCATTACAACTATGCTTTTAGATCTTGGGAAAGTTTATTGTATCTGGCAATAAAGCAATTCAATAGACACACATTAGAATTGCAATGAAATGTCACATTTGATTTGTATAAAACCTTCATTAGAACTCATTTGAAACACTGCAGTTCTGATCTCCATTTGAAAAAGGGATACGGAGGAACCAGCAAAGTTGCTAAAAAATTCACAGAAGTGATATCAGAATTGCAGTTTCTCCTATTGGCAAAAAAGGCCCCTTTGTCTAGAAGGCAGAGGTTGAGAGTTAAATAGTTATTGATTATTAAAGGTATTGATGAGGTTGACAAAAATATTTCTACTTGGTGATGGTATCAAAACCAGGGGTACCAGTAGAAAGTAATCATTGATAACTTTGAGGAAATTCATCAATGCTTCTATTTAAATTTGACACCAAACTTTTTTTTTTAAAACACAAAAGGGTGGTAGGTGCCTAGAACACGCTTGTGGGGAAGTGGTAAAAGCAGATACAATAGCAATGTTAAACAGGCATTTAGACATGAACAGGTTGGAAAGAAGGGTACAGACCAAGAGCAGGCAGATGGGATTAGTTTGGAATGGCACTGTGGTTGGCATAGAGCGTTAAAGGGCCTGTTCCTGTGCTATACTGTTCCAGGACCAAAGGTTAAACAGGTATGTTTTAAGAACACTTTAAATGAGGAAGAAATGTAGAGGTTTAGGAATGAAATTTCAGGTCTTAGGGCTCAGGATATCGTCAATGATGGAGCATACGAAGTTAGGGGATGGAATCTTATGGGTCTGAATGACATGCTGAAATATATGGCAGAGATCATGACAAGATAGTTTCATGCCTTAAGTTTTTTGCAAATGGCATGGTGAGAAGCAATGTGGGGATTAATGCTTGGTAATGGCTCAACCTGCCTTAATGTTCAGACTCCTATCATATCACACTTGTACGGCTACCAGAACAAGCAGTTGGTTAATTCACCTTGCCACTTGTTCCGAATGACCTTCATGTTGGAAGCAGGCACCAATATCAAAGTGCACAACCATGACATACCTAGATAGAAAATGAAGCAGAACAGAATGCCTCCCTGATGCACTTATTGCTTTTGATGCTCTGTTCAAGCAGATTGCCAGCGGCACTGTCACCAGCCCTAATAGCACTTGTTGCACCTCGTCCCACATTCACCGCTGTAGACATCAGATGAGCCTTCTTGAGAGTAAACCTGAGGAAAATGACAAGATGCGAGTCCATAGCTGTGCACTCTGATCACTCTGCGGAAGTATTCGCTGAAGTATTTAACCTCTCTTTGCTATAATCCGAAGTTCCCCCAGCTGCTTCGAGGAGACCGTCACCCCAGTACCAAAGTAAACTCGTGCACAGTGCCTCGACAACTGTCGCCCCGTGGCTCGGACCTCCGTAATCATGAAGTACTTTGAGAGGTTCGTCATGGCCCACCATCAACTCTAGCCTCCGGGCCTGCTTCAATCCCTTCAAATTTGCCAACTGAAGTAGGTCCACAGTGAACGCCATTTCCCTAGCCCTGTCCTCAACCTGGAAACATCTGGATAATAAGAATCTCTATGTCAGGCTCCCACTTACCAACTACGTCTCTGCTTTCAACACTAATCCAAACCAAACTATCTCAAGACTCAGACCTCTAACTGGATCTTCAGCTTCCTGACCCATGGACTGTAATCAGAGAAGACAGACAATAGCACCTCCTCTGACATAATTCTCAACACCAGCGCCCCACAAGAATGCATATTCAGTCTCCTACCGTACTCCCTGTATACTCACAGCTGTAACCAAATTTCGTACAAACTGCAACTACAAGTTTGCTGATGTTTTATATCTGGCCTACAACGATGAGTCAGTATACAGGAAGGAGATGAGTGCTTGGTGTCACTGTGCAATGATAATAATCTCTCTCTCAATGTTAGAGAAACTAAAGAACTGATCATTGACGAGGTAGAAAGGAGGAAGATACAGCTTTATCTAAAGCAATGGAGCTGAGGTGCAGAGGGTCAACTGTGTCAAGTTCCTAAGAGTGACGATAACCAACAGTCTATCCTGTATCATCCAGGTAGGTGCCATGGTCAAGAAGGTGCGACAATGCCTCCTCTTCCTCAGGAGGCTTAGGAAATTGCAAAAGAATCCTCACCAATTTTTACAGATGCACTATAGAAAGCATTCTTTCTGGGTGCGTACTAGATTGGTATGGCAACTGCTCTGCCCAGGACTGTAAGAAACTACGGAAAGTTGTGTACACAGCCCAGGCTAGCACCCTCTCTTCCATGGGCTCCATCTGCACTTCTCACTGCCATAGGCTGCCAAAGTACCCCCCCACCGCCCCGTTAATACTCTCTTCCATGACAGGATACAGGCGCTTAAACATACATACAGGTTCAAGAACAGCTTCATCCCTGCTGCAATGTGTTGAATGGACATCTCTAATTTCAAATGTAATTTTGATCTTGCTTTTGTGCACCTCCTATGCAGCCGTAACCTTGTATGTCTCGCTCTTATCTAAATATCCTATAATCTGTATATGCCCTGTATGTTTTGATCTGCCTGTACTGCTCACAAAACAAAATGCTCTGTACTAAAAGTAAATCAAATCAAATGCATCAGCAGTGGCCATACATACCTACATCTGTAGGCATTGCCATTTGATATGCCAGTCTCCAAGAACCCTCATGGCACAATCTGATCATTTACAGGTGCTTCTGCACTTCAGTGCTGCATCTTGAGCTACATCCACACACAATTATTGTAATGGTACTGCAACGACACTGCACTCATGGACTTGTCCAGGCTGCATCTCTACACTCTGCTTGCTCACTGTCGTAGCATTCATTTTGAGCCTATGTATTGCATCCCTGCCTTGTCATTGCCTCTTCAGCCAGAGATACCAGGCTCATACTATTGCTATCTTACCATGTCATTTTGCACAGACACAAAACCAGGAAAATAACTGTCAACAAGCCTCTGTTGCGCAAACGGAGATAACCTTTGCTCAGGAGTTCACAACACAGTAAGTTAAAGGCAAGCCACTCGTACCATTCTCGGCCTAGCTCAAAGCAGTCTGAAGGAATGAGGAGCCAAATGACAGGAAGCACACCACGCATCCTGACTCTGCCCTATTTGGGGCTGTTTTCCCCATGGAATGACAGGGGCAGATATTAAGAGAGGCTAAAATGAGAGGCACTCTTAATACTGTTGGTGTGGATGAGGAGATGTCCTGATTGAGCGAGTAGAAATTGCAAAATACATGCAGGATTGATGGTTTAATAGTGCAGAAAGGACACGATGGACCCATAAACTGGACCAAGCTCCAGGAATATGTTGGAACAGTCAAGTTTAGAGGTAAGAAAGATGTGGACAAAGATTTCAGCAGCAGATAAACAGATAGGAAAGACTTGGGTGACAATGAAATGTAAAGTGTTTGTAATAAGATATGAGTGAAAGCACATTGTGGGATCAACTACAACACCGAAGTTAAGAACAGGTCGATTGAACCTAAATTGCCATAGAAAAGAAGAAGTGAATATTTGTTAGGGAATGGAATATGTAACAGGGCCCAAGGACAATAGTTTTGGTGTTCCCAATATTTAAATGGAGGCAACTTCTGATCATTCAGTATTGGATTTCGGACAAGCAATCTGATAATTTAGTAGCAGTAGAGGAACCAAAAAGAGGTGGCGGCGACACAGCTGGATGTTGCACACGAATTCTTTGTTATCCACGGATACGGTGAGGGAGTGTAATTTGAATAGCTACAAGGCGTTTTCGGACAATGTTGGCAAAGGGCAGCGTGTTGTTGAGATTTACAACAGGGGCAAACGTAGATTCTGAGTGACATAAGTGATCATAGTTTTCAAATGGGAAGAAAAGTTATTGGCGTTGGTTTTCTGGCTATCTCTAGAAAAGGGGACTCGATGAGCATTGCTCACAAATTCCCAGTAACGAGGGGAAGAACGTGGGAGCATGGACTCAGCTCCTCCAGCAATAGTCCGTCGCCTCCCCCACAGCACTGGGACGGTTACTACTGTCAGTGAAGCGACATGGGGACTTGTCCTGCCGCAGCGGGTTGAGTGATTGTTGCAGTCAAGTTACTGTCATTTTCAGTCGTGGGACCTCTCTGTTCAATGAACCACTCCTGGAGCCATGACTTACCGGAACCGTCTTCCCGCCGTAAATTCACACTCCGAGTCGCACATTCACTAATGTCATCAATCCAATAAAATAATTCAGCTCCGTGCAGTTCATTGGCCGCAGATTAGAGAGCTTTAAGGAACGGACTTCAGATTGACCAGATTTATTTTTAAACGGAAGGAAAGCTAAATAATCGGCGAATGATGGAAAGCGCGTGCTGAGAATCTCAGACTAGTTTTGCTCTCTTTAGGGGCGGGGCCATGGATTAACGGTGTGGCAGGACCCGGATGAAGCTCCAGCCTTTTTTTGAATTTTGTAACCAAGTTTCAGCTCGAGCAGAAATAACGGCGCCGGGCAGAGACCCCAGGACTGCCCCTTCCCTAGATTAACAAGTAAAACGAAATCTGTGCGCAAATCTCTGGAGTACCAACCCTCTCAAAACAAAATCTTGACAGGAACCCATTAAACCCTCCTACCTCAAAATACCTCCTCACAGGAGTTCCAGCAGTCCTTCCTCTTGCCCCGAAAGTCTCCAGCAGGATCTGCAGTAACACCCACACCCCCCCCCCCCCCCCCCCGCCCCGAAACCAAATCGAAACCCGGACAAGCCCCAGGTAGGAATACCTCTCACATCCCGAACAAGAACCCAGGACTTTTCAAATCCAGACATCCCACCCAAAAGAAAGCCGACCGCAGCAACAACCCCCAAACCCCACTAAACGAAACCGGAAAGTAGCAGCAACCCACCCACCACCAAATAAAAATCCCGGAAAGAGATCCGCCGCCTTTCCCTCTTACAATGAAGAACCCGGACAGGAGCCACAACACGTCTCTCTCCTAAAATCCGGATAAGCATTCGCATCTAAGCCTCGTCTCCCTCCCCAAAACTAGGACAGCATTGCTGCAACTCCCCTTTCTCCTCCAAACCAGAATAGACCCCCATTCAGGGAGGAGCGATTCCACCTTAGTCTGTTAACAAGACGGATCATGTTCTGTTGTCGCCTCTAGAGACGCAATCAAGCCGCCTTACTTGGGGAAGCTCCCGGTTGTTACCGAGTGGTTTGCACTGGTTGCGTTTCTGTCTAAGCTTTAATTTAAACGGGCGGCGAGGTCCAGGCGACTGTCGACCCACATCGAGTTTTATTTTGAAACTCCAGCCAAGTGGTGTTTGCGAAGCGGGAAGCAGCAGATGTTTGGCGGGATTGGGCCCGGGGCCCAAGCTGAGTGATATAGCTCTCTACTCGTCATTAATCGCGAAATAAATTTCATCTCCGGTAGCGAATAAAATCTGCTGGAGGAGAATGGAAGTACCGGTGAATGTAGCGGCAGGCGGCAGTGCCTGGCAACCTGGGACTGCCAGCAGAGTCAGAATTTCGGTGCAGAAGTTGCGTGAAGTTACTTCCCCGTCCGCTGCTGAAGAGCCAGTTTACATTCCACCCGCTCTGCTAGTGAATAAACCGTGGGGCAACAAAAACACATCCGATGGAAATGTGTCAGGAGGAACATCAGGTTAACGTTCAATCTTCTCCAACGTTAATTTTACTTTGGTTAAAATGCTGTTTGTTTTGTATAAATCTAGTTATTAGGCATTGATATTTTACCAACGCTTCAGTATCGCTAATAAGCCAAATAAAGAACATTAGACGCTGGAAACCTGAAACAAAAATAGAAATTGCTGGAGAAACTCAGCATGTCTGACAGCGTCGACGTAGGGATAGAGTTAATGTTTCTTGTCCGGGGACCTGATGAGTTTGGTTAGCAAATTGTTTTTGTTTTTAAAAAAAGTACTTGCACACCGATATTAAAAGACGATCTTTGGATCGTGACAATGTTGAATTAATATATTTGTGACAAAATATGTTATTGAATTTGCTAATTAGTTTCTCCAAATTTTTGGGTGATAACTCCTTGCTTTAAATAGATACCCTCCGCAAGACTTGAGTACTATGGTTCAAGTAGAAACATACGACATACCAGAGGGCAATTAGAAAAGACTGCAATATCCAGAGCAGTGAGAATGTTGAATTTGCTGCCACTGGAAGAAGTCGAAGTGAATAACAAACGTGTATTTAAGAGAAGCTGGACAAGTGTATGTGAGTCATATTGATAGAATTTGGAATGGAAGACAAGTGGATCATGGGTGCCAGCAAACGTTGGGCTTAATGACTTTTTCAGTTGTTATAAGGATACCCGATGTAATAAATCTTAATGCTGCAACTTCTTTTCTCCTTCAGTCTTGAAAGTGTGCAACCTGACTTATGCTGGTGCTGGTGTTGGGACTGGGATGTTTTTGAGTGTGTAGCAACAGCAACAGCTTGTAGTCATGTAGTACCTGAAATATATTGAAACATGATAAGTTGCTTTATAGGAGCATTACTAGGTTGTTGAGCTGACTAAGGAAATTGACAGGAACTTGAAAATAAGAATTTTAAAATTGAGCTGTTCTTTTACTGGAAACCAGTGTAGTCCTGTGAGCAGAGGTGACGATGGTGAACAGCTGTTGGTATAAGAAAATGGTGTGGGCAATCCTGTTTTTGATGACCTCAAACTTGTGGAATGTAGCTTATAGAAAATTGGTCAAATGTGATAGAACAGACAAGACTAGAGAAGACAATATTTTGAGTTGACTCACATGTATCAAACAGGTATCAGGGGAGGTACCAAGTTAAAAATGAAACAAAGAACTGTGGATGCTGAAGATTTGTAAAATGACTCTTCAGATGCTGATTCAGCCTATGTTCATATGCAACAAATCCTGCAGAATATCCAAGGTTGGGTTGAAAAGCAGCAAGCAACATCCAAAACACACAAATGCCATGCAATGCCCATCTGTAATAAGAAATAATCCAACCATCACCTGTTGAAATTTAATGGTGCCACTATTATGGACCACAGTAAACCCTCTCAAACTATATTCAGAAGGTAGCCTAGACCTTAAGTTTTTCTTATTTTAAAGTAAGGCAATGTGTTCCAGATGCAATTCAATTGGTCCAACTACTTGAGTTTAAGCAAAACATACTTTTTAATTTTATACTACAGTTAAAATATAGACAAAATCAAAATAAAAAGAATTGGCTTAACTGTAACTCTATTCAAAACGCTTAACAAAATAAAATGTAGATATTAACTACTACAAATGCAACTGCACTTATCAAATAAATCAGTCAGTACAAGACAAGGCCAGGGGCTAGGCATACTGCAGTGGGTAACTACCCTCCTGATTCCCGAAAGCCTTTCCACCATCTATCAGGCAAAAATCGTGAGTGTGATGAGATGTTTCCCACTTGCCTGGATGGGTGCAGCTCCAACAACACTTGGGAAGCTTGACACCATCCAGGAAAAAGCAGCATGCTTGATTGGCACCATTTCAAAAGTGGTCTTGGATTTGGAAAGTTCACTAAAAGATCTGAGACAGAACCTCCCAAATCCAAGACCACTTTCGCTCTAAGGACACGGGCAGTGATACATGGGAACACTACCACATAAGTAGTTTCCTCCAATCCACTTACCATCCTGACTTGGAAATATATCGCCATTGCTTTGCTGTCACTGGGTCCAAATCCTGAAGGCGTTATGCTGTAGATTAATGCACATACTCTGCAGTTCAAGAAGGCAGCTCACCACCACCACCACCTTCTCACTGGCAACTAGAACAGGAAATAAATGGTGGTCAGTGACTGATGCCCATGTCCCATGTGTGAATAAACAATTTGAAACCAAATCAAATGCTGGAGAAACTCTGCAGGTCTGGCAGCATCCGTGGAGCGAAAGCAGAGTTAATGTTTTGAGTGCAGTTACTCTTATTCAAGTTTTAACAACGTACCCAACCAAGCTGTGCTCACAAAACTATCAGCACTTTGTATTCACTTCTTGGGATGTAGGTATTAATTGTCTGGCAGCAACACCAGGATGAGCTGGACATGGCTCCAACCCAGCCCAGGGTCTCTCAGCAAGTGAGGAACAGGTCCTGGGAAGACCTGCAGGCAAGGCTGAGGCCGAGTCTGTAGGTCCACAGCTAGACCTGGGCGCCTGAAGGAGTAGAAAGGCGGTCTCGGGCTGATGTCCCGGTTTCCCGGTGTGGTGGTTTTGTCCCCGCGTGGAGGTCTTCTTTGTCTTCTGAGGCCAGGTGTTCCAGTGGCCTAGCAGGCAATCTCATCCAGGAGTGGTGGCCTTGGCCAGGTACAGTGGTCTTGTTTGGAGGCTTCTGGCCTCATATTCCAGTGGCTTGTCATGGTGGTCTCATCCCAGCTGTTTCTTCGAGTATTCAATCATTTCTTAATTGTCTTTCCCTGAGCCCAGGATCCATTAACGGAACTTGATGAACAACGTCTTAATTTTGCTGCTTTTTTGTGATTATATATATGACTCCTGCCATTAATGTAGGTGCTGTGGTGGGGCAACTTAAAACTTTTCACTGTATTTTTCGTGTAAACATACACGTGACAATGAATTTCTATTTTATTTCATGTCATTGTAATGATACTTTCAACACTATTAGGGAGTGAGTTCCAGGATATTGATTGAACGACACTGAAGAAACTGTGATAACAAAGTGTGGAGCTGGATGAACACAGCAGGCCAAGCAGCATCTCAGGAGCACAAAAGCTGACGTTGCGTGCCAAGACCCTTCATCCTCTCTGAAGGGTCTCGGCCTGAAACGTCAGCTTTTGTGCTCCTGAGATGCTGCTTGGCCTGCTGTGTTCATCCAGCTCCACACTTTGTTATCTTGGATTCTCCAGCATCTGCAGTTCCCATTATCACTGAAGAAACTGTGATATGTTTCCAAATCAGAATAGTGAGTGTCTTGGAGGGGGAAATTGCAGATGTTGCATCCTTCTAGACGGCAGAATTCATGGGTTTGCAAAGTGCTAAGCAAGGACCCTTGGAGAATTTCTGCAAGGTGTCTTGTAGATAGTACATACTGCTTCTGCTGGTAGTGGAGAGAGTGAATGTTTGTGGGTTTCAGTGCCAATCAAATGGCCGTCTTTGTCCTGGATGGTGTATAGCTTCTTGAGAGTGGTTGGAGTCGCACCCATTCAGGCAAGTGGGGGAGTATTCTATCATACTCCTGACTTGTGCCTTGTAGATCATGCACTTGCTATGGGATTCAGAAAGTGACCATCAAAGAGCCCAGTAAAACTGGAATCAATGGGTATCACAGGGCAAACTCTCCGGTGGTTAGAGTCATACCTGACACATAGGAAGATGATTGTGGTTATTGGAGGTCAATCAACTCCGAACCAGGACATCTCTGCAGGAGTTCCTCAAGGTTGTGTCCGAGGCCCCAACATCTTCAGCTGCTTCATAGAAACATGGGAGATAGGAGCAGAAGGAGGTCATTTGGCCCTTCAAGCCTGCTCTGCCATTCTTCACGATCATGGCTCTTCGTCCAACTCAATAGCCTAATTCTGCATAACCTTTGACCCATTCACCCCAAGTGCTATATCTAGTTGCCTCTTGAGCGCATGCAATATTTTGGTATCAACTACTTTCTGTGGCAATGAATTCCACAGGCTCACCACTCTTTGGGTGAAGAAATGCCTCCTCATTTCCCTTCTGAATGGTCTATCTGAATCCTTGTATTGTGATCCCCGGTTCTGGATAGACCACCATTGGGAACATCCTCCCTGCATCTATCCTGTCTAGTCCTGTTAGAATTTTATAAGTCCCTGAGATTCCTGCCCCCCCCCCCACACATTTGTCTGAACTCTAGCGAAAACAAGCCCAACCTAGTCAATCTCTCCTCATACGTCAGACCTGCCATTCTTGGAATCGGCCTGGTAAGCGTTTGCTGCACTCCCTTGAGAGCATGAACATCTTTCCTCAGAAAAGGAGACCAAAATTGCACATGATATTCCAGGTGTAGTCTCACCATGGCTCTGTACAACTGCAGCAACACATCCCAGCTCCTGTACTCAAAACCTCTCGCAATGAAGGCCAACATACCATTTGTTTTCTTTACTGCCTGCTGCATCTGCATGCTTACCTTCAGTGACTGGTGCACAAGGACATGCAGGTCCTGCTGCATATCCCATCTCACAATTTACAGCCATTCAAATAGTAATCTGCTTTCTTGGCTTTGCTTCTGAAGTGAATAACCTCACATTTATCCAAATTGTACTGCATCTGCCATTGATTTGCCCACTCGCCCCATGCTGACCTTCCCTCCATGATAAAGTCAAAAGTAGGGATGTTTGCCGATGACTGCACAATGTTCAGCATCATTTAGGTTTCATCAGACACTGAAGCAGTCCATGTCCAAATGCAGCAAGATGTGGACAATATCCTGGCGACCAACATTTATGCCACACACGTGCCAGGCTATGACCATCACCAATGAGAGACAGTCTAACCACCACCCCTTGACCGTCAGTGGTGTTACCATCAACATCCTGGGTGTTATCATTGACAGAAACTCATAAACACAACATGCCAGACTACAACAGCAGTAGCATTGACAGGCTTAATAGCAAAGCCAGGGTTGGATCTAAGCACATGGAGTGCAGTCAGTTTGGCAGGAGATAGTTTGGAATAGGTGTATTCATTGCCCATCTCTTACTGTGTTTGAGAATGTGTTGGTGATCTGTTGCAAACCAAATTGAAGTTAAGAAGTGAGTTCCAGGATTATGACCCAGTGATGCGGTATCAGTGGTGATACAGTTGCAAGTTAGGATGGTCCTTGACTTGGATGGTAACTCAGCCACTAATTCTCTAAAGAATCTGTTGCCCTTGGTGGTAGAGATCATGATTTTGGAAGCCGCTATGGAAGGAGCCTTGGTGAATTACAGTTGTGAATCTCGCAGACGGTGCAAACTGACTCTGCGTTGGTGTTGGTGGTGGTGATGGTGATGAATGGGGTATCAACTGATCTTTGCACTGCTTTTTCCTGGACGGTATTGAGCTTCTTGATTGTTGTTAGAGCTGCACTCATGCAAGCAAGTGGAAAGTATTCCATCATAACGCTAACTTGTGCCTGTGGACTGGATGTTGGAGATCAGTAAGTTACAGAAATCTTAGCTTCTGGCCCATTCTTGAAGCCACAGTATTTATATGGCAAGTCCAGTTATGTTTCAAGCCAGTAGTAATCATCAGGCTGTTGAAATTCAGGGCTTCAGCGATGGTAAGACCACTGAATAGCAAGGGGAGATGGTTAGATTCTCTGTTGTTACCTCACACCTGTCACATTTAGTTCTTTTTCCCCCTTATCAGCCCAAGCCTAGATGTGGTCCCAGCCTTTCTGCATTTGGACATGTTGTGCTTCAGCATTTGAGAGATTGTGAATGGTGCTGAACATTGTACAGTTAACAGTGAATATCCTCGTTTGTGAATTTATGATTGAACAAAGGTAATTGATGATCAGCTGAAGATGGTTGGGCTGAGGAAAATGCTCCAAAGAACCGAGGTCACTGCAGTGGTATGTCCATGCCTCTGGGCCAGGAGGCCTGAGTTCAAATCCACACACCCCTTCCCACCTTACTAGTGGTGTGTTATAACATGTCTGAACAGGTGGGTTTAAAACAATGCCCCAGGCAAGTCAACAATGATGTCCTGGGACTGAAAAGATTGACCTTAAATGAGCACAGTCATCTTTTACAGTAGGTATGACGCCAACCAGTGGAGAATTTCCCCACTGATTTGCTGGGCCCTTTGCTGCCATACTCCATTAAATGTTGCCTTGTTGCCAAGACAAATCACCCTCACTTCCTGTCTGGAGTTCAGCTGTTTTGCCCATGTTTAAATTAAGGCAGTAATGAGGCCTAGAGCTGAACGGTCCTGTTGGAACGCAAGCTGAGCGTTAATGAATAGGCCCAAAAGACCATAAGATGTAGGAGCACAAGGAGGCCTGTCAGCTCATTGAGTCTGCTCTGCCATTCAGTGGGATCTTGGTTGATCTGGTGACCCTCAACTCCATTTTCCTGCCTTTTTCCTATAGCCCTCGTTTCCCTAACTGGAAGGCATGATGAAATTTCTGTCGGCCTTGGGCTATTTCATGTTCTGCTCCAAGAACATCTGCAGCCCGTTCCTTACAGCCAACATACTCCCACTAGTTACACTGAAACCAATTAAACCTGACTACATTTAAATGTAGGCATTTAAGAGCTCCATGTAAAAGCTATTAGCATTTTCACTTTAGGAGTTAAGGTCACAGTTAGTTTAAAACTATGGACGTTTTGCAGAAAGAGATTCCAGTGTGAATATTTTACAAGGGTTGGGCATGTTACAAGAGATGTTTTTCTTTGAAACTTGTAAAGGAGAGTTTTAGAATTCATGGCATTGTACTTTTGCTGTATGTTTAAAACTCTTGCATTTGTGTTATATGTAAATATATTCCAAGTCACCTTTTTCATGCATCATAAGTTTCTATTTTATCAATAGTAAAATTTGCAGCATTGTGTATTTCTGTCTCTGAGACACCACCTGGTGAAAACCAGAAGCAACAGAATATGACCTGGAAAGGCAGATTTTAGTTTCGAATCTGAGTTGTTGGATAATAAGGTCAAGCAGGATCACAGCATTAAGGTATGATTTAACAAGTGTGATGTTGTCAGGCTGTTGTTTGGCTAGTCTACGGGTCAGCTCCCCAAATTTTAGCACAACTCACCAGGTGTTATTAAGGATGGTTTTGCAAAGTCAACACGATTGGATTTGACATTGTTGTTTTTGATGTCTCAATCGATGTTGAATGGTATGACAGTTTCATCCCTTCTTTTCAGTCTTTGTAATTGATATAGCTTGCTTGGCATTTCAAATGGCATTTAGGAGTCAGTCACATTGCGTCGCTTGTATGCTGGAGTTGTAAATAGGTCTGAACAGTTAAGGATGGCAGCGAAGAAAATTAATGAACTAGATGCATTTTTAATAACAATTGACAATGGTTCCAGAGTAACCATGAATGAAATTTTTTTAACCTATTCTTAAAAAAATTAATTGATACTTTTAAATGAATTCAGAAGTTCATAAAGGGATTTGCACCTGCAATAACTCAGGAAGCCTGACTGGAAAGGGATTTCCTTTATTGTTAAATACTACACTACAAGTAATAGCTCTATTATATTCTAGTCCCAGCCTGGGACAGACAGTACAGCAGACCTACAACAAAAACCAAAAAAACTGTGGATGCTGTAAATCAGGAACAAAAATAGAAGTTGCTGGAAAAGCTCAGCAGGTCCGGCAGCAACTGTGGAGAGAAAATCAGAGTTAACAGACCAAAACGTTGACACTTCCTCAGAACTGATGGTAGCTAGGAAAATTTTGGTTTATATGCAGAAAATAGGGAGGGGGATGGGGTAAGGAGTAAATGATAGGATAGATCCTGAAGAGAGAGAAGAGCAGTTGAATAGACAAAGGAGTTGGTAATGATCTGGCTTGGAGGGTGAATAGTTGTTAACTGTGGCTCATAATAGGTGGTGTGTAACAGCACCCTATGTGATAACAAGTCCTGGTGTGTGGGGTAGCGGGCTAGGACATGGGAAAGTTTGGACCCTAAAATTATTGAACTCCACATTGAGTCTGGAAAGCTGCAGCATACCCAAGCGGTAATTGAGGTGTTCTTTTTCCAGCTTGCCTTGAGCTCCGCTGGAACACTAGCAAGTCAGAGACGGAGATATTCGTATGGGAACAGGGTGATGTGTTAAAGTGGCAGGCAACAGGTAGTTCAGTGTCTTTTTTGTGAGCAGAACGTAGAGTCTATGCCTCGTTTCCCAATGTAGGGGAGACCACATTGTGAACAGCAAATGCAGTATAATGGATTCTGGGAAGTGCAAGTGAAGTGTTGCTTGGGCCCTTGGACACTGGGGGAAGGAGGAGGTAAATGGACAGGTGTTGCACTTTCACTTCTTGCAGAGGAAGGTGCTGTGGGCCTACTTGGGCTGGGAGGTTGGAGAGGCAGTGGTTTGGGGCGAAGGAAGAGTGGACTAGGGTGCCCGGAAGGAATGGTCCCTGTGGGATGCGGACCCATCCTGTAGACCTATCTTGGGTTATCACGCACGACTGAGCAAAGTTTCTACCACCAAAATCAGTAACCGGGAAACTGTTGGAGAAAATTCTTGGAAAGGCATGGGTTCATTAGGGTTAGTCAGCAGGGCTTTGTCAGAGGGAGGTCATGCCTAACAAATTTGTAAGCATTTTTCAAAAATGTGATAAATGTGTAGATGAGGGAAGTTCAGTTGATGTAGTTTATATCGATTTAGGCAAAGCTTTTAACAAAGTCAAGTCCCACTTGGGAGACTGATTGATTGAGAAGGTTAAAACACACGGAATTGAGGGAAACTTGGTGGGACGGATCAGAAATTGACTTAGTGATAGGAGACAAAGGGTAGTGGTAGAAGGCTCTAAGTCTTCCATGGTGACCAAATAACTGACTTTTTATTTTCCTTTTCAACTATTAACTGCCACCAGTAAAAAAAAACACCATGCAACCACCTGGATATTTACATGCAAGGCCTGTTGTGGGCATTGCAAGCCATCAAAAGGGAGAATGGGAAGTTTGTATGTGTGTGTGTACTTGTGAGGGCTGATGGATTACTAGCCCTTAACATTATCATGATGCACCCCCCCGCCACCGCGCTCTCTCTCTCTCTCTCTCTCTCTCTCTCTCGCATGCACACATGCCCCACCCCGCCATCCCAAATCTGATTTTTTTTTTAAATTTTATTTTTACATCTGGAAGTGTTATCTCACACAGTTGAATGAATGGCTTCCCCAACTCCAAATCACCATGATACTTTTTAAAATTCTACTGTTAACCATCACCAGTAAATCACCCATGTAGCCAATTATAAAGTGTGACTGCTTTATTGTTTTCTCAAAAGCACTGTGACTACTTTTTTTTTTAATCAACCGCCAACAGTAAAACACAGAAGCCATCAATTAGATTTTTACATGCGAAGCCTGTTATTGGCAATGCTGGCCTGCTTTATAGATATTTTTAATCAGTCTGTTCAGACATGCTGTTACTCACCTCTGGAGCAGTTGAGACTTGAATGATTTTTCCCACCACCAAATGATTGTGACTTTTTTTAGATTTTTAATGATGAACTACCATCACTAATCACTTGTGCAAACAATTAAAAGTTTGCATGCAAGCCAATTATAGGCGACACAAGTCAACAGAAGTGAGAGGGAATGGTGGGAGGGCAGAGTAGGAAGGGCAGGAAGCGATGAAATCAATCAATTCTACTTTATTTATTTTTCTGCCGGGTCCACTTTATCAGTCTGTCTTATTGATCTATCATCAGCCTCTTCAGGGATGTTATGATACACCTCTGGAGGAGTTGGGATTACAGAACACAGACCTCCTGACACAGCGGTCGGGAAACCATCACTGTGCCGCAAGAGCCCTTGGATCTGTTTTATTTCATTCTGCATCAGTGTCTTGAGACATGTTATTGGCACATATCTATGGTTTGTGACTTGAATCCAGGCTTCTTGGCTCAGAGGTCGGGACACTACTACTGTGCCCACAAAAGCCCTATCGGGTTGGCTTGATTTTATTTTATTTTTAATTAACCTGTTCAAGGTTTTTCTTGCCCATCTCTGAGCAGATGGAACTTGAGCCCAGATTTCCTGGCTCAGAGATAGGGATATTACCACTGACCTCAAGTGACCATGAAATCACAGAAGATGAAAAATGTAGTTGGCAGGACCTGATGCTGCACTGGGAAACCCAAATAGATTTCAGATCCATTGCCTAAACCACTTGGCCATGCCTTCAAGACACTAATGAGGAAACACTGTTTGCACCAGCATTTCATGCAAATGTTTCTGCATTGTTTTGAACCAGCGCCCTTTCATGTAGAAAATGAATTTGATAACCACTTGACCACAGAAACAAGAGGCTTTGGTCAGATTTACTCCTTTTTTTTCATTCCCTAGAAATCTTATCCCACATAACAGGGTGAGTTTTCAGTCACCAAATCATCCTTTCGTTTTATTTTTCATTTAACTACTTGAAGCGTCTGCTTTCCAAAGGGCTCAAATGAGGAGTTCCAACAGGCCTGTTACCAACTTAACAAGTTCCACAAGGAGATTAATTCATGATTCCCCGTAGAACTTGAAGGTGTTATCACAGAACCCATGCTCCCAGAGCACTAGCCTGGGCATTGGGTTATCTGTCTGTTGACATTTATCACAACATCATTCCTTCCCCCTCATATCATTAAATTCACCAGTAGCCTTAGAAATATTTTATTCAAAACAAAGCTACCAAAGTTATTGCTAATAACAGTGAAAACTTAAGTCATCACTGTTTCAAATGAGTCTGCAAAAATTATTTGGAGTACCTTGATATTCATATTTTTGGCTCTAGAAGTGAATTAAATGACAGTCAATGAAAACATAAATTTATACTTCTTTGGAAAACTTAGAAAATTCTGCTTCCATCATTCAAGAGAAATTATTTCCTTTTTGAAAACTATTTCGCAAATCTTGACGTTTTGAAGCAAGAGGATTTGTTGACACCAGCAACACACAAGCAAAGCTCTTTTCTGACACAATGTTGAAAATGTTCTAAATGTTTCCAATATTTTTATTTCTATACCACAGGATAAATTAAAATTTCTTATCTTCCTACGAATACAGTAGCTTCATTATATACAGTTTTGCAAGTTTTATTTCTTCATATTACTGCAATTAGAAACATGAAAGAGAGGAGAACCTTTCAGAAAGCAAATCTGGTCTTTTGCTAATTTCCATTACCTCCAGTATAAGGAAATCAACATAACTGTTTATTCTTTATTAATTGTAAGTACTATAAATTGCATGGTTTTGCTAGTTTTATTTAATTATGTGTTGCAATTTCTAAAATAAAGGCTCTGTGAAAGAAAAATGAATATTTTGAAAACATTTTGCTGTTATTTGTATTTTATGAATATTGCCATTTTTGAATTAAACTTTTAGTATATGTGACTCTTTTTCAAGGATTATTGTTTTAAATTTATTCATAATTATTTTATTTCAGCAGATGAATATGACCTTCGAACAAAATCAAGTGTTCAGCAAACTCAAGGAGAAAGCAACCATACATTACAAACATGGGTAGGAACGTATTTCATTACCTGAAAATTGAGTCTAGCATTGAGGAGTTTGTCTCCTCTCTGACACCTGTAGTGTACACTGCATTTTCATTGAAAAACCTGTTACGTTTCAGTCTCGATTTGTGACTGAATGTGTGTTTTTCTTCTGGTGTTATGTAAAATATGTATATGTTATACCAAAGCAGTTGCTTGTGTATGACATTAGGGAGTTTGCAAGCTGTTGTGCTCTAAGAGACACTTAAACAGGTCAATTTAAATAACTTTTGTATTCGGGAATGCAGGGCAGGGATGGGCTGTATGTACACTGTTTAAAACTATAATTCTAAAAATTAATTTTCAAGTACCTCAAACTGATTATCTAAATTTGTTGATATCAGTATAGCTTGGCAAGCTGATTGAGAACTTATTGATCAAAGAGATAGCTGTGTTAATGGTTGTTTCAAAACCTTTAGAATCACTGAATTCAAAAAATGAACAAAACAGTAAAAAAAAGAGCGAAAACAAGTCAGAGTTGTTTGAGCTGCTTGTGACTTTCATGTTTGTGTAGGTGCCCAAAGCAAATCTGTTCCACTCACTTCTCCCTCCCCCCTCCCCCTCTCATTTTCTTGACATAAAGGGGGCATTTTCAAGGTGGCAGCCTGTAACTGGTGGAATACCACAGGTATCAAAGATGGGACTACAACCACCTAGAATATAGAGTAATGAACTGGATGATAGAAGTGAATGTATTGCTAGTTTGTGGATGAGATGAAAACAGATGGGGAGGCAAATGGAGAGGATGACGCAGTTTTCAAAAGGATAAAAAACATATTAAGTAAATGGGCAAAAACTTGGCTGGAAATACAGTGTGGGAAAATATAAGGTAATGCACTTTGGTAGGAAGAATAGAGGAGTTGAGTATGACTTAAATGGAGGAAGACTGCAGGAAGCTGCAGCATAGAAGGAATAATTTATGAATCACAAAAAAGATCGGTACGCAATGGTGAAGGAAAATGGAATGCTCCCTTTACTTATAAGGAAATGGAATATAAATATAGGTACCTTACCAAAACTAGGGAAGACACAACACAGACCACACCTGAACAGTATGAGCAGTTTTGGTCCCCTTATATAAGGGAAGACATACTGATATTGAAAGCAGTCCAGGAAAGGTTCTTGGTGAGGTTGATTCCGGGTCTGGAGAAATTTTCTTGTGAGGAAATGTATAGTAGGTTGGGCATGCAGTCATTGGAGTTTAAAAGAATGAAAGCTGACCTTATTGAAGTATATAAGATTCCTGGGAAACTTGACTGGAAAAATGTGGAGAGGGTTGTTTTTCACTTATGGAAGAGCCGAGGGTCAGACGATGTATCTCAGACCAAAGGTTTCCCATTTAAGACAGAAATGAGGAAGATTTATTTTCTTTTGAGGCTAGTGAGTCTGTAACAAAGTTGTAGCAATGGACTTGAAGGTGTGGGATAAGAACAGAAGTGTTTTCATCTTGTGCTTTGTGGTCACGGCAATTAGTTTTAGCCAGTCTATAATAACATGGGTAGTAAAGCTAAAGCAGTGATTGTGGGCAAGACAGTGGAGATATGGATCAAGACTGGCCTGGGGAGACTGGCTAAATCCGTAACTGGGTGAGCTCGGACAGTTTTGCCAACAGACAATTTTGATATAGGATGTTGAGTGATTTACAGAGGTTTATCAAATCAAGAGGGGGGGCATAGTTGAGGTGAATAGCAAAGGTCTTTTTCGTCGGGTAGGGGAATGGAAAACTAGAAGGGATAGCTTTAAGGCGAGAGGGAAAAATTTAAAAGAACCTTTCAGGTATAGTTACAACATTTAAAAGACGTTTGGACAAGTACATGAATAGGAACGGGTTAGAGGGATATGGGCCAAATGCAGGCAGACGGGACTAGTTTAGTTTGGAAAACCTGGTTGGCATGAACTGAGCGGGACCGAAGGGTCTATTTCTGTGCTGTATGACTCTGAGATGTGTGTGAAAATATCTTGAGGGACAGGATTTGCATGTATCTGGAAAGGCAAGGACTGATGAGGGATATTCAACATTGGTTTGTGCGTGGGAAATCCTGTCTCTCAAACTTGATTGAGTTTTTCATGAACTAACAAAGAGGACTGATCGTAGTGGAGTGGTGGACATGATATACATAGAGTTTAGTAAGACATCTGACAAAGTTTCTCATGGTAGACTGGTTGGCAAGGTTAGATCATGTGGAATACTTGCTGTTTGTATACAGAACTGGCTTGAAGGTAGAAGTCAGAGTAATGGTGGAGGGTTGCATTTTCAGACTAAAGACCTGTGACCAGCAGGGTAAAAGGATTGACGCTGAGGGGTCCGCTACTTTTCGTCATTTATATAAACGATTTGGAAGTGAACATATGCGGTATGGTTAGTAAGGAAGTGTGTGGTCTGCGAAGAAGGCTACTTCAGAGTACAACAGGATCTTGATTAGATGGGCCAATGGGCTGAGGAGTGGTAGATGGAGTTTAATTTAGGTAAATGTGAGGTACTGCATTTTGGAAAGGCAAATCAGGACAGAACTTATACACTTAATGGGAAGGTCCTGGGGAGTGTTGCTGAGCTAAGAGACCTCAGACTGCAGGTTCATTCTTCCTTGGAAGTGAAGTCCCAGGTTGACAGGATAGTGAAGAAGGCATTTGGTATGTTTGCTTTTATTGGTCAGTGCATTGAGTCTAGGGGTTGGGAGGTCATGCTGTGGCTGTACACGGTATTGGTTTGGCCACTTTTGGAATACTGTATACAGTTCTGGTCTTCCTGCTATAGGACGGGTGTTATGAAACTTAGAAGGGTTCAAAAAAGATCTACAAGGACATTTACCAGGGTTGGAGGCTTTGAGCTATAGGGAGAAGCTCAATCGACTGGGGCAGTTTTCTCTGGAGCATTGGGGGCTGAGAAGTGACCTTATAGAGGTTTGTTAAACCTTGAGGGGCATGGATAGGGTATATTTCTCCAGGGTCCTCATGGACACTTACGGTCTTTGTTCTGCTGTGGCTTTATAACTCTGAAATGACCGAGAATCTTCTCCGCTATCAGAGTCACATTACTCTAAATCTGCAGTCACCTAGAGGGCAAACTGTGTAAAGATAACACATTTCCTCTGCTGAAGGAGATTGGTTTTTACAACAATCCAACAGTTTCACAATCACCTTTAAAGACTAGCTTCCTAGTCCAGATTTATTAATTCCCCAGCTGCCATGGTAGGATCTTCCATTAGTTCTCAATCTTTTCCAAGGACTGTGTTCATTTTCAGGTATATTTGCAGAATTCGTACTGCATTTTAGGCCTTCCACATCTTCTCTCATCGTGCCAATCCGTAGCTCTTACCTTTTAGCCTTATCTTGCAAACTTTGCCAATTTTGGTATTTGCCAGTGGCTTTCGTGCTTTCCATATCATGGTAACATCCATTCGTTCACTGGCCTCTTCTTTTGTATTTGTTACTCTTGTGCCAAATCTCTGTAATTGGCCTCAGAGACAAAATTACCCAGTCTGATCTTTACTATTTGCTTCTGTTCAGAAAGCTCTTTATGTGGCATCATCTATTGAGTAATTGTCTAATGTATATGCCCTTATCCTTTCCGTTACTAGTTCTGACATTGTTAATGTACAGTCAGTGACTATTAATCTTGAGGAATGCACCTTAACAGCTTCATTGTTATGTTGGAGTAATGTATCCTAATTGTTTGATTGCCATGTAAAATTACTATACTTTTATCGTGAACTATATCCTTACTCAGACATTTCCAGGAAGTCCAAGAGAACTGGGTAAAGAGTGCAGGAATGTGCTGAGGACTCACTAACTAATTGGATTTTCTCTTTTCAATACTGGTGAAGGAATTAGTTGTTCGGGTGAGTGTGGCTAGACCCATGCTTATGGCATGACAATTGAGCCAACTGGAAAGGAGAGGAAGAGAAAGAGGACAAGGGGAAGAGCAGTAACGATGGAGGATTTGTTCATTAATGGAGCAGATGAAATACAACGTGGGAAATGAGGTTATTCACTTTGTTAGGAAGAATAGAGGCATAGACTAATTTATAAATGTGGCCATAAACATGACTCCACAATGATATGTCACCTTCTGGTGCCAACGTCAAAGTAAGTGTAGGCCATTCTTCTGGGGAATTGTGAACAGACAGTTACCAATGTTTTATGCAAGAAGGGGGAATGACACCTATAAAGCACGTTTTATGAAGTGAGTGGGGAGATTGAAAAGTAGTACCTCTAAAGCAGTAATTTCAAGATTACTCAGTCTTAAGTACTTACGAGTATTGGAACAGGAAAGTACACCGATTGAACGTACGGCTGTCAAATTGGTGTAGGAAGGAAAGCTTCAGATTTATGAGGCATTGGTACAGCACTGGGGCAGGTGAGATTTGTACAAGATGGACAGGTTACATCCTAGGGTGGCATTAATATCCTCAAAGGAAGACTTACTAATTCTGTTGGGTACAGTTTAAATGAGATTAGCAAGGGTGGGCAGAATGGAAATCTAAGAGATAACTCAGATTCAAGGGAAGCAAAACTAGTAAAAAGAAATAGAAAAACAGAATGCAAAACTAGAAGATAGATGTCGCTTAGGCAAGCACTAAACAGAATCAGAATAGAAAATTGAGTCAAAAATTAAATTAAAGGCTCTTTATCTAAATGTGTACAATATTCACAAAATGCTTGATGATTTGAAGGCACATATCAAAGCAAATGAGCATGATTTAAACTACTATTACAAAGGCATAGCTACACAGTGACCAAAATTGAGAGGTGAATACCCAAGGATATTCAGCTTTAAAGAGCGAGAGGCACAAAGGGAAACAAAGTGGGGTAGCACTCCTAACGAGGGATGAGATCAGCACATTAGTCAGAAAGAATCTTGGATCAAAGGATCAAGATGTAGAATCAGTTTGGGTGAAGCTAATAAACAACATGGGACTTCTTGGTTTTCAGGGGTTACGTTATGGGGAGAGTAGATAAATTGGGCTTCTTTTCTCGAGAATTTAGAAGTTTAAAAGTTGATTTGATTGAAGTCTTCAAGGTATTAACAAGTAAAGACAAGGTAGATAAATTGTTTCCACTGGTTAGAGATTCTAGAATTAGGGGGAGTATCTAAAAGTTAGGGCCAGACTGTTCGAGAGAAATATCAGAGTTAACGTCTTGGGTCTGGTGACCCTTCCTTCGAACGTTCTAAGGAAGGGTCACCAAACTTGAAACGTTAACTCTGATTGCTCTTAACCTGCCAGGCCTGCTGAGCTTTTCTGGCAACTTCTGTTTTTGTTTCTGATTTACAGCATTCATAGTTCTTTTGGTCTTTATTCAAGAGAGATGTTAGGAAGCACCTCTACGTGCAAACTGTGGTAGAGGCTTGCAACTCTCTTACACAAACGGCAGTTGATGCGAGATTAGTTGGTGATTTTACGTCTGAGATAGATAATTTTTTCGTTAAGCAAAGGTATCGAGTAATATATGGCAAGGTAGGTACGTGAAGTTAGGCCACAGATTGACCATAATCCCAGTTAAGTAGCTGAATGAGTTACTTCTGTTTCTGTTCCTTGTATAAGGGGCAGAAAATATTGACAGGAGGTGTTTTCGGTTACCAAACAATGATAAAGTGCTGTAACTGCAAGATGTGGGAGCTGATGGACCACATTGTGGTTCACAGTGACCACATCTGCAGCAAATATTGTTGCTTGAGGAACTCTGGTTTGGAGTTATAAGCTGGAGCCTGAACTTTAAACACTGTGACTGTTCAGGGAGGGGGAGAGTTAGCTGGATGTTGTGCTTCAGGGGATAGTCACGGGTTTGAATTTGTGGGACATTAGTACCATTTCTGAGGAAGGAGGGACCTGTTCTGATGGAATGGCCTCCACCAGAATCATGCTGGGACCAGTATCCTGGCAATTGAGTTACCTAGCATAATTGTTTCCACTAAACTGGTTTAGTTGCATAGAAAATTATGGAAAACATCAGAGGTTAATAATGTTGCAGAACAATAATAGGACAGAGAGTATGGAAAGGGTCAGGAATATAACTTTGGGAACAGCAAGGTGAGGGGGAAGGTGGATGTAAGACCAAAGGCGTTGTACTTAGTTGCACGCATTATACGAAACAAGGTAAATGAGCTTGTAGCACAGATTAAAATTCGCACCTACGATCTAAGTATCGGTGACGTGGCAACAAGGGTAACAGTACTGACAAATAAATACCCGAGGATTCATGTCCTATTGAAGAGACTCACAGATAGCCAGAACTGCCATGGTAGTAATAAATGAAACTAGACTGATAGCAAGAAGTGTACAGGGTCGAAAGGCGTAGCATCTGTGTGGGCAGAGCTGAATAATTACATAGACAAAAAAGATCCTGATGAGAGTTATGTACCGGCCTCCTTGCAATAATCAGGACCTGGGCAGAAGATAAGTGAGGCAATAGAGAAAGCTTGTAAGAAAGGCACTATTATAATAATAGTGGACTGCAATATGCAGGAGTTAAATCAGCCAAACCAGATGAACTATCTCCTAAGTACTGAAGGACATAGTTAAGGAGATTATGGAGGCATTTTTGGTGATTTTTCAGGAATCACTGGATCCCAGAGGACTGGAAAATGGTAAATGTAATACCCCTGGTTAAGAAGGACAGGGGACAGAAGACAGGAAACTATAGGCTGGTTATAGACCTTGGTCATTGGTAAGATTTTAGAATCCATTATAAGGATTAGATTGAGGAGTACTTGAAAGTGTATCATGGAATTGAACTGAGCTAGCAAGGTTTCACAAAGAGGAGGTCATGCATGATAAATCTGAAAGAATTCTGTGAGGATGCAGCAAGTAAGTTAGACAAAGTGGAGCCAGTGGATGTGATGGTTCCGTTTCTTGTCCAGTGGATGTGATCTGTTTGGAATTCCAAAAGGCCTCGAGTGGATGTGATCTGTTTGGAATTCCAAAAGGCCTCTGACAAGGTGTTGTCAAAAAGGTAAAAACCCACATATTTAGGGGAAAGGTATAGCATAGATAGAGGATTTGTTGATTGGCAGAGGGTAGAGAGTAGGGATAAAGTGGTCTTTACCAAGATGGCATCCAGTTAAGAGTGGAGTTCCGCAGGGGTACATGTTGGGACCACAACTATTCGTTTGTTCAAAGTAACTAAGGACATTGATGTTATGTTTGCAGATGTCACAAAAATAGATGAAGGAACAGGTAGTGTTGAGGAAGCAGGGAGACCACAGAAAGACTTGGACAGACTAGGACAGAGGGCAAAGAAGTGGCAGATGAAATACAACATGGGAAAGTTGAGGTTATTCACTTTGTTAGGAAGAATAGAGGCATAGACTAATTTATAAATGGGGAAAACTTTTACAAATAAGAAAGACAAAGGGACTTGGGTCCTAGTTCAGGATTCTCTTGAAGTGAACATACAGGTTCAGTTGGTACTTAGGAAAGCAAATGCAGAGTTCACATCATTTCAAGAGGGTGGGACTACAAGAGCAGAAATATACTGCTGAGGCTGTATAAGGCTCTGGTCAGACTGCATTTGGAATATTCTAAGATATTTTGGGTTATGTGTCTAAGGTGTGCTGGCATTATCAGGGGCCCCGAGGAGATTGACAAGAATGATTCCGGGGTTGAAGGGTTTATCTTATGAGGAACAATTGACAACTCTGGGTCTGTATTCGATTGAATTTAGAAGGCTGATGGGTGATCTCACTGAAATTTATAGAATACTAAGAGACCCAGATAGAATGGACAGAGCAGATGCCTCCACTGGTAGGAGAGACTAGAACCTGAAGACACAGCATCAGAGTGAAGGGATGACACTTTAGAACTGCTATCAGGAGGACTTTCTTCAGCCAGCATGTGGTTAATCTGTGGAACTCATTGCCACAGAGGGCTGTGGAGGTTAAGTAATTGAATGTATTTAAGATAGAAATGGATAGGTTCTTAATTATTAGGGGAATCAAGGCAGGAGGAAGAAATTGAGAAACCCATCAACCATGATCGAATGGCAGAACGTGATAGGCCGAATAGCTTAATTCTGCTTCTGTGTCTTATGGTCCAGTAATGTTGAGCAAAATGTAAATCAACAAATCGGAAATGCATGTAACATGGGTAATATAGCAATAATATACAATTTCAAATTAAACTAGACTAGGTATTTAAATCAGCATAAAGGTAGGGGCAGATGAATTCCCACAATGTATAACAGCTGAGCTTCTGGAGCAGTGCATTGAGGAGCCACCTAGGAGTCAGGCTATTCAGGTTTAATGTTGTGTAATGATAAAGGGTGAAATAATGACCTTGCTGTAAAGAAGCCTACTTCTGTTTCTGCATTTTCAGCCTTTCTGCCCTTCTCTTTTCTAATTTACCATGCCTCCAGATAAAAATTCTTCCCAATGGTTTTGCATGATGCCAGAAGACTCATTGAAGTTCCTTTCAAATATCAGCCCTACTTCCTCCATACAGGGCATTTAAGTGCTCAGAAAATGGTACAGCAAATCATAATCTGTTTCTCAGCCAATGGGATTGATCATTTATTTTTGACAAAACTTTTGGATATCCCCCAAAAACTCAGTGACATGGAGTTTAGCTCCTGGTCATTTCTGCATGGATTATACATATCAGGGCAGGGGTAAGTCTACAACTTGGTTGATCCACTAAGATTTTGTGAAACATTTCGTCTAATACTGCATGGTTTCTTCCACAAATTTATTACCAAAAAGGACTTTCCACTGTTGGGTTTGTTGCCACATTGTTCTTCATAGAGATATACAGCAGGGAAACAGACCCTTCTGTCCAACTTGTCAATGCTGACCAGATATCATAAATAAATGTAGCCCCATTTGTCAGCTTTTGGTCCAAATCCCTCCAAACCCTATTCATATACCCATCCAGATGCCTTTTAAATACTATAAGTGTACCAGCGTCCACCACTTCCTCTGGCAGCTTATTCTATACGTGTTCCATCCTCTGTGTGTACAAGTTGCCCCTTAGGTCCCTTTTAAATTATTTCCTTCTCACCTTAAACCTATGCCCTCTAGTTTTAAGCTCCCCCACCCCAGGAAAAGACTTTGGATAATCACCCTATCCATACTCCTCATGATTTTACAATCATCTATTAAGGTCACCTCTCAGCCTCTGATGCTCCAGGGAATATAACCCCAGCCTATTCAGCCTCTTCCTGGTGCTGAAACCCTCCAATTTAATAATTGCTTTCAACATATTTCTAACAATGAATGTTAAGCTGACCAGCCAATAGTTACCCGCTTTTTGCCTCCCTCCCATTTTGAATCAGGGTGTCACATGAATAGTTTTCAAATTCTCTGTTACTTCTCTGGATTCCAAGATTTTTTGAAAATTACAATCAATGCATCTACTATCTAGCTAGTTTCAATAGGATCCTGGGGTTAGAGCCACTAGAGCCAAGGATCTTATCTGTGTTTATCGCCATGGGCATGTCTAAAAATGCATCTTTAGTGTGGTGATAGTGCCTCATTCCTCCTGGTATTTTTAAGTATTAATGGTATATCTAGTAATTTTCCCTGTAAAGATGGATGCAAAATATCTGTTTAATGCCTTTCGGTTTGCAACAAACAACTACACCTCCCAGTCGTGAGCCATTTCAACTCCCCCTCCCACTCCTTGGACGACATGTCCATCTTGGGCCTCCTGCATTGCCACAATGATGCCACCGGAAAGCTGCAGGAACAGCAACTCCAATTTCACGTGGGAGCCCTGCAACCCAAGTGTATCAATGTGGACTTCACAAGCTTCAAAATCTCCCCTCCCCTGACCACATCCCAAAATCAACCCAGGTTGTCCTCGCCTCCCTCCTCAAGCCCCACGCCCGTCTCCTCCCCACTAACCTCATCCCACCTCCTTGACCTGTCCATCTTCCCTGGAACAACCTATCGCCTCCCTAACTCCCCACCTACATTCACCTTTACTGGCTCCGACCCCGGCTCTTTGACCTGTCTGTCTCCTCTCCACCTATCTTCTCCTTTATCCATCTTCTACCTGCCTCCCCCTCCATTTCAGAACCCCCTTCCCCTCCCCCATTTCTGAAGAAGGGTCTAGGCCCAAAACGTCAGCCTTCCTGCTCCTCTGATGCTGCTTGGCCTGCTGTGTTCATCCAGCTCTACACCTTGTTATCTGAGATTCTCCAGCATTGGCAGTTCCTACTATCTCTGTTTAACTCCTTTTCCATTTTTATTTGTTCCTCGTAATCATCTCCCTAGTTTCATTTTCTAAGAAGCCTATGTCCCTTTGACCTCTAACTTCCTTTTTATATAGTTGAAGAAGATCTTATTGTCAGTATGTACTGGATACCGAATTTATGTTGGTCTCTGGGGCTGTCACTGATTTTAGCCTCCTTATATGCTTTTTCTTTCAACTTCATGCTCTCTTTAACTTGTTTGGTAAGGCATGGTTGGTGATATATATTTTTGCCAAGAGCTATGTACTGTCTTATTATGTCTACTGCTGCTTGCTAACTGTTCTTACCTGCTAATCTATCTACCCAGTCTACTTTAGCTAACTCTATCCTCATTTCATTGTAATTCCCTTTGTTTAAGTTATGCATAGTTGTTTTGGACCCAAGTTTCTCGTTCTCAAACTCAGTGTTAAATTCCATCATGAACGCAACTTCCTCGGGGATCTTTCACTCTGAGGTCATTTATTAAACGTGTCTCATTACCCATTACCTGTTCCCTGGTTGGCTCCTTGACCCATTAATCTAGGAAACTGTATTTAATGTAGTGTCTGAAGTTGTGGTCTTGGCTATCTTTCCAATTTGATTGACCCAATAAACCTGAAAATTAAATTTGCCCATAATTATTACCCGCTTTTTACATGCTCCTCTTATTTGTTGATTTATTCCATTTTCTGTGGCTACTTCTTGAATCTCCATACACCACTACTTCTACCAGTGTTTTCTTTTCCTACTGTGACTTACTTCCATCCAAATAGACTGTATATCATCTAAGCCTGGATCATCTGTCACAGCTGCCCTCATTTCATCCATTATTAATAGTGCTATCCCACTACCTTTTCCTTCCATCCTGTCTTTCTGAAAGGTCAATGTCCCTGAACGTTAAGCTTCTAGATTTGATCTCCATGTAACCATATATTCGTAATGGCAATGAGATCATATCAGATTACCTCATTTGTGCCATCAGTTTGTACTGCACTTAATCTCAAAAACTCTGCCACTGAATAATCCTGAGAATGCAATCTTTTGTGGTCCAGTTGTTTAACTTCTTTCTTAAAAGTTTGACCGGAGGACCTGTTTTCCTTTCTAAGTCGTTACTTCAATATGTACCACAACTTTTGACTGTTGTCTGTTCCCGTTGACTGTTGTGAACCTGGTCTGTCACAACGATTTACCAATACAAAAAAAGGGTTTCCCACTTAAGGAGAAAGACTTGGATTTTTAGTGCAAACTCAAAATGGTCAGTATGACCCAAGGTATTTTACATCCAGTTAAGTACTTTTAGTCACTGTTGAAACTTATGGAAGAAATGTTCTCAAGGAATGAGAAAGAGCAAGTCAGCAATTTGTTTTGAACATTGTTCTCGATTCTAATTTTGTAAGTTTGCTGTGAGTCTTTTAAATATTTTATAAAATTTACTAATTTGATTTTATATTTTGTAAAAAGCAGCATTCAAGTTCAAATCATCAGCAAGTAATTGCAGGACATGTTCCAACAGAGCCAGGAGATGGCAGCAGACACGAAGGTATGACCAAGCACAGACATTTCCTCATTGGTTTTTGGTATGTTATGAATATATATATTTGCAGAATAGATTCAATGTGTACAATAATACAGTTTAAAATGTGTGTCTCACCAGTATCCTCTTTCAGTTAAGAGAGCAAAAAGCACACTCTGAGAGTTCACTTGTGATTGGTATGAATGTTACTTCATGCATATCTCACTAGAAATGCAATTTTAAGAGCAGCTGATAAACTTAATTTCTCTTATATTAGATGAATTTTGTGCTTTAAATATGATTGTGGCTGCAGAGCAACATTTTGATTAATTTTGAAACCAGAAGTCTCGGCACAAGAGTAGGTTATTCAGCCCCTTGAACTTTTTTTCTCATTCGGTTATTTAGTGACTGATTTGTATATATATTTTGTTGACTAATCATTCAGTTTTAACCTTTAATATGTTGCCGAACTAAAATTTATCAATCTCATCTTTGTAATTTTCAGTTGATCTAGTACCAGCAGTATTTTTAGGGGACAATATTTCAAATGTCCTGTTATTGAAGAGTTGGATTTAATTTTACTGGAAGGCATGTTTGAAGGTGGTTGGCCCTGTAAAATAATGAGGGAAAATGAGAGTTAGAGTGCTTGATGTCTTCCCACTGCCATGCCATCTTGCTAGTGGCATGGAGGTGTGGATGCCTCTTCTGCCCAGAGGTCAATTAAAGCTCTTATCCTGATGGCATTAATATAATCCAAGCAGTGATGTGTCTCCCCCTGTGTGGGGAAACCACTATTCTGGGCACTTCTTGTCTCAAAGAGGAGCTCTCCATAGACAATGGGTGCCACTTTAGCTGTGGCTACCCTTTCCCTCAACAACCCCCTCTTTCTACCAAGCTCCTGCCTGGATTCCTTTGATAACCTCAAAACCCATTTCACTGGCTCTTACATTGTGTCTCTTTTTTGGTGTGCAGTCTCAGCAATACCAACAATTTCCAGCAGTGCGATTTTGGCCCAGCTGAAATGCTGGCTGTCTAATTAACTCTTAAGATTGGCCTCCCTTATATTGGATTCCATCTGAGTTCACTTGCACCAAACAACACTCTACCATAGTGGAAATGTTGTTTTCCCTTTACATTAGTATCATTATGAATTGTCCTAATGAGTGCCTAGGCTGTGCAATCTGTCCCCTGATTTTGCCCTTTCACTGCAAGTATTGTTCTGTCAATCTGCTCTATGTTCCCTCAAAGCAATTATGTATTTCCTGCAGTGTGGTGTCCAGAATTGAATGTAGTACTCCAGATGCAGCCTAACCAGAGCTTAAATCACTGTAGCACACCTTTTTATATTTGAGTTCCCTTACCAAAAAGACCAGAATTTCATGCAATTTTTTTAATGCTTTTGTTTTAGTTATTTCTGTAAATGTATCTATTCCTTCAGTTCTTATCTTTACAGCATTTGGAAAATATGCTGATCTGTCTGGCCTGTGTACAAAGAAATGAATCTCACACTAGCCGAATTGAATTTCAACTGCCATAATGTTATCCATTCATATAGTTATTTGCTAGTACAGACTTTTTGAGTCTTGCTGGATAAAATATGCATTTTGTCAAAGCTTTTTGTCTTATATGCATCAGGATGGCTCACAATAGAAAATCACATTTATGATATGGACGAGGGGAGTGTTGATTGGTTGACAGGTGAACTCTGATGATGATGTTGCCAGGGAGAATGCATTAGTTCATGATAACTGACAGTTAGCTGCCTAGCTTTGTGCAAA
This sequence comes from Stegostoma tigrinum, assembly GCF_030684315.1. NCBI lineage: Eukaryota > Metazoa > Chordata > Chondrichthyes > Orectolobiformes > Stegostomatidae > Stegostoma > Stegostoma tigrinum. Next base: position 50,327,609 of record NC_081363.1, read on the forward strand.
ATTTGAAACCAGGCAGGTTGGCTCTGGAAATGGCATTGCCCTGGGAAATGAACCAGCCTGTTTTGTTAAGTTAAAGCAAGTGTGGAGTGTGCACGTGTTCTTTGCCTCACAAAATAGGTGGACACCTGGAACTCCCCTTACCCCCTATATATCTCAGATCCCTGTTAATCACCTCTCTCTGACTAGTTCTCCTTTCTTGGATGTCGTCTTGAACCGTCAGACTTATAGCCACCACCCTGACTCCTCCGAACCAGACATTGCCTACCCTATAGACACTGGCCTGAATCCTTGAACTTGGCACTGACCCCGCTCCCCAAACCTTCCATCTCCTCATCTCCCAACCCCCACCCAAATCTGTCCAGGTGAGGGATGTAAATCCAGATTGATATTTCCTAATTTCATCTGAATGAGACTACTACTTTCTAATTTCAGCTGGTAGGATGCAAGAGTTCTTCTTGACAGGAAAGGAATAAATTACAGTATGTGATTGATGTCATGCATTTCTAACTTGGTAATTTCAGAGTTCTGCTTGTAAGTTATCTCTCAACATTGATAGAGAATAGTAGGCATTGGGATGTTAGGAACGTGTCTAATTAAATGACGGAGGTTAAAAATGGTAAGTATTCTCCATAGCTTTCTTTGCAAAAGTATATAGATAAATAGAGGGAGGAACTCTTCCATTTCTCAAAAATCAAAGTTAGCGGACACAAGCACGATAGAAAGATGATCTATATAAATGCAGCTATGGTTACCTAGGAGTTATTATGCTTACGTGACTTGCAATAGTCAAATTGTAATCTGAATTCTCATTATGTAGGAAATGATGTTTTGATTTCCCGGTATACTAAAGGACAGAAAGAAGCAAAGAAAGCTATTGTCAAGAGGTACGTTGCTAGGCACCTATTTTAATATCTTGTGGTACTGTTTCGGCGTGGAATAAACAGAAATCAATAGATAATTTCTTCTTCATCCACAGCCATGCTCAGAAATGTCAATTGTACCTTTTGATGTAAGGAAAAAAACGTGAAATAACTCTTGAGGGAAGATAAATTGTTTTTCTTAGCTTTGGATGTGCCGATTTACTGCACTTGACTGTATTGTTACAACATGGAGTCAGTTAAATCAAATTAGCCTCACCGTTTCTGCATTCATGGCACAGTAAAATTTAACACTCAATGACCCTCAAAATTGCCCAAATGGTTCTTAACCAGCTTTCTTCAAATAACAAATCAGACACTAAGTTGATGGCTTAAACAAAATAATTAATAATTTATTCACAATACAGTAGTGTTTACAGAAAAAAAAGTTAAAACAAGGTAATCTAATAAAATAAAACAAACTACTGTGGATGCTGGAAATCTGAAATAACGACTAAAATTGTGGAGAAACTCGGGTCTGATAGCATCTGTGGAGAAAAAGTAGACTTGATGTTTCAGGTCCAATGACTCTTCATCAGAATGTAATCTAATTAATGTCTATGATTTAAACCCAATCTTTGTTGATTCTAGTCCCCACCCCCTCATAAACAGACAGACAGACATATTTAAGGAATGTATTGAAAGTAAGTAAATGAGATGTGGTAACACAGGCATATGGTATTGTATCTTGTTGGGATTGCTAGACTCCAGTCAATGCAAATAGCTTCCACTAGACGCTGAGGAATGTTCACTTAATATTTATAACTGAGATTCTATTCTCTGAACTTTCTAATTATTTTCCCCGATTGGTTATTGCACCTGATGCTAGCTTTTCTGATTCATGAACCAGAACATCCTGATGCCAATACTTCTCAACTTTTTACTGTTTTAAAATACATTCTGCCTTTGTTTTTATTCTACCAAAGAGAGTAATTTCATTCTTTTTCTCTTTATTCATTCATGGGATGAAGGTGTTGCTGGCTCAGCCAGTATTTATTGCCCCCTCCTAATTGCCCAGAGAGCAGATATGAGTCAACCACGTAGCTATAGGTCTGGAATCATATGCAGATCAGATCAGGTAAGGATGGCAGTTGCCTTCCCTAAAGGACATTAGTGAACCAGATGGGTTATTCGGACAACTGGCAACGGATTCATGGTTATCGTTATTCTGTTAATTACAGATACTTTTATTCAATTCAAATTCCACCAGCTGTCGTGTCAAGATTCAAAGCCAGGGTCCCCAGAACATTACTTGGGTCTCTGGATTAACACTCCAGCAATGATACCACTAGACCATTGCCTTTTAGTCACACTAAATTCCATCTGCCATGTTCTTGCCCATTGCCTGGCTTGTCCAAGTCCCCTCGAAGCCTCCTTACAATTTTTTCATTACCTTATACTCCCAACTAAAATATTACAATTGGTTCACATATCGAAATCATTTACATGGATTATGAGGAACTGTGGGCCTCACACTGATCCTTGTGGTGCTTCAACACTAACAGCCTGTCATCCTGAGAATGACCTGTTTATTGCTATGCTCTGCTTTTTGTCTGTTAACCAGTTCTCAATCTATGTTATCCCCAAATCTAAATTTTCTAATTGTTCTAAATTATTTCCTTTGGCCTCAACTAATCCTTAACTTGTGTTGCTAGTTTTGTTTTTACGCGTTTCCGTCTGGTATGTATATTTTTTGTGCACTGTTTACCCCTCCTCTGAAATAATTTTGTACATTTTCCCAATCCACCGTTTTCAATTTGCATCTCATATCTTGGGGTGACACGGTGGCTCAGTGGTTAGCACTGCAGCCTCACAGCGCCAGGAATGCAGGTTTAATTCCAGCCTCGGGTAGTTGTCTGTGCGAAGTTTGCACATTCTCCTCGTGCCTGCGTGGGTTTCCTCTGGGTGTTCCAGTTTCCTCCCACAGTCCAAAGATGTGCAGGCTAGGTGGATTGGCTATGCTAAATTGCCCGTAGTGTTCAGTGGTGTGTGGGATATAGGGGGATGGATCTGGATGGGATGCTCCAAGGGGCGGTGTGGACTTGTTGGGCCAAAGGGCCTGTTTCCACACTGTCGGGAATCTAATCTAATCTAATCTAATGTTCATAATTTTATTTTGTTCAAATTTAAGACCCTATTTTCAGAATGAAGAATATCACATTCAAATTTATTGTGAAATTCTATCATATTAAAGTCATTATTTTCCAAAGGCTTCTTTACCACAGATTAAAATAACCTTGTTCCTAATTTGTTTTTCAATAAATTGGTCCAGAAATCTGGCTCGTGCACACTGCAGGAATTCATCTTCTGTGGCTGTTGTGCTGATTAGGTCTACTCAGTCTCTGTGTAAATTTGAAGTTGCCTGTTATTATTGTATTACCCATGTTACATGCATCTGATTTCCCGAGTGATACTATGCTCAAAATTGCTATTCTTGTTTGGTGGCCCATGAACAATTCTCACCAATATTTGCTGACCCCTGCTGTTTCTTAGCTCCACCCAAACTGATTCTACATGTTGATCTTTTGATCCAGGATTGTCTTTCTTAAGATGTTCATCTTGCCTCTTAGTAAGAGTGCAACTCGTCTTCTTTTTCTTTTTGTCTATTCTTCTTAAATGATGAATATTCTTGGATACACCGTATCCATTAGTCACTCTGTAGTGACAATTCAGTTATTAAACAAGTATCTCAATTTGTGCCTTTTAAATCATCAATCTTTATCCAAATGCTGCATGAATTCGAATAAGTGCCTTCTGACAATTTTATTATTAATCCGAATTCTGATCTTATTTGATGCTTGCTTTTGTATTGTCTGTTTTCTAGTTTTGCTTACTTCTTTTCTACTTCAATTTATCAGTTTTGCTTTTCATTTGTATGAGGTTCCTAGGGTTTCTATCCCATTGTCAGTCTGGTTTTAAACCCTCCCCAATAGCACTAGCAAATCTCCCTGTGAGGATTAATCCAGGTCACGTTAAGATGCGGCCTGTTCACTGAAGAAAGGAAAGTAGCCTTCCTTTCTTCTACTTTTTGCGCTCTCTAGTGTTTGATTTTTACTTTGGTACAGATAAGCTGTCTTCTGTTTTGAGGTTGGTTGGCTTGCCGAGCTGGTTTGTTATTCTGCAGACTTTTCATTACCCTGCTGGGTGACATCATCAGTGCAGCCTCCACTGAAGTGTCGGTGTGTTTTCCCGCCTGGTCTTCTGTTTTTCATTTCGTTCATTTGTAATACTAAGGTTTAGCAGTTCAGATCAGCTGAACAGAATGTATAGCCTGTGCTGTGGAAAGCTATGATGCATGGCGTGTCCTTGACAAACATTGCTATAGAAAGTGTTAGCAACTGAACAAGCTTGAGATCCAAAATCGAGCAGGGTCTGGAGATACCAACCTGACTCCAAACTGGTCCCAATGTCTCAGAAATCTAATGATCTCCCTTGTATTCCAGTTCTGTAGTCACCTATTCCATCAATTAAGTCTAATATTTCAGGTGTTTACTTGCAAATGGGACTTGGAATAATTCTGAGATTATTGCCTTTGAGGCCCTGCTTTCTAACCTTCTCCCTAAAATCTGCTTTCAAGTCTGATATCTTTCCTACCTAAGGCATTGATACTAGTGTGGATCATTTGACTGCCAGTTGTTCAGCCTCCCCCAGAAGAATGTCCTGTAGCCATTCTGTTACATCCTTGGCTCAGCTAGCATGGAGGCAAAGTACCATCCAGGCGTCATTTCCCCAGCAACAGAGATACCTGTCTTTCCCCCGAACTAATGAATACAGATCATCTTTTCCACAACTGTCCATTTGAATCACCCATAGTGCCACAGGTTTAACCTTTACACTGAGGAACCATTGCCCTCATGAGCATGCAAAACAAAAAAGAGATTACCTAGTGAGATTGACTACGATCTTCTGCACTACCTACCTGGTTCTTTTAGACTGTCTGGTGGTCATCCAATTTTACTTGCCAGCGTATTACTGAGGTTCTGTGTCATCACCTGTTGTTCTTTTCAAGTTGAAGTTACAGCAACCAGATTGGACTGGTTAGTGACCTGTCTCATTAGTTGCTCTCTGGAAGTGGCTGTTAATTTTGCCAAAGGCTAAAAGAAGCTTGATTCATACCATAAAAAACAGTTAAATGTTAAATGCAATTAGACCAGAACCCTGAAGAAGAGACGTATTGAACTTGAAATATTAATTTTTTGTCTCTCCACAGATAGGACCAGACCAGCTGAGTTTCTTTAAGCCCATTTTGTTTTTATTTTGTGTCTGCTCACGCTGTTCGTTATCTACACTTTAACCTACCGCCCAGCAGCCAAAGCTAATGTTGTCACCAGAGAAAGCTAATCTGCATCAAAGAAAAATGCTTTTTGGTTGATTACTCCCCACTCCCAGCTCCTCTTGTCTCATTTGCTTCCCATCCTGTGCACCTGCCACTTGCTACCCCTCTTGTGGATCCTCCTATGGCCACTTCTAATCCTTAAACCTTTGCCTGCCAGCCCCACATACTAATCAGCCTCCTGAGTGGTGTGATGCTGAGGGGAATCAGTGAGGGCAATGATAAATGGAACAAGTTGTGGAGTGGTGAGGGGCTGGGGAATGGGAAGTGACAGGTGGCAATGAGGGCAGCAAGTGTGGTGACAAGGGGCTGGTAGAGAAATAGAAAATGGTGTGACAGGTGAGGTGCTGTGCTGTGGCAGTTTAGTCAGTTGTACAAACCTCCTGTTTCAGTGTGTGCGAATGGTCAATGACATTGAAGTGCTGACATGCTGTTCTAGTCTGTTGGCAAGACATAATGACTCGCATGTGTATAATGTGATTAATATGTTACAGAAATATTCCATTATGTGTCTGTGTATCTTTATTTCAGAATGTTAAAGATTTGTTTATGTGGTAGCAAAAATAGTGGACAGTAGCAGTAGCTCCAAGAGATTCTCCCGTTTTCAAGCACAATTGGTTTGTCCTTGCCAGCAACATTTTCACCCCAGGAATAAACATAAAACAAGATTGGATACTTTTCTGCGTTTTGTCTAATTAAGCAATATTTTCCCCACCTAATACAGTAAGATGCAGAAAAGCCCAATAGGGAAGAAGGTCAAAGTACAGCTACTGCACAAATCTTCTGTCACAGACTTGGATTCTTTTACACGTGATGAGAAAGAGATCCATCATCACTTCAATTCTGTCACAACTACAGCAGCTGCAACTGCAGCAGCCGTTGTTGCCACTGCACCTCTCCTTAAGGTTAGTGAAATCTATGTGTTGTATTTTCAGTCATGCATATAGTATGGTCTGGAATTGCATATAGTTTGTCATTTTGCTAGTGATAAATTTTCTATAGCATATTGCTAATGTTAATCTTGGTAGTTTTATGTGGAAGTTACTAGCACTATTTGACAATAATATTTTTATTTAATATTAAAGTACTTCTTGATAAATGGCCAGATATAGTCTCAGTCATGACCTAAGCACAAAATGTTTTGGCCATCCAATCATAGTGAAATTCGATGATTGCATCTTTTTTTTTTCAATATTGTTGGAATTGTTTGGCTGGCAATAACTCTGCGAAAGTTCATTTAATGTCCTGTGGAGTACTATAACCATTCCATTTTTTTTTCACCTCCTTTTGTTTATTAATTCAGGATTTATGACATAACAACATTATATGTTAGCAACACATTACAGCAAATAGACCATAAGACTATAAGAAGTAGGAACTGGAGTAGGCCATTTAACCCCTTGAGCCTGCTCTACCGTTCAATAGGATCGTGGCTGATCCAGCGCTGCTCATGTCCATTTTACTGCACTTTGCCTGTAACCCTTGATTCCCTTACTAATCAGGAATCTATCTATCTCAGTCTTAATACACACAAGGTCTCCGCCTGCCCAGGCCTCCGGGCAACCAATTTCCAAAAACACTCAACCATGTGAGAGAAGAAATTCCTCTTCATCCCTTGATTTACCCATTTATTTTGAGACTAAGCCTTCTGGTCCTAGGTTCCCCAAGAAAGGGAAACATCCTCTCACATTTATCTTGTTAAACCCCTTACAGAATTCTAGATGTTTCAATGAAATCACCTCCTTTTTCTTCTAACCTCATGATTACAGTGTCTCTGTCCTGGGGGTTATCCTCATGAATCTTCTCTGAACTGCCTCCAGTGAAATGATACCTTCCTTTAAATAACGGGACCAAAATTGCTCACAGTACTCCAGATGTGAACTTATCAGCACCTTCTGCAGTTGTAGTAAGACTTCCCTACTTTCGTACTTCAAGCTTTGAAATAAGGGCCAAAGTTCAAAAGCCTCCTTGATTACCTGCTACATCTGTGTGTAAGGTAGCTCTGATACCTCTCGCTCCTTCCTGATCCCCTCTGTCTCCGTCTCTGGTGACCACCTCGAAACTGATATCTGTTTCAAGCCCACCAACTCCCACAGCTACCTGGACTACACCTCCTCTCCCCCACCTTCCTGCAAAAATGTGATCCCCTGCTCACAACTCCTCTGCCTCCGCCACATCTGCTCCCAAGATGAGGTGATGCGTTCCCGAACATCTCAGGTATCTTTGTATTTCAAGGACTGCAACTCCCTTCCCCTTCAGTGGTCAAAAACGCCCTCGACCACATCAGTACATTTCCTGCACCTCAGCCCTCGCAACTCGAAAACAGAATTCCCCTTGTCCTCATGTATCACCCCATTAACCTGCGGATTCAACGCATCATTATCTGCCATTTCCACCGCCTGCAATCTGACTCCACTACAAAGGATATATTTCCCTCCCCACCCTTAGCTGCCTTCTAGAGGGACCAGTCTCTCTCCGACTCCCTTGTCTGCTTCACACTCTCCACTAGCCCCACCACCTTGCCCTGCAACCGCAGGAGGTGCTGCACCTGCCCCTACACCCTGCACCACCCCCCCACCTCACCTCCATCCCAGGCCCAAAAAAACCAAGATGTTCACCTGCACATCCGCTAACATGGTTTATTGTTTCTGTTGTTCCGGATGTGGCGTCCTTTACATCGGTGAGACCAAGCAGAGACTCGGAGACCCCAAAACTGAACACCTACGCTTGGTTCATGACAAATGACAACGTCTCCCAGTCGCGAACCACTTCAACTCTCCTCCCACTCCCCGGACAACATGTCCATCCTGGGCCTCCTCAGTGTCACAACGATGCTACCCAGAAACTGGAGGAACAACACCTCATCTTCCGCCTTGGAAGTCTACAACCCAATGGTCTCAATGAGGACTTTACTAGCTTCAAAATCTGCCCATCCCAGGACTAGACCCCCCTCTTATCCCCGCCTCCTTGACCTGTCCCGCCTATCCGCTGCACTATCTACCTGCTATCACCACGCCCTCCCCCTCTTTATTCCCCTCCCCCTCCCTAAAAGGGTCCCAATCCGAAGTGTCATCTTTCCTGCTCCTCTGATGCTGCCTGGCCTGCAGTATTCCTCCAGCTCTATGCTGTGTTAAATATCTTCCTTGTTTTGAGAGATCAAACACCATCTGCCAAATATTTGCTCCCTCCTTAACTTATCTGTATCTCTTTGCATGTTTTATGTATTCTCCTCATTGCTTGCTTTCCTTTAAATCTTCTTGTCAGCAAAATTGCTTGAATCCCATTGGATCTGTCATTAATACAGATAGTTAAAATTTGAGATTCATGCACTGATCCCTGCCATTCTGCACTATTTATAGTTTACTATCTTGAAAATTTCGCAGTTATCTCAATTGTTTGTTTCCTGTGAGTTAGCCTGTCCTTTATCCACTCTAGAGTGTCACCCCAAACACCACGATGTCCTTTCCAGCAACCTTGTGTGTAGAATTTTATTCATATCTTTTGGATGCACATTAGTTTCTGTTTATCCACCCTACTTGTTACATCTATAAAGAACCGTAATAAATTTATCAAACATGATTTTGCTTTCACAAAACTTTGTTGACTCTGATGGTATGATCACTTCTTAACTGTCCAACTTAGTCTTTTAATAATGGACTCTTGCAGTTTCCAGTGACAGGCGTTTGGCTAACTGGCCTTTATGTTGCAGCTTTCTGAGTCCCCTCTTTGTTCAACAGGGATATAATCTGATGGGGCCTTGCTAGAATTTAAAGAATTTTGAAAGATTACAACCAGTGTATCTACCATCTCTGCAACCAGTTCTTTTAAATTGTGTCTAATTATCTTGGTTGAGTTTTTTGAAGAAGTAACAAAGGACTGATGAAAGAAGAGCGGCAGACATGATCTATCACTTCTAGGGGATTTCAGTTTAGATTCATATTAACTTTCCTAACACTTTTGTGATATGTATTCTTTCAGATTCTTTCTTCCCTACGCCTATTGATTGTCTTCTACTCTTCGATCCTTTTTGCATTTTCACCTGTGTAGATTGATACAAACTACTTTCTGAAAGCCTCTATTATTTTCCTGTTCTCAATTATTAGTTCCTCAATCTTCCCCTGTAGCTTTAGTGACGGATTTCCTTATTAGATATTTGTGGAAGGTTTAATTGTCTGCTTTTATATTTCTTGCTCGTTTTCTTTTAATTTCCAATATCAACTTTTTAAAAAAAAAAGTCATCCTTAGCTCATTTCCAAAACTTTCCCAATCTTCTGACCTACCACTAATCATTGCAGCATTGTACCCCTTTTCTTCCAGTTTGATACCATTCTTGACTTGCTTGGTTAGCCACAGATTATGCATCCTTCTGGTAGAGCCACTTTTTCAATTAAATACGTCATTTTTGCATGTTAAAATATATTTCCTTCATGTTTACTACTCGTACTCTGCTTGAAAATGTTGTCCCTTAGGGCTCTCTCAAATCTTTTTTCCTCTCACCTTAAACCTCTGCTATCCAGTTTTGGACTCCCCCACTCTTGGGAAAAGACCTTGCCAATATACCCTATCCATGCCCCTTGAGATTTTATAAACATCTGTAAGGTCACCTGTCAGCCCCCGATGCTGCAGGGTAAAATAGCCCCAGTCTATTCAGCCTCTCTCGATAGCTCAAACCCTCAACCCTGGCAACATGCTTGTAAATCTTTTCTGAACCCTTTCAAGTTTCAAAATGCCCTTACTATAGCTGGGAGACCAGAATTGCATGCAGGATTCCAAAAGTGGCTTAATCAATGACCTGTACAGTCGCAACATGGCTTCCCAACTCCTATACTCAATGTGCTGACCAATAAGGATGAGCATACTAATCTACCTGTGACTCCACTTTCAACGAACCATGAATTTGCTCCCCAAGGTTTCTTGGCTCAACAACAGAACTGAGGACGTCCCTGCCCTGATATGCCTTTCCAAATTGCAGCACCTCAGATTAGTCCAAATTAAAACCCATCTGCCACTGCTTAGCCCATTGGTCCATCTGATCAAGATCCCATTGTACTCTGAGGTAACCTTCTTCGCAGTCCACAATACCGCCACCTTGCTAACCCTACCTCTTACATCCATATCATTGAAATAAATAATGAAAAGCAGTGGACCTGGCACCAATCCTTGTGGCACACCACAGGTCACAGGCCTCCAGTTTGAAAAGAAATACTCCACCAGCACTCTCTGCTTCCTACCTTTGAGCCATTTCTGTGTCCAAATGGCTAGTTCTCCCTGTATTCAATGTAATCTAACCTTGCTAACCAGTCCACGGTGAGGAACCAGGTGGAACACCTTATAGAAGTCCATATAGATCACGTCTGCCGCTCTTCTTTCAGCAATCCTTTTTGTTACTTATTCAAAAAACTCAACCAAAATTGTTTTGTGTATAGGAAATTGTATCTAACTACGTTGACTATCCCTAATCACTTCTTTCTGTTCCAAATGCATGTAAATTCAACCCCTCAGGATTCCCTCCATCAACGTGCCCACTATTGATGCCAGGCTCACTGGTCTGTTGTTCCCTGGCATTTTCTTATCACCCGCTTTAAACAGTGGCACCACATTAGCCAACCTCCAGTCTTCGAGCAATTTACCTGTGGCTATTGATGATACAAATATCTGAGCAAGGCGCCCAGCGATCACTTCCCAAGCTTCCCATGGAGTTTTCGGGTACATCTGATCAGGCCCTGGGGATTTATCCACCTTTATGCATTTTAAGCTGTCCAGCATCTCCTCCTCTGTAGTATGAATGTTTGTTTTTCAAGATGTCGCTATTTATTTCTCCATGTTCCGGATCTTCCATATCCTTCACAGTAAACATTGATGAAAAATACTCATTTAGTATGTCCCTGTCTGCTGTGGTTCCAGGCATAGGCAGCCTTGCTGACCTTTCTTTGAGGGACTTTATTCTCTCCGTAGTTACCCATTTGTCCCTAATGTATTTGTAAAATCCCTTTGGATTCTCCTTAACCCTATTTGCCAAAGCTATCTCACATCCCCTTTTTGCCCTCTTGAATTCCCTCTTAAGTATACTTCTATTTCTTTTATACTGTTCTAGGCATTCACTTGATCTCTGCTGTCTGTACCTGACATATGTTTCTTTCTTTTTCTTGACCATTTTAGTTTGAATATGTTTTAATTTCAGGCACATTTCTCACTGTTGATCTGAATTATAAAGATAATTACATTATGTTGACTTTTCCAAGCGTATTCTTTATTGTGTGTCTTTATTGCACATTGCCTGGTTTAAAACAACTAGTAAAAACTGAAAGAACTGCAGATGCTGGAAATCAGGAACAAAAACAAAGCTGCTGGAAAAGCTCAGTAGGTCTGGCAGCATCTGAGAAGGAAAGAACAGAGTTAATGTTTTCGGTCCAGTGACCGACCCTCAGAACCTATGTTACGGCCCTGTTATGTGCTGTTAACATTTAAAGAAAATCTGAAGATGCTATTATTAACTGACAGACTTGCACATTAAGCTTTCATATTTTACAACAAAACAAACTTTATTGTACGTAAGAGAAATTAAACAAAGTGAGCACCATTGAATTTGCACTCTGGCTGTCAATATCTTATGCTATATACTCAATATGACTTGTTATTTCCCCCTATGTATTTACTTATGTATTTTGAAATTTCAGTTATTTCTTTTAAGGACCAGCCCAAAACTATGCTGCAGCAACCTGGAATTTAACTCAATTGTCCTCAGTGTTCCACCTTTCTCATAGTATTAAATATACGAGGATCCATCTTTAGTAAAGAGATGTGCAATTTCTTGATAGACCTCAATTGTTGATTACTCAGCTCCTTGTCATAGCTTTGGGTACACATAGACTGCTTTTACATGTTGTCTGTTCTCACAGCCTCCGTGCATCCCTTTACAAACTCACAGTTTAAACTGAAGGATTAATGTCACAAGACTGTGAGGACCACTGGAGATTATTTCCTCTAGCTTCATTCGAGAAAATATTCCGGTTTCTTGTCATGAATTTCAAACTGAACTCACTACACACATTCAGTGCTATATTCTCTGCTGTTGCCCCTTGCCTTCCCTGCTCCCTGTCGTTTCCCTTCCCGCCACTTTCCTCATTACTTCCTCTCACTTTGCGCTTTCTCTCTGACACTGTCATCATTTACAGCTTCAGCTGTCTGCAAACGAGTCATTGCTCTTCTTCCGCATGCTTTCTTTTATCCTCTGCTGCTGCTGCCGCCTCTCTGTTGTACAACAGTACCCAAGGCCCTACTTTTAATTGTTTAAGTTCTGCCTTTGTTTGTATTATTGAAATGCTATAGCTTGCATTTATCTAAATAAAGTCCCATCTGCCACTCTTTAGCTGATTGACCCAATTGTTCAAGATCTCTTCGTAATCTTAGATAACCTCCTTCACTATCTACTATACCACTGATTTTTGCTGTCATCCACAAACTTACTAACCATGTCTTCTGTTTTCTCCTCTAAATCATTTATGTTTGACAAACAAAAGTGGACCATGCACCGACCCTGGGGAACATCACTGGTCACAGTCCTCCAGTCTGAAAAACAACCCTCAACCACCACCACTCTGTTTCCTGCAGTTAAGTCAATTTTGTATCCCATTGGCAAGCTCACTTTGAGTCCCATGTGATCTAACTTTACTAATTAGTCTATTGTGCAGAACCTTTGTCTAAAGTCCAAGTAAACAATGTCTTCCACCTTGCCCTCATCAATCATCTGGTTCCTTCCTTAAAAAACTCAATCAAGTTTGTGGTATATGATTTCCCTTGCACAGACCATACTGACTATCCCTAATCATTCCTTGCCTCTCCAAATGCATGTAAATCTTATCTTTCAGAATCACCTCCAGTAACTTAGCCACCCTATAGATCCCAGGTTTCTCCGTTTATCCCTTCTTAAACAAAGGCGCAACATTAGCCACTCTCCAGTCGTCCGGCACCTCACCTGTAGTTATAAATGATGCAGATATTTCTGCAAGGGGCCCACAATTTCCTTCCTAACTTCCCACAATGTCCTGGGATACACTAGATTAGGTCCCGAAGATTTACTTACCTTTATATTTTCTGAGACCTCCAGCACTTCCTCTTCTGTAATGTGAACTTTTTCAACATCTGAGTTCTCCCGCCTTCATTTCTTTTTCCACAGGAGAAACTGATATGAAATATTCATTTAATATGTCTCCCAACTCCTGAGATTCAACACAAAAGTGACCTCGTTCACGGTTAAGCGGCCATACTCTCCCTTGAGTTGCTCTCTTGTTCTTAATGTACTTATACAATCTCTTCGGATTATCCTTAACCTTAACCTAATTCCTTACCCTTCCAGCCCTGACGTCCATGTTGCACTGTAATTGTGTTTTTTCTTGTCCAAGATATTGACATTTTTGTTGTCTATGTTGTTTTACAGTTTGTTTGTAATTTGTTAAATTTAGGCGCAGAGTGATCTTGATGCTAAGCTTTCTACTGTGGTTGATTTGGGGACTAAACTCCAGGAAATGGATCAGCAGATGAAACAGGTTGTCGAGCATCAAGTAAAGGCTCGGGCTCAGGATTCAGGCTCCAAGGAACAGCAAGAAAGAGTCCGAGAACTGGAGACGCAGTTGAACACGTTCTTGAATCAACGACTTTGCCATTTGGAGAAATTTCAAGAACAGCAACTTGAACTTCAGGTATACCCCCATGCCAGTTTAAAAAAAAAAGGAAGTTTAAATAATTTTAGGTTAGTTCAATTTTGTTGTGCTCACACATATTATCACAGTTCATGTTATTACTTGACACATCAGATCCCAGACAGAAATCTGGCTTGATAGATCATATTTTCATTATTTTTGCTTGTAATGAGGTGAAATATGCAATGAAATATCAGCATGTAATCTTGAATATTTTATTTTAACAATAAAACAGAAGTTTATTCTGCAAAAGAAATGAAGATAAACTACTATAAATCGAACTATTTACATGTTACGCTTAGTTGAAGGATATTAAACACCTGATAAAATAGATTCCTAGTAAGTGACAAGTGACCTTAGAGTTTCTCAGTTCCAAATAACTGCTTCAGAATTTTAACCAAACATTTCCTGTCTGAAACTTTAAAATTTAGCTTCTTGCACTGAGGTAACCACTTTCGTTACAATTTTAAATTATCACTCTTTCTCAGGAGCAGCTCTTGCACCCATCTAACTTCAGCCAAGACATCTGCAAAGTGAAACCAAACAAAAAGGCTGTTACACCTAAGAACTGAATTTTTGAATTTTCTACCTGCAAAGATAATGCACTACCCTGTTTAATTTGTTTGTTTGCCAAGTTTTGATGGAGACTTCCAGCCTAGTATTCCAGCAGCCTGGCATGGCAGTCCTGTCCTGGCTGTATCTTTAGGGTATCCCATTGTTCCTTAATCGGCTTTCCCTGAGCCGAGGAGCTGTTAACTGAACTGTGATGAACTTTGTCTTAATAAAACTTTTCTTTCATTATTATGTATGACTTCTGTCATTGGTGTAGGTGCTGTGGTGACTTTTAAAACTTCTCACTGTAGTTTTCATATGAAAGTTCACATGCTAGTAAATTTCTGTTTTCTCTCCTCATGTCTCCCCTCGTTTCATCTTGTCTTGTCCTGTCTCGTCTCTTCCTCTCCAGAAAGTTTCTCTAATAGTGTTTTAAAAGGAATCACCATGTTATGGAAATACTGACAAGTTAATTATTAAACTTCTTTAGACCCAAAGACTAAAGCCTCTAGCTCAGATCCAAAGTCTGAAAGAAATAATATTAAAATATCTGTAAATCACACCTTTATTACACCTTTGCCCCCACGCCACAAGAAGAAAGAAAATGTATCTTCAAGAGGTACTTAAATTATCTATCAAAAACTATCTTAACACTACTTCTATATTTCGCCATCTGTAGTAACATGTTGACATTAAACATTAAATATGCAGTGAATTATACAGCAACTTTATTTTACATAAGCTCCCAAGCACCACACCACTCAGCTCTCTTCATGTGTGTTCTTGATAAAGTAACCACTGTAACATTTGTTTTTCCATGCACACGAATAATTTCAAATTATATGGTTGTATAAGTAATCTCCACCAAAACAATAATAAATTTTCGTCCTGAAATTGTGCAACTCTCAATGTTCAGCACTGTTCACAATTCCTCAAAAACTGAATGTCCATATGTATCAAGACCTGGACAAGTTTGGGTTGACGAGTGGTGAGTAATGTTTGTGCTAAACAAGTGTCAGGCGAAGACTGCCTCCAGTAAGCAAGAAACTAACAGCTCCTTGCCATTCAATGGCATTACCTTCGCTGAATTCTCCACTATCAACATCTTTGGGGGTGACCATTGATTAGAAACTGAACTGGACCAGTCTTGTAAATACTGTGGCTATAAGATCAGTTCAGAGCCTAGGAATTCTGTGGGAGTAATTTGCCTTCTGACTCTCCAATGCCTGTCCACAAGGCACAAATCAGGAATGTGATGAAATTCTCTCCACTTAACTGAATAGGTGCAGCTCCAAAATTTTCATAGAGGTTGGTGCGTGTATAGAATGAGCTGCCAGAGGAGGTGGTGGAGACTGCCAAAGTTACAAATTTAATTGACATCTGGATGGCTACATAAATACTATGGCGTTAAAGGAATATGGGCCAAATGTTGGCAAATGGGACTAGATTAATTTAGCATTTCTGGTCGGCATGGTAGAGTTGGTCCAAAGGGTCTGTTTCTGTTTCTGTGCTGTATGTCTCAATGACTCTATGACTAATGTCAAAAGGTTGTGGTCTATATAAATAACAGTACCTTCCCAATTTAAAACTATCCATAATTTCTTGAGTATAAAATAATAGAGTAACAAAATAAAAAAAAATGCTGTGGCTGCCATGACCTCTGGACATCAGTTTTCATTGTGTTGTAATCATAGCCACTCCTTCTCATTCCAATTCTCTGTCTCTTATCTCAAACGTGCCAAGAAATCATATACCTCCTCGCCACCCCCACCACCATCCCATAATTCATTTCCTTGTGATAAATTTTGCTGTTGCAGCAATCTGTTTTAAAAACCTCAACCAACTTTGCAATTTTAATAGGATCTGGTTGACATATTGATGTTACATTTACCTCTGTCTTCGCAATCAGAAGAGCAGGCTTACCAGTTGATCTCTACTGAACATTCAGAATCAAGAGCATAATAAGTGTGATGGAGGTTCGATAATTTGAAGTACTAACTACGTTTCTTCTGTTTTTGCAGATGTTGTATGATCCAGCGTTTTTAGATTTTAGTTTAAATTTTCAGCATCCACAATTCTTTCCATATACTTGTTAAAATGGTTGCACCACTGAAGGAGGTCATTTGGTCAGTCATGGTTTGCTAGCTTATGCAAAGCAACTCAACTAGTTGAGAAGTATGTAATCTTAAAGTGAAGGTTTAATCTCCCATTAGGAAGGTGCAAACTTTCTGCAAAATTAGTTTTGTATGATCCTTTGATGTTTCAGATAAAAGATCCTTCAACAGCAACAGCATATTTATGCATCATCTGTAATACAGTAAAACATTTCTATGTTGGCGAGGCAATAGCTTAATAACTTTATTGCTAGACCTTTAATCCAGAAACTCGGTTAATATTCCGGGGACCTTGGCTCGAATCCCACCATGGCAGGTGGTGGAATGTGAATGCCATTTAAAAAATCTGTTTTTAAGAATCTAATGAAACCACTGCTGATTTTTGAAAAAGGAATCTGATTCTGTATGTGTTGCTAATGGGCAGGCAATGGCTCAGTGGGTATTATTGCTGGACAGTAAATCCATAAACTCCACTCGTTGTGTGGACCTGGGTTCAAATCCCACCATGGCAATTAGTAGGATTTGATTTAATTTTTTAAAATCTGGAATCAACAACTACTGTCAGCCGTGAAGCCATCACCAATTGTTAGAAAACCCATCTGGCTCACTAATGTCCTTCAGGGAAGAAAATCTACCATCCTCACCTGGTCTGGCCTCAATGTGACTCCAGACTCTCAGCAATGTGGTTGACTCTTAACTATCCTCCGAGGTGGCCTAGCAAGCTACTAAGTTCAAAGACTGCTAGGGACAAGCAGTAAATGCTGGCCAGCCAACAGCAGCCACATCCCATGTTTGAATGAGTTTTTAAAAAAGACTAATGTCCTTCAGGTAAGGGAATCTGCCATCCTCATCTGGCCTATATTTGACTGACATCCTTGGCTTATGGCTGCCCTCTAAAATGGCCTAGTAAGCCCCTCAGTTGTATGAATCACCTGCAAAGTCTCAACAGACAAATGAAACCAGATGGCCCATCTGGCACTCATCTAGGAACTGAAAATTACAATGGCAAAACCAACTCTGTCCCCAGACTCTGCAAAAACCCACCTTGCAATGTCTGGTGTCCAATGCTAAAACTGGAAGACCAGTCTCATAGACTAGTCAAACAACAGCCTGACATGGTCGTACCCACAGAATGTACTTTACAGACACCACCATCACCATCTCTGGATGAATCCTGACCCGCTGGGCAGAAGTGGTGGCACAATGGTATACAATTGAGAGAGAATTGCCCCGGGAGTCCTCAACGTTGACTCCGGACCCCATGAAATCTCATGGCTTTAGGTTGAGCATGGACAAGGAAACCTCATGCTAATTACCACATTCTGTTCTTGTTCAGTTGATGACTCTTCACTCTCCATGTTGAACAATACTTGCAGGAAGCACAGAGGATCGCAAGGGTGCAAAATTAATTCTGTGCTGGGAGTTTCAATGTCCACCACCAAGAGTGGCCCAATGGCAAGCAGACTGGTCGGGCCCTAAAGAACATAACTACTAGCCTGTGTCTGTGGAAGAGGGAACTAGCAAAAAGGAAAAAGATACTTGACCTCATCCTCACCAATTTGCATGCTGCAGATCCATTACAGTATCAATAAGAGTGACCACTGCATAGTCCTTGTTGAGTCAAAGTCCTATTTTCACAATGAAAATTCCTTCCATTGTATTGTGTGGCACGATAACCATGCTAAATGGGGCAGACTTCATACAGATCTAGCAACTCCAGATTCAGCATTCATGAGACACCTGTGGACTATCAATAACAACAGATTTGAACTCCAACACGATCTGTATCCTCATGGTCAGTCATATCAACTGCTACTCAACTATTACCTTTGATACCGTCAAGTTAGGGGTTCAATCCTGGTTCAATGGAGCGAACAATGGAGAGGAGGGTACACCAGGAGCAGCCCATACATACCTGAAAGTGACATATCCTTGTGAGATGCCAAATGGTATGGGCAGCAAGTGATAGACAGCATGCACTGATCCTAATAACCAAGGGATCAGAGCTAGAGTCTGCAGTCCTGTTGCATTCAGTCATAAATAGTGGTGGACAATTAAGCAATGTGCTGGAAGAGGCTCCACAAATATCCCCATCCTCAAGTACAGTACATCCATGCAAAAGTTTAAGGCTGAAAGGTTCACAACAATCAATGGGCAAAAGTGCTGAGTGGTTGATCCATCTCCACTTCTTTGAGTGGTTCCTGGCATCACAGATACCAGTCTTCAGCCAATTTTATTCACTGGACATAATATCCAGAAATGGTTAGAAACACTGGATACCAGAAAGGCAGTGGGTCCTGACAATGTTCCAGCAGTAGTACTGAAGACTTATGCTCCAGAACTTGCTGTTCCCTTAGCCGGACTCTTCGAATGTGGTTCCAACACTGGCATCTACCCAATAATGTGGAAGATTGCCCAGGTACATCCTGTACACAAAGAGCAGGATAAACCCAATGTAGCTGATTTCTGTCTCATTAGTCTACACTTGACCATCAACAAAGTGATAGTAGGTGTCATCAACAGTGCTATCAAGCAGCACTGTTTAGCAATAACCGGCTCACTGGTATTCACTTAGGATTCCACCAGGGCCATTTAGCACCTGTCTTCATTACAGCCTTGGTTCAAACATGGATAAAGGAGCTAAATTCCTGAGTTGAGAGTTATAGGCCATGACATTGAGGCCATACTCAACCAAGTGTGGTATCGAGAAGCCTTAGCAAAAAGGGAATCAGTGGGAATTGGATCAACTCTCTGCTGGCTGGAGTCACTCTTGGCACATTGCAAGATGGTTGTAGTTTTGGGGCTTTGCAAGTGTTCTTCAGCCCAACCATCTTCAACTGCTTGATCATTGGCCTTCCCTCCATCATCAGATCAGAAGTGGGAATATTGTGCAATGATTGTACAGTGCTCAGCACTATTAGCATCTCTTCAGATACTGAAGAGTGCATGTTCAAATCAACAAGATCTAGACAAAATCCAGACTTGGTCTGATAACTACCAAGTAACATTCAAATTTCAGGGAATGACCATCTCCAATGAGAGACAATCTGACCACCTCCCATTGATTTTCAGTAGTGTTACCATCACTGAATTCTTGCTATCAACACCCTTGGTTACCATTGACCAAAAACTCAACTGAATCCATCATATGAATACAATGCCTAAAAGAGTAACTCAGAGATTAGGAATACTGCAGCGAATAGTTCCCCTCTGACTCCCCAAAATCTTTCAAACACAAGTCAGTAGTGTGCTGGATACCCCTCACCTGCCTGGATTGGTGCAACTCCACCGACACTCGAAGCTTGACACCATCTAGGGCAAAACAGCCTGCTTGATTGGTACCATGTTGCATATTTTGGTTTAAACGCTAAGCAGGGAGTCTAGCATATATTCACCGGAAGACACTGGACTTAAATTATTCAAAAGCTTGCTTTTAGAGAGGACCTTTTGTGACTGAGATTTCCTAAGTAGCTGTGCACCCCACCTTCTCAAGTATATAGTCATAGTGGTAGAAAATCCAGCAATCTATTTACATAGCTAGGTTGATATTGGTTGAGTGCTAAGTACTATCCAGAACTTTGCAGAGCATGCCTCTACTCTTCTGAATAGTGCCATGAGATCTTTAATAGAAACCCATTAAAAGGATCCTTGCTTAAAGATCTCATCTGAAAAATCACCTTTCCAATAGTGGAGCCTTCCCTCAGTGCCCTACTGGATGTCATCTTAGATTTTGTCCTCACATCTATACAGTTCAACCTCTCTCTAAGCAAATAATGGAATAAGTTTAAGGACTGAATGCTCTACTCTCCTGTAATCTGATTTGACAGCTTTAGCACCATCAGAACAGGCCCATGGAAGGTAAAACCACCACTTTGAGCTCTCTTCCAGCTTCTGACATGACTGTCATTAAAATGGTTGGGAAAGGCATCCAAATGTTCAAGGCAGGAACCTACATGTAATGTACTAACCAATGCCATAAAACACAATACCCTAAGATGTAGGAGCAGCAGTGGGCCATTCAGCCCGTAGGGTTTGCTCTGCCATTCAGTTAGATGAAACCTGATCCACTACTCTCAACTTCACTTTCCTAATTTATCCTGTAACCCTAATTGCCTTAGTGATTAAAAATCTGTCTATCTCTGCCTCGAATAAAAGTAACAATGTAACCTTGACAACCCCTGTGGTAAAGAATTCCACACATTCTATACTCCCGGAGAGGAAACATAGAAACATAGGAGTAGGAGGAGGCCATTTTACCCTTCGAGACTGCTCTGCCATTTATCACAATTATGGCTGATCATCCAACTCTAATCTTGCTTTCTCCCCATAACCTTTGATCTCATTCGCCCCAAGTGCATCTACCCACGCTCGAATGCATTCAGTGTTTTGACATCAACTGCTTCCTGTGGTACTGAATTCCACAGGCTCACCACTTTTTGGGTGAAGAAATGTCTCCGTACCTCCATGCTAAAATGGTCTACCCTAAATCTTCATACTGTCACCCTTGGTTCTGGACACACCTACCAGTGTGAAATTCCTCTTCATCTTTACCTTGAGTTTGCTGAGATTATCCCCTCTAGTCAGAGACTATCCCATAAAGGGGAATGACTGATCAACAAGAATCTCTTAAGAATCTTGTATGTTTCAATCAGGCTGTTTCATTCTCCTATATTCCGGAAAGTACATTCCCAACCTTCTCAACCTCCCCTCATAAAGTCACCCCATACCCAAGAGCAGACTGATGAATCTTTTCTGGACTGCTCTAATGCCAGTATATCTTTCCTTCGAACTAAAACTGTTCACAATATTTCAGCAGTAGTCTGACAAGTACTATCTAGAACTAATATTGATGTGTTATCCCAGTCAGATTTGTGTTCTTCTTTATCCATGTCTATTGAGACCAGTGAGAATTGGCCATATCTCCTGGCAACTGGTTGGTGTTCATGTATCCTTACTGCCAGTTTTTTTTCCAGTTTGGCCTATATAATGTTTCACGCAGTCCTTACATGGTATTTTTGTATATTACATTAGTTTTATTGGTTGTGGCTATGGGGTCCCTTATATTCATCAGTAGCCATCGCAGAGTGGTTGTTGGTTTGTGGCCTACCCTGACATCTAGAGGTCTGAGTAGTCTTGTAGTTATATCTGATATTTTCCTGAAGTGTGAGTGTGTCTGGTCGTGTTGTGGCTTGTCACAGAAGTAATGCCATAAGGCAAAAACGATACACGAGCACCAATTAGCCACCAAGAGACATGGCCTGGTGTCACTGTTTCACTGATCTTGATATACACGGACAGAGAAGGACACAAATTCAACTGGGACAACACATTCGTAATAGCACAAGCCAAACAGAGACATAGCAGGGAATTCCTGGAGTCCTGAAATTCTGACCAGAACTCTGTTGAACTCGACCCAATAGACAAACTACTGAAAAACAGAACTGGAAGTAATACCAACCACCCCGGCAAACAGAGGCATACAAATAACACACAGGTCGGAACGCCACTGCTTCATCGGAGGCACACTAATGATTTTACAGAGCAAGGTGACAAGACGTCTGCAATTAAACACACCAGCTTCGTGAGCAAATCTGCAAACTCATCCACAGCCCGAGCTACAAATCTTCGCAAAGTTTTGACGAGCCAAATGCTGGAGAAACTCCAAGAGTAGTGAGAAAACGGAGGAAAATCAAAATGAATTCCTGAGTGCTGTGGTAAATCTTGGTTTGGTCCCAGGAGAAGTGAAACTATTCTCAAAATAGGGGAGGCAATAGCCTTGTAGTATTATCGCTGGACTGTTAATCCAGAGACCCAGATAACATCCTGGGGACCAGAGTTCGAATCCTGCCATGGCAGATGGTAGAATTTGAATTCAATAAAATATCTGGAATTAGGAATCTAATGATAACTGCGATCCCATTGTTGCTTGTCGGAAAAACCCATCTGGTTCACAAATGTTCTTCAGGGAAGGAATCTGCCAACCTTGCCTGGTCTGGCCTACATGTGACTCCAGACCCACAGCAAGATGGTTGGCTCTGAAGTACCCTGTGGGAAATTCAGGATGGGCAATAAATACTGCCTAGCCAGTGATGCCCTCATCCCATGAATGAATAAAGGAAATTACTGTAAAACATAGGAGAACTCCAGGATGATGATGTGCTATGGCCTTCGGAGATTGGCACTAAGTCATGGCGTTTGTTCAGAGAACAAGTGTAGTCATGATGAGTAAAATGGCCTCTTTCTGCACCATTGTAATTCAGAGGGATCTCCTTTCGACCCCTCTGCCATTGGTAACTCTTCATCATGTGTCAAGACAGAAGGGTTACCCTGAAATGCTTGCACATGTATGGGGCGGCTTTGAATCTGTAAGAAGTAGCACTTTTTGCTTTTTTTATTTACAGGCTGGTGTGCTATGAGAGTCGTCTTGTGAAAAGCCCATCTGGCATCTCCATGCCCCATGCCTTAAATAGTAGTATGCAGTCTTGAAAATCTAATGCAGAGTGTGGACCTTTCTCTACAGAGATGTGTGGAGTCATCACTGATTTCATACTGTCACTCTCAAAGTGTGGCATGATGTGCTCAAGCCAGGCCCCAACACAATATCAGCATTCTATATTTAGCCTTAATGCTGTCCACATCAAGGTTCAGTGCCTGGCTGCAGTCCTGAAAGCTACAGTCAATGATCTGTAATGTTTGGGTCTATCTGTGGTCTGGGAGTCATTTGACTGTGAGACATGAGAAATGTTTGGCCGTTACAACTTATTTTCATCTGGTGATGTCTGCAGAGGCTCTTCATCTCTTATGTGTAGATCCGATAGCCAAAAAAAGACACTAGAACAGATATCTTCAGAGGGTAAACGTGCATATATTCACAGAAGTACAAGGTTATTGACAGTACGTTACCCGTGCCACCTGAGTGCCCTATATTTCTTCCTCTCCCTCCTGCAATGATTTCTAAAGCTGCGGTGCAGGAAGCAGATCCGTAGTTAGCCTTGTTGGCCTGCAAGACTTGGGTGGTTGTCCCTGGGTCCATTCCTCTATATATTAGTTTATGTGGTCACCCAAGCACAATTCAGCGGTGCTGATGCATGATAGCATGCATGCAGCTTGACTGACTTGAGTCATGTCACCAGAAATCTCTCCAGATATTTATTGGTTTTTGTGTAATGTTGTGCAAGTGAGAAGGGGCTGGTTTAGCTCAGTTTGCTAGATGGCTGATTTGTGATGGAGAGTAATACCCACAATTCCCATATTGGCTGAGGTTACTTTCACAACTACTCCCTTTATCTGAGGTATGCAGTACCAGTTCAGTGATGTGAAAGCATTCCTGTGTTCTGGTATGTAGTAATAGTGTTAATGGGAGTAATTTTGTTTTTATACATTTTATATATTTTTACGTTATATTTATTATTTTAGTCTGTGTGTGAATGTTTGCTGTATAGATTAGTGATCTCATTTTCCCATTTGGAAATCCAGCTCAGTGAATTCTTCATGTGAAAAATTATATCAATTGCTTCATTATTTAAAACTACGCAGACCTAGCCAGAATTAAATTTTAAATTTTAAGATGTCTTAAACTGACATGATATGCATATAGAATTGCTTGAACATTCCTTTACATTTACTTGCATTGCTTAATGTAGTTAGGATTATGCATGTGATTAAAAGTATTATTGTACATTGACCATAATGGGTTCTTCTACTTTTTTTGTTTAGTCGCGAATATTGACTTCAGCATTCACAATGAGCAACATCCATCCTGTTGATGCAGCTCCAACACGTTCTGACAATGTGACACTGAGTTCAGCAGCACATTGTAATCAGTCTGTGAATCAAGGCCTCCAGCAGTTGCCAAGCAACAACATCCATTACGTTTCTCATGGAGATGTGCCATCTGACTCCTCTGCAACACTACTGGGTGAGAAGAGCAAACAGTTTTGTGTGAAATGGAGAAATATTTCCTTTGTCTGTTATAATACTGTAGAAAAACAACAGGTCTTCGCTGTCTCTGAAATCCAACTCTGAGCTTATTATGGCATCTTAACGCGCAAAAATAGAGTAACAGGACTAGAAATCATGTATTAACGTTAAATCTGGTATTACAGTTGTGCTTAATATTCTGCAATAATTTGCTCCTACATTTAAAATATTTAATAGTGAATAGAGTGTTCTTTGGAGTTTAAAAACAGCCCAGAAAATTTGAGAGCTTTCTTTAACAATCATATTGGTCCAAACTTTTGGAAGCAAAGTTATGGGTTCACCTTCAATTATTGTACTATTGCTATTACTGAAGGCCAACTATTTAATACTGTGAGGCAGACTCTGGGTTCTACAGCAGTGAAAACAAATATGCAACATTATCACATTCACAAGCTCAATAATTTGTGCAGTTACAATCTCTGGGGTTTTCACCATTAGGATTTCAAATCCACATAGTCATAGAGGTCAAAGAAACCCCCACAGTGTGGAAGTGGGCCGTTCGGCCCATCAGATCCACATCAACCCTCCAAACAGCATTCCTACCAGACCCATCCCCTCACCCTATCCTTATAAACCTACATTTCCCGTAGCTAATCCACCTAACCTGCATATCACTGGACCCTATGTGCAGTTTAGCATGGCAAATCCATCTAACCTGTATATCTTTGGGCTGTGGGAGGAAACCAGAGCTCCTGGAGGAAACCCATGCAGACGTGGGGAGATGTGCAAACTCCACGCAGACATCCACCCACCAGTGAAATTGGATCTGGAACCCTGGAGCTGTACGCGTCAGTGCTAATCACTGAGCCACTGTGGTGGTCCGTGGATATATTGATTTGATGAAGTCACTTGTGTTTTGAAAAACTCTTGGATGTTACATCAGTTCTTTCATTCAGATTTATGGCCAGCTTTAATAATGCTTTAAAAACCATTGTCTTCACAGCACCTTAATGAATTTACTTTGCACCACCCTGGCTGTGAGCTTATTCAAATCAAACTGATACAGAGATGCGCATGAGAAGAAACATTCTTTGTCAGGCAAAATGGCATATCAGTTACAAAGAAGAAAAAAAACCCAGTTCTGGCATGAAGTATACTTCTTGATACCAGAGTAATTCTGCATCAGATTCAATTACTCCTCCAAATCAATATGTCGGTCATTTCCCCTGTGATGCAAAGTATGCTCATTTTATTTCAATTAAAAGGATGAAAGTAATGAGAGAAGTTTTGTTTTAGAAAAATTATTGATTGCTTTCAATAAACAAACTTGAAAAAAGCTTGTGAAATTCACACTAAAAACACAAATCTAACTAGTTGCGTAGAATATTTGAAGCTTTAATTGTAACGATATAGTATACAAGAGCAAGGAAATTAGACTGCCCTTGTATAAGACCTTATCTGGACTATTGTGTATAGTTCTGGTCACAATGCTTCAGGAAGGATGTGAATACTTTGGGGAGGGTGTCAAACAATTTATAAAGGTGGCTCGCATGCTGACAAAACTCGTTATGAAGATCGGAGAAGCTGAACTGTTTTTCTTAGAGAAGAGGAGGCTGAGATTTGACAAAAGTTTTCAAAATCATGACTATGAGCAGTGTAAGTGGTGGGAAACTGATAGCACTCATAAAAGGACATGAATGAGAGGTACAGATTTGCAAAAGAAGCAAGCGCAACATAAGAAGAAACCTTTTCATTCATCGGATAGTTAGGATCTGAAATCCATTGCCAGGAACTGTGTTGGAGGCAGGTTCAGTCAAGACATCTATGTCTTGCTCTGACAATCAAGACAATCAAAAGGGCATTTGATTTTCTTTTTAGTCAAAGAGCATATGCAAGGGTACATGGAAAGGCAGGAGATTGGCACCATGTCATAATGCTCATTCAGCGAGCCAATACAGATGCATTGGGCCAAACAAGGACTTTTTGCATCATAACAATTCTATGATTCCCTGACAGTTCTAAATAATTTGAATCATCAAAATGGTCATGTTTGTTGTATGTGGCATCATAATCAATGATTTGTGGTTTTGACAAGCAAAGCAAGTGAAAATCTCATAATGCTGTGTTGCATAAACTGAATGTCGCTTTCTAACCGTAGTCAGTGGCCCTGATCACAATATTTAATGAATATTTAGTATATTACCTGTTTCTAATGTCAAAATAATCCAATATTCACTTTAGAAATACTTTGAATTTCAGGTTTAATTATTACCTGAGCACAGTTCATCGAACAAGCCATGAACACAATTATTCAAAAGAATTATCCATCCATATCTGTTTTAAGATGCATGTTGTTAACTCTTGTCATATTACATGTAGCTTCATTATGTTTTTTTTTCTTATTCATTCATGTGACAAGGGTGCACTGGCTGAGCCAGCATTGTTGACCATTCCTAGTTGTCCTTGAGAAGGTGTTAATAGGCTGCCTTTTTGAGCTGGTTTATGTTGACTCCTAGTGTTGAAATGGATGAATACAGGATTTTTGACCCAACGACAGTAAAGGAATGATGACATACTTACGAGTCAGTATGGTGAGTGCTTTGGAGATAACTTGCAAGTGATGGTGTTCCCATGTATGTATTGCCTTTGTCCTGTAGATGGTGTTTGTCGTGGATTTGGCTGTCTACAGAGCGGCAGTGAATTTCTACAAGATGCACATTTAGATGGCATAAATGGTACACTGCTGTTACTGATTGTTGGTGATGAAGTAAGTGAATGCTTTCTTCTTGAGGCTGTGGTGCCAAACAGGCAGGCTGTTTTGTCTTGAATAATGTCAAGCTTCTTCAGTGCTTGGGGAGCTGAATTCATCCAGTCAAGTGGGGGAGTGTTCTATTGTATTTCAGACTTGTAGATGCTGGACAGGCTTTGTGAAGTAAGAGGTGAGTTACCTAACTCTGATTTGCTTTGGTAGTATAGTATTTATGTGGCTAGTCCTGTTCAATTTCTGGTTATTGGAAACCCCAGGATGTTGCTGGTCAGAAATTCAGTGAGGCAATATGATTGAATGTCAAGTGGTGATGGTTAGATTCTCTCTTTTTGGATGTAATCTTGTTATTGCCTGGCATTTGTATGGAACCATAATGTGTCTCAACATCTGTCAGCTCAAGCATGGGTACTGCCCACATCTTGTTGCATATGGCCTGCATCAATAGCTGAGAAGTTGTGAATGGTGCTAAACATTGCGCAATCATCAGTGAACGTTCCCACTTCTGATTTTATGATGGAGGCAATGTATTGAAGCAACTAAAGATAGCTGGGTTTAGGATACAACCCTGCAAAACTCTTGCAGTGATGTTATAGGCTAAGCTGATTGACCTCCAGCAAAAGTAACCAACTTACTTTTGTGCTGGGATTAATTCTAACTAGTGGACTGCATGTCATTATATGCGATCTGGCCCTTTACCTAAATTTCTGAATGATGTCTGGCAGGTGTGGGTCTGAGTCACTTTTTGACAATTCAAAAAGATTAGCCTGAGCATTGATTGTGACCTCAAGAAAGGGCATGGTAGTTGGATAAATTTCTGTTGGAGGGGCATTTCATTCAGAGAGTTTGTTTTGGAGAATTATACCTAGCAGATTTCAGCTCCAGTCTTGGCTCTTCAGTGGTTTTATATAAGGGAAACTAGATTAGTTTCTGGCTATGTCAAATAAACCCCTGTTAAGAGCTTGTTTAAAGAGAATTGAGCAGAGTGTATGATTTTTTGTTTCAAGGTGAACAGACAAACCTATGTTTCACTGGATAAATTATTCGGTGTTACTGTGTCTAACGTGTATCTATAAAACAATTTGGCTCAAAATAGTAGTTGGGCTGAAGGGATAGTGGGGAATAGCAGGAACAGGCTATTGAATTGGATGATAGATAATCAAACTGAAGGGAAGAGCAGACTCTAATGGCCAGATAGCCTACTCCTGATTCCATTTTTTTCAATGCTTCTAAAAGCCTGAACATTCAGCTCGTTGACAATCCACTTTCAAAGAAACGAGAATCATGTCAAGATGCTTTCCAAGACCCAGTGCACAGACCAGAGTTCATAAAGTCATACCACTCTACACAACATAATTCAGTTTTATCATAGAGAAGGTGTTTAATTGATTCTATTCCTGTTCATTTTCCTTTGTTCTGCACCCTTTTCATATTTGCAATTGTATTGGTTTCTGCTGTCCAATTAGACAGTTTATTTCAGAAAATAGTAAATTGTATTATTTATTTTTAACATATAATCTTCTTTACCCCCAACTCTGTTTTTTTGCCACTTGACATAAATTTACATACGGTTACTGATAAAGCTACCAATGTGAACAATTAAGTCACTGCTATTACACTTATTGGGAATTGCACTGAGATTAATTGCAGGTAGAATTTTACTTAAAATACTTTATGACATCATCTAATTACTCTAAATGTTAAGGAGAAAATAATGCCCAAATTAAATAATGATTTATATATGAAGATGTGTATATGTGTGTGTATGATGCCGTAAATTTATTTCTGCTCTTGTTCAGAGCAATTGGCAGTGGATCTTTAATTCACTTTTGTTTTACTCAGGTACAAGATTTCGAGTCTTGCCCACTTCTCTAGGAGAAAGGTGGATTGTCTAAAAGATCCTACACTACTCATGTTACAACCTTAAGCATGCACAGGTTTTGAAAAGTGATATCCTCTATAATATGCATGGATAAGAAAAACTACGACTCAAATGTAGGCCTCGTAGTTTTTCCTTTTACATTTCCCTTCTAGTTTGCCATGATTTATTTTCTATTTCTTTTCTACGTTTTGCCTTTGCTTTTCTGAAAGTGCTGATTCCTCCCAAAATGTACATTTCTTGACACATGCTTTGGCGACTCGCTCAAGCATTCTTGATGTTTGGGCATTAATACTATATGTGAACATAATATTTGACACTTAAGGTAGGATAGCTCATTTCTGTCCTTACTTCAGTGAACATTTGTCAATGTTCATTTTCAAGCAGGGACCAGGCACAGAAAACTTGGGATTTCCCATTCTTGTCCCTGGTGCAGTGAAGCTAACCCTGGTGCAAGCAATTGCGACTTTGTGCTGTATGCCTCCAGTTACAAGATGTCTTTATTAATTCAGTCATATATCTGTTTCTACCTTTGTAACAAGAAATAAGCAACGCTATAAGGAAGTAGAACTTCCAATGCACAGGATAGACATTAAATGTGAACATGAATGCCTTTAAAATAAATTAAGTCAAAAATAAATATATTGTCCTCAAGTACTGACTTTTTGATTTCAGCTTGTCGAAGTCATCCTGTTAGTAATGGATTTGACATGGGAGGTTCTCTGCAGACTCCTGCTCCTCGTCAGTTCGCCCCTGTGCCAATGTCTAAGGATGTTCAAGTTCAGCAAAAGAAGGCAAAGTCTGCCATTCAGAAGGCCAAAGTGGATGCAGTGATTTCTTTAGGTAGACAAGGTATGGCAAAGAAAATAGTAACAGTTGCTGCTGAGTAAGTTATGAAAGTAGGTTTCATTTGATGCCACCCAATGCCATTTGATACCTCTTGATATGTCAAGGGATTATACTTTTGGCTAACATCAGCATTGTCAGAGGGGCAGAATGATGGTGCTTGGGACTGACTGCATTGCAGTAAATACAAAGCACTGAGCTTTTCAATCTTGCAAAATAACAGTTAATATTCTAGCATTTGTCATAGGAAATAACATTTCAGCTCCGTACTTACACATTGTCAGGATTCCATTTCTGTTCAAAGTGCCATTGATTAGTCTGGAACAAATTCAGTTTAGTTCATTTCTGGATTGTAGTCAAACACTGAGCTGAAACTATGAGCATGGTGAAATCTTTGAGTATTTTTGGGAAACCTATATAAGGTGGAGAGGAGGGATTTTAACTTTGAATTATAGTGTAATATCCAAGACAAACAATATTGTTCAAAGGTTTGGGAACTTGCATGTTTTATATTTTATTCCTCATATGTCTTTTGCGTTATCTGTACACTTTAGGATGAATTATATACCTTATGTTCGTTTGTTAATTTTTTAAAGAAAAGTTTAGGGAGTGAAGTTTTAACAATTCCTTTTCATGAATCAGTATTTCAGAATAAAACCAGAGGATAGAGAGATCCAGTTAGTTCTCTTTAACTGTACATTTTTCTTTCTCAAGTATAGTTTCCCTTTGAAAATGACTCCAGTCTGATTCCTCAATTACATTCTGTATCAGAACAATCTAATACATCTTTTTAAAAGAAAATACTGTAGTTCTTTTGTTTATACGTAAGCGGCAGATTGAGTCTTACGCTGCTCGTTCTGATAACAAATTCTGAAAGAGTTGAGGATGTCTGGTTTGCAGTCAGCTGAATTTTGCTGTCAAAATATATACAACTTAGAGACCCTAGCATTGTTTGTGATCAACTAATGTAAACACTCAAATCAGTGCTGCTGTTTCTAGATTATTGAATATTAGTTAATTGGTAACCATATTTATAAAGTTTTGTGAAATCTGTACAACTGTCAAAGAATTTAAATGCCTTGCCTCTGGTTTTTCTGTGAAAACCTGACTGAAAACAGCTTGATTATGGAATATCCCTTTACGTAAAATTGGGGGTAGCAATTTTAATGAAGAGGGATGTAAAGGAAGCTGAAAGAGATGGCAAGATTTGAAAAATTTTCCACGATTAAAGAATTACCATGTAACTGGTTCAAACTGAAAAAGAATGAAAATGTATTGTATGTCACCTACTGTTTACATAATGTCAGATGACTTCCTTTGAAGCAGACAAGCAGAGATTTTATTTAAAGAGATTTATGCCTTTAATTGACAGACTTGGAATGTTGCTTAGCAATAACCTCTGAACTGAAATTCCCTTCATTTTAGTACATGCTGAGGTGCTTTGGAGACAATAAGGACATCAGATGCTGGAAGCCGGAGTCTATAGTGTGAGGCTGGAAAAGCACAGCAGGTCAGACAGCATCAGAGAAAAAGGAAAGTCCACGTTTCGGGCCAAAACGTTAACTTACCTGCTCCTCTGCTGTCTGACCTCCTGTGTCTTTCCAGCCTCATACCTATAGACACACATCTAGGTGCATCAGCTGAAGGAACAAATCCTGCCACCCCTCTCTCTTGCTGTCTGGCTCACTCTCGCTCTCTCTTCCTCCCTTCCGTCTTACGTCATGGCACATTGCACACATCTCTCCTAGTGAAGTATCTTATGGAACCCTGAGAACATCCTTGCTGCCAGTAGCTTGAAGTTCCTTTTTAAAGTTTGAAATCTGAAGTATACTTCCAATTGACTCTTATTGAAACTGAAGACTGATCTAAAGGTTCCTCATCAGTCCTATGGCAGTCAACATTGCGATCTTGATGAAAGGAAATTGACTGGGCCTTGAGAATTTCTTTGAGTTGCAATACTTGGCCCGCTGTCTTTTTGTACCCAGGCTACCGGAAGTTTTCTTTGTTTTTAACAACCCATATCTACTTACAGTTGTATTATCTTGTCTGTTGTGTGAATGTATATGTTTGATATTATGGGGATAAAAGTATTACATTGATTAGTAGCATATTTGTTTGCCAGCTTTATCTCAAGTTTAAAGAATGAGTTTATTTGATTTATTTATTGTCACGTGTATTTTGTAACAAAATACAGTGAAAAGTGTGTTGAGTCTCCAGTCTCTGGCACCAACTTAAAACATAGAAAAATAAACCAAACTATAGACAATGAAGACAGAAAAAATGTCCAGCTTTACAGTTTTTGTTGTTGAGTTGGGCCTGGCGAACAGACACCAGTCTCCTTTGCTGTGCTGGTGCCACCAGAATGGAAGTTGCAATTCTTTGGCAATATCTCACATCCCCAACTCCCTTGCCACTGAGTCCTTGATGGACCATGCTAGTGAAAACACCACTGACCCCGCTGGATACTGCACCAGCCCAAACTTGACTCTGCTGCTGCCGTGAATTTGTTTCGGGCCCACCTTGCCAATGAAGCTATTGCTGATACCACCAGGTCTCATACTAGGCCCAAACTCAACTCCACCACTTCCTCCATAAATCTGTGCTGGTGTAGATGCTGTCAAACTTGTATCCACTGCAGCAGCCATGAATCGGCAGTAGGACTGCTGCATTGACGCAGATGCCTTTGAGAACCCAAATTTGTGGCTGCCACATGTCCATGCAGCCTAGAGGTAGGTAAAATAAAAGAAAACAAGAAAAAAAATGAAAAAAAGAAAATAAACAAAAGGAAGAGCGGATGAGCTCCGGGCTCAGAAACTCTACTTCACCAGCTTCTCACCGGGAATTTAAAATAACCAATTCTTTTTGAGTTTACTGAAGAAATGTGGTGGAAGTCTCTTTTGATCTGGCTAACAGTAATGAAGAGAAACAAATTGACTATTTTAGTGATTGAACAAAACATTGACACTTTTGGTACAGCTTTTGGCCATAATGTGGCTTGATTCCCAGCATACTTCTCCCATAGAGTCGTAACAATGTGGATTTTTGATCTTGCACATCTTTTAAAATTAAGGATATGAAAGAAAAAGAAGTAGGAGTTGGTTACCTTCAAGAACTGATTTTGGCCTTAACTCCTGCTCACCATATGTCTCAACTCCTATGTCAATTGAAAATTTGTTGAATTAAGCTTTGAATATACGTAATGATCCAGACTGCACCGTTTGCCGAGGGAACCAATTCTAAAGATTAATTACCCTCTGATGAAAGCAATTCATTCTTTCTGACTCAAATAGGAGCCTCTTCAGTTTATAACTGTGCCCTCCAGTTTAAGATTTTACCACTAGGGGGCAACAACGTCATAGTATTTACTCTGCTGAGCTTTCTGAGCATCTTATGTCCTTCAGTAAGATCAACTCTCATTCTTCTAAACCCCAATAAGAATAATCTCAACATGCTAAATTTTTCTTAATGGAATAAGTTCTGCATACTGAAACAACTCCATAGAAGCCAGTATCCCGCTACCAAATCACCCTTTATTACACATGAACAGTCCTTGACTCAAAATAAACAAACAGTAAAATTCATAGCTGACCTTGGAGAAACCTTTGTGTGGGATCTTAGAGCAAGGGAGCAGCTAAGTGGCTTTTTTTAAAGTGTCACCTTCCTGTTTTTCTTTTGTAAATCTTCAATAGTGAGTAGAGTGGGGTTTCTTCTGATTATATATTGCAATTGAGACCTGTCTCGTGATTGAACTTTATAAAAACATAGTTATGACGCTAGCTTGCAGCAGTGATTTTAGAGCATTAGGACTGTGCTATTTTCTGGGTCTGTAGATTACTAAATTACAAAGGTGGCCTTCACTATAGTGATGTGCTCTTCCTGTTGGATGTGGGAGATTAGGGAGAATTTCCTTATTACTGATGATTATGTCTATAAGAAGTGTATTTGTTATGATGCTTATAAGATCCCATGGATCCATTGGAGCGGGAGACAATGAGGAATTTACAGGACCTAGGGGGTGTGATGGATGGCAGTTGTAGCGCGGGACATAAACCGAAGATACAGTGAGATAGATGGGCCACCTCTAGGAAAGGTAGGTGGGTTAGGCAGGTAGTGCAGGAGTCTCCCGTGGCTATCCCCATCTGAAGCAAGTATGCTGTTTTGGAAAATGATGGGGCTGATGGACTCTCAGGGGAATGGAGCACTGACAGCCAGGTTGTTGGTACCAGACTGGCTCTAGTGTAACAAGGGGTGCACCAGATTCCAAGCGATCAATTGTGAAAGGGAGCTCTTTTGTCAGAGGCACAGTCTGGCGATTCTGTGGCCAACAGTGAGACATCAGAATGGTGTGTTGCCACCCTGGAGCCAGGATCAAAGATATCTTGGAGAGAGTGCAGAATATTTTCAAAAGGGAGAGAGACCAGCTGGAGATCATTGTACACTTTGGAACTAATGACATAGGAAGAGAAAAGGACGAAATTTTGAGAAGACAATATAGTGGGTTAGGCAGGAATTTTAAAAGTAGGTCGTTGAGGGTAGTAATATCTGGATTACTCTCAGTGCCACACGCTAGTGAGGTTAGGAATTGGAGGATAGAGCAAATGAATGCATGGCTGAGAAGCTGGTGCAGAGGAGAAGGATTCACATTTTGTTTGGATCACTGGAATCTCTTCTAGGGTAGAAGTGAACTGTGTAAGAAGGACAGATGGCACCTAAATTGAAAGGGGACTATTACACTGGCGGGGAGATTTGCGACAGCTGCTTGGGAGAATTTAACATTTTTGTGACTCCAAAAATAATGGAGCTTGTTTTCAGCATGCTAACCTTGAGTTGTGACCATTTAAAACTACTTCCAAATCAAGTATGTTCCTCTTCAAGTAAGGCTTAAATAAAATTACTTTTAAATAAAACACTTGCCAGAATAGTTAAATTTACAATTTCCCATGATACATAGTCCATCTGCCTAGTTTTTCCCCACACACTTAATCTATCTATATCCTTTTGCATTCTCATTGTAATGTCCTCATCATTTGCTTTCCTACCTATTTTCATATTGTCAGCTATTTTGGATACATTAATCCCTCCCTCCAATGTATTTATACAAACTGCAAAAGATAAGTCCCTTACATTCAGAAACAGGGGATGTTATTTAGTTATTTCTTCACAAACACAGTACAAACAACCAAGGTTATTGAGGACACCAGGTGTAGTCAGAGTGAGAAATGGAAGGAAATCGATATTCATACGGAAATGATAGTAGGGAAATTGATGTGATTAGAGGCCACTAGATCACCAGGGCCTGGTAATCTGCATCCCAGAATACTTAACGAAGTAGCATCAGAAATAGGAAATGGTTTGGTCATCTTGCAAGCTTCTTTAAACTCTTGAATAGTTCCTATGGATTAGAGCATAGCTAAAGTAACCTCACTATTTAAAAAGAAGGTAAATAGACAACAGGAATTTCTAGACTGATTAGCTTGGCATCGGTCATGGAAAAATGCAAGCATGCATTATTGAAGACTTAGTAGTAAAACCTTTGGAAAAAGGTGACAGAATCAGATAGAGTCTGCTCGGATTTACGAAAGATAAATCGTCCTTGACAAATCTATTGGAGATTTTCATGATGTAGCTAGTAGGGTTGGTATGGGCGAGCATGTGGATGTGGTTTATTTGGACTTTCACGAAGCTTTTGATAAGGTCCCGCATAAGAGACTAGCATGTAAAATTAAAGTGAATGTGACTGTGGATAGTATACTGACATTGACAGAGAACTGGTTGGCAAACAGGAAACAAAGGGGAGGAAGAAACGGATCATTTTGAGTAGCAGGCAGTGACTAGTGAGGTACTGCAGGGATCAGTGCTCGGACGTCAGCTCTTCAGAACACCTATTAATGATTTTGGTGAGGAAACTAAATCTCCAAGTTTGTAGACCAAAGCTGGATGGAGCAATGAACTGAGAGGATGCAGAGCTGTGTCAGTGTGGTTTCAACAAATTACGTGAGTGGGCAAATTCATGGCATGTGAAGTATGGTATGGATAATCGTGAATTTACCCATGTTGGTAGAAAACTAGGCACATCATTTCTGAATGGCAATAGATTGAGAAATGGGAAAATGCAATGAGATTTGGGTGACCCTCTGCACCGTTACTAAAAGTGCAGGTGCAGCTTGAAAGCAAGTAGTATGTTGGTGTTTTTAGTGACAGGGTTTGAGTACAAGAGCAGGGTTGTATTGCTGCAGTTATATAGGGCTTGGCGAGATCACACCTAGAATACTGTGTGCTATTTTGGTCTCCTTATCTGAAGGAAGATGTTCTGGCTGTGGAGGGAGTGTAATGTAGACTTACCAGACTGATTCCGGGGAAAGCAGGACTGATGTATAGAGATTAGATCAGTTGGGACTGTATTCCCTGGAGATTTGAAAAAATGAGGGGATCTCCATGAACTCTATAACACTTGAACAAGATTGAGCAAGATAAACATGGGAAAGATGTTCCTGATGACGGGAGTCCAGAACCAGTAGTCACAATTTAAGGATAGGAGGTAGGCCATCTGGGACTGAGATGAGGAGAAATTCCTTCACGTAGAGAGTGGTAAGCCTGTTGAATTCTCTGCCACTGACAGCAGTTGAGGCCAAAACAAGATTAAGTTAAACCTAGATTATGAGATATTGGAGCAAAAACAGGCCATTCAGTCATTTGAGTCTGCTCTGCCATTCGATCATGGTTGGTGTTTCTCACCCCATTCTGTTGTCTTCTCCCCATAACTCTGATCCTGTTACTAATCAAGAACCCACCTATCCATGTCCTAAAGACACTCAAGTACTTAGCCTTCCTGGCCTTCTATGGCACTGGATTCCACAGATTCACCACCCTCTGGCTGAAGAAATGCGTTCATTCTGAGCTTGTGCCCTTGGGTCCCGGTATTTCCTACTAGTGGAAACATCTCATCCACATCCAGTCTATTAAGACCTCCCAGTATTCTGTAAGTTTCAGTGAGATTCACCCCGCTGACATCCCTCTAAACTTAATTGAGTACAGACTCTGAGTCCTCAGCCTCTCTTGATATGACAAACCAGTCATTCCAGAAATCATTCTTAAGACCTTACTATGGAACCTTTCCAAAGCTAGGACATCCTTTCTTAGAGCCAAGGCACAAAGCTGCTTAGAATATTCTATGTGTAGTCTGATCAGAGCCTTATATGGTCTCAGCAGTATATTCTTGCTCTTATCTGCTATATCTGGAGTTAAATTGCTGACCCTTTCCACACACTCTGTCTTATTACTTGTTTTGGCAGCTTTAGTAATCTTCTCTCCCAACAGTCCTTGAGGTTAAAAGGATCAATGTGTAGAGGACATAGCAGGAACAGGGCACTGATCTGAATGATCAAGGTATGATCATACTGAATGGAGAAATAAGCTCAGAGGGCCGAATGGCTTCCACCTGTTACACTCACCCAATCTTGAGTTGCTCGATCTGTTCAAAGACTATCCCAATTAACCTAGTGATAGTGCTTAAAAAATAGAGAGTGCTGAATGTGAAGCACAACTTTGTCTCCACAAGGATTGCGTAGTGATGACTCTTACTTGTACTATTGCACAGATTCATCTGCAGCAAGCAGATTAGTCAGAATGAGATTAAGTATGTTTTGCCCTCTTCTTGTTTCTGGTACTACTTGTTGCAGCCCCAATCCAGCAGCAATGTGCTTTGGGACCTAACCAGCTTAGTCAGTATTGGAACTGCTCAGCTTCCCTTGCCAATGGAAGTCCCCACCCAGATTATGACCTGTATCTTTGCTCAAGAGGTAGCATTAGGAGAGATGATGCCCATACTTGACTTTATTTCATGAAACTTCATTGAGCTCAATACAGAGCCAAATGTTGATATCTCCCAAGCCAATTCCCTTTCCACTGTATATCACTGTGCCACAGTGTCTGCTGGTGGGAAAGGACATACCTGAGGATGTTAATGGTGTTGTCTGGAACTTTGTTTAAAAGGTATGATTTCATGAAGCATGACTATTTCAGATTGTGGTTGGCATTAACCGGCAGATGTCGTAAGGAGGATTTTGCCAATATGATTTCTTGTGTCGATTCTAGGAAGTCTATCTGGTTTCATTTCTTTCTTTAGACTTTGTAGCAGTTGTTAAAACTAGATAATCTCAAAGTTTATTCAGCACATTGTTGTGGGTCTGGAGTATAGGCCAGACCAGGCATGGTCATCAGTTTCCTTCCATAAGGAACATTTGGTGAACTAGATTGGTCCTCACAACTATTGACAGTGTTTTCAGAGTAACCCTTAGACTTTTAATTCTAGTTTTTTATTAGATTTAAATTCCCCCATGTTCCACGGTGAAATTTGAAACCTGGTTCTCAGAACATTACTTGGGCTTCTAGTTTACGAACAATAATACCACTGGGCCATCACCTCCAACTTTTTCTGATTTTGTGCATTCAAACTGGTTCTAATTAATCCTGCGTTTCTAATATCTACTAGAAGCAATATTTAAGTAATTCAGTACAATATTTTTGTAGAAAGTGTCTTGCAGAATGTGAAATACTTTGATAGATGACCTGGAACATTCGGTGTTTTGCCATTTGGTAGACTGCCATCATTGATATTGCAGCATCAAAGATTAAGCAATAAGATATTGGTTAAACCACATTGCCCTAAACTACAGTTGGGCCAAAATAATTAAATTGAAAGGAGTAAGGATTGATTGTATCCATTTTGTGTGTTCTCTTTCTTTTTAGAAAGGGGAACTTTCATTTTAGTTTGTGACTTGTTCAGCTTCTTAAAAATTCTTTCATGGATTACATTGCTGGCAAGACGTGTGTTTATTGCCCTTGAACTGATTCGCTAAGCTATTTCAGAGATTAATTAATTAATTAGTCTGGAGTTTGTCAGCCAGACCATATAATAGCGGAAGATTAGTTTCCTCAAATAATATGAGTGAACCAGTTTTTATTTATAACTTTGTCTTTCACAGGATGTAGGTGTCACTGGCTACTTTGCCCATTCCTAATTGCCCTTAAGATGGCAAGGAATCATTGCCTTGAATTCCTGCAGTATAGTAAGACCCACAAAGCTGCTAGGAAAAGAATTCCATTATTATTAACCAGAGATAGTGAAGGAATGGCAATATAGTTTGAACTCGGGATAATGTGTGGCCCAAGAGTTGGCGATATTGCCAAATCTGTTGCCCTTCAACCTTGAGGTGATAGAGCTTGCAAGTTGGGAAGGTGCTGTTGAAGGAGCTTGGTCAACTGCTGTAGTGCATGTTGTAGATAGCACACAATGCTGCTACTGTGGGGCTTTGGTGGTGGGAATAAATGTTGAAGATGGTGGTTGGGGTACCAATTAAGTGGGCTGCGTTATCATTGATGGTGTTATTGGATTGTCAGTCATCAAACAAGTGGAGAATATTCCATTGCGCTCATGACTTGTGCCTTGTAAATGATGGTCAGGCCTTGAGGAGTGAAGTGGTGAGTCCCTCATCATTGGCCTCTGGCCTCTTATCTGTTCTTGTAACTACAACATTTACAAGGCAGCTCAGTTTCTTGGCACCAACGTGTTCAGCTTCTTGTTTTGATAGTGGTGAAGTCAGCAGATGGAAATGCTACTGAATGTGAAAGTGAGATATAGATTCCATTTTCTTACAGTAAGTAATTACCTGTATAGTTCAAATGTTACCTCCCCCTCTCAGCTCAAGTCTGAATATTGTCCGGGTCTTGCCGCGAATGAATACAGAATTGTTACAACAAATAATCAGATACCTCAGCCCATTTTGTAAGCTCAATGGGCTTCTGAAGGAGTAATTCGCTTAGCACTGGACCCCAGTTTCTCCTTGTAACCTTGCATCAATTTCCTTTTCAGTGAACAATCTAATTTCCATTTGAATGCCGAAATCAAGCCTGCTAGTGGCACATTCTTGGGCAGTGCATTCCTAACCTTAACCACTTGCTGTGTGAAAAATACCTCATGTCACCTTTCCTATGTGTCCCAGTTATTTTAAATCTGTGATATTTTATTCTTGATTATTTGAAGAGTGAGAACAATTTCTTCCTGTCTCCCGTCTGGTTCTCTCGCACTGTTGAATGTATCTACGAAACTTCTTCATTGACTTCTCTTCAAGGAAAACGCTCCCAACTTATCTAGTCTATCTCCGCAACTAAAGTTCCTGATCCCTGGGGCCATTCTCATGCCATTTTTGGCCTTCTGTCCAGTGAACTTAGATCTTTTAAAAAATTGTGGCACCAGCAAGTTGTGTTACACAACTTCAATGTAAGCTCCTTTCTCTTTACTCTGTGCCTCTATTAATAAAAGCTATTCTTTCAACCTCTCATGCTACTTTCATTGACTTATATACATATAAACCCCGGTTTCCTGGCTCTTGCATCCCATAAAGAAATATGCCCTTTTTTTCATATAATCTCTCCATGTTGTACTGACCAAAATTAATCCTTTTACATTTCTCCACTTACACTTCATCGTGCCTTCATGCATTGATCTATTTTGTCTCTACACTTTTGAACTTTGATAGTATCCTATTCAGAGTTCACAAGTCTTCCAAATTTGGTGTCATCCACAAATTTTGAAGTTGTGCCATATGCACCATGGCTTCGGTCATTACGCTATGCCAGGAAGTGTGTTATAAATCTTACTACAGCCTGTAAAACATCTTTTAGTCACAACTCTACATTTTCTACCTCTCAGCCAGTTTTATATCAATGTTGCTTTCCTTTCATATGGCCTTGGCAGTATCTTCCTTGTCAAGGTACCAAGTATTCATTTAATACCCCAACTGTGCCTGTATTTAGATCTACTTCTTTTACTTTCCTTTTTCAGTTTTATACCTATGGAAGACTTTAGAATTCCACTGTTTGGAATTGGGCTACTTTAACAGAGAGGCCAATCATGGGCGAGCGTACCCATTTCTGACATTATGATGGAGTGAAAATCATTGATGAAACAGCTGGAGATGATTGGGCCTAGAGCACGACTGTGAGGAACTCCTGTAGAGATATTAGTATTTGATTACCACAATAGAGTCATGTTGCTGCTGTGAACGATTCTACATGAAATTTAAGTCACGCTTGTTGAGGTATAAATTATTTTCCCAGGAAGATTATATCCATCTGAAAGGAGATGCACCTCTTTATATTTCTACAGAAACAGCATGCGGAAACTATGTGAATTTGTTTCAAACCACCTCCAACAGAACTAAGCAAGAACTATACTTCTTCTTTACTGACCATTGTTTTTCAGTTTGATTCAGCCACAAGAATCAGTATGGAGGAGTCACGCCAGTCTTTGCTTAGTTTAAAGATAGTGATAGTTTACTGATGCACCCTTTCCCTGAGTTTTTATTATGCTGGAAGAGAAACAATTGACTTCTAAAAATTGATTGTATGTCTCCCCTGGTTTTTATGAAGCTGTTGTTTGTCTCAAAATGTAGAATATTTTCTTGAGCTCTGGCACTGTTAAGGAATTGAGAGATAGTTGAGAGGTAGAAATGTGTGTTGTCGATGTGCAAATCTTTGTTGTCAATATACATGTGTACATTGCAACTTGTGATTATCTTTAACATGGAACCTATCCAGTCAGGAAAATTTGTAATTTAAAACAAGAATCGAGGGAATCTTTTGTCTCAGAAAATTAGAATTGATCTTTTATAATTGATGCAAACTCTTTTTAAAATGTGCAGATATTATTAAAAATAATCATAGATTCCTTAGACATTTTGAAAAAATCACTCATTTTTTTGCTTTACTACTTGTGGGTCAAAAGTTGCCACACTACATCTGTCCCAACCCTCCCACTTTTGGAAAAACAGAAGATTTACTGACATAAAATGGTAGCACTTAAAATGCAGAAGTTTTTAACATCATAAACGCAATGACAGTAGAATACATAGCTTTTCGTGCTTTTAAACTTTTGCATTGCTTTTTTTTTAAGAACAATCTGTATTGGACTTCGTACAACCTGGATCCATGATGAAAATTTGTGGAGGGTCTAAATGTTTACTGTTTATTTTGTCCAGTTACATCAGTCCTGTTGTCAGGAAGAAGACTTTACTGATTGTTGGCAAGCTAACTTCATACTGATGGCTTCAATTGGAATCCAAAGAGAAATCCCCTGTCATAATTCCCTTCTCTGAAGAAGAGTCATTGGACCTGAAACATTAACTCTGCTTTCTGATAACATGCTGCCAGATGTGCTGAGCTTTTACAGCAATTTTTGATTTCCTTCCCTGTCATAATGCTTCTTACTCCTGGGATTTCGGAATATCTGTGGTTCTTTAAAGCCAGATCACAAATTTTTTATTCATTCATGGGATGTAGGCATCGCAAGTTGGACCAGAATTTATTGCCCATCCCTAGTTGCCCTTGAGAAGGTAAGCCATCGTCTTGAACTGTTGCAGTTTTTGGGATGGAGGTACACCTGTAGTGCAATTAGGACAGCTGTTTCAGGATATTGACCCAACAACAGTGAAGGAGTGACAACATATTTCTAATTCAGGACAGTGCATGTCTTGGAACAGGACCTTTTCCTGAATGGTGTCCTTCCAGATTGAAGTGGTCATGGGTTTGGAAGCTGTTACCAAAAGAGCCTCTTTGTGGTGTAGAACTTCTCAAGTGTTGTTCGGAAATGTAGTTGGAGTATTCCATCATATTCATATTTTGTGCTGTGTGGATGTTGGATTAGAAATGGGGAGATAGGTGAGTTATTCTCTGCAGAAACTCCAGCTTCCTGCTTGCTGTTGTAGTCACAGTATTTACATAGCTGGTACAGTTCAGTTTCTGTTTAATGGTAACTCCCCAGGATGCTGATAGTTGGAGATTCAGTGGTGGTAATACCACTGAACAGGGGTCAATGATTAGATTTTCTACTGGGTTAGTGATTGTTATTGCCTGGCACTCATGGCAGGAATGTTATTTGTCACTTATCATTCCAAGCCTGGTTCACTACCTGTGGAATCACAAATAGTGCTGGACATTGTGTAGTTATCAGGAAACTCTCCATTGCTAACCTTATGATAGAGGTATGCTTGTTTATGAAGGAACTGAAGATGACTAGGCCACAGATTCTACCTCGAAAGAATTCTTGCATGATATTCTCAGAAAGAGAAGTCTGACTTCCAACAGCCAATACTGTCTTTATGTTAGGTATGACTCAAACCTGCAAAGAACTTTTCTCTCATTCCTTTGACTTCAGTTTTGCTATAATGATTTGATGTCATACTCAAATTCTGCCTTGATGTAAAGGGCAGTCACCTGAACTTAGCTACTTGCGTTCAGCTCTTTTGTCCATATTTGGACCAAATCTGTATTCAGGTCAGAAACTGAGTGGCCATGACAAAACCCAAACTGAGCATCAGCGAACAGGTTATTGCCAAGCATTAAAATAAATACAAAAAAACTGTGTGCTGGAAATCTAAAACAAAAACGGAGCGCAGGAGAAACTATAAGCAAGTCTAGCAGCATTTATTAAGAGAAAAACAGTTAATATTTCAAGGCTCGAACCCTTTCCTTGGAGTTGAAGGTAGCTGGGAAAGGTGGTATTTATGCTCGCTTTGGGGTGTGGGAACAGTGAATAGAATACATGAAGACAGAGACGAGAGAGAAAGGGGATAGGTAATGATAAGAGAGATAGCTGATGATAAGCTGAGAGAAATAAGTAATACTTGGGAATGTGCTAATGAGAAAGATGAATAGTTGAAAATAGATTAGTCGAACAGGGAGCAACCCGTAAAACGCAGAACCTAGAGGTTTGGGGTGAGGGTGATCACCAAGGTGGAGGATGATCACATTTTGAAATTCTTCAGCTTAGCGTTGAGTGCCAAAAATGCCTTGGCAGACGATTAGATGTTCCTTGAGCTTACTTTGAGACTAGTTGGAGCGCTGCAATTTCTATGCATGTTCATCTCCCATCAAAATGGCCTGAGGGCTCACTATTCTGTTCTTGAGAGAAGGCTTGAATCGTCACCATTCACCACCACCCTTCTCTGCCTGGCTGAGTTCATCCTCAATTTGAACAACTTTGCCTTCAAGCTCCTCTCACCTCCTGCAGTTCATAGAAATGGCCATGGGTATCCATGTGGGCCCTAGTTATA
The DNA here is from genome assembly GCF_030684315.1 of Stegostoma tigrinum. Taxonomy (NCBI): domain Eukaryota; kingdom Metazoa; phylum Chordata; class Chondrichthyes; order Orectolobiformes; family Stegostomatidae; genus Stegostoma; species Stegostoma tigrinum. The sequence continues at coordinate 50,371,744 of NC_081363.1, forward strand.
CCTGTCTGTTTGTTGATTATGTGAAACATTTTTTGTTTGAGTCCTACAAGTGTCTCTTCCCACAATTGCATTTTTCTAGTACATTGATGATGCAATCGATGCTATTCTCCCCTTCTTATCCAGAATTAGAACAATTTATCAATTTTCCTTCCAAATTCCACCCTGCTTTCAGCTTCACCTGGTATCTTGCGGATTCCTCCCTTCCAAACCTTAACATCTTTGTTTCCATTTCTTGGGATAAGCTGATCATAGATATCCTTTACAAACTCACCAACTCCCACAATTGCCTTGAATATGTACCCTTGCACCCTGCTTTCTGTAAGGACTCCTTTCCATTATTTCGGTTCTTCCATCTCTGTCTGTTGATGCCACCTTCCATAGGGGAGCCTCAGAAATTTCCATCTCATCCGAGGATTCCCCATCACTGTTGTTGACAGGGCCCTCAGTTGTGCTTGACCCATTCCCCACAGTTCTGTCCTTACCCACAACAAAGATAGGATTCCCATGTCCTCACTTTCCACCCTGTCAGTTTCTGTATCCAAAAAGTCATCAAGTATAGTTTCTGCCACCACCAGATGCACATCCCCCTTCCTTCCCTTGTCAGCATCCACAGGGATGTCTCTCTCTGGGGCACTCTGGTCTACTTTTCCACTCCCAACACCTCTCCACAGCTCCATAGCACCTTCACATGTAATTGCAGAGCATGCGACATATGCCCACTTAGCTCCTCCCTCTTCTCTTTGCAAGGGTGCCAGACCCATCTTTCAGATGAAGCAGTGATGGCACTAGTGATCATAATTCTGTTAATTTTAAAATGGTTGTGGAAAAGGATAAGCTGTCTGTAAAAGTTAAAGTTTTCAATTGGGGTGAGACAAATTCTAATCGTACGAGACAAGATTTTTCAAAAGCTGATTGCAGTATACCCTTCGCAGGTAAAGGGATGACTTACAAGTGGGAAGCTTTCAAAAGTGTGATAATGAGAGTTAACAGGCATTATGTTTCTGTTACAGTGAAGGGTGAGGCTGGTAAGAGTAGGGAACATTGGATGAATAAAGATATTGAGGTTCTAGTCAAGAATAGTCAAGCAGTCTGGGAAGAGTGCCCTGCAGTCAGCATTTGCCGTGAAGGAATCTGGGAGGAGTATTCTGCAGTCACCATTGCAGTGAAGCAGTCTGGGAGGAATGTTCTGCAGTCACCATCACAGTGAAGCAACCTGGGAGGAGTGTCCTACAATCAACATCACAGTGAAGCAGTCTGCGAGGAGTGTCCTACAATCAACATCACAGTGAAGCAGTCTGGGAAGACTCAGAGTTTCAGGGACCTGGGTTCAATTCCCCCCTCGAGTGTCTGAGTGGAGTTTACACATTCTCCCCATGTCTGCAAGGGTTTCCTTTGGGTGCTTCAGTTTCCTCCCACAGTCCAAAGATGTGCAAGCCCGGTGGATTGGCCATGCAAAATTGCCTGTAGTGTTCAGGGATTAGTACATTAGGTGGGTTGTAGGGCAGTGGGTTTGGGTGGGTGCTCTGAGGGCCAGTATGGACTTGTTGGGCTGAAGGGCCTGTTTCCACACTCTAGGGGTTCTATGATTTGATGACTGAGTTTCTATGATCTGTGATAAGAAAGAATCATACTAGACATAGACAACTGGCATCAAATCGGTATATTGAAGAGCATCAAGGATGTGTTCTTAAGAGGGAAATAAGAAAGGCAAAGAGCTGAGACAGCTGATTAAGTTAAGGATAATTCACAGAAATTCCTACAGGTATGTTAAGAGCAAAAGAGCAACTGGAGAGAGAATAAGGCTTCTTAATGATCAATCTGTTGAACCTCAGGTGATGGGAAAAATACTAAATAAATATTTTGTCAGTTTTTACAATGGAGAAAGAAATGGACATTAGAGAACTCTGGGAAATAGATATTGATGTTTTGAAAGCAGGTCACATTACAGAAGACAATGTGCTGGAGGTCTTAGAAAACATAAAGGTGGATAAATCTCTGGGACCTGATCAGTGTATCCCTGGATATTAAAAGAAGTTAGGGAAGGAATTGAGGAGTTCCTAGCAGAAATGTTTGTATCATCTGTAACCACAGGTGAGGTGCTGGAGGACTGGAGGGTGGCTAATGTTGTGCCTTCCTTTAAGAAAGGCTGTAAGGAGAAATCTGGGAACTGTAGACCTGTGAAACATATCGAAGGTGGGTAAGTTGTTGGAGGTAATTGTGAAAGGGAGGATTTATATGTATTTGGAGAGGCAGGAATGATTAGGGATAGTCAGCATGGCATTGTAGAAGGGAAATTGTGTCTGACATTTGATAAGGTTCCCCATGGTAGGCTCATTCAGAAGGTCAGGAGGAATGGGATACAGGGGAACTTAGCTGCTTGGATACAGAATTGGCTGGCCAACAGAAGACAGCGAGTGGTAGTAGAAGGAAAATATTCTGCCTGGAAGTCAGTGGTGAGTGGAGTTCCACAGGGCTCTGTCCTTGGGCCTCTACTGTTTGTAATTTTTATTAATGACTTGGACGAGGGAATTGAAGGATGGGTCAGCAAGTTTGCAGACGACACAAAGGTCGGAGGTGTCGTTGACAGTGTAGAGGGCTGTTGTAGGCAGCAGCGGGACATTGACAGGATGCAGAGATGGGCTGAGAGGTGGCAGATGGAGTTCAACCTGGATAAATGTGAGGTGATGCATTTTGGAAGGTCGAATTTGAAAGCTGAGTACAGGATTAAGGATAGGATTCTTGGCAGCGTGGAGGAACAGAGGGATCTTGGTGTGCAGATACATAGATCCCTTAAAGTGGCCACCCAAGTGGACAGGGTTGTTAAGAAAGCATATGGTGTTTTGGCTTTCATTAACAGGGGGATTGAGTTTAAGAGTCGTGAGATCTTGTTGCAGCTCTATAAAACTTTGGTTAGACCGCACTTGGAATACTGCGTCCAGTTCTGGGCGCCCTAGTATAGGAAAGATGTGGATGCTTTGGAGAGGGTTCAGAGGAGGTTTACCAGGATGCTGCCTGGACTGGAGGGCTTATCTTATGAAGAGAGGTTGACTGAGCTCGGTCTCTTTTCATTGGAGAAAAGGAGGAGGAGAGGGGACCTAATTGAGGTATACAAGATAATGAGAGGCATAGATAGAGTTGATAGCCAGAGACTATTTCCCAGGGCAGAAATGGCTAGCACGAGGGGTCATAGTTTTAAGCTGGTTGGTGGAAAGTATAGAGGGGATGTCAGAGGCATGTTCTTTACGCAGAGAGTTGTGAGGGCATGGAATGCGTTGCCAGCAGCAGTTGTGGAAGCAAGGTCATTGGGGTCATTTAAGAGACTGCTGGACATGCATATGGTCACAGAAATTTGAGGGTGCATACATGAGGATCAATGGTCGGCACAACATTGTGGGCTGAAGGGCCTGTTCTGTGCTGTACTGTTCTATGTTCTATGTTCTAAACGTGATGATTGAATTTTCTGAGGAAGTAATCAGCAAGATTGATGAGGGCAGAGTAGTAGACATTGTTTATTTACGTGGATTTTAGTAAAGCTTTTGACAAGGTTCTGCATGGTAGACTAATTAGTAAAATTAGATCATGTGGGATTCAGGGTGATCTTGTCAACTGTATACAAAATTGGCTTGATGATAGACAAAGAGTGATAGTGGAGGGTTGTTTTTCGGACAGGAGGTCTGAGACCAGCAGTGTTCCGCAGGGATCAGAGCTGGCTTTGATTTTGTTTGTCATTTTCATAAATGGCTTGGATGAGAATACAGGAAGCATTGTTAGTAACTTTGCAGATTATACCAAAATTAGTGGGAAAGTGGAGAGTGAAGAATGGTATCGAGGATTACAAAGACATCTCGACCAGTTGAGTCAATGATGTGGAGGTGCCAGAGCTGGTTTGGGTGGAGAAAGTCAAAAATCACAGGACACCAGGTTACAGTCCAACAGGTTTATTTGAAGACTCAAGCTTTTGGAGTCTCTCTGTTTCTTCAACTAATTGAGAGATGTGGCATCGAACACAGAATGTATAAGCAAAAGATCCAAGGGTCATAGAACTGATACAGTGTTGAACAAATCTAAGATTGTTAAATCTTTAATCAGTCAGAAAGGATTAATGTGAAAATTCCCAAATTTCTTTCAAGTCACTGCCCCGTGATAACCAACGGTTTTATCAGTTTCATCAGTATACCAGAGATACCATTTGAGCTCAGGCAGTGCACTTTAGATGTGAGGCCTTGATTAAAATTTGGCTGCGTATCAACTTGGAGCCAGTCTGGTTTTACTTGCAAAGTAGGAATTTAGACAATGCCACGTTGACCATCTACAAATTGAGTGCCTTTTGAACAAAACAGAATTTATCTGCAATTACAAAACTGCAAATGCAAATTCACCCCATAGGTTTATATGGGGTGCGTGAGATAGAGGAAGAGAGAGGGAGGGTGCAAGTGTGCACGTGAGAGAGCAAGAGAAAGAGTGTCTGTGTGATGGGGGAGGAGAGAGAAAGTGTGTGTGTGTTGGGGAGGGAGAGAGACAGAGAAAGTGTGTGTGTGTGGTGAGTGGGGGGGTGAGAAGTGGGAGGGAGAGACTGAGAAAGTGTGTGTGTGTGTGTGTGTGTGAGAGAGAGGAGGGGGAGAGAAAGAGACAGAAAGCGTGTGTGTTGGGAGTGGGGGGGGTGAGAGAGGCTGCAAAAGTGAGTGTGTGAGGGGGAGGGAGAGACTGAGAAAGTGTGTGTGTATATAGAGTGTGTGTAGTGTGGTGGGGCCACCTGTAATGAGACACAAACCTAAGATCTTGGTTGAGGTCATACTGATGAGTACCAAACTTGGCTATTGGCTTCTACATGGTGACTCTGCATTGTTGTGTATCCCAAAGTCTGCCTTGGAGGACGTTTACCCGAAGATCTGAGGCCAAATGTCCTTGACCGCTGAAGTGATCCTGGGAACATCCCTATCAGGCGAATGTTGTATGGTGTCCATTCATCCATTTTCATAGCGTCTGCCTGGTTTCGCCAATGTACCAGGCCTCGGGGCATACTTCCCGGCAGTGTATGAGATAGACAACATTGGCCGAGTCACATGAGTATCTGCCGCACACTTGGTGGGTGGTGTTCCCACATGTGATGGTAGTACCCATGTCGAAGACCTGACATGTCTTGCAGACGTTACCATGACAGGGTTGTATCGTGTTGTGGGTAATGTTGTCCTGAAGGCGGGGTAGTTTGCTGTGAACTTCGGTCTGCTTAAGGTTTGGTGGTTGTTTGAAGGCCAGAAGTGGAGGCATGGGAAGATCTTTGCAAGGTGCTCATCATCATCAATAATGTGTGAAAGGCTGCAAAGAGCACGGTGTAGTTTCTTCGTTCCTGCGAAGTACTGTATGACGAAGGGCTTGTCCACAGGGGATGGCTGTTTAAATATGTTTTGGGTGGAAGCTGGGAGAAGTGCAACATCATAAGGTTATCCGTAGGCTTGCAGTATTAAAGCGTCTGTCGTTGATGGAGATGCGTGTGCCCAAGAATGGGACTGATTCTAAAGAGTAGTCCATGTTAAGTCTGATGGTGGGATGAAACTTGTTGATATCGCAGTGTAGTTGTTTCAGTGATTCCTCACCGTGAGTCCAAAGGAAGAAAATGTCATCAATGTATCTTGTGTATAGCATTGTTTGGAGGTGCTGCGCAGCAAAGATGTCTTGTTCAACCTTGTGCATGAACATGTTCGCAGATGATGTAGCAAATATGGTTCCCAAGGTTGTTTCGTGTGTCTGGATGAAGAACTAATGTCAAACGTGAATATCTTCTGGCTGAGGATGAAATGGATGAGTTGTAGGATGGCATCTGGAAATTGGTAGTTGTTGGTATTGAGTACTGAGGCTTTTGCAGCCACCCCATTGTCATGGGGGTTGCTGGTGTAGAGTGCTAAAATGTCCATTGTGATGAGGAATATTCCGGGTTCAAGTGGTCCATGATGCTGAGTTTCTGTAAGAAATCAGTGGTGTCAAGACAGAAGCTGGGGGTTCCCTGTACAATGGGTTTTAAGATGTCCTCACCATAGCAAGAGAGGTTTTCTCACAGGTTCCCATTGCCTGATACGTTAGGATGTCCAGATGTGTTGCCTTTGTGTCCAAGTCCTCTACGCGAGAAGTACAAAGGATGGGAGTGTGTAGAGAGCTCTAAAGGACTCGATCAAGTCTTGATCAGTCTGTTGAGTTCATGGGTGTGTTCTTTGATTGGATTGGCACATCGTTATCTGTAGTGTTGCTGGTTGTTCAGCTGTCTGTATACTTATCTTGCAATAGTCAGTTCTATTCTATATGACAATGGCTCCTTCTTTGTCATCAAACCAGCAGACAATGTTGCAGTTGATCTTAAGAGCATGATGGTTTGTGTTGTGCCTGGGTGACATTTTGCATTACCTTATGAGTGCGGCTGATGAGTCTGACATACAAGCATTCCCTGAGCATACCTGTCAAACCCAGGGCAAGGACACTCCAGAAGGGTCCAATTTGACTCCTTTGGCCACTCTGCCGTGGATTTCTTTGACTGTTCTGACTCACTGGTTGTCTCATTGGTCTCACTGCTGACATATTGGAAAAATTCCCAAAGTCACATTCATCTCATGAATTCCTTGGTCTGCCATGAGACCAGTGAGGTCCATTTTGGTGGTGGGGCAGAAACTGAGCCCTTGGATGAGAAATCAGTTGAAGATCGTGCTGTGTGTGTGTGAGAGAGAGAGAGAGAGAGAGTGAGTGTGCGCGGGCGTGCTGTGTGAGGGAGAGAGAGAGACAGAGAGAGCGCGCGGACGTGCTGTGTGAGAGAGAGAGTGTGCGCGGACGTGCCGTGTGTGTGTGAGAGAGAGAGAGAGTGTGCGCGGACATACTGTGTGTGAGAGAGAGAGAGAGTGCGTGGGCGTGCTGTTTGAGAGAGAGAGTGCGTGTGGGCGTGCTGTTTGAGAGAGAGAGTGTGCGCGGACGTGCTGTGTGAGAGAGAGAGAGAGTGCGTGGGCGTGCTGTTTGAGAGAGAGAGTGCGCGGGCATGCTGTGTGAGAGAGTGCGAGAGAGAGCGAGAGCGTGCGGGCATGCTGTGTGTGTGAGAGAGAGTGTGAGTGTGTGCGGGCGTGCTGTGTATGTGAGAGAGAGTGAGTGTGAGTGCGTGGGAGTGCTGTTTGAGAGAGAGAGCGCGCGGGCATGCTGTGCGAGAGAGAGCGAGGGCGTGCTGTGTGAGGGAGAGAGAGCGCACGCGGGCGTGCCGTGTGAGGGAGAGAGCGCGCGCGCGGGCGTGCCGTGTGAGGGGGAGAGAGAGCGCGCGCGGGCGTGCCGTGTGAGGGGGAGAGAGAGCGCGCGCGGGCGTGCCGTGTGAGGGGGAGAGGGCGCGCGCGCGGGCGTGCCGTGTGAGGGGGAGAGGGCGCGCGCGCGGGCGTGCCGTGTGAGGGGGGGAGGGCGCGCGCGCGCGGGCGTGCCGTGTGAGGGGGGGAGGGCGCGCGCGCGCGGGCGTGCCGTGTGAGGGGGGGAGGGAGCGCGCGGGCGTGCCGTGTGAGAGAGAGCGCGCGCGGGCGTGCCATGTGAGAGAGAGTGCATGGGCTTGCTGTGAGAGAGAGAGAGCCCGCGGGCGTGCTGTGTGTGTGTGAGAGAGAGTGAGTGTGAGTGCGCTGGTGTGCTGTGTGTGAGAGAGAGAGAGTGCGCAGGCATGCTGTGTGAGAGAGAGAGTGCACGCGGGTGTGGTGTGTGAGCGAGAGAGAGAGAGAGTGCGCAGATGTGCTGTGTGAGAGAGTGAGTGCGCGGGCGTGCTGTGTGAGAGAGAGGGGGGGAGAGAGAGAGAGCGCGCGGACGTGCTGCGTGTGTGTGTGAGAGAGAGAGTGAGTGAGTGTGTGCGAGCGTGCTGTGTGTGTGAGAGAGAGAGAGAAGCGCGTGGGCTGCTGTGTGAGAGAGAGTGCGAGAGGGAGAGTGTGCGCGGGCGTGCTGTGTGAGAGAGAGAGAGAGAGAGAGAGAGAGGGAGAGTGCGGGCGTGCTGTGTGAGAGAGAGAGAGCGCGCGGGCGTGCTGTGTGAGAGAGGGAGAGAGAGAGCGCGCGCCGGCGTGCTATGTGAGAGAGAGAGAGAGACCGTGCGCGGGCGTGCTGTGTGAGAGAGCGAGCGCGCGGGTGTGCTGCGTGAGAGAGAGCGAGGGAGAGAGAGCGCGTTGGCTTGCTGTGTGAGAGAGACTGCGAGAAAGAGAGCGCGCGCGGGCGTGCTGTGTGAGAGAGAGAGTGATTGCGCAGGCATGCTGTGTGTGAGAGAGAGAGAGAGAGAGAGCGCGCGGGCGTGCTGTGTGTGAGAGAGAGTGCGTGGGTGTGCTGTGTGTGTGAGAGAGTGAGTGAGTGTGCTTGGGTGTGCTGTGTGTGTGAGAGAGTGAGTGAGTGTGCTTGGGTGTGCTGTGTGTGTGAGAGAGTGAGTGAATGTGCGTGGGTGTGCTGTGTGTGAGAGAGAGAGTGAGAGTGAGAGTGCGCGGGCATGCTGTGTGTGTGTGAGAGAGAGAGAGTGTGTGCGCGGGCGTGCTGTGTGAGAGAGAGAGTGATTGCGCAGGCATGCTGTGTGTGAGAGAGAGAGAGAGAGCGCGCGGGCGTGCTGTGTGTGAGAGAGAGTGCGTGGGTGTGCTGTGTGTGTGAGAGAGAGTGCGTGGGTGTGCTGTGTGTGTGAGAGAGTGAGTGAGTGTGCTTGGGTGTGCTGTGTGTGTGAGAGAGTGAGTGAATGTGCGTGGGTGTGCTGTGTGTGAGAGAGAGAGAGAGAGAGTGAGAGTGCGCGGGCATGCTGTGTGTGTGTGAGAGAGAGAGAGTGTGTGCGCGGGCGTGCTGTGTGAGAGAGAGAGTGCGCGGACGTGCTGTGTGTGTGAGAGAGAGAGAGTGTGCGCGGACGTGCTGTGTGTGTGAGAGAGAGAGTAAGAGTGCACGGGAGTGCTGTGTGAGAGAGAGAGAGAGTGCGTGGGCGTGCTGTGTGTGTGTGAGAGAGAGAGAATGTGCGCGCGCAGGCGTGCTGTGTGAGAGAGAGAGAGAGTGTGTGCGTGGGCGTACTGTGTGTGTGAGAGAGAGAGAGTAAGCGTGCGCGGGTGTGCTGTGTGTGTGTGAGAGAGAGAGAGTGAGTGTGTGTGCTCGTGCATGCTGTGTGAGAGAGAGTGTGTGCGCGGGCGTGCTGTGTGAGAGAGAGGGAGGGAGAGCGCGCGGGTGTGCTGTGTGTGAGAGAGAGAGAGAGAGAGAGACAGAGAACGCGCGGGTGTGCTGTGTGAAAGAGAGAGAGAGAGCGCGCGCGGGCGTGCTGTGTGTGAGAGAAAGAGTGCGTGGGCGTGCTGTGTGAGAGAGAGAGAGTGCGCGGGCGTGCAGTGTGTGAGTGTGTGTGTGCGCGGGCGTGCTGTGTGTGTGAGAGTGCGCAGGCATGCTGTGTGTGTGAGAGAGAGAGTGAGAGCGCACGGGCGTGCTGTGTGAGAGAGTGCGAGAGCGCGCGGGCGTGCTGTGTGAGAGAGCGCGCGGGCATGCTGTGTGAGAGAGAGAGTGTGCGTGGGTGTGTTGTGTGAGAGAGAGAGAGGGAGAGAGTGTGTGCACGCGCAGGCATGCTGTGTGAGAGAGAGAGGGAGAGAGCGTGTGCACGCGCAGGCGTGCAGTGTGTGAGAGAGTGCGAGAGAGAGAGAGGGAGAGAGCGTGCGGGCGTGCTGTGTGAGAGAGAGAGAGAGAGAGAGAGAGAGAGAGTGTGCGCGGGCGTGCTGTGTGAGAGAGAGTGCGAGAGGGAGAGAGCGCGTGGGCGTGCTGTGTGAGAGAGAGAGAGAGAGAGAGAGAGAGAGTGTGCGCGGACGTGCTGTGAGAGAGAGAGAGTGCGTGGGTGTGCTGTTTGTGCGTGAGAGAGAGAGTGTGCGCGTGCACGCGTGCTGTGTGAGAGAGAGTGCACGCGGGTGTTCTGTGTGAGAGAGAGCGAGAGAGAGTGCGTGGGCGTGCTGTGTGTGAGAGAGAGAGAGAGTGAGAGTGCGCGGGCGTGCTGTGTGTGAGAGAGAGAGAGAGTGTGTGCACGGATGTGCTGTGTGAGACAGAGAGTGTGCGCGGGCATGCTGTGTGTGTGAGAGAGAGAGAGAGAGTGTGCGCGGATGTGCTGTGTGAGAGAGAGAGCGTGCACGTGCTGTGTGTGTGTGTGTGTGTGTGTGTGTGTGTGTGTGTGTGTGTGTGTGTGTGTGTGTGTGTGTGTGTGTGTGTGTGTGTGTGTGTGTGTGAGTGTGAGAGAGAGAGTGAGTGTGCGCCGGCGTGCTGTGTGTGTGAGAGAGAGAGAGTGAGAGTGCGCGGGCGTGCAGTGTGTGTGTGAGAGAGAGTGTGAAGTGTGCGCGGGCGTGCTGTGTGTGAGAGAGAGTGTGAAGTGTGCACGGGCGTGCTGTGTGTGAGAGAGAGTGTGAGTGTGCGCGGGCGTGCTGTGTGTGTGAGATAGAGAGAGAGAGCGTGCGTGGCCGTGCTGTGTGAGAGAGAGTGCGAGAGAGAGCGAGAGCGTGCGGGCGTGCTGTGTGAGGGAGAGAGAGCGCGCGCGGGCGTGGTGTGTGTGTGAGAGAGAGTGTGAGTGTGCGTGGGCGTGCTGTGTGAGAGATAGAGGGAGAGAGCGTGTGCGCACGCAGGCGTGCTGTGTGTGAGAGAGAGTGTGTGCGTGGACGTGCTGTGTGAGAGAGAGAGAGAGTGCGCGGGCGTCTTGTGTGAGAGAGAGAGAGTGCGCGGACGTGCTGTGTGAGAGAGAGAGAGTGTGTACGGACGTGCTGTGTGTGTGTGAGAGAGTGTGCGCGGGCGTGCTGTGTGAGAGAGAGAGAGAGAGCGCGGGCATGCTGTGTGAGAGAGAAAGAGTGCGCGGGCATGCTGTGTGAGAGAGAGAGAGAGAGTGCGCGGACGTGCTGTGTGTGTGTGAGAGAGAGAGAGAGAGAGTGTGCGCGGGCGTGCTGTGTGAGAGAGAGAGAGTGCGCGGGCGTGCAGTGTGTGAGTGTTTGTGTGCGCGGGCGTGCTGTGTGTGAGAGAGTGAGAGTGCGCAGGCATGCTGTGTGTGTGTGAGAGAGAGTGAGAGCGCGTGGGCGTACTGTGTGAGAGAGTGCGAGAGGGAGAGAGCGCACGGGCGTGCTGTGTGAGAGAGAGAGAGTGTGCGTGGGCGTGCTGTGTGAGAGAGAGAGGGAGAGAGCGTGTGCACGCGCAGGCGTGCTGTGTGTGAGAGAGTGCGAGAGAGAGAGAGGGAGAGCGCGCGCGGGCGTGCTGTGTGTGTGAGAGAGAGAGTGAGAGTGCGCAGGCCTGCTGTGAGAGAGAGAGTGCGAGAGGGAGAGAGCGCGCGGGCGTGCTGTGTGAGAGAGAGAGAGAGAGAGAGTGTGCGCGGATGTGCTGTGAGAGAGAGAGAGTGCGTGGGTGTGCTGTTTGTGCGTGAGAGAGAGAGTGTGCGCGTGCACGCATGCTGTGTGAGAGAGAGCGAGAGAGAGAGCGCGGGCGTGCTGTGTGTGAGAGAGAGAGAGAGAGTGAGAGTGCGCGGGCGTGCTGTGTGTGAGAGAGAGAGAGTGTGTGCGCGGATGTGCTGTGTGAGACAGAGAGTGTGCGCGGGCATGCTGTGTGTGTGTGTGAGAGAGAGAGAGTGGGTGGATGTGCTGTGTGAGAGAGAGAGCGTGCACGTGCTGTGTGTGTGTGTGTGTTTGTGTGTGTGTGTGTGTGTGTGTGAGAGAGTGAGTGTGCGCCGGCGTGCTGTGTGTGTGAGAGAGACTGAGAGTGAGAGTGCGCGGGCGTGCTGTGTGTGAGAGAGAGAGAGTGTGTGTGTGGACGTGCTGCGTGAGAGAGAGAGTGTGCGCGGGCATGCTGTGTGTGTGTGAGAGAGAGAGAGAGAGTGCGCGGGCGTGCTGTGTGTGTGAGAGAGAGAGTGCGCGGGCGTGCTGTGTCTGTGAGAGAGGGAGAGAGAGAGAGTGCGCGAAGGTGCTGTGCGAGAGAGAGAGAGCGCGCGAAGGTGCTGTGCGAGAGAGAGAGAGAGGGTGTGCGGATGTGCTGTGTGAGAGAGAGAGAGCGAGAGAGAGAGAGAGTGCGCGGGCGTGCAGTGTGTGTGTGTGAGAGAGAGTGTGAAGAGTGCACGGGTGTGCTGTGTGAGAGAGAGAGAGAGAGTGCGTGGGCGTGCTGTGTGTGTGTGAGAGAGAGAGAGCGCGCGCGCGGGCGTGCTGTGTGTGTGAGAGAGAGTGTGTGTGTGCGTGGGCATGCTGTGTGAGAGATAGAGGGAGAGAGCGTGTGCGCACGCAGGCGTGCTGTGTGTGAGAGAGAGAGAGTGCGCGGGCGTCTTGTGTGAGAGAGAGAGTGCGCGGGCGTCTTGTGTGAGAGAGAGAGAGAGAGTGCGCGGACGTGCTGTGTGAGAGAGAGAGAGAGAGTGTGTGCGGACGTGCTGTGTGTGTGTGAGAGATTGTGCGCGGGCGTGCTGTGTGTGAGAGAGAGAGTGCGCGGGCGTGCTGTGTGTGAGAGAGAGAGTGCGCGGACGTGCTGTGTGTGAGAGAGAGAGTGCGCGGGCATGCTGTGTGAGAGAGAGAGACAGTGCGCGGACGTGCTGTGTGAGAGAGAGAGCGCGCGCGGACGTGCTGTGTGTGTGTGTGAGAGAGAGTGAGTGAGTGTGTGCGGGCGTGCTGTGTGTGAGAGAGAGAGTGAGAGTGCGCGGGCGTGCTGTGTGTGTGTGAGACAGAGAGAGACAGCGTGTGGGCTGCTGTGTGAGAGAGAGTGTGAGAGGGAGAGCGTGCGCGGGCGTGCTGTGTGAGAGAGAGAGCGTGCGGGCGTGCTGTGTGAGAGAGGGAGAGAGAGAGCGCGCTGGCGTGCTGTGTGAGAGAGAGAGAGAGAGACCATGCGCGGGCGTGCTGTGTGAGAGAGAGAGCGCGCGGGTGTGCTGCGTGAGAGAGAGCGAGGGAGAGAGAGCGCATGGGCTTGCTGTGTGAGAGAGAGAGAGTGAGAGAGTGCGCGGGCGTGCTGTGTGTGAGAGAGAGTGAGTGAGTGTGCGTGGGTGTGCTGTGTGTGTGAGAGAGTGAGTGAGTGTGCGTGGGTGTGCTGTGTGTGTGAGAGAGAGAGTGAGTGTGCGTGGGCGTGCTGTGTGTGTGAGAGAGAGAGTGAGAGTGCGCGGGCATGCTGTGTGTGTGAGAGAGAGAGAGTGTGCGCGGACGTGCTGTTTGTGTGAGAGAGAGAGAGTGTGCGTGGGCGTACTGTGTGTGTGAGAGAGAGAGTCAGCGTGCGCGGGTGTGCTGTGTGTGTGAGAGAGAGAGAGTGAGTGTGTGTGCTCGTGCATGCTGTGTGACAGAGAGAGTGTGCGTGGGCGTGCTGTGTGAGAGAGAGGGAGGGAGAGCGCGCGGGTGTGCTGTGTGTGAGAGAGAGAGAGAGAGACAGAGAACGCGCGGGCGTGCTGTGTGAGAGAGAGAGAGAGAGCGCGCGCGGGCATGCTGTGTGAGAGAGAGAGTGCGTGGGCGTGCTGTGAGAGAGAGAGAGAGTGCGCGGGCGTGCAGTGTGTGAGTGTGTGTGTGCGCAGGCGTGCTGTGTGTGAGAGAGTGAGAGTGCGCAGGCATGCTGTGTGTGTGAGAGAGAGAGAGTGAGTGTGTGTGCTCGTGCATGCTGTGTGACAGAGAGAGTGTGCGCGGGCGTGCTGTGTGAGAGAGAGGGAGGGAGAGTGCGCGGGTGTGCTGTGTGTGAGAGAGAGAGAGACAGAGAACGCGCGGGCGTGCTGTGTGAGAGAGAGAGCGCGCGCGGGCGTGCTGTGTGAGAGAGAGAGTGCGTGGGCGTGCTGTGAGAGAGAGAGTGCGCGGGCGTGCAGTGTGTGAGTGTGTGTGTGCGTGTGCGTGCTGTGTGTGAGAGAGTGAGAGTGCGCAGCCATGCTGTGTGTGTGAGAGAGAGAGTGAGAGCGCGCGGGCGTGCTGTGTGAGAGAGAGTGCGAGAGGGAGAGAGCGCGCGGGCGTGCTGTGTGAGAGAGAGTGCGAGAGGGAGAGAGCGCGCGGGCGTGCTGTGTGAGAGAGAGAGGGAGAGAGCGTGTGCACGCGCAGGCGTGTTGTGTGAGTGAGAGGGCGAGAGCGTGCGCACGCGCAGGCGTGCTGTGTGTGAGAGAGTGCGAGAGAGAGAGAGAGCGTGCGGGCATGCTGTGAGAGAGAGAGAGTGCGTGGGTGTGCTGTTTGTGCGTGAGAGAGAGAGTGTGCGCGTGCACGCGTGCTGTGTGAGAGAGAGTGCACGCGGGTGTTCTGTGTGAGAGAGAGCGAGAGAGAGTGCGCGGGCGTGCTGTGTGAGAGAGAGTGCGCGGGCGTGCTGTGTGAGAGAGAGTGCGCGGGCGTGCTGTGTGAGAGAGAGTGCGTGGGCTTGCTGTGTGAGAGAGAGAGTGAGTGAGTGTGCGTGGGTGTGCTGTGTGTGTGAGACAGTGAGTGAGTGTGCGTGGGTGTGCTGTGTGTGTGAGAGAGAGAGAGTGAGAGTGCGCGGGCATGCTGTGTGTGTGAGATAGAGTGAGTGTGTGTGCTCGTGCATGCTGTGTGACAGAGAGAGTGTGCGCGAGCGTGCTGTGTGAGAGAGAGGGAGGGAGAGCGCGCGGGTGTGCTGTGTGTGTGAGAGAGAGAGACAGAGAACGCGCGGGCGTGCTGTGTGAGAGAGAGAGAGAGCGCGCGCGGGCGTGCTGTGTGAGAGAGAGAGTGCGTGGGCGTGCTGTGAGAGAGGGAGAGTGCGCGGGCGTGCAGTGTGTGAGTGTGTGTGTGCGCGGGCGTGCAGTGTGTGAGTGTGTGTGTGCGTGGGCGTGCTGTGTGTGAGAGAGTGAGAGTGCGCAGGCATGCTGTGCGCAGGCATGCTGTGTGTGTGAGAGAGAGAGTGAGAGCGTGCGGGCGTGCTGTGTGAGAGAGAGTGCGAGAGGGAGAGAGCGCGCGGGCGTGCTGTGTGAGAGAGAGAGGGCGAGAGCGTGTGCACCCGCAGGCGTGCTGTGTGAGAGAGAGAGGGCGAGAGTGTGCGCACGCGCAGGCGTGCTGTGTGTGAGAGAGTGTGAGAGAGAGAGAGAGCGTGCGGGCATGCTGTGTGTGAGAGAGAGAGAGCGCGCGCAGGCGTGCTGTGTGTGTGTGAGAGAGAGAGAGAGAGTGTGCGCGGGCGTGCTGTGAGAGAGAGAGTGCGTGGACGTGCTGTGTGAGGGGGAGAGAGCGTGTGCGCGCGCAGGCGTGTTGTGTGAGAGAGAGTGCGAGAGAGAGAGAATGCGCGGGCGTGCTGTGTGAGAGAGAGAGAGAGTGCGCGGGCGTGCAGTGTGTGTGTGTGTGTGTGCGCGGGCGTGCTGTGTGTGAGAGAGTGAGAGTGCGCAGGCATGCTGTGTGTGTGAGAGAGAGAGTGAGAGCGCGCGGGCGTGCTGTGTGAGAGAGTGCGAGAGGGAGAGAGCGCGCGGGCGTGCTGTGTGAGAGAGCGCGCAGGCGTGCTGTGTGAGAGAGAGAGGGAGAGAGCGTGTGCACGTGCAGGTGTGCTGTGTGTGAGAGAGTGAGAGAGAGAGAGAGCGTGCGGGCGTGCTGTGTGAGAGAGAGTGCGAGAGGGAGAGAGCGCGTGGGCGTGCTGTGTGTGTGTGAGAGAGAGTGAGTGTGCGCGGGCGTGCTGTGTGAGAGAGAGTGCGAGAGGGAGAGAGCACGCGGGCATGCTGTGTGAGAGAGAGAGAGAGTGCGCGGACGTGCTGTGTGAGAGAGAGAGAGTGTGTGGGCGTGCTGTGTGAGAGGGAGAGAACGTGTGTGCGCGCAGGCGTGCTGTGTGAGAGAGTGCAAGAGAGAGTGAGTGCGCAGACGTGCTGTGTGAGAGAGAGAGTGCACGTGCTGTGTGTGTGTGTGTGTGAGAGAGAGAGTGTGCGCGGGCGTGCAGTGTGTGTGTGTGAGAGAGAGTGAGAGTGTGCGCGGGCATGCTGTGTGTGAGAGAGAGTGTGAGTGTGCGCGGGCGTGCTGTGTGTGAGAGAGAGAGAGTGTGCGCGGGCGTGCTGTGTGAGGGAGGAGAGCGCGCGCGGGTGTGCTGTGTGTGTGAGTGTGAGTGAGTGTGCGCGGGCGTGCTGTGTGTGTGAGAGAGAGTGAGTGAGTGTGCGCGGGTGTGCTGTGTGAGAGATAGAGGAAGAGAGCGTGTGCGCACGCAGGCGTGCTGTGTGTGAGAGAGAGTGTGTGCGCGGACATGCTGTGTGAGAGAGAGAGTGCGCGGGCGTGCTGTGTGAGAGAGAGTGCGAGAGGGAGAGAGCGCGTGGGCGTGCTGTGTGTGTGTGAGAGAGAGTGAGTGTGCGCGGGCGTGCTGTGTGAGAGAGAGTGCGAGAGGGAGAGAGCACGCGGGCATGCTGTGTGAGAGAGAGAGAGAGTGCGCGGACGTGCTGTGTGAGAGAGAGAGAGTGTGTGGGCGTGCTGTGTGAGAGGGAGAGAACGTGTGTGCGCGCAGGCGTGCTGTGTGAGAGAGTGCAAGAGAGAGTGAGTGCGCAGACGTGCTGTGTGAGAGAGAGAGTGCACGTGCTGTGTGTGTGTGTGTGAGAGAGAGAGTGTGCGCGGGCGTGCAGTGTGTGTGTGTGAGAGAGAGTGAGAGTGTGCGCGGGCATGCTGTGTGTGAGAGAGAGTGTGAGTGTGCGCGGGCGTGCTGTGTGTGAGAGAGAGAGAGTGTGCGCGGGCGTGCTGTGTGAGGGAGGAGAGCGCGCGCGGGTGTGCTGTGTGTGTGAGTGTGAGTGAGTGTGCGCGGGCGTGCTGTGTGTGTGAGAGAGAGTGAGTGAGTGTGCGCGGGTGTGCTGTGTGAGAGATAGAGGAAGAGAGCGTGTGCGCACGCAGGCGTGCTGTGTGTGAGAGAGAGTGTGTGCGCGGACATGCTGTGTGAGAGAGAGAGTGCGCGGGCGTGCTGTGCGAGAGAGAGAGAGAGTGCGCGGACGTGCTGTGTGAGAGCGAGAGAGAGAGTGTGTGCGGACGTGCTGTGTGTGTGTGAGAGTGTGTGCGCGGGCGTGCTGTGTGTGAGAGAGAGAGAGTGCGCGGACGTGCTGTGTGTGAGAGAGAGAGTGCGCGGGCATGCTGTGTGAGAGAGAGAGAGAGAGAGAGAGAGTGTGCGCGGGCATGCTGTGTGAGAGAGAGAGAGAGAGAGAGAGAGTGCGCGGGTATGCTGTGTGTGTGAGAGAGAGAGTGCGCGGGCATGCTGTGTGGAAGAGAGAGAGTGCACGTGCTGTGTGTGTGTGCGAGAGAGAGAGAGTGTGTGCGGACGTGCTGTGTGTGTGTGTGAGAGAGAGAGAGAGAGAGAGAATGCGCGGGCGTGCTGTGTGTGAGAGAGAGAGAGAATGCGCGGCCGTGCCGTGTGTGAGAGAGAGAGTGTGTGCGCGTGCGTGTACGTGCTGTGTGTGTGAGAGAGAGAGAGAGAGAGAGAGTGCGCAGGCGTGCTGTATGAGAGAGAGAGAGAGAGAGTGCGCGGGCGTGCTGTGTGTGTGAGAGAGAGTGAGTGCGCGGGCGTGCTGTGTCTGTGAGAGAGAGTGCGCAGGCATGCAGTGCGAGAGAGAGAGAGCGCGCGCGAAGGTGCTGTGCGAGAGAGAGAGAGTGTGCGAGAGAGAGAGAGAGAGAGAGAGAGTGTGTGCGGGCGTGCTGTGCGAGAGAGAGAGAGAGAGCGTGTGCGGGCGTGCTGTGCGAGAGAGAGAGAGAGCGCGTGCGGGCGTGCTTTGCGAGGGAGAGAGAGTGCGTGTGGGCGTGCTGTGCGAGAGAGAGAGAGAGTGCGTGCGGGCGTGCTGTGTGAGAGAGAGAGAGAGCGCGAGGGCGTGCTGTGTAAGAGAGAGAGAGAGAGCGCGCGGGCGTGCTGTGTAAGAGAGAGAGAGAGCGCGTGGGCGTGCTGTGTGAGAGAGAGAGAGCGCGGGCGTGCTGTGTGAGAGAGACAGAGTGTGTGTGCGCCGGCATGCTGTGTGTGTGAGAGAGAGGGAGTGAGAGTGCGCGGGCGTGCTGTGTGTGAGAGAGAGAGTGCGTGCGGGCGTGCTGTGCGAGTGAGGGAGAGTGTGTGCGGGCGTGCTGTGCGAGAGAGGGAGAGTGCTTGCGGGTGTGCTGTGTGAGAGAGAGTGTGCGGGCGTCCTGTGTGAGAGAGAGAGAGTGTGCGTGGACGTGCTGTGAGAGAGAGAGAGTGCGTGGGCGTGCTGTTTGTGCGTGAGAGAGAGCGAGAGAGAGTGCGCGGGCGTGCTGTGTGTGAGAGAGAGAGTGAGTGTGCGCCGGCGTGCTGTGTGTGTGTAAGAGAGAGAGAGAGAGAGTGCGCGGACGTGCTGTGTGTGTGAGAGAGAGAGAGTGCGCGGGTGCGCGGGTGTGCTGTGTGTGTATGAGAGAGAGAGAGTGTGTGCGCGCCGGCATGCTGTGTGTGTGAGAGAGAGGGAGTGAGAGTGCGCGGGCGTGCTGTGTGAGAGAGAGAGTGAGTGCACGGACGTGCTGTGTGTGAGAGAGAGAGTGCGTGCGGGTGTGCTGTGTGAGAGAGAGAGAGAGAGTGCGCGGGCGTGCAGTGTGTGAGTGTGTGTGTGCGCGTGCGTGCTGTGTGTGAGAGAGTGAGAGTGCGCAGGCATGCTGTGTGTGTGAGAGAGAGTGAGAGCGCGCGGGCGTGCTGTGTGAGAGAGAGTGCGAGAGGGAGAGAGCGCGCGGGCGTGCTGTGTGAGAGAGCGCGCGGGCGTGCTGTGTGAGAGAGGGAGAGAGCATGTGCACGCGCAGGCGTGCTGTGTGAGAGAGAGTGCGAGAGAGAGAGAGAGCGTGCGGGCGTGCTGTGTGAGAGAGAGTGCGAGAGGGAGAGAGCGCGCGGGCGTGCTGTGTGTGAGAGAGAGAGAGAGCGCATGCGGGCGTGCTGTGTGAGAGAGAGAGAGCGCGCGCGGACGTGCTATGTGAGAGAGAGAGAGAATGCGCGCGGACGTGCTGTGTGTGAGAGAGAGAGAGTGAGAGTGTGCGGGCGTGCTGTGTGTGAGAGAGAGAGTGCGCGGACGTGCTGTGTGTGTGTGAGAGAGCGCGCGCGGGCGTGCTGTGTGAGATTAGAGAGTGCGCGCGGGCGTGCTGTGTGAGAGAGACAGACAGTGCGCGGGCGTGCTGTGTGTGTGAGAGAGAGAGAGAGAGAGAGTGGGAGAGTGCGCGGGCATGCTGTGTGAGAGAGTGAGTGTGCGCGGGCGTGCTGTGTGTGAGAGAGAGAGAGAGAGAGTGAGTGAGTGCGCGGGCGTGCTGTGTGTGTGTGTGTGAGAGAGAGAGAGAGAGAGTGTGTGCGCATGGGCATGCTGTGTGTGTGAGAGAGTGAGAGTGTGCGGGCGTGCTGTGTGTGAGAGAGAGAGAGAGTGAGTGTGCACGGGCGTGCTGCTGTGTGTGAGAGAGAGAGTGAGTGTGCGCGGGCGTGCTGTGTGAGAGAGAGTGCGAGAGGGAGAGAGCGCGTGGGCGTGCTGTGTGCGTGAGAGAGAGCGCGTGGGCGTGCTGTGTGAGAGAGAGGGAGTGTGTGCGCACGCAGGCGTGCTGTGTGAGAGAGAGTGCGAGAGAGAGAGAATGCGCGGGCGTGCTGTGTGTGTGAGAGAGAGTGAGTGTGTGCGCGGACGTGCTGTGTGAGAGAGAGGGAGTGTGTGCGCGCGCAGGCGTGCTGTGTGAGAGAGAGTGCGAGAGAGAGAGAATGCGTGGGCGTGCTGTGTGTGTGAGAGAGAGTGAGAGTGTGCGCGGGCGAACTGTGTGAGAGAGTGAGTGTACGCGGGCGTGCTGTGTGTGAGAGAGAGAGAGAGTGCACGTGCTGTGTGTGTGTGTGTGTGTGAGAGAGACAGAGAGAGAGAGAGAGAGAGAGAGAGAGCGCGCGGGCGTGCTGTGTGTGTGAGAGAGAGAGAGAGAGAGAACGCGCGCGGGCGTGCTGTGTGTGAGACAGAGAGAGAGTGAGTGAGTGCGCGGAGGTGCTGTGTGTGAGAGAGAGTGTGTGTGTGCGCGGGCGTGCTGTGTGTGAGAGAGAGAGAGTGAGTGAGTGCGCAGACGTGCTGTGTGAGAGAGAGAGTGCACGTGCTGTGTGTGTGTATTTGTGTGTGTGTGAGAGAGAGAGTGTGCGCGGACGTGCTGTGTGAGAGAGAGAGAGTGCGTGGGCGTGCTGTTTGAGAGAGAGAGCGTGCGGGCGTGCTGTGTGAGGGAGAGAGAGCGCGCGCGGACGTGCTGTGTGTGTGAGAGAAAGTGTGAGTGTGCGCGGGCGTGCTGTGTGTGTGAGAGAGAGAGAGAGTGAGTGAGTGTGCGCGGGCGTGCTGTGTGAGAGATAGAGGAAGAGAGCGTGTGCGCACGCAGGCGTGCTGTGTGTGAGAGAGACTGTGTGCGCGGACGTGCTGTGTGAGAGAGAGAGAGTGCGCGGGCGTGCTGTGTGAGAGAGAGAGAGAGAGAGAATGCGCGGACGTGCTGTGTGAGAGAGAGAGAGAGTGAGTGTGCGTGGACGTGCTGTGTGTGAGAGAGTGTGTGCGCGGGCATGCTGTGTGAGAGAGAGAGCGAGTGCGCGGACGTGCTGTGTGAGAGAGAGAGAGAGTGCGCGGACGTGCTGTGTGAGAGAGAGAGAGAGAGCGCGCGGGCGTGCTGTGTAAGAGAGAGAGAGCGCGCGGGCGTGCTGTGTAAGAGAGAGAGAGAGCGCGCGGGCGTGCTGTGTAAGAGAGAGAGAGCGCGCGCGGGCGTGCTGTGTAAGAGAGAGAGAGTGCGCGTGGGCGTGCTGTGTGAGAGAGAGAGAGCGCGGGCGTGCTGTGTGAGAGAGAGAGAGTGTATGTGCGCCGGCATGCTGTGTGTGTGAGAGAGAGGGAGTGAGAGTGCGTGGACGTGCTGTGTGTGTGTGGGAGAGAGAGAGTGTGTGCGCGCCGGCATGCTGTGTGTGTGAGAGAGAGGGAGTGAGAGTGCGTGCGGGCGTGCTGTGTGTGAGAGAGAGAGTGCGTGCGGGCGTGCTGTGCGAGTGAGGGAGAGTGCGTGCGGGCGTGCTGTGCGAGAGAGGGAGAGTGCGTGCGGGTGTGCTGTGTGAGAGAGAGAGTGTGCGGGCATCCTGTGTGAGAGAGAGAGAGAGAGAGAGAGTGTGCGTGGACGTGCTGTGAGAGAGAGAGAGTGCGTGGGCGTGCTGTTTGTGCGTGAGAGAGAGCGAGAGAGAGTGCGCGGGCGTGCTGTGTGTGAGAGAGAGAGTGTGTGTGTGTAAGAGAGAGAGAGAGAGAGAGTGCGCGGACGTGCTGTGTGTGTGAGAGAGAGAGAGTGCGCGGGTGTGCTGTGTGTGTATGAGAGAGAGAGAGTGTGTGCGCGCCGGCATGCTGTGTGTGTGAGAGAGAGGGAGTGAGAGTGCGCGGGCGTGCTGTGTGAGAGAGAGAGAGAGAGAGCACGGACGTGCTGTGTGTGAGAGAGAGAGTGCGTGCGGGTGTGCTGTGTGAGAGAGAGAGGGAGAGTGCGCGGGCGTGCAGTGTGTGAGTGTGTGTGTGCGCGTGCGTGCTGTGTGTGAGAGAGTGAGAGTGCGCAGGCATGCTGTGTGTGTGAGAGAGAGAGTGAGAGCGCGCGGGCGTGCTGTGTGAGAGAGAGTGCGAGAGGGAGAGAGCGCGCGGGCGTGCTGTGTGAGAGAGAGAGGGAGAGAGCGTGTGCACGCGCAGGCGTGCTGTGTGTGAGAGAGTGCGAGAGAGAGAGCGTGCGGGCGTGCTGTGTGAAAGAGAGTGCGAGAGGGAGAGAGCGCGCGGGCTGTGTGAGAGAGAGAGAGCGCGCGGGCGTGCTGTGTGTGTGAGAGAGAGAGCGCGCATGCGGGCGTGCTGTGTGAGAGAGAGAGAGCGCGCGCGGACATGCTGTGTGAGAGAGAGAGTGCACGCGGACGTGCTGTGTGTGAGAGAGAGAGAAAGTGAGAGTGTGCGGGCATGCTGTGTGTGAGAGAGAGAGAGAGAGAGGGAGAGAGTGTGTATGTGCGGGCGTGCTGTGTGTGAGAGAGAGAGAGAGAGAGAGTGCGCGGACGTGCTGTGTGTGTGTGAGAGAGCGCGCGCGGGTGTGCTGTGTGAGATTAGAGAGTGCGCGCGGGTGTGCTGTGTGAGAGAGACAGACAGTGCGCGGGCGTGCTGTGTGTGTGAGAGAGAGAGAGAGAGTGGGAGAGTGCGCGGGCGTGCTGTGTGAGAGAGTGAGTGTGCACGGGCGTGCTGTGTGTGAGAGAGAGAGAGAGAACGCGCGTGGGCGTGCTGTGTGTGAGAGAGAGAGTGAGTGAGTGCGCGGGCGTGCTGTGTGTGTGTGTGAGAGAGAGAGAGAGAGTGTGTGCGCATGGGCATGCTGTGTGTGTGAGAGAGTGAGAGTGTGCGGGCGTGCTGTGTGTGAGAGAGAGAGAGAGTGAGTGTGCACGGGCGTGCTGCTGTGTGTGAGAGAGAGAGTGAGTGTGCGCGGGCGTGCTGTGTGAGAGAGAGTGCGAGAGGCAGAGAGCGTGTGGGCGTGCTGTGTGCGTGAGAGAGAGCGCGTGGGCGTGCTGTGTGAGAGAGAGGGAGTGTGTGCGCACGCAGGCGTGCTGTGTGAGAGAGAGTGCGAGAGAGAGCGAATGCTTGGGCGTGCTGTGTGTGTGAGAGAGAGTGAGAGAGTGCGCGGGCGAACTGTGTGAGAGAGTGAGTGTACGCGGGCGTGCTGTGTGTGAGAGAGAGAGAGTGCACGTGCTGTGTGTGTGTGTGCGTGAGAGAGACAGAGACAGAGAGAGAGACAGAGAGAGCGCGCGGGCGTGCTGTGTGTGTGTGTGAGAGAGAGAGAGAGAGAGAGAGAGAGAACGCGCGCGGGCGTCCTGTGTGTGAGAGAGAGAGAGTGAGTGAGTGCGCGGACGTGCTGTGTGTGAGAGAGAGAGTGTGTGTGCGCGGGCGTGCTGTGTGTGAGAGAGAGAAAGAGAGAGTGAGTGAGTGCGCAGACGTGCTGTGTGAGAGAGAGAGTGCACGTGCTGTGTGTGTGTGTGTGAGGGAGAGAGAGGGCGCGGGCGTGCAGTGTGTGTGTGTGAGAGTGTGCGCGGGCGTGCTGTGTGTGAGAGAGAGTGTGTGCGCTCGGGCATGCTGTATGTGAGAGAGAGTGTGAGTGTGCGCCGGCGTGCTGTGTGTGTGAGAGAGAGAGAGAGAGTGTGCGCGGACGTGCTGTGTGAGAGAGAGGGAGTGTGTGCGCGCGCAGGCGTGCTGTGTGAGAGAGAGAGTGCGAGAGAGAGAGAATGCGTGGGCGTGCTGTGTGTGTGAGAGAGAGTGAGAGAGTGCGCGGGCGAACTGTGTGAGAGAGTGAGTGTACGCGGGCGTGCTGTGTGTGAGAGAGAGAGAGAGTGCACGTGCTGTGTGTGTGTGTGTGTGTGTGTGAGAGAGACAGAGAGAGAGAGAGAGACAGAGAGAGCGCGCGGGCGTGCTGTGTGTGAGACAGAGAGAGAGTGAGTGAGTGCGCGGAGGTGCTGTGTGTGAGAGAGAGAGTGTGTGTGCGCGGGCGTGCTGTGTGTGAGAGAGAGAGAGTGAGTGAGTGCGCAGACGTGCTGTGTGAGAGAGAGAGTGCACGTGCTGTGTGTGTGTGTGTGTGTGTGTGTGTGTTTGTGAGAGAGAGTGCGCGGGCGTGCAGTGTGTGTGTGTGTGTGTGTGTGTGTGTGTCTGTGTGTGTGTGTGTGTGAGTGTGAGTGTGCGCGGGCGTGCTGTGTGAGAGAGAGTGTGTGTGCGCGCGGGCGTGCTGTGTGTGTGAGAGAGAGAGTGTGCGCGGACGTGCTGTGTGAGAGAGAGAGAGTGCATGGGCGTGCTGTGTGAGGGAGAGAGAGCGCGCGCGGACGTGCTGTGTGTGTGAGAGAAAGTGTGAGTGTGCGCGGGCGTGCTGTGTGTGTGAGAGAGAGAGAGTGAGTGAGTGTGCGCGGGCGTGCTGTGTGAGAGATAGAGGAAGAGAGCGTGTGCGCACGCAGGCATGCTGTGTGTGAGAGAGACTGTGTGCGCAGACGTGCTGTGTGAGAGAGAGAGAGAGTGCGCGGGCGTGCTGTGTGTGAGAGAGAGAGAGAGAGAATGCGCGGATGTGCTGTGTGAGAGAGAGAGAGAGTGTGCGCGGATGTGCTGTGTGTGAGAGAGAGAGTGCGCGGGCATGCTGTGTGAGAGAGAGAGCGAGTGCGCGGACGTGCTGTGTGAGAGAGAGAGAGAGTGCGCGGGCGTGCTGTGTGTGTGAGAGAGAGAGAGTGCGCGGGCATGCTGTGTGTGAGAGAGAGAGTGCACGTGCTGTGTGTGTGTGCGAGAGAGAGTGCGTGCGCGGGCGTGCTGTGTGTGTGAGAGAGAGAGAGAGTGCGTGCGCGGACGTGCTGTGTGTGTGAGAGAGAGAGAGCAAGTGCGCGGGCGTGCTGTGTGTGTGAGAGAGAGAGAGAGTGCGCGGGCGTGCTGTGTGTGTGAGAGAGAGAGAGTGCGCGGGCGTGCTGTGTGTGTGAGAGAGAGAGAGAGTGCGCGGGCGTGCTGTGTGTGTGAGAGAGAGAGAGAGTGCGCGGGCGTGCTGTGTGTGTGAGAGAGAGAGAGAGAGTGCGCGGGCGTGCTGTGTGTGTGAGAGAGAGAGAGAGAGTGCGCGGGCGTGCTGTGTGTGTGTGAGAGAGAGAGAGAGAGTGCGCGGGCGTGCTGTGTGTGTGAGAGAGAGAGAGTGCGTGGGCGTGCTGTGTCTGTGAGAGAGAGAGTGCGCGGGCATGCAGTGCGAGAGAGAGCGTGCAGGCGTGCAGTGCGAGAGAGAGAGAGCGCGCGCGAAGGTGCTGTGCGAGAGAGAGAGAGTGTGCGAGAGAGAGAGAGAGAGCGCGCGGGCGTGCTGTGTGAGAGAGAGAGAGTGTGTGGGCGTGCTGTGAGAGAGAGAGAGAGTGTGTGGGCGTGCTGTTTGTGCGTGAGAGCGAGAGAGTGTGCGCGTGCACGCGTGCTGTGTGAGAGAGAGTGCACGCGAGTGTGCTGTGTGAGAGAGAGCGAGAGAGAGTGCGCGGGCGTGCTGTGTGTGAGAGAGAGAGAGAGAGTGAGTGTGCACGGGCGTGCTGCTGTGTGTGAGAGAGAGAGTGAGTGTGCGCGGGCGTGCTGTGTGAGAGAGAGTGTGAGAGGGAGAGAGCGCGTGGGCGTGCTGTGTGTGTGAGAGAGAGCGCGTGGGCGTGCTGTGTGAGAGAGAGGGAGTGTGAGCACGTGGGTATGCTGTGTGAGAGAGAGAGAGTGTGTGGGCGTGCTGTGTGAGAGGGAGAGAGCGTGTGCGCGCGCAGGCGTGCTGTGTGAGAGAGTGCGAGAGAGAGAATGCGCGGGTGTGCTGTGTGTGTGAGAGAGAGAGTGCGCGGGCGTGCTGTGTGAGAGAGTGAGTGTACGCGGGCGTGCTGTGTGTGAGAGAGAGTGCATGTGCTGTGTGTGTGTGTGTGTGTGTGAGAGACAGAGAGACAGAGCGCGCGGGCGTGCTGTGTGTGTGTGTGAGAGAGAGAGAGAGAGAGAGAGAGAACGGCGCGGGCGTGCTGTGTGTGAGAGAGAGAGAGTGAGTGAGTGCGCGGACGTGCTGTCTGTGAGAGAGAGAGTGTGTGTGCGCGGGCGTGCTGTGTGTGTGTGAGAGAGAGAGTGAGTCAGTGCGCAGACGTGCTGTGTGAGAGAGAGAGTGCACGTGCTGTGTGTGTGTGTGTGTGTGTGTGAGGGAGAGAGAGTGCGTGGGCGTGCAGTGTGAGTGTGCGCGGGCGTGCTGTGTGTGAGAGAGAGTGTGTGTGCGCGCGGGCGTGCTGTGTGTGAGAGAGGGTGTGAGTGTGCGCCGGTGTGCTGTGTGTGTGAGAGAGAGAGAGAGTGTGTGCGCGGACGTGCTGTGTGATAGAGAGAGAGTGCGTGGGCGTGCTGTTTGAGAGAGAGAGCGCGCGGGCATGCTGTGTGAGAGAGAGTGCGAGAGCGTGCGGGCGTGCTGTGTGTGTGAGAGAGAGTGAGTGAGTGTGCGCGGGCGTGCTGTGAGAGATAGAGGAAGAGAGCGTGTGCGCACACAGGCGTGCTGTGTGTGAGAGAGACTGTGTGCGCGACGTGCTGTGTGAGAGAGAGAGAGTGCGCGGGCGTGCTGTGTGAGAGAGAGAGAGTGCGCGGGCGTGCTGTGTGTGTGTGAGAGAATGTGCGCGGGCGTGCTGTGTGAGAGAGAGAGTGCGCGGGCGTGCTGTGTGAGAGAGAGAGTGCGCGGGCGTGCTGTGTGAGAGAGAGAGTGCGCGGGCGTGCTGTGTGAGAGAGAGAGTGCGCGGGCGTGCTGTGTGAGAGAGAGAGTGCGCGGGCGTGCTGTGTGAGAGAGAGAGAGAGAGAGAGTGCGCGGGCGTGCTGTGTGAGAGAGAGAGAGAGAGAGAGAGTGCGCGGGCGTGCTGTGTGAGAGAGAGAGAGAGAGAGAGAGTGCGCGGGCGTGCTGTGTGAGAGAGAGAGAGTGTGCACGGGCGTGCTGTGTGAGAGAGAGAGAGAGAGAGAGAGAGTGCGCGGGCGTGCTGTGTGAGAGAGAGAGAGAGAGTGCGCGGACGTGCTGTGTGTGAGAGAGAGAGTGCGCGGGCGTGCTGTGTGAGAGAGAGAGTGCGCGGGCATGCTGTGTGAGAGAGAGAGAGAGAGAGTGCGCGGGCGTGCTGTGTGAGAGAGAGAGAGAGAGAGAGAGAGTGCGCGGGCGTGCTGTGTGAGAGAGAGAGAGAGAGAGTGCGCGGACGTGCTGTGTGTGAGAGAGAGAGTGCGCGGGCATGCTGTGAGAGAGAGAGAGAGTGCGCGGACGTGCTGTGTGAGAGAGTGAGTGCGCGGACATGCTGTGTGAGAGAGAGAGTGCGCGGGCGTGCTGTGTGTGTGAGAGAGAGAGAGAGTGCGCGGGCATGCTGTGTGTGAGAGAGAGAGTGCACGTGCTGTGTGTGTGAGAGAGAGAGAGAGAGAGTGCGCAGGCGTGCTGTGTGTGAGAGAGAGAGAGAATGCGCGGCCGTGCTGTGTGTGTGTGAGAGAGAGAGAGAGAGAGTGAGTGCGTGCGCGGGCGTGCTGTGTGTGTGAGAGAGAGAGAGAATGCGCGGCCGTGCTGTGTGTGAGAGAGAGAGAGAGAGAGAGTGAGTGCGTGCGCGGACGTGCTGCGTGTGAGAGAGAGAGAGAGTGCGCGGGCGTGCTGTGTGTGTGAGAGAGAGAGTGCATGGGCGTGCTGTGTGTGTGTGAGAGAGTTTGCGCGGGCGTGCTGTGTGTGAGAGAGAGAGAGAGTGCGCGGGCATGCTGTGTGAGAGAGAGAGAGAGTGCGCGGACGTGCTGTGTGAGAGAGAGAGAGAGTGCGCGGGCATGCTGTGTGTGTGTGAGAGAGAGAGAGAGTGCGCGGGCGTGCTGTGTGTGTGAGAGAGAGAGAGTGTGTGGGCATGCTATGTGTGAGAGAGAGAGTGCACGTGCTGTGTGTGTGTGCGAGAGAGAGAGAGAGAGTGTGTGCGGACGTGCTGTGTGTGTGAGAGAGAGAGAGAGTGCGCAGGCGTGCTGTGTGTGAGAGAGAGAGAGAGAATGCGCGGGCGTGCTGTGTGTGAGAGAGAGAGAGAATGCGCGGGCGTGCTGTGTGTGAGAGAGAGAGAGAATGCGCGGCCGTGCTGTGTGTGAGAGAGAGAGAATGAATGCGTGCGCGGACGTGCTGTGTGTGAGAGAGAGAGAGAGAGTGCGCGGGCGTGCTGTGTGTGAGAGAGAGAGAGAATGCGCGGCCGTGCTGTGTGTGAGAGAGAGAGAGTGAGTGCGTGCGCGGACGTGCTGTGTCTGAGAGAGAGAGTGCGCGGGCGTGCTGTGTGTGTGAGAGACAGAGAGAGTGCGCGGGCGTGCTGTGTGTGTGAGAGAGAGAGAGTGCGCGGGCGTGCTGTGTCTGTGAGAGAGAGAGTGCGCGGGCATGCAGTGCGAGAGAGAGAGCGTGCAGGTGTGCAGTGCGAGAGAGAGGGAGCGTGCGCGAAGGTGCTGTGCGAGAGAGAGAGAGAGAGAGAGAGAGTGTGTGCGGGCGTGCTGTGCGAGAGAGAGAGAGAGAGAGAGTGTGTGTGCGGGCGTGCTGTGCGAGAGAGAGAGAGAGAGAGAGAGTGTGCGGGCGTGCTGTGTGAGAGAGAGAGAGAGAGAGAGTGCGCGGACGTGCTGTGTGTGAGAGAGAGTGCGCGGGCATGCTGTGTGAGAGAGTGAGTGCGCGGACGTGCTGTGTGAGAGAGTGAGTGCGCGGACGTGCTGTGTGAGAGAGTGAATGCACGGACGTGCTGTGTGAGAGAGAGAGTGCGCGGGCGTGCTGTGTGTGTGAGAGAGAGAGTGCGCGGGCGTGCTGTGTGTGTGTGAGAGAGTTTGCGCGGGCGTGCTGTGTGAGAGAGAGAGAGAGAGAGAGTGCGCGGGCATGCTGTGTGAGAGAGAGAGAGAGTGCGCGGACGTGCTGTGTGAGAGAGAGAGAGTGCGCGGGCATGCTGTGTGTGTGAGAGAGAGAGAGAGTGCGCGGGCGTGCTGTGTGTGAGAGAGAGAGAGAGTGTGTGGGCATGCTATGTGTGAGAGAGAGAGTGCACGTGCTGTGTGTGTGTGAGAGAGAGAGAGAGAGAGTGCGCGGGCGTGCTGTGTGTGAGAGAGAGAGAGAATGCGCGGGCGTGCTGTGTGTGTGAGAGAGAGAGAATGCGCGGGCGTGCTGTGTGTGAGAGAGAGAGAGAGAATGCGCGGCCGTGCTGTGTGTGAGAGAGAGAGAATGAGTGCGTGCGCGGACGTGCTGTGTGTGAGAGAGAGAGAGAGAGAGTGAGCGGGCGTGCTGTGTGTGAGAGAGAGAGAGAATGCGCGGCCGTGCTGTGTGTGAGAGAGAGAGAGAGTGAGTGCGTGCGCGGACGTGCTGTGTCTGAGAGAGAGAGAGAGTGCGCGGGCGTGCTGTGTGTGTGAGAGAGAGAGAGAGTGCGCGGGCGTGCTGTGTGTGTGAGAGAGAGAGAGTGCGCGGGCGTGCTGTGTCTGTGAGAGAGAGAGTGCGCGGGCATGCAGTGCGAGAGAGAGAGCGTGCAGGCGTGCAGTGCGAGAGAGAGGGAGCGCGCGCGAAGGTGCTGTGCGAGAGAGAGAGAGAGAGTGTGTGCGGGCGTGCTGTGCGAGAGAGAGAGAGAGCGCGTGCGGGCGTGCTGTGCGAGAGAGAGAGAGAGAGTGTGCGGGCGTGCTGTGTGTGAGAGAGAGCGAGAGAGAGTGCGCGGGCGTGCAGTGTGTGTGTGTGAGAGAGTGTGAGTGTGCGCGGGCGTGCTGTGTGTGAGAGAGAGTGTGTGCGCGCGCGGGCGTGCTGTGTGTGAGAGAGAGTGTGAGTGTGCGCCGGTGTGCTGTGTGTGAGAGAGAGAGAGAGAGAGTGTGCGCGGACGTGCTGTGTGAGAGAGAGAGAGTGCGCGGGCGTGCTGTTTGAGAGAGAGAGCGCGCGGGCGTGCTGTGTGAGCGAGAGAGAGTGTGTGCGGACGTGCTGTGTGTGTGTGAGAGAATGTGCGCGGGCGTGCTGTGTGAGAGAGAGAGAGAGTGCGCGGGCGTGCTGTGTGAGAGAGAGAGAGAGTGCGCGGGCGTGCTGTGTGAGAGAGAGAGAGAGTGCGCGGGCGTGCTGTGTGAGAGAGAGAGAGAGTGCGCGGGCGTGCTGTGTGAGAGAGAGAGAGAGAGTGCGTGGGCGTGCTGTGTGAGAGAGAGAGAGAGTGCGCGGGCGTGCTGTGTGAGAGAGAGAGAGAGAGTGCGCGGGCGTGCTGTGTGAGAGAGAGAGAGAGAGAGAGTGCGCGGGCGTGCTGTGTGAGAGAGAGAGAGAGAGAGTGCGCGGGCGTGCTGTGTGAGAGAGAGAGAGAGAGAGAGTGCGCGGCCGTGCTGTGTGAGAGAGAGAGAGAGAGAGAGTGCGCGGGCGTGCTGTGTGAGAGAGAGAGAGAGAGTGCGCGGACGTGCTGTGTGTGAGAGAGAGAGTGCGCGGGCATGCTGTGTGAGAGAGAGAGAGAGTGCGCGGATGTGCTGTGTGTGTGAGAGAGAGAGAGTGCGCGGGCACGCTGTGTGTGAGAGAGAGAGTGCACGTGCTGTGTGTGTGAGAGAGAGAGAGAGAGAGAGTGCGCGGGCGTGCTGTGTGTGAGAGAGAGAGAGAATGCGCGGCCGTGCTGTGTGTGAGAGAGAGAGAGAGTGAGTGCGTGCGCGGACGTGCTGCGTGTGAGAGAGAGAGAGAGAGAGAGAGAGAGAGTGCGCGGGCGTGCTGTGTGTGTGTGAGAGAGAGAGTGCGCGGGCGTGCTGTGTGTGTGAGAGAGAGAGAGAGTGCGCGGGTGTGCTGCGTCTGTGAGAGAGTGCGCGGGTGTGCTGTGTCTGTGAGAGAGTGCGCGGGCATGCAGTGCGAGAGAAAGAGAGAGCGCGCGCGAAGGTGCTGTGCGAGAGAGAGAGAGCGTGCGAGAGAGAGAGAGAGAGTGTGTGCGGGCGTGCTGTGCGAGAGAGAGAGAGTGCGTGCGGGCGTGCTGTGTGAGAGAGAGAGAGAGAGAGAGCGTGCGGGCGTGCTGTGTAAGAGAGAGAGAGAGCGCGCGGGCGTGCTGTGTGAGAGAGAGTGTGCGCGGACGTGCTGTGAGAGAGAGAGAGTGCGTGGGCGTGCTGTTTGTGCGTGAGAGCGAGAGAGTGTGCGCGTGCACGCGTGCTGTGTGAGAGAGAGTGCACGCGGGTGTGCTGTGTGAGAGAGAGCGAGAGAGAGTGCGCGGGCGTGCTGTGTGAGAGAGAGAGAGAGTGCACAGACGTGCTGTGTGTGAGAGAGAGAGCGCGCGCGGGTGTGCTGTGTGAGAGAGAGAGAGTGCGCGGGCGTGCTGTGTCTGTGAGAGAGAGAGTGCGCGGGCATGCAGTGCGAGAGAGAGAGCGTGCAGGCGTGCAGTGCGAGAGAGAGGGAGCGCGCGCGAAGGTGCTGTGCGAGAGAGAGAGAGTGTGCGAGAGAGAGAGAGAGTGTGTGCGGGCGTGCTGTGTGAGAGAGAGAGAGAGAGTGTGTGCGGGCGTGCTGTGTGAGAGAGAGAGAGAGAGAGAGAGTGCGCGGGCGTGCTGTGTGAGAGAGAGAGAGAGAGAGAGAGAGTGCGCGGACGTGCTGTGTGTGAGAGAGAGAGTGCGCGGGCATGCTGTGTGAGAGAGAGAGAGAGTGCGCGGGCGTGCTGTGTGTGTGAGAGAGAGAGAGTGCGCGGGTGTGCTGTGTCTGTGAGAGAGTGCGCGGGCATGCAGTGCGAGAGAAAGAGAGAGTGTGCGCGGGCGTGCTGTGCGAGAGAGAGAGAGAGTGCGCGGACGTGCTGTGTGTGAGAGAGAGAGTGCGCGGGCATGCTGTGTGAGAGAGAGAGAGAGAGTGCGCGGATGTGCTGTGTGAGAGAGAGAGTGCGCGGGCATGCTGTGTGTGTGAGAGAGAGTGCACGTGCTGTGTGTGTGTGAGAGAGAGAGAGTGCGCGGGCATGCTGTGTGTGAGAGAGAGAGAGAGTGCACAGACGTGCTGTGTGTGAGAGAGAGAGCGCGCGCGGGTGTGCTGTGTGAGAGAGAGTGAGTGCGCGGGCATGCAGTGCGAGAGAGAGAGCGTGCAGTGCGAGAGAGAGGGAGCGCGCGCGAAGGTGCTGTGCAAGAGAGAGAGAGTGTGCGAGAGTGAGAGAGTGTGCGCGCGCCGGCATGCTGTGTGTGAGAGAGAGAGGGAGGGAGTGAGAGTGCGCGGGCGTGCTGTGTGAGAGAGAGAGAGAGTGCACAGACGTGCTGTGTGTGAGAGAGAGAGCGCGCGGGTGTGCTGTGTGAGAGAGAGAGAGTGCGCGGGCGTGCTGTGTCTGTGAGAGAGAGAGTGCGCGGGCATGCAGTGCGAGAGAGAGAGCGTGCAGGCGTGCAGTGCGAGAGAGAGGGAGCGCGTGCGAAGGTGCTGTGCGAGAGAGAGAGAGTGTGCGAGAGAGAGAGAGAGTGTGCGCGGGCGTGCTGTGTGAGAGAGAGAGAGAGTGTGTGCGGGCGTGCTGTGCGAGAGAGAGAGAGAGAGAGAGTGTGTGCGGGCGTGCTGTGTGAGAGAGAGAGAGGGAGAGTGCGCGGGCGTGCTGTGTGAGAGAGAGAGAGTGCGCGGGCGTGCTGTGTGAGAGAGAGAGAGAGTGCGCGGGCGTGCTGTGTGTGTGAGAGAGAGAGAGTGCGCGGGTGTGCTGTGTCTGTGAGAGAGTGCGCGGGCATGCAGTGCGAGAGAAAGAGAGAGTGTGTGCGGGCGTGCTGTGCGAGAGAGAGAGAGTGTGTGCGGGCGTGCTGTGTGAGAGAGAGAGAGAGCGCGTGCGGGCGTGCTGTGCGAGAGAGAGAGTGCGTGCGGGCGTGCTGTGTGTGTGAGAGAGAGAGAGAGAGAGAGAGAGAGAGAACGTGCGGGCGTGCTGTGTGAGAGAGAGAGAGCGCGCGGGCGTGCTGTGTGAGAGAGAGTGTGCGCGGACGTGCTGTGAGAGAGAGAGAGTGCGTGGGCGTGCTGTTTGTGCGTGAGAGCGAGAGAGTGTGCGCGTGCACGCGTGCTGTGTGAGAAAGAGTGCACGCGGGTGTGCTGCGAGAGAGAGTGCGCGGGCGTGCTGTGTGTGAGAGAGAGAGTGAGTGTGCGCCGGCGTGCTGTGTGTGTGTGTGAGAGAGAGAGAGAGAGAGAGAGAGAGTGCGCGGGTGTGCTGTGTGTGTGTGAGAGAGAGAGAGAGAGAGAGTGTGTGCGCGCCGGCATGCTGTGTGTGAGAGAGACAGGGAGTGAGAGTGCGCGGGCGTGCTGTGTGAGAGAGAGAGAGAGTGCACAGACGTGCTGTGTGTGAGAGAGAGAGCGCGCGCGGGTGTGCTGTGTGAGAGAGAGAGAGTGCGCGGGCGTTCTGTGTCTGTGAGAGAGAGAGTGCGCGGGCATGCAGTGCGAGAGAGAGAGCGTGCAGGCGTGCAGTGCGAGAGAGAGGGAGCACGCGCGAAGGTGCTGTGCGAGAGAGAGAGAGTGTGCGAGAGAGAGAGAGTGTGTGCGGGCGTGCTGTGTGAGAGAGAGAGAGAGAGTGTGTGCGGGCGTGCTGTGCGAGAGAGAGAGAGAGAGCGCGTGCGGGCGTGCTGTGCGAGAGAGAGAGAGAGTGCGTGCGGGCATGCTGTGTGAGAGAGAGCGAGAGAGCGCGCGGGCGTGCTGTGTGAGAGAGAGTGTGCGCGGACGTGCTGTGAGAGAGAGAGAGTGCGTGGGCGTGCTGTTTGTGCGTGAGAGCGAGAGAGTGTGTGCGTGCACGCGTGCTGTGTGAGAGAGAGTGCACGCAGGTGTGCTGTGTGAGAGAGAGCGAGAGAGAGTGCGCGGGCGTGCTGTGTGTGAGAGAGAGAGAGAGAGTGTGTGTGCACGGGCGTGCTGCTGTGTGTGAGAGAGAGAGAGTGAGTGTGCGCGGGCGTGCTGTGTGAGAGAGAGTGCGAGAGGGACAGAGCGCGTGGGCGTGCTGTGTGTGTGAGAGAGAGCGCGTGGGCGTGCTGTGTGAGAGAGGGAGTGTGAGCACGTGGGTATGCTGTGTGAGAGAGAGAGAGAGAGTGCGCGGACGTGCTGTGTGAGAGAGAGAGAGTGTGTGGGCGTGCTGTGTGAGAGGGAGAGAGCGTGTGCGCACGCAGGCGTGCTGTGTGAGAGTGCGAGAGAGAGAATGCGCGGGCGTGCTGTGTGTGAGAGAGAGAGAGAGAGAGTGAGTGCGCAGACGTGCTGTGTGAGAGAGAGAGTGCACGTGCTGTGTGTGTGTGTGTGTGTGTGGGAGAGAGAGTGCGCAGGCGTGCAGTGTGTGTGTGTGTGAGAGTGTGAGTGTGCGCGGGCGTGCTGTGTGTGAGAGAGAGTGTGCGCGGGCGTGCTGTGTGAGAGAGAGAGAGTGCGCGGGCGTGCTGTGTGAGAGAGAGAGAGAGAGAGTGAGTGCGCGGACGTGCTGTGTGTGAGAGAGAGAGTGCGCGGGCATGCTGTGTGAGAGAGAGAGAGAGTGCGCGGACGTGCTGTGTGTGTGTGAGAGAGAGAGAGTGCGCGGGCATGCTGTGTGTGAGAGAGAGAGTGCACGTGCTGTGTGTGTGTGAGAGAGAGAGAGAGAGAGAGAATGCGCGGCCGTGGTGTGTGTGAGAGAGAGTGAGAGAGTGAGTGCGTGCGCGGGCGTGCTGTGTGTGTGAGAGAGAGAGAGAGTGCGCGGGCGTGCTGTGTGTGTGAGAGAGAGAGAGTGCGCGGGTGTGCTGTGTCTGTGAGGGAGTGCGCGGGCATGCAGTGCGAGAGAAAGAGAGAGCGCGCGCGAAGGTGCTGTGCGAGAGAGAGAGTGTGTGCGGGCGTGCTGTGCGAGAGAGAGAGAGCACATGCGGGCGTGCTGTGCGAGAGAGAGAGAGTGCGTGCGGGCGTGCTGTGTGAGAGAGAGAGAGAGAGAGCGCGCGGGCGTGCTGTGTAAGAGAGAGAGAGCGCGCAGGCGTGCTGTGTGAGAGAGAGTGTGCGCGGACGTGCTGTGAGAGAGAGAGAGAGAGTGCGTGGGCGTGCTGTGTGTGAGAGAGAGAGTGAGTGTGCGCCGGCGTGCTGTGTGTGTGTGAGAGAGAGAGAGAGAGTGCGCGGGTGTGCTGTGTGTGTGTGAGAGAGAGAGAGAGTGTGTGCGCGCCGGCATGCTGTGTGTGAGAGAGAGAGGGAGTGAGAGTGCGCGGGCGTGCTGTGTGAGAGAGAGAGAGAGAGAGAGTGCACAGACGTGCTGTGTGTGAGAGAGAGAGCGCGCGCGGGTGTTCTGTGTGAGAGAGAGAGAGTGCGCGGGCGTGCTGTGTCTGTGAGAGAGAGAGTGCGCGGGCATGCAGTGCGAGAGAGAGAGCGTGCAGGCGTGCAGTGCGAGAGAGAGGGAGCGCGCGCGAAGGTGCTGTGCGAGAGAGAGAGAGTGTGCGAGAGAGAGAGAGAGAGTGTGTGCGGGCGTGCTGTGTGAGAGAGAGAGAGAGAGTGTGTGCGGGTGTGCTGTGTGAGAGACAGAGAGAGTGCGTGCGGGCATGCTGTGTGAGAGAGAGCGAGAGAGTGCGCGGGTGTGCTGTGTGAGAGAGAGTGTACGCGCACGTGCTGTGAGAGAGAGAGAGAGTGCGTGGGCGTGCTGTTTGTGCGTGAGAGCGAGAGAGTGTGCGCGGGCGTGCTGTGTGTGAGAGAGAGAGAGTGAGTGTGCACGGGCGTGCTGCTGTGTGTGAGAGAGAGCGAGAGAGTGTGCACGGGCGTGCTGCTGTGTGTGAGAGAGAGCGAGAGAGAGTGCGCGGGCGTGCTGTGTGTGAGAGAGAGAGAGAGAGAGAGAGAGAGAGAGTGAGTGTGCACGGGCGTGCTGCTGTGTGTGAGAGAGAGAGTGAGTGTGCGCGGGCGTGCTGTGTGAGAGAGAGTGCGAGAGGGAGAGAGCGCGTGGGCATGCTGTGTGTGTGAGAGAGAGCGCGTGGGCGTGCTGTGTGAGAGAGAGGGAGTGTGAGCACGTGGGTATGCTGTGTGAGAGAGAGAGTGAGTGCGCGGACGTGCTGTGTGAGAGAGAGAGAGTGTGTGGGCGTGCTGTGTGAGAGGGAGAGAGCGTGTGCGCACGCAGGCATGCTGTGTGAGAGAGAGAGAGAGAGAGAGAGAGTGTGCGGGCGTGCTGTGTGTGTGTGAGAGAGAGAGAGAGAGTGTCTGTGCGGGCGTGTTGTGTGAGAGAGAGAGCGCGAGCGTGCTGTGTGAGACAGAGAGTGTGCGCGTGGGCGTGTTGTGTGTGAGAGAGAGAGAGAGTGTGCGCGGGCGTGCTGTGTGAGCGAGAGAGAGAGTGCGCAGGCGTGCTGTGTGAGCGAGAGAGCGTGTGCGCGCGCAGGCGTGCTGTGTGAGAGAGAGAGTGCGCGGACGTGCTGTGTGAGAGAGAGTGCGCGCGTGGGCGTGCTGCGTGTGAGAGAGAGAGAGAGAGAGTGGTTCAAAGGCTGATGTGGGAGAAGTGGGTTCTCTTTTGTCGGATACTGGCGAAAGTCTGGGGTGTACTGATGAAACACTTGTCACCTGCACCATGCTGGATGAGTGTTCTAACAAACTGTTTAATTCAGGATGTAGAGAAAGTTTTAAACCAAACCATGTGGAAATAACCAAATCAAGGTGTAGAGTCAAGGCAGGAGAAGCAAATATTAATTTGAGAAATGATGAAAGGCTGGCAGAAAGAGACGAGAATATATGCAAGAATACGGCTACAATCAGGATTCTCTTACAAAAATAATAATAAGACAAAACTAAAGGGTCTGCATCTGAATGCGCTTGGCATTCATACTAAGTAAAGAAATTGACTGCGCACACTGAAGTAAATAAATATGATCAGATGCAAAAAATATTGAATCCTGAATATTGAAGGTTATATGACATTCAGAAAGAATAAGAATCTAGATAAAGGTGCAAGAGTTAAACTGTTAATGACAGATAGCATTCGTGGAGTAGTTCGGGATGACCTTGGCTGAAGAGATTAGGATGCCAAATGAGTTTAGGTGTGAAGCTGAGAAATAATTTGTAAGGATTATTGAAAGGTCCTGCAACAGTAATCACCATGTAGAATGAGGTATACTAGAAGAGTATGGTAGCCTTATGAGAAAGGGACAGAAATAATCATGGGTACTTTTAATCTACATATACACTGGGATAATCAGATTGGCAGTGGTTACCTGGACAAAGAGTTCATTGAATATTTTTGAGAGAGTTTTTAATACAGCATGTTCTGGAAGTAACAAGAGAGCTATACCAAATTTAGTATTGTTTAATACAATAGAATGAATTGAGGACATCGGAGCTAAGGCACCCCAAGGGAGCAGTGACCGTGTATGGTGAATTTTACCATTAGTTTCAAAGGGAGACAAGTGGGTTAATGATGAGTATTTTAAATTTAAGTAAGGGTAACTATGGGCATGAAAACTTAGTTATCTGAAGTGAAATAGGATATCAGGGAAAGGGATAGATCAATTGAGACACAGTTTGGAATAATCAGAATAAGTGTGTTCCAATTGTAAAGAAAAATTATAAACTGAGTACCCGTCATCTGTGGTTAACTAAAGAAGCTGTGAAAAAATATACAACTTAAGGAAAAAGTGTAAAACAGCATGAATATAAATTGCAGGTCATATGATTGGTGAGAATTTAAAGAATGGCAGAAACAAGAAATGAAAGTAAAGTGAGTGTTAGTTACTTTAGAGAGTGAAAATTGGGAGTTCTGAATCTAAATAGAGAAAGCTGTGATGGTGTGAGGCACAAGCTTGCTGGTAAGAACCAGGGAATGCTTTAAAGGGATGACAGTGGATAGGCAATGGCAAACGTTTAAAGAAGTCATGGAGGAACTGCAACAGTTGTTCATTCCTGTCTGGCGCAAAACTAGAATGGGAACGGTGGCCTGACCATAGCTAACAAAGGAAATTAGGGATACTGTTAAATCCAAGGGAAGGGCACACAAATTGCCCAACATAGCTGAGGTTTGGATCTATTTAGATTTAATCAAAGGAGACCAAAACTATTGATTGAGAATGGAAAATTAAAGTATGAGAGTGACATATTTTAACACAGGAAACATTCAAATTGTTCTTCTGCGGCTATGTGAAGAGAAAAATAAAAGTAGTGAAGAGAAATGTAGGGTCCTTACAATCAGAAACAACAGGGAGTTCTCGCACAAAATAGAGAAATGAAAGACCAATTAAACACCTATTTTGTTCTGTTTTCACAAAGGAGGACACAAATATTGCCCCAAAAATGTTAGGGAACACATGGTCCAGTGTGAGAGAGGAACTAACATGGAAAATTAAAACGCTTAGTCTTGGGGATAGTGAACTGACATGGATGGAGTCTTGGCTGGCAGACAGAAAACAAAGATTCGGAATAAATGGGTCATTTTATGAGCGAGAAGTAATGATTAGTGGGTTACTGCAGAGATAATGAGGATAAATGTAATATCTGCAAATTTGCACACAACATAAAGCTTGGGTAGGGAGTTGAACTGTGAAGAGGATTTAGAGAAGTTTCATTGTGATTTGGCCAAGTTGAGTAAGTGGACAAATGCAAAGCAGGTACAGGGTAATTGTGGATAAATATGAGATTGGCCACTTTGTTAACATAAACAGGAGATCGGATTATTATCTGACAATAGATTTATGAAGAGGGAGCTGCTACATTATCTGGGATTCCCTGTGCTTCAGCTGCTAAGGTAAGTACGCAGTTGCAGCAAGCAGACAAATGGTATGTTGGCCTTCATAGCAAGAAGATTTGAGTACGAGAGCAGGGTTGTGTTGCTGTAATTGTACAGAGCCTTGGTGAGACCACAGCAGTGGTTTTGTGTGCAAAACAGTAAAAACTGTGCATGAACGAGATGTTGCCTTATAAATTTGTGTCCGTCATTCCAGATACTCCATTTTGAGTTTCTCCAGAAAAGGTTTCTGTCCTTCCATACAACTGAGATAGCTGTTATTAAATTTGCAAATGACATCCGATGTGACGATGACAAAGCTAAAAGTTCTCTTTCATTCTGTTTAGTTGCAACTTCTAACACAGTTTTCCCCACTGTCTTTCTTCCACGCCTGTCCCAACTGTCATCCAACTTGGTAGCAATTTTCCTCAACTGGTTCCCATCTTATCTATCCAATTTGTAGCCAAACTCTCACTTGCATTGAGTTCTCTTGCTACTCCTGGACTGTTACCTCTGTTTTTTCTCATGACTTATCTCTTCCTGTTTTCCATCCGCAGTCACCAATAGGTGAAATCATACAAAGCCAAGCCATAATTTTCACATATACAATGATAACATCCACCCCTACTTCATGCTACCGCTCTCAACAACTTCTCTGTAGCTACATTTTCAGACTGCATATCCAACATCTAGTACTGGATAAGGAAAACTTCAGTTCAATATTGAGAGCACTGAAATCATTGATTTTTGGTCTCTAATCCAAACTCCATTCACTAGGCATCCATCCTATCATCCTTGGCAACAATGGGATTTTTCCTAATTCATTCAGGAATGAGCGTGATACGAGCTAGGCCAAGATTTATTGCCCAGGGCAGTTGATGTGGGCCTGAAATCACATGTAGGCCAGATCAGGTAAAGATTGCAGTTTCTAAGGACATTAGGGTAACCAGATGGGTTTTTCTGACAATCAACAATGGATTCATGATCATCTTTAGATTATTAATTACAGATTTTTATGAAATTCAAATTTTACCATCTACCGAGGAGGGATTTGAATCTGGGTCCCCAGAACATTAGCTGAATTTTTGGATTAACAGACCAGCGATAATCCCACGAGGCCGAAGCCTCCCCTTTGTATTATATTTGCACTGTAATTGAGCTTCAAAACACAGAACCCAACCCTAGCTAAGACCACCTGTTTCCACATCCATGACATCACTCAAACTTGATCTGTATCTCAGCTTTTCTGCTGCTGAAACCCTGTTAACATCTCTAGACCTGATGATTTTAGTGCATTCTTGGTTAGCTTCTCACATTCTATTTTTGATAACTTTGAGATTACTAAAAACTCTGTCCTTGTCTGAAGTTGCATCAGTCCTGTTCACCTTTCGCACCAGTTATTGCCATCCTTCATTGTTCCTGTTCAAGTAATGTTCATGTTTTAAGATTCAAATCCTTGTTTACAATTCCCTCAATGACCTCAATCTTCCTACATCTGTAATCTCCAACAGCCCCACAATGGTCTGAGATAACTGTGCTCAAGTAATTCTGGACTCCTTGATAATTTCTGTTATTACTGTTTCACCATTGATGATTGTGCTTACATTTGTTTAAGCCATAACCTCTAGAATACCCTTTCTAAAGCTTTCTGTGATTCTTCTATTCCTTCTCCTTAAAGAGACTCCTCAAATTCCAGTTCTTTAACCAATCTGTTGTAATATATTATGTGGCTTGGTATTACATTTTGGTTTATGAAGTGTTTTGAGATGCTTTATGACATTAAAGGTGCCATTGAGCATCAGACGGTAGCAATGGAACATTCCTGTTAAAGTGAGGTAACCCATTGTACAGTGTGCATCAGTTTCTGCATGTCATAATACAGAATAGAATTGACACTTGCTCAGACCTAGAATTCTGAGTGGTAATGAGGTCTATGCGATCCACATAGCAACCAGCAATGAATGTAGACTGATGAAATAGTCTCTGGAGGGAGTTTGAGGAACTGCAATCTAAATTAATAAGTAGAACCTAAAGAGTAATTATCACTGCATGCTAGCTGAGCCACATATAAATTGGTATTGGGTTGAATAAATTCGAAAAGTTAACATATAGCTCAAAGAAGGTGATGAAAAAATGGTTTCAGTTTATGGGGTGTCGATGGCAGTACTTGGGGAGAAAAAGAGAGCTGTTCTGCTGTTCACTCAAACTGGGCAGTGATGTTCATGCTGATGGATATCACAAGTAGAACTGTGATGAAGCTTAAATTTAGTTTCATTGCTTTGGATAAAAAGCTAAGTGAAGGAAAATTACAAATCTTAAAGAGAAAAATCAAGATCATGTACAAGTGTAGTGATAAGCAACAAATTAATTTTAAATCTGCTGTGATGCAAGTTCACAGACTTTGCTTTTTCCACAGATGTTACCTGATTTGCTGAGTACTTTCAGCATTTTTTTTCATTTCAGATTTCCAAAATCCTCTGTACTTTGTCTTTAACGTGATCGACTGTCTAGTGACATTAATAGATTATTGAAAATGCTGGAATGCGCAGTAGTTCTGGTCGTCAATGGACGGAGAAAATCGTTAACATTTTACGTCAATGCCCTATTTCATCAGAATTTCCAAAATTTTCAGGTTTTATTTCATCTCTCTAACATCAATATTTTGATGTGTATGATCTAATAACTGTTAAAGAGATTGAGTAGGTAGTCAACTAACCAGACTGATCTAACAGCTGGTCTTTACAGTAACAATTTACTGTAACCTACGTGGAAAAGCATGTACTTGTTTGCAGTTATGATATTTGAGATATCAGTAACTGATGTCACCCAAGAAGAGCCAGTGCTGCTATTGTGACCCTGATCATCTTTGGTTACCGTAGAAATATCAACAGTTGTTCAATCTTGAATTTATTATAGTTTGTCTTTGTGTTAGAGATTTAAAAAATAATCATATTAATGTTCTATATTCTATGATTAGAAGATTATTTCTTCCCATTCGTACAGAAAGCTCTAAGCCAAATAATTGATAAAAATTTCTGTTGTTACGACTGACAACCTTAACTTCCTTTAATTTGCTCACTGGTACCCCGGGTGAGAGAAAAAGTTACATGTGGTCCCAACGTGGAAAAATGGACGATCCTGCCGGAGATCCGTAGCTTTTAAAAAGATATATGAATTCCCTAGTGACAGAAATAAAGAATCCATGCAACAAGTTTTCATGTTTTAAGGTTCTTATTATAATAAACTGCAATCAAAATTGATAAAACAGTATTTAGTAGCCAATTAATGTTCTAAACAACTGAAAAGATATTACCATTAACAATTTCAAGTCACCAAAAGTCGCACACCACTGCACTCAGCAGAAATGTAGTCTTAGGAAAATAGGAACATTGGAGCAAGAATAGATCGTTCAGCCTTTTGAGTCGTGATCTAGAAGGATGGAACAGACTTGAGGGTCTGAATGACCTTCTCAGTATTACACTGGATTCTGAACAGAGAATGGATTGAATAATTAATCTACTGGCTAAGACTTGGATATTACCAGAAGAACAAAACTAAACAGACAAGTTGTTATGCCTTTTTAAAATATCTAAAACACGATGTGGTTTTTGTCTGGCACTTTTCTGTTTGAATGTTGATATCTTGATCCTTTTTTTTTTGTTGTATTGTATTGCCATGAGAACTACCTTTTTAAAATTGGATGAATCACCTCTGCTTTTATGGTTTGATGCTGACAAGCTGCCACAACAGCAAATTTTATCAGGCATTTAATGTAATGAAATACCACAAGGTGCTTCACAGGACGTTTTACTAATACTTGTCAGTGTCTAGATATCTGTAAGAATGATAGGGTTGTAATGGAAAGGGATTTTAACTTTCCAAGCATAGATCGCGACTGCAGTAGTGTTAAGGCTTAGATGGGGAGGACTTTTAAGTGTGTACAAGAATATTTTCTTCTTCAGCATGTGGATGAACCGACTAGACAAGGAGCAAAACTTGACTTTCTCTTAGGAAATAAGACAGGGCAAGTGACTTGGGTGTTAGTGAAAAAGCACTATGGGGGCCAGTGAAAATAATTCTGAGTTTTGAAATAGTTGTGGAAAACGCTAGACCGACGTAAAAGTTAAAATTCATTTTGATTGTATTAGGCAAGAACTTTCAAAAGTTGATTGTGGAAGACAATTCACAGGTGAAGGGCATTTTGAAAGTGGGAGGCTTTCAAAAATGAAATGACAAGAGTCCAGAAGTAGTATGTACCTGTTGGTGTGAAGGGCAATGTTGGTAGGTGTTGGGAATGCTGGTTGACTAGAGAAAATGAGGCTGTGTCAAGAAAAGGGAGACATGTCAGGTAGAGACAGCTGGGATTGTGTGAATCTGTCAAGGAGTATAAGGGCTTTACGAATTTACTCAAGAGGGAAATCAAGAAGGCAAAAAGAAGACATGCGATAACTTAGGCAAATAGAGTTCTGGAGAATCCAAAGAAGTTCTACAAGTACATGAAGGACAAAAGAGTAACTAGGAAGAGAACAGCGCATCTTAAAGGTCAATAAGGCTATCTATGCATGGAATCGCAGGACAGGGGTGAGATACCAAATGCATACTTTGTGTCAGTATTTACTGTGGAGAAGCGAGGGGACCTGGGGAAATAGAGTGATGACTTGAAAAGTATCCATACTGCAGAGAAGGATTTGCTGATTGTCTTAAAATGCGTAAAGGTGGATACATTCCTCGGATTTGTATCCCAGAGCTTTGTGGGAAGCCAGGAAAGATGTTGCTGGACCCCTTGCTGAGAGAGATGTATCGTTGAAAGCCAGGGATGCGGTTTCAGAAGAGTGGAAGGTGACTAAAAGTGGTGCCATTGTTTCAGAAAGGCTGTCAGGAAATGCCAGGGAATGATAGATGTCAGTGGTGTGTAAGTTGTTGGAGGGGATTCCGATGGATAGGATTTACACATATCTTGAAAGGAACAGACTGATTAGGGATGATCAACATGGCTTTGTGTAT
Source organism: Stegostoma tigrinum (assembly GCF_030684315.1). Taxonomy (NCBI): domain Eukaryota; kingdom Metazoa; phylum Chordata; class Chondrichthyes; order Orectolobiformes; family Stegostomatidae; genus Stegostoma; species Stegostoma tigrinum. The sequence continues at coordinate 50,414,611 of NC_081363.1, forward strand.
GGTAAATCATGTCTCACTGACTAGATTGAGTTTATTTGAAGAAGAGACCAAGAAGATTGATGAAGGCAGAGCAGTGAATGTATGGACTTTGGCAAGGCCTTCAATATTTTCACATAGTGGACTGGTTAGCAAGGTTAGATCACATGGAATCCAGGGAGAGCTAGCCATTTGAATACAAAATTGACTTGAAGGTAAATAACAGAGGTGGTGGAGGTTTGTCTTTTGGACTAAGAGTCTTGGGACCAATGGTGTGCCGCAAGGATCGGTGCTGAGTCGGCTGTTTTTTGTCATTTACGTAAATGATTCAGATATGAACAGGAGGAATGGCTTGTAAGTTTGTAGGTGATCATAGTGCTGTAGTGGACAAAGAAGGTTATCTCAGAGTATAACAAGGCCTTGACCAGATAGGTGGAGAAGTGGCAGATGGGGTTTAATTTAGAAAAATGTGAGGTGTTGCATTTTGGTAAGGCAAATCAGGGCTGTATTTATACACTTAATGGTAGGGTCATGGGGAGCATTGCTGAACAAAGAGACTTTGGTGTGTAGGTTCATAGTTCCTGACGGTGGAGTGACAGGTAGACAGGTTAATGAAGAAGGTGTTTGGTATACTTGCCTTTATTAGTCAGTGCATTGAGTATAAGTGTTGGGAGATCATGTTGCAGTTGTACAGGACATTGGGTAGACCACTTTTGGAATTCTGGGTTCAGTTCTGGTCTCCCTAATCTCATAAAGATGTTATTAAACTTGAAAGGATGCAGAAAAGATTTGCAATGATTGTGCAGTGATTGAAGGCTGGGTTATTTTCCCTGGAGCGTTAGGCTGAGGGGTGACCTTCTAGAGGTTTGTAAAATTGTGTGGGACGTGGGTGTGGTGAATTGTCAAGGTCTTTTTTCCAGGGTGGGGGAGTCCAAAACTAGAGGGCATAGGTTTAAGATTAGAGGGGGAAAAATACGAAAGGGATCTAAGGGGCAACATGTTCCACGCAGAGGATGGTGTGTGTATGGAATGAGGTACCAGAGGAGGTGGTGGAGGCTGGTAAAAGTACATCATTTGAAAGGCACCTGGATGGGTGCATGAATAGAAAAGGTTTAGAGGGATGTGGGCCAAATGCTGGCAAATGCAACAAAGGGTCCATACTACTCGATGATTGAACCTTGAAAATTATCTCGTTAAAACTCAATGACCTCAGTTAAGCCTCAAAACAAGATAGTGCTGATTCACAATTGGATGAAGATTTGCACTTTACTCCTTAATGTGGTTAGGTGGGGTGGTGCCTTCCTGGTCAGTACAGTGCATGAGAAGGGTTGTGTGAAGGATGGAATCATCGAGGTTGTTGCGATTGTGCAGCACGAGGGGGATGGAATTGCATGGCATGACAGGCAGGAATGGTATAGTGCGAAAGGGCTGAGATGGATGGCATAGGAAAATTATCAGGATAGAAGGAATGAGATGCTTGGACAATGGCATTGTAGAGATGGAGTAGTATAATGAGGGTGAAAGTAAAATATTGAATGTTGTGGGATGAGTTTGATGTGATAATGAAACTGTTTAAGTATACTCATTTATTTGTAAGTATTTTATGGGGAGGATGGAATTACATGGGGTGGGTTTGATGTGAGAGTATTGGGAGGGTGGAAATGCTATAGGTGGGATCGGATTGGAGAGAGAGAGTTACATAGATAGGAATGGCCTAGAAGGAATGGAATATGATGACAGAATTGGTTAAATGGGAAGTTGTGTGGAAATTTTCACACTGATCATTCCACCTTGTAAGGAGTGACAGAATGGGCTGGAGGAGCTGTCTTGTCTAATTCTGTTCCTGTTTCTTATCATCTTAAGTGTACTAATTTGACCATAAATGTTTTGTGGTAGCAGATGTTTTCCACACATTGCTATATCTTCAATATGGGTATTCAAGATTGAGCTACCTAACACAAACATATTCCTTTTGACACTGTGACATTGGTAGCCTTGCTACCACTAAGCTCTAAAAATCCCTACTTGAAACTCTGAATTTTCTGCCTCTCTTTCTGCCTGTCAGGTACAACCTTAAACTTAACTCTGCAATTTAGTTGTGGTTACCTGTCCTTAATTCTTTCCTCTGTAGTGGTGTTAAATTATGCTTCCTAATGCATTTGTTCTCAGTGTCATCTGGAAAACAGACAAGCACATGTAAGACTGCTTTGCCACGAATCCATACCTTAATGCATTTCTGTTTGCCTTCAGACAGCAGTGTACAATATCGCTACTTCACATTCCACTAATACTTAGAAATAAAGTTCACTTACATGTAAAATAAAAGCACATTAAATTGAGTGCTTCAAATACAGCTTTTGAACATTGAACATAGAACTGTACAGCACAGTACAGGCCCTTCCGCCCACGACGTTGCGCCAAACTTTTATCCTAATCCTATAACGACTATATAACCTCCACTCCTACCTTATACTATCATCCATATGCCTATCTAATAGCCGCTTAAATGCCACTAATGAGACTGACTCCACTACCCTCTCCAGCAATGCATTCCACGCTCCTACCGCTCTGAGTAAAGAATAAACCTCTGACGTCTCCCCTGGATCTACTTCCACTCACTTTAAAACTATGCCCCCTAGGAATAGCTACCTCCATCCGAGGAAAAAGTCTCTGGCTGTCTACTCTATCTATACCTCTCATCATTTTGTACACCTTTATCAAGTCACCTCTCATCCTTCGTCGTTCTAAAGAGAAAAGCCCTAGCCTCTCAATCTTCCTTCGTAAGACCTTCTCTCCATTCAAGGCAACATCCTTCTAAGTTTCCCCTGCACCGTTTCCAGTGCCTCCACATCTTTGCTGAAATGAGGCGACCAGAACTGTACACAATACTCCCGCTGTTGCCGAACCAGGCTTTTGTATAGCTGGAGCATAACTTCACGGCTTTTGAACTCAATCCCTCTGTTAATGAAAGCTAACACACCATACGCCTTCTTTACAACTCTATCCACCTCAGTGGCAGCTTTCAGGGAACTGTGAACATGAACCCCAAGATCCCTCTGCTCCTCCACACTGCCAAGAATCTTTCCGTTAACCCTGTATTCTGCTTTTAAGTTTGTCCTTCCAAAATGAATCACCTCACACTTTTCAGGGTTAACATCCATCTGCCACTTCTCAGCCCAGCTCTGCATCCTGTCAATGTCCCTTTATAACCTAGAACAGCCCTCCGCACAGTCCACAACACGACCCACCTTTTTTTAGCAAACTTGCTAATCCACCCTTCCACATCTTCATCCAAATCATTTACATGCCAAACCATTTGGTCATGGCATATTTTATAAATTTTACAATTGTGTTTTCTCCAGATTTGAAGAAGGAAGATGCATGTGATCTCTTTGCCTTTCAAACTTCAGCGTACTATTTTTTTGAGTCAGTAGTACTTTCTGTTTTAATTTTTTTCTCATGTTTGAACTGTTATGTTTTTTTAAACAAGAATTGTGAAATTCAAAAAACAAAAGCGCATCTGCAACATTTTTTTAAGGTGTAAAATTATAAGGAGAGTGTATAATTAAAAAAAAATGGTGATCAGTGCAGTGGAGTCTTTGAACAGTGCATATTGACAGACTTTGAGTTAATTTGGATTATGACAAGTCAGTTTTAATAGTAATATAATCATTCTGCCACTGTGTGGAGCTATGTAAATTTGACAGCTATTTGTCTTCTGCCTGAAATTGAGAGCACTGTTTTGTCACAGAAACTAAATCAGAAAATGTTGGAAACATTCAGCAGGTCTGGTGGCACCACCAAAAGGTCACCGAATGAAACATTACCTTTGTTATTCTCTGCAGATACTGCCTGACTTACTGAGTATTTATACCATTTTTTCCAATATTCACAGTATTTTGCTTGTCTGTCTAGGTTGGATAGATGGCATGTGCAAAGGGGTCTCAATAACCTCCGGTGCAAATAAAAATGGCCATATTTGAAATGCTTCTTAATAATGCTGGTAATGAGTTTAATTTGATATTCATTTTCTGCATTGCAATATGGGTTCCTGAAAGAAGTTGAAATTTTGATGTTCTTGCCAGTTGATCATCTACAGTGATGCCATTGAGGAGTCAGAATTAGTGATAATATTCAGACCCAGCAGTTTTCGAGGTGATAGTTTAATATGACTAGTTGTGATGGTGGAAGAGAGGACAAAGTGAAAATTGCATAAGATGTGAGAAAGATTATTCATTTGGAATGAGGAAATTGCTAAATCTCCTCTGCAGAAAGTGAGTGCTATATCAGGATTCCACTTAGTAGAGCAACCTCCTCGCAAAGCTGTTTAGGGAGACCAGTTCTTGAAAAGCTGCTCAGTACTGGAGAGACAATTGTCAGAATGCTGTTACAAGGTTGAGGATGTGGATGCCATGAGTAGGATCTGATTTTTTTTTTGTTGAATGTAATTCTGGGTTTTTCTATATTCTCTTACATCTTGTCAAGCTCCTGCTTAGCATCTTTGATCTATTTCTTTTCTGTTCTATCTCTAATTTTGTCCTTCAGTTTGAATTCTTCTTTCTACCAGTCATGTAACTTTGATTTGAGAAGAATGGGAAAATAGTTGATATAACACGTTGATTCAAGAAAGGCGGGAGACAGAAATCAGAAGCATATAGGCCACTAATCCTAACACCTTGTTTGGGAAGTTGCTGCATTAAGTTATTAAGGAAGTTATAGTAGAATACTCAGAAAATCATAATGTGATCAGTCAGAATCAATGTTTCCTTATGAAAAGGAAACTCCAACTAATCTATTCAAGTTTAGTGGAAGTAACAAGCAAAATTGATAGAAAGGGAACTTAGAGATATAGTGTACTTGGATTTCCAGAATACCATACGAAAGGTATACAAGTTAAGCATGTGATGGTTGTGGTGGGGTGTTAGGGAGAAACATATTAGCATGGATAAAGGATTATTTGGTTAAGCAGAGTAGCAGTGATAAATACATGAATTTTTGGTTGGCAAGCTGCAGCTAGTAAAATGCAACATGGTTCTATCCTGGACCTTTTACAATCTCTGTCAATGACTTGGATAGGAGAACAAATGTATGCTATTAAGTTTGTTGAAGAAATCAAATGACATAAGAAAGTAAGTTGGTACGAGGAGGCAGAGTGACTTTGAAACAAGAGAGCTTAGGTGAGTGGACAAATTTTGATGGACTATAATGTGGGAAAATGTGAATTTTTCCTCTTCTTCCTGCCAAAGTGGGCAAGCAGTATACTATTGAAATTGGAGAAAGTTTGCAGAAATCGGTGACACAGAAACACCTGGATGTTCTAATACATGAATCATGCAATATTTGTATTCAAATGATTAGTAAGGCAAATGGAATGTTGATGTTTATTGCAAGGGAAATAGAATAAGAACAGGTAAGTTTTGTTGCAGCTGTACAGGACCTCAATGAGACCACACGTGGAGTGCTGTGTACTGTTTTGGTTTCCTTCTATTTAAAAGGGTATAATTACCATAAGACTCTTACACCATTTGGCCTACTGATACTGCTGTGCCATCCAATCATGGCTGTTATGTTTCTTCATCCCATTCTCCTGCTTTCTCCCTATAATTCCTTGATCCCTTTCCAATCAAGAACCTATCTATCCCCATCGTAATTTATGGTCAGTAATTTGGCCTCCACACCCCTGTGCAGCAATGAGTTCCAACAGCTCTGGCTGAAGAAATTCCTCCTCAGCTCAGTTCTAAAGGGCCGTCTCTTCCCTCTGAGGCTGTGCCTAGTCTCTTCACAAGTGGAAAGATCTCTTCCAAGCCCCTTAATATTCTCTAAGTTTCAATAGAATCTCCCCTCCCCCCACCCCATCCTCTAAACTCCATTGAGTACAAACCCAGAATCCTCACCAGCTGCTCATATGACAATCCTTCAACCTTGGGATTATTCTTGTAATTCTCCTCTGGTCCCCCATTTAATGCCAGCATGTTCTTCCTTAGATACAGGAATTGCTCGCAATATTCCAACTGCGGTCGGACCTGAGCCTTATACAGCATCAGCTGTACGTTTCCGCTTTGGAATTCTAGTCCTCTCGAAATATGTGCTATCATTGTATTTGCCTTCCAACTGCCAAGTGAACCTGCATGCTAACCTGAGGAGAATCCTGAACTAGCACTCCCAAGTCCCTTTGTGCTTCAGATTTATGAAGCCTTCCCCCATTTAGAAAATAGTCTATGCCGCTATTCTTCCTCCCAAAGTGCATAACTTCATACTTTCCCGCATTGGGCAAAGAAGAGGCAGGTGGAATACACTCTCCTAGCCTGTCCAAGTCCTCTGCAGCCTCCCTGCTTCCTCAATGCTGCCTGCTTCTCCACACATCTTCATGTCATCTGAAAATTTAGCAACAATTCCTCAGTTCCTTCATCCAGATCTTCATATAATGCGAATAGTTTTGGTCCCAACATGGACCCCTGCAGAACTTCAGTAGTCACCGGCTGTTTTACTGAAAAAGAACCCTTTATCCCTACACTCTATGTACTGTGACAGTCAGCCAGTCCTCCAGCTATACCACTTCCTTATCCCTAAGACTATGGGCTGTTATCTTAATTGTGCTTGAACAATTCAGAGAAGGTTGAATTGATTCATTGCTGGGATGAAGGTTTTTCGTATGAAGATGAACAGATTGTGCCTGAGAAGTGTGTAGGAGGTTTGTCAGTACGTGAAATTCTTTTCCCCATAAAGTAATAGTGGTTTGGGTCATTGAATTTAGTCAATGCAGAATTTAATACATTTTTGGTAGACAAGGGAGTTGAGAGTTAGGGTGGAAAGATGAATGGAGATCATTTTGAGATCAACCATGATCTTCCAGAGTGATGGAGCAGTCTTGAAGAGCCGAATGGCCAAATGTTGCACCAAAGTCCTTTCCTGTTTTGGATCGTATTAAGCTATGCTCATAGTGCCACCTACAGGTGAAATGCAGTTGAAATGATGCAAGTCAACGCTGTAAGTAACTAAACAGACAGGATATTAGGTGTTATTTTGGGGGGGAAAAAAATTGCACACTTTTTTTAAAAAGCCTTACTATAAGCATACTACTTCCCTCAGGCTGAATCATATCACTTTAAAGCTGAGACTCAAGAACTGACGGCAGAGATTTGTACGGTTAACTGTGATCTAGATTTGGTCAAGGAAAGCAATACTCTGCGCACGCTTCACTTTTTACCAGTTTTGCTGTGTTTAAAAATAAGGTCTTGAACAATACATAGTCTATAATCCTTTTACTGTGCACTTTATTCTAAGGGCAGCTATATTTAAAGTGGTGCAGCACAACCTTTGTTCAAATGAATGACCTTTTAAGATTGGGTTCATTTTTATTAGAGGTTATATATATTTTGATTTTCATTTTAAATTAATGTTGCAAGTGCTGGTAAATTAAACCAAATGATAGGCTTTGTTGCATTTTAGGGCATCTCAAGTGCCTTGTCCTAGATCTACAGATAATCAAGCAAATTTGCAGGTAACAAGAATTTTGTTTTTCTTTCTTCCACTGTAGGAAATAGGAATTTTTTTGAAGAGCTTCTAAATAATCAAGAAACTCCAGCGAGTGCGATTGATACTGTAGAGAAGACCAGTGTTGCTATGACAACTGCAGGCAGACATCCAGACAGGTCCAGGTAAAAGAAAGACTTCAGTACATGTACGCAGCCTTACTTTTTCCCTTAATAGGAAATTACTGAAAATGTGTCCTTCAGCTGCATCTGACTTTAAGTTTTTCTAACACTATATTTGATATGCAAGCACAGAGTCATAGTGGACTCAACTGTATTTTTTTTCAAAATCAGAGACAGGCAACTACATCACAAGGCCATTCTGATATCCTGTTTCTATGGTTACCGTAACAGCATTTATCAGTTCCTTATGAGAAGAGGCAAAGCAAATCTGTATGCACATGGCAAGGTTCCAGCATTTCAATTGAAAAAGCACTTTGAACTGCTGCCAAGTTTATAAGAAGCATAGCTGTCAGGGCTGCTTAATGCTGGCAGTTTGTATTTGGCAAGCTTTCACCTCCCATGATTCTTCAGTTGGCTATTTTCCATGTACTTAGCGGAAGCTAAAAATTAACCCATGAAGCTGACAGCATAAACTGAGATTTCAAATTTGTAGTCTGAAATATGGTTTAGAATATAGATGAATATGCTTTTAAAAAATAAAATTCATCAGTAATCTTTACTTCATTTTCAGTAAAATGAATTCTGATCTTTCACACCTAATCCATTATTTTACAGTTCCCTTGTAAAAGAAACTGTTCATGAAAATATCTTCCCTAACAATTACTTCGAGAGATATGCAGTGCTAAGTTTATCTTTTGATTGGAATCACTTGAAATTTTGGAATGTTAGCATAGTCTTGCAGATTACAATGGTTTACTTCTGAGGTCGAAGTATTCTGGGTAACATATTTGTGGAAGGGTACACAGTAGCTGAAAGCACAATGGTTTCATTATGAAGAAATAAAGAGTTACGGCAAAAATATGCAGGATTTTTAACCAACACGAAGATCAAGAGTCTTCACTTTTCCCCTTTGCTGTTCAGATTCTAGTATGAATGATCGAAATTGTCTGTTATTCATGCAGCTAGAGGTAGTTCAGAAAAAATTATGCCTGGCACGTATTGTAAAGAATGGCTTGTATGAAACCAGCTCTGTTATCCGTGCTGGAGTATTTGTTAGTTTGTGCGACACAAATAAAAGAATTTGTTAGAAAAGAAGACAAACATTGCCCTTCCCTCTTCCAACATGGCAAAGTATACTAGCAATCCTAATAATGCTTATGACATTAGATATTCAATGAAAAATCATTCCATTCCAACTTTGTAATGATGAACTGGTTGCTTCATGTAATGCCAGTGAATAAAACAAGTAGTTTTTATTATCTGGGAAATGTACTTTTAATTAAATGAAATTTGGAAGTGAGAAGAGAAGGAAATGTGTAGGTTACTGTAATGATTCATTTGTAATGTAATATCTTCAATAATTGTAACTGCAAAGTATAATTTCTGTATTTCCAAATGTAGAATCATACATTTTGTTTTGCTGTTGAATGGAATCTCAATAATAATGCACAGAAGGAGGCCATTCAGTATATTATGCCTTTGCAGCTGTTTAAAACAGCTATTCATTTGGTTCCACCCTCTGGTTCTGCCCCAGAGCACTTTCTTTCCTCTTCAAGTATTCGATTTCCTTCTGGGAGTTACTAAGGAATCTGCTACTATTTCAGACAGTATATTCCAGAAAGCAGCAAATTGCTTCATAAAAAGTAATTTCCTTATGTTTACGTGATAATGGGAACTGCAGATGCTGGAGAATCCAAGATAATAAAGTGTGAAGCTGGATGAACACAGCAGGCCAAGCAGCATCTCTAAGGAGCACAAAAGCTGACGTTTCGGGCCCTCCTCTCTGATCAAGGGTCTAGGCCCGAAACGTCAGCTTTTGTGCTCCTGAGATGCTGCTTGGCCTGCTGTGTTCATCCAGCTTCACACTTTATTATCTTCCTTATGTTTACCTCTTGTTTGGTGTAATCTAGTGACTCAGCCTTTTGCATGCCTCTCGCATGCTTCTCTTTGCACTGATGGGAAAAATCTCCAAATTTTTGGATCTTTCTACATACCTGAAGTGCCTCATTTCTGGTACCATACTGGCAAACCTCTTCTGTGTTTTCTCTAAGCCCTTTAAATCCATTCTAAAGTGTGATGCTCATAAATGAGCATGTTCTCGGTTTGAGGTCTGGCCAGTGTTGTATAAAGGTTTAATAGCACTTCCTTGTTTCTGTATTCTATATTTCTACTAATAAGCACAACAATCCTTTAATGGTAGCCGCAACTTAACCTGTTCCCTGCAAAGATGAATGTCTCTTTCTGCAATCCATTGAAAGTTGCATCCTCTTATTCATGTTCCTCTTTTTTTCCTCGATAACTAACATTTTACACTTGTGTTAAATTTAATCTGTTAATGCCTCCCAATTCATCAGGTGGTGTGTTCTTCTGAAGCCTTTACTACTCATTTTCACCCACATTTCTGAGTTTTGTCGTTTGTAAACTTTTGAAATCATGCTATATTAGAATTGTATGCTTTTTTACGGACAGTTATAAGCTATCTACAAGTTAACCCCCTTTTAAGATATGAAACTTGGGCTTGTGGATTTTCATTTTCAACATTATAACTTATTTTTCAGTCATGTTCTTCCCTGCCTATTTATTCTTCCTTGTGGAATGTTGTGAAACTGTAACATAAAGCTTTGGTTGTTTTTCAGATCCCATTAGTCACTGATAGAGGCCAGAAGCAGGGGTATTTCTTGGCCACATCCTTGCTAAACATTTGTTGAATTGGGGATACAGTTTGTTTGAACTTAGCAAATTTTTGGCAGCCTATCTGTTAGAGTTTGCAGAGTTGGAAAATTGTGCCTTTTAGCTTTCAGAGTGCAGATGGAGTGTTATGTCCATAAGAAGCATGTTTAGATGACTGCACCGATAGATGGCTTTACTAGAAGTGAAGACACAAATAAAATTATGTCATGTTTACAGACCAAAGCTTTATTTTAGAAGAATTTTTGAGTGCTTGAGTAAAATCAAAAGCTGTTCACAACAAACCTAAGTTCCATCATTTAGTCTCTTATGTAACAGCAAGCAACCTAGCCAAACTGATGAATGTTTATTCACTATGTTGGCTGCAGATATGATATATGAAGTCACTTTCCACAATCTCACCAAGAGCTAAGTGGGCATGAGCCCACATCATAAAACTGCCATAATTTGGCATTAGTGAATCTACATTGATAATCTCATCTGTCTGGTCATAAGGATGCTTGCAGCTGGGAATAGAAAACAATCACCATTGTAGTGGCTGCTGTTGTTCTTCTGTGATATGTGTATTGTTAAGGCAGTGTAAAAGCTGTTTTGTTGATGTGCATTTGGCCTATGCTGTTACTATGAAAGGCAACAAGATGCTAATTGCATAGCATAGAAGATTTTCAGTATGATCAGCAAATAAATATAGCGGCTTTCTCCCTAACCAAAAGAAGTGCAAGTTACTGCGGTTTGTTAAGATACACTTGATTTAGAAATTTTGAGTACAAGAATTTTAACATTACTAATAGATTTAGTTATTTTAGTGCATAAGTGAATTGTCCAACATAGATCAGAAGTCGAGAAATCATTAGTTTAGAGTGCTTACCTTTGATGCCCTATTCTTTTAATCAACCTGTTCAGACAGGTTATGGTACTCCAATGTGTTAAACGGGATTTAAACCTGAACCATCTGGCCCAAAGACAGAGATCGTGCCGCTTCCCGAGCAATTGTGTCCGATTTAACTGGGCAAGAGAAAATAAGTCTACAGGTAACTAATAGAAGGCTGAGGTGCAACGAAGAACTCACAACTAAAAGGTGGAAATAGCAAAGGAGACTCAGCAACTTGCTGATGACCACAGCACGTTTGACTTCTTTAGTGCAATTATTTGTCTGAATACCCAAGGACTTAGCTGACTCAGAGACAAAAGCAGAGAGCTGCTCATCAGAGACCAAGAGACAGCCAACACCTGATGGACAGAGCACGTTCAAGGACCTCTTCAACTAAGATGCAACGTTTGACACAAGTGCTCTTAACAACATCCTGCAATGTGCTACCTATCGCCTTTCAGTACACATCTGATTGTGCCGTGAGATTGAAAAAGGCATCTGATATTTTTAAAAAAAGGCTTCCAGTGCAAGGGAATCCCTGCTTAAGTATCAGAGATAATGGGAACTGCAGATGCTGGAAAATCAAGATGATAAAGTGTGAAGCTGGATGAACACAGCAAGCCAAGCAGCATCTCAGGAGCACAAAAGCTGATGTTTCGGGCCTAGACCCTTCATCAGAGAGGGGGATGGGGTGAGGGTTCCGGAATAAATAGGGAGAGAGGGGGAGGTGGACCGAAGATGGAGAGAAAAGAAGACAGGTGGAGAGGAGAGTATAGGTGGGGAGGTAGGGAGAGGATAGGTCAGTCCAGGGAAGATGGACAGGTCAAGGAGGTGGGATGAGGTTAGTAGGTAGGAAATGGAGGTGCGGCCTGAGGTGTGTGGAAGGGATGGGTGAGAGGAAGAACAGGTTAGGGAGGCAGAGACAGGCTGGGCTGGTTTCGGGATGCAGTGGGGGGAGAGGACGAACTGGGCTGGTTTTGGGATGCGGTGGGGGAAGGGGAGATTTTGAAGCTGGTGAAGTCCACATTGATACCATTGGGCTGCAGGGTGCCCAAGCGGAATATGAGTTGCTGTTCCTGCAACCTTCGGGTGGCATCATTGTGGCACTGCAGGAGGCCCATGATGGACATGTCATCTAAAGAATGGGAGGGGCCCTCCAACCCCACCACACCCGGCACCTTCCCCTGCAACCGCAGGAACTGCTACACTTGCCCCACAGCACCTCCCTCAACCCCATCCCAGGCCCCAAGATGACTTTCCATATTAAGCAGAGGTTCACCTCAACATCTGCTAATGTGGTATACTGTATCCATTGTACCCGGTGTCGCTCCCTCTACATTGGGGAAACCAAGCGGAGGCTTGGGGACCGCTTTGCAGAACACCTCCGCTCGGTTCGCAATAAACAACTGCACTCCAGTCACGAACCATTTCAACTCCCCTTCCCATCCTTTCGATGACATGTCCATCATGGGCCTCCTGCAGTGCCACAATGATGCCACCCGAAGGTTGCAGGAACATCAACTCATATTCCGCTTGGGAACCCTGCAGCCCAATGGTATCAATGTGGAGTTCACAAGCTTCAAAATCTCGCCTTCCCCCACCGCATCCCAAAACCAGCCCAGTTCGTCCCTTCCCCCCACTGCATCACACAACCAGCCCAGCTCATCCCCTCCCCCCAGTGCATCCCAAAACCAGTCCAGCCTGTCTCTGCCTCCCTAACCTGTTCTTCTTCTCACCCATCCCTTCCTCACACCTCAAGCCGCACCTCCATTTCCTACCTACTAACCTCATCCCATCTCCTTGACCTGTCCGTCTTCCCTGGACTGACCTATCCCCTCCCTACCTCCCCACCTATACTCTCCTCTCCACCTATCTTCTTTTCTCTCCATCTTCGGTCCGCCTCCCCCTCTCTCCCTATTTATTCCAGAACCCTCACCCCATCCCCCTCTCTGATGAAGGGTCTAGGCCCGAAACGTCAGCTTTTGTGCTCCTGAGATGCTGCTTGGCCTGCTGTGTTCATCCAGCTTCACACTTTATTAACCTGCTGAAGTATGGTGGAGAGACACTCTTGACATGAATCCATGACTACTTCATCCTTGTCTGGAAGTAAGAAAGCATGCTACAAGATCCCACAGATGCCATAATTATGACTACTTTCAATAAGGGCAACAGGTCCAACTGTGAAAAATATAGTGGAGTTTCCCCATCATTTGCCAAAGGCAAGGCCACTACCTCCCAATGGCTGAAAAGCTCTTCCCCGAGTGTCAAAGTGGCTTCCATCTGTCAAGAATCACAATGGACATGGATTTGTCATGTGCTCAAGATCAAGAAAACTGCAGGCAAAAATACCATCCTTTGTACACAACCTTCTTCAATCTCGCAAAGGCCTTCAACTCTGTGAACTATGAGCAATTGACAAATCTCCTCTTCAAATTCAGCTGTCTGCAGAAATTCGTTATGAATCTCCACTTGGTTCACAATGATAAGAAAGCTATAATCTTTACAAACAGATACACGACAGATCCAATACAAGTACAGACCAGTGTTAAGCAAGGCTGTGTCAGCGCAGTAATGTTCCTTCTTACTGCAACTCTCCATTTCACTTCCATGAAGCTCCCTGCTGAAGTGGAGCTAACTGACTGGACGAGCAGGACACCGTTCAACCTTCAGTGCTTCCAGGCCAGAACCAAGTCCAACCCAAGTGTTGTCAAACTGCAGTATGCAGATGGTGTCTATGTGCCCGCACAGTGAGGATGAGCTATAAACCATGCATTCCATGATGTGTAGGGGAGAATGGGCCTCAGATTAAACATCCAGAAAACTAAGGTTCTCTGCTATCCTGCTTCAGTGACACAAAACTGCCCCCCAACCATCAAAAGCCAAGGCAAGACCAGGACAGGATTCCCATATATTCTCAGTGCAAGCAGATTTTGACTGTGAAATCCAGTACTGACTCCAAGGCACCAGTCCAGCCTTGGATGCCTAAGGAACTAAGTTCAAAATCCAAAACCCACCAAGATTGTGATCTACAGAGCAGCTGTGTTTCCCGCCCTCCTATACATATTAGAAACATGGACCATGCACAGCAACACCTCAAATACCTGGATGGTTATCACCAGTGCTGCTTCTCAAAATCCTGCAAGTCCACTAACAGGATAGGAAACCAATGTGAGTGTCCTCTCCAAGGCCAATATTTGCAGTAATGAGCCACTGTTCATGCATGAGCACCTGCAACAGATGGGCTGTAAATAAGTGCTCTACTCTGAGCTCTACAATAGTAACTGATCACTCAGATAGGTGAGGAAATGCTACAAGGAAACCCTGACAGCTTTCGTAGACGAATACAAACATACCTGTTGAAACATGGGAGTCACTTGTCCTTGAGTGCACAAACTGGAGACAAAGCTTCCCTGATGGTACCAGTCATTTTGCGCATCAGTGAGTGGAACACATGGAGACTAAGCACAAGCAGTAGAATGAGCACATAGAATCCAGAGTCTCACGTTTCAAATACCACTTTCCCCGCCTTTGGCAGAGTGTGAAACTCCAGGATTGGACTAGTCAGTTGCTGTACCTTCTTAGTCTTATCCAACGTCACGATTTGAAAGTGTCAAAATTCACTGCATATGACCACAGCAAAGCCAATCTATTCTGGTTGGATATTACCAGTGGTGAATTCAGAGTGCTGTGGTGAGCACAGAGTTTTAGACCTCTCTCAAAGTTTGTTTTCCACCCCTAACGTTGTCAGCAAGTCAAATTTTCCCCCACCTGTAAAGCATCTTACAGTACAAGACTGCATCAGTTTATACTCTGTACAATTCTGTAATTACCACAGAGAGGAGTTGTATTGCTGGTTATATTAATGAAAATAAAAATATGTTCAGAAAAATCCAAAAGACTAAAATATACTAATTCAATGCACCATAATGTTGAGGTTGATATGTATTGATCTGAAATTCTGCTAGGCATGAATATGTACCTCCTGCCTGTGATCTTTACCAATTCTATGTGACTAAGTGATATTATTTCATGATAGAAACCAAGAGAATTATTTCTAGGTATACTTTAGAGATTGAGGCCTTGTTTTTGATGGCTTTGCATTATGATTCTGTATTTGGCTAGTTGTGTGCAATGAACTGGAGTCGGGAATTATTCCCAATTAGGCTGAATACTTGAAGTTAATTTTACTTTGTGTTAACTTCAGTCGTGAGTATAGTTAAAGGTGAAAAACCAGGAAGTTCCTGACTGATTTTCCCGACTGATTTTCCCTTCTTCTTCAGTACAATCTTCGAGGTCCCATATGGTAGGATCGTTAGATCACATGGAATCCAGGGAGAGATAACCAACTGGATACGTCATTGGCTTAATGGTCCAAGACAAAAGGTGGAATTCTGTGACCAGTGGTCTACCTCAAGGATCAGCTCTGGGTCCACTGTTGTTTGTTTGTTATTTATGTCAACGATTTGGATGAGAATATGGATGTGATTAGTAAGTTTGCAAATGACACCAAAATTGGTGGTATAGTGGACAGTGAAGAAGGTTGTCGTAGAGTACAAAGGGACCTTGATCGGATGGATTAATGGATCAAGAAGTGGCAGATGGAGTTCAACTTGGATAAATGCAAGGTGTGGCAGTTTAATAAGGCAAACCAGGACAGGACTTGCACAGTTAACAGTAGGGCTCTGGGGAGTGTAGTTGAACAGAGGGACTTAGGGTCGCGAGTTCATTGTTCCTTGAAAGTGACATCATAGGTAGACAAGGTGGTGAAGAAGGCATTTGGTATACTGGCCTTCATTGGTCAGATCACTGAATACAGGAGTTGGGACGTCACGTTGCGTCGTACAAGACATTGGCGAGGCCACTTTTAGAATAATGTGCATACAATTCTGGTCACCCTGCTATAGGAAGATGTTGTTAAACTAGAAAGGATCAGAAAAAAATTACCAGGATTTGCTGGGACTGGAAGGTTTGAGTTTTAAGGAAAGGCTGGGTAGGCTGGAACATTTTTCCCTGGAGCACTGGAAGCTGACAGGTGACCTTACAGAAGTTTATAAAATCACAAAGAGCATAGATGTCGTGAATAGCCAAGGTCTCTTTTTCAAAGATAGGGAAGTCCAAAATTGGAGAGTATGGGTCTGATGTGAGAGGGGAAAGATTTAAGAGGGACTTGGGGGGCAACATTTTCATGGAGAGTGGTGTGTGTATTGAATGAGCTACCAGAGGAAGTGGTAAAGATGGGGACAAACATTAAAACACATTTTGACAGGTACGTGAATTGGTAAGGTTTAAAGGGATACGGACCAAATGCAGGCAAATGAGATGAGTACAGTTTGGGATACCTGGTCGGCATGGACGAGTTGGACCGACAGGTCAGTTTCTGTGCTGTATGACTCCATGACTATTTATTCTAACACCAAAAGATGCAGCACTGAAGCACATGCAGGACATGAAATTATGATACTCCCCGCCCCCCCCCGCTCCGCCCTTCACTCCCTAGATGTTCCATAATGCTAGAAAACATTCGGCCTTCCCCATTTAAGTTTGACATTGTTTTGGGAAATCTGTAGTAATGAGTAAAGCGAGGGCATTTTTAAATCATGTTTATACAGAAATCTGTCTCTTAATTGACTTTTAATATGAGGATTGGTTTTAAGTTATCCCAGAGCAGTGTTTTTGAGTAGTAAGACTGCTAATGCTAAGTTTTGGGCACAGTGTGTTTTTTGTTTTTAGGTAATTTCTGGGTCAGTAGACAGTTAAAGGGGCAGAAATGGCTTTTAGCAGGGCGATGTGCTCTTCCTGTTAGATGTGTACGAGATTAGGGAGAATTTGAATGTTCCTGGAGACTATGTCTGCAGGAAGCACATTTGTTTGCGAATCCTATTGGACCACATGGATCATTTGGCGCAGCAGTCAGAGGCAACGAGATTACAAGAGCAAGGAGGTGTGGCGGGTAGCAGTATGGCAGTTTCAGGAAGGTAAAAGACACTGCAGATACAGTCAGGTAGTTGGTTGACCACTAGGAATGGTTGGAGAGGTAGCCAGGTAGTGCAGGAATCTCCTGTGGCTGTCCCTGTCTCAAACAGGTATGCTGTTTTGGAAAGTGGAGTGGGGGTGAGCCTTTCGGGAGTACAGCACTGACAGCCAGGTTTCTGATACTGTGACTGGCTCTTCTGTAATGAGGGGCATGTTAGGTTCCAAGTGATTGATTGTAATAGGGGACTCTCTTGTGTGGGACACAGACACACATTTTTGCGACTGTCAGCATGACATCAGGATGGTGTTGTCTCCTTGGTGCCAGAGTCAGGGATGTCTTGGAGAGCGTGCAGAATATTCTGAAAGGGGATCAGTTGAAGGTAGTTTTTCATGTTGGAACCAACGATGTGGGGAGGGAGAAGAATGAGGTTCTGCAGAGAGAATACAGGAAACTTGGGACGAGGTTTAAAAAGTAGGTCCTCGAGGGAAGCAATATCTGGGCGAGTACCAGTGCCACATGCTAGTGAGACCAGGAATTAGAGGTTTGAACAGGTGAATGCATGGCTGAGGAGCTGGTGCAGGGGGTAAGAATTCGCATTTTTGGACCAGTTGAATCTCTTCAGGGGTAGAAATAACTTATCTAAGAGGAACATGTTCCACCTGAATTGGAAGGGGATCAATATCCTTGTGGGCAGATTTGCTAGTACTGCTTGGGAGGCTTTAAACTAGTGAGAGGAGGTGCGGTGGGTAGTGGGAACCAAAGTGATAGTGGAAAAAGATGAAAGGCTAAGGCTAGTATAGTGGATAAGAGGAGAAAGTCAAATGGTCAAAGCAGACAAAAGCTTGGCAGAGAATCAGGTAAGACAGATAAATTAAACTCTATTTACTTCAATGCAAGAGGCCTGAACAGGTAAGACAGATGGACTGAGGGCATGGTTGGGAACCTGGGACTAGGATATCATTGCTATTGCGGAAATGTGGCTCTGGGATGGGCAGGACTGGCAGCTTAATGTTCCAGGGTGTAGATACTATAGGAAGGAGAGAAAGAAAGGCAAGAGAGGAAGAGAAGTAGCGTTTTTAGTTAGGGATAACATTACCGATGTAAGGGAGGACATTCTTGGGAGATCTTCCAGTGAAGTTACATGGGTGGAACTGAAAAATAAGAAAGAGATGATCATCTTGTTGGGATTGTATTATATGCCCCATCATAATCAGTGGGAAATTAAGAAACAAATATCTGATTTCCTCAACTACACTGCCTGCTGCTCTGGGAAAGTAACCAACGTAATCAAAAACTCCTCCCTTCTATCAGACACAAGATATAAAAGTTTGTATAAATGTGGGAACAGATTCAAGAATAGTTGCTTCCCCACTGTTATCAGAATTTTGAAAGGGCTTCTTTCATGTTAATACTGATCTCTCTCTGCACCTTCTCAGCAGCTGTAACATCGAATCCTGCACTCTTTTCTGTACCTTGGTACATGTGACAATAATAATCAAATCAAATGAAATTGAATAATATCATTGAATAATGGTAGGACATAAACTGGGACTGTCCTTGTGTTAAGGGCTTGGATGGGAAGGGATTTATGACATCTGTACAAGAAAACATTCTTATTCAATATGTGGATGTACCTACTACAGAAGGAGCAATACTCAACCTTCTGTTGGGAAATAAGGCAGGGCAAGTGACTAAGGTATCAGTGGGGGATCACTTTGGGCCAAGTGATCTTAACTCTGAGTTTTAAAATAGTTATGGAATAAGATTGACCTGATCAAAAAGTTAAAGTGTTAAATTGGAGTAAGGCCAATTTTGACAGTATTAGTCAGGAACCTTGAAAGGTTAATTGGGATAGGCTATTCGCAGGTGAAGGGACAGTTGGGAGGTGGGAGGCCTTTAAAAATGAAAAATGAGAATTCAGCGATCATATATCCAAGTATTACCAAGGCTGGTAGGTGTAGTGAATGCTGGATGACCGAGAAATTGAAGGTCTGGTCAAGCAAAAGAAACAGGTATAGACAGCTAAGATCGAGTGAATCCCTAGAGCAGTATAAAGGCAGTAGGAGTATTTTTAAGATGGGAATCAGGAGAGCAAGATGTGGCATTAGATAGCTTTGGCAAATAGAGTTAAGGAGTATCCAAAAAGATTCTACCAGTACAATAATGGCAAAAGAGAGAGAATAGGACCCCTTAAATTTCAATGAGGTTGTCTCTGTGTGGAGCCACAAGAGATGGGTGAGAGACTAAATGAGTATTTTGCATCAGTACTTACTGTGGAGAAGGACATGGAAGCTTGGGAAATAAAAGTGATGTCTTGAAAAGAGTTCATATTATAGAAGAAGAGGTGCTGGAGATCATAAAATGTATAAAGGTGGATAAATCCCTGGGACTTGATCAGGTGTTTCCTAGAACTTTGAGGGAAGCTAGGGAAGAAATTGTTGGGCCCCCGACTGAGATATCTCTGTCATTGATGGCCATGTGAGGTGCCTGAAAATGACAGGCTGGTGATTATGGTGCAATTATTTCAGAAAGGCTGAAAGAAAAAGGCAGGCAACTAAAGACTGGTAAGCCTTATGACAGTGATGGGTAAATTATTGGAGGGGAATTTGAGGGTCAGGTTTTACGTGCATTTGGATAGCCAACAAGGCTTTGTGGGTGGGAAAGTGTGTCTCACCAAATTGTTTGACTTTTTTGAAGAGAAGGCAAAGAAGATTGAAGGCAGAACAGTAGATGTTGACTGTATGGACTTTGCCCAATGCATGTAACAAAGTTCCGCATGAACAGACTGGTTAGTTAGTAAGATTAGATCCCCCATGGGATCTGGAAGAAGATAGCCTCTGGATACAAAATTGGCTTGAAGGCAGGAGACAGAGGCTGGTGGTAGAGTGAGTGATAGTGGGAACTGCAGATGCTGGAGAATCCAAGATAATAAAATGTGAGACTGGATGAACACAGCAGGCCAAGCAGCATCTCAGAAGCACAAAAGCTGACATTTCGGGCCCGAAACGTCAGCTTTTGTGCTCCTGAGATGCTGCTTGGCCTGGTGGTAGAGTATTGCTTTTCGGTCTGGAGGCCTATGACAAGCGGTGTGCCACAAGGATCAGTAATGGGTCCACAGTTGTTTGTCATTTATATTAACAATTTGGATGAGAATATAGGTGTGATTAGTAAGTTTGTAGATGACACCAAAATTAGTGATATAATGGACAGTGAAGGAGGTTATCTGACTCCAATGAGACCTTGATCAGAAGGGGTCAGGAGTGGCAGATGGAATATAATCTGATAACGTGAGGTGTTACATTTTGTAAGGCAGGACATATATAGTTAATGATAGTGCCCCAGAAATGTTGCTGTACAAAGGGACCTGAGGGTATAGGTGCATAGTTCCTTGACAGTGGATTTGCAGGTAGTCAAGGTAGTGAAGAAGACATTTGGCACGCTTGCCTTCATTGGTCAGAACAGTGCTGTACTGGATGTTGCTGAGGTCACTTTTAGAATACTCTGTACAGTTCTGGTCTCCTGCTATAGGAAGAATGTTGTTAAACTTGAGAGGGTGCAGAAAGCAGCCAGGTTTGAATTTTCGGGAGAGGCTGAATAGGCTGGGACTTCAAACCCATGGAGCACTGGAGGCTGAGGGGTAACCTTATAATGGTTTATAAAATCATTGTGGATAGGGTGAATATCCAAGGTGGGATTCTGAGGGTTGGGGGAGGGGGGGGGGGTGGAGGCGGAGTCCAAACTAGAAGACATAGGTTTAAGGTGAGAGGGGAGCCATTTAAAAAAGGCCTGAGGGGTCACTTTTTCAAGAAGAGAATAAAGCGTGTATGGAAGGAGCTGCCAGTCGAAGTGGTGGAGGTGGATGAAATTACATAATTTAAAACATTCTAGAGAGGTAATTGAATAGGAAGTGTTCAGAGGGATATGGGCCAAATGCTGGCAAATGGGACTGGATCTTTTCAGATGTCTGGCTGGCGTGGATAAATTGGTCCAAAACGGGTGTCTCTGTTCTGTATGATTCTAAAACAAAATGATATACATAAACAGCAAGGCAACGTTTCAACCTGTTACTCAACATTATGCTTTTCAAGGTACTCTATTACAACTCCAAAATTCCTTTGTTTGGAATGCAGGGTTAATTTTCTGATTCTTTTCTAAATTTGTTGATATGAACTTCTGTCAAGTCAGATCTATTTTTTTCAGTTCTAACAACCTGAAACTCTCTTGTCTTAGATGTTCCACAAACTAAAACCCTTTGCAATGATGACTGGTCCATCTGAACTAAATTCTTTATTCTCATCCTAGGAAAAACTGATCTCCCTTATAAATTGAACTCCTAATTCTTCTGAACTGATACTTTGAATCTTCTGGCATTTGGTTTATTGTTAACTCAGTAATATATAAACATTCTATCTATCAACACTGAGGGGAAGTTTTCCCAGGCACCTAAATACAGTCACATGCTTTCTTGATGATGATGCACCAAGTCACTGTTTAACATAACATTCTGACCTGTTTTTAATCAAAAATCTTCACAGAACTAACCCACAACCATCGGCATCTATTTAAAACCTACATATTATATACCTTTCATTACAGTTTCAGGCATTATTTTTGCATAATCAAATAAAAACATGGTGAGGATGCATTTCATTTCTCAATTTGGGAAATGAAATACCAAAGTCTCCTACTTAGGAAAAAAAATCATTACTTCCACGGTATGTCAGTTCTTTTCTTGAAATCTACAATACTTTAAAGGTCCAGTCAACTTTTGTTTTAATATTTCTGCCTGTACTTGAAAACCCATTTACTTTGCTCAGTGTCAACTTTAAACATTTCCCATGATAGAAATTTCACAAGCCAGATAAAAGAGTAGCACTCCCCTCATTCTACCTCAACCGGGTAAATCAACTTCACTGAAGCAGTATCTATTTTCCCTTGCCCACCAGCAATCCTCGTGGTCTCATGACACTACAAATTCTATATCAATTAGTTATTTGCTGAGCAGTTGCTTTGAGGTCGTTTGATTTAAACATTTGTTTTTCTAGGCAGATTAGAGAATTGTAGAACTGCAGGATGTGATATTGGTAGGAAATGATGAGGACATAAAATTTAAATATGAGAATCAGAAATTTCAATTGGAGGTGATGGGGTACAAGTGTATATCAGCAAAGTCAGGTGTGATAGTTGGACTGAAGCTATAATTAAAATCACAAACATAAAGAAAAATAGAGTGGGTAGGCAAGATAGGATCAAGATAGAAATGTTAAAGAAAGGCAAAGTAAAAAAGAAATCTAAAACAGTAATACAAGTCGAATATACATGTAAAAAAGAAAATTGTGCTACAGAGATGCTTGGCAGTAATGAAGTACAAATTCATCAAAAAATTGCTTCGACTCATACAGCACGTAAAACAAACCCTTCAGTGCAACTCCTCCATTTGACTAGACATCCCAATCTGACCTAGTCCCATTTGCCAGCATTTGACCCATATCCCTTTAAATGTTTTATATTTATATAACCATCCATTTCACTTTTAAATGGTATAATTGTACCCCCCTTCACCACCTCCTCTGGCAGCTCATTTCATACACTCACCACCCTCTGTGTGAAAAAGTTGCTTCCTTTTAAATCTTTCCCCTCTTACCTTTAACCTATGCCCTCTAGATTTTGTGTAATTCGCGAATGTTTAATTGTTAAAGGATATCTGCAGTCTTGTGTGAATTTGTGTTAGTGGCTAATTACCACAGTAACTGCCTGCAAATGTAAACATCTGATGTATCAAGCCCAGATTTCTTTTTGGGATCTGACTTGTCTAGGATCAACATCAGCTTGGATCATAATGGCTGATTATCAGTAGCACTAGCTCCAAGTGGAGATGAACACCTTCATGAAAATCACTTCTAAAAATTGAGAATTAACATGCAAATTGTCTTAAAAACCTAAAGTAAAAGATACTGTAATGCCAGTTTAGTCCAGGCAGAATTTTTAACTTTAATAGAAGTTAATCTATCGTAAATCTACTAAAAAAAACTGTTGGTTCTTTAACTAAAATGGTCGTTTTCACTGGTTAAGTATGATAACTGTTTCACTAAATAAAGATATGCCATGATGAACACAGTAGGGAAATAGTTTCACATTCACAGCTGAGTACCATATCATTTGCCAATTTTGGAATAAATCTATTTTTGGCTACAGATTAAGAAACAGGTTCAGATTATTTAAGTTTACTTTAAATTAGGACCTTGCTCTTTGCATAATGAGGACATATCCATTACCGATTATTAAGAATATGAAAACTGTTGCTCAAGGTAAAACAGTCTCCTAATGTACATTGTGCCTGCACCTTGTGTCCTATTGAAAGTAAAAAGGAAAGTTTTTAAAATTCACCAATCGTTTTTGTATTTACATTAAGGAACAGAAGCAAAATGTTTGTGTTTCATGGTATCCTTACATCAAGCTTTCCAATTTGAGATGAACTATACATGTTTTATTTTGATCTGTGAGTTTAATTATTTACAGCTGTGAAGGGGATTTTCAATCTGTCTGCCAAAATCCTGTTGACTGTATGATTTTTAAAAATCCTATTATAGCTACAAACAACTGTTAAAATTCGTTGGGGTTAACATAGGCGGACATGTGTGCATTTATTTTTCCAGGGCTTGGACATTCCCCTCATTCCCCATAGCAGTTAGTATGATCATCTGTAACACTTGATAGGAAATGAAGACTGATGAATTTCTTTAATCCCTAAATGAAGCATCGATTTTCAGTGCAAATAAACAGTAGAACAGAAGACAGCAATAATTTAGGGCTCTTAAAGGAACATTCTTATTGAATCTCTTGAAAGAAGCGAATGTTATTTTGGAACAGAAAGTATAGCAAAGAAAAAATACTAATAACTATTTTTGGCATTTCCAATGTTTACTAAAATTGGATTGCGCAGTTGTATTTTTCGTGGTCTCGCATATTCCCTTTCGCGTAGTATTCTGTGTTGAACAAGGTGGCATAGCAAGGGCGATACGAAAAAATAACCTAGCGTTATAGCCTTACTAGCATTCAGAGCTTGATCAATCTTGGGGAATTGAGAGTGGGCGTCTCAAAATAATAACTACTTCTAAAAATAAGTCCATGCGATTTAAACGAGGCCTAAGGTATCGTTATTTCAGACAAAATAACAGTGGATGCCCTCTGCCCTCGTGGTGTGAGCGGAGAGGGAGTTAGAATGTTCTTAAGTAAATTTACATTAACTATCTCACACTAAAAGCTCAGATGGAACAATGACTTCAATGTCATAATTCTGTTTTATTTTTTCAATTCTGCGTCGTGACTTGCAGTGCGTTTTTTTAAAATCGGTGGGCACGATACCATGCGTCGATAAAATGCTTAATAGTCTGTTGAGCCAAGATCCTTTGAAATGCATTTTCCATTTTTTCTTGATGTTGTTTCATGGTCGGGAACAGAGGAATAAACCGTTCACCTCATTATTTTTAAAGGGGTTAATAAATTATATAAAGCTGTAAGGTAGTCGCACGTTTTGAAGCTTTTTTTGAAATAAAAACTGTTTAACAATCCTTTTCAAGTTCCGAATTCCAGTTGTACTACTAAGATGCTTAAATACTGCAGTTTTGATATTTAAACACATTTCCGTTTTGTCAGCTTCTGGTGACACTTGCTTACATTAAAAAAAACTCTTGTGAAGTTGTGTTTACCCTGATTAAAACATTGAGTTCCCCCCAGGAATGGGATCTGAGTGTGCCACGGATCATTTCTTTTTATACAAGGTGGGGGAAGGGTGTAGTGTGAGATTTAAGTTCGACTTTAGAATGCAAGACAAAATTATTTTTCCTTTCGGAATTATTTTAAATGAATAAGTTAAATGAACTTATAGTTCAGTAACTGATATGTGTTGGGCAAATGTGGATCCGTTTCAGTGTTCACGGAAATGCATTACGTTAAAGGACAATTTAGATATGTTTTAAAATATTTTTTCCAATTGACTTTTTTTTCTGCTCTCTTTTAGATTACCTACAACCATTACAAGTTCGAGTTAAATTAAACAGTAACCAAGTAGTTATTTATTTTATAGTGCTGACGTAGCTTTCGAAGTTGATGGCCCACATCCATGTTAATAATTAAACCGTACTGTACTGGAAAAACAAGCAGCAACTCCCTCACCTCGGGGCTCGCACCATTGGGTAACTACTTTCATGAAAAGTAAATAGAAGCGTTCATTGGGAGGGAGCTTTTCGTTTTCGATTGAAGTTTACACGCACAAAATTGCACAACAGGAAACTAGCATTAGGCTGGTTATATGTGGGTGGAAGTTGCATAATTTGCTAGATATTTAGCTGGTGTTCTAACCTATGAAATTATTTTATACTTTTCTGACGTTATGATGACTCGATTTTACAATTTTCCCATCATGCTTCAAATTGCTAAGATTGTCGTATTAAAAACGGACCCTTTGCATTAGTATAGCGTCAGCCTTAAAAGTACATGCACTTGGTATTGAGCAGATTCCTACCAATAAAATGGGAGCCTACAAAACAATCGAGCTGCTTCAGT
Organism: Stegostoma tigrinum; assembly: GCF_030684315.1. Taxonomy (NCBI): domain Eukaryota; kingdom Metazoa; phylum Chordata; class Chondrichthyes; order Orectolobiformes; family Stegostomatidae; genus Stegostoma; species Stegostoma tigrinum. Next base: position 50,440,340 of record NC_081363.1, read on the forward strand.
CCAGAATTAGCAGCAGAGAATGAAATGTCTGCTCATTGAGTGACTCGGTGCAAAACGCTAGGGAGTTGCGACATTCTGAAGGGAACTGAACTAGAACAAGCCCTGACGTCATGGGGCGGGACTAGAGCTGCAGCTGGGGGGGGCGGGGGAAAACCTAGACTGATTTAATATACTGTATAAAGTGCATACTTAAATAAGTAATTACTTTCTATTGTCAAGTGTTGAACTTTTAAGACGGTTAAAGGAATTCCTGTTATCATAATTTGTTTCTCGATCTGTTCGACTGGGTGAAGTACTCAAAAGCTAATTGTTTAGTCAAGTAAATGTTATTTAATTTCTATTCAGCTGTAACTGGTGTGTTGGAATTTTGTAGTTTAAATTTAGAACTTTACATTTATATACCAGCTGTACTGGTAACTAATTTTGCTTTTGAGCATAACTTCCGTGGTTAATATTTCGAATTATCACGGACCTATCCTAATAGACATTCCCGCAGTGTATTCTGGTAACTGAATTGTTACAATGGACAGTTAAAACATTTTTTGGGCCAGGAACCAGTTTCTATTCCGTTACAACCGTAATCTGTCTGAAATTGCTAGGTGTTTTGGAGTAAATCATGTGCACGATGATCCGGCTACTCTCAGGGACAGGGGCTGAGAGACTGGACTGTACATTCCTCAGAAATGCTTTTGGTGTGTTTGCTGGATAGAGTCAAATCCGCAGTGTTTGGTTCTGTACAGTAGTATACGAAGAACCAAACTGCTTTAGTGACTACGTATGCATATAAAGTTTTTTTTTAAGGAATAAAGTATAGTTTTGAAACTTTGATAAAGGGTAGTCAGCCGAGACAAGCCACATGCTTTAGACGGTGGGGGTGGGGAGTGAGGCTGCGCTTGCGTATTGGCTGCAGAGCGGCGGCTGACGTCACGTGGTGCTCGGAGAAGCTGAGTGGCGGGGCCGGGAGGAGAGGAGAAAGCAGACAGAAGAGCAGGAGAAAGGCAAAGAAAGCGAGGGAGCCTAGGCCTGGCCATAATACCGTACGAAAGGGCCACCGCGGAGAGACCCAGAAAACAATCAAATCTGAACATCTTCCGCATCATGTCCGCTGCACAGGTGTCTTCGTCCCGGAGACAGTCGTGTTATCTCTGCGATCTGCCTCGCATGCCGTGGGCCATGATCTGGGATTTTACTGAGCCCGTCTGTCGCGGCTGCGTCAACTACGAAGGGGCCGATCGCATCGAGTTTGTCATCGAGACGGCGCGCCAACTGAAGCGGGCTCACGGTTTCCAGGAGGGCCGCTCGCCAGGGCCGCCTCCTGTCAAAGTGCAGTCCTTGGGTGGCAGCAAAGAGGCGGCTCAACAGCTCAACCACGTCGACGGCTCGTCCAAAGGGCCCCAGCCGCCTGTCGATCGCTATTCTTTGAGCGAGAGACCCCGATTCGAGTACCCGAGCCTCGCCCATGCTGGCAGGCTTCCCAATGGCCTGAGTGGACCCAACGGATTCCCCAAACCTGAGGACATTCCGCCGGAACTCAACCGCCAGAGTCCCAATTCATCACGAAGAAATCATAACATCGTGCCCCCGGGCCCCGTCACAGTGCCGCCCAACTTGCTGCCGCAGACCACTTTAAACGGTCCGTCCGCAGGAGCTCTGGGTCCACACGGGCTGCTAAGCAGGCCGTCTCCTTCCAGCAGCTTGGCCGGGACATCGGTGACGGTCAGTAGTCAAGTCCTGAGTGATGTGAACAAACGGCCAGGCTCAGTGTCCAGCAGTGACCAAGAGAGGGAACTCAAAGAGAAACAGAGAAATGCCGAGACTCTGGCTGAGCTGGGCGAGAGCTTGAGAAACCGCTCTGAGGACTGGGTCAACAAGCCCAAGATCGTGCGGGAGACGCTGCTCACCCTATCCAACTGCAATCCCTTCGATGTGCGCTTTAAGAAGGATCACTCTCTTTTGGGCCGGGTATTCGCCTTCGACGCCGTCTCCAAGCCCGGCATGGACTTCGAGCTGAAGATCTTTATTGAGTACCCGAGCGGTTCGGCCAATGTCTTCTCCAGCGCCTCGGGAGTTGCCAAGCAGATGTACCAGGACTGCATGAAGGATTTCAGCAGAGGCCTATCGTCCGGTTTCAAGTACTTAGAGTATGAGAAGAAACATGGCTCGGGAGACTGGCGCTTGCTGGGTGACCTGCTGCCTGAGTCGGTGCGTTTCTTTAAGGAGGTGGTGGGGGCCGATATGCTGCCGCAGCCCCATATAGACGCCAATTGCCCCATTTTACCCACCGCCCTGTGTAATATACCCCGGCCCCCGCCCAACAGCTCGAGAACTGGGATGCGCAAACGCAAAGCGTCTCCTGAACCCGATTCGGAAACAGGCAGTGTAAAGCTGGAAGAGCGGCAGCAGCAGTGGCTGTCCAACCAAAATGAAGCCTTAAAGCTTACTATGGCGGCATCAGGCAGTTTTGGCTCAAGTGGTGTGGCTCATGGGGGTTCCGCTCTGCCACCCAACCGGACCACCCCTCCCGAATGCAGCGCCCAAAATGGACAGTCGCCCATGGCTGCCCTCATGTCCGTGGCCGACACCCTTGGAAATGCCCACTCTCCAAAGGACAGCAGCAATTCGGTACATTCAACCACGAGTACCAGCACTCGGAGGAATAGCAACAGCCCCGTGTCCCCTGCCTCGGGTGGTGGCCAGCGCCGCATGGTGTCCAGGAACGGGGATGCTGCACTGTCCGTTGCACCACCTAACAACCATCCCAACCCCAGCATTGACCCCGTTCATCCCCCAAACATTCCAGACTCACCAATGGCCAACAACGGGCCCCTGTGCTGCACCATTTGTCATGAACGTTTGGAGGATACTCACTTTGTGCAATGCCCATCAGTGCCCAATCATAAATTCTGTTTCCCATGTTCTCGGGAAAGCATTAAGGCGCAGGGGGCAAATGGAGAAGTTTATTGCCCCAGTGGAGAAAAATGCCCTTTAGTAGGTTCGAATGTCCCTTGGGCATTCATGCAAGGAGAGATTGCTACAATCTTAGCTGGGGACGTTAAGGTCAAAAAAGAAAGAGACCCATAATTTCTTAACTTCAGTAATTGAAGTAAAATGTGAATAAGAACTAAAAGAAAGTTAGTCTTATGTATAGACATTTTTCATTTCCATCGTATGTTTCTATATTTTGAAACAAGGTATGTACTCTTCTTCATTTGAAGGATGAACCTGGTTTTGTTTAAAGAATATCAGATATTATTGCTTAATACTGTTTTCACTTATGGCAGTGTGTTGGCTAGGTACAGAGCATAGCACTTAGCAATTAACGCTGCTGGTGTGTTTTTGTAAATGTATGCACTTCGCTGAATTGCCAAGGCCAGTGTTGACGTCTGCAGAAATGCAAACAAATTGTTACAAGAATGGTTACAGTTAGCTATGTTACGAGCCCTGGAGGTAATCTCCTACAAAGTGACTTTTTTTAAAAAAAGGTGAGGGGTTCTTTTTATTAGTTTCCAAGGGCAAAATATTTCATTTTATGATTCAGTGACCTGAATTTTTTATAATGTGTTCTTTTGCTTTATGGATGCACGAATGCTTTAAATAGTAGAGCAAAATGCTGTACTGTATATGACAAAACTGCTCTGTTTGTTCTTTATACATTTCTGTAGTAACAGAAGACTGTAATGTGCCTTGGAACTGAATAAATTGTAATAAATTCGATGAATAAGCTCCCTGACTAGTCAATTTCTTTACAGATCGTAAGAAATGTGAACAAATTGGATGTGGATACCTAAGAAAAAATGGTTGCCTTATCTTCAAAGCTACATTAATCTATGTCAGAGAGTCGTTCTTATTATTAAATAGATACTATCTCTGCAATGTTTACTTGGCAAAGAGCCGACATGTTTTGAAATCACCTGAAAATTATCTTCAAAAATAAACTGCTGATTCAGGCTTTTTCATTCACTTTTTTAAAACTTTGCCAAAACCTGATGAGTTCCACTGAAACAAAATATGAAATCATTGTGAAGGCACTTTAAAGTGTTTGAATGTTACTGTGTGAAATAAATAGTAATTAACTGTAGTAATTAACAGGTAATTATAATAAGTTTGAACACAGATGGTATACCAAAAAAGAAATCAGTTGTTCTGATAAAGCAGGGGCAGTGGTACCAGTAGCGCGAACTGTATTTTATGCAGTATATTCTGGGACTGAATAAAATTTAAAAAATTTAACTCTTCAAATCATATGCACTTTAAAGCAACATGTTCAGTATTTATCATTAATGTTCACAATATTTTTTGAGGTCTACTATATCCTTGTCTTTTGAAAAAAAAATTGTGTTACACATTATCAAAAGTTGCACTGTTGGTAATTTGTCCTAATGGATTGCCATAAGTTTTGCTTCCACAGTATTTAAAAAATAATGATGCATTGTATATTGCAACTGGACTGCTACAGTTAATCATTTCTTAGCATGCACAGTTGAGATTTAATATCCAAGAAATGCACTTTCCCTGAGCGTTGAAACATTTGAAGTAATGATTTCTCACGATTAAAATAATAGTATAAATGAAGAACTTGGTTTGAACGTTGACTTAATTAACTGGAAATCTAGTGGGGCACTTTTGTTTATGTTTGCTTCAAATCTTTAGAACATGTTGTGAAGCTAATAATCAGGTACATATATCACTTTGAGTCAGAATATGTGATCAGAACTGAATTGTGAGTTTGATTTAAAAAATCTAACAATACTATAAATATTTCATACATAATCTATCAGACTACCTTTACTTTAATGTGGTTATTTTGCATTGGTATTAATGGTCCATGACTTTAATGTTGCTGCTAAGTGGCATATATTATGTATGTGATTAACAGCACAAAATCAAATTCCTTAATTTGATATCTGATACTATTTTCAAAGAATAACTGAACCGTATTTGATCTTTTATCAAGGGCTTGTGCTTTCAAGATTTATAGCTCCAGACTAGTTTGTTTAGGCAGCTGTTTTTCATCTGTTGATTTTGATTCTGAAAGTACAAAGTGGATTTATTTTTATATTTTAATTACAAGGCTTCTAAATAGTTATTGTTGATGTTTGAGAAAGCATTTTGCTCATAACCTTGATCTTGGCCTTCGTGCAAAATTACATGTTCTCAAACATGATCTCAGTAATAAGTTCTTGTAAACTTCTAAACAACCATGTGCCTAAATAATTTATCAACTGATGGCCATTTTTGTGCTATTTTTTTCAAATTTCCTGAGAATTATTAATTGATTAGGTACATCCAGAATGGGTGATACCCATCCATTTTCACCATTGCCAATGCTAAAGCTGAAACTTTCATTTTGATTTATACAGGATCATTTGAAATTGGTCTTTTCAGTTTCCTAATGTCTTGACTGTACATCTGGTTCTTGATTAAACTGATGATTGCAGTTTTAGATAATAATTCTAAGTTGAAATGATACGTTAGCTTTGTTTCATAGCTTAAAGAATATTTTGTGCAGATTTATGTTTATTAATTTGTTATCCATTTCATATTTACGTTTATCATTACAAAATGCAATTTCAGTAGCATTCCAAATAACTATAGTGTGACAAGGAAAAAGCATTGCTTACACACCACAAACGCAGCACTAAGGTATCAAACAAATACTATTGAGAGTAGATAACTTAGAAAGATGGGGTCTGTTAGCAAAGTACATAATGGAGTACTGAGTGAAAGTGTTGGCTTAATATTTGTGCTGTAGAATTTGTATATTTAATCAAATACACTATGGTGTAAACCTAGTCTTAAGATTTGAAACAAAATGAAAGAGGCTACTTGCAGGTTTGCTGGGAGCGAGTTGAAGACAAAATCAACAGTGAAGGTGGAATTATGATGCTATGTGGAAAACCAGAATATATTACTACGTTGTAGGGATTGTTTAAAAAAAAATCACGCTTTTCATACCAGTCTGATGGAGGGCCACGTTTTCAGATCTGGAGAATTTCAGAGTTTTGCCCAATGCTTTTAAGAGTAGAAAATAATAGGTAAGATTTTAGATGTTGCCCAGGTGGATGTTACATCCACATTACCTGCTCTTCTTCATTATAAAATGTCGGAATTAAATTTGATCTAAGCTCCAGTTCTAAATTAATGGAAGCTGATCATCAAAACTCACAAGTTCACATACAGAATACCATATAATGCTTGTCGTCATTACACTATATGGATGGATCAGTTATTAGAAAAGTATTAATTTCTCTTAGGTATAACTAACCTGTAAGTAAGGAATATATTGACTACAAAGAGGCAACTACATATGTCTGCAGTTCCTTTACTGGAGGATATGTTGTATGTTTATTAATAAGTGATTTGTTTGCTCTTTATGTGTAGGAAACTTGCATTCAACACAGTCTTTTTGAAAGATTGTACTCTTAAGATTTAATCGGCATTAATGCTAAGAGTCGTGAAAAGATTATCTAGTACTGTCTTGTATGTATACCTAAATTAATTATTTCAACTTTGCTGATGCTTTATGGCATTAAAGAACGCTTGACTTGTTTTGACATGTAATGAAATTGTTTTGTGAACAATATTCAATGTAACGGGTTTACTGATCATTTTTATTTAGTTGAAATTACTTGTTTAGAAATGCCCAGAAAGACACAGAAATTCTACTCAAATATTACTATGCAAAAACTATAGAATATATCAGAGATAAAGTTCAGTTCTTGTTCCATTTGAAAATTAAGCAATTATCCCTTATTATCAGTTATTCACTTTGTTTCACTTTATTGAAATTTACCATGTATAATACGTGTGGCATGTTGAAAATTGCATCGTCTAATAGTTGATACTTGAGTACTGCATGACATGACGTGAAATTTCCTGCAGTCCAGTAAGTTACATACGATCATATAAAAATACAGCACATTCCTGTTTATCTCTGTTTTCCATTACTAAGTATCATCATTCTGTAGTAATTCTCATGTATGCTCCCTGCCCTCCTGTAGAATTCTTGATTTTAATATAGTTCAACAGATAACTTTATGAAACATAGTTTAAATATTTGTATCGTGCACGCCATTGGTGGAACTGGAACATAAACAGTGAAATAAATTTTTTCAGAAAGATAATACTGGCTAATTTATATATCTAGGAACTTTTGGATGGCTCCTAAACTATTTCCTTACAGAAGTCCCTCTGTAAAAGACTGTAGTTCCAAGCTAACTTAGTTTGTTATGTAGTTGTTGATGTAGTTTTTTGAGGTGGTGTTTGTTAAACAGAAGGGATATAGGTGGGTGCACTGTGATTAATTTATTTATTGAACTTTGTCAGTTCAGAGTTGTTTAGCAAGAAATTTCTTCAAAAACTTGAAAATGTCAAGCTAGTAAACGAAACAACCTGCTGAAAAAAAGTCTCCTAAAGACACTTTTCCTTTAATCCTGTTATTTCTGCTACTCAGTGTAAATGATTATAAATGTAAAGTCCTTGTGTCTTAACTTTAAATAAATGTATCTCAGAAATTGTGTTATGGGTTTTGTTTTATAAGTGCTGCTTAGATAGCAAACCAATGAGTGAGGAACACCTTCTCTGTGGGATTAACAATGAAACCTTTTGTTTATGTGCCTTGCTACTTTAATCCAAGCACTTTGGTTAGTCTTTATAATGTTAAATGATTTCGTTCATTCAAAATATCATTGTGGACTAATGCGCAATTTCTCCAAGTGAAATAATTTGTCACTTTATTTATTTTAAACAACTGAATTTTCACCCTTACACTTATTTATCCTTTATTTGTTTTGATTTTATGGTGTCTCTTTATTTTCGTGGCTTCACTCAGTAAGAGACACCTGAACGTAATAGCTTGATGAAATTCCACTTCTGCAAAAAAAGCTTCAGTGCCCTTTTAGGAAGCATTTTTTTAAGTTGTCTCATAATCAGCAGGGCCACATTTTCACTGCTTAGGTCTGTTTCACAGTTCAGGTGTGCATGGCCAATTTAACCAAGTATTAGGAAAAACAAGTAAGACACCATTGTGATCAGAGATAATGGGAACTGCAGATGCTGGAGAATCCAAGATAACAAAAGTGTGAAGCTGGATGAACACAACAGGCCATGCAGCATCTTAGGAGCACAAAAGCTGATATTTCGGGGTCTAGGCCCGAAACATCAGCTGTGTTCATCCAGCTTCACACTTTGTTATCTAAAACATCATTGAAACCAGCTAGCTGAAGAGCAGTCAGGTAGGCACGTTGATGTAAGACATTCCTTTAGCTTCTTAACTAAGAATAATGTAAGAAGTAAAGAAAAGGGAAGACCCTTAAGATATAGATTAGAATTTTGTATTGTATTAACAGTTTATTTTATCACAGTCTAAGGATACAGGATAGGCCACTCGGCATTGAAAACCTTCTTCACCTAGAGAGTGGTGAGCCTGTGGAAATCTCTGCCACAGAAAGCAGTTGAGTCCAAAAATGTAACGTTTTCAAGGAAAACGCCTGATATAGTTCTTTTCCTTCGTAGGTATAGTATTTAGGGTTGAATGGATTGATAGGTGTGGGGTGAAAGTGGGAGAAGGTGTGAAAGGTTGAAAGGCAAACTTCTATTTTCTGTGTTTAGGAAGTTCGAATGCAATTGCAGAAATAAAGTAAATCCTGATGCAGATGTTGGTGAACTTAGTTGAAGAATGTCTGCTTGTCAAATGCGCAGCATAATTCACTTGATCAAATTATATGCCAGAGAATGCTAACTGCAGAGATTGAAACATATGAAGAAGTTGTCATATTTATTTGCATTTCATGAAGTTTGCATCTTCCAATGAAGTGGTTTGGTGTACACAAACTTCGCCTTATTTGTTTACAGTACTACATCATCTGTACTGTTGCAATGCAGAGCTGCCTCTTTTTTCAAAAATTGAAAACATTCCTAGAATGTTGCCGAACATTTCATGATGTTCGATCAAGAATTCTCAATGAAACACATTGATCAGATTTCATTCAATGCAGAACCGATTCTACAAAGTATATCCTTACATTTTTGAAGGAGCCTGTAAGGCAATATTAAAATTATGTGCTTGCACAGCCTTCCTACATTTAAAAATAATAGTTGCCAATGCTATGCAATCGTTTTACTTGGGTAAACTACTTGTAAGATGAATAGTTTCACCACTGGGGGACATTGTTGTTTCACCTTCATGTAATGCATTCTGGGAAAGATAATTAATTGTAACCAGCCTGTGTCCTGTAGCTGAGCTATTAAAGTTTCCAGAGACTTTGGCTCATAAAGAAAACACATATTTACTTCTTTACGAGCCAGAATTCTCTGGGAAGTTTTATAGCAGTGCTACAGGACACAAGCAAAACTGGATTTCAACCAACCCAGAATGCATTGCATGAAGAAGTAATAATGATTTCTTCCTGGTGGTGAGAAAAAATGAGTTCAGAATACAGAGATTTGTTAAGGGTTAAAATATTTATGACTGGCCCCGTCTTTTTTTTAAAGGCATCAACAGAAATTGCTGGAGAATTTCAATAGGTCTAGATTTTGTTTCAGATCTTCAGTATGCCCAGTTCTTTGGTTTTTTTAAAAAATGTACACTTTTAATGTTTCCATAAGCACAATATAGTCAAATGAGTGTTATGTTTTAAATGGCTTATTGATTTTGAAGGGGAAAGGTTTTGATTGCCCTGGTCTAATAGCTGTGAAGTCAAGCAAGGTATGATACAAAATGTTTTTAACATCTCTTGTGCAATGCCAATTTGTTTATGTGCTGCCTTTTAAGTAATCTTTGTGATAGTAGCTATTGCAACCGTAGAAGATCTTCAGTGTAGAAAGTTGGATTTTTTTTTCTGATTTAAAAAAAATTGGTTTTGTGAATCATTTGAACAGTACACCTTAATAGCGAGTTTTGAGAAGATTTGTAGCTCAGGTTGAGGTTCTGGATGTGAGTTTGCTCGCTGAGCTGGAAGATTAGTTTTCAGACGTTTTGTCACCATTCTAGGTAACATCGTCAGTGAGCCTCCGACGAAGCGCTGGTGTTATGTCCCGCTTTCTATTTATCTGTTTGGGTTTCCTTGGGTTGGTGATATCATTTCCTGCGTTGGTGATGTCATTTTCTGTTCTTTTTCTCAGAGGGTGGTAGATGGGCTCCAAATCAATGTGCTTGTTGATGGAGTTCCGGTTGGAATGCCATGCTTCTAGGAATTCCTGTGCATGTCTCTGTTTGGCTTGTCCTAGGATGGATGTGTTGTCCCAATCAACGTGGTGTCCTTCCTCATGTGTATGTAAGGATCCTTACATACACATGAGGAAGGACACCACGTTGATTGGGACAACACATCCATCCTAGGACAAGCCAAACAGAGAGACACACGAGAATTCCTAGAAGCATGGCATTCCAACCGGAACTCCATCAACAAGCACATTGATTTGGAGCCCATCTACCATCCTCTGAGAAAGAGAACATAAAATGACATCACCAACGCAGGAAATGACATCACCAACCCAAGGAAACTCAAACAGATAAATAGAAAGCGGGCCATACACCAGCGCTTCGTCGGAGGCTCACTAATGTTACCTAGAATGGTGACGAAACGTCTGAAAACTGACCTTCCAGCTCAGCGTGCAAACTCACATGCAGAGTACCCCGTAATTTCAAAGAAGAAAAATTTAAGATGTCAGTTTCTTTTACTACTTTGTAAAAACCTTGAGCTTGACTCTTTGGGTTTGCTTTGTAAATTTGCATTGTATTTTGTATGATCAGCATTGAGCTATGAAATGCAGACTCTTATAATTACTTCCAGTAATGTCCTGTATAATTATATGGGAGCAATACATGTAAGTATGCCTTAATCGTAACTAGCAATCTAAAGCAGCTTAATACATTGGTAAAAGAGAAGGGTAGGAGAGCGAAGTGGTTAGTTTCTTGCAACCAAGGCAGGAAAAACATTTCAGTAACCACAGGTGTTATGACTTTGAAAATGTGAAAGATATTTTAGGTGCATATCCATAGCTGTGGTATAATACAGGTATTTGTAAAGGGAGAAGGTACAACATATGCTTAAATCAACCTTGAGTTGAGAAAAAAAAAATATTGTGTTGAGTATGTAGGCATGTAAGGCATTAAAAATATTAATTTTACTGCCACGGATACTCCTTTTTTGGACACACCCTGTCAGATTGCTGAAGTTACTGAACAATCACGTAGAAGGTGACGTATCTATGGAATGAGCTGCCAGAAGAATTGTTGGAGGCTGGTACAATCACAGCATTTAAAAGGTATATGGATGGGTATATGAATTGGAAGGTTTAGCGGGATATTGGCCAAATGCTGGCAAATGGAACTAGATTAATTTGGAGTATCTGGTCGGCTTAGGCAAGTTGGATGGAAGCGTCTGTTTCCGTGCTGTACAGCTGGGTGACTCTAAATGGTGATAGTACAGTTTTTGTTTACATGCATTGAACTAGGTGTTTAAAAAAAGGGCTGCTGTGCAGGGGAAAAATATATATAGAATAGTTTAGACACTTAGCAAACCTTTTGAAGCAACTAAGTTTTCAAGAAGTGGAGTTTAATAGATAAGTTATCCTGACAGCAGCTGTGATGCATGTGATAAGCAGGCAAGACTGCAACAGAGCATGTTATTTTTAGTATGGCTAACACATATGATTGCTCCCTAATTTTGAATGCATTTAATTTATTTTTTTTAAACTAATGCTTAGTCCAAAATCTGGAACACATTAACAGTATTGGACACAGTCTTAGATGGTATCTCATGCCTTCTAATTTGGCAGGTATTCAAATAAAGTTACTTGATTCATTTTTAAGGCATTAATCTTTAAATGTGAGTTTTTAATATAAAATAATGTACAAATGTTGCAGATACTATTTATCTCATTACTCGCCTTGAATTGTCTTTGCTGTTCATCAATAAATGCCTTGTATGCTGCTCTACGTTTGTGAAAGGAATTTTTAAAATAAAATAAGATTCAGTAGAAATGTTGTAGTCCCTGTGCACTGTAAGCTTTTTCTATCTTTCAAAATATGCATAAACTTTCTTACAAAGTTAAATAGATTGGAGAAAACTTTGATTCAAATTCTCTAACTTTATTGTAAGTCTGTTTTCTTATTTTGGTTGTGCGACTAGTGACTTGGGAATGGCTAAGCCTAGTTAGATCAGGAATACACTTCTAAAAAGAAGTCGTATAGTTCGATTTATTTCGACTTAGTGTCTTGCCAATCTTGAACTTCTTTTTCTGATGCTGCAGGTTAAACTTGAGAATACTGTTGTCAATAACTAGAAGTGCTCTGCAAGAAGAGTAGTCTGCTGCAGAATACTTTCACCATGAGTTGAGTGGCATTTCAGTATAGCACCTATCTTGAATTTGCTGGCTGTTTTTACTTTATAGTGTAAATGTACCAAGAATCCCCAAATATTTAATGAAAACAGCCCAACAAAGCATTATCTAATTGTTTATGTTAAGTGAACGCTATGGGATACATGAGAGATTGATGCTTGAGTAGATATTATCGGGACAAACAAAAGTGCTTTTGGAGCCCTTTAAAAACAGGTTCCCATTAACTGACGAAAGAATTTTGTTTTTAAAACAAGGAATATTCAAGTTTTCCTACACCACATTGTTTCTCATTGGTAGCCAGTGTCACTTCAGATCCATCTGTTACAAAGTGCAGAAAACTTATTTTCCTTTCATAGTTTCTTATTTAAACCAATCCAAGTTTGCTAAATACATAATTTTATATGTATTAAATGTATTTATTGACCACCGTATGTAACCATCCTGTTGTAGTCTCTGCTGTGGCTAAGATTCACTACTTGCAATTGACTCTGAATGTTTAAGAACAAGAAAACACTGAGAACAAGCCAGTTTATTTGTGGTTTTGCTAACTGTCTCCATCTGTGTGCCTAGCTTTATTGCAACCTTTGGCAGACTTTGTAAGGTGGTATATCTAGATCAATCCTATTCTCTGCATCAAAACTGTGAAATTCTGATTTATTTTGATATTTCCAATAGTAGAATTAGTTGTCATGGGTATCGCAGTACTTACTTGTGCTGTACCAATGTTTATTATTAACTAATCTCAAGGATCTAGTTGTAATATGGAATAAAGAGGCGGTTCTGGAGTTAGCAGGATTTTAATGTGCAAGATCTTTCACCAATAAATTTTATTTTTCTTGAACGAAAACTAGTTGGAATAGACTGCACTCTGCTTCTGATTTGACTTCATATCAGGTTGAGCATTAAGACAAATGTTTCCAAACTGCATTGACTATGTTGAACCCACCTTTCTAATCTCTGGAATGCTGAAAATTGAAGTAGGACTTCTTGCAGTTTTTCTTCTGACCAAATGATGAAATGGTGTTCAGACGTGAAGGTGTTTGCAAATGTGCTATCATTCGAGAAATGTAGTCGTCAGCTAGTCCTTTTTTTGTATTTATGTGCTAATTAAAACACATTTGGTGTTTGTACAATTTGTGAAATATTCAGTTTTTGGTAAAAAAAAATTTTGTCACTGCTGTCTCTTGTTCTGTTGTTGAATAAGTGTGTATATATGGAACAAAACCAAAGTTGCTGATAAAGCTCAGCAGGTCTGGTAGCATCTGTGAAGGGAAAAAAAAAGTTAACGTTTCTGACGAAGTTGAGAGGAAGAGAAACATTAACTGTTTTTTCCTTCACAAATGCTGCCAGATTGGCTGAGCTTTTCCAGCAACTTTGTTTTTTGCTCCTGATTCACAGCATCCGCAGTTCTTTCGGTTTTTATTATGTATATATGGATACGCATATGTGCATAAGCATAAACTTATTGGTGTTGGCAGAAGTTATCAATGCTAATGGGAAACCGGTTTGATTGATCACCCTGGGACAGTGAATGAAATATCAAGAAATGTAGTCACGTTACAGAGTTAACTGTGCTTGATTGGTCACTGGACTAGACTGTCATGTGATGTAGCCTTTGTTACCAGTGGTGTTCTTGAAGCAACAGTTGTTATTGGTGCATGTTACATGCTTGTGTTGCTGCATGTCAGAGAAACAGCCCTCTACTATCATCCAACCCCCCTCCATTGAACAAAGATGAATTGCTTCTTACAATTCCTATATTGGACAGTAATTTGAAAATGTGCATGCTAATCTATTCAAAGATTATTTTATTTCTAGACGTTAATACAAGATTACTATTGATATAAGCCTTGATGATCTTAGGTACTGTATGTATGAGTGATGTTGGTAATAAGAATTCTAACTGATTTAAGTATTTGGGTGTTATAGATAAATAGTTTCTAACGAAGGCTTAGAAATTTCTAGTGGAAAATTGTGCATTTTACTTAATTTAAAAGAGCATTTTCATAGGGTGCTTGCTTATTTGAAGCTTACACCCTCTTAACATTTGGCAAGTAGAGTTTCACTGCTGAAAAAATAATTTCTTAAAAATACACCGGTACGTTTGTCAATTTGCGTAAATCTTATGTATTGATAGCAATTTTAAAAATGAAATTCCTTGGGGAAATCTTAGCATTAATATAATTTTGGTCCTTTTTGTAGGTTTATTATTTTTAGTAATACCTCTAAAGCAAGCACTTGGCATAATTTCTTCTGGTTGTACTTCTTAGCTGGCTGGATTGAAACATTTGAAGGAATTGCATCTTCATGTAGGAGAAAATGTAAATAACTATAAAATAGAAGTAACAATGTCATTTAATTGGGAGGAAAAAGGGGTGAAAAATTGATAACTGGACAAACACTTTCCAGAGAGAGCAAATTTGTTCTCTAAAGCTGCGTTTTATGTTTCATTTGTAAATTATTTATAAATTCAAATTATTTATTAAACTAAATTATAACGTCTTTCAAAGTGCCACAAATTCAGTTGTGAGAGCACTTCACACCCATTTCAGAGCACTATGCATTTGGGTGTTTGCACAAACAAAACAGAAAAAGCTATTTATTTAAATTCAGAGTTGGCCCCAAGTTTAAAACATTTAAAATAGATATGTTATCCAATTGAAAATACTATTCACAAATTATTTCATTGTTAATTGACTCTTCTGAGGTTTGCACGCCGGCATAGTGACAGAGAAGAAACTGAATAGCAGCTCCTTTGTGACTGTTATGCTGCAAAGACTAATTCTGTCGTGGCTTTATTTTTAGCTACTCTATATTCTGGCAGCTGTTGTGCCTCTCATTTAAGTAGGCTTTTATTACTGTGGCATGAGAGTAGAATACTGCACAGTCTAAGAAATTGATTATTCTACAGACTGATGCAGTGAAGCTTCGAATGCAGAATGCTTGAGTGTTGAATTTCAAAGATGGCTTTGCTGAATTGGCACACAGACTTAATGGCTGACCCTCCCCTGCTATTTTGTTTCTCTTGACACTAAATATATTGTGTGGCAGTTGCAACTGGGTAGCTGGTCATCAGAAAGGAATACTGTTACACGTGTTCAAGAGTTGAGTAATACTTGTAGTTGTACTACACTTTGAAAGCTCGCTTGCATTTAGAAATACAGATTAAACTTGTATTCCATTGTGAGGATAGATGCTAGGTTTAAATGTACTATTATGTATTGTGGAAAATACTGGTAATGTGATAAAATATAGTGATTATCTACACTGACTACTGTGCTCCTGAATGTTAGAATCCAGATTAACTAATTAATAAGATTATCTTTGTTAAATGAAGAAATTGTGAAAATGCATGGCCATGGTTGTTTTTATTGGGTCTAGTCTTGAGATAGAGCACTAGCTAAAAATACCAGAACATTTCTGCTGTATCATATGGCAGCTGGGAATCTAATCTGGGAAAGTGTGATTTAATTCCCTTGGGGCTCGTACATGGGAAACAGACTTCTTCAGAGCTTTCATTTCAAATGCCCTATCCTAAAACTTTCTAAATTTAGCAGCCACCATTGACTTGGGGGTACTTTTGCAAAAGTGATTTCTATAAATTAAATCTTTTCCTAATTTATTGATTTTTTTTTTAAAAAGGGGAATTTAATGGCAAAAAGATCTGCATATCTTTTATTGTGACCATTTCGGAATAGTCCAAGGGTTAATTTTTTTTCCTCCTAAGCATTGTATCAGATTACATTGTTGCAGTTGTACACTTTGGTACAAAATACATGTTGCCTGTTGCCATGCTTCGGAATTTTAGACTGTGTTACAAAGGAATAGGATGAAAACACCTAACTCGCAGTCCAGTATAATTATAATGCTGGCTTGCATGGTCTGATCTTAAACTATTTGACTAAAATCAGACTTTGATTTTGTAGACAAGTTGGTAGCTGGCTCTATATTTAACTGCATAAGTTACAAATACAGCATATTTTAAATTTAAATAACTTGCATTAATTTTCATCTTGGCTTTGATAATTGTTTTGGGAATGTAGCAGCTAACAGTGTTCTCTGTTTATAATGGAATGAATCATACTTCTGGAATACATACCTATGCAGTGAAACATGAAACGCTTGACATTGCAGTCTGTGCCACCTAGCTGTGATACACCAATGTCTTACTGATAGGGTACTCAACGTTGAAGTCCATATAAAGAAATGATATTGTGATACTTACCAATTAGTTATTCAATAAATACTGAAAAATTAGACTTATACATTAAAGTAAAAGTGAATTTTTAATAGTGTGATAAGTCACAATTACACCCAAGCAATTTCACTCATAATGAAAATTTATTGCTACAAATGAGTTTCATTTCATAATTTTAGTGTTGAATATTTTTTCAGCTTTACTTATTCCCATTTCTGTCATTCCCCTCTTACTTCTGTCTGCATATCACTGTCTTTCTGTACGCAATTTAAATCCAATTAAATTTCCTGACTTAGACTCTGGTAACAGTTTAACTCATTCACAGTCAGTTTACTTAGACGTTGCTAAAATCAAACGCCGTCTTTCAGTGAAGATTCTTCAAACTTCTTAAAAATCTTCGCTTGTAATTTTTTTACATACACACCAGAGCAAGCGAGGAGCAACAGTGGGCACTTGGCTCCTTCAGCTAGTTTTGAGGAAGGGCTGCTGGAGCTGAAACGTTAACTCTTTTTCCTTCCCAGATGCAACCAGACATGCTGAGCTTTTCCAGCAACTTTGTTTTTGTTCCTTTTCGCCAGTTCAGCTATTCAATAAGATCATTTTAGCTTGTCTGATTTTAACCTCAACTCTGTCTTCCTATGTATCTTCAATTACTTTTCAATCCCTTTAGTATGCGAGAATCTATCAACCTGTTCATCTAAAAATATTTACAGATTCTGCATTCACTGCCATTTGAGGAAGAGAATTACAAAGGATTTCAACCATCTGAGATGAAAAAAAATCCCTTCCCTCTACCAAAATGGGTGACCCTGCCCCTGGTCCGGATTCTCCTGTTAAAGGAAATATCTATTGAACAGCCATGCGGTCAAGTCCTCACGATCTTACCTTTTTATTCAGTCACCTCTGACTCTTCTGAACTTCACAAGATATGAATGAAGGAATGATTTTATTGTCATGTACGGTGAGAAATGCAATAAAATACAGTAGATAGCATTCATTCATCAGCATGATATGAATGAGTAAGAATCAATGTAAGAGTAAGAGGAAAATGAAAAGATATAGCTTTAAGTGAAGTCCATCAACGTTCGAGTTCTGAGCTGGTTCAGAACCACCACCATCATCATAAACACCATTATTTCCTCGCCTACGCTGGACCCTACTAGACCTAGCCTGTCTAGCTTTTCTTTGTAAGGCAATCCACTTATTTTAGGTATTAGTCTAGTAAATCTTCTTCTTTGAGCTGCTCACTCACTTAACACTCTGTAAATATGGTCTCCAGTTCTCTGTACAATCCTCTAGATGCAGTCTCACCAATACTCTGTTTAACTGAAACACAAATTCCTTATTCTTGCATTCAATTACCCTCCATAAACCATAACATTATCTTTGCTGATTACTTACCTTACCTGCATACCAGCCATTTGTAATTCATGCAGTAGGACGCCCAGATTTCTTTGCGTCTCAGAACTCTGTGACCCCTCAATATTTAGTTAAAATGCTATTTTTAATATTCTTTTTGCAAATGGGCAATATCACGACTGTCCACATTTGTACTCCATTTGCCAAATCTTTGTCCACTCACTTTACATATCTATATCTCTTTGTAGGCTACTTTGACTTCTTCTCAACTCACCTTCCTGTCTTCAGCAAATTTAGCTACTGCACCTTCGGTCCCTTCATCAAAATCATTTATGTAAACTGTAAAGTGTTGAGAACCCAGCACTGATTCCTGTGATATACCATTTGTGATATCCTGCCAGGTGGAAAAAGAGCCACATACACCTGCTCTTACGGTTAGCAAGCTAATCTTCTATCCATACTAATATGTTACTCTCTAATTGCTGCCTACACCGTGAGCTTTTATTTTCTGCATAATCTTTATGATACTTTATCAAATGCCTTCTGGAAGTCTAAATACAATACAACCACTTGTTTCCCCTTTATCCACAAGACAAGCAACTTCTTAATAATAATTAGTTAAATATGATTTCTTTGCTAAGAGCATGTTAGCTCTGCCTGATCAGTTTGAGCTTAACTTTAATAACTTTCTTAATAGCTTCTAATATTTTCTCTGCATAACAGGTGTTAAGCTACTTTCTTCTTCCATTCCTTTTTCTTCAATCAAGAGCTAAATTAAGTTCCCAAAATCATATTGCTCTTATGCGTAGAGAGCATTGTTCTAGATCAGCTGTCCAGTGACAGCAGGTCTACCCTGTAGCCTTCAGAAACTGCATGGGCAGCTGTCAATGCAGTGAACAATGAGTATAGTTGCTTTGTTCCTGACTGTAAAATCTGAGCTAATGAGTGTAGAATTGAAAATGGTCGGTTACTCCTTGAGTAACAGCTGGATAGACCCCAACGTTAATTACATCAAACAAGTAGAGTATGTTACTCCATCTACTGTGTGTTGATTTAATAGTGAGAAACAGAAGAAAACAGGCAACTTATTCCATTGATATCTTTCACATTGTAACATTGTTAAGCATACAACAACTGACCTTGGTCATTTATTTCTCCAACAATCTTGGCCCTTGATACATATTTTATATTTATAAAATTATTTTTATTTCAGCTATGTGGTGACAGTCCACCAGGCAGGTAGAACTTGAACTTAGATTTTCAGGTCAGAAATTCTGGAGATGACCATTGTATGCCAAGGACGTGAGCAATCGTGAATTGCATAACTGAAGCCCATTATCCTTTATTGTTTTGTTCAGCATATCTGCCCTCATCATTGTCTGTCATCCTTCGTGTGACTTTGTCCTACTCAACTGTGGCCTGCTCTCATTTGACCTAATACAGTCTCCCTATAGCTCTTCAAATAATTTCTCATTCTGTGCTCTCACAGTCACTGTTGAATTTAATTTCACCCACTGTAGGAAAAGTCTGGATCAACAAGCCTGACCAAATAATCACAAATATTATTCCTCAGCTTGGTTAATAATCAGTTTCTTTCTTTGTTGATTCAAGTTTGATAAGTTCTAGCTTCAGTTTCTGAGTGAACGTCATTTTATGTCAATAACATGCAGTACGACATGAATTCACTCACAAATGCTGGTATCCCAGTGCATTATTTGCTGGCTCAAATAGGAAGTGTGACATCAGGCAGCTACAATTATCCACTTCAGATGTTCAAGTATACATGAATTAGTAGTGCATTGTTGCATGCATTCCAGAGGTTTTGTTGTCCACAGTGTTTAAATGGCCCTTGTTTTCTGCCACCAATCCAAGTTGGTTCCACATTGTGCACAAGCAGAAAACAAAAAAAAATGACTGCAAATTGTTGTACATACACTGCCATCTGGGGTATTAGCAGCCACTTTCAGGAAATAAATACTTCTCTTTGAAGATTTATATAGGTCAGTTTGCACAATTGGTTGAAGAATGTTTTCAGTTTAGATTCAGTGTTGATTCAGCCAAAAGAGGTTGCTTGAAATTTAAAGGAGAACGGGGTTTCAACATGTGAATTGAAGAGTGAAGATCTAACAGCAGAAAAGTTAGTATTCAATGAGCTTGCATATCATGCTCTGTGATGGAGCTTGGCTTGAGGCCAAGGACACACAAGATATTGCATTTAATTTCCTATTCCAGTAAGGAAAAATGAAAGAATGTTTGTAATCTGGGTAGGTACTATCTTTTTAAATTTCTACCATGCTTGTTAAATGTTAATTTCCGTTAGCCCCCAACCAAAAAAAACACAAGTAACTGAAGAGCTAATTTGCCCATATGCTTCATGAATAAAACCTTATTTATTCCACAGTAAGAGTGCAGAAAATCATAGAGAAAGAAAACGATTAAGTCATCAATTGTGCTACAGTAAAAGGGAAAAAAGCTGCTTGAAATTCAAATAAAATTTGCCCACACTAACTCAGTGAATGTTGGACACAAAATATAAAGCTATTTTTTGTTTTCACTTGAGGTTACTGCTTGAATTAAGCATTCAAAATTCAACTAAGAGTAGCACAGAAAGACAAAGTGTGAATAACAGTTTCATGTCTAAAGGTACATTTTTATTCTTGATAATTTTAGTAAACAGCTCTGGAATATCAGAGCTTTGTTTAGTGAACTAACATCGTGAAATTAAACATAGTTCAGTTCTGTATTTTGTCATGGACATTGATAATCTATTCAGCAGTAAAAATTGTTTAAAAGGGTTTCAATTTCATAGTTTGAGAGCATGCATATGCTTTTAATACTTAGTCAATAGGTAAATAAAGTCAGGATAAGAAATTCAAAAAACAATCTTAGCTAGAGACAAGTGTATGTTGGAACAATCAGAAATATGTATATATTTTTATATAAATGTGTCTTTAACTGATTTTTGTTGGGATGCAGGATTGAACAAACAGCCTGCATAATCTAACAATTGGATATTTTTCTTTGTTTCTATAAATCCTGATCAATATGCAGCAATTTTGTCATATGGGTTAGTTATGTTTCAGGATTCAGCCATGTTTAGACAGGACCCTAATTAAGGAGGCTATTAATGCAAAAGCTGTCAGGGATGCTGTACAGAGTTAATCATGGGGCCCAGATTTCTCTCACTCCTCCATTCCCCTTCCACCATGGACCACTACAACCCCTTTCTTAACCCTGCCATTGGTTAGACTATAAGCGAACAGAAAAAAGGTATGGAAAATAGTTTTCAGGCAAACAAGTCAAAGAGGCTCAATGAAGCCCCTGACTAACAATCACCAGAATGAAAATGTAAACTCTGCTTTCTTCCCAAAGGTGCCACCAGACCTGCTGAGTTCCACCAGCAATTTCAGTTTTTGTTTTAAATCTCCAGTGTTTGCAGTTCCTTGTTTGATTTCAAGTAAACTCAATTCCTGCTGTGAAATATGACTTTATTTCCTTATCTGGCTAAAACTGCCAATGTATTAATCAGGTTCATGGATTGAAATAAGTATATTTTATAAGATCTTTTGGGTTTTTGCTTCTTGTACTTTCAGCACTATGAGGTTTTCCGAAAATTGTTTGCATTTATTAAGGCCAGAAAACTATTGCCAATTGAACTATTGTGGTAATCTTTTTCCCATTGTGGGAAATATGTCCAGTTTTGCTGGTGATGCAAATAATATTAAACTACATTTTGGGCTCCCTGTGAAGTCTTTTTCACCTGTGACTGATCACTTGAAAATAATTATAGTTATGACAAGGAAAATTAGATTGAAATGTGAGTATAAAATCGATTCTTGTTTTATGCAGTTATATCCAGTTTAACTAGTTTGAAATAATGTTGTTTTGTTCTAAAATAAATAAAAAGTTAATATGTACTGCCTGCTGTGTTATTACATTGCCAGTTTACAGCCTGACACTCAGCCCGTTTAGGCAATCAGAATAAACTAACCAACAGCCAATGAAGATAAAGGAGCGAACTAACAAAATGTTAGAACTGCAAAAAGCTTGAAATTAAAACACCAACTATAAAGGCCAACTGTTTTACAGCAATAAAAGGAAAATGAATTTCTGGAGGTTTGTGAGCAGGGAGAAATGATCTATTTTCCACTAAATGGAGCAGCAGTAATCAGTTAAGTGATATAAATGAATTCTTGCCAACTAAGCAGGCACTAACATGTCACAATATAGTAAACTGTAATGAAACATTTTGAAGATTTATGTACTGAATTACAATGAAAATTAATTTAGCTTCTTTCCAATCCTGTTTGTATCCCCCCTCCCTACCAAATAGTTGATGTGGTCTGCCCTGGCCAGGCTTGTGCTTTCGACTTAGGCACGTTCCTCTTACTCACTTCTTTCTGGGAAAGGACTACATCCTCACTCCCACCTTGTCTTTATTGACTTAGTGTCTTTTCTATCATCACGCCCTCTCCCCATTCCCCAGTTCCAATCTGACCCAATTCCCTACTCCCCATCCTCCAATCTCTTCCCCAAAACTTCGCACCTCTGAATCCGACTTGTGCACAATCCCTCACTCCAACCCCACTGCAGAATCTCCCATCTTCCCTATTCTTTGGCCCTGGATTGCCCCCAAGGTTCGATAATATATTTGAGTTCAAAGTTCAACAAAATATTCCAGTATTCTTCAAAGCATAACGTCTGGTCTTCCAATAATCTATTACCACTCCATTCCCAATGAGTGTTTTTCTGAATATTGCATAATGTGTGATTGACTTTAGTTGATTTTGACTTATAAATGAGGTATGTTTTAAACATTGAGGTTGAGAATCTAGGATTGGCACATTACATTTGTTTAAACATTGTTTTGATACAAGTAATTTTGCTTTAAGTAGTTGTTTCCTGGAATGTATTTACTCCTTCAAATGACTATTGCAATACTGACCTTTTTTTAATAAATGCCAGACAAAAACCCATGTGAAGGTATATAATCTTGAATTTCCTGCCATCACTGGGTATATCCCAGCCCTGCTGCATAGAAAACAAAGACAACTGTAATTGAAAATGAACGTGATTCTTCTGAACTCATGATATTAAGACAAGTTTGTGAATTCTACATGGCTGTAATCTCCTGGGGCCACACAATTTGAGATTGGACCAGTGAGTCATGACCTTTATTGTTTTCATAGGAAATTCTCATGGATGCTGCCTTCAGTGACATAAAGAAATAGTCTTGGAGGAAGAGGTGGTCTGGCATCTTTTGCCTCCCAGTGGTATTGAACTTGAATGTTATAAACAGATCTGATATTGACTTTTGCATGTCATTTTATAGTACAGTATTAAGTGGAGGAATTTGTGTATTCCCTACCCTAAGTAAAAGTTACTTCACACAAACTACTTGAGTTTAAAGTTGAAAACTCACCAAAGCTTTTATGAAACTCTGAATTCATGAACCAGCATTGTCGCGATTGAGATTATGCACATGCAGGTGGTCTTAGATTGAATTAAATTTGTTTGGACTATTGTAAACTAAATACGATGCAAACAATGAAATCTAGTTAGTATGTTTGGTTAGCACACTGAAATATGTCCACATCTTATATTATCTCAATATAATTTTCTTTTTATATTTGGCATGTAACCGTTACTCAAAAAATCAAAAATGGCAGATTGAAGTGGTCTCCATGAAATAAATTACAATAATCTGAACGAAACTGTAAGGCATTGGACCTTAACTTTAAATGTAACTTATGTATTCCATAGAGTCGCACAGCATGGAAACAGACCCTTCAGCCAAAATCGTCCAGGCCGACCACATATTCTAAATGAATTTCGTCCTGTTTGCCAGCATTTAGTCAATATACCTCTAAAACCTTCTTATCATGTTCCCATCCAGTTGCCTTTTAAATGTTGTTATTGTGCTAGTGTCCACCATTTCCTCTGGCAGCTAGTTCCATACACGTACCATCCTCTGCGTGTAAAAGTTGTCCCTTAGGCCCCTTTTAAATCTTTCTCCTATCACCTTAAACCTATGCCCTCCAGATTTGGACTCTCCTGAACCCAGGGAAAAGACCTTGGCTAGTCACCCTATCAATGCCACTTTATGATTTTATAAACCTCTGTAAGGTCACCCCTTAGCCGTGAAAAATAGCCCCTTCCTATTCAGCCATTCCAATCCTTGTGACCACTTTGTAAATCTTTTCTGAACTCTTCCAAGTTTCACAACATCGTTCCTATAGCAGGGAGACCAGAATTGTACGCAGTGTTCCAAAAGTGGCTTGACCAATGTCCTGTACAGCAGCAACATGACCTCACAACTCCTATACACAATGCACTGACCAATAAAGTCAAGTATACCAAATAACTTCTTTATCCTAGCTACCTGTGACTCCAATTTTAAGGAACTATGAGCTTGCAATCTAAGGTTTCTGTTCAGCAACAAGCCCCAGCACCTTCCATGCTGTGCGACTCTATGGAATACATAAGTTGCATTTAAAGTGTATAAGACCTGTCCTGATTTCTCTTTCCAAAATGGAGCACCACACATCTGTTTGCCACTCCTCAGTCCCTTGGCCTATCTGACAAAATTCTGTTTTACTTTGAGGTATTCTTCTTAATTCCGTTTTACTTTGAGGTATTCTTCACTGTCTACTATGCCTGCAATTTTGGTGATATCTATGAAATTACTGTATATGCACCTCTTGCGTTCACATCCAAGTCATTTTACTAAATGACGGAAAATAGCACTGACCCTTGTGGCACACCACTGGCCACAGGCCTCCAGCCTGAAAAGTACCCCTGTATTACACTCTGTCTTCTACCTTCAAGCCAGTTTAATATCTAAATAGCTAGTTCTCCCTGTATTCCACATGAACTAACCTTACTAAACAATCTACCATACCAAATCTCGTCAAATGCCTTATTGAAGTCCATATATATCACATCCACCACTCTGCCCTCATCAATCGTCTTCACTGCTTCTTCAAAAAACTCAATCAAGTTAGTGAGACACAATTTCCCATGCACAAAGCCATGTTGCGTATCCCTAATCAAGCCCTGCCTTTCCAAATACACGTAAATTGTGTCCCTCAGGATTCCCTCCAACAACTTGCCCACTAGTGATGTAAGAAGGAAATCAGGAGGGCAAAAAGGGAGCATTTAGGTTTGGCAAATTAGAGTTAAGGAGAATCCAAAGGGATTCGACAAATGCATTGAAGACAAAAAGGCAACTAGGGAGACAACAGAACCCCTTAAGGAAAGATCAGCAAGGCCACCTATGCCTGGAACTGCAGGAAATGGGGAGAAAGTAGATGAGAATTTTGCATCAGCGTTTACTGTGGAGAAGGATATGGAAGATAGAGAACATGGGGAAATACATAGTGACATCTTGAAATATGTCCACATTGCTAAGGAGGTCGTGCTGAATGTCTTAAAATGCATAAAGGTGGATAAATCCCTGGGGCCTAATCAGGTGTGCCCTAGAACTTTGTGGGAAGCTAGGGAATTGATTGCTAGACCCCTTTCAGAGAGATTGTATCAGCAGCTACAGGCAAGGGGTTGCAAGACTGGAGGTTGACCAATATGGTGCCACTATTCAGGACAGCTGATAAGGAAAAGCCAGGGATCTATAGACTGGTGAGCCTGCCATCGGTAGTGGATAAGTTATTGGAGTGAATCTCAAGCAACAGGGTTTACATTTGGAAAGGCAAAGACTGATTAGGTACAGTCAACATGTTTTTGTGCATGGGAAATCGTGTCTCACTGACTTGATCTGAGTTTTTTTGAAGAAGTAATGAAATGAGGGCAAAGTGGTGGATGTTAATTTCTCGTAAAATTCTTTTGTGATATACTTTAAGTTTTTCTTTTAAAAGAGCAACTTTTAATCAGAAGAGAACGGTCCTGTTTTGAATAATAAACAGTTCTTGGCGATTCTGTCCTGCTTTTTGGGATGTCAGCAGGGTCCTGCAAGAATTTGAACATAGCTGGTATCTGGCAAGATGTAACAAATACTGAATACCTAAATTATTTTTTGAAGCATTTCAACCTTGTCAAAAATGGTCAGTTGTCATATGTGGTGAATGGGATATGGCTATAGGTTCTCTGAATAGGTTAGATCTGTTCCCAATTGAAAATTGTTAGAGTGCTAAATGGTAAGAAAAATGTTTTGAGAATGATAAATGATGCGATGGAAATGCTCGCACAATAGGAGAATGTTAATCCAACAGCATTTAGAAATTTAAAATTGCAGTTTTTTTTATTGTTTCCAATGTTGTCCTGAAAACTTGTACTTAACAAATTTTCACATTTTAGTCGTTTTAATTTTGTAATTAGAAAAAATCTAGACAAAAGTTCACGTTGCAGATTTGACTCCTGTATTACAGTGCTTTGTTCCTTCTGGCCGCAAGTCTTTCAGAAGGGATTGATTTATTCAGGAATGCAAGAGCTCCAACAAGGGCACTAGATAATTAACTTCTCATGTACCAACGTTTGTTTTGGACTGTGCTACTGAAAGTACCATTTAACACTGCTGTATTTATTTTCTTGTATAACCTGCTGATTCTTACAATTGCACATGATACAGCTTGAAGCAAATTGGGGTCTTAACTCCACTGGAAGGTACAAATGCAAGGGTGAATTACTTCCATTTCATTTGCATTAGTTGTACCGTAATGATATTAAAAGACAGTGATGTCAGAAATGTCTTTCAGTGCCCTGGGCTAGTTAATGTATGCAGTCTAAAACATTCCATTTATGCAAATAAGCTGTTAAGGTCTAAGAGTACTCTCTGGCCTCTTTAAACATTCATATGAGTAGGGAAGGCTTTCTTCCTGTTCAGTTTTAAAAGATAAATCATTGAATTTGCTGTTTTATTTTTGTTATTTCCTTTATTTTAACTCGTAAGTCGTTCATGAGATGTGAGCGTTACTAGCATGGCAAACATTTATTACCCATCTGTATTGCCATTGAGAAGCTGGTGGCTTGTTACTCCCATAAACCACTACAGACTATGTACAAAATTATCCGAAGTTATATCATAATGACTTTGTCAGTATGTAGCAAACCATCTTAGTGCAGATGCAATGCTAACAGATTGTTGTGGTTATTAGCTGTCATCAGTCAAGGGTGTGGACAGTTTGCTCTATGACAGGATGCTACATAGAAAGATTGATTGGAATAGGCCATTGATCATTCCAACGGAAACATCCTTCCTTCCTCTAACCTGTCTAGAACTGTTAGGATTTTATAGGTTTCAATTATATCCTCCATTCTTCTAAACTCCAGTGAATACAATTTCACTTTGTAAATCAGTCCTGCCATCCCACGAATCAATAAATGTTAACTGCACACCCTCTATAGCAAGAACATCCTTCCTCGATTAAGGAGATCTAAACTGCACACAACATTCGAGGTATGGCTTCACCAATGCCGTACGTGGTGCAGCAAGATGTCCTTGTTCCTGTACTTGAACCCTCTAGCTGTGAAGGCCAACATACAGTTTGCCTTCTTTACTGCCTGCTTCTCCTATGTGCTTACTGTCAGTGACTTATACACGAGGACACTCAAGTCATGTTCAACATTCCTGTCTCTTAATTTACAGTCATTTCAAAAAAGATCTGCCTTCCTGTTTTAGCTACCAAAGTTGATAGCCTCACATTTATCCACTTTATATTGTATCTGTCATGCATTAGCCCACTCATTCAGCCTATCCAAATCTGTGTGCTCCTCCCAGCTATATATAATCTGCAAATTTTGAGGTATCACATTTAGTTCGGTCATCTAAATTATTAACAACTATTGTGAATAGCTGGCGTCTTAGTATTGATCCAATGGCACCCCACTGGTAACTGCATTCCATTCAAAAAAGAGTGTTTTATTTCTGCTGTTGGTTTCCTGTCTGCTAAAAAGTTTTCTCTGCTTCTCATCCAATATGTTGCACGTTAATTTTACACATGGATCTCACACACAGAACACAGAACAGTACAGCACTGTACAGGCCCTTCGGCCCACGATATTGTGCCGAATTTTTACCCTAATCCTAAGGTCTACCTAACCTCTACCTTATACTATCATCCATATGCCTCTCCTATTGGAGACTTTGTTGAAAGCCTTCTGAATGTTCCAATGAACCTCCTCTACTGGCTTCCCCGATCAACTCTACTAGTTACGTCCTCTAAGAATTCCAATAGATTTGTCGAGCATGATTTCCATTTTGTATATCCATACTAACTGTGTCTGATTATACTGCTGTTGTCTATGCGCATTGCTATAAAATCCTTGATAATGGACTCCAGCATCTTCCCATTATTGACATTTGACTCACTAGCCTATGATTCCCTGTTTTCACTCTAACTCCCATTTTAAATAGGTTAAATTAGCTATCCTCCACTCTGTAGCAACTGTTCCAGAGTCTGAAGAATTTGGAAAGATGACCATCAGTGCAACTACTATTTCAAAGGCCACTTCTTTAAGTCCTCTGGGATGTATATTATGAGACCCTGCCAATTATCAGCCTTCAATCTTGTCAGTTTCTCCTAAACCATTTCTCTATTATATGATTTGCTTCCATTTATCTCTCTTGCTAAACCTTGTGTTCCCCATTGTTTT
This sequence comes from Stegostoma tigrinum, assembly GCF_030684315.1. Lineage (NCBI taxonomy): Eukaryota > Metazoa > Chordata > Chondrichthyes > Orectolobiformes > Stegostomatidae > Stegostoma > Stegostoma tigrinum. The sequence continues at coordinate 50,468,847 of NC_081363.1, forward strand.
TGTTACATTATTTGTGCCCTTGTTTGCAAAGACAGAAGTGAAGTATGAACTTAATTTCTCAGCCATTTCTTTGTTTACGGTTTCTGTCTGTAAGGGACCTACATTAGCTTTCACCAGTCTTTTTCTCTTTTTCTCTGAGCTTTTGCTAGTTAGTTAGTTCTTATGTTCCTTCGCAAGCTTGCTCTCATTTTCTCCTTCTTAAACAATTCCTTGATCCTCCTTTCCTGACTTCTAAACTGTTCCCAATTCTTTGACTAGTTTTCTAGCCAATTTGTATGCCAGTGTTGTTTACATCTAATGCTGTCTCCAACTTCCATGTGCCATGTAAGTCTCACACCTGCACTATTTGTGTGCATTATACATGGCAAACATATCACATATGCATAAACCAAATTGCCGTGTTTCGAAGTATAAAGGGAGTAGTCCCCAATCAAGGTGGCCTGATATGAAGCCAAAGGCTTAAACACTGTTAGCTGGCCACTTGCAGTGGTTAGTGTTGGGGATCTGTGTCATTCCAGTCCAGGGAGTTGGCCATGGTCACTCCTATAGTTCCAATATTGGGGGTTGCGATGTCATTCGGTGAACAGAACAGAAATTGTCAGGGTTCTCATCATTCATCAGTCTGGGCTGTCTATCCAAGTTGGTGGCAAGTTTTGAGAAGATTTGTAGTTCAGGTTGAGTTTCTGGATGTGAGTTTGCTCGCTGAGCTGGAAGGTTAGTTTTCAGACGTGTCGTCACCATTCTAGGTAACATCACCAGTGAGCCTCCGACGAAGCGCTGGTGTTATGTCCCGCTTTCTATTTATCTGTTTGGGTTTCCTTGGGTTGGTGATGTCATTTCCTGTTCCTTTTCTCAGAGGATGGTAGATGGGCTCCAAAGCAATGTGCTTGTTGATGGAGTTCCGGTTGGAATGCCACGCTTCTAGGAATTCTCGTGCGTGTCTCTGTTTGGCTTGTCCTAGGATGGATGTGTTGTCCCAATCAAAGTGGTGTCCTTCCTCATGCGTATGTAAGGATCCTTATATACACATGAGGAAGGACACCACGTTGATTGGGACAACACATCCATCCTAGGACAAGCCAAACAGAGACACGCACGAAAATTCCTAGAAGCGTGGCATTTCAACCGGAACTCCATCAACAAGCACATTGATTTGGAGCCCATCTACCATCCTCTGAGAAAAGGAACAGGAAATGACATCACCAATGCAGGAAATGACATCACCAACCCAAGGAAACCCAAACAGATAAATAGAAAGTGGGACATAACACCAGCACTTCGTCGGAGGCCCATTGGTGATGTTACCTAGAATGGTGACCACACGTCTGAAAACTAACCTTCCAGCTCAGCGAGCAAACTCACGTCCAGATCCAAGTTGGTCTTTGGGATGGGCCAGGGTCAGTCCTGGGGTTAAACTAAAAGAAAGTCAGTGGTAAATCAGAGGCTACTGTTGTATGAGGGAAATTGGGGTGGGGGGGGGGGGGGCGGCGAAGTCATTTGTGGGGATTAAAGACAGATTGCTGGGATGCAGAGGAGATAATTATCACTCTCTAAAGGACAGGGGAGATAATAGTGCTTTGGTCGCAATGGGAATGGGGATCGTTGATGTTCAAAACAAAACTCTAGCTTAGACAGGGTGACAATGCAGCGTGATTGCTGGCATGGCTGAGCTGCAAGACTGGAGCTCAGGAATAACGTTGAAAGATAAAATTGTAATTTAAAGAGGCGGTGGGAACATAGGGAGGATCTGTACTAATGGGCTGGACAGGGAGTGCCACGCAAAAATGGAAAAAGGGAGGTTTAAGGGGGCAAAATTGTTTCAGAAATAGTGGTAACTGCAGATGCTGGAGAATCTGAGCTAACAAGGTGTAGAGCTGAATGAACACAGCAGGCCAAACGGCATCAGAGGAGCAGGAAGGCTGATGTTTCAGGCCTAGACCTTTCTTCAGAGGGTCTAGGCCTGAAACGTCAGCCTTCCTGCTCCTCTGATGTTGCTTGGCCCGCTGTATTCGACTAGCTCTACGCTTTGTTATCTCAGGTTTAAGGGGCCCTTGTCTGCCAGGATGAGCCTGTGAATCGCTGCACTAGCATAACCTGTGTTCGTTTCCATATTCAAGCGCTAGACATGGAAAATAATGCAACCTCATCCAGAGTGGGTGGAATAAGTGTATCTTGTTCTGCCTGAGCATGTGGGTTGTAGTTGAGTGATGTGAGGCCTTTGAAGGAGCAATTAACTTGATCAGGCACTTTCACAGTACTGTCTTCTGTAATCATTCCATGCATTTCATAACAGGGTACTGTGTCCAACTGTGTTGGATACAACTCCTGGTCACAAGGAGTCTTGACTATCATTAGTCATTGCAAATTGAAGATCCTCATCTCTGTGAAGCAGAATTAATCACCAGGCAACATTAAAAGTGGCGCCTGCAGGCCACAGTTCACCAGGGCAATCCACAAGGGTATCGAACTGATATACTCTCACCTTAAACTGAAAGTATTTGCCAACGTCCTCTTATATATAATGCTGCTTTTCTTGGGTGATGTTGGGTGGCAGTTATCACTCTGGACTTAAAATTTCCTCCTGTATTTGTGCAGCATGGCTTCTGTTGCATTAATTGGAATTAGGTTTGTGTGTTAGAAACCCATGTAGGGGCATTCACAGTTTACAAAGCCCTCTGTACTGTGGGATTTATGATTGATGTGAATACCTGTTTTGTTTTTTATGTTACCCACACAGGTTTATTGGAAGTGCTACCAATGAATCTAGCCAAGGTAGGGGATATCATCACTGATAATGGGAACTGCAGATGCTGGAGAATCGAGAAAACAAAGTGTGAAGCTGGATGAACACAGCAGGCCAAGCAGCATCTCAGGAGCACAAAAGCTGACGTTTCGGGCCTAGACCCTTCATCAGAGAGGGGGATGGGGAGACAGAACTGGAATAAATAGGGAGAGGGGGGGAGGGGGACTGAAGATGGAGAGAAAACAAGATAGGTAGAGAGGAGAGTATAAGTGAGGAGGTAGGGAGGGGATAGATCAGTCCAGGGAAGACGGACAGGTCAAGGAGGTGGGATGAGGTGGTAGGTAGGAAATGGAGGTGTGGCTTGAGGTGGGAGGAAGGGATGGGTGAGAGGAAGAACAGGTTAGGGAGGCAGAGACAGGTTGGGCTCGTTTTGGGATGCAGTGGGGGGAGGGGAACTGTTGCTGCAGTGCAATGAATGCTCAGAGAGATGGTGGAGGACCAGATATGCCATCAAGCCCTGCATCATACAGCAGATACCGAACAGCCTCCAAATGAAGACCTCACAGCTGAACGTCTCTTCCTGAAGTGGAGGTGAAACGGGAGCCCCAGAGTCAGTCGTCTTTGATGCTGTTTCCTCCTGATGAACCAGGAGCAGTGTCGTCCCAAGGTACTGTCACAGAGTAGGACCTGTGACTGGAAGGTGTTCCTGGTTGCCATCAGTGTGATAGCTGTGCAAAATGTTTAATGCATCAGGCTACTTCCAGGGATCTGTTGGATGTTGCTGTTGTATTTTGTGCTTCGCATTGATCACACTGCCTCATCTCATTTCCCTGAGATTAGCTCATGCAATAGGCTTTTGCAAGATACCTGCTTTCTCTGGGGACAGGGCACTATAGACTGCAGATGTCACAAGACTGTGTACACATCAACTTCAGAGCACTGTATCATTATGCAGCTGACATCATGAACACAAAAGAATTCGATTCCATCAATGTGCAAGTCACCTGTGATTGTCAGTACCAAATCTTAGAAGTCTCCAGCAGATACCACTGGAGTTGCTATGATGCCAGTATTCTTGAAAACTCTCATGTTCCTGCTTTGTGTCAAGATTAGATACCTCACATGGAAGCTTACTGCGAGACCAGAGCTGCTGCCTGTAAGCATGGCTGATGAACTGTTATGCAACCCAGTTGAGGCTGAGTATTGATAAACGTGCCACCTGTTCTTCGACCTGGACATTTGTGGAGCAGACATTAAGCCTCCTGAAAGTACAGGTCAGATTGCTCGGCTCAGTGTGAGAAAACTTCGCAGTGTGCCATAAAATCCAAGCATGGTATGCTCCGCATAACTGGAGGAGATAAAGTGGACATGTGATGGGAGAGCAACAACAGTCTTCAGAGCAGAGAGATGAGAACACTGAGCAGGAGGAACATCAACTTCGAAAAAAGGGCACTGCAGCATTGGATGACAAGCCAGACATGATTTAATTTATACCCGGTTCCAATTGATATAAGCTGGATGTAGTGATCCTCGATAACTAACTTTTTTTAATGCTTGAAGGCAAGCATTCCCTGTCTGCTCCCAGAAGAAAATACAGCTTTTGTTTGTTTCATTGCTTTTACTATTGTGAATAAAAATGAATGTTTTCAATTGTTTGAAGACTTTCCAGTATGTGATGGTCCATTTTGAAGAATGCAAGGTGTAAGACTACCTATACGCCAATGTCCAATGTAAACAGGATAGGGTAATGGTGGTGAGAACTCAGACTTGCAATGCTGACATTGCATGTCCATTATTTTGATACTGATCCCCAAAGTGGTATATGAAGGGACAAGAGTAATGTAAGCATAAAACAAACAGCAGCAAATGTGGACAAAGGAGGTACAAAAGATAAAAAGGTACAATGGGTATTACCAGCACAATGGACATTGATGGGCATGATCTTTTAGCCATTATCGAAACAACATGATTACAAAGAGATTGAAGCTGGGAACTAAAAATTCAGGGTATGTGATGTTTTGAAACAACAGGAAGGAAGGGAAGTGTAGTGGGATGGCTTTGTTAGTATGAGATGGAATTAGTATATTGGCAAGAGATGATCGTAGATCAAATGGTGTAGAAGTCATATGATTGGAGGTAAGAAATAACAAGAGGAAAAAGACATGAGTGGGAATGGTCATTTGACCCTACCTAATGGTACCTGTATGGTGGGACAGAATAAATCAGAAGATAACCAGCGCTTGTGGAAAAAAGTAGTGTGACTTGCTGTTCTTGCAGATTGAGCTAGATTGGCAGAGATAGCCATGAGGAAGAATTCACAGTGTTTTCAGGACATTGTGGATCCAATGACAGATCAGGTTATTTTGGATTTGGTAATACGTGATTAAACAATTGTAATAAATTATCTCAGAATAAAAGATACCCTAGGGAACAGTGACCAAAGCATGGTGAATTTTAGCATTCAGTGAGAAAGTTGGGTCCATTGCAGTTGTGCTAAATTGAGTTAATGTAACTACATGGGAATGAGGGCATGGTGTTGGAAAGCCATTCAGTAGAAAAGACAGTTGATGAACAATGGCAGATGTTCAGAAAAATAGCTCATGACTCATTGATAGGATATTCCCAGACCAGAGGAAGGGAATAAATCAACCATGGTAGAGCAGAGAAATTAAGGGCAGCATCAAATTGAAGGAGAAAGAAACGTACAACATGGTAAACATATGTGGTAAATCAGAGGATTGAGAACGTTTTAAAAGCCAACCAAGGATAACGAATAAAGTAATAGGAGAATATAAACAATGAAGACCAACTAGTAAATCTTAGGCGGCACGGTGGCTCAGTGGTTAGCACTGCGGCCTCACAGCGCCAGGGACCCGGGTTCGATTCCAGCCTCAGGCGACTGCGTGGAGCTTGCACATTCTTCCCGTGTCTGCATGGGTTTCCTCCGGGTGCTCCAGTCTCCTCCCACAGTCCAAAGATGTGCAGGTTAGGTGGATCGGCCATGCTAAATTGCCTGTAGTGTTCAGGGGTGTGTGGGTTATAGTGGGGTGGGTTATAGGGGGATGGGTCTGGGTGGGATGCTTTAAGTGACGGTGTGGACTTGTTGGACTGAAGGGCCTGTTTCTGTAGGGAATCTAGTCTAATTTAATCTAAATATAATAACAGACAATAGAGCTTCTTGAAATGTATGAGGAAAAAGAGAGAGACAACCTGAGCAGAGGTCTCTTAAAGGTCAATTGTGATAAAATAATACAAATGAGCAAGGAAATAGCAGTAGCGTTGACCGAATACTTTGTATTCGTCTTCGAGGTAGAGGGTGCTGACAGCATTTCGAAATACTAAATAATCAAGAGTTGGAGAAAATAAACACTAACTATTACTAGAAAAATGAATACTTAGGAAAGTAACAGGGCTAAAGAGTGTTACGTTCTCTGGACCTGACGGATTTGTATCTGAGGATTTTCAAGGATTTTAAAGCAGAGATAGTGGATGTGCTGATCACAATAAACCTGGAATCCTTAATTCTTAATTCTGGCAATGTCCAAAAGGATTGCAAAACTGCCCTTGTAGCATGTTTATTCAAAAAAGGAGAGAGACAAAACAAGTAAATATAGGTCAGCTAGGTTAACATCTGTCATTAGGAAAATACTCAATTCTGTTATGAAGGATGACGTAGCAGAGTACTTGGAAGCACATAACAGAAGCAGGGTCAGCCTCATGCAAGGGAAATCGTGTCTGCCAAATGTGTTACAGTTCTTTGAGGAGGTAACAAGTGTGATGGATTAAAGGGGAAGTAGTGAACGTCATACATTTAGATATCTAGGAAGGCATTTGTTAAGACACCAAGCATTAATTACTTTAATGAAGAAAAAAAATGCAAGGCATTGGGGCAGGGATCGGGGTTCAATTCCAGCATCGGGCAACTGTCTGTGTGGAGTTTGCACATTCTCCCTGTGTCTGCGTGGCTTTCCTCCGGGTGCTTCGGTTTTTCTCCCACAGTCCAAAGATGTGCAGGTTGGGTTTGGCCATGCTAAATTGCCTGTAGTGTTCAGGGAGATGTAGATTAGGTGGGTTTTAGGGATATACGTCTGAGTGGGATGCTCTGAAGTTCGCTGTGGACTTGTTGGGCTGAAAGGCCTGTTCCACACTGTAGGGATTCTATGATTATGGTTAGAAAGTTTGGCTATGCAATAGAAGACAGGGAATTGGGATAAAGGGATCATTTTCAGGGTGACAAGCTGTAACTTGTGGAGTGTTACAATAATCCGAGCTGTGGCCATGATTATTTTCAATATGTGTTTTTTTATCTATATATGAATGATTTGGGCAGTAGAAATGAATAGTCAGGTTTGTGAATGGCACTAAAATGGGTAGGAAGTCAAGTCGTGAGACTGACAGAGTCTTTAATGGGATATAGACCAAGTTAAGTGAGTGGGCAAGGTCTTGGCAAATGGAATATAAGTGAGAAAATATGCGATTCTTCATTTTTACAGAAAGAAGAGCTAAATATTATTTAAAGATGGAAAGACTACAAAATGCTGCAGCAGAGATCTGTTTGGGGATCTTCTGCTTGTGTTGGAAGGAACATGGAGTATTGATCTTTGAAATAAAGGGATTGGTGTATTTCTAAAATAAAGGGAGATCTTGCTAAAACTATACAAGGCACTAGTCGGATCACAACTCAAATATTCTGAACAGTTTTGGTCTCCTTAACCAAGGAAGGATGAACTGGTATTGGGCGTAGCTCAGAGAAGGTTCACCAGATTTCTTATCAGGAGAGATTGTGTATGTTGGAGTTGTACTCAGTGAAGTTTAAAAGAATGCTTGAACACTTCATTGAAACATTTTTTTTTGGCATGACGGCGTAGATGTGGAGAGTTTGTTTCCCCTTGTGTGAGAGTTTATACCAGATGGCATAATTTCAATAAGGAGTCACCAATTTAAAACAGAGCTGAGAATTTATTTTCTCCAGGAGTGGTGAATCTGTGGAATTCTTTACTGTAGAGGATTCTTAAAGCTAGATCATTAGTATATTCAAGTTTGAAATAGACAAATCTCAAATATTTAAGGAAATTCAGGTTTCTGGAAGAAAGGCAGGAGTGTGAGCCATAATACCTATCTTCTCTCAGAAGCTTTGATTTTGGTTTCCATAGAATCCCTACAGTGTGGAAACAGGTCCTATGGCCTAACAAGTCCACACCGACCCTTGAAGCATCCCCCCCAGACCCATCTCCTTATAACCCACCTAAGCTACACATCCCTAAACACTATGGGCAATTTAGCCTGGCCAGTCCACCTAATCTGCGCATCTTTGGACTGTGGGAGGAAACCCACGCAGACACGGGGAGAATGTGCAAACTCCACACAGACAGTGCCTCAAGGATGGAATTGAACCCAGGTCCCTGGTGTTTTGAGGCAGCAGTGCCAACCACTGATCCACCATTTCCTTCTATTTTATGCACTATGGAGGCAACTCCCCACTGGCAGCATTTGACCTGATAAACAGCTGGGCTTTAAAAATGGTGATAGTGTCGGGAATCCCACTAGGTTTGGCAGTGGCAAGTACTTCCTTCTCTAGAGATAGGGAAGATCGAATGACGGGGAATACCAATCCAAGATTGACATTGGTCTTCAAAAGAGACATCAAAAGTGAGTTTGAAGATCAAATCCCAGACTTTTGGCTTAATTCAGCTGTGGGCACAGGGTAAGAGCAGAATGCTGCCAGTGATAGATTTCCAAAAGGCCAGAGTTGAAGGAATGAAGAGTTTACATATCAGCAGAGAGGAAACAGTCTGATTCGAACATGATGAGAGGCATAGCCACAAGATTAGATGAGAGACAAAGATTTCATATCAGATGAAAGTCACGTTCTTGTAAACTGTGCAGGAGTACAAGAGAGTTGTTTGAATGAAAGCTCCACATGTTGCAAGGGGATTCAAGTCTTGAAATATACCAGCACTGCATTGAGAATTTCAAATTAGTTGAGTGTAAAAGAAATGTCTGGCACAGAAGAAATAACTTTACATTTTAGTAGCAGCTGAGTGATGATAGACTTATTCCACATGAGATCAAAGAGTAGTGAAGTCAAATTTGTGAGAAATGGTAGCAAAATGGTAATGTAGTGTCACTGATTTTGCAGTTGAGAGCGCCAGGTCAAAACTGTAGTGGCTATAGTTCAAATGCCACCAGAGAAGTTGTGTGAATTTAAATCTAACAGTAAATTTTAAACTGAAAGCTCGTTTCAATAACGGTGACCTTAAACCTATCACTATTGTGAAAAACCCATCTGGTTCACTAATATCTTGTAAGTCTGGCCTATATGTAACTTCAGATCCACAGTGATGTGGTTGATTCTGAACTGTCCCATGAAATAGTGGTGCAAACCAGTCAGTTCATGGACCATCAAAAATGGGCGACAGATGCTACCGTTGTCAGTGACAATTTCATCAAAGAATGAAAACAAAACCCAGTATGCAACTATTTAAAGAGTAGGGTTGAAGCTATTGACTAAACTTGCGATGTACATGAATAGATCATTGGTGACTAGAGTTTGTGAACAAAAAAGTCAATACATTTTGGTAAGAAAGCTTGACATTCAGTTTATTTTACTGCTATTAACATTGTGATTTTAATGTAGCAGTAGTTTAAGTTAATGAATGAGCTGTTGGGATATCTACTTTTGACAGATTAAAAGTAGTGCATGTAGCTTTAATTAAAGTTGAGACTGCATTCCTGAAAAAAGGCATATTTTAAGTGAATTATTGTTTTCCAGAGGAATCAATGTTAATGGCAGAGTTAGGGTCCTTTCATTTTCTTATGTGGAGAAGCTAATGTATATGTTGAATCATTGTACTATACATGTGCAGGACTGGGCATTCATAACAGAAATAATGTGAAAAGTAAAATAAATCATTGAATAAAATAAGAATACTGTATACATTCTTTAACACTTAGCAGTCTCTTCTGAAATCAAATTTTAATGGCTTCTACCACATTCTCTGTCTCTCTAACTCTCCCTTTTCCAATCTCTGACTGTCTCTGTGTCAGTCATGTCCCAACACAAAGATGCAAAATTATATTCATCTGGAAATGAAGACAGATTTCAAGGGACTAGGTCAAAAGATTAAGCAAAGTTAAAATGGAAGAATGTTAATCTGAGTAATGTAAAATAATGACTGCCTGTATCATGCAAACTCCTTTGTTAAAATGAAAAACTGGAAATAAATATGTCATAAGATTTTAGAAATTTTTTTCAATTCCAAAATTTCAGTTTTCATAATCTTTCCAAGTATACATTTATTTATAAGGCAGTTAACATGACATTGAAAAATATCAACATGTCATTGACATTTAAACAGTGAGGTGCCATTATGAAATTTCTGGCAATTTGAGCTCTGCTATTCCCTGCATACTCCTGAACTGAAAGAGTAGATGTCGTTTCAGGCAGTTCCAGGAAACCCAAATGCAAGCTTAATTCCATGGTGATTCTTAAATACAATAAACAAGAGTTAGAATTCTGCTGGTTGAGATTCAAATTGAAATGTGAAATTTCAGTACAGAATGCATTTGAGAATTTAATCAGAAAAAAACAGTTAGAACATTAACCCTCTGTGTCCTGAATTTCAAAAAGAACATTTTGCAGAAGGTGAACATTTTTTGTTAGTTGTAAGCTATGAAATTTTACTAAGTCGAATGTTATTCTATTGACTTTGTTCGATTTGTAATGTAATCTGGGAAAAATTGAAGTTTGTACACTGTTGCAGAGAGTGTCCCAAGTGATAATGGGAACTGCAGATGCTGGAGAATCCAAGATAATAAAATGTGAGGCTGGATGAACACAGCAGGCCCAGCAGCATCTCAGGAGCACAAAAGCTGACATTTCGGGCCTAGACCCTTCTTCAGAGAGGGGGATGGGGTGAGGGTTCTGGAATAAATAGGGAGAGGGGGGAGGCGGACCGAAGATGGAGAGAAAAGAAGATAGATGGGGAGGTAGGGAGGGGATAGGTCAGTCCAGGGAAGACGGACAGGTCAAGGAGGTGGGATGAGGTTAGTAGGTAGGAGATGGAGGTGCGGCTTGGGGTGGGAGGAAGGGATGGGTGAGAGGAAGAACAGGTTAGGGAGGCAGAGACAGGTTGGACTGGTTTTGGATGCAGTGGGTGGAGGGGAAGAGCTGGGCTGGTTGTGTGGTGCAGTGAGGGGAGGGGACGAACTGGACTGGTTTTGGGATGCGGTGGGGGAAGGGGAGATTTTGAAGCTTTTGAAGTCCACATTGATACCATTGGGCTGCAGGGCTCCCAAGCGGAATATGAGTTGCTGTTCCTGCAACCTTCGGGTGGCATCATTGTGGCACTGCAGGAGGCCCATGATGGACATGTCATCTAAAGAATGGGAGGGGGAGTGGAAATGGTTTGCGACTGGGAGGTGCAGTTGTTTATTGCGAACCGAGCGGAGGTGTTCTACAAAGCGGTCCCCAAGCATCCGCTTGGTTTCCCCAATGTAGAAGAAGCCACACCGGGTACAATGGATACAGTATACCACGTTGGCAGATGTGCAGGTGAACCTCTGCTTAATATGGAAAGTCATCTTGGGTCCTGGGAATAGGGATGAGGGAGGAGGTGTGGGGGCAAGTGTAGCATTTCCTGCGTTTGCAGGGGAAGGTGCCGGGTGTGGTGGGGTTGGAGGGCATTGTGGAGCGAACAAGGGAGTCACGGAGAGAGTGGTCTCTCCGCAAAGCAGACAAGGGTGGGGATGGAAAAATGTCTTCGGTGGTGGGGTCAGATTGTAGATGGCGGAAGTGTCGGAGGATGATACGTTGTATCCGGAGGTTGGTGGGGTGGTGTGTGAGAACGAGGGGGATCCTCTTGGGGCGGTTGTGGCGGGGGCGGGGTGTGAGGGATGTGTTGCGGTCTAGGGCGTTCTCGACTCTGTCGGGGGGAAAGCTGCGGTCCTTGAAGAACTTGGACATCTGGGATGTGTGGGAGTGGAATGCCTCATCGTGGGAGCAGATGCGGCGGAGGTGGAGGAATTGGGAATACGGGATGGAATTTTTGCAGGAGGGTGGGTGGGAGGAGGGTGTATTCTAGGTAGCTGTGGGAGTTGGTGGGCTTGAAATGGACATCAGTTACTAGCTGGTTGCCTGAGATGGAGACTGAGAGGTCCAGGAAGGTGAGGGATCCGCTGGAGATGGCCCAGGTGAACTGAAGGTTGGGGTGGAAGGTGTTTGTGAAGTGGATGAACTGTTCGAGCTCCTCTGGGGAGCAAGAGGCGGCGCCGATACAGTCATCAATGTACCGGAGGAAGAGGTGGGGTTTGGGGCCTGTGTAGGTGCGGAAGAGGGACTGTTCCACGTAACCTACAAAGAGGCAGGCATAGCTGGGGCCCATGCGGGTGCCCATGGCCACCCCCTTAGTCTGTAGGAAGTGGAAGTGTCCCAAGTGATTTTTGTTGCAAATTGAAGGTCAAAATAGATATATGTTGTGTCTGCATTGATTATACAGGACATGTAATTGTGGTTGAAGCTGGATTTGATAGTTTTGAGAGACAAGGTGCCATGAGGTGCCTTTGGGTTGTACAGCTGCCTAGCAACCACCTTTCAAATTTCTAAGTTGTAGTTGGCCACAAACCTCAAAAGTGCAGTGGAACACTGACCTCTGGAAAGACTGTGAGCAAAGACGTGTCTTTCCCTTTCTCACCCACTGAGAGTGGAAACAAAATCTTAGTGACTTTAAAAAGAACTGCAAACTCGACCAAAGGCCTCGGTCCAGTTAACCAGCAATGAAATTGATGATCATCCATAGCTCTTGTTGACGCAATGTGATATCATTGTCACAATTCCAAAGACATATGAAGTAGTCAACTCGTTCACCCTTGTATTTTGGACTGTTGATCCACAAAATTTGTTTTCCATTTTCTGCTTTCATTTCAGCCTGTGATATTTCTGCAGAATAGTTTTGTTTATACTATGTATGAATGAAAGTGTACATATGTGGGTCTAAATGAGATGTAGTTTAAGTTTGCTTGATTAAAAATTAATAATTAGTTTTGCCATATTATAAACTTACCCTTCAGCAAGTAACTTATTTTAAAATTACAAAACCTAGTGTGAGTTTCTTTTCTCCAAGATAGCAATCAAGGTCAGACAAATTAGTTATTTTGGTAATTCAGCTAACCAGTTATATATTTGTGACCCATATACAATTTATATTAGTTTTCTCAGTGGAAGACACCAGTAGCATACCAGAACTTCAAGTCAGTCAAGAAAGAGAAATAGCTATCTCTAAGGACGAGGTGCTGGGGAAGCTGAAAGGTCTGAAGGTAGATAGATCATGCAGATTGGGTGGACTACACTCCAGGGTTCTGAAGGAGATAGATAAGGAGATTGTGAAGATATTGGTGGTGACCCCAATTATTCACACTATATATTAATGATCTGGACGAAAGAACTCAGGGCATTTTGCTTAGTTTGCAGATTACCCAAAGAAAGTTGTAGAATTGGGAGAGACCTCAATATAGTTGACACAATGATATTCCACTAGTAGTGGAGACTAGGACCTGAAGCAAACGTATGACCCTTTAGTACTGAGATAAAGAAGAATTTCTTCAGCCAGAGGATGGTGAATCTGTGGAACACATTACCAAAGAAGGTTAGGGAGGCCAAGTCACTGAGTATATTTCAGATAGTTAGGTTCTCGATTGGTAAGGAAATGAAGGGTTATGCAGAGAAGGCAGGAGAATAGGTTTGAGAAACAAAGCTGTGAATGAATGGCAGAGCAGATTTGATTGGCTAAATGGCCTAATTCTGCTGTTATACTACTTGTGGATAAATGAGATTTTATTGCCAGCACATTCTCAATATTGTCACAAACTTGCTGGGAAGAAACAAAGCACAAAACAATCTCAATTTACTGAATAAACTGAAGCAAGTGTAACAGTAGCAACTTCCATTGATATTCCACTTGAAAATTTGTAAGAAATCCTGATTGCTCCTCATGCTGATGTAGAATCAATCAGCAGTTGAAATTATGAAAGATTAAATTTTTTTTTTAAATGTTGATGTCACAAAGGTGGAACAGCAAGTTACTTTATGCAGAGAATTTCAGAAATTGAGACCCAAGTTACTGTTAATAATGAAACGAGATGAGGGGTTAGGCAAAAGAACTTTATGTCAATGGGCATGATAATTGGGACGTAATTGTAATGGTGGAAGAGAAAGGGAGTGTAGTGGTAATGAAGTGAGGTAAGTGCAAACATGACAGTTTCAGGATTTATATTGCTTCATCTCACAATATAAAATTAGTGGTGAAACTGTAAAAGTCAAGGCTTCGAGGAATATTCTGGAGCACATCAGTCCCTGTTGGCTTTATGCTTCAATCTGTGTATAGTATTTAACTCTTCTGAAAATCTGAAGAAAAAAGACAACAGAAGATGTATCAGAAATTAGTTGAAGTTCCCTTCCTGAACATGCATTGGCTTATTTTATCAAATATCAAGACTAAGACTAAACAATTATATTTTGAAACATTTTCGACTTGTGTTTTATGTATCAATTTAGTGTTTATTTTAAGGAAATCACAATTAATCATTTTGAATTTTTTAAAAACTTCATGTTTACTTTATTTAATATATTGCTCTGGCAATTAATCTATTGCTTTATGTTAAAAGTTAACTTGGGTTGAGTTTGAGTAAAAACCAGGAAGTTAGCAACTTTAAATTTGGTCACATTTGCTCCCAACTAACTACCCACTTTGGGAAAATTAGTTATCAAACAATTTTTATTTATATTTTGGGAGTTTTTAGTAACCTAAATTGTATTTGAAAATATGGCGTATAAGCTTATTTTAATTCATATTAATGTTTTATTGACATGAATGCTCTTAAAATATTTTAGCCCAAGTAACAGTTGTAAATTACATGAACATTCCTTTCCATTGAATTTTATGGTAATACTGTTGCATGCCGTTGTTTGTATTATGGCATTGTGTGGAATCCTGTTTTCCGTTTAATTTAAATTGTATTTTTTTTGTGGTGAAATGTTCCTTTAAGCTTAACATAACATTGTAATCATTTTGCTCTGAATTTAATAAATGGAAAGCATGTTTATTTTTTGGCAGTCCCTCAGGAGTGAGGATGACTTACTTCAGTTTTGGTTTGATGGATTCTGAGATGGCTGGTAAGTCCAGTGCAAAGCTGCAGATTCTGCCAAATGCAAGGCAGGTGATGCTTGAAAGGTCAGGTAGAAGAGCTATTTGAAGGTTTGTGTGCACTTTCTGATGCCTTTACATCACTGTGCTTGTTATCAATCAATTCTTTTTTGACCCCAGATTCAGAACATCTCGCAAAGGCGTTGAAGAGAGTCCTTATTCATTGTTTTGACACAGATTTTCCAAGTCTCCAAAGCATGTGGGACTATGGTGAATGCGTTAGAGGGAGAGCTTTCCATGCCGTGTACCACGGAGATCATGGCAAGAGTCTTCCTCACCAGTACCAGAAAATACTGGTTACTGAAGAGCTCTGTCAGGACTTACGGTTATCGTTCTCCCCCATTTGGAAAGTACCACAGAAATGCTCATCATTGCATAGCAAAACCAAAGGAAATGTTAGAAACAACATCAACAGACATACATTGCTTTTTTGACTTGAAAGCCTTTGACTCTGTCAAGTGTGAAGGCAAATAGGCTATCCCATTCATATTTGACCACCCTCAGAAAATGTCACCATCTGCCATCTTCTCCAAAATGACATGAAAGCAGTGGCCTTCACTGATAGAACCACCACAGACCGGTGTCGGGGTTTGTGGGTGACGGCTCAGATTGGGGATTTAGGATTAAAGGAGATATCAGGTGGGGCGTGGTAGAGGTGTTAAGTTGGGGTGGTCTCTTCAGGTTGGATATGTTGACTGGTCATTGTTAATTTAGAGGGTCAATTTTGTAGTTAGCCAAGTGTTACACCAATTTTAATCTCTCCAACTTTTCCTGGGTAACTATTCAGATAAATGTGTTGGAAATCGTCAAAATTTGTGACTCTACACTTTTTCAGAGGGTTCCAGATGTATGTTAATAGCTGATAGGAAGTTGAAACATTTTAGACATTTTCTGAGTAGCTGGTATTTTGGAAATTCCTAGGGTTCCTGTACTGCACCTTGAAAGGAGTATGTTGCAAGGATGATTTTCCATTTGTAAGATTGGACCCATGAAATTTATCATTGCCTCCAATAGCTCATCCTCTCACCGACTGTGGAAGTGAATATCTTAGGAACAGCTAAGTGGGAGTAGAGCTAATCCAACTCCACAGGTGTGATTCTGTGTGTAGCTATTTATCAAAAAGACAACTGATTTTTCATACAATATTTTTGGATTGCAATTTAAAAATCCAGTCCATAACAATTGACTTGTTTTTTTGAAAAAACTGAAGCTTTTCTTTCAAAAATCCCCAGATGTTGTGTCATGCTTTATCTTTGTTCCACAACAAATCTCCTCAAATAGTCTCTGGATCACTTAAAAGAGATCCACCCACTAAGAGCAGAAACATTTGCTGTTTGGAGTCTTGCCAGTCTTTCAGTACCAGGACAGAATCGCTTTGTGATATTTTCTGAATTAAATGTTGGAACAACTGCAACAGATTTTGCTCCTCACTATGTGAACTTTAAAAACATTGGTGATGGATGGACACTGAACCTGTGTTGCTATGTAAACAGCATGAATTCAATACGCTGATCACCAGGTTGATCCACTGAATAATATCCACAATCTGCTACTTATACATTGTGGCAACTACAAATGTGAGGAGTTACGCATGAACCACAAGAGTAAATTTAAAAAAATCTTTAATTGACATCAAGACGACACTGGCTGAGAGAGTGTCCTCATGAATGAAAGTAAAACTAAAATTAATGGTTGGTTTCCTTGATATTGATTGCAGCTATTTTAGCACATTTTTAGTCACTGATAATACATTCGCAATTTAAAGCAAAATTAAGGTTAAGCAGTGAAGAATTAGCAGGAGAAAAAATAACAATGTAAAAGATTACATTTCTGAAGGAGCATTAAAAACATGGAGAAGTATGCAGAAATCCAGCATTGTAACCTTAATTTTACCCAAAAGCTTAGATTGCATATCAAAAAAACCAGTGTTTGCTTCACCAGCGGTGTATGCTGTATCAAGTATCAGAAAGGAATTCTTTACTGGTTAATCCTTAAACTTTGTTGCAAGGCAGGCCATGAGACTGATTCATTTCTATTTAATGGAGAAATATATGATGAACTAAGCAAATTAAAGGTTTGTTGAGCATTTTAACTTCAGATATATTGAAGGCACTTCCCTGATTATCCAGCTAAAAGAAATGTGGACTCTCTCATTTTTAGGCTTGTGCACATTAAAGGCTAGGAGCCATCTTTGCTTGAGGCACTGCAAACATCATTAAACTTGTTTGCCTCATATAGGCTTTAGTGCTTTATCAAACTGAAAGAGACCTAAATGTATCCCTTTATCTCTCTGCATGGATAATTAAAGTCTAATCTCTTTACACTGCTGCAAGTTATTCTAGTAGTTCATACTGAACCTCTGCTTTTTACACCATATTATGTGACCACCTGTAAGACAGTTCACTCTACTAATCTTTCATGAGAAGCAGGATGTGAAGCATAGCAATGACAGGGAAAGAATTAGAATTACTGAAGGCAAGGTCAAATCTGGGGCATTCATTGTCCACAGTCTGGCCCACAGCCATTCCAGAGAAAAAAGTTATTTGCATAACAGCTACTTTACTAGTTGAGACAGTAGGAAAATCTGCTGAATCATCATTACCTGACAGATTAGGCAATGGATGACTGCGCCATGGTTTGCTGTATTAAAAGGTTTTGAAATTGTTAGGGAAGGAATCATTTACTTTGGCTTTCCAAACAAGTTGTTTACCTTGTAAGAAAACAACTATGTTGCTACTTTTTAAAAAAGTTTTTAACATTCATTTGCCTCTTTTGAAGGCGAGTATTGTTCTTTATCACAAGGTCTGTTTGTGGGAAAGTATGAAGCAGCTGTAAGGAGATCTAACCACATAAAGAAACTAAACAGAATAGTAACCCCAGGCAAGGGAGTGTCTTTAATGTGAATCATCTTCTAGAATTGACATTGTAGTCCCTCCCAGGAAATCAAATATGACAAAACTCTGTGTAAACTCATGCTCAAGTTCCAAAAAGCTAAGTTAAGGAGATATTGAGAGGTTTGTGCATTAACCTTTAATTCTTTGTGGAAGGGTCACCTTCGGTTTCTTTAGCCCATAATGAGCGAGGCCTCAAATAAAGCCACATAGCATTTGTTTTGACCAAGGCTTTAAAAAAGTGGATTTGAAAGTGCAATGGAGACATTTTGCCTTTTCTGTTCTTTTGAAAAGCAATTTTTAAAACATTCTAATGTGCAACTTCAGTTAATTATTAATCACTTCGCAAAGTACACAAATTTCAATCCAGATCAGAACATTATTTATGCATTTGATTTATGTTTAACTAGTAAGAACCCTGTTTTGCATGAGCTTTT
The DNA here is from genome assembly GCF_030684315.1 of Stegostoma tigrinum. Lineage (NCBI taxonomy): Eukaryota > Metazoa > Chordata > Chondrichthyes > Orectolobiformes > Stegostomatidae > Stegostoma > Stegostoma tigrinum. Next base: position 50,487,118 of record NC_081363.1, read on the forward strand.
TTAAAAAATGTTCAGAATTTACAGTCACTGCATTTAATTTGAGAACAATATAACGTTCCATGGAATACTGTCGGGGGAAGAATTGCTATTAGTGCATTAGTTTTGGTTCATTAATAGAACTTTTGCCTTTTATGTCAAAAAATCCTGGTTCCATGATGAAGGGTCTAGGCCCGAAACGTCAGCTTTTGTGCTCCTGAGATGCTGCTTGGCCTGCTGTGTTCATCCAGCCTCACATTTTATTATCTTGGAATTCTCCAGCATCTGCAGTTCCCATTATCTCTGGTTCCAAGACCCATTCTGGAACTTATTTGCTGGCATTTCACTGCTGTGCTGAGGGGGAGCTGTAATGCTGCTGTGACCATCATTTAGATGTTAAACCAAATCAATGGCCTAGAAATTCCAATTAGGGTCAGAAAGCCTATTCAAGCTCTGATCAGACAAAACAGTACTAAGTTAATTTAAATGACTTTTACTCTGGAAATTCCTGGATAGAGACCTTCTATTGTGAAAAAGCAGAGAGTTGTCCAGGAAATGACGGAAATGGGAAGATCATTATCCTCAAAACCACCTTTTACGACAGAAAGTATTGCTTTTTGTGGTTTTAATGGCCAGTAGCCACTTTGACGGCTATTTTGAAAACATAACTATGTAAAATAAGTTGGAGTAAGGTGGTAAGTGGTTTGAAATTGGATTGGTTGGTAGCGTATAAGGTAAATGATGGGAAAGGATGTCAGGTTAATCAGGCAAGTGAATGAGTGCTCTGAGGATGAGTCAACAGACCCGAAACTCTGTTTTTTCCTTTACAGATGCTACCAGACCTGCTGAGCTTTTTCAGCAACTTTGTTTTTGTTCCTGATTTACAGCATCCACAGTTCTTTCAGTTTTTATTAAGTGAATGAGTGTGCTTGAAGTAGATTGAGAGGTTGGGTCAGGGACATGTGTGGATGTTGTGCCCGGGACATGTGTGAATGTTGTGCCCAATGTAGTCAGAGGTGAGGCGCAGTGTCTAGCTTTGGGGGTGAGCACTGTCAGGTTAGCATTGTGGGTGTCAGAGCAGGATGGGGCGCTCGGCCTTTTAGGAGTGAGAGAAGGATCCAGGGGCTGTGCCAGAGGTTGCAGGGTGTATTTGTGGTTGTCAGGGTGGATTGGAAATTTAGTTTAGTCGGTACCGAGGAGTCCGACTGGATTTTTAATCCTTAACTTTTCCTCAGCAACTGTTAAGGTTGTGACTTGGAGCCCTCAAAAATGTTTGACTTTAAGAGACTTTTTGGAGTGTAATCGGCAGTCAAAATTTTCAGTTTCCTGGTCATGTTGCTCAAAGTCAGTCACATTGTAATGTCACCACAGTCCAAATGTACAACTCTAATCTAAGTTGCTGCAGCAACTAGCCATTGGAATTTCTCAGTGATTATCTACTCTATCCCAGATGAGCATGAATTATACTGTCAATATTTAACAAAGAGCCTCCAGATTCCTGACAGTAGGTATCCCTGAATCAACTTGACTTTCATGCTGGGGAGGGAGGGATGTGGTGGAACTGTGCTAAATTGTGCTCAGTTCTTTTAGGTCTGATGTGACTGCATCTGGATTGTTGTGTTCATTCCTGGACACTGCACTTCATGATGTATTGGCCTTGAGGCATAAACATCACAGATCACCAGAATGCTGTGTGCATGAAAAGGATTAAATAATAGAGAGCAGTTTATGTGAACTATCTTTGTATTTCTTTGAGTATAAAAAGTTATGTGGTTTTATAGTTAAGGTGATTCAGATTAAAAAATTTAATAGTGTAGACAAACAGGGGGAACAGCACTGAAATTAGAGTTGACTGTTCGTGATGATATTAGGAAACATTTTATGAAATAATATGTAATGGAAGTCTGGAACTCTGTCCTGGTTAAAGCTGTCAAGCCAAAAACAGTTAAAAGTTTTAAAATTGTGGTTGGTAGATTTATTCAAAGCAAGTGTCAAGTATTTGGAAGTAGAGCAGTTTTTGGAACTGGGGAGTTGTGATACAGTCAACCATGGCCTAACTGAGTGCCAAAATAGGCTCAGTCTTCACTTTGTTTCCCCAATGTAGAGGACATCACATTGTGAGCAGTGAATGCAGTAGACTAGATTGTGTGAGGTGCAGGTAAAGTGCTCTTTCACTTAGAAAGTATGTTTGGGCCCTTGGGAGGAAGGAGGTAAATGGGCAGGTGCTACACCTTTGGCAGTTTCAGGGAAAGATTACCGTGGGGCTGGGATGGGTGTTTGGAGTGGGAGGAAGAATGGATCACGGTGTCCTGGAGGGAGCAGTCCCCACAGAATGCGGACAAGGGAAGGGAGGAGAATATGTGTCTATTGGACGTGGTGGGAATGGCGACTGACTGGGTGACTGCTTCGTAGAACATCTGTGTTCTGCCTGCAAAAAGACCCTGAGCTTCCAGTTGCCTACCACTTTAATGCACCCTGTTCCTGGCCAACATCTCCATCTCAAGCTTGCTGTAGTGTCCCAGCAAAAGGCCAGTGCAAGGTGGAAGAATACCTCATTTTCCACCTGGGGACACTGCAGCCCTCTGGATTCAATGTTAAGTTTTAGGGCTTGAACTCTCCCGTACCCTAGCCCCTACCCCACACACGAGGCCTTGTTATCATGTAGCCTGCCATTACACACTCCCTATTATTAGCCACTAACAGTCTCCATTAACAGCTATTCAGTGTCCCAGTCAGATCGTTATCCACTCCTTTGTCTATCCAACTGTGTTCTCTCTCTTTCCTCACCTATCATTTACTCCATATCTCCTCCCCGCATCCTATCTTCTGCACATAAACTGACTTTTTCCTAGCTACCATCAATTCTGAGCAAGAGCCTCTACAGATGCTGCCTGCTGAGCTTTTCCAGTATCTTCTGTTATTGTTACAGCATCCACATTTCTTTCCATTCTTATAAGAAGTTTGTTCAGAGGTTTGCTGGTCACCTGGCAAGCCAGCGAGAGACCTTGCTGCACTTTTTAGGCCGAACCGTAAGTCAATCAAATAAAAACCGAAAGATCTGCGAATGCTGTAATTCAGGAACAAAAATGAAGTTTCTGGGTAAGCTCAACAGATCTGGCAGCATCTTTGAAGGAAAAATCAGAGTTAATGTTTTGGGTACGGTGACCCTTCTTCAGAACAGTTCTGAGGAAGGGTCACTGGACCCGAAACAATAACTGAGTTTTCCTTAAGTCAATCAAGTTGTAGCGAAGCCAGTTGTGGATCTTTGAACAAAAACAAAGTTGTTGGAAAAGCTCAGTAGGTCTGGAGCATCTGTGGAGGAGAAAACAGAGTTAATGTTTCTGGTCAGGTGACCCTTCTTCAGAACTGAAGAAGAGTCACCAGACCCGAAATGTTAACTCTGTTTTCTCCTCCACAGATGCTGCCAGACCTGCTGGGCTTTTCCAGCAACTTCATTTTTTTCCTGATTTACAGCATCCGCAGTTCTTTTGGTTTTTATTTAGTGGCGGATCTTTCACTGGAATCGAGATACATAAACATGGAGGTCATGCCTGTGAGAAACAGTACCTGCTCACAAATTCAGCCTGAGACAAAGCCTTGGAAACAAGACAATTTTCTTCTGTACGATCTTGCAAGAAAGGGTGTCTGCTAGACAGGCACACACACAAAGAATGCCAAACATTCTTATACAATTTACAAGTTGCAGAATCACACCTCCCTGCTCCCATTGGTCTTATCCTATCATTCCCCGTCCTGTCGGACCGCCCTTGTTTGTTGTTCCCCTTTTTACTGCAATCCTTATTTGGCTATCCTAAAGAGTGCTAGACATGCTGTACGTGCGAATCGTCAGGTTTGCAGAAATAAGCCTCTGCTACAACACCCTTATTGCTACCATGTCCTTGTCTGCAGAAAGAATGTTTCTGGTCGTGCTAACTGCCATCTTTGCAGAACCTAGTCTCTGATTAATGATAAACTTCTGCTATAAAATCTTGTGATTATAATGGTCTGCTTTTGCAAGACCCCACCATTCATCCTTACCTGCAGAAACAACATGTTTAATCTCTCACAATTCCCCCTTTTTCTTTTTCTCAAACTGTTGTTTCTGCACTAATTAAGCCCCTTTTCTAATTCATTTTCCCATTTTCTGCCCTCTTATGCTTGCTGGCGTTGAGGTTCACAATCTTGTACACGGTTAGCCCTTAAATCATTCTTTGTGATGTCCGTTTTTTGAACTCTAGAAGCATTTTTTGACTTTCTCTTTGTTGCATACCATCTGCTGATTGTAAAAGCATCTGGTGATGTACTAGGGTTCGTTCCCCTAGAGATGTCATTAATCGGTTCAGTATCCATTTGAGGACATTAAACCCCACCACCAGACCCACTAATATCAATAATCCATAGATGGCCAAATTAACCAACTACCTTCCCCAACCAGTTCATCCCCAATTCCCCATTCCCAGCCTTTTTCATTCCGGTATCGGTTACCGGCCTCCCTTATTTTGGCGATTTTGTCTCGCACGTGTTAGGAGATATCAGTAATGTTATGGGAAACGTCAGGTATGTATGTACAACACACTTCCCCAATTAGTGCACAGGTACCACCTTTCTCTGCCAGAATACAATCTAGAGCCATTCTATTCTGAAGAGTCATTAGCCTGGTGGCAATCATTTCGGTCGTTATGGCCGCCACTTGGCATTGGGTCTCGGCCAACGCATCGGCAGTATTGTTGGCCAACTCCTCCAGGGAAGGCGCCAACTTCTGTATTTCTCTTCCTGCTCAGGCAGTCTCATACATAGGTATCAAAGTCCAGAGGAAGCGATCCCCTTCGGTTACTTCTCGGGGTGTCCGCTTCCCTCCCTGCTCATTCTGAGTTATTTCTGGGGTTTTATCTAACAGCCTCAGATGGGAAATTAGGTAGGCGAGGTAGCAGCAGCCACTCCAGCCTTTCTGACTTTGAGACAGTGTTAGATCAAAATCATCATTTCTACGCTTCCTATGCGTTCGGTCGCCCGAATGTACCTTTCCCCGGGGATAAAGGGATAGGCCTCTAGGCCACATATCCAATATGCCCCGTTCAATATGTGGGGTACATTTGTTCCACTAGTTTGGCTGGTGGCGACTCAAGATGAGTTTCCCAACTGGAAGGGTTCGCTGTCGTTCTGATTGCAGAAACAATTGATATTGACTACTCTTTTCGGTGGGGAAACCCTAAGGCCGTCGATAGCACTCGGGGTTTTCGGAGCTGGTCGTGGGAACCATCCCGCGAATTTATAATTACCCCTGTCAGATCTCCATTTTGTATCATTTGAGCCCAAGTCGAATTGTTGTACCTCATACACCTCTCTATTGGTGAATGGTACTACCGTGAGAGGGATTCCAGATTCTCCATGGTGTGGGATCGCAGTGCATACCCAACAGTCGGTACGCCCTGTTACTCTAGCATAATTGTGACATAATGCGGTAAAATGATTCTTCCCAACCCCCTTGGCAACTAGCGCCAATATTATCGTAACAACATAAAGCTGCCTGCTCATTTCAGCTTCCCAACCCCTATCTGTCTATTCACTAACCCTTTAAATACCCGGGAGGCGTGAGTTCGCGCAACGTTTACAATACAAAATTTCTAACCAATACTTGATAGTCTTTCATATCAGATCAGTTCAGTTCATTCTTTTTTACTCAGCTTGACTTTCAGAGGGTTGTCTGTAGGATGAACTTGCCACTCTGCCGGAGGGGAAGGAGCGTCCACCGAACCCTTAACACGAGTGTGATGACTCCACCCTTTTTCAGCAGTTTGGACGGCTGTTTCAGCAGTCAGGAGGATTAGGAACGGTCCCTCCCAGCTTGGGTGCAGTTTGGTATCTTTCCAGGTTTTGATCAGGACCCCATCACCCGGTCGTATCCGATGTACTGCGAATTGAAGCGGAGGTGTCTGGGTCAACAGACTCTTCTTCCTTAGGACAGACAAAGAAGAATAGAGCACCACAATATAGTTCCTTAAAAACTTATCATTGAACTCTACAGTTGGTAATTCCCCTTTTCCACCCAAGAAAGGTAATCGAAACATCATTTCATAAAGAGAGAAGATATAGGGTATTGTCTAACCCGAACCGTCTCATCTTTTTGAGTCAGTGTGATTACCAACAGGGTAATAGTTAGGTGCCCTGCGTTATCAGCTCTCGCCCACACATCAGGACTGATTTGTTGTTCTTCCCTAGGCGTTAACATAGTCATTGTTACAGCTACCACACTATTCTCTACCCCAATTTTTAAGCCCAGCAATATAATCAAATCCCTACCCAGTAAATTACTCCCAATGTCGGGAATGTATAGTAATTGTCCTGTCACTTCCTTATCATCGTTTCTAATTAGGGTTGGCTCAAAAATAGGCACTGGGAATCCTTCGCCTTTTACTCCGGAAACCCTGAGATACTCGTTAGTCAATTTAACACTAGTAGGTATAAATTTTAGGGATGGCCGTGCCACACCGGTGTCCACCAAGAATACTGCCTCCTCCCCTTCAGGTCCCACCTTTAAGTTTATCAAGGGTTCCCGGTGGGCCTTAGGAGGAAGGAACCCCTGACTCCCCTAATCCTCATCGAGGGCCATTAGGGAGACCGTTTCCCTTTCCCGTGTTAATTCTGGACATTCCCGCTTAAAATGTTCCACTCTTCCACAACGGTAACATCCTGCCTGTCGTCTCCCGCATCAGGTATCTGCCTCTTCCCTTTGTCTCTCTTTCTTTCTTTGCCACTCCTTTAATGGCGGCGACCATCATTTTTGCTTTTTGTTTCTGCCTCTCGTTCTCCCTTTTTACATATACCTTCTGTGCCTCTCGTAGTAATTCCTCCATCTGTCTCTCACTCCATCCATCTATTTTCTGTAATTTCTTTAGTATGTCCGTCCACGATTTAGTTACAAACTGGACCTTTAAGAGTCCCTGAGCTACCGGATCATCGGGATCCATCCCCGAATACTTCCTTGTGGCCTCCTTGAGCCTTTGAAGAAATTTAGAAGGAGTTTCATCCTTCTCCTGTCGTACTTCAAAAGCTTTAGCAAAGTTTTGCGATCTGAGTGCTGCCTCTTTAATTCCCAATATTACCATTTCCCTCAGATCCCGCATTGATTCTCTATCGTTTGTTCTATTATTATCCCAGTGAGGATCGGCATTCGGGAATTTCTGATTTGCCGGGACTACGTTTAGTCCCGCTGGGTGCCTTTTATTTCCCACTCCTGTAAGGCCGCCCTCCTAATCATACCTTGTTCTTCCCCGAAAATAGAGTTCCTAGAATTGCCATCAGTTCTCCCCAGGTATATAAATTGGGTCCTAGGAATTGATCTAACTGTTCAGCCAGTCTGACCGGATCCTCTATTAAACTTTTCATTTCTTTCTTAAAGATCCTAACTTCACTACTGGTTAAGGGACCTCCCTTAAAGGGTATAATTTTTCCTTTTCCTTTGCTTCTGCTCCTCCTTTACGTGTGGTAGATCGTGTAATTCTGGGCCCTCTAGGCTCCGTGTCTTTTACCTCAAGAGTTCGTCTCTTTTAGGGGTGTTTGGGGTTAGTTCTGGGGCCGTGGGCTGGTTGTGGAGGCTACTCACGGCCGTCAGTGGGGAGGAGGGGGGATATGGAGGCGGCAAACATATTAGGGGATCCCATTGTGGTTTTTCTTGTTCGTCCTTTCCCTGTCCTCCCCCGATCCTTCTGCACTCATAGGATATAGTCCTACCTTCGCACCTCCTATCCAACAAGCCGCATAATCTGACTCTTTCTGACTGAATGGTTCTTTCCGATTGATGCGTGTGTGTATATATATACACACACATCAATCGGAAAGAACCATTCAGTCAGAAAGAGTCAGGTATTGGCACAGCCAATCTTCGTTGGATCCATATTTGGACCAAAAAAAAAATCAGGTACCTTAATGCTTTCTCTAGACCAAACAAAACAACAATAATTTATCATTGTAGTCTTGTCTTTCTCCCACGTCCAGGAGGCGTATTCTCGACTGCCCAACATTCTCCCCAAAGGGCTGTTGGACGGAATATATTCCACTTTGACGTTATTTGCAGATTGTTCGCTACTCAGGCAACTCCCCTTGCCTCCCATTGTTGCTAATTTAATTAATCTTGTCGAGATCCGGTGGCGGCGCCTACCACACCCGCTTCAGGGTCCTAACCCTCGCGTGGGTGATCTCCCTTCTTAACAACCGGTCTAAGTCTGGGTGCTCGAATCAGGCAGACACCTTACTCGCCTGATTAATCAGGCCAATTATATACTTTTTATATTTCGCCAATTGCCCGTACTGTTCGTACGTCCCCGACCACCAAGGCAATACTTAAAGGTCAGTTTTCTTACCTTGGTCTGTGCACGGAGTTACCTGGTCATTACAACTCTTCCCTGTACTTCCCGTACGTCCCTGCGGCAATACTTGCAGCAAATACCGCTGCTCCCCCGGTCGCCCGGACAGATCTTTAAGACCTTTCCTGACCCGGGTCTTGTGCACAAGAGTTACCCGACCGGACCCGCCGCGTCTACCCGTCTTGTTTCCAGGGTCTCCCAGTCTGGATCACACTCGCCCAAACCGCAAACGACAAACAAGGGAGTTGGAGATCGGCGAGGCATGCCTTCCACGTCGTCCCAAGAGTGTTGAGCGGTCGGAGTGTCGGATCCCGGACGAGCCCCCACTTGTGAGAAACAGTACCTGCTCACAAATTCAGCCTGAGACAAAGCCTTGGAAACAAGACAATTTTATTCTGTACGATCTTGCAAGAAAGGGTGTCTGCTAGACAGGCACACACACACAAAGAATGTCAAACATTCTTATACAATTTACAAGTTGCAGAATCACACCTCCCTGCTCGCATTGGTCTTATCCTATCATTCCCCGTCCTGTCGGACCGCCCTTGTTTATTGTTCCCTTTTTTACTGCAATCCTTATTTGGCTATCCTAAAGAGTGCTAGACATGCTGTATGTGCGAATCGTCAGGTTTGCAGAAATAAGCCTCTGCTACAACACCCTTATTGCTACCATGTCCTTGTCTGCAGAAAGAATGTTTCTGGTCGTGCTAACTGCCATCTTTGCAGAACCTAGTCTCTGATTAATGATAAACTTCTGCTATAAAATCTTGTGACTTACTGCTATAAAATCTTGTGACTATAATGGTCTGCTTTTGCAAGACCCCACCATTCATCCTTACCTGCAGAAACAACATGTTTAATCTCTCACATGCCTAACAAGAGGGACCTGTCAGTCAGAGTTTAGCAGCTTACTTGCTCAGCAGCACCATTAAGGAATAGTAACTAGGAACTAATAGGAACTTTTGAAAATTTTTTTGCTTTATTTTGTCCTGAAGCTGTGAATTGATGCTTGGTCATTGTGTACCCTCTAGTATCTTAGTCAAGAGCTAATCTTCACATGAGAACTGGCACAATGTTGGCAGGTTAGTCAATTGTCATTTAAGTGGCTAAATGACTTACTTACATCAAACTAAGTCAACATGTACACATTTCTTAATAAAGGCTAGTAAAAGGAATCCTGACTATTTTGTTTTCTTCATACAGATTTGTAGAGGACAGTTATGGCAACCCTATTGTTACTTGTTAATTCAGCACAGGGTCAGAATTTAACCTAGGATATTCTGTCCTTTATTGCTCAGCTACATAGTACTAGCTGTGGTAATGACGTTATTGAAGATTTGGTAATGACATTCAAGTCTCTATATAGCCTAACCTCGCTGAAGGTGTATATGGGTTCATAGCAGTGAAAAGTTTTCAATTTATTCTATTTATACATAATGAATGGAGGAGAAAAGTTTACTTAGATCATTTGCCTTTATGATTTTCTGTTAAATTCTGAACACTGTTTAACAAAGATACCATCACAATGGGATGAAGTTAGGTGCATTTGAAAAAAAATTCTTTGATTCTGGATGTCGCTGACATCTTCTGTTGCCATTCCTAATTGCTGTTGGGAAGGTAGTGGCTGGATGCTTTTGTGCACTCTTGTGGTCCACATGGTGTGGGTACACCCACAGTGTTTGATGCTGAGTTCTAGGATTTCCAAGTTAGGGTAGTATGGGTCTTAGAGGAATATTGCAGATCATGGTGTTTGGAAAGTGCTAATCCAAAAGGATGCTTTCACCTGAATGATATCAGTGTGGGGAAACGTTGGAGCTGTAATAGATTTTAATCAAATATAGCAGCAGGAAAAAGTGGGAGGCATGGTAAAATCAAAAGCAGAGGTCTGTAATACTAATAGTCAGAAGAGATAAAATGGATGTTGATGCGAAGTAAGGGTGGTAATAAAGCCCCTGCAATGCATTTAGATACCATTTGCCCTACACCAACTCTGAAGGTCATCCCACCCTATCCCCATACCAATGCAGTTACCATAATTAACCCACGTAACCTGCACACGATGGACAACTTAGCATGGTCAATCCACATAACCTGCATATCTTTGGACTGTGGGAGGAAACCCACGCAAACACAGAGACTGTGCAAACTCCACACATACAGTAACCCAGGGGTGGAATTGAACCCAGGACTCTGGTGCCGTGAGGCAGCAGCACTGAACACTGAGCCACCATTCTGTCCATTGCTGATTATAATTAAAGATGCTTACTGAAACCCAAGCAGCAAATATTAGCACTGATTTAAATAAGTAGGAATGGTAGAGTGTGACGGAATGCTCCTGTATACATAGCATTCTAATACAGAAAAATAATCGTGAAGCAACTGGATATGGAGGGGCATTGCTTAGGTTTATCACATTCTGTTGTGGCTAATGTATGTTATTTGCAACATAAACAAAGGCATGAACTGGCTAAAGTAGTCTGTGTAGATTGAGGGGGCAGAATGAAAATGTAATTTAAAACTAAAAAAAACTCTATAAAATTAAGTACACTTATAAAAAAGATTGTAACTAAATTAGAGAAATATGACTGAGTTATACTTTCTTAGCATTTGATCTTTTCCATGCATAATTTTTATGTTTGTCAGTTGAGACCTCTGAATCACAAGATTCTGGATTCAAGTCCTACTCTAGGGATTGAGCACAAACATCAAGGCTGACAGACAGCCCAGTAATGAAGGAACATTGCACTGCCAAAGGTGTGCTATATTCTGGATGAGATGTTAGACTGAAGGCTCTGTCTGCCTACTTGACTGGACGTAAAAGATCCGATCGAAGGGTAGAAAAGTAATCATCAGTGTCCTGGGCAATATTTATCCCTCAATCCACAGCAAAGAGTGCAGATTACCTGATCACATTGCAGTTTGTGCGAGTTTGCTGTGTGAAAATTAATTATTAATTCGTTTCATATGTTATTGTACTTCAAAAACTATTTCAATTATTGTAATATACTTTGAGATATTCAGTTATGAAATAGCTATAGAAATACACGCCTGTCTTTAAAGCAAGATATATAAACAAAACAGTATGCTTGCTTTCTACATTCCATTTTTGTTTTGTTTTCTGAAGAATAATTGCACTAACTTTCTGTCACGCATCACCAGGCGTTGGAAAGCCATTCAGCTGTGATCTTTCGCTCCTTTGAAGTTTAATCCCAGTAACAGAATTCTCAATATTCCATTGTTTCATGTTACATTCACAACTAAACCAAAATCATGTTGCCTACACTTTAAAATAGTTTGGTCATGCCGTAGTAACTCAATGTTATTGACAATGTAGCAACACATAGTTTCTGCATTCAGCTGTGGACATTATAGCGGATGTTTTGAAAGAAGTGTTTTGTTCATTCAAAGGACACCGAAATGATGCAGATTACTTGCAATTTTTTTTTGCCGAAAGCTTGAGTAATTTTCAAGATTGATCTTAAATCTCATACTGAAACTGAAGTGTGTGAAATTTTTACAGTTGCAGAGCTCGTCTCCAATTCCTGCCTTCCTAAAGCTGAACAGAGTGTACAGGTCAGCAATTTGATTATGTAGTGAAAATTTCCCTACTGGTTCCTAATTTTCTCCATTGTGAAAACAATGTTTTAAAAACAGCTGTGCTTGTGATTCAACTTTTAAAATTGATATTTATTTCATTTAATAACTGTTTCATCACTTATGAAAATATACTTAGAAATCATTAATAAATAATCAGATTTTTTAGGGTGAGTAAACCCATATATGTTTAGTTGATGCTCTTTTTGGCACAGATCTTGTATGCTTAATGTTTTGCAATGTAGCACTTTTTTTGTGTTGAGAATCGTGGAATCCAGCACTGAATTATTGTGTTATGCAATTCACGCTATTTTTATTTCACTCTTGATAGATTGTTGCAATCCCAGATCTTTAAAATAAAAACCCCCTTCTCTCATGAAAACTCTGAGGAATTATGAGTGTATCCAAGTATCCAGAGAAAAATGTTCTCGGTGCACATATTACAGGACCTTTAAATGCGTTTGACAGCTAACTAAATTATAGTTCAACTCTTCCACATGTTAAAATCTTGCTCTGCTGCCTATTCAAGCTGAGAGTATTATGTATACTCAAGTGTCCATTTATTGAATGGAAGAGGAGGGTATTTACTGGAAGAGGTTTGAATGTCAGTGCGATGAGACAGCATAAATGAAGGGGTCTGAAATATCGACTCTCTGATGTTCTTGTGCTGGTCATTAGTTTGAAGAATCTCAGCTGTTCCTACTTGTGTAAATCATGGGTATGGTTGCCTAGATACAGATGCATTTGATTAGCTTGTTCATCCCTTGAGATTCTGCACCACCCTATTAATGGAGGACAGCAGCATTTGAAAGTGAGAAAAATGGTCTTCCATAAATGTATTTTTGTCTGCATTGAAGTTGCAGCAAGGATGAAAAACACTGATGTGCACCCCCAGGCTGTCTTTATTATTCCAGACCTGACATTGAGCGTAAACAGAGGATGACTCATCAGTCAGACAACAAATGTCACTGTCAGGCGTTATCTTTAACTGAGAATTCTAAACACCCACTTGTCATCTGCTGCACGTACAGGTCTATGATTTCATTATCCTTTACCCTTGTACAGGGTGAATTGAGCCCATCCGTGGAATTGTGGAAAAAATGCAAATTTATTTTGGAGTAATTACTGGTTGGTTTGAAGGAGAAAGATGATGATTTTTAAGTAAATCATCATCATCATCATCATCTGTATTAGTTAAACACAGTTAGCTTTATGATGAAAAAATATGCAGGAGTGGTATGCATGACAGGCATGTTGTTTTGATTATAAATGTTGATCATTTAAATTACTACAACAAGTTCCATAATTCATAGATTTTCTTGAGATAAGTCGATCTTGTGTAAACTTTTTTTGATTCTGCTTTTAATAAAAAGAAAATGAAGTAATTTTGGAACTAAGATTATGGGGATTCAAAGCACTAGGAGGCAAGATAGCTTTCTACAAAAAGGAGAGAAGCAGCATTTAAAAAGAGAAGACCTGAATGCTCCCTGCTGTTAGTGATATAATGGTGGGAATAGTTGTGATTATGTTTATCATTGCAGTACGATATACAAAGTAAATAAGTGTTGTAAGATGCAAGTAAGAAAATGCAGTGTCATCTCAGAAATGGGACTGCTTTCTCAAAGTGTGGCTTGAGTTGTAGAGCTACTTGAAAAATAAACTATTGATCTTGCAATTTAATTTTCTGGATTCCTTTATGTTTATGGTTGTCTATTGTCTGATTGAAGGAGTGAATAACTATCTTGAAGTAGTGTTAGGAAGTGCAAAAGTGGTGACTCACTTTCAATAGCCAGTTTTGGCAAAGAGTGTGTTGCTGAGCATGAAGATGTGTGTTAGCCCATGCCATACAATAACATATTGACCCTGAAAATCCACAGGGCCACTTCCTGGCATAAATGTCAGGAAGCTCCCACCCGTCATTACCATGACCTATGGAAATTTAAATTCAGTTATTCAATTTTCTCTTACTGGAAAAGAATGATTGATCGAGGTTTAAATCCATCTTGGGTGGTAGGTCAAGCTGGTGCTAGTAATTATCAACATGTTTTACTCTACTTTCATTTCCCTTGCAATCAGGAAACAGTTACTGAAAAATATCCAGCCCACTTCCTAGATCAGTCATCTTGAATTCGCATATTGTTTAGAGCTTTGTTACTTTTAAACCTCCATTGCAGTAGCATCCCAATTTCATGTATCCTGAAGCAGCAAAAATGGAAATTTAAAGCACCAGTCGTCCAATCACTCAGTAGCTTTTAATTGGAATCGGTGATATGAGATTGTAATGCTTTTTCAGATTTTACTCTAATGTTACAATTTGTTTTTCCTACTTTCTCCATGTTGGAGATGTTTTTTGCTGAACTCTGCTCTCTGTGGTTACTTGCTTCTGCTCACATTCTTCAGTCTAGGTCCTTGCCTGGCCTCTTGTCCCACATAGTGTCACCCCCTAAGATGGCAGTGTTGCTTTAGGAAGAATCTCTCTTCCCTGCTTCTACTGCAGGCAGTTAAACCAATATAATATTTCACTTTATTGCTATCTCCCTTTTCAGGCAAATCCCCATCAACCCATTGCCAGGGCTATCAAATCCCAAAATCATTCTTTCACTTTTATCAAAGCTGGAGATTGCTGTCCTCCACCATGTCCTCCTTACTTTAATTCTCAGGTTCAAAATGAAATGCATTTGTAAAAGGTCATGAAAATCCCAAAATATCAAAAAATCATAGCGGAAAATTTGATTTGGCATTATAAATAAATTCTATAACTTTGCTTTTGTTATAAGACAATACATTATTTGACTCGTTGGGCTGAAATTTTGAATGGCCAGTGGGGTAGGCATCAGAGGTGGTTTCCAGTCTCCACTCAGAATTTTTTTCGTCATAGTTATACCTCTAGGACGTTTTCATTTTGGGAAGATTGAGGGAAGGTTGGTGATGGCATGTAAGCACCTGCATGGACCAAAGGATGGATATGGCAGCTTAGAACAAAGTGAGGCCACGTGTTACATCCACCTAGGTTTCACTCCCACTTTCTTATTAGCTGTTTGGCTGTATTGATCACTTAGGTTTGACCATCCAGTGGACAGAAATGGCCATTTTAATACTTAAAACCGGTAAGCTGTCTGTGGAGAATGCCTCCATCTTAAAATGCCCTCTTTCTCTTTCCTACTTTGTTCAGCAATATCTTCCTTTGTCGTAGGGCCTGTCCATTTGCGAATCCTGAAGGGCATCCAGTTTATTCTCCTGTTTCAAGAAACCACCCTCCATTCTTAATTAGATGGTAGGAATGTATCCTAGCCATTAAATGGCCTGTTATTTGACTGAGTAGATTGGGATTATATTCATTGGAATTCAGATGATTGAGGGAGGGATCTTATAGAAACATATAAAATTATGAAGGGAATAGATAGGATAGAAGTAGAGAGGATGTTCCCGCTGGCAGGTGAAGCTTGGACAAGAGGGCATAGCCTCAAGATTAGAGGGAGCAGATTTAAGACTGAATTGAGAAGGAACTTCTTCACTCAGAGGGTTGGTAATCTATAGAATTCCTTGCCCAGTGAAGTAGTTGATGCTACTTCAGTAAACGTTTTTAAAGCTAAGGTAGATTTTTTTTGAACAATAAAGGAATTAAGGGATATGGTGAGAATGTGGGTAAGTGGATCTGAGTCCACGAAAAGATCAGCCATGATCTTATTGAATGGCGGAGCAGGCTCGAAGAGCCGAATGGCCTACTCCTGCTCCTAGTTCTTATGTTCTTATTTAAAATCACTGTAAAAGGTGGTGTTGTGGCACAGTGGTAGTAACACCAGAAGCTCCAGGTCCATAATCCATTCCAGGACTTGATGCCCAAGGATGGCATATTTATAATATGGCCAGATAGATTGAATAACAGTTCATAAATCTTTCCAATATGCACCAACAGCAGTCCGTAAGTGTGGGAGAGACTGTTAGTCATCTATGTGAAAAGACTGGAGCCCTTACCATCACTATCTATAGCTCAGGACTGCAACATGTGAGGGAGAACAGAGAACGAGGACTGGGCCAACAACATGGGCTTCGATCCCCTTTGTGGCTGGCCTGGATTTGGTCTTTGCCTCGTTAAGGTGCTCAATGTCATGGCACAGTGGTCAGGGACCTCCTTCAGTGAAAGAACTCACAATGCAGAGGAAGAAGAAAGCAGCTGTATCCCATGGCTATGAAGAGTGCTGAGGTTCCCCAGATGAAATGAACACTGGTTGTGTTAAGCGAATCCCTGCTTCCCATGGATAGGAAGAGAACCTATCAAGGAGGGTGTTGCTTCATTTGGGTACGAACCACGTTAGTATCTGATTAGCAGCAAATAGTGCTGATCATTGTGCAATCATGAGCAAACATACCCATTTTTATCCTTATGATGGAGAGATGATTGTTGATGAAACACCTTAAGATGGTTGGCCATAGGATTCTACCCTGCTCTAGAACTGCCATGAATCTGAGAACACTCACCTTCAAGAGCCACAACCATTTCCCCTTTTGCCATTTATGACTCCAATCAACACAGAAGTTCCTTCCTGATTCCCATCGATTCCAATTTTGCTAGGGTTCCAGGATGCCACAGGCGTCAAATGTGGCATTGATGTCAAGGACGATCACTTCCACCTCACTTTAGCTCTTTTGCCCATTTTTGAAACAAGCAATAATTTGATCAGAAGTCTAGTGGTCCTGTATAGGATAAATAGACAAGGTCATTTCCCTGGGGTAGGGGAGTCCAAATTAGAGGGCATAGGTTTAAAGTGAGATGAAAAAGATTTAAAAGGGCTATGAGGTGCAACTTTTTCAGGTAGAGGATGGTGCATGTATGGAATGAGTTGCCAGAGGAATTGGTGGAGGCTGGTACAATTACAACTTTTAAAAGGCATCTGGATGGGTATATGAATAGGAATGGTTTAGAGGGATATGGGTCAAATGCTAGCAAATGGGCCTAGATTTATTTAGGATAACTTGTTGGCATGGACAAGTTGGGGCAAAGGGTCTATTTTTGTGCGGTATATCTCAATGACTCTTTTGCACTAATGTGCTGGCTGCCCCATCAATATTGATGGTGACGATATCTGTGGAGCTTCCTTCTCCAGTGAGTTGTTTAATTGTCCACTGCCATTCACAACTGGATTTGGCAGGACAGCAGAGCTCCGATTAGATCAGTTGGTTGTGGAATTGTCTGCCTCTTGCTGCTTACTTTGGCGCACAGTCATTCTGTTTTTGGGCCTCACCGGATTGACAACTCTCTTTTAGGTATGTCTAGTGCTGTTCCTAGCGTACCTGTCCGAGTTCTTCATTTAACTGGTGTTGATCCCTGTCTTGATGTTAATCGTACAGGGCTGGGTTTGCTAAGCCTTAAGGTTACAGATTGAGTTGAAGCGCAGTTTGTTGCTGCGTATTTTGTTGAATTTAAAAACTTAGCTGGTATAGATAAATTATTTATGGCAACTTTGAACATTTCGTCTTCTGTTTAGGTTTATGACCCATTCATGTCTACTATTGTGCTTTATGACGCCATCATAACTGCTCGGTTGAATTACTACCAAACATCTGTTTTACAATTGTGTTCTTTTTCATTCTTATAGGTGTCATGCCAGACATCATAGGTAGTTTGAGGTCACTATTCTGTACATGCAGACCTTACAGAACTGATGCTGAAATTTTATTTTTGAAAACAAATTGCAGTTATTGCTCAAAAGCTCTTTAATGTGTGAGATAACTTACAGATTGAGAGTTTTACTGTAAATCTTGGGCTATGATCTCTACAAATGGGCCTGGAAATCGTACTTGCCCTGAGTAGGTAGATCCTCTTTTTATTGTGCTATCTGTAGTTGTTGATGGAACTGTGCTGCTTGCTGAATTGAGCATATGAGACAATCGTAGTACTGGTTTTTACATTGGTATGGATGTGGTTTAGTACTCTAAGGCACGTGCTGTGAACTAGTTGAGTTTAAAATTATCCTCATGACTACCTTTATTAATTTAAACCCATTGTATACATATTTTCCAAATACTTGAAAACTGAATTCACATTGTAAACTACAGTGACAGGATTCAAACTCTTGTTCACTAGATTGTGAGGACAACCCTATGAATAACTAGTTCAATAATATAACCATTACGTTAATATAATTAGCAGATGAATTTTTAGCCTAAAGGTTTCTCACTGGTGAATGTAAGTGTTGGCACGGACTCTGTCCTGAAGGAGCAAGTTTCTAAGTTCAAATAAAGAATTTTGGGATACTTGTGGAGAGTCACTTTATTGTATGCTGTGATCTGTAATGTTTTTTGTATTTATTCCTCATTCTTTTAACATTTCACTGTTTCTGTCATTCCTGTTTCCAACTTCTTGTTTTCCAGTTACTTTTCCTCTTTGTTGAACTGAATTGTGTTCTTTGAGTTTATATAGCTTCTTTGACAATAGACAATAGGTGCAGGAATAGGTCATTCGGCCCTTCGAGCCAGCACCACCATTCATTATGATCATGGCTGATCATCCACAATCAGTATCCTGTTCCTGCCTTATCCCCATAACCCTTGATTCCACTATCTTTAAGAGCTCTGTCTATCTCTTTCTTGAAACTATCCAGAGACTTGGCCTCCACTGCCTTCTGCTCTGTTCAATCCTCATCTCCTTTACCACCTTCATCTTTCTCTTTCACTTCCTTGTTTCTCAGTTACTTTTCTTGTTTTACTCTCTTTAATGTTCTCACTTCATTGTAACACAGGATGATTTCTCTGCAGAAAAAAAATGGCACATGAAGAGCAGTGTTGTGAAGAGGTCTGATGTTGGTAGGGGGTTTGGAATGGGAAAATATATGCTAAGTCTGAACAGTGGGGCCAGGAAGAGGTAATAATGTTCAAAATGATGAGAAGAGTTGGAAGAGCAAGAGAGATAAGTTTTATTGAAATAATGAAGCTACAGAAAGAGTTGTAGAAAACAGAGCAGTTTGAACCTTCTGTATTGGCCATCTAAAGGTGAAGCTGTGACAGTTCAGCTAAATATGGGCAAAATCAATGGGAAATGTTGATGTACATGATTATAATTAGAACTGCCAATAAAATAATAAAATCAAAAATATAACCATTTAAAAATAAAAATTTTGGATAGAAAATGTGTGCACTTGTTTAGAATGTTGACATTATTATAGATAGGCTCAATCCTTCCATTTTTAACAATAAAACTATGACTGCTTGCTATCACTGTGAAACTGGCACAAACTTCTAGCTTCCACACATACTCAACAATTAAGTCATTGTTTTCAGTGATTACATGTTTGTTCACAGTTGAAGTCCCCATGTAGGGCAGAATTTTACATTGCCCTTCAGGTTTCCTTGCAGTCACAGTTCTTGAAAGTTCTCCTGGGTAGCCTTCCTGCTGCTCTCCAGTATGTAATTTTACATGGGTTTGTCCTAATTCAAGCTCCTTCCTGGGGCGCCTCAATTTATATGCTGATAGTAGGACTCCAGAGATTAGAGAAGAAAGCTGACAGGCTACTATGCTTGGGCCTCGTTGGGTAGGGTTTGAGGGTTACCCTGCTAGTAGGCCCTTTCACCATATTGGGCACAACTCAAGACTTCGAAACCCATCCTGCCCTGGGTCTGCCACTGCCAGTGTTCCATTCCAACTGCACTTCCTATCCTCTGTCAATCTTGTGGTTTTCAGTGGAATCTAAAGAACCGCTTGTTGCCCCAGTCCTGATCACTGCAGATACTGCAGATCTGCTGACCCATCAGTCTCAGACAGAGATTGCCTGTAAGAAGTCCCATCTCCAGCCATTAAGGCTGCTTGTAAAGTCGTAACAATCAAAAGGTCCTGCCCATGGAAATTTTCCAAATTCTCTTTAATTGCTGTAAATATCCAGTTTTGTTTTATTACTCTTGCTGTAAATGTCAATAAAAAAGTTAAACATAGTTGAATGAGTTGAAATTGGGTTTTGAATAGTGTATTAATTTCATAATTGCTGTCGAACAACTACTCTGATCTGGAAAAATAAAACCTGCTTTTCTAATTATTCTACGATTCTAATTATGGAAAGTCAACTTGCCATTGCAATAAAAATTGCATTGGCTTTTAATATTTTAAGAAGGGTTTGAAGGTTTTAAGTTTGTTCAGAGTATTTCAAATACTGTATTACTATATTTGAGATTGTTTGGATTACAACTTGAGACTGCACTTTTTAAATTTAGAGTAAATGAAGAAGAAATTCCTGAAATGGTTTGAAGTCTTCCTGACTGTATGCCAAGACAAATCAATTAATTATCAGAGGTCAAAGAAAAGCTATAATCATTTTATTATGGACTATACCAAACCCCCTTCAAATATGAGGGGATTTCAAGACTAGGGAGCATATTTTTAAGGTGAGAGGTAAAACATTTAAAAAAGATACGAAGGGCATTTTTTTTTTACACAAAGTAGTTCATGTGTAGAATGAACTTCCAGAGGAAGACATTTAAATAAGTACATGAATAGGAAATATTTGGAGGGATATGAGCCAAGCACAGGCAGGTGGGACTAGTTTAGTTTGGGATTATGCTGACACAGACTGATTGAATCAAAGGTACTCTTTCTATGCTGTATAATGCTGTATCAAGGAGATAATCTCGACCCTAACTTTATCTTATTTACAGGCAAGTGTAAGGTACTGTGTTCCAGATGTAATTCAATTGGTCATTTTACTTGGCATTAAGTAAAACACATTTTATTCTTATACCCAGTTAAAATATAAACAAAAGAAAAGAGAATTCGTATAACTTTAATTCTGTTAGAAAACCGAACAGAATAATAGATTCTTTTGCTACAAAACAGCAACTATTCTAATATAGTAACATCTCATAAACACACCTTCTTCAAAGGCAAATTCAATAAAATAGATTGTTGCACATACAATGTTTCTCTAGTCCTGGAGAAAATGACACCAAGAAAGCATTCTGGTAGAGAGAGATGACTCAAGCTTTTGCTGCGGCCAAGAGAGATGTATAGCAGCTTCCACAACCAACTTCAAAACCTCAATAACTTAAAGCTAAGCTAAAAAATCTGGGTTCTGCGGGAGCCTGACTCCACCCATTCATGCTGCTTCTGTTGTTCTAATGTTTAAAAAACACCTAGGGCTTCACAAGCTGTTTACTTTATTGGTTTGGAAGAAAGAACTTGGCACACCTGTCTCAAAATTTGTCTTCCCAAAAAAAGGACACGGAATACCTTTTAAAGCCACAGTATCGTCAACAGAAGATGCAATGTATTCATACTTGGAAACAATGGTAGTAGTTTGAGATTGCAGTAACTGACTGTGAGGGTAGGATATTGTGGAGAAGTGGTGGTGTGGGTATGGATGTGAATGGTTGCTACCTCTTCACCCTCCTGACACCATTCCAAAATAATATAATTTCAGCAGCAAGTTAACTGACAGGTTAGAAGCTGGCCCCACAGCTAAAATGTGCAGTTGGGATATTGTCTTCTCACTGAGAGAAACCCTTGCTTTTGGGGGCACAGGCTGGCCTGCCGCTCCAACAACCCTTGAAATGTCAGAGCTTTAAACTGTCAGCTGATATAGGAGATGCTATGGATTGCAGAGAAATCTGGAGGGTTTGTCCATTTTTTTGTAACTTGGAAGAGTAAAAGGGTTGGAGTGGTGCATTTTAAAGAATACATGGGTGGGAAGAAAGAGGGAGTGCTATTCTGAGGATGCCCCTAATGTCAAAGGGCACCCTCCAAAGATAGTGTTTACCCTTATTCCTATGATTTTAAGCATCCTAAAAAGAAATCTGAGAGAGAAGCAGGTGAGAAAAGAATGTAAAGATTGGCAGACAGAGATAGATTCATTGAAGGTAAACAGGAGGCTGAAAAACATAGCAGACCAGGCAGCATCTGGAGGAAAGGAGCAGTCAACATTTCGGGTGTAATCCTTTTGCAGCCCTGAAGAAGGGTAATACCCAAAACATTGACGGTTCCTTTATTCCAGATATTGCCTGGTTTGCTGTGTTCTTCCAGCATCTTGTTTGTCGACCTTGGATTCCAGCATCTCAGTTTTTTTTTGTCCCAATAGAATCATTGGAACTCATTAGAGTTGGTTCTTGCTGTACTATAGAGAAAGGAGCAAGCTGTTAAGTGGTAGATGGTTAGGTTCTTTTCTATTCCTTATTATACAAATTAGTGGTCAAGTTAGTAAAATGTATAACAAAAAATGTAAGCAAATAGATAATATAACTGAACAATTAATTGAAACTCATTAATGAATGGCAGGACAGCTGATGTGACAAGCTGTATGCTCCTGGATGCTGCTGAGATCTATGACAGGCATATCTGCAGTGAAGTGTTTGAAATTTGAGCAGCTTCGGATCAGAGTTAATGAACTAGAGGTTGAACTACAGACACTGTGATGTATCAGAGAGGGAGAAAGTAACCTCTATCCTTTGTATCAGAGGCGGTTGCACTGTTGAGGATAGGGTTTGGTTCTGATTGATCAGTGAGAGTTAGATGTGACTGCAAGTGAGGCAGATAAGGGGACATTTTTCCATATTGTATTCCATCTACCAAGTTATTGTCCATTTAGTCAACCTATCTGTATACTTCTCCCCGTGTCTGCGTCGGTTTCCTCCGGGTTCTCCGGTTTCCTCCCACAGTCCAAAGATGTGCAGACTAGGTGGATTGGCCATGCTAAATTGCCCGTAGTGTTCAGGGGTGTGTCTGTTATAGGGGGATGGGTCTGGGTGAGATGCTTCAAGTGGCGGTGTGGACTTGTTGGGCTGAAGGGCCTGTTTCCACACTATAGGGAATCTAATCTAATCTAATCTATACTTTTGAAAATTCTTTGTGTCATCTACACCATTTGCCTTCCCACCAATTTTTGAGTTATCCTCAAACTTGGCAGTAGAACATTCACTTCCTTCATTAATTACTAATTCATTAATTAATACCTCTAATTCATATAATAAATAATTATGGCCCAGCACTGATTCCTGTGGCACTCTACTAGTTACAGGTTGGATTCTTGAAAATTTCTCCTTTATTTCTACTCTGCCCTAATTGTTAACAAATCCAAGGGCACATTAAGGTAAAGAAGTGAATATGTGAGAGAAATGGTTCCAGCCTGTGGACCACTGCAATCAGTACTGTGGAATGTGAGGATCTGTTTGGACAGGCTACACCTGGATGTTGCAGGGGCCAGTGTTCTTGCAAACCACATAAGTAGGAAGTAGAGTGGTTTTTTGACTAAATGGTGGGGAATAGGATTCAATTGTGGAAAGATGGGGTGTATCAAAAAGTGAAGACAAGATAAAGGAGCTGAATTATAATATGAATAATGAAGCTCAGAGAAAAGCAGGAAGGGACCGAGAGAAAACGTAAGAATCCTTCAACATTCCAAACTAGTTTTTTTTAATATTCATTTTCTTGGAATGTGGGCATCACTTGCCAGACCAGCATTTATTACCCATCCCTAATTACCCAGAGGGCAGGTAAGTGTCAACCACATTGTTGTGGATCTGGAGTCACATGAAAGCCAGACCAAGTAAGGATGACAGTTTCCTTCCTGAAGGCAAGGACATCATCAGACTTCTGATTTTTTACAGAATTCAAGTTCCACCATCTGCCATTGCAGGATTTGAACCTGTGTCCCCAGATCATTACTAGCATCTCTGGATTAATGGTCCAGTGATGATAACTGTAGGCCATCATCTCTCCTAGTTGTTGCAAAGATAACAAAACAGCAAACATAAAGGATCTTTACCTGAATGTGTATAGCATTCTTAAAAAAGTAAACAAATTGATAGTGGACCTTGAAATAAATAAAAATAATCTGACGGCTATTATAGGCATGACTGAAAGAAGACAAGGATTGTGCCTTTAATAGCAAAGGATATATAACATTCAAGAAGTGTAAGAATCTGAGCAAAGCTGGAGGATAACTGCTAATTAAATATAACATTTCCATGATTATTTGAGATGACATTGTTCCAGGTGATCAGCATGTATAATTGATTTGGGTCGAGATGATGCAGAAAGGAAAGAAGTCACTGGTGGGAGTTGTCTACAGGCCTTCTAACTGTAATCATGACATGCAAAAAGTATACAGTAATTAAATTGGACGCTTGTGATAAAAGGATGACAATAATCATGGGTAACTTTAATCTACTTAAAAACTGGAAAAATCAGACTGGCAGTAAAAGCCTCAATGAGGAATTCATCAAATGTTTCAAGAGAGTTTCTTTGAGCAGCATGTTCTGGAACTGACCAGAGAGCAGACTTGGTATTGTGGTGTCTCTGGCACATTATATACAGTTATGTTTTCTTTATGGCAGCAACTGATGGGGGGTGCCACAGGGATTAGTGCTGGGATCCCAGCTATTCACAATATGTATTAATGACTTGGATGAAGAAATAAAATGTAACATTTCCAACTTTGCAGATGATACCAAGTTGGGTGGGAGACTGAACTGTGACTAGGATGCAAAGATCTTTCTGGACAGGGTGGGGTGAGTGGGCAAATCAATGGCAGATGCAATGCAATTTGGATAAGTGTGAAATTATTCACTTTGGAAGCAAACACAAGAAGGTAGATGACTACCTGAATGGCTGTAAATTGGGAGAGGGGAGTGTGCTGTGGGATCTGGGTGTCCTTGTGCACCAGTCGCTGAAGGGAAGCGTGCAGATGTAGCCAATGGTAAAGAAGACAAATGGTATGTTGGCCTTAATTGCAAGAGGTTTTGAGCACAGGAGCAGGGATGTGTTGTTACGGTTGTTCAGGGCCTTGGTGAGGCCACATCTGGAATATTGTGTGCAGTTTTGATCTCCTTTTCTCAAGAAGGATTCGCTCGCTCTCGAGGGAGTGCAGCAAAAGCTTACCACGCTGATTCCAGGGATGGTGGGACTAACACATGAGGAGGGGCGATTTCATAGACACTTATAAAATTCTAACAGTTCTAAACAGGGTAGATGCAGAAGATGTTTCTGATGGTGGGTGTGTCCAGAACCAAGGGTCGCCGTCCAAAGATTCAGGGTAGACGATTTAGAATGGAGATGAGGAGAGATTTCTTTACCCAGAGAGTGGTGAACCTGTGGAGGTAGTTGATGCCAGAACATTGAATGTATTCAATAGGTGGCTAGATATAGCAGTTGGGGCGAATGGGATCGAAGGTTATGGAAGGAAAGCAGGATTAGGCTATTGAGTTGGACGATCAGCTATGATCGTGATGATTGACAAAGTAGGCTTGAAGGGCCAAATGGCCTGCTCCTATCTTCTATGTTTCTATAAGGGAAAATAACCTTAAAATTCAGAAATTAGGGAGAGGGAGATTGAAAAACAAGATGTAACTATTCCTTTCCCTACTGCACCTGAAATAAAACAGCTAATTTATTTTCCTTTATTCATTCATGGGATGATGTCATCGGTAGCATTTATTGCCCATTGCTTATTGGGGTTAAGAGTCAACCACACTGCCAAGGTTCTGGAGCTACATATAGGCTGACCAGGTCAGAATGGCAGTTTTCTTCCCTAAATGACATCAGTGAACCAGATCAGTGTTTCCAACAATTGACAATGGATTCACCGTCATCATTGGACTCTTAAATCCAGATATTTATTAAATTCAAATTCCACCATCTGCCATGGCAGGACGTGAACCCAGGTCGCCAGAACACTATCAGGGTCTTGGGATTAACAGTCCAGTGATAATATCACTAGGCCATCACTTCCCCAAATTTATTTACAAAGTTATTTACAAGTTTTACTATCACAAGCATGTTACTCCAGAAGAGATAAGAGAAATGAGATCTGATTGCTCTATCAGTCAAGTGAGAAATTCCAATTAGAGTTGGAAACCCTATTTCTAAACCTGGCAGATGTAACAAAATATGTTAGATGACCTCTGAACTGGATTATTGTGTACAGGGCCCACCTGTTATGAACCTGTCTGGGAATCCTTGAACCCAGCAGCAAAGAGGATTAATATCAAAATTGTGCCCCTTGCATGTAGCACTGAGTGCCATATTGTGATGTTTAACCATTCAGCAGACATTTGAAAAATGCTGTAAAAGGGTAGGTATTTAAGACAAGTGATTGGACAATAATTGAATGACTACTTTGGAGTCACAAATGCACAGCATACAGGAGAAATGCTATTTCTCAATGTGACTTTAACATAGAACATAGAACGTTACAGCACAGTACAGGCCCTTCGGCCCTCGATGTTGTGCCGACCTGTCATACCGATCTCAAGCCCATCTAACCTACACTATTCCATGTACGTCCATATGCTTGTCCAATGACGACTTAAATGTACCTAAAGTTGGCGAATCTACTACCGTTGCAGGCAAAGCGTTCCATTCCCTTACTACTCTCTGAGTAAAGAAACTATCTCTGACATCTGTCCTATATCTTTCACCCCTCAATTTAAAGCTATGCCCCCTCGTGCTCGCCGTCACCATCCTAGGAAAAAGGCTCTCCCTATCCACCCTATCTAACCCTCTGATTATTTGATTATTTTATTTTATTTTACTCAAGTTTTTTGGGTAGCTTGGGTGCATAAGCATTGTGTCAGGTCTGGTGGGATAAGATCGAAGTGGGTTGGGGGAATAGCCCATGTGGTGGGGTCAGAATTTTGGGTTTGAATTAGAATTTGAGGTGAGGTTGTTGGCTTGGTTCCTGGGCTGATGGGTAGGTGTCTGTGGTTGAATTCCAGGGAGAAGGGGTTGTTGGAGTGGGTGCCATATAAGTTTCGGGTTCTCTGGTCCAGCAGAGTCCTGGTGGTAGGTAAGAATCAGGTCATGTCAGGCTTGGAATATGTGAACACTTGCTGGATTGGGGCGTGGCTGCTGTATCCTGTGAACATACCATAGTAACTTTGCTGGGATAAGTTGTCAGGTTAGCTTGGTGTGTATTTGCTCTGGTGGGTGAGTAGGTGCTGGGTCTGTTGGATATGGGGGAGAGAAGGGGCTGGGTGTTGACTCCAGTCTGGCTGTGCATGTGCCATATTTGTGTGGGGAGGTAGGTTGCTAGGTGTGGGAGGGGCAGGTTGGGTGTTGAGGTGAGTTCTTGTCAGTGTGTGTCAAGGGTTCATGTGGAATTTCGGGAGAGCAATGCCAGTAGTGAGTCCAGGATTTAGTTTAATTGTTACCCAGGAGTTAGGCTAAGTTTTTTTAAATCCTCAAAGTCGTTTGCTCGGAAATTCCAAAGTACACCTCCACTTCATGATGTTGTCATGATTATTTGACCATGAGAATTTTGTGCCAATCTGAGCAGGTTTCAACTGGAAACACTTCCATTGATCTAAGGTTAACAATCAATTTCAGCAGTTTCTATGCACAATGTTGTTCTCTAACATGCAACCTTACAGTTGCATGTTGTTCATTATAAAGCTTTTGGGGCGGCATGGTGGCTCAGTGCAGCCTCACAGCGCCAGGGACCCGGGTTCGATTCCAGGCTCAGGTAACTGTCTGTGTGGAGTTTGTACATTCTCCCCGTGTCTGTGTGGGTTTCCTCTGGGTGCTCCGGTTTCCTCCCACAGTCCAAAGATGTGCAGTTTAGGTGGATCGGCCAAGCTAAATTGTCTGTAGTGTTTCAGGGGTGTGTGGGTTATAGGGGGATGGTTATGGGTGGGATGCTCCAAGGGGCGGTGTGGACTTGTTGGGCCGAAGGGCCTGTTTCCACACTGTAAGGAATCTAATCTAAGGGTAATTACTGTTAAATTAGCATTTGCAGATTATGATCATAAATCATATTGTAGCTCCAGAGTCTGTAAAAATATGAGGAATTCACTGTAGATTTTGAAAATTGTGATGACTATTGTATTTATGGTGTGAAATGAAGTGGCAAATCATTGATGTTGCCTTGAAGACTCAAATTAGCACTTTCCCATCAGTTACATAGTAAAACATATCTTTCAGATTGTACAGCTTTTCTATTTTTGAGGAGTTACTACAGTTTGTACTTTTGAGTACGTCAATACATTGATTAGATTAGATTCCCTACAGCGTGGAAACAGGCCCTTCGGCCCATCAAGTCCGCACCACCCCTTGGAGCATCCCACCCAGACTCATCCCCCTATAACCTACACACCCCTGAACACTACGGGCAATTTAGCATGCCCATCCACCTAGCCTGCACATCTTTGGACTGTGGGAGGAAACAGGAGCACCCGGAGGAAACCCACACAGACGTGAGGAGAATGTGCAAACTCCACACAGACAGTTACCCGAGGCTGGAATTGAACCCAGGCCCCTGGCGCTGTAAGGCTGCAGTGCTAACCACTGAGCCACCATGCCACCCTTGAACAAGTGTGACTTAAGATACTTAATTGTATGGAAAATTTTGTCCTAGCATAGATCACAAAAATACTTGAAGGTTTGGGAAAGCAAGTATGCTGTTAGTTAATATTTCTACAAATTATGTCTTCATGATAAATGCGGATATGGTAAGCAGTGTATTTAATGGGTCAAAAGTTTTTTCGTTCAAAAATATTATCTTTATAGAGTTATTTTTCAAACGGTGCTTTTTCACAGAATGTAAACTACTGACCAAACTGAAAAGGAGTATTTAAAATTATTTTTAGCTGTGGATGTTTTCTGCTTTGCTCTTCATAAAATGAAGTCAATTACATTTATAGAGTATGAGGATATTGTGAGTCTTGTTATTACGAATTTTGACTTCCTCCTTACAGAGGGATAGCTTTTCATGGCTTTGACCTGTGCTGATCCAAATGACTTGTGTCATTAGGTTGTTTTGTTTTTGCTACTTGATCCTAATCAGGAGAACTCTGAGATGGCAAAACTGTTGATGAATTTCACAGTAAATGAAAAATTATGCCAGCATTTTTTTCCAACGTATGCTTACTTTTGCCAGTTGTTTTAGCACTTTGAGATAGAAGGTCGCGAGCACAAGGCTAAAAAGACTCACTGTACTGGATCTCCACTAAAGTTTAACCAATCTTTGAAGAATCTCCTTCTCTGAGAACTGCCGGCCTTGGGAAGCTTAATTAGGTTGGCTGGTGTGGTATCTGAGCCCTGCCACGTTGGCCTTCACAATAAATAACTTCTGGGTGAGAAGGCCCATATTTGGCTGCTTTGTCCAGCCACCAGTTGAGGCCAGTAAATGGTGACTGAGAGGTTTAGCCTGCCACTACGAGATTAACCCTGCAGGCAGTTTGTCACTGGGGAAGGAGGGGAAAATTGCCTTCATGAAAGGCAATTGACAACCAATCAGGGAGTGGCCACATAGAATCACAGAATCCTGATAGGGCGGAAAGAGGCAATTTAGCTCATTGAGAATGCACTGGCCCTCCAAAAAGCGTCCAACCCAGACCTAGTCCCCCACCCTATTCCTGTAACTCTGCATTTACCATAGCTGATTCACCTAGCGTGCACATCCGTGCACACCATGGGGTAATTTAGCATGGCCAATCCACCTTATCTGCACATATTTGGTCTGTGGAAGCAAACTGAAGCACCCAGAGGAAATCTGTGCAGATACTGGGAGAATGTGCAAGTTCCACATAGACAGTCACCCAAAAGTGGATTTGAAACTGGTCCCTGATGCTGCGATGCAGCATTGCTAACCATTGAGCCACTGTGCCACTGAAAAAATCAAACTAATTCACTCTTTCAGGTCTGATCAGGCAGGGAATTGCCACTGGGAGCCACCCTGTGACCTCACCCTCACTGAGAGAAATGCACCTTCCCCTCCAGCTTTGCGATATTTATTTGTGTCTTGTGTTGTCTGCGGGACTGTAGGGTGTGTTTTTTTTCCCCCAGTAGGAGCCATGGCCTCCTGTATAGTGCTGGTAAGTGCTGCGCTTCTATTGGCCTGCAACTCTCACAAGATGGGACACAGACAGGTTTTTCTGTGAGAGACATGCTCAGGGACCTGATTCCAGGAGAATGATGACTGTTGGCCTCTCCACTGCCTTATGATTTGGCATTTTTTCCCTGGAGGAGGCAGCACAGGCCTCTTATTAGCTGTCCACCCTGCTGATACTTCGAGGATTCTGCTCAAATGTTCAAAAAGGTCATTAATTGTCCATTGCCAAGTAAAATTTGAATACATCCTTGCTGTGATGCCTATGGATTTCTCTTCGTTTGATTTGATTTATTATTGTCACATGCACCGAGGCACAGTGAAAAGTATTGTATTGCATGCTAAACAAACAAACCATTCCTTTATATAAGCACATCAGGGTATTGGAACAGAATGCAGAACATAGTGTTAGAGCAACCGAGAAGATGCAGAGAATGATCAATTCTAACATATGAGAGCTTTGTTCATAAGCCGGATTACTACAGGGAAGAAACTGTTCTTGAATCTCTTGGTATGTGTTTTCAAATTTTTATATCTTCTACGTGAAGAAAAGAATAACTGGGGTGGGAGATGTCTTTGATTATGTTGGCTGCTTCCCTGAGGCAGCGGGAAGTATAGACGGAGTCAATGGACGGAAGGCTGTACTTTAATGTAGGAGTATCTCATCACATATACTGTTAAAAAGAATAAGCATACCTAGTTTATGGGGTTTTTCAGGTTTGGGGACTGAGGGACGGGGAATGCGGGAGGTGATGGCCGAGTGGTATTTTGGTATACTAGTGATCCAGAAACCATTTGTCCGATAAATGTTCTGCAAACCTAGATTGAGTCCCACGAGGTGAACGTTAATACAAGTCTAGGCTTAACCGTCTGTCAATGACCATGAAACCACTGTGAATTGTTCTAAAAGCCCTCTGATTCACTAAAATCCTTTAGGGAAGGAAAACTACCATTCTTACCTGGTATGGCCTACATGTGACTGCAGACCCACAGCAATTTGGTTGATTTTTAACTGGTCTCTGAAATGGCCTTGTATAGTAAGTATAAACCTAGCTTCATATGGGTTTCATGATACAGACAAATTTGTTCCTTTGTGTAATCTTCCCTTCAATAAGTTGATGGACTACAATACTTAAAATTGCATGCATCATGTCCTTATGCCTATCAATCTGCCAGCTACACATGCATCTGTCGAAGACAGTATCAGTAAGAGTGACCATTGCATAGTCCTTGTGGATACGAAGACCCGTCTTCACATCAAGAATACTCTCCATCGTTTTGTGTGGCACTATCACAGTGCATAATGGGACAGAGTTCAAACAGATCTGTGGGCCATCAGTAATAGCAAAATTGTACTCCAGCAAAGTCTATAACCTCGGCCGGGGATATCCTCCACTCAACCATTACCATCGAGCCATGGATCTACCCTGATTCAATGGAAAGTGCAGGAAGGCAGGCCAGGAGCAGCATCACACTTATCTAAAAATAAAATGTCAGCTTGGAGAAGCTACCAAAGAGGACTATTTGTATGCCAAACAGCATAAGCAACATAGTGATAGACAGTGCTAAGCAATTACACAACCAACAGATCAGATCTAAGCCCTGCTGTCCTGCCACATCTAGTTGTGAATGGTGTAGACAATTAAACAACTCATTGGAGGAGGAGGCTCCACAAATATCCCCATCCTCAATGATTGAAGAGTCCAACAAATCCGTGCAAAAGGTAAGGCTGAAGCATTTGCAGCAATCTTCAGCCAGAAGTGCCAAGTGGATGATCAATCTTGGCGTCCTCAGATGGTCCCCAGCATTACAGATAGCAGTCTTCAGCCCAATTTGATTCACTCCACATGATGCCAAGGAATGATTGGACACACTGGTTACAGAAAAGACTGTGGTCCCCGGCAACATTCTGGCAATAGCACGGAAGATTTGTGCTCGAGAATTTTCCATTCCCCTGGCCAGCCATTCCAGTACAGCTACAGTACCAGCTTCTACTAACAATGTGGAAAATGTCCAGGCGGACGCTCACTTTGGGTTCCATCAGGGCCAATCAGCTCCTGACCTCATTACAATCTTAGAGCAAGCATGGGAAAAAGCGATGAATTCCAGAGTTGAGGTGCAAATGACAGTCCTTGACATGAAGGCTGCATTTGATTTATTATGGCAACAAGGAGCCCTAGCAAAACTGGAATCAATGGGTATTGAGAGCAAACTCTACATTGATTGAAGTCATACCTGCCACATAGGAAGATAATTATGGTTGTTGGAGGTCAGTTATCTCAGCTTCAGGACATCTCTGCAAGAGTTCCTCAGTGTAGTTTCCTAGACCCAACTGCCTTCAGCTGCTCCTTCAATGACTTCACTCCATCATAAGGCCAAACTGGGCATATTGGCTGATGACTGCACAGTGTTCAGCACCATTCATGACTCTTCAGACATTGAAGCAGTCCATGTTCAAAAGCAACAAGATCCTGACAATATCCAGCCTTAGTTAAATTATTTAAGCTTTCTATGGGTATGTCAGGAATAAAAGAATGACTAGAGTAAGATTAGGGCCAGTCAAGGACAGTAGTGGGAACTTGTGCGTGGAGTCCGAAGAGATAGGAGAGGTGCTAATGAATTTTTTTCGTCAGTATTCACACACGATGAAGACAATGTTGTTGAGGAGAATATTGAGATACAGGCTATTAGACTAGATGGGATTGAGGTTCATAAGGAGGAGGTGTTAGCAATTCTGGAAAGTATGAAAATAGATAAGTCCCCTGGGTCGGATGGGATTTATCCTAGGATTCTCTGGGAAGCTAGGGAGGAGATTGCAGAGCCTTTGACTTTAATCTTTATGTCGTCATTGTCTGTAGGTGTAGTGCCAGATGACTGGAGGATAGCAAATGTTGTCCCCTCGTTCAAGAAGGGGAGTAGAGACAACCATGGCAATTATCGACCTGTGAGCCTTACTTCAGTTGTGGGTAAAGTGTTGGAGAAGATTATAAGAGAGAGGATTTATAATCATCTAGAAAGGAATAATTTGTTTAGGGTTAGTCAACACGGTTTTGTGAAGGGTAGGTCGTGCCTCACAAACCTTACTGAGTTCTTTGAGAAGGTGACCAAACAGGTGGATGAGGGTAAAGCGGTTGATCTGGTGTGTACGGATTTCAGTAAAGCGTTTGATGAGCTTCCCCACGGTTGCCTATTGCAGAAAATAGGGAAGCATGGGATTGAGGGTGATTTAGCGGTTTGGATCAGAAATTGGCTAGCTGTAAGAAGACAGAGGGTGGTGGTTGATAGGAAATGTTCATCCTGGAGTTCAGTTACTAGTGGCGTACGGCAATGATCTGTTTTGGGGCCACTGCTGTTTGTGATCTCTTATAAATGACCTGGATGAGGGGGTAGAAGGATGGGTTAGTAAATTTGCAGTTGACACTAAAGTCAGTGGAGTTGTGCATAGTGCGGAAGAATGTTGCTGGTTATAGAGGGACATAGATAAGCTGCAGGGTTGGGCTGAGAGGTGGCAAATGGAGTTTAATGCGGAAAAGTATGAGGTGATTCACTTTGGAAGGAGGAACAGGAATATAGAATACTGGGCTAATGGTAAGATTCTTGGTAGTGTGGATGAGCAGAGAGATCTCGGTGTCCATGCATAGCTCCCTAAATGTTGCCACCCAGGTTGATAGGGTTGTTAAGAAGGCGTGTGTTAGGTTTTATTGGTGGAGGGATTGAGTTTTGGAGCCATGAGGTCATGTTGCAGCTGTACAAAACTCTGGTGTGGCTTCCCTTGGAGTATTGTGTACAGTTCTGGTCGTCCCATTACAGGAAGGATGTGGAAGCATTGGAAAGGGTGCAGAGGAGATTTACCAGGATGTTGCCTGGTATGGAGGGAACGTCTTGTGAAGAAAGGCTGAGGGACTTGAGGCTGTTTTCGTAAGAGCGAAGAAGGTTAAGAGGCGACTTAGTAGAGACATACAAGATGGTCAGAGGATTAGTTAGGGCGGACATTGAGACCCTTTTTCCTTGGATGGTGATGGCTAGCATGAGGGGACATAACTTCAAACTGAACGGTGATAGATATAGGCCAGAAGTCAGAGGAAGGTTCTTCACTTAGAGAGTAGTAAGGGTGTGGAATGCCCTGCCTGCAACAAAAGTAGACTTGACAACTTTAAGGGCATTTCAATGGTCATTTGATAAGTATATGGATGATAATGGAATAGTGTAGGTTAGATGGGCTTCAGATTGATTTCACAGGTCGGCGCAATATCGAGGGCCGAAGGGCCTGTATGACGCTGTAGTGTTCGATGTTCTACGTTCTGTTGAACTCCGTGAAAGCATTGTTGATTTACCTATACCAAATGAATTGCACCAGTCCAAGAAGGTGGTTCACCACAAATTTCCCAAGGGCAGTTTGGGACATGTCATCAAGTTATACAGGTAAACAGCATGGAAACAGCCCCTTCAGCCCAACCTGTCCATGCCAACCAGGTTTCCTAAATTGAAATTGTTCCATCTGTCTCCATTTGGCCCATATGCCTCTAAACCTTTCTATCCTGTTCAAATGCTGTAATTGTACCCACCTGTACTAATTCCTCTGGTACCTTATTCCATTTATGCAACACCCTTTCTGTGAAAAAGTTGCCCCTCAGGTCCCTTTTAAATCTTTCCCCTCTTACCTTAAACCTATGCCCTCTCGTTTTGGACTTCCCTATCCTGGGGAAAAGACCTTAACTATTTACCTTATCTATGCCCATCATGATTTTATAAATTTCTATAAGGTCACCCATCAGCTTCCTGTACTCCAAGAGGAAAAAAAAAGTCCCAACCTGTTCAGCCTCTCCTTATAACTGAAACCTTCCAGTCTCAGTAACATCCCTGTAAATCTTTCTTGAAACCTTTCCAGTTTAATAACATCCGTCCTGTAGCAGTGCTACCAGAAATGTACGCAATGTACTAATGTCTTGTACGGCTGTAAAATAATGTGGGCAACTCCTGTGTTCACTGCTCTGATTGGTGAAAGCAAGTATGCCAAATGCCTGCTTCACCACCCTATCTACCTGTAACGCCACTTTCAAGGATCTCTGTATCTGCACCCCAGGTCTCTTTGTTTGACAACACACCCCGGGGCCCAACCGTTAACTGTGAAAGTTAACTGCCCTGGTTTGTCTTAACAAACTGCAACACCTCGCATTTATCTGCTTTAAACTCCATCTGCTATTCCTCAGCCTACTGGCCCAGTTGATCAAGGTGCTGCTATGTTCTATGGTAACCTTTCTCATTGTTCACTGTGCCACCAATTCCATTGTCATTTGCAAATTTACTAACCATGCCTCCCATATTCTCATCCAAATGGTTTTGATAATTGACAAACAACATCTTATGAGTTGAGAGTTGATTGTATTTGAAAGAAAATACACATTGGCCACACAACTTGCATATGATCATGAATATTGCTTTAGCTGATTGGAATGACTAATACTAAATTGCGCTAACAGCTAATACATAATTCATAATGTGTTGCTTGTCGTCTCACTCCATGAGTGTTATATCCATATTTGAAATAGATAGACCATGGAAATACCCTAATGGATGTTCAAGTTTTGTGTCAGACGTCTTTGCCACAACAATGGACTTCTTTTAAGAGGCTGTTGGTGTAACTAATTATAAGCCATTGCCTTCTTAATAATATGATTTTCAATTTTCCTGAATTAAACTTTTATAAAAATGTGCATTAATGGTACATTCTTTGAGGTAATTATCATGATTCTGTTATTCTTGAATATTTTAAAGCTCTTGTAGACAAAAATGAAATGTCATTTCTGGACCCATTCTTGGATCCTTGTTGGGCACACCATCTTATATTGGATCAAATAGTGATTACCAGTTCAACGTGCAGTGTGATTTAGATTCTCGTCCAGTAAATCCACAACAGGACAATTTAATATGTGTTATTTACAAAACAAAGCCATTTTTGGAAAGTATCCATGGTAGTCTGAAAGAAAAGGAAGTTGTAGTGATTTAAATGCTCAATTGTAAAAATGTGAAGACGTTTTAAATCCCCATTTGTACTTATTTTATCAATAAATACATCTTTGGATTTAACAAAAAGGAGACCAGGGAGAGAAGTGGTTGGATTAGGAGAAGGCAGCTTCAGCATCATTGTTTTTTTCTTACAACGCATGCTGAAAAAGAAGCAAATTTTGAGATAAGACCATTGGAGTTCTCTCTGGTTCTGTCTGTAGGACATGGTATTGCAAAAGTGGCTTATATTTATTGGAACTTCTGCATTGCTCATACCAAGAATAGAGGAGTATTTCCATTGTTTTTGATACCATATTTTCTAAATTTGTCAGATTTGTAAGACAATGAGAAAATTGTTGTAGCTAAAGATATAAAATTAGATAATTAAAAGAGAATGGTTAGTGTCCAATCTTCGTATGGTTTTGATGACAATTTGAAATTTAAGCAGAAAAGTGGGTTGCTAATGTCTTTGATCTTGTAGCCTTGAGTTGATAAATGACAATGAACTACACAATGTGCAACTTTTGTTTTATGCTATCTTTTTACAAAAGCTTTCCATTTTTATCTGGTATCCATATTGGGCTATGCTTAATCTTTTAACTGTTGTCCCTGCATTGGAAAAGCCATCAAACAAACACTAGCATAATTTATCTTAGCTAGTTGTGTAGAATGACAGAAGTGTGGAACATATCATTTTAGTGATAGTGATCATAACACAGTACTATTTAATTATTGTTATGGAAAAGGAATGAGTGAGTCTGCAAAAATATGATTTTGAATTAAGGGAAATCCAGTTTTTATTAAAATAAGCCAGGATCTGGCCAATCTGGATTGTGAACAGCAACGAGTCTGGAATTCAGCAGTAGGACAGTGTAGAGCATTCAAAAAAGAAACAGGGAGAGAATAGGCAAGCATGTTCCTTTACAGTGATATATAGGAGCTACAAGCCCAAGGAGGCCTGAATATCTTGGAATATTCAGGAAAGAAGGGCCCAAATGGAATGTAGAAAATGCAGGCCTAAAGCAATTAGGAGAGAAAAACAAAAACACTGGTGGATAAGATTGTGGAGAATCTGAAGATATTCTGTCGGTATAATAAAGAGAAGAGGACAGTTAGGGAAAGAATAGGGCCAACTTGGGACCAAGAGGGCAATGTATGCGTGTAATTGGAGGATATTGGTAGAGTGTTAAATGAGTACTTCACATCTGTCTTCAATCAGGTGGAGGAGGATGATGTAGGTGTAGAATTTAGGGAGAAGGATTGTGATGTTCTTGAGCAGATTGTTGGCGGATGTAAGCGTATTGGACGCTCTGTTGGGCCCAGAAGTGGATAAATTACCAGGTGCAGAAGAGTTATACCTCAGGCTGCAGTGTGATGAATGGGAGGAAATTACAGGGGCTCCGAACCAAATTTTGTATTCCTGTTTGGCAGCAGGGCTTGTGCCAGATGCCTGGAGGATATATAATGTGGTTCTACTTTTCAAGAAGTGTGGTAGGAATAAATCATGAAATTATAGACCATTGATTATCTTAGGGAAACTATTGGAGAAAATTCTGATCATCAGCATGGCTTACAGGGAGGTCATACCTGCCAAATTTGATTACGTTTTTTGAGGAGATGATCAGGGATATAGATGAGGGTGCAATTGATACAGTTTACATGCATTTCAGCAAAGTCTTTGATAAGATCCCACGTGGGATGCCAACAAAGAAGGTAAAAGCATCTCGGATCCTGCATAACTTAGCAAGATGGATTGAAAACTGGTTTAGTGGTAGGAGCCTGAAACTAGAGTTGGAGGCTGTTTGTAGGACTGGATGCAGATGTCCAGTGGCTTATCACAGGTATGACTGTTGGGTCCAAGTATCGAGACAAGGGAATACTCTGTGAATGGCAAGACACTAGGTGTTTCAGAGGAACAGAGGATCTTGGAGTGGTTGGCCGCAGATCCTTGAAGTTGGCAGGACAGATTAGCTATAGTGATTAGGACATTTGCCTTTACCAGTCATAATATAGATTATTAGAGCAGGAAGATAATGTTGGAGCTGTACAAAACTTTGGTGAGACCACAACTGGGGAACTCCATGCAGCCCTGGATGTTACACTAAAGGAAGGATGTGATTGCACTGGAGTACATACCGAGGAGATTCACCAGGATGTGGCATGGGAGGTTGGAGCAATTTAGCTGTGAAGAGAGACTGCATAGGCTTAGGTTTTGTTGTAGAGCAGAGAAGGCCAAGAGGGGACCTGATTGAGGTATATAAGATTAGAGGGATGTCACAGGGTGGATCGGAAGCGTCTGTTTCTGTTAGCTTTATAGAATCATACCATACAGAGGAGATCCTTCGACTCATTAAGCCTGTACTACCAAAACTGCACTAAATCTCCACTCGATAATAAAATGTGAGGCTGGATGAACACAGCAGGCCAAGCAGCATCTCAGGAGCACAAAAGCTGGCGTTTCGGGCCTAGACCCCAGCCTCACATTTTATTATCTTGGAATTCTCCAGCATCTGCAGTTCCCATTATCTCTAAATCTCCACTCGTCCTACCCTCAGGCACTAGGCCCACAGCCTTGAATGTTACATTGTAGAGGCATTAAGGAAGGGGGTATGATTTCAAAGTGAAGGGCAGGGGTTCTGAAAGGGATTTGAGGAAAAGGTTTTTTCACCCAGAGGGTGTGGGAATCTGGAATGAACTGCCTGTGAGGGTATTTGAGGTGGTAAACATCACAACCTTTAAAAAAGCACTTGGATGTGCACTTGTGTCATAATATTTAAGGTTGTGGGCGAAGTGCTAGAAAGTGGGTCTAGTGTACAGTAATGTTATAGAACAAAGCTACAATTTTGTAGCTTTTGTAGAATGCAGACTCAATATATCAGAGGGCCTCTTCTTATTGTATGATTCTATAAGCTGTTATAGTTCTCTTTCAAAAAATCCATGTAATTGTGTATTTTCACAAAATGCATATTTGCAAGGGACTGTTTGCAAGTCGCAGTTCACCAAAATGGCCTGAATTTGGGAAAATCAAGTGGAACTTAAATACTTTCAGACTCATAACAACTTCTTCCAGATGTCTGTGGAGTTTGTGGTCTGCAATAGTAGTTATAAAACTTGTTTTAATATTTTCTGTGTGTCTTCACAAATAAGTGTAAAATGTAAAAAAAAACCCCAAGGTCTGTGTACCATGACTGGAGTTACATTGAGTCTGCACTTTGAATCTCTGCTGTAAATAGGCTTTACTAATGTGCTTCCTGTGCAGCTTTCTGTACAGAACTATTTCTTTCTCCATATAGCTGGCACTAAAATGGAAAGAGATGGTTTAATGTTGCTTATAGCTATTTTGAACTCTAGAGGTAACACTTTACAGTTTTTGATTTACTGATGGAAATTTTGCAATTTGGACTTGGAATTTAAATTTGTACATTAAGAAGTTGATCCTTATATAAAGGTTTTCAAAATGACAAGCTGTCTGTAGATTGTTACATTTGTCATAAAAATTCAATTAATAATGAAAACTGTGGTCTAAATCATAATTCCTGGAACAGCTGTTGGCTATTTGGCCCCTCGAGCCTTCTCTGCCATTCAGTAAGATCATGGATGATCCGCCCTTCCTTATGTCCACTTTCCTGCCCTTTTTCCATAATCCTTTTGTATTCTACTGATCAAAAATATATCTATCTTGGCCTTATATAAGCACAAGGACTCTGCCCCCGCAACACTCTGCAGAAAAGAGATCCAGGACTTGCAATCTTTCAAGAGAAGAAATACCCCCTCAATTCAGTCTTAAATTGGCGCCCCTTTATTCTGAGACAATGCCCTTTGGTCCTAGATTCTCCCATGAGGAGAAATACCCTTTCAGCATTTATTGTGTTAAGTGCCTTTAAGCGTCCTACATGTTTCAATGAAATCACCTTTCATTCTTTAAAACTCCAGTTGTTTGCTTCCCCACTGATTCAGCTCAGCTGGTACTGAAACCCCTATTCATGTATTTGTCAGTTCTCCTCAATTTCATTGCTCTCCTGACCAGTCTGTCATCCTGAACATCCAAATGTTAACCTCGCTTAAATTTTTATTCTCTGTATCATGCATCAAATCAATTTTGCTTCTTGATTTTTGGTGGTAAGGCCTTGATTTTAAATCCTTGCTTTCAGAATCTTCCACTGCCTTAACCCTTTCCATTTTCTGTAACCTCAACCAGTACAGTAACCCTGTGAAACCTCTGTTTTTGTCCAATATTGGCCTTTTACATACCCTCAGTTTTCTTCACGCCACGACTAGTACTCGTAGCGTCAGTTGTCTTGGTGCTAAAATCTGGAATTTTCTCCCAAAACTTGCCCATTCTTTAAGCTGTTTCTTAACACCTACTCCATTGATTAGTCAACCATTGTAACACTTTCATACATCCTCATGTCTCATTTTGCTTGATAATATTCTACGTTGCACTAAGGGCACTTTAGCCGTGTTCACTGAATGCAAATTGTTGTTGCATAGCTCACATAGTTAGTGGATAATTTTGCTGCGTGTCATTGGTGCATATTTAGCCAGCTGTTTTTAGTCAACCTGTTCGGACATGTTTTGACATACAACTTTGTAGCAGGTGAGATTCGAAAGCAGACTTTCTGGCCCAAAGGTAGAGATACTCAATGCACCACAAGATCCGTACCTTGATTCAACTGTTTGTTGACATTTGTAGCATTGTAGTATTGTCGAGTAGCTTTCTGTATATCTTTAAAACAAGTTCTAATAAGATTTACTGTGGCTGCGGAAAAGGATTCTTAATAATGCAATTTCTTTTCATTAAATTTGATAAAATTCAAATCATATCTAAGAAAGGAGATTTCATCCTCACTTTTATATTATCCATGGTTTTATATAGCAAAATTTGAGCCCAATAATTGATAAGCTAAAACTTCCTGAAATGTCTTGAACCATGTGCAGCTGTGTTTTGAAGGAATCCTGCTTGCAATATTGCACCTCAGCAGCTCAGCTCTTTTCCGCAGTGAATTTTGAGCAGGATGACATCACAATGAATTAACTGTCTGCCATCTGCAGTTTCAACACATTTATTTCACAAAGAAGACAGTAAAAATAAATTAAATGAAATCTTGTTAACACTGTGTTTTAATCCAAGCCACAAATGCAATATATTTCCCTGTGGTTATTGTAGATATTTCCCATTTGGTTTCTTTGTAA
This sequence comes from Stegostoma tigrinum, assembly GCF_030684315.1. Taxonomy (NCBI): domain Eukaryota; kingdom Metazoa; phylum Chordata; class Chondrichthyes; order Orectolobiformes; family Stegostomatidae; genus Stegostoma; species Stegostoma tigrinum. The sequence continues at coordinate 50,528,051 of NC_081363.1, forward strand.
ACAATCTTTTTGTTTTATTATATCAAATCAGCCTGCTGTTGTTTTGTGCTTTACTGATTTGTGAATGCATTTCTTCGTTTTTTTTCATGTTTGAGTTCAGCTTTTTTTCGTTTGACAGCCATGACAATGGAAGAAAAATGTTGCCTGTAACCTTATGAGGTAATTTTATTAACCTGTATCTGAAACCTTAATATTAAAGAGAACAAGCACACAATACCTGTCAAGGCAGAATCAAATTCTGGCCTGAATGAATCCTGTGTTTCCAGATAGATCCTGAAGAGTTCTATTTTCTGTTAGATTTATTGTAAATTGCTTTGATTTTGCAGGTACACTGAGATACACGACACTGTAATGTCTCGTTTTGTATATTGCCACTGTCTAAATTTAACTTATGTAGGCCAACTAAAGAGAGATTGCGTGTTGAGTGTCACAGAGCTAATGGTTTCAATCTAACCGCTGTTTGCTGCCTAGGTATACAGCGTACATCAACAAGATGTTTTTACTGATTTGAAAATAAACTGATTTGTGATATGCAGGATGTAAAATCCAGACTGGCTGCCTGATGAAGCATTTAGCATGCAATGAGTAAATTGCATACAGAGGATGAGGATGTTCAAGATAGTTACTGGAAGCTGCTCTGATGCTGAATGGAAACTCCCCTGAGGCAAAAGCTGTTTGCCATTTTCAAGCGAATTGAAATAGCCTTGTTTCATCAGATTTCTTCAGCAATGCACTGATAATTTCTGGACTTTAGTGTACATAAATAAGTGAATGGGAAAGGGAAGCAGAAATATTGACATTTGAATATTTTGTTGCTTGCAACTGATTTGGTCAAACCAAGTTAATGACAGACATTGTTCAACTGTTTAAAACATACAATTTAATGTGCCTGAAAAGACAAAATTAAACATAAATGTGAAAAAGGCACATGTGTTTCCCTCTCTCTGGAAAATATTGACCACTAACTGAAATGGAGTTCTGTAGAGACCAGACGCTGCCTGGGGCCTAATCAATATGGCTACTATTCATCTGCAAGCTTCAACAATAAATCCTAGCAGGTTATTCAACTGGAGTGCAGATGGGATGAGTGTTGAGTTGGGATAGCAATTTGGGGGCTAGGTTTGGAGGACTGGGCGTTAGTTGTCACTTCCACTCCAATCTTGTTCTCATTGGACAAGAAATTTCAATAAAAGTCACTCGATAGCTCTCAAAGTGGGAATTATGGTAAATGTTCTCTTTTTCAACCCTTGACCTTGAAGGTTCCCTTTTACCATTCTGCTTTGGAGCAGCTAGCCAGACACAGACTGGTAAATCTAACATTTGTGTTAACTTCCTGGACTGCATAGTATTGCTACAGTTGTGTAACCTTCATGAGACATTGGCAGTGCATAAATTTTCAAGTTTAAGAGGAACAAGAGAAAACAACTTCCATTAGTCAGGAAACTGCTGATATAATTCAGAAAAGGCATGTGTGGTTTCTAGTTCTGTCACAATGGGGGGAAATAAAAGAAACAGCTGATTGTTTCAATCGGCACAGTTCAGAGTTCAGGAGTAATCCAAGTGGCTGTTTTCTTCACACTCAATGTGACTGTAACTGAATACCACTGATGTAAATGGTTCTTTTGCATTAGAGTGAGAGAAGGATTTACATCCTGAAATCAGTTGTAAACTATTGACTTCAGAATGAACGAAAAACATGCATTAGTAAATTTTTGTTCTGAGCAATGAAGCATTGTCAACTTGAGTACATTATAGACTTCAGAGCATTGGTATCGATGGATTGGGTTAAGGAGCTTTTAGAAAAGTTATTCGCCTTTGAAGATTTTTAGCAGGAGATGGCTGCTGACATTTCTTGACATAAAAGGTCAATGTGTCTTCAAGAAATGCATGTGTAGTTCTGCCAGCGCTTAAAATCAGGGAGAGAAAAATGGTCTAATTGCAAAGTTTTTTTTCAAATCTGTCTGAGAACTTTTGCTTTCATACTCTGTACAAAACCTAAGACAAACCAACATACAATAGCGTTGATTTATTTTCCTAGCAAACTTGTCTGCCCATGTCTTGGCTTGATTTAAATTCTGCTGCATTCATTTCTTTTTTTTGAAGGAAAATAATACTTTGAAGTCTGACCTTTTGAATTCTCGAAGCAGCTCAGTGTGAAAATATCCAGGTTGCTCTTTTTTGACACTGTGGGGGCATGCTGACAGAACCTATGAAATGACAATTCGTAACTGAAGCTATCAGGAATGTTTTTATTCCATACACATTAATCCACTTTTCTTCTTTGGAATGTATGCATGAAGCATCCATGATCAAAACTGAAATGTTGTGACCAATATCCACAGTTCGTTGATATGATTTTTTTGCAGTCATGAATTTTGCTTGTATTTGTGAGCCTTCGGTTATATTCATATCTGTGGCATTAAACAAACCTATATCCTGTTGACTACATAATATGGATAGCACTGCAAAGAAGGAACATTTGTTGCAAATATGCTAAGTATACAGTAGCATAATTTGATTTCACTGTTGAAGAAAAAAGAAAAATATATGTTTAAGTGAAAAACAAGTGTGCACTTGTGTGCAAGTGTGCAAAACAACCTGAGCACTATGGATGATTTGGTTTTATAGGGGTTTAAAAGCAGTTCTCTTTCCTCATTATCTTCTCAACCTCCTTGATTTCTTCGCTCACCCAATCCAACAAGAAGGTGTTTCCAGTTATGTACTGCATAATAATCTGCTGTTGTGGAATGTACAAGAGTTGTGTAGATCAAGATTTTATACTGTCTTCTTCATCTAATCCTTATCAGTGCCTTCAATCAAGCTCTTTTGAAGAAGCCAGTACTTTTTATCGGGACTAGGCTATTTAGACCATTAAAACATAGGAACGTCCCATTAAGTCTCCATTTGCCTCTTTGAAACTGTTCCACCAGTCAGTTAGATCATGGCTTATCTGCTACGAAAGTCTACATGTCTACTTTTGCCCCATATGCTTCAAATCATTCCTTAAACTTCTGAGCTTCAACAAATACAAACCAACTTTGCGTAATCCAAATATGCAAAGAACTGATGGGTGACCTAATAGGTGTATTTAAAATTATGCAAGCTTTTAGTGTAATGATTGCAGAGAAGACGTTTTGAATTGTGGAGAAAAATATAACTAGAGACCATCATTCTAAGCCATCAAGACATCTAGAGGGAATTCAGAAAATGAAACTTCTTAACACAGAGTGGTGAGATTGTGGAACTTGCTACCACATGAAGTAGTTGAGTCAAATACCTTAGATATATTCAGGGGAAGCCAGATAAGTGTGTCAGCTTTTCGTGGTAGATTGAGATGAAGAAAGTTGGAAGGAGGCTCGGATGGAGTAAAATCACCAGTGTGGACTGATTGAGCTAAATGACATGGTTCAGCAGTGAATATCTCATATAATATGATGTGATCACTACTTCATAATTCAACCCTTGGAGTCCATGTATCATTCTGATATTCTCTGTGTTGTGCCCAGAATACTTTCAGAATTGAAATGTGGTCTAATCAGCGATTTGGACAGCTGCAATATAAGCACTTTTTCATGGTTTTCTAGTTCTCCTGATAGACAGGAGATAGGCCTCCCCCAACAAATCATTTCACCCCACTGACCTCTGTATCGAACATATCATTCTCGACCGCCTCTGCCACCTCCAGTCCGACCCCACAACCAAAGATATATTTCTCTCCTGACCCCTATTTGCTTTCATAGGGACCGCTCTCCAGGACTCCCTCGTTCCCTCCACACTTACCAGAGGCCCTGGAACCTTTCCCTGAACCGGAAGAAATACCCATAGACCTCCCGCCTCACCTCCATCTTTCACATCAGACACAGGTTCACCTGCACATCGATCACTGTGGTTCAATGCATCCACTGTTCCCGATGTGGCCTCCCCTACATCGGTGAGACCACGCAGAAAGTTGGAGACTGCTTCTTATAGCACCTGCTCTCTGTTCGTGACAAACGTCAACACCTTCTGGTCACAAACTATTTCAACTCCCCCTCCCCCTCCCCCTCCCATGCCCTGGGTGCCATGTCCATCCTGAGCCTCCTCCAGTGTCACAATGAAGCCACCCAGAAACTGGAGGAGCAACACCTCATATTCCGCCTTGGGAGCCTACAACCCAATGGCCTCAATGTGGACGTCACCAGTTTCAAAATCTCCCCACCCCGGCCTCATCCCACCTCCTTGACCTGACACAACCTATCCATCTTCTGTCCCACCTATCCACTCCTCCCACCTCACTGACCAATCCCCACCACTGCCTTCCTGCACTCACTTGTCGCAATCACACCTACCTTCCCTAGCCCCACCCCTCCTCTCTCTTTATTTCCCAGCTTCTTTCCCCCGTCCCCCATTTCCGAAGAGGGGTCCGACCGAAAGCGTCAACTTTCCTGCTCCTCTGATGCAGCCTAGCCTTCTCTGTTCCTCCAGCTCCACACTGCGTTGTCTCTGACTCCAGCATCGATAGTTCTTACTAACCCCTAGAATTGCATTAGCCTTTTTTGATTATTTTCTGGACTTGTGCATTTTAATCACCCCAAGTCTCCTTAGGCTTCCATGGTTTAAAACTTTTAAATTGTTTAGAAGGTACTCTATTTAATCCTCTTTTAGGTTCAAAGTGGATGTAATATTTTATTACACTGAAATACATTTGTCACTGTTTTATCCACTCACCTAATCTGTTTCTAACATAATCTAATCTTGGATCTAAATTGCTCACACTAGCATCTATTGTTGGAGCGTTTCAGCAATAGGGGATGCTGAATGTGCTGGGGTTATTTTAGCTGAAGCATTGGCAGCTGAGTGGTGATCTTTATAGAAGTTTATAAAATCATGGGTGGCATGGATAGGGTGAACAGTCAAGGTCTTTTCCCCTGGGTAAGTGGGTCCAAACTAGAGGGCATAGGTTTAAGGTGAAAGTGGAAATATTTAAAAAGGACCTGAGAGTGGTGTATGGAATGAGCTGTCAGAGGAAGTGGTGGAGGCTGGTACAATTATAGTATTTAAGAAACATTTGGATGAGTATCTGAATAGGAATGGTTTAGAGCAATATGGGCCAAATGCTGGCAAATGGGACTAGATTAATTTAGGATGTTCGGTCATCTTGGACAGGTTGGACCAAAGGGTCTGTTTCTGTGTTGTACATCTCTATGACTCTGTCACTCCTTGTAAAATTGGCAGCATTTAACTGATTGTGGCATCAAGGAGCCCTCGCAGAACTGGAATCAATTTGGGAAAATTGTCCATTGGTTGAAGTCATATGTAGCACTAAAGAAAATGGTTGTGATTATTGGAAATCGATCATCTTAATCTAATGTCATCATTGCAGGAGTTTCTAAAGGTAGTATGCTCAGCCCAACCAGCATACAAGTGTGCCAAGAATAACCATCTCCAAAAGGATAGAATTTATCTGTACTGCCATGGCACTCAATGACATTATCATCAATGAATCCTGCATTATGAAGGAACAAAACATATTGAACAAAACCTCAATTGGATCAGGCATATGAATACTGTGGCTACAAGAGCAGGTTAAGAGTCATAGAATTGCCAAGTAACCCACCTCCTATCTCCCCAGCACCTGGTTCACCATGTGCAAGGCACAAGTCTGAAGTATGATGGAGTACTCTGTACTTACCAGCTTCAGTAACATTCAAACCATCCAAGATAAAGCAGTCTGCTTGATTGGCACCCAGATCACCACTTTAAATATTTACTGTCTTCATCAGTAATGCACAGTGCCAACAGTATGTATCATCTACAAGATAAAGTACAGTAACTCATCAAAGCTGCTTTTATAGTTCTTCCCAAACCATGACCTATGCCAGCTGGAAGGACAAGGGCAGTGAAATCATGGGAACACCACTTTGGCAATTTCCCCTGTAAGCCCCCCACATCCTACCTTGGAACTATGTTACACTACTTTTATTGTAGTTGAGTCAAATTCTGGCACTCCCTTCCTAACAGCTCTTTGGGGTGTCCTCCATTCCAAGGACTGCAATGAATCAAGAATGCAGTTCTTTGCCAACTTCTTTAGGGCAATTAGGGTTGGGCAATTATTGCTAGCTTAGCTAGTTACACAAACATCCCATGAATAAATTGAAAAAAAATGACAAAATTAAACCGATCTATAGTAAGCTATAATGATTATATGAACGTATATTGCTACTAACTTGTCTTAAATGTACAGTTTTGAGGTTGTAATCTTGGGGGGGGAATAAAGTGTCAGTGCTCCATCTGTGAATCTGACAGTGACACCTGGAAGCTTTACTTCCAAAGTTAAATGTGGAAATCTCAAATATCACTTGAAATGACATGAACTTCCACTTTTTATGCCATTGATCTCACTGAAAAATATCCTTGAAAAGCTATGCTGTGTTGAATGAGTTATAACTAGCTTTTAATAGCATGTCAGCATAATTATTAGTGACAACATCTCTGGCCTTGAAATCTAATTTTATATTTATTGAATATAAAATTTCTCCAGTATAATAAACATGTCGTGGATTTAAAAATAACATTTTTAAGGTTGATATTTCAGCTTCTACTTAAGCCCACATATTTATTTTGATCTTTGTGAAGTGATTGAAAATGGTGATCAGTGCTTTATAATTTCTGATTAGCTGTCTGTCAGCATTCATAAGTGTGACTGGCTGCTTAAATTGCTTGATAATATTCTTGTTGCTTGATGCCAGACATCACTTATAGTTGACACCAATAACTTGTTACATTTTGTGGATGGCTTTCTACAAGGTCAATGACAAGTGCCATCTTTTTGGCTGATTACCTCAAAATCCAGACCAATACATTTGGTGGTTATTTACCATATTGTCTATAATATATATATTGGGACAATATTGACAAAAATGGATTAATCAATTAGTAAAGGTAACTGTAAAAAATGGTTAAAATGGTACTAAAAAATTCCAGTGTCAGCATAATGATCTGCCTAAATTTTCCAATAAATTTAACTACACAACCTGACCATAATTGAATTTGGAAAGCTTCATTCTGCAGTAGCTGAAAATATTTGTCTCACGTTAAAATTGGCTGTTGGTCTTTCACTAAACGGCATTAGCAAAATGCTTTAATTTCTTTCACCTTTGTAATGGTTATGGTTATAATACCATTTTTTAAAATTGTGCTGATCTGTAGGGGTTAATACATATCAGTATGCAACTGATGTCAGTTTTTAGATGGTGAATGTCATTTGCTTCTTTTTAGCTGTGGCAACCCGCTGACTGAATCGTTTACAGCCTTTGTAGCCCCCTCTATGGGTTCTGGATCAGCGGCTAGCAAAGTCAGCCCAGCTGTACAGAAAGCCACTGATGTGCTGCGTGACCTTGGTAGACTGAAGAGAGAAATGCATGGAATTCTACAGGTAATGACATACTTGCAAGCAAGTTGTTAAAAACAACACCCTTTTACTACAAATACAAGTGGAGGAATTTGAATCACAAATACAAAAAAAGTGGATATTTTATGCAGAATAATAGCTGGCCTGGTACAGTATCCATAAGGTAATGAAAAGCTGAAATTCAAATAGAAAATACTGATGAGACTCCCCAGATGTGTTAGTATTGCGCAAAGGAGAAAAGAAAGTTGACATGTAGGTCAAATCCCTACAATGGCATTTGTCATTAAGTATATTTTGCCCCCTCCACAGATACTGCATTACTCACAGAACGTTCCTTACATGATCTATTTTACGTCCAGATTTCTAACATCTACTGTCATGAATGTAACAAAAGTCTACAAATCCAACAAACAACAAATGCACAAAGCACTTATTCAATTTTGTAGTTGATCGCTTGGCTGACTGTTAATTCGGAGAAAAGAAGCACAGTTATATTATTTGATGAAATTTACCTACAGTGAAGGAATATACATTAATTTGCATTTGTAATTTATCTCCATGAGTCTGTTTATGAAAATAGTTTGCATGATGAGAAAAATGTTGCGGAATAATCTGGAGTTCATAGGGAAAACAATAGCATAAAATGGGGTAACAAGGCGTAGAGCTGGATGAACGCAGCAGGTCAAGGAGCATCAGAGGAGGAGGAAAGCTGACGTTTCAGGCCTAGACCCTCCTTCAGAATTGGGGGAGGGGAAAGGGGTTCTGAAATAAATAGGGAGAGAGGGCGAGGCAGATAGAAGATGGATAGAGGAGACTATAGGTGGAGAGGAGACAGACAGGTCAAAGAGGCGGGGATGGAGCCAGTGAAGGTGAGTGTCGGTGGGGAGTTCGGGAGGGGATAGGTCAGTCCAGGGTGGACGGACAGGTCAAGAGGGCGGGGTGAGGCTAGTAGGTAGGAGATGGGGATGGGGCTCGAGGTGGGAGGAGGGGATATAGGTGGGTGGTGGGTTTGGATTGCAGATGGCGGATGTGTCAGAGGATGATGTTTTGGAACCAGAGGTTGATGGGATGGTACGTGAGGACGAGGGGGATTCTGTTTTCGTTGTTACTGCGGGAAGGGGGTGTGAGGGATGAGTTGCAGGAACTGAGGGAGACACGGTCAAGGGTGTTCTCGACCACCAAAGAGGGGGGAGTTGCGGTCCTTGAAAAACGAGGACATCTGAGATGTTAGGGAGTGGAGTGCCTCATCCTGGGAGCAGGTGCGGCGGAGGCGAAGGAATTGGGAATAGGGGATGACATTTTTGCAGGAAGGTGGGTGGGAGTACGTGCATTTGAGGTAGCTGTGGGAGTCGATGGGCTTGAAATGGATATCAGTTTCCAGGTGGTTGCCAGAGATGGAAACAGAGGTCTGGGAAGGAGAGAGAGGGATCAGAGATGGGTTTGCTACTTCGGGGAAACTACATGGAGGATTGGGGACTGCTTTGCGGAACACTACGCTTGGTTCGCACTAAACAACTGCACCTCCCAGTCATGAACCATTTTAACACCCCCCTTCTCATTCCTCAGACAACATGTCCATCCTGGGCCTCCTGCAGTGCCACAATGATTCCACCCGAAAGTTGCAGGAACAGAGCCTCATATTTCCACTTCGGAACTCTGTAGCCCAATGGTGTCAATATGGGCTTCACAAGCTTCAAAATCTCCCCTCCCCTGACTGCATCCCAAAACCAACTCAGCTTGTCCCCGCCTCCCTAACCTGCCCTTCCTCCCATCTATATCCCCTCCTCCCATCTCAAGCCCCACCCCTATCTCCTACCTATTAGCCTCATCCCACCCCTTGATCTGTCCGGCCTCCCTGGACTGACCCATCTCCCCCCTAACTCCCCACCTACACTCATCTTTATTGGCTCCATCCCCGTCTCTTTGACCTGTCTATCTCCTCTCCACCTATCTTCTCCTCAATCCATCTTCGATCTGCCTCCCCCATTCTCCCTATTTATTTCAGAAACCCCTTCGTCTCCCCCATTTCTGATGAAAGGTCTAGGCCTGAAACATCAGCTTTCCTGCTCCTAAGATGCTGCTTGGCATGTCGTGTTCATCCAGCTCTATACCTTGTTATCTCAGATTCTCCAGCATCAGCAGTTCCTACTATCTCAGCATAAAATAGGGCTTTGAGAGGGGTAGATGGTAAATGCCATATCTGAAGTCATGAATAGACCGGTGCATAGTTAGGAGGGTGTTCCAAAGCAGTAATAAAATCAGGGTTTGATAGCATCTCATATACATTATCATATAAAGAACTCACGTTCTTTACTGATGTCATAAGAACTTCCAATTTGAATTATGCTTCCTGTTATACATTATGAAAGTAAATTATTTCACTTTTCTATATTTTGTGAAAACTTTAATTTTCCAGGGAAGGGCCTCACATGCCTCTATCAATGAATGTATTTTAATAAGATTTTACTATACTGCATCGTAAAAATCACAAAGATCATTGATAATAGATAACAAAGTGTAGAGCTGGATGAACATGGCAGGCTAAACAGCTTCAGAGGAGCAGGAAAGCTGATGTTTTGGTTCTGAAGAAGGGTCTAGACCCGCAATGTCAGCTTTCCTGCTCCTCTAATGCTGCTTGGCCTGCTGTGTTCATCCAGCTTTACACCTTGTTATCTCAGATTCTCCAGCATCGGCAGTTCCTACTGTCTCTGAATAAAGCTCATTGATTTGTTTTTGCAGGTAGCTTTTAATAATGCACAACCTAATTAGTTTTGCTGAATAATGTGAGCAATTGTCTATGTCATAATCTTCCTCTGTTAGTTCCCTTGAGTTGTCAGATTATTAAATTTGCAATATTTTGGGTTAGAGTTTATGTTATTCATTTTTGAAATGAGTCCAATATTTTTCTTACAAATATGTTTAATTTTACCAGTATAAGAGTTATATTCGAAGGTGTTAGAAATTTGTAACACAAGCCATGCTTTATCTTCTATATAAAAAAAAGTCAACATCACTTTTGTAGTATAACTTGTTTGCAAAAGGATGAAGTTATAAATTATAAAATACTTTTAGGACTACTTTGATATTGTGGACCTTTTTATGTAAAACTAGAACCAGCAGTTAGATTTTGATGATTTGAATGTTAATTAGATGTTTCCACCAAACAAACTCAATGAAGACTTTGCGCCAAGTGAATTTTTTTAAAGTAACCTGAAGGAAATTAGTATATTAATTGACTGAAATTCAAATGGTGGTGTTTCATTTCAAAAAGTTATTTTTTTCTGGTTAATTAGTTTTTTAGTTTTATAATCTGTAATTTACCTTAAGGTCAGATCAATAAATGCGTCATACGCAATAGGAATTAAGCATATTGAATGCCATGATTGTATCATTGAATTTGGTTGCTCCTGTTTTGCTCAGGCTCTGAATGAGGTTCTTCAATTTGGTATGGTTCCAGGCAGGATACTCCAAATCATTCATTTCCGAGGTGACGTGAGATAAATGAGCTCCCCTTCTCCATTCACACTCCTCAGTATACTGCAACAAAGTTAACTGAGAAAAAGATCCCTTGTGGATACCTTTCTCTCAGACCCAAAAGAACATGTCTTTCAAAAGGAGTCAATTTACCCAGGTTTTCAAAATTACGTTTATAAATTACAAAACATGGGAAGAATTAATGATGCAGCACACACTCGAAGATTAGAAATTTGAGGCAAAATCAAAATGATATTTTTTTTGGGAAGAGTGATACTCTGAATTGTTCACAAGTAGCAGATAGTTAAGTGTGGCCTTTATAGTGGAGATTATTGGTAGAGTTGATGCACTTACTTAAATAACAGATTCAAGTTCAAGACACTAAATTTTGTGGGTTGTTCAGATTCTATTGTTCTGCTTCCCTTTGTTACTTCCAAATTTAGAGCGAGTCCTTCAGTTTTCTTTTCTCTGGCTTGCTAGCCAGCTGACTTTGAGGATTCAGAGTGAGAAAGTTGCTTTTACTTGTCATGCAGGGTGACTAGGGGATTATTTTTTGGAATGACCTTCAGAAAGTAGTAATGCTGAAATGCAGGCTTGAGCGCAATGGTATCTTTGTCCATTGGCACATGAAAAGCTCAGTCCAATCTGTTTTCATTTACCTCTACACCCTTTGAGGGGTCAATATTTGAAGCTTTCTTTGCATATTTAGGTGCAATATTTTGAGAGGCTTTCTCTTCAGACAGCCTCTTAACTTACATTACCTGTCATTTATGGCTGTATCAGCCCTCTTGTCAAAAAACGCATTTTGGGAATTACAAATCAATCATGTCCATAGTACTTTGGAACTCTAACCGATTTGTCATGATAGTATTAAACTCATGCCTTGAAGCACATTTGGTTGGAGTCTATGAAAAATTTATAAAATCACCACAGTTCAAAGTAGATGAAAATGCTAATTGTGATAGCTGCATCCTACTGTAGTGAATCGGAATTGTTTTTTCATTTATTTTTTCATGTTAAAGTGAAAATGCTGCAAAGATAGAAATCTATCCAGTGTGAGGAATTTTGAAATTTGATTGTTGGATCTTGTCCCTTTCAAGGTGCAATTGATGTTCATTGTGGTTGTTTGGATTTTATGTTTAAATGCCATTCATTTTATGTTTAAATGCCATTAATTTAATTGTAAGGGCCAGAATTTAAAATCATTGCATTATTATCCATAGTCTAACTGCATTCTTTCCATTATTTCACTCAAGTTAGAAGCTGATAGGTGAGTGATTCAAACTGATTCTGTTCTACAGGGGATTTAATAGTTACTGTGTTATCTCTTTCAGGAGGCAGAGCATTGGCAATCTCAGCTGCAAGGCATAGAGGTTGGTCTTTTGATTCTTCTTAAAATATTCACAATATCTTTAGTTACATTCAGCTATTTGGTAACATGTCGAGACAAAACTAAAAATCACAAAATGTCTGATCCTAAGATGTGACCACTCATTTACATATTTTTTTCGATTCCCTTTCTCTCAAACAGAGTGCCAAGCAGAGTAACAGCCACAAGTCTATTGGCTCAGCATCTCTGCAACATCATCTGGTGAGTTGCCATGGAGATTACTACTGTGTTCACTTCTGCTGTATGTTCGATCCTGAATTCTCTGCCCCCATCCCACCAAACTGAGGTTTGTCACATTTCATGTTGGCAGTTCTCCAGTAGATTTTGGCCTCCCTGCGCCATGTGACCTATTTAAAAATTAAATTAAAGACTTCTTATGATTGGTTTTCTATACTGGCACACTGTATGCAATCTGTATCTTCAGCATTAGTCTGTGAATACAAGATCAAAAACGCAAACCAGCCTATTTGTTTTGGTCAATGCACCCTTCTCCACTGGTACCCACACTTTACATTAGTATATATCAGTAATCTACATAGTGCAGTTATCATTTTTTTAAGTAAAGTAAGCAAGCTTATTTTTCCATTTAACAATTCAGTCCCCTCTTCTAAAGGCTTTGACTCTCCCTTGTGGTACAGTCCCACAAATACCAATCACCTGCCAATGTTTAAATCTTCATGACTACAAGATGGAGTTTTAATTGCATTAGCATCAATCCTGCCTTCAGCTACAGTCTGTGTTAGGAAATTTCCTGCAAGGGTCATTGAACTTCTTACAGACTTACTTGCTTAGAATTGAGACACAATTTGGAAATAAAAAGTTTTTCTTTAATACATTAAAAGCTCCTACATTGTAGGTTCATTTTATATAAAGGTGAGGACTCTCAAAATTTGGTAGAATGTTGACAGTCACAGATTCCTGTTCTGAGAATCTACTAATGTATAGTGTATTTATATTTAGTGGCGGCATGAAGTTGCAGTTGCATCCAAATTTTAAAAAATGGCTTAATTTGTACATATTGCAACAAATGTTTCTTGCTTGCCAGAGGAGTGCCAGAATCTACAGTAATGATACCAACCTTTGTATTCATTACCATGTTTGTTGTGAGTAAAATGTGAGATGCATGGTGGTTTCATCATTTTTTGTTAGCTGCAAAAACTGTAAGGATAACATTGCTGATTTTGTAAATGGCTACTGCACCCTAGTCATAAAAGTGCCCTTTCTCAGTTCAGATTGAGATTTTCAAACCATGGACTTCTCTTCCAAAAAAAAATTGATATTAGGGGCTGCGTTTTCCCAGTAGGTCGGGAAAGAGGAGTTTGGGCTGATTCTGAATCCCAAACCTACCTCAGAAGGAAACAGCCCCTAGTGGATTATGACCAAGGCACCTCTTAGCAAGGATGCAAGGCATCTTCAACCAGAAGTGCTGAGTGGATGATCCATCTCGGCCTCCTCCAGTGGTCCCCAGCATTACAGATACCAGTCTTCAGCCAATTTGATTCACTCCACTTGATATCAAGAAGTAGTTGGAGACACCGGATACTGCAAAAGCTACAGGCCCTGATAACATTCCAGCAATAATACCTGAATGTGCTCCAGAGCTTGCTCCCTAGCCAAGCTCTTCCAGTACATTTACAACACTGGCATTTACCCCACAATGTGGAAATGCCCAGGTGTGTCCTGTAGGTAAAAAGCAGGTCAAATCCAACCCGGCCAATTACTGCTTATCAGTCTACTCTTGATCATTATCAAAGTGATGGAAGGTGTCATCAGCAGTGCTATCAAGCAGCACCTGCTCAGCATTAATCTGCTCAATGACACCCAGTTTGGGTTCTGCCAGGGCCACTCAGCTCCTAAGCTCATAACAGCCATAGTTCAAACATGGATGAAAGAGCTGAATTCCAGAGTTGTGGTGAGGGCGACAGCCCTGACATCAAAGCTGCAATTGGCCAAGTTTGGCATCAAGAAACTCGAGCAAAACTGAGATCAGTGGCTACAGAGGGCAAACTCTCTGCTGCTTGGAGTTGTACCTGGCACATAGGAAAATGGCCGAGGTGGTTGGAGGTCAATCATCTCAGCTGCAGGACATCTCTACAGGAGTTCCTCAGTAGTGTTCTGGGTACAAACATCTTCAGCTGCTTCATCAATAATCTTCTCTCTATCGTAAGGAAGAGGTGGGGATGTTTGCCAATGACTGCACAATGTTCAGCACCATTTGTCATTAAGCAGTCCATGTTCAAATGCAACAAGATCTGGACAGTATCCAGGCCTGGGTTGATAAGTGATGAGTAACATTTGTGTCACTCAAATGCTAGGCAATGATCATCACAAATAAAAGGCAATCTAACCACCACCCCTTTACATTTAATATGTTACTGTTATTGAATCCCCCAGTATCCACATCCTGGGTGTTACCATTAATCAGAAACTCAATTGGATTCATCACATAAACACAGTGGCTAAAGAGCAAGTCAGTGGCTAAGTATACTGCGATGCGCAATTTGCCTGCTGACTCCCTAAAGCCTATCCACTATCTGCAAGGCACAAGTCAGGGGTGTGGTAGAATATTCCCCATTTGCCTGGATGAGTGCAGCTCGAACAACACTCAAGAAGCTTGATAACATCTCAGTCAAAGTAGCCCGCTTGATTTGCTACTATTTCCACAAGTGTCCACTCCCTCCATCACGAACAGTCAGTAGCAGCAGTGTCTGTTCTCTCCAAGATGCGCTGCAGAAATTCAACAAAGACCTTCAGACAGCACTTTCCAAACCCAAGACCACTTCAGTCTAGAAGAACAAGGGACATTGACCGCACCCCCATCTTCAAGATCCCCTCCGAGACTTCACCATCCTGAGTTGGAAATATTATTAGTGTTCCTTCACTGTCACTGGGTTGAGATCCTGGAATTCCTTCCCTCAGGGCTTGTAATGCATAAGAAAAAGGAAGCAAATTCCCTTCTTCCAATCATGAAACATGTATATTTAGTCAAACTGGAACACTGTGATAAATCTGACAAACTGGGAACAAAAAAAAGGCCTTAAAACTAGGGTTACAATTAACCTGAGCTAATAATTTGATTGAAAATGTGCAAATCAAAAGGAGACCAAAGAAATGTTTCATACCATTGTCATAACATGCTTCCAGATTGCTGCTGGAAGCAGTGAAACAATGTGTAGCCATTTCTTCTTGTTAAATATTACCAAGCGAACTCAAGCGTACCAAAATCTTTACACGCAGATAAGAAAAATCATGGGGTGCAAAACCAGAATAAATTGCCTCCCTTTTCAAGGTTGCAGATTCTCTCGATCTTGAAAATAATGAAGGAGCAAGCAGATATTGATATTCCCATGGGATCCTAAATTCCTTTAATCCTTTGACACTATTAATTGGCTTTCAAAATGGTAGGGGGATTAGAAGCCCATTGCAAGAACTATAAAACTGTCAAGTAGTTATCTCACAATGTATTTTTATCGTCAATCTGATGAAGGCTGAGGTTATCAGCTAAAATGGCCTAGTTTGAACATTTGCCAGACTTTGCTACGGTAACACACATATAGACCTGTGTTTTGCTGAGGTTTATTCACGTTATCTTAACAAAAATTGTGCCAATCTTATTGCTGCATTTACTTGGTTATAGTTACTGTTGGTTCCATTTAATTAGATCTGCATGTGTGAAATCACCACTAATATATCAAATACTTCCGTATTTTTAAGATGGATTAAGTATTCTTCCATGAGCAATTGCTGGGCACTGAACTAATAAAGTGGATGGAATGTCATGCATCCTTGTGAGTGACTGCCAGGTGGGGAGAGATGTAAAATCAGGTGAAATTGTGACAATGGTTTATCTGTTGCCTACTTGCCCCCGTTGGAATTTTATGAGCAGCAAGGAAGGCGCATTGGGCACCCAGCCAAATCTTTGGCCAGTTGAGGTGTTTACAACCCAACTTCTACCACTGCTGGTATTTTACATGACAAGGCTGGCACTCTTTGCTGAATTGACACACTGCCAAGGCACTCCCCCCTCAGTGTTGAGTGATGCATCTCCGAACTTCTTGAACCCAGCCTCTGAACCTCAAACTCAGCAGGGTGAGCTGACCTGGTTCCAGCAAATCACAACTTATTTAAATCTTGGTTCTAGGGCTCCCCAACATCTGTAGTCTCAGCAGTGCCTCCATTGCCAGAAGTGCTGACTGTCATTTGATTGGTCAGCGGCTCTTGTAGGTAGGATTCCAATTGATGACCCAAAAACTGTAAAAACCACTTTGTCCTGATGGTGATTTTTGTGCTGCAAGCACGAGCTCAATTAACCTGTTTTATTGAAGATCTGAAAATATTGGGATAACATTGGGTATAAAACTTATGAGTAATCGTCAACCCTCTCTTTGGTTTTCTGCACTTAGAAATTGTGCAATTCTTAGACATGATCAAGAATAAATTTTATCCTTTTTTGCTCCCATAAGGAACCAAACAACTCTACATCGAGCAAACTATTTATGACTAAAACAAAAGTGCAACAATATCAAATCAGCAAAGTAAAATATAGCCAGTGACAAATCAATAAAATGTTGGCAATACGCATCTATGTTGTTCAACATAAGTGAAATTCTTTTATAATTTACATAAATTTTCTTGTTTGTGTTAAGGAGCATGCATCTTGGTGTCTGTTGCAATGTGACATGATGTTATTAACTTTTGTATTTAATCCACACCAAGATAGGGTTCAAGAAACAATGCAATAATACAATAAATATTGCACATTAATTGCCCTTTCTTCAGTCATACTGTTTTGAAATTTCTGCTGGCTTTTTTACTGAAGCTTTTTGTTGTAAGGTTATAGACTCATAAAAAATGCAGCAAAGACGGATTTCATGTAACAGGAGGCTTATGAAGAACAGACCAGTTAGTTTTGCCCTTCTGCTCTTTCCTCTGTTCCTGCAAATTTTCCTCCGTCAAATATCTATCCAATTTCCTTTTGAAAATTGTGACTGAATCTGTTACCATTTTCTTAATTTGTAATTTCCTTGTTTCTTTATTTTCTAATTTTCAAAAGTTTGTAAATTAATTTTCAGCAATCAAGTTTTGTTTTAACTTAACATTTGGGGGCTTAATTGAGTCCCCTTTAATTTTGATATGTTTTGTGACATTTTCAGAATTAAGAAAAGGCAAATTATTATTTTTAAAAGTGATGATTCATACATGGTTTTGTGCAACTTCAACCCACCAATAGATACTATAATTGATATGAAGTGGGAAAAATATTCTGCCATTTGGCCTTTTAAAATTATGATGCATTAAATACTGTCATGCAAACTGAATGTGGCAACTTTATTACATTGACGTTGGCTTCTGTTTGCAGACTTCAGTCAACAGCAGTAATTTTAGTTTAAATAGTGACTTTAACATACATAATGGCCCAAGGCACGTAACTGGGGAAGAAAGTGTGAGCAGTCATGTGAATGCCATTCACTTTATATGGTATCAAGAAATGCCTGAAGGCACAGGATATAGAAAAAACTATGGGCCTTGATAATATTCTGGCATTAGCAGTGAAGACTTGTGCTCCAGAACATCTGCATTCCTAGCAAAGTTGTTCCCGTATAACTACAATGCTCATATCTACCTGGAAATGTGGAAATTTGCGCAGATATATCTCAAAAATCAAGACAACTTCAGTCCTACCAGTTACCACCCCATGAGTCTAGTCTTTGAAGGAGTTATCAACAGTGCTGTCAGGTGGCACTTATTCGGCAATAACCTGCTCACTGAAAATGCACTGGGTTGTACCAGGGTCACTCTGCTCCAGACCTCATTTCAGCCTTAGTCCGAACATGCAAATGGCACTACTTGCAATACCCTTCTGATCCAAAATAGTGGCAGGTGTATGCACGAGAATTAAAAATGCATGTTGCTAACACTACCCGACTCCTTTTTCCTTCAATGCTATTTAATTTGTCCTCATTCTTCCCCTGACTGTTCTAGCCAATATCAGTTAATAACACTTGAAGTAAGTGTGGAAATTTTAATCATCACATGAAACTTCCTTTATGCTCGGGTGATTGCAGGAGCTTGTGTCTGTCCAGGAGGATGTAGCAGCATGTACGTTCAAACTGACAATCTGGCATGAAAACTGCATTGCATGCCAACTGATGTCCTGATTTATCTGTTCTGCATACCTCTAGCTAATGTCAAGTGTGCATGTTAACCTTTGTATCAAAGCATCGTCAGCCACATTTCATGTTGGACTGAAGCATGCACGTTTCAGATGCCTGTTTGGAACCAAAGAGACCTCTGTCAAAACAGATGGTACCGTGCCTAAATTCTTAGCCACATAATCAGTATAGAGATAGCATACATTATAAATACTTCAAATTACCTTTGATACGTTTTTGTTGAAGTATTATGGAGTCTGCTGTCTATTTTTCTGAGAAAGATTTAAAAGAATTTAATAAATCTCAGAATTTCATGTTTTTGATATACTGGTTATTTCTGGCTTTAACTGGGCCACTGTAGATTCAAGAGATAATAGACAGTTCTGTGAGTAGGGTGTTCTTTCTATTTGATTCAATGTTTGAATTTTGCAGGCCTGGTTATTCTCAGTGTTGCTGCCATTAGCAGGTAATCCTCATTCTGTCAAGCAAGCACCAGCACTGACAAAAGACTTGCCAAAACTCAAGATTCAGACAGTTGAACCCAGCTGGGTTACAGGCAGAACAAACAAACATGCAGGTGGTATGGAAAGCTGCTAATTAGCATTTATGTATATGCACTTATTTGATCAAGTCAGTATGTGAAGTGGATTCTTTATAATAGTAACTGAACTTTTCTGTGTGGAGCTGTAATGTTTCGCTCACACTCTGGTTCTAGTTGATGGATGGTACAGGAAAATGACTAGAGGCCACACCAAGTTTTGGTTAACTAGGCTCCTGCAGACTTCGTTGAAGAGTCCTTTAATTGGCATAGGCAATAATGTGTGCTTGTGGAACACTTATTCATTTTTACTCTTTGTATTCAGAATTATATATTTCATAATTCCTTGCCAAGATGGCACTGCAGATCAATATATTTCAGATTAATTCCTCTTGGGCTCCCTTTACACTGCCAGTTTCAGACAGGTCCACGTGTAGTACAGCACTTAAGCAGCTAAGTCAATTTAAATTAACCATAAGGTATACAGAACTTCCTTTGCAAAAATTATAAAAGATAACTACTCACTGTATTGGAGTATTTGGCATACACCAACATTTATCTTGCATCTGTGCTCAGACTTTTCAGTTACATTGGCATTTTTGTATAGAGTAACACCATATTCTGATTCAAGCCGAGAGACTAATCCCGTCAAGTATTTCTGATTAATCTTGCCACCACAGTTAGCTCAGTGGAATACTCTAATTTGTAGTAGCTTAGGAATCAAGAATTTATTCAGGAATTTATACCTAGAATTTAAATTATTGCAGTAGTTGGCCCAACTTATTAAATTTCTTACTGGTTTTAATGGGATTTGACTGTTCATTTCCTGTTCATAATCAGTGGTTTCTTACCTCAGCCAGAGCGGTGATGCTTTTGCCTCTGTCTCTTTGTTGGCTTCTAAATAAAATACTTCAAGAATACTAGATGGATTTCGACAAAACTTGACACGCAGGGCAAGGCCCAAGAAATTTTAATGAAGTTTTAATGATCAGATTTTAATGAAGTTCTGAATCTGAATCCTGATCCTAGATTTTTTAAAGGATCTGTTAACATTGAGCAATAGGTGAATTGAGTTTTTATTAGAATATTTTGCCTTATTTTCTTTCAAATGTTGCGGATTTTCTGAGCTGTTGTGATGGAATCACAGTCAAAATTCAAGTAAAGTTTTCAGAGCAGCTTGTTGAAAGTTGCCAGCAGTACAGCGTACAGTTTAGGGGCTGGGACATGAGGATGAGGAACTTAAGAAAGAAAATGAAAGAGGGAGGCAATCTTGATAGCCACTTGCTGGCTCGGGTGTCCTTGGAAATCTCATCCAAGTATAATACCAGTAACTGCAACTCCATTTCCCAATTACCAACAGTCCTACGCGTTACCTTGTTCTCTGACAATGACTACCTAGCCAAATTGTGAAAACAAAAAGACAATACAAAATAATATTCCAAGTGTATTACTCAAAATATTCCTTATTGTATGCAAAAATCACCCAATCACCAGTGCATTTTCTTAATCCCTGTCTTCCGTGCACCTTTACCATCCTTGGTGTTTCAAGACAATGGCTGCAACAAGGCTGCTGACTTGTAGTTGTCAGTTGCAACTGTTTTTGGAGGTATACCTTGAGCAACTGTAACCTAGGAGCCCTGGCTACTGTCTTAGCATTAGTGGCTGAAATCTGGGCAGCCTAGATGGTTTAGCTACAATGGCAAGTTCACTGGCTGCGTGGTAGAAATAAGAGAAAGAATGTTATCTCTCTGACAGAAGCCAGAAAGTACCCTTCTCCAAGGATCACTTTTCACTCCTACGGGGCAATGGCTCACATTTCCTAGTAATTTCTTGCAGGATAGTTTCCTGGTTTTGTTGTGAAACCCTGCAATCCTCATTGCACACTTGTTTTAATTTTGGTGAAGACTCGTAGCTTTTTTTTGAAAATAAAGGAAATTTGAGGTGCCAGTTTTCTACTGAATAAAAATACAAAATTCCACAGTTTGAAAGAGGATTGTTTTACTATGACAAGAGTCAAAGTGAACACCAAATGATGAGTAGGAAGTGAGTGCCCTTCACACACAGTCTGCACAAATGAGACCTAGCAAAACTGAAATCAATGAAAATTAGGGGGAAAATTTTCCACTGATTGGAGTTATACCTCACACAAAGGAAGATGTTCATTATTCTTAATCAATACCAAGCATCTTAGTCCAAGGATGTCACTGCAGGAGTTTTTCAGGATAATATCAAAGGACTAACCATCTTCAGCTCCTTTCTCAAAGACCTTCCATCATAAGGCCAGAAGTCTTCATACCAGGTATATACTTAGTCTGAGTTTTCTGAAATATACCTTTAAATGTCTGTCACTCTGTCCCTGTTGATCTATCATCCTAACCTAGTATGCCAGTTCACCTCACCTAGCTTAGCTTTTATGCCCACCTTATTTAAATTTAAAACATTAGCCTTTGACTTAATATTCTCCCTTCCAAACTGAATGTAAAATTCAATCATATTGTGGTCACTACTATTGAAGAGTGCCATTACTCTAATGTAATTAATCATCCACAAAAATAAGTCATACCGCTTTGCATATATTGTTTCTTTCATGAATTCTTACTGTTCAACTAGTTCCCCTGACTGAACTATGTCACAGATGTTGGGCTACCCTTCAAGGTCATTGACTGTCCTGTACTTTTCTGCACAGTGCTTCTTTATTTAAACACTACATATGGTGCCTTGTATTTGAATAATTTCTATCAATTTATGTCATCATACCCTTCAATATTCAAGACCCAATTCTTGTCATCCTGCAGCCATGCCTCCGAAATCGTGATCAGATTGTATTTATTTATTTCAATTTGGACTATCAATTTGTATACTTCATCATAAACGCCACATTCAGATGCAGACCTTTTACTTTTGTTGTTTAGTTATTTTTGTTGTTTAGAACATAGAACATAGAACAGTACAGCACAGAACAGGCCCTTCAGCCCACAATGTTGTGCCGACCATTGATCCTCATGTATGCACCCTCAAATTTCTGTGACCATATACATGTCCAGCAGTCTCTTAAATGACCCCAATGACCTTGCTTCCACAACTGCTGCTGGCAACGCATTCCATGCTCTCACAACTCTCTGCGTAAAGAACCTGCCTCTGACATCCCCTCTATACTTTCCACCAACCAGCTTAAAACTATGACCCCTCGTGCTAGCCATTTCTGCCCTGGGAAATAGTCTCTGGCTATCAACTCTATCTATGCCTCTCATTATCTTGTATACCTCAATTAGGTCCCCTCTCTCCTCCTTTTCTGCAATGAAAAGAGACCGAGCTCAGTCAACCTCTCTTCATAAGATAAGCCCTCCAGTCCAGGCAGCATCCTGGTAAACCTCCTCTGAACCCTCTCCAAAGCATCCACATCTTTCCTATAATAGGGCGCCCAGAACTGGACGCAGTATTCCAAGTGCGGTCTAACCAAAGTTTTATAGAGCTGCAACAAGATCTCACGACTCTTAAACTCAATCCCCCTGTTAATGAAAGCCAAAACACCATATGCTTTCTTAACAACCCTGTCCACTTGGGTGGCCATTTTAAGGGATCTATGTATCTGCACACCAAGATCCCTCTGTTCCTCCACGCTGCCAAGAATCCTATCCTTAATCCTGCACTCAGCTTTCAAATTCGACCTTCCAAAATGCATCACCTCGCATTTATCCAAGTTGAACTCCATCTGCCACCTCTCAGCCCATCTCTGCATCCTGTCAATGTCCCGCTGCAGCCTCCAACAGCCCTCTACACTGTCAACGACACCTCCGACCTTTGTGTCGTCTGCAAACTTGCTGACCCATCCTTCAATTCCCTCGTCCAAGTCATTAATAAAAATTACAAACAGTAGAGGCCCAAGGACAGAGCCCTGTGGAACTCCACTCACCACTGACTTCCAGGCAGAATATTTTCCTTCTACTACCACTCGCTGTCTTCTGTTGGCCAGCCAATTCTGTATCCAAGCAGCTAAGTTCCCCTGTATCCCATTCCTCCTGACCTTCTGAATGAGCCTACCATGGGGAACCTTATCAAATGCCTTACTGAAATCCATATACACCACATCCACAGCTCGACCCTCATCAACCTTTCTAGTCACATCCTCAAAAAACTCGATAAGGTTTGTAAGGCATGACCTACCCCTCACAAAGCCGTGTTGACTGTATTTGATCAAGCCATGCTCTTCCAGATGGTCATAAATCTTATCCCTCAGAATCCTTTCTAACACCTTGCAGACGACAGACGTGAGACTTACCGGTCTATAATTGCCGGGGATTTCCCTATTTCCTTTCTTGAAGAGAGGAATTACATTTGCCTCTCTCCAGTCCTCAGGTACGACTCCAGTGGAGAGTGAGGATGCAAAGATCTTTTGTTGTTTAGTTACCTTTGTAACGTGTGGTTGTGACTGTTGGACCGTCCTTAGGCTATTGCTATCTGCCCCTGCCTGCTACTTCGTGACTGTCATTTCTCACTTTATAAACTTCCTCTCTTAACTTGCCGTCAGGTAATAGTCTCAAGATATAACCTTTGAGGTTCGGTTTGAAATTTAGCGCTGTCTGTGCAGAACCACTTTCCTAATTTCAGAGATAATGGGAACTGCAGATGCTGGAGATTCCAAGATAATAAAATGTGAGGCTGGATGAACACAGCAGGCCAAGCAGCATCTCAGGAGCACAAAAGCTGACGTTTCGGGCCTAGACCCTTCATCAGAGAGGGGGATGGGGGGAGGGAACTGGAATAAATAGGGAGAGAGGGGGAGGCGGACCGAAGATGGAGAGTAAAGAAGATAGGTGGAGAGAGTGTAGGTGGGGAGGTAGGGAGGGGATAGGTCAGTCCAGGGAAGACGGACAGGTCAAGGAGGTGGGATGAGGTTAGTAGGTAGCGGGGGGTGCGGCTTGGGGTGGGAGGAAGGGATGGGTGAGAGGAAGAACCGGTTAGGGAGGCAGAGACAGGTTGGACTGGTTTTGGGATGCAGTGGGTGGGGGGGAAGAGCTGGGCTGGTTGTGTGGTGCAGTGGGGGGAGGGGACGAACTGGGCTGGTTGAGGGATGCATTAGGGGAAGGGGAGATTTTGAAACTGGTGAAGTCCACATTGATACCATATGGCTGCAGGGTTCCCAGGCGGAATATGAGTTGCTGTTCCTGCAACCTTCGGGTGGCATCATTGTGGCACTGCAGGAGGCCCATGATGGACATGTCATCAAGAGAATGGGAGGGGGAGTGGAAATGGTTTGCGACTGGGAGGTGCAGTTGTTTTTTGCGAACTGAGCGGAGGTGTTCTGCAAAGCGGTCCCCAAGCCTCCGCTTGGTTTCCCCAATGTAGAGGAAGCCGCACCGGGTACAGTGGATGCAGTATACCACATTGGCAGATGTGCAGGTGAACCTCTGCTTGATGTGGAATGTCACCTTGGGGCCTGGGATGGGGGTGAGGGAGGAGGTGTGGGGACAAGTGTAGCATTTCCTGCGGTTGCAGGGGAAGGTGCCGGGTGTAGTGGGGTTGGAGGGCAGTGTGGAGCGAACAAGGGAGTCACGGAGAGAGTGGTCTCTCCGGAAAGCAGACAGGGGAGGGGATGGAAAAATGTCTTGGGTGGTGGGGTCGGATTGTAAATGGCGGAAGTGTCGGAGGATAATGCGCTGTATCCGGAGGTTGGTAGGGTGGTGTGTGAGAACGAGGGGGTTCCTCTTGGGGCGGTTGTGGCGGGGGCGGGGTGTGAGGGATGTGTCGCGGGAAATGCGGGAGACGCGGTCAAGGGCGTTCTCGATCACCGTGGGGGGAAAGTTGCGGTCCTTAAAGAACTTGGACATCTGGGATGTGCGGGAGTGGAATGTCTTGTCGTGGGAGCAGATGCGGCGGAGGCGGAGGAATTGGGAATAGGGGATGGAATTTTTGCAGGAGGGTGGGTGGGAGGAGGTGTATTCTAGGTAGCTGTGGGAGTCGGTGGGCTTGAAATGGACATCAGTTACAAGCTGGTTGCCTGAGATGGAGACTGAGAGGTCCAGGAAGGTGAGGGATGTGCTGGAGATGGCCCAGGTGAACTGAAGGTTGGGGTGGAAGGTGTTTGTGAAGTGGATGAACTGTTCGAGCTCCTCTGGGGAGCAAGAGGCGGCGCCGATACAGTCATCAATGTACCGGAGGAAGAGGTGGGGTTTGGGGCCTGTGTAGGTGCGGAAGAGGGACTGTTCCACGTAACCTACAAAGAGGCAGGCATAGCTGGGGCCCATTCGGGTGCCCATGGCCACCCCCTTAGTCTGTAGGTATGGTATCAATGTGGACTTCACCAGTTTCAAAATCTCCCCTTCCCCTAATGCATCCCTCAACCAGCCCAGTTCGTCCCCTCCCCCCACTGCACCACACAACCAGCCCAGCTCTTCCCCCCCACCCACTGCATCCCAAAACCAGTCCAACCTGTCTCTGCCTCCCTAACCGGTTCTTCCTCTCACCCATCCCTTCCTCCCACCCCAAGCCGCACCCCCCGCTACCTACTAACCTCATCCCACCTCCTTGACCTGTCCGTCTTCCCTGGACTGACCTATCCCCTCCCTACCTCCCCACCTACACTCTCTCCACCTATCTTCTTTACTCTCCATCTTCGGTCCGCCTCCCCCTCTCTCCCTATTTATTCCAGTTCCCTCCCCCCATCCCCCTCTTCCTAATTTCACTTGTTATTGGTACCTACATGGATTAATGCAACTGAAGGTTTCTCTTCCCTTTGCAAGATCCTCTCAAGATGGAGACTGATGTCCAGAACACAGCCATCTGGAATGTGATGTTTTTATTACAAATAATGGTGTCAATCATCCTCGATATAGTATCATTTATGATAGACCCCTATTGAATTCCCGTACTGAAATTCCGACTCTTATACATGGCGGTAGGAAAGCAAATGCTATGTTGGCCCTCATGGTGGGAAGATTTGAGTACAGGAGCAAGGGTTGTCTTGCTGCAATTTTACAGGGTTTTAATACGATTATGGTTTCCTTGGCTGAGGAAGGATCTCCTGGTTATAGAGGGAATGCACAAAGATTTACCACTTTAATCCCTAGGATGCCAGGATTTGACATATCCGGTGAGAGTGGATCAGTTGGATTTATATTCACTGCAGTTTAGAAGAATTAGGGAAGATGGGGATCCTGTAAAATTCTAACAGGACTAGACAGAGTAAAGGCTAGAACGATGAGAAAAACTCAGAGGGTGGTAAGTCTATGGAATTCTGTGCCACAGAAAATCATTGAGGCCAAAACATTTCTTTTCAAGGAAGAATTAGACATAATTCTTAGGGCTAAAGGGATTAAAGGGTGTGGGGTGAAAGCAGGAACAAAGGAGTAAATGGCCTATTCTTCCTCCTATTTTCTGTGTTTCTGTCACAGTCTTCAAGAGCTCCTGTACTGGAGCCTTGGCTTATTACCCAGGGTACCTTTCATACTGAGTTCTAATTAATTATTTAATTATATTATTCACTCACTTATGGTGCTCATGTTGTCCGTCCACCTAAAACAACAAGGTCGGCACATGTATGAGAATGCAACCAACTCGTAAGTTCACCTCCATGTCACTCACTCATCCTGACTTTAAACTGCACACTGTAGTTCTTTCACTGTTGCTGGGTCAAAATTCTGGAACTCCATTCCTAATTTTACTGTAGGTGTACCAATGACCTACTGACTGCAGCAGTTCAAGAGGGCAGTTTACCCCCACCTGAAAGACACTTTATGTTTGGCAATAAATGCTGCCCTCAGAAATGACATTTAAATCCTGTGAAAGCATCAAAGAACAATATTTAGAGGAGGATGAAAGATGATGGGCACGATGGATATGAGAAGGACAAGTAGGTATGAGAGTACCATTGTCTCTATAGGCTCTTTGGATGGGCATCCTAATAACAGCCATGAGATCTCCTCAATGAGGTTTAGGAAATTCAGGTGACCCTTTCTTGTTTGCTGCTGCTGCCTTGTGTGTCACCTTTTCCTGTGAGAATGTGTCAGATTCTGGAACTATCAAATTTAGCCCTCAGAATTCTTATCAATAATATGGAAAAAAGCATTGTGAATAGGAGATATTGGCTTACATTACTTTTTTTCTTTCAACCCTGATTCAAGATCTTTTTAGGCTCCACTGACCTACTTTTCTATGTTCCCTGTTTGTTAGCAATCTGTGCAGTTCCTTTTCTATTGCTTCACTTATACTTCATTTAATCCTGTTGAAAATAATTTTTACAATGTTATTTAATAGAAAATTCAAGCAAATGTAAAGAATTGCTTGCATATTTATATGTTGGAAGTTGGATTTTTTTTATTTATAGAGGAAAGAAATTTATAAGTGTAATGCTTTTAACAGTTGACAGCAAATATATTTCATTTATTTTGAGTTCAATAATACTGTTATACAGAATGTTTGGGGAAAAGAAATGGTTTTCAGTTAACTATATTATAAGATTTCATATCCTTAACAATTTATTGAAGGTTTGAAATAGATTTTCATTTCATTGTAATCCAGAATGACTTTCTTACCTATAAGTTATCAAACAAGGCCGAGATTAAAATCATTACAGAGATAATAGGAACTGCTGATGCTGGAGGATCTGAGATAACATGGTGTAGAGATGGATGAACACAGCAGGCCAAGCAGCATCAGAGGAATTTTCTGAAGAAGAGTCTCGACCTGAAATGTCAGCTTTCCTGCTCCTCTGATGCTGCTTGGCCTGCTGTGTTCATCCAGCTCTACACTGTGTTGTCTGAGATTAAAATCAGTTTGGTTATCTAAAAGAGTATTGATAGTATTAGACATAAGATGGATGTGTTTTTCTTGTGGAGAAGACGAACAGTAGCTTTGCATTCCTTCACTGCAACATTGTTAGTTTTGCATCTATTTATTTTGTCACTGGAAAGAAATGTGCTGCAGTTACTTCGTTATTTAAAAGGTTTCAAGTAGAAATTCATAAATTTGGACATATTCAACATGAACATATGAATGTATTTATTATCATTTTATCAGCTTATGCATGTGCCTGTGGTTGTTATTTTATTTCTTGCTCAGATTTTCTCATTTTTATCTACCAAAGTATAATCTAAAGTACTTTCAATTCCAGCTCAAACAGCCTACCTGTATTGGCAGACAGATAAACACCAATCACTCTCAGAAGCCTTCACTGCTTCAATCCGTAAAAGTACCAAAATCAATGTTTGAAGACGCTGAAAGAATTCTGCGTGAGGTGCAAACTAATAAGAAATTCATTGAAGAAAATCTGCAAGCAATTGTTCGAGCAAAGGACAGCGCTTCTGTATATTCATTAATTGATTCTCTGGATGCAGACAGGTAAGGAAGGAGCTTCTAAAAGGAAAATTGGCCAGTCCGACATATCTGGTTTTAATGCTTTTTGGGAAAATATATTTTTCAGGCACAATGAAGATATTGGTGAATAGCTGTGTCAGCCTAAAAGTGGACTAAATATACCATTTTGTTACTGAGCTACCTCAGCTGTTCCTCAAATTTGCTGACTATTTCTCAGATCAATCATCAGCATCTTGAGTATTATTACCAAAATGAAGAAGTAGTGTGATGCCCACTAGAATTAATACAGTGTGGAGCTGGAGGAACATAGCAGGTCACGCTGCATCACTTGAGTAGGAGAGACAATGTTTCAGGCCTAGACCCTTCCTCAGGACTCAGGAGTCGACCCTGACTCCAGCATCTGCAGTTCTTGCTATCTCCTGATGACCACCAGAAAATGATTTCTAATTGTGCAAACTAATTTTGGCCAGCATTCTTACAGCTGGCAGGCGGGAGGCTTTCTGAAACTAGAGAAAAGGTGGGCTAAACTTTTGCCAGTGTACCATTTCTCTTTCAAATAATACAAGTAAGAGTAGTAAGTGTAAAAGCAATTTGCTGTAGTTGCTGGATATCTGAAAGAAAAAGCTCAAACTAAATTTTTATTCTTTCACCCCCAAATACACACAAGCTATAGATTTTCCTAATTCCCTAACTTAGCAATTAATATAGCACCCTCCATTCTTTTTACAATTTATTATATCACCTAATTAGATTTGTTAGCAAATTGTCATACTGTTCCCTTAATGCCCATGTTCAGATAATTTATGTAAATATCACTTATAAAGTCAAGCAAAGCAGTTAATGGCAGAGAACCACTCTGTAACATGCTCATTGTTTTTCGTGATGAGTAATAACTGAAACTATTAAACAATGCACCTTTTAATTGTGCAAAAATGAAGAGAAGAGAAATAGCAACAGGAATCTTAGAGCTGATATTGTGCATGATCTGTTTTGCACTGTAATGTCTCCGGTCTGAAAAGTATTGTATGAAAAGGACTATTATCTGGAATTTATTTGAGCAGACCCAAGCAACCTAAGACATCATTTTAGTGTAGCATTTTGGAAGCAGAAGTATAGAAGGTGCAGTGTTTGGATAAATAAAACTATTTTTATTGCTGCTTTAAGTTATACTGTCATTGTTTTACCATATGTACTCAGGTAAAAATGGATCTCATGTAAAAGTCACCCCACTATTTTTGGCCAAAAAATCTTGAATTTCCCATCTGTCTCGTGTCAAAGTCGACCCTAGTTCTTCACAGATAACAGATCAACATTTGTGAGTTATCCTGTAAATAACAGTAAATGTTACAATGGGGAAATGATCGGTGAGACTGTATGAGAGTCAAACTAAAACAAAAATAGACAAGAGAAAATGGAAGGAAACAGAAGAATTTGGCACGGAAGTTGAAATTGCTTCAGGTCAGGGTCTGGCAGCCAAGGAAAACAGTTTTATACCTAGTTGGGATTTTGTAATTTCTTCATCATTTTGTATTAAAAAAGGCCCTCTAGAAAAAACAAAACCTATACAGCAGCATTTATATTGAAAGTTATTGAAATTGTTGCAGAGAAGACAAATGACTGTGTAGCAGCAAGAGAATTTGTTGTTTTGGAGAAACTTGTGAGAGACTTGGAGAAAGACGTCGAATGAGCTTCAGACAATGCCAAACGGAAGTGCCAACAGAGGTAAACCGAGCAAGTGGCCACAATTTGGAGGAAAACGTTGCTTAGTGGGTACTTGAAAATTGTCAAAATGGAAGGTGTGTTAGTTGTGAAACCATCCAAATCCAAGCATGAAATGAATCAAAGGATGCAATTTTGGATTTTAAGGCGAGTTCTGGGTGACGCACAACATTCATGACAAGGCATGACTAGTATTTTGGCAGAGAACTAAGATTGTACAAAAGCTGCCTGCTGAAATAGGTGGTCACATGTTACAGTTTCACCTGTTTGTAACCAGAAATTGGCAAAAGGAAGAATATATTGGAAACATGAACAAAATGCCTGTTATTCTCAACATGCCAGAGAATCAAACCATGAACCAAAAAGGACAAAAAACAGTATTGGTGAAAAGCACTGGCCATGAGAAAAGTAGGTTTACTTTAGTTCTTTCGAGTATAGCTGATGGCATTAAGTTAAAACAGATGGCTGTTTTAAAGAGAAAAATTTAGCCAAAAGAGAAATTTCCAAAAGGAATTGTTATCCATATAATCCACAACACGAGATACATGAAGTTGGATGTAGAAAATGGATACAGGAAGTTTATGAATTCAAGCCCTGATGGTCTACACAAGGAAAAGTGTTTGCTCATCTGGCACCAGTTTAGTTGACAGCTGGCGAAGAATGTTGTTGATAACATCCGATCACAAAACACTAACGTAGCTGTAATTCCCGGTGGACTTAAAAGTGTTGTGCAACTAATGGATGTTAGTATCAGTCTGCCATTTAAGGACATCATGAGAATGAAGTGGAATAACTGGATGCATGAAGAAAAAACATACACGAGAAGAGGCATTTTGCAGGCTCCAACGCTGCCACTGATCTGTGAATGGATCGTTGATTCATGGATGGAAATAAAAGCTGATACTGTTTTCAAATCATTCAAGAAACAAAGAATTTCAAATACATTGGACAATATGGAGAGCAAATAATGGGATGACATTAGATGAAGAAGAAGCAGATGATGTACTAAATCTAACTACAGACAGCAAAGATGAAGAGGATCCGTACGATGATATCATTGATCCTGATGATTATGAAACTATTTGGTGCTGAAAATGTTGAGCATGTGTAATTTTTGTATGTATAAATAAAAGGTTACCACTGGTAATTCATTTTTGTTGTTATTGGCCTAATAAATTTAAGAGTCTAAAAAAAATTGACTTTTACACGAGTACAGATGGTGTGTTGCAGATATATATTTATATCTACGATGTTTTCTCATTCACACACTTGTGGTTATGCATTCTACCACCATTCTATAAGCTAAAATGACTGAGTCCCAGGAATTCCTCACCGGAGAGATTGCAGTTAATTTTCCTTCCAGAAAATTTTATGGAACTCTCTTTGTATTTGGCATATTTTCTTATTTCATTTTCTTCTCTCCACCCCACCCACCCCTTTTATGTATCAGCCTTGTTTTCAAATGATAGAAATTCTAGGTCATGGGTAGAACCACATATTGTTACAACTGATCCTTGAACAGCCAGAATGTTAGCTGCTATAGTAACAAATAATCTTGCTCATAAAAAATAATGCAAAGCAATGAACTATTGGTGTACCTTAAGATGACAGGTCTTGACAGTTAATTGCATGCTGCTTTATCTTATGTTTAAATTTTCATAAGTAAAAATAGCACAATCGTGCGCAAGTATTCAGTGTGATTGATCAAGAGCTAGCACAGGAATTTAGACATAACAACAGTAAATTCTGGAGACACCCAGCAGGTTATGCAGCACTGTGGAGAGAAAAACACTTCTTATTTCAGGTCTGACCTTTCATAAGAATGGGAAATGTTAGAAATATACTAGGTTAAGGAAGTAAATGGGGAGAGTTGAAAAAGGAACAAAATGTCAGGTCTGCGATGGGGCAGAATACAGGAGAGGTAAAATAATAAAGGAATTGATAGTGCAAGGCCAAAAAGAGAGGGAACGGGACAAATAAAGAAACACAAGATGCACCTGAAGGATGTGACTTCTTTCTTTCACAACTCTACATTCTGTTCCTTGTGTCCAGTCATTGCCCACTGAAGCACAACTCTTCTGCTGCTCTTTGTTACTTTGCAGTTTCAAGTTTCCTGGCTAAAACTGCCTCCTTCACCACGTGAAGTGCGATGTTTCCAAAGCATTATCCTCCACCAACTGACCTGCGAACCTTTTCTTGAATGGAGGCTGGATCAGTGTTAAGCCATCATCCTGGGCCAATTCTAGCATCTCAAGCATGGTGCCACTATCAAACACAGCTTCTGCCTTTACATTACTCCAAAGGGACTGTTCCATCTCTTGCCAACTCCTCAGTCATTGTCAAGATCCACATCCCTTCCTATGGCACCTTTCTATCTAATTACAAGAGATTCAACACTGCCTTTTCAGTGCCTCGCTTTTCACCATCCAAGCCCAAAACATTCCTTCTAGAAGAATAGCAGTTTACCCTTATGCTTTTCAATTTACTATATGATACCCATAACGCATTCTGTTTTACGTCAGGGACACGACCATTCATTGATGACCACTTTAGGAAACAGAACCTTTCAGGTGGCAAACAATAAATCGTGTGAATCTGCAAAATTGCAAATTGCAAATTTACCTATCTGCACCAAAAAAAAGTAACAACGAAAATCAGGACCTGCAAACAAAACTCAAGGATCTGCAATTTTTAGCATGTTTTTAATGAGCTCTGCATTGGCAAATTTTATCATTCAGGGGATTGTCTGGCACGGAATCCTCACAGGCATGTAGGATTGCTATTTGTCATCCTGAATTTCCAGGTGCAAGCCATTTTAATTCACTATCTTGCTTTTCGGCTCATGCTGTTTTCTCAGCTTCACTCAGTATTTCAATGTAAATTCAAGGCGTGACTTTTCGTCTTGTGATTTGGCACTTCGGAAGTTGGAGTCTCAAGATGCAGTTCAAGCGTTTCAGACTATAACTTGAGTGTCTGTTTAGTCTTCTGTGTCTTTACAGGTTTTGGCTTTATTCTCATTTTTGCTGACCATATGAAAAGATAAAGGAGCCGAATCAGCCATTTGGCCCATTTAGTCTGATCCTCCACTTGGTCATAGCTGATATGTTTTTGAAACTCATTCTCTTGCTCTGTTCCTGTAATTTTTTTTATCCCTTACTATCTCTGTTTTAAAGATACCTAATGATTTGGCCTCCACACTGTTCTGCAACAGTGTCTGGTTATTTGATCAGATGTCTTTCATGGAATCATAGAATGCCTCATTACTTCTGTCAAAGGAAATTACTTCTCTCAAAGGATCATGAACCTGTGGAATTCACTTTTCAGAGTACAATGGTTGCTAGGATATTGACAAAGTTTTAAGGAAGAGATGGACGTATTTTTAGTTAATAATGAGTTGAATGGTTATGGGGATTGTGCAGGAAAATTAAGTTGAGATCGGGATGAGATCAGCCATGATTGTATCAAATGGTGGAGCAGTCTCAAGGGGCTGAATTGTCTAATTCTGCTCCTAGTTCTGATATTCTTAAGATGTCAATGAATGGCAAAGAGTAATGGTTAGATTCCCTCCTGATAGACTGTGAGAGACTGTAACCAATGGAGAGTTTTCCTCCAATTCCTAGTGACTGCATTTTTACAGGGTTCCTTGATGTAATGCCTAATCAAATGCTGCTTCAAAGACAAGGGTAGTCACTCTCCACTCATCTCTGGAGATCAGCTGTTTTGTCTGTGTTTGGACCAAATTTGGAATAGAATCCAAGAACTGAGTGACCTTGATAGAAACTCTTCCTGTTGGTCAATTAATTGCCCACAGTCACTGACAGCTGGAAGTAGCTGGACTGAAGAGCTTGGACCTGATCATTTGGTTGAGGCATTGTCCTGCCTTGTCAGTAATGTAAGAGTGGGGGATATTCTAGCCAATCAGGTTACAGATTGTGTTTAAATACTGTTCCGCTACTGTTGATGGCCCAAAGCACCTCATGAATACCCAGCATTGAGTTGGTAGATCAGTTCAATGACTTAGCATAGTGATTGTGCCATATAACATGATGGAGGATTTGCAATGTGGAGACAAGACTTTGTTTTCACCAGGACCATGCCATGGCCACTCCTATTGATAATGTCACGGATGGATGCATCTATGATTGAGAGATTGGTGAGAATGTGTTCAAGTAAGTTTTACCTTTTTATTGGTGCACTGTCAACCTGCTGCAAACCCAATCTTGCAGCTATGTTCTTTGGACTCAGCCAGCTCCTAGTAGTGCTGCTTAGCTATTCTTGGTGCTGGACATTAGAATCCCCCAACCACAGAATATCCCGTGCCCTTGGCCTCCTCAGTACTTCCTCCAATTGGTGTTCAACATGGAGGAGTACTGATTCATCAGCTGAGGCAGAGGTAACAAAGAGGTTTCCTTGCCAAAGTTTGACCTGATTCTATATTTCATTGATCCTGAGTCAGTGTTGAAAGCACACCAAACATCTCCCTCTTGACAGCATCAGAGATAATAGGAACTGTTATCATCAGAAAGGGTCTAGGCCCGAAACATCAGCTTTCCTGCTTCTAACGTGCTGCTTGGCCTGCTATGTTCATCCACCTCCACACCTTGTTATCCCTTTTGACAGTATTTCACTGCACTGCCAGTCCTGTTGGGACTGTCCTGCCTTTGGGACAGGACACACTTAGTAACAGTAATAACCTGGGATATTGTCTGTCAGGTAAAATTTCCATGAGGTATGTCAGCCTATTATTTGACTGATCTGTGAGACAGATCTCCCAGTTTTGACACAGTCCCTCAGATTTAATAGAGTACTTTGCAGCGCCAACAGGGCTGATTTTGCTGTAGTTTCTTTCTGGTGCCCAGGAGCATGACAAGTGATCCAGCCAGTTTACTTCTTTCTCTTAGATTTTAGATTTTTGTAGCAGTTACATAAAGCTGAGCAGCTTGCCAGGTTAACTAAGATGACATCTAAGAGCCAGGCATGTTTCATGTGGCTTTGGACTTACATGCAAGCCAGACAGCTATCCTTCTCTAAAAAAAAAAGTGAAGCAGATTGGTTTTTACAAAAATCAACAACCTTTTGTGATAGCCATTAGAGTTTTTTTTATCGTTGTGTGGGAGTCAGTGTTTGGGGAACGTTGAAATATTGAAACATGTTTAACTTGCTTTAGGCATCAATGTTTTGAATCCAACCTCCAAGTTCAGTTTAAGTCCAAGTTATTTGATTAAAAATGCAGCTTAGAGTTTTTGCATCTATTTTAAAGGAATGGTTAGTAACCAGTGCTACAAAAATAGAAAATAACTATCATGAGTTGAATAGAAATTGAATTGTGTTAACTGCAAGTATGCAATTTTTTTTGCTTCATATAGGCCTAAGTATTATTTTCAGTCATTGTCCTTTGAGTTTTGTGGCTGTATCGTAAAATCAACACAACTCATTGTGGTGAGCAGTTTTTAAATTCCTGTTATTTTAACTGCAATCCATCTTCTGATCATTGTTTAAAATGCAGAACTTTCTATTTTAAATTCTTTTCTCATATATGATGCAATTATATTTTTATATTGCTGTACTAAAAGAATGGTTGTTGTACTGACTACTGTGTTCATTTTAGCCATGGGAGCGTGTTTTGGTCCTAGTTCAAATCTCTAGGGCTCCTTCTTTGCGTGCAAAATACTGGATTTATGGCAAATACTTGAAAATGTATTAGAATTTGTAGGAAAGACATTTTGCTCATCGTGGCAGTGGCCAAAATATTCCTAGGATCGTCATCAGTTGACAGGGTGGAAATCACTTCCAGGGCGGGCCAACAGGTACAGAAACAATGCCTGAACTTCAATAGTTCAATATCCCAGTAGCATCGATCAGCACTTGCTAACACTGCTAGATGTTTTCTGATTCATTTGCCTTCTTATCCCATTAATGGTCACACAATAAAAATCCAATAATAAACGAGAAAACTGTCCATGAACTGAACCAGAGTGCCAACTTAAAATCTTAGTTATCTATACAAGTACAAAGGGTAACAGCAAACAGGCAGGAATTCTTCATTTTAATAAGACAGTATTTTCCAAACTGAATGGAATTGAAGTGTTACATCACCCTGTCTCTTCAGCATTTATTTGAACAGCCTGCGTCTGCTAAATGACTTGATTGGAGTTATAAAAGTTGGCAGAAAGAAGTCTAGAACAAGCAATACCTACACCAGAATGTCAACCACAACTTCAGATTGACTTCCTTCTGCCAAATTTTATAACTCCAATCTAGTTATTTAGCAGACACGGGCCATTGCTTCTACCATGATTTTCAATGTTAGAGGTCTGGTACACATGGCTATGTCAACAATAGTTCAATCCAGTTCATTTTTCAGATAACAAAGTGTGAAGCTGGATGAACACAGCAGGCCAAGCAGCATCTCAGGAGCACAAAAGCTGACGTTTCGGGCCTAGACCCTTCATCAGATACTTTGGTTTTTGACTGTTTGTTCAGGATAACAAAACAGCATTAGTTTCTAGAATTTTCTCACCTCTCGTTTGAAGATGCTGATTCATATTTGATATAAGTCACACATTACAGCACATCATTTGAAATGATCAATTATCAAATCAGCATGTAGTCTGTGTGAGTTGCTAAATTATTCAACATGAATAGCAGCAATAAAGCTTCACCATTTTTCACACGATGTCCAACCGTGTATTTTTCAGCAGTTGTTATTAGATAGTCCTCAGGGATGCAGATCCAGGTGTTTATCTATCTCTGGACTCACTGTGGAGCATCAGGGCAAGTTTGTGCATCATGTGTTCCAGGAGGTGGTCAGCTCACAGGACAGTCAGAATCAGTGTAATGAATAGGAACTGTCTGGAAGAATAGGACTCTTTGGAGTTAGCGATGCTGTCTGTCCAGAGGTCAGTATTGAAGACTTCTGAAGTGATGACCCCTAAAGGGAGTGTGGTGCATACCAAGGCACCGATGGGCAAGGGATTACACAGGTGTAAACAGTGAAGAGTAAAATTACAGTCATTTTATCTGTAATTCTGTAGTTATGACTACAGAGGGCAATTCTGTAGACCTGTCAGGTATGTTGCCCCATTGGTATCAGGATAAAGAGCATCACTGAGAGGATGCAGAATACTCTGCAGGAGAAGGGAGTGAGCAAAAGTTGTGGGACATACAGGTACTAATGACATCAAAAGGGCAGCTATTAATGTGCTATGTCCATCTCAGTCAATCACCTAGAAACCGATATCCATTTCAAGCCCACTGACTCCCACAGCTACCTAGAATACACCACCTCCCACCACCTTCCAGCAAAAATTCCATCCCCATTCCCAATTCCTTCGCCTCCGTCGCATCTGCTTCCAGGATGAGGCATTCCACTCCCGTACATCCCAGATGTCCTCATTCTTCAAGGACCACAACGTCCCCCGAGCAGTGGTCGAGAACGCCCTCGACCGTGTCTCCCGCATTTCCCACAGCTCATCCCTCACACCCCATCCCTGCAATAACCGCCAAAAGAGAATCCCTCTCGTCCTCACGTACCACCCCACCAACTTCCAGATACAACGCATCATCCTCCAACACTTCCGCCATCTACAATCTGACCCCACCACCAAAGACATTTTTCCATCCCCACCCTTGTCTGCCTTCTGGAGAGACCACAGTATCCAGGATTCCCTTGTCCTCTCCACACTCCCCTCCAACCCACCACACCCGGCACTTTCCCTTGCAACCGCAGGAAGTGCTACACTTGCCCCGACACCTCCTCCCTCACCCACATCCCCAAGATGACTTTCCACATCCAGCAGATGTTCACGTGCATGTCTGCCAATGTGGTATACTGCATCCGCTGTACCCGTTTTGGCTCCCTCTACATTAGGGAAACCAAGCGGAGACTTGGGGACTGCTTTGCAGAACACCTCCGCTCGGTTCACAATAAACAGCTGCACCTCCCAGTTGCGAACCATTTCAACTCCCCCTCCCATTCCTCAGACGACATGTCCATCATGGGCCTCCTGCAGTGCCACAATGATGCCACCTGAAGATTGCAGCAACAGCAACTCATATTCTGCTTGGGAGCTCTGCAGCCCAATGGCATCAATGTGGATTTCACGAGCTACAAAATCTCCCCTCCCCCCACTGCATCTCAAAACCAGCCCAGCTCGTCGTCTCCTCCATAACCTGTTCTTCCTCTCACCTATCCCGCTCCCTTGACCTATCCATCCTCCCCGGACTGACCTATCACCTCCCTACCTCCCCAACTATATTCTCCTCTCCACTTATCTTCTCCTCTATCTATCTTCGATCTGCCTCCCCCTCTCTCCCTATTTATTTCAGAATCCTCTCCCCATCCCCTTTTCTGATGAAGGGTCTAGGCCCGAAACGTCAGCTTTTGTGCTCCTAAGATGCTGCCTGGCCTGGATGCTGTGTTCATCCAGCTTCACACTTTGTTATCTTGGATTCTCCAGCATCTGCAGTTCCCATTATCTCTGATACAGTTTTAATCATCCTACTACTTGTGCCCGAAGACACTTCATGATCCTGTCCTGCTGCATGCAGCCTCCCTAGGACTAAAGCTCTGATTAACTGGCAGCCCTCAGAAGGCAGATTTCTGCCCCTTGCATCCTGATGCATATAAAATGTTGCTTTTGGCTGTGCTATTGTATCATTTGCTTATGTCTTGGTGGGCCTTCCTGAAAAGCGACAGCGAGAGTCTCCCACCAGCTCCCCCTGCGACAGGTGAGATTCCAATTCCACAACAAATTTACACCCGTTAATTCCATTTCCCTTTAAGGATACTGCCTGATCTGCTTTGTATGTCCATCACATACTGTTTGTATTTTAGATTTTCAGTATCTGCATCATTTTGTTTCTGTTACAGAGCTATGGGCCAGCCAGATTAATATCAGTGGCGGCAAATGTTTTCTAAACAATTAGGAAAAAAAATTCAATAGTTATTTTGAGAATTAAGTAAAAACGTTGAGCATGGATTTGTGAAAGGTAGATTATACTTGACGAATTTTATTGAATGGTTTGATGAAGTAACAGTAATGCTTTTGATGGGCATACTGTGGATATTTTCCAAGATAATAAAATGTGAGGCTGGATGAACACAGCAGGCCAAGCAGCATCTCAGGAGCACAAAAGCTGACGTTTTGGGCCTAGACCCTTCATCAGAGAGGGGGATGGGGAGAGGGAACTGGAATAAATGGGGAGAGAGGGGGAGGCGGACCGAAGATGGAGAGTAAAGAAGATAGGTGGAGAGAGTGTAGGTGGGGAGGTAGGGAGTGGATAGGTCAGTCCAGGGAAGACGGACAGGTCAAGGAGGTGGGATGAGGTTAGTAGGTAGATGGGGGTGCGGCTTGAGGTGGGAGGAAGGGATGGGTGAGAGGAAGAACCGGTTAGGGAGGCAGAGACAGGTTGGACTGGTTTTGGGATGCAGTGGGTGGGGGGGAAGAGCTGGGCTGGTTGTGTGGTGCAGTGGGAGGAGGGGACAAACTGGACTGGTTTAGGGATGCAGTAGGGGAAGGGGAGATTTTGAAACTGGTGAAGTCCACATTGATACCATATGGCTGCAGGGTTCCCAGGCGGAATATGAGTTGCTGTTCCTGCAACCTTCGGGTGGCATCATTGTGGCAGTGCAGGAGGCCCATGATAGTTGTTGAGTGTGAGGACGAGTTCAGCTAGGCGGATGAGAGTGTCGGTGGAGGGGGACTGGTCGGGCCTGCGGGACAGGAAGAAGCGGAGGGCCTTGAGGCCATCTCCATGCGGAATGCAGGTGTACAGGGTCTGGACGTCCATGGTGAATATGAGGTGTTGGGGGCCAGGGAATTGGAAGTCCTGGAGGAGGTGGAGGGCGTGGGTGGTGTCACGGATGTGGGTGGGGAATTCCTGGACCAAAGGGGAGAAAATGGAGTCCAGATAGGTGGAGATGAGTTCGGTGGGGCAGGAGCAGGCTGAGACGATGGGTCGACCAGGGCAGGCAGTTTTGTGGATTTTGGGAAGGATCATGGGCCTCCTGCACTGCCACAATGATGCCACCCGAAGGTTGCAGGAACAGCAACTCATATTCCTCCTGGGAACCCTGCAGCCATATGGTATCAATGTGGACTTCACCAGTTTCAAAATCTCCCCTTCCCCTACTGCATCCCTAAACCAGCCCAGTTCGCCCTCTACCCCCACTGCACCACACATCCAGCCCAACTCTTCCCCCCCCCCCACCCACTGCATCCCAAAACCAGTCCAACCTGTCTCTGCCTCCCTAACCGGTTCTTCCTTTCACCCATCCCTTCCTCTCACCCCAAGCCGCACCCCCATCTACCTACTAACCTCATCCCACCTCCTTGACCTGTCCGTCTTCCCTGGACCTATCCCTTCCCTACCTCCCCACCTATACTCTCTCCACCTATTTTCTTTACTCTCCATCTTCGGTCCGCCTCCCCCTCTCTCCCTATTTATTCCAGTTCCCTCTCCCCATCCCCCTCTCTGATGAAGGGTCTAGGCCCGAAACGTCAGCTTTTGTGCTCCTGAGATGCTGCTTGGCCTGCTGTGTTCATCCAGCCTCACATTTTATTATCTTGGAATTCTCCAGCATCTGCAGTTCCCATTATCTCTGTGGATATTTTCCGTATGGATTGAAAAAAAACATTGGGAAAAGTGCTACATAAAAGGGCAGTTAAAAAGTTGAAGCTTCTAGAATAAGTGAGTCATTATCAGCTTGAGAACAGAAAGCATCAAGCTGTGGTAAAGGTCAAGTTTTGGAACTCCTTGCCATCCAGGGTTTGAGTCCTTGTGTATATTTAAGGCTGCGCTAGATAAATTCTTGCTCAGTAGGAGAATGAAGGGTTCCAGGGAGAAGGGAGGAAAGTGGATGCAAAGAAAGTCAGATTAGCCATTGAATGGTAGAGTTGGCTTAAGGGGTCAAATGACCCCCTGTTTTAATTCTTACGCTGTTATGGTAAATGATTGTTTCTTAGAGTGGAGAATCGTAGACAAGGTTTTCCTTGAGAATCAGTATTAGGAAGTTTACTGTAAATAGTCAGTTGTAACAGGACATAGACTAGGAGAATGGTTAGAAAAGTGACAGATGGAATTTAATACATTTAAGTGTGAAGTAATATATTTTGGCAGCAGAAGGAGGGAGGAGAAATATGGATGAGATGGCAATATTCTAAACAGTGTACAGGGTCAGAGTGAACAAGGGTTCATGGAAAGTCAGATTGCGAGACTAGTGAGCAAAGCATACGTGATCTTTGGCTTTATTAATAGAAGCATTGAGTACAAATGGAAGAAGTATTGCATTGCCTTATAATGCTCCGACAAGGACAGACTAGAATACTGTGTCCAGTTTTGGTTACTGGTCTTTAGGAAGATTGTGAAAGCACAAAGCACCAGACCAACTCCACGAATGATTGGTTTTAGCTAAGAGATTGTGTTGTAGAATGTCGAGCTGTTCTTCTTGGAATCAAGAACTTTGAGAGGAGGTTTAATGGAGGTGTGTAAGATTATGACAAGTTTAGATGAGGTTGACAAAGTGGAGTTGTTTCCATTAGCTTATGGTACAAAGACTAAAAATGCAGATTTTGGCAAGTGACACTTGGGAATTATCAGGAGATAATTTCTTATGCAACAAAATGGTAATGACTGAAATATGCAGACTACAAGAGTGGTGGATGCATAGGTGATGAATGATTTACGTAGAAAATTTGATGGATCCTTGAAGGAAATCATTTTGCAATATCATGAAAATAGACCAGTGAAGTGGGGTTGATTGGTTTACTGTACAGAGAGATGGCATAGACTTGAGTTTGTTTTGCCAATATGGTTGTATACCATCTCGAAAGAATCTTCTTAAAACTCCAACTTGACTAAACCTGTTTGCACACCTCCATATGATTTTCTTACAGGCTCTGCATCCATTGTTCCTTATGCCTCTGAGAGTTTCTTTGAGACCTTTTCTAAAATAAAAGGACAATATAGATGAAAATGCTTGACTGGTTATGATTTTCTATGTGCCCAATATTTTCTGCAGTCTCCAGGTCAAAGCTAATTGCAACATTCATGGTTGTGAGCTTCTGGCCAATGAAACACCTCAGTGAACACATTATTTTGAGGGCGGAAACTAATGGGCTGCTACAGGATAAGTGCCCTTCTGTAGTTTAAAGCTTACTCCATGCCCAAAATTATGAATGAATGGATTAAAAACTTGTTCAATTATAGGAGGGCCTGCAGGATAGCAAAGTTCCTTTTGAAGTGTTGCTGCAAGAAGGTGAGTAAATGAAAGACGCATTGTTCAGTTCAAAGCAATCTAGGATCCCAATGACAACAACACAGAAGTGGTAGCTATAGTGACCATGGCAAAGACAGTAATCATGGCCAATCTTTACATAATAATTAGTGCCAGAAAATATTTAATGACCTTACCAGCACAATGTGATCAGAAGTCTTCAGATTGGTATGGGCTGTTTTTCTATGCTCCGCTGAAATTGGGGTGGATTGTAGACACAAAAATGAAGTTGCTGGAAAAGCTCAGCAGGTCTGGCGGCATCTGCTGCCAGACCTGCTGAGCTTATCCAGCAACTTTGTTTTAGTTCCTGATTTACAGCAAGCGTAGTTCTTTCAGGTTCTTGTTACTGGATTGTAGGCAGGTGTTTTATGGAGCAACACTGCACTCATTGGTGTCTGCAGGCCTACCTGGCCACAGAACATATATCGTATTGAGACATTCCCCACGATTGATCTGTTAAGAATGACAGGACGTAAGAGGGTATCCTTCTAACTATTTTAGTTGCTGGAATATTTGACTGCAAGGACAGTCATTCTGTCCAAGTAAAAACAGCTTACAGCAATTTCATTTCAAAATTTTGCTTTGATCAGACAAGAGACACATCAGTCATAAGGCACTCCTATAGGAATGCAGCAGTACTTGTTTCATTTAGGTAGCATCACATACAAAGGTTAGAAAGAAGAACTAGCTGCACAGAAAATTTGGCTGATGGCAAAATTACAGGAATGTGTAGATGATGGCAATCAAGTGCATCAGCACAATTTTTAAGATGAATATTTTTGTCAGAATAAGATTTTAGTGTATATCATTTAGGTGGGAAAATTATTCATGAAAGTAAAACAAAGCACTTGAAATGCTGGAGATCTGAAACAAAAACTGAAATTGCTGGTGAAACTCAGCAGGGTTGGCAACATCTGTTGGAAGAAAGCAGAGTTAGCATTTTGAGTCCAGCGACTCTTCATCAGGATTATTCAGGTTGTGCCTGTCATTGATGTCTTGATTTGAATTGTTATTCTTCTAGGAAAGGCAGGATCACACAACATGTGACAGGGGCCTTGAAACTTCAGTTGGATTGTACTACAGGAGGGCACTATGTTGGTTTGCAACCTGTGCAGAGATGCTATCACACACCTGTGGAGCAGGTGGGACTTGAACCCAGGCCTCCTGATCCAGAGATAGGACGCTGCACCGGAAGAGCTTTCCTATTTTGGTTCATACACTGGAAATTTGCCTTCTGGATCTTATGGATCCTTGGTTTTCAGTGAATTCTTGAACGTGGTCAGTTTTCAGTAATGCTGTTGGTTCGTGTCTACAGGAAGACTTATAAAATTGTTACCTCTAGAAATGAGTAC
Organism: Stegostoma tigrinum; assembly: GCF_030684315.1. Classification (NCBI taxonomy): domain Eukaryota; kingdom Metazoa; phylum Chordata; class Chondrichthyes; order Orectolobiformes; family Stegostomatidae; genus Stegostoma; species Stegostoma tigrinum. The sequence continues at coordinate 50,571,655 of NC_081363.1, forward strand.
ATTTTTGACTTACTTAGCACTTCCATGCACAGCCATTCGTCATGTGTTACAGATATTCATAGTGGGTGTCTGAAGTCACTCTGTGACATAGAACTTGAGGATGTTTGTACCGTTAACAGCAATGGGAAAGTGAGGAGATGGCTCCAAGGGCAGCTCATTGTAATGTTTTAATTATTTCCTTTGGAAAATCTCATTGCAGTTTGTCAAAATGGAGATACAATTCGGCTTTCCTGCTCCTCTGATGCTGCTTGGCCTGCTGTGTTCATCCAGCTCTACACCTTGGTATCTCAGATTCTCCAGCATCTGCAGTTCCTACTATCTCATCACTGTCTAGTTTCTTGATTAGATTAGATTCCCTACAGTGTGGAAACAGGCCCTTCGGTCCAACAAGTTCACACTGCCCCTTGAAGCATCCCACCCAGATCCATCCCCCTATAGCCCACACACCCCTGAACACTATCAGCAATTTAGCATGGCCAATCCACCTAACCTGCATATCTTTGGACTATGGGAGGACACTGGAGCACCCAGAGGAAGCCCATGCAGACACGGGGACAATGTGCAAACTCCACACAGACAGTCGCCCGAGGCTGGAATCGAACCCGGGTCCCTGGCGCTTTGAGGCTGCAGTGCTAACCACTGAGCCACCATGCCGCCCCTTGTATGCATACATACAGTTTTCTGCGCCCATGATGTAGGCCTTACCAGGTTCATATTTTTGCTGTGCCACTCTTCCTCTAAGAAACAAAACCAAAGAGAGTTTCCAATGAACATACCTTGTTTTATTTTATTTTTGACAGGAGCTGGGGGATGGAAATGGTAGCTGCTCAGTTTATGCTGCAAAGACTGACAAGTAAAGTGCATGTCAATAAATGTTTCTTTCCATAGTAACAGCACGTGTAAATTTCATCCATCTGCTTGTAACTCCCTTCCAATTATTAGAGAGATGTAGTCCTGTGTCTATTTGACTGAAAGGTTAGATGGTTTAAATCAGTTCCACTTTTAAAATAATGTCTAGGAAACCTGGATGTCATTTTTATATTGGCTTGTTCTTGACAGTGGAAAAGCTGGACTGATGGAAAATGAGACGCGTTATATAGCCAAATCAATAACACTGCATTTGAATACAGCTGCCAAAATATGGGTGAATATTTCCACGAGCTGCCAGGAATGACAGTGGAAAATAGAGCTGATACAAGAGTAGGCAGTGATCCAGCAAAACTAATCTTTGCTCCATTTCCTGCAGCTGCCTACCCGATTAACATCACAAAATCAACAGCACACCAGTGAACATTGCAACTCTTCTGTCTCTAATCCCCATGAGAATACTTCAGTTTACCTTAGTACATGTGAAGGCTTTTAACTCGAATGTGCAGCATATTATAGAAATTTGACATTGTAAGACTGTGTCCTTCCCTTATTCTTTCATGGAAACTGCTTTTTTTCATTAACGGGATGAGGATGTCACTGGCTAGGCAGCATTTATTGCCCATCCAGGGCAGTTCAGAGTCAACCACATTGCTCTGGGTCTGGAGTCACATGTAGGCCAGGCCAGGTAAGGATGGCAGTTTCCTTCCCTAAAGGACATTAGTCAACCAGGTGGTTTTTTTTTCCCCCAACATATGACAATGGATTTATGGTCATCATTAGATTCTTAATTTTTATTGAATTCAAATTTCACCATCTGCTGTGGCAGGATTCAAATGCGTACCCACGTCTCTGGAACATTATCTGGGCCTCTGGATTAACAGTCCAGTGATAATACCACTAGGCCATCATCTCCCCTCTTGTTAAGTGTGTCTCTTACCAGGCCAACATTTATTTCCCAAATCAAATTGCCCCTCACGGTGATAGCTACCCTCCTTCTTGAACCACTGCAGTCCATATGGTGTAAATAGACCTAGAGTACTGGGCGAAGGTGGTTCCTGGATTTTAACCTGTCAGCACTGAAGTGACAGCAATATACTTCCAAGTCGGGTTGCTATGTGGCTTGGAGAGGAACTTCCCACATATCTGCTACCCTGTCCTTCTGGATGATAGAGGCCGATGGTTTGGAAGATGTTTGAAGGAACTTTGGTGAGTTGCACAACTCACTTTCAGGATGGTACGCGTTGCTGCCAGTGTGCTTTGGTGGTAGAGGGATAGAATGTTCAGAGTAGTGAATGGGTTAACAATTGAGTAGGTTACTTTGTCCTGAATGGTGTTCAGCCTCTCGCATTTTTGGAACTGTACTCATCCATGAAAATGGAGAGTATTCTATCATGCTCTTGACTTGTGCCTTGTTACATGATGGACCAGTCTTCAGCAGCCAGAAAGTGAGTAACATGCCACAGAATTCCTGATTCTGGCCCGCACTTCTGGGCCCACTGTTTATATGGTAGGCCCAGCTCAGTTTCTGGTCAATAGTAATTCCCTAGGATGTTGATCACAGGGCATTGAATGATGGTAACACAATTGAATGTCGAGTAGAGTGAGTTAGATTCTTTCTTATTGGAGGGGTTCATTGTCTGGCACTTGAGTGGCACGAGTATTACTTTGTATTTGTCAGCCCAAGCCTGAATATTGTTCAGGTTTTGCAGAATCTGGACATAGACTGCTTCAGTATCTGCGGAGTCACTAAATGGTGATGCAAGTTTGCAAATCATCAGTAAGCATCTCCACAGCTGACCTTATAATGGAAAACAGTCATTGACAACTTCTAACCATCCCCTTCACCCCCACCAAACAAGGGTTTTAAACTAATTAAAGAGGGGATGCTTAGGCGAGGTTATTAAAGTTTCCAGGACAAGTAATAGGACAGAGAATATGGTAAGGATCAGGAATCTGACTTCAGCAAAGCAGCTAAGGGGACAGTAATGGAAAGGGAGAGCATTCAATGCAGGGTGAGAGTGTTGTGGTAAATTCACGCAAAGTAAATGAACTTGTGGCATAGATTGTGTTTGGCAGTTATGATGTTAGGCGTCATGGAGATGTGGCTGCAAGAGGTTCAGGGCTGTGAATTAAATATCCAAGGATATGCGTCCTATAAAAAGGACAGGCAGATGGGCAGAGTGGGCAGGTTTCCTTGTTAGTAAGAAATGAAATTAGATTGATAGCAAGAAGGCATAGAATCTAAGTTGGTAGAATTGAGGAGTGGGACCATGTATAGGCCCCCGAGCAATAGTCAGGATGTGAGCCAGAAGATAAATCAGGGGATAGAAAAGGCACGTAAGAAAGGGACTATTACAACAACCATGAGGGACTTCTGTGTGCAGGGGGACTGGAAAATCAGGTTGGTAGCGGATACCAAGAAAAGGAATTCGTGGAATGTTTCCGAGATGGATCTTTGGAGCAGCTTGTGGTCGAGCTCACTTGGGAACAGGCAATTCTAGACTTGGTGAGAGATAATAGGAACTGCAGATGCTGGAGTCTGAGATAACAAGGTGTGGAGCTGGCAGAATACAGCAGGCCAGGCAGTTTCAGAAGAGCAGGAAAGCTGGCGAAGGGTCATTTCTGAAGAAGAGTCCCGATCCAAAATGTCAGCTTTCCTGCTCTTCTGATGCTGCCTGGCCTGCTGTGTTCCTCTTGACTTGGTGATGTGTAATGACACAGACTTGATTAGGGAGCTTAAGGTGAAGGAAGCCTTACAGAGCGGTGATTGTAATATGATAAAATTTACCCTGATGTTTGAGAGTGGGAAATTGGAATCAGATGTTACGGTTTTACAATTGAGTGAAATTAATGATAAAGACATAAGGGAAGAGCTGGCCAGAGCTGATTGGAAGGGGAGCATAGTAGGCACAGTGTTGAGGCTGCAATGGTAGGATTTCTGTGGGTAATTCGGGAGACACAACAGAAATTCATCCCAAGGAATTTGAAACATACTAAAGGACGGATGAGACAGCCATGGCTGACAAGGGAAGACAGGGACAGCATAAAAGCAAATGTAAAAGCATACGATGTGGTGAAGATTAGTGAGAAATCAGAGGATTGGCAAGCCTTTTTAAAAAAAAGCAGAGAACAACTGAAAAAGCAATATCGGGGGAGAAGATTAATTACGAGAACAAGCTCACGAGAAATATTAAACGTTAACTAGTTTCTTTTCGATATCAAAAACGTAAGAGAGAGGCAAGAGTAGGTCTTAGACTCCTGGCAAATGAGGCTGGAGAAGTGGCAATGGAGAACAAAAAAATGGTGGAGTATCTGAATAGGTACTGTTCATCAGTCTTTACAGTGGAAGTCACCAGCAGTGTGTGAGAACGTCGTGAGTCAGGGATAGAGGTGAGTGAAGTGGCTATCACTAAGGAGAGGGTGCTGGATAAGTTGAAAAGTCAGAAGATGGATAACTCACCAAACCTGATGGACTACACCTCAGTGTTCTGAAAGATACAGCTGAAGAGATTATAGAGGCGTTGGTGGTGATCTTTCAGGAATCACTAGAGTCAGGGAGAGTCCCAGAGGATGGGAAAATGGCTAATGTAACATCACAGTTTTAAGAAAAGACAGAAGCAGAAGACAGGAAACTATAGGCTGGTTATCCTGACCTTGGTGGTTGGTAGAGTCCATTATTAATGATGAGATGACAGAGTATTTGGAAGCGCATGGGCTGAGTCAGCACTTTGTCATGGGGAGGTCATGCCTGACAAAGCTGCTAGCATTCTTTGAGGAGTTAGGCAAAGGAGCGTGGTGGAAATGATCTATTTGGATTTGCAGAAAACCTTTGACAAGGTGCCCTTCAGGACAGTGTTAATATAGGGCCCCTGGTGTTAGGGGTACAGTACTGGCATGGATAGAGAATTGTTTGACTGGCAGAAGGTCAGAGGATGGGTATAAAGGGGTCTTTTTCAGGGTGGCAGCCAGTGACTAGTAGAGTTCCACAGGCACCAGTGTTGGATTCACAACTATTCCTGTTATATGTTAATACTCCGCATGAGTGAACTTGAGGCGTTGATGCTAAGTTTGCAGGTCACACAAAGATATGTGGAGAGGCTGTAGAAGAACTTGGACAAGGAGAGTGGGCAGACAAGGGCAGATGGAATACAAAAATATGGGAAAGTGTGGGGTTATGCATTTTGGTAGGAAGATTAGAGATGTAGACTATTTTCTAAAGAGGCAAATCCTTCGTAATCTGAAGTATTAAGGGACATGGGACACCTGTTTCAGGATTCTGTTAATGTTAACATGTAGGTTTACTTGGCAGTTAGGAAGGCAACTGCAATGTTTGTAATAGTTTACAGGGGGCTAGAATACTAGAGCAGGGATGTACTGTTCAGATCGTGCAAGGCACTTGTCACACCGCATTTGGAATATTGTGAGCAGTGGTGGGCCCTGCATCTTAGCGAGGATGTACTAGCCTTGGGAAGGGGTCTAGAGGAGGTTCACAAGAATGATCCTGGGAATGAAAGGCTTGTCGTATGAGGAGCGATTGACGACTCTGGGTCAGTACTGGAATTTGGAAGGATGAAAGGGGAGTCCATTGAAACTTATAGAATACTGAAAGGACTGTGTAGACTGGATGTGGAGTGTAGCCTCAGAGTGAAGACCCCTTAGAACTAAGATGAGGAGGGATGCCTTTAAACAGGGGGCAGTGAATCTATGGACATTCTGCTGAAGGCTTTGGAGGCCAAGTCATTGAGTATCTTTTATACAGAGGTAGGTTCTTGATTAGTAAGGGGATCAAGAGTTACAGGGAGATGGCAGGAGAATGGAATTGAGAAGCATATCATCCACGATTGAATGGCAGAGCAGACTGGATGGGCTGGATGACCTAATTCTGCTCCTATATCTAATGGTCTTATGATGAAGCAGCTGACTATAGTTGAGCCGACGACACTACCCTCAGGAACTCTTGCAATAATGCCTTGGAGCTGAGATGATCAACCTCCAGCAACTACAACCGCATTCTTTTGACCTAGATATGACTCCAGACAGCAGAGAATTTTATCCGACTACCCATTGACTCTAGCTTTGCGCAGGCTCTTAGATACCGCACTCACTCAGATGCAGCATTGCTGTCAAGGCTAATCACTCTCACCTGACATCTGAACTTCAGCTCTTCGTCCATATTCGGACCAAGGCTGCATATGAGATGAGAAGTTGAGTGATCCTGTTGTGACCCAAGCTGAGTGCCGAGTTTGGATTTGTCCTGTGTCTTATGTCTTGTGCCCGAAAAATGGGCATTTTTCTGCACAGCTGGGTAGATGCTAGCATTGTATCTGTACTCGGAACAACTTGGGCATGGCAGGTATTGGAGTACAAGTCTTCAGTACTAATGCTGAAATATTATCAAGGCCCATAACCTTACCAGTTCCAGTGTCTTCAGCCATTTCTTAATTTCCTGTGGAGTAAATCAAATTGGCTGTGTATCGTCATCATTGATGCTCCTCCCTGGGGAGTTTCACAAGTAACTTTCCCTTCATGAGATCTGAGTGGACGACCCACCTCTACCTCTTCCTTGTGATCCTAATTATTGCAGATGCTTGTCTTCAGCAATTTCTGTTTATTGTATGCTACGAAGAAATTGTTGAAGGCATTGGCTACAGCAAAGACAATGGACCTTTTCAAAATCCTAGATAGTGGTGATGAGTTGTGTTCTAATAATAGCCCTAGCTAGGCTGCTTCAGTATTGCTACATTGGCATCTGTGCAACAGTGTGGAAAATTGCCCAAACATGTCCTGTCCATGTAAACAGCACAAGTCTAATCTGACAAATTACAGCTCCACAAGCCTGCTGTCAGTCATCAACAAAGTGATAGATGGTAGCATTGACAGTGCTGTCAAGCAGAACTTATTTAGCAACAACCTGCTAACCACCACTTAGTTTGGATTCTATTAGACCACTCAGTTCCAGACTTCATTACAGACTTGATCTAAACATGGATAAGGGAGCCTAATTCTGGAGCTGAAATGCATGCGATTGCACCTGATATCAAGGCAGCATTTAACCCAGTCCAGCATCAAGGAACCTTCATTAAAGTCAATGGTAATCAGGAGGCTTATCTCAACTCAGGACATTAATTTACAAGTTCCTAAGAACAGTGCCCCCCCCCTCACAACAACCTTAGCTGCTTCATCAATAGCAATCTTCCATCCTAATGTCAGAAGTGGGTTTGTTAAATCATGATTGCTTGATATTCAATTCCATTTACAGCTCTTCAGATAATGAAACTGTCCATGGCTGTGGTACAGTGAGACCTAGAAGGTATTCAGGCTTGGGATCATAAGCGACAGATAAAATTTGTTACAGAAGTGCCAATGAATGGCTATCTACAACAAGAGAGTGTTTAACTATGTACACCTGACGATTGCCAAATCCAACAGCAACCTACAACCTTGGGCCACCATTAATCTGAAACCTAACTGAACAGCCACGATCAGAAGCCACATGTTCTGTGGTGAGTGCCTTCCCTTTGACTGGCAGAAAGCCTATCCTCCTTCTGCAAGGCCCAAGTCTGAAATGTGATGAAATAGCAACGGTTAAACTCGAAGAATGTAAATCCTCCAACTCTCAAGCAGAATCAGTGCCATCTAGGAGAGAGCAGTCACTTGATTGGTATGCAAAGCAGCACTTTAAACATTTCCTCATTCTACCCCAGAGGTAACAGGATACCATCTACAAGATGCGCTGCAGCAACTCACCAAGGCTTCTATAGCAGCGATTCTCAAACCCGTTGCATCTACCAACTATAAGTAACAAAGGCATTGAGCAGTGACCAAGAGTTACCAGCCACATAGGAAATCAACATCCACATATTACAGATGTGCAAAGCTTAGAAATAATGCTGTAAACTCTATTGTTTTCCAGAAGTCTTAAAATGAGCAGTTGGATATATAAGACCATTAAGCTGATTAATTTGGTTGACTGTACGTTCTTCCATTAAAACTCAGGTTATTTCCAAGTACATAAATTCCTTAGAATCTGAGTTGAAAACTTAAAGCATGAAAGGATGATTTTGCCAAGTGGCATGTCCTCAATCTGGTTAAAGTTATTTCCTAATTAGATTGGCATTTCTGGTCTATTCAAAAAAAGAGCCACCAAAAAGTATTAATACATTTTTGAAGGAATGTTTTGCATTCCATAATACTGGATTACAAACTGGTGTTTGTTCAGCTTTAAACCAATCCCAGTCGTTCAAGAGTTCAATCACAGGGCTGCCAAATGTTCCACAAGGTGCTACTGTTTTTGTTTATGTTTTTTTTTGAATAAATGGCTGAAATATTGGTAACCTTGTTCAGCAGGAAGTGTCAAATCAATGATCCACCTTGCCTCCTCCTGAGGAGCTCAGCATCACAGATGCATGTCTTAGAACAATTCAGTTCACTTAACATGATATCACATAAATGGCTGAACACACTGGATTCTGCAAAGGCTATGCACCCTGACAATATTCTGGGAATAGTACTGAAGGCTCCTGTGCCAGAACTAGCTGAGCCCCTAACCTGTTCCAAAACAGTTATAAGATGGAATTATTTGATCATGTCAGAAATTGCCCAAATAGGTCCTGTCTATAAAAAAGCAGGACGAATCCAAACTGGACAATTCTCAGTCCATTAATTAATTGTTGATCGTCAACACCGTGCTGGAAAGTGTCATTGACAATACTATCAAGTGGCACTTACTGAACAACAACTTGCTCACTAATGCCCATTTTGGATACTACTAGAGTCACTTAACTCCGGACCTGAGTGCAGCCTTCATACAAACATGGGCAAAAGAGCCAAACTCAAGATGTGAGGAGGGATCAACTGTCTTTGACATCAAGGCAGTATTTGACTGAATGGAACATCAGTGAGCCCAAGTGAAATGGGAGTCACCCAGAACTGGGGAAAGCTCTCTGCCAGTTAGTCATTTCTACCAGATGAAGATGCTTATGGCAGTTGGAGGCTTATCTTCTCCTTCCTGGTACATTACAATGTGAGTTCCTCAGTGTTGTGTTCTAGGCCCAACCATTCTCAGCTGCTTCATTAATGACCTTCCTTCCATTATAAAGTCCAAAGTGGGAATGTTTGCTGATGACTTTGTGATGTTCAGCATCATTTATAAGTCCAAAACTACTGAAAACATCTGTGTCCTTGTGCAACAAGATCTGGTCATCATATTGAGATCTGATACTGCCTGGCCTGCTGTGTTCCTCCAGCTCCGCATTATGTGTTATCTCTGGACATCATATAGGCTTGAGCTAATAAATGGTGAGTAACATTCAAGCCATATAAGTGGCTGACAATGGCCATCTCCAACAAAGGAGAGTCCATCCTGCTCCATGCTATATTCAATGGCACTACCATTGCTGAATCCCTCACTATCATAGTAAGACAATTTATGTTGACATGAAATCTGAGAGTGCAACTACTGTCCATAGGTTGCAGTGTTTTAAAAATGCAGCTCACCATTGCTTTCTCAAGAGTATTAGGGGTGGGCAACAGATGCTGGACTGAATAGTGACACCCATATTCTGTGAAAGAGTACATTTTAAAAAAACTCACATGGCCATTATTTCATTGCTGAAGTAGATTTGTTGACTTCACTTAAATAAAAGTAAAGCTTTCCTTAAAATCTAGTGAGTATTTCACCCTCTGTGCACTGCCACATGCATGATTTTGCCCACATCACTATAAGGTGTCGTTCAGTATAAGCTAGGGTTTGCTGACAACAATTATTATTCTGGGAACAGTTTACTAACTTGTGTGCTTTCAGGTAGATGTTCATAATAGCATTGGCAGAGGCCATTCATTATAGAGATAACAAGGTGTCGAGCTGGATGAACACAGCAGGCCAAGCAGCATCAAAGGAGCAGGAAAGCTGACGTTTCGGGTTGAGACCCTCTTTCAGAATCCCCTTCCCCTCCCCCATTTCTGAAGAAGGGTCTCGACCCGAAACGTTAGCTTTTCTGCTCCTCTGATGCTGCTTGGCCTGCTGTGTTCATCCAGCTCTACACCTTGTTATCTCAGATTCTCCAGCATTGGCAGTTCCTACTATCTCGCCATTCTTTATAGTACAGTTTCTGGATAAAGTGAGAAACTTGATACAATTATCTTAATCACAATGTAGTTTATTATTGATGGAATAGACAACTGAGGACTGTAACTGATTTAACAAAAATTCTAAATAAACAATTTTATGCTGAAAGTTGGTGATTCACTGCACCATTTTCTAACAAATTTTAATCTCTCTTAATTGCATGTGTGTCAGGTGGGCACAGAATTAGATTTTGGGGTGAAATCTTTTTTTTCAGCTAAGTTATAATGCCTGACATGAAATGCTGATGTAATTTCCTGTGGTAGTGTATTTTTATGGAGCACGCTGTCCTCAGAGGCTGTATTTATTTAGACTAGATGCAATACCAACTAGGTTGACAAAGACTAAGCCACCATGCAATGCACACAAATTTTTATCTGCTTACTGACCTCAGTTCAGTTACCTCCTAAATAATTTCCTGAACAGGAAAACATCTAGCACAGTGAAAAATATAACCTAAACTGGATCCTGCACCTAGCATGAAAAATTTGATAATTAGAGCATTAAGGCTGCATGCTTAGTTGAACAACCCACCTGGCAATTTTTCAGATCTGTCTAAGAAACCATTAATGCTTTTTGTCTGGTCTGATGTTGGAGTTCAGATACATTCCTGAGAAAGCATGTATTACTTGAGGCTGCCAAAAATAGATCAAAGATTTATTGTACTGTACAAAGTACTGTACCCTTAAATTCTTAACCAAGCAGGGGAAGAAAAGTTAATGTATTGTATTTTCCCTATGTCCGGACTAGTTCATTAGCATGCTTACGCTGTTTTTTAAAATAGGTCACTTTGACTTGCAACAACTTATTTATATAAACTTTGTTATTAGTTTCATCTGAAAGCCTATCAGATTTTCCTTTGTATAGTAATTGGGTTGATGCCAATATTCCTGTTAGTATACATATATGTTTGTGCTAGCTTCCAGGAACCCTGAAGTCAATAATTGATGTGACAAGTTTACTTTTTAAAAATCAGCCTTAATAAGTTGTGCTACTTATTTTGAACATGTGTATCAGGCCACATTCCTGCACTTTTAGTGTAGTTAGTTGCATGAGGATCATATTGGGGAAAACATATTTTATCAGAAATTCTATTTAAACCTCCTAACATGTGGTTTGTTCTGTAGATGGCTGATAACAGCTCCCCAGCGAAAAGAATCTGTGGAATTGCACACATTTTTATCCACACTTGTTAGTCTGATTTCACTGCTTCAAATTATTAAGTAAATTCAATGATAATAACAAGAGAATGAGGTCAAATGCCAGATCAGAACTCTGATGCTAAAATAATATTTGGGAATGGTAAACCTGAGATAAATGAGTTGTCTAGGTTTAGTGAGATGATGACTAGGTCTGAGGCTCCACTATATTACTAAACAAGAACCTGTATCCAGAACAGATGCTTTGCCAAGTATGCTTGCTGAGCCAGACAGGACCAGTATGCAGTCTTTCATCTGTTTATTACTATTTAACCAATCAAAATCCTGCAGCCCATTAAGTGGAGACTGGAAAAGATGACTGTGGAATTCAGTTCAAAAGTAAAACATAATTATGTGAGATAATGACCTAGTATCTTTACCAAATTTCTCTTTGAATGTCAGAAAATTCAAAACTACATTTTTCTCATCGTTTTTGTGAGACATTATCTGAATTAGTTCAGTTTCACAGTAACCTGGCAACTTACTGAGTACAGTAACATATTGAAATAATTTAGCTTGATTCCATTTTCTGAAATCAGAAAATCACAGTAGTTGAATAGATATATCCGGTTGTTTGTGCATTTAGACAAAAACAGCCGATCTTTTCTATCTTGAAAGTAAAGTGGATACAATCCCTGTCATTAATTGCCTGGAGTTCGGTACAATTGTATTGTAGATAGTAATTAATTTATTGTGTGTTGCTCTGTAACATTTTCGTTAGATATGATTTGAATGGAAGATGTATGCAATTAATAAAATGCATTGTTGGTTTGTGGATTGAGAAAAATGTCTTTGCAGGGAAAATGTAGGAAATGTTATACAGCTACCAATTTAGAATAATTTGACTGGCCCAACTGCCATTGTGAAAGGAAAAATGATATATCACCATTTAGTTCCTTGAAGCATTCCATACATTTCCAGTGAATTGCCGCAACTCTTTTAAGGTAAGGACATGTGGCAGTCAATTTGTACATACCAAGAATCTATAAATAGCATTGAGATAAATTACTGAACAAGCTGTTTGGTCGCAGCATCAAAATTAATCAGGACAACAAGAGAACTTACCCCACCCTTCTGTATAATGCCACAAGAACGTTTCATTCCTGAAGAAGTAGATAAGATATCCATCTGAAAAATAGCATTTCCGACAACACATGTTGCTCAGTACTGCGTGATAATATCAGCAAAAGTAGGTGCCCAAGTCTGTGAAATGAACTCTCAACCATCTGTCTAGAAGTTGATGCAACTGGTGCACAAAGCTAATTTTGAATGATGTACTACTCTCAATTCTTTCACAGTTACATTCAGTGAAGAATTGTTGTTTAATACTTTATACTGTCTGCAAAGGGAGTTGTTCAAAACATCCTTTCTGCTTTGAAATTTCAAATTATTTTCAAAGGTTACAATTACTTTGGTGGAAATTGTGCTCAGACCTGAAATTCTAAAACCTTATTCAATTTGTAGGAAGAAATCATTAAAAGGCAAATCACAATTTGAGCGAGAAAATAATATAATCTTCATTTACTTTCAAATTATGATTTTTACACACTGACAAATTAGACATTAAAATGATATGAAAGATTAATACTTAATTGAATTATCTTTCAGTTCCGCTGCAGAGAAGATCCGTATTGGAAAGACTGTTGATGCCTGGATCGCTATTATTAATCAGGACATACAGGTAAGTCTAAAGAAAATGTTGTGAATTTTTGTGATGAATGTATTTTAATCCTGTGATCAATGAGTATTTAAGATAACAACGTGTAGACCTGGATGAACACAGCAGGCCGAGCAGGAAAGCTGATGTGTCGGGCCCAGACCTGAAACGTCAGCTTTCCTGCTCCTCTGATGCTGCTTGGCCTGCTGTGTTCATCCAGCTCGACACCTTGTTACCTCAGATTCTCCAGCATCTGCAGTTCCTACTATCTCTGAATGTAATTAAGTATTTGTTTTGATGTAACTTTTTAAAATTAATTATCATTGATCTTCAAAGTATTTTTTTCAAAAATATTTGGGGAGATCATATGAAAGAATTCTCAGCTTTATAATATGATGCTGCATGCATTGCTCTTTCACTTGGCGTAGACGTAACCCAGCAATGACATGTTTTATAACTAAGTAACATACAATGATAAATATTAAATAGCATGATAAGAATATCTAACATGTTTTTTAACTTCATCAAAATGAGCTTGGAACATAGCAGACAATTGTTAGGATCTAATTTACAACAGCTATAGGCATTATTTGACAATTTTTGCACTGATATTAAAGATCTGAACTGTGCTAGCCTTATTCATAAATGTGAATGGTCCCGGACCACAGAAGGAAAGTAAAGCTGCTTTTGTGCTAAAGGACTATAGAGCTGCACTGGCATTACAGAGAGAGGGGAGAGGTTAAGAAGGAGAGTCCTTCATGTTAACCCCTGCCATTGCAGGAGTTGAACCCACAATGTTGGCATCCTAGACCACTTTATTGTGTATAGACGTAGTCTGGAAAGAACATTGTGCACCAGATACAACAAAATACTTTTATAGAACACGATTCCCCTTCAGTCACACAACTAAAAGTGATAGGCTGGCCATTGACTTCATTGCTACTTATTCGATCTTGCAGTTTGCAAAATGGATACCACAATTGCCTATGTAATTGTTGTTGCATTGAAAAGCAATTCATCATAATTAAAACACATTGAAAAGTGTTAGAGGCAGATTAAAGGTCCATGTATAAACAGCTATTTCTGGTTATCAATTCACTTCACTTTGTGCAGCTTAGGTTACACTGTGTTTAGTGTATTTGATATCACTGTGAATTTAAGAGTGACATATAAGACGTATTTATATTAATTTCAATGGGATGTTTTCATTGTTGATTCCTAATAAGGGGCTGAGACACAGTTCATGGCACCCCAAAGCTGTCAGGTTCACTGAACCTGGTGTAAAACAAAATCAGTTAATATCATATAGACAGCCAGCCAAAAACACAAGATCTAGGTTCCATTTAAATCTTGATTACAAGTTGTATGCTGATGTGTGCACAGACTTCTATTGCTCAAGAACTTATTTACATACATCCATTGTTTTGTCCCCACATATCCCAAAATTTGAATAAGTAGTTTGTATTAAATAGAATGTTAATAAAAATTACTAAAATAAAAGTTATGTAGTAGGCTCATCTGAATTACAATTGAAAGGCATTTTGGGTAGATCAGTCTGACTGCACAGTTCATCATAACTGTAGCACTGTTATTCATTTCACTTTAAAAAGTTTAAATGAGGGAGCTAAATGTAATATCTCTCAAATTTTCAGATGGTACAAAACTGAGGACGCACATGTTACAATGTGACTTGCACAGGCTGAGTGAGTGGGCACAAACATGGCAGATGCAATGTAACATGGATAATTGTGAAGTTAACAGAGTGTGGAGCTAGAGGAACACAGCAGGCCAGGCAGCTTCAGAGGAGCAGGAAAGAAGGACCCTGACCCATTCGTCAGCATTCCTGTTCCTCTACTGCTGCCTGGCTGGGTCTCCAGCTCCACACTGTTATCCCTGTCTTCAGCATTTGCAGTTCTTGCTATCTAAATGTGAAGTTATCCACTTGAAGAGCAAGAATAGGAAGGCAGATCACTATTTGAATGCCTGTAAATAGAGACAGGGCAATGTTGAATGGGACCTGCTTGTCCTTGTGCACCAGTTGCGGAAAATAAGTGCAAGTGCTGCAGGCAGAAAAGAAGGTAAACTGTATGTTGGATTTGAAGATTTGAGTGCAAGAACTAAGATGTCTTGCTGCAATCATATAGGGCATTGTTGAGGCTACACCTTGAATATTGCGTGTAGTTTTGGCCTCCTTACCTGAAGAAGGATGCTCTTGTTATAGAGGGAGTACAGCGAAGGTTTGTCGAATTGATTCCTGGCATGACAGGACTGATGTATGAGGAGAGATTGAATCGGTTACGATTGAATTCACTGGAGTTTAGAAAAATGAGGGAAGATCTCATAGAAACTATAAAATTTGAACAGGACCTTCACAGGTTAGATACTGGAAGGATGTTCCTGACAGTGAGGGATCCAGGACTGGGGTCATAATTTAAGGATAATGAGTAAACCTTTTAGGACTGAGATGAAGAGAAATATCATCAACCGAGAGTGTTGAACATCTGGATTTCACTGCCACAGGAAGTGGATGAGGCCAAAACTTTGTGTTTTCAGGAAGAAGATAGATATAGCTCTTGTGGCTATGGATGAAGATATATGGGGTGGTGGGGGAATTAGACATTGATCTCAACAATCACCCGTGATCATATTGCGTGGCAGAGCAGGCTTAAGTGATTGAATGACTGACTCCTACTCTTTTCTGTTTCTGTGTTTTATTGATAGCTAACAAAACCAACAAGAAAATTTGTATGTCATACACATTAATTAATATGTACTGTTTTTTGTGTGGAAAGCACTTGAGAAAGAAATAGCAAAAGTGATTTTTCTGCAACATCCCCACAAAACTATACTCACTATAATGTAAACAGGATCTTTTTGTTTCAGCTGCTTATGAAATTTGTTTCATTTTAAAATTCCTGCATGTTGAGCTTTTGAGATGTCTGTTGTGATGGATAGTAATAGTAGTCACTAGCAGTAGTAAATTTGTAGGAAAGATCGTCTTGCCTGTATTTCTAGAGTATCAAAATAACAGATGAACAAAGATTCTCTGAATCTGTCCCACCCCCATTTTATTGATCTGTTTTGCATTTTGTGGAGTATTACCATGGTATCCATGGAGATCATGTTGCACAATCTAGCTGCCTATCAATATCCTTTTTTGAATGCACACTATGCAGGCATTTTTGACTGATATTTTCAGTAATTTCATTGGCATTTCTATAAAATATTTCCTAGCAATGAAAGTGAAATTAACTGTAAGGAATGTTTACTAAATGTGATAATTCATGTATATGAAATAATGTTCAGCATTCAGCAGCACTAGTATTTCAGAAACAGTTTGAAGATGAGTTGTCAGTATTATTATTTGGTGCAAAGTGACAAAATTAAGGCTAATGTTTGGAAATTTGATGACACTGGAATGGTTGCTTTGGCAACCAAACTGGCAAATTGGAAATGCGATAAGGGAATAGGTTTTTCACCCAGAACCTCATATGAGAATATATTTCTCTGTAGACATTCAGGACATGGCAAAAAGTTGAAGATCACTGGCTGATACATTCAACAGAGGATCCTCCATTTGCTGAAGAACTCTATTCTCAAACTGATTTCCTCCGTGGCCAACTTGCCACAAGATACCCTAATGCTGGAACTAGTGGCATTATAAGGCAGGATAGTTGCTGGTTTAACTTCTTAGGTTGTTCCTTAGTGACTTGATGCTGTTGTCTTCTTATATTGCTCTCAAAAGCTTAATTCTTTAAGCTTAAAGAATTTTGCGTGTAATAAAAAACATAGGAAGTGTTGGAGAAGCTCAGGTGTTGTTCCTTGAGCTTGCATTGAGCCTCAAGATTATGATCCTTCAGCCAGAGCACGTCAGATCCATCCATTTCTTTCTCTCTTGTTTTCTCTTTCTTTTCTCTCTTTGTGTTTCTTTTCTTCTTTCTTCTCCTAGTCTCAACTTGGCGAGACAGCCCCGTGGCCCAGTGTGGAAGTCTTTCAGCAGCCCATGACAGTGTCTTGACGGCCTGTGGCGGTCTCTTGGCCCAGCATCCGAGGCAACTGGCAGTGAGAACAGGGCCCAGAACCTAATCGGCGATTGGAGATACATATTACATATATGGAGATATACATTACATATATAAAAAACAGTCTCACAATATATTTCCGTTTACTTGCATTCACAATTTTACTCTTGAACATTTTGGTACAAAATTCATAATCAGCACCCCACCAAAGGATCCTGGATCCCCAAATGCTGGAAATTTTACCTCTCGTTTGTTCTGCTTAACCACCCAGTTGTCACTTGTTTAGTAGCAAGAAAATGCAGTCCGTACCGCAGATTAATTGCCCATTTTGATGTCACAATTGCGGCAAGGTGACAAGGCCATCCATGTATTAAATTAGCTTTCTCTCCCATCATTCTTCAGTTGAATTAAATGTCCATTGTCATTAAACCCGCTATGGAGATGAGTGTAAACTCATTCCCAACTATCATGCTGGTAAAACTATGTTGCAGTTTGAGGTGTGGTACCCAGAATTGCTGGCAGTCCTACAAATTGGTTTAATTGGGTTCTTGTATAATTGAAGCATGGCTTCTACTTCTGTGTATCTAGATGCGCTTTATAAAAGTTAGTATTCTATGACCTTTTTTCTGATGAAGGGTCTAGGCCCGAAACATCAGCTTTCCTGCTCCTAATCTGCTGCCTTACCTTCTGTGTTCATCCAGCTCCACACCTTGTTATTCTATGACCTTTGATTGTTTTCCATACCGGTATTTTAATAATGAATGATCCCAAGCCACTTCAGACTTTCACTGTCTCTAGTTTTTCACCATTTATCAGGAAAGTTGTTGTATGTTTTTTAGGTCCAGTGTGGATGACCTCACATTAGGCTATATTAAAATCCATTTTTGTCTATCACTATCAATATCACTGTAATTTTAACTGCTTTGCTTAAAATGTTGCCTAAAGTCTAGAGGCTTTGGTCACAGTCTTCCAAGATTCTCTGATATTTTAAGGGAACTGAAGTATTGAAGATTTCGTACCTGTCTGCTCTATTCTTCAACTTGGGACTGTCCTTGATTGGGTCCAGTCATAGCCAGAGAAACTCTAACAATGATGTCTTTTTCTATTCCACCATTGTCATAGGAATTCCTGTCTGTGTTTTCCTCTGTCCTGTTTTCCATCTACATTCTTCCTCTTGATGACATTACCCAAAGATACAGTATTGTTTGTACATATACACCGACAATGCTGAGCTGCATTTCTTTTCTAACTCTTCGTCTACAGCTCTAAACCCTGTCTTTATTTGTAACAAGTCTGCCTCCCTATCTCTGTTGTGCCACTGACCCACATTAGCTCTCCATTAGGCAATGCCTTAATTTTGAAATTTTCATCGTTGCTTAAATTCTTCATGGTTATGCCCTTCCCTACATCTGTCATATCTTTTGGGTCCACAACATTTCAACATCTCTCTCCTCCCCTAACTTTGACATGTTGCGCATTCTCAGTTTTCATTAATTCACCATTAGTAGTTGATCTTCAATTGCCCAGAATGCTTGTCCTGAAATTGCCTCCCTGACACCCCTCTGTTTGAATACCTGACTTATCTCCTTAAGACATTCTTTAAAACATACTTCTTTGATCAAGTTTGTCATCAGCTGCCTAATTTTGTCTTGTGTAACTCAGTGTCACACTTTACTTAGCAATAGGATGTTAGGATATTCCATTATGTTAAAGTTACTGTATGAATATAAGTTTAGGTAATCTGACAGCTAATATTGGATAAACTGCAATTTCATCGCTCACCATAAAGAACTCCAATTCCGTATTGCTGATTCTGTTTGTTCAGAAGTTTCTTCGGCTAAAGCAGATAAGTTTTCAACGTTTGTATTCTATTTGACCCTGAGGTGAAATTCCAGCCCCATGTCCTCATCACCACAAGATTGCCTACTCACACTTCTTTAATATCGCTTATCTCTGTTTAACCGTTATCTATAACTCAACCTATTTGATGTTGGCACTCTTATCAATGTACCAATCACCTCCAGACAAGACAATTACAGCATTTTCCTGGCTGTCTCCCAATCCTTTGCTGACCATGAACTTCAATACTCTGTTGCTTGAATCTGAATCACAATCTGTCTTCCCGCACAGATCATGAAAATTGTGAAACTTATTGAAATTCAGATGAAGCTTCTATCTGGAAATGAAGTATCAGAATTTGTTTTCTGTTAATTAATTGACAGCTAAACGAGCGTTGCTAAGTCCATGACTCATTGCTACCCAATGGTAGCCAAAACAGTAGCTTCCCCTTTTTATTCTTGCCAAGAAGATTATTAAGATTAAAGTTATTCACTTGTGTAGAAAGATGATGTCAAGTTACTTGTGTGTAATGTGTTGGGAATTATTCATGTGCTCCCTGTGTACTTGTATTTATAAAGAGCTCTTTTAAAAACTCACTTCTGGAAATAATTTTACATTCCATTATTCATTGATACTTTATCTTCATGGATTTTAAAGATTCCAGAACCATGTGTTGCTGCTTACCTGCTGTTACTAATCGTTATACAGAAAGGATCCTGTAAGTATTGTTCCATTATGCATTGGTTGATAGCAAGACGTCTCCAGTGGTGTTTGATTTAAAAAAAACAAAATTGTTTTAATGGGGCAGTAAAACAAATCACATCTGTTTTAAAAATAAATTGGATATAGTCTACTGACCTACCCCAGAGACCTAAATATGACAATAGAAGTAATTATACATTTATCAGTGTGGCTGAATTACATTCAGTTACCTTACTGATGCCTTTGAGCTATTGAATGGAGGTATAAAGGTCAGTTTCAATGAGATTCTGAATGGTGAGTGCTGCTTTTGATCTCTTAGCATGTCTGAGATTTCACTTCACCATATCTGCTCCTCGTCTATCTCTGTTAAACAGCATTAAAAGAGTAAAAGTCAGAAAAAATGGCAATTAGGGGAAAATAGGTACCTGATAATTTTCCAGGACAGGTCAGTTAGGAGTGCAATGGGTGGGAATGAGGAGTGGTGAGCTGGATTACGTTTAGCTCAGTTCACTAGACAGTTGTCATTCCAGCTGAAGTAGCATTGTGGTCGACACTGTCACCCAATCTGCTACAAGTCCTGATTGGATATCTTTAAATGATCAAGGATGCTACTTGGAGAAGGAGGTGAGAATGGTACAGATGTAGCGAGCAGAACCGACTATGTCTGTATGTATGCATTTTAATTGCATATTGTTTTTAACTTTGCCACACTTCAGTCTTCCGTCCACTGCAAGGAGGTAATCTTAGAGCAGGGGAAGTGCCCATTATACTTCATCCACTGATGTAATGCTATCGACTCAGGGCTTCAGTAATTTCAAGTGGAAATTTTTACAGTCTATGACCTCTGCTATTTGAATTCCTGATTAACTCAAAAGTTTGACCCAGTGCTTCTTCTGATTTCTCCACTTTGTTTAGTGAGCTGAAAAGTGCCATTCTGTAACTTCAAATGTATTTAAAATACTTTTGCGTCTGATGTGATTCAAGACCACCTTCAGAGACTGGGTATTAATGCAGAAAAACTGAGGGAGTGCTGTCTTCCAGATTGGCTTTCAGATGAAGCATTGAACTGAGATCCATCTGTCTGTTCTGGTAGACATCAAAGAGCCTGTAGAACTGTTCAAAGAAAATTGGAGTTCCATTGTTGGTCCTAGGTAACTCTTAATTAAAATAGATTATTTGGCCATTTTGGACCTATCTGGGCACATGGCAGTGACAGTTTTCCTATTCTTCAGGTTTGAAATGTTTATTTATCATTGATGACTATGTGAAAACTTGGGAAATATTGAATTGTTTTCTGGATCGAAATTTTTTACAAGTCCCGTCTACTATGAAATGAAGTCAACGT
Source organism: Stegostoma tigrinum (assembly GCF_030684315.1). Classification (NCBI taxonomy): domain Eukaryota; kingdom Metazoa; phylum Chordata; class Chondrichthyes; order Orectolobiformes; family Stegostomatidae; genus Stegostoma; species Stegostoma tigrinum. The sequence goes on from NC_081363.1 coordinate 50,592,413, forward strand.
TTAGTATGTAGTCGAGATAACAAGGTGTAGAGCTGGATGAACACAGCAGGCCAAGCAGCATCAGAGGAGCAGGAAGGCTGACATTTCGGGCCTTGACCCTTCTTGAGAAATGCAGTATTTGCAAAAAGTCAGGTGACTTCGAAAAACAACAAGAAAATATTAGGTTTATGGCCAATAATTACCGGAAAACATGGCTTTGAAAGGACTCGGGAGGCTCTATACTAATGATTTCTTAACAACCCTTTCTGGAGTTAGTTTTCCGTTTTCAGACTTGAATGGTCAATAAGCACTGCAAGTGGTCAGCAAAAGCTGCAAGTCTCTCTCTCTCACTCAGTTTCTCTGAACAGATGTTTCTGAGAATCTGATAAAGTTTCCAAATAACTCTATATATCTGATTGCCTTATAAACCCTGAAAAGCTGAATTGTGTTTACTTTCCAAAGAGTCAGATCCAGCTTTATTTCTCTGTGAATTGAAGATCTTCCATTGATCTATTGCTGTCAGCAATTTGATTTGACAAAACTGATAGATCATGAGAAGTCTTTTCTTTTGCTTTCCTGTTGGCCAGCAAGAGTGTTTATTCTTGTGCCGTTTTTCTTTTAAATAAAATCCTATGTGGGAGACTTCTTATGGTATGACTGTTTGGGATTAAGTAGATATATTCTAATTCCAGATTATAGTTTAGATGTTAACTAGTTTTTCACTTGTTTTACGAATGCATTCTGTGTAATAATAAATGGATTATACAGAATTTAAAGAAGCCTTTTATTTAAGACAGAAGAACACAAAAAGAGTGGTGCAACTGTTGAGGATTGATTACTTGTGCATCCCTCCCATCACAGTAGTAACAATTACAATTAAAGTTCAAAGATTTGACTTGTCAAGAAAATAATTTGGATGTCATAAATTTATTAAAACCATAATATGTACACAAATTGTGCTTCCTCTCAGTTTTTATTAATTTAAGAAGTTTACACTGTAGCAAGATAGAGGCAGGCTTAATTTATGGAACTTTTTCTGAATCAACAACAGCAGCAGTACAATTTAGTTTTCTTTCTGCTTAATTTTAATTAAATAAAAAAAATTCTCTGGACCGAGGTGACAATTGGTGTAACAATATGGCAATGTTTCTCTGTCCCTATACTAATGGTAATCTCTAAAAACAACTACTTTTCAGGGTGACAATTCTCATGAAACAGAACCATGTTGCACAATGCTGAAATTCTTGGTCTTTGGTCTGCATTCAGCAGAGTTTCTCAGTCTGCATCCTACACAAAGTATGGATCAATACATTCTGATTATATTGCTGAGGTTGCTAGTGCACTGAAGTTCAGCGATCTTCCTTGCATTTCTCACTACTGCGTCACAAAGTTATGCCGTTGCTTATAGCACAGACTCCTGTATATTTACGGGATTGGATTAGATCAACACAATGTCAGAATTTGTGTCATCTCTTCAGAATGATGCAGCTTCATCTGGGAAAATTATTTTGAAGATATGAATTAATTTGGACCCTGTCATAGACAGTATGTTGGAAAGTGCTGAATACATTGAATTATCCAATCTAACTATTTGACCACAACTGCAAGTGACTTGAAATGATCAATGACAACCATGTTTTCAACCCTATTGGAACAACTGAGGACCCACAACAAATGGAGACTCATAGACTAGCTGCTTGGATCCTAAATGTAAAGTTGGAAGAACGTTTGTGTAAATATGATGGCAGATCAGAGAATTTCTTTGCAGAACTCACCTACCTTAATCAGTGAACTATGTCAAAGCCCAGCTGAACGCTGTTGCAGCTTTTGTTCTGATGCCACCTATGGTTCCTGGGAATTACCAATTATAGCATGCCCCCAAATTTCTTGACCTAAAGGTCTCCATCCAGAATACTTTTGAGCACCCAGACCATATTAATGGCTGGCCAGACATTCTTCTAATATTTGATGCTTAGGATTGTACAATATTCCACACCATTCATAACTTCTCATTATAGTGAAGCAGTCCATGTCCATGCACAGTAAGATTTAGACAACATAGTTGATAGCTTAGCTGATAATTGGCAAATAACATTTGTGTCATAGAGTGCCAAGTAATGACCATCTCCAACAAGTAGGAATCTAACCATAGCCCTTTGACATTCAACAATGCTACTATCATTGAGTCCCTCATTATCAACATCCTTGTGATACCATTGGCCCGAAATTGAACAGGACCAACTTTAATTCTTAGAGGAGTTGACGAGGTAGATGCAGAAAGATTATTTTCCCATGTGGGAGGGCCTGGAAATAGAGGACATTGTGTCAGTAAGGAGTCTTCCATTTAAGACAGATGAGGAGAAATTTCTTCTCTCAGAAGTTAGTGAGTCCGTGGAATCATTTATTGAGAGTGCTGTGGAGGCTGGATTGTTAAGTACATTCAAGCTGAGGCAGACAGATTTTAATCAGTAAGGAAATCAAGTAAAATGATGCCAACACATTAAAGTGGAAATAAAGATTATGAGATCAGCTATGATCTTATCGAATGGCAGAGCAGACTCCATGGTTTGAATATCGTTGTGCTCCTGTGTCTTATCATTGTATATGCATACTGTGGCTACAAGAACAACTCATAAACTAAGAATTCTCCTATCTTCTCAGTGCTTGCCTGCCATCTCACATAGTACAATTCATTAGTAAGATGGAAACTCTCCATTTGCCTGGATGGGTGCGGCTTCAACAATGCTAAAGCAACTCAACAGCATTCAGGACAGGACACCCCACTTGATCGGCTTTCCATCCATGACCTTCAACATTCATTCCTTTCACCAGCGATGCACAGTGGCAGCAGTGTGTACCATCTACCAGATGAATTGTATTAGCTCACTAAACCTCCTTTACCGTATGATCAGATTTCTTTTTTATCATCAATACTTTATAAATACATAACATTTACACCATCCAAAAAGACAAGGGCAGCAGACACAAGGGGAACTTGCACTACCTGCAAGATTCCCTCCAAACCTCTCAACATCCTGAATCGGAACTGCATCCTTGATAAACCCCTGGAACTCCCATCCTGAAAGTTTTGTGATTATTTCTACATCCAAACAACTGCAGCCATTCAAGAACCTTTTTGAGAGCAGTTTTATAGATGGGCAATAAATGCTGGCTTATCCAGCCGTACCTACGTTCCATGAACAAACTTTTAAAAATATGGTTTCAGGCAAGTATTCTTTTATGGGTAAGCACTGCAGTGGCTGAATGGATTCTAGAAACCAACAAAAAATGTTTTTTAAGAAAAGAATTGCGGATACTGGAAATCCAAAACAAAAGCAAAAATTGCTGGAGAAGCTCAGTAGATCTAGCAATATCTGCAGAGAGATATTTCAAGACCAGTGACTCTTTTTCAGAACTAACTTTTGAAGAAGGGTCATTGGCCCTAAAATATTAAGACTGTTGTTCTTTTTATTTCACATCATAAATAAATGATCAAACCTCCAGCAGCAACACCAACTGTATCATGTTAGCTAAGATAGACAAAGAGGGGCAACTGGAAGAATTCTCCCTCTGTGGAGAAGACCAGGCTTCAAGACGCAAGTTTTATACTTGCCCAAAAAGAGAAGTGGATTTCCCACTGAACTGTTATAAATCAATGCAAAAATTGCAGAAATTCAAGAAGTGATGGCTTCTTTCTTATGCCATGCGAAGTATATTCCAGAATTTTAACAATTTAAAGTGGTCACATTGCTGCAGTTTAATTAGTGAGTGTACTCAGTGAACTCATTTATTGTTAAAAACCTGAAAAAGGTTTGTTTTCTCTCATGTTCCATTTTTGTTTGTATGTGGGGGTTGGAGATCTGTCGGCATATACTTGATGCAGTTCATAGCAGGGACTCATAATTAGAAAGTTTCTCCTATTTTTGGTGCAGGAACTAATATTTTATCCAATACAGAGAAGATCTGATGTATAATAATCAGGGATCTAGTATCCCTTTACAACCAGAGATTAGCATCCATTAATGGTTATTGGTTCATTTTTAAGTCTGTTGATACTAGCCATTTTTTTCGTTCCTAGGATGTGATTTCATGCAACTGATTCACTTGAACTAATTAGTTAGTCCAATCCCCAGAACCTCGTTTTCCTAGCCAATATGGAATGGCCTTAACTCTGTGGAGGATCATAAATTATAAGTTAATTCTCTTCAGACTGTCTCTTCAAATATCTAATATTGTTAGCAGGCACATTTCTGACCAGGATCAGGCCGAATGCATAAGTGGATCTGTGGTCTGGTACTGAAATAATTTTAGGCTTTGTTAAAACAGTGACGGGCATATGAATAATGAGACTGGTCATGATTAGGATTTTATAATCCAACCTCAGAAGTAATACATTCATTTGAGGATTGGTTTTCAGGCTCTGAGCCTTTAGAGGTGTGACTATTAATTCTTAAAATATTTTGTTCACAGTTTTCTTCTTTAGTGTCAAGCCACAAAAGATTGAAGGTTGGATGGTTTCTCCTTTTCATGGATATAAAGAATTTTACATTATTTTGCCACTTAGATTAGATTCCCTACAGTGTGGAATCAGGCCCTTCGGCCCAACATGTCCACACCACTCCTTGAAGCATCCCACCCAGACCCATCCCCCTGTAACCCACACACCTCTGAACTCTACGGGCAATTTAGCGTGGCCGATCCACCTAGCCTGCACATCTTTGGACTGTGGGAGGAAATGGGAGCACCCGGAGGAAACCCACACAGACACGGGGAGAATGTGCAAACTCCACACAGGCAATCGTCCGAGGCTGGAATTGAGCCCGGGTCCCTGGTGCTGTCAGGCTGCAGTGCTAACCACTGAGCCACCGTGCCGCCCCAAATTAGTAATTATTTCCCACATATAATTGAAAGAATATTGCTGGACAGAGCAAAAGTCATGCTATTAACTGCTTATTCATTCCACAAATAATGATTCTCAAACATCATGCAAATAGACAAGGGGAAAGTTACAATAGCTCACTCCAAGAATATAGTTGTTTTTATTATGAAACCCATAGAGGCCAATAACTTAAAAGAATTGAATACCCAGTGAGCAACTAAAAGGAATTGAACAACAAGATTTCAAGTTTTAAGACTTTAAGGTAACAAGCAATCAAAAAAAAATTACTTAGTAAGCAACATTTTTAATGCAATGAATAAACCCATTGCGTTGTATATTACGGCATGTTTGTCACAGGTAGGCAGTCTTTGTATGTGCACAGTCACACCTAGCTTCTAATCAGTTAATATCTCCCAATTAGCTAAGGTCTAACGCTGTTTATTTGTTGAAACCAGCTTTCCTTTATTTTCAGAGAAATTCCAAAATGACCACCAGTGGTAAGGCTCATTCCGATTCTCCTTTGCTAGTGCTAGTCTTTCAGAGTCTTTGGATTGCTGCGATATGCCGTTCTTTGATCAGACAGCATCTCTTTCCTGTGTTCTGTCTGTTAGCTCGTAGATAATATGCAACTCTTGCTGACTGCATCAAGTACCACTTTTTGGCTCAGTGAGACCTCTCTCTCATTCTTTGTTTCTGTCCAGAAGAAGACATGAAGGCAAGATTCTATCAATTGTTTTTCCAGATATATCACAATAAGATTCAAATTGAGAGTGTACATAAAATACTACTGTCCAGATATAATGGCTGTATCCAATAATCTCTTAAGTATTGCTCCTAATAAGTGCTGTTATTGTTGTTGGAAGTGCTCCAGTCATACCCTCATTGCCTCACTGGCAAAGTGCTGCATTCCCAAATCCCACAGACACCTGGGAATCACTGGCCTAAGACCGTCCAAAGTGGAGGAGGAGCATCCCTGAAGGCATTGAGCACCTCAAGACTTACTGTTGGGGAAAAAGCCGAAGCCAGGCAAAAACAGCGAAAGTAGTGTGTTGCCATACCAACGTCCCAGCCACCCTTCCCGCGACCACCTTCTGCCCCATCAGTGCCTGTGGTAGCTGCATTGGCCTGTATAGCCACTTATGGACTCAGCCTGAGTGTGGAAGAGAGTCTGCCAATGAATTCATATTATTTGTTGTTAAGGAGCTTCCATTTCCTAAATTTTCCTTGCTTTTGCAGATCATTAAAATATGCAGAAGGGACAGGATTAAGAAGTAATATAGCTTCATCTACCCTTCTGTTCCAGGATCTCCTACAGCAGGAAACAAAGACAGAAACTGGCAGAAAAGCTGAGCAGGTGTGGCAGCATCTGTGAAGAGAAATCAGAATTAATGTTTTGAGTCCGGAACTGATGGCAGCTCGGAAAATGTTGGTTTTTATGCAGAATACAGGGTGGGGCTAAGAGTAGGATTAAACAATAGATGGGGATAGAGCCGAAATAGAGAGAAGAACGGTTGGACAAACAAAGGAGTGATTAACGATCTGGCTAGAACAGTGAATAGCTGTTTGCTGGTGGTATTTTGCTGGAGTTGTCTGAAATGGTCCTTTGAATGCAGAGGCTGGTGGGATAAAAAGTGAGGACAAAGGGAACCTGATCACACTGCTCTGAATGATAGATGTGTATGCGGGCAGTGAAGGCCTTCAATTTTACTGGGACAAAGTGACCATCCTAACTCAAGCCACCCACAGACATGCACAGGAATTCCTAGAGGGCTGGTTTTCAACCCAAAATGCAATCAACAAATATGTGGAATTAGACCCCATTTACAAATGCATGCAGAAATGAACTGGAAATGACACAACCCAAATTAGCAGACCAGACCGTACAAATTCCAAGCAGAGTAGAACAACATTGCTTCATCGGAGGCCGCACTGATAACGTTACCTAGCATGGTTACAAAACCTCTGTACAATAACCAGCCAGCAGGGCGAGCAAGCCAACAACCTCATAATAGTATCAGAGATAATGGGAACTGCAGATGCTGGAGATTCCAAGATAATAAAATGTGAGGCTGGATGAACACAGCAGGCCAAGCAGCATCTCAGGAGCACAAAAGCTGACGTTTCGGGCCTAGACCCTTCATCAGAGCTCTCTGATGAAGGGTCTAGGCCCGAAACGTCAGCTTTTGTGCTCCTGAGATGCTGCTTGGCCTGCTGTGTTCATCCAGCCTCACATTTTATTATCTTGGAACCTCATAATAGTGGCCAGTCTGTCCCCAGAAATAGAAGCAGAGATGTCAAGGAATAGAAGGGAGGAATCAGCAATGGACCAGGTGAAAGTGAAGGCGAGGTGGAAGTTTGAAGTGAAATCAATAACAATTTCCAGCTCTGGATTTGAAGGGGAAGCAGCACTAATGATATAATCGATATATCAAAGAATGAGTTGTGAGTGGGGACCGGAATATGACTGGAACGACGAATGTTCCATATACCCCACAAAGGGAGAGGCAGAACTGGGGTCCATGTGGTAGCCATGGCCACCCCTCCAACATGAAGAAAATGAAAGGAGTTAAAAGAAGAGTTGTTTAGGGTGAGGACAAGCTTGGCCAGGTGGAGGAGGGTGATGGTGGGTAGGGGATGGCTCCAGCCTTTGTTCCAGGAAGAAGTAGAGAGTCCTGAGACCATCCTGGTGGAGGAAGGTTGTGTAGAGGGATTGTACATCCATGGCGAAGAGGAGGCGGCTGAAGCCTGCAAACTGGAAATTCCAAAACCTGTGTAAAGCATCACAGGAATTGCGGATGTAAGTGGGCAGGAACTGGACTCCTACAGCAGTATAATTTTGGGTGATTTAATGTCACCTTCCAGGGCAGTGTTTGATTTAATTTATTTATTGTCACTTGGATTGTATTAGATTCAACACTTTTATAGGTGGGAATAGCAAACTGTATGAAGCACAACCTATCCAGGAAGTATTGTTAGTTTCAGATCTATGCAATTTTAATATTGATTTGAACTATTGAACCAATGTTGTTCATTCATTCTTCTGACATGACTGCAGAAAATATATTTCATGTGTTGGGTATGTAGGAAACAAAACATTCATGATTGTAAAGACTAAGTTTTACGGCATGAAGGTGAGAATAGTAAATTGGATTATTGCGAAAATGAAGAAAGCCTGAGATAGAATTAAGGGCAACTTTTCAAAATATTTAGAAGTGGGTACTAATATTTCATTTCTGGGCCAATTTATCTTAAATTTATAGAGCAATTATGTGGATGCACTGTCGCCCAAAGTGAGTGGTGCCCATACTTTCAAATGGAGGCCTCATTAACTCTTTAGAAGGCCAAGGGAAGTCATGGAGTTATACAGCATGGAAACAAACACTTCGGTCCAACTTCTCCATGCTGATTAGATATCCTGAACTGATCCAGTCCCATTGGCCTGTATTCTTCTAAACCCTTCCTATTCATGTACCCATCCAGATGCCTTTTAAATGTTGTAATCAAACCCATCTCCACCACCTTCTCTGGCAGTCATACTGAGAAAACGTGGATAGAGTTAAGGTAGCAGATGATATTACATAACAATACATATATAAGTGCATGCATTTAGTTTAAAAAGATGCAACAGCAGTAATGATGCTCTGAATGGAAAACAACCTACTACTTTGTAAAAACATTAGAATTTATTCAACAGTTTCACGGGGTATTAAAGTTGATGCCTCAAATTGATTTGGTTGTATTAAAAGAAAGGAATGAAACGTTTTATCTTAACATGTAGAATATAAAAGCCAAGAAGTAACAATGAACCTATATAAAGCCTTAGACCTCAAACAGAAAACTATATGTGTTGTTCTGCTCTGTGCTATGTACAGAAGATATTGGAGGTTTAGAAAGTGCTCAGATTCACTGGAAGGGTATCAAATTGAAAAAATACAAATAGAAATCAAGACTAGGGAAAACAGAAATATTTGCTTCTGTAGAGGGTAAGTAGTCTGAAATAATTTTCAAATATTATAGCTCACTGTATAATCTTCCATTTTTGAAAATGCATTAACTGTACTTTCTTAATTAAAACTATTTAGGCTTCTGATTGAGTCTGAAATCAATTTTTGCAAACATGACTCTTAACTGTTGTTTAAATTTCATCTGTGATAACATGTTGAACATGTTTAAATATCAGAATATTTAAACACCTTGGGTATAATCAATGTTTTGTTAAAAATAAGACAAATTATGAATGATTAGTTTTTTCTTTCCCTGAAGTTTTTTCTTATCCACAATTTTTTTTTCCTATTTAGGATGAAATTGCAAAAACGAATTTTCTTCAGAAAGTTTCATCAAACCAACAGAAACGGGAGCAGAGTTTAATGAGTAAAGGAGGTGATGTCAAGGCTATCAAATTCAATGAAAATGTGAAGGATAAAAGCCAAAATGAACCAGAGCCAACAACGAAGAGGTCCTTGAGCACAGAAAGGTCTCTGCAAAAACAGCGTAAGGAGCCTTGTGGAAGTAAAAATCTGAAAAGCAAGGCTGTTATGCCGTCTTCGTTGCAGAAGAAGTACGGGTCAAAGGTGAAGATGATATATTTGTTATGCGTTGTGTTAAGAAAATAACTTTAAGATCCAGTTTAATGCTATGTTTTTGTAGAAACTCAATCTGAAAATATTATCGTGTTAAGTTTGAATGCCTTGTCACACTTTGTTTCACAATATTTTAAAACATATACTCAAAAGAAGCCCTGAACACACAAATTACAACACTGTAATAATATAATTTTAACTGAATTATTTTGGAAAACTTCTCTTCTACATTTCCAGTTATAGTAACTCTTGCAGATTTCCATAATACCAATACCACCACTTTAATGATTACGTGCAGAGAGTTGGATAGGATTTTCACCCCAGATGGGAGACAGTACAGAGACAGGCAGCATACACAAAAGTACACACTACTATTGGTGTTCTAGATTGCCGCACACTCCCATTCCCCCCATGCTATTTTTCTAGAGGTGGGATTAGGATTAATAGGGCTAACTACCCATAAAGCTGGGTAAATGATTTTATGAAGTCTCTTGTCTGAGGCTGACTAGAATTTTTATCAGGAACAATGCTAGCTGCCTGGAGGTATCATCTTGGCAACATACCAGATTGCCAACAATACTGTGAGGGGCCTACATGCTTGTTCAGCCAAAGTTGTGCCCACAGACTGTCTCATGCAGGGGCTCCCACTCCACCTCGGTGGCCCAACTACTGAGAGCATTTTTTTAAATTCGGAAGTTCACATTGTTGTAGGGAGGATGTCTCAGGATGAAAGTGTCTTTCTGTCTGGGCTGAACAGTAGGCAGTTACTCCTTTTAGTCAGAAGCATCTCCTGTGGCCGTCCAGCTTAGGGAAACTGCCCTCCATTCCTAGATAATAAAGTGTGAAGCTGGATGAACACAGCAGGCCAAACAGCATCTCAGGAGCACAAAAACTGATGTTTCGGGCTGAGACCCTTCATCAGAGAGGGGGATAGGGAGAGGGTTCTGGAATAAATAGGGAGAGAGGGGGAGGCGGAACAAAGATGGAGAAAAGAAGATAGGTGGAGAGGAGAGTATAGGTGGGGTGGTAGGGAGGGGATAGGTCAGTCCAGGGAAGACGGACAGGTCAAGGAGGTGGGATGAGGTTAGTAGGTAGGAAATGGAGGTGTGGCTTGAGGTGGGAGGAAGGGATGGGTGATAGGAAGAACAGGTTAGGGAGGCAGAGACAGGCTGGGCTGGTTTTGGGATGCAGTGGGGGGAGGGCTTGGAGATCACTTTGCAGAACACCTCCGCTCGGTTCGCAATAAACAACTGCACCTCCCAGTCGCAAACCATTTCCACTCCCCCTCCCATTCTTTAGATGACATGTCCTTCATGGGTCTCCTGCAGTGCCACAATGATGCCACCCGAAGGTTGCAGGAACAGCAACTCATATTCTGCTTGGGAATCCTGCAGCCCAATGGTATCAATGTGGACTTCACCAGCTTCAAAATCTCCCCTTTCCCCACCGCATCCCAAAACCAGTCCAGTTTGTCCCCTCCCCTCACTGCATCCCAAAACCAGCCCGGCCTGTCTCTGCCTCCCTAACCTGTTCTTCCTCTCACCCATCCCTTCCTCCCACCTCAAGCTACACCTCCATTTCCTACCTACTAATCTCATCCCACTTCCTTGACCTGTCCGTCTTCCCTGGACTGACCTATCCCCTCCCTACCTCCCCACCTATACTGTCCTCTCCACCTATCTTGTTTTCTCTCAATCTTCGGTCCGCCTCCCCCTCTCTCCCTATTTATTCCAGAACCCTCTCCCCATCCCCCTCTCTGATGAAGGGTCTAGGCCCGAAACGTCAGCTTTTGTGCTCCTGAGATGTTGCTTGGCCTGCTGCGTTCATCCAGCTTCACACTTCATTATCTTGGATTCTCCAGCATCTACAGTTCCCATTATCTCTGCCCTCCATTCCTAGTTAGATTGAGTGGTCAATTTGTCAATATCACTGCCAAATAACTTTTCATGGCATGGTGGCTCAGTGGTTAGCACTGCTGCCTCATGGTGCCAGGGACCTGGGTTTGATTCCACCCTTGGGTGATTGTGTGGAGTTTGCACATTCTCCCCTAATCTGTGTGGTTTTCCTCCGGGTGCTCTGGTTTCCTCTCACAGTCCAAAGATGTACAGGTTAGATGTGTTAGCTATGCTAATTAGCCCATAGTGTCCAGGGATGTACAGCCAAGGTGGAATAGCCATGGGAAGTGCCAGGTTATGGGGGTAGGAGAGGAGGTGGCTCTTCGAAGTGTTGGTGTGGACTCAACAAGTTGAACATTCTGCTCCCATGCTGTAGGGATTCTATGCATTCTAACTACCTCATTGAGGGTTTCTGACCCTCCCCCCTCCATTTCATGCCGAGATCAAGTCCAAACCAAAACCTACATCCTTGCCCATCATAATAGCAGATCATTGAATTACAGGAAGCATTACAATTTGACCCTCATGCTGATTTAACTTGAATTGTTGATGATTTATACTCTTAATTCAACTAGACAATTCAGTGCGGTACTGAGAGATTGTTGCACTGCCAAAGATGTTGTTCTTTAATTGGAGTTCCTATTGTCTTCTAGTAGTGCATGTGGATACATTGATCACATAGCATTGAATAACTGCAGTGAAATTTCTTGGTGCTGTGGCCTAGTCACAAAGCAAAAATAGATGATCAGATTCAGGGATGAAAGTATTATTTTTCGGGGAGGAGAGGGGCTTCTTTTTGATCATCAACAGTGCCTGTTTCATTCTCACTAGTCCATTCATTAGGCTACAAACTCAATATAGTAAGAAAATCTTCTTTATTTGCGTTGGCATTTGGGAACTTATAATTACACAGAAGCGGAATTGAAGGATTCATCAATACTGTTCCATTTAGATTAAAGTAAAACACACAGAGAAAGCATTCATTTCCGGACACAGTATTTAAGTTGGAATAAAAAGGCATACATTCACAGCAATTTCTTAAAAACTAAGTAACACACAAATCTATACACAAAATGCCATTGGCCCCATCATGCTTTCCACAGACTGGTGAGGTCACAGCTAAATGGTTTCTATCTATAACAGATTAGTCACTGCACCTCAATTAATTCAGTTTTTGTGATGCTTTGTTATGTGATAATACATAATGCAAATTTTTAGGAATCAAAAGTTTTCAGTGTTAAATTATCCAATTGACACAGTGTTCATTAGGCTTTTCACCCATACAGTAGCAACTAAACACCTGCAGCGTTAAGCTAGAGACTGCACATTCATTTGTTAAGTGTTCACAACCTCAAGTTTTCTTCATTTCTAATTAGCTGAGTAGGCCTTCATTGAAAAACCTCTTCAAAGAGTTTCATCCCCCCACTAACCACCCTGCTGCAGACCACACCCCCTGACCCCATTGCAGACAACCCCCACTCACTTCCCAGCGCTCTATCTCTTTTGCTGCCCCTCTGCTAAATGTTTTGAGCCATTGCTCCAATTGCAGCTTCTCTTCCCCATTCCACTTTGCAGCTGCTTTCTCTGCTTTCATACCTTGGGATATGGCTTCACGGCCTTGCTCCAAAGTCACGATCTCACTACATGGACCCTGGCCTCAATCCTTTGGGCCTGGCCTTAGAGACTTACACTCTAGGCCTTGCAGCCTCACTTTCTGGGCCTCTGCCTTGCAATATCTCCCTGATCTCCTGCCCCAATGTGACAGTGTCTCTCCCTCGATTCCAGTCTCGTGCCCTGGCTCCTCATGCCCCAACTTCATTTCCTGGCCTCCAGCCTCGTCTCCAAGGTTCTGGCTTTGCCTCCAAGCCTGATAGTTTTAAGTCCTGTTCTCCCTCACCTTGCTTATCACTAACCCAACCCCACTTCCAGGAGCCTTGCTGACTACTGCCATTCATTGTCTTGCTGCTGTTCCAATCACAGGCTGCTTCTTTTCTGCATTTGCTGCTGATTGGCTTATATTAAACCCAGACACCTGGTCAGGTGTTTTGTCCTACTGTCGGGTGAGATCAGCCACTGACTTTAACTAAATGTTCCTGAGCGTGAAATTTATTAGATTTTACATTATTGAATAGGTTTTAAATTGATCAATTTGTATAAATCATATATTTTATTATGACTGAGTTTGGATGATTGCACACCCTCGCTCAAGTCCCACTACTCCAAAAGACCCAGCATTAAATTAAATACCCAATTACCAATAAATTCAATACTCTGCTATCTGTATCAGGTTTAGAATGGAAAAAAGAATCATCACTCTGGTTTCTTTCACAAACAGGAAAGTTGTTTATTTATTGTGAAAATGACTTGTTTGGCAAAGATGTAAAGCTGATTAACAGTTTGAAGTAGGAAATTATAAATTATAAATATAAAATTATAAATATTAACCCTTCTAAAATCACCCAGCACACATTTATTTTTTTCTGGAGGGATGAACTTTGGGGAAAACAGGAAACACTTGGTCAACAATTGTTGGTTTTTGAAGAAACAATAAGGTGTGAAATGTTCAAGACGGTCAGTTTGCATCATGGGGATACGAACGAATGGATATGACTAGGTGGCAGATGGTAAAATGATGTGAGTGAGAGTAAATGGACATGGGTGGATGGGTAAGGATAGGAGGATGGGTGGGTGACATTGGATGGTTGGATCTGTCCATGAGACTGAATCCAACAGATATCAACCTTTCTCCTTCTTAAAACTGAGAACACATGCAGTAAAGCAACCCTTTTTTTGTGCATTCCACAGAGACCACTTTGGAGTGTGACTCATGAGAGACAAATCTAGGTCAGTGTTAGTTAAATCCAACTCTTTAGCTCAGCCCTTTCCCTAGTGATCAAGCCTTGAGGTTTAGTGCTTTTATTTATTCGTGCTTTTATTTAGTTTTGCTTCTTGACTGAAAAGGCAATAAGAAAAGATTCAATAGTTAGCTCTGCCAATTAACATTCTTCAATGTTTATTTTTATTAACTACTCAATTAAATGGTCGGTTTATTACTTTTAATTTTTTTTATCTGAAATCCATGTGTACCATTGTGGCAAACCTTATTTTTCTGACGTTTTCACACTGGACTTCCGCGTTAGAGAAAGTTGGAAATCTCCCCACCCAACCACCTCAGGCTGAAAGCTTAGACAAGACAGATCTAGGGTGGCATTATCCACTTCGTTCTTCATTCTAATTTCTTCCAACATATTCCTTCTAGTTACGAGATGACACGGTGTGAAGCTGGATGAACACAACAGGCTAAGTAGCATCGGAGGAGGAGGAAAGTTGACGTTTCGGGTCGAAACCCTTCTTCAGAAATGGGGGAGGGGAAGGGGATTCTGAAATAAATAAGAAGAGAAGGGGAGATGGATAAAGGAGAAAATAGGGTGAGAGGAGACAGACAGGTCAAAGAAACAGGGATGGAGCCAGGGAAGGTGAATGTAGGTGGGGAGTTAGAGAGGGGATAGGTCAATCCAGGGAGGATGGACAGGTCAAGGAAACGGGATGAGCTTAATGCTTAGGAGATGAGGGGGGGGCTTGAGGTAGGAGGAATGTTTAGGGAGGCGGGTATTAGCTGGGCTGGTTTTAGGATGTGATCGGGGGAGGGGAGTTTTGGAGCTTGTGAAATCCACATTGATACCCTTGGGCTGCAGGGTTCCCGAGAGGAAAATGAGGTGTTGTTCCTGCATCTTCTGGCTGGCATCATCGTGGCAACGCTGGAGGCCCGGGATGGACATGTTGTCCAAGGAGTGGGGTGTGGGGTGGGCAGTTGAAATGGTTCATGACTGTGAGGTGTAGTTGTTTGTTGCAAACTGAGTGGAGGAGACCACAACAGGAACAGTGGATACAATATATCACATTAACAGATGTGCAGGTGAACATCTGAGAGGCGAAGGAATTAGGAATAGGGGATGGCCTTTTTACAGGAAGGTGGATGAGAGGAGCAGTATTCCAGGTAGTTGTGGGAGTCAGTAGGCTTAAAATGGATATCGGTTTCCAGGTGGATGCCAGAGATGGAGACAGAAAGGTCCAGGAAGGAGAGAGAGAGGTGTCAAAGATGGTCCAGGTGAACTTAAGGTTGGGATGGAAGGTGTTAGTGAAGTGGATGAACTGTTCGAGCTCCTCGTGGGAACACGAGGCGGTGCCGAAACAGTCATCAATGTAATGGAGGAAGAGATGGGGGATATGTCCAGTGTGGCTTTGGAAGAGGGATTGTTCCACATAGCCTACAAAGAGGCAGGAAAGCTTGGGCCCATGCGGATACCCATGGCAACCCCCTTTGTCTGTAGGAAGTGGGAGGAATTGAATTTGAGGTGATCGATGTCTTAACGACATTTAGAGATGAATTAGACAATTGTCGTCCGGACATCGATTGCCTCAAACTCTCCACCCCTCTCACCCACTCCAACCTCTTCCCTGCAAAACATGCAGCCCTCAGCTCCAGTCCCGACCTCACCATAAAACCTGCAGACCAGGGGGGCACAGTAGTAGTATCCCTGAGGCCAGGTGCCAATTCTCTGACCCCTCCTCCTATCTCCCCTTTGATCATGACCCCACCCCCCGAGCACCAAACCATCCATCATCTCAGGTGACCTCCCACCCACAGCCTCCAACCTCATCACTCCCCAACCCTGCACCGCCCACTTCCTTCCCAAGGGCTTCACAAACTTCAAAATCTTCCCTTCCCCGACCACATCCCAAAACCAGCCCAGCTAGTCCCCACCTCCCTAACCGTTCCTCCCACCTCAAGCTCCCCCACCCATCTCCTACGCACTAACCTCATCCCGCCTCCTTGACCTGTATGTCCTCCCTGGACCAACCTATCCTCTCCCTAACTCCCCACCTACCTTCACCTTCACTGGCTCTGACCCCACCTCTTTGACCTGTCTGTCTCCTCTCCACCTATCTCCTCCTTTATCCATCTTCTATCCGCGCCTCCCCCCATTTATTTCGGAATCCCCTTCCCCTTCCCCATTTCTGAAGAAGGGTTTCGACCCAAAATGTCAACTTTCCCCCTCCTCTGATGCTGCTTGGCCTGCTGCGTTCATCCAGCTTCACACCGTGTTATCTCAGATTTTCTAGTATCAGCAATTCCTACTATCTCTTCCTTCCAGCTACATTTGTTTTTCAGCTTTTTGATATTTATTCTTAATCCATATTCAAACTTCTAGATTTTATTTAATCTACAGTACTTTGTAGAGTGTCTTCTGATTCTGTACACAAGTTCATGGTCTATCATTCAAATTTACCTCCTGGAAGTACATATTATTCTCAAACTATTTGTTTTGTGTACAGATTGCATAGTTTGGTGGTGATACACAACCTTGTTGTACTCCTTGCCACTTAAAACTGTCCCTCTTTTATTCCAATGTTTGTTATTTTGTCCCAAAATAAACCCTGGATAAATCTCACAATATGTCTCAACATTTCAGCAACATATCTATTCACTCTTGCAACTGAACACAACTTTATTACCAGCGGTGTTTTCTTTTTAAATTATAATTAATATAACTAGTAAATTAAATTGATATTGTTATATACTGATGTATTATAAATTTGGATCTTAAATTTAATTCATCTATTGACTCAACACATTGGCAAGACTGAATGGAGTGATGCAAAGACCAAGGGAATTTTCTTCATGGTCACGTTGCTGCATGAAATCAGTCAAGATGGGATGGGACTTCAGCTAACTTGATTCTTATTTTCATGTCACATTTGTCAGGGTAATGATAGTTAATTCTCTTCCAGTAGGGACCCTGCCACTGTGAGGCTGGAAATGACTTGCTGCTTTTGGGGAGCACTTGCAGCACATGAAGTGGCTGGGACAATTGATAAAGCAGACAGATCTCCTAAAATGTAACAGTATTAAATTTAAGTTGACCATGGAATAAATTCAAAGTCAAAGAATAAATATTTGGAGTGGTTTTGGGAAGGTGTTGTGTTTAGCTCTATCACCCACTCCCACCTGGTGATCAATATAATGATCAACTTTCCTTTAAAGGACAGAATCACATGATGAATCACTGCTTTAAAAGCATATTTCCACTACAATACATTTAACAGTGACATTTGAAGCTTTCAAAACATTTTACACTTACCTTTTAAAATATTCCTTTCTCTTAATCAGGCTTTTCCAGTCTTCCTAAGGAGGAATGTCTTTTTTAGGGCTTCTAAAGCGCAGACCAGAACACTGTGGCAAGCAAATATAGTATGCTTATGATTGTCACAATAGACACAAACTCGTAAGAGGTGTGTGTATGTTTTTCTGACCTGCAAAAATGAAACTGACACGGAGTAAGGAAAGCAGAGGGAAGATTATTTCTCTGTGAAAAGAAAATTAAGTTCAATGTTTGGCAAACCAATTCACACTTGCACCAGGAGATGAAATTCCAACCTGTTATGCCTGAAGAATTGAACCTAAAAGTTGACAAATGTGCCTGGAGTTAATTTTGAATATTCTATTCCAGATATCTGCTAATCTGGATGGAATTACTTTGAGTGATCCAGTTTCGCAAAGTGAAGACTACCTTGGAAGAGTGTATGGAAAGGCAGTTTATCAGGGACATCGTAGAACTTACAAAAAAGGTCCATATCTGAAGTTGAACTCTCCTATACCTAAATCCAAACCACAAAGGCCCAAAGTGATTGAGAGTATTAAGGGTGAGTGCTTTGTTTCATTGTAAATTCTGTTTCATGTTTTATCAGTTGTGTTGTTCCTCAGATTTGTTCTGCTGTTGTGGCTTTAGGAAATGTCTCATAAGTCTGGTTCTGTTTAATCAGTCAGGCAAGACTTGCACATTTTAATCTGATTCTCCTTCCAATTTGAATCTGCATTTAATTAAATGAAGAGACCATAATGATGCTGATTTACCATTAAGTAGGCCATTACCAGATGTATTTAATTACAGCAACAATGAATGGCTTGGTAATGCATGAAGATGTCTGCAATAATTTATTCATTTTATTCATGTATATATTTGTGTTTTCAGGGGAGGAAACTTAAACCAAGCTCACTTCAAAGCAAGCTTAATCAGAAGCAACTACCCATATGTTGCTGAGCTTCATAAGACCTAGTTGACTTTTCTTTGCATTTTAATTTAAATAATACTGTTATAGATTGTGCTTTTTTGACCTAGATGATAAACATCTTCTTTGAGTTTTTGTAAAGGGCAACTCTTTCTTCACAAACTGAAGAAAGAGCATAGAGCAAAGCAAGATTATATAAAGCTGACAAAGGCATTGTTTGACTCATTTCTTGCCATTATGTGGATTTAAACAAATTGCCAGCAACCTCCTAGATGTCAATCCACAACAATATGAATTGCATTTATACAGCATATTTAACATTGCAAGACAATCCATTTGGAAACTCAATACTAGGAAGATTCAGAAATCAACTATGATTTCACTTTAGTGTGCCCGTGCAATTCACGAGCAAATACTCAGAAACACTTGAGTTCACAGTTTCACATCTACTGTAAAAATACCTTCGATTATTTTTAAAATTAACTTATAGTATATCAAATTGAGTGGTTTTTGACTGAAGTATGCCTGCGTTAATAGACGAATAACAGTGTAAGTGTTCTGCAATCTGAAATGAGAGTTCAATCTTACACTTATAAATTTAATTAGCAGAGTAAATGGAGGAACCATTAATTGTGATGTCAAATTATTTGGTTTGTGGATTATTGTGATTGGATTGCCTTCAAAAAAAATTTGACTTATTAGCGCCCTTTATTAATGTCCTTGGAGTTTGAAAATGTGTGCATGGCACACACACACACACACACACACACACACACACACACACACACACACACACTAGTGGGATGAATTGCTCTAGACAGCATATTGGTGAATTGTTTATTCTATGTGCAGTGAGTGTTTGAAACAAACACGAAGAAACTCGGCAGGGCTGGCAGCATGTGTGGAGAGAAATAGAATGAATGTTTCAAGTCTGATATGAGTTTCTTTAACACTCTCTTTATTTTCAGATTTTTAGCATCTGCAATATTTTGCTCTTATTTGCAGTGAATATCTGCTGTAATATATACAGAGGAGACAGATCATGAAGTCAGTCATCGTGAAAACTGACTTGATGTTCGTGAAGCCCTTTTGGAGACAACTCTTACCTAAATGCAGTTAACCTCACATTAAGCAGTGGAAAAAACCCCAACCAGTGCTCTCCAAATACGTTATCAACTATTTAAAGTTTCATTGCTATCTGTTTTTTTTTGGTCATTTCTACAATTCTGTAGGTGTTTGATACTTTTCATGGTTGATTTGTTTGAAATGTCTACAGAAATTTGCTAAAATGATTGTTGGCCTTAACGAGTCCCCTTGGACGAGAGCAGGACTGCAACCTCAGCAGCATAGGAATCATGTTGCTAGGGCTTTGAAGATAATAATGGCAATGAAATTTTGTGTGTCAGGTTCCTTCTAAGCTAAAACTGGAGATATTTGTGGAAATTTCAAAGTTTACCATACACAGTTTCAGGTCACAAAACTTTCTGTTTAAAGATTACCATCGAAGGACTGGTTTGTAAGCTGTGTGCAGTGCCTTGTGCCAAATTGCTGATGGGCTGCCACAGAGCTCGCAATGCATCAACCATTTTGTTCTGCATACTAGCAGTGTTCGTTTCGAGGTTGCCCATTAAAGTCCTCAGTTGAGACCTGATGGCATCATTAAAGAATGTCAAGTGAGCTTCAAAGTCTGAGGAAGGGTGACTAAACCCAAAATGTTAACTTTGATTTCTCTTTACTGATGCTGCCAGACCCGGTGAGCTTTCCCAGCAACTTCTGTTTGAGCTTCACAATAGCAGCTTGAATAATTTCAAATCGTGGTCCCCACTCAAATTTTTGGGAACTACCCAATACTGAGCCCAAATTTAAAGTTGCATATTGGATCTTTTGAGCTACAACTCTTCAAATGTATTGTTTCTTTTTCGAAATTAATTGAGTAGATGTACTCTTCAGAGAAGATGTCTTATTCATGACTTTTGCCATAAATTTATTGCTGATGCCCAATATCTTTTTTATCATTTTAATAGGTGTCAAGATGAAATCCACAAGAACTCAAACTGCATCATCGACACTCGAGAAAGCCATAACCACCCAAGGGAGAGAGCAGCAAATTTCTGTTCCAGATTTTCAGAGCAGCCAATACTTGTTTAGTCCATCACACCAGATACCGTCAACATCACCTATTTCAGGCCCAATTGAAGGACAACTTGTCCCAATGGCTGTTGCCCTAGGTATGTTGAAATTTAAACTTGATTATCAGAAGTGATTGTTTCTGTTCCAGAAATGATAAAGTTCTGTCTTAATCATTATCTATCATCTGTATTCTTCCTATAATAGATTGGTTCTTCGTTTTCCAAGATAATTTGGTCCAATGATGAATATGTATATATTTGAGTACAGGATGATGATAGTTGTAAACTCTCCCCTTCTGAGTTAGTGTCTTTAAATCTCGACAGAGAAGCATAAACAGATTGAAATTTTATGTTTATCTAGCTATTATGTGAAACATGAAATGGTGAAATAAAAACGGAATAAAAATCATGACCGCAGGCAGTTGTGAGAAAGTGTGTCCATGCATGTTTTTTTATAATACTAGAAGCTGAGTCTAGACATTGCCAGCATTTGATCCTTTACCAGTCACACTTAACACTGTTTTATTTTGGCATTATTTAATATCATTCTATATTTTGCGCTGTGTATCTGAGCAGTCAGTGGAATCAGAGTACTGGAGCATTGGAAAGGCCATTATTTGTTGTCCATCCCTCGATGCTCTTGAAATATAGGGAGAGCTAATCATTTAGATACATAACTAGGTAGGAGACAGGGAGTGCTGATAGAGGGATGCTTTACAGACTTAGAGGCCTGTGACCAGTGGTGTGCGACAAGGGTCAGTGCTAGGTCTGCTATGGTATGCCATTTATATAAATGATTTGGATGTGAACATAGGAGGTATAGTTAGCAAGTTTAAAGATGACTCCAAAATTGGTGGTGTAGTGGATAGCCTAGAAGGCTACCTCGGAGTACAATGGGACCTTGATCAGATGGGCTGAACAGTAACAGATGGAGTTTACTTTAGATAAATGTGAGGTGCTGCATTTTGGTAAAGCAAATTAGGGCAGGACGGGTACACTTCATGATAAGAACCTAGAGAGCATTGCCAAAGAGACCTTGGTCTGCAGGTTCATTAGTTTTTTTTAATGTGGAATTGCAGGTAAATAGGATTGTGAAGAAGGTGTTTGGTATGCTTGCTTTTATTGGTCAGTGCATTGATGATAGACACTGGGAGTCATGTTGCAGCTGTACAGGACCTTGGTTAGGCCACTTTTGGAATACTGTGTTCAATTCTGGTCTCCCAGCTATTGGAAGGATGTTGTGAACCTTGAAAGGTTCAGAAAAGATTGAGAAGGATGTTGCCAGGGTTGGAGGGTTTGAGGTATAGAGAGAGTCTGAAAAGACTGGGACTGTTTTCCCTTGAGTATCAGAGGGTGAGGTGTGATCTTATAAAAGCTTATAAAATCATGAGAGGCATCCGTCGGGTGAACAGCAGGATATTTTCCTCAGGGTAGGGGAGTCTAAAACTAGAGGGCATAGGTTTAAGGTGAGAGGGTAAGGATTTAAAAGGGGCAACTTTTTCTCGCAGAAGGTGGTGCATGTTTGGTACGAGCTGTCAGAGGAAGTGGTGGAAGCTTCAATTACAACATTTAATAGGTATCTGGATAGGTACATGAATAGGAAGTGTTGAGAGAGATATGGGCCAAATGACACTAGATTTATTTAGGATATCTGTTCAGCATGGATGAATTGGACAGAAGGGTCTGTTTCTGTGCTGTACATTCCCACGACTCTAACTGAATTGAGTACATTGTTGGACAATTTCAGAGGACAGTTAAGAGTCAACCATGTTACAGCGGATTTGGAATCATATGTAGGACAGACCAAGTAAGGATGACTGTTTCCTTCCCGAAAGGACATTAGTGAACGAGATGAGTTTTGACCAACAATTGGCAATGGATTCATGGTCATCTTTAGACTCCTAATTCCAGATTTTTAAAAATTGAATTCAAATTCCACCATCTATGGTGGCAGGTTTTGATCCTGGGACCCCAGAACATTATCTGGTTTTCTCTGGATTAACAGTCCAACAATAATACTACCAGGCCATCACCTCCCCATGGCGAAACCCTTGTGCAGCAAATGGTAATGACTTGGAACTTGCAACTAATTTTATCTTGTGTGTTTCCATGATCTTCAAATGGCAGCAGAATAACATTGTAATCAAAGTTAACTTGGCTTGAACTCTCAAGCAAATTTAACATACATTAAACGAACCACAAAAGATTAGCAGCCTCACAATATGTCTTTTATAGGAGTTTTTAATAATTATCTTGCTCCTTGAATAAATGGAAGATGACACTCTGCAATTACTGCACTAAATGTTGTAACTCATTTTACAGTATAAAACATTTCCTTTGTACAGGGTCTAGGCCTGAAACGTCAGCTTTTGTGCTCCTGAGATGCTGCTTGGCCTGTTGTGTTCATCCAGCTCCACACTTTGTTATCCTTTGTACAGTTGCTGTCTGGGCAATAGAAAGACTTTAGTCTGTCTGATAAGTTTTCTGATAGGTATTCTGCTTCAAGTAAAATTATTGAATAAATACAAGGTAAAAATGTTATGGATACTGGAAATCTGAAGTAAAGACTTAAAAGTGCTAGAAATACTCAATTCGTTTGACAACATCAGTAGAAAAATAAATTGGAACTCAAAAAAGTTAGAAATACGAGAGGTGGTGGAAAAGAGAAAACAAAATAAAGGAAGAACTTTGATGGAATAGACTGCAGGAATGATAAAATGACAAAGAGGATCATCATATAAGTCAAAAGAGTTGATAATGACACTGGTTAAGACAGAAATGGTGGCTTTAGAGCAACTTCAGGATTCTACCAATGTTTCATTTACTGATAACCATGTTTTGAATTAGACATTAAAAGACTTTCAAAGATTTACAGGAGTTTTATTGTAATTCTGTAGTTTAGCACAAGTATCAATTTCCATGCTTCCCTGTCCAAAAGTCTACCTCACAGGGAAAGAACTCCACTCTTAAAAACAAAGTCACAATGAGCATTAACTACACTCAATTAATTATGGAGCTGTTGTGTTTAAACCTAAAGGAACCTCCATTCTAACTCTGACAGACTTATTTTCATTTAAAGAAATGTTGAATTTACACAGGGGTGCATAAGTCTAAAAACACAATTTCAGATTCTCATAATTAGATACATCCTTCTTCAAGAATTTTCAACAGTTTTTCAGTGAAACAATCAAATGTTGATGACAAGTATCTACCCACCTTAGATTTGTGATTTCTTTCTTCTTCAGCATCTGCTTTAAACTGACTATATCTATCATAAGCCTTTATTGATTTGCACTTCCTGTAAAATGTACATTAAAGACTAATTATCTATGTACCATTTTATTGGTATTGTTCTTTCAATATGTCCTTCTTCACTCTTCTTTTCCTTGCCTCATATGCTAAGGGGCAGCTTTTCCCAATTTTCCTCACAAGGAATGTCATAAATTCTTCAGCACTGGAATTTTTTTTAAAGCTGTATTAACTGTTGAGGCATAGTTTATCTTTTGATATTTCATGGCCTAACTAAGTTGCAGCACATGAAAACTTGCATCTGGTCTGGTCTGTGTGCCTGACCAGTTGAGCTGTCTGACAATACACCTCAAATATTCTAGCTCATCCTTGATGGTAGCCTCATCTTTCTGTTCATATGTCATATGACTAATTGCAGTCGCATCAACATTTTTCAAGTAAGTTTCTTGGTGTAGAATTACATTTGCCTCACTGTGTTTCATTTTCAAACCCACATAATTTGAAATCTCCAGAAGCTTGACTGCCAATTTTGAATCCCTTCATAATTTGATAGATAATTTTTTTCTTCCAAGTACTTGGTGCTCCCCACCAAAAATTGTTTACGTGCATCATAAAGATGCCCAGAAGCTTTCAATTATAATGCCAATAGAACATTGCCAGATCTGCTTTGAGTTCTGAATATAACCTAATGTTAACACGAGTCTCCTCACTGACCCACTGTGATTTCCAGCGTTTTTTGTTTCCAGTACAGATTCCATCATCTGCAGTAATTTGCACCCACACTGAATTGAGGTCTCTAAGAGTTATACTCCAAGAAGACATCAGTAAAATTGCTAAAAAGTTGTTCAAAACTATCTTTTCCGCCATAGGAGAATATATTTTTGGTAATTAATCTCTGTTGAATTACTTTATCTTGCTCTTCACAATATGTATTCCCTGAGCACTTATGTCCTACCCCTCTGCTTCACAGTCATAAAATTCATGCATGTAAAGTACATGGTGTCTCATCATCAATGCCTTTTCCTGATACCTGTTTTGTGTTATGTAAGTTTTTCTGTCATGTCTAATTTTTCCTGGCTTTTTCCTCTTGTCCTTCTCTGTCATAGTAAGCCAGATAACCAGATCTGTAAACTCCTCTAGACAGATTGATGCAATGTCTCAATACTATGCTAACAATTTCTGAAACCCTAGGTTTAAAAAAAATTGTAAAAAATCATATAGCACATTTAGATGAATGCAAAAGTCAAGCTCATCATTGTTACTTGAGGGTCGTCATGTAGTATTGACGGCAATTTTGGGCTTTGACAGCATCTATAAGCAATTTTTTGCATGTACTGCCCATGCCAGTACTGTTTGTAACTTACTGTTTAGCTGATCTCCAGTATCTTTTTGCCATAGCTCATCAATTCATTCAACTCATGGGTTCTTTCACACAAGCCACTGCTGAGCAAATTTCTTGTACCAGTATGCAAATTATAATATTTAGGTTCTCCCACAAGTCCTGAAATCTGTCATTTACAACTTCACCCCCCCCCCCCCCCCCCCCCCCCGCCATCTGTTGAGAAGTTTTTTGTTGACCCAAGGCCTGTGCCGACCCACTTTGCCATGACTTTGTACGCTAATCCATCCAATCCTGGAAATACTAAACCAGGTCAGCACATCTACGACAAAAGCAGAAATTGCTGGAAAAGCTAAGCAGGTCTGGCAGCTTATGTGGAGTGCAATCAAAGTTAAAATTTTGTCAACTTGATTTCCAGAACTGAAGAATGGTCACTCGACCCAAGATGTTAGCTCTGATTTGCTGCCAGAGCTGCTGAGGTTTTCTAGCAATTTCTGTTTTAGTTTGATTTCCAGCATCCACAGTTCTTTCTGTTTCTATTCACCTCATCTACAAAGTGTAATAGATAGACATTCCAATCTTTGTCCCATTTTTTCAGATCCATGGCTTTTAACTTATTAAATTCTGAGGTTACAAGACCACTTATAAGTGGTTGTGATGTATTTCAATATTTAACATTGCAAGACAATCTGTTCTACATTTTGTTCATCCACAACGGCAGCTTCATTTAACAGGACCTTCAATTTTTGCAAGGAAGAATGAGATAATTTTTTAATGCAGGTTCCATATAACCTTCTTCTAATAAGCCAGACTCCTATCTGCAGTGGTTTACAACACGTCTTCCTGAAAAACTCCAGGTTTCCTTAAAATAATATAATGATATCTGTATCCTGTGAATTGCAGATTTATTACTTTACAAATACAAACGTTTATTATTCTTCAGGTCCAAATGCATTTTTGCTTTTATAATCAAAAGCTTACTCAGTGATAATGGTACGTCATTCAGAATGACATCTGTACTTATGAAATGAGACAGTGCTTTCAACAGGGAGAACCACTATCTTTAAAGTTGGGGACAAATTGTCACCCCCAAATTGAATGTAGGGAGGGCTTTTATAATCTTTGATCCTATTTTTGCCTCTTTTTCCCCCCAGGTTTCCTTATAATAGTTCAGCAGTTGATACCAAATACAGTTGAGGTTCAGCCACTATCTGGCACAACATAACTGACTAAATCATCAGCTAAGAGACTCATCTGTCTACCTAAATCTTTGGCCACCATCACAACACTTTTTTGTATTCACATTATATTTATCCACAGGCCATCTGTTTTCTGTGTTGTTTCCAGCACTTGATTCCTGATCTTTGGACAATTTCTGACAGTCACAGTAGAACCACTTAATTAATTGTACCCTGTGGATCTATGGGGTTGTTTTGTTGTCGGCTGTCACCCTGAATCCTGTATTTTTCCTAGTTCAATAACCAATTAAAGCTACAATCTCCTGCAAACATCTTTCAGAAATTCCATCCTGATACAGATGCCCAAAAATTTGAGAAACAATATCAGAAGAGTTTTCCATTCTCTGTATCACTGCAGAATGCACATCATGTCCTGTGAAGGTAGCTGGAAACAGTTGTCCCCCTGAAAATGTTTTTAGGGTGGAACTCTTTGTTTAGAAGAGAGAGTTATTCCTATGAAATTGAGCACTCATCAAAATCAAGCGCCTATCTCTGTGCGAAATTTGTGATAACCCAATAGATTAAAAAAACGAGCATAGACTCTGGAATTCCTAAATTGAGTTTATTTAGCCTTTAAAACTCCATGAGATGTTCTTCTGCGGACTGAAATCCCATCTTACTAAATTTAGCAAATAACGATCACAAGTCATCCTTGACTTCCTCAACCCAAAACGTTAACTCTGATTTCTCTCCACAGATGCTGTCAGACCTGCAGAGCTTTTCCAACAGTCTCTAGTTTTGATCCTTTTTGATAACTTTATCTGTAAAATGTTTCAGTGACTCAAATTAAAATTTTCAATCCCTCTTTGGAATCCAGGTCTGTTACATTCAGTTCTGAAATGCTTTATTTCTAATTTTATTCCTTCCTGCTAAGGGTAAAGTCAAAGCCTTCTTCCTCCTTGTTCAAAAGTGCAACCTGAATCCACATTTCCAGCTCACTCTTCCAGTGCCTATATTGCTCCAATTCCAACAACAATGCTTGCTAATCATAATTTGTGATTCTGCAGTGCAGACACAGGCATTCCACCTCAAAAGCCACTGGGAGTTTTGTTTCTGCCATAAATAGGAATTACCTTTTTTTATCGTCCTACCTCTGTCTAAGTCTTAAATGTACCTACATTTATAACTGTGACAACTCTTGGGAGGATCGAAGAGCCTGTGGAAAGGGGAATGGTGGGCTGGGTCAAGCAGGCAGCAAGGAATGAAGGATACAGACAATAGTCTTTTCGATGACCTCAAGATTACAGAGGAAAAATGTGAGAGCCCAGCTAGGAGTGGAATACAAAAGACAAGTCTGGACCTAATGATACTCTGGTGGAATGACATTAGATGAATTGCTCCTTTGGACCACCAATACAGCCATAATAGGTCAAATGATTTCCTTCTGTGCTGTAACCATTCTGTGACATCTACTTTCGGACCAGCAATTACTGTTGTACAATTATCATTCATATTTTCAAATCCTTCACCGGCCTATCTTCTTCCCCCATCTGTATAACCTCCTCTAGCCCTATGACTCTCTGAGATCGCTGCACTTCTCCAGTTTTGCTTTCTTATGCCTGATTTTTAACATTCCACAATTGGTAGCTGTGCCTGCAGTTGCCTGGTCTGTAAATGCTGGAAATCCCTCCTGAGCCTTCTCCACATCTCTAACTTGTCCCGTCAAAACTAGCTGTTAGACCAAGCTTTTGGTTCCTTC
This sequence comes from Stegostoma tigrinum, assembly GCF_030684315.1. Classification (NCBI taxonomy): domain Eukaryota; kingdom Metazoa; phylum Chordata; class Chondrichthyes; order Orectolobiformes; family Stegostomatidae; genus Stegostoma; species Stegostoma tigrinum. The sequence continues at coordinate 50,620,471 of NC_081363.1, forward strand.
TCCTAATATCTCCTTATGTGATTCTAAGTTTGGTAACATTCCTGTTAAGGGACTTAGGATATTTTACAACATTTTAAATACAGTAAACATGTAAGTTGCTATTATCATCTTCATTACCACATTTCTGGTTCAACTGTAGAAGAAAGTGGGAATCTGAATTTACGTTATAAGATGTAGCTTCTATAAAAAGTAAGATATAGGATGATGTTGAAAGGTTGGTCACTGATAGTTTAGTGGGTAAGTACGCCATCAATGACACTGAATGACAAAGACAGAAATATGTCATTGAAAGATTGCTAGATCTGATAGGAAGCGTACAACCCAATAGTCATTTCTAGTTGTGGAAAGCCAGTCGTGCAGTGCCTTGGTGCATACCTCATTCAGACAAATAAAGTGGAACGAGAATGTTTAGCAGAGCCCTGTTGAGGCTGTGATCTCATTAAATATACTAGTAAATTGCAGCTAGTTCCAGCTAATGCTGTGCCATTGAAGGTCATTCAGCTACCCTGCTGGTGAGCATCATTGAAGAAGCATTGAACTTTAGTCCTTGCATTAATAAGAAGGCTCCCTGTACATACACTCAAAATTTATAAAGGGCATTGGAAGCAAATGAAGCTTTAAGTGAAGAATATTGGAGGAGGCACGTTGAAATGCCAAATGAGATTCTAATGGCAGATGTTTGCAAGTAAGAAATCCTTGCATTATTAATTTCTTTTGAGCCTAAGAATTTTATTGCAGATAAATGCATATACAATTATACCATTGTAGTTCAAAACCAGTTAAAATCTTTAAAACAACAATATTTCTCTTTAGTTTCCACAGTTCATGTCATTTCCTGAATTTGAAACCTGAATAAAGACTCATATTCAGAGAAGTTATTCTGGTTAGTAATAATTTAAGCTCCAGAACAAGTCATAATTATATGATGTCATGATGTCATCTGCACTAAATTTGTCGAACTTTCTGCATATATGTGTGCACATAAAATTGCGGATTTATTCATGGTATTCCAACAGACTCAGAAGAGGAATTATGTTAATTTATTCTAAATGACTCTAAGACTATATGAAAAAGCAGTAAAGTAAAATCATTTGGGGGAAGTACAGGAAACAGGAAGTCAAAATGTAACCCCTAAGAAGTGACTAAGTTCAGCGCAAGAAGAACGTCCCTCCTCTAAATATTTAGCTGAATTTTTTTTAAAACAACATCAATTACCTTTTGGGGAAAAAAAAAGAACAACCATACGGCTTTCAGCTTTTAGACTGGTCAATTAACATTATTTTGCATCACATTGATCAACATTTTCTTTATTTCTTACTAGCAAGTGTTTATGTTTTACTTGGCCTATTAAGCACTGAATGAATGTTTATGATACAGCTGCATTTATTATCAATGCAACATGTCACAGCAACAGTGAACACACACAAATAGTTGTGGTGTTACAGAATGGAATGGGGGTTGCCTGGAACAACAATGGTACGCCCATACAATCACATGACAGGACTGAGTCAAATTCCTGAGTGTCAGGTCACTAAAATCAACAGAAATTTTGCCTCTGCTGTAACAACCAGTAAAAGCATTTCAGAATGATGAGTATGTCAGGTAATTGCTAGAGCACTTTTGAATAATGTCCTCAGCCTTATATAAGCCACTAGGTTGATGTCTCACTCTTACGATTTTGGACAAGTTGAAAAATCCACATAGGTGTAAGGGGCAACTACAATCCATGGAAGGAATTGGTTCACATGGAAAAGTTCTGCGTAAGGCTCTGTCGCCCATAACACTGTCATGGGAGTTTTGATTGTGTCCTGCAGTATGAATAAATGGATAATGCCATCTTTGTTTCAGGCAGCCGCTATTCTGTTTTGTTACACCACTGCAGTTGCATGGTGGTGTTAACATTAAAAGCAGCTGTTTAGACTGGCCAAGACAATATTTTGGAATTTTTAAAACAATCATGGTGGATGAGAGGCCATTCAGCCCAACAAGATCTCACCAGCTCCTCAAGGAGTATCCCATCCAGACCGAACCCCCTACCCACCCCATAACCCCACATTTCCCAAGGCTAATCCACCTGCACATCTTTGGACTGTAGGAGGAAACCTACATAGAGATAGGGAGAATGTACAAATTCCGCACAGATAGTCACCCAAGACTGGAATTGAGCTCGGGTCCCTGGTACTGAGGCAGCAGTGCAAACCATCTTTATCCAATGACAAAAAGAAATGGCCTTTGGAATATTAGATTTTTCTTTAAACAAGTAGAATGATTGTTTCTGTTTCTGTTTTTGTTTCTGATTTACAGCATCTGCAGTTCTTTTGGTTTTTAAATACAATGTTTTGTATACTTTTCACTAAATCTTTCTAAAAGCTGTAAGCCTACAAGGTGGCAAAGGTAAATGGACCAAATATAAAAATTAAAAATTATGTAGAATCATAGATTCATGCAGCACAGAAACAGATCCTTCAGTCCCACTCGTCCACACCAAACAGACATCCCCATCTGACCAAGTCCCATTTGCCAGAATTTGGCCCATAACCCTCTCAACTGTTCCTATTCATGTACCCATCCAGATGCCTTTTAAATGTTCTTAACTGTGCCAGCCCCCATCACTTCCTCTGGCAGCTCATTCCATTCATGCACCACCTCTATGTGTAAAAATTACCCCTTGGGACCTCTTTAAATTTTTCCCTTCTCTCCTTAAACTTATGCCCTCTAGTTTTGGACCCCTTCATCCTCGGAAAAAGATCTATCTGCAATGCAGTCAGGTTATCATTAGCTTTCAGTTGCCACAGTGACGCTGTTGACAGTTCTGCAGTTAATGGTGGTGACAGCTTTCGGGCAGCCATCTCCTGGCATAATGAAACACTTGATTTATTATTTTGTGTCAGGCTATATTTATACATTAAAACAATGTGCTCCCTATATAGAAAACTAGGAAATAACCATCATGAATCATGCTGCATTAGTATTAGATAGCCGTGTTGCATTAAATGCAGCTTGATATGATATAGGGCAGAGAAAGTCAAAAGATGCCTATGAAAAGGCAGATCTATAGTGATTGTAAAGTAATTCACTGTATTCTCACAAAGTAAAGCCTCCAGAGGCTGTTATATCCCAGTTATGTGAAATTACTCCTTCCTTGGCTTTTCTATTGTAATAAAGTGCCCATCATATAGCCCGGAAACAGACCCTTCAGTCCAACTTGCCCACGCTGACCAGACATTCCACTCTGACCTGGTCCCATTTGCCAGCATTTCATTCTAAACCCTTCCTATTTATATACTTATCCAGAACCCTTTTAAATGTTGCAATTGTTCTAGTCTCCACTACTTCCACTGGCAACTCATTCCCAACGTGCACCACTCTCTTTGTGAAAACGTTACCCCTTAGATCCTTTTTTAAATCTGTTGAGGGCAGATTTTTCTGGCTTTGGTGTAGATATGAGTATGGAGGTTATTGATTTAAATCAAGACAGAGGGACTTATTTTAACAACATTGCCGCATCTAATTATAATATTAGGTAATCCAATTGTCTTTCTACTGATTCACTTCAACATTTATCAGTATTGCAGCAAAATTGCAGAATTGGCTCAAGAGGTCATAAGAAACATGCAAGGTATTTATTTCTTTTCAAATATAAATGAGTGACCATGTTGCTGCAGCTTCTGTTTAGTTCTGAGTGAAAAATAAAAGTAGCCACATTATTTATCAAGATTTAAAGTTCTGACCCTTTCTGACAAGGAGTTCTACAATTCCTGTGAGGAAAGTTTTAAATGAGTAGCAGTGGAGTAGAGACTGGTTGAGAAATATGAGGGACTAGATTATGGATGGATGGGAAGCAGTCTGAGATGTTTTTGAAGTCCATGTACATTAATATGATTAACCTTGGTGAGCTGTGCATACAAGTTGCTACATGAAACTGTGATAATTATAAAGACCTAGTTCATTGCAAGATAGATCGATTGGGCACTGAGAAGGTATTGAGGAAAGATGAGAAGGAAAGAGGGTGCAGCAGTAATGTGCAAATAAATTATTATACCACTTACTTGCTCAATGATGATACTATCGCGCCACTCTATGGAATTAACATTGTAGGCAACCACTCGTTCTGTGCCCCTGAAAACCTCATTGCTTCTTCCAGTTGCTATTCAACATAGAGCTCTGCAGATTCACTGCTGAGAGGACGGTGCTGTGTTAGTTATAAGCCAGAGATTCCCATACATGTGTTTTATCTGATGCCGTGAGACTTCATGAGACCTGGCACTAATTATTGAGTGCTCCCAGGGCTGCCATCTATATTCCTCTGTACTGCCATCTCTACTATTGAAGGGAGAAGATGCACCCTGATATGATGACATATTAGCTATAAGGTGTGATTTTAAGAGTATAATTTGTCAGGCTATTACTTTTGTTTGGGAAAGCAGTCCCAATTTTGGCATTGGTTAATGAGGAGGACTTTGAAAGGTCAACTAGTCAGATTGCGCCATTGTTGTTTCTGGAATGTGCTGTGTGGAATGCCAGATTTAATTCTTCTTTAACTTTTCTCTAGTGTTTTCATGTAATCGACCATTTCAGAGGGTAATTAGAATAAACCATATTGCTGTGGGTCTGGAGTAAAATTGTGGGCTACACTAGGTAAAGGTGGCAGATTTGCAGAATGGGCATTTCTATACCAACTGAGTTTTTACAACAATCTGTTACCTTCATAGCTGTCATCACGGAGGCAGACATTTTATTTAAGATTTTCTATTTTATTGATTTTATTGCCATCAGCTGCCATTGTGGGATTTGAGGTCAGGGCTTCGAAACATTAGTCCGTGCTTCAGAATAGAGTAGCCTTTATTTTCAAAGAACAAAGAAAATTACAGAACAGGAACAGGCGCATGTACTGATTGAGTATAGTGAAAAGTTTATACATCGCCAATTGTAGCGCTGATATAGATACAAAAGTACCTTGGCACAGCTTCTTTAGTTACAAGGTTTTAGACAGTATAGAAATAAAATGTCCAGCTTTACAAAAGTAAAAGCTCAGTACAGCAGACCACACTAGCACCTAGCTTCCATCCTGCACCGGACCCTGGCTCCATACCATGCTGATGAGACACCACGCCAGGAGGCCAATGCACCAGGTTACCACACCAAGAGGCCACTGCAACAGGCTGTGAGGTCACCACATGAGGAGGCCACTGTACCAGGTCGCCATGCAGGAGGGCACTGCACCAGGTCGCCATGCGGGAGGCCACTGCACCAGGTCACTACGCCGGGAGGCCACTGCACCAGGTCACCACCCCGGGAGGCCACTGCACCAGGTCGCCACCCCGGGAGGCCACTGTATCAAATCGCCACCCCGGGAAGCCACTGCACCAGGTCGCCATGCGGGAGGCCACTGTACCAGGTCGCCACCCCGGGAGGCCACTGCACCAGGTCACCACCCCGGGAGGCCACTGCACCAGGTCACAACGCCGGGAGGCCATTGCACCAGTTGGTGATACCGGGAGGCCACTGTACCAGGCCACGAGGTCACTATGCCGGGAGACCATTGCCCCAGGTCGCTACGTCGGAAGGCCACTGCACCAGGCCACGAGGCCGCTACACCGGGAGGCCACTGCACCAGGTCTCTACACAGAGAGGCCACTGGCCCAGGTCGCCACGCGGGAAGGCCACTGGCCCAGGATGCCACGCGGGGAGGTCACTGCCCCAGGTCGCCATGCGGGTGCCCACTGCCCCAGGTCGCCACGTGGGGAGCCCACTGCCCCAGGTCGCCACGTGGGGAGGTCACTTCACCAGGTCGCCATGCCACATTGGGAGGAAGCCACTGGGTTACTCGTTTAATTTTTATTTTTATCGCAGGAAGTAAGTATTACTGGCAATGTCAGCGTTTGTTGCCCATTCCTAATTGCCAATGATGTGCTGAACTTCTTTGAACTGTTGTTGTCCTCCTTTGGATTTCTGAATATTAAAATATTAAGCAGTAGTGTTCTGCAATACCTACCTATTAAAATGCAGTGGTTTCCATTTTTGTAATTCAGCTGGGTATTGATTGATTTCAATCTGGAATCAAAATGCCAGACTGAGTTGCATAATACTTCTGATGACTTTTATTGTGCCTCTGCTATGAAGCGGTTTTTCTTTTAAATGATCAGGTCTGACTCTGTCTTTTCTCAATTTATATCAGGTTGATTGAAGTTTGTGCTGAAATGTATTTTTTTGACTACCTCTCTACAACTTCAAGGAATAAGCTTTTGTTTGTAGTGATGTGGAGTTCCAGAGCATGGGTCTGGTGTTTGGTTGGATTTTTTCCGGTTAGAGCAATCAACATGGAGTCACTGTTATGCATTTTTCTTTCGCCTCACACTTCGATAATTTCTTTGACCCGCCAGGTGTTGTGTATGGCTACACTGTCTCCTATTCTGTTGTATATTTTCTTACATAATATATTCATGACTATTGAAGAAAAATATGAGTATATTAATTCCTGTCCTCTGGCGTTGTTTAAGGTTCTGATCATTATAGTACGCAGCGGTTCAATGTTGTTCCTGCTGCCTCCAGTTTCAGCTTCTTATTGCTGATTCTTCCAGCATTTGTATTGACACATCACTATTTAGATTTGTCCACTTTCATTTCCTTTATTCTTTCATGGCTGTCACAGTCAAGGACCACTGTTGGTTGCCTATCCCTAAAAGTCTTTAAACTGAGTGGGTGTCAAGATGTATGTAGGAAAGACCGAGTCAGGATGGCAGATTTCCAGCTCTAAATGGATTTGATGAATCAGGTGGACTTGTGTACAATTTGATGCTAGTTTTATGACATCATTGAAACTAACATTTTGTAGTCTCACTTTCTAAATAGAGTTTAGGTTCCACTAGTTGCCCGATACTCATCCAGAGTATTAGTCTGACTGTTTGGATTACTAGTTAAGTGACATAATCACTGTTTCACTGTCTTCTCCAACTTTCACATCAGGATAGAGTCAAAATACTTGGGCTGTTTTCATTAGAGAACAGAAGAATCAAGGTGTAGTTCTGTAGTTATTAGAACAAAAAATGAGGCCATTTGTCCCATTACCTCATAGAATCCCTATAGTATGGAAACATGCCCTTTGGCCCAACAAATCCACACCAACCCTTGGAGCATCCCACCCAGACCCATCCCCCTATAACTCAGCTAATTTACACATCCTTGAACACTGTGGGCAATTTGGCATTGCCAGTCCACCCAGCCTGGACAGCTTTGGACTGTGGGAGGAAACTGGAGCACCTGGAGGAAACCCACGCAGACACAGGGAGAACGTGCAAACTCCACACAGACAGTCACCCAAGGGTGGAATTGAACCCTGGTCCCTGGTGCTGTGAGGCAACAGTGCTAACCACTGAGTCGCCGTTATCCTCCATTCAACGGTTGTCCTGATCCAATATCCTCACAATTCTTCCTTTCCTTTTCATATGTCTCTCCTTCAAACACTTCAACACTTTATTCTTAATGTTGATATTATCTCTGCTTCAGTCACAGCAAGAATATATGCCCATAGCTCCGCAATGCTCAGTAAAAAGAAAAAAAAATCTCCTACCAAATTATATATCACTTTCATACAATCTAATGTCTATATCACTTTATGTTCTAGCATTCACCCGCTAAAAACAGTCTGTTCGTATGTACTCATCGCCAATCTTTCACAAATTTAAACACATCTCAAAAAAATCCTGCTATCTTCTCTCTTCTAATGAAAACAATAACAATTTTGATTCACTCTTTGTATTTGCTTTCATAATACTAGATGGCATGGTTTATCTACATCATGCCCTCTCTATTGACCAATGTATTTTCCATTGTGTGGAACCCAGAAGAGTACGCACTATTCCCAATTTTACCTTATTAGAATTTTATGTGGATTCACCTCACTTCTCAATCTTTTTCACCTGTACCACTATCTATTAAACTCGCTTTGAATTTTTTTTTTCCTTTTTTGAGGGATGTGGCTGTTATTTGCGAAGGCAACAACTTGCCCAGACCTAAATTGCCCTTGAACTGTGTGGCCTGCTAGGGCTATTTCAAAGGGTGCTGAAGAGTTAACTGCATTGCTGAGTCTGGAATCATATGTAGGTCAGACCAGGTAAGTACAGCTGATTTCTTTCCTTCACCAAATGGAATTTTACAACATTTAACGATAGTCAGTTCAGACTAATTCAGATTTATTAATTAATTTCAGTTCCACCAGCTGCTGTGGTGACATTTGGACTTCAGTACCCAGACATTAGCATTGACCTTTGGATTACTAGCCCAGTGACATTACCTCTCTGTCGTCACCTCTCCCTTTAATGCCCATAATAATTTCATATGCCGACTTTAATGTTATGTAACCTGACCTCCCAAGCACATTAATTCAGCCTCATCACTCTTCCCTCCCCATTCAAAGTGTACTATACTTTGTAAAACATGTAGCAATTCATCCTAAGCATCATTGAATGCCATCAGCTTGCTTTTTACTCCTTCCATCATTGCATTAATATGCCTTGCATCTTCCTTTTTATCCTCAATTATTTCTCTTCAATGTGCACTTATGAAAAATAGTCCCTCTTGGCCTATACAAAAACTCTTGATGTCATCAATGGACATAAGTAGTTCTGGATATCAAAACTTCATGCATCACTATCCACTTCCAACCTACCTGAAAAGCTATCCTAAATTTCTACGCTCTCTTTCTTCCCTCTAACCTTTTTAAAATTTATTATTTTCACTCCTACTTTTGTAGTCTGAATTATCACTAATACTCCCTTTTGTCAAGCCTTGTTAGTAGTTCTCAGAACTTCCAATTTTACTACATGTAATTTGACCATATCTGTCATTTTCTAATACAATGATGATGAAATGTATTAGAATTTAATAATTGTGTCTTTAATTATATGTTCCAAATTTTCTTTACCCCAGTTGCAAAACTAACCGACTTCTAACTACCTAGGTTAGCTCAGTTTTTCTTTTTGAAAATTCATATTCCATTTGCCACTCTTGTTCTTCAGCATAAATTCATCATCAATATAATTTCTGGAACATCCACTTTTCCTTGATCCATAAAATGTGCTGAGTGTGTGCAAGAACAAATATAGAAAGTTTTATTGTGAGACATAGCTTTGACATGGGAAGAAGATGAGGATAACTGTTGGTGACAGCTGATCAGATGGGAATGTGAGGAAATGCCATAAATGAGAGGAATGGGTGAAGCTGTCAGCTGAGTTAGGCTCAGCAGTTCTGTTCAAACGAAGGCTGGGGAAGTCAGTGTTGGGAGTTTGACACTTGACTGTTACCACTCACCATTTTTCCCTGATAAATTCATTGAACCTCTTGCAGCACTCTATCTAGGAGTAAATCCTCGCCCTTCTGCTACTTAGTTCTTCTGCCACTTCAAGCCATACTGTCCTCATCTTCCTCTCATCAGCTGGAAAGAACATGTTTCTGCGAGCCTTGAGAACTCATAGCATGGTATGAAAGGGAGTCTGAGAGAACTTTAGGCGGCTTTTGTTCATAGAATTATTGATTGGTTGCGGCATAAAAGGAGGCCATTGGCTCATTGAGTTTCTACCGGTGCTGTGCAAGGGCAATTCATGTCATCCAGCTACCTCTTCCCTGCAGTTTGTGTTTTTGTCAGTTGCTCAGCCAGTTCCCTTTTGTAAGCCATAATTGAACCTGCCTGCACTAAGTCCCAAGGCAGTGCATTCCAGATCCTAACCACTCATTGGCTAAGAAAATGTTTTCTCATGTTGCCTTTGGTTCTTTTGCCAATAACCTTAAATTTATGTCCTCTGCTTCTCGGTACTTTCACCAAAACAGTTTCTTTCTTAATATAATCCCCATGGAAACCAATAACTTTTAAAAATAAAATTGAACTTGCCATAAGACTTTTCTTCTAGCACACAGACTTCAAGTAACATTGATTAAAAACCTATGTTAGTAGGCAACTTATACTCTAAACTACAGAATAGATCCCCCGATTATCATGTAAAAAGATTGAACGTTACATTCTGTAAGTCACTTTCCTGTCCCTTAAGTTGATCTTTCATTCCCCAAGTCCCAATTCGAAGTTCTTAGTTCCTTTTTCCTTTTCCATCCAGATAACCTGTAATCTTAACCTGACCCCTACAATATGGACTATCCTGACAATGCCTCCCTCTGGTCAAATCTAGCATTGATTAAAACCCCCATGACTCCAGTCTCTTCAATCTGAGCTCAAACTTTTGCCTGATTTTAGTTATTGAATGATAGAGACTTTATCTTTTCTCTCTTTCTCTCTCTCTCTCTATCTCGCTCGCTGGCTCGCTCTCTTTATTTGTCTCTTTCTCTCCCTCACAGATCATTGCAGACTGGTTCTGCCCATGACATTCAGTGATATTTTAGGACAATTGGCAAGCAGTTGGACAATAGCTTCCAAAGCACAACTCCATGCCGATCTAAATCACATTTGATCTTGTATCTCGGTATTAATGCTAGGAGTTATCCTTTAGACTGTTCTATCTTAGAATTAAATCAATGAGTTGAAGTATAACCATTTACAAAGCTTAGCATTGCAAACAATTCCCTCAACTTGGAGGTTAACAGTAAATCCACTGTCAGCAGGTATTTCTATTCAAATCAATCAGTCAAATTATAATGCACATCTGGAGTAGGTGGGATGTAAATCTGGGTCTTCTGGACCAGAGATAGTGGTATTACCACTGTAAATAAGAGCCATAAGACATTAGAGCAGATATTAGGCCTTTCAGCCCATCAAATCTGCACTGCCATGGCTGATAGATTTCTCAACCCCTTTCTCCCACCTTCTTATTGTAACATTTGATCCCCTTAACAATCAAAAACCTATCTATCTCTGTCTTAAATACACTCAATGACTTTGCCTCCACGGCCTTCTGTGGCAATGAATTCCATGGATTCACCACTGCCTGGTTAAGGAAGTTTCTCCTCAACTCCATTCTAAAGGGTCTTACCTTTACTCTAAGGCTGTGGCTTCAGGTCCTAGTGTCTCCAGCTGATGCAAACATCTTCCCAATGTCTACTCTATCCAGGCCTTCCAGTATTCTGTAAATTTCAATTAGATCCCACTCACCCCCATCCTTCTGAACACCATTGAATATCGACCTAACCAGCCCATACTCGCAAAACTTGCACCATCTCCAATATTAAATGTAATTTCTCAATGGAACAATATTTGCTAAATACCCAGAATGTGTAAAGGATTATGCTGACCAGTGGCTTAGGATTGTCAGCTGGCTTCATAGTGTCAGACATTTGAGTGTATCAGAATCTACGCATATTCGTACGCAGGACATTGTTTTTTGTAGACATGAAGACATACTATGCTTCAATTTAACAAAATAAACAACATTGTCTGGTTTATTTCCCACTGTATTGCCTTTATTGATCAGAGCTGGTCTGCCTGGTTTAAAATGTAAATAAAACTTAGTAGTTAACTGTTGCACGAGCTGGTGCATTTTTCATAGCAATGCCTCTACCAATTGGCAATCAGAGTTTACTTGCCATTGCTCAACACTGTTCTCTCATACCAAATCTTTAGGGATAGTCACATGGCTTTATGCATGGGTAATTATATTTCATGACTTGATTGAGTTTTTTGAAGAAGTAATGAAGAGGATTGATGAGGGCGGAGTAGCGGACGTGATCTATATGGACTTCAGTAAGGCATTCGAGAAGGTTCCTCATGGTACAGTGGTTAGGTCACATGAAATACCAGGAAAATTAGCCACTTGGACACCGAACTAGCTTGTAAGTAGATGTCAGAGGGTAGTAATAGGTGGTTGCTTTGCAGACTGGAGGCCGGTATCCAATGGTGTGACATAAGGATCAGTGCTGGGTCTACTGCTTTTTGTCAATTACATAAATGATCTGGATGTGAACACAGGAGGTATGGTTAGTAAGTTTGCAGATGACACCAAAATTTGTGGTGTAGTGGACAGCGAAGAAGGTTACCTCAAATTACAAGGGGATCTAGATCCGATCAGCCAATGGGCTGAAGAGTGGCAGATGGAGCTTAATTTAGATAAATGTGAGATTCTGCATTTTGCAAAGGCAAATCAGTGTAGGACTTGTACACTTAATGGGGAGTGTTGCTGAACAGAGACCTTGGAGTTCAGGTTCATTAGTTTTTTGAAAGTGAATTGCCAGTAGAGGGGATAGTGAAGAAGGCGTTTGGTACACTTGCCTTTATTGGTCAGTGCATTGAGTAAAGGAATTGGAATGTCATGTTGCAGCTGTACAGGACATTGGTTAGGCCACTTTTGGAATACTGTGTTCAGTTCTCGTCTCCTAGCTATTGGAAGAATGTTGTGAAACTTGAAAAGATTCAGAAAAGATTTACAAGGATGTTGCCAGGGTTGGAAGGTTTCAGCTACAGGGAGAGGCGCTGAGGTTGTTTTCCCTGGAGCATCAGAGGCTGAGGGATAACCTTATAGAGGTTTATAAAATCGTAAGGATCATGGATAGGGTGACGAGCCAAGGTATTTTCCCCAGGGTAGGGGAGTCCAAAACCAGAGGGCAATGGTTTAAGGTGAGAGTGGTAAGATTTAAAGAGATCTAAGGGGCACCTGTTTCATGCAGAGGGTGATAAGTGTTTAGAACGTGCTGCCAGAGGAAGTGTTGGAGGCTGGTACAATTACAACATTTAAAAGGTATCTTGGTGGGTTTATGGATGGGAAAGGATATGGCCAAACGCTGGTAAATGGAACTAGATTCATCTAGGATATCTGGTCGCCTTGGATGAGTTGGACCAAAGGGTTTGTCTCTGTACCATGTATCTCTATGACTTTAGAAATGTCGTTGTACACAGGTGTTTGCTGAAAATTACAAATTGAGTACAAGACAAAGTTTTGACAAAATGTGTCCTCTTTTCAGCAATACTCAAGTTCTGCGCTACCAAATGACTACAGTTTGATTCTTTTAATTTCTGTTTATTTTGTATTCATATTGGGATGAAGTACATTGTGTAGTGTGGAGTCATTTCGACTTAATCAGTATCCGCGATGTACATTTTCTAGCATGTCATTGCCGAGTAAATGGGAATCGTTGTTAATTTTTTTTTCATCTGTTGTCCAGTGAAGACCACAAGACATAGGAGAAGAAATGAACTATTCAGCCGATTAAGTCTGCTCTTCAATGCAATGAGGTCATGGCTGATCTGATAATCCTCAACTCCACTTTCCTGCTTTATCCCCATCACCCTTGATTTGTCTAATAATTTAAAATTTCTCTCAGTTTTGAATATACCTTAAGACTCAGCCTTGACCGCTTTCTGCGGTAAAGAATTCCACAACTGACTGCTCTCACCTCTGTCTGAAATAGATTGCCCTCTGGTCCTGGACTCTCCCACAATGGAAAATAACCTCTCCACATCTATCCTGTCAAATCCTTTCACAAACCTTTATGTTTCAATAGATCACCACTCAGTTTTGTAAACTCCAATGAGTAGAAGCACAAACCAGCAAACTCTCCTCCAAACAGGGATCAGCCTAATGAACCCACTCTGGACTGTTGTCAGTGCTGTATAATTTTCCTTAGATATGGGTATGAAGACAACTCACAGTACTTGAACAGGATCGGCTTAGTGTCTTATATAGTTATAGCAAGACCTCTTTATTTTATACTACATTTCCTTTGAAATAAAGGCCAGCTGTTTATTTACTTTCCCTGTCATCCGCTGAATATGAATGCTTCTTTTTTGTGATTCGTGCATTAAGGCCTGAGCTGCATTTTTCTCCATTTAAATAATATTCGGAGCTTCTATTCTTAATGCCAAAGTACATAACCTCACATTATGCTACGTTATATTCCATCTACTCAGCTTTTGCCCTCTTACTCAACGTGTGTTTCCCCCTCAGCAGAGTCATTGTGTCATCCTCACTAATGGCATTCCCAACTATTTTTGTACCATCAACAAATATCACAACAATGCATTGACCTCCTATATCTAAATCTTTAATATGTTATAAATAATTGTGACTCCAGCACTGACCTTGATACAGTTTACTATCCTGAAAATTTTCCTTTTGTCTCAACTCTCTGTCTACTATTGGTTAGCCAATCCTCTATCCGTGCTACTATACTACCCCTATGGATAGTATGGCCTCAGCTTATTAACTAGCTTAATGTGTGGTACCTTATTGAATGGCTTTTGAAGATTTAAATATGTTTTATCTTCTGGCTCCCCTTTATCTCTCCTACTTGTTAATGCTCGATGAATTCTAATTAATTTGTTGGGCACAATTTGAACTTTAGGAAGCCATGCTGACTGCTTGATTTTATTATGTATTTCTAAGTGCTCTACTCTTACCCCTTTTATGATAGACTGTAGCATTTTCCCAATGACTGTTGAATCAACTAGTGTACTCAGTGCATCATAGCCAAAATTGACGATCTTAACACAAACATGGATCATTCTTTCTGTGCAAGGCACTTTATATTTTATATTCACAGTTGGCACTCAGAAGAACAGACGTGAAAGCACCTACCAGATTCCAAGAGTATGTGACATTAGCTATTAGTTTATCTTCAAAGTTTTCCAATTTTAAAATCAGATTTTTTTGATGTAGAAAACCCTGCATTATCACTGAGTAAAATATTGAGATTGCTGTTCTGGATCTGGGAGCATTTAGTTACTTTTTTGTTAGTGTAAAGGAAACTCAGCAGTAGGTTTGCATATTCAGCTCTAATATGTTCTGGTGTATACTGAAGCAAAGCAAGATGAGTCCTCCTCCAAGAGATTTCTCGTATTAGTTACAGCAGAGCTCCAACCAAAATCACGACACCTTTATTTTTGCTGTTCTAACTAGATGCAAACATGGAATACATTACCAAGTTCTGTTACCTGTGAGCTTAATAACCAGTTTAGAATTAAAACATGACATCAATATGAATCAGTATGGGTACTTCCTTGTCATCTTCATCAATAACCTTTCCTTTTCATTTCTAGGTGAACCACGGATTGATGACCGTGTTCCACAAGCAGCAGATTTGATTATCAGCAGTGCACCCTCCGTCATACCCATCTCAGCTCCCTCATCTCCTCCAAAACAAGAGCTTCAAGGGAAAAAATCCAACATTGCTGTTGTACACATGAAATCTGAAAAGAGGGACCCAGTCAAGTTAACTGTACAGGTATGGCACCAAAGAAGGTAACTAGTGACTGGCACTGGTTGGGAGATCCATCTGTATAGCTTTCAAGACTCTTTGCTGAAATAAATCTGAGTGGTAATCTAGGGGATCGAGGGAGACCTAGTGAGGTGTATGAGAGAACAGGTGCACAGAGCAGCAGATCAAAAAGGGATATGACCAGAAAAAGGTCGAGAACTATTTGAAATACCCCTTTTTTATCTGTACATCTTTAACATAACATTTCTACTCTACAATTTAGTCCTTCTGGAGATTACTCTCAGTGCTTATTCTTTTACATTTTTATGGCGTTATTAAACTTAGCAGTACTTTCAACTTGTTTTTCTGTACCCTCTGATCCTTCTTGCTTTTCTCATCCATTTAAACACTTTCACTTTGAATTTCACGGAGTCAGGGCACCCCTTGGAGAGTCGAAAATGGCGTTTGGAACCCAATTCTGGGATTCCCAATGCATCCCTGGTTTTTTTTTTTGATTTTCAGGAATTCCTTTCAAAGGTTAGTTTGAATCATGAATTCACATTCTGAACTCCTGACTTGACTAGCCCAATTACACAGATAGACATATTCTAGTCATCAGTGATTTTCAAAGAGTTGGACTAGCTTTTCATAGAATCATGCTTTACAGCAAGAACCATAATCTGCATGAAGGAATTTCTTGAGAGGTTCAGAAGATGCCAACCTACCCTTTTCTCCATTTCAGAGTTTTGGGTGATTAGGTGACCGAAGTCTAATGCTGGATTGGCTGGGGCAGGTGGTGTTTGAGTAGGTGGGCAGGTAGGATGTCCATACTTTCCTACATTCCTTCCATTGTTTGTACATTTGGACCTGGTGGAAATACTTGAGACTGTTCTCACTTCCATGAATGCCTCTTCTCCAGCTTGGGTGGTCTTGGGAAAGAGATTACCACAAGTTGGTGTGGATATTGCATTTTTTTCAGGCACCCTTTGAGGATGTTCTTGCAGCATTTTCTCTTCCTTCCTTGTAAGCACTTGACAACTTAGCTCCCCAATTCAATCCCCATGGACTTTCAAGCCACCCAGAACTAGGATATGCCTCTACTCAAGTTCCCTGCCAAGCTCAATGCTTCAATGCTCAGTCACTCACTGGATACTGTATAAAACAATGAAGTCTAGTGATAATATAATGCGTAAAATTTCCTGTTGTAGGTACCCTACTAAGACCTACTACAAGCCTCCCTTCACTGGTCAGTATATGCCTTGGGATTTCTGTATTTGGCATGTTACAAGATTACCTTTGTGAATAGAACTCTAACCATCTGCTTATCATGTAAGCAATATGTTAAACTAGGGTATATTTAAACTATTCTTCATGATAATGGCTGCCTTGGTCAAACCATCAGCTGCTGTATATCCTGCAGACTCATTAACTATTCAATTGCCACTGTG
The DNA here is from genome assembly GCF_030684315.1 of Stegostoma tigrinum. Classification (NCBI taxonomy): domain Eukaryota; kingdom Metazoa; phylum Chordata; class Chondrichthyes; order Orectolobiformes; family Stegostomatidae; genus Stegostoma; species Stegostoma tigrinum. The sequence goes on from NC_081363.1 coordinate 50,637,048, forward strand.
TTTGGCCCCCAAGTTTTACCTTAGATTACCCTGGAAGGAGAAGGTGTCTGAAAACTTTGAGCAACGAGTAAGGCCAACCATTTTGCCAGTTTACAGCAAAATCATGACTGGTATTCTCTATTAACAAGATGCAGCTATCAAGCCTAAAAGGCATTTTCCCTACAAATATGCACAATGGTATATGATTTTCAGTGTCAGAATGATATCAGATAGGGATAAGGAATTCACACAGACTCCTATACCTACATTGGATATCACAGTGGCTCAGTGGTTAGCACTGCTACCTTACAACACCGGGCACTTGGGTTTGATTCCAGCCCCGGGTGACTGTCTGTGTGGAGTTTGCGCTTTCTCCCTGTGACTGTGTGGATTTCCTCCCACAGTCCAAAGATGTGCAAGTTAGGTAGATTGGTGATGTAGGATTGCCCTGTAGTGTCCATGATATGCAGACTAGGTGGATTGGCCATGGTAACTGTGGGGTTACAGGGATAGGGAGGGAGCTGGATCATTTTCAGATGCTCTTCAGAGGGCTGGTGCAGACTCAGTGGGCTGAATGGCCTCTTTCGGCATTGGAGGATTCTATGATTCTAAGTACTGAGTTGTAAGAATGTAGAACATACTACAGCAGGGAATAGTTGAGACTAATTGGAGACATTTAAGCAGAAGCCATATGAACAGTTAAGGCAGAAAGGAATAGAGTTATATGCTGTTAAAACCAGATATGGCAGGATGGGAGACGTTCATATAGAACATGACTGGAATGGCCTGGTCAGACTGAATAGCCATTTGTTGTGGATATGCTGCGTAATTTTATATAAAATTGTAGGCTTCCACCATTAACCATGAAAACTGCAAAAGGGAGGTTTTCTCGTCTGGTCCACACATGATTTCAGTGCCTTATTATGTGGTTGGCTCTCAATACCCTTCAGCAACTGGGGATGAGCCATAAATACTGCTTTGTCAATGTTGTCCACATCCTAAACACAAATAAAAGAAAAACAGTTTTATTTTTTAAAATCTGCAGTAGCTGTTTAAGAGGTTTAGAAGTATCTTATGCTTAAGTCGTAATTCGGGACTTAATTAACTGGTAAACAAATGCACTCTAATAAATGTCATAGGTACAAACTACGAATCAACTTTGTTAAGAAAAAAAATTATAATTCATTCTTATAATTCATGGTGAAAATAAATTTGTTCATTTTCAGGTACTGCCAAATGTAGATATTGATAGCCTTCCCAGTACCAGTCCTGTACTGAGCCAGAGATCATCAAGCCCTGAGCAGCAGCAGGCTTTGCCCCATCCTGTACAAACTGTGATACAGGTATCTTTGTTTTCATTATGTTTAAATGTTACTGTTTGAAGCAATAACACAGGTCAGCTTGTATAATGTGTGAATCCAGTAGGCTTTTCTTTCTCTTGCCTTTTATAAATATTTCATTAGAATCCAAATTTGGATGGCATTTCACTGAAGAACAAGAGCAGTCACTGATAATAACGGTTTGAAGTTGTCACTTGACAAGCATACTTTGACGAAACAGGAGAGGGTGGTCACACACAGGTCATGTTGGATGCATGTGATAACAGCGTAGCTTTAAGTTTTTAGTAACATTTTGGGAGGCAGTATTTCTTTGGTCAGCTGGCCAAATCCATGAAACCCCGTTACCATGCTTAAATTAATGATATCCAACCTGCCAAATTTTTGCTTGCCCAAAATAGACTGTAGATGCACTTCTCCTCAACATCACTTATCAATGGCTTGAGAAACTTCAGTGCGATTGGGAAGCATCAGTTGGGGTTATGGTATTAAGAACCTTATCTTCTTCATTACCATCTGGAAAATTGTTGAAACTTAACCAGTTAAAACATTACAATCTTAAAAGCACAAATTGGTCTATCTTACTCTTAAAATAGCCTTGAAGAGTTATCTCAAATCAAGGGGGACAAATCTGCCAGTCATAGATCTACTCCTTTTAACCTCACTAATGAGCCAGGTTATATTGTCAAACAGTGGCAAGGGGGCACATGTTCTAGAATTCCTCAAATCTACTTATCTCTGGTTTTGGATAAGTTATGAACTTGATTGTGTAGTTATCCTTCACTTAAAAGAAACAAAAAGTGCAGGTTGGATCAGGAACTCTCCACAAGTACTAAGGTGAACACCAGACAATTAAAATAGATGAAGATGTTATCACTGTCCTCGTGAACAAACACCTTGCCCCTTTGGTGTTGCCAAGAGTGAGAAATATGAAGGTTCAGCAACAATATGCTTGTATGCTTTCATATCCATCTATCATATGTCATGGGCACCTTCTTTGCTATCTTTATGACAGATAATTGTAGTGGGGTCAAAAAATTAACACAGTTCAGTCATTTTAATGTGCCGAACAGCTTCCACTTCTAGATGTTCAAGCTCAATGCCATAGATCAGGTTTAAATGTCACCAAATGCCCTTGGGTGAAAGAAATATGTAAGGAAGTGCTCCTGCAATGAAGGTAATTCTTCCTCCAGATTTCTCAATGAGTGCTTGTGGAAGACCAGACTTCCCCTTCTCTGCAGTTATTGTCCAATTTGCCACAAATACATTTATGTTATACCCTACAATGCACCGAGAAAGTGCTTCTGATTAATTGTTCTGAATCATGAAGTAGAACTGTTTTAAGGTAAGCTTATACAGCACAAATCTAACTTGATTGGGTTTTAGCAGTTTTGAAGAAAGCTATGTGTTTTTTATCCCCTTTTACTGGGAAATGATGTCAAAGCCAAAATTGACATCCAACAAATTCCCATATACCAATATGTACCAAAAATTGAAACAGTATCTCTTGGGTGACACCGTAAAGCTGACATCTTTCTGTTCTTCTGTCAAACTCAGCTTTCTGAAGTAGCTGAAGAATCAAAGGCAACAGGAAAAAAAATATTCTCAGATAATTGTTTATGATCAGTTATGCACCACATATAAGGTGGTAGATGCTAATTCAGGAATAACATTGTGAATATCCAGTTCCTTGTTCATGTGTTTTCGTAAACAATTTTTAGTTTAGGAATTCAAGTTTAACCATGGAAATTTGGAAATACAATTGAAACATTTTGAAGCCAAGTGCACGTAAAAGTTTCGGCTTTTGGCCTTTAAGAGTTAACCATTCGTGTTTAATAGAATCAGAACAGAAGTAATTGTTTTGGAAGTTAGAGCTAAATAATGCTTTATCAGACTGAAAAAGAAATTGTAAATGGAAAATGCTAAACCTTATTGGTCGGAAACAGGGCAGCCCAGAGCATGTTACACTTTTATAGAAATGGGTGGAACTTGAGAAGGAACTTGTTCTCTGGTTTTCAAATTATTTGTTTGATTGCTGGGAGAAGTTAATTGCAGGGTCAAGTTATGAGTCCTAAAGAAAAGTGGTGGCTTCAGGTACCACGGGTTAGCTGAGTCTGAGCAATTCAGGCAAATACCTAAAAGCTATTGATGATTCAGTGCAGCTGAGTGTGGGTTGAAGGAAGACCACAATAGTGTTTGCTTTGTGTAGCTGAGAAATATTGGAGCTTGAAGAAATTCAAAGGATAGTGGCAGTTTAGTGAAATTAACTTTCTCTAAAACAACTGCAGTTGAGCCCTTAAGTAGATGCTGGAGTGCAGTCTCAGGAATTTAGTAGAACACAGTCGAAGGGGGTGTGATTGAACTACCAGAGTGTGAACAGTCATTGAGGCAGTCAGTGAAAGTAACTGTTGAGTGTCTTTCAGGGCTTGATCTATCAAGAAAGAATTGGAAAATCTTGAAAAGAATATGGAGTTTTAATGAGGCTTGGTGACCCACAGTGTCTCTGACACCTGATTGGATCTGTCTTGACTGCATCAGCCGTCTGTGGGATACACAATCACAATTAATCTACTAACATATATTTACTTGCGAGTTTTGAGAAGATTTGTAGCTCAGGTTGAGGTTCTGGATGTGAGTTTGCTCGCTGAGCTGGAAGGTTAGTTTTCAGAAGTTTCGTCACCATTCTGGGTAACATCATCAGTGAGCCTCCGACGAAGCGCTGGTGTTATGTCCCGCTTTCTATTTATCTGGTTAGGTTTCCTTGGGTTGGTGATATCATTTCCTGTTCTTTTTCTCAGGGGATGGTAGATTGGCTCCAAGTCAATGTGTTTGTTGATGGAATTCCGGTTGGAATGCCATGCTTCTAGGAATTCTCGTGCGTGTCTCTGTTTGGCTTGTCCTAGGATGGATGTGTTGTCCCAATCAAAGTGGTGTCCTTCCTCATCTGTATGTAAGGATACGAGTGATAGTGGGTCATGTGGTTTTGTGGCTAGCTGATGTTCATGTATCCTGGTGACTACATTGGACAAACTGGCAGAAACCTAGCCACCAGGATACATGAACATCAGCTAGCCACAAAACCACATGACCCACTATCACTCGTATCCTTACATACAGATGAGGAAGGACACCACTTTGATTGGGACAACACATCCATCCTAGGACAAGCCAAACAGAGAGACACACGAGAATTCCTAGAAGCATGGCATTCCAACCGGAACTCCATCAACAAACACATTGATTTGGAGCCAATCTACCATCCCCTGAGAAAAAGAACAGGAAATGACATCACCAATGCAGGAAATGACATCACCAACCCGAGGAACCCTAACTAGATAAATAGAAAGCGGGACATAACACCAGTGCTTCGTCGGAGGCTCACTGATGCTGTTACCTAGAATGGTGACGTAACGTCTGAAAACTAACCTTCCAGCTCAGCGAGCAAACTCACATCCATATATTTACTTCATGTTAATCCTTCAAGTTAACAGACCCTGTTTTGGGATTGTGACTGTGGACCAACACACCATCTGTCAGTGTGAAATTCAGCAACAAACTACTTCATGTTCGCCCTTGGGGCTTCAAAATTCCTCAAGATTATACATTTAATCACTATGGCTTTTTATCTAATTTTTGCTTTTAATGTTTGCTATTATTTTACTGAGTTCTGGCTTCATTGAAAGTATTTCCTCAATCCACAGATGTTGTTAAAGGGGATACAGAAGCAGAATGCTTCAGGCAAATATGCCAAGATTTTTTTGAAAACATGTCTAAATGTAGTTGTGTCTGGAGGGGAATAAACTTAATAAAGTACTCTGCTCCTTTATTTTATATAGCTTGCTTACAATTTTTAATGATGTGTGAATATGTGGCATTCTGTGCCTTTTTTTCTACTAATGGAAAAATGTATTGCTTTTGAAAGGTCTGTGGTTTCTGGTAGTTCTTAACTGCTGAAATGTAGTTTGGCCTGTAGTAAGTCATTCTTATTTTTGTATATTTTTCTCTCTTTGACTCTTATATATTTTTAAATAGAAATAGTTTAAATGAACAGTGTGCAGATGTTTAAAGTTATTTTACTGTGGCAATTTCAATGCATCAGAGGCTTTCTGAATGTGAGATATAAGAACTGTTTTGAATCAAATCGGCGACACAGGTCTCCATTGAAATTTGAGGAGGAAAGACACTTAGACAAGCAAAATAAAAGCTAAGACTGTTGGTATTTCTTTTTAAAAATATCATTTTGTTCATGGGATTTGGGCGTCATAGCGTAGGCCAGCATTTATTGCCCATGTCTAATTACCCTGGAGGAGATAGTGGTGAGCTACCTTTGCTGAGAAAAGACAATTTGAATAAAAAGCAAAATAAAAATATGCAGATGTTAGAAATTGAAACAAAAATACAAAATGCTGGTAACACTCAGACGGTTAATCAACTTCTGTGGAAATAACAGGCAAGGCAAGTGAGAAAAGCCCTTTTAGACCCATGGGGAATTACTAATTATTCTCCGTATGGAACTAGTTGAGCATGAGTTTCCTTGGTTTTAGGGAATGGCCTGCCCAGCTGGAATTCCAAGATAATAAAATGTGGGGCTGGATGAACACAGCAGGCCAAGCAGCATCTCAGGAGCACAAAAGCTGACGTTTCGGGCCTAGACCCTTCATCACTGATGAAGGGTCTAGGCCCGAAACGTCAGCTTTTGTGCTCCTGAGATGCTGCTTGGCCTGCTGTGTTCATCCAGCCCCACATTTTATTATCTTGGAATCTCCAGCATCTGCAGTTCCCATTATCCCAGCTGGAATTCGCCACCTGAGGCTTTTTGAAACCTGACTCAGGGATGGTCTACAGAACTGCTCTGGGCTGGGACTGGGTTATGTACACTATGAAATACTTGGCTGTATCTTAGTGGCTATATTTTGGTGTTCAACAAAAAAATTCTCTTCCTCTCCAGTCAGGCTTCTTGACTTATCACAGTAAAATTTCGGCTGAACTGTTCAACACAATGCAAAGACCGTTGAAGAAAAAGCAACCAAAGAAAGTAATAGACAAATATACATATGCATGTACATCACTAAAGTGGTGAAATTAAAAACAGGTTACAGTTATGTAGGCATGTGAATAAGATTTACTGAGAAATTTGTTATTGAATTCTCTAAGTTTGCCTATTGTCTTAAACTGTACCTTTCTGAACCATGAAACAATTTGTTTTCTATTTAAATATGCTTTACAGGCCTTGTACTTGTGTGTTTTTCCCTCCCCTGTTCCTTTATCATATTCTTTTTTAAAATGTTGTTCATACTTATTTATATTTATTCCAATTTTGAAGATGGGTCTATAAATGAAATGTTATGCATTATCCGTTCTCTACACTGAAGCTGGGTATTTCAATGCTTGTTTATGCTTTTATTCTTAACCAAATTGAAATTAGCCAGGGAGCATGGTCCAGGTTATTTACTACTTGATGGATCAGTTAATCATTTGGGTGTAACTACAGCCAAAGTGTATTACCTGACGAGAATCATTTGCTGTTATCATATCTGCAGGTTAGAATGGCAGTGGAAAAATTACTGTAGAGTTCATCAAAAGATTACCATCTTGGCATGAGTAATTTCTGTAACTAAACTAGAATGGAAACCTCTGCAAAGTGTCGTTTGTAACATGCATGGAGTTCGTCCTTCATTACATTCGAGTGCTTTATGACTGCAGGCATATTACTTCTCAGCGCCAAGTTTTTGTCCACTCACTTTACCTGACTAGATACCTGACTAAGTTCTTTGTCCCATGCTCACCAATTGCCTTTGTACCTATTTTGTGTCATTTTCAAACTTGGTTTCCATTTTCAAGACCATCTAGGTTATTCATATATATTGTAAATAATTATAGTTGTAGCACTGATTCCTGTGGAAGCTTGCTAGTTACAGGTCACTATTCTGAGAATGCCCCACTTATTGCAACTCTCAACTATTAGTTAGCCAAACCTACCCTCAAAACATGAACTTTTATTAAGTAGCCTTACATGTAATACCTCACTGAATGTGCTTTGGAAATTTAAATGTATTATGTCTATTGATTTCCCTTTTATCTATCCTGCTTGTTACCTCCTCAATGAATTCTAATAAATTTCTCAGGCGCAATTTCCTCCTCATGAGGCTAAATTGACTTTGCTTGTTTAACACATACGACTCCAAGTTATGCCTGCCTATTCTTTGCCCTCGTCAGATCTTAACCGTCATCTCTTTTCTTTCTGGTACCTTGGTTTTTGTAAATGTACCATTTATCTCTTTTGCCCAAATCCAAAAAATTTCATTCCCTTTGCTTCTAATTTCCAACATTCCGTTGTGCTTTATATGGTGTGTCTCTGGTTCATCCCTTCTATTTCTTGACTTCTTTGTCCCCAGTTGCTGGAGATAGATGAAAGACCAGTGTCCATTTTAAGACCGCGAAATTCCGTAACTACTTTGACCATACTTCTTTTCGCTCCACTCAGATTTTCTATATCTCCCATATATTTGTTCTGACAATTACTTCTTTCACACTTGCTTATGAAATGCCATGATTTTTCCTTAACCAAGGATTCGACTGCCACCCAATCCCTTACCCACTGTATTCATTGGAGAGAAGGAGGCTAAGAGGGGATTTAATAGAGACATACAAGATGATCAGAGGATTAGATAGGGTGGACAGTGAGAGTCTTTTTCCAAGGATGGTGACTTCAGCTTGTACAAGGGGACATGGCTACAAATTGAGGGGTGACAGATTTAAGACAAATGTCAGAGGCAGGTTCTTTACTCAGAGAGTGGTAAGGGCGTGGAATGCCTGCCTGCCATTGTAGTTAACTCAGCCACATTAGGGGCATTTAAACAGTCCTTGGATAAGCATATGGATAATGATGGGATAGTGTAGGAGGAGGGGCTTAGATTAGTTCACAGGTCGAGGGCCGAAGGGCCTGTTCTGCGCTGTATTGTTCTATGTTCTATGTACACAGTGGCTGACATGACCTTGACTCTGATAACAAGGTGTAGAGCTGGATGAACATAGCAGGCAAAGCAGCATCAGAAGAGCAGGAAAGCTACGTTTTGTGCCCAGACCCTTTTCTGAAGAAGGGTCTAGGCTTGAAACGTCAGCTTTCCTCCTCCTCTGATGCTGCTTGGCCTGCTGTGTTCATCCAGCTCTACACCTTGTTATCTCAGTTCCTACTATCTCTGACCTTGACTGTGTTTCTGTGTCTCGATCCTGTTCTGACCCATTCAGTTCCATCCTAGATAGCGCTCTTACTTTCTTCATTTTTCACTCTCATCCACTTTCATATTCAACAAAGCATCCTCTGCCTTATCCATCATGATGCCACTATGAAAATACCCTCCTCTTTTCTCGCCATTTTCACATTCCAAACATCCCAGTTTCCACATTCAACCTGAAATGTTAACTCTGCTTTTGACTCCATAGATTCCTAAATTGCTGAGTATTTCCCTTTGCAATTATCTTCCCTTCCTATGGTATCTCTCCATGTAAGTGCAGAAAAAGCATTATCTGCCCTAATATTTCTCCCTTTCCTGTTCTGGGAAACAGCAGTTTATCTGTGCATCTTTCAATCTAATACAGCATGTTCATTGATGAAAATATAATGACTTCTAGTTTGGGGGAACAAACACAGATTAAGTCACTGCATTGTGGAGCACCTCCAGTTTGTCCACATTTGTGACCCAGAGTTTCCAGTTGCCTGCTGTTTTCATTCTCTGACCCACGCCCAGTCTGACCACTCTGCCCTCAGTCTCCTACACTGTTTCAGTATAGTAATTCGTAGAAATTTAAGAAACAACATCTCATCTTTCACTTCATGACTGAACACAACATTGAATTCAACAATTTCACTCCTTAACCTTTGCTATTGTTCCTACTGATTCTGCTATTTCCATTTACATCTCCTCATCTTATTGCTTCTTGTTCCATTGCTAGCTTTCTTCTTGTATCATGATTCATTTTGTCATATAATCTCTTCTGCCTTTCACCCGATGAGACATTTTCCTTCCCTTTTCCTACTTACTTTGCTTCTGTATTTGCCGATAACCTGTGACCTCTCCAATGTTTTCCATTTTTGATGAAAAGTCAACTTGAAATGTTAACTCTGCTTCTGTCTCCATAGATTCCTAACCTGCTGAGTATTTCCAGTGATTTCAGCTTATTTCAGATTTCCAACATCTCAGTGATCCATAACAGTTCAAGAATGCAGATTAATGTTTACAATATGTGCAAACATTTCATTGCAGCACAGGAGCTTTACATAATTATTTTAAAAAAACATTATCAAGCTTTCATCATAGGCAAGTTACACAGACTGAGATCACTGTATGTTGATTCTTCTACAACCTAATAGAAATGCATGTCAATGGTTGTGTATCTTTTCCACTGTTTCTTTTCCTCACCTTTTGTATGTTCTGACTTGTACAAAGATGCAGAGTCAGCTGACAGTACCTCACCTAAGCAGTCATTCTTCATGAGTGAACATAAATTCTGAGCATCTTTCAGCCCATTAAAGTCAATTAATATCTTTCACTCACCAGTCATCCTTACATATATTTTCCTGGCAGAAGTCATAATGATCAGGATTGAACATGTTTAGTTTCCTCTAAAATAACCAGGAAACCCATTTCATTAAATTATACTGTGCAGAAAGATGATACTTTGTCCATCGTGCATGTGACAGAAGTTTTAGCATCCCTATTCCTAATCCGCAAAATCTTAGCTAATAGAACAAGGAATCATAAGGTCTGTTTGATTCTTTGTTATCTTAAAGGAAAGTACATTTATTTTTCCTCGATTTGAGTTCACTGAGCAACCCATGAGAAATGCAGGAGTGTATCTCAGAATACCGAATCAAGACACGCTCAATGTGAAACATGAGCTGTAGGATGAGAAAGATTAGCCATAATAAATCAGAGGTACAATAGACTAATGAAATTTTCAATAATGTACAACGGAACATTGGGGATCGCTCCAGTATCTCATGACGTCTCGTGTCGCATGAGTTCCATAGGAATGCTAGTTCATTTTCTCTCAGTACTTGGTAACCACAAAACAGAAATATCATGGAACACGTGAAATGAAAATATATTTGAAAGCTACAGTTTCTCTTTCTTTGTTGTGATTATGAATTATGGCTTCAGAGAATTAAGCAATCACTTAGCAATTCAGTGAGCAGATAAAATTCGTGGTAATATAAATAATTCAAGATGTTATTTAGATTTTGTAATGTATGCAATAACACAATTTGAGAGTTGACACTTAGTTAAAATTGTTTTCTTCTAAATGCAGACGATCAATTACTTAATATTCATCTTCCTTTAATACCCTCAAAGTATGGTATTGTTTATGAATACGAAGAAAGTCTGCTATTCTCTTAGCATCGTCATGTGTTTCTGAGGGATTTCAACATAATCCTCAAAAGATTAATTTTTTTGTGGTAAAGCTAATTATTTATTTGATAGAAATTCACTAAGCTAATGAGAACAAAAAAAAGTTCACCCATTTTTAAAATTTAAGAGAAAACTTTGAGTCACAGTTAGAAAGGAGTAACTCTATTATGCCTGAATTCTGTGGCTATTTTTGTAGTCTTAGTTGATTTCAGTTTTTTTTTGAGGCACTGTTGAAACAGATGTTTGGCTGTGTACCATATTGCATTACCTCTTGGTGTATATAAACCTTTGCGTCCGGGCACTGTAAACCCACAGCACATCCCTTGTGCTGCTCAAACAACTTATAAGATCACAAATATAAGTGCAGTCAAACTTTTGTTGTCCCAGAATTAATGAAAAAAAAATTCTTGCTTTACTCCTCAAAAGGTTTATCATGGTATTACTTAATAATATATAATTAGTGAAATACTTGACTACAGAGTTAAAAGATATATTTGATTGATGTATCCAAAGATGTTCAAAAATCTTAACAGCTTAAAAGAAGAAAAAAACCCCATATATACATTCGCTTGCAGTAAAATGTGCCATATGTATGTATGATTTGCGTTGGATGTATAAATCAAAATCACCTATCATGAGAAAACCACAGTTAGATAGTTGTCTAGTTCCATAATTCTAATCAAATGTGAATAATAATTTGTTGGTGAAATTTGATTGCCTATATGTCAGTTTGTAGTGGTAAGTAAGCACACAAAGAAATGAACATTACCAGATTCTTAACTTTTAATGACATCACATAAATACTAATCAACACTAGCAATTGTGTGTGTTTTTTTTATCTTGACAGTTCAAAGTTGTATTTCAATTGGAGTTTCCTTTTGACAGTAGATTGCATATTCTAGTTCCTATATTGTAAATGTGTTGTAACATGCTCTTTCAATCAGTCTTGGTCTTTACTGATTTGAATTGTCACCAACATTTCCAGACGTTCAACTTTTATTGGTAAAAAGTAATTACTGTCTTAAATTCAGGCAAACGTTTTGAATTTGGCATCAGTGAATTGTGCATAATTAACTCTTCACCAGCAATACTTATTTGTAGGTTATTTTCTATCATGGTATATCTGTGACAGCAAACGTTGTGTTCATTCAGATTGTTTTTATAATAGTCTGTCGCTAACTGAGTATCTCTGTGTAAATGCATTGCTGGTTCTTTGTGTCAGTGAGGAGCAATCCAAGATGGACTCTAGAAAAGAAAAGCCGCCAAACTAGCCCTGGTAGCTCTAAGCAAATAGTGTAAAAAGCTTGGTGTATTTTCACGTAAATGTTATTTGACCAAAGCTAATGAGCTATAGGCAGAAAATAAATAAGTAATTCCTTAGTACTTGTGGAATAAGCGGAAGATTCCTTCTTTTATAGGCAAGTGATTTTTTTTTTCTTTTGTTTATTCACCTGAGTGTTACGTTCATCAGTGTGAAAGATGTTAAGTACTATGATCCAAGAATTTCCTCTTATCCTTCAGGTTTCCTTTTGTTCTGCTGCCCCATGATCCCTTCAGACTCCCACTCCATTCTCGGCTCATTTAAACCCATTTATGTTATTGTTAATGTCTCCCTTTATTCCTCAGAGACCGTGATGTCTTTCCTGTGTCTTTGCTGGCTCCACACAGAACTCCATGTAGAGGCAGAGAAACTCTGACCTGCTCGTTCCTACCATTTCAAGTTCTCCCAGTCCCCTCTTTTTTACTATGTGGTTCCACCCAATATTTTGCAATTGCACCCTATGATGTGACCAGTCCCTCCGTGATCGAGTACAGTGGAGTTCATCGCCAAAGTTGAGTTATGTGCTTTCCCCTGACTGACTGTGACCCATCCACCAGCGTGATCTCACTCCAGCAGTTTGACTTACCTCCATTCAATTTCTGGACTGCTTGCATTTGACATTGAAGACTAACTGTGGCCCATAGTACAGACTGCAAGAGCATGAATCTTCAAACTTATACAGGACCGATTACTTGACTGACATTTGCCAATGCCCTGTACTGGAACTGGAACAACTGGACTGATGTTGCAGTATTTCTTTCTGACTGACTCCACTGCCATGCTGCAAAACACTTGTCTCCTTTGACTTTCACACATTTCTGCTTTCTTCAAACATGTGCAGGTCTGCTTGCTCATGTAAACTGCATGCATACTGTGACATTTCCACCTTCTCTCCGACCAATGCAATTACTCTTCAGTGCTCCCCACTGTCACAAGTTGTTTCTACATGAAAAGCGGGCTGATTCACCAATGATGCTTGCCTCTAACTATGCACTAAATATTCTATGCTAAAAAGTAGCTAAGATGCAGAAGCTGGTAGGCTTCATGTCAACATTGAAATTCCTCGATAGACGCATAAAATGTCTGTCTGTCCCTCAGTGCAAAAAACCCCTCAACAAAAAATACGATTTCTTATTGTCTCTCACCTACAAAGTACATGTTTGAAGCTCTAATGATGCTATGAGGTTTTGCCAATGTCAAGTTGCTTGGATTAAGGAAGAGTGTCCTCATTAACCATGGAGTCACCTTCTGCAGATGAAGCAGTTCAAGTTAAAGAGATGCAATGGCTGGCACAGCCATTTCACAACCCACTCATGAGGTGGTAAAAGAAATTGTCTGGTTCCCATTCTGTTTTACTGGCTGAGTTTTTGCACCAAAAAGTCTGTCAATTATGGAAAGAAAGATTGGAAGTATGATAATACAGAGAGTTGGGAGTATTAATGAGATGAAAATAAGCTTATGCCACTTGAGAGCAAGATTCTGAATTTACCATCTAAGCTGAGAGGACTTAATTGGGAGAGTTTTATCGACCTCAAGCATCTGATTTTTGGACTTGCCTAGGTAAGTCATTCCAGTCACAAATTATATAGTCATTTGCGCTTCTTTAAAGGATATCCTTAATGAAATCTAGCACTTACTACAGCCACAGCTGCAGCCTCAGAGCAGTGTGACAAAAGCATTGCCAGTAACTGAAGCTGGCCATGGCCATGAATGGTTCTGCATCAAGTTTCTTTCAGGCTATAGCAGGTAGTTTTTACAGCATCTCCAATTTGTCATCCACTTTTGCATAAGGGAAGAAACCAGTGCTCTGTTTTACAAGAGATGACTATAGGAAACATCTTTGAACAGCTCTGGTTTACAGCATTTCACATGGCCACAGCAGTCTGGTAAAGTTGGCAGACAGGCAACCGAAAGGGTAATTTCATTGGGTGGAAGTGAGTTTTGCCTTTCCTGCGGGTAGACAACAGGTTCATGATCATTGGATTGAATTAGCTTTATTGTTACATATACTCAAAAATGAGTACTGTGAAAAGTTTATACTTCGCGACTTACAGCACCATCTTAGCTACAAAGGTATCAAGTTACAGCTTCTTTAGTTACAAGACCTTAGAAAATAAAGAAATAAAATGTCCAGTATTGCAGAATACAAGTCCAGAACAGTGGTCTCCTAACCAGTACCAAACTTCCCCGGCTCTGGAGCACACTAGGCTTCACCTTGAGGATCATGAGGCTGGGAGATCACTCTGGCATCACCTTAAGAAAAGGGGACCACACTGAGGCCATGCCAGGCCAAAAGACTGCCACACCAGGCAGAGAGAATGCCACACCAGGGGGTCAGCCTCACCATGCTGGAAGGCTGCTATGGTAGGCCACTGCACCAGGCTGGGAGGTCGAGGAGTGGCATTTCAGCTATTCTGGAAATCTATTGAAAAATTTGCTGTTGACAGCTTTTAAGCAACTTTCAACACCGATTTTTACAGTCATAATGGCAGGGGTCTGCCCTTGCATGATGTAGGCTAAACTTTTAGAAGAGCATCCAGAGTTTCCATTTGTTACAAAAGGCTGAGGTTCCACTGCAACACCTAAAGTGGAATCTGTCCAGTCCTTGAATGACATGGGCTTTGACGAGAAATTTGGAAATCCAGTGAGGATCTTTCCAATGTTGAGATCCAAAAGTTCCATTTTCCAACCAAGTGTTGGATGACAGTGCTAGATCTCACAAGCAATTGGCAAGAGTCTTTTTTGCATGAATTAACACTCATTATTACTGTCATTACTACATAATAACTCCTCATTAATATGTGTTTTCCTATTCTCCTATTTTCTAGATATCAACTAGACACAGAGAATTCCTGATGTACAAGTCAGGGCAAATACATAGCATTTCAGTGAGTTTTGAGAAGATTTGTAGCTCAGGTTGAGGTTCTGGATGTGAGTTTGCTCACTGAGCTGTAAGGTTCGTTTTCAGACGCCTTGTCGGAGGCTCACTGATGATGTTGCCTGGTGTGGTGACGAGGCGTCTGAAAACAAACCTTCCAGCTCAGCGCGCAAACTCACATCCAGAACATAGCATTTCAGATTGCACATGCTTCTCCAGACCTCCATCCTAGTTATCCAGTACTAAGATCTCCAGGCACAACATGTGCAGTGGTCGCACACAGCCATGTCCATGGACGTCGGCATCTGATAGGTATCAGCCACACTACAACGTCATGGCATGTCTCTGGTTAACTTAAGGTGCGCTGAATATTGCACTTGCCAAGTCTCTATATTTGCAGGGATAGAAATCAGCTCATGATTTGTACCAGGGTGCATCTCAGCAGTCCTTGGATGTTCTATTAGTTCTCACTGACTGCGCCTTCTTCAATGTTCGCAGGATCTCTGCTTTGCCTTCCCTTGCGTTTTTACATTTTGACCCCTCAGCCAGAGCTTAAAGCTTCTCAGTACTTGTCATTGCCATTTAGCGCAGGACAAAGCCAGTCAGCCTGTCATGGTTGTCAGCTGTCATCAGTCAAGGGGCTGGACATGTAGCTGTACGTCCCCACGCTACTTTAGTGTCACATGACCTGTGCCAGCTGCATGCACATCAAAGCGCACTGTATATGTTTCAATCAAATGGTCATCTCTCAAAGTCTAACGGAAGTATTTTTTAGACAAGCCAAGGGAGACACCCTTCAGGCATGGGATTCCAGCAAAGCATGTCAAGGGCAGCGAATGCTAATATTCCAGGGGTTTGGATACTATGAGTTTGTCACTTCAAGTGGTTGCAAACAGAATCCTCTCCTCATAAGGGGTGACAAGTTGAATGTTGGTACCTCACTACTTGTCTTGCCTCTTGCCGACTGTTATCGCCTAGAATAAGACAAAGAGAGATGAAAATGGCTGGCACAGCTGTTACTGTGATTGCTGAGGAGGAAAATGAAGTGTCTCACATGAAAAGAATGTACAGAGACTAAACAGTTATTAGTCTCGAGGGATTGGGTACATTAGACTGAGTGAGGGAAGAAGTTACATTTGACAATGAGAATGGTGGCACATAAGCCTTTGTAGAAGGTGGGTACGGTAACAGAGAAAGTATGAGTTAGAGGTCTGAGAGGAAAGATGGTGGCACTTACCCTAGTGCAGTGGACAATGTTTTTGACACTGCTGGGTATTCCTGTAGATAGTTGAGACTACCCTAAACCAGATGGCACCATCAGACCAGGTTGGCAGACTCTGGTAGCAAGGTCTCATCTGCTGGTCTTAGGGGAAGTGGATGACCTTTCTGTGCACCATCCCATTCTAGAGAACCTCCAGTTCACTGTCCTGGTGCCAATTACCCTTTACCTGTAATGTCTAGGGCATGTGATGAACCGAGCAGGACAGCTCCAGACTGCCAGTATTTGGTGAGGCGCACCGTATCTGGGTCTTCATGCTTGATTCCTGGCAGTGATCGCCATGGCTTTCTTGCACAGTTTGTCTGAAGGGTAACCTCCAAAAAGGTGCCAGTATATTACAATCACACCAATCTTTTGAAATGGAATTGTTCTATAAAAAATACATGTGGAGCATCAGTGAATCATGGAGCATGCTCTCTCCCATGTTGGAGTATCATTTCTTAAAAATTTCTTTTACTGTTCTTTTTACTTCTCCAACTTTCATTATTCTGTTTAACTTACATGAGTCTGTACAATGCAAAGGGTTAGAGCAGCATGAACAGGCAGCTTGGGTCGGTCAGCCGGTGAGATCGGGGAAGCCAGCCCGCGGTGCCTGAAGGTGAGAGTGAGGTCCAGTGCCTACCCGGCAATCAGAGGCTGCGAGCGGGCCCTTTACGAGCATATTCTGGACGTAGCAAGAGGAAATTGGACACTGCAGCTTCAACAGTAGCAGCGATGGTGTCGGGCTTTTGTTGGCTCCGGAGCATGGACTTTCTCATTTGGAGTTGAGCTCAATGCGGGAAGAGTGAGTGGTGAGGAAGGTGCCCTGGTATCTGCGACGGTGGCAAGAACAGGCAGCTGAGGTCACATGGAGTGTCAGCTAAGCGGAGGAGATCGGGGCCTCATTATTTTTCTAGTTTCATATTAAGAAGGACTTTACTGCTAACTATTACCTTATTTTTTTTAAATCTAGTTATAGTATGATGGTCTATAATGCTTAACTTTTTAACTTCATTTCTCTCTTTTACTATTTTGTACCTAAGATTTTGTATCTAGGTACCTTTGTACCTACAATGGTGCCGTGTGGGGCAACATTGGATACTTTTCACGTATACTTGAGTACATGTGACAATAAAATCCAAATCTAAATTATTTGCTGTTAATGCTATTTCGAGTTTTTCCCTCAGATGGTTCTGACACCCTTTAAGCAACGCAGGATGAAAATGTATAGCTGTTCTCACACAGAGTTGGGCTGTCTGCTGAGGAATGCATTTACTTAATATCATGTTTAGTGCTGACTGCATGCATCAGTCAAGCAAGTTTGCCAGCAGCAAGAAATTGATATGCTACTTGTACTGAAAGTAACTGACCATGGTTAGCATGCATTGAAAATCCCATCCCTATTTTCTTTACCTCCCAATGTGTTCCAACTTAGTATAACACATTTGTTAATCCAAACCTAGCACGTTGTATAGGTTAGATATAATAAAAGTTTCTTATTATATCTGACCATGTCAAAAAAGCCCCACATGTATTTTTTATAGAACAATTCCATTTCAAAAGATTGGTGTGATTGTAACATACTGCACAACAAAGTTGTAAATTTCAATTTCTCTTTGAATTTCTACCTCCAATTCAAATCAAAAGTAACTTTGCAGATGGTGGCAGCAAATATTTTGTAAGGATTGGTGCTAGTAACATTTAGTTACTTACTTGCTTAGGCGATTTAAAATAATTAGAACTAGTTGATTTCACCAAACAGCTTGTTTCTGGGATTTTTTTTAATGGATCTTTGGACACAATGTAAAATGATAAGATTGCATGGTGGATCTGACATAGCTGATTTGTTTCCCTTTATTGGCTCCTCAGGAATCTAAAAATGGCAAGTGGGAACGGTTTAATGCAAGTGGAATTTTTCATTATCTGTGACCTATTTTTGCAAATTGTTTTATTCCATGACTGTATTTAGGAAGTAGCTACTTAGATTTTGCCACTCCCACCACAACTACACACTCAAGGGAGGTCTACATTTCTCATGCCAGTTCTATGCCGCTCATAGCGACTGAAATCAAGAGGCAGCTTTGTAGCATGTATTAGGGTCTCTTCTAATTCATGCTCTGGAAATTTTCCAAATGGCGCACAAATGATTCAATGAAATTCTTATCCCTTTATGGAAAGGCACCTTTGTCCTGCATCTCTCTACTAGATGCAACACAAATTTAGGTCTAAGCATGCAATTGAATGTTAATATTCTGCCTGGACTCATAGGAGGATGAGGAATATTCTTCCACAGTGCTACATACATTTGTTTGGTGGTACAAAACTTGAGTATTGCTCAAAGAGGCCCTGCCTATTTGTTTGTCATGCAAGCTTGATGCTGAAACAGGCCACACCAAAGCCATCCTGAGCAATTTTGGTGAACCCGGTCAGATCATTTCTCATTGGTGTCACAGAAATTCATGAATGTCCTAAAGACTGGCAGTTTTGGCCCTGAAAGTGTTGAGCCTACCTTGGATTACTCTGAAAGGGCAAGGTTTCACAAAGCTTCAAGCAACAGATGAAGCTAGTTGTTTCATGCTGCAGTAGCAACACACTTGGTATTCTCCATTAACGGGCTACTCTGTCAAGCCAAAAGGATGTTATATCTAACACATGAATGAGTAATGTGGTCAAGGAATTTCAGAGCCAATGTGATGTGCGATATGTAGGCTGTACATCCCAAAGACTGGCAGATCACACAACATAACCCTTTACCTGTTCATGACAAACAAGGTCCTGACCATACTCAACCAGAACAAATTTGCAAAACTCACAACTCTATCCAACATTAGATGTGATTCTGCAAATTGACGACATTTGCTAAATAATCATGTGGGTGTGCATACATATGCTGACAAACAGTTTAGGACTTTTAGTCCGCTTCAGCATGGTGCACTTTGTGATTAATGAAAGCTACATGTACGATACACAAGACTCAGTTCTTTGCAGACAGAAGGAGCACGTACCTTCACTGTGCCTTTTCAACTCAATGAAACAGGAGACAGCTGTTCTCTAGTTCCTCGCTCAGTTCAGTGCTTTGACCATGCAAAATCAACCTGCCTAGTTTAAAATTTAAAGACAGCTTGACAGTTACTGTTAGTCATCATTAACTTGTGCATTATCCATGGCAATGCCTCAAATCAATTAGTCCGCAGCCAATCAATTAGCACTTAGCTCTCATGCAGTCTTGTTTTTTTTCTTGAATTGATATTCTTGTGACTTGTCCTCATGAGTGAAAGTTGAAAGCTTTCACAAAATGTGACTTTTCTGCACCAATAATTTTTAATTTTAGAATAGATGCTTAAGTGCTATCAGAACTTTACAAATCCTGCACAGGTGTGTTTTCAAAAATAACTTTGAAAAATCTGTTTTCGAATTAGCTGTCAACTTTGACCCAATATGTTATGCACAAAATCAGCTGTAGCATTATTCTTTTGTTAATTGTGCTAATCGTGAGACTTGTAGAGTTGCTGACTTATCCATACTGTTTGGTAAAATTAAAATGTAGGTAGATAAATAGAAAGCAGTTAGTTGCCTCAGTCGGAATGCAGTAACCCAAATAAAAACATGAGAGCAAAATTACCGAAGCAGTTACTAAAACAGAAAATCAGATACTTTACCATGGGCTGGAAACCAGTTGTTGGGTCATATCATTGCCAAATGGGCTGTTGTGTCTCAATGTTTTATTATTTGAAGATGCACATTGTTTACCAAAAATGCATTCTGTAGGTTGCAATGAAAACAAGGATCAATTGTGAATATCAAATATTATAAGCTTTTTTTTTAGATTTTTGTAGATAAAGCAAATATGCCCCCTTGAAAATTTTGCACAGTGTGCAGTTTTAGTGATTTAGCCTATTACTATGTTCCCTCCATTTGCTGAAAACAGACGGCTGGCAGCTGTTTTCAATTATCTTAATACAGCTGGCTGGTGTACTTCAGATTTGAAATACACAACATCATAGAGCAGGCATTTCTGTTTGGAACTGTAACACTGGTAAAACAGCATGCAATGCGAATTAACTATTCAAATGTTGAACCTTGCCCCAAACATAGACAAAAGAGCTTAATTATAGAGGTGAGATCGATGACTGCACTTGATATCTAGGCTGCATTTAATTGTGTAGCATCTAGAAGCTTGAGTAAAATTAAAGTAATTTGGAACTAGGGTAACCATAATTGGTTGGCATAATCCCTAACAAACAATATAGAGACATGGGAGTTTGCAGCACAGAAAAAGGCCTTTTGGCCCATCGAGTCTGAGTCAGTCAAAAACAACCACCTGATTATTCTAATCCCATTTTCCGGTACTTGGCCCATACCTTCAATGTCTTGGTATCAGAAGTGCATGTCGAAATAATTCTTAAATGTTATGATGGTTTCTGCCTCTACCACCCTTATATGCAATGAGTTCCAGATTCCCACCACCCATTATACAAAAATGTTTGCCTCACATCCCCTCTAAACCTCCTGTCCCTTATCTTAAAACATGGTTGCCGTTATTGGCAGCATTTTAACCTAAGACATTGCTGCAAGAGATTCTCAGGGCAGTGTCCTGAGCCCAACTATCATCAGCTATTTTATTAATGGCTTTTTTTGAATCATAATGTCAGAAATGGGATGCTCACTGATAACTGCACAATCTTCAAGTTCACTCATAAGTCAGATATGATAAGACTGGATAACATTCTGGCTTAGGCTGACAAGTGGCAACTAACATTTGGTCAGGCAAGTGCAAATCAATTACCATCTCCAACAAGAAAACATCTAGCCAGCTTCCCTTACCAACATAGCTCTATCATAATCAACATCCTGGGAAGAGGGCAGGGAAGGTCCAGCCAGAATTACATTGGAATATGCTGATGTAGGGGTAGAATCAGATGATGTTGTGGAGGTGGGAGAGGCAGTTTTTAAATGATAGCATAGTATCTGCTGGAGCTTACTTTGGGGTCAAACATGACATCGCATTTTCAAGTAATCTGGTGAAACCTCAAGGTTATCAGTCACAGAAATGGAGACTGTGTCTACGAAATGGAATTTCTGATAGTGATAGAAGATAATTATTTCAGTTTTTCCCAAGATTTCATTGGAGAAGTTTACATTACATCTGCTTCTAAAACCTGCATCCATACCTTTGTTAACTCTGGACTGGATTATCCAGCAAATCTGGCTGGACTCCCATCTTTAATTTTGCATTCAGGTAGTTCTCCTATAATGCAAAAATTGCAGTCTTGTGTGACCTCATGCTGTAGAAAATCATGTTATTGGGAAATTTCTATAGAAAATTGCTATACTGTACAGCAGAAAGTTAGCATCATCCAAACAAGTCCACTATTCATCAGTCACGTTACAGCCAATTCAAGTTAACGAAACACACATTATAGCAGAACTACCAATACTCATAAACTCATCCAAAACTCAATGCCAATATCCTAACCTCAACCACATCTCATTTGCCTTTCACCTCTGTATTCACAGACTTATACTGACCCTGATTAATCAATGCCTGATTTAAAATTCCTACCTTTGTTTTCAAATGCCTTCACGGCTCACCCTCCGTATCTTTGTAATCTCCTACAAGCCTTCAAGATATCTTTGTTTCTTAAATTCCAAGTTTTACATAACCTCACATTTCTCACAGTTGTTTTGTCTGCTAAGATTTGCTTACACATTTAACTTCTTTGTAGACTGTTTGTGTCATCCTCACCGCTTTTGCCTTCGATATCTATTTTTGTGTCATCGGCAAACTTGAAGATCGTGCATTCACTGTCCTCATCCAAGTTATTAAGATATATTGTAAATAACAGTGCTGATTCCTGTGGCACTCAATAAGTTGCTGGTCAACATTCTGAAAATGCCATCTTTATCACAATTGTTAACTATTGGTTAGCCAATTCTCCGTCCATACGAATATACTACATTCAACAATATGGGCTTTGCCTGAGAATAGTTATTCCAACCTTTCTTCAAGACATCAGACAGTATCTCACACTGCTAAAATCAGACATTGCTTTCCAAACTATCTTCTGCAAAAATGATAGAAATGTTTTATTCTCTGAGATAATTTTTATCTTATGAATTCTTAGATTACAGAAATCAACACAAAGGTAAATAATTAAATCTGTAATTGTAAGTTTTAGCCTTAGATATTACAATTTGTTGAATTTTCTGTACAAAAATATCAAAACTTAATGCTGATAACATTTTAAACTATATCCGATACATTTATGCATAAAATGACTACAATTGAAAAAGGTTTGACGTAAAATAATCCAATACAGCTGGTCCAAAGCATGCTCAGCCATGCTAATGCAGAGAACCAGAATTACAGTCTCACAAGAATAACAGTTGCCATAGAAACTAGCATCTTTGCTCAATTGTGCCTTGAGGCATAAACCGGTCAGTTGCTTATAACAGACACAGCATCCACGCATAAAACCGTCTGCTATAAGCAGTTAATGTTGGATTTTGTACTCTTTCATGTGACCATTGTTATAAGTTTTGTTTTTGCAGATTCTACATATGTGTATATGCATGTATATTTATATCATACCTGTTTTTCTGTTAAATTACAACTATTGAACTTTGAAAGAGTAGCTGGAAGAAAACCTGATCCATTTTGCTGTTTTTCCTGTTTCACTGTTTAAAAAAATTTAAGCTTCTTGCATCTGCAACCTCCATTGCCATGCTTTTCTGGAAAGAATGGCTACCATCTCAGTGATGCTTCTATACTTCTCAACTAACTCCACTTCTTTCTCGTTTGTATTCTCATTTCCTCAATCTGTTGTGTCATACTATACAAAAGTGCTTAACTGATCTTATATAGCTGAACTTTATCAATTTTCAAAACTCAGTTATATGGTTCTCAGTATTCATCTATCCATTAAATTTGAGCTAACTTTGAGTGTACTTTGAGCTAACATTCAAATATTTTATCTTCTGCCTATCCTTATATCATAGCAACACTTTATTTCGAAATGCATCGCAGAATCATGCACAATAACATAAGTAAGACCTGATCAATGTTCTGTATTGGGGCTCTAAACCTTTTTGCATCAAATTCTTTTTGCCTCTTCCTTGAGTTATAATAATTCCACAGACCTGCAAAGTGAAGCACAATTGTATTTTTGAGGAACATCACTATTACAAATCTATCATATGGTTTAAAAAAAAGCATTTGTTCAGAGCAACTTGCTGCCGCAAAAAAAAAATCAGATGAATTGCCATACTTGATAAGCATTTGAGCTCCAGGCACTGTTGCCAATATGAAAAAGGTACTATTTCACAGCCTTCCGAAGTTTGTGTGCATAATGACTCTGGAACTAGGACCAGTGGCTGTGAGCCTCCAGTAATACCAAGAAGTTTGAACAGCTGCCCATACGGCACTTGGCTTTGAGCAGCTGCACAGACAAGCTTCAGATAACCAAATAAAGAGCAAAAATTGCAGCATGCTTTGCCATTGTTTGAATAATTCTCACCCATTTTCCCATGAGATGGACTACAAACCCAACCAATGTCGATAAAAGTGGAACCGGACAAACACAGCAGGTCAGACAGCATCAGAGGAGCAGAAAAGTCAACATTTTAGGCCAGTTGTGCTGGTGGTGTGGGGAGAAGGTTCAGATGCAATCATGCTGGCTAACTGGCAGAATATGACTTCCCACAGTGGAGTATTAAACCTTTGGTTTTACAAAATATATTTGTATCATGCCCGAAACATTGACTCTCCTGCTCCTCTTATGCTGTCTGACCTGCTGCATTTGTCCGGCTCCATGTTTACTGACTCTGGCTTCCACCATCTGCAGTCCTTACATCTCCCAGTCATCAAACCCAACCAACCTGCTTATCGTTTACCTGGGAGTGGTAACATTGCATAATGTTCTCAGACTAGTAATCTAGAGACCAGGGCTAATACTCCAGAAAGATGTGTTTGAATCCCCCCATGGCATTGGGGAAATATTCTTTATAAACTTTGGAATATTAAGCAATATTCAGTAATGGTGATCATAAAGCTGTCACAGAAAATTGTTTGGTTCACTGATATCATTCAGGACAGGATATCATTGACCTTATCTAGTCTGAACCATTAATAACACTAGAACCACACCAAAAAGGTTGATCTTAACTAAGCAAGTCCCTCTGTTGTATCAAACTACTACGGAAAAGCAGAATAAGGGTATAAAAGGGGGCCATCACCTGGCATTAGAAATTGACTCTGCAGATTCCTCCGTATTGACATTTGGAGAAAACTGGAAAAAGAAACTTTGGAGACAAACTACTCAAGCAACACCCTTTTAATTCTTTCATAGGACATAAGATTCACTTACAAAACCATGATTTGTTGTTCATCCCAAAATGCCCTTGATTCGTACCATGTAACAATGCCCCAGACTGCTCCGTGACACTATGCTTTTTCTGTACCGCTAGCCAGTGACCCACTAGAAGTGGTGGCACAACAGTATATAGTAGGTCTGTAGTTGCCCTTGAGTCCTTGATATTTATTCTTGACGGCATGAAGTCTCATGATGTCAATTGGAACATTGGCAAGGAAAACCTCAGCTACTTACTACCTATCGCTCTCCCTCAACTGGTATTTCTTTAGCACTAGTAGTTTTGAACACTTCTTGGATGATGCATTGGGGCCAGTAAGAGCACAACTTTGAGCAACCTTGACCATAATGGCACCAACTCACAGAGTGGAAGTTTTCCCAGGTTTTCATGTCCATAGAAATATGGCCAATCTAATCTGATAAAATAACACCTACTGTCTACTCTCAGTCATCATCAAAATGATGGACTGTACCTTCAAACTGCATTTATGCACCCATGCTCAGTTTGGATTTTGCTGAGGCCACTCAAGTTCTCATTACAGATCTCATTACAGTCTTTCAACAAACAAGGTGAATTCTAGAGGTGCAGTGAAAGTGACTATGATTATCAAATGCTGCCTTGATGTCAAAGTGCATTATCATGGATCCCAACTGTCTGCACTGATTGGACTCATATGCAGATCAAAGGATTATGTCTGTGATTCTTGGAGGCCAGTTACTCCTTCCCAAGGATATGAGTGCAAGAGTTCCTTGGAGCTCAGCTATTTTTAACTGGTTAGACAGTTATCTGCTCTCCACAATAAGACCCAAGTGGTGAAGGTCACTGATGATTGCATAATGTTCTGTGCAATTTTCATCTCCGAATATAGCGTAGCTTTCTGTGCCTTTATGAATCAAGATTCAAACTCTGAGGTAGACTTGAACTGTTAAGTGACAAGCAACATTTATGCCTTTCAATTGCCAACCATTGACCATCTCCAACAAGGAGAATCTAGTCATCGTCCTTAACATGATCGTCATTACCGTTGCTGATTCATTTGTGATTGATATCCTAGGTGCTACGACTGACCCAGAATTTAAAAAGGGTCAGAACTGTATTTGAATATTGCCCACTGGGTAAATTCAACTCCATCAATACTCGAGAAGCTTGACACCATTTAGGACGAAGCAGCTCACTTGATTAGTATTCTTTCGAACATCTTCAGCATTCATTCTCTGCACCATTAGTGTACAGTTGCTTTGCAATTTGTGTACTATCTACAAGATGTACTTCAGAAATTCACTGAGCCTCCATCAACAGCACCTTCAAAGTCCATGCCTGCTAACACGTAGAACAACGGCAACAGGTACATAGGAATGCTGCACATGCAAGTTCTTCTCCAAGAAACATACCATCTCAACTTAGAGCTATATTGCTATTCTTCCAGTGTAGCCGAATGAAATATCCTTCTGAACACCTCTGTGGGCTGCGGCAGTTCAAAAAGGCAACTCACCACCAATGGCAATTAGGAATGACCAACAAATTCTGTTCTTGCAAGCCCTAAACAGATTTTTAAAAAGCATTAAGATGTCAGTAAGATGGACCACATCTTGCTTTGTCTACTGAGGAAATACCTGCTGCCAACTGGTTCTTACCAATCTTGGGGAGTAGAAGGAGTAGGCTTCCTCTCCTCCAACATCACTGACATTGGCAATACTCAGCATGTATTGGCGCATGAGTTATATTGTAATTATTTTTATGGGTTTAAAAAATGTTGATTTTAGTGTTTCATTCTTTGTTGTAAGTAGTAACATTCAGTCATGCTTGCAGAATGGTATTTATACAAAAATAAATCACTCTTGGATGATGCTGATTTGGCAGACCCTTTGAAAACACCTTGTGAGTCTGTGATTGGAATCACCTGTTTTATACTACATCAGCAAATATGGTTGGATAGCAACATCATATATTTGCTGTCTTGAGAGATCCGTCCATGTTAATCCTTTGGTAATGCACATAAGGCAGTGTTTTCCAATTAATCCAGTAATTTCTCTTTGTGTTTTTCCTCCCCAAACACATTATTTTACATTTAACTCCATTTTATATCTGCCAATAGTTGCCTACCTCACCATTTTTATCTTCATCCATCATATCCACTCTGCTATTTTGTGTCCTCACCAAAAATTGATCTGATGCTACAGGTATCCTGTGCTGAAAATATGAGTATTCCAGTCCCAACACCAAACTTTTGACATCCAGATTTGATATACACACATATATTTAGATGACTACAGAAAGCCAAACTGATGAAGAGCAGAACTAGAGCCAATCTTTGTACAATTTTATAAACATTTTATGACAGTTATATACATATAATATATATTTTTCTGATCAACCTGCTTAGAGATGTTATAACATCTCAACCAGCCACTTGGCCCAGAATTAGGGGAACTACCAGTGAGTCACGAGAGCCCTGAAGAGTTATTGTAAGTATGTATCTCCTGACAGATATTTTCTGATCAATCTGTTCAGAGGTACTAGTATGCACCCCTGGAGCAGGTAGGATTTGAACCGCAGCCTCCTAGCTCAGAAGAAGAGACACTATCACTTTGGCACAAGAGCCCTAAAGAACTATAAATTATTAGCACATACCTCCAAACTGAATAATTGGCAATGCCCACCATCTACAAACAATGAACAGTTTGTCACCTTCTATTCAGCTATAATTCAATCTATTTTAAGCTATTTTCATTGGTAATTCTCTATTTTTTCTCACATTATCTCTCAGTCACTTTAGCTTTGCTAAAAGACAACCATGTCACATTTTCAAGACCATAACTTTTTATTTCCTTTAATTCTTAACCATGGACTTAAAAAAAAGGAAGATATGGCCTTAAAGCAAGTTGATTGTGCAAAGGGATGGCTGTAGTTTTAAAAATCATGTTTACTGGTACAGATTGTGAGTTGAGTTTGTTGCACTTGTGTCTTCCTGGAACAGTGGAGAGTAGAAGCAGACTTCACAGAGACAATTCATTATGATGAAGGGACAATTGCTTGGTGACAACATTTCATTTGTTTCCTGACTGGGTGGACCATAGCTTGTGTGAAGCCAATGCAGCAGAAAACCATCTAAGCTACAAACAGAAAACATCAAAACTATCTGCCTCTACCTCTACCTTGAGTAGAGTTACCAGAAAGTTTCCGGTATCAGCTAGCTATCTTCCGCTCGCCCACCTCTGCAAATTCCCTGTCGAAGGAGGGATAAAATATATTTAAAGACAATGAAACAATGAATTCTGGACCACTAAATAAAAGAAAGCAAGGGTTTGCAAATAACCTTCTTCAACAAAAAAGTTCTAAAAGGAATTGAAAGGAATCAAAAGAATCACTCGATGAATCCTGTGGACCAGACAGATGCTGCTGAACTGTTTCTCCCTGATTTTTTGTTAACCTTTTCTACCTGTTTATAATCTGTGTATATGTGAGAAGGGGAATTTAACTAGTAGCGTTAATTTTTTTTTCTTTCAAAGAAGTGGAGTTTACTCTGGAGAATCAGAGGTTCGCAATTCATACTTCCTAATTGCTGTTAGTTAAAAATGATTGTTTTGTTTGTTGTTAGGTACAGAAACCTGGTGACTGTTTTCTTTTAACCTAAGTTTGGGAATTCGGTACATTGTGAACTTTGTGTAGTTTGATTAAATATTTTCACACTTGTGATGACGCCAGGAATAATAAGACTTGATTTCCAGCATATTACCCGATTGAGTGTGATAACATTTGCATCGACCATTGTTTTCTAAATGTCCATCAAATGGCTTTCAGTGTGGTTCATTTTCTCAATGTTTCAGTTACGTAGCAGGGAAACCAAGAATTTGTGAAGATATTAATGAGTCTAGCAAAGATTCATTTGTTACTGTAAATGACTCCATAGCAAATAAGCTCCTCAATGAGTGGGAACTACTGTATTTGGTAGTTACAGTTTAGTAGTATATGTAGGAAGTGCTATTGATTGTAGATAATTTGTGACCTTATTTATCTTGAAGGTAAAGGATCAAATGTCAGCTTCAGATCAAACAATACAAAAAAACAAACTTAAATTAACAATGTAAGGTGAATTTATGTTGGCAACTTGCAGTCGCACATTTGTTAGATATAACCATACTGTAGGGTGTAACTTGAAAGACATTTATCTTTTTAACAGGATGTATTTATATAAAAAGTTGCAGCAGCGATTTTATTCGCATTGTTGTCCCAGAGCTAATATCCATGTTGTCTAATTTTGTGTTGGTTTGGTCGGTTAGTTGTAGAAATACAATAGTATAGGACTACTATCATTCTAGCTTGTACTTGGTAAATCTTTACTTCATCAATTCTAACTCTGACAGTTTTATGACAGTGGATCAAATGGTCTGTCCTACGTGTTCTTTTATTCATTTGTGGGAAGTGGGCATTGCTGGCTGGACCAGCATTTATTGCCTATCCCTAATTGCCTTTGAAATAGAATACCACAACCAACTCTCTCTCCTTACCCCCTTGCAAAGTTTTCTTTCTTTAAATTACGTTTGGTATAATGGAAAGAACTGATATATGTGCCTTTGATTTATAGGCTGATAATTCTTTTTAATATTATCTGAATTTGAGATAATGCTAATATCAAGTTTTATTTGTATGTTTTCCAAGTTCAGACTTTATTTTTTATTATCTTTTCATCTGAAGCCAACAAATGTGAATCAAGAAAAAGGCTTGCAGCATATCAAATCATGTTGCGCACAACAACTTTTATTGATACTGTCCAGTGACTAGAATTGTTTCAAGTAACAACAGAATTTGGGTAGGGGTAGTGGTGGAATTTAATGGAAGAAGAAAAGAAAAACCTCGAGTAGCAGTGTGTGGGGAAAAAGCATTGGATGTGGTCCTTTGGGTGTGATATGATATAGATTTTCAAATTAAGTAATGGCTATGAAAGTATCAACAGGCATACAATTTGTGAGAGTGAGAATTGTAGAGTCTTATATTCCTACAGCATGGAAATAAACCTTTTGTCCAACTAATCCATGCCACCCATTATCCCGAGAAAAACTAGCCCATATTGTTTCTTATTCATGGACTGATCCAAATTTCTTTTAAATTCTGTAACTGCATCCACATCTACCACTTCCTCTGGAAGTTCATTCCACACACAAACCAATCTGTGAAAAAAATTGCCCTCATGTCTTTTTTAAATCTTTCTCCTTAAAAATATGCCCCCTAGTCACCACGCTAGAGGAAAGACATCTGCCATTCACTTTATCTATGCCCTTCATGATTTTATAAACCTCTGTAAGGTCACCCCTCAATCTCCTATACTCCAGTGAGAAAAGTCCCAGCCTAAGACACACGATTCCAGTCTTCTCTAGCAATGCACCATTACTTTTCATTAACATTTAAAATTCACCCTTCATGTTGGCATGTTTTTTGTCCCTTTCTTCCTCCAAAGAAGAAATATTGAATATAGTTTCAGCTTGTTCGGAAAACCTGGACCACAACTGTTCACCTAAGTCATAGACCTGCAATTAGAGCTGATCTTCCCTGTCAGCATTTCTAAAATTTTTGATTAGCTTTTGAGAGTTTTCTAGTTTACAGCATAGAGACAAAATTGCTCCTGATCGCAGATCTTGAATGGCGTTTGTAACTATTTTGTGAAGGATCCATCAAATTTTTACTTCTGAACCTAATTTGTTTAGAAGGTGATTTATAAGGTCAAATCACATATTAAGGCAGTGTTGAATTTCTGTATTATGTCCTAATAATCAATTACAGTACAGATGCCCAAGTATGGCACTAATAATTTTACAAACTAAAATTTATCAAACTATGTTGCTTCACTGCCACAGCCTTGAGCCTTCATGAGGAAGTTGCATTTTATTTTGTTGTACCCATTTGAATTTATGAATGGAACCACTTTGAGACTTGTTCTTGTTCTACAGACCTCCTGTCTACAACCTGCTGTATTTTAAAACAAGGGTATATATTACTGATAGGATGTTGATCTTTAGTGATGTCTCCTTTTCGTATTGTGACATGTTGATGCTGAAATGAAGTCAACATAGCAAGTTTGGCTAAGACTATTAGAGAATATGGCTATGAACTGTGAAATTACAGTAGCTCTGATATTCTGATGGCCAGATGGTCATTAGAACACTGTAGAGAGGTGTGTACATGGGAACCATGCAAAATCCCCAATCTAACTGGCTCCAATTGCCCAGGAAATTGAAATGACGATTTCCCCTGCATCTGGAACCTTCCAAAGAGACTTTTGAGTCTCCCCACTCATATAAGTTTAATAGGTACCAAGGAAAGGTTAAGGGAATAAAAACTACTCTAAATCTCTGAAAACAATTAAACTGAATCTCCAACGCGCCATTGATGGAAGCATCATAGGAAAGGAATTCCAGAGCATAGTACCTCAACAGCTGAAGGCTAAGCTGCCAATGATGGAGCAATTAAAATAAAGATGTACAAAAGGTAAGAATTGAAGTAGCATGGATACCTCAGGAGCTTGTCAGTAGAGCCAAAATGTAACACTTGGCTCATTGATATCTAGCAAGGTTCCCACCGTTGCCAAGATTAAAGAAACCTTATCCAAATTGAGGAATTTAAAAATACCCAACATATTAACCCCTGAAGAATGTTGACAAAAGCATGATCAATTGATTGTACCAGCGATTTATGCAAGTATAAACTGATGAAACTATCTGGTGTCATTGGTTCTAAAGAATCCTCATGTTTTTGAACGAAAGTATTGGATCCGAAACAGTTTGGTCTGTTGTTATGTCAACAGTGGTTAAAATATTTTCTTGGGTGATGTTAATGTCAAGATCCCTCTGAGAACTCTGAGAATTCCTGCGAACAACATTTTACCTTCATCGAGTCCAGTGCAAACTTTGGCCAAATATTTATACTACAACAGGTGGGAGCCAAGCATGTTAAGTACCATGAACTTAAATATCACCTACGCTGATTTTTGAAAATAAACTTAACTCATTGAGTAGAAAATGCCAAGCCTCCAGATACAATTTCTAAAAATTCCAACCAACATTAAAGCATTAATCAGAGAGCTTTATGCCCACACAAGTAGTGGGTGTGAATTGATGAAAGCTTTCTGAGCTTTTCAAGTTTAGCAAGAAGTATTTTAGGACTGCACTGTTGCCTCTGACTGATATTTGCCAAGCTTTTCATTATATCATGAAGACAACAGCACAGAATAGTGGCGTGGAACCAGCCCTGGCAATATCTGTATCTAAAAAGATCTAGACTTTGCAGCAACATAGTGACTTTGGCTCAATCTGTGAACAGCCCTTCGAAAGCTCTAGGAATTTGTGAGGTGTATTTAGCCTTCAAATTCAGATCAGTTGAAATAAAACTGTATAAAGCAATATAATTCCAGTTTCCTTCTTCAAATAATCTGCCCAAGGTAGTTTAATCAATGTAACAGTAGATAGTGTGATTTCTACCAAAGGTGATTGTTTTGATGAGCTGTTGATGCATTATTGAAATTAAAGATAACAATAAAGTATGCCTAAACATAATGGTACGCCAATTCATAATGGATGGAGAAACTGGCAGATGCTTCATCAGTTTGGGATGAGGCCTGTTACATCATTGACTATAATGTCTGTCCCATCATTTGAAATCTAGAATCAGTAAAATAGTACAATTGTTACGGTTTGAGAAAGGGCAATTTAGATACCTTTCCAGTAAAATCAGAATTTACCTGCTTTTAGACTCTTATGCCATGTGGATTTTGGTCTGTGTGTGAGTGTGATTAACTTGTCAATATTTTTGGAGCCAGGACTTTTTAAAACCAGTATTAGAGAAGGAATCCCTGCATGATAAAGGGAATTTGTTTGGTTTGGGAAAAGTTTTATGAGCGGACAAACTAAACATGGAGAAACATTCTTTGCTTAAGAGAAAAACCTATAGTTTTGAAAGTTTTTTTTAGTTTGCAGAAGTCCTGGTTGAAGTTAGATTTATGAGTAGTTCCTGCTAGAGATAAGCATTAGTTCAGAAAGGGTAAGAGATAGGTTACCTCAATGTACGGATTTTAGTTGAAACCTCCAGGCTAGAAGTATTTGGTTAGAATCATGAAGATGTTATTTGAAGCTGTGAATGTCTAAGTTGAGTTGTATGACTAATCAAGGAACAAGCTCCCGAAATTTCTCCACCAGGAATTGAAAGAACCAATTATGTTAAACCTACAGATGTGAAAGGGAAGCAGGCTGTCTCTGGTGTTTGAGCACTATAACATGATGGTGTAGGGAAAGGTGAGAGTGTATTTTACTGCATGCTTGAAATCTTTCAAATTGTGTTCTATAAATTGCTTTGTTTGCTCTATTATAGAACATAGAACAATACAGCACAGTACAGGCCCTTCGGCCCACAATGTTGTGCCGACCTATTATCCTGCTAAGATCAATCTACCCCGCATACCCTATATTTTACTACATCCACATGCCTATCCAAGAGTCGCGTAAAAGTCAGTAAAGTATCTGACTCCACTACTGCTGCCGGCAGCACATTCCAACACACCCACCACTCTCTGTGTTAAGAGCCTACCTCTGACATCTCCCCTATACCTTTTTACCAATCACCTTAGAATTATGCCCCCTCATAATAGTCATCTCCACCCTGGGAAAACGTCTCTGACTATCCACTCTATCTATGCCTCTCCTCATCTTGTAAACCTCTATCAAGTCACCTCTCATCGTTCTTCACTACAATGAAAAAAGCCCTCACTCCCACAACCTTTCCTCATAAGACCAGCCCTCCAGTCCAGGCAGCATCCTGGTAAATCTCCTCTGCACCATCTCCAAAGCTTCCACATCTTTCTTGTTAGGAGGTGACCAAAACTGAACACAAATATTCAGAGAGTGGTCTAACCAGAGTTTTATAGAGCTGCAGCATAACCTCACAGCTCTTAAACTCACTTCCCCTGTCAATGAAAGCCAACACACCATACACCTTCTTTACAACCCTATTAACTTGGGTCACAACTTTGAGGGATCTATGGACGTAGACCCCAAGATCCCTCTGTTCCTCTTCACTGTCGAGAATCCTGCTATTAACCCTATTCTGTATTCAAATTCGACCTTCCAAAATGAATCACTTCACACTTGTCTGGGTTGAATTCCATTTGCCATTTCTTTGCTCAGTTCTCCATCCTGAGTTTAAGTCAATGTTCTGTTGCAACCTACAACAGCCCTCGATGCTGTCCACAACTCCACCAACCTTCATGACATTGCAAACTTACTAACCCACCCTTCCACTTCCTCATCCAAATCATTTAGGTTAGATTCCCTACAGTGTGGAAACAGGCCCTTTGGCCCAACAAGTCCACACTGCCCCTTGGAGCATCCCACCCAGATCCAACTCCATCCCCCTATAACCCACACACCCCTGAACACTACGGGCAATTTAGCATGGCTGATCCACCTAGCCTGCACATCTTTGGGCTGTGGGAGGAAACCACGCAGACACGGGGAGAATGTGCAAACTCCACACACACAGTTACCCGAGGCTGGAATCGAACCTGGAATCGAATGCCTGTTTTGCTTTGGCAGAATGACCTTACACAGTGGTCTTTCCCCACTTGCTGCCTCAAGCTTTAGTGCATCCCTATGTATGTAGACCTGGAGCTTGGAATGCCCCAGTCAGCAAAATTCATTTGGGGTCAACTCTTTCAATGGAAGACCAGCAAGTTTTGGTCAGACCAAGGTGTGTCTTTCACCGCACTGATGCTCTTCCAGGCACAGTCATATTTGCCTCGGTGTGCGTCCTTGGGAACGGACCACAGAGCAGAGGAGGAGCAGAGCATCATGGAGCTGCTTGGGACAAACATCAACAAAAACCACTGCATCTCTCTCCAGACTTCCCTTGTATTGCCACATTCCAGATAGAGGTGTGTGACAACTGTTTCGAGGGCAGTGTGCAGTGGCACAGAGGGTCCTGGCATGAATGAAGGATCTCACAGGCACAACCCTTCCAACGCCCTGCCAAGCAATGTTCTGGTGCTTGTTGGAATGTTTATATGTTATTTTTTGCAAGAAAACTTCTGCTTTATTGTTAAAACTAAATTTTCAGCATTCTGTTGATTCAATGAAAGCCCATCTCGTAAAATAAAAAAAAGTCAACCAAGCTAGATTTCAGAGAACAAGGTGTAGAGCTGGATGAACACAGCAGGCTAAGCAGCATCAGAGGAGCAGGAAAGCTGATGTTTTGGGCCTAGAACCTTCTTCAGAAAATTTTTTTAAGAAGGGTCTCGGCCTGAAACATCAGCTTTCCTGTTCCTGTGATGCTGCTTGGCCTGCTGTGTTCATCTAGCTCTACATCTTCTTATCTCAGATTCTCCAGCATCTGCAGTTCTTACTCTCTCTCAAGCTAGATTTCAGTCTGGGTCTGAATTGTCAAGTAATAGCTGCAGATAGGATCATTCCATTATCTATTGATTACATTCTGTTGACTGATATCAAGTTCTCAAAAGATTTTTAATGATGTTCCAACTGGAAATCTTGAATACAAATATATACTATTACTTTATTAGGAAAGCTGAGTGAGATTTCAAGGCATTGATCTTACCTTAGGGTGTAGCTGAGTTACCAACAGTACGAGCAAGTGCAATTATCTGTGATATTATTTAAACTGCTTGATGAGGATACTTCCTTGTAATCATTTTTTCCTGCACATGTGATGTTAGTTTTTCAGAAGCTGCAACATTAATGTGTAAATTAAAGGACATTTTAAAATTGATGGTTAGCTACAAAATAGCATTTTACAACTACACTCCCTTCCCCCCACCCCAACTCCCAATCCAAACACAGCTGCCAAAATGAAATGAAATAAATCACAAGTTGAACGTTTCCTTGTATGAAATGAACAAATTGAAAAGATATCCAGTTACTATACAATTCCTGTCAGATAAAGTGGTACAAAGGACAAGGCTTATTCCATAAAGTGGCACAGATTACATGATTACATGGATTTCTGTGTTCATTTCCAATTATGACTTTTTAATCGATTGATTGACTTTTAATAATTTTCCCCTTAAAAGATAACTTTGTTTGCTAAAACCAAGGAATATTTATGCACAAAACAATTTATTTTGTTTATTGCAGCTTTGGTACATACCCTATATTTCAAAAAGTATTTTTCTATGACTGGCTAAATGACTAATACTTATGAGTATGCAGTTTAGTGCTGTTCCTTTTTCACAGAATAACATGTTCTCCCAAATACAGGCATGCTGGCTTCGAGTACAGTGGAAATCTATTTTTCCTTTCCGGCTGGCTTTGTTCCAGATAGCCCGTGGGGTGGTCTCTCATCTGCAGTGCATTCATCACAACCACTGCACAGAAAAAAATGGGGTGTGGGCCAGTCTGGTTTCCTGTACTTGGGATAGACATAATTAACAACTGAAGGGTTTGTGTTTTAGCTTGAAAATGCATTAATTGTGGAAACTGGCTTTTGAGCTTTGAAATGTGTTGTTAATTGATAAAAAATGTATGTAGCTGTTAGGATTATGACTCATTAATTTCTTTATAGCTTGGGTTGATATGGCTTTTTCTCAAAAATTGGGTTATCTAAGGTTTAACTCATTAGGTATATGTTTCAACATGACAACAGTTAAGAGTTTCCAAAGAGGTCTGGCATGCAGCTGTGTGGTGATAATTACAAGTCTGCCAGAATTAAGTGCATAGTGCGTTCAATTAGCAGTCCCAATTATTACTCCATCACAATGTGCAGAGTCCCCTTTATTAACAAGTAGGCGTCAGTCTAATGCTCCAATAATAAGGGTGTTGCTGACGATGCAAAAAAACTTAATCTGAAGTGTAAATTAGAGGAGGCTATAAAAGAACCCCATTTAAAACACAACTATCTAAGTAAAGGGTGGAATTTTATCAGTTAATTAAGATTTATGTGATTTATTCTCTTCAAAAAATTTTTCTGAGTTTTTTCATATTACCCATTTTTAAAGATCATCACTACTTCTCCGTTTTACTAACCATTTAGTTGTTGCCTTCCTCATCTCTGAAAATGTGCCTTGCTTTCCACACCATTGAGAGTGAAATGTGTTTCAACCAGTCACGCTATATGTAAATGTATTTCATAAAATTGGCAATGCTAAATGAAAAAAGTTCACCTCTTTTCTACAAGTACAGATCATTTCCTTTTCCCTTTTGCTGAAGTCTGGAGTAATGCCAAATTGTATGAGTTAACAACATACTTCAGTCTGCAACTTTGTCATTAGGGAAAAGAACTTACGGTTTTGCAACATTTTCTGATTTCATGAATCAATGGCTGTTTTATATATTATACCCTTCATAACAAATACATTGAAGGAACTGTTATTCAACAGCATATATTTGATTTTGTAGCTTATTGAAATTTTTAGAATGGACAGTAGAGAGCTTTCTCAAGTAATCTTTTGATAAACAGTGAGCATTGACTAAATCTGTGAAATGTAATTGATTTGGAAGTAGAACAATCAATTATTAAGGCCCTGAAATTAATTGAAAGAGTTTAGGAGAAAACATGATCACAAGATGTCAATGAGAGTGCGGCATTTGCTACTCAGCATAGGTAAAATTGTTTAGCATTTCACAGAGCTTGATGAATGAAAAGCACAGGTTTCACGACTTATTCTTTAAGATCCTGACTTTGTCAATTTTTCTGAATTAATTTGGAGTTCCAAGTCTGATCCTTGTTCAACTCTGCAACAGAAGAGGCTGAGAGGCCATTTCTAATCCAGCGAGAGCTACCTGACAGAGTCACTTGAAATTGTTCTAGGTTTGTGATTTAATGCCGCATCCTTTGGAATAACTCTTAAACATGAATCAGAAATACCCACAAGTGATGGTAGTGTACCTGCTACTGTTAAGAAAACCAATGACCCCAGCAGTGAATTTGAAGATTTTAAAGTGTCTTTAGGTCTGAGAACAAGCAATCAAAGATGGTGGAGGCCATGGGCAAATGCCTACATTGGGGAAAACAAGCCATAGTAATGCTGATAAAATCAAACAAAATATGCAAAATATTACACCTTTAAGTGCTAGCCAGCAGGGTTGCACGTGAAATACTAAGGTGGAGAACATGGAAAGACTTCTGACAGTATAGATTGAAGACCAATACCAGAACTGAGTGGCTTTTATTTGGGTGTACACCCAAATAAAAGTCAAAAAACCTGTATGAAGACTTAAACATTGAGCAGGATGAAAGTTCTTGGTCAGAAGACAAAGAACAAAGAAAATTACAGCACAGGAACAGGCCCTTCGGCCCTCCAAGCCTGCGTTTTAATGCCAGCATAGGTGGTTTCAAGGAACATTCCTGCTTGCACAACATTCAATGACTCTTGCTAAATCAGAAATGACTGCCAAATTCTTTACCTATTTGATGCACGTTGTTGAAGATCAGGGAATTCTGATATGCCTACAACATCGTCAAGGGCATTGCAAATATTGCAGACTTATAGGATGAAGGCACCAGTGTTGTGTCTGAAATTGTGAGACAAGATTTGTGGATTGTGTGTATCAGCAACCTTTAATTATCCCATGATACTGTCCCTGAGGTCCAATGTGAAATTACCATATCAACAAGAAAGGCTGGGTTTAACGTCACAGTTAAGTCTGACGTGGTGGAATTGCTTGCATTCAACAGAGAATTGCTCCATGAAAACTTAATATGGCTAGAAAATAATTAGCAGGGATGGAAGGAGGTGTGGTTGTCAGCAGCCGATCTCTTTGTGCCTCGTCCATCAATTTAGCGTGGAATGCCTTTGAACGAGAATTCACAGGGGAGCCTGAAAGCAACTCTGTAATATAGGATTAGGCCTTTAGGTATGCATTCATTGATCACTTTAAGGGCCTTGCTATGATTTTGTCATGAGGAGCCAAATAGTACCGCCCATCTTTTCCCCCTCCTCATTTGAACCCAATAGGTTCTGTATAAAAAAATTTTCCAGTTCAGTGTGTTTTAACTGCTTATGTGTTGTGACTGTAACAGACAAAATAGACAAATTTCTTTTGACCTCTTAAAAATAAAAGAGGCAAATATTTATTGTTCTTAAGTTGATCTAAAAAACTCCAACTTTCACACACACATTCAAAGTTGACATGCACACAAATAGAGTATCAACGAGAAGATAAATTATGGAAGATAAAGTCTAGTAAAGTTAAAGGGTTGGACATTGCATGAAGATTGGTGACTTGGCTGAATTCAGAGTGAATTCTGGTACTCCTGACTTCGAATTTGAAGTGATTAATGCAGAATGTTGATGTACAATTTATCTGCTGTTCTGAATATGGTAGCTACAGGATTGAGTTATTTTTAAATTCTCTTATCTGTGGCAAATATAAAATTTTTTAAAAAGCAGACAGCGTTTGAAACTTGCACGTTTTCTGGGCAGAGAGAGAACTGGCACTGGGTTCTTGCTCCTTCAGCATCTCGTGCTTGTTCTGGTTTTCAGAGAAAATAAGTGCTGAAACACACAAACAGTTAGTGGTTTCTCACATTACTGTTTTTTCTGCACCTGTACTTACCCCAGAAATGTTTATGATACTGTGTATTCCAGATGCCTAACATGTACAATTAGATGATGTGTGAACAAATTCCTTTCAAAACCAGAGTAGCATTGTCTGAGTAATTGTGTTAGATAATTAGGCTCTACCAAGTTGGGTGTACAGGTGATTGTCTGGATGCTTTGTAATGGAAGTAGAAATCGCCCTTGTTCATTACTGCTTCAAGGCAGTGGTTCTTGGTAAGGCTTTTCAGAGAGATTAATGGTACTTAACAGCCTTGGAATGTTATGCAAACATCTAGCCATCTTTGACTATGATTTCAAGTTACTTGAATGTGAGGTTTTGCCTTTATAATAAAGATTCAACTGGTGGCTTCTAACCAATAAGTCGATAAGGTCATTTGTCATATTGTATGGCGTCTAAGCAGCTTCAGTTCATGGTGACATGGGAATCCCTGTGCATTTAATCTGGGTGGAGCTCAAAGACAGAGCGTCCCTAGTCCCGCTTCTGATCCATATCTCCAAACCTACATTACATTCCTCCCAGAAATTTTCATGATTTGTTATTGTTAGTGATGACAGATCTTGCTGAAGTCACTGCCATGGTGGTATAAAAGTATTCATTTTAACCACAACTGAATACTTGTCTCAGCATTAGACAATGAAACATGCAATTTGAGAGCACTGTTCGCAACCACTGACTATTGCAAACTGCGCTGTGGCAAATGAAGTACTTTTGAAGTATAATCACTGTTGTAATGCAGGAAATATGGCAGCAATCTGCTTGCAGCCAAGCTCTCGCAATCATCAACATGAAAGTGACCCAATAATTTAGATTTGTGATCTTGATTGAGAGCTAAATAGTAACTAGACCACCTGAGGTAGCTAAAAACTGAAAGAACTGTGGATACTGCACTTCGGGAACAAAAACAGAAGTTGCTGATTGAGTTCTGAGGAAGGGTCTTCGGACTCAAAACATTAACTCTGATTTTTTTTCTTTACAGATGCTGCCAGACCTGCTGAGCTTTTCCACCAACTTCTGTTTTTGCATCTATGGTTGCGACTTAGCTATTTTTCAAAATAATGTCATGGGATCCTTTGTATCCCCCTGAAAGGATTGATGGGGCCTTGGTTTAACACTTCCAATAGTGCTATGATCTCCCAGTAAAACATTGGACACTCAACTTTGAGTCTTGAGCAGACAGTGTGCTGCCAATTGAGCCACATGACTGTAATGCTACAACATTAAATTCACACTCGGTTCTGCCATTGGACATCTCCTTGAAGGCATTTATGTAAATGATGGAACCACAGAAACAGTTTTATTCAGTTTTGTCTTTCCCCAGAATTTCATTACAGGATAGACATGACTGAGAGTACCCTCCCTTTAATATTACTGTGCATGGAAGTAATGACGATTGCATTGATACAATCATTCTAAATTTATAATGTGAGAATCTACAACTGATCTTTAGGAAGTCAGCATATTTAATATTCATGGATGATGAATCCCAGGAGTGATTCTAAGACAATAATTAATAAAGAGGTTCTGGTAATATCATAAATTACAAGAGTAAACATGTACGAACTGAGATTAATTCCTTGACACTCATTTTATTTCTGTTGTAAGGTCTTAAATGTCCATATTACCTGTGCCCACATTCCTACTGCCTAAGGGTTCCAAGCGTGGCTGCTTCTGTGGAGAAAGAAACAATGTTAACTTTTCGGTACAGGTACCTTTCTTAGGGATTGCTAATTCTGGTGAGGGCTTCAGCTTCTCTGGCCACGTGATTCTCTGAGGAAGGTGTCCAAGAGATTTTTGTGTAATTGTTGAGCAGATTTTACATGAGGTAGAGCGCTGAGTGCCATTGTGGATGTGGCATCACAACCCTCATTCAATCATTCACATTTACATTAAGATGGGAAATTAAAGAAAGTTAATGATTAGAACAACTACATAAATATAGAGGCACTGTGAAGGGACTCTTGTGGTGCAATGGTAATATCCCTACATTTGGTCCAGAAGGCCCATGTTCAAGTCACCCCCTGCTCTAAACGTGTGTTATAATATGACTGTATGGATTGGGTAAAAACATCCATAGACGCACTGTGTATATTAAATAAACAATGATGTTATATTATTATAGAATTTGTAAAGAGCTGGGAACAAATTGTGTGAATAATGTTACAGCCAGATCCTAGTTAGACCTAATTAAAGTAATTGTTTTGCTTTGCAATTAACTGACTTATAGATTCATAGACATTCACAGCAGAGAAAGAAGCCATTAAGATCATCATGTCCACACCATTCAACCACAATTTGATGACACTAATCCCTTTTTCTAGCTGTTAGCTCACAGCCTGGAGGCTATGGCAGTGCAAATGAAAAATCAGAATACTGCTTAAAAGTTAAGCATTTCTGACTTGGCCACCCTTTCAAGCAGTGAGTTCCAGATTCCACTATTTTCTGGGTGAACCATACTTCCTCAGATCTTCTCTTACTTTAAATCAATGCCTGCTGCTATTGACCCCTCTACTAATGGCAAAAATGCTTCCCATTCCATCCTGTCTGTGCCCGTTGTAATTTTATCCACCTCTGTCATTCTCAAACTTGACAGTTCCGAGTAAAATAAGTTCCGTCCTGTCCAATCTTTTCTTATGGCTCAGACCCTACTACTGAGGCAGCATTCTGATAAACCTCCTCTGCATCCTCCTTACTGCAAACTTTTAAACAAAATTAATCATTCATGGGATGTGGGCATCGCTGGCTAGCATTTATTTTCTATCCTTAATTGTCCAAAGAGCAATTGGAAGTCACGTGGTCGTTCTGGAATCACATGCAAGCCAGAACAGGTAATAATGGCAGATTTCCTCCCCTAATATACCAGATGAGTTTTCACAATAATTGGCAGTGGTTACATAGTCACCATTAGACC
This sequence comes from Stegostoma tigrinum, assembly GCF_030684315.1. Lineage (NCBI taxonomy): Eukaryota > Metazoa > Chordata > Chondrichthyes > Orectolobiformes > Stegostomatidae > Stegostoma > Stegostoma tigrinum. The sequence continues at coordinate 50,679,064 of NC_081363.1, forward strand.
CTTTTTAAAAAAAATTCCAGATCTTTATGAATTCAGATTTGTCCTCTACCATGGTCGGATTTGAATTCATGTCACCAGCACACGAACATGGGAATCTGGATTGTTAGCCCAGTGACAATGATGTGAGGCCACTGCCTTCCCTACTTCATCCTTCCTATCAGGTGGTGATCAACAGTACTCCAGTAGTGACCTAACCATCATTATGTATACAGTTCTAGCATAACCTCTTTATTCTTGTATTCCATGTCTTGGCTATTAAAGGCTAGTACCTCAGATGCTTCCTTAACCACCTTACCTACCTGTCATGCTACCTTCAGGATCTGTAGATACACACACCATGATTCCTTTGATGTTCAGTACTTTAAAAAGTACTACCATTCATTCTTACGCTGTTAGCCCTCTCCAAGTGAATTACCTCAATTTGTGGTTGAATTCCGTTTGCATATTACGTTCTTCTGGCATTGCTCTACATTAAACATTTACCATTCACCATTCCTGCTTCATCACCAGTACATAAGACAGTTTAGTTTTCCGCATAATCAGATTGTTTTCTATCGTCTTCATTGTGCTGTTATATATTTATCTTTACAAATTACTTTAGAGTCAACAGCATGGAAACAAATCCTTCACCCCAAATCGTCCATGCTATCCCAGGTTTCCTCAACTGAACTAGTCCCATTTTGCCTGCATTTGGTCCATATATACCTGACTATATAAGAGATGAATTCCTGTTTTTTTCCATGTGTTTTACTTAGTTTCACAGAGCACTGTGCTTCAGATACAGAAGATACTGTAGTAGGTTGAGAGAGCATCGCCACAGTACTTATAGGAGAATATTGCAGCTGGAGGAAGAAAATTCAGAGGTTGGTAGAAAGCGGGTGCAAACAGTCGAAGGCTTTGAAGAGGGGCTGAAGAGCTTTCCTGGAATACCTACATAACTACACTGAGTTTTGCATCTTGCTCACAACTGGATGATGCAGCTCACCTTACATGTTATTTATGGTTATGGAAGGACAGTCAGATACCACAAATGCTCAGCCATAAAGTAGATGGGCATTTCACACTTCTGATTTTACAAACTCTCAGCCGTCTCTTGTTAGGCATGTGAAGTTTTATACTGAGATCAATATTCTCTGTAGTTTTTTTGGTCGTATGGACCTGTGAGGTCCATGTGTGACAGAAGTTTCTGCAAGCAATAGCAAGGCATTGGCATACCATTTAGCGTACGTGAAATCTCTCAGCAGCTTAGAGGGAACATTTATTGAGACTAATGACACTATTTCACCATGTCAATTAATTTTTCCAGCAGTTATTTGAAATAAACCTAGTGTTAGTGATATAACTTCTTACTGTTCTTCAATATGGGCATCATTGACAAGGCTAATACTTGTTGCCCATCCCTAATTGCTCCTAAGAAGGTGTTGGTGAGCCACCTTCTTGAACCATGTGTGTGCAGGTAGAATGCTGATAGGAAGGGAGTTTCAACATTTTAATCATCAAGCTGATAAAAGAGCAATCCAAGTTGGTTATGTAGGTTGTGTGTTTCCAAATATCTGCTGCTTTTGTCCTAGATGGTAGAAGTTGTTGGTTTATTTTTGTTGTCAGAAGAGCCTTGAATTGCTGCAGTGCATCTCATAGATTGTACATGCTGCAGTCACTGTATATAATGGTTGAGGAAGTGAATTTTCAAGTCGATGGGTGTAGTGCTAAACAAGTGGGCCGCTTTAAGCTGGATGGTGTTGAGCTTCTGAGTATTATTGGAACCGTATTCATCCAGGCAAGTGGAGGGTATTCCATTACGCTCCTGACATGTGCCTTGTCAATAGTAGATAGGTTTTGGTGAGTTGGAAAGTGAGCTGCTCTCTGGCTGGCTTATCCTCCACCATTCATACTGGATCTGACAGGCCATCAGAATTTTATCTGCTTCATTGATTGTGAGATTGTTTAGATTGACTGTCTATCAGATAGTGCTGCTGTTTGTCATGTTATTAGCCTGGCTTTGTAGCTTCATCGAGTTGACACCTCGTGTTTATGCATACCGTATTTATCTGTTTCGCTCAGTACACTGTATGGCAGTCAAAAAGTTGGGAATTATGTTCTTCTACATCTAACTAGAACAGATCCCAGCTTCCAGAAGTGAAAACCTGAAAGTGGAAGTATCAAATTTCAGGAGGCTTATTTTGTGGTATTATCTACTGCTCCTGGTGTGCTTTGTTGCACTATTCATTGGTTTGATTGCAATGGTGAATGACGGATATGGCGAGATATGAAGTTATAGCGTGTGTGTGAATGCAATTCTGGTGCTGCTGATGGCCTACATCACCTTACAGATGCCTAGTTTTGAACTGCTAGAGCAGTTCTGAATCTATGTCTATTAGTGTAATGCTGGTATCACATGACATGATAGGTAGTATCCTCAGTGGCAGAAACTGAGTTTCCTCATTATCTGCCACAGACCAGTCAGGCAGAAATGTCCTTCAGGGATTGACCAGCTTTGTCAGTAGAGGTTCCACTAAACTACACTTGGTGAGAGCCATTAAATTCAAATAAATAAAATCTATATAACTCTATGGAATTCCAAATTTCACTATCATTCACATGTTAAAAACATAATGAAAAGAACTGTCTTGCTGTCTCATGTTAAATCCAGTTCTAAGTTTTTTTCTTTACTCATGATCTCATGTCCGTTTGTTTCACTCATCACATTGAATGCCAGTGATAAACTTGGGAACTATGTTCCCCTACGTCTAGCTGGAACTGAGCCCAGGTCCCAGAAGTGAAAGATGATGTTCTAAAGCTCTGCTAGTCTGTCAAATCCTAGGAGCCTTATTTTGTGCCTTTGTGCATATCTGCAAGCCCTTTGTATGTCATTGATTCCAAAATGGGGAACATGGATTAATTTTGATAACTACTTGATTAACAATTAAGTGACAATATGGTTTGTAAACATTTCAACTCAGTGAACAGAAATAGGCTTTTCTTTGCCTTGACAATGTGAGTATTTTGGAGAAGTTCAACAATTTTAATCAACACTTTTAATTTTTTCCAGTCACAAGAGGCAGTCCAAAGTGAGGAAGGAGATATTACTGATTTTCCAGGGACCAGTTATGTTGCTGTTGCAGATTTACCAAAGGTAAATGCCAGGTTAATGTATGAACTTACTATTATGTAAATTTGAATTGCCCATTTAAAGGAAATTATGAAATGACTTAAATTGATATAATTTTCATTTAAACAGGAATCTTTCCAGTTCTGCCTTTCTATTTAAATTGCTGACAGATTATTAAAGTAAATGTTGATTCCAAACTCTGTCTACAAGGCTACTCTGTATATAGTCAAACTTCTCAGCAGAAAAAAACAGTGCCTATTTTGAAAAAAAGGTTTCATCTAATACGCTGAAGTCTGACTAGGTTCACATCCCTGGATGCAAACACAGATCTGCGTTTCTACTAAATAAAACAGCTGACCATTTCAACTATATGAAGTGTATCAACAGTATTCTTCTCCAGGGTGAATTGCAATATAGGTAACAATATATTACATATGTGGGGATTACCACTACGTGATATAACTGTTATTTCTTGCATAAAAGATGTGGAGGTGCTTCCACCTGAGTTAATAAACTGAATGGAACTAGCTCCCCATGAGCTACCGGTGGTTGAAAATAAATTCAAACAGCCGCAACTGCTTTCAGCAGCGAGTGCCAGTGGTAACCATAGCAACAATCATCTGCTAACTGCTGCCGAGCTTTCTGCAGAACTAGACAAATAAAACTTGCTCATGCAGAATTCAGATTCATGACTGCTTTTAGACTGCTCAAGCATCCTACCTGTTACACGGCAATCCTACATTATGCTACCTTAAATGGCTTTGATTCAACCACATGTAAAACTCCCCAAATTATTAGAAATGGGAATTTGTGTTATATGGAAAGATACTGACATTTAAAATGATAAATATGATATTTCATTCCATTCTGGAAACAAAGATCCTGGTCATTTCTCTTCAGATGGTCAGAGGTGTAGTTTCATTCATGCATCTGTCTCTCCGATCTAATTTCATGGTGGACGTTAACGCTAACAGTTAAAGACATTACTTATTTGTACTTATTCCATTGGAGGAGCAGAGTTGACTGGAGATCAACGAAACATGTAACTGCAGTCTGATGATCAAGATTTTGATTTTTAACGGTAGGAATGCTACTCTCCTGTTAGGGAACATTGACAAAGATATATTTCAAGCAATAATTTTGTTTTGTTCCAACTGTCTCTGTTTTAAAGTAATTCTTACATTTACTGCTTTGAATTAAATTGGTTCAAAGTGCAATACCACTTTATATATGATCTGAAAACTTTAGATTCGAAATTCTGATGTGGCATGTTCCACATTCACGTTTAGTATGCATGATTTTTAAGGAATGTAAAGGTTAGAAGAAAAGGGCAGGGAACAATGGTGAAGAAAATATGAACACTGCAAGATTTCTCAGAGAGCACAGATTGTCCTTCTATAATTCAGCAGCCTTGGGACGGGGCCTTTCCCATTTGGAAAATTTGTCAGACCACAGGAGGGCATGTGTCAGGGTCAGCATGGGAGTTTTTAAATACATTCAAAACATGCTGCTCAGCATCCTTCTGCGTTTTATTCAGAGATTCAATTCAATTTTCTGGCCGTAAATCATACCTTGAAATAATAATTTAATGCTCAACATAAAACCTGGAAAAGGATAAAATTGCGTAAGTACCAAAGGCACCAGGGACATTTGCTCGTATGTGAAGTCGAAGTATGTTTATTTCTCCCCTACTCAGGGGTGGGCAACAAAATACATCTTTTTTTAACCAAATTGCCCAACACATATCAAATTACTTAAAACAGAGAAAGGAGCACTTCACTGAAATGAATGAGTGTAGACCAAGTATGTACATGCATTGACCTTGTGACTTAAACAGTGACTTTAAATAGACCAATGTACTGCTGAGTGTAGACGATGGAAACCCACCCAAACTATCTATTGAAAAGTTTTACACCAGCACAGCAAGAGAAATATTTTGGAGAGGACACGGAGCACTGCGAGTTCTTTGGCAATTCAGCACTGGAACCATACTGCAGATGCCAGACCACAGAGGTTGTCAAGCCAAAAAGTGCCGGATTAGGGATGCTTCCAAGTAATCTTACACATTTTTGGTAGATGCTAGTGTTTTAGCTGTGCTAGAATTGCTTGGCCATGGGAATGGCTAGTTCTGGAGCACAAGTTTTCCGTGCTACAGCTGAAATGTAGTCAGGCCCCAGTGCCTTCAGCCATTTCTTGATATCATGTAATATGAATTTAATTGGCTGAAAATCATCTTTGACGCTAGTGACCTCAGGAGAATCTGAGATGGATCGTCCCCTGGGTACTTCTAGTTGAAGATAGTTGCAAGCAGTTTAGCATGGTTTTTTACATGGTTTCAGCTATCATTAACATTAAACACGGGAATGTTTGCAGAGACTTTTCCTCATTATATTCCATTTTGTCTACATTATAATCCACGTGTAATGGTTTTTTACCACTGGCTTAGCCTGTTGTAATCACCTTGAAGCCTCTTTGGACCATTTTCACAATATTCATTTCTACCTCCTTCTTGTCATCTGCAAACTTGTAAATGATATGTTCAGTGTCCACATCCAAATTAGGTGACTCTGAACAGCTGGGATCCAGGCACTGCTTATGGTGATCCACTAGTGGTCACAACCTGTCAACCTGAGAATGATCCATTTATTTCTACTTTTCTTTGTATCATCCAATCTTCAGTCTGTGCCAGTGTATTACCTCCCCACCTTTGTGCTCTAATTTTGTTTATCAACCTGTCTGGGATCTTACCAAAGCCTTATGAAAGTCTAATTACTCCACATTCACTGGGTTTCCCTTTATAGACATTGTCCGCAATATCCTTATGAGACAGGTTGTCAAATGTGATTTTGTTTGCATAAATCCGCATTGACTTTGCCCAATTAGGTTATTAGTATCGAGAAGTCAATTTATCACATCCTTTCTAATAGATTCTGGTATTTGCCGTACTCCTGACTGCATACCATTTGTTGGCTTACCTGGTTATGCCTCTGACTCCCATCATTCAACAAGGGTTAATATATTGGCTTAATGGTAATGGGAGAGTAATGAATATGTTAGACCATGAGGTTACAGATTATTGTTGAATAAAATTCAGTCATAGCTGTTGATGCCACAGCACCTCCTGGATGCCCAGTTTTAAGTTGTTAGATCTGTTCTGAATCCATCCCATTTGGCTTGGTGTTAGTGCAACACACCATGGAGGGTATGCTCATTGGTTCTCTGTCTTCACAATGACAATGCAATGGTCAGGCCTATCTAAACTGTCATGAACTGATGCATCTGCAGTAGGCACATTGATGAGGATGAGATCAAGTAGATTTTTTTCTTCTAGTTGATGCTCACACCACCTGTCACAGGTGTCGTCAGCCAGATATATCCCTCATTACTTGGTCAGCAGGATCGGCAGTAGCATGACTGAACCACTCTTGCTACAGACTCACTTTAAGTCTTGCTAGCTGCTCAGTATTTTGGAAACCGCCTAAGCACTCACCAGTTTGGTTCCCACTAACTGATCTTAGAGATCCTGGATATAAGCAAAAAATGTAATTAGCATCCTGCTTGCAACTAGTGGACACATGCACTTTACAAGCTTCAAAATCTCCCCTCCCCCTACCAGATCCCAAAACCAGCCTCCCTAACCTGTTCTTCCTCTCACCTATCCCCTCCTTTCACCTCAAGCCGCACCTCCATTTCATACCTACCAACCTCATCCCGCCCCCTTGACCTGTCCATCCTCCCTGGACTGACCTATCTCGTCCCTACCTCCCCACCTACTCTCACTTCTACTGGCCCCATCCTCGCCCCTTTAACTTGTCTGTTGCCTCTCCACCTATCTTCTCCTCTATCCATCTTCGATCCCCCTCTCCCCATCCCCCTTTTCTGATGAAGGGTCTAGGCCCGAAACGTCAGCTTTTGTGCTCCTAAGATGCTGCTTGACCTGCTGTGTTCATCCAGCTCCACACTTTGTTATCTCGGATTGTCCATTCCTATTATCTCTGATATTATGTAGCAAATGTTTATGGAGGCTATCTCGTTTAGCCTTCATAATATATTACATTGGTGAGCCAATGAAATTTGCATGAGAAAAATGCAATAGTTAATATAATGAAATCCAAAGATAACCTGCATCCCCGCAATTTACATCAATTTCCCCTGAATATTGGACAATGAAGAAATATAAATCCAAATACCACAATGTGGAATAAATTTTTATCTAGACTAATGGATTCGAGAAATCCTGCAATAATTGGTTGAAAAATACATTTGAAGAAAATCACTGCCAACACAGAGGGCGTAAAACCATTGGACAGAATAGCTCAATTTGTTTGGTATATAATTAGGAATTGTATAACCTTCTACTCAGTAAGCAGGAATGCAAATCAGAATAGGACTCTAATACTGTTGGACTTCCACGTTACAAGTTTTCACATCAAAATGGAACCTCACAGGATAGTCTCTTATGCTGATTGATTCTTACTTTTCCAAAAAGGATCAGTTAGTAAGGGCAAATCAAAGTGTAGAACAAGCAGTTTGAAATTCTTTCTAACAAAAGCACATTAATCATTATGCATATGCAACATCTTAACTGGCAGTATTTGAAAAGGATATCTGGTGGGCCTTGGCAGTCAGTGTGTACACAAAACATAATTCTTTTCATGCAGTTTGACGCTTCCATGAGATAAGACAGTTTGTCTCAGGCAGAAGTGGTGGTACATGTTGTCATGCCTCTGACAGCACGGGGAATGAGTCATCAGTCACTATGCTAGCAATAAGCTTTTAATAGCTGTGCAATTGTTTTAAGATATTCTCCTAAAATCATGCAGACTTGTTATTTCAAGAAAACAGACCCCCTACTTGTGGCAATCCTCTTTTTGCACACTGCCCTCTTCAGGGCATTTGCAACCATGTCTTCTGAAAAAAAAATTTTACCATTGGAAACTCAACTATTTGTTCAGCCATTTAGCTATGTCAAAGTTAGAGGTTAGATTATTATGACTTATTTAAAAGTTTGCTAGAAGACAGATCTGCAAGTTCAGCTAACAGAAGACATTGACATTTCAATGACTGCAAATAATTTTATTTATCAGTTCTTGTATTCATTCAGAAAGCGTTCAACAGGTCAAATCTATCACCAGTAAACCATGTGGAATTTGTAATAAAAACTTGTGGTATTAGAACAAATATTGGGAGATGTGTGAATAATGTAATACTGTCTTTTGCCCTGATTAAGTTTTGTATATTTAAGGTTCGCCCGTGCTTATGGGTGAGTTGACTTCCTCTCAGACATTTGCCAACAATACTGTATAACAAAGTCTGCAACTGTGGCTTCGATTTTCTCACACACTGATTTTGTTTTTTCTCCCTCCACACAGCCCTCTTCAATGTGGATAGGTAACCTATTTACTTACTGGTTAATAGTACAAAATAGTTAAATAGTACAAAAAAAGTTATAGAAAATATATATTTCTGATCATTTCGTTTTGGAATCTGATGAGGAATATAAAATCTTGATGCAATTGTTTCCATTTCTTTTCCTGGCTGCTGGCCACACAATGTAAGTGCAATTACATTAAACTGCTTAAAACTGCATTACCAGCAGGACTAAAATTAAGCATGTATAAAACCAAAATGGTGCATTTTGGAGATGTGCAGCTATTTTTTACTTCAATTTCACATAATTACAACTAGTAACCTCTTAACACTGGAGTGAAAGTTGAAATAGCCAATACTTATTTAGTGCCTTTCATGTTGTCAGGTTGTCTCATTGTACTTTACAATCAACAAGTTATTTTTTGAAGTGTAGTTACTACTGTGTTGTAAACAAGCATGGCAAACAGTTTATGGTTCCACAATCCACAGTAACTGCTCGTCACTGGGTTATAGTCCAGTAGGTTAATCGAAACATAGAACATAGAAAGATAGAATGCTGCTCCTTCGTAAGGTGAAGTGGACTCATGATTTCAAATAAGCCTGTTGTACTGTAACCTGCTGTTGTGTCGCTTACGACTTTGTCAACCCCACTTCACACCTGCACCACCATGTCAATCCGCGGTGAGATGAATATCTATTTAATCTTTATTTAGCAGTGAAGGATGAAAGGTAAGTGTTGACTGATACACCAGAAGAACTATAAAACAAAACAAAGAACTGCAGATGCTGAAGATCTGAAACAAAAACATAAGTTGCTGGAGACACTTAGCAGGTCTGGTGGCATCTGTGGACAGAAAGCATTATTAATGCTTCAAGCCCAGTCACCCTTCCTCAGAATTGATATAGCAGCTTGAAAATAATGGTATATAAGTTGACGATGGGGTGGGTGGTGAAGAGGTGGAGTTAGCGGATAAGTGAAGTCTGAGCCCGGAGTGTGATTTCTGGCAGGCACTAGAGAGAACAGATGAGGCATCATTTGACAGCTCATCCAAAAGATGGCAGGTACTTCCTATGTTGCACTACTCTCTTAGTCCAGAAGTCTCAGCCTCTACACTCAGATCTTACCACAAAGCTTCAAACAAAAACTTCTAACTCAGAGAAATGAGGACCAGGTGAATTGACCATATCATGTGATTTGCTTTCACTCCTCTACCTTCAACATTACTAAGACAAACTGGGTGAAAATAATTACCAGTGGCAGTAAACCTTAGATTATACAATAAACTGCTTAGGTGATTTAATATTTCAAATCATAATTTTATTCTTTGCTTTGAATTGATTATTTGTTAAATGCCCTAAAATCATTAACCTATATAACAGCGGTTCATATTATTGCTAAATGGCTCAAAAATCAGACACAAAACCACTGCTTCAGTGTGACTTCTGTTTATTTTACAATTTTGACTCTGTTCTACATCAAGTCACATGTCTCTCATACTGTGCATCAGGTCACACAGAAAGTGCAAATATCTGTCTATGATGTCAATTTAGACATCTGTCTTCTATATCTCAGCAATTTAAAGAGTTATGTCATTGTAGAGGTTAAGTGTGCAGCATTGTAGAGTTCTCAGATCATTTGGTTAGCACAGACAAATCACACCTCAGTGATTACTTCCTGTGGAATATGCAAGTTAAGTATTTCTATTGAATTTTTGCTTTCTGCTGCAAGTTCCTATTACATTTCATGTTACTTTCCAATTTAAAAATTTTCCATATATTACTAGCTTTGTTTTTGTTTGCAATAGTAAAAAGACAATCTTCAAAAGTGACAAAGCTTCAACAACAGCAAATTGTATTTATATAGCATCTTTAAAATAATACAGTATCTCAAGATGTGTTATGGAAAAAAATTGGACACTAAGCCGCATAAGGCAATATTAGGCCAGATGGCCAAAAGTTGGTAAAGGAGATAGGTTTTAAGGAAAGTTGGTCAAGGAGATAGATTTTAAGAGTGTCCTGAAGGAAAGGAGCTATCCAGGAGGGTGGGTTTAGAGAGGGAATTCTAGAATGTGGGCCAAGAGAGTGAAAAGCATGGCCACTGATAATGCAGCTGTTAAAATTGACAGTTCTCAAGAGAATTGCAGATATCTAGGAAGATTTAGGGCTGAAACAATTTTTGAATGGGGGTTGGTGGTGACATGAAGGGATTTGAATGCAAGAATGAAAGTTTTAAAATCTGCATAGCTCATTTACTCATAAGTTTTTCCTCCAAATGCACACAATGAAATCCTAGTGCTTCACTCTGATTTCCCTGACTTGTGTTTGTCCTTCTATTTCAATCCTTCTTACCATTCACAGCATAAAAACAAAGATTAGCTTTTATAAAGGACCTTCCTTAACCTCAGGACTTTTCAAAGCACTTTACAACAAATTAAGTGTTTTTGAAATATTGACTCGAATTAGCTGCACTCAGCTGTGGTGAGTTTTGTTGTGGAGATCCATTTAATCCAGCAGGATTCTCACCTTTTGCCTAATTAGGTCAACATTGGCAATGCTTCTGGATGGCATTGCTGCTCTCTTGCCATTTGGAGAACTAAAGGTGAACATTTAATGTGGGGTTGGGAGATGGAGCTGATCCTGTGATGTATATCCCCCTTTTCACAAACCCTCTCCTGTCATCACTGGCTTCTAGCCTCAGTCTTTCAGTTATCCTGGTTCTTGGGTGGGTACATTGCTGCCACAGGCATGGCCTTGCCAATGACCCTGCCAAGCAATGAAGAGCTGCCAGCATCTGATTGACCAGCAGTTTTCAGTGGCCTTCCCATGCCAAGCTCATTATTTCCAGGGAAGGCCCGCCACTGCCCAGTTGAGTGTCTGGTTTGGGCTTACTGCAGACTGTCTTCCTGAAAAGCTATCGCAGTGCTATTACCACCCCTCTAGCTGTCAGATGATCAGCTACATTACAGTCCACCCATTGTCATTGATATAGAAAACTGTTACCGTGTAATAAACAAAATGGGGGATAATTAAATCCAGGTTCATGGTTGGGAATCCTGCCTCTCAACAGTGTGGCAAGGTGAAGCCCCAGCAAGCAGCAGCATTTTGCAGTCCTCAAAAAGGAGCAACTCTTAATTGTAATATAAGAGCAGCAAAGTCACAGTTGAGCCAGGGTATGTTTCAGCTATACATATGGTTGAGAAATCTGAAGAATACTATTTATGACCTCAGTAGGTTACATATTTTAATTGGTTCAGTATGCAACATTTCTCTTCAAGAACAGATGTGACTCAACATGACTTATGTTAAGTTCAAAGTTTATTTGTTGAAATCATGTTGTAATCATGTGATCATTTTCTGCCACATGCTCGGTTTTTTCAATTTTTATAATTTAATTTAAATTTATAGTTCTCAATAAAATGGACCTGATTAGTTTCAAATATTAATTCAAGTATTTTCATCCAAAGACAACAGCATTTCAGTATGTTCTAGTAGCACATGTAATCTTATTTTCCATAGCACTGCAGTGTCCTTCACAAAATTAATAAGGCTGTTCTATGGATTACATTTTCCCCTTAAAAACATTTATTAATTTGTAGCTCATGCCTTTGGCTCTAAGCCTTTTTTCCATTGCCAGGCCAATAAAGTAAAATGTTGATTCCAAAAAATACGACATGCATCTGACCAGAAAAAAACAAAATGCTACACCAGAACCTGGGCTGTCTCTTCCATTTCTGAGCCAGTTAAACCACTCAGGCTTCCAGCACAAAATACAACAGATGCCCTTTCAGTTCGCTTCATAACTTCAAAAGCAGCTTGGCACAAAAATGTTTGTCTGGAAGTCTGCCTTGGCATGAGGCCACACTATAAAGATTGTGCAGACCTCAAGAAAATCCACAGCTCTTGCCAGGAAAGTTGATCTGTGGGTTTCACATGAGCCGTTTAGTGTTTTTGAGTAAAATGTTGCCCAGGCATTTCTCCTTTTTTGCACAATTGTCTGTTGCAAGTGAGTATTTTTTTAAAAAGGACATAATAGTAGCTTGGAGCAAACTATACATTTTCACAGATTCTCTCAGTTTTGCTCAACAACTGCAACTGTGTTTGTGAACAAAGAATTTGGCACTGCATAAATGTGGAATGCATTGACATCACGTGATGCACACTGTTCCAGCAGAGTGAGAGTAGTCCAAATGATCGCAGGGTGACATCAGTGTTTGAGTCCAACATCATTCATCCAGTTTGACCTCAGCCCAGCAAGATGTTGTACACACGTCATTACTCAGCTACTGCTTTAAAGAGTTTTGCTTCAGTTCCCTCTTGTTTGTACAATTTTCTAGCTCTTTGCCAAGTACAATGCTGTTTGTACAATTGCTTTTCCTTACCTCCTTCCACCCCCAACCCATGAAATGTACTCGGCCACTGGATGAATCCATCCTGTAACCAGTTAAAATGTCCTGTAGCAAAGCTATGATATGCTCCAAATACAGCTTAATTAAATACACACAAAAAAAATCTGGTTGAATTTCCCTTCCTGTCACATGATGTTTCTGTCTAAGTGCTTTCAGCACAAAGATTCCCAATTCCGAAATGATCTGTGAAGTGAATATTACAACAGAACATTTCTTACTTCAGGAAAAAATACAGTAGACAAGTGAAATTGTAATACATTTAAAGAAACACAGCCATCATGTGAATTGTATAATGTTTTTTCTGATTCTTAGGTTTCTAATTTTGTTTTATGCAACTGGGCTAAAAATAACTGTTATGTTTGAGTGTGGACTCCTTTGTCTAAGGTCTCTAGTTATGATTTTCATGGAACTAATTCCAATCTGTATATTTTCTGCCACAGAATAGGCTAAATTATCAGCATGACTTAAACAGCATGACTCACGAAAACCCTGAGAGAGAAACCAAATGTTTCCCTAGCAACCAAACTGTTAACAAAGAATAGCAGGTCTAGATCAACCAATCAGAATAGTCCTCCAGTCACAGCCTAGTCCAGTAGGATAGAACTAGTGTTTTTTTTCTTCATTGAGTAGATGTGTGTTATATATTCATCACAAATTGTTGAATATCACTTTACCTCAGTAAGTCTTCACATGGGCTGTGTGGTGATTACTCCTACCAATCCTTGCTGTAGAACCAACCTGACAGATATATCTTAAGGAATTAGCTGCTTCGGTCAGCAATCATGGACATTGTGACGGACATTGAATTTCTCCACTTAGAGTAGTGTATTCTGTCTCCTTGCTACCCTAAACATTTATTTCAGTACTGTTTAGCATTGGGGAATACTGATTTATTCCTTGAGCAAGTGTGGTAGGTATTATTAGCAGAAGGCTTCCTTGTCTGTGTTTGATCTGATGCCATGAGCCTTCATGGAGTCTGATGTATATTTTAAAGACTCCAATGATCTTCTGCCTCCTCTGTTATTGTGTTTGTGCATTATTGGAAAAGATAATATTCCCACATCACACAAGCTCAAGCTCATGGGTACCTCTCTTGGTTTTGCATTACTGGTGAGTCTAGATCTATCGCATGTCTGTTTGTGGCTTAGCAGGGTAGCAGAAGTTCTAGACCTTACAAACATCTTTTATACATTAGAATACTGTTAGAATATACCTTGAATTCCAATTGAATTTTCCATTCAGACATTAAAGATCTAGGTAGAGTAAGAGCGTTGTAACGTTTTTCTTTCCTGGGAGAAATTGAGCTGACTGTGCTGTAATGTAACGTAATTGTGTTTTTTGTTGAGATTCCTCAACTTGCCGTTTATTTTGGTGTATTTAGGATCCAGGGACTGATATAGAACTTCAAGGATTACCTGAACCAGGTATACGGCTAGAAGGTTTTGCTGAGTCCATCTCTGTCACATACAATGGTCCACCATTTCCTCCCTCTGTTCCTGCTCGTCAAGAAGCTATTGATATTGTAGACAGAATGATTAAATCCCAGGAATCCATTGAAAACCAGTTGGTTGAGTGGTAGGTGACTTTTCTCAGGTACCTAAATCGTCAGAATTGCAGACTTCTCACACGTTCAAAACTTATCTGAATAATTTTTTTTTTCTGTGATCAAAAATTGAAATTCTTCTTCTAATAGGGTTGAACAAGAGGTCATGTCCCATATCATTAGTGAGATGTATCCCTTACAGCATCAGCCTGTGTCACACATCAGTCAACCTGAGGATGAGGAGAATGCATCATTGGGCTCAGATGTTGGTGAGTCTTTAGTTTACTGCATATCTCTCTCTGTGTATTTCTCGATTCGGAACATCTTTTGTCAAATTGTAAAATATTGAGTTTCAATTCAAAGTACCGCTTCAATTCAGAATTAAGTTTATCTTAATAAGGCATAATAACATTCCTACATATTTTGGTTGAACATAAAATGACTATATCAGTTGGGACAATGTAAATTAACTTTAATTTAGTCTCCTCTAAAGGAAAGACTTCACCCTGCTGTGATTGCCATTTTATTTGGGTAGCATGGTGGCTCACTGGTTGGTTCTGCTGCTCCACAGCACCAGGGACCCGGGTTTGATTCCGCCTTCAGATGAGTGTGTATGTGGAGTTTGCACATTCTCCCCGTGTCTGCGTGAGTTTCCTCTGGGTGCTCCATTTTTCTCCCACAGTGCAAAAATGTGCAGATTAGGTGGATTGGCCATGCTGAATTGCTCGTAGTGTCCAGGCTAGCTGGATTAGCCTTGAAATACAGGGTTATAGGGATAGGGTTGGGGGCACTGACTGGGTGGGATGCTGTTCGAAGGGTTGATGTGGATTTGATGGGCTGAAAGACCTACTTCCAACATTGTAAGGGTTCTATGATCCTAAAGATTCTTTACGACACATGCGTTTGTTTGACAGGATGACAAGCTTCAGCAATACCTCTTTGTGAACCAGCCACTGTGACTGGGAAGTAGAGGAGAGTATCCTCTGAAACTGTGTAGCTGGTCTGGGCTTCTCCCTTTAAAGAATTGTTTTCCAAACCATAACTGATTCTGATAGCTTGACTGATATTGGTAGTTGAATCTTTGGGGACTGGGGATTTAAATGCACATCCTTCTGTGCTGCAAGCTGCTAGTGTGCTGGTATACATTCTGTCATCCATTGTGGCATTTAACTTTCAACATTATCAATTAATAAACATGCCTTTAACCCAATGCATACAGGTGTTTGGTCTGGCATTTCTGAAAATGTTTTTTAGGTAAACAGCAATAAAAGCTTGAATTTCCACAGAGAACAAAGAAAATTACAGCACAGGAACAGGCCCTTCAGCCCTCCAAGCCTGAGCCGATCGAGATCCTCTGTCTAAAGCTGTCATCTATTTTCTAAGAGCCTGTATCCCTTTGCTCCCTACCCATCCATGTACCTGTCCAGATACATCTTAAAAGACACTATTGTGTCTGTGTCTATCACCTCCACTGGCAACACGTTCTAGGCACCCACCACCATCTGCGTAAAGAACTTTCCATGCATATCTCCCATAAACTTTCCTCCTCTCACTTTGAACTCATGACCCCTAGTAATTGAGTCCCCTACTCTGGGGAATCCACCTTGTCTACGCCCCTCATGATTTTGTAGACCTCAATCAGGTCCCCCCTCAATCTCTGTCTTTCTAATGGAAATAATCCTAATCTACTCAACCTCTTTTCATAGCTAGCACCCTCCATATCAAGCAACATCCTGGTGAACTTCCTCTGCACCCTCTCCAAAGCATCCACATCCTTTTGGTAATGTGGGACCAGAACTGTACGCAGTACTCTAAATGTGGCCGAAGCAAAGTTTTATATAACTGTAACATGACCTGCCAACTCTTGTACTCAATACCCCGTCCGATGAAGGAAAGCATGCTATATGCCTTCTTGACCTCTCTATTGACCTGCATTGCCGCCTTCAGGGAATAATGGACCTGAACACCCAGATCTCTCTGTAAGTCAATTTTCCCTAGGACTATTCCATTTACAGTATAGTTTGCTGTTGAATTAGATCTTCCAAAATGCATTACCTTGCATTTGCCCGGATTGAACTCCATCTGCCATTTATCTGCCCAACTCTCCAATCTATCTATATTCTGCTGTAATCTCTGACAGTGCCATTCACTATCTGCTACTCCACCAATCTTAGTGTCATCTGCAAACTTGCTAATCAGACCATCTATACCTTCCTCCAAATCATTAATGTATATCACAAACAACAGTGGTCTCAGCACAGATCCCTGTGGAACACCACTGGTCACAGGTCTCCAATTTGAGAAACCCCCTTCCACTACTACTCTCTGTCTCCTGTTGCCTAGCCAGTTTTTTATCCATCTAGCTAGCACACCCTGGACCCCATGCGACTTCACTTTCTCCACAGCCTGCCATGGGGAACTTTATCAAACGCCTTACTGAAGTCCATGTATATGACACCTACAGCCTTTCCCTCATCAATCAACTTTGTCACGTCCTCAAAGAATTCTAATAAGTTAGTAAGACATGACCTTCCGTGCACAAAACCATGCTGCCTATCACTGATAAGCCCATTTTCTTCCAAATGGGAATAGATCTTATCCCTCAGTATCTTTTCCAGCAGCTTCCTTACTAGTGACGTCAGGCTCACCAGTCTATAATTACCTGGATTATCCCTACTATCCTCCTTAAACAAGGGAACAACATTAGCAATTCTGCAGTGCTCCGGGACCTCACCCGTGTTTAAGGATGGAGAACCTTTCCATTGGCATGAAAATGGCAGTGGAGCCTGAATCTAGAGATCCGAGCCTGAACATGGTATTTACCATATACATGGGGAAGGAATAGGGTTGATTCTAATTTGCACATCCATGGTTCATGCAGACATTGCCCATGAGAAAATGCAGATGCTTCAGGGTGACCTACTCTTCAATAATGAGATATTGAAAACCTGTAAGGAAAGCAGACTTCCTTCCCTAAAGGATATGAGGTAACTGGAAGGGTTTTTACAACAATTGCTCATCATTATTAGACTCGCTTTTTATTCCAGATTTTTACTGAATATAAATTTCAGTCTTGCACTGCAAACCTAATGTGAAAAGGCCCAAATTTGTCAGATCTTTTTAGAGGGCAGGGTGCCCTTTTGGAGAACCATGGTAACCTTTTAGATATTGTCCCAAGTCACTTCTGGAGGAGATAACAAAGTGTGGAGCTGGATGAACACAGCAGGCCAAGCAGCATCTCAGGAGCACAAAAGCTGACTTTTCGGGCCTAGACCCTTCATGGAGGTCGGGTGCCCTTTGAGAAATGCAATCCCTTTGGGATTGTTAAAAATAGACGTGAATATATATTCAAAGTTCATCAGAATTGTCAAGCTTATTAGAAATATCAACAGAGCTATCAAGTGGAGATGCCAAATGAGGCGTCAAGTTAGCAAGGCATTTAAAATCTCTAAATATTTGGGAGGCAATGACACAATCGTAATGTCTGGACTAGAAATCCAGAGCCCCAGTTAATATTCTGGAGTTATGAGTTTGAATCCCAGCATAGCATGGACTGAAATTTAAGTTTAGTAAAAATCTGGAATAAAAAACTTGTCTAATAACCAATGATTGTTGTAAAAACCCTTCTGGTTACCTCAAGTCCTTTAGACAAGGAAGTCTGCCGTCGACATGTAGCTCAAGACCTACAGTAAAGTGGTTGGCTCTTAAATTGTCCACTGAAGTGGAATAGCAATCTACTTGAAAAGCCTCAAATACAAATGAACAAAAACAGATGTTGCTGGAAAAGCACAGCAGGTCTGGCAGCATCTGTGGGAAGAAAAAGGAAAGTTAACATTTTAGGTCTGGTGACCCTTCCTCAGAACAAATACAAATGAAACTGACTGATACCAGGTGCTAATCTTGGTCCCAGAAATGAAAACCGCAAACTCAATCCTTTCAACCCTGCAAAGTCCTTGTCACTAAAATATAAGAGACTGGTGACAGAATTGGGAAACTGTTCCACGTATTAGTTAAGCAACAGCCTGACATAATCATACTCACGCATCAGCATACCATTTCCACTGGTGGGAGAGACTGGGACCCGAGGGCACAGCCTTAGAATAAAGGGAAGACCCTCTCGAACAGAGATAAGGAGAATCTTCTTCAGTCAGACAGTAGTGAATCTATGGAATTCATTGCCACAGAGACTGTAGACGCCATGTCACTGAATATATTTAAGACAGTGATAGATAGGTTCTTGACTGTCAAGGGATCAAGGGTTACGGGGGAAAAAGCAAGAGAATAGGTTTGAGAAACTTATCAGCCATGATTGAATTATAGAGCAGACTTGATGGGCTGAGTGGTCTGACTTCTGCACCTGTGTCTTATCGTCTTATGGCCTAGGTATATCGTGTTCCACTGGCAGGACAGACCTAGCAGAGGTGGCATCACAGTGTGTAGATGGGCATGAGTTGGCCTAGATTTGCCTTGGGGCTAGTGGGAGGCGTGAGATGTCATGAATGGGAAATGGCAAGTGTCTGGAGGAGGAGTGGGAGGAGAGGGCTATATTTTGCTGTATTGTTTTTTTCTCATTACTCTGACAAACAGCCATTGCAATGAGGCAGGCCTTCAGCTCACTCTGCCTCTGCATCTGGCAACAGTTTAAAATGTTTGCCATGAATGAATGACACAAACCCTTTCACCAAAAAAAAAATCATTTGTATCAGAGAAATTAGCTTTCCTGTTGCTCTCCAAGTGAAGGCCAAAGTGCTGACCTGTAAAACTAGCACTGGCAATCATTAAAAATGTATTTATTTTCTGCACATTTTTTTATGGAAGTAAGAGAAAATGACCTTTATGCAGCATCATACATGAACAGTTATTCTGTGATGAGAAAAGACTATAACTCAATGGGCTAAATGTTATTACTTGTTCCTAAAACAGTTGAATTGGTCGGTGGAGGAGACCTCCAGCTGTTTGTTGATGCAGGCATTCCAGTGAATACTCAAATCGTTCGACAGTTTGTAGATGAAGCTCTTGCCGAGATTATTGCCATCATGCTAGGCCAGCACCAGAGTGAAAGCAGAACTCCTATCCAAGAAGTTGCTCCGAGAGAAACACCTTCGCCAGTAAGAAAGTATCGTCTTCTACAAAACATTTGGAATGCCGAGAACAGTTATCTTAACACTGTTTGTAAACTTTAATCACAACCTACAGTCATACAGCATGCAAACAGACACTTCGGTCCAACTTGTGCATGCCGACCAGGTTTCCCCAACTAAACTTTCCTATGCCTGTACCTGTCCAAATAGCTTTAAATGTTGTAGTTGTACCTGTATCTACCACTTCCTCTGGCAGTTCATTCCACATACCCACCACAGTCAATGTGAAAAAGGTGCCCTTCAGGTCCCTTTCAAATCCCTTTCAAACCTTTCCCCTCTCACGTTAAACCTGTGCTCTCTAGATTCGAACTCTTCTACCCTAGGAAGAAGACTTTTGCTATTCACCTTATTAATGCCCCTCAAGAATTTATAAACCTTTATATATAAGGACATACTCCTCCACTCCATGGAAAATGGCCTTAGCCTATTCGGCTCTCCTTATTACTGAAACCTTCCAGTTCCGGTAACATGTTTGTAGATCTTTTCTGCACCTTTTCCAATTTAACAATATCTTTCCTATATCAGGGGGACCAGAACTGTACGCAACACTTTTCTAATAATATGATGTGGAAATAGGGATTGGCATAATCAGATGTGCTTGTCATTTGATTTCTCAGCATGCTGCAGAAGATTGAACTTAGGTCAGTTGAAAATGGAAGCATTTGTTGTCTGAACCAAGTTACAGCTCCAGCACTGCCACATTTTTTGTAAGGTGTGGATTAAATTATGCTGATGTTGCAAATGAACATCTCCCCAAGCTGGATATGATTTTTGCTGAGTGTTAAATTTAGTACATGCTGCGCTTGTTATTTTTATTATGGAAATTCATATTTGTAATCACTAAGGCTTGTTTCACTTAGAATAAATCTGAAACTGTTCATTTGCTTAGTATACTAAACAGCATAATTAAGCATTCCTATCAAAAGAATTCCCCTGGATAAATCTCTTCAAGATTAAGTATGTAAATTTTACTTATAATTGTTTGAGGAAAAGCCTGAATTTTGACATACCTCTCTTTCTGATATTCAGTCAGAATAACTATTTTTGTGTTATTCCAATCTCTCCAGTGCGTTTTAAGAGCATTATTGCATGAAAAATTACATGGTTGTACAGGACATTGAGTGCTGATGCAGGAGTTGAAATGAAATTGAAATCAAAACAGAAGCTGTTGTTATTTGAGCAATCCTTTCCCAGGTTCAGGACATGCCATGTTCATTTGCCTCAGTGGTAAATTTTGGTGAATTTAATTGGAGCCTTAAACCAAGAATATTCCTTGAACACCAGCAGAGAATTTGAATTGCATTACGCAGGAGGTCGAACAGCAGTATTCATAACGCAGCATCATTTTGTATCTTCCCAGACTTTGATTTATGTGATTCAGTTAGATCACATTGGTATTTTGTGGATTTGATTAGCCAATTAGTCTCACTGATGACATAATAAAAGTAAACTGCAGACTGTAAAACAGATTGGCAACAAAAAAAAATTGGGGTGCATGTTTACAATTAATTTTTTATTTATATTTCCTACAACTGAATGACTTTTTCTATTTGCTCAGTTTATTACAGTCTTAGTCTGCTTACTTCTGATTTTGCTCTCTGTGCCTCAGGGATGCTTATTGACCTTCATTTGGCATTCACCCTGACAAATTCTCTGCGATTGAGAATGTGTTGCAAGGAGAACTACAATCTTGCTATTTATTCCATGCTGCAATATATTGGATAAGTTGTAGATCTGCAAAGAGGGAAACGTAAACTCAAATTTATTTTGAAATGAATCATGCTGTTTTTAACCATAAAACATTAGAAATGTCGTAAAATAGTTAGAATATGTTGTTGAAAATAGCTAGATTCAATATACAAATCAGTGCAGTAGATTTTACGCTTTTTTGAACCTAACACTGGAAGCTCCATGCATTCCTACTAGGTGTTCTATGTCAAACGTGTGTTTTAGTCCAGAGAACTTGATAGATGCTTTCTTTAATATAATAAGATCAAGCAGATGCATGCATTGTCTTGTTTTTCAAAGTAAAAGTTCAAAAGATAATCTGATCACCATTTTGGGGTCATTTCTTTCATAAAAATAGTTTTTGATATTAATAGATGAAAGATTTACATGACTTTAATTTGAAAGCTCATAAATATTTTGTCATCTTTCTGATACTTGTTCAATATCTTGGTCACTGACCTAAGATTGAAGCTTGTACATTGCATGGCACTCATGCAGTAAGACTAGGATTAGTTAGTGAATTTTGTGATTAACCTCTATTTGTTGAAGCATGAAGGATTAGGATTTTTTTTAGTGGCTTGAATATTTATCATTCAGGGTCACAGATTTGTCTTGACACATCTGTAATACTGTGTACATTTCTGATTGTTATTATTGAAGAACAAAAGATATTTTGTTTACTTTCAATGTTAAGTGCATTTCCTTTTCTTTTTGAAATTGGGTTGTAAATTATTTACCAAATTGTACTGTTTGCTTCATATATTTCTCTTTGGAAGGTCAATTCGATAATTCAACAGATAAGTATATCCTATTGTATTTTCCTGAATCACATAAAACGGATGGTATCAGATTTGGTTCTGTATTTGTGTTGAGTTAATCTTTCTTAGTCATTGTGGCCACACGGGTTGCACAGTGTAAGAGAAGAAAAAACTTAAACACGGTATTCTCTTCCATTTGGATTCAGATGTAATATCCCTCACAAATAAAAAAAACAATACAGACACTCTCTGGTCATGATCATACATTAAAAATGGTTGTTTGGAAGAGGTACTAGAGGATTATTACAGCCCCAAAATGTCACAGCATTGAACATCATCAGGAAGGAAAGACAGTAATATAAACTTAGAGCAGAAAGGAACAACTCTTTACATTATTTTCTTATTAGTAAGCTTTTAAGCTGCATGAACCACAATTTAAGATTATGGTATAAACATTATTGCTTGTACAATGTAAAAGAATATGATTTATTATTTCTCAATTATATTACTCACCTTTCCACAGAATTAAAATACATTGTGATCATCAAAATTAGGTAGATGTAACTAAAACATACATAGTTTGTGAAAATATATACTTATAATTAATGCATTGATTAAGGAAATGACAGATTCAGGATCTTGACTTGGTGAACATTCTGACAGCAAATAATTTCACTTTGTATAATTTCTTTTCACATTTAACTTGGAGCTTTTGGGTTATGCTCAAATTAAATCTCTATCTCTGCATTTAATTTGCTTATATGCTGCCATTCTTGCAGACGATGTTGATCCCAACACCAGATCCAACCCCACGACACACTCCATCGCCTCCTGTTCAACACCTGTCCTTGATCCAGACACCAGATGTTACACCCCAGGATTCTGTAGCAGTATCAGAAGAGAGAGAATCAGAGCCTGAACCAGAACTAGAACCTTTACAGAAATCGTCTCCAGGTGAATAGGAACTTCTTCAAAACCAATGTCTGAAAGTGTCTTGAGTCATCTTAGTGTAAAATTGTATAATTAGAAGGCTGTAATTTATTTTAACATTAGAACAGATTCCAACACACATTATATTGTATAAAAGATAAACTTGAAAATTGTTGTACCGGTTACATAAAGTTTCACTTATGCAACGCCTTTAAAAAATAACTAAGGCACTTCATAGGGCATTGTGATGAAAAAGGTAGGTTTTAAGGCAATCCTCAATGGAAATAGGCAGATAATCAGGGAGGGCTGTTTAGAAAAGCACTTCCAGGGCCTATGTAACTGAAGGCATGATCTTGAATGATGCAGCAGTTAAATTCAGGGATGTTCAAGTGGCCTGAACAGAATGAGTACTAGGGAATAGACTTCTCTTCATGGAAAATGAATTCACTGTCTTCAGTCTTCTCACAAATTAATTAGAGGATACATTTGCTGGTCTAGTATGGATGTCAGATAACCAGCATGACAATTTAGCAATAGTGGGGAGTTGAGGACCTCATGGGAAAATAGAGCTAAATGTGATCAATTTACATGTGAAAAGTAGTGCTGTGTATTCAGATAATGTTCCCAAGCCAGCAGTGTGTGGATGAGAAGGAGGGGAAGGCCAAAGTCATAGTGCAGGAACAAGAACAGAAGCTATCTTCGGCAATTCTCTGGCTTCAACATGATAATGAAGAATGGATCCATGTGAGAACAGTTGCTCCCAATTGGATGACCGTGGACAAACATTGGAGGGAAGGGATGGCTGTGACCTTGTCAAGGCTGCAGACGCAGAAGAGAAATTTTACCCTATTCAGTCACATTGATGTCATTTCTGACTTTGATGAGAACTGTGTTGGTACTGTGGCAGTTCAGAAACCTGATTGGCGAGATTATAAACACAGAGTTTTGGGCAAGGTGAACACAAATTCGGAAGATAACCAAATATTCAAGGATTTTCGGAGAGTTAAGAGAGGATAGAGATGGGCTGATCGACTACTGGTGATGGACTGATCAAGTACTTTTTAGGGAGAGGCAATTTTGATGGACAATGACAGTACTTAGGGAGCGAGAACTGTGAACCATACAAGCTAACATCTGGACCAGAAGGGAAATTGCACAGTCAACAATTTACTGAGATAGGATTAATTATTAATTGTTGGATAACAGTGCCTTATTTGTCATTCTGCTTTCTGTTTGTGACATTATTAGACCTCATTTTAATTGTTCCCTGATACTGTGAAGGCACACTTTCCTTATTACAAGATTGAACCTGATGTTCTAAGACTGTATAGTGAGGTGGGGGAAGACCAGAAAGTAATGTGTTCTTTCCACGCATCCATAAGTTAACAAAAAAAATCACTATTTGAAGATAAATGCAAACAGAATTAGGGAGAAGGTTAGAAACGGCCTGTGTACACAGTGTGTTTAAAATGTGGAATTTTCCATCACAAGTCATTGATGAAGCAAAGTCCATAAATTATTTTGAAAGGTCTTCAATAAAGACGAACATTAAAAGAAATGGCAAATAAACAGGAGAATGAAATTACACTATGTGGCTTTTCTAGAGAAAATCTCTGGCATAGAATTTGGCTAAATGACCTTCATCTGTACTGTTTTATTTTATGAGTCTGCTGTCAAATTAAACTTAATTAAAAACAGGTTTTGTAGTTTTTGAACATAACTTTTTACAAAACATTGAATTCTGAAGTACTAAATATTAGGAAGGGTAATATAGAAGCATTGTTTATTTGTGCAGTAAGTAGTCACTCCATTGAGAAGGCTCATGAATATTCTCACCAGTCGGTTCCCAGTGAGCTTGTGCATTTGTCTGACTTTCATAGAAGCATCAGGTGGAGTAAAGGTGCTTCAAAGAAAAAAAATAGCAATGTGGGTCATTCTGTGACTGCAAGAGGGAGAGCGTATTGGAGGAACATCATACACTTCCTGTTCTAGAACTGCAAGAGGAATCAGTACATAATTTCAAAATGGACATTTCAATAAGCGAAAGGTTTGGAAGTGTTCCTTCTCTGATTAAAAATAACACTGATATCTGGGAATCTCTTTCTGTTCGGCTTCCTCAAACCAATTTCTTCTGAGAAAAATTAAAAAGGTTGTAATTAAGTTAGTGAGTAGACTGCTGATATTAATTTTGATACTCATTTTAGAAACAATACACTGGACGTAGGAGAAGATCAGTGACAGTTTAGCAGCATGAGACTGGGATGTGTATGCATTTTTTATTTAACCTATTTTTCTAGTCAACCTACAAGTTCTAAACAAATGAGTTCTGTGGAAGGGTCACCGGACCCGAAATGTTAACTCTGTTTTTCCCTTCACAAATGCTGCCAGACCTGCTGAGCTTTTCCAGCAACTATGTTTTTGTTTCTCATCAACCTGTTCAGAGATGTTATTACACACCTTTGGCATAGGTGATACTTGAACCTGGGTCTCTCACTCCAGGTATAGGGACACTACTATCGTGCCATAAGAGGCCCTGGGGCATGGGTACTTAACAAGGAATGGAAATTAAGTAAACCTGAGTCATTTTCTCTGGGAGATGATCTGACTGATGTGTCAGTGAGGGAATTGGAAAGGTAACTGGGGAATTTGCTTAAGTCTGGTATGGTAATTAGAAGCTAGGAAACGTTATCTTCATTGATAAATGTGGAGTAGACAAACAGGAATCTGGAAGAACACAACAAGTCAGGCAGCATCTGGAGGAAAAGACCCTGAGAAAATTTCTTCACTAATATTTGTGAGAATGTGGTAAATACTGCACCAGTTCATCATAGAAGTTGAATTAATTAAGATATTTATTAATAGCAGATACTGTACGATTGGGTAGATTTGATGATTCGAAGGTCTTTTTCCTTTTCTCGTACTCCCTTATTGTGCCTTAATAGAAATAATGATCATATTTGTGATTCAGTCTTAGATGCTGCAGGACTGAAATCTCCAGGAAAATCAAGTCCTATTGGTACTCCTGTTGCCACACCATTCTCTACTCCCTCAAGAGTGTCAACACCATCACCAGTGGCAGAAACTATCTCTGGGAAGATAAAGAATGCAAACATACTGCCTTCACAACGATTTCCAAATCCCTGGGGAGACGTAGAGCTCCCTCTGGAGGAAGAAAATCCCAGCTCAATTCAAGAAACAACACGACAGGCAAGAGCTATGTAAGTGGTCTATTATACAGTGAATGTCAACTATCTTCAGTTTCTTATGTCGACAATCAATATGTCACGTCTTATTTCTGCTTTGTTACCACTCTGTTTGTTCTGTGTATTTTTTGTGCTGATACCATCAATTCAAATGGGCATTTTATAAAAAGTTACAGTGCAGGCAATTGTCATGAAATGTCAAAGTAAAATAAAATAAACATGAGTGTAGCAAATCGCTCGACCGTCAAAAAAGTGACAATCAATATACTACATCCATGTTGACCAGTAATGGTGTCTATTGACATAGGAAAATATCTTTTGTTAATTAATGTATACATGCAAAATACATGCCACAGAGAGAAAGGCCAATTGGCCATTCATGTCTGTACAGGTCACAAAAGAACTACATACCCTAATACCTATTTCCAGCTCTTAACCCTAGCCCTACAGGTTATGACATTCATGTGCATGTCCAAGTGTTTCTGATTCAATAATCTTTCCAGGCGATGAGTGCATCATTTGGGTGAAAACATTTTCCTCAAGCCCCTGTAATCCTTTGGCAAATTGCTTTGCCTTTGGCCCTGTATATTGATCTGCTGCTGATAGAAATTAATTCTTTGTACTCACCAAGTCTAGGCCCCTAATGATCTTATGCATTTCACTTAAATCTCCCTTGCCCCCCCATGGTTCCAAAGAAAGTAGGTTCAGCATACCAAATCTTTCCACAGAGCTAAATTCCTTAGCATCACGTAGCATTGCAAACTAGCCATCCAGCCAACTGACCCTCTATTGAAAGTCTGATTATCACCATGAAATAATGAAACCATTATTAATTGACATAAAACTAAATTTTATTCACTAATGTCATTTAGGTAGGCCTAACCTACATGTGACACCAGCTGCTAATGTGGGTGTCTATTGACTGCTTTATGAAATGGTCGAGCAAGCCACTGAGTTGTATCAGCCTTTAAAAGTCTAAAAAAAAACAAATTGATAAGCTGATATTCACCAAGACAATGGCCAAACCTAGCCCTGTCAATACTGCAAAATTCTCCTGACCAATATCTGGAGGTGCCAAAATTGTGTGAGCAGCCTCGCAGAATAGCCAAGCAATAGCCTGATAAAATCATCATCACAGAATCATACCTTAAACACACTGTTCTAAATGACACTAAACCCGTCCTTAGGTATGTTCTGTCCCACAGGGAGCTAGACTGAACAGAAGTGGTGGCCCAGTGGTATGCAGTCGGGAGGGAGTAGCCTTGGGAGTCCTCAGTATTGACTCTCAGTGATGGGGGACCCCAACATAATAGTCTAAAAGTTAAGGCTGAAGCATTTGCAATAATCTTCAGCCAGGAGCACTGAGTAGATGATCCATCTTGGCCTCCTCCAGAAATCTGCAGCACCACAGGTGCCAGTCTTCAGCCAATTCGACGTACTCCATGTGATATCAAGAAAAGGTTGGAGGCATTGAGTACTGCAATCGTTGTGAGACCTGACAAAAATTTACCAACGGCACTGAAGATGTGCTCCAGAACTTGCCATGCCTCTAGCCAAACTGTTGCATAAAAGCTACAACATTGGCAATCACCCGATGGTGTGGAAAATTGTTGAGGAATTTTCTTTACATCATGGAAAATTGGGGCTACTTAAGCCCAACCATTTACCACCCCATCCATCTTCACTGGATCATCAACAGTGCTTTAAAGCTGTACCTGATTAGTAATAACCTGCTAACTGATGCTCAGTTTGGGTTCTACCAATTAAGATCCTAACCTCATTATAACCTTAGCTCAAATAAGGACAAAACACCTGAATTCCAGCAGTGAGATGTCTGCCCTTGATAATAAGGCTGCATTTGACAGAATGCGCCATCAAGAACCTCCATCAAAACCAAAATCAATAGGATTTGGGGGATAACTCTTTGCTGGCTGAAGTCATATTTTTACAGGTATGGCACAAAGGATCATAAGATCAGAAATTGAGGTGTGCTCCAATGATTACACAATGTTCAGCACCAAACATAACTCACCAGATTTGGAAGCAGTCCATGTCCAAATGCCACAAGAGTAGGATAATGGGACAAAAATTAGCAAGTAACTATTCACGCCACATAAGTGTCAGGCAATGACCGGCTCCAACAAGACAGAATTAAACTATTATCGCCGTTAACATTCATTGGCATTACTATTGCTGAATCCCCCACTGTCAACATCCTGGGGATTAGCATTAACCAGAAACTGAACTAGACTAGCAGTATAAATACTGTGGCTACAACAGCAGGACAGAGGCTATGAATCCTGCAGTGACAAGCTCACCTCCTGACTCTTTAAAGCCTTCCACCATCTACAAAGCACATGTCAGGATTGTTTTGGAACATCCCCCACTTTCCTGAATGGGTGCAGCTCTAACACCACTCAAGAAGCTTGACACCATCCAGGACAAAACAGCCCACTCTGGCACCGCAACTGCAAACATTCAGTCACCCACCTCTGACACTCAGGAGGAACAAGGTGTAGTATCTACAAGACACATTGCAAAAATTTTCCAAGGTTCCTGCGATAGACTTTCCATACCTCCCCTTATCCTTCTAGGTGGGAGTGGCTGACCGACATGGGAACTTCTCCATCTGCAAGTTCCCCCCAAAGCACTCACCGCCCTGATTTGGAAATATTATCATCATTCTTTCAGTGTCGCTGGATTAAATTCCTGGAGCTCTCTCCCTAATGGTGTAGTTGGTCTACCTACAACAGTGGACTGCAGTGGTTCAAGAAGACAGTTCTCCACCACATTCTGGAGGGCAGTAGGAATTGGCAATAAATTCTGGATAAAAACTGAAAGAACTGCGGATGCTGTAAATCAGGAGCGAAATGCAGAAGTTGATGGAAAAGCTCAGCAGGTCTAACAGCAGTGGTGAAGAAAAAGAAGTCAGAGTTAACATTTTGGGTCCGGTTCTGAGGAAGGATCACTGGATCCAAAACATTAAATCTGTTTCTTCACAGATGCTGCCTGGCCTGCTGAGCTTTTCCAGCAACTTCTGCATTTTGTTCCCAATAAATTCTGGAGCCTAGCCAGCAATGCTCACATCTCATGATTGAAAAAAGAAGTTATAGATTTGTATTCTGTAGGGACTGGGGTCTCTGTACCCATTTCAGATATCTCAGAGTGTCAGAGTCAGTAATAAACCGAAGGCTTCCTTCTCCACTGTAGAGTACTGTCTCTGATGTTTTTAAACATTTTTTTGAAGAAGTACCCAATTGATTCGTCTCCCTCCCATTTTGTCTTTCTGAAGGAGAACAGCCCCTATCCTGATGTTACTCACCAAACTGGCTGTTTTCAATGTTTGGAGCTGCAAACTCAAGCTTACTTGTTAAAATAACCTTCAGCTTTTCAAAAACAGCTTACATTTTGCAGAGCACACTGCCTTTGTTCTTTTTCCCGTAATAGGTCTGTCAGTGGTACACCTACTGTACTGATATTTGGAATGAATTATCCACAGAGCCCACATATTCCCAAGAACCTCATGATTTTCTGTTTTGTTGTGAGAATGGGGAACTGTGCTTTTGCTCTTCCTTTTGCAGCCTTGAGTAGTACTCATCCTTGATCCACTCCCTATCTGAGATACGTCACTTGGCCACTCGCTCTTTGAGAGATTGACCACTAAGCAGCTAACTGTGTATTCAGAAAAGGGCTTTCAGTTGCTCCAAGTGTTTTTCCAGTTGCCACTGTACCCTATCAATTTGTCTAGTTACACAATACAATTTGATAAGCCTGCCACTGTTCTGGTTCATCAGCTTACGAAAGTTGACTCAGACATTTTTTGAGGCCAAATAGCATGATGCAACACTACTATAACCTGTCAGGAGTTACAAAGGCTGAGATCTCCTTTGAATTGACAGTCAAGGAAACCCTACTGGTAGCCCTTGAGTAAATCTATCTTGGCAATGTATATGGTTTCGCCTACTGTATCCACGCAGTCTTCCAGCTGGATATAAAATTTGAGCCCTGGTCTGACTGGATCTCAATCAGCAACCACACCAGTTGACAAATTAGATCAATTCCTTCACTGCTGATGGGGCAGATATAGTATCTGGGAACAGCTACAGGAAAGAAAGTAACCGTGTCCAGGTGGTTGTCTTTTGTTTTGGGCAGGGTCCTACGCTGTCTACTAACACCTTGCTAAATTGATCCCCAATAGTCAGCATGGAAATTTTAGATGCTGGCCTTGTTGAGAGTTGGAGTTTCCCACAACTGGACAAGTGTGGCAGGTTCTGCAAAACCTTACTACATTCCTGTGGAGCTGTGGCCAGTAAAAATGCTGGCTTTTTGCAGACCCTGGGTGATATTCCCCAATTTAGCTTTGCTCCAAACAAGTTACCAAAACTGTTAAACTTCCAGATGAAGAGGGATAAAATGATTCCCTTTATTAAGCCACCTGCTCGGTTGATTGCAACAAAGGTCAATTTCAAAGGATTCAGATAAGCAGATAATATTTTCCCAGATCCAAAGGAACTTGTGTTTTCAAAACAGCCAATTTAACAATTCAAAACTTAGTTAACTTGGCTCCTCTTGAAACAAAGGTTCCTTTGGCTCTGGGAGAAAGGTATGCAAAAGGAAAGGGATCCTCGTTAATTAGGAACAAAAACAGAAGTTTCTGGAAAAGCTCAGTAGGTCTGGCAGCATCTGTGAAGAAAATAATATCAGCGAACAGTTCTGAGGAAGTGTCGCCAGACCCGAAAAGTTAGCACTGTTTTTATCTTCACACATGCTGCCAGACCTGCTGAACTTTTCCAGCAACTTTTGTTTTTGTTCCTGATTTAAAGCAGTTCTTTCAGTTTTTATTCTTGTTAATTAACCTTGGTGCAACCAATTGAGTGAGTGAGTGGCTAAAAAGCGGAGACAGTTCATCCCTCTTCATCCAGGAATTTAACAGTTTGGGGAATCCTGTATGAAACAGTAATAAATTGAGGAAACCTACCCAGGTTATAACAGCCACCAATGAGAGGGGAGTTGGGAATAGTGAGTGAAAACCCATGGAGTCAGGATTAGACAAACAGAGTTTGGTGACAGTGCAGATGGTTAGGGTTAGATGAATGACTAGAGAGGTTTACAGTGATGGATTGCAGCAAAGATGCAGAGAGATGACAGAGTTTTTGAGTGAGTTCAAGTTTATTGAGGACGGCAGAGAGGGCAGTATGGCACACAGCTGACATGCGTGAATGTTTCTGCAGCAGATAGATCAAGATAGGGCAGAAGTAAGCAATATCACTAAATATGCAGTTATTAGTGTTACAAAAGATGTGTGATTAGAAGCACAGTTTGAGATTAAATAGGATGCTGAGATTACAAACAGTCAGGTTCAGCTCAACATGATGACTGGAGAGGAGATAAAATTGACAGAAATGGTTTGAAATTTGTACAAAGTGTTAAAGGTGTTAGTTATCATGTTATTACACTAGTGGAAATTTGCATAAACCAAGACTGAAACTAGGTCAAAACTGTAAGAAAATGATTCTATACCTTAATTTTGTAAAATGTTAGAAGGATCATTCGTCACCTTTTAGATGCATTTTGGAAAAGAAATGCTTTGCTGACGTTCATTTGCTGCTGGTCGAAATCCCCACATTCGTTGTGATTACCCTTAGCAAATACAAAGTTTTGATGGACATATTGTTAACATGTTAAAATATGAATCCAAAGTAATCTTTTCAGATAAATATTGGATCTTATGAAGATTGAATTATCAATGGTCTTTCTTTAACTTCAGCAATTCCTTTAATCCATTATCTATAGTGAACTACATTGACTCCTCATCTAGCATGCTTCGATTTAAAAACTCTCATTCTTGTTTTCAAATCCTTCCATGGCTTTGACCATCTTATCTTGAAACAGCCTCCACCTCTAGAGACATTCAGGTGTTCTATAAACCTCCAATTCTGTCTAGTTATGAGCACTCCACTTTGAGTTACCTAGATCCTGGAATTCCCTTGTCAAATCTCTTCTTCCTTACGCTATGTAAATACTAGATACTGTTGCCATTGTGATTATATTCCTCTCCTTTGCCAGCCTATTTTCTTTCCATTTTGATTTTTCCTTTATTGTAAACACCAGATGGAGGGAGGGTTGAGTTCAGTTTTGCAAGTATGCTGATAAGTGTTCATAGTTTGGCCATCCCATTTATTCTATTTCTAATTTTCCTTTCCATTTGAAAGAATGGAAACAAAAATCATTTAAGGTATTTGACTGGTGGCTTAGCAGCTAACACACATTTGCACAATGGGCAGGAGCTAAGGTGCTCCCCAATAGTTCCAGTTTAACTGTCTCAAGCAGATGTTGCAAGTAAGCCACTTTACCAACAATTCGAAACTCTAACTAGCATCTGGCTTGAGGTATCTCTGCAAGAATTGAATAGTGCATGGTAAGGGTGTTGGTAGTTTATAGTCATTTTACCATTTGACAGGGGAATGCCATTGATTTATTCCATTCTTGGTGAACAGTGTAAACAAGACACTGAACAATTTTGTATCTAACCGTAAAATCAGTCTCTTAGGTCTTAAAACATGTATGAGTCACCATGTTATTGCTTTATTATGCTATTGCAGCAGTGTGATGACAACAACTTTCATGTGACACCTAGTATGCCATCCAATTAGCATTGAATTCCAGCCAGATTTTCCACCACTGTCAGCATACTGAAAGTAGAACATTCTTCAAAGCCTTGTATTTTGTTAGATGTGTAAATAATTTGGAGTATATTTTGAGAATGTTTGCATCGTCCAAATCCTTTGATGCATTATGTACATTATTATATATGTGAACATAGAAGCTTTTAATATATATTCCACTTGTCATCCTCCTGCAGTTTGTCGTGAAATGAAATTCAATATCACTACAATTCAAACCAAATGTCACAAAGCACTTCAGTTCGTATCACATGATTCAATCCCAGGAAGGTTTCTGGTCATCATTGGATACCACTCATACAGGGTGGTTGAGTAAAATTGGCAACAGTCTTGAATTTAAAAATTACATTGGGGTAACACACTTTGGAATATGTAGTCAGATTTAACACATTTTGGAATTTCAGTTATACTAACCAACTTCTTACATGTCAATACCATTTTGTGACATCATCAGGATAGCTGGAGCTGCCACTGATTTGTAGTAACCCCTGTTTAATTTGCATGTAGTGGTCATGAAAATGAATGCAGCTACTGTAATTTCACAACAACAGCAATATGTACACCTGTACAGGGCTAATTCATAGCCACTGAAGAAGCAGAACTGGCAATCTGTGATCAGCTGAACAAACAAAATGTCAGGATATCCTATATACACTATAATTTTGTGATAAAACAAAGACAAAGAATGATAAAAAAAAGTGAGAAAAGAATTGAAATAATACAGCAATAAAAAAGAAAAATGTAAAAGCAGAAATAACAAAATAGAGAAATGGATCGAAAGAAAATTGCCCCTTAAAAGTTTTTCTTTCTCTATTTCGGTGCAAATGAACCAACAGAAATAAAAAATAAGATGCCGACTGGTACATCATGGATTGACATTAATGAATTTATATTAGCTTTGCCAACTTAATCTTAATATGCCATTTTCCATTTATTTATCAAATCTGCTTTGTTTGTGTTAGTATCCTACTTACTCTTACTTAAAATTATGCAATATATAAAATGCAAAAACAAGTTATTTTGTCTAACAAGGCCACATCAGTATTTATGCTCATCTCAAACCTCTTCTTAGTCATAGAGCCATACAGCATGGAAACAAACCTTTTGGTCTAACTTGTCCACATTGACATGATAGCCAAAATGATCCAGTCCCATTTGCTAGCATTTGGCCCATATCCCTCTATTAATTTACACACCCAGATACCTTTTAAATGTTGTAATTGTACCAGCCTCCTCCACCACCTCTGGCAGCTTGTTCTACACATGCACTGCCCTTTGGATGAAAAAGTTGCCCTTTAGGTCTCTTTTAAATCTTTCCATAAGACCATAAGACATAGGAGTGGAAGTAAGGCCATTCGGCCCATCAAGTCCACTCTGCATTGGCTGATGGGGCATTTTAACTCCACTTCCCTGCACTCTCCCCGTAACCCTTGATTCCTTGTGAGATCAAGAATTTGTCAATCTCTGCCTGTCGATCTTTCCCCTGTCACCTTAAACCTATGACCTCTAGTTTTGGACTCTCCTACCCTGGAGATGAAGGCCTTGGCTGTTCACCTTAGCAGTGCCCCTCATGATTTGATAAATATCTATAAGGTTGCCCCACAGCCTCTGAATCCCTAGTTTATTTGGCCTCTCCCTGTAGCTCAACTCCTTGAAACCCCAGCAACATCTTTGTAAATCTTTTCTGAACCCTTTCAAGTTTAATCTTCCTTGTCTAACTCAATTAGCAAAATCTTCTATGCCCTTCACCCTCACTGCTTTTTGTCATTTATAGAAGTGATTGGATGTAAATATAGGAGATATGGAGAGTGAATTTACATATGACACCAAATTTGGTGCTGTACTGGACAGTGAAGAAGTTTACCTAAGAGTACAAAAGACCTCGATCAGATGAGCAATGGGCCAAGGAGTGACAGAAGTGGTTTAATGTGAGGTGTTAGATTTTGGTAAGGCAAATCAATGCAGGACTTACACAGTTAATGGTAGGGCCCTGGGAAGTGTTGATGAACAAAGAAACCCAGGGGTGCACGTGCATAGTCCCTTGAAACTGGAGTTGCAGGTAGACAGGGAGGTGAAGAATGGGATTGGCATGTTTGCCTTCATTGGTCAGTGCATTGAGCATAGGAGTTGGGATGTCATGTTGAGGCTGTACAGGACATTGGTTAGACCACTTTTAGAATACTACGTTCAATTCTGGTCTCTCAGCTATGGGAAAGATGTTATTAAACTTGAAATGGTTCAGGCAAGATTTACAAATTCATCTTTCTGAATTACATACCTCATCTCTCACCATCAAAGATTGACTTGCTCCCAGCATCTCTTAAAATTTTAATTTTTTACCTACTCCTCCTGGCATACACAAATAAAACTTACCCTTGCAAGTAAATTCTTTAAGGAAAATTGGCACTTTCTTGCCAAGCAACCGCAACCAGGATTCACATTCTGGTGCAGCTTTTTAACTTCCACCATGCTTTCCTTTACCAATTCAATAAAACTCACTGGCTAATTTTGTTTTCCCACATCTTCCAGTGCCTTTTCTAAACCAACACTGTAACTTCATGTGACCTAATTTATTGCCATGAAAACAGCTGAGCTTTTTTTAGTTATCTCTGAGTTATTCTGTGGTAAACTATCTTTACTATCTTCAGAGAGATCTCTTCTTCCCTTATATCTAAGGATTTCTCTCTTCTACAATTTCTATCCCTCACAGACTGAATTGATATCAGAAGCCAAACTTTGATTTATGAACCAACTCATAATCAATGCCATTTTCCCTGTTAAGCTTGTAATGTTAACGCTCTATTCTTCCACATGAGTTCTCACTACTTCAGGAAGTGAATTTTTGAACTCCTTCAAAATAATTGTCTCTCTAAGTGCATCATATGTTTGATCTATTTTCAATGCCCTTATCCACCTATCAAAATTATTTTGTTTAATCTACTCAAAAGTCATAGTACATTTGACCAGGGTCCATCCTTAGATTCCTGAAATGTTAGACCATAAGACATAGGAATGGACCTAAGGCCATTCGGCCCATCAAGTCCACTCCGCCATTTAATCATGGTTGATGGACATTTCAACTCCACTTCCCTGCACTCTCCCCGTAGCCCTTGATTCCTTGTGAGATCAAGAATTTATCAATCTCTGCCTTAAAGACATTTAACATCCTGTCCTCCACTGCGCTTCGTGGTAATGAATTCCACAGGCCCACTACTCTCTGACTGAAGAAATGTCTCCTCATTTCCATTTAAAATTAACCCCACTAATTCTAAGGCTGTGCCCACGGGTCCTAGTCTCCCCGCCTAACGGAAACAACTTCCCAGTGTCTACCCTTTCTAAGCCATACATTATCTTGTAAGTTTCTATTAAGATCTCCCCTCAACCTTCTAAACTCTAATGAATACAATCCCAGGAACCTCAGCTGTTCATCGTACGTTAAACCTGTTGTCTGTGGGCTTCTGGCACTAGCTCCGTTGCACTAGAGATTGCATTTTTCACCTCATTATACTCCCCTGATACCTCCTCTGAGAGTGATGCAAATACTTCACTCGGTCTACCTACCAGCTTTGTTTGAATCAACAGTACCCATATGGTCACTAGTCATTTTGTTTGTTCAGCCACTTTCTCAAATGAAATTAAAGAAGTTTCTACACCCTTCTTGTTGAACTCAGGCAACGCTTGGACACGTTTAGACAGATCCCCCCACTTTGGCTATGATCATCACTATCCTCCTCATTGAGCTTACATTCTACCTTCACCTCCAGCTTTTAGATTTTCCAGTCTAATTGCCAACTTCTCTTTCTGCTTTTTCTCGCTTTTACTTGCAATTCAAACTGTTTCATTTCCTTTTCATGTTCAACATGCTTCATTTTCAATTGAATTTTAGCCATTTCCAAAGATTCTGATGGCATTCCGTGCAACTGTAAATGCTGCCGCTTGCTACAACTATCTCCCCTTTTCTCGCTGACAAAGGCAACTCTACCTCCTGATTATTTGCCAATTCCGAAAGCCTCGTCTTGGTCAGTTTCTGTAAAACCCCCAAAATGATCTCTTCCACTCCCAAGAAACTCTTAATGACTAGAAGAGCCATTAATACACAATGCACACCCTGTTTAAACCAACCAAATTCAATACCTGAAATAAAAGCAACTAATACTTACCACTCTGATGAAGGGTCTAGGCCCGAAACATCAGCTTTTGTGCTCCTGAGATGCTGCTTGGCCTGCTGTGTTCATCCAGCCTCACATTTTATTATCTTGGAATTCTCCAGCATCTGCAGTTCCCATTATCTCTAATACTTACCACTCACTGCCTTTGAGTCCAACAATCCTAAACTTAAGCTGGAATTAGAGATTTTGATTCCAACAAGAGCCCCCAGTTTGTTATGGATCAGACCACATCCCCTCAAAGTATTCAGAAGACAGTCAAGACCCTAACTTTTTCTTATTTTAAAGTTAGTGTAAGGTGCTGTGTTCCAGATGCACTTCAGTTGGTCAAACTACTTGATTAAAAGTAAAAAATGCTTTATTCATCCACTGTAGTTAGAATACAGCAACAGAAAAGAGAAATTGAAATAACTTAACAGAATAATAATTACAGTAACTATTACTAATTAACTGTTCCAATACGGTTGGAACATAGTTAATCCCATAAACACACCTTCGGCAAAAGGAAAGTTCAGAAAACAGATTGTACCACCGGCAACTCCAGTAGCATGAAGAGAACCCCTAGCTTTTGGCTATAACCAAAAGGGGGGAAAATAGCCTCCACTTCTTCAAGACTCCAGCAGCAACCCTTGAAAGCTAAAACTAAAAGTCTGGGTTCTGTGGGAGCTTGACCACACACATTCAGGCTGCGAGGTGGACTATTTGTCATCTCTGCCTTAAAACTTCTCTTCAAAAAAACGGTCAAAATATACCTCTCGAAGCCACAGGATTGTCATAATAGTAAGTCCGTCCAGTGTTTCATAAGTATATGTTTACTGTTTCAAATTAACTGCTAAAGTTGTGCCTATTTCTCCTCAAGTTTTAGATTGAGTCCTTTCTTGAGGATTATGGAAAATTGGCACACATTTAGTGTTTGGTAGTTCAGTGGGTTTAATTTACAATGTGGATGTTAGCTTGATTCATTATTTTTCCTATGATTTAAAGTTTTTTTCTGAAAATCATTCTATTTCTGTATCTGGTACAGTTCTTGATTTGATGTAGTATTTTGTATTTGACTTCCTCATTTATTATTTCTGTCTATTAATCTTTTGCACATTAGTGTTATGTCGGTAGCTAAGGATGAAGATCCCGAGAGTTTGGCCCTACCACTACATGCTGTCACTCCCATAATTCCAGCTCCATCTCTGCCAGATGTACAAATTCCAACAGCCCCTGTTCAATCGCTGACTCCACTCCTATCGACAGAAGGAAGTAGCTCGACAATCTCCATCACTGAAACGGAGACCGCTGACCGAAACATCTCTGAAGGAGAGATCCTCATAAACTACAGGCAAATGGCTGCAGCAAAAGGTATAGCTACACCAGACTACTTAATTAACTAATGAATAAATATTTATTTTTTGTCCTGGCTGTAAGGCCCTTAGGTATGGGCTATTTCACACAATTCTTAATGATAGCAGATACACAGGCTAAAATTGCCCACAGTTAAGAATAAATTCCCTTAAGTTAACAATCAGTGAAAACGAAGACATTATAGCAAAGTCTTGCTCGTGTGTCTACTGCATTTATATGGCTGGCCCAGTTCAATTTAGAGTAACCACCAGAATGTAAATGGTGGAGGATTCAGCAAGGGTAATGCCATTGAATGTGAAGGGGAAATAGTTAGATTTCTCTTATTGGAATTTGAGATTATCTTGCACTAGTGTGACATGAATGTTACTTTCCACTTTTTAGCCCAAGCCCAAGCATGAGCTGGTTCTTGCTGCATATTGGCACAGACTGCATCATTATCAGAGGAGTTGCAAATGGTACAGAATATTGTGCAGCCGTCAGCTCTACTTCTGACTTTATGGTGGAAGAATGTCATTATTTAAGGAGCTGAAGATGGTTAGGCTGAGGTCATTCCCCTGAAAAACTCCTACAGTAATGGCCAGGAACTGCGACAAACAACCGTAACCATCTCTATTTGGAGATAGATATAAATTGTGACCAGGAGTGGAATCTGACTACCTTTGCCTATAAAATATTAAAGGCCTCTACTTCCATCACGTTTTCAGGAATGTAGTTCAAATGTCACATGACCCTCTGATAGAAAACTTTTTACCTAAGCTCTGCTTTAAATGACCACCTTGATTTTTAAACATTGACATCTACTTCTTGATTCTTACATAAGAGGAAGAATCTTCACCACCTTTGAACAATATTTCAATTAAGCTACATCTTACTCTTCTAAACTCTAGAAGATTCAAGCTTAGCCTTGCCAACCTTGCATCATAAGAGAGCCCACCCTCCCTCTGTTACATTTATATCCTTCTGTAATTAATGTGACCAAGGTTGTGCATAGTACTCCAGATTCACTGTCACCATGTCCTGTATAACTGAAGCATAATCTCCATACTCTTGTATTCAGTTCCCCTTGCAATTGTTGATAACATCGTATTTGCCTTCTTAACTACTTGCTGTACCTGCAAACTAACCTTTAGTAATTCATGCACTCAGACAGTCAGGTCACTTTGCATCTCAAAACTTTGCAACCTCTCACCATTTTTTCTTCTTGCTAGTAGGATGGACAATTTCCCATTTTCCAATTATTATACTCTATTTTCCACATCTCTGCCCACTCACGTAATATATATGTCTTTCTGTAACTTCCTTATGTTCACTTCACAACATACTTTCCTGTCTACATTTGTATTATCAGCAGATTTTCAAACCTAATTCTTTACCTTCATCAAAGTAATTCATATAAGTTGTAAATGGCTGAGGTCCTACTGTGATCCTACTACTAATTACGTCTTTTCAATCTGAAATAGACCCAATTATATCTATTCTCTGCTTCCTGTTAGACAACAAGTTCTCTGTCGAGGCTAAAATGCTGTCCCTTGCTTCATGAACTATTACTTTTTGCTTTGACATGGCATCTTGTCAAATGCCTTCTGGAAATCTTAATATCTATCAGTTTCTCTTTCTTTATAGCACATGTTTCTCAAAATACTTTAATAGATTGATCAAACATGATTTCTTTTACTCAAAACCATACTCACTCTATGAGATTACCTTGAGCTTTTCCAATGTGTGACATCTTAATATTAGCTTTGATCATGTTTTCAATGACGGATGTTAAGCTAACTGGCTTCCACAATTCTGCCTCCTTCACTTTTTGAATAAAGGAGTTCTGTTCGTTGTCTTTGAATCTAATGAGGCTATCCTTAATTCAAAAGGTTTTGGAAAATCAAACCATTGCATCAACTATCTTGTTAACCACGTCTTTGAAAACCCAAGGACGATGTCCATCTGGACTTGGATACTTGTCAGCCTGTATCTCCAACAATTCACAAAACAGCCACATTGAGTGATTGTGATTTGGCTGAATTCATCCTTCCCTTCTATTTCCTGATTTATTATTGCTTCTGAGATTTACTTTTGAAGGCTGGTACAAAACACCTGTTCAATTTGTCTACCATTTCCTTATTTTCCATTATTCACTCTATAATGTCACTTCATGTAACAGCAACATCCACTTGGTCAACTCTTTTCTTTAAACAGAAGCTCTTACTATATGAGGAAGGGTCACCGGACCCTAAACATTAACTCTGTTTTCTCCTCCACAGATGGTGCGAGACCTGCTGAGCTTTTCCATCAACTTTGTTTTTGTTCCTGATTTATAGCATCTGCAGTTCTTTTGGTTCTTACTATCTGTTTTATAGAGCTGGCAGCTTTTGCCCATACTATAATTTTTCCATTTTTTTTGGTCATTTTTTTCTTCTTTCAATACTCAGTCCAATAATCTGACCTGGCACCTGTGTTTGCACAATGATATGCTTTTGCTTTAAGTTTGACACTATCTTTAACATTACTAGCTCACTATGGATAGTGG